>NC_090395.1:40182135-42667968 GCF_036365525.1 Heterodontus francisci | reverse complement strand
TGCTTCAACACACTTTGTGAATCATTCCCCCCAACTTGACCATAATTCATCATGGATTTCAAATAGCCAGGAGTAGTCATTTCCTGTCCCTTAGTACCTTGTAATAACCTTGCCACACAACTGTTCATTGTTTAACTTGTTCTGGGAAACCATGTCTATAAAAATCACTTGTCAATTAAAACTGCACTACTTGAGTTGTTTCACAGGCTGGAGGGAATAACTTGTCAGCCACCAGAATGGTGTAAAAGTTTACATGTAAAAAAAAATTACAGAAGCTTAGAAACTTCGAACAGCAACATTTACATGGATGAGAAACTCAACTGTGATTTAAAAACAAATTTAAAGATATAGTTATATTGTCACTGTTCTGCAGTGGTTCGGAAAAAAGGTTTTGATCTATCTCTGGAACCAACATGAAGTTCATCTTACATTGCTTATGTCTAACACTGTGTCGAGTGTAACTACAATGTAGTGTCCTGTCAGTATAACAAGTAGGTAGTTGGCTGATTATAACTTGAGGTTTGAAAATGGAGTTTGGATTTTGCTTACCCACTCAAAGTATTTAAAATTTAGCCATCCGGAGCAGAGCTTAATGCAGAGCTCCCTTCTGCCATCAAGCATGTGGATTGTGACCCATGCTATCAATCCAAGGCTGCTGGCTGCAAACTGTTCATTGGATCTAGTAATGTCAGATGTGCTCCATAGTATAACTGCAGTCTTAGTAACAGTTACAGAGGAATAAATCTGGGTTTCCCTGGTTTGAGGGTGTTTGGATGACCCAGGCCAACTCCGGGCTTTGACAAATTCAAGCTCACATTTTTTCCGGAGCGAAGTATAAATTTGGAGTTGAGCCAAGTTTTCATTTCTCCATTGAACCAATGGAGGAAATGGGTATTTTAGTGGCTCTGTTTGGCCTTTGTTCGGGGAGAGGCCATTCTATCACTCTAAAACACTCCACTGTGGAAATAATTAACCAGATGAAGGTACAGCAAAAGCAAACAACCCATTAACGTTTCAAGAGATTTGCTATCATGTAGTTTTATTATAAAGATTTAAGTATCCATTATTAGAAGTTTATGTAAATCCATGCTTCAAAATATTTGTTTTTTAACAAAGGGTAACAGATTAAGAAATGTATAAAATTTGAAGGCATAAGCTTAGGAAGCACCATCATCCAGTTATAATGATAAAATAAAAATATTTGACATTAGATCCATAGAACAACACTTAACTTTCTGTAAAGCTCAAGTTTAGTTGATACCTGAAAACTGCTCCCAAATTTGGGAGGATCTTCTAAAACCTCTCTCTCACATTTCTGGTCAACATACAAGAAAAAGGTTTCCATATGATCAGCAACTGCTCTGTCACCTCTAGCTTCAAACTACCCTTTCTGGCACAGCCTTCCTTTGTCTTTCTCTACTTTATTCATGGTTTCATAGCCAGTGTGTCACTGAATCAGAGCCAGGTTAAGAATTCTTGAGGCCCTGGACACCAGGAACATTCAGGGGCCCCCTCTGAATCACGTTCAACCCCCTCACCATCCCCATTGATCTATTTAAGCACAAACTTTGCCTCACCCACTTCTTAGAGTATTTTTAAATGCTGGAATATTTTGATCCAGTTATTGTATGCAATTTTTCTAAATTTAGAAGAGTTTTACCAAGGGTCCCATATTTGGCTAGAACCCCTGGACACAGAACTCATAGGCAAATTCATTAATCTGCTGCTGCTCTTCATTCTCCTTTCCTGTTCCTTCTAAATGCCAAATATGCTGTTCTACATGTTGTAACTATAGTGAAATCAAATTTTTTCTCGTTTCCTACTCCAACTTGTTCTATCCCAGGGCCCCAAAACTGGAACCTCTTACCTCCTTTAGTCTTACCTTCCTTTTATGAACCTCGGGTTTTCAAAATCTAACCTTGGCACCCCCTCATCAGAACTTCATTATTTATCTTATCTTCTCTTTTTCATTTTGGTGATGTTCTGCACCAGGCATTTTGACCCTTCACCCTGGTTTCTCTATTTTTTAAATAAATGAAATTTACTGAGGTTTGGGGACATGGCCCATTCAGTGAGGACTATTTTTTACAGTCATGTTAACAATGCTGCCAATGTGAGAAATTGAATAAAAAGTCATCACAAATGAAACTGCAAGAAGTGGTTGCAAGAAAGCTGTCCACCATGGCAAACAATATAATGGACTCCACTTGGAAAGTTTTGTGGAAGAATATCAAGATCATATTTACATGTCCCTGACACATTAATATTTCCAGGGAAGGTATGCAATGACAGTTCTTGCAAAGATTTCTACAGGGTTTCCAAGATGCAACTGGGGTGAATCTCTGTTCAAGTGACCAGAAAATGGATCAGAGACAGGTTGCCCCTGGATTTTGCTCTTTTTTTTTAAGCTCCAGTCATTTTCTGGAGAGGAGTGGGTGAGGGTGCTGGGTGGATCTTCTGCCCTTGCAGAAAAGTTCCAGACAGCTGGGGCGGCACAGTGGCGCAGTGGTTAGCACTGCAGCCTCACAGCTCCAGGGACCCGGGTTCGATTCTGGGTACTGCCTGTGTGGAGTTTGCAAGTTCTCCCTGTGTCTGCGTGGGTTTTCTCCGGGTGCTCCGGTTTCCTCCCACAAGCCAAAAGACTTGCAGGTTGATAGGTAAATTGGCCATTATAAATTGTCACTAGTATAGGTAGGTGGTAGGGAAATATAGGGACAGGTGGGGATGTTTGGTAGGAATATGGGATTAGTGTAGGATTAGTATAAATGGGTGGTTGATGGTCGGCACAGACTCGGTGGGCCGAAGGGCCTGTTTCAGTGCTGTATCTCTAATCTAATCTAATCTAACTCTGGGAATTCATCTTTAAAAATCATCAGTGAAATTCACAATAGCTGAATACTGGCATGCACCCTTTTAAAACATTTTGAAAGCCCAAAACCTTTACTAGACTGAGGTAATCTGTCTTTTGGAAGCAGAATGGATGCTTTTGAAGTCTGGTTCAGGTTAAAGTTATTTTGATCATTGACCTAGAAGGGCCTGAGGGTACCTCAGGTAGGCTTTTTGTGAGCCATCCTGTCTTACAAACTAGGATTGGCCCATTTTCTAGATTCAAGATACATTTGTCCAATTGTACTAAGCTGGTGTATTGCTCCACACAAGCCTCCTTCTACCCTATTTTTTCTAGCCCTATTATTAGTATAACTTTCTATTCCTTTCTGTATCATGCACTTTATATAGCTTTCCCTAGCTTTCACGTGATAGCAAATTTCACGTTCTTTTAGTAATGTTTTGGAATTTGTGCCTTCTTAGTTATAGACTCAGCCATGAGAATAGTTTTCCTGTCCCTCTCCCTCATTTTCCTTATCAAAACACCTTATGATTTTCAACAACTCTATCAGATCACCTCTGAACCTTCTCTATTCTAATGAAAATAACTCCAGTTTTTCTAACAACCCTCACAACTAAAGCTTTTTATCCCTAGCATTCGCTTAATGAATCTCCTTTGTATCCTCTCTATAGCTTTGACATCATTCCTAAAATAAGCTTTCGAAACAGGACACAATGGGACAGATCTTTCTGTTTTTGCACCTGGGCATTCATAGATCACCTGGTCACAGCAAATAAAGGAAAATCGTGTGGTGAAGACTCACATAGAACCTGCCCAAATTTTTCATCCACTAATTTAATTGCACCATTTTGTACATCATCCCCATGTTCCAGTTCTGTAATGAAATCTTTGATCAACACTAACATTCCTTGTCCTTTATTTCCTACTCTACCACCACTGAATATTTTGTAACCAAGAATATTCAGCTTTCAGACTTTTCTGAGCTGAACCAATACTTTATTAATTCCATGATCTCAAATTGTCCCATTGTAATTTATCCCTCTGTTCACCAATTTTATTCACAATAGTTTGCACACTTATGTGCGTGAAATTCAAATTGGACCTTTCTGTTTGCGAATTTTATTCCACGCTACTTCTAATCTAGTCTTTATAACTTCCTTTTTTCTTTATCTGTCCTGCACTCCTGGTTCTTTTGCTTTCCTTTTGCTTCTGCACCTTATTTTCCTATCCTCCTGTCAAATTAGATTGGCCCCATCCCCAGAATTTTAATTACTCTCTCAATGAGGTAAAGTCATCCATACTGTACAGGCCATAGCCGCACTGATAACATCCCAGAAATAAGAACCCTTCCCTTCTACACCATCGCTCCAGACACACATTTAACTCTCTTATTTTACATGTGCCACCAGGAGTAACCTGAGATTACTACTCTCAAGGTTGTGCTTCTTAATTTTAATTAATACTTAATTCCAATTGACGATACTCCCTTTCAATGTTATTGGTTCTAACATTAACCATGATTTCTGGCTGATTCCCTTCCCTGCCCAGAATCATTCTCACCTATTCTATTACCTCCCTTACCCTGGCACCTGGAAAATACCATGCCACTTAGGATTATCAGTTGTGGCTTCAAAAGTGCTAGTCTGCTCCCCTATGGAATCCCCTGTTAATACTGCATTTTGCTTTTTGACAATCACTTGTTCCAAAATCAAATTCATTCATATTTTTCTGTAATATGACTGGTTAATTGTAATAATTTTACCTGTTTTCAGATGTATATTGTTCTTCAGCAATATCTTCACTATCTGCTATTGAATTATTCATTCGGCTCCTGCGCCGACAAGCTTTCGCAAATTCCTCATCATCCTCCATTGATCTCTGCCTGGCCAGACTGGAAAATATGCAATAACCAGTTTACACAATTGATACTTTGTTATTAGGAAATACCCCAAAATTGAGATAGTACCCTGCTCTTTTACTTAAGTTCAAATCCACTTTGAATGCTGGGATTAAAGTCATTTTCTATGCTAGCTGTCAAGGATCTATGAAGTGACTGAGCACCATAGACCCAAAGTTCCATTGGAAATGGAACAACAGAAATGTCGCTGTCACTTATACACACATTTCCTCAATCATTTGCACTGAAAGCCAACGTAATGCTCTACTTACATTGTTGTTTCGGTTCAAGATTTGAGGAAATTACAGATCAGCCAGTCTTTCCTTTCTCAGAGTTGTTTCATGGTCAAATTTAGTAAGTTATAACAGTGTGCCTATTGTTTCTACCCCTCCACTGCATGTTGCTTAAAAAAACAGAGTCAGTGTAAGAACAAAACACAGTCCCCTTATTCTGTCAATATTTCGCACAGTGACCTGGGCTGCCAAGCAGGAATGCTACTAAAATGTCAGCTTGGTTTAGTCAGCAACGCTCTTGTCTCCAAGTCAAAAGGATGTGGGTTCAAGTCCTACTTTAGTACATAAAGCATACTGACACTTCTGCGTAGAGTTGAAAGAGTACCATGTTTTTGGAGGCTTTGTCCTTTGGATTAGATATTAATCTGAGGCCCACCATCTGCCTGCTTCTGTAGTTCAGGAGGATGTTAAAAGTTCTGATGGCACTGTTTGAAGAAGAACAAGGAGTTCCTCTGGTGTTCTGGCAACATTCCTCCTTAATTAATAGCCGTCCAAAACTGCTCATTTATTCAATTGTGGTTTGCAATCTGTAAATTTTCTGCTATCTTTGTCTCCATAACATTTCATTTTAATTTGCCATGCTTAGACTTGTTTTGCAGAGAAGTAACAACTTGTATTTAAATAGTGTCTTGAATATAGAAAAACAAAGTACTGCCGATATTGGAAATCTGAAATAAAACCTGAAAATGCTGGAAATACTCAACAGGTTCGGCAGCATCTGTGCAGAGAGAAACAGAGTTAATGGGCTGAATCTTTCCAGCTCGTGCAAGAAGTGCTCCATGGAGCCTCTGCGATATTTGGCACTTTGAGACTTGATGGGCCAAACGGCCTGCTTCTGTGTTATACTATTCTATGATCTTCACCTGAACAGGCAGACAGGTTTAAGGTTTTACCAAAGAGAAATATCTCTGTTAACGCCACCCTCTCTTGTTGCTGTGCCGAAGTGTCACCCTGAACTGGGGTGCAGCTTGACTGAACAGGCAGAGAATGGAGGGTTTGGAATCAGATGAAGCTGTGTGGCGTCTCTGGTGAGAACTGAATGTAGCAGCTTTGATCTTGCCTTTTGATTGACCTATTCACGATTTGATGTCTGACAGAATTGCAAATCGAAGCTGACCCCTATGAGGGCAACATGTAAGTGAGAAAAGGATCTAGCAGGTGCTGGGATTGATTCCTGATTCAGCAAGAATGAAGGGGTTTGGGGTTGGAAACCCAAGTTATAGCAGTGCATTGGAGCCATGCTGTACACTGTAGGGTGATTTACATTCTCCACAAGATCACTGCGGTGGGGAGAAAAAAGGAAAGCAAGTCAAAGAATCATCAGCATTTTTACAACAAGTTGTTCTCCTTAGAGCAGCGAAGGCTAAGGAGATTTGATAGAGGTGTTTAAAATCGTCGAGTTTAGAGGCAGTAAATAAAAGGAAGTTGTTTCCACTGGCTAGGCAGTGGGCAGTGGACGGCGCAGTGGTTAGCACCGCAGCCTCACAGCTCCAGTGACCCGGGTTCGGTTTTGGGTACTGCCTGTGCGGAGTTTGCAAGTTCTCCCTGTGAGTGCGTGGGATTCCACCGGGTGCTCCGGTTTCCTCCCACCACCAAAGACTTGCAGGTTGATAGGTAAATTGGCCATTGTAAATTTCCCCTAGTGTAGGTAGGTGGTCGGAGAATTGTGGTGATGTGGTAGGGAATATGGGATTAATGTAGGATTAGTATAAATGGGTGGTTGATGGTCAGCACAGACTCAATGAGCCGAAGGGCCTGTTTCAGTGCTGTATGTCTCTATGACACTGATTCTATGACTCATTTACGTGGCCGGGGCAGTCGAACTGCCCCCGATGACATAAAGGGGGCGGGTGCTCCGTCCCCAGCAACAGAATCCGGCACCACTGCGCAGACGCCAGTATCATTTTTAAAGGGCTTCAGGCCCTTCCGAATCATTTAAATTTTTAAAGTTACAGAGGAGAGAAAATTAAAGTTAAAAATTTATTCAAAGTTTCAATCCTCACACCCACCCACCACCCCCCCCCATGACTAATCAATTTATTAATTTCCCTTTCCCCCCCAAATAAAACTAATCTTGTGATTCCAACCTTTCCCCCAAAAAATTTAAAACCTTTAACCTCCAACCCCTTTCCAACATCCCTTCCACCAATTGCTTTAGTTTTCCCCGTTCCCTCACCCTGCCCTAAAAAATTAACTGCTTCCGCCCTCCCAACCAATGTTCCGCCTCAGATCTCTGAATGGAAATCCGAAGGCATGGAAGCTCCGGCATCCGGCTGGAATATCACAGTGGGACGGCCGTCGCAACGAGGTAAGTATTTGTTCCTTTATTTAAATAAATTAAAATATTTTAGTAAGGTTCCCGTCACTAAGCGGAGGTGGGGGGGGTGTGGGGTGCTGCCACGAGGCCTCGCCACAGCTGGCAATGTGGGGCGGGGCCTTCCTGGCGTTGAGGCCTGTAGCAGGGTATTTTCCAGGTCCTCCCACCACGACCCTGATGTCTGAGGGGCTGGTAAAATCCAGCCCAATGTTTCAGGTTGGCCTGCATCGAAGGTTTTAAAATAAGTGGCTGCAGAGATAGTAGAGGCATTGGTTATAATCTTCCAAAATTCCTTAGATTCTGGAAGTGTCCCAGCAGATTGGAAAATAGCAAATATAACACCTTTATTCAAGAAAGGAGGGAGGCAGAAAGCAGTAAACTATAGGCCAGTTAGGCTCACATCTGTCATAGGGAAAATGCTTGAATCTATGATTAAGGAGGGTATAGCTGGATACTTAGAAAATCATAATGGGATCAGACAGGGTCAACATGGTTTTGTGAAAGTGAAATTGTGTTTAACTAATATTTTCGAGTTCTTTGAAGAAGTAACAAGCAAGGTGGATAAAGGGGAACCTGTAGATGTGGTGTACTTGGATTTTCAAAAGTCATTCAATAAGGTGCCACATCAAAGGTTATTACACAAGATAAGAGTGCATGGTGTCAGAGGTTACATATTCTGAAGTTCAGAGGTAACATATTAGTATGGATAAAGGATTGGTTAGCTAACAGGAAGCTGAGAGGAGGCATAAATGGGTCTTTTTCGGATTAGCAAGTTGTAACCAGTGGAGTGCCACAGGGATCAGTGCTGGTGCCTCAACTATTTACAATCTATACTAATGACTTAGATGAAGGGACTGAATGTGCTAAATTGGGGGAAGGCTAATTATAACAATATTAGGCAGGAACTGAAGAATTTAGATTGGGGGCGGCTGTTTGAGCGTAAATCAACATCTGACATGTGGGAGTCTTTCAAACGTCAGCTGATTAGAATCCAGGACCAGCATGTTCCTGTGAGGAAGAAGGACAAGTTTGGCAAGTTTCAGGAAGCTTGGATAACACGGGATATTGTGAACCTCGTCAAAAAGAAAAAGGAAGCATTTGCAAGGGCTGGAAGGCCAGGAACAGATGAAGCACTTGAGGAATATAAAGACAGTAGGAAGGGCGGCACAGTGGCGCAGTGGTTAGCACCGCAGCCTCACAGCTCCAGGGACCCGGGTTCGATTCCGGGTACTGCCTGTGTGGAGTTTGCAAGTTCTCCCTGTGTCTGCGTGGGTTTTCTCCGGGTGCTCCGGTTTCCTCCCACAAGCCAAAAGACTTGCAGGTTGATAGGTAAATTGGCCATTATAAATTGTCACTAGTATAGGTAGGTGGTAGGGAAATATAGGGACAGGTGGGGATGTTTGGTAGGAATATGGGATCAGTGTAGGATTAGTATAAATGGGTGGCTGATGTTCGGCACAGACTCGGTGGGCCGAAGGGCCTGTTTCAGTGCTGTATATCTAATCTCTAATCTCTAATCTTAAGCAAGGAGTTAGGAGGGCTAAAAGGGGTCATGAAAAGTCATTGGCAAACAGGATTAAGGAAAATCCCAAGGCTTTTTATACATATATAAAGAGCAAGAGGGTAACCAGGGAAAGGGTTGGCCCACTCAAGGACAGAGATGGGAATCTATGTGTGGAGCCAGAGGAAATGGGCGAGGTGCTAAATGAGTACTTTGCATCAGTATTCACTGCCTGTTCCTCAGGCAGGGAAACTATTAGAGAGGATTCTTCGGGACAGGATTTACTCCCATTTGGAAACAAACAAACTTATTCGCGAGAGACAGCATGGTTTTGTGAAGGGGAGGTCGTGTCTTACTAATTTGATTGAGTTTTTGAGGAAGTGACGAAGATGATTGATGAGGGAAGGGCAGTGGATGTTGTCTATATGGACTTTAGTAAAGCCTTTGACAAGGTCCCGCATGGCAGACTGGTGCACAAGGTGAAGTCATACGGGATCAGAGGTGAGCTGGCAAGATGGATACAGAACTGGCTCGGTCACAGAAGACAGAGTGTAACAGTGGATGGGTGTTTTTCTGAATGGAGGGATGTGACTAGTGGTGTTCCGCAGGGATCAGTGCTGAGACCTTTGCTGTTTGTAGTATATATAAATGATTTGGAGGAAAATGT
Source organism: Heterodontus francisci (assembly GCF_036365525.1). Classification (NCBI taxonomy): domain Eukaryota; kingdom Metazoa; phylum Chordata; class Chondrichthyes; order Heterodontiformes; family Heterodontidae; genus Heterodontus; species Heterodontus francisci. Next base: position 42,658,445 of record NC_090395.1, on the reverse strand, counting down.
AGCTGGTCTGATTAGTAAGTTTGCGGACGACACAAAGGTTGGTGGAGTTGCGGATAATGATGAGGATTGTCAGAGGATACAGCAGGATATAGATCGCTTGGAGACTTGGGCGGAGAAATGGCAGATGGAGTTTAATCTGAACAAATGTGAGGTAATGCATTTTGGAAGGTATAATGCAGGTGGGAGGTATACAGTAAATGGCAGAACCCTTAGGAGTATTGACAGGCAGAGAGATCTGGGCATACAGGTCCACAGGTCACTGAAAGTGGCAACGCAGGTGGATAAGGTAGTCAAGAAGGCATTCGGCATGCTTGCCTTCATCGGTCGGGGCATAGAGTATAAAAATTGGCAAGTCATGCTGCAGCTGTACAGAACCTTAGTTAGGCCACACTTAGAATATTGCGTGCAATTCTGGTCACCACACTACCAGAAGGACGTGGAGGCTTTGGACAGGGTACAGAGGAGGTTTACCAGGATGTTGCCTGGTCTGGAGGGCATTAGCTATGAGGAGAGGTTGGAAAAACTCGGATTGTTTTCACTGGAACGACGGAGGTGGAGGGGCGACATGTTAGAGGTTTGCAAAGTTATGAGCGGCATGGACAGAGTGGATAGTCAGAAGCTTTTTCCCAGGGTGGAAGAGTCAGTTACTAGGGGACATAGGTTTAAGGTGCAAAGTTTAGAGGGGATGTGCGAGGCAAGTTTTTTACACAGAGGGTGGTGAGTGCCTGGAACATGCTCCCAGGGAAGGTGGTGGAAGCAGATACGATAGCGACGTTTAAGAGACATCGTGACAAATATATGAATAGGAAGGGAATAGAGGGATATGGGCCCCGGAAGTGCAGAAGGTGTTAGTTTCGGCAGGCATCAAGATCGGCGCAGGCTTGGAGGGCCGAATGGCCTGTTCCTGTGCCGTACTGTTCTTTGTTCTTTGTATGGTTGCTAAATTTGCCAATGACACCAAGATAGGAAGGAAAGTAAGTTGTCAAGAGTAGGTAAAGAGTCTACAAAGGGATGTAGATAGGTTAAGTGAGTGGGTAAAAATTTGGCAGATGGAATATAATATGGGAAAATGTGAACTTGTTCACTTTGACAGGAAGATTAGAAAAGCAGTGTACTATTTAAATGGAGAGAGATTGCAGAACTTGGTGGTAAAGAGGGATCTCGGTGTCCTGGTACATGAATCACGGAAAGTTAGTATGCAGGTACAGCAAGTGATTCGGAAGGCAAATGGAATGTTTTTAGTTTTAGTTTAGTTTAGAGATACAGCACTGAAACAGACCCTTCGGCCCACAGCGTCTGTGCCGCCCATCAACCACCCATTTATACTAATCCGACATTAACCCCATATACCTACCACATCCCCACCTGTCCCTATATTTCCCTACCACCTACCTATACTAGGGGCAAATTATAATGGCCAATTTACCTATAAACCTGCAAGTCTTTTTGGCTTGTGGGAGGAAACCGGAGCACCCGGAGAAAACCCACGCAGACACAGGGAGAACTTGCAAACTCCACACAGGCAGTACCCAGAATTGAACTCGGGTCACTGGAGCTGTGAGGCTGCGGTGCTAACCACTGCGCCACTGTGCCACCCCTAATGTTAACATTTATTGCAAGGGGGATCAAGTACAAAAGTAGGGAAGTTTTACTGCAGCTGTACAGGGTCTTGGTGAGACCACATCTCGTGTACTGTGTACAGTTTTGGTCTCCTGATTTGAAAAAGGATATAATTGTGTTGGAAGCAGTTCAGAGAAGGTTCACACAACTCATTCTGGGGATGAAGGGTTTATCTGATGAAGAAAGGTTGAACAGGTTGGGCCTTTACCTGTTGGAGTTGAGAAGAATGAGAGTTGATCTTATTGAAACATATACGATCATGGGGGGACTTGATAGACTGGATACCAGGAGAATATTTCCTCTTGTGGGGGAGACTAGAATGAAGGAACACAGTTCAAGAATAAGAGGTCTCCCTTATAAGGTGGACTTGAGGAGATTTTTTTTCTCTGAGAGGGTTGTTAGTCTGTCTAATTCTATTCCCCAGAAAACAGCGGAGCCTGGGTCATTAAATTTATTCAAAGCAAAGTTAGATAGATTTTTAATAGACAAGGGAGTCAAGGGTTATAGGGAGTAGAAAGGAAGATAGAATTGAGACCACAACCAGATCAGCCATGATCTTATTGAATGGCAGTGTGGGCTCGAAGGGCCAAATGGCCTACTCCTGCTCCTAAATACTATGTTCCTATGTTGATGACCTTTTGTTAACTCTGCTTCTCTCTCCATTTCTCTCTCTACAGATGCTGCCTGACCTGTTCAGTATTTCTTACATTATTTTGATTTTTATTTCTTGAACATAGAAAATGTCCCAAGATTATTTATCTGGATAAGAAAAACAATGAGTAATAAAGGGGAACACTTTTAAAGAAGTAGAAGAGGGAACCAAAAGATATGACTTAAAGATGAGTTTTGAGAATATTTTTAAAGTTGAAGAGAGAAGTAGAAGGTAGAAGGATTCAGGCAGGGATTTTCGTAGATAGGGCTGAGGTGGCTGAGGCACTGCCACCAATGGTAGGACAAAGAAAATGAGCGATACACAAAAACGCAAGTTGGAAGGCCAGAGGGTCCATGAGGAGGAGTTAAACAGGAGAAAATTGCAGAGATAGGGCTGGGTAAGCCATGGAAGGAACTGAGGATGAGGACTTGAATATCTGGTGCAACATGGAGACATTGTGGGTCAGCAAGGACAGAATTGATGGGCTATTGGAACTTAGTATAGGAAAGGATATAGGTAAAGAAAGAACTTGCATTTATATAGCATCTTTCATGACCTTGCAATGTCTCAAAGCACATTATGGTAAGTGAAGTAATTTTTAGAACTGTAGTCACTGTTGCCATACAGGAAAATGAGGCAGCCAATTTGCACACAGCAAGGTCCCACAAAAAGCATTAGCAGATATTCTGTTTTGGCAATGTTGGCTGAGGGATAACTATTAGCCAGGACACAAGAGAAGTCCCCTGTTCTTCAAATAGTGCCATGGGATCTTTCAGAGCCTGAGAGGGGTCTGAGGTCTCAATTTAACATCTTCTGCAAAAGACAGCACCTCTGATAGTTCTGTACAGTACTCAGGTAATACTGTACTATCACCATGCACTAGGTGCTTAAATCTCTGCAGTGGGGTTTGAACCCTCAACCCCCTGAATCAAATGTGAGAGAGCTACCACTGAGCCCAAGACTGAGTAGATGAAGTTTGAATAAGTTGGTGTTTATAAGAAACAATATAAATGCAAGTTTTGTTTTTACTATTCCACCTTTAAATAATTTAACATTTTTATAAAAATCTTAACTTTTTTAATTTGACAAATTACTAATGTTGAATCACATCAGCAAGTTCTTGTCAGTAATTCCATTCAGCACTCTTTACAATAAATCACCTGTCTGATTTGATAGACAATGCTTTGGTTGATGATGTTTGTCAACTTGGCTCAGTGTGTTAGCAGATTTGCCTTGGGGTTAGAACATTGTGGTTTTTGGCCGCACATGACTCATGGATATAATCTAGGCTGGCACTCCATTGCAGTATTGGAGCTGCATTGTTGGAGATGCCAAGGCCCCATTTGTCCAATTGAATAGTAAGGATCCTGTGGCCATATTTCAAAAAGTTCAGGAGTCTTCTTGAAGTTCTAAGTAACATTTTTCCCTGAATCCAATACTGGAAGATTAACTGGTCATTCATCATATGATTTTTTGTAGAATGTTATTGGCTATATCATTTGTCTACACTGCAATAGTCACTGAACAACAAAGTAAGTAGGTAACTCATTGTGTAAAGTACTTTGAAAGAAAAGAAAAACTTTAATTTATATAGCATCTTTCATGACCACACAGCATCCCAGAGCCAATTCAATACTTTTGAAGTGTAGTAATGTCGTAATGTAGGAAATGGGGCAGGTAATTTGCACACGGTAAGCTACCACAAATATCAATGTGGTAATGACCAGATAATCTGTTTTTGTGATGTTGGTTGAGAGATGAATATTGGCCAGAACACAGGGGATAACATGCCTGCTCTTCAAAATAGGCTTAGTACTCCCTCAGTACTGCACTGGAGTGTCAGCCTTGATTTGAGCCATTTTGGCATGAAAAGCTTTATATAAAGGCAAGTATAATTTCATGTATTATTTCACTGCTGGTCACATACTCCTAGGCAGGCCTGTGTATGTGCTATCATTCAATAAATCCAAAGTCAGTTCTATGCAATCTATGATATGCAGAGGTTTTTGAACTATACGGGAGTCAAGGGTTGAGGAACAGGCAGTAAAATGGAGTTGCAGCCAAGATAAGATCAGCTATTGAATTGTGGAAAAGTCTTGAGGGACTGTATAGCTCCTATTTCTTATTTCTGTTCCATAAAGGTAGAATTGACAAATGCAACACAAGATGTGCAAGTGAGTCCCAGGGACCAGAAAACCTGCTGGTTTAATCCCTGCTCTGTGCTGAGCAGTGAAGACAATACAGTTGTTGTTAGTGTTTCTGGGTGAGGAAGCGGAAAAAGAATGAGCCAGACTTCTTGCTGCTGATCATGATTGAGTGACTTCTGATGAAAATGGGATATCAGTGTAGAGATTCGGCGAGAACAGTATTGGACTTTGCTGTGATACATCACCCATTTCGCAACAGACTGAACAGTCTGACACTCTCTGTATAGGCTCACTGGCTCAAATATGCAGAATGACCACTTTCATAATGCCCTGTGGACTGCTGAAACCTATGGGCAGTATCCAAGCAAAGGTCAGTCAACAAACATATAGCACTATTCTCTATATTAGAATGCAGGCTTTTAGTGAAATAGATAAAGGAATGTCAGAATCTGACCAGGACTAAAGTGGGCATAACAACCCAATCATTCTAGAAGATGACAACAGATCAACTTGAACCAAACTGAGTATAATCTAATATTTAAACTCCTTCCCTATGCACACTTCCTTATTCTTGTATTAGATCATATTATGGCTTCCACTGTGGTTGTTCCACAGATATCAAAAGATATTTTTTTGACTGGTATCATCACTTTGGGTCCAATTTGCACTGATCCCCAGGTGGATTTAAACCAGCAATGGGAGGAGAAATTTTGACTCCATACTCGGTCAGAATTAAACACCTCTGTACCATGCCTGTTGACTATTTTAATGTGAAACATCTGTTAATTTGCAGCAACTGTAACTTAACATAGATCATAAGGTGACAGGTCAGGTTATTAGGAGTTAGTTCTCTAGACCGTAGACTACCATGCAGCACCAAGACTTGAGACCAGCTAGTGAGAACATGAAAGGTTACACTTAGCCCAGCATGATGATTAGTGCACAACTAGATTGAAGAAAAATGTTTTGAGCGTGAAGTTAATCTTATCTATATCAGAATCTGGGAGCTAAACCTACTGTATATGAAGGTATTACCACAGAATGTTGCCATAGAAACAAATTGCTTAGGGGTTTACAAAGGATATATATGTTGAACAAGTTTTTTTTTCTTTTGTATAATGCTGCTGTGTATGTTCTATCCAATTGACTGCAGCAGTGACCTGTAACATACTCCATTATATAAACTATGTCTGTTATGGTTCAGGGAGGGGAATTCTGGGCATTTTTCTGTTGGTAAAGAGAAATGTGCTGCATAAACTTCCTCATCACTTTATCCTGTTTTCTTTTCATAGCTTTTTCTAATTATGCTAATTTGTTTCATTCTTTATTCTGTCACTTTGATTAGTTCATCTGGGAATCAGGAGAATATATTTAATAACTGCAGTCTATGGCTGAAATCTCAAGGCTGAACAAGGACAAGCTTAACCCCTTCACTGTTGTAGCATTTAATTTGAACAAGGTGCACTGCATGAATCCATTAACCTATACCATTAAAATATTTCTGTACACAAAAAAGAGAAATACATTGATGGACAATTAGAATGTAAATATGTTTGTATATTTGAAAATAATCAACTGCATCATAATTGTACATATTATATTCAATAGATTAAATGCAAACCCATCTTCCTTTAAATGTCAATCCTACTTCAAATAAAATAAAATCTCTATTCATCCTCTAATAATAATTTTACAAAACTCTCAAGTTCTATAATACAGAGATAGCTTGTAAGTCAATGGAATCGATGTTACAATGCAGGAAAGCATAAACTGTATGCCCTTGAAATGAGTGGTGCAAGTTTGGTCTCCCAAGAAAAGAGTATCTCACTATTGACGATGTAAATGGTCAGAGATGGTTCTGTACATGGACAGGAAACAACAGTCTCATCATGCTGGGCTAAGTGTAACCTTTAATGTTCTCACTAGCTGATCTCTGGTTTTGGTGCTGTCGAGTAGTCTGCAGTCTGGAGAACTAACTACTAATAATCTGACCCGTCACTTTTGATTGTTATTCCAGCACTCCTTTTGGGGAATTGGTCTGAATAGGCACTTCCCAGTTACTGTTGTTTTCAAAAGACTTTTGATAAGGAACCACATGGTAAGCTCGTGACAAATTTTAGGGTATGTGGAACCAGGAGGCAAATAGCTAAATGGACAGAAAATTGGCCACAAAATAGAAAGCGGAGAGGAGAGATAAAGGGTAGTTATTCAGATTGGAGGAAGGTAGAAAGTGGTTTTCCTCAGATCAGTGCTGGGACACTGTTGTTCATAACTTACACTAACGATTTGGACTTAGGAATAAGTAACTCATTATTAAAATTTGCCAGTGATACCAAACTTGGTGGTATAGTTAACACTGAGGAAGAATGCAACATAATACAAGAAGGCATCAGAAAGCTTGCAGACTGGGCAGTTAAGTGGCAAATTAACTTAAACATAGATGAATGTGAGGTGATGCACTTCAGTAGGAAAACCAGAAACATCACCTACACCTTAGAAAATAAGAAACTGAATTGGTTAGAAGAGCAGAGAGATCTTGGGATACAAGTGAACAACTCATTAAAAACACCATTGTAGGTCAGCAAAGTGATTAGAAATGCAAACAAAGCACTGGGATTCATTTCGAGGGGTGTCAAATTCAAAAGTAATCAAGTTAGGTTAAACTTTGTAGAGGACCCTGGTCAGGCTGCATTTAGAGCACTGTACACAGTTCTGGTTTCCATGTTAAAAAAAGTACCCCACTGAAGCAGTGGAGATAGCTGTAATCTCTCAGTTCTGGTAACAGCATTATCGGGAAACATTAAACAGGTTGGGGCTTTTTTCTTTAGAAAAGACTTAGAGGTTCTGACCTGTCTTTAAATTTATGAATGGGTTGGACAGGGACGATGTGAGGAATAGAATCATATAATGGCTATAGTACAGAAGGAGGCCATTCAGCCCATCTAGGCCATGCTGGCTGTCTGCATGAGCCATTTAGCTAGGCTCACTTCACTGCCCTTTCTCTATAGCCCTGCAATTTTTTTTCCCTTCAGGTGCTTATCCAATTCCCTTTTGAAAGCCACAATTGAATCTGCCTCCACCCCCTATCAGATAGTGCAGACCAGATCAATACAGCTTGCTGCGTAAAATAGTTTTTCCTCATGTCGTCTTTGATTATTTTGCCAATCACTTTAAATGTGTCCTTTGGTTCGCGAGAGAATGGGACAATTATGGGAGAATCCAAAACTAGGGGCCATAAATAAGATAATTGCAAATAAATCCAGTAGGGAAATACAACAATAAAAAACAAGTTATAAAGGAATTAAGAAAATATTTCTTTACTCAGAGAGTGGTTAAAATGCGGAACTTGCGATCACAGAAAGTGATTGAGGCAAATAGCTTAGATGATTCCAAAAAGAAACTAGATCATTACATAAGAGAAAAGAGATTAGAAAGATATGCTGAAAGGCTGAGATATGGTAGATAGAATGGGAGGATACACATGTGGAGTATAAACACCAGCACAGACTAGTTGGGCTGAATAACCCCTTTCTGTATTGTATATTCTATGTAATTCTATGTTGATGTTTAAAATCTCTCTGGATTGATGCTTGGCTTCTTTCCATGGGGAAAGGAGGTTATCTCAGGTTCATAAAAATTTTCTCATTGAATATTTCTTTTAAAAATGCTGAGTTATGATTTCTTGACATTATATGCAAACTGTGAGATCTCAAGTGTAACAGGCTGCCTTTCATATATGTCGGCAGGTCTGTGACATTGCTCGAGGTAACTCGCAGTGTATGCTGTTTTTATACCATTTAACAGAATCAGGTTGAATTTCATAGGCTTCTTCCAATTGTCTGGCATAACCTCACCAAAGAGCCACAGAAACCCTATAACAATGGTATTAATGGTGTTTTTGCTGGACAGTTGAAAATTCACCCCTAATATATTGAGCTGCATATAACCTAGTGAGTCTTCAAGGTAAATGGTTGCATTCTGAGGTCAATTAGAGGGAAAAAATCACTATAGATTTCCAACAGCTTATAACTCACCAGCTACTTCATAAGGTCAGAAAAAAAAGCAGGAAATTACTGTTTTTCTTTCTTTTTTTTTACACTTTTGATATTTGGAAGTGTAAGGTCTAAAATGTGACAGGTCTGTCCTAGACACAAACCTTTGAATGTAGATGGATTAGATCATAGTTGGATATCAAAGGTGGAATGAACTGATGGCCTGCTTGAAAGAATACGTGCAGCTGGAGAAATCAATTTAGTTCATACATGGTCAGGAGTAGCGGAGGATGAAACAGGCCCTTGCATTTCCTATCACAGGTCACTAGTGTATTCATGGAATAGAACAGTTTCCTGTACTGGGAGATGGCCTTATTGCATGCATGTTGCCTTGGAGCCATATGCTAGCAGCAAATTAATCCCAGGATATTTCAGAAAGTTTGTTATTTAAGAGAACATATGCCTGATGCCTGACTAGTGTTATGCTGCCCAAATGAACAGATGCAACAATCCATTTGTGTAACAAAAAAAAGTCAGTTAGACTTCAGAAATGTCTGCTGATAGTGCCCAAAATGGCTGAAAAGGCAGAATAAATGGTCAATGCTTCTGTGACCTTTACATACACAGGCAGGGTACGAAAGCAGCAACTGCCTGAGCCTTCTTATTGACAGGGTTCTGCCTCTTCAGAAGCCCAAATAGCTCCTGATGAACTGAGGGGTGGGGGGCTAACTGATCAAAGAAAATAAATTCACAGCTAAAACATCTGTTGTGGGTTTCACCAGTCTCTTCCATTTTGCATTCTCTAAATTAGATGTGGTCATGCCATCCTGTCCATACTCAGTGTCAGTGATATGTGACTTTTCATTCCTTGTGAATGAATAACAGTGACCGGAGGTGCCTGTACTTCCAGTTGTCACAATTTGCTGATTTGTGGGTCCACAGAAACATCTAAATAACATCTGCGTTACTGATGTGTTGTAGACTTAGCAAGTTCCAGGTATTAATTTTGGGAAGGTTATTGAGAAATGCCAACTAAATCCCAATATCCTCTTCCTACTTCTCACTGTTACTATAGACTTTAGTAATATTGCCAATTTAAAGTCAATTTCTGTTAAATTCTAGGTGGTTTTATTCTGTCCACAGCTCATTTAATACAAGGTGCTTACAGAAAGAGCAGGATTTCGTCCCATCAGTTTGGTTCAAATTTTAACATAGGTTGCAGAGCTAAGAAGACTATGTGCTAACCCAAACGGTGAGAATGGGGTAGATGTCATTTTCACTGCCTGGGAAGTAATCTAGCAAAGCAGATCACCTGTCTTTTATAGAATGCATCTGATATTCATTTCTTTAAAAATCTATGCAATAAAAATTGAGTAGGTTCTACAATGGGAGGGTGATCCCTTCAGCCAGATTACCGCCCAGACATTGAAAATGAAAAACCTATGCCAACATTTTTGGTAAGATTATGGTAACAGCTCAAAAAGGAACTGAGACCCATCAACAATCCAGGAGGCTCCCTGTGTCTAAACCTGCAGTGAAATGCTTCAAAATTAATGCAATTTCAGAGTTGGTACAACTCATTCTTATGTGACAACTGTGAATCTGCATAAATGATGCAAATGTCAAATTGTATCAAATGAGGACCTGGATTTGCTGATGGTTCTTTCTAATTTTTTTGGTATAACTCAGTCAAGTGAGAGTGGGATATGTCTCAGGATTGCACTCTTTGGGCTATATCTTGTTCTCCCCTAGGTGTTGGGTTCCATGGCAGGGGCGGGGTGGGGTACCTGAAGATGGCTCCAGATGAGGCCCACCACAGACCTCAACGCCGTGAGGGTTCAGTCCAATCCTCCCGATGGTAGCTAGGCGACGGGACCACCATTAAAATATTTGAAATCAATAAAATGAATGAATTAACATACCTGCGACCTCGAGGGCCCGCTGCGATCTGCGTCACCCCCGTGCCTTCAAATCCCCGTCTGGAGAAAGGCGGCACCACACTGGCGGGGGAAGGGGAGGAGGTAAGATTTTCAGTGCGGGAGGGGGAACGGGGTCAAATAAACGTAATGGGTGTAGGGGATGGTAGGAAGGGTTGAACTGTCAGCTTTGTGCAGTTTTTGGGGGGGTTGGTGGGGTAAAGGCCCTTTTTAAAATGGCGCCAGCGCCTGCATACTGGCAGCTGACGCCATTGTCGGGGACTGACAGCCTGCCCCCTCTACGGGACTGACAGCCTGCCCCCGCCACAACATTGGTGGGGAGGGGGGCAGGCCATCAGGCTGTTTAAATGAGCCACCACGCTTGTGAGTGCGGCAGCTCTTTAGAATGTGGCCGGCCTTTTTGAGCTCACCGGCTCTTCAAATCCAGCCCCTTTTTCTTCCCACTGATTTTAGAGTATGTCATTTTCTTGCAGACTAGGCCTGGCATGATACAATATTGTAAATAAATGTAAACAAGTGAAATACATCAGTGAATGTATTTCCCATCATTTGTACCAGAGCAATGCTGGACATTGGGAAAGCATTTTGGCTCTTGCTATCCACTGTTACAATGATGACAGAGGGTATTGGTGGTTGCTGAATATTTTTGGTGTGTGGTGAAAGCCTGGCCAGTCCATTGCAAGGGTGTTTGAAAAACATTTTCAAATCTTCAATGGAACCATAGAGTCTGCTGGCATTATGACATTGCAACAGGGCTGCCACTGCTAAACTCTGCCCCAATTCCCAAGCAGAAGCCAGGAGACTTCCCTCCAGTACATTAATGACTACAAGGCTGGAAGGTCAACTGGAGTCAGGGATGTACCCTCATGGCGGGCAGAAATCCTGCCACTTTTGATGTGCTGTGCCTCAAATCCATGAGAGGTGAGTATTTGCAGATTCACCAGACCTATCTAGATGGGATAAAATTGATCTATATCTTAGAATTATAGTAGTTCTGCTGATCAATAATTAATTATGTTTAATTAAGTCATCTTCAATCGTACTAAAGATTTGAACCTACTATGTCTAACACAAATGTAAGATACTATACATACTTATATCTACACACAAATGTATATTTATATATTTTGGAGAGAGTGACAGAGAGGTATTTGTAATTACATAAGAAGGGACATGGAAGGAAAATTCCCATTTGCCATGTTTGATAATATCAGAGTGATGGATAAAAGAAAGATACACTTGCATTTATGTAGGGTCTTTCACAACCTTGGAATATCCCAAAGCACTTTACAGCTGATGAAGTACTTTCAAAGTGTAGTCACTGTTGCAATGTAGGAAATGCGGCAGCCAATTTACACACAGCAAGCTCGCACAAACAGTAATGTAAAAATGATCAGATAATCTGTTTTTATGATGGTCATTGAGGGATAAATATTGGCCAGGACACTGTGGATAACTCCCCTGCTCTTCTTCAAATAGTGCCATGGGATCTTTTTTGGCCACCTTGGAATGCAGACAGGGGCTTGGTTTGATATCTCATCTGAAAGACGACAGCTCCAACAATGCAGTATTCCCAGAGTACTGCACTGTAATTTCAGCCTAGATTTTGTGCTCAATTGGGAGCCAGGAAACTTCAGCCAAACTCTGGCTCAGTGGCACAGTGCCGCAGTGGTTAGTACCACAGCCTCACAGCTCCAGCAACCCGGGTTTGGTTCTGGGTACTACCTGTGCGGAGTTTGCAAGTTCTCCCTGTGACCGTGTGGGTTTCTGCCGGGTGCTCCGGTTTCCTCCCACAGCCAAAGACTTGCAGGTTGATAGGTAAATTGGCCATTGTAAATTGCCCCTAGTGTAGGTAGGTGGTAGGAGAATGGTGGGGATGAGGTAGGGAATATGGGATTAATGTAGGATTAGCATAAATGGGTGGTTGTTGGTCGGCACAGACTCTGGGCCAAAGGACCTGTTTCAGTGCTGTATCTCTCTATGACTATCTAACCATTGTGCATGACAGCCTTTTCAGTCAGTGTGAAGTCCTCTCACACAAAGCCTACATTTAAGTGAAGCACAGCATGATTTCCCAGGATTTTGGATGGGATTGTGCCAGACACTTCATTCTCCCATCTAGGGTGAATCTAAAGAAAGTTCCACATGCTCTTAAAAGAGCAGATTTTTTTACAATTGTTTTGAATTTTGATTTTTCCAGTACCTTTTTAAGTCTTGGCTTTTGTTTATGCTGTCCTCTTTTCCTGATCTTTTTTTATTCTGCTATTAATTTTCCAAAATTTAGTTGGAGATTTTTTTTTTGGATGAGTCAGAAATTCTTAGGTTGGATCAAATGTAGCTGAATATTGTTTACAAATTCATCAGAAAGTTGACCGCGTGTCAAACATCTACAAGACTTCAGAACAGGAAAAGCTTAAAAAAGAGGTCATGAAAAAGGATTCTTAAATACAACTTTCACAAGAGCTCAGGGAGGAACAAAAGTGCAAGCTATAGAGGCTCATTCCAGTTATCAACACAAGTTAAAATGAATGATGGAGGTTGATTTTAAAGCACCCCAGAGTATTTCATGGCTGTTCTGTTACAAGATGAAAAGTAGGCAAACCAGGGAGATCAGTAGGCAGCAGAGTTGAGCTGGCCATGCCCATTATTGTAACCCCACATATAACATGTATCAAATTGGTGATTGGTGCCCCAGTCGGCAAGGTCAGCCCATTCATCTCCTTTCAAACTGTCTGGAAGAGCACTGCAAGTGGTGTGGAACAAAACAGCACCTGCTGCACACTGTACCTCTCTTTCACTAATGATTGCAAGCATCAGCATAGTTATGTTCATCCCAGAGTTTGCAGTTAATGAAATTCAGGAAGTTGTACCTGGTGTGTCATTGTGAAAAGAAGAGAAAGCAAATAATGCTGGCAAAGGAGAAAGGATCGAAGCATCATTGATGCAGCCGTGTAGTCAGCTAGCTGCCAGGTTCTTGCCCCATCTGACACCAACTGTTTCCTGCCTTCATAATTGTTTTGCTACCTTTTTGCTTTTGCTAACTGCTTCTTTCCCTTGTTCCTTCACCCCCCACCACAATACAAACATTGAAAAGCGAAAAAGTAAATCTGAAGTCTTTTTAGCCTTCCTGACTTGGAGCTATATCACCATTCCTTCACTATTGCTGGGTCAAAAACCTGGTACTCTCTTCCTAACAGCACTGTGGGTGTCGCTACACAAGATGGACTTCAGCAGTTCAAGAAGGCAGCTCACCACCACCTTTCAAGGGCAATTAAGGATGGGGAACAAATGCTGGCCTTACCAGCGATGCTCACAATTCATGAAAGAATAAAAAGAAAATCATAAAAACTGTAACTATTGTCCCTTTAATGATATTTTTAGACCTTTTAGGTTGATGATAATGTGTATGTTTCCTGCACCCCCACACCCCTTCAAATGTTTGGTGAGCTCCTGCTGCCAGGCCCAATCTAGGCCAGGAGTTCTCCTTGTATAGGTAAGTAAGTGAGGGACTGACATACAGTGCAGATTGTGTGTGAATTCCCTACTGATTTGAACAAAGTGTACTTGTTGGAATAGTTATTTTCTATTTTCTTGGTGAATTCCTGTAAATGTTTGCATCGACTGTTACGTTACATTATTGATGATTTAAGATCATTGGCAAAAGAACCAGGGGTGGGGGAGGGGTAGATAAGGAAAACCTTTTTTAATGCAGCAAGTTGCTATGATCTGGAATGCACTGCCTAATAGGGTGCTGGGAGCAGTTTCAATAGTAACATTCAAAAAGGAATTAGATACACATACAAGAAAAATACCTGGGCAGTAGCGCATGGCTACCCGACCCGAATCCGACGGGACCCGATGACATGTGTCAGGTTCGGGGTGGGTCGGGTCGCTCTTTCGGGTCCAGCATTCGGGTTTAAGTCGGGTCGGGCTGGGTCGGACACACTCTATCACCACCTCTGTTAAGTGGCTGCAATGCTAACGTACTTTTTGGACTAGAAAGGTTGTTTAGTTACAGTTTTAAGCTTGTGCAGATAAGTAACAAAGTGAAAAACGGAAGCTAGGTTAACTGATGGTCGGGTTGGGTTGGGCGCGGGAAAAAATGAAAGGACTCGGGCTGGGTCAGGCTCGGATCGGATGTGGTTCTGTCAGGCCCGGGTCGGGTTTCACTTGTAGACCCGAGCTGGCCTTTGCTGGGCAGTGGGGACAAAAGCAGAAGGCGGAACTAATTAGATAGCTGTTCCAAAGAGCCAACTGCCCCTCTTCTGTGTAGTAAAATTCTACAATGAGCCACCTTGCTCCTCTTAAATGTGTTTCTGGTGGCCAGGTCTTTTTCACTTAAGCAATAATGGAAGGAACGAGTTGAAGAAAAGAACCACATCTATTTACCAATTCCCCTTTTGCTCATTTCCTTGAGCTTGCATTTTTCTCATAATCAAACACTGCCATCAACAAGAAACTAAAATGTTTTGTGCATGCAGGAAGGGCCTGTTGCTATGGTAACAAGTTGACTTGGGTAGGCATGTATAGCATGTGCATTACCTGTCAAATGGATCACCAACTACTGCTGATAGGTAACTAAGGCAGGAGCAGACATCTGCCTTACAAGATGGATATTACCTCAATGGATCAGATGATAAAGGCACTGTGTTACTGAGTTACACAAACCACAAAGTCCCAGGTTTCATCCTGCCAAAATGGTGATCGAGGTAATACAATTGTCCTCAGCCTCCCTTAGAACGGTACAAATAAGCCAGGGTTCCTGTTCGTGGATTGCTATACATTGACGTGTGTGTGCATGTGTGTGTGTATAGAGCATGCCAACAGTTTCCAGGTAAACTCAAACATGAAGAATGTTTGGAACTCAACAACAGCAAAAATCTGCACGTTTAGGAGCGGTGAGGAGAAAATAGCAGAGGGGAAAGAAAGGTGAAATAGGAAAAAGAACACACGAGATGGTGCTGGTCTATATTGGTTGTTTGGCATAACTATTATGCCCCAATGCAGATTCTCTACAGAGTGGCCTCACATAACCGTTCTGTTCCATCAGAAGCAGAAAACAGAAAGCAAAAGATTTAATTGCCTCTTGCATGAGTTAATATATGTGCATAAATGGTGTAAAGGGAGGGGCTTGTAAAATGCTAGAATATTGGTTGCTGATTGTGTTGAACTGACTGTCTCCTTAAATGGGCTACAACAGCAGAATAATAACACCCAAAAGCTACATGAAGAGTTTTATGTGAAGAGTTGGAAGTCATTCACCTTAAGTGTCAGCTTGATTCAATGTTATCACTCACCACTGAGTCAGAAGGTTGTAAATTCAAGTTCCATTTCAGAACTTGAGCATATATTCTAGGCTGACACTTTGAGTTCAGTATTGAGGGAATGATGCATTGCCAGAGCTCTCGTCTTTCAGATGAGATGTTAAACTGTGATCCTGTCTGCCTGTTCATGTGAATGTAAAAAAAAAAATCCTATGGCATTATTTAAAGAGGAGCATGGTGAACATTTGTTCCTGAACCAGCACCATCAAAAAACAGGTTAACTGATCATTTATTTTGTTGCTTTTTGTGGGACCTTGCTGTATGTAAATTGCCTGTCACATTCACTTACAAAACTATTATGACTACATTTCAAAAGCAATTCAATAGTTGTGAAGTGCTTTAGAATGACCTGAAGACGCGAAAGGCACAAAATAAAAGCAGATCCCAAATCTCCATAATAAAAACAAAATACTGCGGATGCTGGAAATCTGAAACAAAAACAAGAAATGCTGGAATCACTCAGCAGGTCTGGCAGCATCTGTGGAAAGAGAAGCAGAGTTAACGTTTCGGGTCAGTGACCCTTCTTCGGCCCAAATCTCCATGGCATTTTCACTGCATTTGCACCAATAAATTGGGACTTACATCCTCTGATGTATTGTAAAGCTATTTCCACCGTAATTTTCAGTGTAAACTCATTTAAATATTGATGGGTAGTTCTGTAGTGCAAAAGGAGATAATAATCAGAATGCTTGCAAGTTATACTAAGATAGGAACACAAAAAGAGGAGGATGTCATTCATCCCCCCAGGCATTCAATTTGATCATGGTTGATCTGTACCTTAACTCTGTTTAGCCATCTTTGGTCTATGTCCTTTGATATTGTTATCTAACAAAAATCTATCAATCTCCATCCTGCATATTTCAATTGACTCAGCATCCACAGCCTTCTGGGGAAGAGACTTCCTGATTTCCACCAGCCTTTATTTGAAAAAATGCTTCCTGATTTAATTTCTAAATGGTTTAGCTCTGCTTTTAAGTTTGTGCCCTCTTGTTCTGCATTCCCCCACCAGAGGAAATAGTTTTTCGATGTCGACCCTATGAAATCCATTTATCATTTTAAACACTTTGATTAGATTGCCCCTCACCCTTCTATTCAAGCGAAAGAAGCCAAGTTTATACAATCTGTCCTCATAATTTAACTCTTCAGGACTTGTTATCATTTTGTTGAATCTGTGCTGTATTCTTTCCAAGGCCTTTCCTGAGATTCAGTCCAAAACTGATGGGGTCTGACCAATCATCACTACCTTATTTTTGTACTCCAACCCCCTTGAGATAAAGGCCGACATTCCATTAGCTTTTTAAATTCCTTTTTGTACCTATGCAACATTGAAAAGTCTGTCTGAAGTTTGTAGCAGCTGTTAAGTAGGAAAGTGTTTAAATCATTGAGTCAACTGTCAGGTATCTACACTGGTTAGGCCACATGTGATTTTGTACCACTTTTTAAGAATTTCTTTCAGTGGAGGAACTGGCAGAGACAGTCAAAGAAGGCACATGAGCATGGCAAAGAGGATAAAAGAGAAAGAACCACAATTTTAATGAGACTAACCTCCATACTCTCCTCTAGAAGATTCGGCAAAGGACAGGAAGAATGCTGTGTCTCCATAGCAGGATGTAACAGCAAAAGAAAATATGTCGTGCCTGGTGGAGGGAGGTGGCATTAGCACTGATTGCTAACTCTCTCACTCCCAGATCTCTTGACCAGTACCACTGGCAGTTCAGTGACTTGAGTGAGTGGCAGGAAAGCTAACATACTGGTCAACCTCCTTTTTCTTCCTTTTCACCAATACACTCTTCACCATCGAAAATTAAGACTAGCATGGATATCTTCTGTGCCACTTTTCTGGTGAGTAAAGTTGCCTTAATTTAGGATGCAGAAACACCAAAAATAACACGGTATTTCATGGCCAAGATCTTTCTTTTTCCTGTGGTCTGGAAGATTTGAGGATAAGAGAAGATTCAAGGCATATCTATACCTTGTACTGTCATGAATACCTTAAGTAACTATTCGAATGCTCTCTGCATTTGATGTATTGATGCTTAACTGTAACTGAACTGAAGTCTAAGCAGGCTGGGCAGCAAGTGCCCTAAGTAACCATATTTACACTGACATCAAAGAAACCAATCCAACTGAAACCAGTTGAGATAACTTTAAAACTGCTACCCAATTCAATTATTTTGAGACACTTGGCATGTCCTTTTTATGTAAAACACTGTTATCATATTCTGTGGATCATTTTGCTGCTTTCCACCTAACATAATCATATGTAGAAAACATAGGAATGGCTGCTTAAGGTACTAATGAAAATATCAGATATATATTTATTGACAAATGGACACTAATCTGACAAAAAAGTTAAGATGTCTTCGTCTTTGAGTTGGTGTTCGTTGATTTTTTGTTAAAATCAATCACGCACAACACGTTTGTCCAATTTCATGGTGGCTTAATGCTTTTGCATTTGAGGCATCCACTTCACTGCTGGCTATGTAGTGCCTATTTCCCTAGGGATCCTGGGAATTGTACATCCAAAACCTGCTTCTCCCTGGAGTGTCACATGCCCAAGTCATTCATTTTCCTGCAGTCTAGGGAAACACGTTTCCAAGGTATCCAATTTTACGGCAGACTCTATATCAAACTCATGCAAATCCCTAAAGGTATAGGAAGTTTTGTATCCAAACATCCATTTTCCTGATTGTCTAGGGAGCTGCTCCATTCTCCACCCATAAATTTCCAGCCTATAATCTTCCTTCCCATATTATTACTTTTTAATTTCTTGTTTAAATGTCTCCCATTCTAATTTGTGGAAGGACATGTTCAAATTTGAACTCAGAAAAACTTTGAGCACTCAAAGAAA
Source organism: Heterodontus francisci (assembly GCF_036365525.1). Lineage (NCBI taxonomy): Eukaryota > Metazoa > Chordata > Chondrichthyes > Heterodontiformes > Heterodontidae > Heterodontus > Heterodontus francisci. The sequence goes on along the minus strand of NC_090395.1, from coordinate 42,639,922 downwards.
ACATGCAAAAGTTTCATGGAAATATCTACTTCTTTATATTCATGATTGTGCATTATACTCACATGTAGTGAGTTGCTGGTGTGTAAGGAGTGGCTCTGCATACCTGCTTAAAGGGCCAATGCTATCATATTAACAAATGCCTGCTCAATTCCTGAAATAGGAAAAGCTAAAACCTCAGTAATGCCTGTATATTTTTACAATGCATTTTAAATAGTGCTTTGCAGCACTAGTGTTGACATAAACCTTTGTGTTTCTGATATGAAGTGGCTTACCGGATCTCTGGATGATATGCAACACACCTATTTTACAAAATTAGTCACCAGCTAACAGCACTGTAACATAAATCTGACTTTCAGTTGGTATTATACAAAGGGCGCACCCAGTGCCATCTTCTAGAAAAGGTGAATTTCCACTTTGCACCTTCTGCACATGGATAGCTCGAGCAGCAACATGCAGTGCCCATTGGTTCATTGGACACCCTCCTTGACTACTGGTTTCCATGTAGCTTTAGTTTTGGATGTTTTGTCCTGATTTTACCACTTTGATTTGATTTTGTGACTACCTATTTTGGTTTTGCTTAACATCCTGAAATTCTGATGGATCTTTTTGAATCCCAAGGTGATTGGACAAAGGCAAATCCCACAATCAACCCAAACTAACTTGAAATAGTTAAAGTATTTAAATATTATTTTTGCTTTGTTAATTTGAGTGAATAATCACTTCCCCAAATTTTTATAGGTGCCCTCCCACTTAAGCAAAACACCTGAAAAAAATGCTCTCATGGGATTTCAATCCAGCAGCCTGCTACAAAGAGGGACTCTCACTGTGCGCACATTTCTCTTACATTTATCTGTGTTGAATTCCATCCACTACTCCTTATCCCCATTCACATAATTTCTTCAGATACGTTTGAATGCCATTAAACTCCCTGATGCTAGCCACTTATAAATCACAAAGCAGCGTCAATAAGTTTCATTTTTTGAGAACTAGCCTCTCTCATTTTTTATGGGAACAGCAATGGACCTAGAGCAGAGCCTTGCTGACACTGCATCAGTGCTGTCTTCCCTAAAAATTGCATGCTATATAGTGCTGCCGCACCTTGTGCAAGGTAAATCATTAAAAATATAAAGATAAGCAAGTGACATACAGACTACAATGCTAAACTCTGAATAACAGTCTTAAATGAGAATCCAGTTAGATTTTTCTAGATTCAGCTAGGTCAACTGGGGAAGAAAACCTGGAAAGATAGGCAGGAGATCTTTATCCATGTCAATCAAACACAACTCCAGATATATCTGCCAAGGAACTGCCTTCCTCTGTTGAAGATGAGTAGAGTTCCTAACTCCTGACAAAATATGGCAGCATGGTTATAGGTGGCTGATGTGGAACAAATACAGCATGATGTAATATTAAATAGTTTGATTATAAACAGTAACCCTTTAAACAGTACCCTAATAAAGCTACCTGAAAATTGAATTACAGGGATATATATATATGGTGTCAATCTTTGTTGTTTTCAGATTTGTCTGTGCATGAGCACGACAAAATAAATTCAGGATTCACAGACTTCTCTAATGATCACCCAAACGTCCATTGTTCTAGAAGCAATAATTAGGAGGAAAAATAGTTGTGTTTGGGATAATCATGCTTTGAGTAAACATTGTGAAAGTTTGCCAACTAAAGCAATCTGTAGAGTGCTCAGGCAGTTGAAGAGTTCAATAGAAAATCTACTGGAACAGGTATGAAAAGATCTTTTCGACAAGCTCTTCCATTTTATGTTTTTGTTTAGACAAAAAACAATTTGCTTGTATACTGTTTCTGCTTTGTTACCCTATATCCCTGAAATTCCACCAGTCTGTACATTTGAAAGGGCAGGACAGACCTAATATATAGCATTCAGCTTTCATTTCCTTCACATATACATCAAACTACAAGTTACTGGACTTACTTTTCACTTTGTATTTCTTACAACAATTATCTTGTAGCATTTAAGTGTAAATTTATGTACTAATACGGAAGTAGTCAAAGCGTTAAATATTAATAGAAACCTACCTGGAGAGAGCAGTCCAATTTTTCCTATTAAATGACATTTTGTCCCTCAGGCTTTGTTAATCCCACGTCTAAACAAAACTCCAGTGCTAACTTCTATGCTGTTCCATATAGTTTAACAACTGTACATGAGTAAATAAATGTACTTCACTGACTTTCATCTGCCATATAATATTTATCCAGTCAGTGAAATGCACCTTCACCCTAGCTTGTTCGTACTCCCCTGCTGTGGGATCACGTGCCTTTTATCAGTTGTGTATACTGTAACTTACCTATTAGCTGCACCATATAAAATCTAAATCTGCAAAAGCAACGTGCTAACACTTTTCAACTAAATCCAAATGTTTACAAATGCCAACTTAATATAAATTAATGGATGAAATGAATGGCTTCTGGGTTTATAATTATCCTTTGTTTTTACATGTTTTATGTTCAAAATTATTTTGAATTGATAGACAAGGAAATATGGCAGTTCAGAAGTTACTTTTATTTATTGTTAAAGGGGCAAACATAACCATTTCGATAATTGTACGGATTCTCACTTTCTAAAAGATCTGCTATCACTTCTTTTATCATTGAAATATGGAGATAATTGTCAATCTGTCAAAATAAGTGACATACAGCGACCAGCATATTATTTAAGTACACATAGTTAGATTCTAAAAAGGAAGTTGCCAATGCTTACAAATGATTTTGTTTTCAGAATAAGGGACTGCAGGAAGTATGGAATTATCTTTGTTTATTTGTTCCAAAGTCAGTTTTCAGTAAAGATTATGAAACAACTCACAAGAGTCTCAGAGTTCTTAAGTGTATTTAGAACACACCCAACCTTATGCAACTGGAATTTCCATAGGAAAGATGCAGAACTATTATGATACAGCACAGAGTAGTTAGTCCGCACAATCCTTTGATTGCAAAAGCAGTTTTTGTTGCTTTAACTGCCATGCAAAATAACATGCAAGTGTCTGTGCTGGAATTGCATAATGCCAGGTCAGAGGAGCTGGCCACATTACACAGAATTAACGTATTCACCTCCTGACACCAATGTTTATTAGCTGTCTTACACCAGTCTATGATATTAAAGTCAAGGGGCTACAAATTCAGTAGTGCCGGTTTTCAGGCATAAGCATTGTGATGTGTGATTACCCTGCGCTCGATCGAGTTGATGTAGGCAGCACTTGACCGCGGCATGCAGCTCAGCCCAAAATGTACTTCTGACTAGCTGCAACGCAATAGAGGGGTAAACTGGTTGAGTCCTAAAGGTAATAGCTGCTAGATGGAGTCTGTGGCAGGTGGTGAGGAAACCAACTAGAGGGAAAAACATACTTGACCTCATCCTCACCAATCTGCCTTCCACAGATGCATCTATTCATGACAGCACTGGTAGCAGTGACCACCGCACAGTCCTTGTGGAGACAAAGTCCTGTCATCACATTGAGGATACCCTCCATCATGTTGTGTGGCACTACCATTGTGCTAAATGGGATAGATTTAGAACAGATCTAGCAATGAAACACTGAGGTGCTGTGGGCCATTAGTAGTAGCAGAATTGTATTCAACTACAATCTGTAACCTCATGGCCCAGCATATCCCCACTCTACCATCACCATCAAGCTGGAGGATCATCCCTGGTTCAATGAAGAGTGCAGGAGGACATGCCAGGAGCAGCACCAGGCATACTTCAAAATGAGGTGTAAACCTGGTGAGACTACAACCCAGGACTACGTGCGTACCAAACAGCAAAAGCAGCATATGATGACAGAGCTAAGCGATCCCACAACCAACGGATCACATACAAGTTCTGCAGTCCTGCCACATCCAGTCGTGAACGGTGGTGGACAATTAAACGACTGAAAGGAGGAGGTAGCTCCACAAATATCCCCATCCTCAAGGATGGGGGAGCCCAGCACATCAGTGCAAAAGAAAAGGCTGAAGCATTTGCAACAATCTTCAGCCAGAAGTATCGAGCAGATAATCCATCTCAGCCTCCTCCTGAAGTCTCCAGCATCGCAGATGCCAGTCTTCAACCAATTCGATTCACTCGGCGTGATATCAAGAAACGACTGAAGGCACTGGATACTGCAAAGGCTATGGGTCCTGACAACATTCGGCAATAGTACTGAAGACATGTGCTCCAGAACTTGCTGCGCCCCTAGCCAAGCTGTTCCAGTACAGCTACAACACTGGCATCTACCCTGCAATGTGGAAAATTGCCCAGGGACATCCTGTACACAAAAAGCAGGGCAAATCCAACCTGGCCAATTACCACCCCATCAGTCTACTCTTAATCATCAGTAACGTGATGGAAGGTGTTGTCGACAGTGCTATCAAATGGCACTTGCTCAGCAATAACCTGCTCGTTGACGCTCAGTTTGGGTTCTGCCTGGGCCAGTCAGCTCCTGACCTCCTTACAGCCTTGGTTCAAACATGGACAAAAGAGCTGAACTCCAGAGGTGAGGTAAGAGTGACTGCCCTTGACATCAAGGCAGATTTGACCGAGTGTGGCATCAAGGAGCCTTAGCAAAACTGGAGTCAATGGGATTCAGGAAGAAAACTCTCTGCTGGTTGGAGTGGTATCTAGCGCAAAGGAAGATGGTTGTGGTTGTTGGAGGTCAATCATTTCAGCTCTAGGACATCACTGCAGGAGTTCCTCAGGGTAGTGTCCCAGGCCCAACCATCTTCAGCTGCTTCATCAATGACCTTCCTTCAATCATAAGGTCAGAAGTGGGGATGTTCGCTGATGATTGCACAATGTTCAGCACCATTCACGACTCCTCAGATACTGAAGCAGTCTGTGTAGAAATGCAGCAAGACCTGGACAATATCCAGGCTTGGGCTGATAAGTGGCAAGTAACATTCATGCCATATAAGTGCCAGGCAATGGCCATCTCTAACAAGACAGAATCCAACCATCTCCCCTTGACATTCAATGGCATTACAATCACAGAATCCTGGGGGTTACCATTGACCAGAAACTGAACTGAAGTAGCCATATAAATACCATGGCTACAAGAGCCGGTGAGAAGCTAGGAATCCTGTGGCGAGCAACTCACCTCCTGACTCCCCAAAGACTGTCCGCCATCTACAAGGCACCAGTCAGGAGTGTGATGGAATACTCTCCACTTGCCTGGATGAGTGCCGCTCCAACAACACTCAAGAAGCTCGACACCATCCAGGATAAAGCAGCCCGCTTGATTGACATCCCATCCACAAACATTCACTCCCTTCACCACCGACGCACAGTGACAGCAGTGTGTACTATCTACAAGATGTACTGTAGCAACGCACCAAGGCTCCTTAGACAGCACCTTCCAAACGCGTGACCTCTACCACCTAGAAGGATAGGGGCAGCAGTTGCATGGGAACACCACCACCTGCAAGTTCCCCTCTAAACCACACACCATCCTGACTTGGAACTATATCGCCGTTCCTTCGCTGTCGCTGTGAATTCCTGGAACTCCCTTCCTAACAGCACTGAGGGTGTACCTACCCCACATGGACTGCAGCGTTTCAAGAAGGCAGCTCATTATCACCTTCTCAAGGGCAATTAGGGATGGGCAATAAATGCTGGCCTTGTCAACGACACCCATATTCCACGAACAAATAAAAAAAAAGACGCGTGTGTGGATAGCACAAGTGAAAGCTGGCTTACACTTCTTAAAGCCAGCCTGCAGCTCTTACAGAGGAGGCGCACTCTGGCTGCAGCAGGTGGTGGAAATGTCTTGAATAACGGGCCTAATTTTTAACTCACTCAAAACCCATTCACTTACACAGAGGTAAAATCAAGCCTGGTATTTCTGAAAAGGAATAAAGAGTACCAATGAAATAGCAGGCCAAGACAGCTCTCTGATCCAGTACTGGAGGCCTTAGTCCAAGAGGTGGAAAGGAGGAACTGTCTCCGTTCTGGGCAAGGAGGCCCTCAAGGCCTACATTGTGAAGGGAATTGCAGCAGGTAGCCATGGAGGTCAATTCAAGGCTCATGGCACCGAGGACCTGGCTGCAGTGCAGCAAAAAGTACACTAACCTCACAAGTGTGTTCAAGGTCAGTGAATGCATCTTCAAATATCCTCTCCTAGCCACTACGCTACCAACCTCACATGCCACCCAATGCACCACACCTCCATCACTCACCCACCAGCAATCTCTAGCAATCAGGACTCATGCCTAACATTCATATGCTCCACCTCACCACAGTATTTCCAATGCTGCAAGCTTCACACCCACATCTCACAGCTTCCACATACTTCTAGCTCTTCAGCTATAACAGGCAAATCATCCAGACACATTGAAACACATTCACTGACACTTTTCCCACTCACTTGCAGAACAAGGTGGCACATAAGAGGAGACAGCAGCAGAGAACCAGGAGGGGAGCAGGCATCCCTGCATCTCCTGATCCCCTTGGAGAAGATGATAATGTGAATTGTCAGGCCAGCAGTGACTGAAATCATTGCAATCGGCATTGCCAAAATCATTCAGGATGATGGTATGTTCCTGCCTTATGCAGCTTCTCAAATCCCACTTCACCCTCATCCTGTTAAAGTGAACATGGATGACTTGCTTTCTACCCAAAACCCCCACTTCCCTCACCCCAACCTACCCTTACTACATTTTTGCTTTCAAGTACCCAAGAACTGCTGCCTGGCCAGCCAGCACAACAAATGGCATGAGCAAGAGCACACAACTGGTAAAGAAGCACCATCCCTTCATTGGTCACTCGCAGCCACCTGCTCAGATACTGATACTGCTGTCCTTTAGAGTGTTTAATAGAGGCAGGATCAGCAAGTGGTGATTCACTGGACATGAATGGACTGCAGCAAGCCCAAGGGGAAAGCATAGCATGTGTGCGAGCTCCTTGGAGAGCAAGGTCACAGATGAGTTCTGCTGCAGAGAACTTTAATGGGGTGGCATACAGAAAAAGGCTGAGAGGCATGCACACCAAGATGCTTGGTGAATTGGCATGCCTGTCACAGAGCCTGTTGTCACTGTCAAGGAACATGGAGGAATCTGGTTCCAACTTGGGGCAGGGATTCATGCAGAGCTTGGAGCCCATCCTGTCCAGCATGGAAGTGATGGGCAACATCATGACAACACTTGTGGACCCAGCTGTGATGCAGTCTCTGATGGCCGATGTCTCAGCTTCCATTACAGCATAGGCAGAAACCACCCAGTGTCTGGGTGCTGCAGTTGGAAGCTTAGACTCAGGACATGATCTCTGCTTGTTGCCATGCAAACCCAGCTTTGTGCCATGCAGGCTCAGATTGCTGCCGTTATGGTTGCAGACACCCATGCTCAAGAGGGTATGCAGGCTCTCGCAGCAGCCCAGCAATCCATGCTCCAGCAGATTATTAGGATTGCCAAGGCCCCGACCTGAGGGAGTGGCAGTGGCTCCACGGCACACAAATCTGCTGTCCTCTCTCAGGATGATGACAGCGTTCGTGCTCCCACCACTGCCACTCCATCAGTGCCCCTACTGATGCCTTTCAGCCAGCCAACCATGCAGAGGTGGTGCAGTATGAAGCCTGGCCCTCAAGGCCCAGAGCTACTTAAAGTTGTCTCACAAGGCCATCTGCAATCTCTCCCACTGAAAGTCAACAGTCTTCTACTAGCCATGCTGTAGCATTGGAGAGTAGCACTGCATCGGAGCACAAGGCCAAGGCTCCTGCAAAACACAGTCATTAAGAGAGTACACAAGAGTGAAGAATTCAGTTTTATATGTATTATTGGAAGTGTTGTTGGATAAAGTTATACTGGAATTTTTTTTGTTGAAGCTTTTATTTTAGGGTTGTGGCCAAGAGGACGCTGTGATGGTTTATATCTGAGGAATGGAAAGGTGGTGAAGCGAGGAACAACAGTGATGTGGAGACGTTTTCAGGGGTACTAGAGTCTGATTAGCTGCTCACTGACTGCCCATCTGAAGCGATGTGTCCTAGTTGCCTCCTCCCTTCCGCCTCCTACTCCTCTTCTTCTTCCCAAAGTCCTTGCCAAACACCTGGTGGCAAGGGCTGTGCCCTCATGAGAGCTAGGTTGTGTGGAATCCAGCAGACCACACAAATTTGGAGATATGCTCCGCCGAGTGTCGGAAAGCTTTCTATGAATGATCCAGGCAGTGGAAGCTATTGTTTTAGAACACTGATGGTTTGCTCCACTACATTTCTGGTTGCAGCATGGCTATTCATGTGTGCATAAGTGGTGAAGGGGTGTCAAGAGCCACGTATATAGAGTCTATCCCTTGGTGCCAAACAGCCACCCTCTGGTTCGTCAGAGTGGCTTGACTATGGTGACAATGGCTGACTGGCACGGGATAAAAGCATCGTGGCTCCTGCTAGAACAGCAGACGTTCACCAACATGATGTTCTGTGTGTGCTTTCACACCAAATGTACGTTAAGGGAGTGGAACCCTTTGCAGTTACGGTACTTTTCCCTGTTGAGATGCAGCGCCCGCAGACCCAGGTATGAGCTGTCAATGGCTTCCTGTACCATTCGGAATCCCATTACCCTGGGAAAGCCTCGTGCCTGATCCTCCTACTTTTCTCTGCTCTATGAAGTCACCTCTCATTGTGTACAGGGCCTCTATGACCTCCCTGATGCAGTGATGCACAGAAAACTGAGATGTTGGCAGTGTTGCTGGTTCCAGCCTGGACAGATCCGCTGGCATAAAAATTATGAACCACGATGATCTTGACAGCCACTGGCAGCACCGTCCTTTCCTTGCTCTGCAGTTGCAGGTCCGATTGGGAGAGATGGCACAATTTAGTGACCGCCTCCTTGGTAAATCATAGCGGTTCAGGCATTGCTCTTGGCTGAAGTGGAGGCAGGAAAAGTGTTCCCTGAAATCCGTAGATGAATATGGCCTTCTATTGAGAGCCCTCCTTCTCCCCACTTTTTGCACAGCCTACCCTCTCTGCTGCTTGTGCTCCATCTCCCTGTTGTGCTGCAGCCAAACAGGGACTGCAACAATAGCCCGCTGAGTGATAGCAGACTTTCTGCTCAGAGGCCTTCAAACTCCACAAAACTCCTTGGAAAAGTCCAGCACCACTCCCTTCTGACTGCAACAACTTGTGAGAGCTTCTCCAATAACACAGTACTTTCACTAACTCGGCAGCAGCAAAAGAAAGTCAAAAATACCTCACTTGAAAGTCTTATGCTGATGTCTTCAAATAGCACTACTGTGGGTCCCTTGTGCAACTGAACACATGTTCAGCTGAGAGCGTTTAAGAGATATTAACCGGACCTGCGAGATCCAAAATGGCAGTTCAGGTGCCAAGTCAGCATTAGATCCTGAGTGATATCACAATCTGCCCTCACTGCATGTTTCCAGTGCATACAAGGTGCACACACGCTTAGCACCCTTCCAAGAATGGCACTCCATGTGGGCCACATTGGAAATGGCCGGAGGTAGTACGGCCACCATTTTCATCATTTCCAGGCTCCTTAACTGCCAACACTAGGGGCGTACTGGAGCCCAATTTAATGGGCAAAGTCTTCTATAAACATGACATAGAATAAACCAGCCACAATCATTTGATAAAATGGCTTAGTCCTCTACGTCCAATGGACACTGAAACAAACATGTGGTGAGGATGGCTGGAAAAGCTGTTGGAAGAATGGGTGCCTGCAATAAATTGAACCCTACTTCCCACCATCAGCAAATTGACGGTTCCTCAAAGCCTTTCGGGGTAACTTTACGACTTTGACCTTCCTGACAGGTAGCCTGACCCACTGAGCTCACAAACTGAAAAATTTGGCACACACTGTCCATAATTTACAGACCATTATTTTGAATAGATGGAAAATCATGGGCAATGTGCACATGAATTTCCAATAAATTCTCGTGGTGGGCCAAGCTCCACATTTGGAATGCAAACTCAAAAATGACTCCTCATCTCTGCACAGTGACGAAATATTGTAGCAGTGTTACCAAGTTACACTTGCTCCTAGATTCAGTATAATTCTGAATAATTTAGACCAATACAATTGTCATGAAATGCATCCCAAACTCTTGAAGACAGGACCTTGTGGTTTGTTAGGCCACCAGCCAAATATTATAGCACATTTGGAGATCCAACCTCCCCACCCCACCCCAAACGGCTGAAGTCTTCTGGATGTAAAATTAAAACATTGTACAGAATCTACATACACTTAAATCCTGAATTTGCAAACGTGAAAAAACAGGCACAAACTCATCTGATCTGGCAACTGAATGGGTGGGCTGTGCATGCATCTCTGAATATTTTTTCTTCTAGACTTTGAATACAGGTAGAAGGAAGGAACTGGCAAGCCCACAACAAAAAATTACTACTGAAATGTTAACTTAATTTTGTAAAATTATATTATGTATTCAGCATTTCATTGGTATCTGTGTCCAATGTAGTTGATTATGTTGCAACTTTTAGCCCCAATTATTAGTTCGAGGATAAAAGAAAATGGGTGTCGGGGGGATGGGTGTGGGGGGGAAAATCAACAATGAACTCAGACTCAAATGTGAGATATGAGCTTCGAGTTAGGGAAAATAGTTCAGGATAGTGCACAACTCATATTTTACAATATATTCGGATATGACTGCAGTTCCAGTAGCTTTCCATTGCCTTGTCTAAGTTGTTATTATATACCTGTGAAGCTAACCAGCAGACAATGAGTGTTAACAAACTATTCAATTATGAGGGTTGGAGGGATCAAAACATAAACCTAAGGCTGTCCTAACGCAACCTCCCAGCTGTGCCATTTCCAGTGGGGGTCAGTTTCTAATAAGCTGATTAGTGAGACAGGAAAATAAAACTAACATGTTTAGGTTGTTTGGCACAAATACATTCTGTGCCAAACACTTTGATTTATCTCTCTGGAGAGACAGGTTTATAATTATTTTGTTTGCATTCCAACCACTGAGCAGATTTCTGAAAAGAATATTTGGCCCAGGAAGAAAGAATGGAGTGGAGGAAGGAAGAAGGAAAGAATCAAGGAAGGAATGGAAGGAATAGGAGCATGGTGCTTCATCACATCTCATAAAAGTGCCAAAAGTACTTCACATACAAAGGATTACAATCTGTCTTATCGTGAAGATGAACACACCAGCCATTTTGCATAATGTCCCACAAACAGCAAACAGGAATAGTTAATCTGTTTTTGGTGGCATTGGTTGAGGGAAGAATGTTGATCAGGATATCTGAGTTCTTCTTTGATTAATGCCTTTAGTATCCTTAACTTCCAGTTAAACCAGAGGCAGGACAGGTTAATGTTCCAACCAAAGGATGACACGTCTCACAAAGCAGCATTTTCTCAGTATTGTTCTGGTGTATCGGTAGAGATTACAGAATCATTGAATCATAAAAAGTTTAAGGCACAGAAAGAGGTCACTTGGCCCATTGTGTCTGAGCCGGCCAAAAAACAATCCACCTATTCTAATCCCACATTCCAGCATTTGATCCGTAGCCCTGCAGCTTATGGCACTTGAGGTGCATATCCAGACTCCTTTTGAATGAGTTGAGGGTCCCTGCCTCAACTACCCTTTCAGGTAGTGAGTTCCAGATGATCACCACTCTCTGGGTGAATAAGTTTTTCCTCATACCCCCTCTAATTTTTCTACCAATCATTTTGAATCTATGCCCCCTCGTCACTGACCTCTCTGCTAAGCTGAATAGGCCCTTCACCTCCAATCCATCCAGGCCCCTCAAAATTTTGTACATTTCAATCAGATCTCCCCTCAGCCTTCTCTGTTCCAAGGAGAACAACCCCAGCCTATCCAATCTTTCCTCATAGATGCATTTTTCCAATCCTGGCAACATCCTCGTAAATCTCCTCTGAACCCCCTCTAGAGCAATTACATCCTTTCTGTGATGAAATGACTAGAACTGCACACAGTACTCAAGTTGTGGCCTAACTAATGAGTTATACAGTTCCAGCATAACCTCCTTGCTCTTGTATTCTATACCTAGGCTAATAAAGGAAAAGATTCCATATGCCTTCTTAACCAACATATCGACCTGTCCTGCTGCCTTCAGGGATCTGTGGACATTCACTCCAAGGTCCCTTACTTCCTCTACGCTTCTCAGTATTTTCCCATTAATTGTGTATTCCTTTGCCTTGTTTGACCTCCCCAAATGTATCACCTCATACTTCTCCAGGTTGAATTTCATTTGCCACTTTTCTGCCCATCTGACCGGACCATCAATATCTTGCTGCAGCCTACAGCCATCCTCCTCACTCTCTACCACACGGCCAATCTTTGTGTCATCCACAAACTTCTTGATCATGCCCCCTACATTTACGTCCAAATCATTAAAACAGCCATCAACAACTACTCTTTGTTTCCTGCCACTGAGCCAATTTTGTATCCACCTTGTTGCATTTCCCTGGATCCCATGGGATTTTACTTTTTTAACCAGTCTGCCATGTGGGACCTTGTCAAAAGCCTTGCTAAAATCCATGTCGACCACATCAACTGCACTGCCCTCGTCAATCTTCCTTATTACTTCTTCAAAAAATTTGATAAAGTTGGTCAAACAAGATCTTCCCTTAACAAATCCATTCTGACTATCCATGTTTAACCTGTGCCTTTCTAAGTGACAGTTTATCCCATCTCAGAATAGATTCCAATAATTTGCCCACTAATGAGGTTAGACTGACTGGCCTGTAACTATTCGGTCTATCCTTTGCTCTCTTTTTAAACAGTGGTACAAAGTTAACAATTCTCCAATCCTCCGGCACCACACCTGTATCCAGTGAGGACTGGAAAATGATGGTCAGACCCTCTGTTGTTTCCTTTCTTGCTTCTTTTAACAGCCTAGGATACATTTCATCTGGCCCTGGTGATTTATCAACTTTCAAGGATGCTAATCCCATTAATACTTCCTGTCTCCCTATGTTTATCACATTCAATACTTCACATTCCTCCTCCTTAACTATAATATCTGCATCGTCCCCCTCTTTTATGAAGACAGATGTAAAGTATTCATTAAGAACCATACCAGTATCTTCTGCCCCTGCACATAGGTTTCCTTTTTGGTCCTTTATGGGCCCTACTCTCTCCTTAGTTATCCCCTTACTCTTAATGTATTGATAAAACATCTTTCGGTGCATCTTGATTTTGCTTGCCAATATTCTTTCATGGGTGGTTGATGGTCGGCACAGACTCGGTGGGTCGAAGGGCCTGTTTCAGTGCTGTATCTCTAAACTAAACTAAAAAAAAGCCCTCTCATTGTTTTCCTAATTTCCTTTTTGAATTCACCCTCCACTTTCCATACTCCTCTCAGCTTTCTGGAGTATTGAGTTCTCGGTGTCGGACATAAACTTTCCTTTTCTGCCTTATCTTACCCTGCATGCTCCTTGCTATCCATGGGGCTCTAGGTTTGACCGCCTTACCCTTTTTCTTTGTGGGAACATGCTTACCCTGAACCCCTTGAATCTCCCCTTTGAGAACTTTAACTCCTGTTCGATCTCTGTGCTTTTCCATCATTATATTAAAACTGACTGAATTATGATCACTACCATCAAAATGCTCTCGCATTGTCACTCCTTCCATCTGCCCATCTTCATTTCCTAAAACTAAGTCTAACACTGCACTCTCTCTTGTTGGACTTGCTACATACCGGGCAAAAAAAGTTTTCTTGAATGCACATCAAGAATTCTGCTCCCTCTATTCCTTTCATACTAAAACTATCCCAGTTAATATTGGGGTAATTAAAATCCCCTACTATTACTGCCGTATTGTTCTCGCACTTCTGAGAGATTAGCCTACATATCTGCTCTTCTATCTCCCTCTGACTGTTTGGGGGTCTATAGTACACTCCCAGCAGTGTGGTTGCCCCTTTTTTGTTCCTTAGCTCAATCCATATGGCCTCATTTGATGAACCTTCCAACATATCATTCCTCCTCACAGCTGTCATAGTTTTCTTGACCAAAATTGCCACTCCCCCTCCATTCTTATCTCCCTTCCTATCGTGTCTGAAAACCCTGTAACCAGGAATGTTGAGCTGCCATACCTGTCCCTCCTTAAGCCATGTTTCTGCAATAGCTATGATATCACACTGCCATGTGTCTATCTGTGCCCTCAGCTCATCTGCTTTATTTGCTATAGTTCTTGCATTAAAATAGATACCCTTGAGCACTGCCAAACTCTTTTTTTTAATTTTCTAACCCTCATTTCCTCTGTCTTCCAGACTCATCCATTAATTTTCTGCCTTCCATTTCAATTTCTGAGTTTGTTCCAGCTGAGTCTACCCTCAGGTCCCCACCCCCCTGCCAAACTAGTTTAAATCCTCTCCAACAGCACTAGCAAAATGTCCCGAAAGGAACTCAGCCCCAGCTCTGTTCAGGTGCAATCCATCCAGCCTGTCCAGGTCCCATCTCCCCAGAGCCGGTGACAATGTCCCAGGAATCTGAAGCCCTCCCTCCTGCACCATCTTTCCAGCCTGTCTTATCATCTGTCTTATCCTTCTATTTCTAAACTCACTTGCACGTGGCACTGGGAGTAATCCGGAGATTACTAACTTTTGAGGGCCTGCTTGCTAATTTCTTACCTAGCTCCCTAAATTCTGTCTGCAAGACCACAGAGATTAGGAATCCTGAGGCAAGTAACTCACCTCCTGACTCCCCAAAGCCTGTCCACTATCTACAAGGCACAAGTCAGGAATGTGATGGAATACTCTCCACTTGTCTGGATGGGCGCAACCCCAACAACACTCAAGAAGCTCGACACCATCCAGGACAAAACAGCCCGCTTGATTGGCACCCCATCTACAAACATTCACTCCCTCCACCACAGTAGCAGCAGTGTGTACCATTTACAAGATGCACTGCAGCAATGCACCAAGGCTCCTCAGACAGCACCTTCCAAACACGCGACCTCTACCAACTAGAAGGACAAGGGCAGCAAATACATGGGAACACCACCACCTGCAAGTTCCTCTCCAAGTCACACACCATCCTGACTTGGAACTATATCGCTGCTCCTTCACTGTCGCTGGGCCAAAATCCTGGAACTCCCTTCCTAACAGCACTGTGGGTCTACCTACCCCAAATGGACTGCAGCGGTTCAAGAAGGCAGCTCACCACCACCTTCTGAAGGGCAATTAGGGATGGGTAATAAATGCTGGCATAGCCAGTGATGCCCACATCCCATGAATGAATAAAAAAAGAATCCCCCTTTCTACCTATGTCATTGTTTCCGATGTGTACCACAACTGCTGGTTGTTCACCCTCCCCCTTCAGGATGCTCTGCAGCTGCTCAATGACATCCTTGACCTTGGCACCAGGGAGGCAACACAGCATCCTGGATTCACGTCTGCGGCCACAGAAACGCCTGTCTGTTCCTTTGACTATTGAATCACCTATCACTATGGCTCTTCCAGTCTTCCCTGTACCCCACTGTGCAGCTGAGCCACCTGTGGTGCAATGGACTTGGCTCTGGCTGCACTCCCCAGGTGAAGCATCACTTTCCTCAATATTCAGAACTGAATACCTGTTGGAGAGTGAGATACACTCAGGGGTCTCCTGCCTGATTCTTTTTGACTGTCTGGTGGTCACCCATTCCCTCCCTCCCTACATACTTTTAAGCTGTGGGGTAACCACATCTGTAAACGTGCTATCCATGTAGCTCTGATCCTCATGAATGCACCGCAGTGTTGCCAGCTGCCGCTCAAGTTCCAAAACCCAGAGCTCAAGCTGCTTCAGTTGATGACACTTGCTGCACAAATGGTTCTCCAGGATACAGGAAGCATACCTAATTAGTACTGATAAATCCTACTAAAAATCAATACAGTTCACTAGTTAAAATAAACCTTACTCAAAAAACCCAGCTACTCACTTGTTCCTTAATATTAAGCTATTTACTCACACACCCTAACAGTAGTGTACTAACCCAGCTATTTAATGTTATTCCCTAACAATAGTTACTCACCAACCAATCATTTTGCAGCTTTCCTGTGACATCACTGCTCACTATGTGAGCGGAGGCGGGCATGCCACCGACTTTTTGGACAGTGGACGGGGCCTCCCACCCAATGGAAAATATCAGCCTTAGTCTCAGTAACGATGTCATGAAACTATCATCGATTGTCATAAAAGCCCATCTGATTCGCTAATGTCCTTTAGGGAAGGAAATCTGTCATCTTTACCTGGTCTGGCCTACATTTCTCCAGACCTACAGCAATGTGAGTGACTCTTAATTATCCTCTGAAATGGCCCAGCAAGCCATTCAATTCAAGGGCAATTAGGGATGGGCAACAAATGCTGACCTTGCCCGAGATGCCCACATCCCATGAAAGGATAAAAAAAGTTTGATGATGTTTTCAATGAATAGGATTGTCACAAAAATTGTGAGTAAATCATATATTTTCTAAGAGAATAGCTGTATATTGATCAACTTAGGAGAGGCGGTGGCGCAGTGGTATTGTCACTGGAGTAGTAACCCAGAGACCCAGGGTATTGCTCTGGGGACATGGGTTCAAATCCCACCACAGCAGAAGGTGGAATTTGAATTAATAAAGTCTGGAATTAAAAAAAAAAGCTAGTCTAATGATGGCCATGAAACCATTGTCAATTGTTGTAAAAACCCATCTGGTTCACTAATGCCCTTTAGGGAAGGAAATCTGCTGTCCTTACCTGGTCTGGCCTACATGTGACTCCAGACCCACAGCAATGTGGGTGACTCTTACATGCCCTCTGAAATGGCCTAGCAAGCCACTCAGTTAGGGCAATTAGGGATGGGCAATAAATGCTGACCTAGCCAGCGACGCCCACATCCCATGAATGAATTTAAAAAAAACTTGTTTGAGATTTGGTGTTGTGATAGTAACATTCATTTATAATGGAATAGGAAGGAGATGTCAAGTAAATGTTGTATGTTATAAACATGTGGATCTGTTTCTACTTTTCATACCTCACATCGCATCAACTGAAATAAAGAATGGCTCCAATCTGTCTTGAACTAAAGTGGAGAATATAAGGTTGAGCCATACAGAGTTAGGTCTGACGTGATTGTGAGTCTCTCTGTGGATTACTGGAATGAATGTACCTGTATAGGTTAAATTACATCTACCATTGTGAGGCCTGATGAAACATCCATACAATAAGTGTA
This sequence comes from Heterodontus francisci, assembly GCF_036365525.1. Classification (NCBI taxonomy): domain Eukaryota; kingdom Metazoa; phylum Chordata; class Chondrichthyes; order Heterodontiformes; family Heterodontidae; genus Heterodontus; species Heterodontus francisci. The sequence goes on along the minus strand of NC_090395.1, from coordinate 42,622,800 downwards.
TTGTCAGAATCTTGGCTGATGCCTGTACTAAGTAAAACCTGTTTTTCCAAACATTTTGGCTTGGATGTTTGTGATGAAACCTGCCCAACTTTGGGTGGTGAATAGATAGTATGCAAAGGAAAATGGGGAAAGCCTTCTATCACAACACCTCCATCCAAAAAACATCTGCCAGAATTTTCCTCTGATCACTTTGACTGTGACTGCAGCTGCCCACCTGGAATCACATATGCTCGTAATAACCAACTGCTAAATATCCCCACAAGAGGGATTTCAAATCAAGGAAATCATATATGGAATTCCTCACAGGTTAATTTTTTCCAGGTATGGTCAGTGAGGTATGCCAGTGGTTGGGCACCAGATTTGCAGCCGCTTCCTTTCAGGGGCATAACATTGCAAAGACAACATTTCTGCAGTTTAATCCTAGTGGATATTTTCAGGCTGACCCAAGTCACATTATTCATTTGCCAGTGCTTTACTGCATTCAACATGTGACAGATGCCCTGTTCAGGCAGCTCTCAGATTTCATTTATTTTCCCATGGACCCACCAAAGCCAAGACAGCCAGCACTAGAATTTCATCGAGTGCCAGGATTGCCCCAAGTCTAAAGTGTCACTGATACCACCATGCTATACTAAAGGCCCTGATTGAATGCACCCTAACTTTCATCAATAGGAAGTGTTATTGAACTGTGAATATGCAGTTTGTGAGTGATGCCAGCCACATCATTCCACATGTGAATGCTTACTACCTTGAAAGCTGGCACAATTCTTTTATTTTTCAACAATCAAAGATAACTGCTTGTTCAACCAGAATGTGCCAGGATGGCTGCATGGAGACGAAGGTTACCCGCTTCAGCAATGACTAATGGCATCATGCTGTCATCTGAAGAAAGATACCAATAATAAATTCGCTGAAGCTATTTGTGCCACACAAATCATTATTGAACAGACCACCAGACTTCTTAAGTCACGTTGCATAGAAAAGTTGGAGGGAGACCTACAGTACAGGAGAGTGAGGAGGGGGCACAAGAAAATTCATGGCCAGCAGCTTGTGAGCTTATGCAGGAAATCAGTAATAACTGCTTTCAATCGATAGCAGACACTTCAGGGGCTAAATTGGGCCACGTAGCACCCACTCTTTAGGAGCTGCATTGCCACATAAGACTCAAAAATGGGGTTCACAATGTGCACGCACACCTTTGGCAGGAAATGCGCAGAACACCATCTTGGTAAAGGGGTTTGTCCATATGTGCCTAACAACCAACAACATGCAGAGCAATGAAATATTGATGCAATTCAATGTGTAATGCTGATTTTAAGCCACCACTGCCATTTTCAAACTCCCACTCTAGCCAATCCTTTGTCTAACTTCGCACATTTGGACAGCATGAAGGATCCTCACCAGCACTATTTAGAAGTAATTACAGGTTAGTTGCTGGATTATCTCTTCCAGTTGTTGCTGCAATTATATGGGTTTTGGAACTTTCCGATATTTGGCTAAAGTTTGAGTACGCTTCAGGGACTGGTTTGGCTGTTGCTGACATTTTTTGGTCATTTAAAATCTTGTACTGAAACGAGTTATAGAATTATAGAATTGTACAGCACAGAAGGAGGCCATTCAGCCCATCATGCCTGTGCCAGCTATTTGAACCATGAAAACTGTTTCAACAACATTCTGTTGTGAAAAGATATTTCAGTAATTACTATTACATTTACATTTCAAAAATGTTTTAAAATACACATTACAGGCATTTCCCATTAAAAGGAAAGAAAATGCATAAAAAAATGTGTTGCTGCCTTATCCAAATTTTCTTAGTAATCTGAAATGGTTTTCCCATAGAATTGATCTGAAACTGTTAAAAAATATCTGTTAAAAAGATGGCTTGCATAAAATGGTCACCCCTTCTATTTTGCAAATAGCTCCAGTTTTTGTAAAGTACTATTTTCCACCTTGTCTCTATTAGATCTGGTGCACAATATCGTCCACACAAGGGAATGGATGAAATGACCTTTCTGGACCTTTGCTATTCCGGCTCCATTGACCGGCCATTAGGAATTTTATGAAAATAACATTGGATGGGGTTTGAAACTCAACCTTTTAATTTCCCCATTCTCTTGATCCACCCTCAGCAGCTCTCCCTGGTACAGTTAAGGTAGACGACTTTCCAATTCCAGATGTGGGTTGTTGGGCAGGGCTTCCTCTGGGAATTGAACAGGACTGGGAGAATGAAGAGAGGTCATGCAGAGCAGGACTAGCTGCTAGTTTCCTACATTATATCAGTGACTACAATTCAAAAGTATTTCATTGGCTGTAAAGCACGTTGAGACATCTAGTGGTCATGAAAGGCGCTATATAAATGCAATTCTTTCTTTTTAGAAGGGGGAAGAAGTAAAGGAGGAAGTGCACAAGGAAGTTGAGGAAGAGGAAGGGAGGCTATACTGTGGACATCCACTATCTGCCCTGGCTCGACATGTTTTGATTCTTCTTTGGCATCCTTGTCTCGAGAGACAATGAGTAAGCGCCTGGAGGTGGTCAGTAGTTTGTGAAGCAGCGCCTGGAGTGGCTATAAAGGCCAATTCTAGAGTGACAGGCTCTTCCACAGGTGCTGCAGATAAAATTGGTCATCGGGGCTGTTACACAGTTGGCTCTTTCTTCGCGCTTCTGTCTTTTTTCCTGCCAACTGCTAAGTCTCTTCGACTCGCCACGCTTTAGCTCTGGCGATCGCTGGCAACTGACTCCCACGACTTGTGATCAATGTCACAGGACTTCATGTCGCGTTTGCAGACGTCTTTAAAGTGGAGACAAGGACGGCCGGTGGGTCTGATACCAGTGACAAGCTTGCTGTACAATGTGTCCTTGGGGATCCTGCCATCTTCCATGCGGCTCACATGGCCAAGCCATCTCAGGCGCTGCTGGCTTAGTAGGGTCTGCATGCTGGGGATGTTGGCCGCCTTGAGGACTTCTGTGTTGGAGATACGGTCCTGCCACCTGATGCCAAGGATCCTCCGGAGGCAGCGAAGATGGAATGAATTGAGACGTCGCTCTTGGCTGACGTACGCCGTCCAGGCCTTGTTGCCGTAGAGCAAGGTACTGAGGACACAGGCTTGATACACTCGGACTTTTGTGTTCTGTGTCAGTGCGCCATTTTTCCATACTCTCTTTGCCAGTCTGGACATAGCAGAGGAAGCCTTCCCCATGCTCTTGTTGAATTCTGCATCGAGAGACAGGTTACTGGTGATAGTTGAGCCTAGGTAGGTGAACTCTTGAACCAATTCCAGAGTGTGGTCGCCGATATTTATGGATGGGGCATTTCTGACGTCCTGTCCCATGATGTTCATTTTCTTGAGGCTGATGGTTAGGCCAAATTCGGTGCAGGCAGCCGCAATCCTGTTGATGAGCCTCTGCAGACACTTTTCAGTGTGAGATGTTAATGCAGCATCGTCAGCAAAGAGGAGTTCCCTGATGTGGACTTTCCGTACTTTGGTCTTCGCTCTTAGACGGGCAAGGTTGAACAACCTGCCCCCTGATCTTGTGTGGAGGAAATTTCCTTCTTCTGAAGACTTGAACGCATGTGAGAGAAGCAGGGAGAAGAAGATCCCAAACAGTGTAAGTGCGAGAATGCAGCCCTGTTTCACGCCACTGAGGATAGGAAAGGGGTCTGATGAGGTGCCGCTATGCTGAATTGCGCCTTTCATATTGTCATGGAATGAGGTGATGATACTTAGTAGCTTTGGTGGGCATCCAATCTTTTCTAGTAGTCTGAAGAGACCACGTCTGCTGACGAGGTCAAAGGCTTTGTTGAGATCAATGAAAGCAACGTAGAGGGGCATCTGTTGTTCACGGCATTTCTCCTGTAGCTGGCGAAGGGAGAACAGCATGTCAATGGTCGATCTCTCTGCACGAAAGCCACACTGTGCCTCAGGGTAGACATGCTCAGCCAGCTTCTGGAGCCTGTTTAAAGTGACTCGAGCGAAGACTTTCCCCACTTTGCTGAGCAGTGCGATTCCAAGGTAGTTGTTGCAGTCACCGCGGTCACCCTTGTTCTTGTAGAGGGTGATGATATTGGCATCGCGCATGTCCTGTGGTACTGCTCCCTCGTCCCAGCACAGGCAAAGCAGTTTGTACAGTGCTGAAAGTATAGCAGGCTTGGCACTCTTGATGATTTCAGGGGTAATGCTGTCCTTCCCAGGGGCTTTTCCACTGGCTAGAGAATCAATGGCATCACTGAGTTCCGATTTTGTTGGCTGTACGTCCAGCTCATCCATGACTGGCAGAGACTGGGCTGCATTGAGGGTGGTCTCAGTGACATTTTCCACCCAGCAGTCCATTTGCTTGCGTTGGTCAGTGATTGTGTCCCCTGATTTAGATTTGAGGGGGGCAATCTTCTTGATTGTTGGCCCAAAAGCTCTCTTAATACCATCATACATTCCTCTGATATTTCCGGTGTCAGAGGCCAGCTGAATATGACTGTATTGGTGTTGCCAGTAGTCATTTGCGCAGCACCTGGCTGTTCTTTGTGCAGTGCTTCTGGCTGCTTTAAGAGCTACGGATGTTAACTCGCTGGGGGCTTTCTTGTAGTTCAGCAGTGCAATACGCTTAGCGGCTTTGACAGGTTCCAGCTCTTCAGTGTGAGTTTGAAAACAGTCTGCATTCCGCTTCACACGTTTGCCATCGGTGGTCATTGCTGAGTCACAGATGGTGTCTCTGATATTGGCCCACTTGGTCTCTGCATCCCCTGTGGGAGTGTTTTGAAGGGCTGTTACAAGTGAATTTAGAAACTTACATAACAGCTGTGGATGAGAAATTCTACCAGTGTTGATGCGCGGGGGGCCCTTCTCCTTGGAGTGATGCAGCTTCTTTGGTTTGAGGCTAACCTTGCTGCACACCAGGGAGTGGTCGGTGTCGCAGTCCGCACTGTGGAATGCTGCGTGTGATTTGAACGCTGTTTAAAGAGGCTCGCCTTGTGACGATGAGGTCCAGCTGGTGCCAACGATGTGATCTTGGGTGCCTCCAAGAAACCTGGTGACAGGGTTTAGTGTGAAAGAACGAGTTGGTGATGCAGAGGTTATGATAGGTACACAACTCAAGCAGTCTCTGTCCATTCTCATTCATCCTACCAATGCCATCGTGCCCAAGGCAGGAGGGCCATGAGTCATGGTCGGCCCCAACCCTGACGTTAAAGTCCCCCAGCAGGAATAGGTATTGGGGATGCTACTAATGATATTATGGAGTTCCTCGTAGAACTGGTCTTTATCTTCAGGTGGGGAGCAGAGTGTTGGAGCATAGATGCTGAGTAGGTGTACTGGACCAGAGGCGGTGAGCAGTCGGATGGACAGTATGTGTTCCGAGCCATTTGAAGGTGGCTCTATCATGCTGAGCAAAGAGTTTCTGATGGTGAAGCCCACTCCATGCTGTCTTGGTTTTTCAGGATCCCTACCCTGCCAGAAGAAGGTGTAGTCTTGCTCTCTTAGAGATCCGCTCGCAGGGATGCGTGTCTCCTGAAGTGCTGCAATGTCCACATTGAGTCTACTGAGCTCGTTGTTAATGATGGCGGTCTTCCAAGAATCGTTGATTTGTGTAAGGTCTTCCGACAGGCCAGGACACATAGTTCTGATGTTCCAGCTTGCAAAACAAAGGGCTGGTACCTTCTTCCCTTTTTTGGTCGTGCTGTTTGGTGCGGTGTTGCAGTCCACTTGTCGGGCATGACCCTGAGCTCCAAGCACCCATTGAAGCAGGTGGACTGTGGCGGGACAGAACCTTACTGACCGGGGGCTGCCCGGTTTGAGGCAGGCAGTCACTGTCCAGTGAGATGCGATGACCTCTCCCACCGACAAAGGCAACCCGTGGCGCCCAATCTCTACGCCAATTGAGCTGGACTTATAACCCGTAACTGCTGCCTTCCATGTTGATTTGGTCGCTGTGAGGCGACTATGGAGTGACCTCTCCATGGCGCATGCCTGGGCGAATGTATGGAGGTTGTGAGTTGCCCAAGCGTCAAGATCCCTCTCTCGGCCTTCCTGGTGGGGTCCAAAGGAGTGCAGAGCACGATGTTTGGCACCGGTATGGCTGCAGGAACTGCCGGAAACATGCCAAAGGTGACACCTGACCGCCTTCGGGGTTCCGCTCCGGATTTTCTGTTAGGTTTACTCCCTTAGCCTTGGTCTCTCCCGAGGCGCCCACAAGGCAGTGGGGTTGTTAGGGCCCCTACACAGGGGTAGGTGGATGCCGGTGGGAGGAGGTGGGGGGAAGTGGGTGCAGGGGGGGAGGGGGTGCGAGGAGGAGGGGTGCGGTGGGAAGGGGTGGAGGGAAGGGGGTGTGAGGGGGAGCTGGGAAGGGGGATGAAGGGGGTAGGGGAGAGGGGTGCAGGGGAAGGGGGTGCGAGGGGAAGATTGTGCGGGGGGAGCTGGGAAGGGGGTGCGAGGGGGGTGAGCTGGGAGCGGGGGTGGTGGAGGGGGTGCAGGTAATAAAACATTTCATCAGCTCCCACCATTGTCCCTTTTACAATGATGTACTGCTACTGGGATCGGGATCTGGGAGCCGAGCTGGAGTTGTGGAGAAAGTTTGTGTGAAAACAGCACGGAGTCGCCGAGTGAGCTGGAAGCCGCTGCCGGGACCATGTGGTCACTCTTCCTCCTGATCGCCGCCGTGGACGGGCTCATGAGTAATTACTCATGAGTAATACCAGTAACCTCAATTATACCTCCCCACTCACCAGAAGTCCCACACTGCTTACCCTTCCTCTATTGCTTACCATCACATTGTCCTCTTTCTGACAACACAAAAATGAAAACCACCAGAAAATGCAAATTCAAATCTGATTTTATAAATGTTCTCACTAAATAATGCATCCAAAATAAAACTTATCACCCTTGTGCTTTCCTTTGGTGTCTGTCTACTGTGTGACTTTGCCTTTTAAATGCTTCCCCAGTGGCTGTAGCATGGATGGTGGAAGGCCAATGACCTTCAATTGAGGAGACTGCAGATGACCTTGGAAAGTGACCCCAAGCAGCTCTGGGCCAAGAGTTTCTGCCTTCAAGCAGCAGCATTTCGGCCTGGGCTGCAGCATTCTGGGACTGCTGGCTGACAGGCAAAAGCAAGGGCACTGAGGGAGAGGCACATCATCAGTGGAGCGCTGACATGGGAGTAGAAATATTGTCCATCCTGAGAGGGGACAGTATGTTTCTGTTCCATGAAGCCACTCGTACTCTCCTGAAGCAGCACCTCAGCAATCATCATGATCTGTTAGAGATCAGATTGCTGGACCGCTGTGACACCTTGGCAGCCCTTTTGAACAGTGGCATCCAGATCCACAATGGCAGCAATCTGAACATGCAAGGTAGCAGTCTGAGATTCCAATGCAGCAGCTGGACCTCTGGTGGAAGCAGTTTATGCTGTAATGGAAGCTGTAATATTGGTCATCAGATGCTCATTATGGTGGATTCCACAGGTGTGCTTATGGAGGTGACACCTGTTCCAAGTTTGAAAGGATGGGCTTCATGGTCTGTACAAAGCACTGTGCCAAGTTGGAGCTGGACTCCTCCATGCTCCTTGACATTGAGCACAAGGTTTCTGGAAGGTTTTCCAGTGCACCAAGCATTTCGTTGTGTATGCCCATCAGCCTTTTTCTATCACCTAAGCTATATAAGTCCTCATGTGCCTCCTCTGCAGCAGAACTCATGTGTGACTCTCCAGAGAGCTGGTACCTGTGTTATCCTTCCCCACCTCCTGGCTCCTGTGCATTTAAGCCCAGTGTCTCACCATGTGCAGATTCCTCCTCTATCCTAGCCTCTAAGATACATATGGTGACAGTATCTGAGCTGGGCTGTGAGTTGAAGAGCGAGTGACAGAGTCTTGAGGGCCTCCTGTCCAGCCTGCAGATATAGGATATCTCTCCTTCTCTCTATTCTTACACCAAGGCTTTAATAGGAAACCTTGACAAACGCTTTCTCACAAGTTGACCAAAATCTTCAAAAATCAATTAACTTTCTGACTCCACTTCCAGCAGCCAGAATGCACCTCCCCTTTAAGAGGTGCAAGCAACCTTTAAGAAGCGCTAACCGCCCACGATATTGTGCCCCCTGCTAATGTGTTCAGCCAATGAACAATGCAGGCAGTGCTGGCTGCAGGCAGCAATCGTGGAAGTCAGCAGGCAGCACAAATTTAATGTGCTTCTTGCAGTGCAATGGACAGTCATGAGTTAATCATGTACTGCAGTCCCCACATCTGTTTTTGGGCCGTATCGATTTCAACTCCTCCATCTTTAGAAAGCAAAATGGCGTTGCTAAACCTTTGGATTGCTCATAAACAACAATGAATAAAAACTGAACTACATGCCACAGCCTTTCAAGGAAAGGACACTTATAAAACTTCTGCACCAATATACAAATGAATCCACAAAAAACACCAATCTGCCAAAAATTTTCTCATGTACCAAAAAAAAACAGAGAAGGAGAAACACAGCAATTTTGGCCAATCTGTGTTGTTGGTGGGGAAGCTTTTAGCAACAGTAATTTGGGAGAAAATTAACAGCCACTTGGATAAGCACGGACCAATAAAGGAGAGCCAGCATGGAACTGTTGAGGGCAAATTGTATTTGACTAACTTGATTGAGTTTTCTGATGAGGTAACAGAGAGGATGAAGGAGGGGAGTGCAGTTAATGCGTACATAAACTTACAAAAGGAATTTGATAAAGAACTGCATATTAGGCTCATTAGCAAACTTGAAGCCTGGATATCAAATTTTCTGAGGGAGAGAGTCATAGAGTCATTTACGGCACAGGAGGAGGCCCTTTGGTATACAGTATTGTGTCGCAGGGTTCAGTACTAGCACCTCCTCTGTTTTTGATATAGATGATTTAGATTGGAAGCAAAATTTTGAAATTTGCAGGTGACATGAAACTTCGAAGTGCAGTAAACAGTGCAGAAGATAGTGATTTTCTCCAAGAGGATATAGGCATGGTACTGGCGGACACTTGGTAGATGAAATTTAATGCAGAAAGTGTGTGAGGGGATACATTTTAGTAGGAACAGAGAAAGGCAATACATGCTAAATTGTATAATTTTAAAGAGGTTGCAAGATGAGACGAAAGTAGGCAATAAAGCATATATGATCCTGGGCTTTATAAATAGAGGCTAAGAGTGCAAGAGCCAGGAAGTTATGCTAGAATCATAGAATGTTTACAGCAAAGAAAGAGGCCATTTGGCCCATCGTGTCCATGCCGACTCTCTGCAAGAGCAACTCAGCTAGTTGCACTCCCCTGCCCTTTCCCCATAGCCCTGCAAATTTTCTCTCGTCAGGGCTTATACAATTCTCTTTGATGGCCACCATTGAATCTGCATCCACCACACTCTCAGGCAGTGTATTCCAGATCCCAACCACTCACTGTATAAAACGTTTTTCTTCATGTCACCATTGGTTCTTTTGCCAATTACCTGAAATTGATGTCCTCTTGTTCTCAACCTTTCCGCCAATGAGAACGGTTTCTCTCTATCCACTCTGTCTGGACCCCTCATGAATTTGAACACTATCAAATCTCTTCTCAACCTTCTCTTCTCCAAGGAGAACAACCCCAGTGTCTCCAATCCATCCACACAACTGAAGTCCCTCATCCCTGTAACCATTCTAGTAAATCTTTTCTGGACCATCTCTAAAACCTTCACAACCTTTCTAAAGTGTGTTGTTCAGAATTGGACACAGTACTTCAATTGAAGTTGAACCAGTGTTTTATAAAGGTTCATCATAACTTCATTGCTTTTGTACTCTATGCGTCCATTTATAAAACCTAGGATCCCGTATGCTTTTCAACCACTTTCTCAACCTGCCCTGCCACCTTCAATAAGTTGTGCATATATGCCCCCACAGGTCTCTCTGTTTTTGCAACTCCATTAGAACAGTACCTTTTATTTATATTGCCTCTCCTCATTCTTCCTATTAAAATGTACCACTTCATTCTTTTCTGCATTAAATTGCATCTGCCACATGCCCATCCATTCCACCAACCTGTCTATGTCTTCCTGAAGTCTATCCATATCCTCCTCACAGTTCACAATACTTCCAAGTTTTGTGCCATCTGCAAATTTTGCTAGACCTATATTAGGGGTGGCACAGTGGCACAGTGGTTAGCACCGCAACCTCACAGCTCCAGCGACCCGGGTTCAATTCTGGGTACTGCCTGTGTGGAGTTTGCAAGTTCTCCCTGTGTCTGCGTGGGTTTCCTCCGGGTGCTCCGGTTTCCTCCCACATGCCAAATACTTGCAGGTTGCTAGGTTAATTAGCCATTAGCAATTGCCCCTAGTATAGGTAGGTGGTAGGGGAAATATAGGGACAGGTGGGGATGTGGAATTAGTGTAGGATTAGTATAAATGGGTGGTTGATGGTCGGCACAGACTTGGTGGGCTGAAGGGCCTGTTTCAGTGCTGTATCTCTAAAAACTAAACTAAATTCTAGTTCGACCCCAGCTAAAGTGCTGTGTCCAATTCTGGGGATCACATTTTAGGAAGCATGGAAGGGCTCTGGAAAGGGTACAGAAAAGATTTTTTTTTAATTCATTCATTGAATGTGGGCACCACTGGCTATGCCAGCATTTATTACCCATCCCTAATTGCCCTTGAGAAGGTGGTGGCAAGCTGCCTTCTTGAACCGCTGCAGTCCATGTGAGGTAGGTACACCCACAGTGCTGTTAGGAAGGGAGTTCCAGGATTTTGACCCAGCGACAGTGAAGGAACGGCGATACAGTTCCAAGTCAGGATGGTGTGTGATTTGGACGGGAACTTGCAGGTGGTGATGTTCCCATGCATCTGCTGCTCTTGTCCTTCGAGGTGGAAAAGGTCACGGGTTTGGAAGGTGCTGTCTGAGGAGCCTTGGTGCATTGCTGCAGTGCATCTTGTAGATGGTACACACTGCTGCCACTGTGCGTCAGTGGTGGAGGGAGTGAATGTTTGTGGATGGTGCGCCAATCAAGCAGGCTGTTTTGTCTGGATGGTGTCGAGCTACTTGAGTGTTGTTGGAGCTGCACCCATCCAGGCAAGTGGAGAGTATTCCATCACATTCCTGACTTGTGCCTTGCAGATGGTGGACAGGCTTTGGGGAGTCAGAAGGTGAGTTACTCGCCTCAGGATTCCAAGCCTCTGACCTGCTCTTGTAGCCACGGTATTTATATGGCTACTCCAGTTCAGTTTCTGGTCAATGGTAGCCCCTAGGATGTTGATAATGGGGGATTCAGCAATGGTAATGTCATTGAATGTCAAGGGGAGATGGTTAGATTCTCTCTTGTTGGAGATGGTCATTGCCTGACACTTGTGTGGCGCAAATGTTACTTGCCACTTATCAGCCCAAGCCTGGATATTGTCCAGGACTTGCTGCATTTCTACACAAACTGCTTCAGTATTTGAGGAGTCGCGAATGGTGCTGAACATTGTGCAATCATCAGTGAACATCCCCACTTCTGACCTTATGATTGAAAGAAGGCCATTGATGAAGCAGCTGAAGATGTTTGGGCCTAGGACACTACCCTGAGGATCTCCTGCAGTGATGTCCTGGAGCTCAGATGATTGACCTCCAACAACCACAGCCATCTTCCTTTGCACGAGGTATGACTCTAACCAGCAGAGAGTTTTCCCCCTGATTCCCATTGACTCCAGTTTTGCTAGGGCTCCTTGATGCCATACTCGGTCAAATGCTGCCTTGATGTCAAGAGCAGTCACTCTCACCTCATCGCTGGAGTTCAGCTCTTTTGTCCATGTTTGAACCAAGGCTGTAATGAGGTCAGGTGCTGAGTGGCCCTGTCGGAACCCAAACTGGGTATCACTGAGCAGGTTATTGCGAAGCAAGTGCTGCTTGATGGCACTGTTGATGACACCTTCCATCACTTTGCTGATGATTAAGAGTAGACTGATGGGGCAGTAATTGGCCGGGTTGGACTTGTCCTGCTTCTTGTGTTCAGGACAGACCTGGGCAATTATCCACATTGCCGGATAGATGCCAGTGTTGTAGGGGTGCGGCAAGTTCTGGAGCACAGGTCTTCAGTACTATTGCCGGAATATTGTCAGGGCCCATAGCCTTTGCAGTATCCAGTGCCTTCAGTCGTTTCTTGATATCACGCGGAGTGAATCGAACTAGCTGAAGACTGGCATTTGTGATGCTGGGGACTTCAGGAGGGGGCCGAGATGGATCATCAACTTGGCACTTCTGGCTGAAGATTGTTGCGAATGTTTCTGCCTTATCTTTCGCACTGATGTTCTAGGCTCCCCCATCATTGAGGATGGGGATATTTGTGGAGCCACCTCCTCCAGTTAGTTGCTTAATTGTCCACCATCATTCAGGCTGGATGTAGCAGGACTGCGGAGCTTAGATCTGATCCGTTGGTTATGGGATCGCTTAGCTCTGTCTATTGCATGCTACTTATGCAGTTTGGCATGCAAGTAGTCATGGGTTGTCACTTCACCAGGTTGACACCTCATTTTGAGGTATGCCTGGTGCTGCTTCTGGCATGCCCTCCTGCACCCTTCATTGAACCAGGGTTGGTCTCCTGGCTTGATGGTAATGGTAGAATGGGGGATATGCCAGGCCTTGAGGTTACGGATTGTGGTTGAGTACAATTCTGCTGTTGCTGATGGCCCACAGTGCCACATGGATGCCCAGTTTTGCATTGCTAGATCAGTTCGAAATCTATCCCATTTAGCACGGTGATAGTGCCACATAACACGATGAACGGTATCCTCAATGTCAAGGCAGTACTTCGTATTCACAAGGACTATACGGTGGTCACTCCTACCAATACTGTCATGGACAGATGCATCTGCGGCAGGCGGATTGGTGAGGACAAGGTCAAGTATGTTTTTCCCTCGTCTTGGTTCCCCCACCACCTGCCGCAGACCCAGTCTAGCAGCTATGTCCTTTAGTACTCGGCCAGCTCAGTCAGTAGTGGTGCTCCCGAGCCACTCTTGGTGATGGACATTGAAGTCCCCCACCCAGAGTACATTTTGTGTCCTTGCCACCCTCAGTGCTTCCTCCAAGTGGTGTTCAACATGGAGGAGTACTGATTCATCAGCTGAGGAGGGGGCAGTAGGTGGTAATCAGTAGGAGGTTACCTTGCCCATGTTTGACCTGATGCCATGAGACTTCATGTGGTCCGGAGTTGATGTTGAGGACTCCCAGGGCAACTCCCTCCCTACTGTAGACCACTGATCCGCCACCTCTGCTGGGTCTGTCCTGCCGGTGGGACAGGACATACCCAGGGATAGTGATTGCAGTGTCTAGGACATTGTCTGTAACGTGTGGTTCCGTGAGTATGACTGTGTTAGGCTGTTGCTTGACTAGTCTGTGGGACAGCTCTCCCAACTTTGGCACAAGCCCCCAGATGTTAGTAAGGAGGAGGACTGGGTTTGCAGTTGTCGTTTCCAGTGCCTAGGTCGATGCCGGGTGGTCTGTCCGGTTTCATTCCTTTTTATTGACTTCATAGCAGTTAGGTACAACTGAGTGGCTTGCTATGGCATTTCAGAGGGCATGTAAGAGTTAACCACATTGCTGTGGGTTTGGAGTCACATGTAGGCCAGACCAGGCAAGGACAGCAGATTTCCTTCCCTAAAGGACATTAGTGAACCAGATGGGTTTTTACAACAACTGACAATGGTTTACATGGCCATCATTAGACTAGCTTTTAATTCCAGATTTATTAAGTAAATTCAAATTCCACCTTCTGCTGTGGTTGGATTCGAACCCATGTCCCCAGATCAATACCCTGGGTCTCTGGGTTACTAGTCCAGTGATAATACCACTACGCCACCACCTCCCCTGGAGATTTACTAGAATGATTCTCGTGATGAGGGATTACAATTCCAGGAGTAAACCAGAGAAGTTGGGGTTGTTCTCCGGTGCTGTATTGCGGGGATCTCGAATAATATAGCTGCATTGTCACTACCATCAAAAATAGCACTGCTACGACCACATCTTGCAGCCCATTGGTTCTGGGCACAGGCTGAGTTGGGCTCTTGACTTACAAGAGAACAGATTGAAAGATCTGTTTATGTTATGAGAACCTGACTGCTCCTCTTCAGGGAGTTATCGCTGGAATTTATCGAAGCCGTCACAGCTGCCACTCCAGAGGTAGCAATAATTAGAACCACATCCTCACATCATTCTCCGGGGTATTGTGTATTCTGTGGGCTCCTTCAACTTATTCATTATTTCTAATACGTGACGTGAGACTGTCTCCACCGTCTGCACCTAAGTTCTATTGATGATGAGGGAAGCTGTTTCTTCCCTCCACACATCCCCCCCACCCCTCTTCTCCCCCAGGGAGAGACTGCTGATTGCTCATTATCTATCCACCTCCTCCTGCTCACTGGTGCTCTGTTTCACCCTGTGATATATCTGCTGTCTTACTAGTTATATCCTCCTGAGTGGGTGTATCTGGACTGTTGCTTGAATAAGTATGGTGCTATGACAGCATTGGTAAATCAAGTGTACGAATGCATGCACCAGAGCCACGAGTCTGCTCAGGAGATGCTTTCTTCTCTAAATGGCCATCAGCTGTGAGGGATACAAAGATCAATTATTTTAAGAGTGTGCACTTTCATTTGTGATTGAAGTGACTGAGCAATAATTATAATTAATGTGAATGCCTGAAGACCAGAACCACTCACAGTACTATAAGTGATCCATTCCATATTAATAAAAAAAACCCTTCCTCCCGAAGAGAATGCTATTGGTTGCTGGTAAGAGGCTGTATGTATGGGCGCGGAAGTCCCACCGTGTTTCTAACAGAGCCCAGGAAAATCCAAATATCCTTGTCTAGCACTTTACAGCAATGAAGGGTGAAAGAGTTGTGGCAATAGTGATCTATGTGAGCAAAATATACCCTGATCTGGAGATAGTAAAGGGCCATTAGCAGTAAATAGCAGGGCAGGAGGGGTCCCAAAGGATATTCAGAGCAGAACTTGATTTCACTGAGTACAGATATTAACCAAAATTTTAGATTTTAACCAAAATTCATAACGACCCATTCATCTGTTAATTTTCCAGGTTATCTCTTTCTCCAAATAACTGTTATCTTCTTAATGAATTGCACTGTAGGTTTATTTTTTCCTCTTTCCTCATGAATATTTCTCCTCCTTTTCTGAAGACATTGGCAGTAATAATAGTGAGGTTATCAGTGCTCACCATTATTAAAGCAGCAAATCGGACAGCAACTTCCAGTGACTGCACATGTGGAGTTAAACGTGGAAATACGGAAATTGCTGCTCTCTCACTAAGAGACTCAGCATTGAAATACATGGAAGGGTGTGAAGTTGCGAAACTTACATGATAGATGCACACTAAACTCACCAGGAAAAGTTACATTCTAATGGAAGTACATTTTTAATGCCATGATAAGTCTTAATTACTGCAAAACATCTCTCACACTGAAATTTAAGTGTGGTGTCTCATTTCTTCAGATTTTAATTATTGTTGGAGAGTTAAAAAAAAAAAGTCATGGGGCAAGAGCAAATGTAACGAATGGTGAGCATCGTTTCTTCACCACTGATCACAAAATCCAGGCCACTGATTCCTGGCTGGAATACAGCTGCATGGGTGATAGGCAGACTCCAGAATCTCACCTAAGTGACCATTATTCAAATGTGGGTGTTACAAAGATGTTGATTTCATTCATCAGTTTAAAATAATATTTAGACAGTATTGCTGTTTTGGATTATTGCTAGCTGCAGATCCTTTTTCCCATATTCTGAATGTGTTAATAGCTTTTTCTTTGTGAATATTTGGAAGCCTGTGGATTAAATGATTTGCCACAAACACAAATGTATTTTCCCTGATGATCAGCTCACTTGCAAGTGTATGTAATTGTTACTTCTCACTTTTGTATTTTTGATGCGTAATACAAACAGGTGAATGACAGGCGGAAAAAGACCAACCAGTCCATCAAGCCTGCCCAGAGCATCATGATCATACACATCCTACACCATATTTTTAACCATTTTTGATGAGTGCAACAGATGAGAAGTTGAAGATAGGCACAATTTAATATTCATATTAATATCTGTAGACTGTTCTCAAAAAGGGTACTTAATCTATTACAACTCTTCTCATTGGTCAGTAGATAACTCATAGTGACCCCAGTTCCATTAGAGTTACTTGGACAAATGTGTAGGGGAAACTCGGTTTATGCAAGCAGAGTGGGAGCAGCTCTGAAGAATTTCCTGCTCAGTATAAATATTAATACTCTGTAGTATTTCCTTCGCACTTCTTTCCAACAATATTCTAATAAATATATTAGTTACTTTAGCCTGTAAAAGCTATGGCTCAGTTGTAATGCTTTTTATAGAGTGTTTTTTTATGACCCTCGGAGATCGCAAAACACCTCACAGCCAAATAAATACTTTTGAAGTGTAGTCAATGTTGTAATGTAGGGAAATATGGCAACAAATTTATGCACAGGAAATTCCCACAAACAACAATGAGATGAATCACAACATAATGTATTTTAATGATGTTGATTGAGGGATAAATATTGCCAGGATTCCCCAGGGATATTTTACATCCACCTAAGAGAACAGGTGAGGCTTTGAATTAAACATTTCATCCAAAAGACAGTAACTCCAACAATGAAGTATTTCCTGGAATGTCAGCTTACATTATGTGTTTAAGGCTCTGGAGTGGGACTTGAACACACAATCTTCTGACTCAGAATTAAGAGCACAACCAAAGCACCATGCTTATTGTGGCTTTTTGTCATTTAGAGACAAGCATTCATACACCTTCAGCTATGGCTCAACTGGTAACACTCCTCTCTGAGTTAGAAAGTTGTGGGTTCAAGTTTGACTCCAGGACTTCAGTATAAAAATAATGGCTAATACTTCAATTCAGTACTGACGGAGGGCTGCACTGTCAGAGGTGCCATTTTTCAGATGTGACATTAAGCCAAGGTCCTATTTGCCCTCTCAGGTGGATTTAAAAGATCCCATGGCACTACGTCAAAGAAGAACAGGAGAGTTATCCCTGGTGTCCTGTGCAATCTTTATCCCTCAATCAACATCACAAAAAATACAGATTATCTGGTCATTATCACACTGCTGTTTGTGGGAGCTTGCTGTGCACAAATTGCCTGCTACATTTCATAGGAACATAGGAATAGGCCATTCAGCCCATCGTGCCTGCCCTACCATTCAATATGATCATGGCTGATCGTCCTCTTCAATGCCTTTTTCCTACACTATCCTCATATCCCCTTATGTCATTTGTTTTGGAAATCTGTCAATTTCTGCTTTAAACATACTCAATGATTGAGCTTCCACAGCCCCCTGGGGTGGAGAATTCCAAAGTTTCACAACCCTCTGAGTAAAGAAATTTCTTCTCAACTCTGTCTGAAGTGGCTTCCCCCTGATTTTGAAATTGTGTCCCTGGTTCTAGACTCCCCAACCAGGAGAAACATCTTAGCAACATCTATCCTGTCTATCCCTTTAAGTAATTTGTAGGTTTCAATGAGATCACCTCTCATTCTTCGAAACTCTAAAGAATACTGGCCAGTTTCCCCAATCTCTCTGCATAGGACAGTCCCGCCATCCCAGGAACAAGTCTGCATTGCACTCCCTCTATGGCAATGATATCCTTCCTAAGGAAAGGGGACCAAAACTGCACACAGTACTCAGGGTGCAGTCTAACCAAGGTTCTATACAATTAAAGCAAGACTTCACTACTCCTATGCTCAACTCCTCTTGCGACAAAGGCTAATATATCATTAGCCTTCCGAATTGCTTGCTGCACCTGCATGTTAGCTTTCAGTGACTTATTGACAAGGACACCCAGGTCCCCTTGTACATCTACACTTTCTAATCTCTTACCATTTAACAAATACTCTGCACATCTATTTCTCCTACCAAAGTGGATAACCTCACATTTTTCCACATTATATTTCAACTGCCACGTTCTTGACTACTCACTAAGTCTGTCCAAATCCCCTTGAAGCCACTTTGCATCTTTCTCACAACACACATTCCCACCTAGTTTTGTGTCATCTGCGAACTTAGAAATACTACATTTGCTCCCACATCCAAATCATTGATATATATTGTGAACAGCTGGGGCCCAAGCACTGATCCCACTAGTACCCCACTAGTCACAGCCTGCCAACATGAGAATGACCCGTTTATTCCTACTCTCTGATTTAAGCCTGTTAACCAATCCTTAATCCATGCCAGTATATTACCTCCTATCCCATGTGCTTTAATTTTGCTAACCAACCTCCTGTGGGGGATTTTATCAAAAGCCTTCTGAAAATCTAAGTACACCACGTCCATCGACTTCCCTTTATCAATTCTGTTAGTAACGTCCTCAAAAAACTCCAACAGGTTCGTCAAACATGATTTCCCTTTCATAAATCCATGTTGACTATGCCCAATCAGATCATTATTATACAAGTGTCCATTTATCACATCCTTTAGAATAGATTCTAGCATTTTTCCTGTGACTGATGTAAGGCTAACAGGCCTGTAATTCCCTGTTTTCTCTCTCCCTCTCTTCTTAAATAGTGGGGTGACATTTCAGACCTTCCAATCTACAGGAACCACTCCAGAATTTATAGAATTTTGGAAGATGATTGTCAATGCATCTACTATCTCCATAGCTACCTCTTTCAACCCTCTGGAATGGAGAATATCAGGTCCTGGCAACTTATTAACTTTCAGCCCCATTAATTTCTCCAATACAACCTTCTTACTAATATTAATTTCCTTCAATTCCTCATTCCCCCTAATCCCTTGGATCTCTATTTCTGGGAGATTTCTTGTATCTTCCTCAGTGAACACAGACACAAAATAATCATTTAGCTTCACTGCCATTTCTCTATTCCCCATTATAAATTCTCCTGACTCTACCTGTAATGGACCCACACTTGTCTTAGCCAAATGTTTCCTTTTTACGTACCTGTAGAAGCTTTTACAGTCCGTTTTTATATTTTTTGCTAGCTTACATTCATATTCTATTCTTTTTTTTAATCAGTTTCTTGGTCCTCCTTTGCTGTATTCTAAAATCTCCCAATCCTCAGGTTTACTACTATTTCTGGCAACTTTATAGGCCTTTTCTTTTAATCTTATACAAATCCTTAACTTCCTTTATTGTCCACGGTTGACTGCCTTTACCTTTAGGGCTTTTGTGTCTTGATTGAATGTATAGTTGCTGTAAACTATGTAATATTTCTTTAAAGACGATCCATTGCCTATGTACTGACATACCTTTTAATGTTTCTTCCCAATCCACCTCAGCCAATGTGCCCATCATACCTTCATAATTTCCTTTGTTCAAATTTAACAAATTTGGCTTCCAATTGAACTTCCTCACTTTCAAACATAATATATCATATTATGGTCACTCATCCCTAAAGGTCCTTTTACAACAAGATTATTAATTAGCCCATTCTCATTATATAAAACTGGATCTAAAATAGCCGGTTCTCTAGTCGGTTCCTCAACATACTGCTCTAGAAAACCATCCCCAACACACTCCAGAAACTCGTCCTCCACAGCATTAGTGCTCATTAGGTTTACCCAGTCTATATACAGTTTGAAGACACCCATGATTACTGTATTACCCATGCCACATGCACCTTCCTACATTATAACAGTGCCTACACTTCAAAAGTACTCTATTTGCTGTCTGGTAGACATGAATGTTGCCAAATAAATGCAAGTCTTTCTTTCTTTATGATTATATATTCACTTTCTCACATTTTAGTTTTCCATTCCTCACATTTCACAAATATTTGTGAATAAGACCCTAAGCTGGAGACCAGTTCAGCTCACTAATGTCCTTTAGGAGAAGAAATCTGCCGTCCTTACCCAGTCTGGCCTTCATGTGACTGTAGACCATCACCAATGTGGTTGGCTCTTAACTGTCCTCTGAAATGGCCTAGCAAGCCATTTTGTTGTAGGTGGCTCACAGCCACCTGCTCAAGGGCAGTAAGGGATGGGCAATAAATGCTGGCCTTGCCAGCAATGCTCATATCCCAAAGCGTTTAAGCATATTGTTATGAAAGTGATTCTGTTTTTTGTTAAAAATATTTTTTAAAGAATTTATAGTTAAACTGAATAAATGTTGGACCAGGTTTTTTTTAGAAAAAGGAAGCCATCAAGGGGGCACTGAAGGAACTGGTGGCAACAATGTTACCGGTTGTCACACGACTCAAGTTAAAGATAGAACAGAAACCATGGTGACAGGGGCAGAGAAGTGATAAGCATTCCCTTGACTGGACAAGCCCAGTAGCAGCAGAGCACCTAGGAGTGCAGAAAAACTCAAGTTTTATGGTTGTGTGTCAGTGTCCGTGTGTGTTTTACCTTCCGGAATGAAATAACATCAAGTCTGCTGCAGAAGAAGGAGAGAATTCCAAGGAAGAAGAGAAGACCATAACCCAGCTTCATTTTCCAGCAAAACCTGAAAGACCCTGAGAAACCCACTGTGTAAATTCATCTTGTTCCCTGTATTTGTAGAAAGCCTATTAAAAATAAATCTCAGCGCTGCCTGAAAATAACTGTTCTAAAGATTCTAGTGACCTGTCTACGTGTACTCGGAAGTTAGACTATCTGCCAGTTTTGGAACAACATATCTCATCTGCTGTTTTCTTCAAAAACTAGCAAGTAATCAACGCAAGCACTTTTTGTCTGTAACAGAGCTCTGATCCAAAAATCCCTTTTTATTTTTTCGGTTAACTGGTATACATATACATATACCCTGTGAGTGTGCATGAGTATGAGTTGCTAAGGTAAAAAAGGGGACTTTCAAATTTAATGTTGGGACTTTAAAAGTTTTAATCTGTGTGTTTATGTTTTACTTCATCACTAGTTAAGACTTGTTCTACAATAAACTGTTTATTTTGTTGTTCATTAATAAAACCTGGCTAGTGTGTTCAATTCCGGGAAAAATTGTGTATCTGATTACATTTTCCCACTTATTGAAACAGTCAAACATATGTGGTGTCCTGTGGAGTAGTGGGACTGAATTAACAGTGCACTCCTCCCGCCTCAGTCGTAACAATTTTTAAGAGTTTAAAGATACAATGTGATCTAAATATCCAAATCATGCACCAGAGATAAGAAGGAAGTTGGGGGAAAAAGTCTGACAAGGCCCATTCACAGGTTTGGGGATCGTGATGTGCGATTACCCTGTACTCAATGGAAGTGATGTAGGCAGCACAGAAACTTCCTGCTGCATGCTAATCACCATGATTGTGGTGTACAGCCCAGCACTCAACATGTTGCTGAGTGGCTGCATGCTCCACAGGGGGCCCAGGTTCATGTTAGCCAAGCATCAATTAAACCGAGCCTGCACTTCTTAAAGTCAGCCTTAAAGGGAGGTGCATTTTGGCTGCAGCATGTGCTGCATGTGGCTGAGAAAGACTTTCTGAGGAGGAAGAAACTAAAGCAATGGAGAAGCAGGCCAGAGAGAGGGTTGCTAGGTTGTCAACTGCATTCCTGGAGGCTGAGTGCAGTAGGTGGAAAGAGGAGTGAGGCCATCTTTTTGCAGGAGACCGGAAGTTCCTCCAGACATACCCTGCAAAGGCAGTGAGAGCAGATAGCCTTGGAGGTCAATGCCAGGAGTCTGGCCTCGAGGACCCAGCTGCAGTGTCAGAAAAAGTTCAATGACCTCACATAAGTGGTCAAAGTCAGTGAACGCATCTTCAAATGTCATCTTCGACCAACTGCAGCACTAGCCTCATACCAGTCTCAATGCTTCGCATCCCCATGACTCACCCATCTGCAATTTCTAGCAATCAGAACTCATACCTAACATTCATATGCTCTACCTCCTCCTTATGCACTTACCACTGCTGCAAGCCTGACGCCCACATCTCAGTTTCCACATACTTCCAGCTATTTATCCATGACAGAAACATCACCCAAACACATTGCAACACACTCACTAACAATCTTCCCCCCCCACCACCCCAACCCCTTGCAGGACAAGGTGGCACATTACAGGAGGCAGCAGCAAAGAACCAGCGGGGACCCTTGGAGGAGCTGATACTCGGCATTATTGGCACAGCTGTCACTGAAGCCGGGGCAAGCGACATTGCTGAAGCCAAAATGCACCTCCCTTAAAGGCTGGCTTTAAGAAATGAGGATGATGGTATGTTCCTGCCTAATGCACCTTCTGAAATCCCACTTCACGCTCATCCTGCAACCTGGTATGAAGTACAAGCTGCAGATGATGTAACCATGGACTTCTTGCTTTCCACCCACGCTGCCTTCCCTCATCCCAACCTTCCCATTATATATTTATGTTTTCAGATATCCGAGGCCTGCCACCTGGCTATCCAGTGGTGCCTGAAGATAAAGGCCCAGAGGAACAGCAGATCTCTGAGGAAGAGGCACCGTCACTTAACCTGACACCCCCAGCTCAAATATTGGCACCGCATGTAGCTTAGCAGGTAGTACAGAGGTGGGATCTGCATGTGGTGAGAAACAAGGCATGAATGGGCTGCAGCAAGGTCAGAGGAAAATGATAGTATGTGTAGCAGCTCACTGGAGGATGAGGTCGCAGAGCAGTTCTGCTGAAGAGCACTCAGATGAGGACTTTGATGGGGCAATCTAAAGAAAAAGACAGATGGGCATGCACATTGAAACACTTGGTGCATTGGCAGGCCTGCCAAAGAGTCTGTTATCACTGGCAAGGAGCCTGGAGGAGTCTGGCTCCAACTTTGTACAGGGCTTCACACAGAGTTTGGAGCCCATCCTTTCCATTGTAGAAGTGGTGGCAAACTGAATTCTAATGCAACGTCAGATGACCAATGTCACAGCTTCCACTGCAGCACAAGCAGAAGCCACCCAATGTCTAGGTGCTGCAATGGAAGCTCAGACTGAGGTCATAACATCGCTGTCTGCTGCCATGCAAGCCCAGCTTGGTGCCATGCAGGCTCAGACTGCTGTCATCATGGCTGCAGATACCAGTGCTCAAGAACCATGCAGGATCCCACAGCATTCCATTAACCTGTGCTCCAGCAGATTATTGTCCTTTCTCAGGATGACAGCATCCGTGCTCCCACCATTGTCGTTCCACCAATTCCCCTGTTGTTGCCTGTCAGCCAGCCAGCCAAGACTCCTGCAGCCCATGCCGAGACAGTGCAGTCTGAAGTGGGATCCTCAAGGCCGATTGTTGCTTGAGGTTATCCTGCAAGGCCATCTACAGTGTCCCCAGTGGAGTGGAGCCTTCCACCAACCAGCCACAGGGATAGCACTGTGTAGGAGCTCTAAGTCAGGCAAAGACACCAGCAAGACAGGCACTAAGGGAATTCCCAAGCATGAATAGTTGAGTTGTGTTTATATTATTGGAAATGTTGTTGAAAAAAGTTGGTATGGAATGTTTGTTTTATGGTGTCTTTTATTTCAGCATTTTGGCCAGGAAGATGCTGTGATGGTTTCTAACAGAGGGATGGAAAGGTGGGAAGTTGTGAAACAATGGCAATCAGGTCATTTTTCATGTCAATCTTTCAGGGAAATCAGAGTCTGATGAGGTGCTCACTGAGAGCCCATCCGGAGTGATGATGTGCCAGGTGGCTCCTCCGTTCCTCCTCCTCCTTTGCTTCCTCCTCTTCCCCTCCCCTCCTCCTCTTTTTCTTCCCCCTGAAGTGGTTGCCGAAGCCCTGGTGGCAAGGAATGCTCCCTCATGATGGCCAGTTTCTGTAGGATGCGGCAGAGCACCACAAACAAGGAGATTGCTCTAATAATAAAAGCAAAATACTGTGGATGCTGGAAATCTGAAATAAAAACAAGAAATGCTGTAACCACTCAGCAGGTCTGGCAGCATCTGTGGAAAGAGAAGCAGAGTTAACGTTTCGGGTCAGTGACCTTTCTTCGGAACTGACAAATATTAAAAATGTCACAGGTTATGAGCAAGTGAGGTGGGGGTGGGGCAAGAGATAACAAAGGAGAAGGTGTAGATTGGACAAGGCCACATAGCTGACCAAAAGGTCATGGAGCAAAGGCAAATGGCGTGTTGAAAGACAAAGCATTAGCACAGAAAAGGTGTTAACGGACTGAATATCGAACAGCAGCAAGTGCAAACATGAAAAAAAACAATGGGTAAGCAAACTGAACAAACTAAGATGAAATGAAATAAATGCAAAAAAAAAAGGGTTGTAAAAAATGTAACAAAGAAAAAACAACTAAAAACGAAAGTAAAATGAGGTGCTGTCATGCTCTGAAATGATTGAACTCAATGTTCAGTCCGGCAGGCTGTAGTGTGCCTAATCGGTAGATTGCTCTGTTGAGTGCTAGAGGGCGCCTGCTGAGTGGTCCAGACAGTGGAATTGTTGCTTCAGGACACCCAGGGTCTGCTCCACGATGCTCCTGGTTGCAGCACACTTGCCATTATAGGAGCACTGTCCATGCATGATCGGGTGGTGGAGGGAATTCATCAGCCATGTGCAGAGAGGGTAGCCCTCGTCACTGCTAAGCCATCCCCTGGTTCTATGTTGTGTCTCAAAGATGGTTGGAATGACTGACAGGCGCAGGATGAAAGCATTTTGACTGCCGCCAGGATAGCAGGCATTCATCAGCATTATGTTCTGGCCATGGTTGCACACCAACTACACGTTCAGGGAGTGGAACCCTTTATGATTGTGGAATATCTCCCCATTGAGATGCGACACCTATAAGGCCACATGCATGCAGTCAATGGCTCCCTGCGTCATGAGGAAACTCATTACTCTGGCAAAGCCACATGCCTGCTCCACCTGTTTCTCTCTGTTTAGAAAGATGACAATGAAGTCCCCTTTTCTTGCATACAGGGCTTTGGTGACCTCCCTGATGAGCGATTGACGGTGAACTGAAAGATGGTGATGATATTGCCAGCTCTAGCATGGTAAAATCTGCCAGCATAGAAACTGAGGGGTCACATTGACCTAGACGGCCACTGACAGCACTGTCCTCGCCCTATTCTGTGATTATAGGTCCAGTCCAAGGAGATGGAGCAATTCTGTGACCATCTCCTTGGTGAAGTGTAGCTGCCGCAGACACTGCTCCTGGCTGAGGTGGAGGTAGAGGTTCTCTCTGAAGACCCTAGGTGGGCAAGGCCTCCAACTGAGATCCCTACTCCTCCTCCCTCTGCAAAAGCTTCTCCTCTCTACAGCCTCTGCTCCATCTCCCTGTGATGATGTAACAGAAGAGGAACTGCAACTATAACCCCCATGACTAGGTACAGGCAGCAAACTCAGAGGCCTTTCAAATCACTACTTCCAAAATTTCAGCATCATTCCCTCCTGACTGCAACAATTTCTGCCATTCCTCAACTAAACTGAATTTCCACTTACTTTGCACCAGAAAAGAGACAGTCAAAAGCATTTCAGCTGAAAGTTGAATGGCAGCACCTTTCAACAGCTGAATCACACCCGCTCTAGGGCCCTTCAAAATATTGTGCTTGGTACAGGTTGTACTCGTGGTCATTGGGAGCAGACCTCCAGCCATTATTTTTCATTACCCGATCCCTGTAGTGCTACAGAACCAAATTTTGAAGCCTGAGGGTGAAATATTATGTTGGGAGGGAGGCCCCACCCACTGGCCAAAAAGTTGGGGGCAAGCCCGCCTCCATCAGGCCTAGCGGGCTACGCCAGGATTTTACACTCCCCCGGCCCTTAATTGGCCTTGTGCGGGACATCCTCCTCTCTGAGGGTGTAAACTTCTGGCCTTCGTCTCACTCTATCTCCCTATATTTCAATGTAAACAACATATCACCTGACCCTCATTCACTAATAAACATCAGCAAAAAAATCTACCAATCAGAAAACAATCATAAAGTTGCTCTCTAATGCCAAATACAATCTGACTGCTTAAAGGAACAATAATCAGAATCATTCCCCAGTACACTTCTATTAAAGCTAATAAACACTGAGACAGAAAACAATTTTCTTAGTAAAAGACTATAGTTATTGAAATACAAGAAAAAAAAATAACCCTATCAAAAAGGCTAATGAATTTGGGCACTTTGGAACTCAAACATCATAAAAACACCTGAAAAAATACACAATCTGAATGAAATTTCTGCTAGTGTCTACAACGTCTAAAGAAAAATGTTTTTAAATATAAAAATGTTATCATCCCAATAAAAAAAACATGGAAGTTTGTGATAAGGGCAAATATAACACACGCCACAATGCCAACTTCTCAGCCTGCTTTCCAATTTTTGTAAAAGGGGGAATTTCAGAGCAGGTATTTTCCAGGAACAATGGTTGCCTGAAAACTCCCCAAATAGCTGGTAATTCTTCTTTCAGTCTAACTTGCTATGGGCAATAAATGTTGTCCTAGCCAGCGACGCCCATATCCCATGAAGGAATAACAAAAAGAGGAATATGTTCAGAGCTGTTATACTGCCATCAAGAGGCAACATTTCTCACTCAACCACAAAAATATTAACCTATGATCTTGAACAACATAAAATGAAACCATCAAAGATTTCAAGTATTAGCTCAGCAGTTCCCTCTCTTTGAAAGCCCTTCATCGCAATAGGAATGACCATTAGGGGAGAAATCATCAATCATTTCTGTAGAATAGAGGCCCAGGCTTCAAGTATCCCTCTTTGCTTAATACACAAGACCCACAAGCACTGTACTGCTAGGTTTCCTTCTCAATTGTCACATAGTGCCAGTTAACATTTGATTCATTTTTAGTTTCACATTTAAGAACTTTTGGAATAAAATTACTTTATTTGTAAAGCTGTGCAAAAGGTACATAAATATTACATAATTATTGTTCCAATTAACTGTTAAAATAGTTTATTACAGTCATTTACTTAAAAATGAACATGCTTATGAGCCCTGCTTCTTAGACGCTTGATCAAGAACATTAATGTCACATATTCACCATGCTGTACTTTCATTTTATGGTTCAAAGAGAATTAGAAACCAGGATTTCCACCTCTGCATTGATGCTTTGAAACTTGGAAAATTTTCTGTAACCCTTCATATGTCTGGAGTCTGCACCTGGAGTCTGCAATGACTTTCTACAACAATGTGGCTCATTTGAAAGGGCACAGTTATAAAGAGTGTGCAGGGACAGAGGGAATTGGGGATGCATCTGCATCAATCTTTGAAGGCACCAGGATCTATTGAGAGAGTAGTAGTAGTTAGCAAAGCATATGAGATCTTGGGCTCCATAAATAGAGGTATTGAGTACAAAGCAGGGAAGTTATGCTGCACCTTTAAAAAGCTTTGGTTAGTCCACAACTGGGAATATTTCGTCCAGTTCTGGTGACCACACTTTAGAAAGAATGTGAGGGTGCATAGGTGATTGACCAGAACGGTTCCAGGGTTGAGGGATTTTAGCAACAAGGTTAGGTTGGAAAAGCTGGGATTGTTCTTCTTGAAGCAATGGAGATTGAGGGGAGATTTAATAGAGGTGTGCAGATTATGACAGGTTTAGATAGGATAGGCAAAGAAAATCTGTTCACATTAGCTGATGCTGCAAAGACGAGGAGACACAAACTTAAGGCTTTGGGCAAGAGATGCAGAGGGGATGTGAGGAAGAACTTTTTTATGCAGCGAGTGGTAGTGACCTGGAACTCATTGCCTATGAGGGTGGTGGAGGCAGAGACAATAAATGATTTCAAAAGAAAATTGAATGGGCACATGAATGAAATACATTTGCAGGGCTACGGGGAAAAAACAGGGGAATGGGACTGATGGATTGCTTTAGGAGAGCCGGCATAGACTCGATAGGCCGAATGGCCTCCTTCTGTGCCATTATGACTCTATGTCATTGTGCGATAAGCAATGTGAGATTGTTGGCATTCACCAAAGCTGCAGTACATAATGGTGGTTGAAACAAGATTTTGCTTGAAACATCTAATTGAGTCTTTGAAGGATATAACAGAATATAACCAAAGGATAATTCAAATTTAATATCTTGATACTTCAGCACATTTTTTGACATAGGAGGTTATTTGTTCAGGGGAAAAGGCACAGGATAAGGGAAAGCTTTTGATGTGATTAAAAGATTGAGTCAGAGAATGAAAAGGGTAATTGTGAACAAAACTGCATTAACATGGAAAGAAGTCTCATCTTCAAAACTCTCAATAACCTCACTTTATCCTACCAGCTCCAGCCCTAAAACCCTTCAAGAACTCAGCATTCTTCCAACTCTGGTCTATTGTGTATTCCACACTCCCTTCTCCCCACCCTTGGGGGCCATGCCTTCAACTATCCAGACCGTAAGCTCTGAAATTCTTCCCTAAACTTTTCCGTCTCTCCACTTCTCTCTTCTCCTATAAAACACTCCTTAAAACTATGCCTTTGAGCAAGCATTTAGTTACCTGTTCTAATATCCCTTCTTTGGCTTGTATCAATTCTTGTCTGATTATACTGCTGTGAAGTGGCTCGGGATGTTATACTATTCTGAAGGCATTATATAAAAGCTGTTATTGTTATACCATAGAGATCAGTTTTGGGGCTGTTTCAATATATATTAATGACTTGGAGGAAGTAATGGTATCAAAGCTCTCCAAGTAGGCTAACGATACCAAATTGGGAATACTATAAATGAGAGAAAGCAAGTAGAACTATTATAGAAGGATCTGGAAAGTTTGCAGTCTGGATCAGAAACTGGGACATGGCATTTCACAATGAGCGATATAAAATTATCAAGCTATGGAAGTGAAACCTGGAGGCATGCTTTCTTGTGAAATTATGCCTGTAAAATGCTGTATTCTGCTTCATTTTAAACTTCAGATGTGATAGACCTTTAATCTAAAACATTATAGAAATAATACATTTCATTGGATTTATCAATATTCAATAAAGCAACCAGACCATGATCTATCCAAAGGTTAGCTCAAAAATCACTCTTCAGAGAGGTGTAATCAAAAAAACTGGTCATTGTCAAAAAAAGAGATATTAAGAGGAATGACCCAAAGCTTGGTCAATGAACTCAGTTTTAAGGTCTTAAAAGATGCAGGGATTTAAACACGAGGATTGAATTTTAAATTTGAGGCATTGATAGACCAGAGGTCAGGGAGCACAGGGATGATGAACAATCAGGATAGGATACGGACAGCAGAGCTTTGGATGAATTGAGGTTTATCAAGGGTGGAGTTCATAAGCTTTGTCAGGAGAACATTGGAATAATCAAGGCCACATGTAATAAAAGCATATAATGAGGATTTCAGTAGTAGATGGGATGAGGTAGCATGCAGTTAGGCAATATTACAGAGGTGGAAGTAGGTAGTCATTATGGTGGAGAGGATAGGATCGAAAGCTTAGCTCAAGGTAGAACAGTTAAGCCAGAAACAATGGCTGGTGGGAGATGGAATTGACATGAGATAGAGTTTTTGGTTGGTACCAGTGTTCAGCTGGGTAAAATTGCGGCTCATCCAACACTGCATACAAGACAAACAGTCTAACCAGACACAGACGATGAAGGAGCCGAGATAGTTGGTGGAGAGGTAGAGCAGGGTATTACCAATGTAAATGTGGAAGCTGACTCCTGTCTGCAGATGCATGTAGATGAGGGCATTTTAGGAAGGGGATGAGGCCAAGGATGGAGGATAGAGGACTGTTGCATTGACTGTGCGGGGGTGGGAAACAAAGTCATTGCAACAGATGGTCTGGCTTCACTTAGAGAGGGAAGTGAAGTGAGGGCAGGGGTTTCAGGGCAAGGGTGTCCTTTGAGTAAAATTGACTTAATGGGCAAGGGTGTCCTTTGATTAAAATTGACTTAATGGGCAAGGGAAAAGTGGAGCAGAAACAAAGGTGGACAAATGGATGGATATTACCTTGATGACAAAAAGTCCATTCATTTTTACAGAACCACAGAATAATACAGTGCAGAAGAGGCCCTTCGGCCCATCAAGTCTGCACCGATGCATTAAAGACACCTGACCTGTCCACCTAATCCCATTTGCCAGCACTTGGCCCATAGCCTTGAATGTTATGATGTGCCAAGTGCTCATCCAGGTACTTTTTAAAGGATGTGAGGCAACCCACCTCCACCACCCTCCCAGGCAGTGCATTCCAGACCATCACCACCCTCTGGGTAAAAAAGTTCTTCCTCAAAACCCCCTTAAACCTTCTGCCCCTCACCTTAAACTTGTGTCCCCTCGTAACAGACCCGTCAACTAATGGGAACAACTGTTCCCTATCCACCCTGTCCATGCCCCTCATAATCATGTACACCTCGATCAGGTGACCCCTCAGTCTTCTCTGCTCCAGCGAAAACAACCCAAGCCTATCCAACCTCTCTTCGTAGCTTAAATGTTCTATCCCAGGCACCATCCTGGTGAATCGCCTCTGCACCCCCTCCAGTGCAATCACATCTGTCCTATAATATGGCGACCAGAATTGCACACAGTACTGCAGCTGTGGCCTTACAACTCCAACATGACCTCCTTGCTTTTGTAATCTATGCCTCGATTGATAAAGGCAAGTGTCCCATATGCCTTATTCACCACCCTATTAACCTGCCCTTCTGCCTTTAGAAATCTATGGACAAACACGCAAAGGTCCCTTTGTTCCTCGGAACTTCCCAGTGTCAGGCCATTCATTGAATACTTCCGTGTCACATTACTCCTTCCAAAGTGTATCACCTCACACTTTTAAGGGTTAAATTCCATCTGCCACTTTTCTGCTCATTTGACCATCCCGTCTATATCTTCCTGTAACCCAAGACACTCAACCTCACTATTAACCACTCGGCCAATCTTTGCGTCATCCGCGAACTTATTGACCCTACCCCCCACATAGTCATCTATGTCGTTTATATAAATGACAAACAATAGGGGACCCAGCACAGATCCCTGTGGTACGCCACTGGACACTGGCTTCCAGTCACTAAAACAGCCGTCTGTCATCTGTCTGTCATCACTCTGTCTCCTACAGCTAAGCCAATTTTGAATCCACCTGATCAAGTCACCCTGTATCCCATGTGCATTTGCTTTCTTGATAAGTCTTCCATGTGGGACCTTGTCTAAGGCTTTGCTGAAATCCATGTAAACTACATCAACTGCACTACCCTCATCTGCACACCTGATCACATGCTCAAAAAATTCAATCAAATTTGTTAGGCACGACCTCCCTCTGACAAAGCCATGCTGACTATTCCTAATCAAATGTTGCCTCTCCAAGTGAAGATAGATTCTCTCCTTCAGAATTTTCTCCAATAGTTTCCCTACCACTGACATGAGGCTCACTGGTCTGTAGTTCCCTGGCTTATCTCTACAACCTTTGTTAAATAGAGGGACTATATTAGCTGTTCTCCAGTCCTCTGGCACCTCCCCCGTGGCCAGAGAGGAATTAAAAATTTGGGTCAGAGCCCCTGCAATCTCCACCCTCGCCTCCCACAGCATCCTGGGACACAAATCGTCCGGACCTGGAGATTTGTCCACTTTTAAGCCTGCCAAAACCTCCAATACCTTGTCACTCCCTATGACAATTTGCTCAAGAACCTCACAGTCTCTCTCTCTCTGAGTTCCATATCTACATCCTCATTCTCTTGGGTGAAGACAGATGTGACGTATTCGTTCAACACCCTACCAATGTCCTCTGGCTCCACCCACAGATTTCCCCCTTGGTCCCTAATGGGTCCTACTCTTTCCCTGGTTATCCTCTTCCCATTGATATACTTATAGAATATCTTGCGATTTTCCCTACTTTTACTTAAGAGTTGCTTTGAAAGGTGAGGATGGAGGAAGCAGGGGAGAGGGGATTTCAGCAGATAGTTGATAACGGAGAAAGGAAGTGGGAGGTTATCTTTGCTTTCCAGAATGACCCGAGAATAGTGGTCAGTTTTGGCAGAGAAGAACAAGGCTTGCTAGAGTTTGACATAATCTTGCCAAATCTGTGAAGGATGGCTATGCCAGATGTGTACAAATTCATGCAGGTCTGCACTCATTGAGCTTGAGGAAGAGAAGATGGAAGCTATTGCAGGGAAAATGGCTGAGATGGAAGATATTGAAGATTTTGCTGGAGATAAGGTCATTAAAGCTGGAAGGGGAGGCAGTGATTGGGCAAACTGACAGCTGCAGAGATAGAGGGATAAAAACTTTGCAGTTGGAAGTGTAAAAATGCATTTGAGAGTAGGCTTTTTGCATGGACAGATACAGAAGGATGTGGAGTTGGAACAGAGTATGGGGATGTGGTGGGTGTGAAGATACAAGGAAGTGGCCACAGAGGGCCTTGTCAGTGAATGGGAATAACATTACCTTGCACTGAAAAGAGTGGATTTTGAATGTTTCCCTTGAGGAATCATAAAGCCTTTAAAGCTCAGCAAGTTTTAATAGTGTGGTCAAATTGTTTTTCTGTTAGCAAATAGTTCTGCTGTGATTGGGGGATGACACTTGGGTACAGCTGTATCAGCACTGTGTACCACAAATAGTACTGGACAACATTCCAGTTTGATGAGACTCTAGCAAAAACTAGGACAATCTAATTGTATTACCCCTCTATACAGAGTCAACATAGCTACATACATATTTAGATCACATATTTTTATCATGTTAATTAGTTACCAAGCATGTGTTATAATCAGATGAGACGCTCCGCAAAACAATCCCTGTCTCATTCATTGAGCTGACTGTAGCTTGTATGTATGCTCATTGCTCATGTATCATCAGGTCAGTCCGCTTAAATGATATCTCGGGCTCCTCATGATGGATCCTCTTTGTAGCACATTGTATGATATATGATATATGTATTTATCTACTGTCAGTTTGAATCTGATTAAGAAAAATGAAAACTTTGAAAAATCTGTTGTTTAGTGGGGTTTCTCCTGCCAATTTTTTTTTGGTAATGTTAATCCATTTTGGACTCACACCAACTGTTTATAAAATTATTAACAGGAAAAGAATTTGCTGTATATGCAAGGTGTCATGTGAATCTCATTTAATTTTCTCACTATCCCAATGGTAGATTGGGAATCAAGCAGTTACTGTTCTGGACATATTTATCCTTAGAGATGTAATATAATGTGGAAAAGTTCATAATTGATATTCTTGCAGTTCACAAAGAACTAAAATAAAAGCAAAATACTGCAGATACTGGAAATCTGAGATAAAAATAAGAAATGTTGGAAATACTCAGCAGGTCTGGCAGCATCTGTGGTGAGAGAAGCAGAGTTAACGTTTCAGGTCAGTGACCCTTCATCAGAATTGGCAAAGGCTAGAAATGTAATAGGTTTTAGGCAAATAAAGCGGGGGTGGGGCAAGAGATAACAAAAATAAAGGTGTTGATAGTACTGGGTCACTAAGAATAACTGACCAGAAGGTCTTGGAACAAAGGCAAATGGTATGTTAATGGTGTACTGAAAGACAAAGTGTCAGTGCAGAGAGGATGTTAATGGACAGAAAAATGAACCGCCCTAGCCCAAAGCACACACATGAAAAAAAACATGGTAAGAAAAATGAATGATGAAACAAACTAAAATAAAACAAAAAGAAAAATGAAAAAAGAAAACATAAAATAAACAAACAAAAAATAACTAAAAATTTAAAGGGGGGCCCGTCATGCTCTGAAATTATTGAACTCATTGTTCAGTCCAACAAGCTGTAGCGGGCCTAAACGG
This sequence comes from Heterodontus francisci, assembly GCF_036365525.1. Taxonomy (NCBI): domain Eukaryota; kingdom Metazoa; phylum Chordata; class Chondrichthyes; order Heterodontiformes; family Heterodontidae; genus Heterodontus; species Heterodontus francisci. The sequence goes on along the minus strand of NC_090395.1, from coordinate 42,589,275 downwards.
TAAATGAGGTGCTGTTCCTCGAGCTTGCGTTGATGTTCACTGGAACACAGCAGCAAGTCCAGAACAAATATGTGGGCATGAGAGCAGGGGGGTGTGTTGAAATGGCTAGCAACCGGAAGCTCAGGGTCATGCTTTCGGACTGAGCGGAGGTGTTCCCCAAAGCGGTCACCCAATCTGCGTTTGGTCTCCCCAATGTAAAGGAGACCACATTGTGAGCAGCGAATACAGTATACTAAATTGAAAGAAGTGCAAGTAAATCACTGCTTCGCCTGAAAGGAGTGTTTGGGGCCTTGGATAGTGGGGATTGAGGAGGTAAAAGTGCAGGTGTTACACCTCCTGCGATTGCATGGGAATGTGCCATGGGAAGGGGACGAGGTGTTGGGGGTAATGGAGGAGTGGACCAGGATGTCACGGAGGGAATGATCCCTTTGGAATGCTTACAGGGGAGGGGAGGGGAGAGGAAGATACGTTTGGTAGTGGCATCACGCTGGATGTGGCGGAAATGGTGGAGGATGTTCCTTTCGATGTGGAGGCTGGTGGGGTGGAAAGTGAGGACAAGGAGAATCCTGTTGTGGTTCTGGGAAGGAGGGGAAGGGGTGAGGGTAGAGGCGCAAGAAATGGGCCGGACACGGTTGAGGGCCCTGTCACTTCTTTGTGACCCTCTGTCCCATCAACACCTTTACTTTTGTTATCTCTTGCCCCACCCCCACTTTATTTGCTTAAAACCTATCACATTTCTAACCTTTGCCAGTTCTGATGAAGGGTCACCGACCTGAAACGTTAACTTTGCTTCTCTCTCCACAGATGCTGCCAGACCTGCTGAGTATTTCCAGCATTTCTTGTTTTTATCACAAAGAATTAATTTTGGAAATAGTTTGATCAAATATATATTTTTAAATTTACATTTAAAAATGAGAGTTTTTTAAATATATTTTGTAACAATCCTGGATTGCAATTATTGTTAGCTGTTTAAGCTTCATTTTATGTCTTATTATAAAGTAAAATAGATTCATCTTAAAACACGAGTATGCAAATTAATGACATTTTCCTACATATTTGAACACAACCAGAATGTTTCTTTCTCCTGAATATCAAAGATTTTAGTTACAGGAAATAGATTCAATAATATACTTTGATGTATTTGAAGTTCAAGCCCTAAATATAGATATTATCACACCACATAGGAAAACATTACTGGGAAAATGCATTGTTTGCAGAAATAATCTAGTAATTACCTTGTGGAGACACAATCGTGCTCTCCTTCTGCCGTGTGAAGTCCAGTTAAGGTCTCGTCCCCTACATTTCCATTGCAGTTACTCTTTAACCTGGAAGAGCATATTTCAATGTATAAAATTATCCAAACAAGCATAATTTGCTGAAGTTAAATTCAAACTTGCTACACACCTCAGTTTAAATGTTTTCCTCATCTCTTAGTTTGCTCTGCTTTTTTAGCCACCAATAAGCATGTGCATTTACATATGTAAGGGTAGAATGGTGAATGCCAGTAACAGGTTGACTGCCCAAAACTACATACAGGTTTAACAGGGGCTGATCCATTTTCCTACAGAGGGGGTACAGCATGATTCCACAAACAGCGGGTAACGTGGTAATTTCTTCAATGACACATAGCATAGCGTTTCATCACTTTGTCTTTGACAATAGTTACAAAAGCTAATTCTGGAATTGATTGAGAAAAATGCAATACTTCAAACTAGTTACCAGGATGGTTGTCTTACCTATTGGAACAGTCTGTAATCGCAGCAATCTCGTATGCAAATGAACAGGTGCCTGTTCCAAAATTCTGGTGAATGCCTTTTGTAAACTAATAAATATCAAGCAAATAAATGCAGAATCATCTGTTGACAGATGAACGGATACAATATATAGTTGTTACCACTTGTCTATATTCATTGCAGGTTGCATTCTACCTGTGATGTGACCAAATTTTAATTTGGCTGCATAACTGAATCCTTTATATAATTGTGTATTTCTTACTGTTCATTGCAACTTTGCCAAGGACTATTCTTTCTTTAAAAAGTAAATCTTCATTGGCGAGTGTCAATCCAGTCTGTTAATGGCCATAGTGCAGAGTTGTTAGAAATGAGCTAAAATGGAGAGACAGATTACAGATTCATTTAAATACCATGGATCAGTTTGAGATTCAGCAAAATAGGTTCTGTTGTTAAAACAAAATGAATGAGTCTCACACTAAATGAATAAAGAGGAAATATGAGACTTGCCAATATCCATTAGCTCCAGATTAAAAATGAAAAAAGCCTTAGCAGTAATAAACACTTCCTCCTAAATCGGAGCTGCATCGAATTACATGGGCCTCAACTTTCATGGGTCGGAGGGAGTTTGTGAAGGGTGCAAAGGAACTCTGTCGTGTGTGGCAAACCCATGTGAACTGTCTAGGGCAGTCAGTGGGAGTGGAAGACTCTGGGCACCATCAGGAGGAGGAGTTGAGGAAGGATTCAGACCACCATCTGCCGGTTGGGGGAAGGGGTTATTGAGATGGATCTGCCCACCTTCTGGATGAAGGAGAACATCAAGAGGTTCTTCATCCACAAAGGTGTTCAGAGGGCGAGAGAGAGACAGAGGGAAATGTCCCGACTCCAGAAAAGTATGCAAAATCTGCTCCGGTTGCAGTCAATGGGGGTTGAGGTCAAGGAGGACCTCCAAGAGGTGAAGAGCCAGCATGCCTGGCTCTTTGCCAAGGAGGCCTCCAAGATCATCTTCCGGTCCAGAGTCCGCTCCATCAAGCAGGATGAGACGTGCTCGCGTTACTTCTTCCAAAAGGTACACAGAGAGAGCTCTGTTATCAGCAACCTGAAGGAAGAAGATGGCTCGGTAACGTCTTCGCAGTCCGACATACTAAGGATCAGCAAATCCTTTTATGCTGGGCTGTATGACGCGAAGCCCACAGACAGCAGAGCCTCCCAGTCCTTCCTGTCATCTATCACAGAGGTCTTAGATGGCAGCAGGAGGGAGAGACTGGACAAGCCGCTAACTCTGGACGAGCTGACAAAGGCCGTCGAGTCCTTCGAGACGAGTAAAACTCCCGGAACCGACGGCTTACCGGTTGAGTTGTACTCGGCCCTGTGGGACTGGGTCGGCCCGGACCTGCTGGAAGTATATGAGAGTATGCTCCTGGCCGGCACCATGTCAGAATCCATGAGGAAAGGCATCATCACCCTCATCTACAAGCGGAAGGGGGAGAGGGCAGAAATCAGAAATTGGCGGCCCATCTCACTGCTTAATGTTGACTACAAGATTCTGTCCAAAGTCATAGCCAGTCGAGTCAAGTCTGCTCTGGAGTTGGTGATCCACCCCGATCAGACCTGTACTGTACCCGGCAGGAAGATCTCTGATAGTCTCGCGCTACTCAGGGATACGATCGCCTATGTAAGGGACAAGAGTGTGGACACCTGCCTCATCAGCCTGGACCAGGAGAAGGCTTTTGACAGGATATCGCACACCTACATGATGGATGTGCTTTCCAAAATGGGGTTTGGGGAGGGAATCTGCAATTGGACCCAACTGCTCTACACAAACATCAGTAGCGCAGTCTCAATCAACGGGTGGGAATCGGAAAGTTTCCCGATCAAATCTGGAGTCAGACAGGGCTGTCCTCTCTCCCCGGTCTTGTTTGTTTGCTGCATTGAACCCTTTGCTGAGTCTATTAGGAAGGATGCGAGCATAAGAGGGGTGACAATCCCAGGCAGCGGAGGCACTCAGGTTAAAACCTCCCTGTACATGGATGACGTCGCCGTCTTCTGCTTGGATCCGCTGTCCGTGCGCAGACTGATGAGCATCTGCGACCAGTTCGAACTGGCCTCGGGAGCCAAAGTTAACCACGGCAAGAGCGAGGCCATGTTCTTTGGGAACTGGGCTGACCGATCCTTTGTCCCCTTCACCGTCAGGTCAGATTACCTGAAGGTGCTGGGGATATGGTTCGGAAGGGCCGGGGCGTGCACCAAAACCTGGGAGGAGCGAGTAGCCAAGGTACGACAAAAGTTGGGCATGTGGGGGCAGCGATCTCTCTCCATTGTGGGTAAGAACCTGGTCATCAGGTGCGAGGCGCTCACGTTGTTGCTGTACGTGGCGCAGGTCTGGCCCATACCCCACTCCTGCGCTGTGGCAGTCACCCAAGCCATTTTCCGCTTCATCTGGGGATCTAAAATGGACCGGGTCCGAAGGAACACGGTGTTCAAATCTCTGGACAAGGGCGGGAAAAATGTACCCAACGTGGCCCTCATCCTGATGACCACCTTCGTGTGCGGCTGCATCAAGCTGTGTGTAGATCTCCAGTACGCAAACTCCAAGTGTCACTACGTGCTGAGGTTCTATCTGTCCCCGGTGTTGCGAAGGATGGGCCTGGTCACATTGCCGCGGAACGCTCCGTGCAGTTGGACAGTGCCGTACCACCTATCCTTCGTGGAGCAGTTTCTGCGGGAAAACACCTTTGACCACCAGTCCATCAGGCAGTGGTCTGCACAGAATGTCCTCAAGGCCCTACGGGAAAAGGAGACGGGGGATCCTGTCGGATGGTTCCCCGAGCAGATCACCAAAGTCATTTGGCGGAATGCCTCATCACCAGAACTTTCAAACAAGCACCAAGATGTAGCTTGGCTGGTGGTGAGAAGGGCACTCCCCGTCAGATCCTTCATGCACGCCCGAAGTCTTGCCCCCTCTGCACAATGCCCCCGCGGTGTCTTGCCCACCTCCTCCTGGAATGTGTCTTTGCAAAGCAGGTGTGGAAAGAGATGCAGTGGTTTTTGTCGAGGTCCATCCCAAGCAGCTCTGTAACACAGGAGTCTGTGCTCTGCGTGCTGTTCCCAGGGACACACACCGAGACAAACATCAACTGCTGCTGGAGGACTATCAATTTGGTGAAAGACGCCCTTTGGTCTGCTCGAAACTTGCTGGTCTTCCGGCGCAAAGAGTTGTCCATGACCGAATGTTGCAGACTGGCATATTCCAAGGTCCAGGACTACGTGCTGAGGGACGCACTAAAGCTTGGGGCAGCCACAGCAAAGGCTCAATGGGGAAAGACCACAGTGTAAGGTCCCCCCACCAAGCTGAACTGAAGGGCTGGATTCATGGGAAACCCCTCGAATTGTATCAGGAAAATTTTGTGTGCTGTAAATGTAAAAATGTATATGGCATGACAATGAAATGGAAGGGTTGTGAGGCAACTCATAATTGTATAGAAGAAAACTGATCACCTTTGCACTGTTTGTATTTTTTGACTTGGTGCTGTTTTAAAACTGTTTGGGAATGTGATTTTTACAGATTTTTATGAATAAAGTATATTTTGGAAATAAAAAAATAAGAAAAATCTGTCAAAGATTGGGATGGCGGGTAGCCTGGTGTAAGGGAGGCTCAAGGCTTCCTTGTAAAGCTCAGATCTGCACTCCTCCCTGTCCTGGCCCAGTAGCAAATAAAACATTAAAATTTCACTCTGGGCCTGCCCTGGCCAAGGATCTGGTTTCTGACAGGTTTACCTGATGGGAAAGCCAACACTGCTTCCCTGCTCAAGCCTCTGGATTGCATATCGGGTCCTGATGACACCAGCGGACTCGATCTGCACACTTAAAGTAGGACCCCACTTCCTTCCTGCAGGTGTCCTGCTTGCATGCTCAAAAGAGCAGGTTAACATCTTGACATGGCAGTAAGGCTGCCGGGTCACAGTTGACAAGGGAGTTAATTTATTTTATTAGCTGACCCACCACCACCCCGCCCCAAACTGGTTGCTGTTGTATACTGTTGTTAACGTTGTTCGAGTGTTGTTTACAGATGTCATGGAGTCTTTGTAAGGCATCTAGTAACTTGTTTATTTGAAATACATCACCATTTACACTCTCGTGAATCAGATCCAGTGAGCACTTCTCATGATGCCTCTAGCTTCTTCCAAGCCTAACACCTATGTGACTATTACATCATCACTACAGTGGGAGGGGTTACTCTCACTGTCTCAAACATGAACCCTTTCAAACCCTTATACTCCATTCCCCCCAAGTCTTTATCCATATATAGAGATATTTTTGCTATATATATATGTATATATATATATATGTTCATTCATTTTGACTTTACATATTACCCCATCTACCCCTAAGGGCTGGATTTTAAGAGCCCATGGCCAGGATCGGCAGCGAGCTCAAAAAATAGTGGCCCGTTTGCACAGGCTGCACACCAAAGAGCTTCCCCGACCTTAAGCACGGCGGGTCATTTAAATTCAATCACGTAGAGGGGGTGGGCTATCTGTCCCCAGCAATGGCATCAGCTGCCTGTGTGCAGGCGCTGGCGCCATTATTAAAGGACAGATAGCCCTGCTGGCATATTTCAATTTTTAAAGAAGATCCCCCAAAATTAAATAAATACATTTATTTTGTCCCTTTCCCACCCCCCCAATAACAATTACAATAACTATTTGCCCTTTCCCCCCCAAAACACTTACTTTTTACATCTGACCTTACCCCCCAAACTGCAGAAAGTTTAAGGGTCAACCTTTCCTACCATCCCCTATACCCATTACGCGTATCTGACCCCATTCCCCACCCCCTCCCGCACTGGCAAACTTACGTCCTCCCCCCACCCCACCAGTGTGGCGCCGCATTTACTTCAACAGGGATCTGAAGTGCTGGCCGCTGTGACGAAGATCGCGGTGTGCCCTCAAGATTGGAGGTAAGTGTATTTAAATTCATTTAAATTTGCCACAGAGCCTCCCTGCTGCCGGGAGGATGGGCCAGGCCCTGTCGGCGTTGAGGTCCGTGGCAGGCCTCATCTGGAACTATCTTCAGGCCCTGCCCACCATGGATCACAATGTCGAGTGCTTGTTAAAATCCAGCCCTAAGTCTCTGATTTAGTCTATCAGGAGGCTTCACGACTCTCCCTGATAGTTTTCTTGTTGGACTCGGTAGATCAGCAGTTTTTCTTGAAAGTCTTGTTTGACGACTTGGATGGCCTTGACCAATGTTTGTATTATCCTACTGTCTCTGGTTTTCTTGATCATTATCTGGTTCCAGATATATGACTATTCGTTGTGTTTGAGGAATTCGGCATATAGTATCCAATTACAATGAGAGATTGTTAAATGTTAAAGGATCGCTGGAAGGTATGGAAGTGAGATATAGGACGTGAAGGTAGAGTCATCCAGAGAGATGAAGTTCATCTGAGATCTTACGTAGTACACACTCCCAAGGGTACTATACGCCGAGTGGTATTCTTCATATCTGTGTGGACTTAAAGCAGCTTAACAAAGCCGTGGTGCGGGAAGTCTATTTTATGTCTTCAGTAGACGAAAGCCTAGAAAAGCTATCCAATGGAAGCTGTTCCACTTCATTCACAGCTCTATGTGTGAAGGCTTTTTACTTGGCATTTCTGTGAGACAAGGTCTTGCTGTGGCACATCTTTCCGAAATGGTCTGTCTTATTAAAATTAAAGCATTCAGATTTATTATCAGGGCACTGTTCACATCTGTGGGTCTTTCTAGCTCCGCAGCACTGATAGATAGGGTTTCACAGCATCTTGCACCTTCCCCCTGAGTGTACCTTCTTATCTGTAGAGTGCTTTTCAATCCTGGGCTTCAACAACCGTACTGTTATCGGATTCTTTCTGATCCAAGGCATCTCTTCAGCCCACAGGATGGCTCTATTTTGTCCTTTTAGCACTGCCTGTCGCACCATCTGAATCGCTTTCTCCAGAGTGAGGTCATCTTTTGTCTATAAGAGATCTGAAAAAGACTATTGCCAGCTATTGCCACTGCTATTTAGTTTGTGATCAACTCAGACTTCAATTCTTCATACTCACATATTCAGCCAATCAGTACAAATCAGTAATGAAAGTGTCCAGTGATTCGCCCAGCTTCTGGACTCTTTTATTAAACTTTGCTCTTTCCAGGATCTTATTACTTCTTAAAGTATCTGTGAAAGGTTTATAACACATCATCAAACTTGTTGGAAACCTCATTTACACCTTGCTTTATGATTATGTCATCTGTAATTGCACCCATGGAGTATAGAAGAGTATTAACTTGCTCAGCCTCAGATTTGGTGTGTAGTTGAAAAGCTATTCTAAATCTTAGAAATCTTTTCTACCATATTGACCAATTCTGTATCGGATTGGGTCCTTCTGTATTCTGGAAGATTTCAGGCATCTTGTATTTCGAATCAATTTTTTTCCTAACTCTTTAGGAATTCTCTTTTTAAGAATTTTTTTTGCTGTAATGGAGGTGTTCCACCTCTTTTTGGAGGTTTCCTGCTCTTTTTGAGCGTTCCCGTGCTTTTTCTCCACAGCCTGCTTGAGTGATGGCCGCCAATTTCAAACTCGCCCTCGCAAGGGATCAACTTTTATTTTGTTTTGATTGCCCAGTGTGCCGTTAAACAATAAATGCAACCTTTCCAAAAGATTTCTCACCCAATCCCCGACCATCGCTTGGTACTGTGACTCGCAGCCCAATCACTGGACTGGGATTCTGCTCACAAACCACCACGCTTCTGTGGTGTAGCCTGAATGCTTGCACGGCTGACTCACTGACTGTTCGTATCTTCTTGGCCTCCAGAGCAGGTCTGGAGCTTATCGCAGTCTCCCTTCGAGATCTGCCATCTTCTTGGTGCTACTGTATGAGGTGAGATCTTTCAATAATTTCTGGGTGTTTTCATCACTGCCACCATATTGTATATTGTTGTTAGCATAGTTCAAGGATTGTTTACAGATGTCTCGGAGTCTTTGTAAGGCTAAATAGTAACTCGTTTATTTTATATACATAACTTTTTACACTCTCATTAAGCCTGTCAAGTGAGCACCTCTCATGATGTTTCTAGCTTCTTCCAAGTCTAACACCCATGTGATATTACATCATCATCACTACAGTGGGAGGCGTTACTCTCACTGTCTCAAACATTAACCCTTTCAGACCCTTCTACTGCAGTTTCCACCAGATGAGGGCAGTTAAAGTCCGGGCCATGGAATCTACAGACACAAACAGGCCATTTGGCCCAAGTGTCGGCGTTCATATTCAACAGATCTTCTTTTTACTCAAATTCTATCTTCCCACCTTGCCACCATATCCCTCTAAACACGTCTTCTTCACGTATTTTCTCCTGTGACAAGATGAATGAAATCTGGCAGGATCAGTGCACCAGCCTGCCTTGGTAATGGTGCTTCTGTGCCATTGGTCTCAGGTACAGGCTGTCACCCTCTGCCGTTGGCAATCCTCTAGTGTCCAGAGGGCAAGAGGAATTCCAAAGGGAGAGGTGGGAAGCAGAGAACAAGAAAGTTACACATTACCCATGACTTGTAGGTGGTCACAGGAAGAAAATAAAGAGAATATAGTAATTAGAACTGAATCAGACCAAAATTATTACATCAAATCATCAAGCAGAAGAAAACCACAAAGTACAAAAAACATTCCTGCAATCTGAGAGTGATACAGCTTTAAGAGTTGCAGAAAGGCATGTCCAGTGGCAGGTCTGCCATCTGCTCCAACTTTTTATGATGTTCCTAGATCAGCATGTGCCATCAGAGGAAAACATTGGAATTGCTGTGGCACGCCTGACATGTCCCCAAAACAAACAAGATTTGTCGAAAAATGAGGCCTTACCTACAGGCCTGCCTTGCCCCACAGCATGGCCCCAGCGGAAAAAATGTGACTGGCATTAAACTGGCATAAAGAGAAACATTCTGATTTCCCCCAACAGTGGCCCACTCATAGCCTCAGTGCTTGGCATGTGTCTGCTCCACCAGTATACGAGATTGGAATTACAGCCTCTTAGTTAGAAGTTCCTAATTCACTTTACAGCCATTTTCTTTAGAAAGAAGAGATTTTATTTTTCAAAGCTATTGATGGAATATGGCATTAAACAAGAGACTGATGGTTCTACCCTGTGTAAATGCTAATCTGTCAACTGTTCATCGAAATAGGAGCTTAATATTTCATTAATTACTTAAGCATAGGCAAAGTAAATGTCAAACTTCAAAGTTATTTGAGCTACGCTATTATTCTAAATTGAAAAAAAACTGTTTGAGATATAATTTAGTTTTTGTGATGCAGAGTGCATTAATATGCTTCACTTTAGGGAATATTTCAATATCTAATAAATGACAAAAGAGAATTGTGGTTTACCAAGCGTGTATCATCTAATACATCAACTCATTAGAACTGGATTTTCACCTCAAATCCCAAAGGGTATAATTAATCCTATTCCAAGAACATTTTGTGATGGAAAACGCTGTGTAGTGTCGCACAATTCCTGAATTCTGTTTTGTAATGTTTACTGAAAACTAACAGGAAATTGTTGTTGTGCACATTTAAGAAAGGAAGAACACACGTCTCTTCAAAGTTGACAGTCTGTGGTAGCTGAATACACCTTTACTACTAAATTGACTAACCCTGGGAACTGTGAACAGTGACCTCCACTGATACAGGGGTGGTGAAATTCAGCTCCTTAGTGTCTGTTTTTTGGAGACTATGGGCTGAATTTTACCGGCCCCTCGCGCTGCGGGCCCACTGACACTTCTGGATTTTTTACTGAATGGGCGGCCGTCACGTTTCGACCTGTTCATGCATTGAAAAGCCGGCGGGTTCTCAGAGGCAGAAGTTGTCGTCAGCGAAGGTAAGTTCTGTTATTCAGGGGTCTCACTCTGCATTACGGAAGGGAGGAGGGATGGGGGATATTCAGGAGTCTCACTCTACATTCTGGAAGGGAGGAGGTAGGGGGGATACACAGGGGTCTCACTCTGCATTCTGAAAGGGAGGGGGTCTGGGATTACTGGAGGGAAAGCTGTGCTGGCAGGAAGGGAGGTACCGTGTACCATCCCTCTGTTAACAGTGTACAGTCTGTGTTTGTGAGGGGGCAATGGCACACAAGGCACCCTGTGTGATGGGAGGGTGCCAGAAAGGGCAGGAGCATTAAGGTTAGATGGATGATGGGGGCAATCGATTCAGCTGGTAGGATCTTGATCTGGTCATGCTATGACACTCTTAGTGTTGGCCAAGATGGGCAATGCCATGGCACGCCACATAGTTGATCCAGGAAAGCAGATGATGTACCCGTCAACACCAATCCATGCCCTGTTAGGCACCTTTGAATACGTGCAGGGTTCAACTTTATTTATCACATGGAAATAGGTATGGCTCATCCTACATTGTGTGATCCTCTGCACGTGAGGATCCGTAAGCTCCAGAGGCAATACCAACAGGCAGGTGCGATCCACGTTGAGGTCCTCGGTCGTGAACAGCGGCCTCTAAGGGGAGCTCGCCATTATGGTTGCCGTGCATCTACAGGCCCCACATGACATGCCTTTGGATGTCAGAGCATCAGTGTTAGAGGAGATTGCACATATAGAGAGGGTGGTGACACGTCTCTGTGCCCTGCTTAAGGATGACCTGCAGCCCATGGGCACCGATGGACATCCCATTCCTTTGTTCCTCATAGTCACAGCGGTTCTCAAGTCTGACGCCTCTGCAGCCTTTTAGGGGCCCACCAGAGACCTTTGTGGGGTCACACAGTCAATAGTGCACAGCTGCATCAGGGAGGTCACCAGTGCTCTGCACCAGAGGGCCAGTGAGGATGTTTGCTTCAGGATGGACTATCACAGCCAGACCCAGAGGGTTGTAATGTTCATAGACTGCACTCACGTGACCATCCCAGGTATCAATATACTAAACATCCTCTGAACCACTTCCAACGCATTCACATCTTTCCTTAAATAAGGAGACCAAAACTGCACACAATATTCAAGATATGGTCTCACCAATTCCCTGTATAACCGAAGCATGACATCCTTACATTTATTTTAAATTTTTCTCGTAATAAAGGATAGCATTCCATTAGCCTTCTTTATTACTTGCTGTACCTGCATACTAACTTCTTGTGACTCATGTACGAGAACACCTAGATCCCTCTGCACCCTGGAATTCTGAAGTCACTCTTTGTTTAAGTAATACTCTGCTTTTTTATTCTCCCTGCCAAAGTGAACATCTTCACATTTTCCCACATTATACTCCATCTGCCAGATTTATGCCCATTCACTCGACCTATCTATATCAGTCTGCAACTTCTTTATGTCCTCTTCACAACATACTTTCCTACCTATCTTTGTGTCATCTGCAAATTTAGCTACAATGCCATCACTCCCCTCATCTAAGTCATTGATATAAATTGTAAAAAGTTGAGGCCCCAGTACAGACCCCCGCGGGACTCCAGTCGTCACATCCTGCCATTCAGAAAAGGACCCATTTATGCATACTCTCTGTTTTCTGCCTGCCAACAAATCTTCCATCCATGCAAATATGTTACCCCTTAAACCATGAGCTCCTACTTTGCGCAATAACCTTTTATGTGGCACCTTGTCAAATGTCTTCTGGAAATCCAAGTCCAGTACATCAACGGGCTCCCCTTTATCGACAGCACAGGTTACTCCTTCAAAGACCTCCAATAGATTGGTTAAACATGATTTGCCTTTCACAAAGCCATGCTGTCTACGCAGGGAGCGTCCAACAAAAAGCATGTATAATAGGCAGATCATGACATCCGTCAGCATTTAACACTGATTTGACATCATCAGAGCTATTTTGGGGCTCAATGCTCCAACTAATGCTCTATCTTAACCTCAGACAGCTGAACATGGATTCAACAGCGGGAAGGATCCCCACCAACACCAATTAAAGGGACCATCAACTACTTTTAGGTTAGTTGCTGATTGATTTCTACCAGCTTCTCTGTGATTGTAGAAGAGTTTGGTGGTTTCTAGAGTTGTTTAAAGTTATTAAAGTCTACAGTGAGTACTGTGGCACATGCTGAAGGGTGTTGTCCTGACTTCAAGGATTCTGTACAAGCTACTTGCTCCTAGACATGAATGCATTAGTTTGCATCGCCCTTGGACGACAGCATGACAGGAAGAATCAGCAGAGCAGACAAGTTGCTGGAAAAGGGAGGAGAAGGGTTGGGAGAAGGGCTCTCAGCAGGAGGTCATATTCATCCAAGGCATTCAGGGAGCAAATCTCTCTTCTGAACCTCAATGAGGAACAATTCATCAGACATCTCTGCGTCACAAAGGACATCCTCACTAAAATCTACCATCTGCTGCAGCCATAACACATCAGAGCAAGGTGAGGACAACATTGCCAGTGGCTGTGAAGGTAACTATGGGCAGAAATGTTTGTGCATTTGGTTCCTTCCAGCCTAGAGCAGGTGATATTTGCAACATCTCTCAGTTTGCCATCCACTGTTGCATAAGGAAGGTCACTGAAGCTCTGTATTCAAAGAGAGCTGAATACATTTTATTCCATCTCTCCAGCGGAAAGTAGGCAGTGTGAGCATGCAGCTTCCTGAGCATTGCAGGCTTCCCATGGTGCAGGGTGCCATTGGCTGCATACACATCACCTTGTGGCGTCGCATGTCCACTCCGAAATGCACTGCAACTGAAAGGGACCCCACACCCTCAACGGCCAGCTGGTTTGTGACCACATGCAGTGTATCATGCAGGTCAGTATTCTGGTGTAGTATAAGGGTCTGAAAGGGTTAATCTTGAGAGAGTGTAAAGAATGCCTCCTACCATGATGATGTAAGAGATCACATGGAAGAGAGACGCGAAGCTAGATGTAGCATGGCTTTTGGAGGAGTCACACAGGAGTCACACAGTGTGGACTGTAAATAGTTAGAATGTAATAAAGATTAATGTTTAACTACTACAGACTAAGAATCTCTCTAGCTAGACTAACTAAGCTGGTAATGTACTGAACAAAAACCCACACACACATGAGCAGCATGCATACAATGAAGGCCATGCAGCCACATGAAATGTGATAGATCAGGCCATTGTGGTGCTGGAACAATGCTTCAGCTGCCTAAACCTCTCTGGAGGAGTCCTGCGGTATTCGGCAGAGTGTGTCAAGATTCATGGTGGTCTGCAGCATGCTGCACAACCTGGCAGTAATGAGGGCACAGACTTTGCCTCCTGCTATCCAGTGACCAGCTGAGGAAGAAGAGGAGGAGGAGGCAACCAACACAGCCGCTTTCTGGCTGGCTGTCGGTGATCGACTCTTCTGACTGCAATACCAGCAACCACCACCCCAATTCCCCATTCACTAACAGAACACACTTTACCTTCCCTTTGTTACTGATCATCACTGTATCCGCTTGGCCACAAGGCTATAATAAAAACCAGCACAAAATGAACATGCCAAGCAAAATTTATGTCACATATTTTGTGGCCAGCGGCAAAGCGACAGCGTTCATTGCTGATTACACCAAAACCGCCCGCTTACCAAATGTGATGGTCCAGGCAAAAACTTAATTGGAAAGTCCAGGGGATTTCTCCATGACACAGATCTCTGCAGCATTGTTTAATGCAATCAGAAATATCAGAGCTTGTGAGTCAGTGCAGAGAAGCCATGCCCACAAAAGCTGAGAAAACTGACAGGCCATGAGCAGAAAAGGCAGGTTTCTCCCTCTTTAAATGGCGCTAGAATCAATAATTGTTCCTTTGGGACCTCCCCCAATCTCTGGGTTGTATCTTTGGTAGAAGAGTATTGGGAATCCTAAGGAATATTTTCTCAGGCCGACATACTGATGAAAGGTCATCGGAAACGTTAACACTGTTTCTCTCCCCACTGAAGCTGCATCAGCTGCTGAGGTGTGCAGCCACTCAACAGCTCATTGAGCACTGACCGTACGCAGCTATCATGCAATTTAGCAGACAACCTGAAGTTTGAATGCTGCCTGCGTTGGAAGCATCGGGCGCAGGTTAATTACACATTGCGATACTCGTGTCTGGTCCAATTTTGCAGACAGGATAAATAAAAGTGGGAAAAAACTGCAAACGTTGTCAGTTTTAAATAAAAATGAAAAATGTTGGAAACTGCACAACAGGTCAGCCAGCATCTGTAGAGAAATAAAAACAGAAAATGCTGGAAATACCCAGCAGGTCAGGCAGCAGCTGTGGAGAGAGAAAGAGAGGTAACGTTTCAAGATGATGACCTTTCATCAGAACATTGACCTGTAACATTGGGCAGAATTTTTACTGACCTGATCCATAGGGAGGGAATGGGTCAGAAAGTCAGGCTGAACCTATCAATCAGGAATCCCCCCCACGCCCCCATGCTATGGATTAGTGACATCAGTGATCAGTTCCCTGTTCAGAGGCCCAGCGAGACTGACAGCCAATCCTTCAGTTGTGTGGGGAACCAGTCACTGATGGCAGCAGCAGGTAGGTCTGCACCGGGGTACAATCAAGGAGTGGGTCGGGGGGGGGGTGGGGTGTTGCAGTTCGACTGGGTGAGCCATCAGGCAGAGCTGGGGTTGGGGGGGGGGGGATTCAATCGGTGGGGGCCTCGATCGTGGGGGGGTGGGGGGGAGTGTGGAAGGCTCAATCAGAAGGGGGCAATCAGGGGGTCGAACAGACAGAGCTGTTGATCCCAAGGTGGAGGTCAAGTTCTGAGAGGGAAAGGCCAGATGGTTGGGGGAGTTTGGAGACCTTGGGAAAGGGGAGATTGGAGCCTGGTGGGCGATGGCAGAGGAATCGGCGTCTGGTGCTGGGTGAGGTCTGAGGCCTCGGGTGAAGGTTGTTGTGGGGGGGGGCTCCGATCACAGTCTGCTCAGGAATGCATCTGGATCTTGTTGGTACATGTGAAAACACTGACCTCCTGAATCTACTGAGTCCTGGAAAAAGCTGCCAGTTCCCCATGGCTTAGGAAACATGGCTTGCAGCAGTTAAATTTCAAAAGGTGAATGTAAATGAGGCTCAAGGCCCCATTATCATAGTTAAGTTCTGGCCTGACCTTCTTGGATCGGCTTGGCTGCCCACCCAACTTCTGGCCTCAGTTGAAGTCGGAAATGGGCGGGTTGGAGGCGGGTTTGGGTCGGAAGCAGATTCTTTTGGCTTTAACTCCCCAACCAACCAAAATCTGGTCATTTAAAATTGCCTCCATTAACTCTGTTTCTCTCTCGCCAGATGCTGCCTGACCTGCTGAGTACTTCAAGCATCTTCTGGTTTTATTTCAGATTTCCAGCATCTGCAGTATTTTGCTTTTTTATCTGTACAGAAATGTCAACTGAATATTTTGACATAATTCCTTCATCATGAAAGGGTACACCCAAAAGATTCATGTCTTTTCTCTTCACAGCTGTTGACTAGTCATCCGTATGTTTCCTGTGCTTTCTGTTATTATTCCGAGATAGTGAGGTCTCTCTTTGGTCTGTGTCATTGTCTCCAAGCAATAAGTGATGCCGGCAGCATATGACATCACTACATCTTCAGCTTGTGCATGTCTATGACTGGACTCCATGGTCCAAGGTTTGGTATTATTCTGGATATCAGCATAAGTGAGCTGTTTGATATATTCCATCCACAAAACGCATTAGCATTATTCATTTCAACCCAGTCAAAAGCTGGCTATAGATTCAATGAATCACGAATGGTTACAGCACAGAAGGAGACTATTCAGCCCATCATGTCCATGCCGGCTCTTGGCAAGAGCAACTCACCTAGTTCCGCTCCCCAGCCTTTTCCCCGTAACCCTGAAATTTCATTTCCCTTCAGATGATTATCCAATTCTCTTTTGAAGTTTTCGATTGAAACCACCTCCACCACACTCTTAGGCAGTGCATTCCAGATCCTAACCACTCGCTGTGCAAAAAAGATGTTCCCCCTCTTGGCATTGCTTATTTTGACAACCATCTTAAATCAGTGTCCTCTGTTTCTGGATCTTTCCACTAATTGGAACAGTTTTTCACTATCTAGTCTGTCCAGACCCCTCATGATTTTGAGCACCTTTATCAACTCTCCTCTTAATCTTCTCTTCTCCAAGGAGAATCACCCCAGCCCCTCCAACCTATCCACATGACTGAAGTACTTTATCCTTCTGAACCAGGACCTTTTCATTCCTTCACATAATAGATTTACCTGAAGATTTTATATTTCTGACAATGTTTAATAGGGCATTGACTACATCCCTGAAACTGAAACAGGGGATGTGAAAACTTTCAGATGAGACCTAATTCTGACAGGGACTTTGAGATTTATTTTGTCGATCTACAGATCTGAAGTTCATGTTATTATGCTTTTTGCTTGTGCTGCTGCAGCAGCTCTGTAACAGTTAAACCTGAGGCTAGAACCTGAACTGTGCTCCCTTGAATTAGCTAGTGCATATTGTCAAGACCAGACAAAAAGATCTGGTTAAATTTAAATAGGAAGTTGAATGTTTGGTTGATGCAGAAAAGCATTAATCCAAGTATTGTCTGCCCATATGGATTCTATACACTCACTTTTTTATTTGTGTGAAGGTAACATTTTTGTTTTTACTGTTGCTTCTTTTAAAGTGCTTCCTGTGTTTTTTATTCTCTGTCTGGGTCTGTCTCTACTCTGCCATCTTCTCCGCTCCCTATGACCTCGTGACTTTATCCTTCAAACCTTAGACATCAGTTGTTTTGCCAAGAGAAATGGCCATAGTGTGGAGCATGTGTAATGAGTATTTAAACTTTTTATAAAGCAAACCATTTATGATTTCATTTGGAATGTGAGAGTTAAGTTCAAGGGATGTTAGAGGAAGAAGCCCCTGGTGTGTGCAATAGGAGTAAATCATTGGATGAAAGAAAGTGCATAAAGCATGAAGAATCAAAGAGCTTAACAGAAATATGAGAGTTAATCAAACCCAAATGAAATAAAAACAGAGTGTTATTTGCCAGTTTTGAGGATAGCAGTAACTGTTGAAAGTTTACATGCAAGCAGAAAAGTAAAGAAGTGTGCCAATGTGATTAGAGGAGATACTATGTAGTGAGGCCGGGCAAAAAGTGTGTTATTATAGGAGTAAGAGAGATGTAGAGGAGTTTTACCTTGGCAGTCCTGGTAAGGTCATTAACTTTGTGGGCATTACAATGATCTCCTGGGATTGAGTTTGCTGATACTGACTTGCTCAGTCACCTCTCCCCACTTATTTGACATGGTACCCTCTGCCATCGAACGGCAACAGGATTTCCTTCATGGCCCTGATACATTCAATAAGCACCTTCATGGCAGTGTCTGAAAACTGGGATGTCCTGATCATCAATATGGAGTCTGCCGCTACAGAAATGTACTTTGCACTGACACTTAATGAAAACTCCACTTTCCCTTTAAGAGGTGAGGCTGCCTTTAAGAAGTGGCAGGTCCTTTGGCTTCTTTGCCCTCCCAAAGCCATATAATTCATACTAACAGCTCAACAATCAAATTTAAATGAGGCCTTACCATTTGGCTCATGCCTCTCACCAACATCATCAGAGAGCAATAGCAGCTGTCCTTGCCACTGCTTGTCTAAAGTATGCTTAGGACAAAATACAACTCCAATAACTCATGGAGCGGTGCCAGGAGCTGATGTCAGAATGTTTGACACTGTGCAGTCACGAGGTACAAAGTAAAATGCTCTATTCTTCAGCTGTCACTGTTGATAAATTAGTATGAAATACATCTGTGAAGACTTGTTCATTGTGACTCCATTCCCACCCAACCCTTCCTGTATCTCTATCCTGTGACAATTATATTTCCAAAATATACACTGCTGTAGTGTAATCAGAAGCAACTATAGTAATGTGATAATTAAATTTTCTTTTACTCCCTCAATGCTCTTATATACAAGATGTACAGGGTGGTTTCAACAATGAGCCTCCCAACCACCACCCCCACCATTAGTCTCAAGGATCCCTCAGATCTGTTCCCTGGTATTAGCTGTCATTTTATTCTGCAAGCAAACAGATAGTCTTGACATGTTGTGAATTAAAGGAGTAAGTGATCAATGACAGATTGAGGCTGAAGCTGCAGCTTTAAATGGGCATCATTAAGTGATTCCAAAATTGAAATTGAAGATTTCTACTGAACTGTAAACTCCTGTTGAGTGAATACCCTTATATTAAATACTGTACAATATTTCCTGTGCCGTCACAGCTAACTAGTAATAGTTTACATTGTGCCTATGAATTCTCCAATCAACTGAATTTAAACACGTTAACACTGATCGTGAAATATTCTACCTTTCAGGAGATAGTGTCCCATATTGTATTAAAAACCCACATAGATATTTTACAAAATTCCTGTGAAGTACCAGTTAAATTATTATTTGTGATTTTGGTTAATAGATTTTCTGACAAACAGATAATTTATTCAATGGGAATAGATATCAAAAATATCTATGTAGTAGGTGGTTTGTATATCACTCTGCAAATTTCATGCTGAAAGTCTGTTTTTAATGACATTAAATATTTATTCAAGATCATGTGATTTGTGGGGTTATTACAGTATCAGTAACACTTATTTTAACAAGCTATCTAGCTGGTAGAACAGGAAATTGTGAAGTGTTGTTTGTTGATAGGTGGGTAGGTGGGAAATGGGGTGGCTGGCTTCCACTTGGCACCTCCCAGCTGACTGCGGATTGTGTTTTTGTTAAGCTAGTGTTTCATTTGCGCTTCATTTGTTAACTAAACAGACAATGACAGTTTTTATCATTGGTTTGAAACAAAAGACTAAAAATTTATTGAATAATAGTCACCCAAAATGATCGTAACACTGCCCATGCACACATTCACTCTCACATGCACACTCAAGAAAAGATAGATAGAAGGTAAAGGGTAAGAGGCATGAATGTTCAAGGTGCAAAGTCTACTGTTTTTGGGAAAAACCTGTGGGATCATCTTGGAGGGTAAGTTTTTAAAGTTGCAGACCTGTTTGCCGGTTGTCTCACA
Source organism: Heterodontus francisci (assembly GCF_036365525.1). Classification (NCBI taxonomy): domain Eukaryota; kingdom Metazoa; phylum Chordata; class Chondrichthyes; order Heterodontiformes; family Heterodontidae; genus Heterodontus; species Heterodontus francisci. Next base: position 42,569,557 of record NC_090395.1, on the reverse strand, counting down.
TTTGCTGGGGTGTTGAAGTCTTCTGGCAGTCAACACTTCAATTTGAAGATGGTGCTGGTATTTCTTAGTTTAATTTTCAGAGGCGGATGAGTTGTTTAAAAGTCACTTTCTTATTTCTTTGCTGTAGTTGGTTGCAAACTCGTCTAAGTAGGGTTCAACTGTCTTAGCTGGAATTGATCTTGCTCTCTTCACCTTGTGCTGGAATTAAAGATAGCTTTCAATGTTTTGTCTGTGGCTGGAGACCTCTGGATGATGTCTTAATGTTCTGTTGTTCTCATTTTTCTACAAAAAAGGTTACCTTAAATGGTAAACTCATTAAATATTAGTTTCGCACATATGACTTTAGATTTTCAGTTCCTGCGGGGCTATAGAATAGCTTCTGATTGCAGCCCATTTACACATTATTGTAACGATTGTAGCTGGAGATGGGGCATCTGCGAGTGCTTTTGTTTTAGTTTGTTTTTGTGGATAGCTCACATCCATGTGCGATGGGTTGTCTATAATTTCAGTGTGGACAGGGTTAATGATTTTTAGTTCTGGCAAACATGAATGTTTATTCCAGTGCAGGAGAAGGTGGATGTCATGTGACTTTGTCCTCCACCTTCTTGAAGGCATGTCTTTAAATTGTTTTATTTTGTATAACTACAGTTTATTTTTGTATTTCCATCACTGCACTTCCCATGAGCATGACACATGATCATAACTGTTTGGAGGAAGGCTTTGAGATTACATTCTTAGTACATTTGACGATTATGGACATCAGAGATTCAATTAAATTTTCACCAAGTGAAGCAACCACGGATACATATGTCATTGAAATTATACCTTGCAAAAAATGAACAATGGAATGTCAACAACATAATTTCAAAGACTATGCTTTGAATAATTGTGTCATAAATTCTCTTTTTTTTTAAAATCCGGTGTCATCAACAACAACTTGTAGTTATATCGCACATTTTAAATAGTAATTATTGCAAAATGCTTCACAGGAGCATTATCAAAAATAAATTGACAATGGGCCGCATAAGAAGATATTTGGGCAGTTGACCAAAGGCTTTGTCAAAGTTGTAGGTTTTAAAGAACGCCTTAAAGGAGGAACGAGAGTTAGAGAGTCAGAGAGGTTTAGGGAAGGAGGTCCAAAACCTAGGGCCTCAGCAGCAGAAGGCGATTAAGAATAGGGATGCTCAAGAGGCAAGAATTAGAGGGCTGCAGATGTTACGGAGGGTTGCATGGCTGGAGAAGATGACAGAGATCAAAAAACATCAACTGGAGTGTTTGGCAGATTCAAATGTTTAGTTACTGGATGTGCTCTGTGTGTTTTGAGCCAGAAACACAGTCCCTGCTGATGATGAAGAGAGGAAAAGAAGTCAGGATGTGGAGACAATTTGGACTCAGGTTAAGGCAGCAACAAAAATATTTCTGTTTTACCTTTTGCAAAAAAGAGTGCACAGTGACTAGAATGACAACAGGAAAACACTCAATAAATTCGTAGCTCGCTGCAATTAAAATTGCAACTTGCCAAAATCTTTTTACTGGCTATTGTTTGAGAAATCAGATAGATGCATTTCCTTTAAATTGATTTTTGGCACTTCAGTCACTCTGGCTCTTCCTCTCCGTCTGTTCTCAATAAAACCAGCGGCAATGAGCTTTAATTTTTATATCCAAACAACTTTAATAACATATCACCTCGGATTTGAACTAATTTTGTGAAAGATATTGGGAAAACATGATTGCAATTTTTAAATACTGCTTAAAGTTTGAAAAGAATTATTTAATAAGGAGCAAATTTTATAAAGTCCAGCCCTAAAGCTGATAACTAACTCAAATGTAATGTCACTATATAACCTCCTAATCAGGTATCAATTCTAATGAGTTTCTGACAATTAAGATGCTTACATCCTAGCATTTTTATCAATGGAACTTGGAAAAAGCTTTGATTGATTAGGATTTTATTTGCATACAGTAGTTTGAAATAATATTCTATGCAGTGAGCATTAAGAATGTGAAAAGTTGCAGAAAACAGATCCAACCCTTTTCAGTGGACTCTGTGTAAATTGCACTGCTTAACCGAAGTAAAACTGGTTTAGCTGATTTCTGGTTTGTAAACTTGATGTCTTCATATCATATTACTCTACCTGCTATTTCAACAAAGGCATTCATATAGCAGAAGAATCAAGTACAACATAATGTTGTACAGAATAAGTTCCAGGAAGTGAACCACTGAAAAAAGAAATCAATCATTGATAAGATATTCCATGAAAACTCTTAGGGAAAGAAGCAGGTATGAAATAAGAGAGAAATTCTAAAGGTTACAGGTTGTCCCAACTCTCCTAAAAGCAACAGCCCTGAAATTCATGGCATTCTACTGGTCTGTCATCGTACCTTTAGTGTGAGACTGACGGAACCAACAAGGAAATGGGAAATCTTCACAGCACTCTGTACAAGGCAAATAATGGGCTGTGATGCAGAGTCGAAGGTCCAACTCCTGAGACTTAATGGGGACTAATGTAGTAGTAATAGCTGGTATGCGGAGCAAGTTGAGGGGTACAGGCCTCTACAAGTGGGCAGGTGGGTTCCAACATTGGGGTCCATGCCTGCAAGCAGTCTGGACACCAAAGGTAAAACCAAAAATTAGGATAAGATTTAATCTGAATTTGTCCAGTTGCTTGGGGCTCATTGGGAATGGGAGGGGAGAGGGCAGGATCTGTAAATTCCTTCCCACATGCAGCCAAATTTCTGTTGGTATGAAACTAGCAGGAGTGAAAGAAGGACCTGCACATAAGAACACAAGAAATAGAAGCAGGAGTAGACCATATGGCCCTTCGAGCCTTCTCCGCCATTCAATACGATTATGGCTGATCTTCAGTCTGAATGCCATTTTCCCACCTGCTCCTCATATTCCTTGATTCCCTGAGGGATCAAAAATCTGTCTATACCTGCATTAAATATATTTAATGATGGTACATCCACAACCCTCAGGGATACATACGAACTAGGAGCAGGAGTAGGCCACTCGGCCTTTCGAGCCTGCTCCGCCATTCAATAAGTTCATGGCTGAACTGATTACTCCACATTTCCACCTACCCCCGATAACCTTCCACCCCCTTGCTTATCAAGAATCTATCTACCTCTGCCTTAAAAATATTCAAAAACTCTGCTTTCACCGTCTTTTGAGGAAGAGAATTCCAAAGACTCACAACCCTCTGGGAGAAAAAATTTCTCTGTCTTAAATGGGCGACCCGTTATTTTTAAATAGTGATCCCTAGTTCTAGATTCTCCCACAAGGGGAAACATCCTTTCCACATCCACGCTGTCAAGACCCCTCAGGATCTTATATGTTTCAATCAAGTTGCCTCTTGCTCTTCTGAATTCCAGTGGATACAAGCCTAGCCTGTCCAATCTTTCCTCGTAAGAGAACCCACCCATTCCAGGTATTAGTTTAGCAAACCTTCTCTGTACTGCCTCCAACGCATTTACACCCTTCTTTAAATAAGGAGACCAGTACTGTACACAGTACCCCAGATGTGGTCTTACCAATGCCCTGTATAGCTGAAGCATAACCTCCCTACTTTTGTATTCAATTCCCCTCACATTAAATGATAACATTCTATTAGCTTTCCTAATTACGTGCTGTACCTGCATACTAATCTTTTGCGATCTATGCACTAGGACACCCAGATCCCTTTACATCTTAGAGCTCTGCAATCTCTCACCATTTAGATAACATGCTTCTTTTTTATTCTTCCTGCCAAAGTGGACAATTTCACACTTTCCCACATTATACGCCATTTGCCAGGTCTTTTCCCACTCACTTAACCTAACTATTATCCCTTTGTAGTCCCCTTATGTCCTCTTCACAAGTTAATTTCCTACCAACCTTTGTGTCATCAGCAAATTTAGCAACCATACCTTCGGTCCCTTCATCTAAGTCATTTATATAAATTGTCAAAAGTTGAGGCCTCAGCACAGATCCCTGTGGCACACATCTTGCCAACCAGAAAATGACCCTTTTATGCCTACTCTCTATTTCCTGTTCGCTGGCCAATCTTCTATCCATGCCAATATGTTACCCCTACACCATGAGCTTTTATTTTCTGCAATTTCCCTTTCACAAATCCATGTTAACTCTGCCTGATTACCTTGAATTTTTCTAAATGCCCTGCTATAACGTCTTTAATAATAGCTTCTAACATTTTCCCTAAGATAGATGTTAAGCTAACTGGCTTGTAGTTTCCTGCTTTCTGTCTCCCCCCCTTTTTGAATAAAGGGGTTACATTCACTATTTTCCAATCTAACGGAACCTTCCCTGAATCTAGGGAATTTTGGAAAATTAAAACTAACGCATCAACTATCTCACGAGCCATCTCACTAGGGGACTTGTCAGCCCGCAGCTCCAACAATTTGTTTAGTACCACTTCCCTGGTGATTGTAATTTTCTTGAGTTCCTCCCTCCCTTCCATTTCCTGACTTACTTGTATCCACAATCGTGAAGACCGATGCAAAATATTGTTTCAGTTCATCTGCCATCTCCTTATTATCCCTTATTCATTCCCCAGACTCACTTTCTATAGGACCAACATTCACTTTGTTAACTCTTTTCTTTTTAAAATATCTACAGAAACTCTTACTATCTGTCTTTATATTTCTAGCTAGCTTTCTCTCATACTCTAATTTTACCTTCCTTATCAATCTTTTAGTCATTCTTTGCTGTTTCTTATATTCTGTCCAATCTTCTGACCTGCCTCCCATCTTTGTGCAAATATAAGCTTTTTCTTTAAGTTTGATACTATCTTTAACTGTTTTAGTTAACCACGGATGGTGGGTCCCACCCTTGGAATTTTTCTTTCTTGTTGAAATGGATCTATTCTGCGTATTCTGAAATACCCCTTAAATGTCTGCCACTGCATCTCTATTGACCTACCCCTTAACCTAATTTGCCAGTTCACTTTAGCTATCTCTGCTTTCATGCCATCATAATTGCCCTTATTTAAGTTTAAAATACTAGTCTTGGACCCACTCTCCTCTCCCTCAAATGGAATGTAAAATTCAATCATATTATGATCGCTGTTACCTAGGGGTGCCATAACAATGAGGTCATTAATTTATCCTGTCTCATTGCACAATACCAGGTCTAGTATAGCCTGCGATAATAAAAGCAAAATACTGCAGATGCTGGAAATCTGAAATAAAAACAAGAATGCTGGAAATACTCAGCAGGTCTGGCAGCATCTGTGGAGAGAGAAGCAGAGTTAAGAAATCTGATGAAAGGTCACTGATGAAAGGTCACTGACCCGAAACGTTAACTCTGCTTCTTGTTTTTATTTCTAGTATAGCCTGCTCTCCGGTTGGCTCCAGATGTATTGTTCCAAGAAATTATCCCGAAAACATTCTATGTACTCCTCATCTAGGATACCTCTGCCCATCTGATTTTTCCAGTCTATGTGTAGGTTAAAATCCCACATAATTATCGCTGTACCTTTCTGACAAGCTGCTATTATTTCTTCCTTTATACTCTGTCCTACAGTGTGGTTAATGTTAGGTGGCCTGTACACCACTCCCACAAGTCACTTCTTGCCTTTATGATTTCACATCTCTACCCAAACTGCTTCTACATCCTGGTCTTCTGAACTTAGGTCATCCCTCTCTATTGCGTTAATACCATCATTAATTAACAGAGCTACCCCTCCACCATTTCCTAGCTTCCTGTCCTTCCCAAATCCTATGTACCCTTCAATATTCAGGTCCCAACCTATGTCGTCCTGCAGCCATGTCTCAGTAATGGCTATCAGATTGTACTTATTTATTTCTATTTGTTCTCTCAGTCATCTGTTTTGTTTCTAATGCTACATAGAGAATTCCAAAGATTCACAACCCTCCGAATGAAGAAATGTCTCTTCATCTCAGTCCAAAATGATAGCTTTCTTATCCAGAGCAATGGTACTTGTGCCTGCCTGTACCACAGACTTTGGCAGGGTCAAAGTTGGATGCCATTTTCCGATATTCCCTGGCTACAGGCATAGTGCCGGAGGGCTGGAGGACTGCTAACATTGTACCATTGTTTAAAAAGGGAGGAAAAGATGGCCCGAGTAATTACAAGCCGAACAGCCTAACCTCAATAGTGGGCAAATTATTGGAAAAAATTCTGAGATGCAGTAAAAATCGTCATTCAGCAAGGCACGGATTAATCAAAGACAGCATGAATTTGTTAAGGGACTGGCCAACTTGATTGAATTTTGAGGAGGAAACAAGGAGGATTGGTGAGGGTAGCCCATTTGATGTAGTCGATCTGGATTTTAGCAAGGCTTTTGATAAGGTCCCATATGGCAAAACTGGTCAGAAAATCAAAAGTTCACGGGATCCAAAGGAAAGTAGCAAGTTGGATGCAAAATTGGCTCAGTGGCAAGAAGCAAAAGGTAATGTTTGCCAGATGTTTTTGTGATTGGAAGGCTGTTTCCAGTGGGGTTCCACAAGGCTCAGTACCACGTCTGTTGCTGTTCATGTTATATATAAATGATCTAGACAAATGTTGGGGATATGATTGAGAAGCTTTCAAATGATATGAAAATTGGCTGTGTGGTCGATAATGAGGAAGAAAGCTAAAGACTGTGGGAAGACATCAATGAACTGGTCATGTGGGCAGAAAAGTGGGAAATGGAATTCAATCTGGAAAAGTGTGAGGCAATGCATGTGGGGAAGACAAAGAAGGCAAGGAAATACACAAAAATGGTAGAATTCTGAGAAGTGTAGAGGAACAGAGGGACCTTGGAGTTCATGTCCCCAGATCCTTGGAAGTAACAGGATAGTTAGATCGGGTTGTTAGGCAGACATATGAACTATCTTTCTTTATTGGCCCAGGCTTAGCATATAAGAGCAGGAAGGTTATGATAGGACTGTATAAGACACTAGGTAGATCACAGCCAGAGTACTGCATACAGTTCTGGTCACTGCATTGCAGTAAGGATGTGATTGCACTAGAGAGGGTAAAGGGGAGATTTATAAGATATTGCCTGTAATGGAGAATTTTAGCTATGAGGAAAGATTGGATAGACTGGGGTTATTTTCTTTAGAACAGAGGAAGTTAAGGGGAGATTTAATTGAGGTGTATAAAATTATGAGGGGCCTAGATAGAGTGGATAGGAAGGACCTATTTCCATTAGCAGAAAGGTCAATAACTAGGGGTCATAGGTTTAAAGTAATTGGTAGAAGGATTGGAGGGGTGTTGATGAGTAGTTTTTTAACACAGATGTGATGGGGGTCTGGAATTCATTGCCTGAAAGAGTGATAGAAGCAGAAACCCTCATCGCATTTAAAAACACTTGGATATGCACTTGAGGTGCCGTAACCTACAGGGCAAGAGCTGGAAGGTGGATTAGCGTGATAGTTCTCTCTTGGCCAGCGAGGACACAATGGGCCAAATGGCCCCTTTCCGTTGCATAAATCTGTCTATGTCTCTTTGGAGGACATCGGTGAACATGACCCCGCAGAAACAATTAAAGTTCACTACTTTTGCTCTTCGAAACAACAAATCTCCATTGCTATCTGTTTCCTTACTTGTAACAGTTTGCCATAATGATGTCAGCTCATATTAATATTTAGACTGTCTTCTCCATTGTAACTGAGTGCTTACCTGGGCATTTAGCAGGAAACATCAAGAGACATCCTTGGGCAATTTGAAGTCAGCTGGACCTGATGAAATAACAACGTAGGTCCTCTTTCAACATTTTTGCTGCTTTGTATAAAATGCTACTACAAACACCACCAAATAATGTTGAGTTTATTTTCTATTTCGACAAGCAGCCAGCTAAACAAATCAACTGATTTAAAATAAGAGTCAGGTATTTACATCATCATCCAAGGTGCTGCGAGTTTAGTTTTATTTCATCTGAATTTACACCAAACGGAGAAAACCACAGCTGTCTATTAGTTAGCTCATTTTGTCTGTCTTAAAATAATATTCCTCATTATCTTCCCTCCTGTGCAGATCATGTTTTCTTCAAGCAATTCTGAAGATCTTCAAATGCAGAGAAGTGCAAGCACGTAAAGCTGGAGAAGGTAGAAACCTCTTGAACGTCTTGAAGCAAAATCATCTGAAAGTTATATATAATTAAGATGTGTGAGAGGAAAAAAGATTACTGTGCAATTTATACTGATTATTATTGTCATAATATTAAATATATTAGAATAGATTTTGGTTGGTCTGAGCCCATTTTTGGCTTCAGATTTGATGCTGTGGAGATAGCATGTGTCCTAACCTAGAGGTCTGAGGATCACCAGGAATTGGTCTTTGGGTCTTGACAGTCAGCTCGCTGTACAGGACAAATAAATGTTGTGCTTCCCTCACGTGCTGGAGCTGCAGTGAGGTGAGGCAGGGATGTGGGGTGCAAATACTGGGACAGTGGAGTCACTGAGGTGAGCACTCCTGCTCCTCCTGTCGCCATAGAAAGGATTTTTTTAAATTTAAGATACTTATCTGTAGTTGGTACTGTAGGGGCCACAGAAGAATCCTGAATGGGGCAAGTCCAATGCTTGCCCCCCTCATCAGTAACTAATTTTACATAGCGGTCCTTCATCTGACATTAAGCCCAATGCCTATGAAAAGAGACCCTACAACATAGCAGCGGGACCAATTCATACGCAAATTGAGTACAGGGCAACCCATTACTCAATTGATATTTTTGTTTTGCGCCCAGAATCGATACCAATTTCAATGAGATTAACTATAAGATGGAAAAGTTGCTATACATTAGGTTGTGGTCACCTAGTGTGGCTTCTAGTGATAATGTATATGCTAAACATCAAGTTGCATTTCTTAAAAGGCAAATAACTCCCATTTTGGTGGTCAATAACATACCCTGCTAACAAGTTTTGCAGCTTTACCAACATTTAGTTTTGAAAAGAAAGAGCAATACAGAGAAAAAAAACATAAAAGGTAGAAATTCTTGCAATTTTAGCTGAAATGGTGCATAGCAGGCGATCCTAACTTCTCTCTCACAGTCTGTTCCTGTAAAACAAATCACTATTTGCATACTTTTTTGAACGGTTGCAAACTCCCACCAAATAGTGGACTGCACAATGAACAGGGGTGTTATTGCACTGCTGCAACATTTTGATGGGAATTTCTAGGCCTTGAATTCTGAAATATTGAGAAAAGTATCTCTAAAAATTAGCTTACTGAGAAAATCTCTATTTCTGATACCCATGGTATTGGCTAAAAATATGTGTGGTAGAAGGATAAAGCAGAACTCTTCCCTTACTTACTGGCCAGAAGCAGTTTTAGCAGCATCAAACATTTTCTTTCTGCCTTCCATTCCAGACATTGCCTCCACATTTTTACGCCAATCACTGACTCCAACAGGACGTTCCTAAGGGTTGGAGACAACACATGTCAGAATCAGCCCTTACATCATCTATCTGTTTATTCTGAAGGCTCATCATTTGTAAAGTAAACCTGCAAAAGAGTTTACTTTATTCTTTACTTTTCTATTTTACCTAACCTGAATCATTTTGTGAAGTACTTCTGTGCTGCTTTTATGCATCAGCTTTAAAGGCTGGTGAAATCTATGGTGATAAGAAAGAAAGGCTAGCATTTATATAGCACCTTTCACAACCACAGGTGGTCCCAAAACACTTTACAGCCAATGAAGTACTTTTGAAGTGTACTCACAGTTGTAATGCAGGAAATGGGGGCAGCCAATTTGTGCTCAGCAAGCTCCCACATATAGCAAGGTGATAATGATTAGATAGTCTGTTTTTTAAGTGATGTTGATTGAGGGATAAATATTGGCCAAGACACTGAAGATTTTCTGAATCTTCTTTTTTGATCAACCTTAGGTTAGCTCTGGTATCTGTGTTTGGATCTTATAAGCTGAACTATATGATGCCCATCAGTTTACAGTGGGGCAAAAAAAGGACAACTAACTGATTCAGACAATAAATATAAACAACCTGAAATCATAATATGCTAAAGTATCACAATACTAGGTAGCATTTCACTAAATGTCTCATGTATAATCATTTATTTTTCAAACTCTATCATGGTTGTTAGTGTACTAAAAGTCACTTTTCTCCAGCATTAAAACTGTGGAATTGGAACTCGAGGGCTTTGAGTTTAAATTCCAGTTTAGATTGACCTTCACACTTTAAGCTTCCCCTTGTGGTTGGCTTTGGCAGTTTGGACCAGAGCATCTAGACTACAGAAGAAGAAAATTGGTTAATGAGGACTTCCATCCACAACATTCAACCATGGTTAATAACGAAAGTAATGATGTTATCCGTAAACTGATGAGCCGTGTTTGAAGCTGGGATCTAACGTGCCTTCGGCTAGTAGACAGATAGAACTTTCCATGGTTGCTGTTTGTTCTCATACCTTTTCTGAATCTTCTTTTTTGACTGACTTCAGGTTAGCTCTGAGATCCATGGATACTTTGTGTTTGGATCCCAGCAAGGCCCGCAGCATAGCATCAGCAGAGACACGGACCCGACGGAGGGTGGGGCGCTTGAACTTCCCTCTGAGATCAAAAACTTTCAGATTCAAATCCTGAATCTTAAAGGTCAGACAGAAAAAGCAGGTCAGTAAAATCAGCCTAAAATGCAAGCCATATTAGTCAACGCACCAGATAGTCATGCAATAATTGTCTTATATTTGTGACAGGCATTACTGTCAACCTTGTTAGCCATCATGATTTAACTTTGACAATAACTGAATTAAATGAGCAGGTTCTGGGCAGGGGCGAGGGGTGATCCTTAAAATCTGGAAGGTGTTTGGGAATGTCTGATTTCAACATGGATGACTCATTATCAGTTCACTGCTGGGTTTTGTGTCTCCAATGCACAAAAGTGGGCATGATATGATTCTGCATGACCCAATTACCACTTGGTTATTTAAAGGGTCAATTTAAAAATGGAATTTGGAGGCATTTGGAAAGACACAAAGGTTAGAACATGGAGTCAGGATGTTCAAAGGCAGCACCCCATTTCAAAGATGCCTCATTTGATGTACTGCTGAGTGCAGCAAGCAGCAGGAAGGAGGTAATTTTTTTTCCTGCAGTGGGAAGAAGAAACCTGCTGCTATCATCAAGAAGGTTTGGGTAAAGGGTGATTAAGAAGGTCAGCAGCAGGGAGTATTCTGCCCCGAATCTGAATCCCGCGCAGGAAGTGATTTAATGACCTAACTAGATCAGGAAAGGTGGGTATGTTTTTATATTCACCTACATCCTGTAATGTGCCCTACCTCTTCACTCTGTCTCATCAGGCATAAACCATCACATCACTCTTCAAAGCTACTTACATTTCAAGAGTACACATCATTTATTTTCTATGCACATTCTCATGTCCCCATTTATCTATTCCCCACTGCCACTCACCCCAATCCTTATCAGTGTGATGCCATCTCAGTCAGCTCACCTGATTGTCAACATGGTCCTCAAATGTATGCCAGTGACAATCGTGATGCATTTGCCTGATAGTCACCTTCACCGAATGCACTGCATCCATTGGGTGAACACATGGATTACAGACACTCATGGGTCTGTTGTTCCCCCTTGCAGGAGAAGTGAGGACAAAATTCAAGAGAGAGGGAGAGGACAAGTGGTGGCCTGCCACAGATTGTGCAGCTCACATTTGCACAGGAAGAGGTCACAGAGATCAGTGTCCATGACCATCAGAGATGAAGAGACTGGGATTTTGCAACTGCATGGTGACAGCATTAAATATCTTCAACCCACATCTCATGCAAGACTCAGTCATGTTGACTAGATTTTAGCACTGAGGGAAATATGATCATCTTAATTATTTTAAGTAGCAACATTTTTATATTGCCATTACTAATTCATATCTGTCCCTTCTCTCCTCTGGGCACATCACATAAAGAACAGTAAGCCCGTGGAACTTCTGGGTGATGGCTCCTCAGAGAAGCTGATTAGTTTTGAGGATTCATCATCACAGGACACATGCTTACCAGGCACTAGCACAGATACAAGCACTTTGGTGGGTCCTCTTAGACTGATAGTTAGGTTTTCACCTGGTGAGTCACACTTCACAAGTGAGCAAAAGCAGAGATTGGTGGTAGCAACAGCTGTGGGGAGCTTGTGTTGGAGGGTGCAGCTCAGCTGGATATTGATGCGGAATCCCAGGGACCATTATTGAAAAGGATAATCATAGGGGCACAGCAGTAAATTTGTGAGGTATTGGCATACTGTCTACAATAGCAAATAGGATGGAAGAGTCCAGCTCAAGTATCTGTGGATTGTTGTTGTAGCCCATTGTGAGGATGGCTTCCATGGATAGTGAAGCCTCCTCCATGAACTTTAATCATAGCAATCCAACCAGTACGTGCAGGCCCTGACTACAAACATGAAGACGATGAAGGCCAACATGTTTGCCACCTTAAACAGAATGATAGATATCTTAGCCCTGGTCTGAGAATATGTCACTGATCTGCACCAAGATGCTGTCCGCAGAGTGGTGGCAGCAATGTGCCAGTGGCCCATTAGAGGGATAATGCCAAAGGGGGACCTGGAAACAGGAACTCCATTCAAAGTTCTCCCAACTATCACCTGTTGCCCCTGTCCCCCCAGAACAGTACTCAACATGCTGCCTCTTTTCCTGGAAGGCCGAGTCTGCCCCTGCACACATGCAGGTTGAACAGTTTTTGCTGGGACCCTCACTGGCTCCAACACGAAGAGGTCATTGGACATGAGCAACACTGAGCCTTTATTGATATCAGAACAGCTGACCTTTAAATATCCCCATGAAGCATCGGGAAAACCATGCAGGAGCCATTAATTTCAAATCGCTGCTATAATCTCATGAAAGGACCTTCATTAACATATTATAATTTGTGACCTGCCTCTTCAGAGCAATTTGGGGTGGGGTTCTGATATTTGCAATTTTAACCTACACCCGCACATTTCCGGCCATTGTGTGGGGTTAAAATTCCCTCTCAAAGTTTTCTTTGCCTTGAATGACCCTTTAACCGTAAGAATACATTTTGATAAAGATTCAGTCAGCTTAAGAGGCCTTTGATATCGGGAACGTAGATTCAAATTGGAGCCTGAACTGGAAATTCAGATTGGTTCTGCTCAGGAGTGAGTTTCACTTGCTCTCAGCCATCTCTAGACAGGAAGCTTAGCTGCATTGGCATACTCCATTTGAGGGAAGGAGAAGCTAGCACACCTCTGATTACAAACCTCTCTCGTATTGTGTATCACTTTGGCTTCAATATCATATCGCTCTTCATCCACTATATTGACCTTCATGTGAAGTTCCTGGCAGAGTTCCTTAAGTTTTGAAGATGAAAAAATTGTTTTAAAAAATATAATAAATGTATTACAAGTTATTAAGTGTTTAACAAATTCTATTTTCCCCTTTAATTATATTTTTTATGTTTTCATTTACAACAAAAAATCCTAATTTAAGTGTGAAAATGTTCACTGGATGAGTAAACCATTTGATGATCTTTGTGGCGTGAACTGTATTTAATCCCTGTGGCTTCTCCAGTGTACAGTGGAAATGGTGGTCCATGTTCTTAAAACCAACTGAAAACAATACTTTCAAAGGAGTATTGGCAATATAATACAATATGAATAAAAGCAAAATACTGCGGATGCTGGAAATCTGAAATAAAAACAAGAAATGCTGGAATCACTCAGCAGGTCTGGCAGCATCTGTGGAAAGAGAAGCAGAGTTTCCACAGATGTTGCCAGACCTGCTGAGTGATTCCAGCATTTCTTGTTTTTAATACAATATGAATATGAATGCCACTAATCATTTCTCATGCCTTTAATTCTTGCCTATGTTGTATGTCTCTTCAAATATCAATGAAACAAGAACTCCCACATTAAGGGACATTCTACTTTAACATTTAATGTAAAATTTACTGGTGATTGCACCACTGAAAGCTAATGTTTCATAGATTGATATTTCAGATTTGCTGTACCTAAATAATTTACCAATAAGCACAGTGATTTGTGAAAGTCATCTCAATATCTCTCCAATTTCACTATTTGTTACAGCATGGACACTGGCAGCAAATAACTTTCACAAACTCCAACAAATGGATTCCCTGGATGGATAGCTTCCCTTTACATCAAGAAAAATGTATACTTCAGATTAGTAGCAGCACTACCAGGCATCCAGGGAAACAAACGTAACATGAAGTTAGCCTAGATACTGTAGAAATACTTAAATTGAATAGTCAAGTACAACAGGCAGGATGTGAAATAACCCTACTATTTAGTAAATCTCAGCTATCTGTCCATCTCTCCCTTCTAGATACCAATTCAAATAGTCTATGAAATATGGGGGCTCCCACATAACTGTCATTTTTAGTTTCACAGAAATGACGAATGGAGAATATTAGACCATCCTCAACCAAATTGGGCTTAAATTTGATTGGATTTGTATTCAAGAAGTGCTTGTCCTGACATTCAAGCAGGATCACACTATTTACGCCTGATCTGCACAGTGGCAAAGAAAGCTCATGCATATTAATGAACCAAGCCATCACCTTCATTTGTTTGAATTTTTTAAGAACTACCACCTGTTCAGCATTCAACAAAATAGAGAAATATCCCGTGATCGTTATTATTTTGTATAAAGTCAGAGTACACCTCTCCTTTAATAATGAATAATCAATATCTTGCCATTATGAAAATCCTAGTTTACCTCACTATAAATCAAAATCAGTAAGTACAATCATTGTGACAGTAAAATTGAGATTAAGTAAATGCTGTTAAGACATCCCACAGTAATTCCATTTTAATGGCACTGATTGATCATATATGTTAACAGGGATCCTTGTGTCATGCAGTAAATGCTTTGTAATATTTGTTGCAGAAATTATTCTGTAATTTTAGATTTAATCACTTTGCCTTAAGGAGGAGAATTTGCATTTATATAGCACCTATAATGACCTTAGAATGGCCCAAAGTGCTACACAGCCAATGAATTACTTTAGAAGTATAGCCACTGCTGTAATGGAGGTAAACACAACTGCTTATTTGCACACAGTGAGATTCCACAACAACGAGTAATGATCAGATAATTTTTTATTGGTGTTGTTAACCTGGAAACCAACTTTTTTATATAGTGGCATAGGATCTTTTACAGTCACTTGTGGAGGAAGACAGAATTTTAGTTTAATATCACATCTGAAAGACAGCACCTCTTCTAGTGCAGCACTCCTTACTACTGCACTGAATTATCAGCAGAGATTATACTCTCTGGAATGGGGCTTGAACCCACAACCATCTAGCTCAAAGACATGAGTAAATGAAGAGCAATTCTTATAATGGTCAAGCTTCACATGAAGAATAAACCATTCTATTGAAAATCATCATTATCATAACTGGCTCCATGTATTACTGATCACATAAAGCAATTGCTGCCATGTGATGGTTGCTCTCAGCAGAGGGAGAACATCAAATTAGCAACAATGATCTAAGAGAATGGAACATTAATTTCAGTTTGCATCCATTAATTGTACATAAGCAAAGGAAATAATGAACTAGGCAAGCAAAGCAACATTGACCAATTTTCACTATAAGCCCACTGACTCCCACAGCTACCTTGACTACACCTCCTCCTACCCCGTTTCCTATGACTCCATTCCATTCTCCCAGTTTCTCCATCTTTGTTGCAATTGTTCTGATGATACAACCTTCCATACTAGCACGTCCAATATGTCTTCCTTTTTCCTCAGCCGAGAATTCCTCCTCACCGTGGTTGATAGGCCCCTTGACCATGTCCATTCCATTTCCTGCACTGCTGCTCTAACCCCTTCCCCTCCCTCCCAGAACCACGAAAGGGTTCCCCTTATCCTCACCTTCCACCCCACCAGTGTCTGTATTCAACGGATCATCCTCCGCCATTTCCACCACCTCCAGCATGATGCCACCACCAAACTCATCTTCCCCTCTCCTCCCTTTTCAGCATTCCGAAGGAACTGTTTCTTTTGCAACACCCTGGTCCACTCCTCAATCAAACCCTTCCCATGGTACCCTTCCATGCAAGTACAGGAGATGCAACACTTGACATTTTACCTCATCCCTTCTCACTGTCCAAGGTCCAAACACTCCTTCCAGATGAAACAGCTGTTTAGGTACTTCTTTCAATCTGCTCACAATGTGGTCTCCTCTACACAGGGGAGACCAAACACAGATTGGCTGACCTGCTTGTGAACACCTGATTTCAGTCTGCAAACATAACCCCAAGTTTCTGGTCACCTGTCATTTTAATTCTTCATCTCCGTCGCACTCTGATCTCTCTGTCCTCAGCCTCCTCCAGCATTTCAATGAAGCTCAACATAAGATCAAAGAATAGCACCTCATCTTTCAATTAGGCACTTTACAGCTTCCGGACTCAACACTGAGTTCAACAACTTCAGACCATAATCTCTGCTGCTATTTTGTTTTCTTTTTCTTTGCTGGTTTTGGTTTTACTCTCTTGTCTTTCTTTCTTTTCTTTTGCTTTCAGACAGCAGCTGTTCATTATCCTGCCATTCACACCTCCTCTAGACACATCTTTTGTTTCTTTACTTGTCCCATTACCAATCCCTTTGGCCCTGCACCACCAACTCTTTTGACATTTAATATCTCCTCTCTTTCACCCCATCACAGACCTTCCCTTTTGTTCTTTTTCCAACACCCCACTCTCCGCTCACTGTTTCACCAGCTTAAAACTTATTACATTTCTAACCTTTTCCGTTTTGATGGAAAATCATCAACCTGAAACATTATCTCTGTTTCTCTCTCCACAGATGCTCCCTGACCTGCTGAGTATTCCCAGCATTTTCTGTTTTTAAAGCAATATTGAAATGTTTTATCACACTGATTACACAGTTCAGTGACTAACCTATCAGGGTCTCGCAGAGGTATAGGAATCAATCCCTGCATCTGAATGGATTGGGCCAAAGCGTACCTGAAATTGTGCTTTGAGGCTCATGCTCAGTGAGTGTCCCCAGGCAGCTCACTGGTGAAGAGGAATGGAAGATCGGACCATTATATGCATTTAAATTTCTGGGGGTCACAATCAGGGAAGGTAGGTCATCAGGAGGGAGAGTAGCGGTGATTGAGAAGAAGGGTAGCAATCCATGACATTGGGGTGGTAGGGGGTAGAGGCTCCTCCCAGCTCTACACACAGTTAAGCATATTTTAAAAGTTTCCCTTGTTAATTACAGCTGAACATGTGGCCCCTTTAAGGCATCGCTACTGGCTTTCTCCGTGCAAACCAATCTTATAGTGGGGGAGGTCTCAAACAGGTGTCTCATGAATGCCATTTTTTTTGCCTACACCATTATGGTGGGTGGCACATTTCTGGCTCATAATGAGTGTGTGCTTTGTGCTTGCCATATTGGACCCTTAGGAGACCTGTAAGCACCTGAAAGATGGGCACTGCATGACCGAATTTCTAGGTCAAAGTGTCAAATCATGGAATGGAGCTAAAATTTCACTTTCATCTGTGGGAAAGTAGTAGAGAATTACACTTGAGTCTTGTGAGAATAAGCAATTTTTAAAACCTGAAATCTATAACCTTTTTTTGACATCTTTCTTTGGATTAATTTTCAGGTCAGACAAATGGCCAGTGAACGGGCCTCTCTAGTTGCAATTGTAAGACAACCAGGGCATATTCTTGCAATGTGCAGCCAGGCAATTTGACCTATACTCACTTTTATACTTTCTGGAATTAGATATGGCCCAGATTTTGCAGTTTTAATAACAGCGAAACTGTTAGAATTCGCCATCCTTTGTGAAACTCACAGCAGCCTTTGACATCTTTACATTAGCAGTTAAATGCAGAACTGGAGGTTGCTGTTAGTGATTCCCTGCTCCTCCACAGGGTGCAGTGTTCATGTCCACACAAATGGAAATCAATTAGGAATCATTAAATTGACATGAACTTCCACTTCTTACACTCTATTGGTGCTGTAACAACCCTTGAAAAAGTTAAGCCTTGTTGAATGGGATGCAACTGCATTTTTAACAGAATACAAAATAACAATTACTCCTGAACAACTTCTGTGGCCCTGAAAAAAATATTTTATATTTGTGGAATGTCAAATTTCTCCATTCCATGATAAAAATTCCATAGATTTTTAAAATAATAAATCATATGTTTTAATGGTTGTTTATGATATTTCAACTTCTACCTCAATCCCATGTGTAATGCCCAATCTTTATTTTGTTCTCTGTAAAATTATAAAGAGTGAATGATAAAACCTGCTGGTTACTTCTTGGTTTGCTGTCTTCAGTATGATTGGCTACTTAGTCTGTTTGACATCACTGTTGCTGGACACCGGAGATCCTTTATAGACAGCATGTGAATTAAATTAAGATCTGGAAAGGTGAAATCCATGCCACAGATCTCACTAGATCTTTGTGGGCAGCTTTCTTCAATAGCCAACACTTCATGCTAACCGCAAAATCCGGATCATTGTTCCACCCACCAAGCAGCCAATCAGCCTGCCAAGGAAATAAATTCTGGTGTTTACCACTCAACCTGAAGTAATCCTGGTTTAGGACACCCTTGGTCTATTCCCATTGTTCTTCTTAAGAAAGTGGGGAACAGCTATGAGGCTTAATTTCCTCCAGCGATGTGACTGCTACATTAACAAAACCTTTTTTTCAAACAAGGTAATGACTGCATTACATAATATAGGAGGAACATAAACCCATTGTGATATTTTGTCACAAATAGCATCATATTCAATGAAGCCATAGCAATTTCTATTGGAGTTAAAGGGCCCTTTAAGAAACAATTCCAGGTTCGTGCTATTTGTACAGTACCTCAACAGTAGTTTAAAAGGGACTTTCATTTTGATTTCTTAATTTAACAACTTGCATTTATATGGCACCTTTAATGTTGCAAAAAGATCCCAGGCATTTCAGAGGAGCATAATGAGACAAAAATTGCCACCGAGCAAAAAAAAAGGAGACATTATGACAGGTCACCAAAGCTTGGTCAAAGAGGTATGTTTAAAGGAGCATCTTAAAGGAGGAGAGGAAGCTGGTGAGGTTTAGGGAGGGAATTCCAGAACTTCGAGCCAAGACAATTGAAGACGTGGCCATCAGCGGTGCGATAAAGGAATTTGGAGATGAAGAAGAGGCCAGAATAGAGTGGATACAGAGTTTTCTATAGCACAGAAATCTTTGTCCAAACTATTGACAAGACAGCCGTTCCTTCACCCTACCAGACATTGAATCCGCATTCCTCTATCTGCACTTGAAGACAAGGTGCTGGCATTTTCAATTTTATTGAATAAAATAAAAATCATGTGAGATAAAAATCGTGTTTCATAGTAAAATAATAAATTGGATGTTTTCCATTTGCCAAGATTTACCTGCAGCTGACTAAAGGACAAGCCAGCTATTCTTATAGGTGGGACCCGTTCACCAAGAAATCTTTCCTTTTCTTCACCTTTCTCTGTCGTTTCTTGGGCTAATTCTTCTGTTGCTTTAGCCAGCAACAAGCTCTAGAGGCCAAATCACAGGTTTGTTAAATTCTTGCCATGCCTTAAATGTTAAATTCTTATTTTAATAATTGGACATATTGAGAAAACTTTACACAGAGATTGCCCAGTGGAAGAACAGTTACTGTATTGCCTGGAAATAAGTGCACTTAAAGTTTTGAATTATTTTATTGGTACAAAAGTAATGTAGTTCCAGTAAGGGACTGGAATTTGGGGTGTAAGTCTGATACACCAGACTTACACCTATTCTAAAATACATGTTAAATTCTGATTGATTGGCTGCTATCAGAATATGCGTCCAGCACTAAAGTGGGACATTTGTTCAACTGTGAAGGACAGTGAGGATCAAAGCTGGTGTCACAGAGATTCCAAAATTTACTGCTGGCTTATGTTAAGCCCATAGAAAAGAGGGATTAAGATGAGATCTAAGAAACAGGGACTGATTTATGGAAAGGTTTTACTTTCCACTGACAGATTAGACTTTCCGCTCTGACTCCATGAGTACTACAACTGAAGGTAACTTACCTTGACTGCACTGGTGAAGTCAATAGATGTCTATCTGCACTGCAAAGGAGTCCTGGAAATCCAGGAAGTGACACTCACTGCCACCAATGCCTCTCTGCACAAAGTGAGTGACATGTTCTTGGCAAGTGTCTAGCCCCCAACTGCAAAAAGGCCATTCCTCCTGGTCCATATCTCTGTTATGAGGGCATGCAGATCTGTTTCTCTGAGTTTGCTGCTTTTTAACATGTTTCCTTCAGTGCTGCCACTGTCACTTTAAGCAGTTAAAGTTTTTTTTAAATCCTGCTAGGTCTCTGACTCCCCTCCGGGTGTTTTCCAGCTCCTTTACTGTCACTCCCCCTCTCACCCTGAACCCTCACACCCTGATCCTCTGCTCCCCCACCAGGGATGTCCAGACCCTCTCTTCATGGAGCATTTGCAGCCTAAATATGTCTGCATTATTTTCCACTCTCCCCAAGCAACCCCCCCCACTGCCCCCCCCCCCCCCCCCCACCCCTTCACCCCCTTCACAGTGTATTCAAGGTATTTCAGGCTCTATGTAAATTGGCTGGCCCTGCATTTTACACTGGGATCAGCACCACTACCTTTAGAGAGGCAGAAGTCCTGTTCTACCTTAGTCTCAATGGCATAATGGTGCTGACAGATTTTTGGGCTCAAGTTCCAAGCTACCTGGGACTAAAATCCTTTTCAATGTGGATGACCTTCATCAGTTCTCAGGATGGACACTAGATGGGGCATTTGAGATAATAAAGCATTCCTCAGAGAGAAAGTGGGAGGGTTTCAGTGAGAGATCCCCAACAGGGTTCAATTTCATTCTGCTGCACTCACATCTCGTGTTGGCCCGATTGGATTGGAAAAAAGATGTCACTGTGGAGAAGCTCATTCTCTGGACTGTGGCAATAACCTCACTGATGGAACATTACTGAAGGCAAGCAGCCATTGGAAATTGCTGAAGTACAGTTGAAGGAGAATAAAATAAAAAATCAAATTTCCTCAACCTTACCTTAAGTAGGAGTTTGCGGGATGCTGTGATCTTTGACTTTCTCTGCAGAAACATTAAAAGTAGGTGAATTTGTTGCTCAACCTAATGTTCATCAATGCTTCCACATTTCTATCAGACTTCATGTGGGAAAGTGTATCTGCATTATTTTCTTCAAAATTTACATTCCTCTTTACAGCTTTTTAAAATGTTTTATCTGGGCGGCACAGTGGTGCAGTGGTTAGCACCGCAGCCTCACAGCTCCAGGGACCCGGGTTCGATTCTGGGTACTGCCTGTGTGGAGTTTGCAAGTTCTCCCTGTGTCTGCGTGGGTTTTCTCCGGGTGCTCCGGTTTCCTCCCACATGCCAAAGACTTGCAGGTTGATAGGTTAATTGGCCATTATAAATTGCCCCTAGTATAGGTAGGTGGTAGGGAACTATATAGGGACAGGTGGGGATGTGATAGGAATATGGGATTAGTGTAGGATTAGTATAAATGGGTGGTTGATGGTCGGCACAGACTCGGTGGGCCGAAGGGCCTGTTTCAGTGCTGTATCTCTAAACTAAACTAAACTATTAAGGTTTTCTTTATTTTTCTCTCATTTCCTTATCTTCAATATTTCCTCTTTTTGACTTCTTTCATTCTTCACTTGTTTGATGAACACTTGGTGACGGCTTGGCTTGTCTTACTAGCTGGTGACGAGATTGCATGTTTTCAGAATATTAACTTCCTCGAGTAGTATTGTAGCAAAAACTTGAGGGGAAAATTGCAGTGGGCACAAAGCTGGTACTCAGTATTGACCTGCACCTCGAGATGGCACTGCTTTGGAAGATTGAATCTGCTTTTATACTGGTGCTGTTTTTGTTCAGATCCTGGGAGACTTGCATCAGTAAATGAGATCCCAGTGTTTACAGCACTAAATTTATCTCTCTTATTTCAGCAAAAGCATAGCCCTTGGGTCTGCTTCTGGAATAATAAATCACTGGGACAGAATCCCCAGGAATCTGAATGAAAACATAACCAATATAAAACCGACTCTAGTTTACTGGGGTGCACACTTTCATACATCTCCCTGATACTGAAGTAAGTCTCAAATTCTGGACTGAAAAACAATACTCTTTATAGCCCTACAAATGTGGCATCTTTCTGATACCTCCTTGGTGAATATGTAGCCCTTAAATGACAAAACAAAATGCATCAGATGTGAACTTGCATGATCCAACAGGATACACAATTTCTGGAAATCTCTTGATGGTCACTGTTTATTTCTGTTACCTTTTGATTCTCAAGTATTCAAGAGTAATAAATAAATAAAATTCATGTTTAAATGAAAAATGTAATCTATTATTAAGTTATAGGGACATAAACTTGTTTTATGCTTTGTATCAAATCACAGTTCTTATTTATTTTTGAAATCAGAATAATTGTTTTTGTTAGTTATGGTGCAAATAGCATGCAGTGGACTTCATTTCAGGCTTTATCAGAATATTTCTGATATATCACTAATTTTGAATGAAGCGCTCAGAATTGTGCATTTTATTTACAAACAAGTAATAGGTTGGAGGAATACAGGCAGATGTCACAATTGAAAACATAGGTGTTTATTATTATTTTTCTTTAAAAAAGGGACTATCCTTAAGGGGTAATGAAAGCTACTATACATTCAATCTTGGCATAATTAAAAAAGATGTGCTAGTCAGGAGGGACTTGCCCCATGAGTTACTAATACAGATGTCAGAGCAACACTTGCTGACTAATACATCAGACAAATATGCCACTTCAATAAATCTCATTACTAATAATTGTGGTATCAAATAATTTCTGATACAAGCACTATCTTTGACACACCAAATGTTGCAACAGTGGCAAATTAAATAGATGTTACTATCTTAAAACTAAAAATTGATGTTTACATTTAACAATTATGCCACAGGCTGACTTTAGAAAGTATGCATACTGTCACATGTGTTGGTCTTTTCTCTTTAACATTATTGCCTTTTTTCTTTATTCAACAAACAGAAATTCTACAGTTAATTTAGCAAAGCGTGTCCAGTGCACAAAAGGATAGCATTATATGCTGCTGCCTCATGCTATTATTCTTTTCATTAATGCTGATTAGACAGGCCTTATTTTTTTTCTTGAAGTTACGATAATGTTTTGCATTATATACAGCAGATCAGTAATTCATTGTGAGTTAACAGAAAACTGGGGAGAGGGAAGGATTAGATGAATGCAAACATTTCAAAAGAAGTAAGTTTTCCTTACCTCTCTACTGTAAGAATAATAATGTAGAAAATATACACATGAATTTTACAATACTGAAGATAATAAAGATTAAAATTTTTCTGAAAGTTGTTATTGTGTTATGTTGCAAAATTCATCATACTTACGTAGGTTCTGGCATTCTGATGGTAGAGCTTTAACTGGAGGAAAGGGAGAAATATTTTAAAACCTAGCTAGCTTGACGCTTCACTGGTAATGGTATAATGTATGTCTTAGAATAAACCACTGAGAGACGGCACTGAGCTGAAACACAAATCTGAGATTACTTTATATGGTTTAGAACCTTCCATTTTAGATAAGGAGTAAATGTCACTGATGTATTAGCAGCACAAAAAAAGAAAACACATTGAGACATGTAAGTTTCTTTATCCACTATCTGACGCTTTTTATAGAACTGGAGACCATAATTTAGCATGACCTTTACGAAACTATGCCAGTGGATAGTAAGCTGTGGGTACACTGAAATCTGCTCAATTATCGTGAGATGAACCTTTTCAATGAGAATGCCAAATCTCACCTGGAAGACAATTAAATCCCTTTGACTCAGCACATAACAGAATCCACTGAAGAATATCCAGCCAAGTTTATTATTGTTAATCAGCATGCTGCACCTTACCTCCACTTCACCCTCTTGAATTCAGTCCAGGAAGTGCTTTTAATGACCTAACCAGGACAGGAAATGTGAGCATAAATGCACATTTCTGTACATACTGTTGTGCACATCACCACCGCCTCCTGCAACACCCTCCTTCCCACCCTTTTGCCAAGCCCACAGCATCATATTACTCCTCACTTCCACTTAGCATGCAAATGCATTCATCATTCTCTGTCTATGCATTGCCTTGCATCCCTGTCTATTCATCCACCACTGCCACTCACCCTGATCCTTATGCAATTTGATGCCTCTTGTTGATAGTTACCATCAACAAATTCACTGCATCCATCCACAAAGTCACTCATAGGTCTGTTCTTTTACCCTTTGTGTGAGAAGAGAGTGCAAAACACTAAGGAGAGGGAGAAGGTCGGAGATAATCCTCCACAGATCCCACAGCAGACAACTGCAGAGGAGGAAGCTCTGGAGATCAATGCCACCTTGGTATCCCTTGTGATCAGCAGTCAAGAGATTGGGATCTCACAGCTACCTGGTGACTGATACAATACTCAATCATGTTGACTTGATTTCAGCAGTGAGCGATATATGATCATCTTCATAATCCTAAATGACAACATTCTTTGCCAGCACTAATTCACTTTGCCAGAGTCTTCACGTCAACAGCAGCAGTATTTACAGCTCCAGGCCAATGAATCCTGTTATGAAAGTGCATCTTTTTTAAACATTTTTTTTTGAGGATTTGTGTGTTAGAATTAAGGACATTGGTTTATTTAGGAAAACTGAGAAGACTCCAGGGATGTTTTTTACAAGGGTCACTAAGAGGTCTTGTTTGAAAACAAACCTTTACTGGATATCACATGCATTAAGCTCAATAAACAACAGAAACCTGATGACTTGGAGAAGATGTTTATAGAGCAGTGACATGTCAAGATTTATGAGGGTCAGGAGGTTCTGACTTGCTGTTTGGGGCTTTGCTTCTGAGATATTGTTTTGATTCAGTTGGGGTGTGGACTGTGTTTGAAGGCAGTTGGAGATCAACCTGCCAAGAGAGAAACACCCAGCTCATCTCTTTCCTCCTGTCTCTGTGAAAACCTGCAAAGATCCAATGTGTGGGAACTAAAACCCCATGATGCTGTATTTCTCCTGAGAAGCTGGAAAAACCTGCCAGATTAATTCTCGACACCAGCTGAAAAAAACTGCTCCAGAAAAGATGTTCTCAGATGCCAGACTGCATACCATTTTGGGACAGAACATATCTCATCCATTTTCTTCAAGAACTAACAAGTGTTTGGCCAAAGTAGTTTTTTTTTTCTTTGTTTCTGTAAAAGAGTTTTGCAGAGAAAATGTCTTTATTTTTTCTTTAACCAGTGTGTGTGC
The DNA here is from genome assembly GCF_036365525.1 of Heterodontus francisci. Taxonomy (NCBI): domain Eukaryota; kingdom Metazoa; phylum Chordata; class Chondrichthyes; order Heterodontiformes; family Heterodontidae; genus Heterodontus; species Heterodontus francisci. The sequence continues at coordinate 42,544,317 of NC_090395.1, read as the reverse complement.
ATGAGCATGTGTGTCTATGGGGGAGGGGAGGGGGGAGGTGGGTAGTGTGGGGATGGGGGGTTGTTGGGATTAGGTAAAAAGGGAACTTTCATATTTCAATCTGTCTGTTAATGCTTTGCTTCATTACTGGATATGTCTTGTTTTATAATAAACTGAGAATTTTGTTGTCTATTAAAGAAACCTAGTTGGTGCATTTTATTCTGGGATAAAGACTAGAGCATATGATTGACTGTATTGGTAACTGGGTAAACATTTAAATATATGTTGTGACCTATGGAGAAGTGGAACTAGAAAAGACAGTGCACTCCTCCCGCCTCAGTCGTAACAATCCTCAGAAGAGCTGATTCCTTCTGAGGGTGCTCCACGCACCAACACAGATCCTCACACTTCATTGGGTCCAATTACACATACTTGGGTTTTCACCTGGTGAATCACACTTCAGAAGAGAACAGACAATGGTGGCAGGAACAGCAGTGGAGAGTCCGTATCAAAGGACACAACCCTCTCCAACCTCTGCTCAGCTGGACACAGAGGCTGTACCCTGGGGCTCATTGATGAAAAGGATAATCATTGAAAGGCAGCAGAGGATCTGCAACAGATTAGCAGGCCTTTCACATATACACTGTTCATGATTCCAGAGAAAATGGAGGGAGGAGTCAAACTGAAGCATGAGTGGGTTGATGTCACTGGACATTGTGAGGATTTATTCTTCCATGGATAGAATAGCCAACTCTGTGGAATATCAATCCTGTCAATCAAATTAATCCATGCAGACCATGACCATGACTGTGCAGACTTTGGATGCCAGCATCCCTTGCGTATTAAATAGGATGACGGACTCCTTAACCAATGCCTTACAACACGTTGCTGATCTTCACAAAATTGTCCTCTGCCAAAGTGGTAGGAAAGAAATGTAGCTGACCCTATGAGAGGGATGATGGCAAAATAGGAATGGAAGTAGGAACTCCACTCAAAACATTTCCACTTCTCACCCATTGTCCCGCATCACCCATTACCCAACATGCTGCCTTCATTCCCAATGGCCGAATTTGCCCAGCACAAGTGCAGTTGGAGCAGCCTTTGGCAGGGCCCTCACGGGCTCCAAATCCCAAAGGCCACTGTCCAAAAGCATCTCAACAGTTAGAGCAGGGATTTTATCAGCCTGTCTCTACCTCTGCTGAAACCATAGGTGCTGCACCACTTAAGAGTGGCTGCTGCTGCATTGGAGACATCAACTTTCTCTTCCTCCTCCTCCTCCTCTTTCTCCTTGGACTTGTCCACAGACAATGTGTGCTCAGCATGTTGTTCCTCCTGCAGCTCCAATCCTCACTACGGCACAATCTTGTGAAGAATGCAGCACACCATTTTGGAGTCCCTAGGACCTGAAGTGCAGCTTGAGCATGCTGATCGCTTGCTCAACAACACATCTGGTTGTCATATGGCTGATATTGTACCATTCTCGGGATTCATTGGTTGGGTTTCTCACAGGTGTCATTAGCCAAGTTTGATGAGGATATTCCCTTGTCTGCTAGCAGCCATCCCTTAAGTCTGCTTACAGGTGCATAGTGATCAGGGAGCTTAGACTGCTGCAGGAAAAAAGCATCGTGGCAACTCCCCGAGAATTTGGTGCACACCTGCATAAAGCTTTTCTTTTGGTTGCACACCAGCTGTACATTGATGAAGTGGGGGCCCTTGTGGTTTATGAATAATTCTGGTTGATCTAAGGGTGCATAGATTGCCACGTTTGCGCACTCGATAACTCCCTGCACCTGTGTGAAGCCAACCAGATACCCAAACGTAAATGCCTGCTCAACATAGGCGATGGACATAATTGCCAGCTCTGGCAACCAACCCATCAATGACCTCCCTTAGGTATTTGGGGGCTGTCAACTGAGAGATCCTGGACATGTCTCTGGTAAACCCCTGGAAGGATCTGGAGGTGAAAACATCGAGGGCATTGAAGCTCATGCCTTCTGCTGCTCTCCTCTCAGCTCAGCACTTGCAGGTCTCTTTACAGCAATCTGTTGCTATTGCTGGTAGTATCTTGCTCCTCATCTGAGATCCAATCTAAGGCAGCCAAGGTGCTACCTATCCTGATCTGAGGCTCAATGCCTTTAAAATATAGAAACTAACCTTAAACAAGTACCCTGAACAAACCTACCAAAATGTATCACTTCACATTTAGTTTTAGTTTTAGAGATACAGCACTGAAACAGCCCTTCGGCCCACTGAGTCTGTGCCAACCATCAACCACCCATTTATACTAATCCTACACTAATTCCATATTCCTACCACATCCCCACCTGTTCCTATATTTCCCTACCACCTACCTATACTAGGGACAATTTATAATGGCCAATTAACCTATCAACCTGCAAGTCTTTGGCATGTGGGAGAAAACCGGAGCACCCGGAGGAAACCCACGCAGACACAGGGAGAACTTGCAAACTCCACACAGGCAGTACCCAGAACTGAACCCGGGTCGCTGGAGCTGTGAGGCTGCGGTGCTAACCACTGCGCCACTGTGCCGACACTAAATTTCAACTGCCACGTGTTCGCCCATTCTGCCAGCCTGTCTTTGTGCTCTTAATGTCTATCACTATCTTCTTCACAATACTTCAAAGTATTGTGTAATTTGCAAATTTTGAAATTGTGCCCTGTACACCCAAGTGTTAGACAGTACAAATGCAATAATTCAGTGCAGAGTAACATAGTTACAGTAAAAGGAAAGATATACAGAGGAAGATAGATAGAAAGTAAAGAAAGATATCCTGGGAGTAGGAGATATACAGGAGAGAGGACGAAAATGGAAAGAAAGTTTTATAGAAGGGAAAAATGTGGTAGTCAGGTACAAAAATAATCAAAAAAGCTAATGGAATATTAGCCCTTATAACTAGATAGCTAGAATTATAAAGGGGAGAAAGCTTTGCGACAACCAAATAAAGCCCTTGGTTAGGTTATATCTGGAGTACTGTGTACAGTTCTGGGCACAATACCTTAGATTGGATATTTTGGCCTTGGAAGGAGTGCAATGCAGATTCACCAGAACGTTACCTGTACTCCAAGGATTAGATTATGAGTTGAGATTACATAAACTAGCCTTATATTTGATCGATGCTTTTAGGATTTGGAACGGACTTGATAGGTAGATAGAACAAATACTTTTTCTGTTGGTGAGGGAGTCAAGGACAAGGGTACATAATCTTAAAATCAGAGCTGGGTTATTCAGGAGACAAATTAGGAAACACTTTTTCACACATGTTGTGTGATTGCCTTTAAGAGTGATGTTCCTTTCAGATCTTAGTATTCTAATGAGCCAAGTACCAGGATGCAGTCATGTGACTACAAACCTGAGTCACTCTGCTGCTGTAAAGCCTAGGGGCAGGCTCTGTAAATAGTTAACTCTGTACAGTGTATAATAGTTTAGCTGTAAATAAACTTGTTTGAGACCTTCAACAACTGAACGCCACGTATCTCATTTATGTTGCATCTGACAACGTAAAAAGAATTCATTATACACAAATGGGTGTAGAATTGTGGAACTTTCCCAGAAAAAGCAATAGATGCTAGCTCAATTAAAATTTTAAATTTCAGTTTGATAGATTTTTCCCAGGCAAGGATATAATACAATTTGTAGCCAAGCCAGGTCGATGTAGCTAGCACACAGAGCAGCCATGATTTCAATTAAGGGTGGTACAGGCTCGAAGGGCTGAATGGCCTGCTCCTATCCCTATGTTCCCAAGGAGAGAAAAATTGAGAAAAAGAATTGATGCAAGGATACAAAGACAACAACAAGAAAAAGTGTATGGCACAGAGTAGGGACAGAGAGTGAGAAATAAATGTAATGACGGAGAGAAACAGAAAAAAATACAGAAAAGATACATACAAGTTTATTGTCTGTTATGAGTAACACCAAAGGAAATCCACTTATCACTAATGACCTTTTAGCTAAAATTTAATATGTTTCTAAAAATAGCGAAGGTATCATGATGGGTAGTGATATATATGAATTGCTAATGATACTTTATAAAATTGTCCTGAAATAATTAAATCATTGATGTCTCAACCCAAAATTCTATGTATTGTATGCATGCAGAATGGGGCTATGTAAGCAGAATTAGAGTTACAAAAATATCACAGCTTAACATCAAAATGTAATTTAACACACAACATAAGATGCTTTAGAGCAACTCATAACATAACTCTGTGGGAAATGTTAGTAGTGACTTTCCAGGGATAAATGGAATTGTGTTTCTATTTTGAAGTTGTGAGCATTCAGATCAGTTTAGTTCTCGAGCTCAAAATGTTTTTGGGATCCTTAAGGGGGAGGGGGAGCAGCCCCAAGTCGTGGTCTACATAGGCACCAACGACATAGGTAGGAAGAGAGATGGGGATTTAAGGTAGAAATTCAGGGAGCTAGGGTGGAAGCTTAGAGCGAGAACAAACAGAGTTGTTATCTCTGGGTTGTTGCCCGTGCCACGTGCTAGCGAAGCGAGGAATAGGGAGAGAGAAGAGTTGAACATGTGGCTGCAGGGATGGTGTAGGAGGGAGGGTTTTGGTTTCCTGGATAATTGGGGCTCTTTCTGGGGTAGGTGGGACCTCTACAAACAGGATGGTCTTCACCTGAACCAGAGGGGTACCAATATCCTGTGGGGGAGATTTGCTAGTGCTCTTCGGGGGGGTTTAAACTAATTCAGCAGGGGGATGGGAACCTAAATTGTAGTTCCAGTGTACAGGATGTTGAGAGTAGTCAGGTCAGGGATAAGGTTACAAGGCCGCAAGAGGGCACTGGCAAGCAAGAATTTGGTTTAAAGTGTGTCTACTTCAACGCCAGGAGCATCCGGAATAAGGTGGGTGAGCTTGCAGCATGGGTTGGTACCTGGGATCTCGATGTTGTGGCCATTTCGGAGACATGGGTAGAGCAGGGACAGGAATGGATGTTGCAGGTTCCGGGATTTAGATGTTTCAGTAAGAACAGAGGGGATGGTAAAAGAGGGGGGGGGTGTGGCATTGTTAATCAAGGAGAGTATTACGGCGGCAGAAAGGACGTTTGAGGACTCGTCTACTGAGGTAGTATGGGCCGAGGTTAGAAACAGGAGAGGAGAGGTCACCCTGTTGGGAGTTTTCTATAGACCTCCCAATAGTTCCAGAGATGTAGAGGAAAGGATAGCGAAGATGATTCTCGACAGGAGCGAGAGTAACAGGGTAATTGTTATGGGGGACTTTAACTTTCCAAATATTGATTGGAAATACTATAGTTCGAGTACTTTAGATGGGTCAGTTTTTGTCCAGTGTGTGCAGGAGGGTTTTCTGACACAGTATGTAGACAGGCTAACCAGGGGCGATGCCACATTGGATTTGGTACTGGGTAATGAACCCGGCCAGGTGTTAGATTTAGATGTAGGTGAGCACTTTGGTGATAGTGATCACAATTCGGTTAGGTTTACCCTAGCGATGGGCAGGGACAGGTATATACCGCAGGGCAAGAATTATAGCTGGAGGAAAGGAAATTATGATGCGATTAGGCAAGATTTAGGATGCGTAGGATGGGGATGGAAACTGCAGGGGATGGGCAATATCGAAATGTGGAGCTTATTCAAGGAGCAGCTACTGCGTGTCCTTGATAAGTATATACCTGTCAGGCAGGGAGGAAGTTGTCGAGCGAGGGAGCCGTGGTTTACTAAAGAAGTTGAAGCGCTTGTCAAGAGGAAGAAGAAGGCTTATGTTAGGATGAGACGTGAAGGCTCAGTTAGGGCGCTTGAGAGTTACAAGCTAGCCAGGAAGGATCTAAAGGGAGAGCTAAGAAGAGCGAGGAGAGGACACGAGAAGTCATTGGCGGATAGGATCAAGGAAAACTCTAAGGCTTTCTATAGGTATATCAGGAATAGTGCCGGAAGACTGGAGTTCATTAGCGATAGTCAGCACGGTTTTGTGAAGGGCAGGTCGTGCCTCACAAACCTTATTGAGTTTTTTGAGAAGGTGACCAAACAGGTGGATGAGGGTAAAGCCGTGGATGTGGTGTATATGGATTTCAGTAAGGCGTTTGATAAGGTTCCCCACGGTAGGCTATTGCAGAAAATACGGAAATATGGGATTGAAGGTGATTTAGTGCTTTGGATCAGAAATTGGCTAGCTGAAAGAAGACAGAGGGTGGTTGTTGATGGCAAATGTTCATCCTGGAGTTTAGTTACTAGTGGTGTACCACAAGGATCTGTTTTGGGGCCACTGCTGTTTGTCATTTTTATAAATGACCTGGATGAGGGTGTAGAAGGGTGGGTTAGTAAATTTGCGGATGACACGAAGGTCGGTGGAGTTGTGGATAGTGCCAAAGGATGTTGTAGGTTACAGAGGGACATAGATAGGCTGCAGAGCTGGGCTGAGAGATGGCAAATGGAGTTTAATGCGGAAAAGTGTGAGGTGATTCACTTTGGAAGGAGTAACAGGAATGCAGAGTACTGGGCTAATGGGAAGATTCTTGGTAGTGTAGATGAGCAGAGAGATCTTGGTGTCCAGGTACATAAATCCCTGAAAGTTGCCACCCAGGTTAATAGGGCTGTTAAGAAGGCATATGGTGTGTTAGCTTTTATTAGTAGGGGGATCGGGTTTTGGAGCCACGAGGTCATGCTGCAGCTGTACAAAACTCTGGTGCGGCCGCACCTGGAGTATTGCGTGCAGTTCTGGTCACCGCATTATAGGAAGGATGTGGAAGCTTTGGAAAGGGTGCAGAGGAGATTTACTAGGATGTTGCCTGGTATGGAGGGAAGGTCTTATGAGGAAAGGCTGAGGGACTTGAGGTTGTTTTCGTTAGAGAGAAGGAGGATGAGAGGTGACTTAATAGAGACATATAAGATAATCAGAGGGTTAGATAGGGTGGATAGTGAGAGTCTTTTTCCTCGGATGGTGATGGCAAACACGAGGGGACATAGCTTTAAGTTGAGGGGTGACAGATATAGGACAGATGTCAGAGGTAGTTTCTTTACTCAGAGAGTAGTAGGGGCGTGGAACGCCCTGCCTGCAACAGTAGTAGACTCGCCAACTTTAAGGGCATTTCAGTGGTCATTGGATAGACATATGGATGAAAATGGAATAGTGTAGGTCAGATGGTTTCACAGGTCGGCGCAACATCGAGGGCCGAAGGGCCTGTACTGCGCTGTAATGTTCTATGTTCTATGTTCTATGACACTGTCATAGCACAAGAACTGGCACTGTTAGAGTGATGCAGAGCTAGCAGTGCTGAGTTGTACTGCCAGCTGTGTAGAGCTCATTGACCAGTTAAAGTGGGAGCTCTCCTCATCAACATCCAAATGCTAGTTTTTGTTCATATATTTGTAATGTGGCAAAGGATCATCAGTTTATTTTCTAACACTCAAAATTTACAAATGCAGTTTGAACAGTTCCCGGTTATCCAATGGACAATTGAAAACGGAACATTTGGGGAAATCAGATGTAAAATGACAATCAGGCCATAATCACAAGACTGTCAGAGAAACGACAATGCTGATAAATTTCAATTTGCAAAACAAAAAGCAACTGCAGCAACTTGGCAAGGTTTCTTCGACAACACCTCCCAAACCCGCAACCTCTACCATCTAGAAAGATAAGGGTGGCAGTCGTTTGAGAACACCATCACTTTCAAGTTTCCCTTCAAATCACACCCCATTCTAACTTGGAAATACATTATCATTCCTTCATTGTTGCAGGGTCAAATTCCTGGAATTCCCTACCTAACAGCACTATGAGAATACCTTCAGCGCATGGACCATAGCTGTTCAAGAAGGTGGCTCATCATCACCTTCTCAAGGACAATTAAGGATAAACAATAGATGCTGGCCTAGCCAGCAATGCCCACATCCTGTGAAGGAATAAAAAAAACAAAGAATCCTTCAACTTGGAATCTCTCTTTGAACCATAATGTTTGTCAAATATGGAGAAATATGATGGCCTTGCAAAATGAGTGGAGAGCAATAAATTTTACCATTCTGAAAACACACTGTCATTTTTGTTAAAGGGACAGTCATATCTGAACTAGACTCAGATTCAAATTGTTCGCACTAAATTAAAATCAGTCAAATTGAGACCACTTTGGGTTTCAAGTGGTTTAAGATCAGGCTTTATGTGACTCCACAACTAGTAAAAGTATAATAATGCCCAGGTCCTCAATCTGTCAAAACTTAGTAACATCCTTGTACAATATTGCTATCTCCATTTGACAAGAATCACTACCTTTTATATTTGAAGGAGATAAATTCGATACAGTGTGTCAGTGGATCAAGAGTTATTTCTTTTAGGAACTTAGAGATTTAACGAGACGCCAAGTTGTCCAGTTGCTTATGTTACTAATCCTTCAGCACCAGGTGCAATTATATTTAAACCTCAAACAACAATGCAGATAAAGGCAGGAACATTCCTGAGCATATGGAAGTCATGTATATACTGTTCTTTTCTGAGCTTCATGTTTTCCTTTTAACTCATCTTTTAACTTGTGAAATATTAAAAAGTAAATTAATTTTTACAACTGACTTTCACAAAATGAGCATAGAATAAACTATACAAACAGAATATAATCCATGAACCATGGGAAAGCATTTTCATTAAATGGGTATGAGTGACATTAATCAACTCATTTTTGAATATATCATTGGTAAGTTATCAAGTCATCTTGGTTTCTAGCACCTTAACATTATAGTAAACTTGATATTGCCATCAGCCTGAATAATATTGTGCTTTTAAGAAGTAGTTACACTCTCAGCTTACCAGGGCTGGCTGCTGTTTTATATTTTTGTATGCATTGCATGGTTTGTGTTACGAGAAAAGTATAAAAAACTTTGAAGGATTTTAGTCTAGTGGGGTGCATGGAGATTAGCAGTCCTGTAGGAGTTTCATTCATCCATTGCAGTGCCTTTTCATTACTTCAGTATTGGTATTTGACAAAATCACTACTCGAATGTGATTCTGCAAGAACTAAAGAACACAGTAGATTAATAAAAGACATAACCAGGAATCCATAAAGGATGATGTGTTTTGACTCAGATTTCAAGAGATGAGGTGGATGCACCTCCAGTGGTTATCATATGGTTCACTGATACAGAACGCAAGATAATAGGACACAGCAGGTCACTTTCTGAAGGAATGCATTCCACCAAGAAATGGCATCAGTTGATGCATGATACTGGCAAAAAAAAAAACATGGGGCTGGATTTTACGTTGGGCGGATGGGAGCTGGCCACCGACGTAAAAGTCGATGACGAGTCCGCTTCTGCCTAGCCTGGGGATCCGTCCCACATTTTATAGGTACCCAGGCTTTAATGGTTCTGAGGCAGGACTTAAGCGGGTGGAAGTCCCGCCTCATTGAGCTGCCGGCCAATCATCGGGCCAGCAGCTCTTAGTCCCAGCAGCGCCACCGGGAGCAGTGGCCACTGCTGGTACTGTAGCCCAGCTGACAGCAGATGAAGACATGGAGCCGGGATTTCAGGTGAGTTTTAGTTGCTTCGCTGGGGGTAATCGGCCAGGCCCCGGTGAGGCAAGGTTGGTCTTTGTCCTCGGGGTGGTTGGGGAAGCGGGGGCAGCCCTCAATTGGGCACCCTGTGCCCGAATTTCAGGGCCCACCCCTGGGGCACTCTTCCTGGCTCCAGAACTCCCGCTTGCCATGTGTAAAATCCGCATGGAGGCGGGCGAAAGCCCTTAAGTGGCTGTTAATTGGCAACTTAAGGGCCTTGATTGGCCTGGGGCAGGTGGCCCATTTTTCGCCCCCCCCCCCACCTCCCCCAACCAACGTAAAGTGGGGCGGAGGCGGGTACGGGTTTGGGAAGGCTTCCCGGAGTCTCCTGCTCCATTTTACGCCACACCCCTCGCCACCATCTGGCTTTGGGGTGGTGTAAAATTCCAGCCATGGTATCTTGACGTGCGTAAAAAGTTCACGCTAATCTGGCCAAACAATTATTTTAGTTGGTAGCAGTACTGTCATAATGGAATCTGAAGTTTGCAAGTTGCCACCTCACACCTAATGCCACTATACTTTCTATTGCTTTGTCAACATTTTCATACTCACTTTTATTCCAGATTAGGACATTTCTTCCTCTCCTCCTACATTTTCGAATATTTGATGAAACTAAATTCGGAGTACTGATAAATATATACAAAGTTACTGAGTGACTAAGAGAATGAGAGTTTGTTTTTTATTCGTTTTCATGGGATGTAGGCATTGCTGACAAGGCCAGTATTTGATGCCCATCCCTAACTGCCCTTGAGAAGGTTATGGTAAGCTGCCTTCTTGAAGCACCGCAATCCATCTAGTTTGGGTACTCCTGAGTGCTGTGAGGGATGGAGTTCCAGGATTTTGATCCCACGAAAGTGAAGGAATGGCAATATATTTCCAAGTCAGGATGGTGTGTGGCTTGGAGAGGAACTTGCAGATAGTGGCATTCCTGTGCGTTTGCTGCCCTTGTCTTCTAGGTGGAAGAGGTCACAGGTTTAGAAGGTGCTGTTGAAGGAGGCCTGGTGAGTTTCTGCAGTGCATCTTGTACATGGTACACACTGCTGCCACTGTGCATCAGTGGTGAAGGGAGTAAATGTTTAAGGTGGTGAATGGTGCTGATCAAGTGGGCTGTTTTGTCCTGGATGGTGTTGAGCTTCCTGAGTGTTGTTTGAGCCACACTTATCCAGCAAGTGGAGAGTATTCCATCACACTCCTGATTTGTGCCTTGTAGATGGTGGACAGGCTTTTGGGGTCCATCCTAGGTTGCTGAGGGAAGTAAAGGTACAAATTGTGGAGGTGTTGGCTACATTCTTCCAAACCTCCTTAGACACAGCGGTAATGACAAAGGGCTGGAGGATTGCGAATGTTAAACTCTTATTGAAAAATGGGAAGAAAGCTAAACCTGGCAATTAAAGGCCAGTCAGTTTAATTTTGGTGGTGGGAAAGCTTATTGATACAATAATCCAGGAGGAAATTAACAGCTACTTGGACAAGCATAAAGGAGCACCAGCATGGTTTTGTTAAGGGCAAATTGTGTTTAACTAACTTGATTGAATTTCTTGATGATATTACAACCGCTCAGGAAAAAGCTCCCAATCAAAATATGTTATGATTCTGATTGCAGTGGGAGCAATGCACTGTCAATTCAGTCCCGTCACTCCACAGGTCACATCATATTTCTTTAAGCTTTCCAAATCAAAGAAAGCAGCAGCCAAATTGAAACAACCTAGTAACCCCAAATGAGGTGAACCAACCCAGGCATCTTTAGATATCAACAAATTAACTGTTCATTTAAAAAAAACTTAAACACTACTAAGATAAACCAATATCTAAAGTCCTTATAACTTCTTATTTAAAAATCTAACTCCCGCATTCGCATAGATATAATCAAACTAACAGTAGTTTGATTTTAATTAGCTGCCTGAAAGAAAAAGAAAAAAAACAATCAAGTCTTTGCAGATTATGCTACCGATGAACGGTCTTCAAATTCAACACAGTCTAAGTTCACTTGCAGGCTTCCAAGGTCCGATGAGAAAAGGGTCCTTCCAGAGATAGGGGTTCAACAGTTCAGTTCGGCAGTTGTAGTATTACACTCTTCTTTTTTCCCAGCGATGAACACAGCAGATCAATAATTTATTATTTCTTTAAGGAATTAATCTGGCTTGAAGCTTTTTAGAATTTTGAGAGTAAAACTACCCAGGGTCGAAATGGACTTAGAGAGAGAGCTCTCCTATTTCCTTCATGTGCTGGATCAGGCCGTCGACTGAGTGTCTCTGCTAGCCAGTTTCAAAGTCAAAATGGATACATTGAAGCCTTGTTCTCCCTCTCTGTATGGTTGTTGCCTGGCATCCAGAATGCACTTTTGCTTATTGACTTCGGAGCTTGCTGCCTTAAAGAAGTATTGATTTTTTACACCCTTAAAGGCGCACTGCAATATTTCCCGAGAAGAAAAACACAGGATCGTGACAATGGGGTAACAGAGAAGGTGCATGAGGAGAGCGGCAGTTGATATTGTGTATGTGGACTTTTAAAAGTGATTTAATAAAGTAGCTTAGTTATTGGGCTTGTTAGCACAATTGAAGCCCATGGGATAAGGGGCAGTAACAGCATGGATATAAAATAAGTTAAGGGCTAGAAATCAGAGATTTGTTGTGAATGGCTGTTTTGCGGACTGAAGGAGGGTATAGAATGGAGTTCCCCAGGGTTCAGTACTAGCACCATTGCTATTTTTGATAAATGTTATAGGATCATAGGAAATAGGAGCAGGAGTAGGGGAATTCAGCCCATCGAGCCTGCTCTGCCATTCAAACAGATCCTGGCTGATCATCTACCTCTCCGCCATTTTTCCCCACTATCGCCATATCCCTTGATGTAATTAGTATCCAGAAATCTAGCGATTTCTGTCTTGAAAATGCTGAATGATTGAGCTTCCACAGCCTTCTGGGGTAAAGAATTCCACAGATTCACCACCCTCTGAGTAAAGAAATTTCTCCTCATCTCAGTCTTAAATGGCCTGCCCCTTATTCTGAGACTGTGTCCCCTGGTTCTAGACTCAACAGCCAGAGGAAACATTCTGTCACACCCTGTAAGGACTTTGTAAGTTTCAATGAGATCTCCTCTCATTCTTCAAAACTCTAGAGAATACAGGCCCAGTTTCTGCAATCTCTCCTCATAAGACAATCTCGCCATGCCCGGGATTAGTCTGGTGAACCTCTGTTGCACTCTGTCTATGGCAATTATATCCTTCCTTAGATAAGGAGACTAAAACTGTACACAATACTCCAGGTGCGGTCTCACCAAGTCTTTATACAGTTGCAGCAATACATCTTTACTCCTGTACTCAAATCCCCTTGCAATGAAGGTCAGCATACCACTTGCCTCCTTAATTGCTTGCTTCATCTGTAGGCTAGCTTTTAGTGACTCATGAACAAGGACACCCAGGTCTCTCTGGACATCAACACTTCCCAACCTCTCACCATTTAAGAAATACTCTGCCTTTCTGTTTTTTTTCTATCAAAGTGGATCGCTTCACACTTATTCACATTATATTCTATCTGCCATGTTCTTGCCCACTCATTTAGCCTGTCCAAATCCCCTTGAAGCCTCCTTGCATCATCCTGACAATTTACATTCCTTCCCAATTTTGTTTCATCAGCAAATTTGGAAATATTACAATTGGTCCCCATATCCAAATCATTTATATAGATTGTGAACACCTTGCGGTACCCCACTAGATACACCCTGCTATCCTGAGAATGACCCATTTATTCCTACTCTTTGCTTTCTGTCTGTTAACCAATTCTCAATCCTTTTCAGTATATTACCCTCAATCTCATGTGCTCTAATTTTACTAACCTCCTGTATGGGACCTTATCAAAAGCCTTCTGAAATCCAAATACACCACATCCACACGTTCTCCTTTAGTTATGCTACAAGCAACATCCTCAAAAAACTCCAACAGGTTTGTCAAACATGATTTCCCTTTCACAAATCCATGTTGACTCTGCCCAATCATATCATTATTTTCCAAGTGTTATAATATATTCTAACATTTTCCCTACTATTGATGGCAAACTAGCAGGTCTGTAGTTCTCCATTTTCTCTCTCGCTCCCTTAAATAGTGGGGTTACATTTGCTATTTTCCAGTCTGTAGGAACCCCTCCAGAATTTAATTTTAGTTTAGAATCTATAGAATTTTGAAAAATAACCAACAATGCATCTACTATCGCTATAGCCACCTCCTTCAATACTCTGGGATGTAGGTCATCTGGTCCAGGGTGTTTATCAACTTTCAATCCAATTAATTTTTTAAGTACTAGCTCTTTATTGATACTAATTACTTTCAGTTTCTCATTTTTACAAGTCCCTTAGTTCCCTAGTATTTCTGGGAGATTTACTGTGTCTTGCTCCGTGAAGACAGACACAAAGTAATTGTTTAGTCTCTCTGCCATTTCCTCATTCTCCACCACAAACTCTCCTGTCTCCGCCTGCAATGGACCCACATTCATCCTTGCTAATCATTTCCTTTTCACATACCTGAAGAAACTTTTACAGTCTGCCTTTATGTTTCTAGCTAGTTTGCATTCATAATCTCTTTTCCCTTTCTTTATCAGTTTCTTGGTCCTCCTTTGTTGGACTCTAAATTGCTGCCAATCCTTGAGCACACCACTTTTTCAGGTGACCTTATAAGCCACTTCCTTTGACCTAATGCAATCTTTAACTTCTTTTGTTAGCCATGGTCGATTCACCTTTCCAGTTAGGTTTTTGTGTCTTAGAGGAATGTTTAGTTGTTCTAAACCATGTAATACTTCTTTAAATATGAGCCATTGCCTGTCTGCCTTCAGATCTTCAAATGTATTTTCCCAATCCACCATAGCCAAATTGCCCCTCATACCTTCATAGTTTCCTTTTTTTCAGATTTAAGACCCTAGTTTCAGAATGAACTATATCTCTTTCAAATTTAATGTAGAATTCTATCATTTTGTGGTCATTATTTCCTATTGGCTCCTTCACAGCAAGATTATTAATTAGCCCTTTCTCATTGCATAATACTAATTCTAAAATAGCCCGATCCCTAGTTGGCTCTTCAGCATACTGCTCCAGGAATTCATCCTCCACAGCATTAGTGCAAATTAGGTTTACTCAATCTATATGTAAATTGATGTTGCCCATTATTGCGGTATTATCCATGCTACATGCGTCTCTAATTTCCCGATTTATACCGTGCCCAACATTACCACTGCAGTTTGATGGCATATAAACAACTACCACCAATATTTGTTGCCCCTTACTGTTTCTTAGTTCCACTCAAATTGATTCTCCATCTTGTTCCTTCAATCTAAGATCATCTGTCACTAATGAACTGATCTTGTCCCTTATTAACAATGCTACCCCACCTCCTTTTCCCCTCCGCATATTCCTCTCAAAAGACGAATATCCCTGAATATTCAGTTCCCAGTCCTGGTCACCCTGTAACAAAGTCTTCGTAATGGCAATTAAATCATACCAATTTACCTTTATTTGTGCCTTCAAATCATCTACCTTGTTGCAAATGCTGTGTACATTCAGATAAGGTGCCCTTAATTTTGACTTAACATTATTCCTTATTCCAATCCTATTTAATGTTTGACTTCATCTCGTCTGCCTTTCAATTTCACTTACTGCTTTTCTACTTCCTGTTACCAGTTTTGCCTCCATCCAATCTGAACTCCCTCTTAGGTTCCAAACCCCTTGACAATTTAGTTTAAACCTTCCCCAACAGCTCGAGCAAATCTCCCTGCAAGGATGTTAGACCCGGTCCTGTTAAGGTGCAACCCGTCCATCTTCTACAGGTCCCAACTACCCCTGAAAAGGTCCCAATGCCTCAAAAATCTGATGCCCTGCCTCCTGCACCAATTCTCTAGTCACGTGTTCAATTGCTTAATCCTCCTATTTGTATGCTCACTAGCATGTGGCACTGGGAGTAATCCTGAGATTACTACTTTTGAGGTCCTGCTTTTTAATTTCTTTCCTAACTCATTAAACTCTGCTTTCAGGACCTCATCACTCTTCTTACCTTTGTCGTTGGTACCAATGTGGATCATGACCTCTGGCTGTTCACCTTCCCCCAGAAGAATGTCCTGCAGTCACTCTGTGAGATATTTGACCCTGGCATCAGGGGGGCTGCAGAACAACCTGGTGTCATGTCTTCAGCTGCAGAAATGCCTGTCTGTTCCTCTAACTAATGAATCCCTTATCACTATTGCCCTTCCACTGGTCTTCCTCCTCTCCTATGCAGATGAGCCACCAGTGGTGCCACGGACTTGGCTCTTGCTGCACTCCACTGAGGAACCATCGCCCTCACCAATATCCAAAATGGAAAACCGGTTAGCAGGCGAGATGGACTCAGTGGACTCCTGCACTACCTTCCTGGTTCTCTTAGACTGCCTGTCGGTCACCCATTACCTCTCTGCCTGCACATTTTTAACCTGCAGTGTGACCACCTCTGTAAACATGCTATCTAAGTAGTTCTCTGCCTCGCCGATGCACCACAGTGACTCCAGCCGCTGCTTGAGTTCCGAAACCCGGAGCTCAAGCTTCTGCAGCTGGTGACACTTCCTGCAGATGCGTTTGTCCAGGACACATGGTGTGTCCACGACCTCCCATATACCACAGGAGGCAGATTCCTGTCGACCGAGCTGCCCTGCCATACTTTAAAGTTACAAACTAACTATTTTTAGGGTAGTAACTGTAACAGTGTAATAAGCAGAATAACTTCCCAGTTACTCATCAATCTGCTTCTTCCCCTGTATCAAAGTAACAACTAAACAGTGGAGGCTGAAAAGGCAGGAAAAGAAAAAAGACAAAGGAGTGCTTCCTTCCCCATGACACTGAACTCCCTCACTCAAATTCCCAGCTTCACACTCTGTCCAAGAAGCACTTTCTATTATTTTTATTTTTATTTTAGAGATACAGCACTGAAACAGGCCCTTTGGTCCACCGAGTCTGTGCCGGCCAAGAACCACCCATTTATACTTTCTTTTGGGCCTCCTTATCTCGAGAGACAATGGATACGCGCCTGGAGGTGGTCAGTGGTTTGTGAAGCAGCGCCTGGAGTGGCTATAAAGGCCAATTCTGGAGTGACAGGCTCTTCCACAGGTGCTGCAGAGAAATTTGTTTGTTGGGGCTGTTGCACAGTTGGCTCTCCCCTTGCGCCTCTGTCTTTTTTCCTGCCAACTACTAAGTCTCTTCGACTCGCCACAATTTAGCCCTGTCTTTATGGCTGCCCGCCAGCTCTGGCGAATGCTGGCAACTGACTCCCACGACTTGTGATCAATGTCACACGATTTCATGTCGCGTTTGCAGACGTCTTTATAACGGAGACATGGACGGCCGGTGGGTCTGATACCAGTGGCGAGCTCGCTGTACAATGTGTCTTTGGGGATCCTGCCATCTTCCATGCGGCTCACATGGCCAAGCCATCTCAAGCGCCGCTGACTCAGTAGTGTGTATAAGCTGGGGATGTTGGCCGCTTCAAGGACTTCTGTGTTGGAGATATAGTCCTGCCACCTGATGCCAAGTATTCTCCGAAGGCAGCGAAGATGGAATGAATTGAGACGTCGCTCTTGGCTGGCATACGTTGTCCAGGCCTCGCTGCCGTAGAGCAAGGTACTGAGGACACAGGCCTGATACACTCGGACTTTTGTGTTCCGTGTCAGTGCGCCATTTTCCCACACTCTCTTGGCCAGTCTGAACATAGCAGTGGAAGCCTTACCCATGCGCTTGTTGATTTCTGCATCTAGAGACAGGTTACTGGTGATAGTTGAGCCTAGGTAGGTGAACTCTTGAACCACTTCCAGAGCGTGGTCGCCAATATTGATGGATGGAGCATTTCTGACATCCTGCCCCATGATGTTCGTTTTCTTGAGGCTGATGGTTAGGCCAAATTCATTGCAGGCAGACGCAAACCTGTCGATGAGACTCTGCAGGCATTCTTCAGTGTGAGATGTTAAAGCAGCATCGTCAGCAAAGAGGAGTTCTCTGATGAGGACTTTCCGTACTTTGGACTTCGCTCTTAGACGGGCAAGGTTGAACAACCTGCCCCCTGATCTTGTGTGGAGGATTTATACTAACCCTACAGTAATTCCATATTCCCTACCACCTACCTACACTAGGGGCAATTTACAATGGCCAATTTACCTATCACCTGCAAGTCTTTGGTGGTGGGAAGAAACCGGAGCACCCGGCAAAAACCCACACGGTCACAGGGAGAACTTGCAAACTCCGCACAGGCAGTACCCAGAATTGAACCCAGGTCCCTGGAGCTGTGAGGCTGCGGTGCTAACCACTGCGCCACTGTGCCGCCCTAATAGTAATTAGTAATTAGTAATAAATTACACCAACTAAAACCTCAGTAATACTTATAAGGTAGCTATTTGAGGGTTAAAAAAAATACTTTTTTCTGATTTTCCAGCTATTTACAGGCACTTTTTAACAGCAGTTACTCACCAACCAATCATCTTACGGCTTTCCCGTGAAGTCACTGCTAGGTTTTTTTTCACTCTTCAAACCCAGCGCGCCCAGCCCTTCAGCGACAGTTACAACTGCAGACTGCCTCTCTGCTCTCCCGGGTAAGTGCAGGCCCCGCGCCTTGGGCTGGATTTATACTCTCCCTCTCTCTGGTGTGATTCCTCCTAGGTCCGCTGTCTCTCCACTCTCCCTGGTAAGTGTGGGCATTGAGCCTCGGCATGGATTTATAGGTGCCTCTCCAGTGTGATTCCTCCAGGTCTGCTGCCTCTCCACTCTCCCAGGTAAGTGCAGGCCCCAAGCCTCGGGCTGGATTGATAGGTGCTTCTCCAGTGTGATTCCTCCAGGTCCGCTGCCTCTCCAGGTAAGTTATAAGTAATATATTATATCTAATATATGCAAAATATAATTGATCTAAACTTAATGGACCAGCCACATAAATACAACAGCAGGTCAGAGACTGGGTATTCTGTGGTGAGTAACGCACCTCCTGACTCCCCAAAGCCAGTCCATCATTGGTAAGGCATGAGTCAGGAGTGTGATGGAATACTCTCCACTTGTCTGGATGAGTGCAACTCCAATAGCACTCAAGAAGCTTGACACCATCTAGGGAAAAAGCAGCCCACTTCATTGGCGCTCATTCCATCATGCTAATATGCCCTCCCTCCACCACTGGCACACCATGGCAGCAGTGTGTACCATTTACAAGATGCACTGCAGTAACTCGCCAAGGCCTCTTCAACAGCACCTTCCAAACCCATGACCTCTACTGCCTAGAAAAACAAGGGCAACAGGCACATGGAAACACCACCCCCAAGTAATGCACCACCCCAACATGGAACTATATCATTGTTCCTTCATTGTCACTGGGTCAAAATCTTGGAACTCCTTACCTAACAGCACTGTGGGTGTACCTAAACGACATACACAGCAGCATTTCAAGAAAGTGGCTCATCATCACCTTCTCAAGGGCAATTCGGGGTCGGCAATAAATTCTGGCCTTACCAGCAATGCCCACATCCCACAAACGAATCATTGAAAAAAATGACTTGGACTTGGGATACAGGGCACAATTTTGAAATTTTCCGATTACAGGAAGTTTGGAAGTACTGAAAGCAGTAAGGAAGATAGTAATAGTCTTCAAGAGAACTGTGACAGGGTGGTGGAATGGGTGGACACATGGCAGATGAAATTCAATACAGGAAGTGCGAGGAAGAATGGAAGAATGAGGAGAGACAACACATGCTAAATGGTAGAATTTTAAAGGGAGTGCAAGAAGAGAGAGATGGGAGTATTTGTGAATAAATCTTTGAAGGTGGCAGGACAGGTTAACAAAGCAGTTAATATAGCAGATGGAATTGAGGGCTTTATGCATAGAGTACAAAAGCCAGGAAAAAACTATGCTACATTTATAAAAAGCACTAGTAAAAGTAGCACTTTTGAACTACAAGAAAGCCCCCAGCGATTTAACATCCGCAGCACTTAAAGCAGCCAGAAGTACTGCACAAAGAACAGCTAGGCGTTGCGCAAACGACTACTGGCAACACCTATGCAGTCATATTCAGCTGGCCTCAGACACCGGAAACATCAGAGGAATGTATGATGGCATGAAGAGAGCTCTTGGGCCAACCATCAAGAAGATCACCCCCCTCAAATCTAAATCGGGGGACATAATCACTGACCAACGCAAACAGATGGACCGCTGGGTTGAGCACTACCTAGAACTGTACTCCAGGGAGAATGCTGTCACTGAGACTGCCCTCAATGCAGCCCAGCCTCTACCAGTCATGGATGAGCTGGACATACAGCCAACCAAATCGGAACTCAGTGATGCCATTGATTCCCTAGCCAGCGGAAAAGCCCTGGGAAGGACAGCATTACCCCTGAAATAATCAAGAGTGCCAAGCCTGCTATACTCTCAGCACTACATGAACTGCTATGCCTGTGCTGGGACGAGGGAGCAGTACCCCAGGACATGCGCGATGCCAACATCATCACCCTCTATAAAAACAAAGGTGACCGCGGTGACTGCAACAACTACCGTGGAATCTCCCTGCTCAGCATAGTGGGGAAAGTCTTTGCTCGAGTCGCTCTGAACAGGCTCCAGAAGCTGGCCGAGCGCGTCTACCCTGAGGCACAGTGTGGCTTTCGTGCAGAGAGATCGACTATTGACATGCTGTTCTCCCTTCGTCAGATACAGGAGAAATGCCGTGAACAGCAGATGCCCCTCTACATTGCTTTCATTGATCTCACCAAAGCCTTTGACCTCGTCAGCAGACGTGGTCTCTTCAGACTACTAGAAAAGATCGGATGTCCACCAAAGCTACTAAGTATCATCACCTCATTCCATGACAATATGAAAGGCACAATTCAACATGGTGGCTCCTCATCAGAGCCCTTTCCTATCCTGAGTGGTGTGAAACAGGGCTGTGTTCTCGCACCCACACTTTTTGGGATTTTCTTCTCCCTGCTGCTTTCACATGCGTTCAAATCCTCTGAAGAAGGAATTTTCCTCCACACAAGATCAGGGGGCAGGTTGTTCAACCTTGCCCGTCTAAGAGCGAAGTCCAAAGTACGGAAAGTCCTCATCAGAGAACTCCTCTTTGCTGACGATGCTGCTTTAACATCTCACACTGAAGAATGCCTGCAGAGTCTCATCGACAGGTTTGCGTCTGCCTGCAATGAATTTGGCCTAACCATCAGCCTCAAGAAAACGAACATCATGGGGCAGGATGTCAGAAATGCTCCATCCATCAATATTGGCGACCACGCTCTGGAAGTGGTTCAAGAGTTCACCTACCTAGGCTCAACTATCACCAGTAACCTGTCTCTAGATGCAGAAATCAACAAGCGCATGGGTAAGGCTTCCACTGCTATGTTCAGACTGGCCAAGAGAGTGTGGGAAAATGGCGCACTGACACGGAACACAAAAGTCCGAGTGTATCAGGCCTGTGTCCTCAGTACCTTGCTCTACGGCAGCGAGGCCTGGACAACGTATGCCAGCCAAGAGCGACGTCTCAATTCATTCCATCTTCGCTGCCTTCGGAGAATACTTGGCATCAGGTGGCAGAACTATATCTCCAACACAGAAGTCCTTGAAGCGGCCAACATCCCCAGCTTATACACACTACTGAGTCAGCGGCGCTTGAGATGGCTTGGCCATGTGAGCCGCATGGAAGATGGCAGGATCCCCAAAGACACATTGTACAGCGAGCTCGCCACTGGTATCAGACCCACCGGCCGTCCATGTCTCCGTTATAAAGACGTCTGCAAACGCGACATGAAATCGTGTGACATTGATCACAAGTCGTGGGAGTCAGTTGCCAGCATTCGCCAGAGCTGGCGGGCAGCCATAAAGACAGGGCTAAATTGTGGCGAGTCGAAGAGACTTAGTAGTTGGCAGGAAAAAAGACAGAGGCGCAAGGGGAGAGCCAACTGTCCAACAGCCCCAACAAACAAATTTCTCTGCAGCACCTGTGGAAGAGCCTGTTACTCCAGAATTGGCCTTTATAGCCACTCCAGGCGCTGCTTCACAAACCACTGACCACCTCCAGGCGCGTATCCATTGTCTCTCGAGATAAGGAGGCCCAAAAGAAGAAGTTCGGCACCAGCTGGAGTATTGCGTCCAGATCTGGGCACCACACTTTAGGAAGGACTTAAAGGCTTTGGAGAGGTTACAGAAGAGATTTACTAGATTAGTTCCAGGGATGAGGGATATCAGGTATGTCGATAGAATGGAGAAACTGAGGATGTTCTCCTTAGAGCACAGAAGGCTAAGAGGAGATTTTATACAGGTGTTTAAAATCATGAAGAGTTTAGATAGAGTAAACAATGAGAAACTCTTCCCAGTTGCTGAAGGGCCGATAACAAGAGGGCAAAAACTGAGTGAGTGGAACTCACTAGCTTGGTCTTCAAAAGAGCCAGTACAAACTCAATGGGTTGAATGACCTCCTTCTATGCTGTACTTTTCAATGATTCTACATTTAATTTCATGCTATACAGCTAATATAATTATCTATGAATCTGTTACTCAATAATAGGTGAGGCTTAGAATTTTTTTGTGGATCAGACAGTACCAAATCCTTTTTACACACTTCATGGAAGTACTTCCTGAACTTGTTTATAAGCAATAAAAAAGACAAATACCTTGGGTGTTCCAGATTATATTCTGTATTATTTTTCATTACACATTTTTCCACTCTTTTGAGGACATTATTTTTATTACTTTTATGTTGCAACAACCAACAGATATTTTCCTCAATTCTGAGTACCATTTTCCATTGACCCTGCTATGACTAAGATCCTTCAAGGAGCTTTTGTGCAGTTTTCCGAGTAACACAATGTATACAAAATTAGAAAACAACAGCCTGTTCTTTTCACTGTATTCTGACATGCATAATATTATTTAGACTGTGTTTTGGATCGCTCCCAATGAACACAAAGTTGATGATTTGGATCATTTTGCAAGATCAATAAGTTTCAAAGTTTATTATGAATTAGTTTCTGATTTTTAGTAACAGTCATAACTCTTATATAAAACCCCTTCTTTATTGCACTCTAATTTTCACACATGCACATCGTAATGATGTATCAGTTTGTGTTTGAGAATGTATATCTGTTCCTTTAACATTAATAAGTACTGTATTAGCATTGTGATAAAACAACTGGTCAGTTTCAGACTGAAAATGTCAAACAATCTGCACAATGGAGTTTGTAAGCTAGCAAACAGTTGCTGGATATGGAGTTACTTGAATTCATAATAACTTTGCTATTATTCCTTTTTCATCTAATGCTGAACTTTTAAGATGTGATAATAATAATGCACATGTGTTGGGGTCCTGCTAGAACTCAACCTGCATCACTATAGAGCTGAAAATATTGAGAAAAAAATGGAAAATGTCACAAGATTGTAATTCTATTGTTAATGGAACCACAGTATTTGAATAACAAACAATATCTACCTCCATAGCATTTATTATTTTATATTGTTTACACAAAGTCTGATTCTGAATTGAAAAATGTTAAAATCAGTACCTGACCAATTGTACTGGTAAGATTGAATAGTGTACAGTCATGCATGGTATAATTTGCTGATAAAGAAATAATCAAGGCTATAACTCAACTGAGTAAATAAAATTGTAAGAACTGGGAGTATGTCCATCAACAGACTGCTGAGGCTGATTTACAGCCTTAACATCTGATAGTCATTTACTGTTGTGTATAACTGGTCTAGTTCGCATGGCATTGTCCACAATATGTCAGAGTATGGTTTCTCTCTTTCTTGAACTTGCATTTTCTGTTGTCTTCATATTCTCTTTCTTTCTCTCTCTTGATGTTGGGATCCTGCCGTGAGCTCAACCCGCAGAACTAATGAGCCCCAACCAGGTCACATAAGGGTCAGGGCAATGGTCGGAAGTCCTGCCCTGACCCTTAACTGGCAAGAGAAGAGACAGCCAGGCCAAAGAGTTTTAAAAGTGGAATTGCACAAAGTCACATGGGAAACATAAAAGAGAAGACAAGATGAAGTGCGAAGGGAAACCTCTGTTACAGTGCCATCTCCAGCTATCACAGGCAATTCCAAGTGTGATGGGGTGTGGACACATTTAACATTTATAAGTTTATTGGAATTGTTTACACAAAGTCTAAATTATTACAATTTGTGTACAATTGATTTGTTTCAAATGTAACCTAAATATAATGGGCGATTGCTTAAATAACTGGGAAAAATCCGACAAAATACGACTCCTTTCATGATATTTTTAACCAAGAAACCATGTTATCTTTCCCTTCCTGCACAATAAAAAGCTGACTCTAGGTTTCCCTATTTGATAATTTTGCATTCTGTTTTGCTCCATTTGGGGCACTTTGGAAGAAAGGCTTTCATCCAACATTACTGTCTTGCTGTTTTATTGAATTGTAAAGGAAGGAATGCCAAATTATAAAAAATTATTATTTCAAACTTATTCAGAAGTGTCTTATTTCTCTGGATGTTACAGCATCTTTATATAAATATACTTGTATGGTTGTGGATAAAATGCCTTTTATAAAATATAAAATATCTGTGGCTAGTTCAAAAAACCCTGAAACAGCCAATTAGTCATGTGACCAGCAGGTCCAACCAGTCCTGTCCCCTGTGGATTGCATCACCCCAGCAGGCCCTGGAATGCGTTTACCCACTCCCTCACTGTGCCATCCACAGGAGTCAGGACTGGTTGGACCAGCTGGTCACATGACTAACTGGTTGTTCCAGGGTTTTTTGAACTAGCCACAGAGAGTTTAAACTCAGAAAGACTGTATGCCCCTGGACTGAGAAGATCTCTCCTCTCTGCTTCCATCAATTTCTCACAAGCCTCTGAATGCACTGAAGACACATGAACCCCAAGAGAGAAAAGTCTCCTACAGCGAACAAGGTTTAAGAAGAATACTGGGCCCCAACGAAAAGCAAGATCTACCCACAATCAAGGACTCTACAGTGAGCTCGAAGAACCATAACAAAAACTCTTCAGATATTGCCTTAAACTTTTCAACTTTATTTTTCTTCTTCTCTTTTCTGTCTCTATTTGCATGTGTGTATCATGTATGCATGCTAGCATGGATCTGTCATGTATCTGTAGTCATCAACTGAATTAGAGTTTAGGATCAAGTTCAATTAATTTCAACTTTTCTTCTTTAAACATAAGAAAGCCTGTTTGTGCTTGTTTCTTTGCCTTATAATTGAAAAGTGGTGAACAAGGATTCACCAAAGGGGAGCTAAAAACACGGTGTTTTAAAAATTAAACCCTATTATGGTACGACCAGCTGAAGGCTGAGAGGGATCCCCTAGACACCTTTCTCATCTGGTCATAACAGTTTTGTTGAATGATAATTTTCCTTAATCCACTAACTGGAGATTTGAATTTGGTTTTTTAAAGACATTTTTAAAAGACATTTAAAAAAGATGACTTTGATAGCAGTTTAGAATGGTGACCTAATTTGCAACACTATATCCTACATGCAAGGACTGTGAGGAGGGAGATGAAATGTCTGTGCCTTTCCCAGCAAGAACCAAGACCCAGGAAGTTTAAAGGAACTACCTGTTCTTTTCAGCAAGCAGAGATATACTGCTGACTGCTATGTTTGAATTACTGAGTGACTGTCAATTGACAAGCTCTGCCCCCATCTGGGCTCTCTCTCTCTCTCTCTCTATTCCAGCTACAAAGCTTTCAAATCCTGCTTTTTGATTGACCACCTTTGCATATACTGGCTACAGTCAGAAACCCCATTGGAGGAAATCATCCGCACCACTATCTCCAAAGAGACCCACTGAACCAGTCATCTACCTCTTCAAAATAAAAGCCGCAGGACTACTGAATTCAGCTAGAATTCAGTTAGAAGGCAGCCAAATCACCAAACCCCACAGACTGTATACCTTTTTTATGAACTCTAACTCAACCAATCTACCTTTCCCCACTCTGTAACCTACTTGTGTGTGTAAACCTCTAGTGTGTGTGTGAGAGTAAAAGTTGGTGCATTGCTTATTATTTTATTAGTTTGCTTTAGGTACACTAAAGTTAACCTCTTTTTTTGTTAACTCAAGAAAACCTGTCCAATTGGTTCTTGTTATGATCTTAGCAAGTAAGTAATCAAACACCTACTGAATTGGCCAGTACATTCACTTTAAGAAAGAATTAAACCTGTTGTGGTCAAACAAGGACAGGAAAAAGAGGGAAGCCCTTCAACCCCTCCTCACTTGAACGTAACAAGGATAACAGGATGAACAGGGAAGAACAGGAGGAGAGTTCCAGCATGAACTGAGGGGATGGGGGATGCATGGGGTGGTGGTAGGGGGTGGTGGTGGTGGTGAGGAGCAATGGGAGCTGCAGGAGAAATGAGGAGAGAAGAATGCCAGCATGACTAGAAAGAAGTGTCTCCATGCCATTGTGACAATCACATTAACAATTTTAAAACAATTTAACACATATCCAAAATTCCTTGCGATCTCTCCACAAGAAGTAAAGGAAAGTGCCCACACATTTTGCCATGGACTCTGCTCTAAAATTGTTGGAATGTTGGGTCTACTTACTGCTTAAATTAAGGCAAGTCTGTTCCACATTGCACTTCATTGTAACTACATGTCATAGCAGAACATTCAGGGCATTTTGGATTGTCAGTTTTTGTGAAGCTATTGGTCAGCCTTTACTAGTTTTTAGGCTGGTGCGTCTGCCTATAATAGAAGAATTTTGAAAAGTGTCTCTTTCTGTTCCAAAATACTGACAGTGACACAGGCCCTAAATTTCCTCAGGGCCTGGGGCACATTCCCAGTGTAAAATGATCATGAGCAGCAAAGGAGACAGAAAATTGGGTGAGACCTAGGTCTCTGACGCGGGTACTCATGAAAAGGAATGTCCATTCAAGTGTTGGGCAAGGGTAAGTTCTAGCAGGAAGGAGGGAGGTATGGAGGGATGGCATCCCTCTCTGGAATTTTACATTTCCAGCTCCTGAGTGGGCAGTAATCCTGATGCTCGAAAGATCCTGCTGCTCAGGTCAATTGAAGGCCACAAGTAGGGACCACCATGGTGTCCCAGCCTGGGGCTTGGCTTGTAATGCTCCTGAAGACTGAGCATCAGTCAAAACATTTCAGAAGTTGCAAACAGTGAAATAATTGAAGTATGTTCAAAGAAAATATCAATAGAATGTTTGTAATAATTGTACTGCCACTTCTGCATTATTGGAAACAATTTTCTGTTGTGCACTGACTTTGGCTGCACACTGGTACAAAAGTGACAGTACCATTTGGTTATCAAAGTCCAATCTGACACCTGAGTGTACTAATGCCATGTGATGTGAAAGTCACAGGTGGTTTGAGCTTGCACTGCTTGCAGTATAACTCCAGTTCAATATGACGCTCCATTTTGAAAGTCCCCAGGTCTTGAAATTTTATATTTGTGTGGGGCCTTTTTATTGTGGTGGAAAGCAAATGCTGTTCTCTCCGAACATTAATAATTAACTGGCTGGGGAGTGTATACATGCAGAGAATTCTTTTAAGGCTTGGAGGGTGCGATCTGAAGGGGTGTGCAGTTAAACCATAACTCCTGTCTGCTGGTCCTATATCATACATGATACAGTCCAATCTAAATAGCTGCAATATAACTCAGTCTTTAGATATACTATTAAAATTTCTGAAATATAACTCAGCCTTAGGTTAGTGTATATATATTATTAACATATATAGGCATTAAGCAGTTAGCTGGTAAAACAAATATTCTTGAAGTTAAAAGCACTTTATCACTTGATGCTCAGTATTAGGACTGAAATCCCCAGTTCAACATTGTTAAAAATTTAATATTCTCTATCTTTACATTTCTAAGTTGTATTAGAAACTCCTTACCTTCTTACAGACTGCAAATGAATTTCACTGCTGGGTGACAAAAGAAGAATCAGAGAAGTGTAGGAAGGACAAGAGTATTTAATCCTTTGTGGCTTTCAGAGCTGCATTCAACTGGTCAATAAAAATAGCACCTCCTCATTTTCACTTAGCCTATCTGCCAACCTCGATGAAAAATGTGAAATTTTCTATTCATTTGACCGGTCAAGCATGCCTGTCAAGAAACATCAATCGTGTTATTTTGGAGGCAGATCTAACAACCATTTGCTGCCTGGGGTTTGTGTTGTCAAGAGCACTATCTCTGCTTACACAGAAATCCGATCACTACACTGGTGACACCAGTTTTTATATTTAAATGAACATTGAAGCCGGTTTCAACATAACAAAAGAGGTACTACACCATACCAAACAAGTCAAACAGCCAAATTGCTGACAGTTCTGCTTATATCCAGTTACAGGCAATTCTAATACTTTAATAAGCCAAAGTCTTCACGAATTTGTAGAAACATGCCCTCAGCTTGGTACCATATTGACACTTGCAGTGCACATTGCATCTATCAGTTTGAGACCATACTGCAATATCAGTGTAAGGAGGCTCTGTGTATATAATTCATGCATCAGTCTGAGATCAAACTACAGTATCAATGTGAGGCAGTATTGCATATACAATGCCTGTATCAGTCTTGGTGTTCCATTTTGCTTCACGTGTTCTATTTCTCACACTGCTGGTGATGCATTGAAGTTTATTGTAAGTTTATTATGTACTTTTACAAATTTTGTAAGTAATGTATATTTTTGGGGAGAAAAAAATCCCAGCTGGCATGTATGTAGACTGACACATTCCAAGGTCCAGGACCACGTGCTGAGGGACGCACTGACACTTGGGGCAGCCGCTGCAAAGGCTGAATGGGGAAAGATCACTGTGTAAGGCCCTCCCGCCATAGTATACCAAGGGGCTGGAAACCGTGTAAAATTCCTCGGGCTGTATGCATCAGAAAGTGTTTGATATGAAATGTAAATGTACATTGTAAACATAACCTGTAATGGCAGGAGTAGTAAGGCACCACATGTACTGTATTGAAAGAAATTGATCTGAATTGCACTTTATGTATTGTCATATTTGAACTGTTAAATACTTTTACACATGCTATGATAAAGTATATTTTTGGAAAAAAAGTATCAATCACATGCAGTAATATTGCAGTTAACAGTAGGAGACAGTTGCATTCTCCTGCAAGTAGCAGTGTGACAGTGTGCAATTATCTTGAATGACAATTCTCCTGTTCAAGAGGGAGCTATGTAAAAGAAAGAATTTGAATGTATGTCGTGTTTTTCACATTTTCAGGATGCCCCAAAGTGCTTTTCATCCAATGAATGATCTTTTGAAGAACAGTCATGATTGTTAAATGTGTTAGCCAATTTGCACACAAGGTTCCATAAACACAAAATGAAATAAATGGCCAGTTAATTTTTTTTTTCTAGTTTTGGTTAAGAGGTGAATGGTGGCCAGAGTAGCAGGAGAACTAACCACTCTTCTTCAAACATGACCATGGATTTTACCACATCTATCTAACAGCAGGATGGGGCCTCCATTTAACACCTCATTTGAAAATTGGAAGTATGCCTTGTTCCACATGTCAAGAGAGCTTCTCAGTGGTTAAAAATGAAATTTGACAGCATCCAAAGCCTCAAAGGTAAGAATCCTGGGAAATTCCTACTTAGGTTCTTCTTGCTAATTAATGAGCACTAACTTAAATACTGATTGTACACTTCATTAATATCATTGTTACATTTAATCTTATAATGAAATATTTTAATCCTGTTTGTGACATGCCTTGGGCAAAACTGATTTAAAGGTGATCTGATGGGAAATTGTGGTTTGGGCCTTCACTGATCAAATGTTTCATTGGTCGAGAAGATGTAAAAGAAGTCAAGCGGTGAGAAAGTGAAGACAAAAGCATTCCAGCAGAAATCCTGCAGAGCATGAAAACAGACAGCTTCTTGTGTGGGAACAGAGAGATGAAACACCTCTCAGAGTCCCAGATGTAGTTAAAGAGAGAGAGAGAGACAAAATAACTGGATGCCAAGGCCACCATTTGGCCTGTGCTAGCACTGGAATTTTTTCAAGCTGATAGGTGTTGTAGTGTGGGAAGTAATGAGTAATGATTGAATTAAATCAGTCTCCATAGACTTCGCTGTGTAAAAAAAAAAGTAGAAAACTAGATCCCCTGAGTAAAGGAGAAGAAACGGGTTTCTGACCAGTAGAGGAGATATCTGACTAGGGAAGGTATCTGGCCAGAGGAGGTTTGGGACTATCCCACAGATAGACCCTCACAGGAGGACGGGGTAGGCAGAGGAACCACACGTGTACATGCCACATTGACTGGCACAACCAGGGAGTGATTACGTGGAGACCAGGACTCTACCCTGGGTGTAATGGTAATGCTGCTACGCTTTAATATTACTGTTCAAACACGAGCATGTGTCAAGTCTTACTTATACTGAATAAAATATAATCACTGTCACTAATAAGGATTAACACTTAGAATCATTTCACAATTTGGAAAAGGGGATATAGGGTTAATTGACTCAGATTGGATTGTTGGGGAGATTTTGTGCACCTTAGGTATTGGAGATATCAACATGTTAGGAGCGTGTACACGAGCAAAGTAGGATCCCAATGAAAACCTGTCAGCTTTCTCCAGTAGGCTTGTGGACCTTTATAGGTGCACTCAGCTCATTCATCCCAGAGGTCCGAGCAAATCCTCTTATGACATTCGTAATGAAGAGCACAGTGGGCGGCACAGTGGCGCAGTGGTTAGCACCGCAGTCTCACAGCTCCAGGGACCCGGGTTCGATTCCGGGTACTGCCTGTGTGGAGTTTGCAAGTTCTCCCTGTGTCTGCGTGGGTTTTCTCCGGGTGCTCCGGTTTCCTCCCACAAGCCAAAAGACTTGCAGGTTGATAGGTAAATTGGCCATTATAAATTGTCACTAGTATAGGTAGGTGGTAGGGAAATATAGGGACAGGTGGGGATGTTTGGTAGGAATATGGGATTAGTGTAGGATTACTATAAATGGGTGGTTGATGTTCGGCACAGACTCGGTGGGCCGAAGGGCCTGTTTCAGTGCTGTATCTCTAATCTAATCTAAAAAGCAGCTTAAACGTCTTTTCCTGGCCCAGTTACAATCACTCGTCAAAAGCGCCATGGGTGTGGTGGCTGTTAGGTCCAGCATATGGGACTAAATCCTGAGCTGTGCTAAACAGGCTAAAGGTGCGAGATAATAGTCTTCTACCAGAGAAACTGATGCAAAAAAATGCATCAGCCATAGAAGGGCCTTATCAACTTGCAGTAGCTTGTTATAAATGCAGGAGACTGGGACACATAGCGAAGGATTATTGCTGGGGAA
The DNA here is from genome assembly GCF_036365525.1 of Heterodontus francisci. Taxonomy (NCBI): domain Eukaryota; kingdom Metazoa; phylum Chordata; class Chondrichthyes; order Heterodontiformes; family Heterodontidae; genus Heterodontus; species Heterodontus francisci. Next base: position 42,513,565 of record NC_090395.1, on the reverse strand, counting down.
GGGGAGGACAGGCACTGATGGAACAAAGAGATCCTCTCACTCCCTATCATGTTCAGGGGAGGTCTAATCCCAGGAATCTTTCAATGAGGGAAAAGGTTGAGAAACTAGAGGAGAAATTTGATAAAATGATGGTCATGTTTATGACATCACAGGTAACCGGGGGACTCGGTTTCCATTGTGGTTATACTCTCAGCTCTTCTTCCTGCACTAACAGAAGGATGGGGAGAGGCAAGGCAATGATGAGAGATTACAGCCCCTCCTGACAGTCGACAGTGGGGCTCCGACATGCTGGTCATGCCCAACCAGTGATGTCTGCTGTTATGAATGGGGGCCAGCATCAGATGATGTTTGTCGATACAGATTCATCCGTGACCATCAGCCATACCCCACATCCTGAATGTTACCTAGTAACCAAAGGGAAAGGTTTGCTCCTAACAGGGCTTGATCGATACTTTCAAATAGCGACAGAAATTCATAGTGTCTGGCTACTCATAGATTCTGCGTTATGTGAAGTGTGATCCACAGTAGTTATGCACACTACAGATGGGAGGGAGATTTTAGGAATCGATGTGCTAGGACAATATGGTGTCCTGACAGATTATGCGAATAAGTGCCTCTGATTTTGGGGGCACGGTCCCAACCCTTGGGCAGAAATTTCAAATGCTCATTTAGTATTCACGTTTAAAAAGCAGAACATTATTTCCCTTTTGTGCGTCCCAGCCCCATGATCAACACACTCGCTCAGAAGTATAGTGAGGCTTTTGCAAAATCAAAAGATAACTGTGGGCTCTTGAACATTGAAGAGGCCATTAACAGGCCTCAGCATTCATTCACCAAACAGTATCCTATTCCGAAAGACAGTCACCCCTATGTTCATGCAACGATACATTCTCTATTACAGCAGGGTATTATTAGGAAAGGCGCGTTCACGACAAATTCGCCAATCTGGCCAGTTTAAAAAACCTGATGACAGCTGGCATCTGACTATTGACTGTCGGAAATTGAATCTTTTACAAATAGGATTAAAATATTTCAGTATAAGATTAAGTGTAACAATGAAATTAATGAAGTGTACAGTCAGTTATAGTATTTAAGTTAGTGTTCATTAATTAGCAAGAAACCTGAGGTCAGGATTTCCCAGAATTCTTACACTAGCATGTATGTTTAATTCATGTAGGTTATAAAAATATGTAGTAGATCCAAAGAAATCCCTTGGGTACTTTGTAACTTGTTTTTTTTTAAACTTGGTTTGACACCACACTGACACTGCACATGAATAATACTCTAGGGTTGTCAAGCCCAACCAGTGTAAAATAATTGTCACGCCAGCTTGCTTTGTTGAATGATAATTTTCTTTAATCCACTGACTGGAGATCTGAACTTATTTTTTTAAAAGACATTTAAAAAAGAACAAATAGAAGATGACTTTGCTAGCAGTGTAAGATGGCCAACAAATTTGCAACACTGTATCCGACATGTCAAGGCCTCTGAGGAGGGAGGTGAAATGTCTGCTCATTCCCCAGCAAAAACCAAGATCCAGGAAGTTTAAGGGAACTGCTTGTTCTTTTTCTTTTAGCAAGAAGAAATACTGCTAACTGCTGTGTTTGAATCACTGAGTGACTGTCATGTGACAAGTCCCTTCCCATCTGTGGTTTTAAGCTTGTGTTTCTCTGCAGCAGAAAAGAGAAGCTTCTGGACTCTGACACGTGCAGACCCAAGTTGGGGTCCCTCTCCCTCTCTCTTATTTCCAGCTTGAAAGCTTCAAATCCTGACCAGCTTTGCATACTCCCGCTACAATCAGAAACCCCATTGGAGGAAATCATTTGCATCGCTGTCTCCAAGTGACTCACCGAACCAGTCATCTGCCTCTTCAAATTGTAAGTCTCAGGACCACCAAATTCAGCTAGAAGCCAGCTGAATCACCAAACCCACAGATTGCATATCCTTTTTTTCTAAGGACTCTAACTCAACCAATCTACATTTCCCCACTCTGTAACCTAGTTGTGTGTGTGTAAGCTTCTAGTGTGGCTGTGTGAGTGAAAGCTAGCATGTAGTTTATTGTTTTTATTAGTTTGGTTTAGGTGCAATAAAGTTAACCTCTTTCTTTGTTAAACTCAGGAAAACTTGTCCAATTGGCTCTTGTTATGATCATAGCAAAGTAAGTAATCAAACATCTACTGAATTGGTCAATACATCCACATTCAGAAAGAATAAAACATGTTGTGGTCAAACAAGGAGAGGGAAAAGGGGAGGCCCTTCGACCCCTCCTCACTTGACCATAACACAATATACGACATACTCACATCACTTCTCTGCAGAGAAACTACTTTGCAGCAACACTGAAGTTGTGATATAAACATACTCTTAAATGAAACTGACTTCAACCCATTCAGCTCAATGCTAGTAATAAACTTTAACCCTCCATTATCTCTGTTACAATCCAAAATAATATGCCATGTATCAGTAGAAAATAATAAGGTAAACACATTGCGCTATCATAGCCCAAAATGGAGGCTACAGAATGCAGTCCTTTGATGTTGCCATCGAATGATTACTGATGTCTACTTGCCCAGGGAGTAACTATTAAGATTTCCTTATGACCGCACTCCCTAAGAATTGAATCTGTGCTGGACTCAGATGCAGGACATAAACGGAATGGATGGAATGTGTAAACATTCAAGTCATCATGTTTAATTATAAGTGATTAGACAGGATCTTTCAGCGCAGTGATTTAATTTGAACTTATCTAAATGACAGCTTTTAATTGCTTCACTAAAATGTTTCTGACTTTGCAGGAATTTAGAGTAAAATATCGCTCCACTATTTCATTTGTGCAATTCCTTTTATACTTCTAAGTGGATTGAATGATTTTCTAAAATTATAATTTATTGCGTAGTGATAGATTTTTTGAAATAACAGCAATCATCCATCATTTTATATAGGGGATGACTGTATGGCTTCAGCTCTAAATATGATCAAATGTTTAATTTGGTCAAAAAAGTATTTATTTAAAAGAAGTAATTAAGCTTAAGAGCAGTGCGTATCAAGAGTGTGAAGTTTATTGATAGAAAGTGATTCTGATTTTCAGTTGTATTTGTTCAGTTAAGTATAACCAATTAAGTGAATTATACTTTATTATTTTCCACAACTTTCAACATATTTTGTACATAGAAATAAAACAAAATGAAAATGCATTGAGTGACAATAAGATGAATTGAGGGTCTAGTTACTTCGTGAAGACTCACCCCGGAATATAATTTACTAAACATTAACATATAAATGTCTCCAGGGTTCATGGATTCTTTTCTCTAAAGCCTAAGACCAGTTTTTGAGAGGGACATTTGCCTTAAAATTTACTGCAATTTTCTGAATGTAAAATTATTTTAATAAGTGAGTATAAACATGACCCTGAATGGGATGGAGCCATGTAAACCAGGACTAATCCTTGTGCTGATTTAAATAATCTCAACAAGGGTGATGGCAGGGACAGTACTGATCTTGGTTTAGAGAGAGGAAAATCAGCCAGTTTCCTCTTTTGCTCTGAATCCAGTGATTTCTGATGAAAAGTGTGGTTACTGTATGAGGATAGGATTTGATTCAACTGCATTACCCCTCAACTTAGTGTCAGGGTCACCCATAAATAAAGGTCAATTGAATGAAGTATCAGAGCATGAGTGGAACCATAACCCAGTTTGCTTCAGCACCTTCAGGAGAGGAGTAGAGAAAAGGAAAAAGAATTGACAAAAAATACTATGAAAATAACAAACGAGCCTACAAAACTGATCAGGAAACATTGTTGTTACAACAACCTCTTTCAAAGAGCTGTTTTATGAAATCACTTTACTGCAGGAAGTAGTTTCTTATTTCCGAAATGGAATGAATATTATCAGAGTATAGAAAGATACTAAATAAAAAGAACTTGTTTACACAAAAATATTATTTCCAAACACCAAAATTATCAGAAATGAGCACTCACAGCATTTACAGAACACAAATAAAAGACACCATGCGCAAAATTGGATTTGGTCGTGCCCGTTGTCTGGGGGCCATGGGTGCTGTTTGAGAACCAAAATGGCATTCGATGTGCATGTGCACATTTCTGCTGCAGATCAAGCTAGATGCCATTTGATGAGGGTATTAGCGTGAGCAATGAACGGCAACCGAAGGTATACATAGCAGGCAGATCATGGTGTCAATCAGTGAGCTACGCTGATAAAATGCCAGTGGTGTGCCAGCTCGATGCTCCAGTGGACATCATTTCTTAACCTTGCACAGCTGAACAGTTGAGAAGCAGCAGGAAGGACTACCCCCGCCCCCCATCCTCCACCCCCCGCCCCCCAACAAACTCCCCACTAGTGCTGTTTAAAGGGATCATCACGTATTTTCAGGTTAGTTGCTGTTGATTTCTTCTGTCTTTTGTTACACTTCTACAAGTGTATGGTGCGTTCCAACGTTCTTTCAAGTTGCAAAGGTTTACAGGGAGTGGTGTGGCAGGTGCTGGAGAACTTGTTGCTGACCTCAAGGCTTCTGCACAAATTGGTTGCTCCTAGATGTGGATGCACTACTGACCATTCCCCTTAAATACAACATGATTTGAGAATGAACAGAGGCTACTTGGAGTAGGCCAAGTTTCTGGAAGAGTGGGGAAGAATAGGAGGAGAAGGGTTCTCAGCAGAAGCCCTTATCCACCCAAGGTGTTCAGGGAACAATTCTCCCACCTCAAGCTCAGTGAGGAACAATGGGCTGAATTTTCAGAGCACTGCGAAGCCAGGAATAGAGGCAGGGGGCCCTCGAAAATACTGACACTGGGTGGTGTGTCAATTTCAAGGTGCCGCCCAGCACTGGCAATAATCAGAAGATCAGGGTGGAGGGCAGGACGGGGATCCTGATCTCCTCCCAATTTAGGAAAATTAAATCAGGTAAAAAGCTTGTTAAAAGCTTGTGAAGGGGTGACCTTTAAATTTTTTAAGGGACGGACAGGTAACCCTGTGCCTTCAGGAACAGATCAGCTGAAGGCAGGCAGGTAAAGAGTGAAGAGCCAGTTATGGCTGCCCCAGAGCATCACCTAGCCCCATAAGAGAGGCAGCAGGGCAAAGGGGGCCTGGGATCCTGCTAAGGGGGTGTCATTGGCACTGCACAGGTGAGAGGGATTGTGGGCACTCAGCATCTGGACTTTGAATGGAATTGGCACTCTCCTGGCATCATGGGAGCAGATGATCAGGGAGCAAGGCTGCCAAGGACAATAGGGTGGCTACCTGCCCAGAAGGAAGGCTCCAGGCTGGCAGTGGGAGCATGACTGTCAGATTTTGGGCCCAGTGGCGATGAGGGGCAATACCTTCTGCAGGAAGGGCAGAAAATAGGGCATGAGGAGGGCATAGGAGACGAAAGAGGGACAGGAAGGCAACAGAAGCCAAACCTTCAACAGAGGATCAATCGCTGAAGACAGAGCTACTTGAATATGACTGAGAACCAGTGCTGCAGGAGACGGCGTTTGTCCAGGTCACAAACATCTATGCCCTTGTCGCCGAAGGCCTTGTATTTAACAGCACTAGTCACCATTCCCTGTCAGTGGTCATCAAGGTCACTATGGCCTAAACTTCTTTGCTTCTGGATCCTTCCAAGGATCAGCTGCAGACCTTAGTGGCATCTCAAAAACATCTTCACACCATTGCAACTTGTTGGTCACTGATGGCCTCTTTGCCAGAGCTGGAGAGTACATTCATTTAATGACAGACACGGCCTTGCAGGGGCAGAGGGCATTAGGTTTCATCTCCATTGATGGATTCCCCCAGGTGCAGGGCATCATTGATTGTACCCATTTGGCCATCATGGCACCCAATGACCAGCCAGTAAGATCCATCAACAAGACTCCCTCAAAGTCCAACTGGTCTGCAACTACCACAAAAACTTCCTCCATGTGTGCACTCACTTTCCTGGCAGCTGCCATGACTCCTTCATCCTCCACCAGTCCAGGCAGCCTCAGATCTTCACTCCAACCCCCAAAGTGCATGGGTGGATCCTAGATGACAAGGGAAATCCCTTGAAGACATGGATACTGACCCCTCTATGGGAGTCCCAGGCAGAGGCAGAGAGGTGATACAACCAATGCTAACTGCTCAGGAGGAATACTATTGAGCAGGCCATTGGGCTTCTGAAGAGGTGATTTTAGTGCCTGGACCGGTCGGGTAGTGCCCTCCAATAACCTCCTACAAGGATCTCTGTCTGCTGTGCTCTCCATAACATGGCCCTCCAGTGAGGTGTGGACCTTGAACACAATGAGGCCCTAGAAGGCAACAGCTCACTAGGGGAGGAACAGGAGAGGAGGTGGGAGAGGAGCAGGAAGAGTAGGTAGAAGGAGATGACACTGAACAGTGAGGTGCCCCTGATGCATGTCCAGGTGGCCTCCTCCGGCCACCCTTCAGGAAGATATTTCCCTCCTCTCCCTCATGGCCTCCAGCATTGGTTCCAGGTAATCATCAACAAAGCGAGGATCTGCCCTGTCCGAGGTACCAGGCCTCCGGCTCCCTGTGACATCTTGCTTCCCTCTGGTGCAGTGGGAGGCTTTTGCATAAACCCCAGATCTCTCCCTCAGGACAACCAACAGCCTCAGTGATGTATGCCGTGGGAGTCGTGGGAGTCTAAATGTATCCCACACTGCATTTGACCAACCTCCATTTCTGCTCCCATTGGCTGTAAGTGGGCAGGAAACCAGTCTCCATATCAATTAAGGGCTCACCCTCATGAAAATCTGAACTTTAATCTGTTTCCCATTGGAGGCGGTTTTCTCACCCAGAAATGACCCCGCTTCTGTTTTCTGCCACCTTAGCGAAAGTTCAGCCCAATGTGTGACACGTCTGTGTTTCAGTAAGGACATCCTCATTGAAATCTGCCATCTGCTGCATCCACAACTTCAACCTCAGAGCAGGGCAAGGACGGCATTGCCAGTGGCTGTGAAGGTGACTCTGGCGATGAACTTTTATGTATCTGCCTCCTTCCAGGCTGGAGCTGGTGATATTTGCAACATCTTGCAGTTTGCCATCCACTGCTGGGTAATGGAGTCTCTCTATTCAAATAGAGCTAACTCCATTTTATTGTCCTATGCCAGACACCAGCAAACAGGGTGAGTATGCAGCTTTTCTAGGAGTGCAGGCTTCCACAGGGTGCAGGGTGCCACACAATGCTTTGCAGGCATTGCATGTCAAATCTGCCATACACTGGAATTGAATGGGATTCCACTGCCTCATCCTCCAGCTGGTGTGCCATCATTGGCAGCACATTACGCCTAGTATCCTGGCAGCTGTCATGGTGCTTTCATTCTGTGGCACTCTGCTATGTCAGCTGCATTTGAGCTATGATGGTAAACCAGAGGGGTGGCTATGGAGTGACATGGCTTTCCACTGACATATGGCTCATGGCTTGGGTACACATATGGCAGTAAGCTGAACTTGCGTGACAGCAATCTGAGCTTCCACTGCAGCATTCAGGTGCAGAGTGGCTGCTGCTTGCGGTGCAATGGAAGTTGTGTCATCAGACATCAGACTCTGCATCATGGTTAGCTTCACAAGTGTACAAACAGAGTTGGCCACACTTTCATGCTGGAAAGGATGAACTCCAAGCTCTGCACAAAGCCCCGTGCAAAATTAGTGCTAGTCTCCTCCATGGTTGGCGACATTGAACACAAGCTTTCTGGCAGGCATCCCAATGTGTCCAGCATTTCGCTGTTCTTCTGCAGACTGCCCGATCAAAGTGCTTATATGATTGCTCTGGAGTAGAAGCCATGTGTGACCTCATCCTCTGGTGAAATGGCATCTGTGATATCCTTACCTCCTACCCTAGCTGCAGCCCATTCATGCCTGGTGTCCACATCGGATCCTACCTCTAAGCTATCCTCTAAGATACTTGCAGTGTCAGTATCTGAACTGGTGGCTGTGAGTGTGACATCAAGTGTTGTGTCTCCATCATCACTGTCTTGTTCGTGCTCTCCACTGCCTGGCCAGGTTGCATCTCTTGGTTAACTGATAGGAAAAAGGCACAAGGATAAGTTTGTGGGGAGAGGAGTGGAGGAAAGTAAAAGTTGCATGCTTACATCATCCATGGCTTGTAAATCAGAAGGGAGTGTGCGATGAGGAGCAAATAGGATGTGAGAAGGAGGATTAGGTATGAGGATACCATCATCTTCAACGGTTTCAGCCCAGCCATTGGCAATAGCATCAGCAAAGGCCATCCCAATAATGGCCAGCACCACCTTCTCCATGGGGGTTAGAACATGCAGACATGACCGTCCCCCACTGATTAGCTCCTGCTATGTCCAGTTGTGCGCCACCTTGTCTTGCAAAAGGGAGGGAAGTGTGTCGGTAAGTGTGGAGCAATCTATTTGGGTGATGTGGTTGTCATGGCTGAATAGCTTGCAATGTGTGCAAGCTGTGAGATGTGAGTGTGAGGCTTGCAGCAATGCTAAGTGTGTGAAGGTGAGATGAAGCACATGAATGTTTGATATGAGTCCTGATTCACAGAGATTGTTGTTAGGTAAGTGATGTGGATATGATTGATTCAGCAGTGGATGAGGTTACTTTTGCAGTTGTTAGGATATGGCATTTGAAGATACAGTCACTCATGTGAGGACATTGATTGCCTTATATTTACATAAGAACATAAAAAATAGGAGCAGGAATAAGCCATTCGGCCCCTTGAGCCTGTTCTGCCATTCAATAAGATCATGGCTGATCTGATCGTGGCCTAACTCCACTTTCCTGCCTTTTTCTTAAGCACTGTATCCACGTTCTCCAGACTTGACCCCTAACATTGTCTTCCATAGCAGTCTGTTCCCAATGTCTTCTGACCATATGTTTGGGGGGCCTTCTGCCCCACCCTGCAGATACAGGACATCTCTCCTCCTTTACAACTTCTCCACCAAGACCACCAGTGCAGCATCTGAAAACCTTGAAGTGCACTTTCTCCCATGTTATGCCACTCCTCACTCTTTTTCAGGTCAGATTCTCTTCAACCACAAGAATCATTTACATAGAGTCACAGAGTCATTTATGGCACAGAAGAAGGCCATTCAGCCCATTGAGTCCATGCTAACTCTCCACAGAGCTATCCAGGCAGTCCCATTCCCCCACTCGATCCCCATGGCCCTGCAAGTTTATTTCCTTCAAGTGGCCATCCAATTTCCATTTAACGTAATTGATTGTCTCCGCTTCCAACCACCTTATGGGCAGCGAGTTCCAGGTCATTACCACCTGCTGCGTAAAAAAGTTCTTCCTCATATTCCCCCTGCATCTTTTGCCCCAAACCTTCAATCTAAGTCCCCTAGTCCTAGTACCATTAGTTAGTGGGAACAGTTTTTCTTTGTCTAACTTATCTAAGCCTGTCATAATCCTGTACACCTCTAATAAATCTCCCCTCAATCTCCTTTGCTCTAAGGAGAACAACCCCAGCTTTTCCAACCTAACCCTGTAACTAAAATCTCCCATCCCTGGAATAATTTTGATAATTCTCCTCTGCACCCTCTCAAGGATCCTCACATCCTTCCTCAAGTGTGGTGACCAGAACTGGATGCAATACTCCAGTTGGGGCCTAACCAGAGCTTTATAAAGGTTCAGCATAACTTCCCTGCTTTTATTATCAGTGCCTTTATTTATGAAGCCCAAGATCCCATATGCTTTACTAACTACTCTTTCAATATGTCCTGCCACCTTCAAAGATCGATGCACATGCATCCGCAAGTCCCTCTTCCAGCTTCTGCTTTAGCCACAATGCACTTAACCTTTAAGAGGTGCAGGCTAGCTTTAATGGTGCTAGGAACTTCCAATTTTGGGTCCCCTGATGATGCGTCCAACCTATGAACAGCGCAGTTAGTGCTGGCTGGACACATAAAGCATAGAAATGTGCACGCAGCATGAAGTTAGCCTGCTGCCTGCATTGCAATTGCGGGACGTGGGTTAATCGTGCATTATGATCCGCACACCTATTTTTGGGAGCTATCCAATTTATTCCTCACCTTGTTTCCTGAGTTTTATTCCATGTTAAATTATTAATTAAAATTAATTAGTCCTCAAATGGCTGTAATTCTTAATTTCCATGCAGTTTACATGCCCATCCCATAAATAGAAAATTACACTTATTTCAGGACATATATCAGTAGATAAACTATTGAACAATATCAACTATCTAAAATCTGCATAGCAATTCATCAGGAATGTACAATGAGCAGCATAATTAACTTATTTATGATCTGGCAACAAAAGTTTGCCTGCTGATGAAAGCCTTGGACGTGGTGAAATGATTTCTGTGCCAGACTTTCCTAAGTTACGCCTTCTAAATTTAGAACAATGCAACGACCTTTCCAGTAACAGAAACTGCTGCCAATCAATTGACAAAGTACAGTCATGCTATTACCTGAAAACACAGACTTTCTCTGGCTGAAAAAATGACTCCTATACATTCCTGAAAGCATTGTTTTGTAAGCATAAATTAATCCAGGTATATATCTAATACAATGAGGCCGGTTCATTGAAATTAAAATGGGTTTGCAGGAAGTTCTAAGATCCACAAGACAAAGATGATGGAATGTGCCAGCTGGCAATTAAGAAATACCAAACTAATTAATTTAAATTGCTAACTGCAAGAACACAGATGAATTAGTCAACGATGGTGCAGAATGCAAGAAGTGACCACATTTCAACAAACCATAGTTGCAGTCAAAAAAGGTGTGGCAACTGCACAAAAATAGGATAAAAATTTAGACTAAAAATGCTCGGATTTATTAAGACGCACTTGCTCAATTTAAGTAGGGTTATCACGGCACCAAAGGACAAAGGCTTTGCGAAGGTGTAATAAAATTCTAAGCTCATTTGGAAGGACTGTTCTGATGGCTAAGTTGGTAAATATACATCAAGACAGTCCCAGGTTTAATTCCTGGTCTGTGTCGAATTGGCTGATCTCAGTGAAGGCAGTGGGTGCTTCAACTAGCCACAGTGGCCTGAGCTAAGGAGTGGGTTTCCTCCCACTCCTAATTGTAATGACTCCTGCACGAAGGCGAAGGGGCAATTTTAATCTTGCTTGCCTAGTGGAAACGGGGCAGGTGAGCAGATAAAAGCTCTTTACCATTTCATTTCCACCAACTGCCCTTTTCAATGTGCAGCTTTTGTAGTCGGCTGATGTGCCTGGCAGAGATAGCAGAGACCTCATGCATACAGACAAATCGGGCTCATTGACGAACATAGGACCAGTTTAACTTGAAATTACGAAATCACTGTCTAACCCACTAGTAAAGTCAAGTGGGATTGGTCTTTTAGAGGCACTGAAGCAGTATTTAAATGGGTACTCAGATGCATGGGAACACCATCACCTGCAAGTTCCCCTCCAAGACACATACCATCCTGACTTGGAACTGTATCGCCGTTCCTTCACTCTTGCTGGGTCAAAATCCTGGAACTCCCTTCCCAACAGCACTGTGGGTGTACCTACACCCCAAGGACTGCAGTTCAAGAAGGTGGCTGACCACCATCTTCTCAAGGGCAGTTAGGGATGGGCAATAAATGCTGGCCTATCCAGCGATGCTCACGCTCACACCCCATGAAAGAATATAAAAAAGGTAATTGAGTCATAGAATCTGTGTCCCATTGTGCTGTTTGGATGACCAGGAGAATTTCCAGCTTCTAGGTCACTTCTTTGTGCTATATTTGCTTTACTTACCCTCTATCTGCTTATTATGGCTGCTATTATTTCCGTTTCATTTGGGTTGAGGAACAGTTAAAGGAAAAGGAAACAGCACAAACATCAGCTGATCCTATTAGAAAATAGCATATCTGGGTGGCACAGTGGCGCAGTGGTTAGCACCGCAGCCTCACAGCTCCAGCGACCCGGGTTCAGTTCTGGGTACTGCGTGTCCGGAGTTTGCAAGTTCTCCCTGTGTCTGCGTGGGTTTCCGCCGGGTGCTCCGGTTTCCTCCCACCTCCAAAGACTTGCAGGTTGATAGGTAAATTGGCCATTAAAAATTGCCTCTAGTGTAGGTAGGTGGTAGGAGAATGGTGGGGATGTGGTAGAGAATATGGGATTAATGTAGGATTAGTATAAATGGATGGTTGTTGGTCAGCACAGACTCGGTGGGCCTGTTTCAGTGCTGTATCTCTTAAAAAATAAAATAAATAAATATGAGAGGGAACTGCTGATAGGAGACTGTATCCAACACACAAGGTGCACTGACCAAGAGTCAGTTTCTTGTATCTATCCAAGGAGCATTGCATTGGAAAGCTGCATTTCTCCAGGCAGACCTCTGCAGACTCCAGCAACAGGGCTTGCTAGACCAAGGGACCACAGTTTGCCAGTGGCGGTCAAATTCACCACAACCCTTAATTTCTTTACCACTAGTTCCTTCCAGTTAGCTACAAAGGACATCTCCTAGTCTACAGTGCATTAAGTCTGTCACCAAAGCCATGTTTGCCATAGCTGACCAGTACATCAACTTCTCCACTGAGCTCAACAGACAACAGGAGAGATATCAGGAACTTCAAGCACTGGTTGGCTTTCCTCGTGTCAAGTGTTGTCATAGAATGTTGCTATCTGAGCACAGAAACACCAGCCAGCAGCACCTGAACATTGCCTAGGTAGTTTCCGATTACAGAAACAGGATCATGCAAGTTTGAGCGAGGTACCTGTCAGGATGCAATTATCATGCATGATTCAACCACCACCTCCCCCCAATTTTTGAACCTTCCATCAAAAACAGGATGGTTGCTGGGGTAAAAAGGAAACACCCAACACACGTAGCTCATGGTATTCTACCACAACCCCATCGTATCTAAACAACACTGGTATAACCAATATCATGATTATTAAGCACACCATAGGGTTTCTGAAATAGAATTTATGGTATTTGAATGGGTCTGGGATACCCTACAGTAATGCCCCTCCAATTGTCTTCACATCATGGTAATATACTGCATCCTGCATGACCTTGCCATCCAGGAAGAGCTGCATTTGGATGATTCAAAGCAACAACAGTAGTCCTCATCAGACCAGGATGACTGGGGAAAGGCAAGGAAGCAGCATATGAAGGAAGGCCTTGCAACAAGAGATGGGAGATAATTGCCCAACAATTCCAGTGACCTTCTCATTCCCCTGCCATGAAAGCTTGCACAAAGCCCATCTGTATTAATAGTCCTTGTAACATCTTTCAACACTCGCATCATCCTGCATTAAAGAATGTTGAACTCATTCAACCAACTCTGATATCAATAGCATACTGACGATGCTGACTGAGAACTGCCATAAAACCACACGATAGACCAAAGAGCAAATGTGATTTAAGGTGATGTATTTAATTTACAACACAATAGTTGATGTCGAGTATACTTCGGTCAGTCTTCAACTTCTCCCTGACAATATATGCTGTCTTGTCCTGCAGACAGAGAGGGTGAGAGTTAGTGAGTGGCTGTTGACAAGGGAAGTGGAGATGTGTAGGGCTTGTACATAGAGAGCATGTGCTGAGAGCTGGAGAAAGAAGATGAAATGAGGATGGGGAGGTGATAAATGTAAAACCCACGTGTGTGAAACATGAAAGGTGGTAGGAGGCCTGGGAGAAGTTACTAGTTGTGAAAGCATTGGGATGTGAGCAGAGAGTGCTGTTGCTGTGTGATGTGAAGAAAGTAGAGGAGGAAGTGATTTGACTGGAAAGACAAAGAAAGGAGTTGCAATATACCCTTTTGGTTGTATGCTGAAGGATGTGACTTGGAGGATGAAATTGATGAAAGTCGTGGATGTGTGTCAAAAAGGAGTGTTGACAGGAGTTGTTGAGAGAGATAGAGAGATGAAGAATTTATGCTCACCTTTGCTGCTCTGGTGAGATCATTAAAGCATTGTCTACATTGAACCCAGATGCTGGCAGTGATTCTGCTGGTACTGACCCTCTCAGCCATCTCTGTCAGGCCTGCTGGATAGTCATCCTGGACAATCTCATGTGGGTGCTGATAAACAATGTCTCCCTCCTTGCCCTGACCTCCTCCACAAGGACCTCTAGGGAGCCATCAGAAAACATGGGGCAGCCCTGCAATTCATTCTCCGATATGGTACCCTTTCAGCACTATAACAAACACGTTGTAAAAAAATTCATTCCTGGGATGTAGGCATCGCTGGCGAGGCCAGCATTTATTGCCCATCCCTAGTTGCCCTTGAGAAGGTGGTGGTGAGCTGCCTTCTTGAACCGCTGCAGTCCATTGGGTTGGGTACATCTGCAGAGCTGTTGGGAAGGGAGTTCCAGGATTTTGACGCAACGACAGTGAAGGAATGGCGATATAGTTCCAAGTCAGGATGGTGTGTAAGTTGGAGGGGAACTTGCAGGTGGTGGTGTCTGCTGTCCTTGTCCTTCTAGGTAGTAGAGGTCACGGGTTTGGAAGGTGCTTTCTCAGGAACCTTGGTGCTTTGCTGCAGTGCATCTTGTAGATGGTACATACTGCTGCTATTGTGCGTCGTTGGTGGAGGGAGTGAACGTTTATGGATGGGGTGCTAATCAAGCGGGCTGTTTTGTCCTGGATGGTGTTGAGCTTCTTGAGTGTTGTTGGAGTTGCATCCATTCAGGTAAGTGGAGATTATTCCAACACACTCCTAACTTGTGCCTTGTAGATGGTGGACAGGCTTTGGGGGGAGTCAGGAGGTGAGTTAGTCGCCTCAGGATTCCTAGCCTCTGACCTGCTTTTGTAGCCACGGTATTTATATGGCTACTCCAGTTCAGTTTCTGGTCAGTGGTAACCCCCAGGATGTTGATAGTGGGGGATTCAGCGATCGTATTGCCATTGAATGTCAAGGGGAGATGGTTAGATTCTCTCTTGTTGGAGATGGTCTTTGCCTGGCGCTTGTGTGGGACGAATGTTACTTGCAACTTATCAGCCCAAACCTGGATATTGTTCAGGTCTTTCTGCATTTCTACATGGAGTGCTTCAGTATCTGAGGAGTTGCAAATGGTGCTGTACATTGTGCAATCATCAGCGAACATCCCCACTTCTGACCTTATGATTGAAGGTAGGTCATTGATGAAGCAGCTGAAGATGGTTGGGCCTCGAGCTACCCTGAGGAACTCCTGCTGAGGTGTCTTGGAGCTGAGATGATTGACCTCCAACAACTACAACCATCTTCCTTTGCACCAGGGATGACTCCAACCAGCAGAGCGTTTTCCCCCTGATTCCCATTGACTCTTTTGCTAGAGTTCCTTGATGTCATATTCGGTCAAATGCTGCCTTGATGTCAAGGGCAGTCACTCTCACCTCATCTCTTGAGTTCAGCTCTTTTGTCCATGTTTGAACCAAGGCTGTAATGAGGTCAGGAGCTGAGTGGCCCTGGCGGAACCCAAACTGAGCATCACTGAGCAGGTTATTGCTAAGCAAGTACCGCTTGATAGCACTGTCGATGACACCTTCCATCACTTTACTGATGATTGAGAATAGACTGATGGGGCGATAATTGGCCAGGTTGGACTTGTCCTGCTTTTTGTGTACAGGGCATACCTGGGCAATTTTCCACATTGCCAGGTAGATGCCAGTGTTATAGATGCAAGGGAACAGCTTGGCTAGGGGTGGGCAAGTTTGAGAGTACAGCTCTTCAGTACTATTGCCAGAATGTTGTCAGGGCCCATAACCTTTGCAGTATCCAGTACCTTCAGTCGTTTCTTGATATCACACAGAGTGAATCGAATTAACTGAAGACTGGCATCTGTGATGCTGGGGACATCAGGAGGAGGCCATGATGGATCATCAACTTGGCACTTCTGGTTGAAGGTTGTTGCAAATGCTTCAGCCTTATCTTTTGCACTGATGTGTTGGGCTCCCCCATTATTGAGGATGGGAATATTTGTGGAGCCACCTCCTCCAGTTAGTTGCTCAATTGTCACCACCATTCACGACTGGATTACCTGAAGAGCAGAGCAGCGGCAGATGGACCTGGGAGGAGGTGGATCAGGAGCGGGACCTGAAAAAGAGATCATGGGGCTCGAAGCCCTTACCTACCTGAGGACCGGAGCGGCAGCAGGCTCTCTCTCTCTCTGTGTTGGCATGTACTGAAGTTCAAAAGAGGATAAAAAGACTTATAGTGACATCAAGGGAAATCTGTAAGCTGATTAGTTGGGTAAGTAACAGCTGTTAGTGCCTGTATATAGCTTAAAAATATAAGGGGAAAGTTCTTTTTTTAAAAAAAAACCTCAAAACTTACCTTATAAATGATAAGGTTAGTACTACTTAAGTGTGTTTTTTTTAATTAGTGTAATTTATTAAGGACTTTAGATTGTAGTGGGTCGTGTTTGGAGTAGAACAAGGCCCCTAGCGTTATTAGAGTAACTAAGTAATCTAAAGGTAAGTCATGGCAGGAGAGCTTGCACCCATTCTATGCTCCTCCTAGGCTATGTGGGAAATCAGGGATGCTTCCGGTGTCCCTGATGACTATGTGTGCAGAAGTGTATCCATCTGAAGCTACTGTCTACCTGCATTACGAGGGCTGGAGCTGCGGGTGGATTTACTGTGGAGCACCCACGATGCTGAGATTGTTGTGGATAGCACGTTTAGCGAGGTGGTCACACTG
Organism: Heterodontus francisci; assembly: GCF_036365525.1. Taxonomy (NCBI): domain Eukaryota; kingdom Metazoa; phylum Chordata; class Chondrichthyes; order Heterodontiformes; family Heterodontidae; genus Heterodontus; species Heterodontus francisci. The sequence continues at coordinate 42,496,996 of NC_090395.1, read as the reverse complement.
TAGGCAAATGCTGCAAAGGCAGAAAGGGAATGAGTGACCACCAAGCAGAGTAGAGGAAGGCAAGTAGTACAGGAGTCCCCTGTGGCCATCCCCCTCTCTAACAAATATACTGTTTTGGATATTGTTGGGGGAGATGGCTCAGGAGAAAGCAGCAAGAGCCAAATTCATGGCACCATGGTTGGCTCTGCTGCAGAGGAGGGAAGGAAAAAAGAGTAGCAGGGCTATAGTGATAGGGTATTCAATCGTAAGGGGAACAGACAGGCATTTCTGCGGCCTCAAAAGAGACTCCACGATGGTATGTTGTCTCCCTGGTGCTAGGATCAAGGATATCTCTGAGCGGCGGCAGGGCATTCTGAGGGGGGAGGGCGAGCAGCCAGTTGTCGTGGTACATTTCGGTACCAACAACTTAAGTAAAAAATTAACGCAAATAGATATAAACGGTTATGATATAGTATCGATTACAGAGACATGGCTGCAAGGTTACCAAGGATGGGAACTGAACATCCAGGGGTATTCAATATTTAGGAAGGACAGTCAAAAAGGGAAAGGAGGTAGGGTAGTGTGTTAGTAAAGGAGGAAATCAATGCAATAATGAGGAAGGATATTGGCTCAGAAAATCATGACGTGGAATTTGTATGAGTGGAGCTAAGAAACACCAAGGGGCAGAAAACATTGGTGGGGGTTGTCTATAGGCCCCCAAGGAGATAGATATATTTCTTAATGCGAAAGGGATCATGGGATGGGGGGGGAGAAAGCGGGAACAGGGTACTGAATTAGACGATCAGCCATGATCTTTTTTGAATGGCCGAGCAGGCCTGAAGGGCCGAATGGCCTACTCCTGCTCCTATTTTCTATGTTTCTATGTGGCAGGACTGCAGTGCTTAGATCTGATCTGTTGGTAATGGAACCATGTAGCTCTGTCTATTGCATGGTTCTTAAACTAGTTGGCACGCAAGTAGTCCTGTGTTGTAGCTTCACCAGGCTGACACCTCATTTTGAAGTATGCCTGGTGCTGCTCCTGGCATGCCCTCCTGCACCCTTCATTGAATCAGGGTTGGTCCCCCGGCTTGATGGTCTCCACAAAGACTGTGCGGTCGTCACTCCTACCAATGCTCTCATCGACAGATGCATCTGCGGCAGGCAGATTGGTGAGGACGAGGTCAAGTATATTTTTCCTTCTTGTTGGTTCCCTCACCACCTGCTGCGGACCTAGTCTAGCAGATATGTCCTTTAGGACTCTGCCAGCTCGGTCAGTAGTGGTGCTACCGAGCCACTCTTGTGATGGACATTGAAGTCCCCCACCCAGAGTTCATTCTGCGCCTTTGCCACCTTCAGTGCTTCCTCCAAGTGCTGTTCAACATGGAGGAGTACTGATTTATCAGCTGAAGGATGGCAGTAGGTGGCAATCATCAGGAGATTTCCTTGCCCATGTTTGACCTGATGCCATAAGGCTTCATGGGGTCTGGAGTTGATGTTGAGGACTCCCAGGGCAACTCCCTCCTGACTGTATACCACTGTGCTACCATCTGTGCTGGGTCTGTCCTGCTGGTGGGACAAGACATGCCAAGGGATGATGATGGCGGTGTTTGGGACATTGTAAGGTATGATTCGGTGAGTATGACTTTTCAGGCTGTTTCTTCACTGGTCTGTGGGACAGCTCTCCCAACTTTGGCACAGCCCCCAGATGTTAGGAAGGAGGACTTTACAGGGTCGAACGGGCTGAATTTGCCATTGTCAATTCCAGTGCCTAGGTAAATGCCAGGTGGTCCGTCCGGTTTCATTCCAAATTGACTTCATAACGGTTAGATACAACTGAGCGGCTTGCTAGGCCATTTCAGAGGGCATGTAAGAGTTAACCACATTGCTGTGGGTTTGGAGTCACATGTAGGCCAGACCAGGTAAGGACAACAGAATGTGCCCCAAGGTTCTCTGATGCAGCACTCGAGGCCTTGGTGCAGGAGGTGGACAGGAGGAAGAGGCCCTTTTCCCTCAGAGGGCCAGGAGGCCCTTGAGGTAGATATTAAGGAGGCAGTGGAGCAAATAGCCATTGCAGTCAATCTTAGCAGTCTAGCCCTGATGGCCTGGGTGCAGTGTCACAAAAAGTTTAATGACCTCACACGGGTGGTTAAGATCAGTGAATGCACCGCCACATGTCATCTACTCACAAATAAATCACCAGCCTAACACACTGCTCCATACCCCCTTCACTCACCTACCAATGATCCATAACCAAGACTCAAGCCTCAAGCCTCACATTCATAGCTTCACCTCACCTTCACACACTCAGCATTGCTGCAAATTGCACACACACATTTCCCTGTTTGCACACATTGCCAACAGTGGGAGGCACATCACCAAAACATAGTGCACCAGATTCACTGACACGCTTCCATCTCTTAAGGTGGCCCATAATGGGAGGCAACATCACCTAACAGCCAATGGACAGGCATGGCTGCATGTTCTCTACCCCACGGAGGAGACAGTGCCGTAAGTCATTGATGTGACCATGACTTCGGCCATGGCCCATAGCGGGACTGAAACTATCAAAGATGTTTCTACCTCATCTAGCATCTCATGGCCCACCTGACCCTCACAATCTCTTCTGATATACAATTTGCAGATGGTGTAGTCATGCACCTCTTACTTCCACCCCCACTTCACTCAACACAAAGTTACTGCTGTGCCTTTATGCTTTCAGACACACAAGAACTACTGCCTGGCTAGAGAAAGAAGAGACTGATGAAAAAGAAACAACATTATTTGATCTTACTCTCACAGCCACCAGTTAAGTTACTGGCATTGTGCAAACTTTAGAGAATAGCTTAGAGGTGGGAGCTGCATGTGGTGAGTCACCAGGTATGAGTCAGCTGCAGCCAGGTCAGGGGGAAAGGATCATGTGGCGCAGTGGTTAGCACCACAGCCTCACAGCTCCAGCGGCCTGGGTTCAATTCTGGGTACTACCTAAGTGGAGTTTGCAAGTTCTCCCTGAGTCTGCGTGGGTTTCCTCCGGGTGCTCCGGATTCCTCCCACAAGCCAAAGACTTGCAGGTTGATAGATAAATTGGCCATTAGCAATTGCCCCTAGTATAGGTAGGTGGTAGGGAAATATAGGGACAGGTGGGGATGTGGTAGGAATATGGAATTAGTGTAGCATTAGTATAAATGGGTGGTTGATGGTCAGCATAGACTCGGTGGGCCGAAGGGCCTGTTTCAGTGCTGTATCTCTAAACTAAACTAAACTCCTCAGTGGGTGAGGTCACACAAGAATTGTGCTCCAGAGGACCCAGATGAGGACTTCGATGGGGCAGCCTACAGATAGTGGTTGATAGACATGCACACAGAAATGTTTGGTGCTTCGGCAGGCCTGTCAGAAAGCCTGATGCAACCTTCAAAGAGCGTGGAGGAACTGTCTCTAAATTGGCATTGGGCTTCATGCAGAGCTAGGAGTCGAGTGTGCAAGTGGTGACCAACTCCATGGGAACACTTGCAGAGCCAACCATGATGCAGCATTTAATGGCCGATGCCTCAGCTTCTAATGCAGCACAGGCTGAAGCCACACAATGTTTGAGTGCTACCATGGAAGCTCAGATTAAGGTCATGAAATCTCAGCTTGTTGCCATGCCAGCCCAGACTGCTGCCACCATGACTGTGGATACCAATGCTCCCAGTGGCGTGTAGTCTCTCGCAACAGTCCAGCAAGCTGAGGCACTGCCTCAAGGAAATGGTAGTGGCTCCAAACAGCACAAATCTGCTGCCTTCTCTCAAGGTTGCAGCATTCGTGCTCCCAGCACTGCTATTCCGCCAGTGCCCCTGCTGTTGCCTATCAGCCAGCCTGCTGTAGCCCATGCCCAGGTGGTGCAGTCCTAAACTGGGCCTTTTAGGCCCAGAGTTGCTCGAGGGGATCCTACAAGTTCATTTGAAGACTCCCCCACTGAAAGTCAGCAGCCATCTGTCAGCCATGCTGCAACCACTGGTGCAGCACTGCATAGAGCACTAGACCAGGCTAGACAGGCACAAAGGGAGTGTACAAGGAAAGTTGAGTTTTGCATGAAATTTTGGATTTTTATTTGATCAAGTTGGCATGGAATGGTAGTTTCGTTGCTTCTTTTATTTCAGGACTATGGCCAAAAGGACACTGTGATGGTCTGTAACAGAGGAATGGTAAGGTGTGGGGCAATTAACAATGGTGATTTGGGATTATAGTCGCAGAAACCAGAGTCGAGAAAGGTACTCACGGACAGCCGTATGGAGTGATGATGTGTCAGCTCCCTCCTCCCTTCCTCCTCCTGTTCCTCCTCCTCCTGTGACGTCACAGAATCCACGGTGGCAAGGGCTGTGTCCTCAGGATGGCCAGGTTGTAGAGGATGTAAAAGACCAACACAAATCGGGACACACTCTCCGACGAGTACTGTGGGGCTCCTCCAGAGCAGTCGAGGCAGCGGAATCATTGCTTCAACATCCCGATCATTAGCTCAATAATGGTTCCCATGGCAGCACAGCTCACATTATATGAGTGCTGGCCATGTGTGGTTGGGATGCGGAAGGGCACCATGAGCTAGGTGTAGAGCGGATAGCCCTTGTCACCCAGCAGCCACTCTTTGGTTTGATCTGCTGGCTGAAAGATTCATGGAACAGTGGAGTGGAGCAGAATGAATGCATCATGACTGCTGCCAGGATGGTGTGTTGTGTCTGGTTACACACCAACTACCCTTTGCATTTTCGGTACATTTCACCATTGACATGCAGTGCCTGCATAGCCACGTGTGTGCAGTTGATGGCACCTTGTACCATGGGGAAGCCTGCTATCCAGGCAAAGCCACGTGTGCACTCCACCTGCCCTCTCCTGACATAAAGAGCCTCTGTCATCTCTCTGATGCAGCAATGGACTGCAAACTGGGAGATGCTAGGTAGGTCACCTGCTCTAGCCTGGAAGGAACGCGATGCAAAGTAATTCAGGGCCATGGCCATCTTCAAAGCCATTGGCAGCACTGTCCTAGTATGGTTCTGAAGCTGCAGATCTGTTGCAAAAGGTGGCAGAGTTCTGTGAGCACCTACTTTGTGAATCGCAGACAACGCACACACCACCCCTGGTTTAAGTGGAGGTAAAAAAAATATTCCTGGAAGACCCTAAGTGGATAAAGGCCTCCTGCTGAGACCCATTCTCCCCTTCATCCTCTTCCCTCTGAACAACTTGTCTTCTTATTGCTGCCTCTGCACCATCACCCGCTTATGCTGCAGCCCTAGGAGGAGTGCTACTATGGTGCCTTGACTGAGAGCAAATGGCGTGCCCAGAGTCCTTACAGTCATAACCAATGCCTTACTCATGTGCAGCATCACTCCCTACAGACTACACCAACTCCTCAAACTCCCAGCAAATCCATAAAGGCAGACAGAGCCAGTGGAAAGTAGTCAGCAACTAACCTGCAAGTTAATGATGATTCTTCAAATAGCACGGATGGGGTGGGGGTCCTTTCTGCTGCTGAACACATATTTAGTCATGTGTGTTTAAGAAAGGATGTTGAACGATGAGGTCCAAATGAAGTGCTGGTGTCAAATTAGACTTAGACATTGACTGACATCACAATCTGCCTACTCTGTATACTTCTAGTGCACGCTTATAACACCTGCGCTAACGTCTTTACCAAGATGCCATTTGTCGTGGGCCACCCTGAAAGTCAGCATGAGCAGTGTGGGTGCCATTTTGCTACTAAAATGACACCTGTAGCTCTGAAACTATGGGCACTACAGAGCAGAATTTGCAGCCATAATCTGATATAACTTTAAACACTTTGGGATCCAGTAATAGGATCAGAATGTACAGTAAATAAAGAACTGGTGACAAACAAATGGGAATTCACTTAGTGCAAAACATTTTTTTAATTGAGTGTAGAAGTTGCTCTTGGTTCGAGATGCACCTGGAAGAGTTTGGATAGCCATTGTGATTGTTTCTCTTCAAAAGAGGAGAATGCATGTGAATGACACATATGGAAAAAAGGACAGCTGAACTTCAGCTTCTATTAATGCCATTACATTAATGCCACTTCAGAGAATGATACGAGAAACTTCCACTTCAAAGTTATTTTGGTCCATGTACCACATATTTGATCCATCTGTTTGTTCCTTGTTCAGTTGATAAGAGCAGGCTATTTTCCTTCTCAAGCTTTTCTTTTTAACAGAACATGGCATAAAGGCGACAATAAAATAATTCAACACTTGTATAATTTTTGTTCTGTTGAAAGGATAGCATAGTTGAAAATAGAAGAGGTTGTGAAAGGAATGATCAAAAGGCTTTTTTGAATATTCTGGTGGTGGTTTAATCTGAGACAATGACATACACTCTGTTACACTGCACTTTTGAAGTTGGTTTCTTGTAGGTTACCAGCTCTGGTAGGATGCATTCTTGGAGGTTTCACCACATGATTTCCCACACCCAGTCAAACAGCCTTTCTTCATCACATAATTTATTTTAATGCCTTATGATTTTTCTCCTGGATAGCAGTGTTCAGTAGACTAATTACTGGAGATTTCAGGACAATCTTGGAGGGTTGACAACCCTAGTTTCTTGCCTTTAGCTAGTCCTAGGACTGCAGTATCGAGTATAGGGACCCAGATCTGCTTCAAACTTGCAACAATGGATACCTGCAAGACCAACTCCAAGAGGTGGTTTGTAGTAGTTGTACAGCTGCAATTGTTAACCAGTATTTCCAAATCTTCCATCCAACACTGCAGGCTAATTCAATGGCGTGAAGATTTTAAAAGAACAGTCTGTCCATTTTTCTATAAATGTAGGCCTGGAAGTTCTAAATAGATATTGAAGGTAAAATAGATACCAGTCTCACACTTTAATAAGGAGGAAACAAACCTTTCAGTTCTTGTAAGAAATGAATTAGTTGCTAATGTAGATGTGCTGATTGAAACTGTAGAACCTGGCAGAAGGTCAAGAAAAGGTTCCCTGGCAGTTATTTAAAAAATAATGGAGCAGAAACCGGCCTTCAACTGCCAGATATGCGACACAGCAGGTGGTGGAAAGTAAGAAGTCAAAATGCTTTGCAACTCATTTCTGACATGACCTCCTACTGCACTAAACAATTGATTTGATGTGCACACACAGCTGTTTCTGAGAATCATTAGATACCATTCAAACTCAACCCCATGGTCTCTACTTTGTTTCTTTCCAATTTTTCTCATTTTCTGCCTTCTCCTGAATATTTAGACTCATTCTGGGGTACACTTCCACAGATACCAACCATCCTTTGGTACCTTTCTGAAGTGACTATTCTTCAGGGGTGAATCTAAATCATGGTAGTGGGTGGATCATTCAACGAGAGTGATGACCATAGCTGAGCTTGGTCCTGTCCATACTTGTGCACTTTGTAGTAGAAGTGAATAGCAATTAAGCACAGGGATCTTGGCTGTCATTTACCCTTCCTTCAATCTTTGGCCTCCTTGTCTCAAGAGACAATGGGTAAGCGCCTGGAGGTGGTCAGTGGTTTGTGAAGCAGCGCCTGGAGTGGCTATAAAGGCCAATTCTCGAGTGACAGACTCTTCCACAGGTGCTGCAGATAAAATTGGTTGTCGGGGCTGTTACACAGTTGGCTCTCCCCTTGCGCTTCTGTCTTTTTTCCTGCCAACTGCTAAGTCTCTTCGAAACGCCACACTTTAGCCCCGCCTTTATGGTTGCCCGCCAGCTCTGGCGATCGCTGGCAACTGACTCCCACGACTTGTGATCAATGTCACAGGACTTCATGTCGCGTTTGTAGACGTCTTTAAAGCGGAAGCAAGGACGGCCGGTGGATCTGATTCCAGTGACGAGCTCGCTGTACAATGTGTCCTTGGGGATCCTGCCATCTTCCATGCGGCTCACATGGCCAAGCCATCTCAGACGCCGCTGGCTTAGTAGGGTGTATAAGCTGGGGATGTTGGCCGCCTCGAGGACTTCTTAACCCTTCCTTAACCCAGAGATATTGTCGCAAAATGTTTGTGTGCTACTGCTGACTGGGATGAATTCATTCACAGGAGACCAAGGGCTGGATTTTTATGTCCTGCCAGGGCTGGGAATGGAGGTGGGCAGGTGAGGAAAGTACAGGCGCTGGCCAGTGTGCCGGTTTCCCGTTGCCGTTCCTGGTGCTGATGTGTTTCACCAGGGTGGGGGCGGCCCCGAGAGCCCGCCCAATCCTCTAATGAATGTAACTGAGATTGTTAAAAATCTCATTGAGAGCTCGTTGAGTACCATGTTTGGATTTTGGCGGGGGTGCACGGGCTGTATGCTGGGTCTGGGGCAGACAAGCTGCAAGGGGACGGATACACAGTGAGGAGCCAGTCATGACAGCCTCAACAAATTAGGTGGGTGCATAAAAGGGAGAACGGCTTAGAGTGTGGCTCGGCAATTGGCACACCATCAGGTCAGTACAGGTTGAGGTGAGAGTGGTTGGTAAGTGCTTGGGCAGCACAGGTGGCCATCATCCTCCTGGCAATGGGATCACAGCTCTCAGATTTTGGGTCCAGTGATGATGAGGAGCAACATCCAGGCATCGGAAGAGCAGAGGAGAGGGTCAAGGGGCAGGAAAGCAATGAGGTCATATGCTCAGCATAGGCTCAACCACTGAAGACGGAGCTACCTTGGGATGAGCAAGAACTCAGTGCTGGAGGACACTGCAACTCTCCAGGCAGATGGTCACAGAGATCTGTTCCCTCTTCGCAGAAGACCTCACACCACTGCCTGCCATGTCCTGCCAGTAGCCGTCAAAGTCACTATGACCTGGAACTTCTTCGCCTTAGATGCGGACCTTGGTGATGTATCACAAATGGCTGCACACCATTGCATCTCAAATGCCCTTTTTGTGAGAGCTGGGCAGTACATACAATTTCAGACAGATAGAGCCTTGCAGGTACAGAGGGCAGTGGGTTTCGCCTCCGACTGTGCAGGACATCAATTGCACCCATGTGACCATCAAGGCACCAAGTGACCGCCCAGTGAGATTCTTCAACGGGAAGGGCTTCCACTCCCGCAATGTTCAACTGGTCTGCAACCACAGCAAGAGCATCCTCCATGTGTGCGCTCGCTTTCCTGGCAGCTGCCATGACTCCTTCATCCTCCAGCAGTCCAAGCTGCCACAGCTCTTCATTCCATCCACCAAGCTCTGTGGATGAATTCTAGGGGATAAGGGATTTTCCTTGAAGAGATGGCAACTCACCCATCTGAGAACTGAGGCAGAGGCACAGAGGCACTACAACTGAAGCCATTTGTGGACAACCCTTGAACAGGCCATCGGACTTCTAAAGATGCAGTTCTGGTGCGTGGACTGGTCAGGTGGTGTCCTACGGTACAAGCCTGTAAGGGTCTCGTGCATTGTGGTGGTCTGCTGTACTCTCCATAACATGGCCCTCCTGAGAGGTATGGACTTTGAAGAGGGTGAGGCCCTGGGATAATCGGAGTAAGAGGAAGAGAAGAAAGAAGAAGGAGAAAGATGCAGAACCTCGAGGTGCCCTGACTGTATAGGGAGGTGCACTGATCTGGGGTGGGATTCGAGGGTCTTTTCAGGATGCCATTACTATCATGGATTATCTAATTCAGGTCCATTTCAGCTGAGCCCTTCTGACCCAGGAAGAACAGCATGGTCTGGAACTCACATTGAGCTGCCTGTGATAACATTTCCATTGAAAACACAGCCTGGAAAAGATCAACTCTTACCACCAATGAAGACTGTGCATCTGCCCAGAGGTTTCATTATCATCGTTCACAGACCCTTGTTCCCCTTCACCACTTCATTCCTCTTCTCTTCTATCTCCATTAATAAAAGGAGGCTTATACATCTGGCTTCATCGTCAATATTTACATGGTGCTCAAAAAAAGAAAAAGTGCGCAGTTACAGGTGAAAGAAACCCCAGTGACCCACACAGTGCTCTGCCGATGCGGTGACCTCCTCTCTTGGTCACTTCTACACATTGCTACCCTTCCTCGGAGGTGGTGGAGGCAGCCTGCTCGCTTGTCTCTGCCTGTGGCTGAGATGTACCTGGCAGTTGTCCTCGTCATGGAGGTGCCAGTAGCGGCATCTCCAGAGGCTGCACGTCTGTCACTGGGCCCTGCTGTACAGATACTCCCTCAGTCAGAGGGGCCAAGGAGGGCAATGAAGATGATGGCACACTGTGAGGGGTGGCACCCCCATCCTCCTTAGTGTCTGTCTTAGTCCTTGGCTGGCACTCCAGATGGCTGGAAGGCAGCACCAGTTGGGGCACAACTGGCATTCCCTCCAAATATCTCTGCACCATCAGCGCCACTCACCAGATATAGCTACATAGTGTGGAATGCATTCTGTGAATATCTGTGCGCAGTTTCTGCATCCACTTTGAGTGCTACAGCATATAGCCCTCCATGAGCTGGGCCACTTTCTCAATGGAGCAGCTCATGCGCTCAAAGCCCACTGCCTTGGTGACACATATCAGCTGAATGGACTTCTCCATTCTTAATCCATGATCCCATGTTGCCTCAGGGATCACTGACATGTGGGAGCACATTTGCTGCTGCTGATCCAAGCAGAGCCTCCTTTCCTGCGACTCCCGAGTTTCTACATCTGTGCCCAGCTGAGGAGGGCTGTGGCTGTCCTCCATCCTCCAAGGGTGCTGCCCACAGCTACCATTGCCTCTGCCTCCTCCTCCTGCTCACTCATGATGTGCGCATAGCCCTATCTATGTGGGCGCAAGGACCCACCGAGGTGACTGTACCTGCGCTTGTGGATAGTGCGCTTGTAAGATGTGACAGTGTTTGCCCTGAGGTCTGCTCTGACAGTACTTGGCCCAGTGATGGTACAGGAATTGGTCTTTGTACCTCCACACCATAACCTGTGGGAGACACAAGAAGAGATCATGAGAACTAGCCTTGGAGAGCAGAAGCCTCTGCAGTGCTGAGGTTTCACAATACAGCTGAATCTTCAGCATGCTGTCAGATGGGCTAGAGTGCAATGCACCCCCTTAATCTACGCATTCATTTTCTATTCACCCTCTGCACCAGGGATGCCTAACTCGCCTTCCCCGGCTTTCTCAGAGTCAGCTACCCGGTGATCTCTATTGCTCCCTTTCATGCTGGTGAAGATGTTTAAGAAAGGAACCCCTCCTTGTGTCTGAGCCCTTTCATGGGCTTGTCAGCCCATTTCTCCTTCAAGGACAAAAGAGAGAGAGAGATAAAGATAAGACACGGCTGGCCTTTATGACCAATGCCAGTGGCTCATTTTCATAAGAAGCTGCATGTATCAGTGGTGGCAGGTCCTCAACAGCACTATGGGATCATCAAGTATCCTTAGCACACATTCCTCCCATGTTCAGGAGCAACATATGCCCTCAGTCTCCTCAGCTGGTTTGTCTGCTGGAAGTTGAATACCCAGACGCCTGTCCTGAGGGTTTGGCATTGCACTCACCTTGCAAGAGCGAATAAGGCATTGAACATCTTCTGGCACACTGGACCCATTTCCTCCAGACCACAATCTGTCTGCTCACTATCTCTGACATCTCAATCCAGACCTACTTGGTCTGGGAAGGTGGCCTTCTCTTGTCTCCCTCTGGAAACAGGACCTCCCTCCTCTCACTCACTGCCTCCAGGAGGACATTTAGGTTGGCATCCGCAAAGTGAGGGGCTGCCATGTCCCGGAGTCCAGCCTCCTGCCTCATCTACTCCACTAGTGAAAGTACCACAGCAACTGATTCATTGAAGTAGCAGCCACAGTAATGGCTGCCATGGTCAGTTTAATTCAGGCCTGCTCTCTTTTTGTCCCACCTCCATTCCTGCCCATGCGGCCGCTAATTGGCCGCCCAACCCACCCTCCAGCCAATTAACAGTCAGCCCCTGTGAAAAAGGGAGACTATGACTGCTTCCCGCTGGGGCAAGATCAGGACCCGGAAACAGTCCTCACATCCCTTTCCTGTTCCCGGAAGGAAACTCCTGCCCCAAGGATCAAACCTGGGGCCTTCCTGACACTTATGGCTCTGCACTACGCTAGGTGCAAGATTTATCTACTGAACAATCATGGGAGACCTTTGCTTTGATCAGCAAAAAATCTTGTGATCAAAAGAGCCCATAAATTTGTCAACAGTCACATTTGCTGCACATTAGAGAAACAGAGAAAAATTGTTAATTTTGGTACCAAAAACCACTGAAGTAATCATTTTTATTTTATGTGTTTTTTGAGATAATCATATAGCACTTTTAATATCGAAAATTTCCCAAGGCGCTTCACAGGAGTGTAATCAGGCAAAAATTAACACCAAACCTTAGGTCAAATACTCCATGTGGCAGTGAGTTCCACATTCGAACCACTCTCTGGGCAAAAACATTTCTCCTGAATGCATTATTGTATTTTTTAGTCACCACCTTATATTAATAACCCTTAGTTTTGCACGAGAAATAAAAATATCTCTATGTCTATCCTATCGAATCCTTACATAACATGAAAGACCTCTATTAGGTCAACCTCAACCTTCTCTTTTCTAGAGAAAAGAGTTTCAGCCTGTTCAGCCTTTCCTGATAGTTATAACCTCTTCGTGCTTTGTTCACTTTTCATGCTTTGTGTGATTTGTGAGTAATTTGTGTGCATGTAGACATTGATAGGCAAAAGGCAGGATTTCATTTGGTTTCATCTATGTAAGAAATGGATAACTTGCGGTAACAATTATTACAGTTGATTAGCTCTGACTACAGTAACCAACTAAGAGTAAATATGCGAATAGAAAAGCAAAATTCTGCAGATGCTGTAAGTCAGAAATAAAAATGGAAAATGCTGGAATTACTCAGCAGGTATGGAAGCATCTGTAAAGAGAGAATCAGAGTTAACAAGCTGAATTTTCCCGGCCCTGAGGAGAGGCTTTTGGGGCGAGGCAAGTAAATAGGGGGAATTGCGCCTGAATGGCTCCCCAATGCCATCCTGCCACCCAGGGGCAGGCTGGGAACAAAGTCAACAGCCCGCTCCACGAAGGTGGATAGCCAATTAGGATCTTAATGAGGGGCCACTTTCCAAAGGCGATGGCAGTTTCCTGTTGATGGAGCACCCCACCCCTTGCTGAGTGCAGAGCCTAGCAGCACCCTGGAGGTGGCTTCCTGGCAGCTGAGGCTCCATGCCCCATGAAGAAGAATGAAAGGTCACAACTAAAACCAATCATGTGAATGGGTTCCTCCTCCACACTGATGCTACGACCAAATGTGGGCCTCTTCAAACTCAAATTTGCAGAAGGCATCGGAGAGCGCATCAATGTTGAAGTGCCCTCACAATTGCCTTACTGACTCAGCAGCGGCTAACTCACCTGTTAGGGCCCTCCTGCACTGCAGACCCTCTGTTTGGGCCTCCTACCTCAGGAACCTGCCCGCTGTCCTTAATAGGACGGAAAATATGAAAGAGGCCAATTGGGAGGCCACCTCCCAGAGGGCTGTGCTGGCAGGTAACCTGATGACATGCACAGGCTTGTGACCATCCCCCTCCCTGCCCCCTGTCCCATATCATCCTGATGCCTGCCGGAAAATTCAGCCCAATGTTGATGAAAGGGTCATCGACCTGAAACAGTAACTCAGTTTCTCTCTCCACAAATGCTGGGAGACCTGCTGAGTAATTCCAACACTTTCTGTTTCTATTATGATAAATATGCGAGCCTTGGTTTTGGACGTCACCTGCAATAGCTAGTATCTCTAATGCAAACAACTCACTGGTTTCATTAAAAATGCATTTGTATAAAATTATGATTGTGCACTGGTCTTTTATATTTCAGCCTAATCTGACATGCAAAAAAAGTAAAAGCTGTCCTTCATTTATGTAAACTGTCTCACAGATGAACCGCAATCAATCTAATTTACTAACTGTAAAACAGATAAAAACGTTTCCATTATGAAACTATGTGGCTTATGAAACTATCATGACTTTAAATAATATACTATCGTAGTATTCTACCTAAGACTCGCATTAAGGTTAATTAGGAGGTGGGGGAAACCAATTCTATATAGGAGGGCACCCAGTCTATAAAACTTGGTTTGTTGCACTTAAATTTAAAATCTCATTCATTTCCAAAAGTATCTGTAGGTTACAGCACTCCAAGTGCATATCCAAGTATTTTCTAAATGCATTGAGAGTTTTTCCATCTACCACCCTTTCAGGCAGTGAATTCTAGACTCCCACAATCTTATGGGTGAAAAACAAATCTCCTCAACTCCACTCTAATCCTTCTACCAATTACACTACTGTCCCTGGAGCCAATTTCCAACATAAATCATTGACTTGAGTCACATGAAGTGAGTAAACTGGAGGAAAAAACAAAATCCTCAAAGAGTAACTTATTATTTCATGCTAACCTTCTACAATCTATTCATAGTGTTCATCTATATTTAACTTGCAGTGCTTGGTGCAAAAGCATTCCCCAATCTGTCCCCTGACGTATGAGATATGTGCCTATTTGCATTTGGAGCTACCTTTCTCAGCAAGGACTTCCTTGCCAAGTAAGTGTGTAATAAATCTGGAACAACTAAACCAGTATTTAAATTGGCACAAATCAACCCAGATCATTGGCTCCATTCTACACTCACCCCTTACCTTATGAGGGATTTGAACTTGCTTCAAAAACACAGCTGTTGCTAGCTTGTTACTGATATCTATTCTATTCTATTTTATTGCTAATACAACTGCTATTATCCTTAATCCAATCTCTACTACTTGATCCCTAAAAGAAAGGGCTTACATTGAACATAGTGCATTTCACAACCTCAGGACGTCCCAAGAGCGCTTCACAACCAATGACGTACAGAGATTGTTGTAATGCAAATGCCAATTTGCACAGTACCAGGTTCCAAAAACAGCCATGAGGTAATCTAATTTATTTCAGTGATTTGGTCTGAGGGATAAACATTGTCCATGATGCTGGGGAGAACTCCCCCCCCCCCCCCCCCTCTCTTCTTTAAATAGTGCTATGGGATTTTTTACATCCAACTGAGAAGACAGTTCAACATCCAATCCAAAGAACAGTACCTCTGACAGTACAGCACTGAAGTCAGTCTAGATTGTGTGCTAGTCTTTGGAGTGGGACCTGAACGCATGAATTTTGGGCACAGAGGCAAGTGTGCTACCACTGAACCAATAACAATTAGTCTTAAATTGACAAAGGAAGGCACTACAGTTACATCATGTGACAGATTAAGTTACAGATAGCTACACTTTAGTAATAGCATAATGCATAAGCACATAAAAAAAGGAGCGGAAGTTGGCCATTAGGCCCCTCGAGCCTGCTCCACCAATTAATAAGATCATATTGATCTGACTGTGGCCTTGTCCACTTTCCTGCCTGCACCCCCATTACCCTCAACTCCCTTATAGATCAAAAATCTGTCTAACTCAGCTCTTGAATATATTCAATGACCCAACCTCCACTGCTCTCTGGGGTAGAGAATTCCAAAGATTAACCACCCTCTCAGAGAAGAAATTCCTCCCTATCTCCAACTTAAAAGGGAGATGCCTTATTTTGAAAAAATGCCCCTTAGTTCTAGATTCCACCAAGAGGGGAAACATCCTCTCAGCATCTACCCTTTCAAGCCCCCTCAGAATCTTATATGTTTTAATAAGATCACCTCTAATTCTTCTAAACTCCAATGAGTATAGGCCCAACCTGCTCAACCTTTCATCATAAGACAACCTCTTCATCCCAGGAATCAGCCAAGTGAGCCTTCTCTGAACTGCTTCCAATGCAAATATAACCCTCCTTAAGTAAGGAGATCAAACTGTACAGAGTACTCTAGGTGTGGTCTCACCAATGCTCCTTACAATTGGAGCAAGACTTCCCTACTTTTATACTCCATCCCACATGCAATAAATTCCAACATTACATTTGCTTCATTCTGCATTCTGCAGTCTCTCCATGCAAATAATATTCTGCATGTGTTATACGGTTCAGTACTCCTCTCCTTGCAAGTAGCAACTCCTTTAATTTAACAGGATAACAGTCACAGAAGATCTGTTAGTAAAGTGCTAAATAAATGTATTTTGAACAAACATTTGACACCTATACATCTTTTTAGGCTGCGTTTGCTGACAATGTCAACAATAGGTGGCGCTGCAATGGCACATGTGCAAATGCAGCATGTGCCACTAAAACGTCACAGGCAGCTGCCAGGATTAAAGATGGTGCTGCTCAAATAATCACACAATGACAACCTAAACATATGGCAGCACACAATGGCGGGAGGGGAGGGAGCAAGCAGGCTGGGGAGGGGACGGGAGGGAGGGAGAGAGCGAGTGTGCCAGGGAGGTGAGGGGGGGAGTGAGCAAGCGGGTCAGGGAGGGAGGGAGCAAAAGGACCGGGGAGGGGAGGGAGGGAGGGAGTGAGCGGGCTGTGGAGAGGAGGGGAGGGAGGGAGTGGGCCGGGTAGGGGAGGGGAGGGAGCGAGCGGGCTGTGGGGGGAGGGAGCTAGCGGGCCGGGGGGAGGGGGGGCGGTGAGCGAGCGGGCGGGGGGTGAGGAGCGAGCGGGTGGGGGGCTGTGAGCGAGCAGGTGGGGTTGGGGAGTGAGCAGGCGGGCGACGGAGGTCGGGAGCAGGTGGTGGGGGGAAGGAGGAGAGCGCACCCGCCACCAGCAAGCTCTTCGGTCGCTCTCTCCCCGCTCCCCAGACCCCCTCTCCCCCCACCCCTGCTCTCTCCCCACTCCCCAGACCCCCTCTCCCCCCACCCCTGCTCTCTCCCTGCTCCCCAGACCCCCTCTTCCCCCACCCCTGCTCTCTCCAGCCCGGATCCCCTCACCATCTGCCTGCGTTGCGATGATATCATCTGCGCATGTGCCAACCGATCTGCCCACGTTACGCAGTGACGTAATTTGCGCATGCGCCAACCAGTCCTGGCACTGCGGAACGCAGCGCATGCGCAGAGAGTAGGAACCAATCTGCGCATGTGTGCAGACTGACGCAGTCGGATGACATAAGCTGCCGGCTGCGTTCTCAATAATCATTTTGATCTTTTTAATCATAAAATCAGAGAAATTTATGGCACAGAAGGCGGCAAATCGAAATCCTAACCCGACATGTACAACAGTATTTTGAACCAATCTTCGGTGAACTGTTTACTTGAGTTTTTCATTTCAGTCTGTTCCATTGAATTCCATCATGATATAAAAATTAGCATACTATCTATAACAGTCTAACAACAGCAACTTGGATTTACATAGCACCTTTGAGATAGTAAAATGTCCCAAAGTGCTTCACGAGAGTGTTATCGAACCAAAATTGACAACAAACCACATAATGAAATATTAGGACAGATGACCAAAGGTTTTGTCAAAGAGATAAGTTTTAAGTAGTGTTTTTAAGGAGGAGAGAGAGGTAGAGAGCTGTAGAGCTTTAGGAAGGGAATTTCAGATTGGAGTTGCCAATGATGGAGTGATTAAAATGGGGGATGCGCAAGAGGCCACAACTGGAGGAGCACAGAGATCTCAGAGAGTTATAGGGTGTTATGAACGCTGGACTTTGTAGCATGATTATCTTTTAAAACTGTGACTTTTAATGTATTGTAAAGATGGAATCAGAAAAGCCATGTGACCTCACATCAACTCTGCTTAAGGACAAGACAGGGATGTTGGTTACCAGGACAACAAAGACCTTTTTGAAAAACAGAGGGCAACGTTGTAACACCTGAAGAGCAGTGGATTTCACCCTCCCAGACTTTCAGGTCATAAAACAACAAGCCAGCAGCTCTGAAAATGTAAATGTGAGTTGCAATTGTTAACACCTGGAAACAAAGAAAAATCCAGGTGGCTCCCTGTAGCCAGACTTCTGTGCTCTGCATATTGGAAAAGCAAATGATTATTGGCTTTTGTTTTGGATAAATTACGCAGGCTTACAGAAGTCTGCAGGCTGCAAGGCAGATGGGAATACAAAGACCTGTGGTGGCAGCCTCGGTACAGGGAGAGAAAGGGAACACCTGCTCTCTGAACGTTTACACAGCGAAAGGCTGCGAAAACTTGAACCCAACTTGAAAGTTGAGGTTTGCGGAGAAGAAAAGACCAACAGGATCACCAGAAATCACCTTATTCATGGAAGTCCAGGTTGAAAGTTCTTGGAAGAAGTGGCCAGAGAGGACATTGACTTTGAGAAGGAATGGGAAATCCAACCCATTGCAACTGGGAGGACTTTGGGACTTTTCATACTTCAATGGGGATTGTGTAACTTATAAATGTGGTGTGGTGTTTTCAAGTGTTTTTAATAAGTGAAGGAAAAAATACCTTTCTCTGTAATTTGGAGTATTAGCTACTTACAATGTACTGTTTAATTAATGGTGATTTTTAGTTTAGTTGTTATAATAAAAGTATTAAAATGTGAAATCTTTTCATGTAACTCCTTAATTTGATCTGGGGAGTCCACATCTCGCCTTTTAAAGTTAATGGTCTCACTGAGGTTTTAATGTAGGGCATGAGGAGGTTTCGGAGATAGGAAAGGACAAGGCCATGGAGGGATTTGAAAACAAGTGAGACATTGTTAGTCTGGATGACAATTTAGATCAGCAAGCACAGGGACAATGGGTGAATGATACTCGATGTGAATTAGGATTTGGGTAGCAGAGGTTTGGATGAACTGAAGTTTATGAAGGGTGGAACTTGAAGGCTGACCAGGAGAGCATTTGAATCGTCAAGTCTAGAAATAACAAAGGCATGGATGAGAGTTTCAGCAGCAAATGAGCTGAAGTAGGGTCGGAATCTGCCAATGACGAGCAGATGAGGAGAAGAAGGAAGAGGAGGAGGAAGAGGAGGAGGGGAAAGGGAGGTGGCAACCAACCCATCCCCTTTTTGGCTGTGCTGTCCATGATTGTTTCATCCAACTGTGGTACGAGTGAACGTATCCCCAATTTCCCATTCAATGACAATCCCACACTTTATAGACTATCACAGCATCTTCTTGGCCACAATGCTGAAATAAAAGCTACCAAGACAAACATTCCAAACCAACTTTATCTAACAAATCACCAATATTCCATTCAAAAGCCAATTAATCACCCTTGTGCATTCCCTTTGGTGTCTTAATTCAATGTGCCATTGCCTGGCCTAACCATCCTATGTACTGTCACCCCAGTGGCTGTAGCATGACTGGCAGAAGGCTACTGACTTTCAGCGGAGTGGCAATGGTGGGATGATGAATGCTGCTAACCTGAGAAAGGCCAGAAGGTTCATGCTCCACATGCCATTGGTAAAGTTGCTGTTACCTGTCAGCCAGCCATCTCTGATTGCTGCCACCCATGTTGAGGTGTTGTAGTCCAAAGCCGGGCCTTCTAGGGCCGGAGTTGCACAAGGTCATCCTGCAAGCCATCTGCAGTCTCCCCTACTGAAAGTCAGCAGCCTTCCGCCACTGCCACTGACCTGGGGTAGCATTGCTGTAATTCTAGTAATCTGCTGGAGTGCTGTGACACCCTGCAAGTCCTTTTGAGCACTGGTATCCACAGCCATGGTGGCAGCAGTCTGAACTTACATGGCAGCAAGCTGAGTTTGCATAACTTCAATCTGAACTTCCACTGCAGCAGTCAGATGTTAGGTGGCTTCTGCTTGTGCTGCAATAGAAACTGAGGCATCATCCATCAGATGCTGCATCATGTTTGGGTTTGCAGTTGTTTCCATGGAGTTGGCTGGAAAAAAATAAACATTAAGTTCTATCCCAAACAAAAACAAGAAATGCTGGAGTCACTCAGCAGGTCACTCAGCATCTGTGGAAAGAGAAGCAGAGTTAACGTTTCGGGTCAGTGACCCTTCTTCGGAACTGACAAATATTAGAAAAGTCACAGATTATAAACAAGTGAGGTGGGGGGTGGGGCAAGAGATAACAAAGGAGAAGGTGCAGATTGGACCAGGCCACATAGCTGACCAAAAGGTCACGGAGCAAAGGCAAACAATATGTTAATGGTGTGTTGAAAGTTCTATCCCAAGCTGTTTGCAAGATTGGTTCTGGACTCATCCATACTCACAGAGAGATACAGCACTGAAACAGGCCCTTTGGCCCACCAAGTCTGTACTGACCAACATCCACCCATTTATACTAATCCTACATTAATCCCCACCACTCACCTACACAAGGGGCCAGTTACAATGGCCAATTTACCTATCGACCTGCAAATCTTTGGCTGTGGGAGGAAACCAGAGCACCCAGTAGAAACCCACACAGTCACAGGGAGAACTTGCAAACTGTACACAGGCAGTACCCAGAACTGAATCTAGGTTGCTGGAGCCATGAGGCTGTGGCGCTAAGTGTTGCGCCACTGTGCTACTCCTTCTGCATCACTCTTCTTCCTGTATGACTTCTTGCTTTTGTACCACTACCTGATCAAGTTGCAGTCCTTGGCTTCTCAAAGGGAAAAGGCACAAGGATAAGAGCATGGTGAACAGAACGCATGGAAAGCAAGAGTTGCATGCTTAGATCATCTGCAGCATGTAAATCAGAAGAGATTGTGGAACGGGGGAGGTAGGGTGTGAGCGGAGGATTAGGTATCAGCATACTGTCATTTTCTGTACATACTGTAGTCATGGCCACTACATTGGCAGCAACCACTGTCTCCTCCATTGGGGTTAGGACATGCAGGCATGCCTGTTCCCCACTGGTTAGCCCCTGCTGCCTTCGGTTGTGTGCTACTTTGTCCTGCAAGAGAGAGGAAAATGTGTCAGTGGTACAATATTTTTGGGTGATAGGCTTGTCATGGTTGAATAGCTGGAAATGTGTGTAAGGTGTAAGATGTAGGTGTGAATCTTGCAGCAGTACTAAGTGCTAAGGGTGAGGTGAAGCTATGAATGGGAGGTATGAGTTGCAATTGGCAGACATTGTTGGAAGTGAGTGATGGGGTTGTGGTGAATTGATCAGTGTGTGAGGCTTGTGGATCTGTTGTAAGGATGTGGCATTTGAGGGTATATTTCTTGAACTTGACCTCTTGTGTGAGGTCGTTAAACTTTTCCCTGCGCAACATCCAGGTCCACGGGGCTACATTGCTTGCATTGACAGGAATGGCTATCTGCTCCCACTGCTTTCACAAAGTGTGTCAGGAGGGCCTCCTAACCCCCTGTGGATAGAGAACTCCTACTGTTTATCTCCTGCACCAAGGTCTGCAGTACGGCAGCAGAGAACCTTGGAGCATGCTCTTTACCCTGTTGCACCATATTCCATCTTCTTGCAGACCAAACTGTCTTCCCCAGCCATATCTAGCACTTCCTGTAGCCAGAATGCACCTCCCCTACTATTATCGCGTGTAGGCTAGCTTTAAGTGGAGCTAGTCTTACACCAACTTAGGCTCCCTGTTGAGGAGTGCAGTCATTCAACTCCGTGGTTAGCACCAGGCTATTATTTAAATTAGCAGGCAGCACAAAATTTGTGAGTAGTTAATCCCGCGTCAAGATCCCCGTACCCCATTTCTGGGGCTATTGAGAAATTTTCCCCTATTGCCTTCAGTCTCACAATATTTAGTTGAACATGGGAAAACTTTTGGTAGTTGATATATGAGTGAAGAGTGAACAGTATGGTATGAGTTGGGACATGGGCAGCAGAGTTTTAGGTGACCTCAAGTTTATAGAGGGTGGAAGATGAAAGGCCAGCCAGGGGTGTGTTGAAATAGTCAAATGTACAAGTAACAAAGGCATGGATGAAGGTTTGAGCAGCAGATGAGCTGATACAGGGACGGAGTTGGACAATATTACAGAGGTGGAAATCGGCGGTCTTAGTGATGGTGGGACTATGTCGTCAGAAGCTCATCCAAAATCAAATACAACACCAAGTTTGCAAACAGACTGGAACAAATATTTAAATAAAAGAATAAATAAATATCACCTCAGATCATTGCACTTTCATGAAGCATGACAATGGGAAGAGCTGAGATGATGGGCTTCAGGTTTACTCTTTCTTTGGCCTCGTTATCTCGAAAGACAATGGGTAAGCGCCTGGAGGTGGTCAGTGGTATGTGGAGCAGCGCCTGCAGTGGTTATAAAGGCCAATTCTAGAGTGACAGGCTCTTCCACTGGTGCTGCAGAAAAATGTGATTGTCGGGGCTGTTACACAGTTGGCTCTTCCCGTGTGCCTCTGTCTTTTTTCCTGCCAACTACTAAGTCTCTTCGACTCGCCACACTTTAGCCCCGCCTTTATGGCTGCCCGCCAGCTCTGGTGATCGCTGGCAACTGACTCCCACGACTTGTGATCAATGTCACAGGATTTCATGTCGCGTTTGCAGACGTCTTTAAAGCAGAGACATGGACGGCCGATGGGTCTGATACCAGTGGCGAGCTCGCTGTACAATGTGTCTTTGGGGATCCTGCCATCTTCTATGCGGCTCACGTGGCCAAGCCAACTCAAGCGCCGCTGACTCAGTAGTGTGTATAAGCTGGGGATGTTGGCCGCCTCGAGGACTTCTGTTTTGGAGATATGGTCCTGCCACCTGATGCCAAGTATTCTCTGGAGGCAGCGAAGATGGAATGAATTGAGACGTCGCTCTTGGCTGACATACGTTGTCCAGGCCTCGCTGCCATAGAGCAAGGTACTGAGGACACAGGTTTGATACACTCGGACTTTTGTGTTCCGTGTCAGTGCGCCATTTTCCCACACTCTCTTGGCCAGTCTGGACATAGCAGTGGAAGCCTTTCCCATGCGCTTGTTGATTTCTGCATCTAGAGACAGGTTACTGGTGATAGTTGAGCCTAGGTAGGTGAACTCTTGAACCACTTCCAGAGTGTGGTTGCCAATATTGATGGATGGAGCATTTCTGACATCCTGTCCCATGATTTCCATTTTCTTGAGGCTGATGGTTAGGCCAAATTCATTGCAGGCAGCCACAAACCTGTCGATGAGACTCTGCAGGCACTCTTCAGTGTGAGATGTTAAAGCAGCATCGTCAGCAAAGAGGAGTTCCCTGATGAGGACTTTCCGTACTTTGGACTTCGCTCTTAGACGGGCAAAGTTGAACAACCTGCCCTCTGATGTTGTGTGGAGGAAAATTCCTTCTTCCGAGGACTTGAACGCATGTGAAAGCAGTAGGGAGAAGAAAATCCCAAAAAGTGTGAGTGCAAGAACACAGCCCTGTTTCACGCCACTCAGGATAGGAAAGGGGTCTGATGAGGAGCCACCATGTTGAATTGTGCCTTTCATATTGTCATGGAATGAGGTGATGATACTTAGTAGCTTTGGTGGGCATCTAATCTTTTCTAGTAGTCTGAAGAGACCACGTCTGCTGACGAGGTCAAAGGCTTTGGTGAGATCAATGAAAGCAATGTAGAGGGGCATCTGTTGTTCGCGGCATTTCTCCTACTCTTCACTATGGAATAATCAAGTCAGGACACCTTTCAGCAAAGAAAATCATGTAAATCTTAGATCAATAGTGTCTGCGGGAATGTAGTTTTTAAAATCTTGTAGGGAAACCTAACATTATTAGAAGCTAATTGCAAAACATTGTACTGTTACTTTAACATCTAAGGAATGAAATCCTATTTTAGTGAAAGTTGGCTTCAATACATGATCTTCTTCTTCTTCTTTGGCCTCCTTGTCTCGAGAGACAATGGTTAAGTGCCTGGAGGTGGTCAGTGGTTTGTGGAGCACCGCCTGGAGTGGCTATAAAGGCCAATTCTAGTGTGACAGACTCTTAAACAGGTGCTGCAGAAAAATTGGTTGTCAGGGCTGTTACACAGTTGGCTCTCCCCTTGCGCTTCTGTCTTTTTTCCTGCCAACTGCTAAGTCTCTTCGACTCGCCACACTTTAGCCCCGCCTATATGGCTGCCCGCCAGCTCTGGCGATCGCTGGCAACTGACTCCCACGACTTGTGATCCATGTCACAGGACTTCATGTCGCGTTTGCAGACGTCTTTAAAACGGAGACATGCACGGCCGGTGGTGGGTCTGATACCAGTGGCGAGCTCGCTGTACAATGTGTCCTTGGGGATCCTGCCATCTTTCATGCGGCTCACATGGCCAAGCCATCTCAAGCACCGTTGACACAGTAAGGTGTATAAGCTGGGGATGTTGGCCGCCTCGAGGACTTCTGTGTTGGAGATACAGTCCTGCCACCTGATGCCAAGGATTCTCCGGAGGCAGCGAAGATGGAATGAATTGAGATGTCGCTCTTGGCTGATATACATTGTCCAGACCTCGCTGCCGTAGAGCAAGGTACTGAGGACACAGGTTTGATACACTCGGACATGTGTGTTCCGTGTCAGTGCGCTCTTTTCCCACACCCTCTTGGACAGTCTGGACATAGCAGTGGAAGGCTTTCCCATGCGCTTGTTGATTTCTGCATCGAGAGACAGGTTACTCGTGATAGTTGAGCCTAGGTAGGTGAACCCTTGAACCACTTCCAGAGCGTGGTCGCCGATATTGATGGATGGAGCATTTCTGATGTCCGATCTCATGATGTTCATTTTCTTGAGGCTGATGGTTAGGCCAAATTCGTTGCAGGCAGCCGCAATCCTGTCGATGAGACTCTGCAGACACTCTTCAGTGTGAAATGTTAATGCAGCATCGTCGGCAAAGAGGAGTTCCCTGATGAGGACTTTCCGTACTTTGGTCTTCACTCTTAGATGGGTAAGGTTGAACAACCTGCCATCTGATCTTGTGTGGAGGAAAATTCCTTCTTCTGAAGACTTGAACGCGTGTGAGAGTAGCAGGGAGAAGAAAATCCCAAACAGTGTAGGTGCGAGAACACAGCCCTGTTTCATGCCACTCAGGATAGGAAAGGGATCTGATGAGGCACTGCTATGCTGAATTGTGCCTTTTATATTGTCATGGAATGAGGTGATGATACTTAGTAGCTTTAGTGGACATCCAATCTTTTCTAGTCGTCTGAAGAGACCACGTCTGCTGACGAGGTCAAAGGCTTTGGTGAGATCAATGAAAGCAACGTAGAGGGGCATCTGTTGTTTGCGGCATTTCTCCTGTAGCTGATGAAGGGAGAACAGCATGTCAATGGTCGATCTCTCTGCTCGAAAGCCACACTATGCCTCAGGGTAGACACGCTCGGCCAGCTTCTGGAGCCTGTTTAAAGCGACTCGAGTGAAGACCTTCCCCACTATGCTGAGCAGGGCGATTCCACGGTAGTTGTTGCAGTCACCGTGGTCACCTTTATTTTTATAGAGGGTGATGATATTGGCATCGCGCATGTCCTGTGGTACTGCTCCCTCGTCCCAGCACAGGCAAAGCAGTTCGTAGAGTGCTGAGAGTATAGCAGGTTTACACTCTTGATTATTTCAGGGGTAATGCCGTCCTTCCCAGGGGCTTTTCCGCTGGCTAGATACATGATAGTTGATACATTAAGAAATGTTCTGCAAACAATCTTCAAGGTCAAAATACCATATGGCAGATAGTCTCTCACTAAAACATCAGCAGCTCTTTGTAAGGCTTAATGCATCTTTTCTGACTGGCTCATGTTGATACTATTTTTATTTTCAATGTCTTGAATGTTCCAGCCAGTGAAATGGGAACAAGGGATTGTTTCATATGTTTGGTTCAAACCTCAAGCAGCATAACTGTGAAAACTTATTTTAAAAGTCAAAAACAATACTGAAGAATTATCATTGCTAACAGCAATAACAGCACTGATGCAGAAAAATAGGAGAATGTGAGTAGTGACCATGGCTTAGAAATTCGACCAAACAGCGCTCATTTTTCCTCCAAAATGGCCACCAGGAAGTGTACGCTTATTAAAGCCAGAAGTTGCCATATTAATAAGGACAAAAAATTGGTGTGTAGTATTCATGCCTGAAACAGCTGTTAGGCCCTTTGTTTTTGCAAATAAGAGGCCTAACAGTTCTTTGAAGTCCGTATGGCAAGATTAGTTTTCCCTGATGCAGCTATTATTTTTAAAAATATTGTTACAGCCAAGTGATCAGGGATTCAGTCACCCCCTAGCCCTTCTTCTTATTTGACTACAACAGGGTGTATTCCTTTTAAACAGTGGTTGTGCTTGCCACCTCTGTCAGTGTTTTACCTTTTACTGTGATCATGAATTAACCAATTGGACAGTTTTTTTTAGTTTAAACAAGAAAGAGGAAAAGTTCTTATACTTAATCTAAACTTGATTTAAAAATAATAAAAAATACGCTACACATTCACATGAAAGTCACACACATACAAATAGATTACAAAGTGGAAAGTAGTTTCTTTTTGGTTGGATTAAAGTCCAGAATAAATAAAAGTTAAATACAGCGTTGGTGGTGTTGGATGATTTGGTGGTCGTCCGGCTGAAGTTGAATTCTTGAAGTCCTTGGTTGGTCAAAGGGCACTTTGTGGCTGGCCCACTTTGCTCAAGATTTTCTTGAAGGCAGTCTTGTACGTGGCTCTCTTCCCCTGGTCTCTGGCTGTAGCAGTCTGTTGGCTTGAAGGGTCCACAGTTGCAGACTGTTTCCAAACTTGATGTTTTATGGAGAGAGAGAGAGTGGGAGAAAGAAAGGGAAGCTCACAGCCTTTTCTGCTACTGCACACTCAGTTACTGCTTGACTCTTTGTTAAAGGGGAAAAAAAACAGCTTTCCCCGAGATGAACAGACAGTCACACAGCTGCTTCAGGTTTTCTGGAGCCTTCTAATGAAATTCAAGGTTAGGACTTGGCTCCAAAAGCTCCAGGATGTCAATTTACATTTGAAGGGTGTTTGCTGTTTCAAAGTCAAGGTATTAGCATTGCCTTGACTGTCGTGCAAATGAAGCAATTTTAGGTAATTTAATCACTTAGAGCAAGCCATTGTCCTGGGTCCATGCTGCTCAAACCTCTGGTGGATCTTTTGAATATGAAAAAGTGTTTCAGATGCAAATTATAGTGGTCATCTTGGTTGTCAGTGTTTTGAAAAGTTACTGCAGGGGTTTCCCCATTAAAAGTTTAATGTAAGTTTTTCACCGATTAATTAAAAATTCTTCATTTGGCATATCAGGTTTTCTTGACAATATGCTTATTTGATAGTGCAGCTAGGAGGAGCAGGCGTGATGAGACCCAAGGCTCAATATTGGGGGGTACCTCAGACTTCACCATTCAGGCTCAGGGATATATCCCGGAATCTGCTGTGCTCGAATGTAGGCCAATGTGTTATACCAACAGCCACTAAAACAAAAAGAACACTTGGTCCATACACAGTCTTGAGAATTCAAGGACACACACACCAAACAGCTTTGACATAGTGACATTGTGTTGTTCTATATACTTGTAAAGAAAGCTTGTACTTGTAGATTACAGCAGCACATGACCAGGCTAATGTATTCATTGAGAATGTGTTACAGAAGAAGCTGGCTGTAGACAACAACAACAACTTGCATTTACAGACTTATTGCTGCTTCTCAGACTTTCTTGAGTGCTGTGCTTTCATGCTGCTGCTGGCTACTTTTTTCTGCTGCATTTCCACCCAAACAATATTGTGTATACCTGTGTCCAAGTGTCTCTTTTAGACATTTTCCATAGATGGTAAACTTTCCTTTATTCCAATAATCACTTAGAAATAATTATCCTGTATTGTACAGCAAATATAGATTTAGGAACCCTGTGTATCTACAAATCATAGTATGCAATGCAATTGGGAAATTTAATAAGGTTAAAAAAGTCACAATTACATAATTTTTAAAAATTTTTATTTATTTTTTATTTTATTTATTTAGAGATACAGCAGTGAAACAGGCCCTTCGGCCCACCGAGTCTGTGCCAACCATCAACCACCCATTTATACTAATCCTACATTAATCCCATATTCCTACCACATCCCCACCTTCCCTCAATTCCCCTACCACCTACCTATACTAGGGGCAATGAAATTTATGAATGGAGAAGTGGTCTGGAGAGGCAGTAACTATAGAAAGGTTTGGAAATTGCTTTCTAACACCAATATTTGACTCACGTTACAATATCTTAAAAGGCCCAGATGTCCTAAAATGAAACTTTCAGAGAATAACAAATTATATTTAATTATGTCAGTTACTCCTTAAATCCTGGGACGTGTCCATGTGAGTGTCAGCTGTGGCTCAGCTGTTAGCACTCATGCCTTTGAATCGCAAGGTTCTGGGTTTAAGTCCCATTCAAGGCGCGGGCACAAACATCAAGGCTGATGTTCCCGTGCAGTACTGAGGGACTGCTGAACTGCCGGAAGTTCTGTTGTTCAGATGCGACACTAAACTGAAGCCCCACATGTCTGATTAGGTGGATGTAGAAGATCCCATGGCACTCTTTCGAAGAAGAACAAGGTAATTATCCCTGGTGTCCTGGCCTATATTTATCCCTCAATCAATATTACAAAAACAGATTATCTGGCCATCACATTGCTGTCTGTGGGAGTTTACTATGCGTAAATTGGCCACTGTATGTTCTACATTACAACAGTGATGTGATGGAAACCATACCTGCCAAAATGAGACATTTTAATTTTGTCGCGTGGAACATTATTTTTCACCTGTTACTTGACTTGAAATAACTTGATTAAAAAGACCACAACAGTGGCTGAAAACTTGGCTGCACATTTGCCTTCTAAAAGACAGTTGACAGAAGAAGATAATGGGAATATTCCCTGATTTAACTAGCCAGATGAATTTTTGTCAATAGGGATGATCAAGAGACATCGAATGTGTAAGAGCCAGCATTCCACCTCCCCCCTGCCCCTCCCCCAACTGAGAGTGTCTAGTAAGCTTGGGGGAATCCACAAACCTCGCAGGAGAGGCTTTTTTTTTTCTTCGGGCTCCTTGGTGCCATACTCGGTCAAATGCTGCCTTGATGTCAAGGACAGTCACTCTCACCTCACCTCTTGAGTTCAGCTCTTTTGTCCATGTTTGAACCAAGGCTGTAATGAGGTCAGGAGCTGAGTGGCCCTGGCGGAACCCGAACTGAGCGTCACTGAGCAGGTTATTGCTAAGCAAGTGCCACTTGATGGCATTGTTGATGACACCTTCCATCACTTCACTGATGATTGAGAGTAGGCTGATGGGGTGGTAATTGGCCGGGTTGGATTTGTCCTGCTTTTTGTGTCCAGGACATACCTGGGCAATTTTCCATATTGCAAGGTAGATGCCAGTGTTTCAGCTGGAACAGCTTGGCTAGGGGCACGGCAAGTTCTGGAGCACAGGTCTTCAGTACTATTGCCGGAATTTTGTCAGGGACCCATAGCTTTTGCAGTATCCAGTGCCTTCAGTCGTTTCTTGATATCACGCGGAGTGAATCGAATTGGCTGAAGGACTTCAGGAGGAGGCCGAGATGAATCATCAACTCGGCACTTCTGGCTGAAGATTGTTGCAAATGCTTCAGCCTTATCTTTCGCACTGATGTGCTGGGTTCCCCCATCATTGAGGATGGGGATATTTGTGGAGCCACCTCCTCCAGTTAGTTGTTTAATTGTCCACCACCAATCATGGCTGTATGTGGCAGCTTAGATCTGATCCCATTGGTTATGGGATCGCTTAGCTCTGTCTATCGCATGCTGCTTATGCAGTTTGGCACGCAGATAGTCCTGTGTTGTAGCTTCACCAGGTTGACACCTCATTTTGAGGTATGCCTGGCGCTGCTCCTGGCATGCCCTCCTGCACTCCTCATTGAACCAGGGTTGGTCTCTTGGCTTGATGGTAATGGTAGAGTGGGGGATATGCCGGGCCATGAGGTTACAGATTGTGGTTGAGTACAATTCTGCTGCTGTTGATGGCCCACAGCACCTCATGGATGCCCAGTTTTTCATTGCTAGATCTGTTCGAAATCTATCCCATTTAGCACGGTGATAGTGCCACACAACACGATGGATGGTATCCTCAATGTGAAGGCAGGACTTCGTCTCCACAAAGACTGTGCGGTGGTCACTCCTACCAATACAGTCATGGACAGATGCATCTGCGGCAGGCAGATTGGTGAGGACGAGATGAAGTATGTTTTTCCCTCGTGTTGGTTCCCCCACCACCTGCCGCAGACCCAGTCTAGCAGCTATGTCCTTTAGGACTCGGCCAGCCCGGTCAGTAGTGGTGCTACCGAGTCACTCTTGGTGATGGACATTGAAGTCCCCCACCCAGAGTACATTTTGTGCCCTTGCCACCCTCAGTGCTTCCTCCAAGTGGTGTTCAACATAGAGGAGTACTGAGTCATCAGCTGAGGGAGGGCGGTAGATGGTAATTAGTAGGAGGTTACCTTGCCCATGTTTGATTTGATGCCATGAGACTTCATGGGGTCTGGAGTCGATGTTGAGGACTCCCAGGGCAACTCCCTCCCTACTGTATACCACTGTGCCACCACCTCTGCTGGGTCTGTCCTGCCGGTGGGACACGACATACCCGGGGATGGTAATGGCAGTGTCTGGGACATTGTCTGTAAGGTATGATTCCATGAGTATGATTATGTCAGGCTGTTGCTTGACTAGTCTGTGGGACAGCTCTCCCAACTTTGGCACAAGTTCCCAGATGTTAGTAAGGAGGACTTTGCAGGGTCGACAGGGCTGGGTTTGCCATTGTCGTTCCCAGTGCCTAGGTCGATGCCGGGTGGTCCGTCCGGTTTCATTCCTTTTTATTGACTTCGTAGCGGTTAGGTACAACTGAGTGGCTTGCTAGGCCAATTCAGAGGGTATGTAAGAGTTAACCACATTGCTGTGGGTCTGGAGTTACATGTAGGCCAGACCAGGTAAGGGCAGCAGATTTCCTTCCCTGAAGGACATTAATGAACCAGATGGGTTTTTACAACAATCGACAATGGTTTCATGGCCATCATTAGACTAGTTTTTAATTCCAGATTTATTAATTAAATTCAAATTCCACCTTCTGCTGTGGTGGGATTCGAACCCATGTCCCCAGAGAAATACCCTGGGTCTCTGGGTTCCTAGTCCAGTGAAAATACCACTACGCCATCGCCTACCCTGTAGGCTGTTCCAAATAGGGACCGAGTCCAACCTAGGGGTTGTTTGAATTGTGCCACACTGAAAGGAACAGACTACAATTTGAAGACAAACGAGAATGAAGGTCTCTCCCTGTCTCTCTCTCTCTCAAGCAAAGTTCCAGAGGCCCATGGAAGTAACTGAATCCTCAAGACAGAAGACCAGTGAAACAAGTTTGAAAGTGTGCACTGGGCCCCATAGAGAATTGCAAGACTTAACTTCAATCAAAGACTTTGCATCCAAGCCAAAACCAGTAGCTGAACTCCAGCTATTACTTCAAACCTTTCCCCTTCTTTCTCCTCCTCTGTCTCTATTTGCATGTGTGTTTATCGCATTTGCATGCTCGTGTAGTTGTGTCGCATATTCTTCGTAGTTTTAACTGAGTTCGAGTTTTAAGGTTAATAAACTGATACCTTTCTTGTTTAAATCTGAGAAAACCTGTCTGGTTGATTTCTTGGCCAATACAATTAGAGAGCAGTGAGCAAGGACTCACTAAGAGGGAAGCTGAAACATGATGTTTTAAAAGTTAAGCCCTGTTACAGCCAAACCGGGAAAAGGCTGATAGGGGAGCCCTGGACCACTGCCTCACCTGGTCGTAACAGTGACTACACTTCAAAAATACTTCATTGTAGAGCATGGGTACCCAACCCGAACCCAACGGGACCTGACGACACGTTTCTGTGTCGGGTTCAGGTCGGGGCGGGTTGCAATTCCAGGTCCAGCGTTTGGGCTGGGTTTGGGTCGCACCAGGTTGGACATGCTTTATCACCACCTCTGGTAAGTGGCTCCAATGTTAATGTACTTTTTGGACTTGAAAGGTGGTTTTGTTACAGTTTTTTTAAGCTTTTACAGATAAGCAACAGAGTGAAAAACAGAAGGTAGGTTAACTGAGGGTTGGGTCGGGTCGGGCACGGGAAAAAATGAAAGGACTCGGGCTCGGGTCGGATGTGGTTCTGTCGGGCTCGGGTTGGGTTTCATTTGCAGACCCGAGCCGTCCTTTACTTCATTGGCTGTAAAGTGCATTGAGATGTTTGGTGGTCATAATGTATATGCAGCTTTATCTTTTTTTTAATATAAGGAAATCACCCTCTCAGTCATGTTAATGATTGATTTATCACATTGTTTCATCCATTTATTACCATTTTATTTACCAGCTTGGATTTATTTTATTTGTTCAAGGGTCATGGGCATCACTGGCAAGGCCAGCATTTATTGCCAACCCAAATTGCCCTTGAGAAGGTGAGCTGCTTCTTGAACCACTGAAGTCCATGTTGTATATGTACTCCCACAGTGCTGTTCAGGAGGGAGTTCCAGGATTTTGACCCAGTGACAATGAAGGAACAGTGATATATCTCCAAGCCAGGATGGTGTGTGACTTGCAGGGGAACTTAAAGCATAAATAAATTGGCCAAGAAATTTGATTGTGCCCAAAATGGGGCAAAGTCAGTGGAGCAACTGCTCCTCTCTCAGTCCGTGCCAGCTTGATGCCAGAGCCGAATTTGGCTTCAAGCTTTATTTAAATGTCACTGGTCAGATGCAGTTGTCAAACAGGTACTCCCACTGCAGCTCTCCAGTCACAGCTAGCCAGCAGGTAGGGGAGGGGGTTGCAGGGGCAATCTCAGATTGGGGCCTTGAAAGTGCAGGAGCTTTTTCTGTGGATTAAGATGGAGCATTCATACCCATATTCACAGTTTCCCCTTAATGTCATCATTTGACTCGGGTTCCACTACTCCCATGGTCTTGGTCACTGATAAGGTGATCTCTGACCATTCCATTGCATCATTCATCACCAAAGCCTCTACATCCTTCCAACCCCGCTTCCTTCTGCATTCACTCCTTGAAAGAATCTCTTTCCCCAGGTTACTGCACTCTCAAACTTTCAACTGCTCAGCCTTTGTCTTTTCATTTGCCATGATACCGCTGTTAATTTGCTCCACCTTTCTCTCAACTCCACTTTCAATACCTAGATCTGCAAAAATATCTTTGCCTCCTTTCATCTCTGTTATTTCCTTGATATGGCTTCTATCGTCACTCCCTCAAGTCCAAGGGCTGCAAACTAGAATGTACTCCTACAAATGGCTTACCCATCTATTGCAGATCTGACATGATCACATCAAGCACTCCTCGGTTTCATTCTCTTCTGCTTTCCAGCATGATACTAATGCAACGCCACATTAGTTCAGTACTGAGGGAGTGCTACACTGTCAAAGGTGTTGCCTTTCAGATGAAACATTTAACTGAAGCCCCATTTGCTCTCTTAGGTAGGTATAAAAGATCCAGTGGCACTATTTGAAGATGTTTTCCCTCCGAATGTTCTGCCGAATATTTACCCCCAAGCCAACACTAGTAATGCATAGTAATTGATCATGTATTTCTGCTGTTTGCAGGAACTTGCTGTGTGCAAATTGACTGCTGTGTTTCCCTACATTGCAACAGTGACTATGCTTCAAATGTATTCATTGGCTGTTATGTGCTCTGGGCATCTTGAATTCCTGGTAGGCACTGTTTAAATGCAAGCTCTTTTTCTCTCTGCATGTTTCCATTTTCTATGCAATTGCTTTTGTTTAAATTAAATCAATTTCCAGAAGATGGCACTCATGAAGCTTTCTAAAGTTACATGTGTTTTGTTTCTCTTTCTTTGGACAACAGCACTGAAAACAATTTTGTGGGAAAGTGATTCTGGGAACTGAATTTTCATTCAGAGGGCCCCAAGATCAAATTGTAAACTGTTGGAAACACAATTCCTCACAGTGGGTGAGTTTTACTAGTTCTCAGCTGAGCTTTTAAATGGAGCAGTACATGCCAGGGGAGGAAAATGTCGCCCTTTGCCAAAGCAGTCCTGCCCTATGCAAGTTTGCCACCTATTGGCTGATCCTGGAGCAACATCTACACTAGCTGGGAGCAGCAGATTTCACATTATCCTGACCTTATTTGGCTACGATTCCAAGAGACAGCATATACTACTGTGTTCACCTACGCTGGATCTAAATCTTTCATTGTTGCTGGATTAAAAAGCCAGGAACTCCCTGTATGGCAACATTGTGGGAGGACCTTCACCAGACGGATTGCAAGGGTTCATGGAGAGGGCACACCACTACATTCTCAAGGGCAATAAGGGATGGGCAATAAATGCCAGCCTCGCCAGTGATGCCCATGTCCTGAAAATGATTTGTATAAATTAATATCGGAATACTGTGCCTCATGATTTCCAGTAGGATGAGCTCACAATCTCATTTTGAGGAATGGAAGGAAATAGCATCGCGATGGTTTCATCCTCTTAGGTGGAAGAGTAAAATCAGTAAACATAAGGGAGTGAAACTGAAAAAGCACAAAGTTGTACGAGATAAAAGGGGATCTGAAGGTAATTAACTGTGGAAAAATGTTAGCAAATAGGTCAACCAGTGGAAAGAGATATATAACATGAGATGCAGAGAGTACAAATCAAATATATTGCTATAAAGTGAAAAGGAAGTGCATCAAAGTTTAAAGAGCCATGAATAAAGTGATATAAAACTCAAAAATGAGGTAAATAATAAGGCTAGACCTAATAAAACCAAAAACAATGCCATGAGGAATATAGAAAGTAAAGTAGGGAAGTGAAAAGGCAGATTAGAATGGCTAAAAGGGAACAGAAAATGCCAAGCAGATAATATAAAAGGAAATGGTAAGGGCTTTTATTGCCATATAATAAATTAAAAAAGACTGATGACATTGGCACTCCACTACATTGTCAGGAGTCACTTTGATAAAAGACTCGTTAGGGTAGCACATTTCAGGATGATGGAGGGATTGTTATTGTGGAGGATTAAGGTATTCCAGGCACATATATTTTGCATTGGTTTTTAATAAATTATGGTTGAATTGGGAATATCAGTGTACCACTGAAGAATGTAGAACAACTGATAGAGATAATTGTGAAAAGGAATTGGCTTTGTAAACATTGACAGAACTCAAGGTGGATAGGTCATTGGGCCCTGATGGCATGCATAGCAGGCTGTTGAAAGAAGTTAGAGAAGAGATAACACAGGTTTTAGCCACAATTTTTGAATGCTCCTTAAATATGCAAATTGCGCCATGAGACTGGAAAATAGCTGATTTAATACTCGTGTTTAAGAAACGATGAAGTTTAAATCCAGTTACTGTAGATCAGTTAGTCTACAATGTCAGTTGTGCAAACTCTTCGAATTCCTAATTCATATAAAATTAATTATTTAGAAATGCAGGGTTTATTTTAAAGATCCATGACAGCATGGATTATTAAGGCTAGCTGTTTGAAAAATGTGATCTTTTATGACCAAATTGTCTAGTCAATGAGAATGTCTGTTTGGATTTTCAGAAATTGCGCAATAAGGTATCTTACAAGAAGCTTGTGAGAAAATATTTGGTGTTTGATACAAGAGGAAATGTAGTGCTGCAGATAGAAAATTGGTTGACAGGCAACAAAGAATTAAATGGGTATTGCTGAGACTGGAGAAGGGCTGTAAATAGTTTATTCCAGGGTCAACATTGGATCCATTTTTGTTCTCCATATATGTATAGATTCTTTCGACTTGGGTATAGAGAACGCAATCTCAATTTTCTGAAGAGTTAGAAGTAGTTGGATTGGCAATGAGGAGGTCTGTAAAAGACTTCAGAAAGTGACGAGATTTTCACAGTGAGTCAGGAGAGATCAGAAGATTTTTTTCATGCAGTGCTATTGGAGCATGGAATTCTTGACCACAGGAAGTGATCGAGGCAGAGATCATTGCATCTTTTGAGGGAAATTTGGATCAAAAATTTGAAGCAGAGTAAGAAACAGGTCTATGAGGAGACAGCAGTGCACTGGAATTAGTTTTGAATGCTGTAGCACAGAGACAGCTTCGGCATAATGGACCGAATGGTCTTTTTCTGTGCTGTAAATCACTATGGTTCCATGGTCCTAACCCAGTTTCAATCAATAATGTGAACAGCGTAGAATAGACCTGACAGTAAATCATAGTTAGGGAATGGGATAGTGCAATGAGGAAAATAAGAAGATTTAAATGAAAACTAAGGAGAAGCAATTGGATTTTATATTTAGTGCAAAATCAGATAACTGTATCTGTCTGGAACTCAAGTTTCAACTCCAGTTTAATCTATTGATGATTTTCTTCAATCAGACAGTTCTATCAGAAAGTGCTTTTTTTCTGGAATGGAAGCAAGTTCAGTTCTTTCCTTTATGTTTCCTTTCATTCCCCACCAAGAAGTGGAAGTTAATGAAGCTTGCAAAACTATGTGGTGGAATACCATGGGAAAATAAACATCCATCTTATGCTGGAAACTGATGAAGGCTGTTCCCTCTGGGCCAATGCTGGAGTGAACCACGACATCACATGATACAAACGGGGTCGCATTCCCTTGTATTGAGTCCCGTTTAGCAGTTTGCTCCTATCAACTTATATGAATAAATAGATCCAGTATTTTTGTGTACTTTAAGGCTAAAATAAAGTAGTTTCTTCAAATAAATGAATTATTTGTGATGCAATTTTTATTTTTCAGAAGCCACCCACAATCCTACTCTTGGTGCTGTGATATGTATTGTTCTGTATACTGCCACCATATTGGGTTTAGCCAGAGAGATTCTTAGGATTTAAACATTAATATTTATTTCATAACAACTATATACACTCCACACTGGCCTGTGTGACTCCTTCAAACGCCACACTGTATCTGTTCTCGAGTCTCTCCTACATGATCTCTTACATCATCATGATGGGCTGTATTCTCAAGATTAACCCTTTCAGACCCTTATACTACAGTTGGCAGTGAGTGTTTCTCAGGGTTTGGGTGGGAGCCTGAAAGGGTCAATGAGATCCTGGGGTAACTCAAGGTGAGGGAAATGGACCATTTGCTTTCAGCTCAATCTCCAGCACTTAACAGAAGAGGCTAAACGTTTTGTTGTGGCATTCGGAGGTGCGCTCCTGCTCCGCAATAGCTTCCGCTTGCAGGTCTCAGGCTAAAACTGCAGTTAGGCCCTGATGAGCACTTCCCAAAGTACTTCTGTCAATGAATTACTTATAAAATGTAGCCATGTTTGTTATGCAGGCATCCAATTTGTGCACAGCCAGATCCCATAAATACTAATGGGATAAATGACTCTGTTTAGTGATGTTGGTTGAGGAATAAATGTTGGCTTGGACACCAGGAAAATTCTCTGTTCTTGTTCAAAGGGATCTTTTATGTCCAGCTGAGAGGGAAGGCAAGGCCTCAGTTCAATGTCTCATCCAAAAGCACCGTTGACTGTGCAATACTCCCTCAGTACATCTTTGTAGTGTCAGGCCTGGATTAGTTGCTGAAGTCTCTGCAGTGGAACTTGCATGACCCTCAAACTTGGAGGTTAAGAGCAGGTTTGACACTTAGAGCAGCCAATAAAAAGTGCCACGCATCACAATAAAGCCATAAATGAAAGAAATCATTCCAATCATTGTTTGAATAAAAATAAATGTTAGATAAGGAACTCTTAAAAGAATAGAGAGGAACTGAGAGGATTCAGATTGTTATCAATGAAATGGATGCTAACATAAATACAGCCAGATGCAGGAGTGACTCAGCACTGGTATAAATGAACCACATAATGAGTGATCTTGTCTTTGATGTACAGGTGGGGTGGAGGGGGTGGGGGGGCGGCGGTGTTAGTTGTATTGGAAACAAAATGGGCCAATGTTTGGAGATATGATGAGTTATTGTTTGGAGGGGTTTGATTATTGGAGCAAGGATGGCTCCTCATAGCAGTAACGCTTGTTGAACACAGATATTTTTGCTTACCTTTCACTTCTGGATTCAGTGACTGGATTCAGCCATGTTGCTAATTCTGCTTCTAAACTAACCCATTCTGTATGATCAGACCATGCAATCACTCCAGATCATGTTGTGTGATGTGAGTGTGAAATTGGAAGGGACCTGATTATGTGATTCAAGGGTCCCAAACATGGAAGAGGCCACTGAGCTCAGAAGAAGAATCACTCAGCCAGGCTGAGATTGCCCCAACAATGTTGATTCAGCAAGTTAATTCTGCCTAAAAGAAGATAATTTCAGATGAGCACAACAGCTTATAGATAATAGATAAGCTCTTTTATTCAGCCAAGGCATTTGTATCCCATCTCCAGCTTGCATGACCAATTAGGGAGGGTAGGTGGGATGATGCGTCCATTCTGTCAAAGGAAGGATTTCTAATTAAAGTGACCACGGCATGAGTTACGATGGCTCACCTCTTACCTGGAGGTCCTGCTGTGGGATCTG
Source organism: Heterodontus francisci (assembly GCF_036365525.1). NCBI lineage: Eukaryota > Metazoa > Chordata > Chondrichthyes > Heterodontiformes > Heterodontidae > Heterodontus > Heterodontus francisci. Next base: position 42,458,930 of record NC_090395.1, on the reverse strand, counting down.
AGGGGCTGCAATGAGACGTGCTCTCTGGGAGGAAGAGGACAACCTCTCCAGCCAAGCAAGCATGGATAGAAGTGGCGGAGGATGTGAGCAGCAGAAATGTCATTCCTCCACCCTGGAGACAGTGCACCAAGAGGATCCAGAACCTCAGGAGGGTTTGAAAGGTGAGTAGCATCACACTTTCAGGTGCCAAGCCCCATACTCTGACTTTCCCAGCATTCTTCTGCACAGCACTCCTCAGGACAATATACCTTGCAGACACCTCACACCCCATCCGAACAGCCAACACTCACCCTCAGCCTATTGCTCTCTCACACCCAAGCCTCACAGTCACCAACAGATGTTGCCCTTCTCTCCTCTCTTACCCAAGCCATTACAAATACTCACACCTCTCTGCTTTCTCTCCTTGCAGGCGAAGACTGCACACAACTTAGTAAGAGACAGAGACATGTGGTGGAGTGGCCCTCCACTGACAGGCACCTTGTCAGCCACAGACAATGAATGCCCACCTGCTGCACCGGGAAGGAGGTCTTGTTCCAGCAGGCTGCAGATGTCAGCAATGGCCTACCATGAGAGCCTGAGCCTCCTGAGGCACTGGTGCTCAGATATATTGGGACAGCTGATTCCTCTGCCTGTAGACTGTGTGTTGGAGAAGTCTTGACTCCTTCCAACTGGATCTCGGTGTCCATCCCATCTGTCCTGCAGAGGGGCATGCGGTTGAGGGGAAGGCAGCTGGTGCTGCTGCTGGTGTTGTTCATGGCACTACTGGTGCTGTTGGTGGTGATATGGCCTTTACTTTTGCCCCTCATCAGAGGTGGATGGTGGAGCTGCATAAGCTGCTCCCATGCCGTGGTGAAGGCTGACAACAGAGAAATGCAGCTGAAGGTGAACGAAGTGCTGGAGTGGTGAAGTGTCTTCCAACGAGTTTGCAATCACCTGTGAAGCAATGAAAGTGCCCTCTGAGAGAAGAAGTGCTTTGAACAGCAGTCTCTCAATGACCATGGCTGGAGCGCGTCAGTGCAACTGATCAAAAGCTTTCCAGCTTGCCAGTTTCACTGAAGATGCTCTTCCCTCTGTGCACTGGCCTCAGTAACCCTGGCAAATTGCTGACAGGTCTGGGGAACAGGTTCCCTGGATGGGAAATCCAGACATGAGGGTTAAACTAGTTCTTAATTGGCTTTTTAATTAACTTAATAAGTTACTGATAGGTACAAAGGGTTCCCCACTCACCTTCAATCCTGCCCCACAGAATCATAGAAGAGGGCAAGATGATGCTGGGATCCCTACCCAACATCAATTTCAGGGGATTAATGCCCCTTAAGCATGCAAACCCACCTCTTGTTGCCTTGGAAAATTCCCCCTCTGTAGTGTAAGTAATAGTAATTTTGTGTCACTTCTTTTGTTGAGGAACACCACTCTGACTAAATCTCTTGGATATTATAAGGTATGAACTTTTGAATTTAATCCACTTGCTCTTAAAGCGGAGATGGATTTTCCTTCAGAGCATTTCAAATAGGTCTCCAACATGCCATCGCTGGCTTTGTCGGATGCTGAAATTGCTGAGGGTCACAGTTAGTGAGAGATTCGAAGTATTTTCAAGTATTCTCATGATTTGTTTGCTCCAGCATAGTGGTAATGTTACTGGATTAGTAATCCAGAGGCCCTAACTAATATTTGGAGACATGAGTTCAAATCCCACCGATTAATTAATAAATCTGGAATAAAAAGCTAGTCCCAGTAATGATGACCATGAAACCACTGGATTGTTGTAATAACCCATCTGATAATGTCCTTCAGGGGATGAAATCTGCTCTCCTTACCTGGTCTGGCCTACATGTGACTCCAGATTCATAGCAATGTGGCTGACTCTTAACTGCCCTCTAAAATGACCTAGCAAGCCACTTAGTTGTATCAAACTGATACAGAAAAATTGAAAAAGAATAAAACTGAATGGACCACCTGGCATTGACCTAGACACCAGAAATGACAAAGGTTCACCTTGCCCAGTTGACCCTGTAACATTTGCGCCACACAAATGCCAGGCAATGACCATCTCCAACAAGAGAGAATCTAACCATCTCCCCTTGACATTCAGTGGCATTACCATTGCTGAATCCCCTGCTATCAACATCCTAGGGGCTACCATTGACCAGAAACTGAACTGGAGTAGTCATATAAATACCGTGGCTACAAGAGCAGGTCAGAGGCTAGGAATCCTGTGGTGAGTAACTCACCTCCTGACTCCCCAAAGCCTGTCCACCATCTACAAGGCACAAGTCAGGAGTGTGATGGAATACTCTCCACTTGCCTGCATGGGTGCAGCTCCAACAACATTCAAGAAGCTCGACACCATCCAGAACAAAGCAGCCCGCTTGATTGGCACCCCATCTACAAACATTTACTCCCTCCACCACCGACGCAGAGTGGCAGCAGTGTGTACCATCTACAAGATACACTGCAGCAACACACCAAGGCCCCTTCGACAACACCTTCCAAACCCGCGACCTCTACCACCTCGAAGGACAAGAGCAGCAGATGCATGAGAACATCACCACCTGCAAGTTCCCGTCCAAGTCACACACCATCCTGACTTGGAACTATATCGCCGTTCCTTCACTGTCTCTGGGTCAAAATCCTGGAACTCCCTTCCTAACAGCACTGTGGGTGTACCTACCTCACATGGACTGCAGCGGTTCAAGAAGGTAGCTCACCACCACCTTCTCAAGGGCAATTAGGGATGGGCAATAAATGCTGGCATAGCCAGTGACGCCCACATCCCATGAATGAATTAAAAAAAACCCTGCAAAGTCCTCATCACTAACATCTGGGGACTTGTGCCAAAACTGGGAGAGCTGTCTCAGAGTGGTCAATCAATGGCCTGACATAGTCATATTCACCAAATCATATTTTACAGTCAATATCCCAGAATCCTCCATCATCATCCCTGGATATGCCCTGTCCCACCGGCAGACCAGAGCCACAAGAGGTGGTGGCACAATGATATACACTCAGGAGGGAGTGGGGCTGGGAGTCCTCAACATGGACTCCAGACCCCGTGAAGTCTCATGGCATCAGGTCAAATATGGGCAAGGAAATCTCCCGCGTTTGCCACCTATGGCCCTCCCTCAGGTGATGAATCAGTAATCCTGCATTTTGAACACCAGTTGGAAGAAGCACTGAGGGTAGCAAGGGCACAAAATGTGTTCTGGTTAGGGAACTTCATTGTCCATCACCAAGAATGACAAATCTGCCAGACTGGGCCTGTAGCAGGTGGTGAGAGGACTAGCAAGAGTGAAAGGCCTTCTTAGCCTGGTCATACCAATTTACCTGCTGCAGATGCATCTGTCCTGAAAATACTGATTGGACTGTTCACCGCACAATCCTTCTGGAGCCGAAGATCCATCTTCACACTAAGGCTAGCCTCCATCATATTGTATGGCTCTAGCATTGTGCTAAATGGGATAGATTTAGAACAAGTTCCTCTCCAGTCACCATCCTGTTTTGGAACTATATTAGCATTCCTTCAATGTTACTGAGTTAAAATCCTGGAACTCCCTCCCTAACAGCACTGTGGGTATACTTGCACCACATAGACTGCAGCAGTTCAAAAAGGCGACTCACAACCACCTTCTCAAGGGCAATTAGGGATGGGCCATAAATGATGGGATTGCCAGAGATGCTCAAACCCCAAGAAAGAATTAAAAAAATAAAAATAAAACAGATCTGGCAGCTCAAAACTGGACATCCAGGAGGCACTGTGGACCATCAGCAGCATCAGAATTGTATTCAACCACAATCTATAACCTCATGGCCTGGCATATCCCTCACTCTACCATTACAAGCAAGGGGACCAACCCTAGTTCATTAAAGAGTGCAGGGCGGCATGCCAGGAGAAGCACCAGGCATACCTAAAAAGGAGGTTCCAACCTGATGAAGCTACAACACAGGATTACATGCATGTTAAACAGCAGATGCAGCATGTGATAGAGAGAGCTAAGTGATCCCACAACCAAAAGATCAAAGTTCTACAGTCCTGCCACATCCAGGCGTGAATGGTGGTGGACAAGTAAACAACTAACTGGAGGAGGAGGCTCCACAAACATCACCATCCTAAACGAGGGGTGAGCCCAGCACCTCAGTTCAAAAGACAAGGCTGAAACATTTGCAATCATATTCAGCCAGAAGTACCAAATGGATGATCCATTGCAACCTCCTCTTGAGTTCCCTAGTATCACAGATGCCAGTCTTCAGACAATTCGATCCAATCCATGTGATGTCAAGAAACAGCCGAAAGCACTGGATACAGCAAAGGCTATGGGCCCTGACAAGATCCTGGCTGTTGTACTGAAGACTTGTGCTCCAGAACTAGCAGTGCCCCTGGCCAAGCTGTTCCAGTACAACTACAACACTGGCATCTACCCAACAATGTGGAAAATTGTCCAGCTATGTCCTCTCCATAAAAAGCAGGACAAATCCAATCTGACCAATTACCGCCCCATAGTCTACTCTCAATCATCAGCAAGGTGATGGAAGGTGTCGCTAACAGTGCCATAAAGCTGCACTTACTCAGCAATAACCTGCTCACCGATTCTCAGTTTGGATTCCGCCAGGGCCACTCCGCTCTTGACCTCATTACAGCCTTGGTTCAAACATGGACAAAAGAGCTGAACTCAAGATGTGAGGTGAGAGTGACTGCCCCTGACATCAAGGCAGCATTTGACTGAGTATGGCATCAAGCAGCCCTAGCAAAACTGGAGTCAATGGGAATCAGGGGGAAAACTCTTCACTGGTTGGAGTCATATCTAGTGCAAAGAAAGATGGTTGTGGTTGTTGGAGTTCAATCACCTCAGTCGCAGGACATCGCTGCAGGAGTTCCTCAGGGTAGTGTCCTAGGCCCAAACATCTTCAGCTGCTTCATCAATGACTTTCCCTCCAGCATAAGGTCAGAAGTGGGGATGTTCACCGATGATTGCACAATGTGCAGCATCATTCACGACTCCTCAGATCTGAAGCAGCCCATGTCCATAAGCAGCAAGAACTGAACAACATCCAGACTTGGACTGATAAGTGGCAAGTTACATTTGCGCCGCACAATTGCCAGGCATTGACCATCTCAAACAAGCGAGAATCTAACTATCTCCCCTGGGCATTCAATGGCATTACCATCGCTGAATCCCCCACTATCAACATCCTGGGCGTCACCATTGACCAAAAACTGAACTGGACAGATAAATACTGTGGCTACAAGAGCAGGTCAGAGTCTGGAAATTCTGCACTGAGTAATTCACTTCCTGTCTCCCCAATGCCTTCCCACCATCTTTAAGGCACAAGTCAGGACTGTGATGGAATACTCTCCACTTACCTGGATGGGTGCAACTCCAACAACACTCAAGAAACTCGACACCATCCAGGACAAAGCAGTCCACTTGATTGGCACCTCATCCACCAGCTTCAAAATTGACTCCCTCCACCACCGACGCACAGTGGCAGCAGTGTGTACCATCTGTAAGATGCACTGCAGCACCTCCCCAAGGCTTCTTCGACAGCACCTTCCAAACCCGCGACCTCTACCACCTAGAAGGACAAGGGCAGCAGATTTATGGGATCACCACCACCTGCAAGGTCCTCTTCAAGCCACACACCATCCTGGCTTGGAACTATATTGCTGTTCCTTCACTGTCGCTAGGTAAAATCCTGGAACTCCCTTCCGAACAGCACTGTTGGTGTACCTACACCCCAAGGACTACTGTGTTTCAAGAAGGCAGCTCACCACCAACTTCTCAAGGGCAATTAGAGATGGGCAATAATTGCTGGCCTGGTCAGTGACGCCCAAATCCCTCGACTGAATTTAAAAAAACTTTTGTGGCTGTTGCCTGCTTTCCATGACAAATAAGGCTTCTGTCACTTGTTTTATGCAACAGCAAACTAAAGACTGACTATGGTAAGTGTTATCAGTCGTGACCTGGAAGGATCTGATCATGTGAACATGAAATGCTGTAGTAACCTTCACAACCACAAGCAGAGATGTACTTATCTGGAAATTGGGCTTTGAGACAGCAAAGCTCCCTCGTGAAGTTTTCATGGTAAATCTCTTCAGATATCTCCAACCAGGTGCTCCTGAGCCTGAAAATGTGACTCTTGCGGCAAGGCTGAATGGACACCAGGTGTCTGGAATGCAGACACACCTATCTTTATTCCCTCTGCATGAATTATTCTCCCTCTTCCAAATCCAGAACAGCCAGTAGACATTTTAATACTGGTTGCTGCTGATAAAGAAACAGTAGATAGCAATGATGCTGTCGGGAAATGCACCTGCAGAAAGAGCCTTATGATACCAATGCTATCAGCAAGTAACACTAAAGAAGTAAACTCCTAAAAGGCCAGAACAGGAAATCTCAGCTGCGCCTGTTTTGACAGTGAGAAGCATTAAACAAGTGACCAATTGAAAAACTCTGACCTTGGTGTGGAAGGATTGCCTAAACATAAGGGATCCAATGACACTGTCTGTGATGATGCTAAATCTGCCGCTCACTAAACATGGTGGGCCACATCATTTGTTTTTGACTCAATGGCCCAAATCAGCAAGGGTGAACACATCATTGCTGAATCGGCTCTCTGATGCCGACATTGATAATATATTTCAGCTGTTACAGAAGGAACACTAATGTTTCATCTCTGCTAAGCCTTTCACCGGCACCAGCACAAAGTCCAGAGTTCTCTTCTACGGAAGAAATTAGTTTAAGAATAACCCACACTGTTTGCTATTATGCTGTGTTTCCTATCGTTATCAGAAACGCTCCATACTTAAATGTTTACATGGTCTTGACAAAAGAGTAATTCATTCCAGACTTGGGAAATGTTTGACTAGACTGCCCACACAGGTGACAACGTGATGACCCACATCACACAGCTGTAACTGTGCCATTTATGTGGTCTGTTTTCCCTGAGAGAATGCGGGTGGAAATATTATTCACCTAAATTGAAATTACTGGGAAAATTACAAATCCTTTTGTGAGCTTTAAGGCATCACAGTAGAATAGAAGGTTAAAAGCAACTGCCTATAATTTTCTGCAAATACTGCATCATTTTCTTTCTACCAATCATATTTCCTACAAAAATGCAAACATCACATGAGCTCACTAATGATAGGTAGAACTATATGTGAGTTTGCATTTTTCTATCTATTGCATATAGTGACATTTAATAGCCACAGATATTTCTGTTAAATGGGATTATGTGCACACGACACACTTGGGTAAACTAACTTCCCACAAAGCTTGAGAATAAATGAGAATATAGTACTGTTCTTTAAAGTATAGACAATCCATCTTACTGTATCAGAGTTCTTTTATCATTCCTAATCTTCTGAAGAAATTAATTTTTCAAAGCTAAAATTCATATTTCTGTGCTACAGTTTGAGATTCTGTGGCCATGGTAATGGCTCGGACATAAGCGTTTTTAGTGTGTGTTTTGGGCAGAAGACAGCCTAGCTGGGGAGAGTTTCTCCTGAGAGCCCCATGCTGGGTTGGCCGTCTATAGACAGATAAGATGTGATCAAAGTGCAGGATGGGTAGGTGCTTTGCCCATATCTCAAAGCAATCGCCCAGTTGTCAGCAACATCTGGTCATTCAGGAGACATCTGACCATTTGACCTTTGATTTCTGCCAGTTTTTCAATGGAGACATTTATTTACAAAAAAAACACTCAGATGCACCAGGTTAGTCAGGTAAAACAGTAGAAAAGCTGTGAGGGAGAAATAATCTCTGTACCATTGGTCGAAACAGATAGTAAATCAATTCCATCTTTCTAAGTAAAGAAAGTATTCACCCCTCCTCCCCTTGCAAGCATACATGCATTCTTTAATTCCAAAATGGTACAGGAACAAAAGTTGAACTGATTGTATCAAATGGCTTTCATCATACTCTCTGTTCCGCATGTTATGTCTATCGTGGAAAACAGCAGTTTACGACCCAAACCAATAACACCTCATGTGTTCATTCAGTTAACCTTTGTAGAGATGACATGCTTAATATATGAAGATCACAAGGGAGTTTCATTCTTGCACTCCCTGGTCCTGCTACCATGCAAGGAGTTCTTGCAAATAAAAGGCAGGTGGCCAGACCACTTAAAGGAGCAACTGACACTGCTGAATTTGAGTAGGTATCTGAGGCCGATCAATTCATAAAAATTTGGTTGAGAATGAAAAGTCCTCTTTTGTATTTATTCATAACGTACAACTTTCATAGGTTGTTATTATAACCATTTAATTTTATAAATGATCAGATACTTCAAATTTACATTAGAAAAATTAAACATTGAGTAAATGTGACACTTTCCTTTCACTCAATGGAGCTGCATTTGAATTCAAACCAGATTGAAAAATTCAAAATATTCTTGCAGCTGCCTTCAAAGGTACTAATATAATGGTGGGAAATTTATATTTCTTCCTATACTCCACAGCTTAGAATCTCCAGTAAGCTTGTAAAATCAGTAGCCTTACCAATAGTTTCCTTGAATTACTTTCCATCTACATCCCCTTCCCAACACCAGTTCCTTCTGTGTCTGCCCCGGAAAAAAATTCTCTCCCACTTCATTTCTTTTTATTTGTTCATGGAAGGTGAGCGTCACTGGCAAGTCCAGCATTTATTGCCCATCCCTAATTGCTCTTGAGAATGTAGTGGGGAAAGCTTTCTTGAACTGCTGAAGTTCATCTGGTGTAGGTACATCCAAAGTGATGTTAGGGAGGGAGTTCCAAGTTTTTGACCCAGTGACAGTGAAGGAACAGCGATATAGTTCCAAGTCAGGATGGTGCGGGGCTTGGAGAGCAGCTTTCAGGTGATGCTGTTCCCATGCATCTGTTGCCCTTGTCCTTCTAGGTGGTAGAGGTCCCAAGGTTTGCAAAGTGCTGTTGAAGGAGGCTTGGTGAGTTGCTGTAGTGCATCTTGTAGATGGTACACACTGCTGCCATTGTGCGTCAGTGGCACAGGGAGTGAATGTTTAAGGTGGTGGATGGGATGCTGACCAATCAGGCTGCTTTGACCTGGATGGTGTCGAACTTCTTGAGTGTTGTTGGAGCAGAATTCATCCAGGAAAGTGGAGGGTATTCCAACACACTTCTGATTTGGGCCTTTTGTTGGTGGGCAGGCTTTGGGGTGTCTGGAGGTGAGTTACTCATAGCAGAATTCAAAGCTTCTGACCTTCTCTTGTAGCCACAGTATTTATATGGCTTGTCCAGTTAAGTTTCTGGTCAATTGTGACCCCCAGGATGTTGATGGTGGGAGATTCAGTGATAGTAATGCCACTGAATGTCAAGGGGAGATGGTTAGATTCTCTCTTGTTGGAGATGGTCATTGCCTGGCACTTGTGTGGCACAAATGTTATTTGCCACTTATCAGTTCAAGCCTAGATGTTGTCCAGATCTTTCTGCATGCACGCACAGACTACTTCAGTATTTCAGCAATTGCAAATAATACAGAACACTGTGCAATCAGCAGTGAACATCCCCACTTCTCACCTTATGTTGGAGGGAACGTCATTGATGAAGCAGATGAAGATGTTTTCACCTAGGTCACTACCCTGAAGAGCTTCTGCTGTGATGTCCTGGGACTGAGATAATTGGCCTCCAACAATCACAACCATCTTCCTTTGTGCTTGGTATGACTCTAACCAGTGGAGAGTTTTCCCCCTGAGTCCCATTGACTTCAATTTTGCTCGGGCTCCTTGATGCCATACTTAGCCAAATGCTGCCAGGATGTCAAAGGCAGTCATTCTCACCTCACCTCCCCTCTGGAATTCAGCCCTTTTGTCCATTTTTGGACTGAGGTTGTAATGAGGTCTCCAGCTGAGTGGCCCTAGTGGAAACCAAACTGAGCATCGGTGAGCAGGTTATTGCTGAGTAAGAAGCCAAAACAGGAAAATCTGGTCACCGAAAAGATTGTTAAGACAAATAAACAACTGCAGCAAAAACCCTCTTACTCTAACATTAGAAAATGGCACATTTTGATTCAAAGATGTTTTTGGAGCAAAGTGGTGCAACTGCCGAAACATTGGCAAACCTGAATGCAGACCAGTTAAAAGCTAAAGCTGGGGAGATACAAGTAAAACTGCTCAGAAAGGTGAAAGGAACTGAGGTCCTAAAAGTGCTGGCTGGGCACTTAGGATACAGTCCCATTCCGGAACAGATAGATGCGGGATTTATTCCTAAATCTGACACATCTCCCATGGCCAGAATGGAACTGGCAAAACTCTGGCTGCAACTGGAGTTTCAGGAAAGAGAAAAGCAGAGAGGGAGAGAGAGAGAGAAAGGAAAGGAAAGAGAGAGAGAGAGAAAGACAGAGGGAAACAGAGAGAGAGGAGAGAGAAAGTGTTTTCCAGCTAAAAATAAAAGTTGGAAATGGAGATGAAGACTCAAGCAGAGAGAGGGGCGAGACAGTTGGAGGCTGCTAGGGAAAATCTCACTTCACCCGGTAACTGCCCAAATCTCCCTAACCCAGAATTAGGCTTTGAGACTCTTAAGTATGCTAAGTTCATACCAAAATTTGAAGAGAGTGAGATGGAATCCTTTTTGCCACTTTTGAGAAGGTAGCGGCACAGCTATGATGGCCACAAGAAATGTTGGCCCTCATGATTCAGGGTCAGTTAACAGGGAAGCCTCAAGAGGTCTATTCTATGCTCACCCCTGAAATGTCTGCCAATTACAAGCAGACCAAAGCTGCAATCCTTAGCGCATATGAGTTGGTCCCAGAGGCATATCATCAGCAATTCAGGAATGCTTGAAAGAAACCCATGCAGGCTTATTTAGAATTTGAAAGGCGAAAGCAATTCGCTTTCAACTGGTGGGACCTATCTGTAAATATACAGCGCACCTATGAGGAATTATGAAAACTAATATTGCTGGAGAAATTTAAAAATGGCCTACCCCCAACCTCAGAGTGCACTTGGAGGAGCAGAGAGTCCACAAAGCTAGAGAGGCTGCCGTTGCTGCCGATAGCTATGACCTCACGCACAGGCCAGGCAGATCCTTACAAAGCCAACCTCATAGACAATGGAAGGATAAGAAGGGAGAGTGGGATAGAGAGGGAGCCACACCTGGAAAGGGGAGTACAAACGAGGATGCAAAGAGCCCACTCCAAGCCAACAAAGAGAAACCCTAGAGACCAGTGTTCTCCCCCTGCAACCTCCAGGTTCAAATGCTGGAGGCTGAAAGGAAAGCCAGTGGATTTAATAGGTCTCTGCAAGGGCGGTCCCAAGGATGATACCCCAGTAAAGAGCATAGCAGGACTGGTGGAGGCCCTCACGGTGAAGCTTAGACCCTCTGATGGTATTATCCTATGTGTTGCTGGACCGGACAAAATCCCTGAGAGTTACTGGAGTTTTATCCTAGAAGGAACCGTGTCCCCCTACCCTTCCCAGATGAGCACGTCCAATTCCCTGCTTAGGGATACAGGGGTGACTCAGTCCTTAATGTTAGAGAACTGCCTAAGCCTTCCCCCTGAAAGACAAGGCCCTGAGTGGGAGGGGGTTACCTGTCTGTTCCCCTCCATCATGGAGTCCATCTCATGCGACCTAGTCTCAGGCACCGTAATTGTAGGAATTGTCCCAGAATTCCAGTAGCAGGGATAGACTTCCAACTGGGAAATGATTTGACTGGTAGCAAGATAATAACAACCCCTATAATCCAAGACCAGCCCAGCAAAACTGAACAACTGCAGGAGGAAGTACTAGGGACCTTTCCCAATTGTGTAGTGACTCGGTCCCAAGCCAGTCAGGCCAGATTAGTTGAAAGGGAATTAGTCCCCCAGCTGGATGAGCCAGAGGTCTGGTTAGCTGAAACTTTCTTTAAGGACTGATCTGAAGGGGAGGAGGTGTTCAGCTGAGCCTCCCTGATTAACGCCCAGCAGGCAGATCCTGAAATAAAGCACATAGCTCAGACTGCTTGTTCTGAGGCAAAGGCCACCCCAATCCCTGAGTGTTACCACTTGCGAGATGGGGTAGTAATGCGGAAGTGGAGACCTCCAGGGAGACCTGCGGAGGAGGAGTGGACAGTGCTCCACTAGATTGTCGTGCCCCCAACATACCGGCAAGAGATTTTAAGGATCGCCCTTGCTATCCCGATGGCTGGACTTGTGGGTACTCGGACGACTTTAGCCCAAGTAAGTAAACACTTTTTCTGGCCTCGCCTCCGATCCGATGTGGCTGAATATGGAAAAACCTGCCATGCTTTCCAGGTTGCAGGCAAATCCCAGGCCGCAATTAAACCGGCCCCCCTCAAACCCATTCCGGCATTCAGCGAACCCTTTGACCGAATGTTGATAGACTGTGTGGGACTACTACTCAAAACCAAGCCCAGTCAACCAGTGAGTGTTTGCCAGAAGGTAGAAATATCTAAGGACAGCCAGGAGGAGTCAGTTGAGGAGGAAGAGGAGACCCTGGTTGAAACCCTGACTACCAGACTGGAAAACATGAAAGTCTTAAAAGACTTAACCACCCAGCTGACACGCCTAACACAAAAGCAACGGGAGGACATGTCCACCCTGCTGGAAAAATTCGAAGAGATCTGTAAAGATCAGCCAGGGCGTACCACCCTAGCAGTTCGTGGCGTGGATGTGGGAGACACGCCACCAGTCAGGTGGGACCCCTGCTGGCTGAGCCCCGACAAGCTGGCTCAGGTTAGACAGGAAATCTAGTACATGCTGGATAATGATGTAGTTGAGACTGGCCGAAGTGATTGGAGCTCCCCTGTTGTCCTGGTCCCGAAGCCAGATAGACCCAGATGGCCTGCTATTCCCCTGCAAACTCCTTAACACCCTGCAGAGCATGGGCCCACAGTCCCAAGTGCACACCTGACCAGTTTTCAAACTAGCGCTCATACAGCAAATACAACATTAATGGTCAGTCAGAAAGTGGAACCAGCATCCATTGTCCATAATTTTCCAGAGATGTGTGAAAACACTCCTAACAAAAGTGACACTATCAAGGCTTTCCCCAGGTGAACACAACTTGCTGTCCAGTGAAGCAATATCTGTAATTAGAGCGGTGTTTCAGGACCACTTAGGGGACTCATACAAAGAGAGAGCACCTGGAGCAGGAGCCTATTCATAAAAAGCCTGCTCATCTTCTGTCCCTAACTGGGATGGAGATGAATCTGAATCCACCAAAGAGCTCATCCAGCTTGGTCAATCTGCTTGTACGTACAGCCACAGAAAGAGCACAGACCTACCTGAATTTGATCAGAATAGTGGCAAGCAATGAGAACAAAAATTGAAGACATTGAACCAGGGGAAAAGTGGTATTTGCTCTTTTCCTACTAGTTTTGTCACTGAACCTGTACCTGACACTATTCAGGAAGAAATACTGAAACCAGGAAGGTCTGCTGATAACTTGTCTTCCAGAAATCATTCCACTGTATTAGACACTAATGTTCTGCAGCTTGGGGAATCCATATGGCACTGTATTGATTACTGAAAGCTAGTCCCAAACTTTAGCACCCTAGCCGCCCCTCTAATAGAGGCACTGACACAAAAAGCTAAAGTGATAGGGACAGAGGCATGCCAGAAGGCGTTTATAAAATTGAAAGCCATCTTAGTGAATGAGCCCTTATTAGCTGCCCCAGACCTCAGCAAAGCTTTAAGTGTGAATGAGAGAGTGAATGAATACCTTTTTACTTGTTTCTTTTTAATGAAAACCATGTAAAGGAAAAAACTAAGTAGAATTTATTTTTCTCTGAGGAGTAAATGTGTCACAAATATATGAGAACCTCCTTGTAAATTGTGCTTTGTGCATTGGAGTATTAATGTCAACTGCCATTTTTATGCTGCCTGTTCACTTTTAGCTGGGTTGTGATTGTCAAAATGGAGGAGAGAGGTCAGGTGGGACAGCAACTTGAAAAGGGTCTAGCTTCAGGACCCATGGAACCCCTATCAAACCTGCCTGGACCTGAAACTGTAGCAGTTTGAGGGTACAGCCTGTTTTCAAACCCACAATTGCCTGTTGTTGGGAGATTAGTCCAGCTGCCTGCTGCTGCACAACTCTCTCTGAGTCACAGTCTGCAAAAACCAGAAAATTAAAGAAGACACCAACTGCAAACAGTGAAGAAAATTAAAGACACAGTCAGCAAAAATAACAAGAAAACCTACTTTCTGTTAGCTTGCTCTCCACCTAAGAAAAAGGCGACTTCAGCCAAATCGAACTACCTCCATTTACCTTTGACAGTGCAAAGAAGATGAAATTTGTATAAGAAGAGATATTTCCAACATTTTCTCCCCTCTTCGGCATTTCTAATTGGTGATCTCCAATTTTTGGACAATTTTTTGATAATATGATAAGGACACTACTTTTAACTAAAATTCATGGTAGTTTAAGTTTCTATTTAGTAAATGTCCTTGCCTTTATATGCCTTTAACCTTTCCCTGAATGATTGTAAGCATGCGTGGCGAAGTTAAACCACTTTCTGAGTTTAAGAGTATGTTAATAAACGTTACTTCTTTGTTTTAACTTTGAGAACCGTGTTGTTGATACGGTCATTTATTATTATCAGGGTTTAAGGGAGGGAAAGAAATTCAATCACTAATTTACAGACTGGTGGTTGAAAAAACAGGGAAATTTGTTTAGAGAGACAAAAAGGATTAACTACCTGTTCGTAAGATAGAAATTAAATTAAATTAAATCTTTTTCCTAAAGTAAACATTGGTGTGACTCAGGAATTATATAGAATGTACAACACAGAAACAGACCATTCATCCCAACTGCTGTTATGCTCCATATGAGCTTCCTCCTACACCTCTTTATCAAACCTCATCAGCATTTCCTTCTATCCTTTCTCCTTCACAAGCTTATGTATCTTCCCCTTAAATGGGTTTCTGCTATTCACATCAACCACTGCTTGTAGTAGTGAGTCCACAGTCTTACCATTTTTGGGGTAAAGAAGCTTCTCCTGAATTCTTTGTTAGATTTTCTATTATCTTATATTTATGGTTCCAATTTTTGGTATTCCCACAGCTGGAAATGTCTCCTCTGCATCTTCCCTATAAAAACCCCTCTGTAATTTTAAAGATCTCTATTAGGTTAGCCTCAGCCTCAGCCTTCTCCCTTCTAGAGAAAAGAGATTTATCAGCTTTTCCTGGTAACTATAAACTCTGAGTTCTGGAATCATCCTTCTAAAATTGCACTTGTAACAGAGAAACCTTACCCTCCATTATTAGAAGGTGTTACATGCTGCTATACAAATTCTCCTCTCTGCAAATGGCATGTTGGACAAGCATTTTAAGTAATGGGGCACACTATGTGTTTTTCTTATTTCCATCAGTTAAATGAACAAACAGCAGACAGTTTAACATAGTGAGATATATACCCTAATTAAATAAAGCAACAAAAACTTACTTTTCGCTTAACATGGTCCTTTAAACAGAAGTTCATTTACTCTTGGTGCCAACTTTTGTGGTTCTCCAGGACTACTGGAACCTGCTCCAGAAGAAGAAACCTCTGATGATAAATTATTGATCACAGAGGGTCCCAGCTAATCCATACCTCTTTTAAAAGATCTCAAGCAGCAGTCAATCAAAGTTACTCTCTGGGCTGGAACCTGTCATTTATTCTGTGACCAGGGGACTTGTGAACACCATGCAGAGTTCCTGGAGCAAAGGAAGATGATATAACTTTGATTTAATTAAAAGAAATGGCCATTGATGAATATTAAATAAAGTCAGTTTCTGACAATGGCCCATGGTGCTAGCCATTAGATGCAATAACTTTATCTAATTAGCACCTGGAACTTTAAATTGTCTCAGCCTCATCGATACACACTGTTACGCCAACATGTTATGTTGAATGATACTGCTTTTAATCCACCAGCTGGAGACCTGAATTTATATGTTTTAAAGAAATTAAAAAGGAACAGATAAAAGGTGACATTGCTAGCAGCTTAAGATAGCCACTGAATTTGCAACACAGTATCCTAACATTGTGAGTTGGAGATGAAGAGGCTGCCCCATCCCAATAAGAACCAAGACCTGGGAAATTTAAGGGAACTGCCTGTTCCCATTAGCAAGGCATCAAGACTATTACTTGAACAATGGGATCTTGTTTGTTAGAAAGAATTCCTAAGGCATGGGCTGTTTTAGTTGCAAGAAGAAATACACTACTAACTACCATGCATGAATCACTGGGTGACTGTCATGTTACAAGCAGCCCCCACCCCACTCCCCACCGCCCATCTATGTTTTAAGCTGGTGTTTCTTTGTAGAAGGCTAAGAAGTATTCTAGACTCTGACAAGTGCAGATCCAAGTGGGGGTCCCGCCTCTCTCTTTCTCTCTCTCTGTCTTCATTCCAGCTTGCAAGTTTTGAATCCTGCCTGATGACTGACTACTTCTGCATACTCCAGCTACAACCAGAAATCCCTTGGAGAAAATCATCTGCATTGCTGTCTCCAAGAGACCCACCGAGTCATCTATCTCTTCAAACTAAAAGCCTCAGGACCACCTAATTCAGCTAGAAGTCAGCCAAATCACCAAACTCCACAGACTGTATACCCCTTTTTTCTATGGACTCTAACTTGACCAATCTACCCTTCCCCACTCTGTAACCTATTTTTATGTGTGTGTGAACCTCTAGTTTCTATGTGTGTGTGTGTGTGTGAAAGAAAGTTGAAGCATAGTTTAGTATTTTATTTAGTTCAGTTTAAGTACCATAAAGTTAACCTCTTTCTTGGTTAAACTCAAGAAAACCTGTCCGATTGGTTCTTGTTACGATCATAGCAAGTAAATAATCAAATACCTACTGAATTGGCCAGTACATCCACTTTAAAAAAAGAATTAAACCTGTTGTGGTCAAACAGGAAAGGGAAAAGAGGGAAGCCCTTCGACCCCTCCTCATCTGACTGTAACAACACTTCTGAAGAATGTTGCAGCAAGCTTGTCTGGACATGAATTGATGTGCTCTCCTTTGTGAAGTATCCTGTTTTCTCCCTTTCCATGCTGATTCTTACAATACAAAAATATAAGTTAAATTCAGCACAGGCAAAAATATAGCCATATATATACAATATTTACACTACCTATTTCATACAAACGGAAAAGCACAACAAAAATATTTTATTATCCTCAGGCAAAATTATTTTCATTTTAGACCATCCCTATCACTCTGTTGTTCAACTGTGGCGAGCTGTCTTCACAGGCATAATTTTTCCTAGTCAATCTTTCACCCCCACCTTTCCTCAGCTGGCAATAGCAGCACAGAAACTGTTACGAGCTCACAGGACACCAGTCTGGTGTGGACTCTGTCTTTATTGAAACTGACTGTAATGGCTGCCCCCAGTCTGAGTCCCTCATGGTAGAGGTCACATGACTACGGCAAGCCTGGAGGCACATTGGTACAGTCTTGCATTTCTATCCCAAACAGAAACCACTGTGTTCCGTGAAGTGAGAATATTTCATTATCTCTGTCTCTGTGAGGTTTGAAACTTCTTTTTAGGAGGAGACTGGAAATGTGGTCCCTCAGAAAAATATGAATCAGAAGGTTATGGGTTCAAATCTCACTCTTGGATGTGTGCACATAAATCAGACCTGATACTTCACTGGAGCACTGATGAAAAGAAAATTATGTTTTTCATGACCACCAGACAGCTCAATGTGCTTTCCAGCCAATAAAGTTATTTCAAAGTGTAGTCACCTTTGTAAGATGACCAGATAATCTGTTTTTGTGATGTTGATTGAGGGATAAATGTTGGCCAGGCCAACACGGTTACCTCCCCCGGTCTTCTTCAAAATAGTGCCATGTGATCTTTTACAGTCACTTGAGAGAGCAGCCAGGGCCTCAGTTTAATGTTTCATCCAAAAAATGGCACCTCCAACAGCACAGTACTCCCTCAGTGCTGCACTGAACTGTCAGCCTTGATCTTTGTGCTCAAGTCCTGGAGTGTGACTGGAACCTAGAACTTTGCAACTCAGTGTTGAGAGTGTTACCACAGAGTGTTAGAGGTTTCAGCTCTCAGAGGAGATTTTAACCCTGCTGCTTTTCAGATGTACATAAAAGACTCATAGCACTTTTTGAAAATAGCAAAGGAGTTCTCCTGTTGTTCTAGCCAACATTCATCTCCTGCCCAACATCAGCAAAACTGATTACCTGGTTGTTCATCTCATGGTTATTTGTGGTACCCTACTGTGTGAAAATTAACTACCATATTTACCTAAATAACAACTGCAACAATACTTCAAAAATAATTAATTGACTGTGAATTACTGTACAACATCTCGAGGATGTGAAATGCACTTTATAAATGCAGGTTTATTCATTCATTTGTACTTATCACTCGACTTTTCAATCCCATTTCCAACCTGATATTTATCTAACTTTTCTTGAAGGAGTTAATTAGCATTGCATAAAACACCTTTCCGTGTTTTCCCTATATGGAGAGGCAGAGCTTTTTTTATCTCTAATCTTGCTTGATGGTGTGATTATAGTTATATACTCACTATCCAAGTCCAATCACGTGCTTACATCTACATCAAATATGACTCTCAACATTTTAAAGATCCGGTTGATGTCCTTCGGCCTCTAATCCCCATTTTTCTCATGAAAGCATGTTCAGCTCCAACTCTCTCCTCATGAGTTAAAGTTCTAACTTTATGAATCATCCCTTGTCAATTTATTCTGAACCATCTCCAGTGCACTGATGACCTCTAGAAGGAAAGGTGCCCAAAACTGTACACAGCAACAACTCAATGTGATCTGATTTATACAAGGTCAGAATAATTTGTTCCAGCTTACAGACAGGTCATAGTATTTAATTAAATTTGCTGCCAACAGTTTGGTATTGCCTAGAAGTTTCCAATGAATGATTTAATAACCACACTCCAGTCCTTTTCCATCTCCAACTTTGGCCATCACAGCCATCATCAAAGATGCACCAAGAGAAGACACCCCACCTAAATGCTTGCTGCATGTCCATCATCTTTTATAAATGGAAGGATGCCGACTTTTTCCACTTCAACCTTTGCTCATGGCTAAACCTTGATGGGGCAGAATACAGGGTGCTTTTACTCCACATTGATCTGTGGCACACCTGTCCTGGGAGTATTTGACATAAGACTCTTGAAATGGGAAAGTAATCTCTTCGCTAGTACTAGCATCCTTTGTCATATTGTGCACAGAATTCACAAAACTTGATAGAGTCCATAAGCAAATAAGTGAGTTTAGAGGATCTTGGGACCCTCTCACCCTTTAAGGCACCACACCAGGTACTCGCACTCTGCAACTGGCCCAGGAGTAGTTGCTGACACTGAAAAAACTTGTATTTTAAACAGCTCCTTTAATGTAGAGAAAACATCGCAAGGCACTTCACCAGAGACGTAAGGGGAAAAAATAAATGCTGAGCCCCAGTAGGAGATATTAGTCAGGGTAACCAGAAATTTGGTCAAAGAGATGGGTTTTAAGAAGGGTAAATAAAGTAAGAGAAGGAGGTGAAGAGACAGACGAGTTTTAAGGGGTAATTCCAGAGCATATTTCTAGTGCAGAAATAAAGGCCTCGATTTTAAGTCTGCGATGCATTGGGAGCTAACTCATTATAATTTTACTTCTGGGGTTTTCCAACCGATCATTGGCAGGGGCTGTGATGTGGACTCGCATGATGCAATCTCAGTTGCAGTATTTAAAGGGACATTCCAAATGTGTAATTTGAAGGAGTTTAGATTTGGGAACAAAAGAGAAGCAAGTGGCATATTGAATTCCTTGGATGTGCTGTTGCGGGTTGTGAGGAATCAGAGACAGATACATTTCCCAACCAACAGAAGAAAGCAGCCTGCAGCTGAGATCAAGAAGGGGTGGTTGGAGGCAGCAGAGGAGGTCAGCAGCAAGAGCCTAGTGTCATGCTCCTGGAATCAGTGCAGAAAGCACTTTAATAGCCTAAGCAAGTCAGTAAAACGTTCACCTGCATCCTACTGTGTGCATGACCCCATCCCTTACTCTTGCTTGTCAAGCCTGTTCCAGCATATTATTCCTCACACTTATTTACTTTGCAGTTGTACCCCTCCTCTTTCTATGCAATTCCATTTTCCATCCATCACTCCCATTCACCCTCACCTTTATGCAATTTCATGCTTCTACCTCATAGTCATCCTCACCAAATACATTCCATCCTTCAGATGAACACATGCCATTACACTCACTCATATGTCGCTTCTTTCCCTTCTGGCAGCATGGAATATTAGGGAGACGGAGCGAAACAGAGGGGTCCCTCCAAACAGCTGACAAGTGTAGAGGAGGAGACAGTGGCATTTTCATGTTCCTGGCTGTTGGAGACAGAGAGACAGGGAGCTCCCAGCTACCTGCTGACACAATTAAATATAAGCCATCTACGTGTCATACGGCTTGATTTCAATGAGTGCAATATGATCATCTTGAAAATGATAACTTGCAACATATTCTTACCTTGCCAGGACTAATTCATCTCTTTTATCTTCCATAGGACCTTTACATGCACAGCAGCAGTTAGTGGAGGTTACTGACAATGATTCTTCAGAGTCACTGAGACGTTCAGAGGCTGCACTGTCACAGGGCTGTTGCAAACCATGCACCAGCTCAGATACTCACACTTGGTGGGACCAGTAAGGCAGATGATTGGATTTTCATCTGGTAACTCACACTTCACAAGTGAGCAAGAGCAGATGATGGAGACAGGGACAGCAGCAGAGAGTCTGCCTCAAAGGGCACAGGACCCTTGAAGCTCTGTTCAACTGGACACAGATATTGCACCTCAGGGGCTGTCGATAAAGATGAGAATCACGGAGCAGCAGCAGACAACGTGTGATGGATTGACAGTCCCTCAAAATGGAATCTCCAAAATTGCAGCGGGTTTGGAAGAGTCCACCTCGAGTATGAGGAAGGTGATGTCACAGGCCACTGAGATGATGTTTCCTTCCAAGGTAGAGTAGCCAGCACCATGGAATATGCTCCAATCAAATGGGTCCACACACACCTTCACCATGTAGACTCTGGATGCCAACATGTCTGTCATCTTAAATAGGTTGACACATACCTTAGTCTTAGCCTGACAAAGCTGCCCTAATCTGCAGCAAAGTGTTCTCCAGCACAGTGGTAGCAGTGAAGTATAGCTGGGCCATGATTGCGATGGTGGCAAAAGGAACCATTGATGTGGGGACTCAATTCAGTGCATTTTGACTTCTCACCCATAGTCCACCTCTCAGTCAGTAGTCCACATGCTGCCTCATCTCCCGATGGCCAAGTCTGCCCCTGCACAGATGCAGGTGAATCACTCTTTGACGGTGTTCTCACAGGCTCCAAAACACAGAGGCCATCAGCCAAGAGCATCTCAGCAGTCAGAGCACAGATCAGAGAAGTCTGCCTCTTCCTCTGCATATGTGGGAAGCCAGCTGGAGCTGCAAAACCAAGCACCCACTCATTCTGAATGGCATCATTAGTGACAAAGTTGACTTATCGCCAGCTTGGCAAACAAGCCATCAGTGGCCTGTCTTCTGCATTTGTGTGTGGCTGACTGGAAGATCCTGCATATGTCTGTGGCAGAGCCCTGGAAGGATCCGGAAACAAAAAGGTGGAGGCGGTTGGTGACTTTGACAGTCACTGCAGGAGCAGGTCCAGCAGGAGCAGGTCTTCTTCTAGCAGGCTGCAGAAGTCTGCCACTGCCTGACGTGGCATCCCAAGACTCCTGAGACACAGGTGTTCAGACATGACAATGAAACCAATCATCTGCCTGTAGACCCTGTTTCATGCCTCCTGTAAGTTGCACATCTCTGCTGGTCCCCTCTCTGCTGGTTCCCTCTTGCTGGTCCTCTCTCTCCTGTGCAGCTATAGGTCTTGTCTGTGAGCATCAGTTTGCTGCACGCACTATTGCTGATCATCTTGGTCCTCACCTTAGGTCCAATCTAAGGCAGCATAAGCTGCACCCATCCTGATGTGTTAGACAAACCTCTCAAGTGTAGAAAGTAACCTTTCAGCCCTTTCCTACTAATAGGTCAGAAAGCAGCTGTGAGTACTGAATATTTATTCACATCATTACCTGAAATTGCTTCAGTCCCTCAACTACCTCAGTGTACTCATATTGGAGTTTCACTGGCGAGTTTCATGGAGACTGGGAAACCCATGGACCTGACGTTAAATATCACTCTAATTGAGTGATTAGTATATGGAAATTGACAACCCGCCCCTCCCAAGGGGTTTGCTCACAAACAGCCTAATGTCCTTGATTCAAATGTGGATGATGGTGGGTTGGAGTCGGCTCCATGACGCTCTGTCAGTGTTGCCAATTTTAACCTCCCACTTGCAAACAAACCCTCATGCTCTTCACATTAAAATTCAGTCTGCTTTCGCAGTCCTCAAAGGGTTAAAACTGTTCTAGTCCAGTAGTTCCATTTTAAAATGTTTGAAAACTGAGATTAAGTTCCAAATGACCTTGTAAATGAACTCCAAGTACTGAAGCTTACTTTAAACATAAACAACATTCCTGTTACAGTCCTTGTACTACAAGAAGGGTAAAAATTGAAATATTTATGACAAACATTTAAGGCCCACTTGTAATTGGGAACAAGGAAGGGGACTGGTGGGGTGAGTGCTGGGCTCACTCAGGCTTGCCTCCCAGGCCATTACAACTCCTAGGCCTCTTCAAGTATACCAGGGCCAACTCCCGCCCAAAGACCAGTGTCAATGATGTCAGGGTGGCAAGCAGGAATTGGGCCAGAAAGGTAGGAGGCCAGGAACCCGTGGGAATGGTCCTGACAGTCAGGTAAGCAGTGTCTGGGGGGAAGGGCAATTGTAGTCGAGATTGGGCGGGGGGAAGCCACATCCTGTTTCTCCTGGCCCACAGTGAAATCATGCTTTGTAAAAATGTACAATTCCTTTTCGGCCCTCTTTTGAGACTGCTACTCCTTCATGCCTGGTGCTTCTGGGAGGGCCAGCACTAGGCGGTGAACACAGCTGGTGAGTGTTAAAATACAGTCAGGGTCTGAATGATGCAATTAGACGTCAAGTTTTGAATTTCAATGAGAACCTTGCCTGCCCCGGTGTGAGGGTTTAGCTAGACGGCTGTTAAAATTAGCTAAGTAATTAGCTAAGTGATATGAAATGATACAGAACCAGTTTATAATGGAGAAAATAATGGCACTAAAGAGTTAAAAATCCCCAGCACCAGATGGCTTCATCCCAGGATTTTAAAGTAAGTCAGTGAGAACATTGCAGATGCTCTAACTATTATCTTCCAAAGTTCTCGCGATTCAGAAGCTGTTCCTTTAGATTGGAATATTGCACAAGTCACTCCACAATACGAAAAGTGACTGAGGGAAACCAAGGAATTATGGACCCATTAGCCGAACATCTGTTGTTTGAAAATTACTAGAGTCTATCGGAACATAGGAACATAAGAGCAGGAGCAGGCCATTCAGCCCATCGAGTCTGCTCTGCCATTCGATACAATCAAGGCTGATCATCCACTTCAATGCCTTTTTCCCACATTATCCCCATATCCTTTTATATCATTGGTATTTAGAAATCTGTCAATCTCTGCTTTAAACATACCCAATGACTGAGCTTCCACAGCCCTCCGGAGGAGAGAATTCCAAAGATTCACAACCCTCTGAGTAGAGAAATTGCTCCTCATCTCAGTCTACGTGGCTTCCTCCTTATTTGAAATTGAGTCCCCTGGTTCAAGACTCCCCTACCAGAGGAAACATCTTACCTGCATCTACCCTGTCTATCCCTTTAAGTATTTTGTAGGTTTCAATGAGATCACCTCTCATTCTTCGAAACTCTAGAGAATACAGGCCCAGTTTCCCCAATCGCTCTTCATGGGACAGTCCCGCCATCCCTGGAACAAGTCTGATGAACCTTCATTGCACTCCCTCTATGGCAATAATATCTTTCCTAAGGTAAGGGGACCAAACTGCACACAATACTCCAGGTGCGGTCTAAGCAAGGTTCTATACAATTGAAGCAAGACTTCACTACTCCTGTACTCAAATATAATTAAGTATAATTAAGGATAAGGTTCCGATGAAGAGTTACTGACCCGAAACGTTAACTCTGCTTCTCTTTCCACAGATGCTGCCAGACCTGCTGAGTGGTTCCAGCATTTCTTGTTTTTATTTCAGATTTCCAGCATCCGCAGTATTTTGCTTTTATT
Source organism: Heterodontus francisci (assembly GCF_036365525.1). Taxonomy (NCBI): domain Eukaryota; kingdom Metazoa; phylum Chordata; class Chondrichthyes; order Heterodontiformes; family Heterodontidae; genus Heterodontus; species Heterodontus francisci. Next base: position 42,434,790 of record NC_090395.1, on the reverse strand, counting down.
AAGGATAAGGTGACTGAATACCTTGAAAATTTTCAGCTGATCAGAAACAGCTAGCATGGATTTGCAAAGGGCAGGACATGCCTGACAAACTTGATATTAATTTTTGAAGAGGTGACTAAAGTAGTGGACAGGGAAATGTCTATGAATGTTATTTATATGGACTTCCAGAGGGTATTGATAAAGCCCCTCATAAGAGACTGTTAGCTAAAGTTGAAGTTCATGGAATTGAAGGCAAATTATTGACCTAGCTAGGAAATCAGCTTAGTGGCAGGAGATAGAGAGTAGGGATAATGGGCAGGTAATCTAATTGCCAGGATGTGACAAATGGGGCAGGATTTTGGATTTTAGGTCAGGACCCGACATCGGGGTCAAATGGGGGGGGGTCACGATCCCGCACTGGGCTGGATATTGTGTTGGAGGTGGGGCTCCCAACGCTGGGCTGAAAAGGCAGGGACAGCTCTGCTTCTGCATTTTTGCGCCTCCCCCCTCCCCCCCGAGCGATCCTCCAGTGTTTTGAAATGTAAGGAGGCAGGATCACTGTCCCTTTAAAAACGGTTATTGGGTAACCGCTTTGCTGAACACCTCTGCTCAGTCCGAAAACATGACCCAGATGCTTGCCATTTCAACACTCCACTCTGCTCTCGTGCCAACATTTCTGTCTTTGGCCTGCTCCAGTGTTCCGGTGAACATCAACGCAAGCTGGGGAGCAGCACCTAATCGTTCAATTAGGCATTCTACAGCCTTGCAGACTGAACATTGAGTTCAATAACTTCAGAGCGTGACTGGCCTTTTTTTAATATTTTATTTTTTAACTATGTGCCTGATTTTCATGAAGTCAGAGCTGCTCATTGTTCCGCTATTAACAGCCTCTCGGGACTAATGCTTTGTCTTTTCCCACAAGCATTAACACACGCTTTGCCTTTGTCCAGGACAGCTTTGTTATTTAATCTCTCCTGCCCTATCAAACACCTTCCCCTTTGTTCTCTCCCCCACCCCCCTCCCCTACACTTGCTTAAAACCTAATTCTTTTCTAACCTTTGCCAGTTCTGATGAAATGTCACAGACCTAAAATGTTAACTTTGCTTCTCTCTCCACAGATGCTGCCAGACCCGCTGAGTATTTCCAGCACTTTTTATTTTTGTTACATAAACTAGGGTTGTATTCTCTGGAAATTGGAAGGGGTAATTTGATCAAAGTTTTCAAGATATTAAGGGGAACAGATAGAGTAGAAAGACAAAAATTATTTACACTGGTTGGGGAATCTAGGACAAGGGGGCATTGTCTAAAAATTAGAGCCAGACCTTTCAGTAGTGAAATTGGGAAACACTTTTATACACAAAGGGCAGTAATAATTTGGAGCTCTCTTCTGCAAATAGTAATTGATGCTGGATCTGTTGTTAATTTTAAATTCGAGATTGATAGATTTTTGTTCATGAAAGGCATTAAGGGAAAGTGGGCAAAGGTGGGTATATCGAGTTAGGCTGGAGATCAGCCATGATCTCATTAAATGGCGGAAAAGACTCCAGCAGCTAAATAATCTACTCCTGTTACGTTACTATGAGATGAAGGCCTCCAGGGAGTCTCTCTCTAGAATCTGATTTACTCCAGAATCAGATTGAGTCCTAACTCATGTTTACACTGCAAGATTAGCAGTCGTACGATGCTCACAGTGTAAATGTAGCTTTAAACTGCCATTGTAAAATTGCATTTTGGACTAAAATTAGTGTGAGTTACAATGTTTACCAGTAAGTTTAGAGCAAAAATATGTTTTAAACTGATCATGAAACCCCTAGGCTGCTGTTGGTTGATGCAGCATTCTTGTGTGGGTGGGATTTATTAAACATTCTTTCTTGTGAATGACAAATATTTTTTAAAAAAACACTGGGATTGGTATTTGTTATTTCCTGTTGCCTGATTCAACATCCAATATTCTCAACTATTAGTAAATAACTGCTAATGGGGTTATGTAAGATATGAGATGATTAAAAACTTTCATTAACAGTAAGATAGCATCTTCCTGATGATTTGAAAATGAAGGCGCCTACTTTGGACAAAACATAAATAATAGATGGCTTTGTTATTTGTGTCATGCATTTTTCCTTTCTAAGGCATTGTCCCTTTCTGACATACTTTTCAATGGTACATGATCCAGTAACCATTCTTTCGCTTCCTTTGAAGGGGGATACAGAGTCCAATTGTAGCACCCCTGTTGTTGCCCAGCTAAAATCCAGAAACTCCGGACAGATCTGAGATTGAATCTGGGATGTTCCTGGCTCCATGGCTCGATTCCGCTCTTTACAAGCTAATCCATTACAGACCTCCTGAAGAGTTAGTTTCAGGACAATAATACTTCGAATGTTTAAAATGTTGTTAAAATACTTTAAGTTTGTATGTGATTAATCAGTGAAACAAAGTGGCATGTTTATATTTTGTGTTTAGTGATAATCACCTGGGTGCAGATTTTAGAGGAATATCTGGGAAAGAAGGATCACAGGCCTGTAGTGGAGCCCACCTGGTTTTTAATCCATTCAAATGAATGGGTGGGAAGTCATGCAGGCACTTTATGGATGTTTGATGCCATTCATCTAATATTTCTCTATGTCATCTGGCCCAGCACAATAGAGGGAAATGCACTCCAAAGTGTGAAGCTTGGTATTTTAAATCCTTTTCAATAAGATGCTAATCGTGGAATCTTACAGCACAGAAGGAGGCCATTCGGCCCATTGTGCCTGTGCAGATTCTTTGAAAGAGCTATTCAATCAGTCTCACTTCCTTGCTCTTTCCCGGTAACCCTGCAATTTTCTCCCCTTCAAGTATTTATCTAATTCCCTGAGAATCCAGTAATTTCATTCTATTAATTCCAAACATTTCAAAATTTTACTTCAATAGATAAGCATGGTTTGGAAAACGTGGTGTTTTGAATTAATTCTTTTTTTTCTGACCACCTCCAGGCGCTTGCCCATTGTCTCCCGAGACAAGGAGGCCAAAGAAGTATACAGGTATGTTTATTCTCTTTAGTCGATACTTTAAAGGAATGCTACTCCTTCTGAGAGGCTACAGACTGTCTTCTTGTAGATGCTCCTGCTTGATACATTATAACCGGAAAAAAAAGTCTGTTTAATTTGCAAAACCCAGGGCCAAAACCAGTGCAATCCCTCGCTATCCCCAGTGATACTTTATCCCTTTTACTAACAGAAATGTTTATCATAAAAACATTTTCATGTTTTTTTTAAGTAACCTATTGTGTCTTATTTTGCTGATTTTTTTGCTACAGGAAGAATGCAAGTTAATTAAACGGAACAGAATGTCAGAATGTCATGGGAAACTGTAGCATGTCCAAAGCTGATTAAGTCAACTGTAGTTGATGATCTGCTGGTTTAGCAAGAGGGCGAAAAATATAGACCGAATAACACAATCCACCACGATATGTAACAAGTGCCATATTCATCACTATCTATTAAATGTGGGAGGTCAGCTATTGATTTAACTTAATCCATCTCCAGGATTCATTGCAATTTTAGTGTCTGGCAATTTCTAGCTGTTATTCTTTAGTAGCAAATTAATATCATATGAGCAGACCAGCAATTCTCTGTCAATCCTATACTTATCTGGACAGGTCTTTGTCCCAAATGGTGAAAGATATTTACTAAGAGCAGTATCTTGATGGCTATTGTTCTCCACTGGGAGTATCAGAAAGTGAATTTAGCATTTGAAGCAGAGGAAGATACAGGACTGTGAGGAGAGGAGGGTCATGGTTTTAGCTTTGGATTGCTCTAACAAAGAGATGGAACAGACACAAGTGGGAAGAATGGCCTCCTTCTATGCTGGAAACCTCAATAGTTCTGGCAGGATAGATTCCAGCACCAGAACCTATTCATGTTTTAACCAGCACAAACCAATGGTGATTGTTGCATTAATTTTCAATCACGTCACTTTTAAAATGCCTTAATCATGAGGTTTTTTGGTGAAGTAACTTGGGATAAGTTAAAGGCACTATCCGTTGAGGAGTTGAGGAATATGGCTGAGCTATTTGGGATCATTTTCCATGCCAAAGCTAGGAAATTGGAACTCCTCAGACTAGTAGCCAACCATTTTTCTCTCGAATCTGAAGAATCAGAGGCAGGGGTAGAATACAAGCCAGAGAGGGTAATATTGGCAAAGATTCAATTGCAACAGAAGAAATTTGAATTAGAAGACAGAGAGAAAGAAAGACAGGAGAGAGAGACAGAGAGAGAGAGAGAGAGAAATAACCATCCAGAAGGAGCAGGGGGAATGGGAGCTACAGAGCTTGAGTTAGCCTGAGTGTGACAGTCTAAACCCACCGAAAGCCTGGCCAATATGGAGAGTACAAGTAATGCTGGGCTGTGTGCTGAGTTTTTAAAATTTTCTCAATTGATTCCAAAATTCAGTGAGGGAGATGTGGAAGAATGTTTGTATCTTTTGAGAAACTTGCAAGGCAGTGAAAATGGCCGGCTGAGAGCTGGACTCTCCTGCTGCAAAGCAAGTTAACCGGAAAAGCCCATGAGGTTTAATCCCTGTTGCTCAACGAGAGTTCATCAAGTTCTATCCTCAGGGCATATAAGCTTGTACCAAGAGCCTACCGCCAGAAGTTCTGAACCCTCCACAAACAAGCTGATCAAACTTACTTGGAGCTTGAGAGAAGTAAACAGCTGGCTTTTGACCAGTCATTGAGGGCTCTCAAAGTACAGCCCATTGATGACAAACCTGAGAGAAGTGATGGTACTAGAGGAATTTAAAAATTCTCTTCCCCTCTCCATAAAGACCCATGTGGAGGAACAAAAAGTACATAGAACGAGGCAAGCCTCAGTTCTGGCTGATGAGTTTGCTCTATTATACAAGTCAGTTCCCCTGGGGAAAACCTTTCCTAGTCACCTCCACAAATCCGAAAAGGACAATGGGGGGGAAGGTGATAGGAGCCCAAGCAGTCCTGGGAGAGAAAGAAAAGCAGGACACACAGGGGACCCTCCTCCAGTCACAAAAGATAGCGCTGTAAGTAGGAGTGAGACCTGGAGGCCTGTGTACTCCATTGTAATAAGACAGGTTATCTAGGGCGACACAGTGGCGCAGTGGTCAGCACCGCAGCCTCACAGCTCCAGCGACCCGGGTTCAATTCTGGATACTGCCTGTGTGGAGTTTGCAAGTTCTCCCTGTGTCTGCGTGGGTTTTCCCTGGGTGCTCCGGTTTCCTCCCACAGCCAAAAGACTTGCAGGTTGATAGGTAAATTGGCCATTATAAATTGCTCCTCGTATAGGTAGGGGAATATAGGGACATGTGAGGATGTGGTAGGAATATGGGATTAGTATAAATGGGTGGTTGATGGTCGGCACAGACTCGGTGGGCTGAAGGGCCTGTTTCAGTGCTGTATCTCTAAATAAAAATTAAAAATAAAAAGAGCTGACTGGTGGAAACTATGGGGAAAGCCTGTAGGGTTAATCAGGGCACACCCACTCAGTGCAGGAGAAGTGACCCTGATGGTAAGCACAGCTGAGCGGGCTGTGGCTTTCACTGCAGCAGTAAGGTCCAGTGGACCTACTGCTGTGAGTATGGGAAAAGATACTAGGATCCCTGAAGGCTATCAGGATTTTGTATCCCGAGGGAGTGTCACCCCATACCCCTCGAGTGGGACAAGCAAGCCCATAATTATACACAGGGAGTACCAGATCCCTTCTGTTGGGAAAAGGCCTGACCTTTCCCCCAGAGAGTGCAGTACACACCAGAATGGTGGTGAATGGTATTGAAGGGCAGTGTACGCCCGTATCTTTACATAGAGTGCAATTGGAGTGTGACCTAGATTCGGGACCAGTGACTGTAGGGATTGTCTCTAGTTTGCCTGTGGATGGGGTTGATCTGCTCCTAGGTAATGATCAGGTGGGGGCAAAGGTGGTGGCTGCCCCAGTAGTGATAGAGAGACCGAAGGATGTCAAGGAGACAGGGCAACGGCAGGAGACGTTCCCCTGAATGTGTAGTGAATCGGGCCATGACCAAACCAGCTCCCCCAGAGGAGACTGAATTGGCACAGCAGGCTGATGACCATGAGGTCTGTCTGTCTGAAACTTTCTTTGGAAAGTTAGAGGAAACAGGGAGTGGATTAAATGCATCTTCCCTAGCTGAGGCTCAGCGAGCTGACCCAATATTGAGAAAGTTAGCACAGGCTGCCCAACCTGAAATTGAAGCAGAGGGAGTCCCTGATTGCTGTTATTTAAACAATGAGGTACTGATGAGGAAATGGATTTCTCCTCGCAGTCCTGATGACAAAAAGTAGACAGTGGTTCACCAGGTAGAGGTGCCACAGAGGTACCAGAGAGAAATATTAAGAATGGCCCATGAGATGACTTGGGCTGTACATGTCGGTATACGGAAAACCAAAGCCTGCCGAAGACAGCAATTTGATTGGCCAGAACACCACAAAGATGTACTGGAGTACTGTAGAACTTGCCACATGTGCCAGGTTGAGGGGAAACCCCAACCTGCAGTGAAATCTGCACCCCTAATTCTTGTACAAGCTTTTGGGAAACCCTCCAGCAGAGGGCTGATGAATTGTGTTGGGGATCCCTGCCGAGAACAAAAGAGGACAGACAGGCACAGGGCTGGCAAAAAGTTAGAGAGGAAAGGGGAAAAAGGGACAAAGAGGACAGGCTAAAAGAAGTCCAGGAGTTTTCCCAAATGAAAACCCCTACTGTGCAGTCAGCTAACGCCGAAATATTGGAAAAATTAGATCCCACGTCCTTCTATGTAAATGCAGGCAACAAAATCACCCTACCAGGGTTGCTAACAGCATTTTCAGAAACATGGAGGGGCAAAGAAAGTCCTCCAGAGGGCAGAGAAACTGTGATCGCGACGCCTCAGCTAGTCGAAGTGCCACAAGAGAGTGCAGTGGATTTTGGACAAAATCCTGCAAGCAGGAATGTCCCAGAGAACAAAGGAAAGATTAGGACAGAATCCACCCCCAAGGTCAGGAGAAAAGGAACCAACAATGCCCATAAATGAACAGCACTTGCATGACTCACCATAGCACTGAAAGTGAGGTCAGAGTGTATCCACCCACTGCTGACTCCCATGATCAGAGCTAATTAAATCTAACTATCCCCCTGCAAACCCCAACAAAGGCACCATTATGGAAATGTACAAACACCAAACCTTCCCAAAAATCACATGTTTATTGGGATGCCCATTCCCAATGTATTGTCAGATGATAGTGAAGAAACTTTAAACCCCTTGGGCAACACATAGCTATCTCAGACCCACCTCTGGGAAAAAGGGACAGTTTAAAGCAGCACCGCTACAAAGAAAAAGACAGGCTGAAACAATTTTTAAGACTAAAGAATGAATGAGAAAGAATGGGAGAAATGCACAGTGGTGCAGTGGTTAGCACCGCAGCCTCACAGCTCCAGCGACCCGGGTTCAATTCTGGGTACTGCCTGTGTGGAGTTTGCAAGTTCTCCCTGTGTCTGTGTGGGTTTCCTCCGGGTGCTCTGGTTTCCTCCCACATGCCAAAAGACTTGCAGGTTGATAGGTAAATTGGCCATTATAAATTGCCCCAAGTATAGGTAGGTGGTAGGGAAATATAGGGACAGGCGGGGATGTGGTAGGAATATGGAATTAGTGTAGGATTAGTATAAATGGGTGGTTGATCGTTGGCACAGACTCGGTGGGCCGAAGGGCCTGTTTCAGTGCTGTATTTCTAACTAACTAACATGTGCTTTCCTGTATTTCCTCTTCCTTCTAACTTATAATGAAATTCTCCCCTAATGTTGCATTTCATTCAGCGAGGGGCGGGGCCAAATGGAAACATATTAACTTTTGTCACAGGAGACACTACTCGAAACTTTTTTGCTGGACATTGCAAAGAACTTTTAAAAAAAAGAGCTGAGCAGCTGAAAACATGGTTGCACATTTGCATTCTGAGAAGACAAGGACTAGTTGCAAGACTGTTGAATAGAGAGACAATGGAAGTGCTCACTGATTCAACCAACAAGATTGGTCTGGGCAATAGTGATGATCAACATCCTATATCTTTGTAAGATCCAGAACTCCACCCCCCACCAAGTGTGTACAGAAAGCTTTGAAATCAGCAACCCTCCCAGAAGCTGCTGCTGCAAACAAAGAGAGGGTCACATGACCTCCCTGATGGCCAGACTGGGGATTTTTGAATTGTGCCACACAGAAAGAAAGAGGCTGTAATTTGAAGACCAAGGAGAAGGAAGGTATCTCTCTCTCTCCCTCCAGCAAAGTCCCAGGAAAGCCACGCTGGCAGCTTCTATGCTTCAAGACTACAGACAAAGCCTCTCTTTGGCTTCTGGTACCAGAGAAGCAAGCTTGAAATTGTACACTGAGGTCCAGTGAGGACTGCAAGGCCTTAATTTCACTTGAAGACATTGTATCAAGAACATTACACCCAGTAACTGAAATTGATTTATGATGAACCCTACTCAATGCTGCCTCCCCACCCCCAATTCTTTCCTCCCCTCTGTACCTATTTGTGTGTGTGTTTCTCTCGTATGCATGCTAGCGTGGTTGCGTCACGTATTTTAGTAATTTTAACCGGGTTAGAGGGATAAGGCTAATAAATTTCCATCTTTCTTGTTTAAAACTAGGAAAACCTGTTTGATTGGTTCGTTTGAAATTACAATTGGAGTGCAGTGAGCAAAGGCTCACTGAGATGTTCAGCTAAAAATCGCTGTGTTTTCAAAAGAAAAACCCTGTTACGGCCAAACCAGGACAGGGGGAAGAGGGAAACTTGAGACCCCTTCCTCACCCAGTCATAGCATCACCTATTGCCTGCATTAGCATGCTTTCTGGCAGGAGTCAATGACATTGTTAACCAATATCAATCTATATTATTATAACTTTATTATAGATAATAAACTAATGATTCTCTTGTTCGCCACCAATTTGAACAACAGCCCCAAGTGGAGGCATAAGAACCAGAACCAGAACCTCAACAGTGTTATTATTATTGTTGTATGTTGCTCTTCATCACTTGTAGAAGAAAGAAATAAAGAAAGGACTTGCATTAATATCACACATTTCACGACTTCATGACAACTACAACACCTTGCATTTATGTAGTGTCTTTAATATAACAAAGGCCAGAATTGTAAGCATCCCAGAAGAGCGGGCTAGTGGCAGGGTGGGGGAGGGGTGTAAAATGGAGTGTGAGGCTGTTGGGGCGGGGGGGTCATTTCCCACCCACTTGCGCATCTGATGCCAATTTACACGGGGCGGTGGTGAGAAACGGCCCGCCCGTGCCAGGCCAATTAAAGTCCTCAAGTGGTCAATTAACTGCCACTGATGGGCCTCTGCCCACCACCACCGGTATTTCACGTTTGGCTGGCGGGTGGCTGAGGCCTCAGAAAGCCCACCTGATGAAACTAGGCAGCCTTCTGGTGGGCTGGGTTGGGGCCCTCCTGATCGGGCACCCTGTGCCCCATTAAGGGCCATCCCTGAAGCCCCAACCATCTCCAACACACAACACTCCCCTCCCCACCCTGCTCCCCTAACCTGAGCCCCCTTACCTCACCAGGGCCCAGCCGATTGTCCCCAGCGAGGCCCTAAAAACTTACCCTTTTTCCTGTGCCGTCCATCGTCTTCTTCCTGAGGCTGGGTGTAGTCCAAGCAGTGGCCACTGCTCGCGGTGGCGCTGCTGGGACTAAGAGGTGGAAGTCCCGCCCAAAACCAATTAAGGGCCTGAGGAACGTAAAATCCAGTCTGGGTCCCCAGGCCACCAACTTTTCGGCCAGTGTACAGGGCGCCCCACCCACCGTAAAACTCTGGCCAAAATGTCCCAAGGTGCTTTACAAGCAATATCAAACAAAATTTGACATTGTGCCATGTAAGGAAATATTATGACAGATGGCCTTAAGCTTGGTCAAAGAGATAGGTTTTAGGGATCATTGTAAAGGAAGAAAGAAAGGTAATGAGGCAAAGAAGTTTTGGAAGGGAATTCCAGAGTTTAAGGTCTTGGCAGTTGAAGGCACAGCCATCAATGGTACATCAATTAAAATCAGGGCTGTTCAAAAGGCCAGAATTGACAGAACACAAAGATTTCAGGCAGTTATAATGCCAGAGGAGATCACAGAGATGGGGAGGGACAAGGCCATGGGGGGATTTGAAAAAAAGGATGAAATTCTAAAATCAAGGTTTTGCACAACTGGGAGCCAATGTAGGTCAGCGAGATGGGCGAGCAAGACCTGGTGTGAGTAAGGGCACGGCAGCAGAGTTTCAAATGACCTCAAGTTTGCAGATGATAGAGCTAGGGAGGCCAGCCAGGACTGCATTGGAATAGTCAAGTCGAGAAGTAACAAAAGGCTGGATGAGGGTTTCAGCAACGGATGAGATGAGGCAGGGGCAGAGTCAGGTGATGTTACAGAGGTGGAAATAGTGTTGGAGTGAATATGTCGTAAGAAGGTCATTTCAAAGTCAGATCATAATAAGATCATAAGAACTAGGAGCAGGAGTAGGCCGTCCGGCCCCTCGAGCCTGCTCCGCCATTCAATAAGATCATGGCTGATCTTTTCGTGGACTCAGATCCACTTACCCGCGCTCTCACCGTATCCCTTAATTCCTTTATTGTTCAAAAAGATATCTACCTTAACTTTAAAAACGTTTACTGAAGAAGCGTCAACTACTTCACTGGGCAAGGAATTCCATAGATTAACAACCCTCTGGGTGAAGAAGTTCCTTCTTAATTCAGTCCTAAATCTGCTCCCTCTAATCTTGAGGCTATGCCCTCTTGTCCTAGCTTCACCTGCCAGTGGAAACATCCTCTCTACTTGTATCTTATCTATTCCCTTCATAATTTTATATGTTTCCATAAGATCCCCCCTCATTCTTCTGAATTCCAATGAATATAATCCCAATCTACTCAGTCTCTCCTCATAAGCCAACCCCCTCAACTCCGGAATCAACCTAGTGAACCTCCTCTGCACCCTCTCCAGTGCCCGTACATCCTTTCTCAAGTAAGGAGACCAAAACTGCACACAGTACTCCAGGTGCGACCTCACCAGTACCTTATACAGCTGCAACATAACCTCTCTGCTCTTAAACTCAATCCCTTTAGCAATGAAGGACAAAATTCCATTTGCCTTCCTAATTACTTGCTGTACCTGCAGACCAACCTTCTGCGATTCATGCACAAGGACACCCAGGTCCCTCTGCATAGCAGCATGCTGCAACTTTTTACCATTCAAGTAATAATCCTTTTTACTGTTACTCCGACCAAAATGAATGACTTCACATTTATTAACATTGTATTCCATCTGCCAGACCTTTGCCCACTCACTCAATGTATCTATGTTCCTCTGCAAAGTTTCACTGTCATCTGCACACTTTGCTCTGCCACTCATCTTAGTGTCATCTACAAACTTTGACACCCTACACGTGGTCCCCAACTCCAGATCATCTATATAAATTGTAAATAATTGCGGTCCCAACACCGATCCCTGAGGCACACCACTAGTGACTGATTGCCAGCCAGAATAGCACTCATTTATCCCCACTCTCTGCTTCCTGTTAGTCAACCAATCCTCTATCCATGCTAATACTTTACCCTTAACGCCATGCATCCTTATCTTATGCAGCAGCCTCTTGTGCGGCACCTGTCGAAGGCCTTTTGGAAATCTAGGTACACCACATCCACTGGGTCCCCATTGTCCACCTTGCTCGTAATGTCATCATAGAATTCCAAAAGATTTGTCAAGCATGACCTGCCCTTCATGAACCCATGCTGCGTCTGCCCAACGGGACAATTTCTATCGAGATGCCCTGCTATTTCTTCCTTGATAATAGACTCAAGCATCTTCCCCACTACAGAGGTTAAACTAACCGGTCTATAATTCCCCATCTTTTGTCTACCTCCCTTTTTAAACAGTGGCGTCACATCTGCTGTTTTCCAATCTGCTGGGACTACCCCAGAGCCCAGCGAATTTTGGAAAATTACCGCCTGTGCACCTGCTATTTCTCCCGCCATCTCTTTTAGTACCCTGGGATGCAGTCCATCAGGGCCAGGAGACTTATCAATCCTTAGCTCCATTAGCTTGCCCAACACTACCTCTTCCGTAATAATGATTGTTTCCAGGTCCTCACCTATGTTCGTCTCTTTGTCAATTACTGGCATGTTATTAGTGTCCTCCACTGTGAAGACCGATACAAAATACCTGTTCAATTCCTCGGCCATTTCATCATATCCCATAACTAAATTCCCCTTCTCATTCTCTAAAGGACCAACGTTTACTTTAGCCACTCTTTTTCGTATTATATATTTATAGAAACTTTTGCTATCTGTCTTTATATTCTGTGCTAGTTTTCTCTCATGTTCTATCTTACTTTTCTTTATAGCTCTTTTTGTGGCTTTATGTTGACCTTTAAAGTTTTCCCAATCTTCTAGTTTCATGCTGTTTTTGGCCACTTTGTATGCCTTCTCTTTCAATTTGATAGCCTCCCTTATTTCCTTAGACACCCATGGCAGATTACCCCTTTTCTTCCAGTCCTTCCTTTTCACTGGAATATACTTTTGCTGAGCACTTTGAAAAATTGCTTTGAAAGTCCTCCACTGCTCGTCAACTGTCCCACCATAAAATCTTTGTTTCCAGTCTACTTTAGCCAAGTCCTCCCTCATTCTATTGTAGTCCCCCTTGTTCAAGCGCAGGACCCTGGTATTGGATTTTATCTTCACACTCTCCATCTGTATTCTAAATTCAACCATACTGTGATCACTCCTTCCAAGAGGATCTCTAACTATGAAGTCATTAATTATTCCTGTCTCATTACACAGGACTAGATCTAGGATAGCTTGCTCCCTCGTCGGTTCCATTACATACTGTTCAAGAAAACTATCACGGATACACTCAACGAACTCCTCCTCAAGGCTACCCTGACTGAGCTGGTTCGACCAATCTACATGTATAACACGAAGGTTGTGAATAGCCTGATTCAGCCTCAGACAGATGTCAGGGAGAGGGATGGAAAGCCAGAAGAGGGGTCAAGAGAGGTGGAGATGAGGTAAAGCTGGGTATCATCAACGTACAGGTGGAAACTGGCATTATGTTTTCAGAGGATATCACCGAGGGACAGTAGGTAGACGAGAAATCTGATGGGACCAAGTATAGATCCTTGGGGACACAGAGGTAACAGTGTGGGAGCTGGTGATTCCCTGGCTGTGACTATGAATGGAACCAGGCAACTGCAGTCCCACCCAGTCGACCGACGATGGAGAGGCATTGAAGTAGAATTTTATGGTCAACTATATCAAAGGTTGCAGACAGATAAAGAACTACAAGAAGTGATAGTTTACCTTTGTCACAGTCAATTAGTATGTCATTTGTGACTTTGGCAAGAGCTGCATCGATACTATGGCAGTGGCATCTTGAAATACCTTACAACCAATGAAGTACTTTTGAAATGTAGTGTTACGACCAGGTGAGGACGAGATCTAGGGCTCCCCTCTCAGCCTTTGCCTGGTTTGGCTGTAACAGGGTTTAATTTTTAAAACATCGTGTTATTAGCTTACCCTCAGTGAACCCTTGTTCGCTGTCCTCTAATTGTGATGGCAAAGAAATCAACCAGACAGGTTTTCTTAGATTTAAACAAGAAAGGTGCAAGTTTATTAACCTTAAAACTCCAATTCAGTTAAAACGACAAGAAATACATGACACAGCCATACTAGCATGCATATGTGACAGAGGAGGAGAAAGAAGGGGAAAGGTTTAAAGTAATTGCTGGAGTTTACTTACTGGCTTTTGGGTTTGATGTAAAGTCTTTGATTGCAGTTGTCTTGCAGTTCTCATTGAGGCCCAGTGCACACTTTCAAACTGGTATAGCTGCAGGAGTCTTCTCTCTTGAGTGGCTTCTGTAGATCCCTGGAACTTCGTCTGAGAGAGAGAGAGGGAGACAAGGAGAGACCTTCCTTCTCTGTTGTCTTCAAGTTGCAGTCTCTTCTTCAACTGTTCTGAGAGCACAATTCAATTATTCCCAAGTTGGCCAGCAGGTTAGTCATGTGACTAACCCCTTATTTGGAACAACCTCTCCTGTGGTTTGTGGATTTCAAAGCTCTCATTGGGGGGTGAGAGGGGGCAGTGTAGTGCTTTCTCTTACACAGACAAGATGTGGACCATCACTGCTGTCCAGACCAGTCTTTGTTCATTGAATCAGTGAGCAGTTCCATTGCATCTCTTATTCAACTGTCTTTTAGAATGCAAATGTGCAGCCATGTTTCAGTGGTCTTTTAAACCAAGATATTTTTTCAGTCCAGTAACAGTTTAAAATTAGTGTTCCATATGACAAAATTAATATGTTCCATTTTGGCAGGTGTGGTTTTCATGACAGTAATCATAGATTCATAAAATACTACAGCACAGAATGAAGCCATTTGGCCCCTTGTGCCTGTGCTAGCTCTTTTGGTGGAGCGATCCAGTTAGTCCCACTCGGCTCCTCTTTCCTCATAGCGCTGGAATTTATTCCCTTCAAATATTTATCCAATTCCCTTTTAAAATTACTATTGTATCTTCTTTCATCACACTTTCAAACAGTGTGTGAAAAATGTAGAGAAATATAATTATTCATACTGTACCTTTGTTTCTATTCTGGATGTGTATTAGTACACTAATAATGAAACTGTGGAATGGGAGCTTCAGTAATCTTGTCCTTCAATCACTTAATCTTTTTATTTAAACTGCTGCACATTTGCAATCTATTTTGAAAATTAGTCTTTTAGATTATAAGTGGACATCTGTGTGTCTGATTGTCACAGAGGAGCCATCAGGCATACTAAACATTCCCATACTGTGAAAGTGGCTCTTTGGTGTTTGCAGGCCTCAATGATCTTCCACTTGAAGGTCTGAAGCAGAGAGTTTGGGACAAAGGCTGAATGCGGACAGCAAGTACAGCAGAAGGCAAAGCTGATTAAGTCAATTATACTTAATAACCCTGCTGGGTTATCCAGGTAGGGTGTTTCCACTCTCAAAAATAGGAATGAGGAAATCATGGGTAGCAATCATTTGCATGTGGGGTTTCAAAGCAAGTTGGCAGCTGTCAGTTTGGTACCTGTAAATATGAGAGATTCAAAGTAAGCACAATTTTCTAAAGCAATTTAAAAAATGGTGCAAATTAAATGTTCATTGAATTTCATAGAATGTACAGCACAGAAACAGGACATTCAGCCCAACCAATCCATCCTGGCATTTATGCTGTACTCGAGGCAAACATAAGTACAATACAATAAATTATCAGGACTGGCAAGCATTAAATGGTGCAATAAAAGGGTTTTGCACATTTAAAAAAATCACACGGAGCTAATTAAATGTATTTATATTGTGTTTTAATGAATTTTATTTAACTTCTTATGTCTTCAGTTATTGAACTTGCTCTATGGCTTTGAGCAGACACAGTTCCTGATAATCCTGACCCAATCATTTGGAACTTCCAAGAATTTTGATGATTATAAATGATGTCTGAAGGCAGGATATCAGTTAGACAGTCAATGGAAGTTTATTCCTGTGTGTCTCCAAGAATAAACTGAGAATTGTATAAACATAAGTTACTTGGCACACAAATGACAAGAACCAGCAATTGTGATTGAGAACATTTCAATCTAGATTATGATTCACTTAAATTCCTGAAGAAGTTGAAAGCTTTCTCTTGCTTACAATGACTGGATTTTTCCAAACTGCAAGATTTACAAAAATAATTCACATGCTTTGAGGCTGAGATGTTCTGTGAGGATAGGATACTGTAAGGTACATCCCCTCCTCATTATTACACATTACTGAGACCATTGGGATCAAGTTCCAAGCCGTATCTTATTGCTTGGGCAAGGGGAAGGGAGAGACGTTCTCCAGCATGGAACGTTGCAGGAATATGTGTGAGTTTAAAATATGAATGCTTTTAAAAATTACCTGTTAATAGGCTCTCATTAGTTTGGATCTTGCTTTTGCTGCACCTGGGACCAATGGAACGCAGAGAATTTCAGAAAAATCAGGGAGGGAAGGGGAACATACCCCAGAAGGGAACATAGGAGCAGGAGTAGGCCATTCGGCCCCTCGAGTCTACTTTGCCATTCAACTAGATCATGGCTGATCTTCTACCTCAACGCCATTCCCGCATTATCCCCATATCCCTTGATATCTTTAATATCCAGAAATCTATTGATCTCTATCTTGAATATACTCAATAACTGAGCCCCAACAGCCCTCTGGGGTAGAGAATTCCAAAGGTTCACCACCCTCTGTGTGAAGAAATTCCTCCTCATCTCAGTCCTAAGACTGTGTCCCCCAGTTCTAGAGCCCTCAGCCAGGGGAAACATCCTTTCTGCATCCACCCTCTCAAACCCTGTAAGAATTTTGTATGCTTCAATGAGATTGTCTCTCATTCTTCTAAACCCCAGAGAATGCCGGCCCGGTCTCCTCAATCTCTCCTCATAGGACAATCTCGCTATCCCAGGGATCAGTCTGGTGAACCTTCATTGCACTCATTCTATGGCCTGCTTGATTTCCCTGCATTCACTGCACTCAGCTGATCCTAACCCCTGCCCCTCCCTCCCCCCAATATTCCATTGAAGGATGAAGAATATCAGCACCATTCTCTTTCTCTCTCTCGGGTAGATTTTGCCTTTGTATGATAGTGTAAAACAGGTAATACGAGCCACAGAGTCATGGGGCCGGATTTTTTTCTCATCCCGACGGTGGGTTTCGTGGCAGGGGGCCAGAGTATCGGGGCGAAATCACCCACCACAGAACCCGACAAGGATAGGCTGACGACGGCATTTCCAGACAGAGGCCAAATAAGGGCCTCTTCCCACTGCCACAGGGATCTTTCCAGCATTGGGGTTGGGCCTCCGCCACGTGGAGAGGATGCCTTGGAAAGCGAGGCGCCCTCCCTGCAGGTTGTGGGGGCTCCCTCCTTCGTGGGCAATTTGTGGCTCAGGGAGGACCCGACAGGGAACAACTGTACACCCAGGAACCCCTTACCCTGGAATGAACTCCCACTGCCCCCCCCCCCCCACCACCCCACTTCACCAGGCCTTCCGGACTGGCCCCAGTTACCCCACCACACCTACCTCTGTTCTGGGGTTCCACTGCTGGGCTTGGGTGCGAGGCCTCTGCCATTCTGGCAGTCGCCACTCCTCTCGGTGGTGCTACCAATTCTGCTGAGCTTCCAGCCCTGTGATTGGCTGGCAGCTCTTGGGGGCGGGAACCCTGTCCCTATTAAGTCTTTAAAGGGAAGGGGATCCTGCCTCCTTCAACTTTGACAGCAAATGAGTGGAGGATTGCTCTGGGGGGGAAGGGGGGGGGGGGGGTGGGTGGGGTGCTGAAAAAATGCAGAGTCTGGGTTACCCCCACTTTTTCATCCTGCCTCCTGCATCAAATATAGCCCATAGAGTCATAATGGGTTGCTGATTCGCTATTAACCACTTTATATTATTGCACAAAGTCAAAATGACGCTCCACCCCCCACCCCCCCAACACCCTCCGCCACACCCTCTCTTCTTTGTCTCTCTCTGTGCCTGGCTGTCAGTCCCTGCTTGTCGCTCTGTATCTATCTGTCTCTGATTTAAAGCCTAGAGTGCACACCAGAGTAGACTCACTCTAACTGCTGTGATACAGGAAAAGCTACCATCATCCTATTGCAAATCATCTCAAATCTGCTGTGCATGAGGTGGGGGTATTTTTAGTCGTACCTTTTATTGTTAAACCGCCTACTGTTCATGATTACTCCTACGCATGACATGTGCTGTCCAGTGAATGGGCAATATGTAGTATTTGAACAGATGTTTTATTTATAGAAAGCATTTGACAACTGTTCTTTGCAAGAACACCAGTTGGATAAACATCAATTCAACAAAAGCTACCTCTTCTTCCCAACACAAACTCTCCTCAGTGGGACTCACACGTTGTCCCCACCTTATAGCATAAATGCCCATGGGACTTAACATTGAGACGCATAGCTGGATTGCACAAATATATCTAAACTGCACTGACTGTGCAGGAGTGATCATTTACATGTCTACTACAATTACAGAAAGAAAATAATCGAAGTAAAATGACAAAGAACATTTTATTTTAAAATAAGCTTGCTCGCAAAGAGCTGAATTTTTACTTTTATCACTATCCAGGTGAAACAGCGATTTACTTCTTTCAATTTAGTATACTGAATTCACTGCTCACGATGTGGTCTCCTCCACATTGGGAAGACTAAATGCAGACTGAGTGACTGCTTTGCAGAACACCTCTGTTCAGTCCGCATGTGTGACCCTGAGCTTCCTGTCACTTGTCACTTCAGCTCCCCACCTTGCTGCCATTCTGACCTTGCTGTCCTTGGCCTGCTGCAATATTCCAATGAAGCTCAACATAAGCTCGAGGAACAGCACCTCGTCTTTCGACTGGACACTTTGCAGCCTTCCAGACTAAACATTGAGTTCAATAATTTTAGATCATAACCTCTGCCCCCAATTTTTCTTTTATCCTTATTTTTACTGTTCTGTTCTCCACCACCCTCCCACCATCACCCCCCCCCCCCCTTTACTTTGTGTTTGGACGGCTGCTATTTAACCATTTACACCTCATCCAGACACATCATTTGTTACTTTACTTGCCTTTGTACCATGAAACCTTTTGTCATTTAATCTCTCCTGCCTATCACAGACCTTCCCTTTTGTTCTTCTTCCACCCTCCCCCTCTTTCACTTGCTCAAAAACCTATTACATTTCTAACTTTTCCCAGTTCTGATGAAAGGTCATGACCTGAAACTGTAACTCTGCTTTTTCTCTCCACAGATGCTGTCAGACCTGCCGAGCATTTTCTGATTTTGTAACGGGTGGTAGTGGATTGGTAGTCCATTTTAGGCCTTGCCCAACTTTCATTTCCATTGGTATATAATCAGCCAATCTCCTACCACCCACATGGTAGAAGTAAACATTCACTCAATGATATTGCTGCTGACTAAAGTGCCAGATTTATTTAAGAAAAATAAATTACAAAAGCGAAGAGCTGACAGGACCAAGAAGACACTTGATAAGATGAAGCCAGAGATGAATTATTGAAGCTGCTTTACATCACTGAGTGGATATACTGTGCAACTGTTATAATTGGATTTGTTTGATCAGTACAGCTTGTCTTTGTGTAATAACACAAAATAATGAATGCATTATGATTTCTCACCTTACCGGGTCATCTTACTTGACGTGAAATAACTCCTAACAGCATGCAAAACTTTTCAGCCTGGCTGAAGCTTGTCTGTTTGAAGAATTGACTGCCTGTATTCACAGCTAGAATGGATGCAAGGGACTTATCATTTGGGACACAGTTTAATAGATGGATTATTATTTACCATTCATAGGGAGAGAATATCTAAGCTTTTTTAGAACATTACAGCGCAGTACAGGCCTTTCGGCCCTCGATGTTGCGCCGACCTGTGAAACCATCTGACCTACACTATTCCATTTTCATCCATATGTCTATCCAATGACCACTTAAATGCCCTTAAAGTTGGCGAATCTACTACTGTTGCAGGCAGGGCGTTCCACGCCCTTACTACTCTCTGAGTAAAGAAACTACCTCTCACATCTGTCCTATATCTATCACCTCTCAACTTGAAGCTATGTCCCCTCGTGTTTGCCATCACCATCCGAGGAAAAAGACGCTCATTATCCACCCTATCTAACCCTCTGATTATCTTATATGTCTCTATTAAGTCACCTCTCCTCCTCCTTCTCTCCAACGAAAACAACCTCAAGTCCCTCAGCCTTTCCTCGTGAGACCTTCCCTCCATACCAGGCAACATCCTAGTAAATCTCCTCTGCACCCTTTCCATAGCTTCCACATCCTTCCTATAATGTGGTGACCAGAACTGCACGCAATACTCCAGGTGCGGTCTCACCAGAGTTTTGTACAGCTGCAGCATGACCTCATGGCTCCGAAACTCGACCCCCCTACTAATAAAAGCTAACACACCATATGCCTTCTTAACAGCCCTATTAACCTGGTTAGCAACCTTCAGGGATTTATGCACCTGGACACCAAGATCTCTCTGTTCATCTACACTACCAAGAATCTTCCCATGAAATATAGAAATATAGGCACATAGGAACATGAGTAGGCCATTTAGCCTCTCGAGCCTGAGAGCAATGAGATCGATGTTGATCAGCGACTTACCTTCATATGCCTGTCTTTGCCCCATATACCTTCATACTTTTGGCTAATAAAAATCTATCAATCTCAGTTTTAAATTAACAATAGATCTAGCATCAATTGCTGTTTGCAGAAGTGTGTTCCAAACTTTTACCACCCTTTGAAGAAAGAAATGTTTCCCAATTTCACTCGTGAAAGGTCTGGCTCTAATTTTCTGACTATACCTGCTACTCCAGAACTAGCAGAAAGAATTTCTCCCAACCTGCCCTATCTGTTCCCCTTAATGTCATGAAAACTTCAATCAAATCACCCCTTAACCATCTAAATGCCAGGAAATAAACCCTAGTTTGTGTAATCTCTCCTTGTAGCTTAACCTTTGGAGTCCAGGTATCATTCTAGTAAATCTATGCCGCACTCCTTCCAAGGCCAATATATCCTTCCCCATATCTGCTCATAGTACTCCAGGTGTGGTCTAACCAGGGCTTTGTACAGCTGAAGCATGACTTCTACCCTCTTATATTCAATTCCCGTAGATATAAAGGCCAGCATTCCATTAGCCTGTTTGATTATTTTCTGTGACTGTTCATGACATTTTAATGATCGATATATCTGGATTCCCAAGTCTCTTTGGACCTCCACTGTTTCTAGCTTTTCACCATTTAGGAATTATACTGTTCTATCCCTTTTAGGTCCAAAGTGGATGACCTTACATTAGCTTTCATTGAAATCCATTTGCCACAGTTTTTCCAATTCAACTAATCTAAATGTCTGTAATTTTATGCTTCCACCTACACTGCTTACAATGCTGTCTATCTTTGTGTTATCAGCAAATTTGGATATGTGGTTTTCTATCCGTCATCTAAGTTGTTAATGAATACAGTGAATAGTTGAGGCTGTAACGTAAATCCTTGCAGGACACCACTAGTCACATCCTGCCAATTACAACCTATTATCCCAACTCACTGTCTCCTTCCATTCAGTCAATTTCCTAATAAGGTCAATAGTTTGCCTTCAATTCCATGAGCTTCAAGTTTAGCTAACAGTTTCATAGGAGGGATTTTATCAAATGGCAACTTAACTCATTAGTATTTTAATCCAATGCTTTTTTTCTCCAATGCTTTCAAAACCCCATAATTAAAAGTAAAATTAATTTCAAATTCTTTCAATGAAAAAACGGTCCAATGATCCCAAAACGAGTCACCCCGATTTAGAAACTGCTAAATAATTTTTTTATGAAATGAGTTTTATTGTACGGGTTTGTTTAATTGCAACTTCTGCTTGAGCTTGCACAAGTGGCACAGTGGTGCAGTGGTTAGCACCGTAGCCTCACAGCTCCAGCAACCCGGGTTCAGTTCTGGGTACTGCCTGTGCGGAGTTTGCAAGTTCTCCCTGTGACCACGTGGGTTTCTGTTGGGTGCTGTGGTTTCCTCCCACAGCCAAAGTCCTGCAGGTTGATAGGTAAATTGTCCCTACTGGTGGTAGGAGAATGGTGGGAATATGGTATTAATGTAGGACTAGTCTAAATGGGTGGTCAGCACAGACTCAGTGGGCTGAAGGGCCTGTTTCAGTGCTGTATCACTCTAAGTACAGTAATATCACATCAGTCTGTATGTATTCATAACAGTTTGGGATTTCTGCCTGTTTGGACTGCTAGGGATTTTTTAACTTACATTCTTGATATGTTACTTTATATGTATAAATACCTGATATGCAACAATGATATAAAGGGTTGGATTGAATGTTTGTGTCGCGGCTTCCAGCGGCGGACCCGGAAGTGGCCTTTGTTGCCACTTGGCACGTGTGTGGCTGGCCCACCACGATCACATGGCGGGCAACCAATTATAATAATGGAGGCACGGGGGCCCAGCCAATTACACCTCGGGGGTGGTGCCATATCTAAAGCCCTGCCAGCCCTATTTTCATTGCCGCCTTAGAGTCCATCGTTGTTTGCTATTAAGACTGGTGAAGCAGTGACTCCTGGACACCCCCACCTCTCTGTCAAGAAAACTGCAGGATGGCTCAGGCAAGACACCGGTTGGCCCCACAATTTAGTGATGTCTCCCTGGAGATTCTCCTCCAGGCAGCAAGGGAAAGGCAAGAGGTCCTCTTTCCCAAGGATAGCAAGAAGAGGTCCTCCTGCGTGACCAAGCAAGCCTGGATGGAGATCGCAGAGGAGGACAGCAGCCATGGGGTCACCCCCCTAAACATGGGCCCAGTGCTGGAAGAGAGTCAACGACCTCGCTTGGTCTGTCAAGATAGTGCTACATATCATTCTACCTTTTGGGGATTGCATGTGGTTACACGGGAGGTGGGAGGCACCACAAAGGCACTGGCAAAGGGGGTTAGGCATAAAAACATCCTGCCAGATGCATGGCAGCATCTTGGCCACAGGCCACCTTCTATCACAGTTCGCCCCCATTACTTCCCCTAAGAGCTGATGTGCGGATGAGCCATATAGGAAAGCCCCGCAGAAGACAAGAAGTTACCACTAACACACCTGTCCTGTAGCTCTTCCTGTCAAGTATTACTATCTCTCTCTTTCCACTTGTAGGACAAGTGCTGGAGTTGCAGAGAAAGGTAAGGCAACACCTAGTGGAGATGCCAAAGGCCATGTGCAGCCATGACGGATGATGGAGGGGTCCATTCATGCCATGAGTGCTGCCATGTCTCAGGCATGTGAGCACATGGCTTCTTCCGTCGAGGGGTTGGCAATTCTCATGAAGAGCCAGATCCCAGAGAAGCACGCAGACCCACACAGCATCACCTTGGCCATGAGCTCAACACAGCAGTGGCAAGACGAGAGAAGGATAAGGCACCTGGCGTCTTCTCCAGATCCTCGTCCTTCTAGGAGAGCAGGGAGCTTTGTGAGTCTTGAAAGGGAGAAGCAAGGCTGACCTCCATATCTGGGAGCTCCCCTCAGGGTGCTCTGAGTGTGGACAGCAATTCCTCAACTCCTCAGTCCCTCCACCAGTGAACCCAGCTCACTTAGCCAGGATGCCTAAGAAGAGTCTTGCACCTGTGCAGGAAACCCTCAGGCAACTAGAGCCCTACAGACCTCAGGCAGCCAGAAAACACCCACCGAAGTCATCTCAGGCCAAGGGCAACATGATCAGCAGCCTGCCTCCAGCCCAGCTGCTAGCGCAGAGGTCACACCACATAGAAGTACTCAAAAGCGTGCAAAGAAAAACACCTAGACACCTCTGAATTTTCACGGGTGCTTGCAATTGGCCTTTTTTTTGTGTCATAAAGTTTATTTGCTTTGGATGTTGGCATTCATTGTAGAAAATACATATTCCTTCATGCCATTATTGTGAGATGCTGACTTCAACGTTCTCTCATAGATCAGCCCTCCTTTGGTCATCGTGTCTGATGTGCCAGAGTGCGTGTGTGATCTGGGCGCTAGGCACAGAACCCTAACACAAAGGAGGCGACAGACTGAATCCTTTTAGGTAAGTTTTTATTGCTTTCACTCTGAGAGGCAAGCATGGTGGCTGGAAGCGGGTAAGTATGACACTGCCTCCTGCCTCTGTTGGAGGTGCAGCATCACGCCATGGGGATCCACAGAGACAGGGTGTATGAGACCCATGCCAGGTAATTGGTAGGCCTCCAGATCACTGTCCATGCAGAGGCAAAGTTGCCCTAGCATCTTTGCCTTTGCTACTCCTCACAGCTTATGCATTGATGGTCATCAGTGCCCACCCTTACTGATAGCCAACCTTCTTACCCAATAGTATGGCCACCCGACCCTTTCACCCAGCTGCATAGAACCTGTGCTGACCATCTGAGACCAAGCCTACCCTTGCAGAGCACACAGCATTACATGCCAACAATGGCCTCTGCTCCCTCCTCTTCCCTTATCCAATACAGTTTATGGCTGCCTTCCTGTCGCGACATTGAGACCTTGTCTTTGTGCCACCAGCCTGCAACAGCCGGGGATCAGAAGGCAAATGCTGGCCGCCCGTCGTCAACTTATTAGCGAACCCTCCATTGAATCGCAATCGATTTTTTTATTTGTTCCTGGGATGTAGGTGTCACTGGCTAGGCCAGCAGTTATTGCCAATCCCTAATTGCCCTTGAGAAGGTGGTGATGAGCTGTCTTCTTGAACTGCTGCAGTCCTTGGGATGCAGGTACACCCTCAGTGCTGTTAGGAAGGAAGTTCCAGGATTTTGACCCAGCGACTGTGAAGGAATGGCGATATAGTTCCGTCAGGATGATGTGTGGCTTGGAGGGGAACTTGTAGGTGGTGGTGCTCCCATGCATCTGCTGCCCTTGTCCTTCTAGGTGGTCAAGGTCACGGACTTGGAAGGTGCTGTGGAAGGAGCCTTGCTGAGTTGCTGCAGTGCATCTTGTTTCTGGTACGCACTGCTGCCACCGTGCACTGGTGGTGGAGGGAGTGAATGCTTGTGGATGCGGTGCCACTGACTAAATCCAGAACCATGTCATGACATTGCATTTCCAGGCGGAAGCATCCATCATTATTCTTCAGCCACCCTCCATCCCACACCCCCTCACCCCACCAATACCTCCAAGTGGCCTCACTAAATCCAGCCCAAATGCTGGAAGAATTAATCATTTTGCGCATCCTTGTCCCTTGGTTTCACCTACAAAAACACAATACTGATAATTAAATCATGGAAAAACATTTGATTTTTTTCAATCTTGATAAAGTTAACTAAAAGGAACAATTCAAATTTCATTCCACATATGGTGTATTGCTTTTTTTCTAAATTACTTCTCCTAAAAAAATTGAGGGGCAAGTTGTAATACATTCTTCAATATAAAATCTCTGAGGCAGTATAATCAGTAATTGGAGCATTTGGAGTCCCACAGTGTATTTAAAACAACAACAACTTGTGTTTATGAGGCACCTTTAATGTAATAAAACAACCCAAGGCACTTCACAGGAGTGTTATAAAGCAAATTTTGACACCACGCCACATTAGGCAATTTTCGGGCAGATGACCAAAACTTTGGTCAAAGAATTTTCTTTTAAGGAGCGTCTTAAAGGAGGAAAGAGAGGTAGAGAGGTGGATAGGTTTAGGGAGGGAATTTCAGAGCTTAGGACCTAGGCAGCTGAAGGCACAGCAGAGTGATTAAATTCAGGATGCTCAAGAGTTAGAGGAACGCAGATATTTTGGAGGGCTGTGGAGCTGGGGAAGGTTGCAGAGATAGGGAAGGATGACACCATAGATGATTTTCAAAACAAGGATGAGAATTTCAAAACCAGGGCATCGCTTGACTAGGAGCCAATGTAGGTCAATGAGCACAGGATGATGGGTGAATAGGGCACCAGAGTTTTGGATGACCTCAAATTTATGGAGGGTCGAATGTGGTAGGGCAGCCAGGTGTGCAGTGGAATCGTCAAGTCTAGAGGTAACAAAGGCATGAATGAGGAGCAGTATTTAAAAAAATATTTTTGTTCTTTTATATTGATGTTTTCAGTTCAGAATAGTTTCAGAGCATTAAAATTGGAAAGACTCTAATGTTTTATTGAGTAAAGAAGCATTGAAATGGCATGTTTCATTTTGGTGTTTAACAGTATACAAATCTCTTGTCCTCAGTATTCTCACTGTCCCATTCGTGCCAGGTAGTAAGCAGATCATTACCCATGCTAGTTTCCGCTTACCACACAACAAATACATTCTGACAAACATTTTATGTAAATTATAGCAGTTCTACGGAATTGGCACCTACTCCCATGTTCCCACTCAGTTCTAAGTCCATGTTCCGGTCAGCTGCAAATGCTCTCCATACAGTTGGCTGCTTTAACTTATTTATAAAAGAATAAATAGCTAGAGTTTTATCTGAATTGGACAGGACTCTGGGTATGCTGTTTCCCCATTATTGGATATTTTTAAAGCAAGGCAGCCTTAATTTATCACCTCATTTCAATTTCCATGTGCACTTTCACCCCCAAGGATGACAATGATTTTAAGCAGAAAAATGTACAATTCCTGTTGGCATTGAAATTACGTATTTAACTATATGATCAGAACCAGGCAGCATAGTCCAAGTAGAAACCCTCACCATTTTTGTTAGTAGTCAGGTAAACAAATTCCATTATAGTAACAACTTGCTTTTATATAGTTCCTTTAATGTAGCAAAATATCCCAAGATGCCTAACAAGACTTCTACCAGTAAAAACTGTTTTGACGTCAAGGCACAGCAGAGGGTATCAGGAGAGATGACCAAAAGCTTGGCCAAAGGGGTAGGTTTTCAGCTATGTCTTAAAGGAGGAGAGAGAGGTAGAGAGGCGGAAAGATTTAGGGAGAGAACGCCAGAGCTTAGGGCAAAGGCAGCTGAAAGCACGGCCACCGGTAGTAGTGTGAATAAAATTGGGGATGCGCAAGAGGCCAGAATTGGAGGAGTGCAGATATCTTAGAGGCTTGTAGGTTTGTTGGGGATTGCACAGATAGCGAGCGGCAAGGCCATGGAAGGAATTGAAAACATGGATGAGGATTTTAAAATTGAGGTGTTGTTGGATGGGGATCTAGTGTAGGTCAGCAAGCACAGGGATGATGGGTTAACGAGATTTGCAGTGAGTTAAGATGTGAGCAGCAGAAATTTAGATGAGCACAAGTTTACGTAGAGTGGAAGATGGGAGGCTGGCCAGGGGAGCATTGATCAAGTCTAGAGGTAACAAAGGCATGGATGAGGGTTTCAGCAACTCACGAGCTCAGGGAGAAGCAGAGTCGGGCCTTTTTACAGAGGTGGAAATTGGTGGTCTTAGTGATGGACTGGATATGTGGTCAGAAGCTCATCTAGGGATCAAACACAACATTAAGCCTCCAAACAGTCTTGCTCAGCTTCAGACAGTTGTATGGGACCAGGGAATGGAGTTTGTGGTGGGGTCCACGGGCTTCAGTCTTCCCACTAATTCATTGGAGGGGAAATTTCTGCTCTTCCATTATTGGATGTCAGACAAGGAGAGTTCCAATTCAGAAACAGAGAGGTGCTGGTGAGATATGGCTGAGTGTTATCAGAGTATATATGAAACTTAATATATTACTTTTGGATGAATTTGCCGAGGGGCAGCAGGTGGATGAGAAATAGAAGCGGCCAAGGATAGATCATCGGGGGATACCAGAGATAACAGCTCAGGAGTGAGAAGAGAAGCCATTGCAGGTGATTCTCAGGCTATGATCCGATAGATAAAATTGGAACCAAGCAAGGGCCGTTCCACCCAGCTGTACAATGGAGGAGAGGCATTGGAGGATGATGGTGTGGTCAACTGCAGATAGGTCAAGAAGGATGAGTTTACCAGTCATATATGCAAGAATATCAATTGTGACTTTCACAAGCCTGTTTCAGTGCTGTGGGGGGCGGGGGGCTAGAAACCTGATTTGAGGGATACAAACATTGAATTGTGGGAAAGATGGGTGTGGATTTGGGAGGTAACAACATGTTCAAAGACATTGAATAGGAAAGAGGTGCTGGAGATGGGTCAGCAGTTTATAATAACAGAGAGGTCAAGGGTGGGTTTTTTGACAAGTAATAGGCTCGCTTTTACCCCTGTTGCAAGAGAAAATAGGGCAAAACATGAGAGAGAGGGAGAGAACTGAAGGTGGTCCTCCACATAACTTATAAATAACAACTAGCAAGGAGAAAGCACCGGAGATCAGTGGCATCTCAGCATCCTTGGCCATTGGAGATGGGGAGATGGGGACCCCACAGCTATGTGGTGACTTCTTTTTTAATTCATATCTGAGAGGTGGGTGTCAAGGCCAGAATTTATTGCCCATCCCTAATTGCCATTGACAAAGTGGTGGTGAGCTGTATTCTTGAACCACTGCAGTGATTCTTATGCGACTTTTCTGTAGCAGTTTGGTACAGCTGAGTGACTTACTAGGCCATTTCAGAGGGCAGTTAAAAGTCGACCACATTGCTGAGAGTCTGGAGTCATATGTAGGCCAGACAGGGTAAGGATAGCAGATTTCCTTCCCTAAAGGACATTAATGAACTAGATGGGTTTTTATGACAATCTGGCAGTTCCATGATCACCATCGCTGAGACTAGCTTTTTATTCCAGATTTATTTTATTAATTGAATTAAATTTCCCCAGTTGCCATGGTGGAATTTGAACTCATATCTCTGGAGTATTATTCCAGGGCTCTGGATTACTAGTCCAATAACATTATCAATGTTCCCTTAATCAAATATAATGCACACATGTCACACAACATGTTGACTTGATTTTATCAGAGTGTGAAATATGATCATCTTCATAACAACAATTACAACAATAACACCTTGCATTTATATAGCACTTTTAATGCAGTAAAATGTCCCAAGGTGCTTCATAGGAACATTATCAGCAAAATTTGACATCAAGCCACATAAAGAGATATTAGGACAGATGACCAAAAGTTTGGTCAAAGAGGTAGAGTTTAAGGGGCATTTTAAAGGAGGAGAGAGCAGTGGAGAGATTTAGAGAATGAATTCTAGAGCTTACGGCCGAGGCAGCTGAAGGCACAGCTGCCAATGGTAGAGAGATTAAAATCAGAGATGTGCAAGAGGAAGAATTGGAGGAGCACAGAAATTAGATCTGGACAAGGTAACAGAGATAGGGGAGGGGGAAGCCATGGAGGGACTTTGAAACAATGAATTTTAAAAGTAAGGCATTGCCAGACCAGAAACCAATGTAGGTCAGCGAGCACAGGGATGATGGATGAATGGGACTTGGTGCGAGTTTGGATTTGGGCAGCAGAATCCAAGCTCTAAACTCTGCTCCAAACTGCGTTTCCTTTATTTTTTTTTAGAGATACAGCACTGAAACAGGCCCTTCGGCCCACTGAGTCTGTGCCGACCAACAACCACCCATTTATACTAACCCTGCAATAATCCCATATCACCTACCTACACTAGGGGCAATTTGCAATGGCCAATTTACCTATCAGCCTGCAAGTCTTTGGCTGTGGGAGGAAACCGGAGCACCCGGCGAAAACCCACGCGGTCACAGGTAGAACTTGCAAACTCCGCACAGGCAGCACCTAGAATCGAACCTGGGTCCCTGGAACTGTGAGGTTGCAGTGCTAACCACTGTGCCACTGTGCCGCCCCAAGTTGCTCACTTCTCACTTCTCACTTTAGTTGCTCACTTCTCATCGATTTAGTCACCTGCCTCTCAACCCACATCTGTAAAAACTGGAAGTGGGCAGGTTTGAGGTGGCTTGCATTTGTTTTGGAATTTTTAACGTTTTTGTTTTCCATCTGACCCAAACCCACTTTTATGTAGCAGTTAAAAGTACCCACTCTGTGCCTCAAAGGAGATTTTATACATTTATTTTTGGCCCTATTGCCAATAAATCGTAATTGTATGGTGACTGCGGTCTATAATTCGGGACAGTTGCTGGCAGCCAGTTTGTGGCCACCGCCTAGAATCTGAGTCACTAAAACTATAATGACGAAATCTCAGTACTCAACTGATAGATAATCTATCATAAGTTCCTCATTTCAAAATTTTAGGAAGTCCATTCATCCTACATGCACAGGCATTGTTTGAGAAAGTCGTGCATTGTGAAATGCACCAGGTAATCTAAATACTCATAATTATTTTCCTTGAGAAGAATATGTTCCTTTTGAATCAAATAGCAGATCTTCTCTGGCATTGCTCATTCATAGTCACAGTTATGGTGTTTAGCTCTTAAGATGGAGCTGTGTTTAACCTAAACTATTCCTTTATGGTAATTAAAACAGAAAGTGCTGGAAATACTCAGTAGGCCAGGTAGCATCTGTGAAGAGAGAAGCAGAGTTAATGTTTCAGGTCTGTGACCTTTCATCAGAATTGGCAAAGTGGGGGTCGGGGAAGTGGGTGGGGGGGAGGGGTGGTGGGGAACAGATCAAAAGGGAAGGTGTGTGATAGGGCAGAGGGCAGGAGAGATTAAATAACAAAGGTGTCATGGGACAAAGGCAAAAAGCGTGTAAATGGTTGTGGTGAAAGGTAAAACATTAGTCCAAAGAGAGTGTTACTGGCAGAATAATGAGCAGCTCTGTCCAAAAGCACAGTCTGGAAAACAGACACATAGTTAAAAAATAAAATAAAATAATTTTTTAAAACATTTTTAAAAATTTAAAAATGCCAGTTATGCTCTGAAATTGTTGAACTCAATGTTGATTCTACAAGGCCTAATCAAAAGATGAGATGCTGCTCTTCGAGCTTGTGTTGATGTTCACTGGAACACTGCAGCAAGCCAAGGACGGAAATGTGGGCATAAGAGCAGGGTGGTGTGTTGAAATAGCAAGCAACCAGAAGCTTGGGGTCATGCTTTCAGACTGAAGTGTTCTGAAAAGCAGTCACCCAATCTACGTTTGGTCTCCCCAGTGTAGAGGCAATCGCATTGTGAGCAGTGAATACAGTATACTAAATTGAAGGAAGTTGTGGGACTATGAGGTTCGAAGCTGTAGAGGGAAGATCTCCGGAAGAGATGAGGTCAGTGACAGTAGCTTGATGTTCGGTGGTGGGGTAATGGTCCAGAGGGAGGTAGGAAGAAATGTCTGAGAGTTGGCACTGAGCCTCTTCAAGGTCAAGGTTGGTACACCAGACAACAACAGCACCATTCATGTCTGCAGGTTTGATCACAATGTTGGGGTTAGACCTGAGAGAATGGAGTGCAGCAAATTCAGAGGGAGACAGGTTGGAGTGAGCAAGGGGAGCAGAGAAATTGAGACGGCCGATGTCATGCTGACAGTTCTCGATGAAGAGATTCCTATATGGTGTTACGAAACGGTGAGGAGGGGTCGAAGGGCTTCCCCCTTTTCCTTCTCCTTGTTTGACCACAACAGGGTTTATGTATTTTTTAAAAGTGTATGTACTTGCCAATTCAGTTAATGTTTCACTATTTACATGCTACAATCATAAAAGAACCAATGGGACAGGCTTTCTTGAGTTTAACAAAGAAAAATATTAGCTTCATTGTACCTGAACCAATCTAGGTAAGTAAATAAACTACACTCCAATTTTCACACACATACACACACACACAAGTGAGGGTCACAGACACACACATAAATAGGTTAGAGAATGGGGAAGGATAGATTGGGCAGATTAGAGTCTGGAGCAATAAAATGGAGTATACAGTCTATGGAGTCAGTGGTCTTCCGGATGAACTCGGTGGTCCTGTGCTTTTGGCTTGTAGATATGGTCAGCAGATTCATGAAACTGCGATGTGGATGAGATCCTTCATGGGGTCTCTGTCTTCTGCAGTGGTTACAGCCAGCAGGCAGGATTTGAAACTTGCCAGGTAGACTGGGGGGAGAGAGAGAGAGACAGAGAGAGAAGGACCGAACTTGGGTCTCTTCTAATCAGAGTCAATTGCTTGTCTGCTGTATAAAGAGAACAGCCAGTTTAAAACAGATAGATGATGGGCCTGTCTCATGATGGCTTAATGTATTCCCTCCTGCAACTTAATCAGTTCATGTCTAGGAATGCCCCTTCTTTCAATCAGGATCCCATTGTTCAAACGATTAACTTTGAGTGGTCCATCTCCACCAGTTTTAATGTCTCAAGGTTGCTTTTTAATGTCTTGTTAATGGAAACTGACCAGGTGAAGCACTCCAGACTGCTCAAGTCATTGTTCTGGAGGAGACAGGCCAGACATCCCAACTCCCTCTCAATGCAGTGGAATGCGAAGGATTCTGATGCACATTTTGGTGGCCATGTTCGCTGCTAGCAGCCAGCCATCTTTTGCTTTGTTCCTTTTACCTTTTTTTAAAATTTAATTCAGGTTTCCAGCCAATGGATTAAAAAATTATCATTCGGCATAGTACGCATTAGTGACAATGGTCACTCCTCAAGTCCGCTCTGTGTAAAATGATCCAAATAAATATATTAAGATAACTAGCTGCTTGTAAACCTGAAATCACTTACAGGGCAATTATATCTGCTTCTGGATTTCAAGTTCCTGGTTAGAATAACCTGATGATTGAATTGGCTTTTTTTTAAGAAAGACTTTTCATTCATAGCACAGCATAATGTTTGAGATAATAGATTAATGATACATATAAGACTAATATGCAGCCTAACATCACTAAATAAATAATAGCCAATACAGCAACAAGCTATCTGGTCTGCTCAGTGTCCAAATAATAACCGAAATAGGTGCCCAACATATTTTTCTTCAGATGATATGATAGGTGCAAAAGAACTTTTAAATGTTTTCAATTTTGGAAACATAAAATGGATTTGAAAATGTAGTTCAGTTTAAGAAAGCACTAGAGATGAATTTGTTTATACCAGACAAATTGGAAGTACAAGGGACAGGCTAAAAGAAAAAAAAGATGCAACATGGAAAACATGACAGAATACTAAAATGAAAGCAAAAGAAAAGAATACTGGCTTATGATTATGAAATAATATGTCATGGGAGCAGGAATTTTGTTTCCTATTGGCTTTATAATTAGCAGGTTTGAGTTAGTGAAGCAAGACAGGAAACAATTAAATAACAATTAATTATTGCATCCATCATTGTAGGCGGTTTGTATTGTAACATATATTGGAATTTCTACGTGAGAATCCTTTTTGTCTTCAATTAAAATGTGAATAATTCTGCAATTAATTAAGACAGAATGAGTAGCTATTACATAGTATCTACAGCACATAAACAGGCCATTCAACAGGTCCATACCAGTTTTTATGCTCCACAAGAGCCTCCACCCAACTTTCTTCTTTCTTCATCTAACTCTAACAACATATCCTTCTATTCCTTTCTCCCACTTGCGTTTATCTAGCTTCCCCTTAAATGTATCCATACCAGTTGTCTCACGACTCTTTGAGGTAGCGAGTTCGACGTTCCAGGAACATAGGAACTGGAGTAGGCCATTTAGCCCCTCAAGTTTCTGCAGCCATTCAATGAGATCATAGCTGATCTGTGACCTAACTCCATATGCCCGCTTTGCCCCATATCATAGAATCATAGAGTCATAGAGTTTATGAGCGGCGCAGTGGTTAGCACCGCAGCCTCACAGCTCCAGTGACCCGGGTTCAATTCTGGGTACTGCCTGTGTGGAGTTTGCAAGTTCTCCCTGTGTCTGCGTGGGTTTCCTCCGGGTGCTCCGGTTTCCTCCCACATGCCAAAGACTTGCAGGTTGATAGGTAAATTGGCCATTAGCAATTGTCCCTAGTAGAGGTAGGTGGTAGGGAAATATAGGGACAGGTGGGGATGTGGTAGGAATATGGAATTAGTGTAGGATTAGTATAAATGGGTGGTTGATGGTCGGCACAGACTCGGTGGGCCGAAGGGCCTGTTTCAGTGCTGTATCTCTAAACTAAACTAAACTAAGTTTTACAGCACAGAAACAGGCCCTTCGGCCCAACGCGCCTGCGCTGACCATCAACCACCCTTCCGAACTAATCCCATTTCCCAGCACTTGGCCCGTAGCCTTGTATGTTATGGCGTTTCAAGTGCTCATCTAAATATTTCTTGAATGTCATGAGTGTTCCTGCCTCTACCACCCCTTCAGGCTGTGTGTTCCAAATTCCTCCTCAAGATGGAGACTGTTCAAACCTTAGGCTAGAGCAAGGAAGGGGAGTAAGTAAGAGGTTTCCTGAAGGAAATGCAAGCAGGGGGAATCAGCAAAAAAAAAGAGAACTTAAAAAAAAAATGGGCGGTGCAGTGGCGCAGTGGCTAGCACCGCAGCCTCACAGCTGCAGGACCCGGGTTCAATTCTGGGTACTGCCTGTGCGGAGTTTGCACGTTCTCCCTGTGACCGCGTGGGTTTTCGCCGGGTGCTCCGGTTTCCTCCCACAGCCAAAGACTTGCAGGTTGATAGGTAAATTGGCCATTGTAAATTACCATAGTGTAGGCAGGTGGTGGGGAATATGGGATTACTGTAGGGTTAGTATAAATGGGTTGTTGTTGTTGGTCGGCACAGACTCGGTGGGCCGAAGGGCCTGTTTCAGTCCTGTATCTCTAAATAAAATAAAACTCCCCTCTAAGCCTCCTGCCCCTTGCCTTAAATCTATGCCCCCTAGGTATTGACCTCTCCGCTAACGGAAAAAGTTTCTTCCTATCTAACCTATCAATGCCCCTCACAATTTTGTATACCTCAATCAGGTCCCCCCTCAGCTTTCTCCATTCCAAGGAAAACAATCCCAGCCTATCTAGTCTGTCTTCATAACTGAAATGCTCCAGCACAGGCAACACCTGGTGAATCTCCTCTGCACCCTCTCCATTGCAATCACATCCTTCCTATAGTGTGGCAACCAGAACTGTACACAGTACTCCAACTGTGGCCTAACTTGCTTTTTATACAGCTCCATCATAACCTCCCTGCTCTTATATTCTATGCCTCGGTTATTAAAGGCAAGTATCCCATATGCCTTCCTAACCACCTTATCTACCTGTGCTGCTGCCTTCAGTAATCTATGGACAAACACCCCAAGGTCCCTCTGACCCTCTTTACTCCCTCGGGTCCTATCATCCATCGTATATTCCATTGCCTTGTTAGTCCTCCCAAAGTGCATCACCTCATACTTCTCAGGATTAAACTCCATTTGCCGCTGCTCCGCCCATCTTACCAGCCCATCTATATCGTCCTGTAGTCTAAGGCTTTCCTCCTTACTATTTACGACGCCACCAATTTTTCTGTTGTCTGCGAACTTACTGATCATACCTCCTATATTCACGTCTAAATCATCAATGTACACTACAAACAGTAAGGGACCCAGCACCGATTCCTGCGGTACACCACTGGTCACAGGCTTCCACTCGCAGAAACAACCCTCTACCAACACCCTCTGCCTCCTGCCACTAAGCCAATTTTGAATCCAATTTGCCAAATTACCCTGGATCCCATGGGCCTTTACTTTCTTAACCAATCTTCCATGCGGGGCCTTATCAAAAGCCTTACTGAAGTCCATGTAGACTACATCAACTGCTTTACCCTCATCTACACCTCTAGTCACCTCCTCGAAAAATTCAATCAAATTTCTTAGACTCGATCTCCCCCTGACAAATGCATGCTGACTATCCTTGATTAATCCCTGCCTCTCCAAGTGGAGATTAATCCTGTCGCTCAGAATTTTTTCCAATAATTTCCCTATCACTGATGTATCCCTTAATAACTTTGGCTCAGAAAAAATCTATCAATCTCAGTTTCAAAATTAGCAATTGATTTAGCATCGATTGCCAGTTCCAGAAAAGAGTTCCAAACTTCTATCATCCTTTGTGTGAAGAAGTATTTTCTAATATCACTGCTGATGGGGCTGCCTCTAATTGTCAGACTGTTCCCCCAATCCTAGGAGCTGGATTTTGTTCCCAGCCTCCTGACGACAGGTTTCGTGGTGGGGGGTAGGTGGGTGGGTGGAGACAGAGAATTGGAGTGGCAGCAGCGCTCACGGTACCCGATGCTGGGATTGCCAGGCCCGATCTTCCTGGCGGCGGGGAAGCTCCATAGCGGCCCCTCTGCCACTCTGGGACAGGACCCGGGCTTAAATATTTAAAATACCTATCTGCATACATTACCATGTCATCCGCTGCGATCTTCCCATCCATTCCCGATCTTCAGCATGATGTGCCGTGCTCACGCTCCTTTGCTTCCCTGTCCAGGAGAAGCTGTGCCACCAAGGAGAGGAAGGGGTCTCTGCTGCATTCTGAGTACAGATGAGGGGGGGGGAAGGGGTTAATTCTGCAATATTTTGTGGAGATGTTGGGGGGGGGGGGGTGTGGTGAGACAGAGTGAACTCTGCATTATTGTGAACTGTTTGCAGGGCTGGCAGACTTTTAAAAATGATGCCAGCACATGCTGTGGCATTCGGTAACGTCATGAACGGTGTCGCCAATGCTGCCCTGCCATGTGATTTGGGTGGGGAGGCGGCCACCATCGGTATGCTAAGCGGCCACCCGCTGCGTAATCGCGGCGGCGCGGCTCCTGTGCAGGGCGACTGCCATTTTCTGCACCCACCACAATTCCTGGCGGTGGGACAACATAATCCAGCCCCAGACTCCCCAACTAGTGGAAACATTTCTGGCACTGACTTCCCATACTATCATGAGCAAAATTTGTGCTCCCTCAAAAAAGGGAGCTTAAAGATAAGAATCGAATTGGCATTTCATTTCTCATCTGGAACTGATGGCTCTTTTCCAATTCTCAGAGTCAATTTGGACTCTTAAACATTGTTGCAACCTTAATCTTTATTATTGGGAACATTCTTCCCTCGTTTAATTAAGCTACTGTTTTTATTTGATCACCTGAACCTTGACTTAACATTGTTGAGAGTTAATAACTTTGTACAAAAATTCCAAAGGAAACAGATCATGAAGAGATTGAATACAACTTCTGGTTTGCAACATTAGCGCCTTATCAGTTATTAGCCTCAATGAAACTAATACATTTGTGTCTGAAAAGCTCACTTTGTGGGGAGACGGTGGCATAGTGGCAATGTCAATGAACTTGTAATCTAGAGGCCCAAGCTAATACTGGTTCAAATCCCATCATGGCAGCTGGTGGAATTTAAATTTAATTAATTAATAAAAATTTGGAATTGAAAGTTAGTCTCAATAATGGTGCCACGAAACTAACATCAATTGTCAAAAAAACATCCGGTTCACTAATGTCCTTTAGGGAAGGAAATCTGCTGTCCTTACCAGCTATGGTCCACATGTGACTCCAGATCCACAGCAATGTGGTTGATTCTTAACTGCCCTCTGATATGGCCAAGCGAGCTACTCAGCTGTCAAGGACAAATAGTGATGGGCAACAAATGCTGGCCTTGCCAGCGACACCCACATAGCAAAAAGAATAAAATAAATCTGCTGAATAAGGGAGGAAAACATTCAGCTGTCCAAAATATTCCAAAATCTTGTGAGCATTCCTGCTCACTGTCATATTTAGGGAAAAAAAACTAAAGATTGCTTTACTATAGAATGGTTGCAAAAGGAAAAACAATATATGTTTATTCGATTGTGAGGGTAAAACAATGTCAAAGTCTTGAATATGGATGCTTGCATGAAAAATCTTCAAATACTCAGAACAATTATTTATTCCTTTTAAAATGTGCTGTTTAGCCCTGGGCATTTAATCACTTTGTAAATGTGATGGTGGCGGGCAATCACACCCATCCCTGTTGACTAGCGACCTCAATACATTTATTAAGTCTCTATGAAGACAGATTTACACTTTATACCATTTGAAGAACATGACTAAGCACATTAATCCCTTCACTGGGCATTGTGAGTTGATAAAGCTCATGGTACAAGGAGGAGCCCAGTGAAGCAGCACTTTACTGGAGTGCCATGGATTGTCAGAGCATCGAGACATGTCTGTAGTTTCCCACATTTGGCCTCCACAGGACTGCTAAGTTAAGGTGCTAACACAAACAAGGCACTACAGCCTTATTGTTAAACGTATATTAATTGTATTTAATTGTATGCAGGGGTTGGGCAGTAACTGGGCATTCACTTGAGCCCCCTATAAATATAATCAGACAAAAACTGTGGCTGTTGGATTAAGAGGTGTGTGCTTGTAATGTGCAACTCTGTAAATAAATATAGAAGTATGTAAAGGTTGGCTCCAGATCTATCCTTCACAGCTTGTTTTTATGGAATAGAAGACTTACTGCTGATGTTGGATTGCCACCGATATTAAAATAATGCTGACTGTAAAATCTAGGCCCTCATCTGTGTGAAGCAGAAATCAGAGAACTAGTTAATCTTAACAATCCAAAAACATGACCTAGTGCCTTATTACAAAACAATTTATGAGGCTTGTGAAGGGGGTTTACTGTATATTTTTCCTATCCGGGAACAATATGTTAAGGAGGGGAGTTCTCTGAAAGACGAAAATGAAGAAATTAATGGCATATTTTAGATCCTTGCACTAAATACTGTGGTTATGATCTTGTTAGCAACTTCTTTTGTCCTTGAATCCCTTTTCATTAATAGTAACTCATTTTTGTTTTGAATTGACTATTGAGAGAAGAAACCTAATTGTAGCTTCTGCTGCCTGTGGATTTTGCTTACATAAGTCACTGCACTTCAAAATTAATTCATCTTGTGAAGTGTATTCATAGCTGCTTCAACATGATTAGAACTGCAAATTTATCATTTAAGGTGCATCTACATGAGCAAGACAAACAGAAGTTAAAATGGTGGAATCTCCATTAGCTTTTACACAAAATATGAGTGTAATGGAAGTTTTCCTTTCTGATGCATTTTGCTAAGTATTCAATACATTTTATGTATAGTCCAAGAGGAGGTAGGTGTGGCTCCATGGTAGCACTCTTGCCTCTGAGTCAGAAAGTTGCACATGTAATACATGGAGTGCACAGCACAGAAACAGACTTTTCAAACCAACTGGTTATGCTGGTGTTGATGCTCCACCTGAGCCTCTCCCCAACCTACTTCAGCTAACCCTATTAACATATCCTTGTATTCCTTTCTCCTTTATGTGCTTATCAAGCTACACCCTAAATGCATCTATGTTATTTGTCTCAACTACTCCTGATTATAAATGCCTCTATATCCTTTTTATAATATGGAGACCAGAACTGCTCACACTACTCCAAGTACACTAACTTTGCATGCTAAACATGTAACAAACAGACAAGACCCTTTATATATACATGGCTAGTTGTGTGCTCAAGCCCCACTCCAGAGACGTGAGCACAAAATCTAAACTATCATTCAAGTGCAGTACTGAGACAGTGCTGCACTGTTGGAGGTGCCATCTTTTGGATGAGATATTAAACTGAGATGTTAAACCAAGACCTGTCTGTCCTCTCAGGCAGATGTAAAAAATCCTACGGCGCTATTTTGAAGAAGAGCAAAAGAGTTCTCCCATGTGTCCTGCCCAATGTTTATCCCTCAACTAACATCACTAAAATCACATTGCTGATTGTTGGACCTTACTGTGCACAAGTTGGTTGCCACATTTTTTACATTATAACGGTGATGACACTTTAGAAGTACTTAATTCGCTATAAAACGCATTGGGATGTCCTGAGGTCATGAAAGGTAGTATATATAATATATGCCAGCACTGAGGCCGTTGCTCAGGAAGGAGAAGTAACTGGCCCAAGTAATTGCAATATTTTTTCAATGTTATGAGCCAGATGTCCTGAACAACACAGCATGGGGTTTAGAACACATGGCATAGCACTTGTTAGTTTTTCCAGGAGAATTATTCTCATCAAGACCCCTCAATAACCATATTGAGGGGGAATTGTTAGCTGTGTCTGTAACCTGGGGGATAACAATAGCATGCTTCTGGCAGTGAAATGTATGATGTTAACTTGCTAGATTGTCCTGCCAAACAGATGTAAATGATTCAAAATATTTAGCAGAATATTTTGGGTGTGCATGAACTATTCAATTTACCCTTTTTATGCAAGTTAAATTTCCCCTTTAATGCAGAAACAATCTTTTGAGGACAAAGATTTAATACTGGGCAACATTTCAAGCATTATCTCTAATTTCTTCATCCCACATCCTCCATGCATAAACCATTATAAACACCACAAAGCTTTCTATGCAAGGTTCCTGCTGAATGACAGCACAGGTGTCTGGCAAAATTCCAGGGACATGAATGCAGCAAAAAAGGAGGAATAGATTGCAAACAAATGACAGTGGTGTGTAAAGAAATAAAAGATATAGTTTTGCAGGGGAAGTTTTATTTTATTTTGCATTTAATACACATAGAGAAGCTTAGTCACCTGCTCTCTGAAGATTTCTACTTTTATCTTCCTCTCATTGTCTTCTAAATACACTGATTCATGCTCTGGTTCCTCTCTGCAAACATCAACAATCATCTAATACATCATCCAAGTGGCCATTCTTCACGTGTGAATGCCAACTAAATAAAAGAGCTCACCCAGCTTTTGTGATGTTTACTGGATAGTGATTGGGTTTATGAACTGTGGTTGCTTTTTTTAATCTTCACCCCATAGTTTAAGGGCACTGAGGCTAACTTTTGTGATCCTATCAGCAACTCACCTGAGATCAGGTCGCTAATTCTGCATAGACAGGGAATCACTTCCTTACTGTGTACTACATTAGGTATGCATTTACCCACTGAACCAACCATGAGATGGCTATTCCTTTACTACATCAGTGACATTTGATAACGTACCACATTATAGACTTGTTAGCAAAATTAAAAGGAAATTGGCAGCATGGACACAAAACTGGCTAAGGGACAGAAAGCAGACAGTAGTGGTGAACATTGTTTTTCAGACTGTATGGAATTATACAGTGGTTTTCCCCAGGGGTCAGAATTAGGATCACTGCTTTTTTTTACTACATATTAGTAACCTGGACCTGGATATACAGGGCACTCTGTGGCCCATGTGGGGCCCCCTGGCAGCGGTGGCCACCTCCACGGCAATCGACCCCCTGCCATCACCAACATCCCCCCCCCAACTTGCTGGGCCCTGCCTGACTGGTCCCGGCACCCCCAGACCACACTTACCTGGTTGAGATGGCAGCCGGTCCCATGCCATCCTCCCTTCTAGGTGGAGCCCCAGCAGTGGCTACCGCTCCCAGTGGCACTGCTGAGCTGCCGGCCTCCGATTGGTCAGCAGCTCCTGGAGGCAGACGCCCTTCCTTTAAAGGGATGGCAGCCCTGGCGGAAACTAAATAGTTGCCTGAAACCTGCAAACAGCTGATACGGGATCGCTCCTGGTTTTCCGGCCCAGCATCAGGACACGCACAGCTACGGCAAAATTCAGCCCCATGTATGGTTAGATTTGATATTGCAATCAAACATCAAGCCATTAGAAAAGATATCAGTACAAACTAGAGATAAGTTAACATATGGATAATGAGAAAAATATTCAGGAGAGAGTGTAAGGTGACATAAGAAAATAAAATAATGGATGAGCAAAATGACAGCAGCAATGCCGAAGCACATTACTTTTTTTAAAAAAAGCAAGAACTTGACCACAGAAGCTGCACAACAAAGTCAGGAGTAATTTAAAAAGTAAGAAATCTTTTAAAATGTGAAAGTAATTGAACAGTAGAGAGGTGTGGTTACAACTGTGTGTAGCACATTAAGACATCACATCATGGGGTAGAAATTGCTCTCGGGCGGTGGCACCAAACAGGCAATATCGGATTGGCTGCTTGTTACACGCAATGGAACTGAGTATCAGGCACTGCGTATAATCGGCAGCTGATCCAATATCGCCTGTTTTGTACCACCCCCCGAGACGAATTTCTCGCCCAAGTCTTCTCCAGAAAGAAATGCCCTTCATTTTGAAAATCTCCCTACTAGGAATAAAGTATTAAATTCAGATTTGGTTCAGCCCCAGGCACTATTTATTTCATAAATTCCATGTAAAGACAAAAAGAAGGAACATGCTGCCAAAAACATTGGCTAATTTATAGAAGGAACTGTTTTTTATTCATTTCAACTTCACACAGCACCAAACAACTGGACAATCTGTACACAGTAGATTTAGAGAAATAGCATAATATGGTGCCTTTAACATAGTAAAATGCCCCCAAACCTCCAGGCACCAGAATAATTTCTGGCATCGAGAACTAATCTGACCAAAGGCACAGGTCACATCACTTCAGCAGAGCCTGTGCAAGCAAGTAATAACAGGATGTTATAACTCATCGAGAATTTGTGAGTGAAGAGGCACCAAGTTTTCCAGCTGCCTAGTCAGAGGCATTTGATTTTAAAATGAAGTCTTTGTTTCCTTCTTTTAAAAATGCGTCAGATGTATTCAAAATGGCAGTACAGATACAGTATAGTATACATTCTGCAACTGTTCAATAAGTATTTCAAAACCAATGTTGAAGTATCTCTGATTTTTAAAATGTGGTCAATCAAATTCATGTATGGCATGAAAGCTAAAGGCTGCCTATTTGGCTAACATTAAAATCTATTTCCCAATAGCTCTGCAAGGAAACATTCAATGAGCTAACTTAATTGTTCTATTGTGTCACCACAAATGTACATAATGGTGCACCATGTTCAAGCATGTATCAGTCATCCTCAATTGCCCTTATGCAAGATAATTGTATGTATCTTGTTACAACCAGGTGAGAAGGGGGTCTAGGGATTCACTCTCAGCCTTTGCTTAGTTTAAGCGTAACAGGGTTTAATTTTTAAACACCATGTTTTTAGCTCCCCATCAGTGAATCCTTATTCACTGCTCCCATTGCAACGCAAAGAAATGAAACAGGTTTCCTTAGATTTAAACAAGAAAGGTAGAAGTTTATTAATCTTAAATTCTAATCCAGTTAATGACTACGAATATGCGACGTGACCACGCTAGCATGCATGCGCGATAAATACATGCGCCGATACAGAGAGAAAAAGTGCAAGGAATAAAGGGGAAAGGTTTGGGGCAACATCTGGTAGTTACAGTCCTTTAAGTTCAATGTGGAGTCTTTGGTTGCTGGTAAGTCTTGCAATTCGTTGGGGCCCAGTGCACGCTTCAACTTGTTCCGATGTAGGAGTCTTTTCTCTCTTGAGGTTTACATGTCTTCTGTGGGTCCAGAAGCTTGGGAGAAAGCAAGAGAGAGAGAGAGAAAG
This sequence comes from Heterodontus francisci, assembly GCF_036365525.1. NCBI lineage: Eukaryota > Metazoa > Chordata > Chondrichthyes > Heterodontiformes > Heterodontidae > Heterodontus > Heterodontus francisci. The sequence continues at coordinate 42,392,170 of NC_090395.1, read as the reverse complement.
ACAGCCAGGCGAGAGACTTGCTTGCTTCAGCTTCAGTTGCACACAACTGAATTCAAATTGTCCTGTAGCTAGTTCAAAAAACCTGGACCAGCCAATTAGTCATGTGGCCAGCTGGTTTAACCAGTCCTGGCTCTGTGGATTGTATCATCTTAGCAGGACCTGGAATGCACTTCCTTACACCTTCACTGTCCAGTGATCAATATCCACTTGGGTTAATTGGAGCAGGGAATAGTCCTTTGTCTCCACAAGCAGCGTCTCTTAGTATGCAAATGTCCTTCCAACCCAGTGTCTGGTGATCTTCAAACAAGTCCTTTCTTCACTCCAGCAACAGTTTAAAATCAATGTTCATATGACAAAATTAATATGCCTCATTCGTGGCAGGTGTGGGTCTGCATGACACATCCACACCCAGCAGAATGAAATGTGATTTTTAAAAAAGAGTATTTCATTAAAAGGGACTAAAGAGAAGATAAGATAGGAAAACACACATGCATCTCTCTCATTCATTCAGAACCCTAACAATTGCTACAGCCTGTCTTTTCTTGGTAGCAGTGCTGTTTTAAACGGCCCTTTCTGGCATCCCAATAAACATGTGGTTTCTGGGGAAGTTTTTATTTCCCAGTTTGCACATTCACTTAACTGCAGAAGGTGTCTTTGTTCTTGTTGAGGTCTGCAGAGGGAGGGTTAGGTTTAATTAGCCCTAGCTTAGAGTTCTGCTCAGGGGCAGCGGGGGTGGGCAGTTCCACTCTGAACTCTCTTTCAGTGCTTTGATGAGTCATGCAAGGGCTTTTCACCTCAGGGAATGGCTGGTTCCCTTTTTTCCTGACTGTGGGGGTGGATTCTTTGCTCATCCTCTCTTTATCCTCTGGGACATTACTGCTTCCAGGTATTTGTCGTGACTCTGCTGCACTCCCCTGCGGCACTTCAACTAAGTGAGGCATCACCCTCACGGTTTCTCTGCCCTCTTGAGGACTTTCTTTGTCTCTGCAGGTTCCTTTAAATGCTGTTAGCCACTCTGGTGTTTCTAGTGTCTGCATTTGCATAGGAGGATGTGGGGTCCAACTTTTCAAATATTTCAGGATTGGCTGACCAGACAGTAGGAGTTTCAATTTGGGATTTCTCTTGGACTTCCTTTAACCTGCCCTCTTGGTCCCTTTTTCCACGTTCTTATCCAACCTGTTGCCAGCCTTGTGCCTGCCTGTCCCCTTTTGTTCTCGACAGGTGTCCCTTATAGTTCACCAGCCTTCTGCTGGAGGGTCCTCCAAACATCGATACAGGAATTAGGGGTGCAGAGTTCACTGTAGGTTGGGTTTTCCCCTCAACCTGGCACATGTGGCAACTCCTACAGTACACCATCACATCTTTGCGGAGTTCTGGCCAGTCAAACCGTTATATTATGTGGGCTTTGGTTTGTCCTATCCTGACATGTACAGCCACTGTAACCTCATGGGCCACTCTTACTATTTCTCTCCGGCACCTCTGTGGCACCACTAACTGGTGAACCACTGTCCACTCCTTGCTCTCAGGTCTGTGAGGAGCACTCCACTTCCTCATCAGTACCTCATTCTTTAAATAGTAGCAATGTTGGCACTCCCTCTGTTTCAATTTCAGACTGGGCAGCCTGTGCTAATTCTCTCAATACTGGGTCATCTCGCTGAGCCTCTGGCCTCAGCTAGGGAAGATCCATTTAATTAATTCCCTGGGTCTTCTAACTTTCCAAAGAAAGTCTTGGACAGACAGGCCTTATGGTCATCTGCCTGCAGTGCCAATTCAGTCTCCCACAGGGGAGCTGTTTTGATCATGACCTCATTCATTGCATATTCAGGGGAACAGCAGGAGACCATCTCCTGCCACTGCCCTCTCTCTTTGACCTCCTGCAGTTTTTCTTTCACTACTGTGGGGGGGGGGGGGGGGGGGGTGGGGCTACCACCTTCAACCCTGCCAGATCATTACCTAGGAGCAGGTCAACCCCGTTCACTGGCAAACTAGGGACAATCCCTACAGTCACCGGTCCCAAAAGTAGGTTGCACATCAGGTGCACCCAGTGCAAAGGTACAGGCATACACTGCCCTCCAATACCATTCACTACCATTCTGGTGTTTACTGCATTCCCTGGGGGAAAGGTCAAGCCTTTTCACAGTAAAAGGGATCTAGTGACGCCTGTGTCCCTGAGGATTACTATGGGCTGCTTGCCCCACTCGAAGAGTATGGGGTTACTCTCCCTTCAGACACAAAATCCTGATAATCTTCAGGAATCCTATTAAGTTATCTTGCACTTGCAGCAGTGGACTTCCTGGGTCTCATTCTTACTGCAGTTAAAGTCACAACTTGTTCTGCTGTGCTTTCTATCAGGGTCTCTTCCTCACTTAATGGGTGTGCCCTGATTAACCCTACAGATTTTCCTTTTAGTTTCCAGCAGTCAGCTTTTAAATGCCCTGCTTTATTGCAATGGAAGCACAAAGGTCTCCAGGTCTCACTCCTGCTTACAGCACCTTCCTTTTTGGTTGGAGGAGAGCTCCCTGTGTCTTCTGCTTTTCTTCCTATCCCAGGACTGCTTGGGCTTCAATCACCTTTCTACCCTCTGTCCTTTTCGGATTTGTGGGGATGATTAGGAAAGGTTTTCCCCTGGGAATCTGACTTATAAATGACAGCAAACTCATCAGCCAGGACTGTTGCCTACTGGGCTCTAAGAGTCTTTTATTCCTCCATATGTGTCTTTATGGAGAACAGGAGAGAGTTTATAAATTCCACTAACAAAATGACTTCTCTGAGATTTTCATAGCTGAGCTGCACTTTAAGAGCCATCAGCCACTGGTCAAAAGCCAGCTGCTTATTTCTCTTAAACTCCAGGTAAGTTTGATCAGCTTGCTTCTTGAGGGCTCTAAACTTTTGGCAATAGGCTTTCGGTACTAACACATATCGCATTTTTTGTCAGTTCATAATTTGATGAACTCTCATCTGGCAACATGTAATAAACCTCATGGGCTTTTCCTACTAATTTGCTCTGTAACAACAGAGTCCAAACCTCAGCTGGCCACTGTAATTGCCTTGCCAGTTTTTCAAAAGACACAAAAAATGCTTCCACGTCTCCCTCATTGAATTTTGGGATCAGTTGGGAAAGTTTTCACAATTTTGTACCCAGCCCTGAATTACGCTCCTCCATATTGGCCATGCTTTCACTGGGGTTCCTCTGTCACCCCCTAGTTAATTCAAATCGTCTCAGCTCTCTTTCTTCGCATTCTTTCTGGTAGGTTCTTTCTCTTTCTCTCTCCTGTCTCTCTCTTTCCTTCTCCTCTCCTCTCTCTTTTTCTTCGCATTTCTTCTGGAAGGCTCTTTCTTTCTCTTTCTCCTGTCTCTCTCTTTTCCTCTTTCCTCAAATTCAAGTTTCCTCTGTTTCAATTGTATCTTTGCTAACAATACTGTGTCAGAGTCTACTTCTAACCCTGTTTCTGCTTCTTCAGATTCAAGAGAAAAATAGTTGGCCACTAGTCTTAGGAGGTCAAACTTCCTAGCCTTGCCACATACAGTGATCCCACACTGCTCAGCCATTTTCCTCAACTCCTCCATAGACAGTGCTTTTAACTTATCCCAAGTTATTTCACCCTGGCTTGGGGAGCTACTAGTTTCAGTCGCAGACATGTTAGTATTCTAGCACACACAACCGTAAGAAAGATGCTGCCAGACCTGCTGAATATTTCCAGCACTTTTTGTTTTTATCGCATGTGGTCATATCCTGCTCTCAGCAGGGAGGGTCTTAGGTACACACCCATCGATGTAATATCTGCATCTTGATAAGGCAAGAAGGAAACCAGACCATTGTCCCTCAGTGTGATTGTGGACAAGCTGTTTAATGTTCTACCACAGAGAGATCAACATGACAGTTCTGCTAGTTTCAGCCCCTCATCCCCTACTGGTCTTTCACATATAGCTCATGCTGCCATCTGTTCTCAGGGGAGTTAAGGGTATGAGCTGTGAAAGAAGGTGCCCTGTGGCAGCCATACCCCTGTTGGGACGATGTGATGCCTAGCCCCCTCTGCCATCGCTGTTGTAGTGCCACTCTCCCCATGCCTCACTTCCTCCTGCGAAGCCACTTGTCATCAGTAAAAAAGAGAAGCATACAGCACTCAGCTTGGCAGGATGCAGGAGGTCGTTGACCCTCTTGTGGCACTGTACCCAGTTCCGGGGGTGACCCCATGGTTTCTAACCTCCTCATCTACCTCCATCCAGGCTTGCTTGGTCAGGCAGGAGGATCTCTTCTTGCCATCCCTGGGGAAGAGGACTTCCCACCTTTTGCTTGCAGCCTGGAGGAGAATCTGGAGAGAGGCACTTTGGAGCCACCTCTGTCTTGGCTCAGCCATCCTGTGGGGTCCGCCTCAGGGAGATGGGCGGGTCCAGAGTCAGTGCAGAACGAGTCACAGTGTTGAGCAGCTAGCAGCAAATGACTGCAAGGAAGCAATGCAAGCAGGGCTGACAGGGCTTTCAATATGGTGCCAGCACCTGCTCCGGAGTCATCTGATGTGTATTCGGTGTCTTGCCTCCTGACCCCACTGTGTGATTTGGGGTGGCCTGCACCTCCATTATGCAAAATGGCTGGCTGCCATGTGATCGTAGTGGGGCTGCCACCCACGTGAAAAACGGGAAGGGCACCCATTTCCGGGCCGGCTTACTAAATTCAACCTTTAGAGTTCAGATTTAAGATTTCATCATTTACTTTAATATGGCCCAAAGAACCTCAGTAAATGGGCTTGGTTGTTTTATCCATATAAAAACTTTATCATCAGAAACCATTAATAGTAGATAATAGCAGAGGCGGATGACTTCAACACTGAAATCAAATGCAATTTCAACATTGTCATGCAGGCCCCCACCTGCCACGAATGAGACATATTAATTTTGTCATTTGAACATTGATTTTAAACTGTTGCTGGAATAAAGAAATTACTTGTTTGAAGATCACCAGACACTACGTTGGAAGGATATTTGCATACTAAGAGTTGTTGCTTGTAGAGACAAAGGGCTATTCCCTGCTCCAATTAACCCAAATAGATTTTGATCACTGGACATTGAAGCTGTAAGGAAGTACATTCCAGGCCCTGCTAAGATGATACAATCCACAGAGCCAGGACTGGTTAAACTAGCTGATCACATGACTAACTGGCTCATCCAGGTTTTTTGAACTAGCCACAGGACAATTTGAATTCAGAAGGCTGTGTGCAACTGAAGCTGAAACAAGCAAGTCTCTCGCCTAGCTGTCTTTCACTCTCTTGCTTTCTCCCAAGCCATTGGACCCACAGAAGACACGAAAACCTCAAGAGAGAAAAGACTCCTACATCGGAACAAGTGGAAGCGTGAACTGGGCCCCAATGAATTGCAAGACTTACCAGCAACCAAAGACTCCACATTGAACTTAAAGGACTGTAACTACTAGATATTGCCTCAAATTTTTCCCCTTTATTCCTTCTACTTCTCCTGTCTCTATCTGCGTGTGTGTTTATCGCATATACATGTTAGTGTGGTCGTGTCATCTATTCGTAGTTGTTAATCGGATTAGAGTTTGAGATTAATAAACTTCTACCTTTCTTGTTTAAATCTAAGGAAACCTGTTTCATTTCTTTGCCTTGCAATTGGAGCAGTGAATAAGGATTCACTAAGGGCACAGGCTGAGAGGGAATCCCTAGACCCCCTTCTCACCTGGTGGTAACAGAAATTTGGGGGCGTGCGTTCGAGAGTTTACCCACAGCCAAATGAGAAATTGGAAGTGGGAAGATAAATTGTTCCCAATCAAAAAGAGAAAAGATTTCAATACAGGTTTTGTTATGGTTTCATCAGAAAGCTCTGACGAAAGGTTACTAACCTGAAACATTAACTCTGCTTATGTCTCCACAGATGCTGCGAGACCTGCTGAGTATTTCCAGCACTTTTTGTTTGTATTTGAGATTTCCAGCATCTGCAGTATTTTGCTTTTATTTTGACTACATGGTCTTGCATAGCCAGGGTGGGATTGATAAGGCACTGAGACCCAATCAGATGACCCAATTCAAAACATTACCTTATATGTCGAGCAACCAGGCTCAGAAAGGGGTATAAAGCCACAGCGCACTAGAACATTGTTGCTGCAGCTGGAAAGTGTAACTTGGTCAGTCACAGGAAGTCATGCGGAAGACACCACTCAGCAGATCTGATCACCCGGGAGCGAGTTTCCATATGCAGGTCTACTAAACAATTGGTATTGTACATATATACTATTGCTTGATGAGTTAATAAAGGTGTTCCACAGAAAGTGGGAATTTTATCCAAAATCTGTTTTGTGCGATTGATACTCCGTACGGGTCAGGACCTTATAGTGAATTGAGACCCCCTTTTTAAGAGTCTTGTAAGTGGCCATCATGGTGGCTGGAAGCCAGAAAGTATGAGATTGGATCTTGCCTCCTTGGCCCATCGCTCAATCTGCCTGGACTCTGGTGCAAGGTCCTCAACATCCAGTGGTGCTTGCTTCTCTCCTTCTTCTTCATTGATGGAGGAGTGTCGCTCTGACATCTCAGCATCATGCAAGGCCTCCACCCCCACTGCAGTGCTAGATTGTGCACAGCACAGCAGACCACAACGATACGTGATATCCTTACGGGGGCACACTGCAGAGCTCCACCGGATCGATCAAAGGACCAGAATCTCTTCGTTGGTAGCCCAATGGCCCGTCGATGGACACTCGGGTGGAGCCATGGCAATTGCTGTATCTCTCCTCTGCTGCATTGCTAGGGTTCCTCACAGGTGGAAGCTGCCATGTCTTCAACGGGTAACCCTTGTCCCCGAGAATCAATCCTTGAAAGCGAACAGGGGGCCTGAAAAGCTGTGGCACCTGGGACTGTCCAAGTATGTAGGCATCGTGGCTGCTTCCTGGGAAAGAGGCACACACCTGCAGGAAACACTTTCAGTGCTCACTGATCAAATGAACATTGACGGAATGGAAGCCCTTCCTGTTGATGAAGGTGGCTGGTTGGTCCGTTGACGCTTTGATGGCCACTTGCGTGCAATCTATCACACCTTACATCTGGGGAATCAAGCGATGGCTCCAAATCTGATGGCCCTCTCTGCCTGACTGTCAGGGTCGGTCCAGTAGTGCACATAGTCGCCAACCCTCTTGAACAGGGCGTTGGTCACCTCCTTGATACAGCAGTGGGCTGCTGCCTGGGAGACCACACATATGTCCCTGGAGGATCCCTGGAAAGATCCAGATGCGTAGAAGTTTAGTACCATGGAAATCTTCAGGGCCACTGGCATAGAGTGACCCCCAAATCCCAGAGGTCGCAACTTGTCCTGCAGCACAGCACATAAGTCAGTGACAGCCTCCCTGGAGAGCCATAATCTTCGCTGACAAAGCCTTTTCGGACATCTGCAGATAGCTGATTCGAGTCCGGTACACTGTCTGGGGCAGGTAGGCCTTTCCCGGCATGGCAGGCTGCTGCTGCTCTCGTCGTGGAGATTCACGGGCAGGCGCAGCTGCATCCTGGCCTTCCCTCTGTCAGAGGCGCTGCATCACGCATGGGGAACCAAAAAGCCAGGGTGTATGAGACCCGTGCCAGGTGACCAGTGGGCCTCCAGAGCACTGTTGAAGCAGAAACAACTCTGCCCTAACAAATGAGGTTTTGCTACTGCTCCCGGCACACTTCCTGATAGCCCTCAGTGCCCATACTTGCTGATGGCCAATCTTCTTATCCAGCAGTATTGGCAAACACACATCTCACCCAAAAATTTGTTCACTGGACACAGCCACCCAAACCCAAGCCCCCTCCCCCCCTCCCCACCCATCACCTTGCAGAACCCCATGAGACCTAAATCTCCCTTGCAGAGCCCCCAAGACCCCAACCCACCCCCGCTCCCCACTTGCAGAGCGCACAGCACTGTTGTCCAAAAATGGCCCTCTTCCCCTGTGCACTGCTGGTCATGGCTGCCTCCCCATCGTGGCATTGAAGCCTCGCCTCAGTGCCACCAGCTTTCAATGGTCGTGAACCCGAAAGCATGTGAGTGTCGCCTGCCGTCCACTTAATCCCAAGCCCCCTATTAAGTCGCAACGAATGATATGCTAAAAGTGTTGAAATTAAGTGTTATACAATTTAAAATACATTCCTGTTGCACTCCCTGGTGTGCAGCAAGGTTAGACTCAGACCAAAGAAGTTGCATCATTCCAAGCAGAAGGGCCACCCGCGCATCAACACGAGCAGAATTTCTCACCCACAGCTGTTACAAAAATTTCTAAATTCACTTGTAACAGCCCTTCAAAACACTCCCACAGGGGATGCTGAGACCAAGTGGGCCCACATCAGAGACGCCATCTATGAGTCAGCTTTGACCACCTACGGCAAAAGTGCGAAGAGAAATGCAGACTGGTTTCAATCTCATAATGAAGAGCTGGAACCTGTCATAGCCGCTAAGCGCATTGCACTTTTGAACTACAAGAAAGCCCCCAGCGATTTAACATCCGCAGCACTTAAAGCAGCCAGAAGTACTGCACAAAGAACAGCTAGGCGTTGCGCAAACGACTACTGGCAACACCTATGCAGTCATATTCAGCTGGCCTCAGACACCGGAAACATCAGAGGAATGTATGATGGCATGAAGAGAGCTCTTGGGCCAACCATCAAAAAGATCACCCCCCTCAAATCTAAATCGGGGGACATAATCACTGACCAACGCAAACAGATGGACCGCTGGGTTGAGCACTACCTAGAACTGTACTCCAGGGAGAATGCTGTCACTGAGACTGCCCTCAATGCAGCCCAGCCTCTACCAGTCATGGATGAGCTGGACATACAGCCAACCAAATCGGAACTCAGTGATGCCATTGATTCCCTAGCCAGCGGAAAAGCCCCTGGGAAGGACAGCATTACCCCTGAAATAATCAAGAGTGCCAAGCCTGCTATACTCTCAGCACTACATGAACTGCTATGCCTGTGCTGGGACGAGGGAGCAGTACCCCAGGACATGCGCGATGCCAACATCATCACCCTCTATAAAAACAAAGGTGACCGCGGTGACTGCAACAACTACCGTGGAATCTCCCTGCTCAGCATAGTGGGGAAAGTCTTTGCTCGAGTCGCTCTGAACAGGCTCCAGAAGCTGGCCGAGCGCGTCTACCCTGAGGCACAGTGTGGCTTTCGTGCAGAGAGATCGACTATTGACATGCTGTTCTCCCTTCGTCAGATACAGGAGAAATGCCGTGAACAACAGATGCCCCTCTACATTGCTTTCATTGATCTCACCAAAGCCTTTGACCTCGTCAGCAGACGTGGTCTCTTCAGACTACTAGAAAAGATCGGATGTCCACCAAAGCTACTAAGTATCATCACCTCATTCCATGACAATATGAAAGGCACAATTCAACATGGTGGCTCCTCATCAGAGCCCTTTCCTATCCTGAGTGGTGTGAAACAGGGCTGTGTTCTCGCACCCACACTTTTTGGGATTTTCTTCTCCCTGCTGCTTTCACATGCGTTCAAATCCTCTGAAGAAGGAATTTTCCTCCACACAAGATCAGGGGGCAGGTTGTTCAACCTTGCCCGTCTAAGAGCGAAGTCCAAAGTACGGAAAGTCCTCATCAGAGAACTCCTCTTTGCTGACGATGCTGCTTTAACATCTCACACTGAAGAATGCCTGCAGAGTCTCATCGACAGGTTTGCGTCTGCCTGCAATGAATTTGGCCTAACCATCAGCCTCAAGAAAACGAACATCATGGGGCAGGATGTCAGAAATGCTCCATCCATCAATATCGGCGACCACGCTCTGGAAGTGGTTCAAGAGTTCACCTACCTAGGCTCAACTATCACCAGTAACCTGTCTCTAGATGCAGAAATCAACAAGCGCATGGGTAAGGCTTCCACTGCTATGTTCAGACTGGCCAAGAGAGTGTGGGAAAATGGCGCACTGACACGGAACACAAAAGTCCGAGTGTATCAGGCCTGTGTCCTCAGTACCTTGCTCTACGGCAGCGAGGCCTGGACAACGTATGCCAGCCAAGAGCGACGTCTCAATTCATTCCATCTTCGCTGCCTTCGGAGAATACTTGGCATCAGGTGGAGGACTATATCTCCAACACAGAAGTCCTTGAAGCGGCCAACATCCCCAGCTTATACACACTACTGAGTCAGCGGCGCTTGAGATGGCTTGGCCATGTGAGCCGCATGGAAGATGGCAGGATCCCCAAAGACACATTGTACAGCGAGCTCGCCACTGGTATCAGACCCACCGGCCGTCCATGTCTCCGTTATAAAGACGTCTGCAAACGCGACATGAAATCGTGTGACATTGATTACAAGTCGTGGGAGTCAGTTGCCAGCATTCGCCAGAGCTGGCGGGCAGCCATAAAGACAGGGCTAAATTGTGGCGAGTCGAAGAGACTTAGTAGTTGGCAGGAAAAAAGACAGAGGCGCAAGGGGAGAGCCAACTGTGCAACAGCCCCAACAAACAAATTTCTCTGCAGCACCTGTGGAAGAGCCTGTCACTCCAGAATTGGCCTTTATAGCCACTCCAGGCGCTGCTTCACAAACCACTGACCACCTCCAGGCGCGTATCCATTGTCTCTCGAGATAAGGAGGCCCAAAAGAAAAAGAAGGTGCATCAATTACACTTTGGTGCTTTCCTGCCTCTGACTAAATCCGGAACTGACGTCACGACGCTTGATTTCTGGGCAGACACTTCTGACACGATTCTCCGTCCCCCCCATGCCACCATTCTCACTTCAAATGGCCGCACAAAATTCTGCCCTAAGACTTTCGATATGTACGCCCAGTTATACCTCTTCTGCTCATTTTCTGGCCTTGGATTCATATGCCACAGCTTCAGAACACCACATCTGTCATCTGCAAAAAAGACAATGCCATGAAGTAGATAGATGATATACAACAGGCCCAGGTTCATCCCTTAATGACTTTTACTAATTGGCTAAATATCCATGCACAAAATAGTTCTTAATCCTAAAGTTCTAAAGGTAAATGAATTGAATGTTGTCAGACAAAATTGCCACACATCGATGGTAGTATCCCTGAAATTATATGTCCATGTTAATCTGGTTTGTTGGCATTTATGTGGACAGCCTATATATCAATATAGTTAGTGGTAGCTGGAGGTGTATTGAGGAAAGCCACCACATTAAGATGAGTTTAATTCGTCAGCTGATACAATGCGGTCCCTCTTGTGAAGATCAGTCATGTCTTTGGGCACTGCTGATTGATGTCCGCTGTTCTTCTGATTGGGATCTGAATGGCATCAGAATCATGGAAAGTAAGAACATCAGTCAACATGACTGGATTTGGAACAATGTGACTTTTGGATGTTTGGCACTGTAACTCCTCTCTGATTCTCATGCAGCATTTGGTTTTCAATCTAACTTTCGAAAAACCATTTGACCAGGTCTAGAAAAATATTACGGCATTGTCGACCTATAGCTTCCACTCTACAACACATGACAGTCCATCAAAATCCATTTGTTGTGGTAGTCTGGGATAACTGACTGAAATAGTAGGCATTTTCTCTGAACATTTTATTTCGACACCACTGAATATTGCACTCAGAAGGAAATAGGATCGAGCTGTAAATTTTAGGCTACATCTATCTTTTGAATAACAAGCCTTTCTGAAGTCTTGAAATATCAGACACTCAGGTTTTAACTAGTATAATGGGGCAACTTTAATGAATTGGGACAGGGAATAAATGCAGCCACTGCTGAGGCCAGTGGGAAACCATCTGAACATTCATTCTGTGAGACCCAGGAGATTTTAACTCCCTGGCATCATCTGCATGATTGCTGTCAGTCTCCCGCCTATGATCAGTGAGTGGGAGGTGAATTCCAGCCAGTAGGAGGCCATGCCACGAGGCTTCCCTGCTCAGTCAAAAATGCAGTTGCGTCCTAATGACATCATCATTTTGATCAAAACAGGAGACCAGTGGGTAAATCAGTAATTCAGCAATAAGTTGAAAATCTACCTCTGCGTCTTTGTACCCAATATTCGCCACATAGTTACAACCGAGTCCTATGTGCCAATTTCAAACAGAGGAAAAAGCATTCAGGTTAGTCATCAGCCCATATACCACCTTAAACATTTGCTCTCTCCACCACTGAAGCATGGCTGCAGTGTGTATTATCCATAGATTGCACTACAGCAACTTGCCAAGGCTTCTTCTACAGCACCTCTCAAACCTATGATCTCTTATAGCTAGAAGGACAAAGGGCAGTGGGTGCATGGGAACACCATCACCTCCAAATTCCCTACCAAGTTACATATCATCCTGACATGGACATATATCACCACTCCTTCATCGTCATTGGGTCAAAACCCTGAAACTTCCCACCTAACAGCATTGTGGAAGCACCTTCACTATACAGACTGCAGCAGTTCAAAACAAAAGGCCCATCACTGCCTTTTCAAGGGCAACTAGGGATGAATAATAATTGCTGATCTTGTCATTGATGGCCATATCCCAAGAATGAATTGTCTCGAGCTCCAATTTAACTACTTCACCATCTGGTTCCCATGAATAACAAGTCTTGTTTTGCAAATTTCATATGAAGGACACGGGTGTCGAGAAAGTCTAACCATAATTATATCTCAGTGCAGACAGCCTCTTACAGCATAGCTGACTAAACTACATGTGATGATATTTGGAAAAGTATTCTATTTTACTCTTTAGTGAATTTTATAGACAAACCATCCAAGGAGCATTTTAATGTATCCTAGAGTAACCAAGGCAATCTTTACCACAAGGCTGATTATCATGCTGCAAAGCAAAGTTTTGATTAAATAAATACTTGCCCGTACAATGTACTAGATATGTGTAAAGCATGTATGTAAAGAGTTGATATGAACAAACAGAAATTATTTTGGTTTGATTTCAGTTTTTGTACTTTCAGTCTTCTCCCAATTAACCACACACTTAGTGCGTAGGCGGACCCCACCAGAAAGGCCGAGAGGGGGGTTTTGACGACTGGGCAACTCTCAACCTCCATAAATTTGCCCAGGCATGCGCCATGGAGAGGTCACTCCATAGTTGCCTCACAGCGACTGAAACAACACGGAAGGTTCACAAACCACTGACCACCTCCAGGCGCGTATCCGTTGTCTCTCGAGATAAGGAGGCCCAAAAGAAAGAAAGAAGAAGTGCAGTCAACTGTGAATAAACAGAGCTTGAATAGATTTTGAAACCCTAATTGTCATGTTACCTTTCTTTCCCATGCAGAAATCTTTCAATGCATGTAGCCCCTTAAAACCATAATTTGATTTTAAATCTCAATCTTGAAAAACATTTGGTAGAAAACTACAAACCCAACTGTGTTTTGAATTTTAGTTACAGTAAATGTAAGAATATTTCCATGCGCTTGATTTTTGAGCCTTGCAGGGAAATAGGTTTCTAATTGGCAGTGTGACATCATAATTCCCAGATCACAGTGAACAGGTTAGTAACTTGGAGAATTTAATGGCAGTCAATTATTATGCTCAGATCTGTGATTCAGTACAAATCAGCACACAACCAGTCATGTAAGGCCAAATAACTAAACAAACAAAGCCATTCAGTGCCTTTGGGTATTCTTGCTTGATGAAAATCCTCTAAGGAAAACGTCACCAGGATGGGGAAAACCCCTCAGACATTTTGGAAATTAGTAATTTCCTAGCCCCCGTTCTCCACCCTTTGCTCTGCAAATTCTACAGGAAACTTGTGTGATATAAGCTGCAGGCGAATATTTTGCAGTTCTTCAAGGCCATTTAGCAAACATATTTTCGAAAAATCTGTCTCTTTTGGAAAACACATCTGCAAGTGGCCTTGTACAGCTACAAATATTTTAAGATTTGGATTGCCTATTTACAAAGTTCAGAGAAGAACAGAAAAGAAGATTCTAGAATGGAGAGATGTGTAAAACATAAGCCAAGTTTTAAAAATGCTGCGGATCCTGAATAATGAAAATGTATGTAAGCTAAGTTAAATGGTACATGTTTTGAGGAATATAAATGATTAGAAGATACCTTTTTCTTCACTAAGTTGGTTAACCCTGTTAAAAATAATTATAGGAATGGGATTTAAGTTTGACATCATGTATTGACAGAAATAATCAAATATTTCATGGCATGTCATGTTCCTATGCTCCCAGGGCCATGGAATCTGTGGACTGCAATGTACCAGGGTTGAATAATGAAAGATATGAGTGATATTAGAGTTTTCCACACTCAGTTGAATTTTACCTAAATTTCCTATAGGAGATTACATAGAGTAATAAAATCATAGAGTTATACAGCACAGAAACAGGCCCTTTGGCCCATCTTGTCTGTGCTGACCTAAATATTCTAATCCCATTTTCCAGCACTTGGCCGGTAGCCTTGCATGCAATGGTGTTTCAAGTGCTCATCTAAATACTTCTTAAATGTTGTGTGGGTTCCTGCCTCTACCACCTTTTCAGGCAGTGTGTTCCAGAATCCAACCACCCTCTGAGTGAAAATATTTTTCCTCAAATCCCCTGTAAACCTCCTGCCCCTTACCTTAAATCTATGCCCACTGGTTATCGACATCTCCGCTAAGGAAAAAAGTTTCTTCCTATCTACCCTTTCAATGCCCCTCATAATTTTGTATACCTCAATCAGGTCCCCGCTCAGCCTTCTCTGCTCTAAGGAAAACAACCCTAGCCTTTTCAGTCTCTCTTCATAGCTGAAATACTCCAGCCCAGGCAACATCCTGGTGAATCTCCTCTGCACCCTTCCAGTGCAATCACATCCTTCCTATAGTGTGGTGCCCAAAACTGTACACAATACTCCAGCTGTGGCCTAACTAGTGTTTTATACAGCTCCATCATAAGCAGTTCCGAAGAAGGGTCACTGACCCGAAACGTTAACTCTGCTTCTCTTTCCACAGATGCTGCCAGACCTGCTGAGTGAATCCAGCATTTCTTGTTTTTGTTCCATCATAACCTCCCTGCTCTTATATTCTATGCCTCGGCTAATAAAGGCAAGTATCCCATATGCCTTCCTAACCACCTTATCTACCTGTGCTGCTGCCTTCAGTAATCAATGGACAAGTATACCAAGTTCCCCCTGACCTTCTGTACTTCCTAGGGTCTTACCATCCATTGTATATTCCCTTGCCTTGTTAGTCCTCCCAAAATGCATCACCTCACACTTCTCAGGATTAAATTCCATTTGCCACTGCTCTGACCATCTTACCAGCCCATCTATATCGTCCTATAATCTAAGGCGTTCCTCCTCACTATTTACAATACCACCAATTTTTGTGTCATCTGCGAACTTACTGATTATGCCTCCTATATTCACGTCAAAATCATGAATGTACACTACAAACAGCAAGGGTCCGAGCACCGATCCCTGTGGTACACCACTGGTCACAGGCTTCCAATCGCAAAAACAACCCTCAACCATCACCCTCTGCCTCTTGCCACTAAGCCAATTTTGGATCCAACTTGCCAAATTGCCCTGGATCCCATGGGCTCTTACCTTCTTGACCAATCTCCCATGTGGGACCTTATCAAAAGCCTTACTGAAGTCCATGTAGACTACATCAACTGCTTTACCCTCATCTACACACCTCGAAAAATTCAATCAAATTTGTTAGGCATGATCTCCCCCTGACAAAGCTATGCTGACTCTCCTTGATTAATTCCTGCCTCTCCAAGTGGAGATAAATCCTGCCCCTCGAATTTTTTTCCAATAGTATCCCTACCTTCCATGGATTAGTTGAGTCAGTGATGGAGCAAATTGTCATGGCTGTGGAAGAAATGGCTTTGATGGGCAGAATGAACTTTTAGTTCCTACATTTTAAAGGGTTAAGGTGAGCTATAATTATAGTTCAGATCTGATTTTATTCCAAAAGTGCTTAATCAAATAATATTTTGTGGCTTTGCTTTACGCGCAGTTTGTGTAAAGTTAACAAGATCAATTCAGTTTATTCAACCTTAAAATAGGGGAGTTAGTTTTTTACAAGCAGAATTTAATAGGGCGGATGGGTGGTGAAATCAACTGGAACACTTAGATTTCTGAGGTAATTTGATCTTTGGACCTCACCAAAGATAACTTATAAAAAGAGTTCCATTAAATTTATACTAGTTATACTATTTTCTCCATAAACATTTACAGAATATGTTCACCTTTTACCATAAATCATTCAATTTCTGATGCGATGTAAAGAAAAAATGTTTGTGCTTCCTTGCAAGTGATTTTAAAATCTTTCTTTTCACAATAAATCTGCTTGATTTGGTAGCATGCTGGTGTGGCATATTGGTATTCCAATGTGCTGTGTTAGAAGTGGTGATATAGCTGGCAGTAAGTTGGAAAAGTACACTTGTGTCTTTGTGTCCAATTGTCTCCACATAGTTACAGATCTCAGCTGTGTTCTATGTGCAAATTTCAAACAGAGGACAAAACAGGCAGTTTAATCATCAGGCCATTGACCATGTTAAACATCCAATCCCTCCACCACCTGTGCACCATGGCTGCAGTGTGTACTATCCACAAGATGCACTGTAGCAACCCGCAGCATCTCCCAAACCTGTGACCTCCACCACCTAGAAAGACAAAGGGCAGTAGTTTGTGGGAACACCATCATCTTCAAGTTCCCCTCCAGTCACACAGCATCCTAACTTGGAAATGTATCACTGTCACTTCATCATCAAACCATGGAACTCCCTACCCAACCACACTGTGGGCGTATCTTCACTGCATGGACAGTAGTAGTTCAAGAGGAATGTTCAGCATCATCTTCTCTTGGACAATTAGGGATGGGCAATAAATACTAGCCTTGTTAGCAATGCCCATATTCCAAGAATGAATAAAAAAAGACAATGCTAAACAGAAGGAGGGGGAGGCATAATCAGGAATTAGTTACACCTCTTATCAAGCTCCAGGGCTGAATGAATAACTCCTGTTATTTTATCCTAATGGCTGATTATGAAAATGTATGGTTAGATGTGTTGAAACAGGTCACTTCCCTCCACTCAAGCAACTTATGGCTTGTGGCAAAAGGAGACCTGAAAGTGGAGAAAGTACTAAAATGAGTCTTGGGTTTCACGTACAAGTTACGATTACAAATATATCTTAATATTTTTTATACGGAATTTCAACATTCCATTTCAACATTGGTGTTTTTTTTTAAAGAATTGGTGTTTTGATTTGGGGAGGGAAGGAACTCAAAAACAACACACCATTTGCATTACACATATGTAACTTAATGATTTGTCATTGCAACATGAGCTACATAATTGCATCACTTTATTTATGTCATTATTGGACATCTACCTCATTGCCATTCTAATGATGACAATCAACCCTTTAACTTCTCTTCTTAAGCAGTCCCTTGGGAAAGAGGATGACTTTCTTCCACTCCAGGGTTCTGGGTCCTTAGGTGACTGAATAGTCCAATTCTGGATCTGCACACTCTGCCACAGGTGGGGCAAGTGGTGTTTGGTGAGGTGAGTGAATGGGATGCTTGAATTTCCAAACGCTCCTTCCACTGTTTGCACTTGGTCACTGCCTGGGCATGTCAGCATTGTTCAGACTGGCTGGCACCTTTGAGGATGCTTCTTCTCCATTTTGGGCGGTCTCGGGCAAGAGATTTCCACGAATCAGTGGAGATGTCACATTTTTTCAGAGAAGCTTTAAGGACATCCTTGTAGCATTTCCTCTGCCATCCTGGTAGCCCTTGCTGTGACGGAGCTCGGAGTAGAAAGCTTGTTTTGGGAGTCTTGTATCAGGCATGCGGACGATCTGGCCCACCCAGCGTAACTGACTTGCTACGACCAGTGTCTCAATACTGACGATGTTGGCCTGAGAGAGGACACTGATAATGGAGCACCTGTCCTGCAACTGAATTTGCAGGATCTTGCGGAGACACCATTGGTGATATCTTTCCAGGGCTTTGAGATGTCTGCTGTATGTCCATGTTTCCAATGCATACAGGAGGACAGGTAACACTGCAGCCCTGTAGACCATGAGCTTGGTGCCAGGTTTGAGGTCTTTGTTATCAAACACTCTTTTTCTCAGATGACTAACATCAAAAGTTACATTGAAATTTCCCAGTGTTTCTATCTATCTAGCTATCTATCTGAAACATTGGACTGGATTTTTCCTGCATGCTTCTGAACTCTGCCGTCAGGCTTCAATGTGGGTCAGAAGCCTGTACTGTGAGGGAAATAGTCACTTATTGCGATTTTGCTTGGAGCGGCCAATTAATGGCTGGAGGGTAGGCTCGCTGTCCAATTAAGAATGGTTGATGGTCTCTCGTAGCTGGAGGGCCAATCAGAGGCCTTCCAGCTTGAAAGCAGCAGAAGTATGTAAGTGAGGGAGAGGGCTCTTCAAAATGGAAGTGCCCTCTCCCCAGTTTTTTCAAAAATTAAATAAAAAATGGCGTTTATAGCAGGCCACCACTATATGGGGGGGAATTCCCTCCACAAGGCGGCCTGCAGTGCTGCTGCATTCAGGCAGGCAGGGAGGGCCTCTAAGCTTGTCTGGGCCCCACCCCCATTGGTCTGCTGCCAGAAGGCAGCTTCCGGGAGGCCGACTGAAAATCCCATTTGGCCTCCTTCAATTGGCCTTAAGTAGCCATTAACTAGCTTAATTGGCTACCCCCTGCGTGCAGGCAGGTAGCCCTGCCGCCCCCACTTGCCAATCCCCCCTTCCGGAAAATGGTCTGGGGGCAGAATGAAATCAGGGAACTAGCACACAGCCGGCAGTGTTAGTTTTAGCACCATCCACCTCTGTTCCCAGCCCAGCGGGGGCTCAAAGTCCTGCCATTAACTCTGTTTCTCTCTCCATTGATGTTGCCAGACCTGCTGTGTATTTCCAGCATTTTCTGGTTTTATATCTATCTGCTGGGTTTGATTTGTTTCTTGCTGCTGGAATGGAGCACATTGCTAATCTCCAGGGCACCATTCATTGTCCCAACCCAGCTGGTACCTATTTAAGGTTGCTCCGCCTTAATAAGTTGAATTTAAAGGGGAATATAGGCATGGTTTTAATTGCAAATATATAAACTCTATCTCTGCTAAACTTGCTATACAGCTCAGCAGGACAGACATTCAAGAATAAAAAGATATATTTATCATCTTTATCAGATTTCATAAAGACGAAAACTACTAAATCTGGTGCCAGGCTGTAGAGGGGCTCACAACACATCAATGTTGAAAGTGTTGGTTAAGGCAATAAACTCCTGATAACTTGGAGCACTTAATACACTACTGTAATTTTGATCTTAAATCCCATGATAGGGTAGCTCTGGTTTCCTTTTAAAGCTGTTCTTCCTCATAATTCTATCAGAATTAATATTCTCCAAAGTTGAAGTAATCTTTATGATTAAATTTTGGGCCTGAATTTTTCCTATCAATTTGTTTTGTACTTTAGAATTTTTATACTGCAAGAGCAAAGTTTTGTCACTTTTCTTCCCCAGCCTTGAATATAAACAATAACTCTGCAAATCTCAAGAAGAGATCAAAGCTTCAATTTTAGAATTGATTTTTGTTGATCCTTTCCACCATTTGTTTGACTCCACGGTGGAGGTGGCGAATGAAGAGATTTATCATCAGTAGCTTGAGTGCGTGAAAGCTAATGCAAATCCCATCTGCTGTCCCACTCTGTTAGCAAGATTCACGTCAAGTGATTGTAAGAGTTAGGAAGGCTTTGCTCACTGTAACCACTCCATCAAGTGGATAATTAATGAAGATGTACAGTCTGAATTTAAAATGTAAACATTTTGATAGAGTTAAACAGTAATGACGCCTTTTTCAATCTTGATGTCCTTCACTGTGAGACTTGCCTTTTCACCTAGGCTTCCCGAAATACATTAAACAACTGACTTTGATAATGGGGTGGGGGCGACACATTCATATCCCTGAGCACTTTGGGAAGCTGACTGCATTGCAATCCGTTGAGCAAGTGTTAGTGACGCAATTACGTCATTAGGGAAATCTTTGGGATGTAGGGAAAAACAGCTGCGGTTTTCCCTTTTATCAATCGTCTCTCAATGACGACCAATTCTTCAACATGTGTTCAGAGGAAGGAGACTGGACAGCTGGGCAATGGCTCGTGTGCTGTTTATCAAGAACAGCTGAATATTTTTGTGAGTCATTGGGAACAATGGGGGGTGTGGGTGGAGGTTGGTGAGGGAGGGTGGAATCTGTCTTTCCGTGATAGAAATCTATGTGTTTGGCTAAGTGACATGATTGGAACAGCTGGTTTACTTTTTATTGAAAGGTCAGTTGTTGCTTTATAGTTGAGATTTAATCTGTTTCCAAGAACAAGCCTTTTGATGTTTTTTATAGGAAATATACTTGACGATTGGGAAATAAGATTATAAAGAACATTAAGAAAACAGGAATGTGATGAGTACATTTGTTTTACTCTTCCCTAACTATGCATCTTTTCAAAATACTTGAGGTTAACTTTTGTCCCTCATTTCATTAAGGATTATAAACAAAAAAGCTGTAGAATTTGACAGTTTAAATGATTTTTCATCTCGTGTTTTTTTCCTTGTCTCTATTCCTTTTGAAGAAGACATTTAAGTTACTGCTGTAGTGGAGGATAAGCTTCTGGTATGTAGCTGTTCTTCATGTCAGAGAAGGAGTAGCATATGTTGTGGAATATTTGCCTTCCGGATCAATCAAAACCAAGCCTGAGACCACACAAGCATACTGTAGTTAAAGGACTATCTCTGTCCTGCGTCCAGTAGGGGAAAAAATGTCTGTATTGTGTTTTATATGATTATATAAACAGAATAAATGTGAATTGAATATTTGGCTTCAACTGGCCGTATCTGAAAGAGTTCATCTGTCTCTGTCAGGAGTGTATTGCCCAGACAATTGCTGAGTTTCAATGAGAAGCAGCTTTCTTTATAAGTGCCATTAGGTCAAAGTTTGCTTTGTGGTTGAGCAATGTTTTTTTGAGTTGCTAATATATGTAGTCTGCAGACTGGGGAAGTAGAGATTGTGTGAGATATTGGGCTCATCAGTGCCTGCTTTTTTGGGCCCTTAGAGCTCCAAAATGGTATCCGTGATGCGTGCACATACTTGTGGGGTGAATTATGCTGGAGGCCATATTTGCACAGGTGTTAGCAAGCACACAGAAAACATCCTACTGAAGTATATAGAGCTGGGAGAACAAGTCAATCAATATGTAATGCTGATTTGACACCAGCAATGCTTTTTTGTAGCTTAACACTCCAGCCAATGCCTACTCTTAACCTCGCACAGCTAAACACGCATTCAGCAGCAGAAAAGTCCCCCACCACTGCTATTTAAAGGGATCATCAGCTACTTACAGGTTAGTTCCTCCATTGATTTATTCTGGCTATTACTTAGATTCTACAAGTTTGGTGCTTTCCGTGGTTGTTTCAAATTGCTGAAGTCTCCAGGGAGTGGTTTGATAGCTGCGGAAGGAGTTTTTGTTGACTTCAAGGCTTCTGCACATATCAGTTGCTGCCAGACAAACGTGCAGTAGTAGGCATTTCCCTTGGCATACAGAATGGCTTGGAGAATGAACAGTGGCCACGCAGAGCAGGACAAGTTGCTAGATGAAGGAGGAGGAGGAGAAGGGGGTCTCAGCAGGAGGCCAGATCTGCCCAGGGGTTTCAGGGAGTAATTCTCCTACCTGAACCTCAGGAGGAAAACATGTGAAATGACTGCACTTCAGTAAGGATGCCCTGACTGAAATCTGCCAGCTGCTGCAGCCACAACTGCAACCTCAGAGCAGGGTAAGGATAGTGTTGCCAGTGGCTGTGAAGGTGACTTTGGCAATGAGTTTTTAATGCATCTGGCTCCTTCCAATCTAGGGATGGAGATATTTGCACCATCTTGCAGTTTGTCATCCACTGTGTGTAAGGGAAATCACCAAGGCTCGCTGTTCAGTGCGAGCAAACTACATTTCACCCTCTCTTGCAAGATACAAGCAGGTAGAGTGAGCACGTGGCTTTTCTAGGATTGCAGGCTTTCCAATGGTGCAGTGTGCCTTTGTTTGCAAGTACATTGTTTTGCAGACACCAAATATCAAATCTCCCCAATACAAGAATCAAAGGGGATCCAACTCCCTCAATGTACAGATTGTCTGCAGCAGTCTGCTGTGCCATCTGCATTTGAGCCACCACGCCAAATTAAAGGGTGGTTACTGGGAGACCAGGACTTTGCTGAGAACATGACTGATGACTCTAGTGCAGAACCCACACACAGATACACGACATGCATACAATCTAAACCATGCTGCTCCATGAAATGTGATCTAGCATGCCCGTAGTGTGCTGAAACAACACTTCCACTCTCCGGACCACTCTGGAGGAGCTCTGCAGCAGTCAAGAGAGCTTGTGGTGGTTTGTTGCATGCTGCACAACCTGGCCATCATGAGGAAATAACCATTGCCACCAGCTATACGATGAGTAGTTGAGGAGCATGAGGAGGAGGAGAAAAAGAAAGAGGAGAAAGAAGAAGGGAAGATGTAATCTAGAGAGCTCTTTTCTGCCCGGACTGTCCGTAAATAACTTATCTGAATGTGATGCCAGTAATCACAACTCTAATTCCCCAATCACCCACCATTCCACACCTTAACTTCCTTCTGTCACTGACCATCACAGCATCCACTGATCCACAGTGCAAAGATTAAAGCCACCACAAAATAAACATTCCAAACCAAACTTATAAATGAAATCATGTCATATTGTATATAGAAGTCAACTAATCACTCTTGTACATTCCCTTAATGCTTGTCTTCAGTGTACCTTTGCCCCTGTGAGTGCTCCCACACAGTGCTATCCAAGTGGCTGCAGCACAGCTGGTGAAAGGCTGTTGATTTTCAGTGGAGGAAACTGCAGATAGCCTTGGAGGATGACCTCGAGCAGCCCTGGGCCGAGAAGGCCAGAATGCCAACTGCACCATCTTGGCATGGGCAGCAGCAATCTGGACTGGCTGGCTGAAAGGCAGCAGCAAGGGCACTGCCCAAGTCAGTGACGTGGAAGGATGAATGCTGAGATGGACAGCAGGTTCGTGCTCCATGAAGCCACTGCTGCTCCTCTGGGACAGCGCCTCCGCAATCCTAGTAATATGTTGGAGGACTGATTAATGGAATGCTGTGACACTCCGCAAGCCCCTTTTCACATTGCAATCCACAGCCATAATGGCAGCAGGCTGAGCTTGCAGGGCAGCACTCAGACGTTGGGTGGCTGCTGCTTGTGCTGCAATGGAAGATGTGACATTGGTCATCAGATATTGTATTGGACGCACAAGTATGTGAACAGAGTTGGCCACCCTTCCATGCCGGAAAGGTTGGGTTTCAAGCTTTGTGAAAAGCCCTGTGCCAAGTTGGTGCTGGACTGCTCTATCCTCCTTGACATTGACAGTAGGCATTCTGGCAGGCTTCCCAATGCACCGAGTATTTTGTTGTGCAAACCCATCAGCATACTTCTGTAGGCTGCCCCATCAAAGTCCTCGTCTGAGTCTTCTATGGCAGAAGCCATTGAGACTTCGTCCTCCGCCGAACTGGCACCTGCGCTATCCTTTCCCTCTGCCCTGGCTGCAACCTATTCATGCTCGGTGTCTCACCACATGCAGATTCTGTCTCTAATCTATCCAAGGTGTCAGCTGTGGTTCAATTGGTAGCATGTATCCCTCAGAAGGTTGTGAGTTCAAGTTCCACTCCAGGGACGTGAGCACAAAAAGCTAGGCTGATACCCCAGTGCAGTACTGAGGGATTGTTAGACTGTTGGGGGTCTTTCAGATTAGGTGTTAAGCTGAAGCCTCTTCTGCCCTCTCAGGTGGGGATGTAAAAGATTCCATGGCACGCTATTTTGAAGAAGAGCAGCAGAGTTCTCCCTGGTGTCCTGGCCAATATTTATCCCTCAATCAACATCACAAAAACATTTTATAATGTTGCTGATTGTGGGTGTTTGCTCTGTGCAAATTGGCTGTTGTATTTCCTACATCACAATGGTGACTGCATTTCAAAAAGTACTGTATTAGTTATAAAGTACTTTCAGACACCTTGAGGTTATGAAAGATGCTATATAAATGCAAGTCTTTATTCTTTTCTAAGATACATGTAGTGTCAGTATCTGAGCTGATGGCTGTGAGTATGAAATCAAGTGACAGTTCTGTGTCATCACTGTCTCATTGCTATTCCTCCATTGCTTGGCCAGGTTCCACCTCTTTGGGATCTGAAAGGAAAAAGGTACATGGGTAAGGCTGTGGTGCAGGGAGGGAGGAAGTAAGAGGTGCATACTCACACCATCTGCAGTTTGTAAATCAGGAGAGGGTGTGGGATTAGGGGGGAGTTGGATGTGCAAAGGAGGATTAGATATATGAGGATATGAAGCTTCAGTCCACTGCTGGCCACGGCCTCAGCCATGGGCATGACAATAATGGCCAGCATCATTTCTTCCATAAGTATCCTCTTCAGGTTAGTTCCTGTTGCCTTTGATTGTGTGGCACCTTGTACTGCAAGAGAGAGTGGAAAGTGTGCCAGTGAGTATGGCTGATGTGGCTGTCATGGTTGACTAGCTGTCAGTCTGTAAAATGTGGGTGTGAAGCTTGCAGCACTGCTAAGTGTGTGAGGGTGACGTGAAGCATATGAATGTCAGGCATGAGGCCTGAATGTTGGACTTTGTTGGTGATGAGACTGGTGAATTGAGCAGTGGCTGAGACTAGTGATACAGTGGTATGGCATTTAAAGATGCATTCATTGAATGTGACCATTTGTGTGAAGTCATTGAACTTCTTGCACACTGCATCTACTAGACTCCTGGCATTGACCTCCCTGCCTATTTGCTCCCAAAGCCTTTGTGTGTGACTGGAGGGCCCCCTGCCCCCTTGCCGATACGGTACACGTCTCTCTCTTTGCACCTCCTCCACCAAAATCTCAAGTGCAACATCCAAAAACCTTGGAGCCCGCTGTCTCCTGTTGTGCCATTCCTCACTGTTTCTCAAGTCTGATTCTCTTCAATCACATCTCTCACCACCTGCTCTGACAACAATGCACTTCCCTTTAAGAGGTGCAGACTAGCTTGATGCCGCGCAGGCTAGCATTAAGTTCTGCTAGCCTCTCACGATATTGATATATATCCACGTGCTACCTGCATTGTAATAAACTGGTGTGAATTACTTGTTATACATGACCCCCACTGCTGTTTATAACCATAGAACCATCGAGAAGTTAAGGCACAGAAAGAGGCCATTCAGCCCATGTGTCTGCGCCGGCTGAGAAAAAACTAGCTGCCCAATCTAATCCCACCTTCCAGCACCTGGTCCAAAGCCTTGCAGGTTATAGTACTTCAGGCGCATGTCCAGGTACTTTTTAAATGAGTTGAGGGTTTTTGCCTCCACCAACGATCCGAGCAGTGAGTTCCAGGCACCCACCACCCTCTGGGTGAAAAAGTTTTTCCTCATGTCCCCTCTAATCCTTCTACCAGTCACCTTAATCTGTGCACCCTGGTAATTGAACCTCTCCGCTAGGGGAAAACAGGTCCTTCCTGTCTACTCTATCTAGGCCCCTCATAATTTTATACACCTCAATTAAGTCACTCCTCAGCCTCCTCTGTTCTAAGGAAAACAACCCTAGCCGATCCAAATCTTTCCTCATAGCTGCAACTTTCAAGCCCTGGCAGCATTCTTGTAAATCTCCTCTGTACTCTCTCCAGAGCAATGATGTTCTTCCTGTAATGTGGTGACCAGAACTGTATACAATACTCCAGCTGTGGCCTAACCAGCATTTTATACAGTTCCAGCATTACATCCTTGCTTTTGTATTCAATACCTCGGCCAATAAAGGAAAGCGTTCCATATGCCTTCTTCACCACCATATCTACCTGTCCTGCCACCTTCAGGGACCTGTGGTCACTCACTCCAAGGTCTCTCGCTTCTTCTACCCCTCTTTTGTCCTGTTTTCAGGGCCTAGCCAATTTAGCTCCCATTGTCTCTAATGGTGATGCATCAGAATATATACTTGGAAGAAAATTATTTCATACATCAATTTTAACACTTTTTCTTGAAAGGCTTTTTTTTGGACATAAAAAAAGTTCATTTTCAATTCAGATCAGTCGGAATATTATTGTATCCATGCACAAACATAGCATTGGAAAGGCTACATAAGACTGCTTCTTCCAAAAGTCTTGTAGATTATTGGGCTGTGTAATGTATGTTCTGAGGAAAATATTTTATCCCCTGTTTCGATCATTGTTGTTTTCTATGTATTTATACCATCAATTAATTGCAGTATCTAACTGCTCTAATGTCATATGGAATCATAGAGTTATGCAGCACAGAAACAGGCCTTTTGGCCCATCGTGTCCATGCTGGCCATCAAGCACCTATCTATTCTAATCCCATTTTCCAGCACGTGGCCTGTAGCCTTGAATGCTATGGTGTTTCAAGTGCTCATCTAGATACTTCTTAGATTTTGTGAGGATTCCTGTCTCTACCACCCCTTCAGTCAATGTGTTCCAGATTCCAATCACCCTCTGGGTGAAAAAAACTTTTCCTCAAATCCCCTCTAAACCTCCTGCCCCTTACCTTAAATCTATGCCCCCTGGTTATTGACACCTCGACTAAGGCAAAAGGTTTCTTCCTATCTACCCTATCTATGCCCCTCATAATTTTGTATGCCTCAATCACGTCTCCCCTCAGCCTTCTCTGGTATAAGGAAAACAACCCTAGCCTATCCAGTCTCTCTTCATAGCTGAAATGCTCCAGCCCAGATGAATCTCCTCTGTACCCTCTCCAGTGCAATCACATCCTTCCTATTGTGTGGTGACAGAACTGTACACAGTACTCTTGTTATGTTATAAATAAATCTAATTACAAGCTTCAGCTTGAATGTATTGGTCATAAAATGTAGGATTTACTGTTTTAAGGAGGAAGCAGAAGAAAGTGATTATTATCGCAAATGATTTGCAATCCAATATCTTTTTATTCAGGGGAATAGTTAGGCTTCTACATGCTATCCCACCTACGGCTTGCAAAAGGACACAGATTTCAATTCCTTGCAGAGTCAACCTGATTGTGAAACCTATTTGTCTACCTTAAAGATTCTGAAAGTCTGACCTGTAGCACACACTTCCAACAAAGGTCACTGAAGGGAACTTTGGACTTCCTCTTTATCCTAGAACCACAGCCCTTGAGTTGTAGTACCCATAACACTGTGGCTCAGAATGTGTTGTACAACTCCTGTGCTGCCACTCTTCCAGTGAAGCTGTGGTTAGGAAATTCTGGGCTCATGCCAGCTGTGTCTGTCTAATGCATCGACTTACCATATCGATTTAACTGTTGGGCTGATTTCTAAAATTTTTATGACTTGAATTCTGTAACAGTATTTTGCACTGTTTCCTTGTGAGCTCTGGTAAATATTACTGAATTAAATTCTCAGGAAATTGCAATGCGGTCGTTCATCCATCAATGCATGCTGGTACACTGGAATGACTGGAAGACAGTGATTTAATCCTGCCGTTTGTGACATTTGTCAACAGCTCAAATCTCACTGTTCATGTTATCTGAAATCCTGATTATTTCACTCCTGGGTATCTATTATTCTCCATATAAGCTATTCAGCCAGATCACTTTGTAATCATGTCAATTTTCCTGATTCCATGTTTGGCTAAATTAATTTGGTGGGACTACACCCTTGACATCATCTGGAGCAGTGTTGATTGTTCCATAATCCTTATGCAATTCACTTATAAGATGCCAGGTGTAGTATGCGTAATTAAATTCACCATATTCAGACACTGAGGCCCTGATAATGGCAGGAAGGGAGTGGGCCGATGTAGGGAGGTTTAGCGGCCAGGATACCCAGAAGTATGGGTTTCCTGGAGGTCCTGAGAAATTCAATGGGAGGATTTCTTTTATATTTTCTTGAATCTATTTCCCAGCTGCAGCCAGCCGGTTTGAGAGGTAGGCCTGTGGCACTAGGCCGCAGCCAGAGGTCGGACATCGGGGGAAGGGGAATCAAACATCAGGTGATGACAGGGTGGTGGGGAGGGAGGGGGGGTGGTCTGGTAGGGGTGTACATTAGGTGGGGTGGGTAGTAAGATGAAGAAAAAGTTGCTTTTCATGACCTTAGGATGTCCCAAATGCTTTACAGCCAATAAAATACTTTTTGAAGTGTAGTTACTGTTGTAATTTAGGAAACGTGGCAGCCAATGTGTGCACAGCAAACTCCCAAAAACAACAATGTAATAATGACTAGATAATTCGTTTTTGTAATGTCGATTGAGGGATAAATATTGGCCAGGACACCAGGGATAACTCACACTGCCTTTACAACCACCTGAGAATGTAGACAGGCCCTTGGTTTAAGGTCTCATCTGAAAGATGGCACCTTTGACAGTGCAGCACTCCTTCAGTACTGTACTGCAGTGTCAGCCTACATTTTTGTGCTCAAGTCTTTGAAGTGGAACTTGAACCCACAACCGTCTGAGGTGAGAGTACCATCAACTGAGCAATGGCTGACATGTAGGATATTGGACAGAGGGAGAAGTCAGACATCACGGAGGAAGTCCAGTTGGAGATTGGGGGAGGTTGTCCAAATGCAAGGAGTCCGATCACAGAGCCGGGAGGTGTGGGGGGGCGCAGTCAAGGGAGTATGATTGTAATGGAAGTCGGTGAGCTTGGTGGGCCAGGGTCAAACACTTCTGTTTTTTTTGGCCAACAAGTAGCACTGGAAAGTTACTTACCTGCTCCATCCAGTCATGCTTACCTTCCAGCTGCCAGGTTTTCCGAGGCCCAACCAGGCAGTGTTAAATCTGGAATGGAGAAAAATCTTAGGCATGCGGCCTCATTAAAATATTTTAAATACCAGCTGCCTCTGGAGAGCAGATTAGTCACCCACCCCCCAACTTGCCTCCATTAAAACCGAAGATCGGTGCATTGGAGGCTGTTTGGGTTCGTGTTCCTGAGCTTTATTTATTTTTAAAACCCACACCCATCCCTACCCAACCTTAGGGTTCAAATTCCCCTCTATGTTTCCATTGCACTTTGGAGTAAAAGGTCTATTGAATAATAAATTCATGATAAATTTATAGTACTGTATTTTGTTGAAATGTGAAATATTCATAACAGGAATTAAAATATAACAATTCATGTGGCAAGCTCTGTAAATGACATCAGAATTCTTCATAATATACATCCACATGATCATAATAATTGAATTAGCCTCCTCCCTAACTAGTTTATGCAGTGATTCGTATAAGCTGCTTCAGATGACAGATGGTAACATTTTGCAGCTCAACAGCTATCACAGCTGGTTATGACTCCCCATCAAGACATTTATAAAATGAGGTTAGTGAAAAGCTTGCAGCTATTTTTCAAATCGAAAGACAGAAGTCTTCTTTCTCTTTGGAAAAATAAAATGCAATTAAAATAACCAAAACAATTTTAGCTCTTCATATATTGTCTTTATCTCCTTCAGATTTATTTTCTAAATAGTTACAATTAAATTTCTTTTTGGAAGTTCCTTGGGCTGTAAACTAAATGACACCATATGGTTTAACAAAGATTTCCCAGTATTACATAGTATTCCATAGTATTTACAGTATGGAAATAAGCCAATTGCTCCCAACAGGTCTATGCTGGTGCTTGTGTTCCACACGAACCCCTGCCACCCTACTTCATCCTGCCCTATTAAAATTTGATACTAATATTTAAGTTGTTGCTATTTATTTTCTGGTTAATCACCTTTTCATTAGTTTATAATTTTAGTTTGTATCCATAGCTGCAGAAATATAACAGCATGGGCCACAAAATGTTTACAAATTATGATGAGAATTCATCGTAGGAACAATAAGCGAACACTTCGGTTAGAATTTCCTTTCCCTTTGTGTGCATTTACAGGCACCAAACTGGGCATAAATGGATCCAACAGCAATTTTTTTCTCCATACACAAGAGGGCCAGAAATATCAACAGCGGAGTCCGCACTGCAATTGTCAAAGGCGACTCCAGCAAGCCCGACCATTCTGTTGTACAATAGTGCACAGCTGTCTGGCTCACAGTGAACAGGGAGCAAGCTTTATTGCTGCACGATGAAATGTTTTGGGCCACGGGGATCTTGCACCGGGCCAAGTGTAGGACATTTTTTTTAAGTTCTGGAAGAGCTGCCTCACCTCTTTATTCCGCTGGCCCTCTATGGAACTGCCTGTTCTCATCAGCAAGGCAGTGGCAGGCACTATCATGGCTGCCACTTACCTTTGCCACTCACGCTCTGTAGGCAGCTCCCACCTCCTGTAGATGTTCGGGGCCACTAATTGGGCACTGAGCTCACCCCCTGCCCAATTAGGCCATTACCATTTGAAGATAGCATCGCGTTAGCAACGCAACTCAGGTGCAGGGTCAGGACCTGGCAATCATTTGGGCTTCTACCTCCTGTCTCTGTTTTGAAAATTCAGTCCATAGAGTTCTTGGAGGGCTGGAGGTGACAGAGATATGGAGGAGCAAGACCATGGAGGAATTTGAATACAATGATGAGTTAGGATAAGGGCAGTAGTGTTTTGGATGAGCTCAAGTTATGGTGCATGTAAGATAGAAGACTGGTCATGAAGGCATTGGAATAGTAAATTTAGAGGTAACAAGAGCATTGATGAGGGTTTCAGCAGCAGCTGAGTTGAGGAAGGGCAGAAACAAGTGCAGGTGGAATTAGGCCATCTTTGTAATGGAGAGAATATAGGGACACAAGCTCTGTTCAGAGTCAAATAGGACACCGAGGGAGCAAACAGTCTGGTTCAGTCTGAGACAGTGGCAAGGGAGGAGGATGGCATCAGAGGCTACAGAACCTAGTTTGTAGTGGACAGACAAAGACAATGGTTTCAGTCTTCCCAATATTTAATTGGAGGAAATTGAGGCTCAACCGGAACTGGATGGTGGACAGTCTGAAAATGTAGATGCAATGAAGGGCTCAAAAGAGGTAGAGGTAGAGTGTCATGAGCATACATTGGATAACTAATAGGGAACAGAGAGTCAGGATAAATAGATCATTTTCAGGTTGGCAAACTGTAACTAGTGGGGTGCCACAGGGATTAGCGCTGGGGCCTCAACTGTTTACGATCTATATTAATGACTTGGATGAAGGGACCGACTATATTGTAGCCAAATTTGCTGATGATACAAAGATAGGTAGGAAGGCTTTGAGGAGGGGTCAGAGTCTGGGATTAGGTTGGGCGTCGAGTTTTTTCAACCGGCACAGACACGATGGGCTGAATGGCCTCTTTCTATGCCATAACTTTTCTATGGTTCTAAAAGGATACAGCTAGGTTATGTGAATGGGCAAACGTTTGTCAGATGGAGTATAATGTGGGGAAATGTGAGGTTGTCCACTTTGGTGGAAGAATAGAAAAGCAGAATATTATTTAAATGGAGAGAGACTGCAAAATACTGCAGTATAGAGGGATCTGGGTGTCCTCATACATAAATCACAAAAAGTTAGCATGCAGGTACAGCAAGTAATGAGGAAGGCAAATGGAACATTGGCCTTTATTGCAAGGGGGTTAGCGTATAAAAGTAGGGAAGTCTTGTTGCAACTATACAGGGCTTGGTGAGACCATATCTAGAGTACTATACACATGCTGGAAATACTCAGCAGGTCTGGCAGCATCTGTGAAGAGAGAAGCAGAGTTAACGTCTCAGGCCAGTGACCCTTCATCAGAACTGGCAGATATTAGAAATGTTTTAAGCAAGTAAAGTGAGGGTGGGACAAGACATAACAAAAGAGAAGGTGTTGATAGGACAAGGTCACAGAGAATAACTGACCACAAGGTCATGGAGCAAAGGCAAATGGTATGTTAATGGTGTGCTGAAAGACAAAGCTTTAGTACAGCATTGAATTCATCAGGCCTTACCTGAACCTATTTCTATGTAGCTCATTTAAGAGGTATATCCTTTAATCTATCATTTGTCACTTTGCAAGTTATAATAATAGATTCAAGTTGGCCGATATGCCTTCAATCCCTTAACAAGACTTCCGTGTATTTTTTCTTCTGCAACTTACAATTACTCTCTTTGCTAGAAGTAGGGTAAGCATCCACAATCTGCTTTCATGCTGTGAGGTATATAGTAATACAATATCTGCTATTACATATACTGCAGGAGTCAATGTATTCAGAATATCTTTGAGAAACATGAAGGGATATTTTAAGCTGTTCCTGTACAGCTACAACAATGTGGAAAATTGCCCAGGCATGTCCTCTCAATAAAAAGCAGGACAAATCCAGTCTGGCCAATTATCACCCCATCTGTCTACTCTCAATCATCAGCAAAGTGATAGAAGGTGTTGTCGACAGTGCGATCAAGCGGCATTTACTCAGCAACAACCTGTTTGCTGATGCTCAGTTTGAGTTCTACCAGGGTCACTCAACTTCAGACTTCATTACAGCCTTGATTCAAACATAAACAAAAGAGTTGATTTCAAGAGGTGAGGTGAGCGTGACTGCCCTTGACATCAAGGCAGATTTTACTGAGAGTGGCATCAAGGAGCCCCAGCAAAACTGGAGTCAATGGGAATCAGGGAGAAACTCTCTGCTGGTTGGGATTGTACCTAGTGCAAAGGAAGATGGTATGGTTGTTGGAGGTCATTCATCTCAGTTCCAGGACATCACTGCAGGAGTTCCTCAGGGTAGTGACCTAGGCCCAACCATCTTCAGCTGCTTTATCAATGACCGTCCTTCAATCATAAGGTCAGAGGTTGGGATGTTCGCTGATGATTGCACAATGTTCAGCACCATTTGCAACTCCTCAGATACTGAAGCAGTCTGTGCCTGCATGCAGCAAGACCTGACAACATCCAGACTTAGGCAGATAAGTGGCAAGTAATATTCGCGCCACACAAGTTCCAGGCAATGGCAATCTTCAGCAAGAGAGAGTCCAACCATCTCCCCTTAACTTTCAATGGCATTACAAGGGCAGCAGATACATGGGAGCACCACCACCTGCAAGTTCCCCTCCAAGCCACACACCATTCTGATTTGGAACTATATCGCTATTCTTTCACTGTCGCTGGATCAAAATCCTGGAACTCCCTCCCTAACAGCACTGTGGATGTACCTACAACACATGGACTGCAGCAGTTCAAGAAGGCAGCTCACCACCATCTTCTTAAGGCAATTAGGAATGGGCAATAAATGCTGGTCTTGCCAGTGACGCTCACATGCCAATAAGAGGTTAGAGTCCTGCTGAGAGAATATGAGCAGCTAGGGGCTAAATTAAAAAGCAGAACCAAAAAGGTAATAATCTCCAGATTACTGAGCCACGAGAAAATTGGCAAAGGGTCAATAACATTAAAGAGGTAAATGCGTGGCTCAAAGATTGGTGTGGGAGAAATGGGTTCGAATTTGTGGGACATTGGCACCAGTACTGGGGAAGGAGGGAGCTGTTCCAATGGGATGGGCTTCACCTGAATCATGCTGAGACCGGATTCCTGGCGAATTGCATAACTAGGGCTGTAGATAGGGCTTTAAACTAAATAGTGGGGGGGAGGGTTCAGTTGCATGGAAAAACAGGAAGTTAAAGGAGAAGGTAGGAGTGCAAGTTAGTGGTGAGGCTGATTGTTACCAGAAAATAAAATGAAGGGACAGAACGTGTGAACATCATATTGCACCAAGGAATCATACAAGAGTAGGGAAATTTAATAATAGAACAAATTTAAAGGCTTTGTATCTGAATGCACGAAGCATTCGGAATAAAATAAATGAGTTAACTGCGCAAATAGAGAAAAATGGGCCTGATTTAGTGGCGATTACTGAGACGTGGTTGCAGGGAAACCAGGTTTGGGAATTGAATATCCAAGGGTACTCAGTATTTCGGAAGGATAGGCAAGAAGGAAAAGGAGGTGGTGTAGCTTTGTTAGTAAAGGAAGAGATCAGTGCTGTAGTGAGAAATGATCTAGGCACTGGAGATCAAGACATAGAATCAGTCTGAGTAGAAATAAGAAATAGCAAGGGAAAGAAGTCCCTGGTGGGAGTAATCTATAGGTCCCCAAACAGTAGTTCCGCAGTGGGGCACAGTATAAACCAGGAAATACTGGGGGCTTGTAAGAAAGGTACAGCAATAATCATGGGTGATTTTAATATGCACATAGACTGGATTAGTCAAATTTACAAAGGTAGCCTCGAGGGAGAGTTCATTGAATGTATTAGAGATTGTTTTTTGGAGCAATATGTTGTGGAACCAACCAGGGAGCAGACTATTCTAGATTTGGTGTTGTGTAATGAGGTGGGATTGATAAATGATCTAATTGTTAAGGATCCTCTGGGGAAAAGTGATGATGGCAGGCTAGAATTTCAAATTCAGTTTGAGGGCGACAAACTAGAGTCCCACACGCGCGTTCTGGAGTTAAACAAAGGTAATTATATAGGCATGAGGATAGATTTGGCCCTAATGGACTGGGCAGGAAGACTACAAGGTAGGACAGTTGACCAGCAGTGGCAGATGTTTAAGGAGATATTCAATTTATCCCAACTAAAATATATTCCAGAGAGGAAGAAAGATTGTAAGAGGGGGAAAAAAACATCCATGGCTGAGCAAGGAAGTTAAGGATAACAAAGACAAAAACTAAGGCATACCATATTGCAAAGGCTAGTGGCAGGCTGGAAGATTGGGCAACTTTTAAATATCAACAAATGGTTACTAAAAAAGTAATAAAAAGAACAAAGGTAAATTATGGAAGAAAACTAGCACAAAATATAAAAACGGATAGCAAAAGCCTCTATAAGTAAATAAAAGGGAAGACATTAGCTAAAGTGAATGTTGGTCCTTTGGAGGATTAGACTGGGGAGTTAATAGAAGGGAACACAGAAATGGCAGAGACACGAAATTTTGCATTGAGTTTTCACGGTGGAGGACATGAGTACCATCCCAATAGTACGAGGTAATGCAGAGGTTATAGAAAGAGAGGAACTTAGAACAATCATCATTACTAGGGAAAAAGTACTGAGCAAACTATTGGGGTTGAAGGCAGACAAGTCCCCAAGGCCTGATGGCCTACATCCTAGGGTCTTAAAGGAAGTGGCAGTGGAGATAATGGATCCATTGGTTATAATATTCCAAAATTCTCTGGACACGGGAAAGATTCCAGTGGATTGGAAAAAAGCTAATGTAACGCCCTTATTTAGTTTAACACCTGTCATTGGGAAATTGTTAGAATCCATTATTAAGGAAGTAATAACAGGACATTTAGAAAGTCAAAACGCAATCCATCAGAGTCAGCATGGTTTTATGAAGGGTAAATAGTGTTTGACTAATTTGCTAGAGTTCTTCGAAGCTGTAACAAGCAAATTGGATAATGGGGATCCTGTAGATGTTGTTTATCTGGACTTCAGGAAGGCATTTGATAAGGTGCCGCACAAAAGGTTAATACACAAGGTAAGATCACATGGGGTTAGGGGCAATTTATTAGGTTGGATAGAGGATTGGCTAACCAACAGAAAACAGAGAGTCGGGATAAATGGGTCCTTTTCTGGTTGGCAAGATGTAACTAGTGGGGTGCCACAGGGTTCGGTCCTTGGGCCCCAACTATTTACAATCTATTTAAATGACTTGAATGCAGGGATAGAAGGTACTATCGCCAAATTTGCAGATGACATTAAAATAGGTGGGACAGTAAGTTGTAATAAAGAAATAAGAAATCTACAAATGGATATGGATATATTAGATAAATGGGCCAAAATTTGGCAGATGGAGTTTAACGTGGGCAAGTGTGAGGTTATCCATTTTGATTGGAAAAATAGAAAGGCAAATTATTATCTAAATGGAGAGAAACTTCAGAGCGCTTTGGTGCAGAGGGATCTGGGTGTCCTCGTGCATGAATCGCAGAAAACTAGTTTGCAGATACAGCAGGTGATAAGGAAGGCAAATGGAATTTTGGCATTTATTGCTAAAGCAATAGAGTATAAAAGTAGGGAAGTGTTGCTGCAGCTGTACAAGGCATTGGTGAGACCGCACCTGGAGTATTGCATACATTTTGGTCCCCTTACTTGAGAAATGATATAGTGGCATTGGAGGCAGTTCAGAGGAGGTTCACGAGATTGATTCCAGAGATGGGGGGCTTGTCTTATGAAGAGAGATTGAGCAGTTTAGGCCTTTACTCTCTGGAGTTTTGAATAATAAGAGGAGATCTAATTGAAGTATGTAAGATGATTAAAGGGATTGACAAAGTAGACATAGAGAGGATGTTTCTTCTTGTGGAGCAATCTAGAACAAGAGGTCATAGTTTTAGGATAAGGGGTAGCAGATTTAAAACAGAGATGAGGAGAAATTACTTCTCTCAAAGGGTCGTGAATCTGTGGAATTCACTACCCCAGAGTGCAGTGGATGCTGGGACATTGGGTAAATTTAAGGAGGAGATAGCCAGATTTTTAATTAGAAATGGGTTGAAGGGTTATGGAGAACGGGCAGGAAAGTGGAGTTGAGGCCAAGATGAGATCAGCCATGATCGTATTGAGTGGCTGAGCAGGCTTGAGGGGCTGAATTGCCTACTCCTGCTCCTAGTTCTTATGTTAATAACAAATAAAAAAAAACTCCTGCCCAGCAGGAACAGTGCAGGTGGACTGCGGTGAGGAGCTAAAATGGTGTGGGGGTTTGCATCACAACCCCCTTATCTACCGTCTTGTCTTACCTGAAATAAAGCCTACCCATTGTGATGTCATTGGGTCGCGCATGCCATTTTAACTATGGCCTAATTAAGGATCACTCAGACCCTCCATTGAAAGTTGGTGACAAGAAACAACCTGGCCACAAGAGAGCCACATAAGTTAATTTTTAAAAAACATTTTAACAAGTTCCATGTGGGCCATTAGGAAACAAGGTAGATGATTTAAAGGCACAAATAGAGGTAAATAGAGATAATAAGATGGCTCCTGGGCTGTAAGCTCCCTAGGAAGCTCCCTTGCTGTTCAACTCTATCCATGGCCATCTGCTCCCATTCTTAGTGTTTTCTCACCCAAATCTACCCTCTTAAACTATTTAAACTCCCCTGGCTCCTTAATCAGTTCATTTTAGCCCTAACTACAAGCTAACAGCTAGTTTATGTTACCTGGGCCCACTGCCCTCCCCCAGCCACACCTGCTCTTTGTTTTCTCAATGAAATTGAACGTAACCCGGCCGAAACTGCAAAGTACAGCTGGTGTTACTTTGATCTCTGATCCTGCTGTCTACACCATCCAGTGTGTCTGCGGCCACGGCGTGCGGTAAGTCCATTGAAGAGAAGAAGGAGTAGCAGGACCCGAGGGAAGCCTTGCGAAAAGGTGCCCCGAACACTCAAAAATCCACGAACGGCTCCTCGGCCGCAACTTCAAAGCGCCCGCGGGAGATGGCTTGGAGAGCATCTGCAGCGCACTGTCGACAATGCTGATACTGGCTCACGAGGATGTCGCTCACCTGCCGAAGGACGCGGAGGAGATTTCCAGGCGTCGATGGTGGGAACTGAGGAAATGGCTTATTACCTGCACCCCTCTCCCCCCACCCCCCCCTTCCCCTTCCTTCCCCCCTTCCACCCCCCCCTTGCCCTTCCCAGCTCCACTCTCTCAGCTCACCACCCCCCTCCCCCCTCACAACCCCTTCCCAGCACCCCCTCGCACCATCTTCCCCCTGAACTCCCTTCCCCTGCACCCCCTCCTCCCACCGGCATCATCCTACACCTGTGTAGGGGCCCTAACAACCCCACTGCCTTGTGGGTGTCTCGGGAGAGAGAAGGCTAAGGGAGTAAACCCTAACAGAAAATCCGGAGCGGAACCCTGTAGGCGGTCATGTGTCACCTTTGGCATGTTTCCGGCAGTTCCTGCAGCCATACCGGTGCCAAACGTCATGCTCTGCACTCCTTTGGACCCCACCAGAAAGGCCGAGAGGGGGGTTTTGACAATTGGGCAACTCTCAACCTCCACACATTCGCCCAGGCATGCGCCATGGAGAGGTCACTCCATAGTTGCCTCACAGCGACTGAAACAACACGGAGGGCAGCAGTTACGGGTTATAAGTCCAGCTAAATTGGCATAGAGATTGGGCGCCACGGGTTGCCTTTGTCTGTGGGAGAGGTCATCGCACCTCACTGGGCAGCTACTGCCCGCCTCAAACCGGGCAGCCTCCGGTCAATAAGGTTCTGTCCTGCCACTGTCCACCTGCTTCCATGGGTGCTTGGAGCTCAGGGTCATTGCCCGAAAGGTGGACTGCAACACCGCACCAAACAACATGAAAAAAGGAAAGAAGGTACCAGCCCTTTGCTTTGCAAGCTGGAACGTCAGAACTATGTGGCCTGGCCTGTCGGAAGACCTTACACAAATCAACGATTCTCGGAAGACCGCCATCATTAACAACGAGCTCAGTAGACTCAATGTAGACATTGCAGCACTTCAGGAGACACGCCTGCCCCCGAGTGGATCTCTAGCAGAGCAAGACTACACCTTCTTCTGGCAGGGCAGGGATCCTGAAGAACCAAGACAGCATGGAGTGGGCTTCGCCATCAGAAACTCCTTGCTCAGCATGATAGAGCCTCCCTCAAATGGCTCGGAATGCATACTGTCCATCCAACTGCTCATCTCCTCTGGTCCAGTACACCTACTCAGCATCTATACTCCAACACTGAAGCTAAAGACCAGTCCTACGAGGAACTCCATAACATCATTAGCAGCATCCCCAACACCGAACAACTGTTCCTGCTGGGGGACTTTAATGCCAGGGTTGGGGCCGACCATGACTCATGGCCCTCCTGCCTTGGGCGCTATGGCGTTGGAAGGATGAAAGAGAACGGGCAGAGACTGTTTGAGTTGTGTACCTATCATAACCTCTGCATTACCAACTCGTTCTTTCACAATAAACCCTGTCACCAGGTTTCATGGAGGCACCCAAGATCGCGTCGTTGGCACCAGCTAGACCTCATCGTCACAAGGCGAGCCTCCTTAAACAGTGTTCAAATCACAGGCAGCTTCCACAGTGCGGACTGCGACACCCACCACTCCCTGGTGTGCAGCAAGGTTAGACTCAGACCAAAGAAGTTGCATCATTCCAAGCAGAAGGGCCACCCGCGTATCAACACGAGCAGAATTTCTCATCCACAGCTGTTAAAAAAATTTCTAAATTCACTTGTAACAGCCCTTCAAAACACTCCCACAGGGAATGCTGAGCTCAAGTGGGCTCACATCAGAGACGCCATCTATGAGTCAGCTTTGACCACCTACGGCAAACGTGCGAAGAGAAATGCAGACTCATAATGAAGAGCTGGAACCTGTCATAGCCGCTAAGC
The DNA here is from genome assembly GCF_036365525.1 of Heterodontus francisci. NCBI lineage: Eukaryota > Metazoa > Chordata > Chondrichthyes > Heterodontiformes > Heterodontidae > Heterodontus > Heterodontus francisci. The sequence continues at coordinate 42,352,947 of NC_090395.1, read as the reverse complement.
GCACTGCACTGTTGAACTACAAGGAAGCCCCCAGCGAGTTCACATCCGTGGCACTTAAAGCAGCCAGAAGCACTGCACAAAGGACAGCCAGGCGCTGCGCAAATGACTACTGGCAACACCTATGCAGTCATATTCAGCTGGCCTCAGACACCGGAAACATCAGAGGAATGTATGATGGCATTAAGAGAGCTTTTGGGCCAACCATCAAGAGGATCGCCCCCCTCAAATCTAAATCGGGACATAATCACTGACCAACGCAAACAAATGGACCGCTGGGTTGAGCACTACCTAGAACTGTACTCCAGGGAGAATGTCGTCACTGAGACTGCCCTCAATGCAGCCCAGCCTCTACCAGTCATGGATGAGCTGGACATACAGTCAACAAAATCGGAACTCAGTGATGCCATTGATTCTCTAGCCAGTGGAAAAGCCCCTGGGAAGGACAGCATTACCCCTGAAATAATCAAGACTGCCAAGCCTGCTATACTCTCAGCATTACATGAACTGCTATGCCTGTGCTGGGACGAGGGAGCAGTACCTCAGGATATGCGCGATGCCAATATCATCACCCTCTATAAGAACAAGGGTGACCGCGGTGACTGCAACAACTACCGTGGAATCTCCCTGCTCAGCATATTGGGGAAAGTCTTTGTTCGAGTCGCTCGAAACAGGCTCCAGAAGCTGGCTGAGCGCGTCTACCCTGAGGCACAGTGTGGCTTTCGTGCAGAGAGATCAACCATTGACATGCTGTTCTCCCTTCGTCAGATACAGGAGAAATGCCACGAACAACAGATGCCCCTCTACATTGCTTTCATTGATCACACCAAAGCCTTTGACCTCGTCAGCAGACGTGGTCTCTTCAGATTACTAGAAAAGATTGGATGTCCACCAAAGCTACGAAGTATCATCACCTCATTCCATGACAATATGAAAGGCACAATTCAACATGGCGGCACCTCATCAGACCCCTTTCCTATCCTGAGTGGCGTGAAACAGGGCTGTGTTCCCGCACCCACACTCTTTGGGATTTTCTTCTCCCTGCTGCTTTCACATGCGTTCAAGTCTTCTGAAGAAGGAATTTTCCTCCACACAAGATCAGGGGGCAGGTTGTTCAACCTTGCCCGTCTAAGAGCGAAGTCCAAAGTCCGGAAAGTCCTCATCAGGGAACTCTTCTTTGCTGACGATGCTGCTTTAACATCTCACACTGAAGAGTGCCTGCAGAGTCTCATCGACAGGTTTGCGGCTGCCTGCAATGAATTTGGCCTAACCATCAGCCTCAAGAAAACGAACATCATGGGGCAGGACGTCAGAAATGCTCCATCCATCAATATTGGCAACCACGCTTTGGAAGTGGTTCAAGAGTTCACCTACCTAGGCTCAACTATCACCAGTAACCTGACTCTAGATGCAGAAATCAACAAGCGCATGGGAAAGGCTTCCACTGCTATGTCCAGACTGGCCAAGAGAGTGTGGGAAATTGGCGCACTGACACGGAACACAAAAGTCCGAGTGATTCAAGCCTGTGTCCTCAGTACCTTGCTCTATGGCAGCGAGGCCTGGACAACGTATGTCAGCCAAGAGCGACGTCTCAATTCATTCCATCTTCGCTGCCTTTGGAGAATACTTGGCATCAGGTGGCAGGACCGTATATCCAACACAGAAGTCCTCGAGGCGGCCAATATCCCCAGCTTATACACACTACTGAGTCAGCAGCACCTGAGTTGGCTTGGCCATGTGAGCCGCATGGAAGATTGCAGGATCCCCAAAGACACATTGTACAGCGAGCTCGCCATTGGTATCAGACCCACCGGCCGTCCATGTCTCCGCTTCAAAGACGTCTGCAAACGTGACATGAAGTCCTGTGACATTGATCACAAGTCGTGGGAGTCAGTTGCCAGCGTTCGCCAGAGCTGGCGGGCAGTCATAAAGGCGGGCCTAAAGTGTGGCGAGTCGAAGAGACTTAGCAGTTGGCAGGAAAAAAAGACAAAATCGCAAGGGGAGAGCCAACTGTGTAACAGCCCCGACATACAAATTTTTCTGCAGCACCTGTGGAAGAGCCTGTCACTCTAGAATTGGCCTTCATAGCCACTCCAGGCGCTGCTCCACACACCACTGACCACCTCCAGGCGCTTACCCATTGTCTCTCGAGATAAGGAGGCCAAAGAAGAGGTAAATGGGGATGACGTAATTGTCATTACGGAGACGTGATTTCAGGGTGACTGGGTCTGGGAACTGATTATTCAGGGATATTTGTCATTTAGGATGGATAGGCGGAGGGGAAAAGGAGGTGGGGTATTAATAAGGGACAAGATCAGTACATCGGGGAAAGAGGATCTTCGTCTGCTCAGGTCAGGGAAAAAAAACCCGACCCGAACCTGACAGAACCACATCGGACCTGAGCCCGACCCAGCCCAACTCCTTCCATTTTTTCCCGAGCCCGACCCGACCACCGGAATGTTCACTTTACCTACCTTCCGATTCCGAGTTTGTTTCTTTTTAAACAACGTTTCAAGTCCAATTAATACTGTGTGCATCCGACCTGGACCAGGCCCGGCGCGACCCTACCCGACCCGAACCCAACACGTCATCGGGTCCCGTTGGGTTCGGGTCGGGTAGCAGGCCTTTAGGTCTTGGATTAAAGGAGCAAGATGTAGAATCAGTTTGGGTGGAGCTAAGAAACAGAAAAGGGCACAAATATTGGTGGGAGTTGTTTATAGGCCACCAATCTGTTGTGGTAATGTTGAGCATGGTATAAATCAGGAAATTAGAGCTGCATGTAGCATGGGCAATACAGTAATAATGTGCAACTTCAATTTATATAAAGATTGGGTAAACCTAATTAGCACTAATGCTATGGAGGATGAATTCCTGGAGTGTGTACAAGATGGGTTTCTGGAGCAGTATGTTAAAGAACCAATGAGGCGTCAGGCTATTTTAGATTTTGCATTATGCAATGAGAAAGGGATAATTAATAACCTTGCTGTAAAGCGGCCATTAGGAAATAGTGACCACAAAATTATAGAATTCTACATTCAGGTTGGAAGAGATATAGTTCATTCTGAAACTAGGGTCTTAAATCTGAACAAAGGAAACTATGAAGGTATAAGGGTCAAGTTGGCTATGGTGGATTGGGAAAACACATTCAAAGATTTGATGGTAGACAGGCAATGGCTAGTATTTAAAGAAGTATTACATGGTTTACAACAAAGATACATTCCTCTAAGACACAAAAGCCCAACAGGAAAGGTGAGTCAACTTTGGCTAACAAAAGAAGTTAAAGATTGAATTAGGTCAAAGGAAGTGGTTTATTTGGGACGGCACAGTGGCGCAGTGGTTAGCACCGCAGCCTCACAGCTCTAGGGACCCGGGTTCAATTCTGGGTACTACCTGTGCGGAGTTTGCAAGTTCTCCCTGCGACCGCGTGGGTTTTCGCCGGGTTCTCCGGTTTCCTCCCACAGCCAAAGACTTGCAGGTTGATAGGTAAATTGGCCATTGTAAATTGCCCCTAGTGTAGGTAGGTGGTAGTGAATATGAGATTACTGTAGGGTTAGTATAAATGGGTGGTTCTTGGTCGGCACAGACTCGGTGGGCTGAAGGGCCTGTTTCAGTGCTGTATCTCTAAATAAAATAAAGTAAGGTCACCAGAAAAAGTGGTCAGCCTGAGGATTGGGAGCAATTTAGAGTCTGATAAAGGAGAACCAAGAAACTGATAAAGAAAGGGAAAAGAGATTATGAATGCAAGCTAGCGAGAAACATAAAGGCAAACTGTAAAAGCTTCTTTAGGTATGTGAAAAGGAAAAGATTAGCAAGGATGAATGTGGATCCATTGCAGGTGAAGACAGGAGAATTTGCAGTGGAGAATGAGGAAATGTTGGAGAGACTAAACAATTACTTTGTCTGTCTTCATGTCGAAAGATGCAGAAAATCTCCCAGAAATACTAGGGAACCAAGGGACTTGTAAAAATGAGGAACTGAAAATAATTAGTATTAATAAAGAGGTAGTACTTGAAAAATTAATTGGAATGAAAGTTGATAACTCCCCTGGACCAGATGAGCTACTTCCCAGAGTATTGAAAGAGGTGGCTATAGAGATAGTGGATGCATTGGTGGTTATCTTTCAAAATTCTATAGATTCTGGAAGAGTTCCTGCAGGTTGGAAAGTAGCAAAAGTAACCCCACTATTTAAGAAGGGAGTGAGAGAGAAAACGGAGAACAACAGACCTGTTAGTTTGACATCAGGAGTAGGGAAAATGTTAGAATCTATTATAAAGGATGAGATAACTAGATACTTGAAAAATAATGATATGATTGGGCAGAGTCAACATGGACTTGTGAAAGGGAAATCATGTTTGTCAAATCTGCTGGATTTTTTTGAGGATGTTACTTGTAGCATAGATAAAGGAGAATCAGTGCATGTGGTGTATTTGGATTTTCAGAAGGCTTTTGACAAGGTCCCACACAGGACATTAGTAAACAAAATTAGAGCACATGGGATTGGGGGTAATATACTGCAATGGATTGAGAATTGGTTAACAGACAAAATGTAGAGAGTAGGAATAAATGGGTCATTCTCAGGATGGCAGGATAGTAGTGAAATACTGCAAGTACCAGTGCTTGGGCCACAGCTGTTTACAAGCTATATAAATTATTTGGATATGGGGACCATTTGTAATATTGCCAAATTTGCTGATGACACAAAACTAGAAGGGAATGTCAGTTGTGAGGAGGATGCAAGGAGGCTTCAAGGGGATTTGGACAGGCTAAGTGAATGGGCAAGATTATGGCAGATGGAATATAATGTGAATAAGTGTGAAATGATCCACTTTGGTAGAAAAAGCAGAAAGGCAGAGTATTTCTTAAGTGTTGAGAGGTTGGGAAGTGTTGATGTCCAAAGAGACCCGGGTGTCCTCGTTCATGAGCCACTAATAGCTAGTATGCAGGTGCAGCAAGCAATTAAGAAGGTAAATGGTACGTTGGTCTTCATTGCAAGGGGATTTGAGTACAGGAGTAAAGATGTATTGCTTCAATTCTATAAAGCATTGGTGAGACCGCACCTGTAGTATTGTGTGCAATTTTGGTCTGCTTATCTAAGGAAGGATATACTTGCCATAGATGGAGTGCAACCAGACTAATCCCTGGGATGGCGGAATTGTCTTATGAGGAGAGATTGCAGAAACTGAGCCTGTATTCTCTAGAGTTTCGAAGAATGAGAGGTGTTCTCATTGAAACTTACAAAATTCTTATCAGACTTGACAGGGTAGATGTGGATAGAATGTTTCCTCTGGCCGTCGAGTATAGAGTAAGGGACAGAGTCTCAGAATAAGGGGCAGGCCATTTAAGACTGAGATGAGGAGGAATTTCTTTACTCAGAGGGTGGTGAATCTGTGAAATTCTCTACCCCAGACGGCTGGGGAAGTTCAATCATTGAGCGTGTTCAAGACAGAAATTGATAGATTTCTGGATATTAATGACATCAGGTAGATGATCAGCCATGATCTGATTGAATGGCGGAGCAGTCTCGATGGGCTGAATGGTCTACTCCTGCTCCTATGATCTTATGATCCTATAAACACCCCCTTCCACTGATCGTGAATGTGGCCTATTTCCCAACCCCCTTCCCTCACTAACCCAGGGACCATTTCCATAGGTCACCAGCAGCAGTCTGAACCCCCATGAATTTCCATTCCTACTCTGTGGCGTTGGCTTCATTCCTACTGGCTTCGGGAAGGAGTCAGTGCCAGTTCATGCAAATGAGGCCTCAGAGTTAAAGCAGAAAGATTAACATCTATATTTTAATAAATCCCAGAATATTGAAGATTGTTGGTGCCCCTTCTTATGTAGACCAAGAGTTCCTCGATTATAATTGGTAATAGGAGATGGTATATATTTTGCTCATGTACAACTGTGAAATGACCAATTTTTCAGTAACTACATAGAAACACATAGAATATACACCACAGAAACAGGCCATTCGGCCCAACCAATGCATCCTGCTAATTATGCTCCACTCGAGCCTCCTCCTATCCTTCCTCATATAATTCTATCAGCATAACCCTCTATTCCCTTCTCCTTCATATGCTTATTTGGCTTGTCCTTAAATGCATCCATGCTATTCGTCTCAGCTACTCCCTTTACTTCTGGGTAAAGAAGTTGTGTCTGAATTCTCTATTTGATTTCTTGGTGACTGTCTTATGTTGATGGTCTCTAATTTTGCTCTTCCCCACAAGTGGAAATATTCTCTCTCTGTCCACTCTATCTAAACCTTTCATAATTTTAAAGACCTCTATTAAGTCACCCCTCAATCTTCTTTCAAGAGAAGAGACCCAGCCTGTTCATCCCTTCCTGATAACCTTGCAACACTGGTATCATCCTTGTAAATCATTTTTGCACCCTCTCCAGTGACTCTATATCCTTTTAATATTATGATGACCAGTACTCCAAATATGGTCTAACTAGGTGAATTGTGTTGATATTGGAAGTCCATTAAACAGAGCACTCTGACCGGAACTTTTCGTTGGGCGGGGGGCCCTGTCCACTGGCCAAAAAGTCAGTGGTGAGCCCGCCTCCGCCGGACCTGGGGAGCCAGACCTGATTTTACGCTCCCCAGGCCCTTAATTAGTTTTGGGCAGAACTTCCACCTCATTGAGGCGGGAAGTCCTGCCTCATGGAGCTGCCGGCCAATCAGTGGGCCGGCAGCTCTTAGCCCCAGCAGCTCCACCAGGAGTGGTGGCCACTGCTGGGGCTATACCCAATCATCGGAACAAGTTGAAGGGCAGCCCTGGGAAAGGTAAGTTTTTAGGGCCTCTTTGGGGACAATTGGTCTGGCCCTGTTGAGGCAAGGGGGTTCAGATAGGAGGGCAGGGGAGAGTGTTGTGCATTGGGGGTGATTGGGGCTTCAGGGGCGGCCCCTCCATTGGGCACAGGGTGCCCGATCAGGAGGGCCCCCCCATCTCAGCCCACAAGAAGGCTGCCTGATTTCATCAGGCAGGCTTTTTGAGGCCTCAGCTGCCTGCCAGACAAGGGTAAAATACCAGCGGCAGCGGGAGAAAGCTTTTAAGTGCCAGTTAATTGGTCACTTAAGGGCCTCGATTGGCCTGGGGCAGGCGGGCTGTTTCTCGCCACCGCCTCCCACTCAATTTTACACCCACCCACCACCAGCTCGGCCTCGGTCTGCTGAGATACGGACATGTGATCAGTCAAATGTTATATGCTTGATAAATAGGGAGTTTTAGTCACAATCTTAATCTAACTCTCTGTATTTTACTATGTTTGCATGAGAGAGACAATCATTTTAAATTTTGTTTACCACCACAGCTGGTATTCAGCTCGGAATACATCAACACCTGCAGATAAGATCCATGACTTTTCATTTGAACAAACTGAACATTCATCCTGTGCAAATATAGTTTGTTTGCAAAACACGTAAAGAGTGGATGCTATTCAACTGAGAACTGCTCGGCATGACAGCTTGCTTTGTTCTGTGTGTCAATGGTCCATTAATTCTAAAAGAATTTGCTGTCAGATGTCAATGATGTTGGTCTGACACCTATTAGATGGATACTGCAGGCATCCTCTGTGTCTTTAAGCAAGTGTTTATTTGGCTGCATTTTATTTACTTTTGAGAGATACATTTTGATTTATCTTGTCCCTGTTCATCTTCATAAGATACTGAGGCATACCTCATAGAATATTCCAGCATCCACAGTATTTTGCTTTTATTTTAGTGTTTAATTCACTTCTCTTCCTGGAATGCCTACCTTGAAGAAGTTCTGCTCCGCTCTCCGTCGGGATTTTCGTTTGTATCTTTTACCTCGTTCACCTTCATTGCTTTCTATTTCCCTCCTGGTGTTTGATAAAGTGTCTACCAAAACTCGGTTTCACAGCCACATCTCCTTCCTCAGTGACTGTCTCTGGCTCTGATTTATTCCACATGGATTCCAACTGCAGTTTCACCCATCATGTTTTGAATCCACCCAGGATTACAGGTATCTCCGAGAAATACAACATTCCTCGGACAACTATTCTCGCCGCATCCTGAGATCCACACTCAGTGGAAAGAGCCGCCACTTGCACACACTGAACCTCTCTCTCCAGCAGCACCGTCTCACCCTTATCTCAGAGCTGTTCTACTCCACAGTTTCATTTCATCCTCCGTCTCATCCGATGCATTAACCAAAAAAAATGTTCTTCCTTTTCAGGTGTCAAGGAACGCAAGCTCCAGCAGTTGATGGGGACTAATGCCCCTCCAGATCCTTCTTCCCCTTCACTTCCCTCTGACCCCGCCCCTTCTGATCTGACCCCTTGCCGTGTATTCACTATACCCTGTGACCTCCCCCTTTCTGACGCTGAACATTCTGTACTCAGCAAAGGTCTCAGTTTTATCCCCTTACGCCCCCACCTCAATGAATTTTGCGCTCGGCATGACATTGAGCTCTTCTTCCGTCGCCTCCGCCTCCGGGCTCACTTCTTTGACCAGGAGTCCTTCCCCCAATCAGTAGACCCATTCATCCGCCTCCAGCATTCTACCTCTACCTGGACTCCTCCCCCTGGCCTCTTACCCGCTCTTGATCTTTTCATTGAAAACTGTCGGTGAGATGTTGGTCATCTCAATTTCTCTGCCCCCCTCACTCACTCTAACCTGTCCCCCTCTGAACTTGAGGCACTCCGTTCTCTCAGGTCTAACCCCGTTATGGTCATCAAACCTGCAGACAAGGGTGGTGATGTTGTTGTATGGCGTACTGACCTCTACTTTGCAGAGGCTTAGCGCCAACTCTCAGACACTTCTTCCTACCTCCATCTGGACCATGACCCCACCACTGAACATCAAGCTATTGTCCACAGGACTGTCACTGACCTCATCTCCTCTGGAGATCTTCCCCCTACAGCTTCCAACCTCATAGTCCCACAACCCCGGACAGCCCGCTTCTACCTCCTTCCAAAAATCCACAAACAGGACTGTCCCGGCAGACCCATTGTGTCAGCCTGCTCCTGCCCCACTGAACTTATTTCTTCCTATCTTGATTCTATCTTTTCTCCTCTGGTCCAGTCTCTCCCCACTGACATCTGTGACTCTTCTGACGCCCTACGTCATTTTGACATTTTCCAGTTTCCTGGCCCCAACCGCCTCCTCTTCACTATGGACGTCCAATCTCTCTACACCTCCATCCCCCACCAGGACGGTTTGAGGGCTCTCTGCTTCTTCCTTGAACAGAGGCCCAACCAGTCCCCATCCACCACCACCCTCCTCCGCCTGGCTGAACTTGTTCTCACATTGAATAGCTTCTCCTTCAACACCACTCACTTCCTTCAAGTAAAAGGCGTTGCAATGGGTACCCGCATGGGTCCCAGTTATGCCTGTCTTTTTGTGGGATATGTTGAACATTCCTTGTTCCAGTCCTACTCAGGCCCCCTCCCCCAACTCTTTTTCTGGTACATTGATGACTATATCGGTGCCGTTTCCTGCTCCCGCTCCGAACTGGAAAACTTTATTCAACTTTGCTTCTAATTTCCACCCTTCTCTCACCTTTTACATGGTTCATCTCCGACACTTCCCTTCCCTTCCTCGACTTCTCTATCTCCATCTCTGGTGATAGGCTGTCTACTAATATCCATTATAAGCCCACTGACTCCCATAGCTACCTCGACTACACTTCTTCACACCCTGCCTCCTGTAAGGGCTCCATTCCATTCTCCCAGTTTCTCCATCTCCGATGCATCTGCTCTGAAGATGCTACCTTCCATGACAGCGCTTCTGATATGTCTTCCTTTTTCCTTAACCAAGGATTCCTTCCCACTGTGGTTGACAGGGCCTTCAACCGTGTCCGTCCCATTTCCCGCACCTCTACCCTCACCCCTTCCCCTCCCTCCCAGAACCGCGACGGGGTTCCCCTTGTCCTCACTTTCCACCCCATCAGCCTCCATATCCAAAGGATCATCCTCCGCCATTTCCGCCACCTCCAGCGTGATGCCACTACCAAACGCATCTTCCCCTGTCAGCATTCCGAAGGGATCATTCCCTCCGTGACACCCTGGTCCACTCCTCTATTACCCCCACCACCTCGTCCCCTTCCCATGGCACCTTCCCCTGCAATCGCAGGAGGTGTAATACCTGCCCATTTACCTCCTCTCTCCTCACTATCCCAGGCCCCAAACACTCCTTTCAGGTGAAGCAGCAATTTACTTGTACTTCTTTCAATTTAGTATATTGTATTTGCTGCTCACAATGTGGTCTCCTCTACATTAGGGAGACCAAACACAGACTGGATGACCACTTTGCGGAACACCTCCGCTCAGTCCGAAAGCAGGACCCCGAGCTTCCAGTTGCTTGCCATTTCAACACTCCCCCCTGCTCTCATGCTCACATCTCTGTCCTGGGATTGCTGCAGTGTTCCAGTGAACATCAACGCAAGCTCGAGGAACAGCATCTCATTTACCGATTAGGCACACTACAGCCTGCTGGACTGAACATTGAGTTCAATAATTTCAGAGCATGACGGGCTCCATTTTACTTTTATTTTCAGTTATTTTTTCTTTTTCCTCTTTTTTTAATATATTTTTTTGTGTTTATTTTATTTTATTTCATCTTAGTTTGTTCAGTTTGCTTACCCATTGTTTTCTTCTTGTTTGTACTTGTGGCTGTTCAATTTTGAGTCTGTTAACAACCTATCTGTACTAATGCTTTGTCTTTCAACACACCATTAACATATTGTTTGCCTTTGCTCCACGACCTTCTGGTCAGCTATTCTGTGACCTTGTCCTATCTACACCTTCTCCTTTGTTATCTCTTGCCCTACCCCCGCTTTACTTGCTTATAACCATCCATAGTATTTTGCTTTTATCTTATAGAATATGCTCCCAGTTCATCATTTCTTCTGAAGTCATCGATGTATGAGCTGGAGATTCTGTGCGTATGACAACACCCTATGTGTAATTTATGTTCTGCATGCAGATCCTTGTTTATTAGCCAGAGTTAGCAAAGTATCACATCTGTTTTGTTTTTTTTCTGAGGAGAAGGAACTAAAATTTCTGTAAATAAAACAATACAAACTGTTGGATTGCCTTTGCTATAACTTTTAATAAAGCTGTACTGTAATTTATGGTCTAAGCAGCAATCTGACGGAATGTTTATTCTACTGCTTTCCGAAGTGTAGGAAAACACATGCGGGTTTGTGACATATCCAGTGCTAAGGGTTTCTGTTTTATTGCTGGACTCTCCGCATCTCCAGATATTGAGTATGTAAAGGTACACTCCAGTTTATAGGGAATGAGGGCTCACTTACAGAAGTGCCTTTGGTACTGAGCATGAGAAAAATATGAGTTAAAGAAGTTAAAATGCAGCCTCAATGCAGCCCAGTCTCTGCCAGTCATGGATGAGCTGGACGTACAGCCAACAAAATCGGAACTCAGTGATGCCATTGATTCTCTAGCCAGTGGAAAAGCCCCTGGGAAGGACTGCATCACCCCTGAAATCATCAAGAGTGCCAAGCCTGCTATACTCTCAGCATTGCACGAACTGGAGGAGTATATACAAGATTTGTAAAGAGAAGGATGGCCTCAGCCAGGCCACCATCTTGAAAGTACATCCCAGGGAGCTGTTGCCACATGCATTAACTAAATTATTCCATGTCCCTGAAAGTAGCTCCTATAAGGATAACCTCATTAGGCTGTCACTGTTTTAACTCACTCAATCCCCAGACACTGCTGGAGGCTAGAAGGAATGGTCAGTTGTGAGAATGAGGCAATAAAAAAACATTTTTTCCTTCTTCTCACAGATGGCAAAGACCAAGGTTTGCAGCCAACAAGATGAAGAGAAAAGCCCCCACGGGTAAGAAGTTTACAAAAAGCCTTGTTAGACCATAATTAAAGGAGACAGCTCATTGCATTCTGAAATCCAAGCTGTTAACTTCACTGATGATTCACTATTACCTTACAGATGTTTCATATAAAAGATAAGAAGGCAAGCCAGGGTGATACATTACAAGGTCTGAGAAGAAGAATGTTATTTTTTTGACTTGTGTAAATAAGCTGGAAGTCATGATGCTTCCCAGACTGCCTGGTTTCAGATTACTGCAATAACATGAACTTTTCAGCACAGAATGCCAATTGTATTTTGGAACACAATGTCTCTTACCAGGGAAACGACTTATTTTTCACCATGAATAAACAACATTGTTCTAAATATACACAAATCTAAACTTCAGCTCTTTGTTGCTTTAGCACTTTTAGATCATTTCAAAAAAAAATTTTCATGGTCTCTCCTGAATTTAATACTGTTTCACTTGGGAGAGTTGTTCTGTATTTCTTTGTGTGTGGTATTTTTAGGAGAATGTTTTAATATCCCATTTATTTTTCAGAGTTGCCCACAATTGCAAGAATGCACGCAATCCTGCAAAGCGATGGGATGTGCTAAGGCTCCACTTGGGACTGTGTTTGCTGAGTGCCTTCAACATTGGCTGGTATTAAAGACAATTATTGCCAACGACATTCGTGTCAGGGCCGCCATTTTGGCTGTTTCTAAAGGCAAGACAGCAGATTGATTTCCACGTAGCTGGCCTGTGTGAAAATTTCCCCAAAGTCAGGAAAGCTCTTAGCTAGACAAAAGGATTGCAACTTTGCATTAAGTGCATGTGCAAGATTTGCTTTTGCATCTTTGGAACTGTTGTGCATTGACAGATCACACACATGAGCACTTGCCCTGTGTTTGCTGAATCTGCTCCACAGTGTAAGATTCAGCAGCAAGAGACTGCTTCCTGCAGAATGCACTATAAATGGGATGTAGTGCAATAGGTCCATTGACACTATTTTACCAACTAGTATAATAGTGTTGCAATTTAGAATTAGACTGATTTGTCGGTGATGGCACCTTGTGGAGATAGAGAGAGGGAGGTTGTTCTAAACTGTCCAAGAATAGAAGCACCTTGTTCTTTGTCTTTAAATCAATGTCTGCCCCTACCCATAGTATTACTGCAGCTTGGTGGTGCAGTGGATTAGTGTCCTGTCATCATTACTTCACTGTGCTCTTAGTTCTCAAAGGAAATTCAGTTACAGTGAAGCAACAGAAGGAGACATATCTCACATTACAGTGCAGCACCTAGAAACTCAACTTGAAGCTCAATTTCTCATTTATTGTGCCATTAATCTTCTATAGTATTGTGTGACATCTGGAAAAGAATCAAATAAAGAAGTTTATACCTCAGGTCATTTGATTTGGAGTTTACTATTACAGGATGGATTATAAACAAAAGCACTAGGACTCTCTGGAAGTTAAAATAGAACCATAGTGCAGAGCTTTCTTGAAAAATTACTATTACACAGAGAATAACAGATGTCTGAGAATATGTTACCAGGGTGTAACATATTTGAAAGGCTCAGATTACTGCTTAAACAGTATGGCTGAAGTTTGAGCAGGTTATGATTGTTAGCAAATCCCAAGAGTGTCATGTACCTTTAGCACGTTTGCAAGCAGCTTTTTATAATAATCTTTAAAACATATCCAAGACTCTGTTCAATCAATGGGCTTTTCTGTTTTTGTTCTATTACAGGTTCTATTTTCTGGTGCACTGCTAACTATGTTGAGTTTATAAACACCTACTTCTGTTGTGTATCCAAGGGGAGTGAGTTTTTAGCTGGCTATAGTACTTGTGCAGGGTTGTAACAGTGTCAGCTGTCAGTAAGAGATTAGTTTATTGAAAAATAGTACTGCCAGCTTTTATTCTTTTATATATTTTACTATAAGAGCATCTGAGATGCCTTCTAAATCTTCATGATGCACATTATTTGTTCAGAGAATACTCTGTTTATAAGCTTAAATGCATTTGTAAAGACATTAGCCTTTCCTAATTTTTAACGAGCATTCTATCCAGGCAAAAAGTGATCGGTATCGTTTGCAGTAGAAGCTGGCTTTGAGAGAGCTTGGATGCAGCAGGATTACGAAGACTTGTAAACCTTTCTGAAAAAGGTACTCTCCAATCTTTTTAACATTTTGCAAAATAATTTAATATTGACTGATTATTACTACCGATTAGATACTTTAATCAGGGGAATCTAGATTTGTTAACAATTCCTGTTACACATCAAAGACTTCCACTAGCCATCTACACCATGTCGTACACAAAATGATGTAAGAACTAAATTAATATTTTATTCATGATTCTAGAATTCACTTGATGCTTGTGGTGATGCGGGCAAAGAACTTGTTTATTAATAAAGATGGAACTGAATGTTGAATGACCGTTCATGAACTCTGAGGAGAAGAAATTGGTCCTTGAGACCATTTCACAATGAAAGGCAGGGACAAAAAGGACCAAATTTGTTGGGCTATGTCCAAGGATAGTTGAAATTTGAAATTAAAACAGAAAGTACTGGAAATACTCAACAGGTCTCACAGCATCTGTGGAGAGAGAAGCAGAGTTAACGTTTCAGGTCTGTGACCTTTCATCAGAACTCAGCTATTTGAAATATGTCCAGCACCATGTTGGCCTCAAACAATAAAATAAAAGCAAAATACTGCGGATGCTGGAAATCTGAAATAAAAACAAGAAATGCTGGAACCACTCAGCAGGTCTGGCAGCATCTGTGGAAAGAGAAGCAGAGTTAACGTTTCGGGTCAGTGACCCTTCTTCGGAACAGTTCCGAAACTAAACCAGAGGGAGGAGATTACTATATTTAGATAGCATTTAGTATTTATTGTAGAAATCTAGCACGAGGGACCACATAGTTAAGTGTATCATAATTTAGTAAGGATTTAATAAGTATTTATTTATTTTAAACTAATTTATTAATTAGTGATCGAAATGTCAGTCAGAGGGGTGAAGTGCTTCACCTGTGAGATGTGGGAAGTCTGTGATGCTTCCAGCGTTCCGGGCGACTACATCTGCAGGAAGTGTACCCAGTTGCATCTCCTCACAGACCGCATGGATTGGTTGGAGCGGCAACTGGGTGCACTTAGGAGCATGCAGGTGGCGGAAAGCGTCATAGACAGGAGTTTTAGAGAAGTGGTTACACCCAAGGTGCAGGCAGATAGATGGGTGACCGCTAGAAGGGGCAGGCAGTCAGTGCAGGAATCCTCTGTGGCTATCCCCCTCTCTAACAAGTATACCGTTTTGGATACTGTTGGGGGGGATGGCCTATCAGGGGAAAACAGCAGCAGCCAGAGCAGTGGCACCACGGCTGGCACTGTTGTTCAGTAGGGAGGGACAAAGCGCAGAAGAGCAATAGTTATAGGGGACTCTATAGTCAGGGGCACAGATAGGCGCTTCTGTGGACGTGAAAGAGACTCCAGGATGGTATGTTGCCTCCCTGGTTCCAGAGTCAAGGATGTCTCTGAACGGACAGGGGGCATTATGAAGGGGGAGGGTGAACAGCCAGAGGTTATGGTACACATCAGTACCAATGACATAGGCAGGAAGAGTGATGAGGTCCTGCAGGGGGAGTTTAGGGAGTTAGGTAGTAAGTTTAAAAAAACAGGACCTCTAGGGTTGTAATCTCTGGATTACTCCCTGTGCCACGTGCCAGTGAGGCTAGAAATAGGAAGATAGTGCAGCTAAACACGTGGCTGAGCAGCTGGTGTAGAAGGGAGGGCTTCAGATATCTGGACCATTGGGCTCTCTTCAGGGACAGATGGGACCTGTACAAGAAGGACGGGTTGCATCTAAACTGGAAGGGCACTAAGATCCTGGCTGCAAGGTTTGCTAGCGTCACTCGGGAGGGTTTAAACTGGTGTGGCAGGGGGGTGGGAACCAGAGCAGTAGGACAGCTAGTGAAGTAAATGAGGAGGACATAGTAAATAAGGCCAGTAGGACTAAGAGGAAGAGCAGGCAGGGAGATGTTGCTGAGCACAGCGGGACTGGTGGTCTGAAGTGCATGTGTTTCAATGCGAGAAGTATAACCGGTAAGGCAGATGAACTTAGAGCTTGGATTAGTACTTGGAAATTTGATGTTGTTGCGATTACAGAGACTTGGTTGAGGGAAGGGCAGGATTGGCAGCTAAATGTTCCAGGCTTTAGAAGCTTCAGGCGGGATAGAGGGGGATGTAAAAGGGGTGGGGGAGTCGCATTACTGATTAAGGAGAATGTCACAGCTGTACTGCGGGAGGACACCTCAGAGGGGTCATGCAGCGAGGCAATATGGGTGGAGCTCAGGAATAGGAAGGGTGCAGTCACGATGTTGGGGGTTTACTACAGGCCTCCCAACAGCCAGCGGGAGGTAGAGGAGCAGATATGTAGACAGATTTTGGAAAGATGTAAAGGTAACAGGGTTGTGGTGGTGGGTGATTTTAACTTCCCCTATATTGACTGGGACTCACTTAGTGCTAGGGGCTTGGATGGGGCAGAATTTGTGAGGAGCATCCAGAAGGAATTCTTGAAACAGTATGTAGATAGTCCAACTAGGGATGGGGCCATTCTGGACCTGGTATTGGGGAATGTGCCCAGCCAGGTGGTCGAAGTTTCAGTGGGGGAGCATTTCAGGAGCAGTGACCATAATTCCATAAGTTTTAAGGTACTTGTGGATAAGGATAAGAGTAGTCCTTGGGTGAAGGTTCTAAATTGTGGGAAGGCTAATTATAACAATATTAGGCAGGGACTGAAGAATTTAGATTGGGGGCGGCTGTTTGAGGGTAAATCAACATCTGACATGTGGGAGTCTTTCAAACGTCAGCTGATTAGAATCCAGGACCAGCATGTTCCTGTGAGGAAGAAAGACAAGTTTGGTAAGTTTCGGGAAGCTTGGATAACGCGGGATATTGTGAGCCTAGTCAAAAAGAAAAAGGAAGCATTCGTAAGGGCTGGAAGGCTAGGAACAGACGAAGCACTTGAGGAATATAAAGACATTAGGAAGGAACTTAAGCAAGGAGGTAGGAGGGCTAAAAAGGGTCATGAAAAGTCATTGGCAAACAGGATTAAGGAAAATCCCAAGGCTTTTTATACGAAGATAAAGAGCAAGAGGGTAACCAGGGAAAGGGTTGGCCCACTCAAGGACAGAGATGGGAATCTATGTGTGGAGCCAGAGGAAATGGGTGAGATGCTAAATGAGTACTTTGCAGCAGTATTTACCAAAGAGAAGGACTTGGTGGATGATGAGCCTAGGGAAGGGAGTGCGGATAGTCTCATCTCATTATCAAAAAGAAGGAGGTGTTGGGTGTCTTGCAAAGCATTAAGGTAGATAAGTCCCCAGGGCCTGATGGGATCTACCCCAGAATACTGAGGGAGGCAAGGGAGGAAATTGCTGGGGCCTTGACAGAAATCTTTGCATCCTCATTGGCTACAGGTGAGGTCCCAGAGGACTGGAGAATAGCCAATGTTGTTCCTTTGTTTAAGAAGGGTGGCAAGGATAATCCAGGAAATTATAGGCCGGTGAGCCTTCCGTCAATGGTAGGGAAACTATTAGAGAGGATTATTCGGGACAGGATTTAATCCCATTTGGAAACAAACAAACTTATTAGCGAGAGACAGCATGGTTTTGTGAAGGGGAGGTCGTGTCTTACTAATTTGATTGAGTTTTTTGAGGAAGTGATGAAGATGATTGATAGAGGAAGGGCAGTGGATGTCATCTATATGGACTTTAGCAAAGCCTTTGACAAGGTCCCGCATGGCAGACTGGTACAAAAGGTGAAGTCACACGGGATCAGAGGTGAGCTGGCAAGATGGATACAGAACTGGCTCAGACACAGAAGACAGAGGGTAACAGTGGATGGGTGTTTTTCTGAATGGAGGGATGTGACTAGTGGTGTTCCGCAGGGATCAGTGCTGGGACCTTTGCTGTTTGTAGTATATATAAATGATTTGGAGGAAAATGTAGCTGGTCTGATTAGTCAGTTTGCGGGCAACACAAAAGTTGGTGGAGATACGGATAATGATGAGGATTGTCAGAGGATACAGCAAGATATAGATCGGTTGGAGACTTGGGCGGAGAAATGGCAGATGGAGTTTAATCCGGACAAATGTGAAGTAATGCATTTTGGAAGGTCTAATGCAGGTGGGAGGTATACAGTAAATGGCAGAACCTTTAGGAATATTGACCGGCAGAGAGATCTGGGCGTACAGGTCCACAGGTCACTGAAAGTGGCAACACAGGTGGATAAGGTAACCAAGAAGGCATACGGCATGCTTGCCTTCATCGGTCGGGGCATAGAGTATAAAAATTGGCAAGTCGTGTTGCAGCTGTACAGAACCTTAGTTAGGCCACACTTAGAATATTGCGTGCAATTCTGGTCGCCACACTACCAGAAGGACGTGGAGGCTTTGGAGAGGGTACAGAGGAGGTTTACCAGGATGTTGCCTGGTCTGGAGGGCATTAGCTATGAGGAGAGGTTGGAAAAACTCGGATTGTTTTCACTGGAACGATGGAGGTGGAGGGGCGACATGATCGAGGTTTACAAAGTTATGAGCGGCATGGACAGAGTGGATAGTCAGAAGCTTTTTCCCAGGGTGGAAGAGTCAGTTACTAGGGGACATAGGTTTAAGGTGCAAGGGGCAAAGTTTAGAGGAGATGTGCGAGGCAAGTTTTTTACACAGAGGGTGGTGAGTGCCTGGAACTTGCTCCCAGGGGAGGTGGTGGAAGCAGATACGATAGCGACGTTTTAGAGACATCTTGACAAATACATTAATAGGATGGGAATAGAGGGATATGGGCCCCGGAAGTGCAGAAGGTGTTAGTTTCGGCAGGCATCAAGTTCGGTGCAGGCTTGGAGGGCCGAATGGCCTGTTCCTGTGCTGTACTGTTCTTTGTTCTTTGTTCTTTTGTTTGTCACTGCTAGCAACTAAAATGGCCATCACAATTTGCATCTAAATACCCTACATTTCAATGTAATGAGGTGGAGACGTAGGTCTGGTAAATCTCCCACCAGAATAATGGTTTGCGAATTTTGAATGAGCTATTTTCCTTGCCTACTTTAACAAGACATTAAAAGCAACCTTGGAACATTAACACTGTTGGATGCAAGCCACTCAAAGGGCAATTACTGAGACAACGGGACCTGACAGAGATTGGGAATTCTTAGATCTGATCTAATTAAGGTGCAAAATAGAGAATACACTGTGCCATCATTTGTGTGAAAACTTGCAGTAACTTCTCTCTGCAGCAGACAAGCACCTGAGTTTGACCAGTGCAGCACCCAACTGGGGTCTCTCTCTCTCTCTCCAGGCCACCCTGCAATTTCGAACCCTGCCTGCTGGCTGCAAAACATCTAAGCTTATCATTGCTGCAGACAAAAACCCTGGGAAGAAAACTATTTGCATCACTGTCTCGAAGAAAACCTTGAATCAGTTGGCCACCTCTACCAGCCGGAAACTTCAGGACTGCGAGTTCAGCTCGAAGACAACTGAATTACTAGACTCCATAGACTGTATATATTTTTTATTGTTCCGGACTCTAATCTAATCAATCTATACTTCTCCACTCTGTAACCTATTTGACTGTGTGCGTGATTCTAATGTGTGTGTGTTTGTGTGTGACAGTTGGAGCATTGTTTATTATTTTACTTAAGTCGGGTTTTTGTTTTAAGTACAATAGATTAACCTCTTCTTTAAACACAAGAAAATCTGTCTAATTGTTTCTTTTATGATCCTAGCACATAAAGGGTTAAACACTCACTGAATTGGTAAGCATATCCACTGTTTAAAAGAAATAAACCCTGTTGCAGTCAAACAAGGAGAGGGACAAGAGGGGAGCCTTTTGACCCCTCCTCACTTGATCATAACAATAGAATTTTTTATTTTGTCTCTTAGAAACCATGTGAAGATGCATTTCAACACAATTTATATCACATTGTGTGTTTCTAATAAATGAGAACGGTTTGTCAGATCATTTTTAATGATTTTAATACTGCTAATATTTATATTTGGCCCTTAATTTTGATCAGTTCAATGATCCAATCATTGATGTTTCAGGTTAGTTAAATAAATCGATCAGAGCAACACATTTCTAATTCCTTTTAAAAGGAATGCTTCAAATAGACTAATAACTGAAAATGAATCGGCCAAGGTGGTAATTTCAGTAAGGCCTCAAACAGGTCATTATTAAAGTGTACCTGCCCATATGTTTGTTCTTATGTCTGCAACCTGTATCGAAAACAAAATTTGGAGTGTCAGCTTGTTACAAAAATTAATTACAAAATGTGTATACTGGGGGAGATTTTCATCTTTTGCACCAGGTGTAAAACATCTCCTGGACACAACAGAGGGACGAAAATCATGTGGGAAGAATCCATGTTGGACTGCAAGATATTTTTAAACATCCTTTCCTCTAAATTGGGAGTTTTTAAAAACTCTTTAAAGAGATGAAAATACTGGAAATATACAACAGCTCTTCCAACAACTGAAAAGAAAAAGATTTGGGAAGTAATTTTTTCTTTTTTATCTTTGGGACTTATCCATTATCCTTTCTTACCAATCCTTACACAGAAGAATTTGGATTATTATAATGTCTTTTATAACCTCAGGATGTTACAAAGTGCTTCACAACCATTGTTTGCAGCATTGTCACTGTTGCAATTTAGAAACATGCTGTCGGCAATTTGTACAGAGCAAAGTCCCAGAAACAGCAAGGAGATAAATGACCAGTTAATCTGTGTTGTGGGTGTTTGTTCAGGGCTAAGTATTGTCCAGAACACCAGGAAGACTTCCTGCTATTTTACGTAGTGACATGGGATGTTTTACACATTCACTGAAAGAGAGCAATCTCATCTGAAAGCTGGCACCTCTAACAGTGCAGCACTCCATCAGCACTGTACTGAAGTGTCAGCCTAGATAATGTCTTCAAGTCTTGGCAGTGAGACTTGAACCCACACCCTTCTGACTGTGAATAGGGCCGCTGAGCCCAGGCTACAGCTCAATCTAGAAGATTACTTCAAATTCAATTGTGAGGGCTGGAGAGGGTGCATACAAATTCAAATAAGAAAAATAAAATTTAGGATGGATGGTGGAAAATTCACCTTCAGACTGATCAACACAAGGAATAGATTGTTAGATAGTGTGAAAATGGAAAGGCTGGAGTCATTTAAGAAAAAAACTAAATGCTGCAATGGGGGTAGGCCCTTCTAGATGGCTGAATTAAGATGGACCAAGTCGCCTGTCTCATCTATGTTTATCTTATGATATGGCTATCACTTTAAAAGGCAATGGGAGAGGTTTGTGCTGATGCTGTACAATGTTCTAGAATTGATTGATTCATTTTTAAAATGTTTTCTGCCTTATAGCTCAATCTCATGACATGAAATAACATTTGTGACATTGTTTATTATAGTTTCTAAATAATTAGGTCGGCATTTGTAAGTGTTATCCTCCTACCAGCTGCTTTCCTGGCCAGTGATATAGTAAGGAATCAGAATTAATGATCTTATGGAAGGTTTCCTAGTGAATGCCTTCATGCAGAAATAATGTTTAACATAAATCCCTGCACTTGCTGCTGTCAGATATTGAGTATGAATAATGATTTATTAAATTAACTGTCAAAAGATTTTGCAATTTTAAATCAAGTCCTTCTTCTAATATCAGATTCCTGTATATATTCCCCTTCTGCCAAAGCCAGGACAGGCAATAATAAATCGTCTTATCTCTCACTAACGTAGTCGTAAATTAGCAAAGAACCATGATCAGTTATCAATGTACTTGCATAGAGTATGATTATTAGAACAACATTCTTAATGGAAGCAACAGCAGGCAAAAACAAAACCATACTGATATCTTACTATGGTAGTATATATAAAGGGGAATTGGATTTTATTTGCAAAGCTATTTTGTCATCGCATTACTCATTCATTTCTCCATTTACGTACTGTGACTGCTTTTGTTTCATTTGGTCAAAGCACTCTGTGATCATTTGCTTAGATCAAATGGGTTTAAATAGCACCTTTTATAGCTCTTCATAATGGATGATCAACAGTAGTTTTAAAATAGAAATGTAACAAATTCTAATGTACAATTAAATAGATGGGCACCAGTGAGTTAAAGACAGTCGAATAATACCAACTGTTGATTGATGTGTATAAACTGTACCAGCTTTTATGATGTCATGTGAATTCATCAGCGTTGTAATTCTCTCTAACTATTCATTCTGAACATTGGCTACTGGAATAGGCTGGAACATCCACAGTGAGCTAATTCATTATATGCTTTGTTTGTCAAGATGTTTGTTACACTCCACATCCTGCACCCTGCACAGCTGCAGCAGTGATGCCTTGTAATGACTATCAGGTAGGAATGATGCCAAATAGCTTCTTTATAGAGAACATTGAAATAAAATGAAATGTATCAAGAGCACATAAACTAATTGGTGTTTGATCTTGTTAAAGTGTTTAGGAGTATTCTTACCTAGAAAAAGAGTGTACAGGCAAATGGTATAATTTAGCTGTTTATTTTGCTAATAAATGTATTGTAACTTGGAACATTCTTCTGTGTTATGGTGCTTTTCAGCAGAAATATTTACAGCAAATCAGTTTAGCAAACTGTATACAATAGTAAATTATGATAGACGTTGAATGTGTTGACATCTCCCAATTCTGTGACCTTTGCTCTCGCAAACGTCTGTTTGAATCTCTTCAATCGGGTTTCTGTCCCTCACAGAACAGCAAATGGCCCTAATCAAAGTTACATGACATTTTATGTGCTGTGGCCATTCTGCATTTATCCTCTGTGTTCTCATTAATTTCAATGAAGCCTTCAACACGGTTGGCCACAGCATCATACCCCAACACTGTTCCCTCAGCTCGGTGGGACAGCCTTCATCTGGCTCCTCTATCAGATTGCCGACAGAGCATCTCTACTCATGTCTACTTTTCCCAATCCCATACACTCAACTCCAGAAACTCACCTCCCCCAAGGATTCATTTTATTTTTATTCAGTCGAGGGATGTGGGCGTCACTGGCTAGGCCAGCATTTATTGCCCATTCCTACTTGCCCTTGAGAAGGTGGTTGCGAGCTGACTTCTTGAACTGCTGCAGTCCTTGGGGTGTAAGTACACCCACAGTGCTGTTAGGAAGGGAGTTGCAGGATTTTGATCCAGCAACAGTGAAGGAACGGCGATATAGTTCCAAGTCAGGATGGTGTGTGGCTTGGAGGGGAACTTGCAGGAGGTGGTGTTCCCATGCATCTGCTGCCTTTGTCCTTCTAGGTGGTAGACGCCGGGGGTTTGGAAGGTGCTGTCAAAGGAGCCTTGGTGAGTTGCTGCAATGCATCTTGTAGATGGTACACACTGCTGCCACTATGCATCGGTGGTGGAGGGAGTGAATGTTGAAGGTGGTGGATGGGGTGCCAATCAAGCGGATTGCTTTGTCCTGGATGGTCTCGAGCTTCTTAAGTGGTGTTGGAGCTGCACTCATCCAGGCAAATGGAGAGTATTCACTAACTTGTGCCTTGTAGATAGTGGACAGGCATTGGGGAGACTGGAGGTGAGTTACTCACCGCAGAATTCTCACCCTCTGACCTGCTCTTGTAGCTACAACATTTATGTGGCTAGTCCAGTTCAGTTTCTGGTCAATGGTGACCCCCAGGATGTTGATAGTGGGGGGATTCAGTGATTGTAATGCCATTGAATGTCAAGGGGAGATGGTTAGATTCTCTCTTGTTTGAGAAGGTCATTGTCTGGCACTTGTGTAGCGTGAACTTTACTTGCCATTAATCAGCCCAAGCCTGGATGTTGTCCAGGTCTTGCTGTGTATGGACATGGCCTGCTTCAGTATCTGAGGTGACACAAATGGTGCCGAACATTGAGCAATCATCACCAAACATCCCCACTTCTGATCTTATGATGGAGGGAAGGTCATTAATAAAGCAGCTGAAGATGGTTGGGCCTAGGACTCCTAGGACTGAGGAACTCCTGCAGTGACATCCGAGGACTGAGATGATTGACCTCCAACAACCTTTGTGCTAGAGTTGACTCCAACCAGCAGAGAGTTTTCCCCCTGATTCCCATTGACTCCAGTTTTGCTGGGGCTTCTTGATGCCTTAATGTCAATGGCAGTCACTTTCACTTCACCTCTTGAGTTCAGCTCTTTTGTCCATGTTTGGACCAAGGTTGTAATGAGCTCAGGAGCTGAGTGGCCCTGGCAGAAACCAAGCTAAGCATCACTGAGCAGGTTATTGCTGAGAAAGTGCCGCTTGATAGCACTGTCGACAACCCATTCCTTCACTTTGCTGCTGATCGGGAGTAGACTAATAGGGTGGTATTTGGCCTGGTTGGATTTGTCCTGCTTTTTGTGCACAGGACATACCTGGGAAATTTTCCACATTGCCAGTTCGATGCCAGTGTTGTAGCTGTACTGGAACAGCTTGGCTAGGAGTACAAGTCTACTATTGCCAGAATGTTGTCAGGGCCCATAGCCTTTGGACTATCCAGTGTTTCTTGATATCATGTGGAGTGAATCGGATTGGCTGAAGACTGGCATCTGTGATGCTGGGAACATCAGGAGGAGGCTGAGATGGATTATCCACCAAGCAGTTCTGGCTGAAGGTGGATGCAAATGCTTCAACCTTGCCTTTCACACTGATGTGCTTGGCTTCCCTATCGTTGAGGATGGGGATATTTGTGGAACTGCCTCCTCCTGTCAGTTGTTTAATTGTCCACCACCATTCACGACTGGGTGTGGCAGGGCTGCAGAGCTTAGATCTGATCCGAAGGTTGTGGGATTGCTGTTTATTGCACGCTGCTTTCGCTGTTTGGCAAGCAAGTAGCCCTGTGTTGTAGCTTCACCAGGCTGACGCCTCATTTTGAGCTATGCCTAGTGCTGCTCCCAACATGCCCTCCTACAATCTTCATTGAACCAGGGATGGTCCCCCGGCTTGACAGTCGAGTGGGGGATATGACAGACCATAAGGTTACAGTTCTGGTAGAATACAATTCTGCTGCTGCTGATAGCCCACGGCGCCTCATGGATGCCCAGTTTTAAGTTGCTGAATCTATTCAAAATCTATCCCATTTAGCGCAGTGGTAGTGCCACACAACACAATGGTGGGTACGCCCAGTGTGAAGATGGGACTTCGTCTCTGTAAGGACTGTGTGGTGGTCACTCCTACCAATACTGTCATGGACAGATGCATCAGCAACAGGTAGATTGGCGAGGACGAGGTCAATTAAGTTTTCCCCTCTTGTTGGCTCTCTCACCACCTACCACAGACCCAGTATAGCAGCTATGTCCTTTAGGACTCAGACACTCAGTCAGTAGTGGTACTACCAAGCCAATCTTGTTAATGGACATTGAAGTCCCCCAGCCAAAGTACATTTTGTGCCCTTGCTACCCTCAGTGCCACTTCCAACTGGTGTTCAACATGGAGAAGCACTGATTTATCAGCCGAGGGGGGCAGTAGGTGGTAATCAGCAGGGGATTTCCTTGCCTATGTTTGACCTGATGCCATGAGACTTCATAGGATTCGGAGTCAATGCTGAGGACTCCCAGGGCAACTCCCTCCTGCCTATATACCATTGTGCCACCACCTCTGCTGGGTCTGTCCTGCCAGTGGGATAGGACATACCCAGGAATGGTGATGGTGCAGTCTGGGACATTGTCTGCAAGGTATGATTCCGTGAGTATGACAATGCCACGCTGTTGTTTGACTAGTCTGTGGGACAGCTCTCCCAATTTTGGCACAAGTCCCCAGATGTTAGTAAGGAGGACTTCGAAGGGTCGACATGACTGGGTTTGCCATTGTCGTCTGGGTCGATGCCGGGTGGTCCGTTCGGTTTCATTCCTTTTCTTAGACTTTGTAGCAGTTTGATACAATTGAAGGGCTTGCTAGGCCATTTCAGAGGGCATTTGAGAGTCAACCACATTCCTGTGGGTCTGCAGTCTCATGTAGACCAGACCAGGTAAGGACGGCAGATCTCCTTCCTGAAAGGACATTATTGAACAAATGAGTCTTTACAATGTTATGACTGAGGCAGGAGTAATGCACTGTTAATTTCGTCCCATTACTCCTCAGGTCACAGAATATTATTAAAGTTTCCCACCTACTGGAAATTAGCCAAATTAAACACTTTATTAACCCCCAGCATAAAACACATCAAAACAGGTATTTTTAAACAACAACAAATTGACTATTTAATAATAAGCGAAATCTTAATCGATACTGAGAGAAGTCTATGTCTGAAAAGACTTTATAACTTATTATTCCTCCTAACCCTCATGCACACACACATACAATCAAAAAAAACCAACGGTTAACCAGTTTTTAAAAATGATGTTTTAAATTAGAGCTGTTTCTTAGAAATTAAGAAAAATAGCTGGGCTGTCAGTCCTGGTGGGTTATGTTCCCGGTTCGGTGAGGTGTCCCAGAGTTGAATAGTCAGATGCCACGCAACGTCTCCGGGCGGGTTTGAGGAACAGTCTGTAATGGAGAGGCATTCACAGCACTTTGGTTGCGGCAGGCATTACACAGATCTTTCAACAAGGAGTATAACAACAGGTCTATTCAGATTTTTGAACTAGCAATCTATCAGTAGACAGCTAACTGAGTTTTCAGAACTCCCAGAAACATGAAAGGCAACAGAAAGTCACTCCTGAGGTAGAGGCTTCTTAGAGACTGGAAGTAAAAAGGACTTTGCTACCTCCAATAATGCAAATATTCCTTTAGGTGAAACACAGCCTGTAGGCTAATGTAGATTTTGTGCTGAGAGAGACAAATCCTTCCTTCCTTCACGGAGCGCGCTTTGCTGTCTGCCAGTTCAAAGCAGTTCCAGCCAGCATTTACACACAGTCAAACTGATACAATACAGCATGTGACCTCTCTCTCTCTTGCTGTTGCTTAGGAAACAGGCTTGCAGCTTGCACACACTGTCTTCAGAGAGACAAACAACTCTCAGTCTTAAAGGCACACAGACCCCTTTAGTTTTTAAACAGAGAAAAAAAAACACTTCCATGACAACAACGATTTCATGGCCACCAATAGACCAGCCTTTTAATTCCAGATTTATTAGTTGAATGCAAATTCCACCTTCTGCTGTGGTGGGATTTAAAACCACGTCTACAGGGCTCTGGGTTACTAGACTAGTGACATTACCACTATGCCACTGCCTCCATTGAGTGGCTTCTGCTTCCTCATCTATATGTAGACCCATGATAACATCATCTGCCTCATCTAGGTTACCTTCCATGTGTACACTAATGGCAGCAAGCTTTACCTCTTCCCCATCTCTCTCGACCCTTGCATCATCTCTGTGTTGCTTATTGGACATGCAGTCTTGGATCAGCCACCATTTTCTCCTGTTAAAGATAGATAGATTAGAAAGATAGAACCAATTGTCTACAGTGCTGCCACAATCTCTGTGCCAGCATGACCAACACTACCCCACTTCTCTGGCTATTTTTTTTTTTGGCTGAATCAGACCGCTCACAATTTTAGCACCCTCTTTAATATCAAGTTGATGTTCTGACAACATATCCTTCAATCACAAAGATTGATTATTTTTTCACCTCCATGGCATTGCTCACCTTCATCCATACTTCAGCCCTTCTGTCACTGAAACTCTCATCCAAGCCTTTGTCACCCCCAAACTCAATTATTTCAATGCTCTCCTCCCCAGCCTGCCATCCTCCACCCTCCATGAACATCAGCTCCTCCAAATCTCTGCCGCCTTTATCTAATCCCGCACAAAGTCCCACTTGCCTGGCACCTGTGTCTTTGCTGACTTACAATGGCTTCCATTTCCCCAATGCTTCAAATTAAAATTCTCATCCTCATGTTTAAATCTCTTCACTGTCTCATATCTCTCTATCTCTGTAACCTCGTCCAGCCCTACAATCACTCCTGAGCTCTCCATTGCTCAGACTCTGGTCTCTTCTATTTCCCCCGCACCCCACCCTTGACCTTTACCCCACCATTGGCAGCATATCTTCCGACACCTAAACACCATGTTCTGGAATTTCTTCCTTAAATCCCTCTACCTCTCTAACTCTTTCTTCTCCATTAAGACCCTATGTAAAATCCAGCTTTTTGGTCACAGTCCCTAATATCTCCTTCCTTGGCACATCATTAATTTTTGCTTACACCTCTGTGAAGTGTTTTGGGACAGTTTTTGACATTAAAAGCACCATGTAAATGCAGTTTGTTGCTGTCAATAGAAAATGTTTTGGAAATGGAAAGGAAAACGTGTTATTAAGCCTCAGATTAGTGAAAGGTCCTTCAAGTTCAAAATATGGGCTGCTTTTCTATCACACGATGTGAAAATAATTTTCTGTTAATGTCTAATTTTTCTAAAGATGAATTATGGTATTACGTGAAGTTGTGAAAAATACCATCTGCCTGCTTTCATTGTGGAATCCATTTTAGTGTTGAATGTTCTCCATCTTGCTTGTCAACCTTTCTTACTTCACATAGGCTGTCAACATTTCGAAGTGTGTATCCCACTTGTTTGCATCTGCAGATGAAAATCAGCCCCACTATTAATTCTACACTTGACTGCCACTCCAGAATCCACCCTAATACTACTACTCTAAGAGATGGCACGCTGTTGTGGATGGGAATTCTTGTGATAGTTTTGCAAGATCTTGGATTTCCCATTGCAGAGCACCATCCCCAAAAGTAGCAGCATCATTTAATCTTTACACTTCTTCAAAAACCTCATGCCTGCCAAGAAGTGGGAATTCCACAAATGACGAGAGCCTTACTGCAGCTTGCAGAAATCATGAAACATAAGCAAGACATTGATGGGGAGATAGGGTACGAATGGAGCAGATAAAAATCAGCAAGCAGGTCAACCCTATTCAAAAGCAACTGTGAGGGGAGAAAGAAGGAGAAAAGAGTCAACATAATTTGGATGGGGGTGTGGGGGTTAACCCAATGGGAATTAGTGTGTGACCATGAACTGGGGGCTAGCAGGAGATAAGAGCCTTGTGTCATGCTCACAAGGAGCCATGATGAAATAAACAATGAACTGGAAGAATTATGGCAATAAAAAGTCAACTGTTAAACTGAACCATAAGAAAATGGGCACATCTGTACCACAGACCAAATGGAGTAGTGGTCAGGTGACACCTCCTGTACTGGCAATCATCAAGCCTGTCTGCTAAGATGAAACTCATTTACTGTGTCTGATTTAGCTCTGGGGAAAACCCATTGAAATTGAAAGGTTTCCATTAAATGACTCTTCCCTACAGGAATGGGACTAACAAAGGTTCTGTAAGACAGAGTGACTCCACATCCTAAAGCTAGATGACTGGATGTGAAGTAGCACCATTGTAACAGAATGTTTCCCATCCAGACACCAAGATAGCAAATTGTTTCCATATCCTGAACCATTGTGTGGTCACACCAGGGGAGAGGGCCATGTGACACCTGACAGAGACTCAAATGTGATGGATTTTTACATCTAAAAGCTAGCACTCTGGAGAAAGAGGGGAGATTAAGAAAATGCCACAGAAAGCCAGTTCCAGCCAAAGGCGGTGAGATCAGTCTAGCACAGGAAGAAGCTCTGTTGCTGATACTATGCTTCAACTTGCTCGCCAACAGCACAGGTTCATTCCCCGTACCGGCTGTGGTAGTTCATGGAGGCCTGCCTCCTTGCCTTGCCCCATACTTGAGGAGTGGTAACCCTCAAGCTATACATCACCAACTGTCTCACTCTAATGGTTCTTTGGGACTATGGCTAGAGCAACTTCAACTTGCTGCAACAGAGAACTTAAAAGTGACTACTGCCTCCAGTCGGAAGTTTTAGCCACCAGAAAACTACACCTCAGCAAGTTCACGACTACAAAAATGCAGGCTTGCACCTTTGAAAAGACTTTCCTCCTGAGAAGATTCAACTGGTTTCTGTAAACCATCACTTTGGATTTTAATTGCATCCTACCCTTTTTGTCTCTGTTTTATGTATGCATGTGTGCATGAATGCGTGTGTCGGTGAAGGTTGCGAAATTTGGGTTTTGCTGTTTAAATAAAAATTTAACCATTTTTTTTCACCTATGGGAAAACCTGTCATTTGTCTGTTTATTTGACCCTTAAAACACTCAGACTAGCACACCATTTTATAACAAAACACTACTGCAGTCAGTTGGCAGGTGAGAAGTGGAAGTTACCCACAAAACTTACCACCTGTCCGTAATACCTGTCTTACTGACAACTATGTAAACCAGTTTAAATCAACTTAATAAACAGAATATACTAACTAACAATGCCAGTGCATAACCACAATAACCCACATTTCTCTGCAAGAAGTGAAGGAAATTCCCCTTGCAATTTTTAATGCAAGCTGGCAGTATGCAACTGATGAGCTTAGGTCATGCCAGAAGCCCACTACACTTATTACTATGAGCCTGACCCTGGAAGTCCTGACAAGACTACAATATTCTGTGTTCATGCATAGGCCGGAATTTTATGGCCCCTCTGTGAGTGGACTGGTGGAGGGGTGGGGAGGCATAAAATTGAGTGGGAGGCTGGGGGGCCATTCCCGACCACCTCCCGTGGGGCGGTGGCGGCAAGAAATAACCCGCCTGCCCCAGGGCAATCAAGGCCTTAAAGTGGCCAATTAACTGCCATTTAACGTCCTCCTCCCACCATTGTGGGGTAAAACCAGGCAGCCTTCTTGTGGGCTGGGGGAGGACCCTCATGATTGGTACCTTGCACCCCACGGACGGTCATCCCCAACTGCCCGAACATACAACAGTTCACCACCCACCCCCGTCCCTCACCACAACCAAACCCCCAACCACCCTTGCCTCACTGGGACCCGGCTGATTTTTAGGGCCTTGCAGGGGACACTTACCTGAGTTCCGGGGCCGTCCTTCCTGTTGCCTCCGATGGCTGGGTGTAGTCCCAGCAGTGGCCATCACTCCCAGTGGCGCTGTAGGGGCTGAGAGCTGCGGGCCCGCTGATTGGCCAGCAGCTCCATTAGGTGGAACCTCCTGCCTCAAGGAAGTAGAAGCTCCACCCAAGACCAATTCAGGGCCTAGAGAGCAAAAAATTACAGCCTGGCTCCCCAGGCCCAGTGGAGGTGCCCTCGCCACCAACTTTCTGGCCTCCTGCCCAACGTAAAATTCCAGCCATAGACTCAAAAATTTACACTCTAATGAGCAGGGACAATTAGTTGCAAGGCATTTAGTTCAGGATCAAGCTTGAACTATTAATACATTTTTAGGTTTTTCATTGCATGTCTGTGCTATATATATTAATACTTCAAGATGGCTCCTGGGCTGGAAGCTCCCTTGCTGTTCAACTCTATCCATGGCCATCTGCTCCCATCCCTAACGTTTTCTCCCCCAATCTGCCCTCTTAAACTGTTTAAATTCCCCTGGCTCTTTAAATCAGTTCATTTTAGCCCTATCTAAAAGTTAACAGTTAGTTTAGTGTATGTTACCTGGGCCCACTGCCCTCCCCCAGCCACACCTGCTCTTTGTTTTCTCAATGAAATTGATCCGGATGAAACTGACGAGAACAGCTGCCGATACTTTAATCTCCGATCCTGCTGTCTTCACAGTCCAGAGTGTCTGCAGCCACGGCATGCGGTAAGTCCATTGAGGTGAAGAAGGAGCTGCGGGACCCGAGAGAAGTCCTGTGAAAAGGTGCCCCGAACACCCAAAACATCCACGAACGGCCCCCCCGGCCGCAACTTCAAAGCGCCCGCGGGAGATGGCTCGGAGAGCATCTGCAGCGCACTGTCGGCAATGCTGCATGCCTTTATTTAAACCACTGCAAAAAAAAAACCCTTAGCAAATGTAATCACCTCTAAGTCTGCCAAATGATGCTTCACCTCCCGAAGGACGTGGATGAGCTTTCCGGACGTCGATGGTGGGCACTGAGGAAATGGCTTATTACCTGCACCAGATTCCACCCCCCCTCCCCCCCCCCTTTACCCCCCTTCCACCCCCCCCCACCCCACCCCCGTCCCCTTCCCTGCTCCACCCTCTCAGCTCACCCCCTCACAACCCCGTCCCAGCCCACCCCCCCCCCTCGCACCATCTTCACCCCGCACCCCCTTCCCCTGCACCCCTCCCTCTACCCCTCCCCCTTGCATCCCCTCCTCCCACCGGCACCATCCTACACCTGTGTAGGGGCCCCAACAACCCCACTGCCTTGTGGGCGTCTCGGGAGAGACCAAGGCTAAGGGAGTAAACCCTAACAGAAAATCCGGAGCGGAACCCCGTAGGCGGTCATGTGTCACCTTTGGCATGTTTCCGGCAGTTCCTGCAGCCATACTGGTGCCAAACGTCGTGTCCTGCACTCCTTTGGACCCCACCAGAAAGGCCGAGAGGGGGGTTTTGACGACTGGGCAACTCTCAACCTCCATAAATTTGCCCAGGCATGCGCCATGGAGAGGTCACTCCATAGTTGCCTCACAGCGACTGAAACAACACGGAAGGCAGCAGTTACGGGTTATAAGTCCAGAGAAGAGCCTGTCACTCCAGAATTGGCCTTTATAGCCACTCCAGGCGCTGCTTCACAAACCACTGACCACCTCCAGGCGCGTATCCATTGTCTCTCGAGATAAGGAGGCCCAAAAGAAGCTTATTATTTATTCATAATTTCCTTTTCAATTTCCACTTTTATTGATCATTTTATTTTCCAAAAATATACTTTATTCATAAAATTTGTAAAAGTACATTACATTACAGTTCAAATTTGACATTACATAAAATGCAATTTCTTTCAATAGAGTACATGAAGTGCCTTGGTACACCTGCCATTACAGGTTATATTTACTATGTACATTTACAAACATTATGTGGTGCATACAGCCCGAAGGGTTTTACACGGTTCCCAGCCCTTCGGTATACTATGGCGGAAGGGTGTTAGACCTTTCTCCATTGAGCCTTTGCACCAACTACCCAGTTACACAACAGCTTGCAAATATTTGTACTTAATCAGAGAATTTATTTTACATCTGAAGCTGTTTTAACATCTGTAGCTCGAGCAACTACTAATACATTTGCACACTGTTGCATAACTGGCTTAGTTCACAAATGCATCCTTGTTCCACTTGTTTCTTGGACTTGTACTCATTGGATCAGATTTTCCCAATGGAATCATTTCATTAACTGAATAAAAACTTCTTTCAAAGTTAATGTACACCATATGTTAAATGGTGAGATCACTGCAACAAGGAATGGGGGTTGTAGCATAATCTGTGCCATTTGCAAAATTTGTTTCATATGGTATGTGGGAAGCTAGTATGGTTTACACAAATGTCCTTATTTCAAGTTTACATGTTTTCCAACCTTTCTTTCAGTTCTAGCTGCTGAGGCATGAATGGTGTAAGCACAGCTGTAATTCCACAAACTGTGTGGAGAGTTGAGTTTTAACCACTCCGTTGTCCTGGACAACTACATAAATTGCAAGTTTAGAGGCAAGTAAAAGAGGGAAACAAAGAATATCTCTCTGTTATAACTTGCACTATTACTAATATTGCAGGGGGTCAGTTAGTGCAGTTGGCTAGAGTGTGATGTAAAAAGACGCCAACAGTGTAGGTTCAATTCCTATACCAGCCGTGGTAGCTCATGGAGGCTTTTCTCCTCACCTTGCCCCATGCTTCAGGAATGGTGACCCTCAAGATATACATTACCAACTGTCTGTCTCTTGTGGGGCGAGATGCCTATGGTCCTTTAGGACTATAACAACAACAACTAATGTTGCTCATATTTACTGTTTCTAATTGTCAGGGTATGATGCAGTTTGTTAGCTCAATCAAATGAGTTCTCTCTTACTTGTTTACACTTACAAAAATATTTCAGAAACCTGTTCAAATTATACAGTATTGTCCAGGAATTCTTTAAAATTAAATGTTTTTGAATACATTTTTCAGATACCTCTTCATCTATATTCAACATCGCACAGACACCAATCCCCTGAGATAATTCTGTGCCACAAATCTTTCCTTACTAAAATAGTTCAATACTTTTCTCCAGTAAAGCTAATTTGAAAAGGGTGTTTGTTCTTTTATTTTCTGTTGGATCCCTGCAAATCAAAGACTCCAAACTCTGTTGATAATGGATTGCAACAGAATGGCCATAATCTCCCCATAGTCACTGCATTAGCTTTCTCATAGATGAGTCAGTATATTTATTTCCTAAACAGTTTTCTTGCCTCCTCGCCTGAAGGCATTGACTCTTGATGTGTTACTTTCTCACAGGCAACTGGAGCCCTCCCATAACTCGTTCAAGTTATCATCTTTGAGCCAAGGCAGTGATTGGGAGACATCATTGGGGATATTAAAGCCAAGGTCATCATGTTCTCACTTGACATACACAGACACCACACGCATAGCACACCCACACATTCCACCAGAAATCACTGGACAACCGGAAAGGAAATCCTAGATGCCCTGCCCCCTACCCCCACACCCCAGAGTACTGATGCCAATACTGGTTATTTGACTGAAATCCATTAATTCAATGCAGTATGGAACTGAATATGAAACCTTCCAGTGTCTTTATCCCTAACCATATGACAACCCCAGTGGCTTAGGAAGTTTATCCAGGTAACCACTGAGTATTGCAACTTTAATTTTCTGACCTTTTGCCATAATAGTCCTCATGATGCGCAGATCATGATGCCCTGGCAATGGCAAGGCTTTGGGTAGATTACTTACCAGCAGCAGCTCGTAAAGCTGTCCACTGAGGATTCAAGTGACTGGAGGCAGACACATGGGGGGATGGTACCATTCAATGGTACTAGTTTGGCGGTCCTAGTGCAGGAGGTCTTGATATGTGGTGAAATGTAATGCTCTGTTCCAAGGAGTGTTTAAAATTAATAATATATGGCTGAGACATAGCCCTAATTTACCTCCTCTCCCCCCATCTGCACCCTCACAGCTTCCCGACCCTAATTCTCCTCTTCTGTTCTTTAAAGTGTGCAAGAAGATTTACTCACTCCTAGAGGAACAGAATAAGATATCTTTTATAATGTTGGCAGTAAGACAACTGGGCAGCTCTTACTGCCTCACAGATTCATGTCATCAATTCCTACAGCAGCAAACAGCAGCATGGATGGATCTGTTTCGTGGAGTAGTGGGGGGGCGGGGGGGAAGCAGAATTTTAAGAGTTTTAGGATGGAGCACCTGGTAAGACATAATCATATCATAATTGGGGCCCAATTACAATAAGAAACCGTGACGTATTGCTGGACCATTTCAAACTGGATCATACAAGTCATTTCGTATTAATTCTACTTCAGCTGTTTTTTTCCCCCTTATTCTTTCTCAAGATGTGGGCATTACTGGCAAAGTCATCATATATTGCCTATCCCTAATTGCCTTGAGAAAGTGGTGATACAACTGAGTGGTTTGTCAGTCCACTTCAGAGGGCAAGTGAAGAGACAATCACATTGGTCTGGGACTGGAGTCATATATACGTCAGACCAGGTAAAGACGACTGGTTTCCTTCCCTAAAGGACATTGGTGAATCAGTTCCTTTTTTTAAAAAAAGACATTCAGTAGCTTCATGGTCACCACTATTGTTACCAGCTTTGTACTAAAAATGTGTGAAAACCCCTACATTAGATACAATGAAATAAAACAATCTCAATGTAGTACCAAGACAAGCAAAGCCAGAAAGTCCCAGGTCCTAATTCCTAAACTCTGGAATTCCCTCCCTATGGCTCCACCCTCTTCCTCTCAAGACGCTCCATAAAACCTACTTCATTGTCCAAGCTTTTGTTCATTCGCCCTAATATCTCTATGTCACTCGATGTCAAATTTTGTTGATAATGCTCCTGCGAAGCGTTTTGGGATGTTTCACTAAGTTAAAGGCACTATATAAATTCAAGTCATTGTCATTGTTGTCCAAGCTGAATTAGCTGAGCTCATACCAGAAGGTCACAGGACGGAACATAGACCGCACACCCAAAGGACCGAGATCTATGCTGACGTGACAGATGCAGGATTTGGTACATTACATTACAATTTCTTTTGGTTCTACAGACTACATAGGGAAATATCTGTCCAGGTTACCACTGCCGATTGTTATCCAGTGAATCCAAGCAGGGGATTTGGGGTGTTTTTTCTCTGCAATCCTGCCTGAAGTTGAATAGGCATAGAATTGTTACAGCACAGAATGTGGCAGAGAAAGTTGGAAAATTCAGGCAGTGAGGTCTACTTATGCCTCAATATCCTAACTGAGATTTCCATTCCCCTACCATCAGGATTATCGCTAGCTGTGGCTTCCCTATCTACTACTTCTGTCCCTTTAACGATATCACTACCTCTCTGCACTTGCACTGTCTGGCTTCCTATTGATAGGCAGCCCACCATGCATATGAATTCTGCCCTAACAAAATGGATCGAGGCTGGGACAGATATGGAGGGATGTCTCAGCTTCTTGCAACTTTGCTCCAAAGAGGAAAAACACCAGCAATGCCCCTCACATGTGTATGGATATCCCTTTCTGAATTGAAGACATAATATGAATCTTCTCAAAAGTACACTGGCAATATACAGCATGCCTTGCACTGGCGCATGGTGAATAAACAAAATCTATACATAAACACATTAGTACTTCAAGGGTTAATCCTTATTTTCAGACCAAAAGTATGAGCAAAATAAATAAATAGTGAACTTCAATCACCTTTTATATGCTTGGCTACACTGAGCAACATTAGCAGTGCAAGCCATATATCAGTCTGTGAAACACTCACTTCCTCTCTTAGCTGGAGGTATGTAACCTGGGAGTGAGTTGGACTTTAAGCCAAAAGAGAAGACTGTGATTTCTTCCAGAATAATGTAAAGTGTTGACACAATTAGCATTTCAATTAACGATAAAAGTTCACAAATTAAAATCCTCAATTTCAGCTATCAAAATCAAGAGGGTTGAGAAAGAGAAATTTCAAGCAACATCAGTGTGAAACATCCAGCCTCATTGTGCATGTTGTTAATGTATTATTGCAACATGGTGCAGATCACATTAGTCATTCTGTTACCATGGAAATGTCTCCCTCATGTTCATACTTCATTTGCCCTTTCAGAAAATTATGCGTCCATCAAAAACGTGTGAGTAAACTGTGCTCAGCACTTTCCATTCATCCACGTAAATGCCCTTTATGCAATCTGAGTCTGTATTTCATCAGAGTGGGGAGTTTAATATATAGCGTGTAATCAGGATTTGCAAAACTGTAAGGCAAGTTCAGTTATAATGTGATGCTAAGAATCCCTCTACAATATTTGGGTTCAAGAGAAACAGCAACATGAAAGACATTGCTCCAAGTAATCAGAACAAATGTGAAAGAGCTGCTCCATTTAAATTTAAAACCCACTACATTCAGGAAATTCCTTACAAGAACATAGCTATTGGAACAGAATAAAGCATATTATTGTTGGGCACAAATCTGAGAAACTTTATAGTCATTCTTCTCCTCCAAACTATTTTCCAATATCGATGTTGAGGTGCAAAGTTATTTCATATAATACATTAAGAAAGTGGATATTTCAAAATTCTGATTCTTTAACAAATTACAAATTTGGGTTATTTGCAATTTATACACAGCTTGAAATGTATTTATGTCCTGTGGGACCTCCTCCTCCTCCTCTCCAGAATAGACAGAACAGCTTGTGCAGGTACTCAGTAAAAGTTTTACATCCAGTCTTGTAAGTGTCTCCAGGAAAGCCACTTTGCCATTCTTCATAGCGGCCTCTATTTCTTTGATGGGCAGTGTTGCATTCAAGATTGCAATAGTGGCCTATTGTGGGATGCAGTCCAACATAATGATACAACGTTGAACAACCCCTCAAAGAGCTGCATCCATTGTTGACATATTAGTTACTCAGCCCTTATCAGTGATTTACCATCCCTACTCTTTACTGGTACCACCCCATCATGCTGTCGACCATAGACAGCCATTACTTCTGCATAGAACTGCCTCATGTGATACCTATTAGCATATCTCTGCAACTTCCTGAAATAGCTTACGACCATCAATCTTGCAATAGGCATAGCTTGATTTGTACTTTGTGGCAAAAGTCTCTATAGTCTTTTTTGGTCATCAAACTGGGGTAGGTAAGATTTGATAAGCTTTCCTCTTCATATCAAGCAGGGGCCAAATGGATTCTTCATTGTCATTACATCAATCTTGGCACAGTCTAGATATGAATCCAATATTCGGCTTAATTGCCTGATATAGCACATTCCAGCACCTTGCATTCACTCACAAAAAATGCAGCTTGAGGCCAAGACCTCCCTTCTCCTCTCCCAGCCATCATTTCTAGCCCCCAGAGAAGAGAGGACAGAGAAAGAAGCCATGGAGAGCATAAAGAGAAAAAAAAAGTGAGAAGCAGAAGAGAGAAAGATATGAAAAACAAAATGGGAAAAAGCAGAAGAAAAAAAAGTGAGAACCAGAAGAGATAGAGGGTATAGGTAAGTAGTTTGCAATGCGTAGTAGCAATAGATTATATTGGATCCTGGGTGATACAAGCAATAAAACAAAATACACATTTCAGCAGGAGATTGAGTTTTGACAGGGTGCAGGTCTGGTCCCACCTGGAGAACTGTGCATAATTCTGGTCACAGGTATTACAAGGAAAATATCCAGGCATTGGGGAGGATACAGTAAAGGATGACAAAAATGATAGCTCAGGTTAGGCATTTGGGTTGTGAGGAGAAGCTGGAGTTGTTTGCAATTGTCATAAGAGTTTTGTTTTTTTAAACTAAGGGGTCTGTGTACCTTTAAGACTGAATGTTGATTTGATATTCGAAGTGCAGGCTGTAAAACTCATATCCAAAGAACAGAAAGATTTAAGAATGTCTTGTGACTTCACGGTTGAAAGCTTTCAGTTTCAGTTCAACAGTGAGAAAAGACCAGCTAGCAGAGAACTGGGGCTGTGATTTGCTGATAGACCAGAAAAAGACCTATTCTCTCTGAAAATAAGCTTTACATTTCATGGAAAGAAGTGCTACATTTAAGGTGTGGTTTTGACCTACCTGAAGAGAGAGAAAAGACTGCTGTGGAGGAGAAGACTCAGAGAAAGAGGAGTTGCTGCTGCCTGTGGAGAAAGGCTCCTCTGCTGAGAGGAAATCTGCATTATTAAAGGTAGAAAAATTGCTATTGTCTCCAGTCACTGGAAAATCTCTGCCTCAAGAGTGAGTTTTGTTGCTTTGTGTGTGTGTGTTTTTTAAGTTCCTGAAATCTCAAGAAAGTCTCTACTTTTAGACTGCGACTTTAAAATTTAAATAGGCCTGTTGCTCCACCTTAAGCTGAAAGATCTGTGTGATGCCTGCTGCAGATGAATTGCTTTGAATGCTCACCCATCACAAACTGTTCATCAATCTCACGTGGAAAGACATCGAGTGGCATCCAACTATTCGACTCTGGGACACCTCACCAATCCGAAATATCCAACCAGACTTACCCAGTTATTTTATTATTCCTAAAAAACAGTTCTAATTTAAAACATCATTTTAAAACTGGTTAACTGCTGTTTTTTGAATGCATGTCTGTTCATGAGGGTTAGGAAGATTAAGGAGTTATAAAATCTTTTCAGATTGATTTATCTCATCATTTAAAACTTGGTTTATTACTACATAGTTAATTTTTTTTTGTTTAAAGAAACCTAGTTTGGTGTGCTCTATTCTGGGGGATAAATAAAGTATTTAATTTGGCTAATTTCCAGGAGGTGGGAAACTTTACTAATACGCTGTGACCTATGGAGTAGTGGGACTGAATTAACAGTGTATTACTCCCACCTTGGTTGTCACACAATGTCGAATGGAAGGCTCAGTTTGATCTTATAGGAATATTCAAAATCCTAAATGGTATGGAGAAGATAAAAGTCAGTGGGGTAAAATTTCCAGAGCAGTTTTCCCGATCTCCCGCTGAACTTTAGCTGAAGTGTAGGAGAAATGCTGTAAGTGACCTGTAGAAATGTTACTCTAATGTGTTTAATACTGTCACACATTCTAAAGGAGAACCTGTCATAGCCACTAAGCGCACTGCACTGTTGAACTACAAGAAAGCCCCCAGCGAGTTAACATCCGTAGCACTTAAAGTAGCCAGAAGCGCTGCACAAAGAACAGCCAGGCGCTGTGCAAATGACTACTGGCAACACCTATGCAGTCGTATTCTGCTGGCTTCCGACACCGGAACCATCAGAGGAATGTATGATGGCATTAAGAGAGCTTTCGGGCCAACCATCAAGAAGATCGCCCCCCTCAAGTCTAAATCAGGGAAAACTATCACTGACCAATGCAAGCAAATGGACTGCTGGGTGGACCACTACCTAGAATTGTACTCCAGGGAAAATTTTGTCACTGATACTGCCCTCAATGCAGCCCAGTCTCTGCCAATCATGGATGAGCTGGATGAACAGCCAACAAAATCGGAACTCAGTGATGCCATTGATTCTCTAGCTAGTGGAAAAGCCCCTGGAAAGGATAGCATTACCCCTGAAATAATCAAGAGTGCCAAGCCTGCGATACTCTCAGCACTCCATGAACTGCTTTGCCTGTGCTGGATGAGGGAGCAGTACCACAAGACATGCACGATGCCAATATCATCAACATCGATAAAAACAAGGGTGACCGCAGTGATTGCAACAACTACCGTGGAATCTCCCTGCTCAGCATAGTGGGGAAAGTCTTTGCTCGAGTTGTTTTAAACAGACTCCAGAAGCTGGCTGAGCATTTCTACCCTGAGGCACAGTGCGGGTTTCGAGCAGAGAGATCCACCATTGACATGCTGTTCTCCCTTCACCAGCTACAGGAGAAATACCACGAGCAACAGATGCCCAGCTACATTGCTTTCATAGATCTCACCAAAGCCTTTGACCTCATCAGCAGACGTGGTCTCTTCAGACTACTAGCAAAGATCAGATGTCCACCAAAGCTACTATGTATCATCACCTCATTCCATGACAATATGAAAGGCACAATTCAGCATAGCGGTGCCTCATCACACCCCTTTCCTATCCTGAGTGGCATGAAACAGGGCTGTGTTCTCACACCTACACTGTTTGGGATCTTCTTCTCACTGCTGCTCTCTCATGCATTCAAGTCTTCAGAAGAAGAAATTTTCCTCCACACAAGATCAGGGAGCAGGTTGTTCAACCTTGCCCGTCTTAGAGCGAAGACCAAAGTACGGAAAGTCCTCATCAGGGAACTCCTCTTTGCTGATGATGCTGCATTAACATTCCACACAGAAGAGTGTCTGCAGAGACTCATCGACAGGATTGCGGCTACCTGTAATGAATTTGGCCTAACCATCAGCCTCAAGAAAACGAACATCATGGGACAGGACGTCAGAAATGCTCCATCCATCAATATCTGCAACCTAAGCTCCGGATGTGGTTCAAGAGTTCACCTACCTAGGCTCAACTATCACCAGTAACCTGTCTCTCGATGCAGAAATCAACAAGCGCATGGGAAAGGCGTCCGCTGTTATGTCCAGACTGACCAAGAGGGTGTGGGAAAATGGCGCACTGACATGGAACACAAAAGTCTGAGTGTTTCAAGCCTGTGTCCTCAGTACCTTGCTGTACGGCAGCAAGGCCTGGACAACGTATGTCAGCCAAGAGCGACATCTCAACTCATTCCATCTTCGCTGCCTCCGAAGAATCCTTGGCATCAGGTGGCAGGACTGCATCTCCAATGCAGAAATCCTTGAGGTGGCCAACATTCCTAACATATACAC
Organism: Heterodontus francisci; assembly: GCF_036365525.1. NCBI lineage: Eukaryota > Metazoa > Chordata > Chondrichthyes > Heterodontiformes > Heterodontidae > Heterodontus > Heterodontus francisci. The sequence goes on along the minus strand of NC_090395.1, from coordinate 42,311,421 downwards.
CCTACTGAGCCAGCGACATTGAGATGGCTTGGCCATGTGAGCCATATGGAAGATGGCAGGATCCGTCACTGGTATCAGACCCACCAGCCGTCCATGTCTGCGCTTTAAAGATGTCTGCAAACGCGACATAAAATCCTGTGACATTGACCACAAGTCATGGGAGTCAGTTGCCAGTGATCGCCAGAGCTGGCGGACGGCCATAAAGGTGGGGCTAAAGAGTGACGAGTCGAAGAGACTTAGCAGTTAGCGGGAAAAAAGACAGAAGTGCAAGGAGAGAGCCAACTGTGTAACAGACCCGACAACCAATTTTATCTGCAGCGCCTGTGGAAGAGTCTGTCACTCTATAATTGTCCTTTATTGCCACTCCAGGCACTGCTTCACAAACCACTGACCACCTCTAGGCGCTTACCCATTGTCATTCGAGACAAGGAGGCCAAAGAAGGAATGTGTTTAATCCTATCACACATTTTTAAGGAGGGCAAGACCTCAAACATACGAGAGGGAGAAGGAACCTTTTTTAAGTTGTTACGACCAGGTGAGAAAGGGGTCTAAGGCTCCCCTTCTCAGCCTTGTCCTGGTTTGGCAGTAAAAGGTTTTAACTCTTAAAACACCTTTTTTTAGCTTTTATCTCAGTGAGTCCATTCTCACATCTCTCTGCTTGATTTCTTTGCCATTACAATTAAACAGATTTTCACAGATTTAGCAAGAAAGGTGTAAGTTTATTAACCTTAAAACTTTAATTCAGTTAAAACTATGGGATGCGACTATGCTAGCATGCATACGCGATAAACACACATGCAAATAGAGACAGAGGAGGAGAAAGAAGGGGAAAGGTTTGAAGTAATAGCTGGAGTTCAGTTACGGATGGTCATAGGGTTGGAGGAGGTTACAGAGAAAGGGAGGAGTGAGGCCTTGGGGGTTTGAAAACAAGAATGAGACTTTTTAAAAAAAATCAAGGCCTTGCCTGATCGGGAGCCTATGTAGTTCAGCAAGTAAAAGGATGATAGGTGAATGGGACTTGTTGTGAGGGAGAGTATGGGCAGCAGAGTTTTAGATGAGCTCCAGTTTATGTAGAGTGGAAGATAGGTGGCCAGCCTGGAGAGCATTGTAATTAAGTCTAGAGGTAACATGGATGAAGGTTTCAGCAGCAGATGAATTGAGGCAATGGCAGAATCAGACAATGTTACAGAGGTGATAGCAGGAGGTCTTGATGATGGAGTAGATATTTAGTTGGAGAAAACTTCTGCTGATTTGGTACTGAATGTCAGACAAACAGTCTGACAATATGGAGACAGTGGGAGGGATGGAGAGTGAGAGATGGCAGTGAGGTAGAGTTGGGTATCATCAGCATGCATTTGAAGCCCAGATGATGTCAGCGTCTAGATGAAAAATAAGAAGGATCGAAGGATAAATCCTTGGGAGAGGCCAGGGGTAACAGTGCAGGAGCAAGAAGAGAAGCCTTTGCAGGTAATTCTCTAGCTACACCTGGATAGTTAGTAATGAGACCAGGCAAGGCATTTGAGGTGGATGTGTAGACAACCATGTTGAAGGCTGCAGACAGGTATAGAAGGATGAAGAGAGATTGTTTACCATAACCACAGTTACATAGGATGTCATTTGCGACTTTGAAAAGGGTAATTTCAGTACTGTGTTTGGCGGAAACCTGATTGGAGGGATTCAAATATGGAGATGCAGGAAAAGCGGGCATGAATTTTGGAGCTGACAGCATATTCAAGGACTTTGGAGGGGGAAGGGAGGTTGGACATGGGGTGGCAGTTTGCAAGGACAGAGATGTCAAGAGTGAGATTTGAGGAAAGGGGTGCTTAATTTGATGAGAGAGGCCACATGAGATGACAAGGTTGAGGGGTGGCTGTAAATATGGGTTGGGGAGTTTATACTGAGGGAGCGGTTAAGGGAGAATGGGGCGGTGGTGGTAGTAGACTTAGAGGAGAGCGACCATGATAAATTGAGAAGAAGTTTGAAACCAGCAAGTATGTGGAGCCACTCAGTGCAGAAGTTGAGGGAGGAAGGCAGTGAAAATAGCTCAGTGAGAAACTTGGTGTGGTGCTTAAGTGGTTGCTGATGGAGAATGAGGATGTTAAATGAGAGGTGAGAAGGGAGGAACAAGATAAGATGGTCAAAGAAAAAGACCCCAGAGGAGTAGGGGGACAGACCAATGTGTGATTTGGTGATGAGAGCCATTCCATCACTGGAGCACTTTGGGCAGGGCAAGTGGTGGCAGATATAGCCAGGAGGGGAGGCTTCATTTAAAGGAGAAGTGGTTATCACCCATTTGCTTGGTTTCATCAGGGACATGGTGTCAGTACAATCAACCACACAATAAGCTCGTGGATGACGAGGGAACTTGATCTCACATGAATGAAAATTCTGGAGAGATGCGCGAAGAGGAGCAGTGATAGCTGATTTACTGACAGAGTCCTCAGAGTCAACATTGAGACGGTTGAGTGGGACAGAAAGGAGGTTAGAAAGATTAGCCTCCAGTGAGCACTCTGTGTGGGAAGGTAAGTGAGAGAGTAGGTTGGGGCAGTTGGGCTTCTTGCTTGTAAGGAGGCAGTGAGAAAAATCTCAGTAGGCCCTTGAGGGGATTCCAAGACAGGCACAGAGTGAAGCTGTCGGCTTATCTAAGAGGGAGCCAAACCTAGGATGTCTGGAGGGTAAGAAGGTCAAGGAGTACTGAAGGGTTGAATTCGGGATTTGGGAGGGCAGAGTACACAAGAGGGAAGAAATTAAATAAGCATGACACGAGGAGAGAGAGGTTTAGGAGATATAAAGGAAAAGAAAAATAGGGGAGAAAAAGAGGAAGAAGAAGTGATGGGCTTGGGTTCCAAATGGCAACCAAATCATGCATGCAAATGGACACAGGGAATACTCAAATTACATAGGCCTGTTTATGTAGCAAGATTTACATGAATATGTCCTGGTAATAAATGAGGAATAGAGGGAAGACAATAAGAGGGAGTCCAGAGTTAAAGTCAAAGGTCCTGTGATATAATAATGTTGGTATAGGTAGACTGGAGTCAGCTTGGATGAATTGATGTCCAGCTTGGGTGACAAGTGTGGAGGGCGAATAAGTCCAGAAGCTATTTGAGGTGTAGAGTATCAGAGGACACACTGCCAGAGGTAGTTCAGTGGGAATGAAAACCCAGGAGGTGTGGAGAATCAATAGTAGGCCAGAATAACTGTGGCACAGTTGAAGGTTCCGTAAGATCAATCTTGAGGTGGCTAAAGAAAGGACTATGGCCCAGATGTGTGAATTTCTGGCCAGAAATCACATTGTAGCTGAAACTGAAAAACCAGTAGGACAGTTACAAGTTCATCAGGTAACAGCAGCAGTGGGTGGGGGAAATGTTCATAGGATAGACAACGTTACATTAAAACTTAAACAACGGAATAGATCAGAGACACAGCTGTGTCTTTCAGTGCAGTCCAGTGGAGAAGCATAGTCTTGATATCCAGAGAAGTCCAGGAATTTGGAAGCCAAACTTGAGCAAGGATCCAGTGCTTGCTAATGAAAACAAAAAGAATGCATAGTCAGGGGATGGGCAGTGGGGAGTAGAGCATGGCTACCCAACCCAAACCCGACGGGACCCAACGACATGTGTCGGGTTCAGGTCAGGTCGGGTCGCTCTTCCGGCTCTGACATTCGGGCTTGGGTCGGGTCGGACCGGGTCAGACACAGTCTATCACCACCTCCGGTACGTGGCTCCAATTTTAATATACTTTTTAAACTACCTTTCAAGTTCAGTTACAGTTTCTGTTGCTTATCTGCACAAGCTTAAAAAGTGAAAAACGGAAGCCAGGTTAGCTGAACATTCCGGTGCTCGGGTCGGGTGGGGCGCGGGAAAAATGAAAGGACTCAGGCTGGGATGTGGTTCTGTCGGGCTCGGATGTGGTTTCATTTGCAGACCCGCGCCGGCCTTTAGTGGAGAGTTAGCCCAGGTATCTTTAAACTTGCTGGTAATTTGTTGTTAGGACTAAAATGCACCTACAAATGTGGATTCATTTAACTACTTAGACAAATGTGGTTTAATTAAAGAAAGCCAGCATGGATTTGTTAAGGGCAAATTGTGTTTAACTAACTTGCACGAGTTTTTTTATGAGGTAACAGAGGGCTGTTGAGGGTAATGGTCATGGGAGTGTTTTTTTTCTGTTGTTTAAAGTTAATGGGGGGTGGGATCTGTGTACCTTAAAGACTGAGAGGTGTTCTCTCTCTGGGAACAGTCTGTGCAAGCAGCAAACCTGTTTCCTTGGCAACAGCAAGAAAGAGAGGCCACCTGCTGTATTGTATTGTATTAGTTAACTGTGTGTAAAGACTGGCCAGAACCAGTTTGATCTGGAGTCCAGCGAAGTGTGCTCTACACTGAAGGAAGCATTCTGCTGTCTGAGCAGAAACATCTACTTTGGTCTATAGACTGTGTTTGGCCTGGAGAGGAAAAAAAACCCAGAAAGGAAATCTTTGTATTGTTGGAGGTAGCAAATTCATTTTTACTTTCAATTTGTAAGAAGTCTTTGCCTCAGGAGTGACTTTCTGTTGCTTTTTGTGTTTCTGGGAGTTCTGGAATTCTCAGTAAGGTTTCTGATAGACTGCCAATTTTAAAATTCAAATAGACCTGTTGCCATACTCCTTGATGAAAGAACTGTGTGAAAGCCTGCTGCTGCTGAAGTGTTTTGAACCCTATCCCATTAAAGATTGTTCGTCAAATTCACCTGGAGACTTTGAGTAGTATCTGACTATTCAACTCTGGAATACCTCACTGAACCGGGAACGTATCTCACAGACTTACAACCCAGTTATTTTATTATTCCTAAGAAGCAGCTCTAATTTTTAAAACAGCGTTTTGAAACTGGTTTTCTGTTGGTTTTTTAATGCATGTGTGCATGCATGAAGGTTAGGAGGAATAAGAAGTTATAAAGTCTTTAGACATAAATTTATCTCTATTGTTTAAGATTTAGTTTATGAATAAATAATTAATTTGTTGTTTAATGATACCTGGTTTGGTCTATTTTACTCTGGGGGGTGGGGGGGAGGGAGGTTAATAAAGTGTTTAATTTGGCTCATTTCCAGTAGGTGGGAAACTTTAATATACTATGACCTGTGGAGTAATGGGACTGAATTGACAGTGCATTGCTCCTGTCTCAGTCATAACAGTAATGCAATTGATGTAGTGTACATGGACTTCCAAAAGGCATTGAATGAAGTGCCACATAAAAGACTTATCTGAAAAGTTAGAGCCCCTGGAATAAATAGGACAGTAGCAGCATAGATACAAAATTAGCTGAGTGACAGGAAACTGAGTAGTTACAAATTGTTGTTTTTCAGGCTGGAGGAAGGTATATATTGGGGTTCCCCAGGGGTCATTGTTGGGACCCCTGCTTTTCTTGATGTATATTACTGGCCTAGACTTGAGTGTATAGGGCACAATGTCAAAATTTGTAGATGACACAAAACTTGAAAGTATTGTGAACTATGAGGAGGATATTGTTATGAGGAGGACATAGACAAGCTGGTGGAATGGGATGACAAGTGGCAGATGATATTTCATGCAGAAAAGCGTGAAATGATTAATTTTGGTAGGAAGAACAAGGAGAGGCAATAGAAATGAAAGCATATGATTTTAAAGGGTACAGGAGCAGAGGGACCTGGGAGTATATGTACACAAACCAATGAAGGTTGCAGGGCAGGTTTAGAAAGTGATTTTAATGAAGTATTGGATCCTGGGCTTTATAAATAGGGGCATAAAGGACAAAAACAAGGAAGTTGTGATGATCCTGTATAAAACACTGGTTCTGGACTTTTGAAAGGATGTTAAGGCATTAGAGAGGGTACAGAAAGCCTTCACGAGAAGATTTCCAGGGGTGAGGAACTTCAGTAATGTGACTAGGTTGGAGAAGCTGGGTCTCTTCTCCTTGGAGTAGAGAAGATTAAGAGGAGATTTGATAGAGGTGTTCAAAATCATGAGGGATCTGGACAGAGTAGATAGGGAGAAACTGTTCCTATTGGCTGAAGGATCCAGAACCAGAGGGCACCGATTTAAGGTGACTGGCAAAAGAAGTAACAATGGCATAAGGAAAAGCTTTTTTTTACGCAGTGAGAAGTTAGGATCTGGAATGCACTGCCTGAGAGTGTGGTGGAGGCAATTTCAATTGAGGCCTTCAAAAGAGAATTGGATAATTATCTGAAGAGAAAAAAAAATTGCAGGGCTACAGGGAAAAGGCAGGAGAGTGGGACTGGGTGAATTACTCGAGAGCCAGCATAGATACAAAGGGCCGAATGGTGGCCTCCTGTGCTGTAACCATTGCATGATTCTATGATTAGAGCCAGAGGAACTTAAACAGTGGAAAAGAGGGGATTCAGGAAGAAAGTGCAAAGGATAGTAACAGATGACAGAGGGTAGTCTTATGTGCAAAGGAGCTCCCTAGGGAAGGGCCAACCCATGAGCCATCTTTAATATAGCATGATGCTGGTTAAACAAGCACCGACATACTATCAGTGCATTGGTCTGGTGGGTTATCTAGAACTGAGTGCAAAGGACCCCAGCTCCTACTGTTGCAACTATCCCTTCAGTTTACATTTAATGTGCTAGGCTGCCTGGCTCTGATTACTGAAGAGGACTATGTCAATTTCAGTATTTCATCACTAAACGTGACATCTTGATCTGAAGAAATGAGAATTAGCTCCTCTTCCCCATTACATCAAAGGTAGCTCATTAGACAATTGAAAAGTATGAGTTTGAGTCCTTTCTAGGTAAGCACCAAAGAGTAGAAGCTTCCTCCAGTAACGTGGTGATCAGCACAACTCACTATAAAATGTGCAAGAGCATTGCCTGGGACCTCCTTCACCCTAATATGGGCACATATCAATACACCATCAATTGTTCTCTTTCTAGGTAATGGTAGAGGGTAGCACTCTTAATCAAGGATAGCATTGGTGCAATAGTTAGAAATGATCTTGGTTTAGGAGATCAGAATGTAGAATCAGTTTGGGTGGAGATGAGGAATAGTAGGGGAAAGAAGTCACTAGTAGAAGTGGTCTACAGGCCCCTAACAGTAACCACAATGTAGGACCAAGTGTACAAGAAGAAATATTGGGTGCTTGTGATAAAGGGACAGTAATACTCATGGGTGACTTTAATCTACATATAAACTGGAAAAATCAGATTGGCAAAGTAACCTGGATGAGGAGTTCATAGAATGCTTTCGAGAGAGTTTCTTAGAGCAGCACTTTCAGGAACCGACCAGAGAGCAGGTTATATTAGACTTGGTATTGTGTAATGTAACAGGATTAATTAATGACCTCAGAATAAAGGCACCACTAGGTAGCAGCAATCATAATATAATTGAATTTAATATCCAGTTTGAAAGAGAAAAGAATGAGTCAAAGACTAGTATTTTAAACTTAAATAAGAGCAACTATTTGGGCATGAAAGCTGAGCTAGCTGAAGTAAACTGGGTTACCAGGCTAGGAGATAAATCAATAGAGAAGCAGTGGTAGACATTCAAGGGATTTTTCAGAATACTCAGGATAAGTAAATTCCTACTGTAAAGAAAAATTCTAAAGGGAGCACCCACCATCTGTGGTTAACTAAAGAAGTTAAAGAAAGCATCAGACTTAAGGGAAAGGCATATAATTACGCAAAGCTGAGTGGCCGGTCAGATGATATAAAGGTGGCATAGAATGACTGACTAAAAGGTTAATCAGGAGAAAGAAATTAGAGTATAAGAGGAAGCAAGCTAGAAATGTAAAAACGGAAAAGAGTAAGTAAAGTGAGTGTTGGTCTTCTAGAGAGTGAGAATGGAGAGTTAATAGCAGATAACAAGGAAATGGTGGATCAAATGAACAAATATTTGCTTCTGGCTTCACTATAGAGGATACAAAAAACATTCCAGTAATAGCTGTAAATCAGGAGGTGGAAGGAAGAGAGGAACTTGGTGAAATTACAATCACCAGGGAAGCGGTACTGACCAAACTGATTCACCAAAGGGGAGCTAAAAACACTTATTAAAAATAAAACCCTGTTGCAGTAAGACCAGGTGAAGGCTGAAAGAGAACCCTAGACCTCTTTCTCATCTGGTCATAACAGTTCCATCAGCAAATATAACCCCTCTATTCAAGAAGGGGGGGGGGGGGAGGCAGAAAGCAGGTAACTATAGGTCAGTTAGCTTGACGTCTTTTGTGGGGAAGGTGTTAGAATTAATCATTAAGGAGGCAATAGCTGGGCGCTTAGAAAAACTCAAGTACTAGGGAATAGTCAGCATGGCTTTGTGAAAAGGCGATGTTTAACCAATTTATTGGAGTTCTATGAAGGAGTAACAAGTGCCGTGTATAAAGGGGAGCCTATTGACATACTTGGATGTCCAGAAGGCATTTGACAAGGTGCCACATAAAAAGTTATTGCACAAAAAGTTGGTGCAGTGGGTAACATATTAGCATGGATAGAAGATTGGCTAGCTGGTAGAAAACAGAGAGGATGCACAAATGGGTCCTTTTCTGATTAGCAGGATGGGATGAGTGGAGTCCCACAGGGGTCTGTGCTGGGGCCTCAACTTTTTACAATTTATATCAATGGCTTAGATGAGGGGAGTGATGTCATGGTAGCTAAATTTGCCGATGACACAAAGATCGGTAGGAAAGTATGTTGTGAAGAGGACATAAGGAGCTTGCAGACCGATATAGATAAGTTGAGTGAGTGGGCAAAAATCTGGCAGATGGAGTATAATGTGGGAAAATGTGAAGTTGTTCACTTTGGCAGGAAGAATAAAAAAGCAGAGTATTACTTAAACAGAGAACGACTGCTGAACTCCGAGGTGCAGAGGGATTTAGGTGTTCTGGTGCATGAGTCACAAAAAGATAGTACACAGGTGTAGCAAGTAATAAAGAAGGCTAATGGAATGCAATCCTTTATTACTAGAGGAATAGAAAATAAAAGTAAGGATGTTATGCTTCAGCCATACAGGGCATTTGAGACAACATCTCAAATACTGTGTGCAGTTTTGGTCTCCTTATATAAGGAAGGATGTAAATGCATTGGAGGCGATTCAGAGAAGGTTTACTAGGTTTACCTGGAATAATTGGGTTGTCTTGAGAAAAGGCTGGACAAACTGGGTTTGTTTTCACTGGAGTTTAGAAGAGTGAGTGGAGACATAATTGAAGTATATAAGATCCTGAACTGTCTTAACAAGGTGGATGTGGAAAGGATGTTTCCTCTTGTGGGGAAGTCCAGATCTAGGGGCACTGTTGTAAAATTAGGGATCACCCTTTTAGGACAGATGAGGAGAAATTTTTTTCTGAGGGTTGTGCGATTTTGGAACTATGCCTCAGAAGGTGGTGGGGGCAGTGTCATTGAATAATTTTAAGGCAGGGATAGATTGATTCTTGTTAGGCAAAGGAATCAAACATTATCAGGTAGATGGGAGTGTGGAATTTGATACACACATCAGCCACGATCTTCTTGAATGGCAGAGCAGTTCAGTGGGGCCAAATGATCTACTTCTGCTCCTAAATCGTATGCTTATGTTCTGGGCCTCCATCTTGAGTGGCATGTCAGATCATGATGTTAAGGCTATGAAATATATCCTTTCTGATCGAAATGTCACAGACCTGAAATGTGAATTCTGTTTCTCTCTCCACAGATACTGTTGAGATTTTCCAGCACTTTCTGTTTTTATTTCAGATTTCCAGTATTTTGCTTTTATATTAATACACTATCCAACATTGATTCCACCAGCTGGAGATGTCGCCCTTCAGTTGCAGCACCTTGCAACGCAATCTTGGTATGACCACACGCTGAATAAATAACAAATCTCATACCCAGCTTCAAGGTAAGACCTTCCTGCAGTTGTCATAGCCAGATTTCAAGTTTCCTTGTCAGCTATAGACAGACATTTTCTTTTAGTAACAACAACAACTTTGATTTATATAGCGACTTTCATGTACTAAAACATCTCATGGTACTTTACAGGACCATTGTAAAACAAAGTATGACACTGTGCCACAAAACGAGATATCAGGTCAGATGACCAAAAGCCTGATCAAAGAGGTAGATTTTAAGGACTGTCTTAAAGGAGATGCAGAGGTGTAGGGAGGGTATTCCAGAGCTTGTGGCCGAGGTAATTAAAGACGCAGCCAGCAATAGTCGAGCGATTAAAGTCTGGGATGCACAAGAGGCCAGAATTAGAGAAGTGCAGATATCCTGGAGGGTTATAGAGCTGGAGGAGATTACAGAGATCGGGAGGGGTGAGGCCATTGAGGGATTTGAAAGCAAGGTTGAGAATTTTAAAATTGAGACATTGCTTGAACGAGAGCCAATGTAGGTCAGCAAACACGGGATGTTCGGGAATAGGACTTGGTGCGAGTTAAGCAGTTTTGGATGACCTCAAGTTTATGAAGAGTGGAATGTGGGAGACCAGCCAGGGGTGCATTGGAATAGTCAAGATTAGAGGTAACAAATCCATGAATGAGTAGGGTAGAAGGGCCTATGCAGCATGGCTTGTGACAAGTCACCCATCTTGATATTCTAGATGTTGAAGTCCAGTGACATGCATCAGGCTTACTTGTCAGCAACTCTTCAATGCAGGTCTTCATGTGGACTGCACTAGCAATGCAGAGGCCCAGGCTAGTGCTCTGGGGACATGGGTTTGAATCCCACCATAGCAGATGGTGAAATTTGAATTCAATTAATAAACCTGGAATTAAAAAGCTGATCTAATGGTTACCATTGTTGATTGTTGTAAAAACCCATCTGGTTCACTAATGTCCTTTTAAGGAAGGAAATCTGCCGTCCTTACCTGGTCTGGCCTACATGTGACTCCAGACCCACAGCAATGTGATCACTCTTAAATGACCTCTGAAATGGCCTAGCAAACCACTCAGTTCAAGGGAAATTAGGGATGGGCAATAAATGCTGGCCTAGCCAGCAATGCCTACATCCCATGAACGAATAAGAAAAAAAAATCCACCTCACAGCTTCACCTTGGGTTTTCAAAAGCTGACAGATCTTCTATTGTATACCTTGTACCATATACTTGTGGAACTCAGCTTGGTGGAATGTGCATTAAAATACAAAAAAATCTATGATTACTGTAATTTCTCCCAGTTGATCCTGAGGAACCAGCAACCACCCCAGTCAAATTGGTGAGATTTTTGTCCTCTTGCACAGCTGCCTCTGGCTACATTCAAGCCATGTTACTAAATATACATTGGGGTTAGCTGCTTTACAGACAGGCAATGCCATGGCCCAGAATTTGCTGGAGCAGGGCATCTTGCCATATGTTTGATTTTTTTTTTTCCCCCACATCCTTCAGCTCCAATTATTTTTGTGACACAAGTTACTGGAAGTGTGAGCGGATAATGGTGAAGTGAGGTCAAAGGGGCTTCTGGGGACTTTGTGAACAACGGAACCAATAGTTCATCTCCTAAGCCAATGAAATTTAAGGTTAGAGAAAGAAACCGAGTAAATGATGGAGAAGGAAATAGTGAATACAGTCAAATTAGATCCAGAAAGGAAAATAGAGAGGGAAAGAAAGATTAGATTGAGAGAGGGGAACAATGCAGAAAAAAATTAATTTAGCAAACCTCTAGGAATAAATTACTAACTCCAGGAGCAAGACGTTACCATTTCAATTGTTCACTTTCTGATCCTCCAAGGCTGGATGTCATGTCAGATCTTTAAAATATCATTATCATGATGCTTACACCAAGAAATCACAGCCCTGACTTTCTATAGGGAGTTTAATTCATCATGTATGGCACAAATCCAGAATTTACTTGACATTCATGGAGAGATTGACAGTGAGCTACCATTTTCACGAGGTTCTCTCTTTGGCCTCCTTGTCTCGAGAGACAACGGGTAAGTGCCTGGAGGTGGTCAGTGGTTTGTGGAGCAGCGCCTGGAGTGGCTATAAAGGCCAATATTAGAGTGACAGACTCTTCCACAGGTGCTGCAGTAGAAATTGTTTGTCGGGGCTGTTACACAGTTGGCTCTCCCCTTGCGCTTCTGTCTTTTTTGCTGCCAACTGCTAAGTCTCTTCGACTCGCCACACTTTAGCCCCGCCTTTATGGCTGCCCGCCAGCTCTGGCGATCACTGGCAACTGACTCCCACGACTTGTGATCAATGTCACAGGATTTCATGTCGCGTTTGCAGATGTCTTTAAAGCGGAGACATTGACAGCCGGTGGGTCTGATACCAGTGGCGAGCTCGCTGTACAATGTGTCTTTGGGGATTCTGCCATCTTCCATGCGGTTCACATGGCCAAGCCATCTCAAGCGCCGCTGACTCAGTAGTGTGTATAAGCTGGGGATGTTGGCCGCCTCGAGGACTTCTGTGTTGGAGATACGGTCCTGCCACCTGATGCCAAGGATTCTCCAGAGGCAGCGAAGATAGAATGAATTGAGACGTCGCTCTTGGCTGACATATGTTGTCCAGTCCTCGCTGCCATAGAGCAAGGTACTGAGGACACAGGCTTGAATCACTTGGACTTTTGTGTTCCGTGTCAGTGCGCCATTTTCCCACACTCTCTTGGCCAGTCTGGACATAGCAGTGGAAGCCTTTCCCATGCGCTTGTTGATTTCTGCATCGAGAGACAGGTTACTGGTGATAGTTGAGCCTAGGTAGGTGAACTCTTGAACCACCTCCAGAGCGTGGTCGCCGATATTGATGGATGGAGCATTTCTGACGTCCTGTCCCATGATGTTCGTTTTCTTGAGGCTGATGGTTAGGCCAAATTCGTTGCAGGCAGCTGCAAACCTGTCGATGAGACTCTGCAGACACTCTTCAGTGTGAGACGTTAAAGCAGCATCATCAGCAAAGAGGAGTTCCCTGATGAGGACTTTCCGTACTTTGGTCTTCGCTCTTAGACGGGCAAGGTTGAACAACCTGCCCCCTGTTCTTGCGGGGAGGAAATTTCCTTCTTCTGAAGACTTGATCGCATGTGAGAGAAGCAGGGAGAAGAAGATCCCAAACAGTGTGGGTGCGAGAACACAGCCCTGTTTCACGCCACTCAGGATAGGAAAGGGGTCTGATGAGGTGCCGCTATGCTGAATTGTGCCTTTCATATTGTCAGTGAGCTACCGTTTTCACGAGGTTAATGGCAGAGTAATGCAAGTCATTCAGCAATTTGTGGCGATTCGCAACTCATGGTGCATCCTCACCACATTTTTTTTTATGCACTAATAATGACATGAATCATGAAATCGTCATTATTTGCCCAGCAATTCTGGGCAAATATATAACAAGGAATATTGATGTCTAGATTAAATACCTTAATTTCTGAAATAAGGTCATTCTATAACTACAGGTTCAGTAGGAAAGGCTGATATCCTCAAGGGTTTAGAAGAATGAGAGGTGATCTCATTGAAATGTATATAGTTCTGAGAGACCCTTATAGGATGGGTACTCCGAGGCTGTCTCAACTGACTGGACAGTCTAGAACTAAGGGATATTCTCTCAGGATAGGGGATCCACCAGTTAGGACTGAGATGAGGAGAACTTTCTTCACTGAGGGTTGTGAATCTTTGGAATTCTCTACTCCAGATACTCAGTCATTGAGTATACTCAACAGTGAGATCAATCGATTTTTGAACACTACGGAAATCAAGGGATAAGGAGATAGGGCAAGAAAGTAGAGTTGAGATAGAAGATCAGCCATGATCTTATTGAATGGTGGAGTAGGCTCGAAGGGCCATATGGCCTACTCCTGCTTTTATTCTTATGTTCTTGGGTCAAATGCACTGAATTAAGTAATGGTGGATTTTGCTACCTCTTGCTTTCTTAATGTGTAAGGATAATGGTTCTTCAGTATATTTGTGTTTTGAAGAAATGTAATTGAATATGGCGGAATTCGCTTATGATCAACTAGACAAATCACCCAAATGATTATAACTGATCAACATAATAGAACGTATCTCAACCAATATCACTCAAACCAGATTATCTGATCATTGTCACTTTGCTGATTTTGGAGCTTGCTGTGCACAAATTGGTTGCCATGTTTTCTACATTACACCAGTGACTACTAGTCAAAATAATTTAATTGACTGCAAAACACATTGAAACATCATGAAGCTGTGAAAGGTGATAGAAAATGCAAGCTCTTTCTTTGCTTTCAGTTATTCCATGATCCCTGATGTGTTGTGTTGGGGATTACATTTTATTGAAAACATTCACTGCATATAAGTTTAAGTACACATGGAAAAGTTTTATAGGCGTAATATTGTAAGGCAACAGCAGTGGGTCTTAAGCTGTAGCCTCATTAGTCAGGCACATTGTCGATATTTAACTGTTGCTCAGCAGTTAAAACACTGGAGACAATGAGATTTGCTGCAAGAATTAAGTCATCCTCGTTGGGTTCCAATGTTCGCTTTGGAAACTGGCAGAACAGTTCTATCCTGACTTTTTAACTATTTAAGACCAGTTAAAAGACAATTAAAAATCATCAATAATCATTGTTAACAAGGTACAGTATTTCTCTTTTAATAAAGAGAAAATAAATCTTTGAAGAAACTGTCCTGCAGAATTCACATATTTCCACAATTGTTGTGGAATTAATAAAGGGCGTCTTTGTAGACTTTACCAGAAGTCTTGGCAGTTTTGTATTGAGCCTCCTTACTAGTACCGAGGGGAAAGGCAGCCAAAATCTCACAACAAACTGATGTATCATGCATTGATATGATACAGGTTTCCACCCCTGAGTTTCAACATTTTTTACCAATCTAAGCCATGTAAAATCTGAACTCGGAACTGTTTTTCTACAAGAACGGAAGGAGGAAGGTGAATCACCCCAAACTGTTCACTTGGGCGGCACAGTGGCGCAGTGGTTAGCACCGCAGCCTCACAGCTCTAGGGACCCAGGTTCAATTCTGGGTACTGCCTGTGTGGAGTTTGCAAGTTCTCCCTGTAACTGTGTGGGTTTTTGCCAGGTGCTCCGGTTTCCTCCCACCGCCAAAGACTTGCAGATGATAGGTAAATTGCCCCTAGTGTGGGTAGTGGTAGGGAATATGGGATTACTGTAGGGTTAGTATAAATGGGTGGTTCTTGGTCGGCACAGACTCGGTGGGCCGAAGGGCCTGTTTCAGTGCTGTATCTCTAAATAAAAATAAATAAATTAGCAGTCATTTATAAAGCAACATTACCTGAGGCTGGAAACAAGGGAATGGTATTTGGGGAAGGGCATCTAATGAAACTTGGGAACAATACTAATCGAAGTACAAAAGAAAGGAAGAGTTAAAATTACATGTAATTCTTAAGAAGGTCAGAATTCTAGCATGTTACAATTTAATTTCCAAAGCTACACTGTACAAAACACATGTTACAAATCAGCAGCAATAAAGACCTAGTTCTTTCTTCCTTAATCCTAGTTAAGGAAGATAAGAGAAACCATATGTGGAGAGAGAACAACATGCACTTGCCATCAACTTGCTGGCAAGTATTCAGTCTCCCGGGACAATACCAGTTCCATTTGATATTAATTTTGAGTTGCCTCTATTTACTTGGAGATATTAACAACAGCAAATGCTTGAAACCTGAAGTATAAACAAACCTCTGTGTTTGAAAAGAGAATAGATAGTCACTATTTAGGGTGGAGGTCCTTTGTCAGAACTAAGAACTGGAAATAAATGAGCGCCAACTGAGCAAGATGAAAAAGGGAACAACAGAAAAAAGTCAGAAGTTGAGTTGCTGACTCATATCACAAATAGAAAATTAATGGTTTTGATAGTCTTTTACCATTTTCATTTTTTTTTTAAATGACTGCTGGATAAGACGCACATCACCTCAGTCAGGCAGAAGAAATGCATTAGAGATAAATTTTTATGATTTACTGCTCCCAATGCAGATCTTTGCATGCTCAGAGCACACATCAGGAATTCGAGCGGAAAGATGGTGTGCAGCTTGTGTAATTTATGGTTCAGAACCGCTCCACGTTACAGAATAGCTTTAGAATGTAAATTATAATGGATTCAAAATACCCTTAAAAGTATGAAAATAAGGCAGTGAAAGACAAGGGAAAGATGCACAAAAAATCCCAAGTGAAAGTGGAAAGGAGAATTTTAATTACTTTGAATTGGATCTTTGGTGAATGGAATGTTTCATTGTTGTGTTATTTATACGAGGGCAACTTCCTTTCCAGAAGGAAAGATTCATGGTAAGTTTCTAAATATTGGACTGCATGTTAAATGACAGCAGTTGGAAAGATCACTTTCAGTTCCCTTTTCCAAATGAATTCTGCACAAGCTGAAAGCTCATTTGGGAGACTATTTCGGCATATGTACAATCATAGAATCATAAAACAATATAGCACAGAAGGAGGCCATTTGGCCCATCACACCTCTGCTGACTTGTCAGAAGAACTATTTAATTAGTACCTCACCCCGTAACCCTACAAGATTTTCTACTTCAAGTATTTATTCAATTCTTCTGGTGGCTGACCCTGCTGCTACTAGCAACAGATTCTTCTTATTTGCTCTGGCAAAACCCTCAATGATTTTGAAGCTCTGTCATATCACCTTTTAACCTCCTTTGCTCAAAGGAGAGCACCATAGTTTCTGTAGTCTCTCCATGTAATTGAAATCCCTCAAGCTGATTTCCATTCTAACAAATCTCCACTGAACCCTCTCTAAGGTCTTGACATCCTTCCTAAAATGTGGTGGCCAGAAGTGAACGCGATACTCCAGTTGGTGCCTAACCAGTATTTTATAAAGGTTTAGCGTAACTTCTTTGCTTTTATACTCTATGCTTCTATCTAGAAAGCCGACGTCCCATATACCTTCTTAAACAGCCTTCAAAGATATGTATATATATCCCAGGGTCTCTCTGTTCCTGCACCCCCTTTAAAATTGTACAATTTAGTTTATATTGCCTCTTCTCATTCTTCCTAGCAAACTGAATCACCTTGCATATTTCTTTACACAAGCAAACTTTCATCATACGAGTATTTTCAGAAAGGGATTTGTTTTATATCTCACATCTCAGCAGTTGTTTGCTGTAGGGGAGACTGGTATAGGGAACTTGTCATAGTTCAGGTCCCTGTAACTTGAGAAAGCTTGCCTGCTAGACACACGCATTATATGAATACCTAATCAGAAGGTAATGAGCTCAGGAGTAAGACACCCAAATCCTATGAATAGGGTAATCAAGAGGTTGACGAGGTGAATAATATAACCAAGGCAGGATGAGGTCAGGGAAGGCAACAGGTGGGAGATGATGTAATCCAGAAACAGTTTATCAAGTAAACCTCTTGTAAAACTGTATAAAATGACTCCTGGGACAATGTACTAGCAGAACCCCTACAATCATTCGTGAGTAGGACTTCTTGCATGCTCGTAATAAAAGATCACTCGTTTGAACAAGACATCTGACTCTTGAGGCATTTTTGGGTATTGGGGCAAACCCACACACTTACATTTGGAGTAGTCGGCAGGATACACCACATCAGGACCGTGACAGTGAAGAGACCAATCAAGGGATGAGTACCTTTTTATTTTACCACCCATAGTTAGGAAAGGTCTATCTCACAGTCACGGGACTGGTACTTTAAGTGGGTATCAAAGAACCAACCCTGGACACTTGAGTGCCAAGCGATCAAAGAACGCACTAGGGTAGTAGGTCACGAGTTGAGAGAACCATGCAGGAGGCCGTGCTGAGAAAGACCGCAAGGCAGACCTTCACACGAAGTTGAGCTGCGCAGGGGATTTAAAGGGTATCCCACAGGTCCATATACCACATAGGGGATTTAAAGGATATCCCACAGATCAATACTGTTCAGGCAGACCACATTCTGACAGAATGACCAATAGTGCAGAAGGCCTAGATTGGGGATCGGGTGGCGGGGGGGAGGGTGTGAAAATTTGACCAGTAAAATGAAAAAAGGTGGGTGGAAATCTAATGGCACCCACCCCCCCCCACCCCCCCCCCACCCCCAAAGAGCTTAGTGGAAGTGCCAAAAGAAAGGTCAGGAGGATAAGGCGATTAGGAACAGAATTAATTCTT
The DNA here is from genome assembly GCF_036365525.1 of Heterodontus francisci. Taxonomy (NCBI): domain Eukaryota; kingdom Metazoa; phylum Chordata; class Chondrichthyes; order Heterodontiformes; family Heterodontidae; genus Heterodontus; species Heterodontus francisci. The sequence continues at coordinate 42,293,418 of NC_090395.1, read as the reverse complement.
ATATAGGACGCTGCTTGCAAGTCCATAAACATTCCCATAAGCAGAAACAAATCAACAGCGAGTCCAGAAAAAAGTCCAGAGATAACAATAAGTTTCAGAAAACAATTGGTAGAGATTACATTGGAAGTACCACAGTAGTCTAGAATGCTGTTGAAAGGACAAAAGAAGGACAACTTATGTGTTTGTATGCGTCTATGTTGGTGTTTGGTCTCTGTGTTCGGAAGTTGTTGAATGATAAATGTGATTTGCGTGAAGCGCTTCTGAGTGAAGTTGGTGCAAGTTAAAAGAAGAAGCTACGATAAAGATGAGTGTTTAAGTTATCAGGAAGCATTGCTTTCTAACTTGCTTTGTTTGGTAGTGAAATTTATAGGGTGGGTCCAGATTGTACAAATTTCAGATAACCCTGTCAGTCAGGCAGAGCAGTAGATGCAGGTGTCCACAAGTAAAGCCAGACAAATGAAAGCACTCTGGCTGTTGGCTTATCAGGCTAACTGTAAGTGGCAAGGGGGAAAGTGTAGACATTCGGAGTTGTAATTGAGGTAATTTAAGGAAAGAGAAGGAAGTTAGGTGTGCCATAGTTGACAGGACAAAGAATCAATTATAAAAAGAAAGGGGTAAATGAGGGGAGGAACGACCCAGACATATAGAAGAGACAGGTCAGTGGACTGGGAAAGTGGAATTCCTGAAGGCATATTGTGCGATGTATCAAGTGAAAGGGAAAAGAGGGAGGCGCATGAGAGATTGAAGCAGAGGTGTAGCAGAGCAGAGAAGAAGCGAGGCGATGTTAAGGCCACCTACCGGGTTTTGCAAGACCAGGATAAACCATGCATTAAGCACTATCAGAGGAAGGGTTAGAGGAATGGCTCTAGGCACCTAGAATGAAATGAAGACTTGGGTAACTAGGGCTAAGGGCCTCAGAAAAGGCAAAGCATATCAGCTAGTTCAGAATACTCATCAAAGAATGACTATGAAATGCTACTGAAAAACCTATTGGAGTTTGCCTACTTTGTGAGAGTTTATCTTTTTCCTTTAGTTTCCATTTAGAGTTGGTGCAAGACATTTGAAGAAAGGAGAATTGGGACCCGTTGACATTTTTTTAATTCATTCATGGGAAGTGGGCGTCACTGGCTATGCCAGCATTTATTGCCCACCCCTAATTGCCCTTGAGAAGGTGGTGGTGAGCTGCCTTCTTGAACCGCTGCAGTCCATTTGAGGTAGGTAGACCCACAGTGATGTTAGGAAGGGAGTTCCAGGATTTTGACCCAGCGACAGTGAAGGAACGGCGATATAGTTCCAAGTCAGGATGGTGTGTAACTTGGAGGGGAACTTGCAGGTGGTGGTTTTCACATGTATTTGCTGCCCTTGTCCTTCTAGTTGGTAGAGGTCATGGGTTTGGAAGGTGCTGTCGAAGGAGCCTTGGTGCATTGCTGCAGTGGATCTTGTAGATGGTACACACTGCTGCTACTGTGCGTCGGTGGTGGAGGGAGTGAATGTTTGTAGATGGTGTGCCAATCAAGTGGGCTGCTTTGTTCTGGATGGTGTCGAGCTTCTTGAGTGTTGTTGGAGCTGCACCCATCCAGGCAAGTGGAAAGTATTCCATCACACTCCAGACTTGCGCCTTGTAGATGGTGGACAGGCTTTGGGGAGTCAGGAGGTGAGTTACTCGCCTCAGGATTCCTAGCCTCTGACCTGCTCTTGTAGCCACAGTATTTATATGGCTACTCCAGTTCAGTTTCTGGTCAATGGTAGCCCCTAGGATGTTGATAGTTGGGGATTCAGTGATGGTAATGCCATTGAATGTCAAGGGGAGATGGTTAGATTCTCTCTTGTTGGAGATGGTCATTGCCTGGCACTTGTGTGGCGCGAATGTTACTTGCCACTTATCAGCCCAAGCCTGGATATTGTCCCGGTCTTGCTGCATTTCTACACGGACTGCTTCAGTATCTGAGGAATCGCGAATGGTGCTGAACATTGTGCAATCATCAGCAACCATCCCCACTTCTGATGTTATGATTGAAGGAAGGTCATTGATGAAGCAGCTGAAGATGGTTGAGCCTGGGACACTACCCTGAGGAACTCCTGCAGTGATGTCCTGGAGCTCAGATGATTGACCTCCAACAACTACAACCATCTTCCTTTGCGCTAGGTATGACTCCAGCCAGCGGAGGGTTTTCCCCCTGATTCCCATTGACTCCAGTTTTGCTAGGGCTCCTTGATGCCATACTCGGTCAAATGCTGCCTTGATGTCAAGGGCAGTCACTCTCACCTCACCTCTTGAGTTCAACTCTTTTGTCCATGTTTGAACCAAGGCTGTAATGAGGTCAGGAGCTGAGTGGCCCTGGCAGAACCCAAACTGAGCATCACTGAGCAGGTTATTGCTAAGCAAGTGCCGCTTGATGGCTCTGTTGATGACACCTTCCATCACTTTATTGATGATTGAGAGTAGGCTGATGGGGAGGTAATTGGCCAGGTTGGACTTGCCCTGCTTTTTGTGTACAGGACATACCTGGGCAATTTTCCACATTGCAGGGTAGATGCCAGTGTTGTAGCTGTACTGGAAGAGTTTGGCTAGGGGCGCAGCAAGTTCTGGAGCACAGGTCTTCAGTACTATTGCCTGAATATTGTCAGGGCCCATAGCTTTTGCAGTATCCAGTGCCTTTATTCGTTTCTTGATATCACGCGGAGTGAATCGAATTGGCTGAAGTCTGGCATCTGTGATGCTGGGGACTTCAGGAGGAGGCCGAGATGGATCATCAACTCGGCACTTCTGGCTGAAGATTGTTGCAAATGCTTCAGCCTTATCTTTGGCACTGAAGTGCTGGGCTCCCCCATCATTGAGGATGGGGATATTTGTGGAGCCACCTCCTCCAGTTAGTTGTTTAATTGTCCACCACCATTCACGGCTGGATGTGGCAGGACTGCAGAGCTTAGATCTGATCCATTGGTTATGGGATCGCTTAGCTTTGTCTATCGCATGCTGCTTACGCAGTTTGGCATGCAAGTAGTCCTGGGTTGTAGCTTCACCAGGATGACACCTCATTGTGAGGTATGCCTGGTGCTGCTCCTGGCATGCCCTCCTGCACTCTTCATTGAACCAGGGTTGGTCTCCTGGCTTGATGGTAATGGTAGAGTGGGGGATATGCCGGGCCATGAGGTTACAGATTGTGGATGAGTACAATTCTGCTGCTGCTGATGGCCCACAGCGCATCATGGATGCCCAGTTTTGCATTGCTCGATCTGTTTGAAATCTATCCCATTTAGCACAGTGGTAGTGCCACACAACACGATGGACGGTATCCTCAATGTGAAGGTGAGGCTTCGTCTCCACAAGTACTGTGCGGTTGTCACTCCTACCAATACTGTCATGGACAGAAGCATCTGCGGCAGGCAGATTGGTGAGGATGAGGTCAAGTATGTTTTTCCCTCATGTTGGTTCCCTCATGTTGACATAATTGATTTATTCCTGTTTCCCTTCCTTTAAACGCACATGCTACTCTTTTTTTTGTGTGTATTTATTTTATTTGGTGCATGTTGTTTGTGTGATTGAATTTGTGATTTTCAGTGCGATTTTAAAACTAAGACATACTGGCACAAAATACTGGCAACTGCGGATGAAGCTCCAGTTTGTTTCCAAATATAAAGCTATGTCCGGAGCCTTGTAGAAATCTTAGAAACCCAGTTTTAAACTTTCAAACTTTTGCAGCAAGTTAAAGAAGACGCAGTTCAAATTTGGTTACGTTGGGAACATCTGAACTTGGAAGTTATTCTAAAGGACAGGGAAAAGTTGCCAGGAGTAGGGGATCATTTGATTGTTAGGGTCCTACTTGCAAAACCAGGCATAGCATCTCGCTGGCAAGGACCTTATGAGGTCCCAATGACCAGCAACACTTCAACTTGTGGATGTTGAAGGGAAGGCCAGTGGAAACACTGGACACAGATCAAGGAGCATGGAAACTCAAAGAATATTAAGGACTAACTGGTGACGACTGGCATCCGCTATGTTCTTTCTCTTTACAGGACCCTGAAAACCGCAGTAATGCTGATATGTCTGGCAACCATGATCGTGGAAGGAACCAAGTCGGTTGACTGGGGGCCCCAACAAGGCCTGTTCTATAAGCACTCAAGCAATGCCAATTGCGATCAGGCGCGTGGAACATTAAATGTCATAGTTAACAAACTATATGCCTAAGGAGTAGCTCAGGGCAGTTGGAAATAGGGAACAGCAGTGCCTGAAGTTGCAAAGTGTGGCAATGAAGGTTCCCTCCATACTTAAAGCAGTCATGCATAAATCCAGCATCAGCATCATCCACTGTAGTTCTAACTTTATTACCCCTGTTATATTTATAACCCCTGTTCGGGTGGCACAGTGGTGCAGTGGTTAGCACCGCAGCCTCACAGCTCCAGCGACCCGGGTTCGATTCTGGGTACTGCCTGTGCGGAGTTCGCAAGTTCTCTCTGTGACCGTGTGGGTTTTCGCCAGGTGTTCCAGTTTCCTCCCACAGACTTGCAGGTTGATAGGTAAGTTGCCCATAGTATTGGTAGGGGAAGGTGGGGATGTGAGAGGGTGGTGGGATTAATGTAGGATTAGTATAAATGGGTGGTTGATGGTTAGTATAGATTTGGTGGGCCAAAGGGCCTGTTTCGGTGTTGTATCTCTTAAAAAGTAAATAATCCATTAAGTGTACGTGAGCACATTGGCTAGCTTCATGGCTGAACTGCACAGCCAGATTCTCTGATTCAATTGTAACTTTTTAAAAATTGAATTGCTAGAATAATTGTGTAGAGCCAGTCGGTATTTATTAGTGAATTAAAGTTGTTAGCTATAATGAACTTGCTGACTTCTAAAACATATTGAGCAAAGCAATGTTTAAATAGAATTTTATGTTAGATTTGAACTTAACCAACACGCTAGCAAAACATTAAAGAACCGGGGGCATCCAAACCCTTCTCGGGGTAGAAAATCTGTATTCTGGATCATGGGAGATACCAATTGCCAACGTATCACATCGCATCCAAATACACGACCCAGAGAGATTCCCTCCTTGTGGGATCTCGCTGGGTGGGTGTAGGGAATAATGTTGTCTGTCCACATCCCATAGGGATAGGGACGAGAGCCGCGCATGGTTTTCATACCACCCTAAACTGTACCCTTGAAATTTCCAGCACATGCCATGAACCGACGCAGGTGGCACATCGTGGAGAAAGGGAATACTGCGTGACCACCAGCGAACCTCAATAGCAGTACAGTAACATCCACTGCCCAGTGATCAACTCGAGTTTCTGGTTCCACCCCTGGGCCCCAACGACAATCGGACATTTGGCATTAACTCCCATCTGGCCTCCCCGTAGGGAGTGGATGAGCATAACCGATGATCTAATGGAGGACCTGTTGAGATACCTGCTTTCCGAGGGGAAGTGAATCCCTAAACTGCTGGAACATCTACTGAAGGTGAAGGAAATGGCAATAAAGCAGTATCACCGAATCCAACAGGAGGTCCCACAACTGGGAGAGAATGTGGAAGCCAAACTGGAGGACGCATCGTGGTGGAAACAGTTTGGGACTGGGGTTTTAGGGTGGACGTTCACGCCGGATTAGAATTGATTCCTATGTACTGGTGGCGGTGCAGTTCCTAATTGCTATCGGATTTGTGGTTGAATGTTGTATCCTGGCACCTAAATTGAGAAGTCAGACATAATTTAGAAAATGTAACCGTGCAAATCTAACCACCTGTCTGACCAACAGTGATGGAGCAAGGAGCACGTGGTGTTAGTTGGCCATCTTGCTAGTGGCCAAGGGCCAAAGGTGAGGACTGAAGTGGTGTACCCCAAGAGTACTGCATGCTTGACTAAAATTGCAGTAATTTATGTTTTTTCTTTGGCCTCCTTATCTCAAGAGACAATGGATAAGCGCCTGGAGGTGGTCAGTGGTGTGTGGAGCAGCGCCTGGAGTGGCTATAAAGGCCAATTCTAGAGTGACAGGCTCTTCCACAGGTGCTGCAGAAAAATTTGTTTGTCGGGGCTGTTACACAGTTGGCTCTCCCCTTGCGCCTCTGTCTTTTTTCCTGCCAACTACTAAGTCTCTTCGACTCGCCACACTTTAGCCCCGCCTTTATGGCTGCCCGCCAGCTCTGGTGGACGCTGGCAACTGACTCCCACGACTTGTGATCAATGTCACAGGATTTCATGTCGCATTTGCAGACGTCTTTAAAGCGGAGACATGGACGGCCGGTGGGTCTGATACCAGTGGCGAGCTCGCTGTACAATGTGTCTTTGGGGATCCTGCTATCTTCCATGTGGCTCACATGGCCAACCATCTCAAGCGCCGCTGACTCAGTAGTATGTATAAGCTGGGGATGTTGGCCACCTCGAGGACTTCTGTGTTGGAGATACGGTCCTGCCACCTGATGCCAAGTATTCTCCGGAGGCAGCGAAGATGGAATGAATTGAGACGTCGCTCTTGGCTGACATACGTTGTCCAGGCCTCACTGCCATAGAGCAAGGTACTGAGGACACAGGCTTGATACACTCGGACTTTTGTGTTCCGTGTCAGTGCGCCATTTTCCCACACTCTCTTGGCCAGTCTGGACATAGCAGTGGAAGCCTTTCCCATGCGCTTGTTGATTTCTGCATCTAGAGACAGGTTACTGGTGATAGTTGAGCCCAGGTAGGTGAACTCTTGAACCACTTCCAGAGCGTGGTCGTCAATATTGATGGATGGAGCATTTCTGACGTCCTGCCCCATGATGTTCGTTTTCTTGAGGCTGATGGTTAGGCCAAATTCATTGCAGGCAGCCGCAAACCTGTCGATGAGACTCTGCAGGCACTCTTCAGTGTGAGATGTTAAAGCAGCATCGTCAGCAAAGAAGAGTTCCCTGATGAGGACTTTCCGTACTTTGTAATTTATGTAGCACAATCCAAAGTATCAATCCCAGCCTAAGCCTGGTCACGAGGACACAGGTGAGGTCATAAGAGGATGCTAGGGAAGGATCCGAAGCTCATGGAAACTGGTAGGTTCCCCGGATTATTTGGGCAGAGGATTCTAAGGTAATGACTACCTTGGGCCAGGTTCTGGCGAAGGGCCAAAAGAGGGGTCTGAAGGGGAGACTAGCATAGGGAACCATGGAATACTTGGTGTAATTTAGGTCCCTGTAACTTGAGAAAGCTTGCCTGCTGGACACACGCATTATATGAATACCTACTCAGAAGGTAACAAGGCTAGGAGGGAGACACCCAAATCCTATGAATAGGGTAATCAAGAGGTTGACGAGGTGAATAATATCACCAAGATAGGATGAGATCAGGGAAGGAAATAGCTGGGAGATGATGTAATTAAACAGTTTATCAAGTAATCCTCCTGTAAAACTGTATAAAATGACTACTGGAACAATGTACTTGCAGAATTCGTGAGAATAGGACTTCTTGCATGCTCGTAATTTAAGATCGCTCATTTGAACAAGATATCTGACTGTCAAGGTGTTTTTGGGTACTGAGGCAAGCCCTCGCCCTTACATTTGAAATATGCAGTATAGTTTTTTAAAAAGGGCCATGAAATTGGGCTCCATAATGCCATGGAAGCCTGAAACTGCAAAAATGTTGGCACAGTCTGCACGATGCAGCTTGGTTGACAGGGCAGTAGCATGGGTATGCCATGCATATACCAGAAGTATGCAGTGTGTGCTGACTGTGACATCAAACAGCCTGATTTGGTGCAGTATCTGCCACTGCAGAGATTCAGTTAATGGCCTCTCTTAATCACTTCTAGCTGAACATGTGTTCAGTTGCACGAGGGACTTCCCTTCCCCTGCCCCTCTCTCCCACAACTAGCGCTATTTAAAGGGCTAACCATTCGACTTTCAGGTGAGGTGCTTCTGACTTTCTTTTGCTGATGCAGACTTAGTGGAAGTACTGTGTTCTGTGTTTGAGGCGTTTTGCTAACTTTTTGGATTTACAAGGGAGTGATGCTGGATCTTGACAAGGTCAGACGAGTTAGTTGGCCTGTCAGGAGAAAGACTACTTCAGTAATGGGTGCTATACCTGTAGTACCGCTTGGGCTGCAGCATGACTTATAAATGAAAATGGAGTACAGGCAGCAGAAAGGGGAAGCTGTACGCAGAGATAGAGGAGGAGCAGGGTTCTCAATAGAAGGCCTCCCCTACCACAGGGGCTAAATTTTACCAGCCCTCGATGTCGTGGCACGGGGACCGGTAAAATTTTGCAGGGAGAGGCCCATCTAGACCCCCGCCATCAAGAAGGACCTGTTACATATTACCGGTGGCAGAGAGACCTCAGGGCAGCAGCACCCCAATTACCATCTTTAAAACGGTACTTACCTCTGCAGATTATGCAGCTCACCACCTCTCTGCACACTTCCGGAGTTTACATTGAACGGGCGGCTGTCCCGTTCATGAACAGAAAAGTCGGCGGTTCTTCAGAGGCAGAATATTTTGCTGGCGAAGGCAAGTTCAGATATTCAGGGGTTTCACTCTGCAGACATGTCGGGAGCCATTGCGATTCCGCCCTCCGTAATGGTTGGCAGCTCTGTGCCATCGACTGCCTCTGTTATTGATGGAGCAATGGCACTCTTGTCACCCTGTATGTGGGGAGAGTGCCAGAGACGGTAAGCATGTGAAGCTTATATGTCTGGTGGTCCAATCGATGCAGCTTGTACAATCTTTATGTGGTCATGTGGTGCCACTCTTAGTGGGAGCTAAGATGGCCCATGCCATATAGCTGCTGCAGGAAAGCATCTGATGTGCCACTCAACATCAATCTCTACCCTGTCAGGAATTGAAGGAACCGAGTTGAATTGCAACTTGAAGATGGGGATGGTTCACCCTATATTCATTGATGCGCTTCTTCAGAGGATCTATATGCATCGCAGGCAAAACCAACAGGCAGGTGCAGCCCACATACAAGTCCCGCATGACGTACCTGCAGATGTCAGAGGCAACTGCTGATGTCAAGAGAGAATGATGATCTGCAGCCCAGGGGCTTCGAGGGACATCCTCTGCCTGTGGCCCTCAAATTGACAGCGGCTCTCAATTTTTGCGCCTCTGCATCATTTCATGGGCCCACCGGAGACCTTTGTTGGGTCACACAGTCAGTAGTGCACCGCTGCATCAGGGGGTCACCGACGCCCTGTACCAGACGGCTGATGCCTATATCTGCTTCATGACAGATCCTGAAAGCCAAGCTGGTTTCAGCTCCATCGTGGGATTCCCACAGATGCGAGCAGTCATAGATTACACCCGTATGCCCATCAAGGCTCCTGCCGGGCGACCAGCTGAATACGTAAACTATAAGGGCTTCCATTCAATCAATGTGCAGCTCATATTTGATCACCGGAAATGATTCATGCAGATCTGTGCCCACTTTCCAGGCAGCTGCCATGGACGCCTTCATCCTGCGCTAGTCCCAGCTGCTGTTGCTGTTTGCTCAAATGGCTCAGATGGAGGGGTGACTTCTTAGAGACAAGGGTTACCCCTTGCAGACATGTCTCCTGACACTGAGACACCCCAGCACTGCTGCAGAAGAGAGATACAACGCCAGCCACGGAGCTACAAGAGCCACCATTGAGCAGGCAATCGGCATGCTGAAAATGCGATTCTGCTGCCTAGATAGATCTAGGCACTGCACGCAGTACGAGCAGCAAGCTAGGGATGCACGGCAGCACCTCATTGATCAAAGGTTCGCCACACCATAGTAACCACTGTGGGATCTGAACGCCACACAGCACCCTCGTTCACCTGTTGTGCAGCAGTCTGCATCTGCAACATCTTTGCATTCACCATTACTGGTAGCAGAATACTGAGCCATTGTCCATATTACTGCATCCGTGGAGATGCATATGAGTGATACTAGCATGGCAATGATGTTGTTCCATACATTGGCGGTTCGGAAAGGCCAATGATGTAATGGGAGGAGCCACGATCAGTACATGCTGGCACACTTTATTCACATAGTAAAAGCAACGCACATGTTAATGAAGACGATTTTGTTTTCGGCCTTTCTACAGTGTTGTGTCACCTATGCAGACCCATTTGTGTCATGATGCTTTTTGGAAACGCTTGCGGATGCTCCTACGTGGTGCCACTTCTGCGCTAGCAGCCTGACTGTAGGAAGGCTGCTGATATGATGGCCCTTTGGCTGTGGATGACTTTGGTGCTTGTACCCTGTGCGCACAAGGCCTAGAGGGCCCTGGCTAGCTGGGAGAGTGATCGTTCATCCCCTTCCGGCATTGGACCCTTTGACAATGGATGGCCCACGGCTGCTCACCTCCTCTGCCATCTCCAGCCAGGCTGCCTTTTTCAGGTGGGAGGGCTTCTTACCATTGCTGATGAAAAGGACCTTCTGCCTTGCTCACACAGCCTGGAGGAGAGTGAGCAAGGAGGCATCGCTGAACTGTGGGGCCACCCTAGAGCACCCCTCTGCCGTCCTTGAGTTTTGATGTGGTCCTTTTAAATGCAAAGGTGACTCCAGCGTGTAACTGCTCTAACTTCTGGCTGCAAGGTTTGTCTTGCACATGTTTGTAAACCAATGCAGGACCAGTGAGGAAATCTATGCTGTTGTCATGGTTTATCAACTATTACACATCGACACATGTTCACGAACACTTTGCTTCTGCAGCAGCTGACCATAGTTTTTGGTGTAATATTTCTAGTTGGCAATGCAGCTAGAATATGAACAGATTTTCCTATTTTTTAAACAAAGATTGTTGAATTGCAGTTACATGTCTTTTCACATAACAGCAGAGAAATGAATACAGGATCCAAATGTGTATTAGTCTGTGGCTTTTCACAGTCAGATGATTAAAGCCCATAGTATGTAAATATTCTTCAATTCAGATTTTATTTTTTTATTTATTTATTTTTTATTTATTTAGAGATACAGCACTGAAACAGGCCCTTCGGCCCACCGAGTCTGTGCCGACCAACAACCACCCATTTATGCTAACCCTACAGTAATCCCATATTCCCTACCTACACCAGGGGCAATTTATAACAGCCAATTTACCTATCACCTGCAAGTCTTTGGATGTGGGAGGAAACCGGAGCACCCGGAGAAAACCCACGCAGACACAGGGAGAACTTGCAAACTCCGCACAGGCAGTACCCAGAATCGAACCCAAGTCCCTGGAGCTGTGAGGCTGCGGTGCTAACCACTGCGCCACTGTGCCGCCCTTCTGTTGTGTATTTGGCTTTTATGGTACATTTAAATCACACGTCCTGCACTGTGCAAAATTAAGATTATTCACCCAAGTGCGGCACGCCTACAGAAGAAATGTAACACTTGAGTGGAACAAGAAGATTGCAACATAGGAAACTGGGACACAGCAGGGTAAGTATGAGGCAGCAAAGCAAAAAGTGCCGGGGAAACTCAGCAGATCAGGCAGCATCTGTGGCGAGAGAAGCAGGGTTAACTTTCAGATCTGTGAACTTGGTCGCAGACCTGAAAGTTAACTCTGCTTCTCTCTCCACAGATGCTGCCTGACCTGTTGAGTTTCTCCAGCACTTTCTGCTTTGCTGCCAGATTGACAGCAGGCCCACTCTTCAGCAGTCAGGTAAGTATTCTTTGACAGCTGTCAGGAAGCAGGTGCCAGGATGCTTTAATTAGGGCCCCAGCACCTGCTGCATGGTTGTCAAAAAGTTCCTCACTACGCCAGATGTCCTGCCTCTCCCCACGTGATATAGGGAGGACGGTGCATCGCAGTGATGCTAATGAGCCCCCGCGCGGGGAGGCGGTGGCGTAGTGGTATTGACATTGGACTAGTAACACACAAACCCAGGCTATTGCTCTGGGGACATGGGTTCAAATCCCACCATTGCAGAAGGTGGAATTTGAATTCAAGTCATAAATCTGGAATTAAGAAGCTAGTTTAATGATAGCCATGAAACCATCGTCGATTGTTGTAAAAACGTATCTCATTCACTAATGACCTTTTAGGGAAGGAAATCTGCTGTCCTTACCTGGTCTGGCCTACATGTGACATCAGACCTACAGCAATGTGGTTGACTCTTACATGCCCTCTGAAATGGCCTAGCAAGACACTCAGTTGTATCTAACTGCTACGCAGTTAATAAAAAAGAATGAAACGAGAAGGGCCACCCAGCATCGACCTAGACACTGGAAACAACAACAGCAAACCCAGCCTTGTCGACCCTGCAAAGTCCTCCTTATTAACATCTGGGGGCTTGTGCCAAAGTTAAGAGAGCTGTCCCACAGGCTAGTCAAGCAACAGCCTGACATAGTCATACTCACACAATCATACCTGACAATGTCCCAGACACTGCCATCACCATCCCCAGGTATTTTCTGTCTCACCAGCAGGACAGACCCAGCAGATGTGGTGGCACAGCAGTATGCAGTAGGGAGGGAGTTGTCCTGGGAGTCCTCAACATCGACTCCGGACCCCATGAAGTCTCATGGCATCAGGTCAAACATGGGCAAGGAAACCTCCTGCTGATTACCACCTACCACCCTCCCTCAGCTATGAGTCAGTACTCGTCCATGTTGAACAGCGCTTGGAGGAAGCACTGAGGGTGGCAAGGGCACAAAATGTACTCTGGGTGGGGGACTTCAATGTCCATCACCAAGAGTGGCTCGGTAGCACCACTACTGACCGAGCTGGCCAACTCCTAAAGGACATAGCTGCTAGACTGGGTATGCGGCAGGTGGTGAGGGAACCAACAAGAGGGGAAAACATACTTGACCTCGTCCTCACCAAACTGCCTGCCGCAGATGCATCTGTCGATGACAGTATTGGTAGGAGTGACCAGCGCACAGTCCTTGTGGAGACGAAGTCCCACCTTCACATTGAGGATACCATCCATCGTGTTGTGTGGCACTACCGCCGTGCTAAATGGGATAAATTCCGAACAGATCTAGCAATGCAAAACTGGGCAATCATGAGGCGCTGTGGGCCATCATCAGCAGCAGAATTGTACTCAACCACAATCTGTAAGCTCATGGCCCAGCATATCCCCCATTCAACCATTACCATCAAGCCAGGAGACCAACCAGGTTCAATGAAGAGTGCAGAAGGGCATGCCAGGAGTAGCACCAGGCATACCTCAAAATGAGGTGTTAACCTGGTGGAAGCTACAACACAGGACTATCTGCGTGCCAAATTGCATAAGCAGCATGCAATAGAGCTAAGTGATGCCATAACCAATGGATCAGATCTAAGCTCTGCAGTGTTGCCACATCCAGCCATGAATGGTGGTGGACAATTAAACAAATAACTGGAGGAGGTGGCTCCACAAATATCCCCATCCTCAATGATGGGGGAGTCCAGCACATCAGTGCGAAAGATCTTCTTCTTCTTTGGCCTCCTTGTCTCGGGAGACAATGGGTAAGCGCCTGCAGGTGGTCAGTGGTTTGTGGAGCAGTGCCTGGAGTGGCTATAAAGGCCAATACTAGAGTGAGAGACTCTTCCACAGGTGCTGCAGATAAAATTGGTTATCAGGGCTGTTTCGCAGTTAGCTCTCCCCTTGCGCTTCTGACTTTTTCCCTACCAACTACTAAGTCTCTTCGATTTGCCACACTTTAGCCCCGCCTTTATGCGAAAGATAAGGCAGAAGCATTAGCAACAATCTTCAGCCAGAAGTGCCGAGTTGATGATCCATCTCGGCCTTCTCCTGAAGTGCCCAGCATCACAGATGCCAGACTTCAGCCAATTCAATTCACTCCACGTCCTATCAAGCAACGACTGAAGGCACTAGATACTGCAAAGGCTATGGGTCCTGACAATATTCAGGCAATAGTACTGAAGACCTGTGCTCCAGAACTTGCTGCGCCCCTACCCAAGCTGTTTCAGTACAGCTACAACACTGGCATCTACCCTGCAATGTGGAAAATTGCCCAGGTATGTCCTGTACACAAAAAGCAGGGCAAGTCCAACCTGGCCAATTACCTCTCCATCAGCATCCTCACAATCATCAGTAAAGTGATGGAAGGTGTCATCAACAGTGCCATCAAGCGACACTTGCTTGGCAATAACTTGCTCAGTGACGCTCAGTTTGGGTTCTGCCAGGGCCACTCAGCTCCTGACCTCATTACAGCCTTGGTTTAAACGTGGACAAAGGAGCTGAACACCAGACGTGAGGTGAGAGTGCCATCAAGGTAGCATTTGACCGAGTATGGCATCAAGGAGCCCTAGCAAAACTGAAGTCAATGGGTATCGGGGGAAAACACTCTGCTGGTTGGAGTCAGACCTAGAGCAAAGGAAGATGGCTGTGGTTGTTGGAGGTCAATCATCTGAACTCCAGGACATCACTGCAGGAGTTGGTCAGGGTAGTATCCTAGGCCCAACCATCTTCAGCTACTTCATCAATGGCCTTCCTTCAATCATAAGGTCAGAAGTGGGGATGTTCGCTGATGATTGCACTATGTTCAGTACCATTCATGACTCCTCAGATACTGAAGCAGTCCGTGTAGAAATGCAGCAAGAGCTGGACAATATCCAGCTTGGGCAGATAAGTGGCAAGTAACATTTGCACCACACAAGTGCCAGACAATGACCATCTCCAACAAGAAAGAATCTAACCATCTCCCCTTGACATTCAATGGCATTACCATTGCTGAATTCCTCACTATCAACATCTTAGAGGCTACCATTGATCAGAAAGTGAACTGGAGTAGCCATATTATTACCGTGGCTACAAGAGCAGGTCAGAGGCTAGGAATCCTGAGGTGAGTAACTCACCTCCTGACTCCCCAAATCCTGTCCAGCATCTACAAGGCACAAGTCTGGAGTGTGATGGAATACTCTCCACTTGCCTGGATGGGTGCAGCTCCAACAACACTCAAGAAGCTCGACACCATCCGGGACAAAGCAGCCCACTTGATTGGCACACCATCTACAAACATTCACTCCCTCTACTACCGCCGCACAGTAGCAGCAGTGTGTACCATCTACAAGGTGCACTGCAGCGATGCACCAAGGCTCCTTAGACAGCACCTTCCAAACCCGTGATCTCTACCAAATAGAAGGACAAGGGCAGCTAATACATGGGAACACCACCACCTGCAAGTTCCCCTCCAACTCGCACATCATCCTGACTTGGAACTATATCACCGTTCCTTCACTGTCACTGGGTCAAAATTCTGGAACTCCCTTCCTAACATCACTGTGGGTGTACCTACCTGACATGGACTGCAGCGGTTCAAGAACACACTCACCACCACCTTTTCAAGGGAAATTAGGGATGGGCAATAAATGCTGGCCTAGCCAACGACGCCCACATCCCATGAATGAATAAAAAAAATCACAGGAGCTCGGTGGTGGCCGCTGAATGTGAGCACCCCACCGAGTTCAAAGCGTGCCGCCGTGGAGCGCAGCGTGCAAATAAAATTCAGGCCCAGGTCTTTAGGGACCACCTGTCCCACCTCCACTTCAGTCAGGAGCATTGTGTGTGTAGCACTTTTGTTTCACCAAGGAGGTGGTGACTGAACTGTGCCATGTCCTGCAACCCTACATGCAGCCTCAAAGCGGGAAAAGAATAGCAATGCTAGTGGCCATCAAGCTCACCATTGCCCTAATTTTCTACACCAGCGAATCCTTCCAAGAGGGAGCAGGCAACATTTTTTTTTAATTCATTCATGAGATGTGGGCGTCACTGGCTAGGCCAGCAATTATTGCCCATCCCTAATTGCCCTAACTGAGTGGCTCGCTAGGCCATTTCAGAGGGCATGTAAGAGTTAACCACATTGCTGTGGGTCTGGAGTCACATGTAGGCCAGACCAGGTAAGGACATCAGATTTCCTTCCCTAAAGGACATTAGTGAACCAGATGGGTTTTTACAACAATCAACAATGGTTTCATGGCCATCATTAGACTAGCTTTTTAATTCCAGATTTATTAATTGAATTCAAATTCCACCTTCTGCTGTGGTGAGATTTGAACCCATATCCCCACAGCAATACCCTGGGTCTCTGGGTTACTACTCCAGTGACAATACCACTACGCCACCGCCTCCCCTACGATGTTTGCAACATCTCACATTTTGATGTCCATCACCTCATCAGGGAGGGCACAGAGGCCCTGTTTCGAAGGAGAGGGTAGGTAATTCATTGTCTTTTCACTGATCAGAGTGAAGCAAGAAGAGACAGCATATGGATTTGCCAGGCTGGTGGGAATCCCAGTGGGGCAGGAGTCAATCAACTGCATGCACATGTCTCTTTGGGTTGCATATGTTAACGGGGAGATTTTCCATAACCACAAAGCTGCCACTCTATTAACGTCCAGTAGGTGTACAACCATATGGAGAAGATCCCCTTGGTGAATGCCTGCTATCCTGACAGCAGCATGCACTCTTCTGTTAAAATAAACCTATTTCCCATTGGTGGAAGCGTTAAGAACTAGAGGATTCTGATTCAAGGTACATGGCAAAAGAATCAAAGGCAACATGAGGCAAAACTTTTTTTTATGCAGCAAGTGGTGGAGGCAGATTCGATCATGGCTTTCAAAAGAGAATTATTATAATAATTATCTGAAGAGAAAACATTTTCAGGACTACAGGGAAAGGGCAAGCGAGTGGGACTAGCTGAGTTTCTCTTGCAGAGAGCGGCACGGACACGATGGGCCGAATGGCTTTCTTCTGTTCTATAACCATTCTAAGATTTGCTGATTACATAAAATTACATAAAATTACATAGAAACAGGCCATTCAGCCCAAAAGGTCTATGCCAATATTTATAGTCCACATGGGCCTCCTTTTACTCGAACTAAATCTTTACGTCCTGTCCCCATATCTCTCTATCCCCTTCTCTTTCATGTATGCATCAAGGCTCCCCTTAGATGTATCAGTGCTTTTGCTTCAACCACTCCATGTGGCAACAAGTTCCACAATCTCATTATCCATGTAAACAAATTCCACCTAAATTTGTTGTGAACAGTTAGTGCTTATATTTATGCCTTTTGTTCTAGACTCACCCATGGGTGGAAATAGTTTCTCTCCATCCCCCCTCTTGAGCCCCTTCAAAATTTTATTCACCTCTATCAGGTCTCTTATTAATCTTTTCTTTTCCAAAGAGTGTCTCAGTCTGCTCAATCCTTCCTGATAATTGCATCCTCTCAATTCTGCTAATGTCCTTGTGAATTTTTCCTGTACTTTCTCCAGTTTTCAATATTCTTTCTGTAGGATAATGACCAGAACAGTAAGCAGTACTCCAAATGTGGTTGTGGTCTAACCAATGTTCTATATAACTTTAACTTTCCTCTCTGTTTGACCTGATCAACTTGCATTGCTAGTTTTAATGATTGATGAATCTGTATTCCCAGATTTTTTTTGTTCCTCTCTCTAACTTAGTTCTTGCCTTCCAAGGAATAAGGGTCCTCATCATTATTCCTATCAAACAAACCACCTCACACTTCACTATATTGAATTTGATTGGCCCCCCATTTATCCACCAACTCTGCAGGCCTACATATGGCTTGCTGCAGTCTGTTGTACTCTAGAAAGCCAGGCAGTGAAGGATAGAACTGCAGCCAATCCTTACACACTGTACAAACATGCAACTCCTCAACCACCAAACACAATTTCAGTCTGTTCCTTTTCATAGGGGCACACGTGAATCCACAGTAAATGCCCATCTCCTACGTACAATTGATATACAATTAACAGTCTTCCACATATTGTACCTCGAATTTGGTATCAATCATTAATTTCAACACCATACATTCAACTCAGTTATGTATATGGTAAATAAGTGGTCCCGGCATGAATCCCTATTAGATTCCATTTCCCAGTTTATCCCAGCATGAGAAACATCTATTAACTCCTACTCTCTATTTTCTGTTTTGTAGCCACTTTTCAGTCCATTCTGTTATCTGGCCCCTGACTTCACAAGGGAGAAAGTGAATTCAATGCAATCCAAAAGTGACTGAAGGCCCAACTGTACTTGGGCTTTGAGCTTAATCTGTATGTTGTTATAACTGAGGCGGGAGGAGTGCACTGTTAATTCAATCCCACTTCTCCACGGGTCACAGCATATCAATAAATTTTCCCACCTATCGAAAAGCAGCCAATTCCATACTCTATTTGTCCCCCAGAATAAAGCGCATCAACCAGGTTTTTCTAAATCAACAACAATATGAATTATTCATTATAAAAGCAAGTCTTAAACAATCATGAGATAACTTTATATACTAAAAGCTCCTTATTTCCTGAGCCCTCATGCACACACATATACATTAAAAAAAAAGTTAACTGGAAAAAAAGGATTTTTGGTTTATAGCTGTTTCATAGGAATGAAAGGAATAATAAAATAACTTAGGTTGTCACGTTCTGGTAGGAAGTTCTTCGGTTTGGTGAGGTGTCCCAGAGTCAAATAGTTGGATGCCACTCGAAGTCTCTCCAGGCGAAGTTGATGAACAGTCTGTGATGGGTAGGCATTCAAGACAACTCAATTGCAGCAGGCTTTGCATAGGTTTTACATCAGGAGTGTAACAACAGATCTTCTTAGGTTTTACAACAGTGGTCTAGCCATTTCATTCCCCCATTAAATTTATACTGTAAATTCACCTTCTATAACTAATTAGAAGTGAATCCAGTTTACTCAACACATTTCCATCATATTCTTCTCCCCCTTTCCTTATTTATGTTCAAATAATCTGTCACCCAACCTTGCACCTATGGTGTCATGCTCAAGCACGTGCAGTCCTGACATCTAAATTGCAATAATGTACATGCAGTTTATTGTGGCATGCATAATTTTAATAGTGTCAAATTTATATTTTCATCACTCCAGTTATCAATGCAGCTTTTGAGGTTGGTAATGTTAAGTATAAAGAAAAACTTTTGTGAGACCAAATAGAAGCATTGTGAGATGATAAATGTGTACACTAGTCTTCAAACTATAATTGCTGCTGCTACTGGTTTAAAATAAAACATATTGGAGTTGTGGATAGTGTCGAAGGGTGTTGTAGGGTACAGAGGGACATAGATAGGCTGCAGAGCTGGGCTGAGAGATGGCAAATGGAGTTTAATGCGGAGAAGTGTGAGGTGATTCACTTTGGAAGGAGTAACAGCAATGCAGAGTACTGGGCTAATGGGAAGATTCTTGGTAGTGTAGATGAGCAGAGAGATCTTGGTGTCCAGTTACATAAATCCCTGAAAGTTGCTACCCAGGTTAATAGGGCTGTTAAGAAGGCATATGGTGTGTTAGCTTTTATTAGTAGGGGGATCGAGTTTCGGAGCCACGAGGTCATGAGGCAGCCGTACAAAATTCTGGTGAGGCCGCACCTTGAGTATTGCGTGCAGTTCTGGTCACCGCATTATAGGAAGGATGTGGAAGCTTTGGAAAGGGTGCAGAGGAGATTTACTAGGATGTTGCCTGGTATGGAGGGAAGGTCTTACGAGGAAAGGCTGAGGGACTTGGGGTTGTTTTCGTTAGAGAGAAGGAGGAGGAGAGGTGACTTAATAGAGACATACAAGATAATCAGAGGGTTAGATAGGGTGGATAGTGAGAGTCTTTTTCCTCGGATGATGATGGCAAACACGAGGGGACATAGCTTTAAGTTGAGGGGTGAAAGATATAGGACAGATGTCAGAGGTAGTTTCTTTACGCAGAGAGTAGTAGGGGCGTGGAACGCCCTGCCTGCAACAATAGTAGACTCGCCAACTTTAAGGGCATTCAAGTGGTCATTGGATAGACATATGGATGAAAATGGAATAGTGTAGGTCAGATGGTTTCACAGGTCGGCGCAACATCGAGGGCCGAAGGGCCTGTACTGCGCTGTAATGTTCTAATTCTAATTCTAACATAAGTTTGGAACAAGAAGGTACCATTCAGTCTATCAAACCTGTTCCTTCCCACAGCTCATTTGTGACTATCTCAATCATGAACCCATTCCTGCCCTAACTATCCAAATTTTTATACTCTTATTCTAACTTCCTTGTGAAGTAATAGGTTTTATTTATTCTGCTGTAATCCTCAATCTTCTTTCTTAACTGGTGTTATCCAGTTCATTTTCCAAAGATTTAGTCGCCCCAAAATTCATCACTTTTTTGCTTGCATGGTGAAGGATTAATTCTGATCTCTAATCTTGCACCTGGTGCCTTTTGATTGTGCCTTTGACTTACACACTTGCTGTACAGAGTAAATAAACTGCTTACCTTCTACAGCTTATCTATATCTTTTCTTATTTAATCTTTTTGTAAAGATTTGAATCACATCCCTTCTGTCTTTGACTACAAATAAGTTCCGTCATCTGAGTCATTCGTCAACTCAAAGGCCTGGACTTGTCTTGGTTACTCATTTTACAAGCTTCTGACACATCTTTCACCTTTTTGAAATTATGGCCTAGAAATCTGAGTGCTGGCTGTCTTCAGACAAACCCGTCTTGAAGTGGGGGCTTGAAACAGGCATTGGGCCTTTAGTAAATACAAATAAGGAACCTAATGCCTATTTCAGGCATGGGTCACAGACACCTTTTTTCCCCCAATATGAAAGTCAAGTCAATCAATAGCAGGAAGAAGGGTCTACGCTAGAAATGTAAATGGTCTGTTCTCTCCATAGATGGTGCTTGACCTGCTGAGTGTTTCCAGCATTTTCGATTTTTGTTTCAGTCAACAGCAGGACCACAGTACCACAATTAGTGAACTGCAACTTAACTCTAACTTGCCTGAAGCACCAAAGACTGATTTGGACACAAAGATGGATTACTAACACTACTTTAAAGAACAGTTAAGCAGGCGAGCTGTTAAGTGACAAATGGATCCTAATATGGAAATGATGTACGCTAATGAATATAGGAACTAAAAACAATCAACAGGCAGACAGCATGAAAGTGTTTGACTTTGAAATTTGTTTGTTCAGTAACAAATGTTAAAAACTTTGGGCTGAATTTTCGCTTTGGGGGCTGGAAACCATTGGGGGACGGGGCTGTTTCCATCTCACAAATCCGACCCTGCGGGGGCAGGGCAGAATCAGTCACTCTTTGGGATTTTGATGGAGCTGCCTCCTTAATCGGCATAGAGACAGGTTCCCTGTCCAATTAAGGATGGCGGGCGAGCTCTCAAACCTGGAGGACTAATCAGAGGCCGTCCAGCTTGAGAGGAGCAGCAGGCTGCAGTAAAGGGTAAGTAACTGAAAGGGCACTTAAGCCTGGAGGTGCACTCTCACCAACCTTTTGAAAAGTTTAATTTAGAAACAGAAAAGGCAGCCAGGCCACCACTGTAGGGGAGGGGGAATCCTCTACAGGATGACCTTTATCTGCACCCACACCCAGGCAGGCAGGGAGGGCCTCTAAGCCTGACTGGAGTGCTGCACCCTGCCCAACCTGCCACAAGGTGCACGCCTCCAGGCAGTTTAACTGAACCCCACTCGTCTCCCCGTCGCACTGGGAAACTGGAGGTCAACTGAAAAATCCAGTCGGCCTCCTTTATCCCGGTTAACAAGGCTTTTAACGGGCCTAATTGACCACCTGTCTTGTGGGGACTGTTAGCACTGCTGGCCCTGAACCTGCCTCGGCAAACATGGCCAGCACTGGGAACAGGGTCGGGAAACTGGGGCGCCGGCTAGCACCGCAATTTTCTGGCCCCATCTGCCTCAGTTTCTGACCTCAGCAGGGCTTGAAAATTCAGTCCCCACATCTCTTGCATTCAGGACTTTGCCCATATTGCCCAACATTTAGTTATGCAATAGCATAACCCAATGATATAACAGTGAAAATGCTTGTTATCTGAACTGAATAGAATGTGCTAGATATTTGTCAATCCAGCGCTTATTTTTCAGGTGCTGAATAGTCTTTTAAGCTACAACATGGCAGGAAGATAGCACATGCTCATTATACGTTGCTTGCACACCATCTGCCATATTGAGAAAGACTAAAAATCATCATGGAGTGCTCATGCCTGAAAACTCCAATGGACCAATTGACATTTCCAGTGCAGACGCTTCTTTCCGCTAATGAATGATTTGACTTGGCCAATGATCAGTACCTTTCACATTGGATTACATATGACAGTTCAAAGGGAGATAATTTTAGACATCCTGTATGAAACCCGAAACATACATGGTAAATCTCAGTTTAGTTTTTCAATGGTTAGATATTCTACGGGAGTGCAGTCTTGTTAAATTTCCATATGGTCTTTGATTGTTAGATACTCAGTCATTGAAAACTGTTCATCTGTCTGACAGCAAAAATGACCTCTCTGCACTTGCCTGCAAAGCAAAATCAGTTTTACTCACATTGGGTACATATTTCCTTTTTGGTTCACTGTTTATGCAGCCAGTCAATTCTGATTATTGCTCGTTTGTGAGAGGGGAATTTGAACTCAATCAATTTTCTTGAACAGTTTAAAATTTTCAAGCTATCAATATATGTCTTAATATCTAATGTGGGAAATATTTTTAAAGAAGCTTTGAAAATCCTCTGGCAGAATATACCATTACAACTTTAATAGGACACTACATTATTGTGACCGTATCCAGAGTAATGACCAAAACAGATTAAAATGGGACATTATGGTATAATTATCTCTGTTCTAGGAAATGATTCATCCTCTGACTAATAGAGTGGGGAAGAACCAACTGCACAGAGGAAATTACTTGTGACATTATAACTGTGGCTGTAGTGTTTGCACAGGTTCTGTGCTAGAATAGAGGATAGAGAGCCAGTTAGAGCATATCAGCCATAAGTAAGTACAACCATTGCACATATTATGCATTTTAATAAATAAATCCATTCCCTAATTTATCAAGCACATTTTAGCTCTCAGGAGGAATGTCAAGAATTAGTTCCCAGTTATCGGTAACGCAGATCATTGGACAATTAATTAATCGTCAACAACAACCTGCATTTATATTGCATCTTTAGCAGAAAAATCCCCCAAGGTGTTGTTACGACCAGGTGAGAAAGGTGTCTAGGTGTCCCTCTCAGCCTTCACCTGGTCTTAACGTAACAGGGTTTAATTTTAAACACACCATATTTTTAGCTCCCCTTGGTGAATCCTTGTTCACCGCTTTCCAATTATAAGGCAAAGAAACCAGCACAAACAGGCTTTCTTAGGTTTAAAGAAGAAAAGTTGAAATTTATTAAACTTTAAACTCTGATTCGGTTAATGCCTGCGGATACAGAATGCGCCCACGCTAGCATGCATACGCGATGCACACATGCAAATAGAGACAGAAAAGAGAATAAGAAAAATAAAGTGGAAATGTTTGAGGCAATGTCTGAAGAACATACGAACATATGAATTAGGAGCAGGAGTAGGCCACACGGCCCTTCGAGCCTGCTCCGCCATTCAATAAGTTCATGGCTGAACTGTTTGCTCCACATTTCCACCTACCCCCCCCCCACCAATAACCTTCCACCCCCTTGCATATCAAGAATCTATCTACCTCTGCCTTCAAAGACTCTGCTTCCACTGTCTTTTGAGGAAGAGAATTCCAAAGACTCATGCCCCTCTGAGAGAAAAAAAAGAGTTGTTGTTACAGTTCTTCAAGCTCACTGTAGAGTCCTTGATTGTAGGTAGATCTTGCTTGTCATTGGGGCCCAGTATTCTTCTGGTTCATTGTAGTCGACTTTTCTCTCTTGGGGTTCATGTGTCTTCAGTGGATTCAGGGGCTTGTGAGAGAGAGATGGGAGCCGACAGGAGAGATCTTCTCAGTCCAGGAGCAAACAGACACTCTCAGTTCAAACTGTTCGTATAATTCAGAAAAACCCACGTTGGCAAGCAGGTTAGTCATGTGACTAACTGATCTGACCATGTCTTGTATTGTATCACCGTAGCAGTCTCTGGAATGCTCTTCTTACACACAATACCTGGCGATCAAGGCCCATTGAGGGTTGAATGTGTCAGGGAATGGTCCTTTGTCCTTCCAAGCACTATCTGTTAATATGCAAATGTCTTTTCAAGCCACGGCTGATCTGTTTAACAAGTCCTTTCTTCACTCCAGTAACAGTTTAAAATCAAAGTTCATGACCAACATTAATGTGCCTCATTCTTGGCAGGTGGGGGCCTAGCATGACAGTGCTTAATCAGATAGTACTGTAAAAACATTCACTTTATTTGTTTCACTGCACACATGACAACAGTAGATATGAGCAGTAGCTTTATTTGGTCTTTGTGTTAATATAATCCTTTGGAAGCCACACAGAAAAAGCTAAGTGATTATGATCATTGTTCACAACAAGTGCAGTCACACTCCTGCTATGCTTGCATTATATAAGCACATACCATTGCAGTGACTGATTGAGAGGTGCAATGGTCAAAGTTTTCCATTCATAATCAGGTGGCATCATAGAGTATTCCAACATAGCATCAAATACCATTCCGTTTGTCTTGTATCACGGTACAGGTTTAGTAGTGCATGATCTATCAGTATGTGACTCAAAAGCTGTCAGTTTTGTACTTTCAATGTTGGAGTCCAAACTCAGACTGGTTCTCAAAATTACTGCTAAGTGCAAACAGTCTGTGAGCATTTAGAAAGATATGACGGATTAAAATCTGTAACCCTCATAATTCTATGGAACACTAACTTCCTACGGTTTTGGTCCTCAGTTTTGAAAATCTTGCAGCTTTTGATTTAGGAATTAAAAGTAGGTACCTCAGCAGGTATAGGACAATTGTTGAACCAATGAGTTTAACCAAGGAGAAACTGACATTGTCTGGCTGTCTGTTTCACTATGCCATGCAATTATATCTACTCGTGTCATTGTGAATCATAGTAAACTCTGAGTTTCAATGGATAGAACTTGAATGAAGGCTAACATTCAGTCAAACTCGAAATTTGCGGGGAAAAA
Source organism: Heterodontus francisci (assembly GCF_036365525.1). Lineage (NCBI taxonomy): Eukaryota > Metazoa > Chordata > Chondrichthyes > Heterodontiformes > Heterodontidae > Heterodontus > Heterodontus francisci. Next base: position 42,268,667 of record NC_090395.1, on the reverse strand, counting down.
AAAGGAAAAATCATAAATATCTAAAAGAAAAGGTTTCTCCAATTGCTTAATTATACTGTAATGTGGTACTGAGGTTTACTGATCAAGAAGACATTAGGTATAATTTTGCATCTTTGGTCTAGTGTTGTTCAATAGAAATTGCTGACGAGCCATTGGTATGACTGCAGCACACCATTTTAGTCATATGCACCAAGTTTAGTAGAAAATGGCTTACATACGCACAATAAAGGTAAATGTACTTTGTGTCTGTATATTTAATTAACATTCAATAGCTTCTCATGCTGGGCCCCCACCTACCAAGAATGAGGCACATTAATTTTGTCATGAACATTGATTTTAAACTGTTACTGGAGTGAAGAAGACTTGTTAAACAGTTCAGCCGTGGCTGGAAAAGATATTTGCATATTAACAGTGTTTGGAAGGGCCTTGACATTCGACCCACAATGGACTTTTGATCACCAGACATTGAAGGTGGGGGAGCTCGCATTCCAGGTAGACTGCTAAGATGGCCGAATACAAAAACGGACATAGTCAAACCAGCTAGTCACATGACTAACCTGCTGGGCAACTTGGGTTTTTTGAATTTGTACAAACAATTTTGGGCAGAAAGCTGTTTGCTCCTGGACTGAGAAGATCTCTCTCCTGTCTGTTTCCATCTCTTTCTCACAAGCCTCTGAATCCATTGAAGACACATGAACCCCAAGAGAGAAAAGTCTCCTCCAGCGAACAAGGTTTAAGAAGAATAAAAGCAAAAGACAAAGCATTAGTACAAATAGGGTGTTAACAGACTGAAGGTTGAACAGCAGCAAGTACAAACATGAAAAAAAACAGTGGGTAAGCAAACTGAACAAACTAAGATGAAATGAAATAAACATCAAAAAAAAGTTGTAAAAAATGTAAAAAAGAAAAAAAGAAAAAATAACTAAAAATAAAAGTAAAATGGGGGGCCCGTCATGCTCTGAAATGATTGAACTTAATGTTCAGTCCGGCAGGCTGTAGTGTGCCTAATCGGTAAATGAGATGCTGTTCCTCAAGCTTGCGTTGATGTTCACTGGAACACTGCAGACATCCCAGGACAGAAAAGTGAGCATGAGAGCAGGGGGGAGTGTTGAAATGGCAAGCAACCGGAAGCTCAGGGTCCTGCTTGGAGTGTTTGAGGCCTGGGATAGTGAGGGATACCCTCACCCCTTCCCCTCCCACCCAGAACCGTGACAGGGTTCCCCTTGTCCTCACTTTCCACCCCATCAGCCTCCATACCCAAACAATCATCCTCTGCCATTTCCGCCACCTCCAGCGTGATGCCACTACCAAACGCATCTTCCCCTCCCCTCCCCTGTCAGCATTCCGAAGGGATCGTTCCCTCCGCGACACGGTCCACTCCTCCATTACCCCCACCACCTCGTCCCCATCCCATGGCACCTTCCCCTGCAATCGCAGGAGGTGTAATACCTGCCCATTTACCTCCTCTCTCCTCACTATCCCAGGCCCCAAACACTACTTTCAGGTGAAGCAGCGATTTACTTGTACTTCTTTCAATGTAGTATACTGTATTCGCTGCTCGCAATGTGGTCTCTTCTACACCGTGGAGACAAAACGCAGACTGGGTGACCGCTTTGCGGAACACCTCCGCTCAGTCCGCAAGCAGGACCCCGAGCTTCCGGTTGCTTGCCATTTCAACATTCCCCCCTGCTCTCATGCTCACATCTCTGTCCTGGGATTGCTGCAGTGTTCCAGTGAACATCAACGCAAGCTCGAGGAACAGCATCTCATTTACCAATTAGGCACACTACAGCCTGCTGGACTGAACATTGAGTTCAATAATTTCAGAGCATGACGGGCCCCCCAATTTACTTTTATTTTCAGTTATTTTTTCTTTTTCCTCTTTTGTTATATATTTTTTTGTATTTATTTTATTTTATTTCATCTTAGTTTGTTCAGTTTGCTTACCCACTGTTTTTTTCATGTTTGTACTTGCTGCTGTTCAACCTTCAGTCTGTTAACACCCTATTTGTACTAATGCTTTGTCTTTCAACACACCATTAACATATTGTTTGCCTTTGCTCCATGACCTTTTGGTCAGCTATGTGGCCTTGTCCAATCTACACCTTCTCCTTTGTTATCTCGTGCCCCATCCCCACCTCACTTGCTTATATCCTTTGACATTTCTAATATTTGCTAGTTCTGAAGAAGGGTCACTGACCTGAAACGTTAACTCTGCTTCTCTTTCCACAGATGCTACCAGACCTGCTGAGTGATTCCAGCATTTCTTGTTTTTATTTAAGGTTTAAGAAGAATATTGGGCCCCAACGAAAAGCAAGATTTACCTACAATCATGGACTCTACAGTGAGCTTGAAGAACCGTAACAACAACTCTTCAGATGTTGCCTCAGGCTTTTTCAATTTATTTTTTTCTCCTCTTTTCTGTCTCTTGCATGTTTGTATCACATATGCATGCTAGCGTGGGCAGGTCGTGTATCTGCAGACATTAACCGAATTCAAGTTTAAGTTTTATAAATTTAAACTCTTCTTTAAACCTAAGCAAGTTGTTTGTGCTTATTTCTTTGCCTTATAATTGGAAAGCAGTGAACAAGGATTCACCAAAGGGGAGCTAAACACACAGTGTGTTTAAAATAACACCCTGTTACAAGAAGATCAGGTGAAGGCTGAAAGGGAACCCTGGACCTCTTTCTCACCTGGTCGTAACAAGCTAAAAAAAAAGCACCGACAACAGTCAAAAAAGTGCATTCTCTTTTTCTATTGCCATTTTACCAGAAAATGCACAGCTAGATTAAGGAAACATGTGTATGCTGCGCAAGTATGTGTATTGAGATCACATTCTTTACAACTGTGTCATTCCTCATTTTCTTATATACTAATCAGAACTGTAATTAGTCTTGTCTGGATTTCCAATTAGCCAATACAGACTGAATTTGATGCTCCTGTTGAAGGCAGCATCATTGGCATGGCGGGTTCTCCAGCCCCCATAATGCTCTTTTCTGATTTGGTCGGAGGCAGGGAAGTACCGTGGTGGCACTGACGCCCATCATCATTTAAATCATCATTTAAATGTTTTACATACTGGTTTAAAAGTATTTGAATGTCATCCACCGCGATCCAACGAAGCATTCTCAATTTTGTGATTGACATGTGGAACTCACGTGCCTTCAGTTTCTCGACTTTCGAAAGCTGGCGCTATTGAGGTGAGAGTCCTCGGTGCCTCGAAAGGGAAGGTAACTTCACTGAAGTTTTTTAGGGGAAGTAGAGTGTGAAGCAGACATTGCCGCTATGCTGAATCTGCAAGAGTCCTGTCTGTGAAGTGGGGGTGGGGGGAGCCCTGAAACTGTATAAGCTGTGTTTCTCGGGTGGGGGGGGGTGCATTAAAGGGTGGTTTAAATGATGTTGGTATGGTTGTGAAGGCTCACACTTTTAGAAAAGGTGTCAGACCAACATTAATCCCAACTACAGAGCCACTCCAGGCATTCCACAGAGCAAAAATTGACAAACATTAGGGAGGCATCACTGAACTAGGGAGCCACCCTTGTTCTGACATCTGTCATGGTTGCCTGGTGATTTGCTTGTTGAGAGATTTAATTCAAAACACGGAGCTATTGCTTTAATACACTGCTGCTCAATGCTCAGAGAAACTACATACATGGCTGGCAGCCTTTTAAAGATGGTTCCAGCGCCTGCTCCAACATCAGGTGACACTGTGTACGGCATCTCCATTGCTGCCCCCGTCACATGACTGGGGGCCAGCTGTCTCCAGGATGCAAGATGGCAGACCGCAGCACAGATGCTGGAAATCTGAAATAAAAGCAAGAAATGCTGGAAATACTCAGCAGGTCTGGCAGCATCTGTGGAGAGAAAAACAGAGTTAACGTTTGAGGTCAATGACCCTTCATCAGAACTGGCAGAGCCAGAAATGTAATAGGTTTTAAGCAAGTCAAGCGGGGGTGGGGCAAGACATAACAAAAGAGAAGGAGTTGATAGGACAAGGTCACAGAGAATAACTGACCAGAAGGTCGTGGAGCAAAGGAAAATGGTATGTTAATATTGTGGTGAAAGACAAAGCGTTAGTACAGAGAGGGTGTTAATTGACAGACAACTGAACAGCCCGGTCCCAAGCACAAGCATGAAAAAAACAGTGGGTAGGCACAGTAGAAACAAACTAAATAAAATAAAATAAAATAAAATAAACATATAAAAAATAACAAAAATAACAAAAAATAAAAAGAGGGGCTGTCATGCTCTCAAATTATTGAACTCAATGTTCAGTCTGGCAGGCTGTACCATGTCTAATCATGCCCCTAATCTAGCCCCTAACTAGTGGCTAGCAATTGGACGACACTATGCCAGCTCCAAAAGTATTAGGAGGTACTTCACTTGACCTCAATATTCCTAGACTGGGGAAAAGAAAATCCATCAGACTCTCACTCCTGATTACTGTCCGTTGACTCCTCTTAGAAAGTATTTATGTCTGGACATTGGAAAAGATAGAATGAGCACAGCTGCTGTGTCTACTTACGCCAAATACCCTGCAATTCCTCCTGTCTTGGCTCACTCATGAAAAATAGGCATTCGGCTATTGTGCAGAAAGCCTCTGGTGTTTATGAAACCATCTTCCATTACCAATGTCAGGAGAGCTGATTGGATGATAAAGGATTGCTTCAAAATGTCACCAATTTAATTCAAAAATGCCACACTGCCATTATCAGTGAGTTCAGATAAAGTTAAATTCTGTTTAGAGAAAACAGTGTCAGTGTCCCAGTTCACTTAGCAGGTAATTGAAGGAATAACATTTCAACTGTAATTAAGATACAACTCACATAGTAAAAGCCTGGTCAATAATTTTTCATTGCTTGTATCAAAAAGAACACTACAATGAGCCTCACAGATTTCTGAAAACCAGCAGCTCCAGTTCTAAATCTCTTAATCTCTGTCTGAATCCTAAATGACCCTCTTAATTACACCTTTAAAGAGCTTTCCATTCAACAACAGGAAACAGCTAGTCTTCGGAATGTGATTAATTTATTAAGAATGCAGTTAGGTTCAGGTCAGGCTCACAAGATGTCGGAACAAAGCCCTAACTGGCTGATTACCGTCACTTAATTCCAACTAGATTTTTCCATTTCAGTAAACTGCCACGAAACTAATATTGAGTCCGACTATATTCAACATAGTCAAATTTCTGAGATTGTGCGACTGCATACCAAACAAGACTTCCTTCTAAATCTGATCCATTGTTACTGGATAAAACCTTCAGGAGTGAGGAGTGAGCAGTTGACCACAAATGTCTATCTGCACAGGAGATGCTAATTAACAACAAATGTGGCAAAAGCAAGTTTATTAATGAAGCAGGTTTTATCCATGTACAGATTTTCCTACATTTATTTTAATTATTCAAATAAGGGCGGCACAGTGGCGCAGTGGTTAGCACCGCAGCCTCACAGCTCCAGGGACCTGGGTTCGATTCCGGGTACTGTCTGTGTGGAGTTTGCAAGTTCTCCCTGTGTCTGCGTGGGTTTTCTCCGGGTGCCTCCGGTTTCCTCCCACAAGCCAAAAGACTTGCAGGTTGATAGGTAAATTGGCCATTATAAATTGTCACTAGTATAGGTAGGTGGTAGGGAAATATAGGGACAGGTGGGGATGTTTGGTAGGAATATGGGATTAGTGTAGGATTAGTATAAATGGGTGGTTGATGTTCGGCACAGACTCGGTGGGCCGAAGGGCCTGTTTCAGTGCTGTATCTCTAAAAAAAAAAAATATCTGCTTCTAGAAAGTGAATCTGTTACATTCAGATGCAGTGAAATCCATGGATCTAAAATAAAGCTACACATTTTGGACTGCATATTCCGATGCAATAGAACTTCGACTCCTCCCTGTCCCCGGTGAATGCCACCTGCCATTGTGAGCATGCCACTGTGGGTGGAGTGGAGGATCTTCAAGATGCTGCATACTTGAAAGTTTGCTGAAAGCATGTCTTGAAGGAGCTCAGCAAGAAGCAGAGGAGGAACAGGAAAAGGAGCCTGGATCTTCTGCTTCATATAGTGCCAGAACTTTATTCCACACACCATCAATCATTGTTCCTCTCCTAAGCACCTATCCGGACATAACCTGCCAGGAATATTAAGTGTTGAGTCAAGAGGGTTGTCCACATGATAATACACTGAACATGAGTGAACAGAAGGAGCCAGGAATAGAACAAGAGGCACAAGCTGGTGTCTAGTGAGTCAGGTGACATCTGGCCCTGGCTCAGGCGCTTTTAAAAGAAAGATGCTCGCAGAGCATGTGTAAAGACAATGGGGATGATCTCATGGATTGAGCATAAGGTGTCAAGTGATATTTTGATTTCTCAACGGCGTGATTCTTTTTGTAATTTAATTGGCGGCATGTTTGTGGCGGTGCAGGGCTCACCCTGTACTTTGGCAAGTTTCAGCTTTCCATGCATTAGCATAGCATGAATACTCATTACCCTATAATAATTTCAAATTAAGTCCTACTTGCCAGATTAAGTCAGCAGCGAATGGGAATCTCATGGCACACGGTTCACGTTGGTTTAAAGATGGCGTGCACCAGTCGGCTTTGTGCAGTTGAGTCTGAGGTCAGTGGTTTTCTTTCTTGAACTCTTCGGCATAAGGAAGGTCAACATTGAAATGGATGTTTGGCTCCAGGCTCGGGACCAGCAAGGGTGATTCTTTAGTGGGGATGGCAGGGATGACATCGGGGAGAACACAGGGTGGGGTCTTGATTGGCTGGAGGAGCAGGGGAGGGTAACCAGGGAGAAGGGTGGGGTCACAGGTGGCTGGAGGAGCAGAACAGGGAATGTTTTTGCGTCCAGGGTATGTCCTAGGTATAGTTGATGCTGCATTAGGCTGGGGGCAGGGGATTGGGGGGGGGGTGGGTTGTTCTGCAAAGAGAACAGTGATGGTCATGACGGACCTAAAAGGGAGAGGTGAGTGCTGTTTAAATCGGGGTGCTGTGGGGCAAACTCAGGGTACTGGCTGGCGGAGAATACAGTCACAGTCACGGGGGCAGTGGGATTCAGTAGGGGGGAGGTCAAGATTAAGGGTTGGGTATTCAATATCATCATAAGGAAGGGAACAGGACTTGAACGATTTCTAGTTAAATTTTTTGAGGATCAAGGGTTAGAGTGGGCATGGATGTAGGAACAGGAGGGAGTGATGGTATGTATAAATTTATAGTTATGCGGTCCAAAGTAATGGAGAGAAGGTGCAAGGGTCACAGAGGAAAGGTGTAAGGTACCGTTGGGTGCATCAAGGGTGATGGGTGCAGCCTGGAAGGTGGCAGGGGGAGGTTATCACATGCATCATTTTGCCAAATGATACTGTAAACCACCTGGCCATTCAAGGATTTTAAATCAATTGGGAGGAGGCCAATGATGGGTGGGTGGATTTCAGGCTGTGTGCAATGTGAGCCGCCTGTAAGCTATTTGCTCATTACTTCAATGTTAGAGCACCATGGCAAAATGCAGGTGTATTTTAACACTGGTCTGATTTTAATAGTTGCAAAGATGCAAAGACACGGGTCTCATATACCCAATTTTTCTCCTATCATGGGAGGAAGAACAGAGGATGCAACTGAGGAGGGCTCTTGCAGCTCAGCGGCTAATGCCGCAATGCCAGCAGCAGGCAGCACAAGAGCGGGAGGCTGCTCGGAATGAGGCCATTCAGGGAAGGTATTATAGAAGACTGGTGCTAGCATGCCAGCGCATCTTCAGGACAAGGACAAACTACCTTCAGATGTCCAAGAGGCAATGCGAGAGACGCCAGAGGATGTCATGTGAGTTGGTCACTGAAATTTGTGTGATCATTCTGCAGGACCTGCAACCGTGTGGTTCCGGTGGGAATCCCATGCCAGTTGCCCTCAAGATTATTGCTGCACTTAATTTCTTTGCTAGTGGTGCTTTTCAGAGCTCAGCAGCTGACAAATGTGGCATCTCACAGGCAGCTACTCATAGGTGCATCAAAGAGGTTACCCGTGCCCTATTCTGTCACGCCAATCTATTTCCCAGTGGACGAGGACAGCCAGTCTTCAAGGTCAGCAGCCTTCAGCACCATTATTCAATTCCCTAGAGTGCAAACGATGATCACTTGCACTCATGTAACCATCACAGCTCTCTGGCACCAGTCAGGTGCATTTGTATATCGCAAAGGCTTTCACTTTTGAACGTTCAACTGGTTTGCGACCACATGCGAAAAATCATCCAGGTCTGTGCTCACTTCCAAAGGAGTTGCCATGACTTATACATTTTGAGCAATTCATAGTTACCAGGAATTTTTGAAGCACCAGCTCAAGCCGACAGCTGGATCCTGGGTGACAAGTGCCCTTTGGACACGATTAATGACACCAGTGATTCTTCCCCAAAGTGCATCAGAAGAGCAATACAATGCTGCTCACTTATCCACCAGAACCATTTTTGAACACACACAGGCCTGCTGAAAATGCACTTCCACAGTCTTGACCAGTCTGGAGGGGCTCTTCAGCATGCACCACAGAGGGTCTCATGAATCGTTATCTACTGTGCCCTGCACAACCTGGCAATGCAACGCAGACATATTTTGCATGCGGAGTAACAGGAGGAGCAGCAGTCCTCCTCAGGTGAGAATGAGTTTGAAGAGCCTGAGGAAGCAGACAATAATATGATGGAGAAGTTTATGGATTTAGGGCCATAGAGACACGTGCTAGGGACATTAAAGAGAACCTTATCTTTGGATGTTTGGCAAAGAGTGATGCACGTACCTAACGAAAACAAGAAAATTTACCCTCGTAAAATGTTCAAAATACATCCGCCACCTGCTTCATTGCTGTAATGTAGAAGCACGCCTCGAGTAACATCAACAATTGTACCTGCAGTGGAGATGACCTTAACACCTATTCTGCTTTGATCATCATTATAAACTACCTGCATCTCTATGGTAATAGTATCTGGCATCCAGGCATTTCCCCTGGAACGTAAGATACTGCACCGTTACAGCACTTTGCTTAGACCAGCACATTAAGACCAATCTGGGTTGCAATGGAGATGCAGATACTACCATAGAGGGCTTGTAAGAGAGGGCCTGCAGAACTTGCATTGGAAGGCATGTCACTAAGGAATACTGCGAAAAATCTTCATGTAACAAGCAGCTGTCATTGAAGACTGAAGGCGCAAGTGTCAACTGTAGTAACACATGGTAATTCTGTCAAATCCTTTGAAAGCATAAATGCGTGCTAGCTATAAGGCAACCATAATCATTATTCTCTTCAAATCGCTAACTTCAAATGATCAATGAAAATGTATGAAAAAGCAAATCAAGTAAATGTATTTCAAACTATTATACTTTGTTTTTACGCAATCATAACCACCCATGCCACCTTCATGCTCCTAATTCCTTTATTTTTATTTTTCTGCCTCTACTTCTAGGTGCTACCTCAATATCAGTAGCTGAGGTGGAGGCAGTCTGCTCAGTACACTACCCCGTTGGCCTGGATAACCATGGCGGACGTCCTCTGGAGGTATGATGCCTTGAAGGCTCCATCCTACTGGGGGGCTCCAGCACGGGTGCTTGATCATCCCCTGTGGGCTTGTCTGCTGGAGGTAAGGGGGTCAATATTGGGGGGGGGAAGAGGAGACGCTGCTTACCCTGAGGCCGTCCTGAGAGGAAAGCCCTGGGGCAGCTGGCATGCACTCCTCTTCCAATTAGATGCACGATGGCACCGGTCTATCTCCCTGAGGGGAAGGGGCACCCAGAGCGAGGTCAAGGTTCCTCGTCCCCCTCTTACTTAGCCACTGCTGCATAGAGCCCATGGCCACAGCGATGGAGTGCAGATCAGAGCACATATGACTCAAGTGCTCAACCAGACTCGCTATGGAGCTTGCCAAGATCTCCACTGAGGAAGCCATACTCTTATATGCCTGGGACATGGCTGACGTCATAACTTGCATGGATTCTTCCATGGCACACGCAAAGCCATGCATGACCTTAAGCATCTCCGACATCTCTTCCACATGGCTTTGCTGCACATCCAGCAGACTTCTCATAGCAACAAACAAAGGATCATCATGAGTGTGGGGCTGAGCAGGGGCCTGGTCCCCAACTGTTCTCTGATTGTCAAGGGACCTGACTGCAACATGCTCCCTCAGCTGCTGGGACGTGTCTGTGTCATGACCACCACATTGTGACCCACATTCTTATCTTGAACCCCTCGTGAACTGTGTGGATGTATCTGCACAGGTGGAGATGGAAGTAGAGGCAGGTGATGGTGCACCTGCTAGGGCATTGACCGCATCTTCCACGGAGGTGGTGGCTTGTTCCTCGCGGTGTTCAGTTGGTCAATGCAGGTGCCTACAGTGGCAAAACAAACAGAGACACATTAAGCATCATTACATCAAGAGGTCAAGACTTTTAACACACAGTCCTCTTGTATTCACATATGGCTGCAACAGTAAATTTAACATTTCATCCTTATGCCTTGATGACCCTGCGTCTCCATCAACAATTGCTCTACCTCCTTGCTCTCCAGCCAACTCTGCTGCCTCCTTCTCTGCTAGTGTCAGTATTCTTAAGTCGGGCACTCTTCCACCCGTTTTGGTCTGCTCATGCTGATTATTGGGACTGTTTATCCTGCAGGAGAAGGTGCTGATTTAATGTCAAATGATGCCTCAGAAACATTGTTCACATGCATTGACATCACTCATTTTGGACTGGCATTCGCACGCTGCTTCCAAACACAAACATATGCCACACTTACGCATTCCGCATAATCATGTGGTATTTGGCACCAAGGCTGATCAGGCATTTGAATGCATGTCATGACTGCCCACTGTGATAAACACGCTGGGCTCAGTTTTATTAGCATGCTGCGCATCACGGCACAGCGCTTTGAACTCGGTGGCGTTCCGACACGGAAGCGCCGCCGCTGAGCTCCTGTGATATTTCGCGCGGGAGCTCATTCAAACAGAGCGGGCAGAATGGCCGCCCCTGATGACACAGAGGGGGCGGCCATTGTGTCCCCGGCAATGGCGTCTGGCGCCACCGCGCAGGAGCCACTGCCAGTTTTAAAGGGCTTTGAGCCCTTGGATGAAATTTTAATATTTAAAGGGGAATTTGTTTACACCTCATTTTAAAATTTTATTGAAACCTGGAAGCCCTTTCAATCCACCCCCCCAATGTTTGTCTGTTTTAGGGCCACTGACCCTAAATAAATTTTATTGACATTGTGAACATTCCCCCCCAACATTTTCCCTTCAACCCCTTCCCACCATCCCCACAGCCAATCAAAAGTGTTTTCCCTGCTCCGTCCCCCCTCCTGCCCTGAAAGTTTCAGTCCTCTCCCCTCCCCACCAGTGTCTCACCTCGTACGGAGTTCCGAAGGTGCGCAAGTTGCGGCCAACGGCCATAAAATTGGCGTGGGACGGCCACTGTGACCAGGTCAGTTAATCTGCACTTTGTTTTAATGAATTTTAACATTTTAATGAAGGGCCCATCTCTTGGTGGTGGTGGGGTGGGGGGGCTGCTGTACGGGTGCCCAGCTGCCGCTGGTAATATGCGGCGGAGCCTTCTCGGCATGGTGGTGGGCCTCTCCCGCAAGTATTTTATGGGCCACCCCCGCCACAACCCCCGACATCGAGAGGCTGGTAAAATTCCGCCCACTGTCACAGAGCCAAGGTGCAAAACACTTGTACAGCTTCGGCAACATCACTTATCCTCAGAGATCTGAGGAAGTTCACCACCTCCATCCAGGCTGCCTTGGTCAGGCGGGGGGGTCTTTTGAGTCCATCCCTTGGGAAGAGGACTCCTGCCTTTCCCTGACGGCCTGGAGGAGAGCCAACAGGGAGGTATCACTGAACTGTGGGGCAGGATGCTGCCTACTGGCTGCCAATACAGTGCTGGTGTGAGGTGTGATGGTGAGAGAAGTCAAATATAAAGGGGAGTTGTTGCTGGAATGGAAGAGACTGTAAGAGATGAAGGAGTGAGAAAAAAATACTTGATTTAAGCAAGATGAAAAAATATGTCCTAGGTGAGATGAAAGACCGGGCAGGCTGCTGAAGCTCCAGGCAGAATGTTTTGTAGCCGTGGCATTAATGGTGCTTTGCAGATTGACGGCACATTCCAATGAATATCCGTCCCCGCTGCATGATCGCATGTGTTTTCCGTGCCCCTCCGCCACCATTTAAATTTACATCCATGATCACGTGGGAAACACCAATTAGTGTGGAAGCAGAGCTGCCGCCAACCTCTGGTTCTGCCATCAGAGATGCTGCGGGATGCATAAAATACTGCCCTGTATGTGGGAATGGGACTTTTCCTCTAGGAATCCCTGCAATATCCACTATTTGAGAAATTTAATTAACCAATAACAGCATCTAAACATCTTAATAAATTGAAAATGAGTCTCTAAACCTTTCTAAGAAACAAACTGGTTGCTAATCTAGATGTGCAGGTTGACAGCTATGCCTCTGAAATTATCCAGGAAATCTCCATCTCACGAGCTGAGTGCGCAGGTTTTATTGGCCAGCCACTCAGGCCATAGGCTAGAAAATAAGTCTAGAAACATAACCCCAACAGAGTAAGTACCATTGACCAGAAACTGAACTGGACCAGCCACATAAATACTGTGGCTACACGAGCAGGTCAGAGGCTGGGAATTCTAAGATGAATGATTCACCTCCCAACTCCCCAAAGACTTTCTACCATCTGCAAGGCACAAGCCAGGAGTGTGATGGAATGCTTTCCAATTGCCTGGATGAGTGTAGCCCCAACAACACTCAAGAAGCTCAACACCATCCAGGACATAACAGCCCGCTTGATTAGCACCCCATCCACCACCTTCAACATTCACTCCCGTCATGACACACAGTGGCAGCAGTGTGCATCATATATAAGATGCACTGTAGCAACTCACCAAGGCTCTTTCAACAGCACCTTCCAAACCTGTGACCTCTATCACCTAGATGGACAAGGGCAGCAGATACATGGGAACACCACCACCTGCAAGTTCCCCTCCAAGCACACACCATCCTGCAACTCCCTTCATAACAGCACTGTGGGTGTACCTACACCTCAAGGACTACAGCAGTTCAGGAAGGCAGCTCACCACCTTCTCAAGGTCAATTAGAGATAAGTAATAAATGCTGGCCTAGCCAGCGATGCCCACATCTTATGAATGAATAAAAAAAGGCACATCAGGTTGGCTCACTGCCGGGTTCCTGCTTCAGAGGAATCTTGCCAGAGGCAGGGTAAACATGGCAGTGGCTATCTGCCCTGCAGCAGCAGGTAGACAATTGCTCCATCAAGGCTCCAATTAGGGTCAAGTTGATGACGGCACCGGGGTTTTCCTGAAGTTGAACCGGCTTCCTGCTGAGGCCGGAGCCTGGCCGACATGGAGGTGGCCGACGGCAGGCAAGGGAGCCACTGACACCTCCTCTCAATGCCCCCATAACAGAGCTGCTGGGTTGAGAATGCCACAGGTTTCGCACAAGCAATCCGGTGGAGGGACTCCATCTTCACAATTATAGCATGACAGCTGTGACCATTCTTTATTTTTAAGTTTTCAGTAGGCGTCAGAGAGCACCTCCAATTTAATGCGCCCTCGTGCTCCCCTACCTGCCTCAGCAGCGCTGACCTCTCCGCGGTGGTGCTGATGGCTGTCCACAGCTTCAGGGTCTCTGATTGGGCCTCCCACCTCAGGAGCATGCCCACTGTCCTGGCAGAAAATTTGAAAGTTGGTAAGATTCTTCCCACCAAGTCTGCAGTGTGTACCATCATTGCAGCAACTTGCCAAGGCTACTTCAACAACATCTCTCAAACCCATAATCTCTACTGCCTGGAAGGTCAAGGGCAGCAGGCACATGGGAACACCACCAGCTCCAGATTCCCCTCCAAGTCACACACCATCCTGACTTGGAACTATATCACCGTTCCTTCACTGTCGCTGGGTCAAAATCCTAGAACTTCCTACCTAACAGAACTGTGGAAGCACCTTCGCCAAACAGACTACGGCACTTCAAGAAGGTGGCTCACCACCACCTGTTCAAAGGCAGTTAGGGATGGGTAATAAATGCTAGCCTTGTTAACGACGCCCACATCCTGTGAATGAATAAAAAAAATTTCCTCCCCAAACCATCATTGAACCTGATGCAAGGTCAGAAAACATTTGATGGTGTGGAAAAACAATAAAGCAGGAAACGACTTTCACCTGCCAGGCATGCAAGATAATAAAAAATAATCACAAAGTACACACAGCTACTCATTTAACACTCATACAAAGCAAACAGTAACTTGATTTAAAACATTACTCTACTTTTGTCCTTTCTGCTCCTTGTAATTCTAGCTAAGTAGAGCACAACAACATAGAGCAAGTCCAGGTCACCTCCTTAAATCTTTTCTGGCTATTGCACAGGTGAATTCAGTTTACACTGACGACCCTGCACAGTGACAATGTGATGCAGTGGACCACAATCCTTCTACATATTTTGACTACCTTGTACTGTAAGTTTCCTCCTGAAACGATAAGGCAGTAAAATCATTGTTTCAGAATCCCAATGCTTCAGTGTCAGACTACATATTCTCAGAATATCCTCTGAGATGCCCCAGCTCCATCACCATAACTTTGCTTGAGGTATAGTGGAATTACTGTCCATGTAACAGGTTACCAGCCTGTTCTTCTCATCGAGGCAGCAGTGGGTAGTACTCCTCCTAACTGAGAGAAATAACCTACAAAATGGGTATAGAAAGATGTATTGCCAGTATTGGTTGTATGTTAGAGGAGTTGACCTATGGGGCCAATTTAACTCATCCCAATGTCCTATGTGCACCAGGTTCTGTGGTTTTGCAAATGATACACATTTCTGGGGCAGGACAGGTGGGTGCACCCGCCGAGAAGTAGACCCATCTTTAAATTATATTAAGATGATGGAAAAGTGGAATCAAAATGCCTTCTGTGCCATTTTTCATCATTAATGCTGGTTTTAAGGAAGCTAATTCAAATACCCATAAAAACTCGATGTTCGCAGTTGCCAGGCTGTGCCTGAATTAGAAAGATCATTATTGAATAATCATTCATTGTTGCTGCAATATGTTTTGTGGGTATTATTGAAAACCTGTATTTACCTTATTTTGGGTGGTTGAGCTGCACTGTGTGGGACCAGCAGATTTGTAAGACTGGTTTGGGAGGTACATTTTTCAGCTGCCAGTATTCCCTTTTGTACAATGAACATTCCTCTCGACAACGACTTGCTTTATTTATCACTTTTAATGTAGTGAAATGTCCCATATGTGCCTCAAAAGAAGGTAATCAGATAAAACCTAACACTGAGCCAAAGGAAATATCAGAATGGCTAGGTAGGATTTAAGGAGAGTCATAAAGGAGGAGAGAGAGAACTGGAGAGGTTTAGGGTGGGAATTATATAAAGATACGAATTAGGAGCAGAAGTAGGCCATTTGGCCCCTTAAGCCTGCTCCGCCATTAAATAAGATTATGGTTGATCCGTTTTGTGTTTCGAATTCCACACTCCCATCTACTCCTGATAACCTTTGATTCTCTTGCCCAACAAGAATCTATCTACCTCCGCCTTAAAAATATTCAATGACCCCCACCTCCATGACCTTCTGAGGCAGAGTTCCAAAGTTGTACAACCCTCTGAAAGAAAAAAATTCTCCTCATCTCTGTCCTAAAAGGGTGACGCCTAATTTTAAAACAATGCCCCTTTGTTCTGAAGTCACCCACAAGAGGAAACATCCTCTTCACATCCACCTTATCTAGACCGTTCAGGATCTTATAAACTTCAATCAAGTCTCCCCTCACTCTTCTAAACTCCAGTGAAAATAAGCCCAGTCTGTCCAACCTGTCCTCATACGACAACCCGCTCATTCCAGTTATCAAAATAGTAAACCTCCTCTGAATCGCCTCCAATGCATTTACATCCTTCCTTATATAAGACCAAAACTGCACACAGTATTCGAGATGTGGTCTCACCAATGCCCTGTATAACTGAAACATAACATCCTTACTTTCATTTTGAATTCCTCTCGTAATAAAAGATAGAATTCCATTAGCCTTCTTTATTATTTGCTCTACCTGCATACTAACTTTTTCTGACTCAGGCACTAAAACACCTAGATCCCTCTGCACTTTGGAATTCTGCAATCGTTCTCTGTTTAAGTAATACTCTGCTTTTTATTCTTCCTGCCAAAGTGAACAACTTCACATTTTTCCACATTATACTCCATCTGCCAGATTTTTGCCCACTCACTCAACATATCTTATCAGTCTGCAACCTCCTTATGTCCTCTTCACACCATAATTCCAGAGCTTCAGGCCTAGATGGCTGAATGCATGGCTGTCAATGGAAGGATGATGGAAGTTGGGGGATGCACAAGAGACTGTAGAGGAAAACAGAATTCTTGGAGATTGTAGGGATGGAGGAGTTTGCAGAGATAGGGAGGAGCGAGGCCCTCCAAGGATTTTAACACAAGAATAAGAATTTTGAAATTCCGTCTTTAGTAGACCGGGAGGCAATGTAGGTCAGTGAGCATAGGGGTGATTGGTGAAAGGGATGGTGTGTTAGGATACAAGCAGCAGGAATTTAGATGAACTCATCTTTTTGAAGGGTGGAAAACAGGCGGTCAGCCAGGAGAACATTGGAATAGTCTAATCTGAAGGTAACAAAAGCATGGATTGGGATTTCAGCAACAAATGGCCTGAGACAGGGGTGGAGATGGGCATGGTTTGAGGTGAAAGCTGAGGTTCTTTATGCTGGAAAGAATATAGGGTCAGAAGCTCAGCTCAGGATCAAATAGGATGCCGACATTGCAAAACCTGGTTTAGCCTGAAACAGTGGCCATGGAATGGAGTTTGTGATGAGGAGCCAAAGGTAATGGCTTTGGTCTTCCCAGTGTTTAATAGAAGCAGTGGAGGATTGCAAAGAGGTGACAGTGAAGTAGAGCTAGGTGCCATCAGCACACGTGTGGCGTCTGACCGTCACATCTTCGAAAGTATTATTGAGGGTTAACATGTAGATGAGAAATAGAAGCAGGCCAAGAATAAGTCATTGTGGGACTCCAGAGGTAACCATGTGGGGGCAGGAAGAGAAATGATTGCAGGAAATTCCCTGGATAAAATTGGATCGATAAGAATGGAACCTGGTGAGGGCAACTGGATAATGGAGAAGTGTTTGAGGAGGATGTGCGATGAACCATGTCAAATGCTGCATATAGGTTTAGAAGGATGAGGAGTGACAGTGCACCATAGACATAGTTGCACAGGATGTCATTTGTCACTGTGATTAGGGCCATTTCAGTTCTATGGCTGGGACAGAAATCTGATTAGAGTTGCAGGAAAAATGAGCATGAATTTAGGAAATGATAACATGTTGAAGGATTTTGAAGAGGAAAGGAAAGTTGGAGATAAGTTTGTGGTTTGCAAGGACTAGTTTGCGAGATCAGGATCCTGCGCTCATCAGCAGTGGGTACGAATGACTCTCCAGCCAAGTGCTTCTTGCTCCTCCTATGCCATTTCCATCTTCTCCTGCTCACTGGTTTACCCATTATGCTCCGGTCAAACATACTAACTAAATTCATTGGGACGGATACAGTTATACTATTGCTTGTTAAAGTAAGATTGAGTGACAAGGTGCTTTGTGCAATGCCTCCAGTTCAGGTGGCCAAGCCATAGCTTTCTCTGACACAGAAAATGGAAAAGAAAGCTTCCCAACAAGTTTCCATTACAATTTATAGTCATAATTTATGGCTCAGAAGGAGGCCATTCGACCCATCGGGTCCATGCCAGCTCCCTACTGAGCTCTGCAGTCCCGCTCCCTGGCTCAATCCCTGTAGCCCTGCAAGTCTATTTCTCTCAAGCGGCTTTCATTTGAAGTCATCTCCACTTCCACCAGCCTTGTGGGCAGCGAGTTCCAGGTCATGACCACCCACTGCGTAAAAAAGTGCTTCATCATAGTCCCCCTGCATCCTTTGCCCAAAACTTTCAATCTGTGTCCCCCTAGTCCTTGCACCATTTGTTAATGGGAACAGTTTTTCCTTGTCTGACTTATCATAATCTTGTACATTTCTATTAAATCTCCCCTCAATCTCCTTTGTTCTGAGGAGAACAAACCCAGCCTTTCCAACCTAATTTTGTAACTAAAATCCTCCATCCCTGGAACCATTCAAGTCCTAGTATGGAACTGCTGATCAGTACAAGATTTGTACAGTGATTGTGCAATAAATAGATGCAGAGTGAAATAAGGAAATTAGTTCGACAAACCATGAGCTAAGCTAAGCCTCCTGTTTCCCCGTCTCCAATTTCTTCATCCAAGTCCCATCCTCAAATTTTCGAGGCTTGCTCATTAAGAGAGGATGTACAGCTTCATCAGATCTCTTCCGATAAGTATCATCTCTCTTGTTTTTATGCTATATAGATAAAGACATGCATTGCGTTGTTAACACTCGTGGCCAATCTTAGCACCCGAACTTGTGGGTTTTGGGATATCAATAGGTTTTGGAAAGATGCTGACATGCATATATTATAACTAGCAAGATCTTGTCTTGTGTAATTCTTTTCTGAGGGGAGTCCTGAGAACAGGTAATGCCAAAAAATGCACAATACAGCCTAAATGGCATTTAGAAACACGGCAATGAAATCCATGTGTAGGAGTAACACGTTTATGGGAAAGACAACAATATATATTAGATGAACATGCAATACAGTAGTCACCAACCTTGCCACTCCGAGTAACTTTTTAATGCCACTGTACCCACATCCTCTGGGGAGTGCTGGTCACATCTGCCAAGCACCATGCAACATCATTTTGAGCACCCAGCAGCCACCCTGGGGCAATGGCACAATTGTCCTGAGCTGTACTTGCTGCAAAGGGACTTCTACTGCCTCATTATCCAAATGGGGTGTCATCTCTTTGCAACACTGTAGCCAGAAAACCTTTACTTGCCACCACTCCAAATCATCCGATTGCATCCCACTGTCGGACATGCCCTAACCCCCAAGCATTAATCCCACCCAGTACATAAGGTTGAGTGAGGGGGAGGAAATTCAGTCCCATATTGCATTGTGCAATTCACAGACCCTTATCATCACATTTAAGAAAGTACTGTCTGTTCTAAAAAGCTAGTGATCCACTGTACTTTTTAAAGCTTTGAACAACTAAAATCAACTTCACACAGCCATTATTTCTTGCACCATCTCATAGAGTCATACAGCACAGAAACAGGCCCTTCGGCCCATCATGTCCGTGCCGGCCATCAAGCACCTAACTATTCTAATCCCATTTTCCAGCACTTGGCCCGTAGCCTTGTATGCTATGGCGTTTCAAGTGCTCATCTAAATACTTCTTAAATGTTGTGAGGATTCCTGCCTCTACCACCTCTTCAGACAGTGCGTTCAGATTCCAACCACCCTCTGGGTGAAAAGATTTTTCCTCAAATCCCCTCTAACCCTCCTGCCCCTTACCTTAAATCTAAGCCCCCTGGTTATTGACTCCTCCGCTAAGGTTCAGCTTTATCTAAGGTACAACACCAACTTCTAAATCTATTCCCTCATACTCACATGATATGATCACCTCTTTTGTGTTTTAATGAGAAGTTTCTCATCTTCTCTTCTACTCTCTTTTAATCTTGCTAGAATCCTGTAATATTGGCCTTGGCCCATCACCTTAATTTAAAAAGTCCTGTTGGTGTAGTATTGTGTGATGTATTATGCTACCAAAACCAAAATAGTTTCACATCATATTCATCATTGTTTTTATTTACAGGTTAACAGACAATAAAATCTTCAAACAGATTGCAAGGCTTCCCATTTGGCAAAGTAAAACCACAATGTCAAGCATTGAAAGGACAGTGTATCTTAATAAATAAAGTAGACATCAGTAATTTACAATGCATTATGCTTGACTTTCACGAAGTCATCCCTACAGTGAGTATTGGTCATTTAATAAATAAGAATAAAAAAATTAAGACTGAGAAGCATATTGTGAATAATGAATCTGTTCTCTAGATTATTATAATAGTCCTTCTCATGAGAATACATCCACTTTGATTCATGATTGTCATTTGGTTGAATTGATGTGTATTCTTGTGATGGATGCAGACACAAAATCAATCCTGTCCCATTCAACGTTGTTTGGTTGCAGGTCAAGATTTGTTCATTACTCTTGCATATCAATAATACCTGGTGACAAAAGAATTACATTATAAAATGTAAGTCAGACATCAAATAAGAATTAATGGGAGTAAAGAGAAAAATTGTGGAGGTTATTTATATTATTATTTATATTATTTTAATGGTTATACTGCCAAAATTGAGAATCCAAAGACAAATAGACAGATGCTGAAACAGAAGAGCTCAATATAACCATAAAAAACTATTAAACAAGAAAATTTCAGATCTTTTCCCCAGTTTTCTTCCCTTCCCATCCCTCCTGTAGCCATTGACTGTTTGTTGGAATATGGTCCCACATGTACCCTCCAAAACCTCAGCCAAGTATGTTGTCATTAATGTGCATGCTTCCATAGTAAGCCACAGCATGCTATTTGATCATGAGAGGACATCATAGCTGAGTCCAATCCTGTCCTTGTCCAAAGTCCACAGATGCAAATATTAATGCAGGAGGTCACTAGGTAACGTTGCAGCACAAACATGAGCTAATTTTTCCCTCACTAACCTAAGACCAATTGTAGTGCCCTCACTACTGTTGCTGCTGAAATCAACTAGCTCAAACAAAATCGAACATCTGTTTGAAAAACGATCAGTGCAAATTCAAGCATCTAATTCAACAAAATACAAGGTTATTTATTTTGACTTGTACTGTAACACCTAATTTACACCAGCAGATCAGGCACACTGTATCTTATATACTCAAGATGCCAAAGAAAGGATCAGGTTGCGTTAGAGTTTCCATTACCTCATTTAAGTAAAGAATCCTGTACTTGCAAGTAAGTGATATATTTCTGAGGGTCCACTACCAGCAGAGAGCCTGGCTGGTGGTGAAAGTAAGTCAGCTAATCAGGGTTATGCTGTGATGTTAGAGCCCTATCTGTAAACCATGTTCATTACAAGCAAGACTACACTGGCAGCAGATCCTCAAGAGATTACCTTAATTGCTCTTTTTATGTCAACAAATCTCTGGTGAGGCTTCCCCTTGTCTTCTCAATGACCTACATTCAACTATTCCATGGTATCAGTCTACAGAGCTAATAAATATTAATACAAAT
This sequence comes from Heterodontus francisci, assembly GCF_036365525.1. NCBI lineage: Eukaryota > Metazoa > Chordata > Chondrichthyes > Heterodontiformes > Heterodontidae > Heterodontus > Heterodontus francisci. The sequence goes on along the minus strand of NC_090395.1, from coordinate 42,247,443 downwards.
ATAATGAAGCCCTATTAAGTTGGGAAACAGAAATAAAAAAAACAGTTGCATGTATATCAGGGTTAAGTATTAGCTATTAATAATTCCATTATTAAGCATGAGAGGTGAAAATCTGGAAACAAATTACCTATAAAGGATGACATTTTTCTCAATGCCAGCACTATATTGTTTTGAATATTTAGTTTGCTTTACCTTATTAACATGTTTAGAAATGTTACTGAATCACAACACAAAATGGAATTTTAATCGTATTAGCAGTTTTACTGCATGGAAACTGTAATGAGACTAGACCCCCGGATCCATAAAGCTTACATCAGTGTGGCAAATGTAACTGCATTTGCTGGCAAGTATTGAGCTGAATTTTATCATCCCTCTGGGGATGGGCAGAGTGGCAAGGGGGCCCATAAAATAGCAAGATAAGCCCGGGTGGGTGGGGTTCCAGGGGGTGGGGGCTGGTTGGAGTGCCCGTCACCTGCCCAAAGCCATTCAATTTTGGCAGGGGAAGGCCAAGAACTGCCTTTCCGCCCAGAGGCAAAGTGAGGTCCTTATGTAGTATCTTACGAGTGGCTGGTGGGAAGCCCGCCAAGTCAGAAGACCACCCAGTAGAACCAGGCGGCCTCCCTGCAGGCTGGGTGGGGGCCCTCCTGGTCGGGCAATCTGTTGCCCACAGAGTGCACCCGACGGCAAAGGTTGCCCCTGTACCAACACCACACACCGCCACTCTCAACAACCACCAGCAACCCCTCCACCCCCACCACTCAACAGGCCCTGCCACCTTGGCCCCGGCGAGCCCACCCCACTACCTGTTCTCTGGGTCTCCAGCATTGCTCCTGGACCTGAGCCTAATGCAGTACCAGCAGTGGTCACCTCCCCCAGTGGCACTTCTGGGACTGCTGAGCTGCTGGTGCTCTGATTGGCTGACAACCCTTGGAGGCAGGATCCCCATCCTTAAAGGGATGGGGACTCTGGCACCGGACAGTTAACTGCCTGAGCACCGTAAAATGCAGGCGGGCGTTCCCCAAATGGCTGAGGTGGGCTTCCCCTCGCCTTTCTGGCCCAGCATCGGGTTCCGCGCTGTCTGCATAAAATCAGAACATCTAATGTTTTGATCACATCAGATGTGTTCTGGGTATGGCAATATGTGAATAAATCAATAAGATATTGTTTAAATGTGTCTTTGAATGCTTGTTTATCATGATAATCAATGATTGTATCAGGAAATGGAATTCCCTCGTCCCTTCGCCCCCTTTGGTCATCCAGAGACAGCAGCAACTCACATCAGGTACAGAAAAGTAAACTGTATTGATGGATTTTCTATAGCTTCGTAACAATACATTTCACTCCCAGCCTCAGTAAAGCCCTACTGAACTGTAATAACAGTTTGGTTACTGATGAGAGTTTCAAAGCTAGGTTGTTGAAATAGTGTCAATATTACAGCTCCTTTAAAGCTGACTGGTGCTACTGATGAAGGTACAGACAGGAACGGATTGAAATTAGTGAATTATGGATGTCACCTGGTTGACATAATGTCACAACCCATAAAAACAATGCTGATGTTAAAGTGAAGGTTAGATTATAACCCTTAATGATACACTTGGAATCTTACTTTATATAAACGTCCACTTTAAAATTACTGTTGCCAAAATTGATAGATGAACCTTGATGTATTTATTTGGCATTTATTTTCCCATATTTTAACATGGGTATTAACTTGTTTATTTTAACATAAGTAAATGCCTCGATGATAACAAACCATCGAATATTTAATGAATACCTAAAACCTTCATCCCAATAGCACCAATAGGAACTTGTCGGCTCATTTTTTTAAATAGATAATATCTTTATCATTCTGGTAACAGCTCTAGAAATTTTGACTATTCTACTGAAATGAAACCAATCCTAAATTATGTTCGAATAAGCGTATTGTGCTGCTTTGTATCATAGTTACTGCAGGTTTAATGATTTAGCATAGATTGCATGGAAATTTTATTAACTGTAAACTACATGTGGGGAATTGAACCGAAACCTATTTCATTTGAAATCCTTAAAGAAACATGGCCATCTGAAATTTCAGGCTTGTGCGTAAGATATTCCTGGATGTACTATAGAGCATCAAGTTTGGGATGTTAAAGATAATGGAAGTAATGCTAGTCTACTGCAATTGTTAAATTAAAAAAATCTCACCATGTCAATTGGTAAACCTGTTTACATTAATTTTTGTTCTATTAGTATTGCACAGGTGAAGATTTATACCACAATCTCAATACTTGCTTCACACTATTTGGCATTTCAGCAATGACATGCAAATAGAAATTGCAAAATTATATTATACATGTTTCTACTATTAAACAGGGATAATCTATCCAGACTAGATTTATACCCAAGTCCCAGGTGGCAAACTAGTTACTGATCCACCACACTACTTTAATCCCTACTTTGAAATGATTTGTTTTTGCTTAGATAGCAAAACCAGTCAGACTGATGAGGTAAAAACAGAAAGTGCTGGAAATACTCAGCAGGTTTGGCAGCATCCGTTCTGATGAAAGGTCACAGAGCTGAAATGTTAATTCTGTTTCTCTCTCCACAGATGCTGCCAGACCTGCTGAGTATTTCCAGCACTGTTTTTATTTCAGATTTCCAGCATCTGCAGTATTTTGCTTTTATATCAGACTGATGATATGCTTTAGAGCACCAGCAATTTTCAAGAACCTGGGCACATGAAAAATAGTAGCAAGGTTACGAAAGCTGTTCTGCAGTATCACACCTACACACATTATTTTCTTTCATCATGCACAATACTGATTAATGAAGTTTGACTCATGCTGGGAAATATAATTATGATGTTAATAATGCTAATCTGTTTCCACATTCAGTCACATTCAAAGCAATCCATTCCCAGTACTAAGACTAGAGACATACCATCATGGTTAACACTATTCAGATCCCAGTGAAGCTGGCCATCCTAAACACCAGACAACAATATTTAATGAAGAGATCTTCAAGGTTATTTCTATTAATGAAAAAGTACAATATGAATAAAGGCTATTATGACACATAATGTAAATAGTACCTAATTACAGGGAGGGGCACACAGCAGTATTGCAGGATATAACTACGGGTGTGTACCACACCCACAATTGACAAAGAAATCAGTTAGATAGTGATAACTTCACACAGTGTTATCTGATTGATTTAAATCCTTAAGAAGCTATTGTACACAACATCAAAGAAGTTATCTTGCAATTACGCATTCTAAAATTGAGTGATGTATAACGAGTGGTTTTCTGCTTTAAATTAAAGCTATTTTGTGCTGGAATAATTTGGCTCCAACTGCATGTGTCAAGTTAAACCTGGATTCAAACTTAATGAACAACAGGGGTCAGTTCTCCTTTTGTCTTCCTCATTGGATATTGAATAAGGATGGAATTAGGTGGAATCTCTCCACAGATGCTGCCAGATCTGCTGAGCATTTCCATCATTTTCTGTTTTCATTTCAGATTTCCATCATCCGCAATATTTTTCTTTTGTTAATTGGTGAATTTACTGCACCAACATACAAGAATGTGGGATTCTGCAAATCAGCCATTCTATGCAAAATGCACAATTTGTTCCAAGCTACAGTCATGTGAATTAATGGCACCAAATGTAGGATCCACAAAGTGTGTGAAGCATTACACAAGTTACAGCATTTACAACTGTTTTCCTAACATTTAATACCACCATTCTTCTAAATATTAAAAGAACCGACTATCTTGAACTCATCTCGTAATATTAACAATAAATATATTAGTTTAGTTTAGTTTAGAGATACAGCACTGAAACAGGCCCTTCGGCCCACCGAGTCTGTGCCGACCATCAACCACCCATTTATACTAACCCTACACTAATTCCATATTCCTACCACATCCCCATCTGTCCCTATATTTCCCTACCACCTACCTATACTAGGGGCAATTGCTAATGGCCAATTTACCTATCAACCTGCAAGTCTTTGGCATGTGGAAGGAAACCGGAGCACACGAAGGAAACCCACGCAGACACAGGGAGAACTTGCAAACTCCACACAAGCAGTACCCAGAATTGAACCCGGGTCGCTGGAGCTGTGAGGCTGCGGTGCTAACCACTGCGCCACTGTACCGCCCAAAGTATGTTGGTATAAATTTTTTCTGTTTGAAATTTTATTTAAAATGTTAATTTGTTTTTATAATGAATTTAGCATCTTTATTTAAATAGCAAAGGAGGTTCATAAGAGTACATTAAATTTTGAATTTATATGGTGCCTGTCACATCCTTAGGATGCCCCAGCTCACTCAATATCCAATGAATTATGTTTGTAGGCTAACATGGCAGCCATCATGTGCACAACAAGGTCCCGCAAACAACAATATGATGAATGAACAGTTAACCTGTTTGCTCCTAATATTGCTCTGCACAATTATAAAGCAAGTATCTTTTGAAACCACTTACTTTTCAGTCCAAAACTTATCATACCACAACATAAACAATGCAAGTAGGAGCCTACATCATTAATAGCTAAGGGTATAAAGCAATTTCTCATTGTTAGTTACTGAATGCCTTATTTAAATATGAAATGTTGGGAGCAGAGATTACTTAAAAGATTGTGATCTCATTAAGGGGTTTCAGGTGATGCCGGGACACATAAAATTGAAGCCATACTTTATTTATTTAGAGATACAGCACTGAAACAGGCCCTTCGGCCCACCGAGTCTGTGCCGACCATTTATACTAACCTTACAGTAATCCCATATTCCCTACCACCTACCTACACTAGGGGCAATTTATAATGGCCAATTTACCTATCAACCTGCAAGTCTTTGGCTGTGGGAGGAAACTGGAACACCTGGCGAAAACCCACGCGGTCACAGGGAGAACTTGCAAACTCCGCACAGGCAGTACCCAGAATCGAACCCAGGTCCCTGGAGCTGGGAGGCTGCGGTGCTAACCACTGCGCCACTGTGCCGCCAACTGTGTACGAATATTATCTGAAACAAATGTGTCAGTCTTGTAATTATTTCTTCTGCCTTGGACTGTCACCTGACACTGAACTCAATCTCGCCACGATCTCCTTGGACCCCTCCTCTGTCTCTGATTTGTCATACTGCTTGTCTGACATCCAATATTGGATGGAGCAGAAATTTCCTCTTACTAAAGCTGTTGTCTTTGGTCCCTGCCACAAACTTGGTTCCCTGTCCACCATTTCCATCCCTGGCAACTGTCTTCAACTGAACAAGACCGATCATGAACTTGGTGTTGTGTTTGACCCAGAGATGAGTTTCCAACCACATATTTGCACCATCACCAAGACTGCCTACTTCCACCTTCGTGACATTCGACTTCAACCCTGCCTCAGCTCATCTGCTGCTGAAACCCTCATGCATGCCTTTGTTACCCATAGACTTGAGTGTTCCAATGCTGTTCTGACCAACCTCCCATCTTTCATCCTACACAAACTAGTGCTCATCCAAAACTCTGCTGCCCATATCTTAACTCACTCCGAAACTTGTTCACCCATCACCCCGTGCTCACAGACCTTCACTGGTTCCCCGTCTAACAACACCTCAATTTTAAAAGCCTCATCCTTGTTTTCAAATCCCACCATTGCCTTGCCCCTCTCTATCTCTGTAGCCTCTTCCAGCACTATAAGCCTTTTGAGATCTCTGTGCTCCTCCTATGCTGGCCTCTTGCACATCCCTGATGTTAATCGCTCCGCCTCTGGTGGCCGTGCTTTCAGCTGCCTGGGCCCATAAGCTCCAGAATTGTAAACTTTCTATGATTCTAGAGTCCCGTCCCTAAACCTGCTGCCCTTCACCCCTCTTAAAACTAATCCTGAAAACCTACCTCTTTGATCAAGCCTTTGGTCATCTGCCCTGATATCTCCTTCTGTGGCTCATTGTCAAAAATGTTTTTAATGATATTTCTCTTGTTAAGTGACTTGAAATACTTTATTACATTAACTGCACTATATAAATGTAAATTGTTATTACTGGCAATATACATGGAGGTTCTTCCTTCCTGTGTAACTTAGCTGAGTTCAGTATTTGTCTTGTGCCAGCTACCTATGCATGGTAAGAAAACTATGAACATGTCTCTATCAATGGTTGCAGTCAGTTCTTTGGAAAACTGGTACTCGTGATGGTTCATCAAATAAAAATCTTCCTTAATACTAGTATTTTCAGGAGCACCATGTTTACAGTTAATTCAGATGGCTGCGGCTGAGCTTTTAAAAAAATTAATATTTCCTGACTGAGACAAGTCAGGGTCCGAGTCCTGTGGAACTTCTTATCTCTGATTGTCACTGGTATCAATTGCCGAAAGCTGTAGTCTTTTGTTATGTCCAATTGCTAGAGTCGTTTCATTAAAATGGTACATACACATTAAAATCAGGTTTCAGGATATGTGAACCTTTGTCCCAATCCTACAATAACGAAATACCATAGTTTTTCTTTTATAACTAATGATACAGTCGGTTTTCAGTATCTTTCATATTTATGCAGTAAATTAATACAATTGCGAGCTTCTGTTCGTGTCGTGTTAGTTAGTTCCTCAATGATAGGAATGGCGAAAAGAAGTAGGGGGTACTTTAAATTGTCAGGGACTACCCGGCGTGACGATCGCCTGTTGATCAAGTTCCCTTCATATTGAGCAGGATCATTTTTTTTCATTCATTTGCGCGCTTACAAGAAAACGACGTGCAGGTTTTAGAAAGATGATGTGATTAAGTAAAGACGCTTTCAGGCCATGCACCAACTCACCTCCGGTGTCTTTGGATCAGGACATTGAGCTGATGGCTGTTGGTGTGCAGATGTGTGCCAGCTGTCTGGATTTCACAGACTGGATCGCCTGGCGGTTTTTAAACTGCACCATCCCCAGGGTGATCTCCGCATTCCACGTCGTGTCTTCCAGGCACCTGAAGTCAATTTCCTTGCTATCTGCCATCACGATGGTGAAGTAGACATATCTGCCTTTCCTCTCCACACAATCCACCGTCTTCATGTTTTCAAAGGACAGCACCTTGCATTTCGACCGACTTGTTTTCGGGTCGGAGATGCACAGTCCTTCGTCTGTCAGGACGCAGTTTTTCCTCTTCCAAAGCTGCAGCAAACCGTCGCTCCTTTTCTCCAACAGCCCTTCCTTTAGGATGGTTTGACCGTTCATTTCAGGCATGTTGTTTAATTCGGATCCTTCCCTTTGACTGAAAATTCGAACTGTGCTAAGAACTTGGGATGATGGCTCTATCTAGTTCATTTCCTCTCTCTCTCTCTCTTCTCTTTCCTTCTCCTCCAGTCTGTACTGGTCCGCTGCCTGGGATCTGTTACAACATGCCCAGATGGCTTTTTATTCATTTCAGCATTTCTTCGCCCAACCCTCTTCTGACGTTACCAAGATCAAAGGCATCCTCCTACGCAGCACTTAGTCAACATTGGCAGGCGGGGAGTGGGGAGTGGGGGGAATACCGGCAAAACTGTGTCCCCATGGTTTGGGAACATTTTATACCATCATCTGTTTCTGAAAAGCAGCAGCCCATGTCTTTAACGTCCCGCTATAACACACATATTCCCGCAGCATTTTAAAATATATAAATATCCCCTCTCTTTGCAAAATGAAATACGGTGCTATTACATCTTGTGAGCAATTCTTCCCAACCACTGTCAAGGGGATTTTTCTATTCTTTTTCACTGTTTCCCCATTAGACAAGCACGGATTCGGAGCTGTATAAAAGCTGCTGATGTAAATTATCATATATTTATCTGTTTTCATTCTGGCAGCCTGCCCTATGCATCTTTTTTCGTTTTGGGGCCAGCCGTTTACCCCAGTCTGTCATCTGCTGGGAAGGTTTATTCATTCGGCGGGCTGGGTTCATTCACTGGCTTTCCCGAATTATTCATTCCCTGAGCTTCTGAGAGCAAAAGTGCGTGTGAGATGAAGGCAGGACCCGGGTGGCGTGCTCTCGTCCTTGCTCGTGAGATGGTAAAGTGTGACTAATTGCCTTTGTGCTGCTTCAGCGGCACAATTCTACAATCGCCCTTGCTTTAAGGACGTTTGTGATCCACCTTCAGTCTTTTTGTGTTACTGACGGTGCTTTCTGCCCTGCTCTGAACCTTTTTTCCTCTTGAGATTTAATTTAGTGACCAGGCTCTTGTACCGCTGCTTTCTGTAAATAACCGACCTTTTGAGCCTATAACTCCTCCTTAACAAATTATTCTTCATTAAGGCAAAACTTACTGAAACAGGCTTTACAAGTTAGGATAGTTTGCTGAACTATTCTGTTCCATGTACAAAGATAGATTTTCTAGCAAGGTTCTGGAGAACTATTTCCGGTTATTAAACTGTCTCAGCTCATTTTTATAGAAGAATACTTATAGGGCCTTTCCAGGAGCTCAGGGCATTTCACAGTGATGTACAGCCAATGAAGTACATCTGTTTTGAAGTGTCATCCCTGTTGCAATGTAGGAATATTCCACTGGATGGCCTAACTTTAAAAATACAAAATGCATCATTATAGCACTGATAGAGACACTAGCTCCAAAGAACAGCTTAGATTTGACAGACCCAAAACTGTGGCGGTCACCCGAGCCATTTTCCGTTTTATCTGGAGATCAAAAATGGACTATGTCCACAGGGCCACGATGTTCAAACCTCTGGATAAAGAGGGAAAAAACGTACCCAACGTCGACTTCATCCTGAAGGCCTCTTTTGTGTACAGCTGCATCAAGCTGTGTATAGAATCCCAGTACGCAAACTGAGGTTCTACACACAGCTTGATGCAGCCGCACACAAAAGAGGCCTTCAGGATGAAGTCGACGTTGGGTACGTTTTTTCCCCCTTTATCCAGAGGTTTGAACATCATAGCCCTGTGGACATAGTCCATTTTTGAATATTGCGTGCAATTCTGGTCGCCACACTACCAGAAGGACGTGGAGGCTTTGGAGAGGGTACAGAGGAGGTTTACCAGGATGTTGCCTGGTCTGGAGGGCATTAGCTATGAGGAGAGGTTGGAAAAACTCGGATTGTTTTCACTGGAACGACGGAGGTGGAGGGGCGACATGATAGAGGTTTACAAAGTTATGAGCGGCATGGACAGAGTGGATAGTCAGAAGCTTTTTCCCAGGGTGGAAGAGTCAGTTACTAGGGGACATAGGTTTAAGGTGCGAGGGGAAAAGTTTAGAGGGGATGTACGAGGCAAGTTTTTTTACACAGAGGGTGGTGAGTGCCTGGAACTTGCTGCCAGGGGAGGTGGTGGAAGCAGATACGATAGCGACGTTTAAGAGACATCTTGACAAATATATGAATAGGAAGGGAATAGAGGGATATGGGCCCCGGAAGTGCAGAAGGTGTTAGTTTAGGCAGGCATCAAGATCGGCACAGGCTTGGAGGGCCGAATGGCCTGTTCCTGTGCTGTACTGTTCTTTGTTCCATCTGTCCCTGGTAATATGGGCTGTACCATACCACCTATCCTTAGTGGAAAAGTTTGTGCAGAAAAATACCTTTGACCACCAATCCATCAGTTAGTGATCGGCACGCAATGTCCTCAAAGCCCTATGGGAAAAGGAGATGGTGGATCCTGTGGGATGGTTCCCCGAGCAGACTGTCGAAGTCATTTGGCAGAATGCCTCATCACCAGAACTTTCAAACAAGCACCAAGACGTAACTTGGCTGGTGGTGAGAAGGACCCTTCCTGTCAGATCCATCCTGCACGCCCAGGGTCTCACCGCCTCCGCACGCTGCCCTCAAGGTGGCTGTGGTGGGGAAGAGACTGTTGCCCACCTCCTTCTGGAATGTGCCTTTACAAAGCAGGTCTGGAAGGAAATGCAGTGGTTTTTGTCGAGGTTCAGCCCGAGCAGCTCTGTAACACAGGAGTCTGTGCTCTACGGGCTGTTGCCAGGGACTCTCACCAAGATAAATATCAACTGTTGCTGGAGGACCATCAACTCAGTGAAGGATGCACTTTGATCTGCCCGAAACTTGCTGGTCTTCCAGAGCAAAGAGTTGTCCACAACTGAGTGTTGCAGACTGGCACATTCCAAGGTCCAGGACAACGTGCTGAAAGACGCATTAAAGCTTGGGTAGCCACCCCAAAGACTCAATGGGGAAAGGCACAGTGGCGTAGTGATTAGCACCGCAGCCTCACAGCTCTAGCGACCTGGGTTCAATTCTGGGTATTGCCTGTGTGGAGTTTGCAAGTTCTCCCTGTGTCTACGTGGGTTTCCTCTGGGTGCTCCGGTTTCCTCCCACATGCCAAGGACTTGCAGGTTGATAGGTTAATTGGCAATTATAAATTGCTCCTAGTATAGGTAGGTGGTAGGGAATTATGTAGGGACAGGTGGGGATGTGGTAGGAATATGGGATTAGTGTAAGATTAGTATTAAAGGGTGGTTGATGGTCGGCACAGACTCGGTGGGCCGAAGGGCCTGTTTTAGTGATGTATCTCTAAACTAAACTAAACTAAACCACTGTGTAAGGTCCTCCCGCCATAGTGAACGGAGGGGCTGGAACTCGTAAAACCCCTCGGGCTGTATGCATCAAAGTGTTTTTTTACTATGTAATGCCCATGTACATTGCATTTAAAATGGAATGGCAAGAATTGTGAGGCACTTCATATTTTCTGTGTCGAAAAAATCTGATCTCTATTGTACTTTCCGAAATGTGAAATTTGAACTGTTCTGTAATATATTTTTGCAAATTTTAACGAATAAAGTATATTTTTGGGAGAAAAAAGTCTGAATTATTCCACAGTTTGCACAAGTTCAAAGCCACTTTAGACCAATGAAAATAGTGCACTGGAGCTGACCTATAATGTATACTGCAGCATATGAGATTCACGTGGGCAACTATCGCGTTTTTACCACTCACATAGCCTTAATGTTCAGACCAAGAGACAACTCCACTTGATGGTATTTGAGACAGGAACCATATGTTAAAAAGGTTACCAAGTAACTTGTTAATTAAAGTGGATAAATCAATAAGTTTGCTCTTTTTGATATAAATCAGAGATAAATCTGATATAAGTTTGATATACAAACCTGAGCTTTGGTATATATGGCATATTTTCAAAGTGTGCAGATGATACACTGCTTGAAAATGTAGTAAACAATGAAGGGAATAGTAGCAGACCAGATGGACCTAGACAGACGGGAAAATGGGTGAAAACTGCTCACTATTCCTGGATTATCCTCGGATGCAAAGGTAACCCCCAGTTTCTTTTCTTGACTGCAAGCCATCTTCTCAAATACCACTCCCCTGTCTCCTCCAGCCTCGCCTCCAACAACATTTGTGAGGAAGTCATGGATATCTTTGTCACCAACATGGAGACATTTGATCAATTGCCTCTGCCACTTCCCTTCCTTCCCTTAGCCCACTGGGCTGAACTTTCTCTCGGGCTCTCTGCTGCTCTAGCCCTGAACTTGTATCTTTCTCCAGTTTCTCTCCTCTCTCCCCTCATGCCCTTTCTAAGCTCATCTTGTCCATGCGACCCTCCTCCTGCTCTCTCAACCTCATTCTCACTGAACTATGGACCACCCAACTTCCCTCCCTGGCTCCTGTGTTTGCTAACATTGTTAAACAGTGCACTGTCCTCAGGTTCTGTCACTCTCTGCTTCAAATCTGCCATTATCACCAGTCTTCTCAAAACAAAAACCTTGACCCCAACATCCTTTCAAATGACCAGCCCCTCTCCAAAGTCCTTGATCATGTTGTCATCTCCCAAATTCATGCTCGTCTTTCCTGGAACTCCATGTTTGAATCCCTCCAATCAGGTTTACAATCCTGCCACAGTACCGAAATGGCTCCGATTAAAGGCACAAATGACATCCTATGTGACTGTGGCAAAGGTAAACTATCCCTCCTTGTGTTTCTCCACCTGTCTACAGCCTTTGACACAGCTGATCACACCATCCTCCTCCAATGCCTCTTCACCATCATCCAGCTGAGTGGGCATTCACTCACAGGCTTCCATTCTTATCTATCTAATCATAGCCAGAGTATCACTTCTGTTCCTGATCCTGCACCATTACCTCTGTTTCCCCCAAGGATCTATCCTTGGATCCCTCTTATTTCTCATTTATATGCTATTCCTCAGCGACATCATCTGAAAACACAATGTCATTTTCCAGATGTACGCACACAACACCCAGCTCAACCTCACCATCACCTCTCTTGACCCCTCCACTGTTTCTAAATTGTCAGACTGCTTGCCCAACATCCAGTATTGGAGGAGCAGAAATTTCCTCCAATTAAGTTTTGGGAAGACTGAAGATATTTTTTTCGGTCGCTGCCACAATCTCCGCTCCCTCACCACCAACTCCATCCTTGTTCCTGGCAAATGTCTAATGCTGACCCCAAGATGAGCTTTCATCCACATATCCATGCCATCATTAAGACTACCTATTTCCACCTCCATAACATTGGCCACGTTCACCCACATTTCAGCTCATCTGCTGCTGGAACCGTCATCCATCCAAGCATTTGTTACCTCCAGACTTGACTATTTTAATACACTCCTGGCCAGCCTCCCATAGTCTACCCTCCATAAACTTGAGATCATCCAAAACTCTGCTGCCCATGTCCCAACTCGCACAAAATCCCTATCACCCATCACCCGTGTGCTCGCTGACCTAACCTGATTCGCAGTTAAGCAATGCCTCAATTTTAAAATCCTCATCCTTCTTTTCAAATCCTTCAGGGCCTGGTCCATCCCTGTCTCTGTAACCTCTTTCAGCCCAAATCTCTCCAAGACATCTGTGCTCCTCCAATTTGGCCTCTTGAGCAGCTCCGATTTTAATTGCTTCACCATTGGTGGCTATGCCTTCAGCTACCTAGGTCCTAAGCTCTGGAATTCCCTCCCTAAACCTCTCTGCCTCTTTAGCTTTCTTTCCTCCTTTAAGACACTCCTTAAAACCTACCTCTTTGACAAGTGCCATATTTTATTTTATAACGCCACTCTGAAGTCGATTGGGATGTTTGTTACGTTAATTTTTTCATAATCGTTCATGGGATGTGGGCATCGCTGGCTAGGACAGCATTTATTGCCCATCCCTAATTTTCCATGAGAAGGTGGTGGTAAGATGCCTTCTTGAACCGCTGCAGCTGGAAGAGAGTTCCAGGATTTTGACCCAGTGACAGTGAAGGAACGGCAAAATAGTTCCAAGTCAGGATGGTGTGTGGCTTGGAGGGGAAATTTCAGACGGAGGTGTTCCCATGTACTTGCAGCCCTTGTCCTTCTTGGTGGTAGAGGTTGCGGGTTTGGAAGGTGCTGTCTAAGGAGTCCTTGGTGCGTTGCTGCAGTGCATCTTGTAGATGGTACACACTGCTGCCACTGTGCATCGGTGGTGAAGGGAGTGAATGTTTGTAAATGGGGTGCCAATCAAATGGGCTGCTTTGCCTGGATGGTGTCGAGCTTCTTGAGTATCATTGGAGCTGCACCGATCCAGGCAAGTGGAGAGTATTCCATCACACTCCTGACTTGTGCCTTGTAGATGGTGGACAGGCTTTGGGGAGTCAGGAGGTGAGTTACTCGCCGCAGGATTCCTAGCCTCTGACCTGCTCTTGTAGCCACGGTATTTATATGACTACTCCAGTTCAGTTTCTGGTCAATGGTAGCCCCTAGGATGTTGATAGTGGGGGTTTCAGCTATGGTAATGCCATTGAATGTCAAGGGGAGATGGTTAGACTCTCTCTTGTTGGAGATGGTCATTGCCTGGCACTTGTGTGGCACGAATGTTACTTGCCACTTATCAGCCCAAGCCTGGATATTGTCCCGGTCTTGCTGCATTTCTACACGGACTGCTTCAGTATTTGAGGAGTCGCAAATGGTGCTGAACTGTGCAATCATCAGCGAACATCCCCACTTCTGACCTTATGATTGAAGGAAGGTCATTGATGAAGCAGCTGAAGATGGTTGGGCCTAGGACACTACCCTGAGGAACTCCTGCAGTGATGTCCTGGAGTTCAGATGATTGACCTCCAACAACCACAGCCATCTTCCTTTGTGCTATGTATGACTCCAACCAGCAGAGAGTTTTCCCCCTGATTCCCATTGACTCCAGTTTTGCTAGGGCTCCTTGATGCCATACTTGGTCAAATGCTGCCTTGATGTCAAAGGCAGTCACTCTCACCTCACCTCTCGAGTTCAGCTCTTTAGTCCATGTTTGAACCAAGGCTGTAATGAGGTCAGGAGCTGAGTGGCCCTGGCGGAACCCAAACTGAGCAGGTTATTGCTAAGCAAGTGCTGCTTGATGGCACTGTTGATGACACCTTCCATCACTTGACTGATGATTGAGAGTAGACTGATGGGACGGTAATTGGTTGGGTTGGACTTGTCCTGCTTTGTGTACAGGATATACCTGGGCAATTTTCCACATTGCTGGGTAGATGCCAGTGTTGTAGCTGTACTAAAACATCTTGGCTAGGAGCGGGGCAAGTTCTGGAGCACAGGTCTTCAGTACTATTGCCGGAATATTGTCAGGACCCATAGCCTTTGCAGTATCCAGTGCCTTCAGTCATTTCTTGATATCACGCGGAGTGAATCCAATTGGCTGAAGTCTGGCAACTGTAATGCTGGGGACTTCAGGAGGAGGCCGAGATGGATCATCAACTCGGCACTTCTGGCTGAAGATTGTTGCAAATGCTTCAGCCTTATCTTTTGCACTGATGTGCTGAGCTCCCCCATCATTGAGGATGGAGATATTTCTGGAGCCACCTCCTCCAGTTAGTTGTTTAATTGTCCACCACCATTCACGACTGGATGTGGCAGGACTGCACAGCTTAGATCTGATCCGTTGGTTATGGGATCGCCTAGCTCTGTCTATTGCATGCTGCTTATGCAGTTCGGCATGCAAGTAGTCCTGGATTGTAGCTTCACCAAGTTGACACCTCATTTTGAGGTATGTCTGGTGCTGCTCCTGGCATGCCCTCCTGCACTCCTCATTGAACCAGGGTTGGTCTCCTGGCTTGATATTAATGGTAGAGTGGGGGATATGCCGGGCCATGAAGTTACAGATTGTGGATGAGTACAATTCTGCTGCTGCTGATGGCCCACAGCGCCTCATGGATGTCCAGTTTTGCATTGCTAGATCTGTTCGAAATCTATGCCATTTAGCACGGTGATAGTGCCACACATGATGGACGGTATCCTCAATGTGAAGGCGGGACTTCGTCTCCACAAGGACTGTGTGGTCGTCACTCCTACCAATACAGTCATGGACAGAAGCATCTGCGGCAGGCAGATTGGTGAGGACAAGATCAAGTACGTTTTTCCCTCATGTTGGTTCCCCCACCACCTGCCGCAGACCCAGTCTGGCAGATAGGTCCTTTAGTACTCGGCCAGCTCGGTCAGTAGTGGTGCTATCGAGCCACTCTTGGTGAAGGACATTGAAGTCCCCCACCCAGAGTACATTTTGTGCCCTTGCCATCCTCAGTTTTTCCTCCAAGTGGTGTTCAACACGGAGGAGTACAGACTCATCAGCTGAGGGAGGGCAGTAGGTGGTAATCAGTAGGAGGTTACCTTGCCCATGTTTAATCTGATACCATGAGACTTCATGGGGTCCAGAGTCGATGTTGAGGATTCCCAGGGCAACTCCCTCCCTACTGTAGACCACTGTCCCACCACCTCTGCTGGGTCTGCCCTGCCAGTGGGACAGGACATATCCAGGGATAGTGATTGCAGCGTCTGGGAAATTGTCTGTAAGGTATGATTCCGTGACTATGACTATGTCAGGCTGTTGCTTGACTAGTCTGTGGGACAGCTCTCCCAACTTTGGCACAAGCCCCCAGATGTTAGTAAGGAGGACTTTGCAGGGTCGACAGGGCTGGATTTGCCGTTGTCGTTTCCGGTGCCTAGGTCAATGCCGGGTGGTCCATCCGGTTTCATTCCTTTTCATTGACTTCGTAGCGGTTAGGTACAACTGAGTGGCTTGCTCTGCCATTTCAGAGGGCATGTAAGAGTTAACCACATTGCTGTGGGTCTGGAGTCACATGTAGGCCAGACCAGGTAAGGACAACAGATTTCCTTCCCTAAAGGACATTAGTGTCGACAGGGCTGAGATTGGCATTGTCGTTTCCGGTGCCTAAGTCGATGCTGAGTGATCCGTCCGCTTTCATTCCATGCATAAGTACAAGCTGTTGTCAACACAGGAAAATGTGAAGTGATACACTTTGGTTGGGAGAAAATGAATTAAATTGGACAATTTTAAAGGTGGCGTATGTACACTTATGGAAACCACACTAGCCAAATGGAAACATTAATTTCCTCATATGCAATGCTGTTTGAACCTTTTTTACAGGACATTGAACAAACTTGTGTAAAAGGATCACAGAGCTGAACAGCTAAAACATGGTTGCACATTTGCATTCTGAGAAACAGTTGTCTCGAGAGACAATGGGAGTGCTCACTGATTCAATTAGCGAGATGGGTTTTGTCAATAGTAGTTTATCAAAAGGCATTGAGAGCCATTGACTTGAAGAGACAAACCTCCACCACCCCCCACTAAGTGGGACTGGAGAACTTTATATCAACAATCCTCGCAGACGATGCTGTTTCAATCAAACAGCTGGTCATAGGACGTACCTGATGGCCAGACTGGGAATTGATTGAATTGTGCCTCACCAAAAGGTTTGGGGCAAACTGCAATTTGAAGACAAAAGAGAAGGAAGCTATCTCCCTGTCTCTCTCTCTCAAGCAAAGTCCCAGGGACCCACGGAAGCAACTTAAGCCTCAAGACAGGACACCTCTTCAGCCATCTGGTACCAGAGAAGCAAGTTTGGAAGTGTGCATTGGGCCCCAGTGAGAACTACAAAACCACAATTCCAACCAAAGACTTTACAGCAAAACTATAGACAGTAACTGAATTCCATTTACTACTCAACAACCCCCCTCTCCACTTTATTCTTTCTCCCTCTCTGTATCTATTTCTGTGTGTGTGTTTATCTTGTATGCATGCTAGTGTGGTTGTGTCGTGTATTTTAGTAATTTTATCCGAGTTAGAGTGGTAAGGTTAATAAACTTACATCTTTCTTGTTTAAACCTAAGAAAGCCTCCCTGGTTGGTTCATTTACACTTAGAGAGCAGCGAATAAGGACTCACTGAGGTGTTAAGCTAAAACATTGTGTTTTAAAAGTTAAACCCTGTTACAGCTAAACCAGGAAAGGAGCCAGATGGGAGCCTGAGACCCTTTCCTCACCCGGTCATAACAGAAATTTAGGGGCTAGTGTTCGGATTGGACCCACAGTCAAATGGGAAATTGGAAGTGGGAAATCAAATTGATCCCAATCAAAGAGAAAAGAGTTCAATACAGGTTTTCTTGTGGTTGTGTGTGCTAGAACACTAACATGTCCGTGACCGAAGCCAGTATACTCTCAAGCTAGGGTGAAGTAACTTGGGATAATTTAAAGGCACTATCTATGGAGGAGTTGAGGAATATGGCTGAGCAGTGTGGGATCACTGTCCATGCCAAGGCTAGAAAGTTTGAACTCCTAAGACTAGTGGCCAACCATTTTTCCCTCGGACCCAAAGAATCGGAGACAAGGTTAGAAATAGACTCCGACATGGTATAGCTAGCAAAGATACAATTGGAACAGAGGAAATTTGAATTAGAAGACAGGGAAAAGAGAGAGAGAAAGGGAAAGATAGGAGAAAGAAAAAGAGAGAGAGGAGAGAGAGAAAGAAATTTCCAGAAGGAACGGGCAGAAAGAGAGCTGAGGCAGCTTGAGTTAACTAGGATGCGACTGAGTAACCCCAGTGAAAGCATGGCCAATATGGAGAATAGTAATTCAGGGCTGTGTACCGAGTTATTAAAATTTTCCCAATTGATTCCAAAATTCAATGAGGGAGACATGGAAGAATTTTTGTATCTTTTGAGAAATTTGCAAGGTAGTTAAAATAGCTGTCTGAGAACCAGACTCTACTGTTACAAAGTAAGCCAGCAGGAAAAGCCCATGAGTTTTATTCCCTGTTACCAGATCAGAGTTCATCAAATTATGAACTGACATATGCATTTGAGCATATGAGCTCGTACCAGAAGCCTGCCGACAGAAGTTCCGAACCCTCAGGAAATAAGCTGATCAAACTTACTTGGAGTTTGAGAGAAGTAAGCGGCTGGCTTTTGACCAGTGGTAGAAGGCACTTAAAGTGCAGCCCAGCTATGAAAACCTCAGAGGTGATTTTGCTGGAGGAATTTTAAAACTCTCTCCCACTCTCCATAAAGACCCATGTGGAGGAACAAAAGTACATAGAGTGAGGCAAGCCACAGTTCTGTCTGATGAGTTTGCTTTAATATACAAGTTGGTTCCCCAGAGGAAAACCTTTCTTCGTCACCCCCACAAACCCAAAAAAGACAAAGGGTGGCAAGGTGATAGGAGCCCAAGCAGTCCTGGGAGAAAATCAGGACACACAGGGGGCCCTCCTCCAGCCAAAATGCATAGCGCTGTAAGTAAGAGTGAGATCCGTAGACCCGTGTACTTCCATTGTAATAAGACAGGTCATCTATGACCTAAATGCTGGAAACTATGGGGAAAGCCTGTAGGACTAATCAGGGCACGCTCGCTCAGTGAAAGAGAAAGGACCCTGATGGAAAGCACAGTAACTGAATTCCATTTACTATTCCAACTGCCCCCCCTTTATTCTTTCTCCCTCTATGTATCTATTTGTATGTGTTTTTCTCGTATGCATGCTAGCATGGTTGTGTCGCATATTTTAGTAATTTTAGCCAAGTTAGAGCGGTAAGATTAAATAAACTTACATCTTTCTTGTTTAAATCTAAGAAAGCCTGTCTGGTTGGTTCATTTGCAATTACACTTAGAGAGCAGTGAGCACTGAGGTGTTAAAATAAAACAGTGTTTTAAAAGTTAAACCCTGTTACGGTCAAACCAGGAAAGGGGCCAGATGGGAGCCTGAGACCCCTTCCTCACCTGGTCGAAACAACACACATCTTTAAAGTTGGCAGGACAAGTTAAGAAGGCTATTAAAAAAACATATGGGATCCTTTTTTTTGCTAATTGAGGAAAGGAAGTTATGCTAAACATTTATAAAACACTGTTTATGCCTCAGCTAGAATATTGCAATCAATTCTGGGCACCACACTTTAGGAAGGCTGATGAGGCATGAAAGGAGTTGCAGAAGCAGTTTACTAGGATGGTACCGGGGATGAGGGAATTGAGTTATGTAAAGACACTGGAGAAGAGTATGCTCAAGACAGAGATTGATTGATTTTGCATTCTAAGGGAATTAAGGGGTATGGGGATCATGGGGGAAAGTTGTATTGAGGTAGAATATCAGCCAAGATCATACTGAATGGTGGAGTAGGCTTGAAGGGCCAAATGATCTCCTCCTGCTTCAATTTCTTATGTTCTTTATGTTCTAAGCTGTGTTTGTTCTCCTTAGAGCAGAAAGGGTTAACAGGAGATTTGAAATAGGTGTTCAAAATCATGAATGATTTTAATAGAGTAAATAAGGAGACACTGTTTCCATTAGTAGAAACTCTGTAACCAGAGGTCACAAACTTCAGGTGATTGGCAAAAGAACTGGAGGTGACACGAGTTGGTGTGATCTGGAATGCATTGCCTGAAAAGGGTGATGGATGCAGAGATTTAATAACAACATTCAAAACCAAATTGGGTAACTACTTGAAGGGAAAAAAATTACTGGGCTATGGGGAGGAGCAGAGGAGTGGGATTAATTGGATAGCTCTACCAAAGAGCCAGCAAAGACACAATAGGACAAATGGCCTCTTTCTGTACTGTATCATTTTTTGATCTATGAGTTGCGTGTTAGATACGAACTAAACATGGAACAGAAAGTGAAGTCTTGTCCATTCCAGTCTAAGTATCTTTCTAATGATGTGATAAGTATCAGTTAGTGCCAAACAACCACACTAGCACACAATAACTATTCTCACTGTGGAGACTCTTTCCTTTCAGTATTAATTGTTGTTGAAGGTTTTTAAAAAGTACATTTTTAAATGTATTTCTTTACCTTTCCTTTCTGTCTCTTTTTCTTTCTCAATCCAATTTTTCTTTCCCTCTCTTTACTTCTCTTCTGTACCTGATTTGATATTGAATTCACCCACTGTAATTTATACTTCCTTCTCAACTCTTGCTTGGTTAATTTCACAATATTTCAATCTGCTCGATTTCGGAGATAACACAGTTGCTTGCCCTGTTTACTCAAGTTCCAATGCCCTGTTTCCTTCACTGTGACATGATCAGCTCACACTTTCAGAAACTTGCCATGCAAAACATTTTAGAGCCGAAACATGCAAGGACAATGGTACATGCTGTTAAAAGCCTACTACTCCAATGGCCTCCTGGTTGGCCTCCCACTTTGTACCCTCCATAAACGTGAGCTCCTCTAAAACTCTGCTGCTTCTATCCTAACTCACATGAAGACCCATTCACCCATCACTCCTGTGTTTTTTGATGGACATTCACTCCCGCTCCAGCAATATGTCATTTTAAAATTTCTCATACTTGTTTTCAAATCCTTTCAGAACTTGTCCCTCCCTATCTCTATAACCTCCGCCAGCCCTACAACTTTGAGATCTTTGCACTCCTCCAATTGTGGCCACTTGCACATATCCAATTTTCATCACTCCACCATTGACGGTTGTGCCTTTAGCTGCCTTGGCCCCAAGCTCTAGAATTCCCTGCATAAACCTCTCAGCCTCTCTCTCCTTTAACTCCTCTGTAAAATCTAACTCTTTGAGCAAGCTTTTGGTCGCCTGTCCTAATATCTCTTTCGGTGTTTTGGTGTCCAAATTTTGTTTGGTACCTCCAGTAAAGCATTTTTATTGTATTAAAGGTGCTATAAAAATGCAAGTTACTCTAGCTAAATTTGGGCCAATATGTTATGTGATAGGGAGCCACTGGATGCTTTCAAGGCAAGGGTGATAGATAAACAGGACTTCACATAGGACAGCTGAGGTGGTGAAATTTTGGCAAATTATTGTTTCATATGAATGAGCTCCAGACACCACCAAGGAAAACGCTGGAGAAGCTGATCCTTAAGGTGAAGAAAATGTGATAGAGATTAAGGCATTGGTGCAGTAGAGGTCAGGGTAGAGGTGAGCAGTGTTGCAAAGTTGGAAATATGCAGTCTTGATTATCACTAGAAAAAACAATCCCACTGACATCATTAAAGATTAGTTTAATAGCATAATGGCATTGTATACCTTCTATCAGTAAATGCAGGAGTATGGGCCTCCTACAGCAAAAGACAGAAACCAATTTCCTTAATACTGTTACATTGTATCTTGCTACATTTGATAAGACCCCTGAGTAAAGGTATGATTAATGAGTAGTCTATTGAAGTTTGGCAGACTTTCAGCTATGTTTAGGACTCCAGACATTTCTGGCTATTCCATGAACATAACCTATCCAAAAAACTCATACTTTGGAGTAGGAGGGGAATGAAATCAGACCAACTGTCACAGCAACAAAATAATCAAAATTGCAATAATAATAATCATAATAATAATCAATAATCAGAATATAACGGCAAGTTCTTTCTTTCTCTTCATTGCATGTTCTAAAATGGCACAACAATAATAATTCTTCTCTATTGGCTCTCTATTTTTAGATATCAATGGCTAAGTGCATCTCTCAAATAAATATTCCAGATGCAAGAACATTATTTAGGTTACAACAATAACACATGCCTTTATATAACGTAGGAGAATATCCCAACATACATCACAGTCATCTAATCAAATAAAAATTGATGCCAAACCAAAGAAGGATATATTAAGACTGGCGACTAAAGGCTTGGTCAAAGAGGTAGATTTTAAGGATGATCTTAAAGAAAGAGTGAGAGGTGGAAAGCTGGAGAGGCAGCGAGGTTTAGGCAGAGAATTTCAGAGCTTAGGGCCTAGTTACCAATGTTGGGGCAAAGGGAGTAGGAAATGTGTAAAAGGTCAGAATTCAAGAAAGGCAATGTTTTTGGAGGGTTGTAAGGCTGAAGGATGCTGCAGAGATAGGAAGAGATAAGTCCATGGAGGGATTTGAAAATAAAGATGAGAATTTTAAATTTGAGACATTGATGGACTGGGAGGCAAGCACAAAATGAAAATTAAACAGAACTTTGTATGGGTTAGGATATGGGCAGCAGAGTTTTGGATGGCCTCAAGTTCATGGAAAGTAGAAGATGGGAGCCTGGCTTGGAGAACATTGAAGCTGTAAAGTCTGGAGATAACAAAAGCATGGATGAGGGTTCCAGTAGCAGATGGGTCAAGGCAGAGGTTATGGAGGTGAAAGAAGGTGGTTTTGCGATGGTGAGGATATGGGGTCAAAACTCAGATCAGGGTCCAATCGCACACCAAGGTACTTATTTATGTAATAATGAATGAAAAGACTTGGGAGATGGGGTAGTGCAGGGATTCCTTCTGGTATCTTCAACACTGCCAAAAAACATTTTATCTGGTGATTCGTTTGCTGTTTATGGGATTATGTCCTGGTTCTGTACGTAACAAACAGTGTTTGAGCTTTAAAAGTAATCCATTAGTTGTAATACTGTGGACATGATAAGGCACTATATAAATGCAGATTCTTACTGACATACAGGTTACATCTCTATCACAATGAAATCGAAGAATTGAAGAACTGAAGCGGGCTGTGAAATATATGCTTCAGCCCTGATCTAAAGACATCGATCTACCTGTCCCACAAACACCTTGTGCACCATCTGTGGGAAACTCTGCCTTTGCGAGTTTTCAGCAGCTTTTGAGCTGTTAATTACATCCTGCAGATATAATGGCACCTGACATGAGCCATACAATAGATGCTAGACAAAAGTCAATTCACACCTGATCCCAACTTCCTTTTTCTTGACTGACTAGCCTGAGAACAAAGCAAGATGGTAAACAAGGTTGCAATGAGCTTGACAAACACATAGCTTCGTCACAGCCTGTTTTGGCTCTAGGGCTAAGTGCACTGGCTTAACGAAATATGCATTCCCTGAATAAAGCTGACAATCTATTTCAACCCTGGAGATACAATAAATAAAGAAAAATAATAAACTGTGGACAAAATACTCAATTTTGTTGTATTAAATCCTACTGGTAGCGAGAGAGTGTGAGTGCCAGTGTATGTGTGTATGTGGGTGTACGTCAGGTCATCAGGTGATGACAGGATTGGGCTCAGCTGTGATGTTTCCCACGATCAAAAAGCCTGCTGACCCGCACTTTTGAAACTCAAATGAAAATGGTCCCTCAGTGGAGGTTCTTGAACCCAGCCAACACACAAGCAACCTTACATTGTATTTTTGCTATCAAGTTTTTTGTGCTTTTTGCAAAAGGTTTTCTTGTGGAACTGAAGCAAAAATAAACCTCAAGGCGCTGATATTCACGGGGTGGCAGGGTGGGCATGGGGGATGCCGAAGCTGCAGCTAGGAACTCTTGAGGATGGTCCGCAACAATTGGAGGAGAGGGGGTAAGTCATCTGCAATCAGCTAAATGGAGAGAAAGGCATCGGGACTTTGGGTGGAGAAAGAGGCCAGTGGGGTTGGAGTGGGGGAGGTCAGCAGTCATGGCAGGTGATATTGAAGCAGTGACCGGCAGAGGGGAGATTGAAGGTTTTGTTGAGGGGCATTGGGGAGCACTCCTCCTCCTGACACACAAGGAGTGCTGTAAAAGGCACTTACTTTGTGCAGCTGGTGCCTTCCACTTCCCTTTCACTGCTGTGTTTCCTGACCCATGGAAAACCCACTGAGCAACTGTAAAATTTAAATCAGGCTCCTAATTACACTGTGGTAGCCCAATTTAAATATGTTAATGAAGTGTGCCTGCTCTGCACAGAACACTCAAATACCACAAAACCCAACATCATAAAAAAAGGCAATGGGCGTGTATATGATGGGTTGAAGAGGTGTTCCCTGTTTTTTCGTTTTTAAACTTTCCCCCAACACCGACCCCTTTTTTTTCTCGTCATGGGGAAAGGAGACCGTCGCCCACCTCCTTCTGGAATGCCTTTGCAAATCAGCAATGGAAAGAGATGCAGTGGCTTTTGCTGAGGTTCATCCTGAGCAGCTTAGTAAAGCAGGACTTTGTGCTCTTCAGGCTGTTCCCAGGGACTCACACCCCGGTGGGTGAAAAATGGGTGAAAAATGATCATTGGTTTGCCGGAAACTTGAAGTTTCTTAAATGTAAAAATGAGACAAGAGGAACGATTCAGGGAACAATGGGTAAGCCTCAAATACAAAAATCAGAGAACAGATGGGAAACTAATATATGCGAGGCACTGCTTTATTTTACATTTCTGATCAGGCCTCCCCAATGCTTACATCATTGGCCAAGATGTGTTTGAAAGCTGAAACTTGTTTTGAAAGTTCTAAAAGGAATTAGACACCTGTTATGACTGAGGCCGGAGGAGTGCACTGTTTATTCTAGGTCTACTTCTCCACAGGTCACAACATATATTTAAATGTTTTCCCACTTACCAATACATATTATCAACTATTTTTTCCCTAGAATAAAACACACCAACCAGGTTTCTTTAATGAACAAAATCAGTTTATTTTAAAACAAGTCTTAACCAGTAATGAAGCAGAGCATAAACACACAGATCAAAATATACAAGTTCCTTTTTTACCTTAGCCCCTCACACACATACATCAGTTAACCAAAATAGCAAGAGATTTACTCTTTAGAGCTCTAGTACAAAAGCACAAAAAAGTTGGCCAAAATACTTGCTAATTCTTGAAAAAAAAAAAGATATGAAAAGGTGTCAGAGGTCCTTTTTGATTTGGCATCCCAAATACGTATAGATGGATGTCACTAGGATCTTCCTCATACTGTTCTTGACGCCGATGCTGAAGATCAGTTTGGGCAGGCTTTTCAGAAGAAAAAATGCAGCAGAGGTCTCAGACAGTTTCTTACACTTGCTTCTCAAAAGATGGAAGACTGGCAGGCTTTTTCAAATAGCGGGAACAAACCTAGCTGGGTGGGGCTCTCTTGGCAAGTTTTCTCCAACTGTCTTTTCAAATTATTTTCCACATCCCAACTCACTGTCCAAAATGAAACCATAAACAGTGTCATTCGAGTCAAGCCTCCTGACCCTTATAAACCTTGACTTGTCACTTCTCTGCAAACATCTTCCAAGTCAAAAACAACCCCTGCTGTGTAATTATTTGAAGACAGGTGCCTTCCAGTAACTGTTTACAGTCCAGGCCTCACAGTGACGCTTGTAAAAAAAAAAAAAATCCATGGACTCCTTTTCAGTTTTAAACCACAAATCTTCAAAATGTAACAAAAAATGGAAACACTTGTAACGCATGATACTGTGGTGTGGTTGTTGAAGGAAAGGGGATAGAAGGGATATGGGAACAGGGCGAGCACACAGGATTAGGACTATTGCTCATGTGGAGAATATACATTGACACAGATTATTTGGGCTCAATGGACTTTTCTGTCATAATTTCTATGGAACTGAATGTACATATATAATTTTAGCACACAATGATTTTAGATTCTTTCTTTTGGGCCTCCTTATCTCGAGAGACAATGGATACGCGCCTGGAGGTGGTCAGTGGTTTGTGAAGCAGCGCCTGGAGTGGCTATAAAGGCCAATTCTGGAGTGACAGGCTCTTTCACAGGTGCTGCAGAGAAATTTGTTTGTTGGGGCTGTTGCACAGTTGGCTCTCCCCTTGCGCCTCTGTCTTTTTTCCTGCCAACTACTAAGTCTCTTCGACTCGCCACAATTTAGCCCTGTCTTTATGGCTGCCCGCCAGCTCTGGCGAATGCTGGCAACTGACTCCCACGACTTGTGATCAATGTCACACGATTTCATGTCGCGTTTGCAGACGTCTTTATAACGGAGACATGGACGGCCGGTGGGTCTGATACCAGTGGCGAGCTCGCTGTACAATGTGTCTTTGGGGATCCTGCCATCTTCCATGCGGCTCACATGGCCAAGCCATCTCAAGCGCCGCTGACTCAGTAGTGTGTATAAGCTGGGGGTGTTGGCCGCTTCAAGGACTTCTGTGTTGGAGATATAGTCCTGCCACCTGATGCCAAGTATTCTCCGAAGGCAGCGAAGATGGAATGAATTGAGACGTCGCTCTTGGCTGGCATACGTTGTCCAGGCCTCGCTGCCGTAGAGCAAGGTACTGAGGACACAGGCCTGATACACTCGGACTTTTGTGTTCCGTGTCAGTGCGCCATTTTCCCACACTCTCTTGGCCAGTCTGGACATAGCAGTGGAAGCCTTACCCATGCGCTTGTTGATTTCTGCATCTAGAGACAGGTTACTGGTGATAGTTGAGCCTAGGTAGGTGAACTCTTGAACCACTTCCAGAGCGTGGTCGCCAATATTGATGGATGGAGCATTTCTGACATCCTGCCCCATGATGTTCGTTTTCTTGAGGCTGATGGTTAGGCCAAATTCATTGCAGGCAGACGCAAACCTGTCGATGAGACTCTGCAGGCATTCTTCAGTGTGAGATGTTAAAGCAGCATCGTCAGCAAAGAGGAGTTCTCTGATGAGGACTTTCCGTACTTTGGACTTCGCTCTTAGACGGGCAAGGTTGAACAACCTGCCCCCTGATCTTGTGTGGAGGAAAATTTCTTCTTCAGAGGATTTGAACGCATGTGAAAACAGCAGGGAGAAGAAAATCCCAAAAAGTGTGGGTGCGAGAACACAGCCCTGTTTCACACCACTCAGGATAGGAAAGGGCTCTGATGAGGAGCCACCATGTTGAATTGTGCCTTTCATATTGTCATGGAATGAGGTGATGATACTTAGTAGCTTTGGTGGACATCCGATCTTTTCTAGTAGTCTGAAGAGACCACGTCTGCTGACGAGGTCAAAGGCTTTGGTGAGATCAATGAAAGCAATGTAGAGGGGCATCTGTTGTTCACGGCATTTCTCCTGTATCTGACGAAGGGAGAACAGCATGTCAATAGTCGATCTCTCTGCACGAAAGCCACACTGTGCCTCAGGGTAGACGCGCTCGGCCAGCTTCTGGAGCCTGTTCAGAGCGACTCGAGCAAAGACTTTCCCCACTATGCTGAGCAGGGAGATTCCACGGTAGTTGTTGCAGTCACCGCGGTCACCTTTGTTTTTATAGAGGGTGATGATGTTGGCATCGCGCATGTCCTGGGGTACTGCTCCCTCGTCCCAGCACAGGCATAGCAGTTCATGTAGTGCTGAGAGTATAGCAGGCTTGGCACTCTTGATTATTTCAGGGGTAATGCTGTCCTTCCCAGGGGCTTTTCCGCTGGCTAGGGAATCAATGGCATCACTGAGTTCCGATTTGGTTGGCTGTATGTCCAGCTCATCCATGATTTTAGATTGCTAACCAGAAATAAACATATGAGTATTTTCTCAAGTCTTGATGAATCCTGCTGAGGTCCTACTAGATAAAGCACCTGTCTGAATGGATTCAGTCAATTAAATATTAATGCTGAAATTATGGATCTTTAGCTGAGTAAGGTATCTTTGCCTCAGAATTTGATCATTCTGTGTCTATTTTTCTGGCACTAACTGGCCACCTGAGCAGGAAGCACGTACACATTTCAAGGCAAATGTGCACTGTCTGCTGCATTGGATTGAGCTATTGCATTGGCATCAGTAATGCACACCAGAACTATTTAAAAGAATGAGTAAGTTATTTAAATTAGGATCCTGCACTTGTTCAGAGCCCTTTTTCAAATTTGGCATGCTCGAGTGCTTGCATCGCCATGTGGTGAGCTTGTCCAGCAACTCATGCCACTAACTGGCAGGAAGGACTCTGTGCCAATGATAATTAAAAGGATCATGTAGTACTTAAAGTTCAATTGCTGGTTTGTCATTTCAGGCTGCTGGTTAACTTCTGAACATTTCTTGGTGTGGTTTATCATTCTGGAACGTTCACTTTGTCTGCACAGAATAAGACTTTGCAGGCATCGCACTATTATTGCTTTGCTGACGTCATGGACAGGCTGGTGGGTCTGCCTTTGGGGCTGGATGACGAGGGAGAGCAGCAAGGAAGACAGCGGAAAGCAGGCGCAGCTGCCACAAGAGGGAGCAGGAGGGCTCTGTACAGGAGGAGTTACCCACAGCGAGAATTCAGGGAGTACTTCTCTATGCCTGCTTTACTGATGTAAATGTAGGAGGTTTTCACCAAACTATGCCACCTACTGCAGCCACAACTCAAGACAGCACTGCATGAACACTTACTTCCATCTCCGTAAGAGCTCCCATCTCCGACCCTGATTCAGCTCATCTGCTGCTGAAAGCGTCATCCATGTTTTTGTTTCCTCCAGGCTATTCCTAATGCTCTTCTGGATGGCCTCCCAACTTGCACCTTCCATAAACTTGAGCTCATTCAAATCGCTGTCCTTAGCGTAACTCGGACCAAGTCCCATATACCCATTAACCCTGTACTCACCGAGATACATTGGCTCCCAACCCAGCAATGCTTCAGTTTTGAAACTCTCATCCTTGTTTCAGAATCCCTGCGTAACCTCACCCATCCTTAACTGTAACCTCCTCCAACCCTTTGAGATCTCTGCGCTCCTCCAATTCTGGCCTTTAACACAACCTGATTTTCTTCGCTCCACTATTGGCGGTCATGCCTGGGCCCTAAAATATGGAATTCCCTCCCTAAACTACTGATTTCTCCACCTCACTGTCTTCCTTTAAGACACTCCTTAAGACCAACTTTTTTGACTAAATATTTGCCAGCTGTCGTCAGGTGGCTCGGTGTCCAAATTTTGTTTGGTAAAAGCCTGTGACAAACCTTGAGAGGTTTTGATGCATTATAGGTGCTACATAAATGTGAATTGCTGTGTTGCAGCTGTCAAGATCAAGAGCCCTTAAAATTTAAGCCATGTGCTCCTTTCAGGCTGCAGCAAGTAACATCTTCGGCATATTACAGTTTCCAATGCACCTCCATATCAGGGAGATATCTGAAGCTCTCCACACCAGGAGGAACACTTGTATCACTTTTCCCCATGAAAACAGTGAAGCAAGATGAGAGAGCAGTTGAATTCTTTGGAATTCTCTTCCTCAAAAGGGTGGTGGAAGCAGAGTCTTTGAATATTTTTAAGGCAGAGGGAGACAGATTCTCGATAAGCAAGGGGGTGAAGGGTTATTGGGGATGGGCAGGAATGTGGAGTTGAGAATACAATCAGATCAGCCATGATCTTATTGAATGGCGGAGCAGGTTTGAGGGGCCATGTGGCCTACTCCTGCTCCTAATTTGTATGTTCATATCTACAAAAAAAACCCCAAATCTATTCCATTTGGATCGAACAGATATAATTAGGAATCACCCTTGTGCACATGCCTAGTGCCTGTCTTATGTGATGATTTCTCTATTCTGGTGTTCCTATGAAGTGTTTCCACAGTGGCTACAGCTTGGGAGGTGGAAGGTTGCTCATCGTCCACTGAGGACACTTCGGATGGCTATGGTTGGCAACCTTGAGAAGCTGTGGGTCTCAGAAGTCCCACAGCTCTGCACAAGAACAAAGTGCAGGACTGCTGTGAGACTTCAGAGGCACTGTTAATATTGGCTTCCAGAGCCAAGATGGCAACCATCTGAGCATCCATCCCTCCGGTGTGAGATGCCATAAATGTGTCAGAGTTGTCAGCAGAGGTTGTAACACTGTGGGTCCTATTGTCGTGTTGATGGAGCTGACCATTTTGTCCACGTTGGACAGAATGGTCTCCATGCTCGGTGTGATGCCTTGACACAATTTGGAGTGGACTCCTGCATGGCCTGCAACATAGTGCAGAAGCTCACTGCCCAGTACACCTCGCATTTCTTGGTGTATGCCCATCAACCTTTTACATTCGGCAGGGCTCTCAAAGTCAGCTTCTGAGTCCTCTACAGCAGAGCAATATGCAATCTCATCCTCCAGCAAGCTGGTACCTGTGGAGTCTTAACTTCCTGCCCCTGCTCCTGCACTCTTGTGGCTGGTAATTCACCAAGTGAAGGCCCTTCCTCTAGCCTAGCCTCAAAAGTGCACATGGTGCCAGTATCTGAGCTGGTACTTGCAAGCATGAGATTGAGTGACACTGCATCTTCAGGAAGGTTGGCCTCCTCTTCCTCCACTGACAGAGATATGTCCACATTTTCAGCATCAGAAATGAAAGAGAAAGACAAAAACTAGTTTTTAAATGTAGAGGGAAAGCAGAGAGAGGGAGAAGTAGCTGGTGAAAGCATTTGCTGTTTGTTATGTGGAATATGTACAATA
The DNA here is from genome assembly GCF_036365525.1 of Heterodontus francisci. NCBI lineage: Eukaryota > Metazoa > Chordata > Chondrichthyes > Heterodontiformes > Heterodontidae > Heterodontus > Heterodontus francisci. The sequence goes on along the minus strand of NC_090395.1, from coordinate 42,217,264 downwards.
AGATAGAAGAAAGATGGAAGAAATATGTTGAGGCATGAAGAAACACTGCAACATCTCCAACAGCATTGTTAGTTGCCACAGTCATGACTCTATCTCTATCCATGATGGCTCTGGTGCAACTTCCTGTCTGGAGTTGTGTACTGCCTTCTCCTACAAGAAAGAAGGGAGTGTGTTAGTGATAGTCTTGAGGTATTTAGAGATGTGCCTATCGCAATGGAATAGCTAGAATTCAGTGTGTAAGGTATGAGGTGTAGGGAAGTGAGGACTATCATAGTGTGGGTGTGTGAGTAGGATCAGAGGAGGCGTAGTGAAACGTAGTGCAATGAATGTAGGAGGCTCAAGGGAAATGGATGAGAAGAATATTGTGAATAGTGAGGTTGAAGGTGGTGGGGGTGTGAGCAGTGAGTGAGAGAGTAATATTCTTACCTTGACAATTCTGGTGCAGCTATTGAACATTTTCTGGCAATGCAGCCACATCTTTGGAACTAAGCTCTTGGCATTTACTTTCTCTGCTACCTCTTTCAGTTGCCAGCAAAGTTGATGTCTAGAGGACTTTCTGCCCCCTGGTAGGAGCAGGAACTCCTTCCTCCTGTCTGTTGCCTGCACCACAGCCTCCAAGGCAGTGCCATAAAGATTTAATGCCCTCTCAGTACTTGCTGCAGACATTTATGCGTATGGAATTATCGCCTTGCTGTCTGCAGACAGAGTGCACCTGCCATTTAAGAGTTGCTCGCTGCCTTCAAGTGGTGTCACATGTTAGGGTCTGAAGTTCTGTTAATGGATGATAAATACCTGGTAGTTCAAGATAATAGGGTGAACAGGTGTTGGGTGTTAATTAGTTAATTGTATTCAAGTGTGTTGTTACGACCAGGTGAGAAAGGGTTCTAGGGTTCCCTCTCAGCCTTCACCTGGTCTTAACGTAACAGGGTTTCATTTTTAAAACACCATGTTTTTAGCTCCCCCTTCATGAATCATTTTTCATCACTTTTTGATTATAAGACAAAGAAACCAGCACAAACAGGTTTTCTTAGGTTTAAAGAAGAAAAGTTGAAATTTATTAGACTTGAACTTAAACTCTAATTCGGTTGATGCCTATGGATACACAACGCGCCCATGCTAGCATGCATATGCAATATACACATGCAAATAGAGACAGAAAAGAGCAGAAGAAATATAGTGGAAAAGTTTGAGGCAATATCTGAAAAGTCTTTGTTTCAGTTCTTCGAGCTCACTGTAGAGTCCTTGATTGTAGGTAGATCTTGCTTTTCATTGGGACTTCTTCACAAACATGCTTGGAAGTTTCTCTAACATTAGTAGCAGAGTACGATTGCCTGAAAGTGAAGATTAGAGACTAAGATTTATTTTCAGACAGGAGATTAGAATTGGAGTTTTTTTTTTGAGAAGCCTGTATTTGGAGTTTTTTTGAAGAAAGATGACTAAACTCAGGTGTAAAGTATTGGGATATGATTTTCCACTGCTGTTTTGTGAATCCGAACCTTACAATCAATGGAAGACTGAAGTTTATCTATGGACACTGGTTACTTCTTTACCAAAAAGGAAGCAAGGAATAGCCCTTGCACTTTCACTTGCGGCCAGAAGCAAGATCAGGGGCAAAGTGTTCTTGGAGCTAGAGGCTCATCATTTGGACGATGAGGAAGGTTTGGACAATCTCTTGAAATTTATGGATAAAATTTATATGAAAGATGACTTATTGAGTGCCTATGAGGCGTGGTCGGACTTTGATAAATTTAGAAAAATGGATACTTCTTCCCTAGAAGAATATATTATGGAGTTTAACTGATTATATGAAAGGTTGCAGCGATTCTGCTTGGAAATTCTGAGATTAGTACTTGCCTTCAAATTGTTGGATTGTGCTAGGATATTGAACATGGATAGGCTCTTGGTATTAACTGGACTTAGATTCAAAGAAAGAGATACGCTTTTTGATCAGATGTCTGACACCCTAGAAAATTTTGGGGAAAACATTCCTTTCCAGCCACTGTCATGGCGCAGATGGGCTCTTCAGCAATGACACCGAAGATGGAGGATACAATGCTAGCAGCATTTCGAGGCTGTTCAAATATGGGGCCCAAACGTCAGTACGAAAGGAGAAATGCACACAAAACAAATGACGATACAGATGCTTTTGGCAGCTATAATAGATGCAAGAATTGGGTAACTATGGCAGAAGGATGAACCCCATGAATAACCAAATGGTGGTCAACAGGTGTTTCTGATGTGACTCAAAGTATCACTATGCGTTGCATTGTCCAAAAAGGAATAACAAGGTTTTTGAGATGACATGTGATGTGGAAGGTTCGGAAGGTGAGGATGGCAATACTAATCAATCAGAAGGAATTGTAATGGTCACGAGAAGCTTCAGTCCGGTAATGAGTGTCCTAGTCACAGATTCATTCAATTGAGCAGTACTAGACAGTGGGTGTATGTCCACAGTATGTGAAGTGGACTGGTTAAGGTGTTACATGGATTCTTTAATTTAGGAAGGCCGAAATAATGTCAAAGAATACAACAATTCTACCTGTTTCAGGTTTGGGGATGACAACACTTTGAAATCACTAAAGAGAGTGGTAATTCCATGTAAAATAGCAGGAGTAAACCATTTTATTAGTACGGATGTAGTACCCAGTGAAATACCTTTGCTGTTAAGTAAACCATCTATGCAAAAGGCTCAGATGAAATTTGATATGGAACGTGATAAGGCGATTGTCTTTGGGAAATCTGTAGCTTTGCGGTTTACACTGTTGAGACATTATTGTATTCCTTTAGTGAGACCTAACATCTCTAAGCAGGATGTAAAAGAAGTATTAATGGCATCTGGGGGTATGGATTTAAAAGAGAATAGGCAAATTATTTCAAAACTACATTGATAGTTCGCATATTCATCTTGTCATAGGTTGAAGATTCTTTTAAAAGATGCAGGGGTAATAGATGATGACTACACTAAACTTATCGAAGATATCAGTGGAAAATGTGATATCTGTAAAAAATACAGGAGGACACCATCGCAACCTATAGTGAGTCTCCCATTAGCAATGGACTTTAATGAAACCGTAGCGATGGACTTGAAGGTATGGGATATAGACAAAAACATTTTTCTTCTACACTTTATAGACTCGCAACTAGATTCAGTATGTCGATGGTAATTTATAGTAAAGACAAAAAAGTAACAAAGGACAAGATAATGGAAAGGTGGATAGGAACGGGACTGGGAGAACCGGCTGGGTTTCCAACTGACAATGGGGGATAATTTGCCAATGATGAGTTCAGGAGTATGCGTGAAAATATGAATATTGTAGCAATGCACACAACAGCAGAAAGTCCTTTTCATAATGGGATTTGTGAGAGAAATCATGCTGTGATTGATGAAATGCTTTGAAAAATTATAGCCGACCAGCCAAATTGTAAATTGACTACTGCTCTAGGGTGGGCAGTACATGCGAAAAACAAGCTTCAGATGGTTGGGGGCTGCAGCCCCTATCAATTGATTTATAGCAGGAATCCAAAAATACCTTTGGTAATGTGGGATCATCCCCTGGCTTTGGCGGGGACTACAATTCGTTCAATTTTTGTGGAACATTTGAATGCCAAGCGTGCAGGGAGAAGAACATTTATTAAGGTGGAGATTTCAGAAAAAATCAGCAGAGCTTTGAGGTATTGGATCAGGCCATCAGAAAAGAATTTTGATACTGGGGTTTGGTGTATTACAAAAGAGAAGGGCTGAAACAATGGAGTGGGCCAAGAAATGTTATAGGCACTGATGGCAAAATGGTGATTTTGCAACATGGCAACCAAACCATTAGAGTACATTCCTCGCGGCTTATTGGCACTGATTATACATTGACAGAATCTGAACAAATGATGGACACTGATGCACCATGTACTTCACAAGCACATACGTCGGACCTTTGCAAGTAACAGATTGTGGCAGATAATGGGCTGACTGAGAGTGGACCAAGTGATAGTGAAGATCCAGATAAGGCCATTTATCCCAAAGTTCAACTACCGAAAGTTGGGACTAGAGTGACATATATGCCAGAAGGGACTAGTGAATGGAGGGAAGCCACCATTATAGGAAGGGCAGGAAAGGCTGAATGTGCAGGACAAGGGACAGGATATCAGACCTATAGATTGGCAGAGGAAGTGAAAATGTGAAAGGCCAGAAAACATAATGTAATTTCAGATAGTGGGCCTGAAGATGATCATAGTCCAAAGAAAAGGTCACAAACTTGTGAAAAGAAGTCTGGTTGTAGGATGGACAGGTTGAGTAGTAGCAGTCCAGAAAGGGATAGGAAATCTAATAAGGGAAGTGGTTTCACAAGAGCAAGGACCAGAGAGCAGGCGAGGAGCACCACAAGAATTAGGAGCCCTTACGGTAGAGAAGCTCTAGTGGCTACCAACAAGTTAGATGGTAAGCTGGTAAAGGATGCCAAGCAAAAAGAGCTTGACAGTTGGAGAGAGTTTGGCGTATACACCAAGGTGCCCGATAGAGGACAACTAGCATTGTCCCATAGATGTAGCTGTACAGCAGAAGTACTTCCCAATGGTATGTATAAAGTGAAGGCTAGATTTGTAGCTCAGGGATTTGAGGAACGACTAGATGACCAAGAAGTTAGAGTGGACTCCCAACAGCAGGAAAAGCAAGTCTGAGGATTTTCCAAGCCTTTTTAGTGACACACTCATGGGAATGTAAGTCTATTGACATCAAAGCAGCATTTTTACAAGGGGAGAAATTTCAAAGGGAAGTATTTTTAAAGCCACCAAAAGAAGCTGGAGATATAGAGGGGAAATAATGGAAGCTAAACAAGTGTGTTTATGGGCTAAATGATGGATCCAGGGTTGGTATTTTTCAGTTAGGTCGGTCCTACTGCAAGCTGGTTGTATCCAACTAAAGGTGGATCCAGCAATGTTTTATTGGTATTATGAAGAAAAAGTAGCAGGCATTTTCTTGATGCACATGGATGATTTTCTGTGGGGAGGAACTGAGGCATTTGAGAAATATGTGGTAGATAAAGTTCTGCAGGAATTTAAAATTGGAAGTCGGACTTCCAGAGCTTTTAAATATATAGGGTTGAATATTTAGGCACTCTAAGTTGGGGGTAACCCTAAATCAACAGTCTTACCTAGGGAATGTTAATAGGATCCCAATAAATCAGGCCAGATCCTCACAAAAGGAAGACTCTGCAACCAAGGAAGAAGTAGGCCAGTTAAGGAGCTTAATCGGACAGTTGAACTGGTTGTGCACAGAAACTAGGCCGGATGCTTGCTATGATGTATTAGAATTGAGATCCATGCTGAAACATGCTACTGTTGGGGAAGTGCTGAAAGCAAATAAGACATTGAAGAGATTGAGTTTGATAAATGTACTCTCAAGTTTCCAGCACTGGGTGACCCAGAAGAAATGAAATTAGTTATTTTTAGTGATGCCTCACACGTTAATCTTCCCGATGGTTATTAGAGCACAGCAGGGGTCATTTTATTTTTGGTGGGAAGAAATGATAAATGTTGTCCGTTAGCCTGGGAATCAAAGAAAATAAAGAGGATAGTTTAAAGCACCTTAGCTGCTGAGACACTGGCACTGATAGAAGCGATAGATATGGGTATGTATTTATTGAGTATTTCAAAGGAACTCTTATATAAGGGGCAATCGGAGAAACGTTTTCCTATAGAATGTTACATAGATAACCATTCTTTCTGGGACAATGTCCATTCGACAAAAAGTGTCACAGAAAAGAGGTTGAGGATTGATCTTGCGAGTATAAAAGAAATGTTGGAAAGAAAAGAAATTTCCAAAATAAAATGGGTTGATGCTAGTCATTAGTTGTCAGATTGTTTTACGAAGAGAGGTGCTTGTTCGAAAAAATTGTTGGATGTCCTCGAAAAGAGCTGTCCTGTCTTGTGTTATGATAAGTTCAGAAAACATGGACATTTTTTATAAGATCTCTTTTTCTTTAAACAAGTTTTTTTTAAGGGGGGATATACAGCATGTTAATAGCAGGTGCTGTTGAAAGTTAATGATACATTTTTTTGTATCTTACATTATTTATCATTATTTTGTTTTTTTTATTTCTTTTTCATTTATATATAAAGAGAAAAGGGGGAATCTGTTAGGGTCTGAAGTTCTGTTAATGGATGATAAATACCTGGTAGTTCAAGATATTAGGGTGAACAGGTGTTGCGTGTTAATTAGTTAATTGTATTCAAGTGTGTGTATATATAAAGAGCCAGCCAGCACTGGCTGTGGGTGTTGTTAGGAATGCAAAAGTAAGCTATGTGGTAAGCAATAAACAAATCTCCACCAAAGCATCCTAGTCTCAGTGCCTTCTTCACTAACAGACTTGGAAGTTTTTCTAACATCACAGATGCCTGATATCCAGCCTTTCCAAACAGGCATGCAGACAATGAGTTTGCTGCACGCCTGTATGATAATAAGAAGCAGGCAGCACAAGTATTGTGTGCTGAATGCTCTCCTTCTGTGCTGTAATAACTCAAAGACTCTGCCTGGGACAACATTAACAGATGCTTAAATAAAAACAAAAAGTGCAGGTCTGGCAGCATCTGTGGTGAGAGAAGCAGAGTTAAGAAAAAGCTAATATGAAGCTTTTGCAATCATCTTCAGCCAGAAGTGCTAAGTGTAGCAAATTGGCACTCATGGCGGAAGTTGGCAGTTTGGCTAGTAGGTGATTCTTCTCTGTGAAAAGTAATAGCTCCAGACATCTCACCTAATTCGATGCTTACATTCATGGCTCAGGTTTTCCATTGAGAATAACAGTGATGCTAACCATAGAAAGGTTAGAGGCCACTCAGCCCATCATGTCTGTGCCGGCTGAAAAAAAAACTAGCCGCCAAATCTAATTCCATCTTCCAGCACCTGGTCTGTAGCTTTGCAGGTTACAGCACTTCACGTGCATGTCCAGGTACCTTTTAAATGAGTTGAGGGTTTCTGCCTCCATCACCGATCCAGGCTGTGAATTCCAGAGACCCACCATCTTCTGGGTGAAAAGGTTTTGCCTCATGTCCCCTCCAATCCTTTTACCAATCACCTTAAATCTGTGCCTCCTGGTAATTGACCTCTCCGCTCGGGGAGACAGGTCCTTCCTGTCTACTCTATCGAGGCTTCTCATAATTTTGTACATCTCAGTTAAGTCACCCCTCAGCCTCCTCTGTTCTAAGGAAAACAACCCTAGCTGATCCAATCTTTCCTCATAGCTGCAACTTTCAAGCCCTGACAACATTCTTGTAAATCTGCTCTGTACTCTCTCCAGAGAAATTATGTCCTCCCTGGAATGCGGTGACCAGAACTGTATACAATACTCCAGCTGTGGCCTAACCAGCATTTTATACAGTTCCAACATCACATCCCTGCTTTTGTATTCTATCCCTTGGCCAATAAAGGAAAGCGTTCCATATGCTTTCTTCACCACTTTATCTACCTGTTCTGCCATCTTCAGGGTCCTGTGGACATGCACTCCAAGGTCTCTCACTCCTTCTATCCCTCTCAATATCCTCCCATTTATTGTGTATTCCCTTGCTTTGATTGCCCACCCCAAATGATTTAGCTCACACTTCTCCAGATTGAATTCCATTTGCCACTTTTTCGCCCACTCAAGCAAACCATTGGTATCATTCTGGATTCTAACAGCGATCCTCTTCATTAGCAACTACACGGCCAATTTTTGTGTCATCTGCAAATTTCCCATTCATGTCTCCTACATTTAAGTCCAAATCATTAATATCTACCACAAACAGTAAGGGACCCAACACTGAGCCTTGTGGAATGTAACTGCAAACCGTTTTCCATTCGCAAAAACATCCGTCAACCACTACCCTTTGTTCCCTGTCATTGAGTCAATTTTGGATCCAACTTGCCACATTCCACTTATCCCATGGGCTTTTATTTTTCTGACCAGTCTGCCATGTGGGACCTTGTCAAATGCCTTACTAAAATGCATGTAGACCACATCCACTGCACTACCCTCATCAATCCTCTTTGTTACTTCCTCAAAAAATTCAATCAAGTTAGTTAGACATGACCTTCCCTTAACAAATCCAGTGCTTGCTGTTATTATGCAGTAAAACGGACAGCAACTTCTGGAGTATACATATGCACAGTTAAAGATAGAAATCTGGAAGTTGCTGTCCAAGTTACTTGCTCTTCCACAAACGTTGATACACCAATAGACTCGCCATTGAAATACATGAAGGCCATGAAGTAACGTTCTTACCCACTAGTCACCCAATATGCATGCCAGTAAAAGTTATGGCTGGTGCATTCAGGTGTAAGTGAATACTTAATAGCATGATATGTTATAATTACTGACAAACGACCTCTTTGGCTCAGAAAATATAATTTTACATGCGTGGATTCTCATTCTTTCAGAATTTTATTAGGATTGGAGATTTAACAAATATATACTTTTAAACATTTTTTTTTGTTTCTGTTCCTTTTATCTCTATCTATTAATGCTGTCTTCCTTTCCCAATTTTTATTTTGCTTTCTGTACATTTATAATTTTAGACTCTGTGACCTTGATTTTTACTCACCTGAACCACCAGGAATGGTTGGGGTGGGGAGCGGGGGGGTAGATCAAAGGCTTGGAGGTGGAGGTCTGAGTGGGAAGTTGGAGGCCTGGGGTGGCAGGTGGGAGGGTCTGCAAGGTGGGGTGGGGTGGTGGAGGTTGGAGGTCTGGGAAGCAATGACTGGAGGCTGGGAAAAAAGATCAGGAGTCTGGGGGGGGGTGGAAGGGAAGGTTTGAAGGCCTGAGAAGGGGATCATAGGCTTTGTGGGGATGGTTGCGTGCGGAGTGGGGGAGGGGGATCGACGATTGTGGGGTCAAACAGGCGGGCATTAAGTCTTTAAGAAAACTTCCCCATTTTTTATGGCTAAATTTCTCCTGTGTGACTCAGTGAGAATTCTTAAATCTGACTGGTTGAAGGGTCACACTGTTGCTTGTCCTGTTTACACATGCCACAGAACCCGTGTGGAAGGGCCCGTGCTGGAGCAGATGCCCAATGACAGCAAGTCACTGCTCAAAACTTCATGAAAACTCTGTGGGCAGCTCTCAGCATATGAACAACAAGCACCACTTCTTCACTGCTGGCAACAAATCTGGGGCAATGTCCATGCAAAAATAAATCTGGCAATATTTTTGAGCACCACAATGCAACCATTTTATCTATAGTTGAATCGCATTCAGTAACTCACTTTGAAAAAGGTCCAAATTTAACAAACTAGAGATGGAAACTCAGAGACATTTGGAGCAGTACATTTGCTGAGGGCCACAAATGTCCCAGGGCAGCATAATGAGTGTCACTGAGACAAAATTAGAAATTTCAAACGATTTAACCCAAAAGGATGTGAAATAAAAAGTTGTGCATATGTTGAATATTCAGCTTTCACATTAAGCAGCATCTCAATACATTACAGTCCAATGTTCCACAACAAACAATGCAGAAATTTTAGTGGATATCCAGCCATGCAACCATGTCAATGTATCCAGAAAATGACATCTCTTTGAAAACATTATCAACCCATCTAAAGTATATCTATAGAGGGAAGAGATAGTGTCCAATATTCCATCAGTAAAGTTGGCAAAGCCAACCTAATCCAATGATATTTATGAATCATTCAATGAAATTTAGAAGCCTTTCATTTTGAGCTTTCTAATTGTTGATATCTCAATACAGGTTAAAATAATAAACAAAATCAAAGCTCAGGCTATAGTTTGGTTCAATCGACTTCGCCAAGTCATAACTGCTTAAATTGGTAATTTTTGTCATAGCAACAACAACTTGCATTTATATTGCACCTTTAGTGTAATAAAATGTCTCAAGGGAGTGTTATAAAACCAAACGTGACGCCAAGCCATATAACATAATATTAGGGGAAATGGGCAAAAAACTGTCAAAGAGGTAGGTTTTAAGGAGCATCTTAAAGGAAGAAAGAGAGGTAGAGAGGGAGCTCCTGAACTTAGGGCCATGGCAGCTGAAGCACAGCTGCCAATAGTGGAGCAATTAAAATCGTGGGTGCTCAAGAGGCCAGAGTTAGAGGAACATACATATCTTGGAGGGTTATGGGGTTGGAGAAGATTGCAGAAGTAGGGAAGGGTGAGGCCATGGAGGGATTTGAAAACTAGGATGAGAATTTTAAAATCGAGGCATTATTTAATCAGGAACCAATGTAGGTCAGCGATTACAGGGGTGATGGGTGAACAGGAGTTGGTGTGAGTTAGGACATGGGCAGCAGACTTTTGGATGACCTCAGGTTTGTGGAGCATAGAACGTGGGAGGCCAGCTAGGAGTGGCTGGGCATCGTAAAGTCTAGAGGTAACAAAGGCATGGATAAAGGTTTCAGCAGCAGATGAGCTGAGGCAGGAGTGGAGTCAGGTGATATATGTGTTTTATGAAGCTTATAAGCAATTGCAAATATCTGTTAAGCAATTATACCTTTTATTAGATTTCGCTGAAGCAATTCAACAAAATTTACCATTATGTCAAAAGAAACAGATCACAGTAAGAGGTTGTTTAATACTGCTACAAAACACCAAAAGCCATTCCTCTCCTGACTTAGTTTTACAGACTGCTGCCTCTGTTGAAATTAAGCAATCCAAGGCATCAATATGTGGTGCCTTTAAACCCCTGCTGGGAACTAAGGCTGCATCAACATTTCTGCAGCTTGCAAGCCATATAAGCAATCATTTTATCTCCTACTCTCAGCGAGGCTATTTGGCAAGGGTTCCAAAATGCAAACAGCTTAACATTGAATCTGTCTGAGACAAGTCGTACTAATAAGCAAGGCGTGGAGATCTTACATACTAATCTGAAGACCAATTTGAATTAATTGGAGCAAGACATCTAAACGATTAAAAGTAAATAGGTCAATTAATCTTATCGGATAACTAAGATTGGAGTAATTACCTAGTTCTATGAAGGCCATTTGTGAAGTTGGTTATATTGGCCTTGAAAATAATGGGGAAGTGAGAAGGGAGGGATGGGGTGTCAGGGAAGGTTTAGCAGCCAGAAACACAGATTTCCCCAGGTCCTGCAGAATTTATTGGCAGGAGCTGATTTAAAAATAAATTCTGTTTCCCAACCTCAACCAGACATATTGAAAGGCTGGCTGACTGTCCGGCAGGCAGTGGCCAGACATCGGGAGGGGATCAGACACTAGGAGGAGATCTGACATTATGAGGGAGTAGGACATCAAGAGGGGATCAGTCAACGGGAAGGTATCGAACATTGGGAGAGGAATAGACATTGGAAGATTCGGACATTGTGAGGGTAGATGACACTGGAAGGGGTTTGGACAACGGGAGGGGATTGGACATTGGGAAGGGATTGCACATGGAGGATAACGATCACATTGGGGTGGTTTGCAGGTAAGCTTTGGGAGCTGGGGGCAAGAACTCCTGGCCCACAAGCAGTGCTGGAAAAGCACATCTTTGCTTTTACCAGCCTTCCTCTCCTCCCTCTGGCTGGTGGGTTGCCTGGCTGGCCAGCATTAAACTTAAAACAGATCAAATATTTGAGTCTCACAGCGTCATAAAAATATTTAAATTTGGGCCCCTGCCTCTGGAGAGCAGGTTAGTTGCCTACCTCCAACTGCCTACATTAAAAGTAGAAGTGGGCATGTTGGTGGCAGGTTTCAGAATTTAAAAAAAAATTAAATCCTGCCCCTCCCCCACCCATTCCCACCCTCCAATTCTGTGCACCACATTTTAGAGATATAAATCCTTGGTGAGGGTACAGGGCCGATATACTAGAATTATACCAGGGATGAGGGGTTTGTTATGTGGAAAGACTAGAGAAACTGAGGTTATTTACTTTAGACCAAAGAAGATTATGGTAAGATTTAATAGAGATGTTAAAATGATGAAGGGTTTTGATGGAGTAAATAAGGAAAAACTAGCAAAAGAACCAGATGAGGAGAGTTTATTTTACACAGCAAGTTGTTATGATCTGGAATGTACTGCCTGAAAATGTAGTGGAAGAGGATTCAATGGGAACATTCAAAAGGGACTTGGATATATACTTGAAAAGGAAAAGTAAAGTCAAGGCTATAGGGAAAGAGCCGGGAATGGGTATAAATGAATAGATTTTTCAAACAGCTGGCACGGACAAGATGGGCCAAATGGCTTTGTTCTGTGTTGTTTAATTCTATGACTCTATAATATAAAATAGAATGGGACAGATTTCAAAAGAAGTGTGTTGATTGAGCTTGTCTGTTGTTTATGGACCACTGCCACTGGTTGGGGATTTAACACGACTTAATGTCTACCCCTTAGACTATGTTATCTGGTTTAGTGTGTGTAAAAGACAAAAACAAGTCTCTGGAAAAACAAACCATGCAGATGTGCATAGCACACCTACACAATCTTCCATCTGACAGCAGGATTAAATGGAGTGGGTAGCTAGGAAACAGGGGAAATGGTGTCAGTAAAACCCTAATCAAGTCCCAGTGAGGAACACGCAATGGTTAAAGAGATAGGACCGTGAAAGAGATGCTATGGTAACTACATTAAATTACAGCAAGAAAGCATATTGAAAATTTATCCTAAAATAATCTTGAGTAGCATAAAAGTTATTGCCTTGTTTACAGTCCCATAAAATATGCATTGCCACGATTTAATTGAGCTAAGCAAGTAATCATGATTAAGCCTTGAGGATTCTCTCTAACATGGAACATGCAATACAGCTCCAGCAAAAGAAATACTGCCATTTTCAGTGGAAAGCATGTGCATCTGAAGGAGCATATTCTGATTTGAATGTACTGTTAACATTCTTTTACAGAACTTCATCTGCATTATACATACAGAGGAAAATATGCTTCGAGGGTGAAACTGTGCTGTACAACAATAGGATGATAGATAATAATTTGCATGAAATTTATTTCTCCACTATTTTAACAAAGTTCAATTTTAAATGGATTGACACCTTTGTCAAATAGTGGTCAGAAGGATTTCACATGAATATGTCAATGAACTTATATACTATTATTGCACAGTACAATTCCATCCCATTAGTGTCCGATTGGTGCACAGACCATTTACAAAACCATTCCTCCATGTTGTATCCTTGGCATAGTATATGAAACGTAATGTATGTGCAGGTAGAGAATCTTTAGTGTCTGGCGCACCCAGGTTCATACAACAGAAATCAATCTCTGCATGAAGTTAATATCTGCAAATAAATTATATCTCTGAAGAAACACCTTATGAGAGACAAAAAATGACACATATGTATAGAAAGAAATATATTCACATTCATTAGCACAAATTACGTCTGACAGGGACCTGTCATCACACTGGGGAGCTTTTGAATAAGCTCAGTTCTTAGAACAACCAGGAACAGTTTGTTCCAAAAACTTCATTCAGTATTCACCATATTGAACAGTGGACTAAAAAAATACAGCTTACAGTTTTCACTTCTTAATGTTAGACGATGTTTAAACTTCTGCCTGGATTTTGCAGTGGTCATGATGGCAAAACTGTCGGCCTTCGCTGTCATTACTCCACTGAAACTGACAGCAACTTTGGAAGTCTGAATATGTGCAGAATAATGTGGATTTTCAGAAGCTGCTGACTGTGATTCTACTCATCCCCAGAGGGTGTGCTGTTAAGGCCCTCAAGACTGCAATCAATGGGAAATCCTGAATTGATGAAAAGTTCCACTTTTACACTGTTAGTCTTACTGTCAAAACCCTTGAAAAAATTACGCCTTGTTGAATGAAGCATACCAGCATACTAAATTCATACTGATAAACACTGTCACTGGTGCTAAAAAGCTAATTTTATATTGGCGGAATGTCAAATTTCTCCATTATGATAAAAAAAATTCCACATACTTTTAATGATGAAAAATATTGTTTGATATTATAGCTTCTGTCTAAATCCAGTTGTAATCATTTATTTCAGTATTTGAAATTTAAATTAAAGGTGAAGGATAAAGTGCTTTTAACTTCCTGGTTTTCTGCCAATGAGAATACTTCAATGTGATAGGCTGCTTACCTTGCTTTCTGACATCACTGCTGCTTGGTGTCAGATTTAAACTGCCATGAGAAAAGGGGAAGTTTGTGCCACAGAGATCGCTAAATCTTTGTGGGCAGCTTTCTTCGAGGTCAGCAGTGAGAACCATCGCATCATCACTGACTGCAAAATCCATAACTTCAGGTAAATTTAAATAATGATTCTGCCAGTAAAAATGAGGAACTAAATGATGTGTAATCAGAAAAATTACATAACTTGGCCTTTCCAGCCATTACATTATTTTGTGGGGTCAAGGATTTTATCTTTATGATCTTAATTCCCCATTTTGTTTCCATAATACATTAATGCTTTCACTTATTATCATATTTATTTTTAAAATAGCAAAACTGATTCTGTACCTATGGTTTTTGGGGATGGTGCATTCTATATCTTTATAAATCTTTGGGTGAAGTTTTCCCTGGATTCACTTTTAAATGACTAAGTTCAAATGTCAAGATTATGTCCAATTGGTCTCAATTCCTCTGCCAAAGGGAAGAGTTGTTCCCAAATGATCTTGTCAATGCCCTTCATTGTTTTCAGTATTTTAGTAAATTAACTCCTTCACCTCTTCATTTCCAGTGTATATGACTCAAGTTTACTCAGTCTCTCCTTGCTCAAATGTTGCTGAAATTTCAGCAAGGCCAGTATGTACATACCCTATGTGGAGCACTCAAGCCTGCACACAATAGGCTGAATTTAGTGAGCCCACCGTGGTACCCAGCGGTAGATCCGGAAGTGGGCACTGTCACCGTTCGTCAGGTGTGTGACCAGCCAACCCCGATCACGTGGCAGCCAGCCCATTTGAATGCAGGAGGAGCAGGGCTCATCCCAATTGAAGGACAGGAGCAGGTGGCAAGACACTAATGGCCTCATCAGTGGAGATGAATGCGTGCTGGCGCCATATTTAAAGCTCTTTATGATCTTAATTCCCCACTTTGTTTCCATAATACATTAATCATTTATTATCACATCTTTTTTTTTAAATATCACAACTGATTCTGTATCTATGATTTTTGGGGGATGGTACATTCCATATTTTAGCCCTGCTTCACTGACTGATTTCACTGCTGCTTTGCCTTTGATACTGCTGTACTGCTATGCTGCAGAGCCTCCTGCCTGGAGTTCCTCTGCAGCTGTGCTACTGACCAAGGCCCAAAAGGCCAGGAGCTCTCTGGAAGACAAGCGGGACCATATCAGACAGAAGACCCCATGGTTCAGCGATGCTGCTCTGGAGGTTCTTCTCCAGGCAGCAAGGGAAAGGTGGAAGGTCCTCTCTTTAAGGAATGGCAAGAAGAGATCCTCCCGCCTGACCAAGTGAGCCTGGATGGAGATTGCTGCTGAGTTCAGCAGCTGTGGGGCCACCCTATGCAACTGGGTCATAGAAACATAGAAATATAGAAAATAGGAGCAGGTGAAGGCCATTCAGCCCTTCGAGCCTGCTCCACCATTCATTAGGATCATGGATGATCATCCAACTCAGTAACCTGTTCCCGCTTTCCCCCCATATCCTTTGATCCCTTTTGCCCCAAGAGCTATATCTAAATCCTTCTTGAAAATTTACAATGTATTGGCCTCAACTGCTTTCTGTGGTAGCGAATTCCACAGGCTCACCACTCTCTGAGTGAAGTAATTTCTCCTCATCTCAGTCCTGAAAGGTTTACCCCGTATCCTTAGACTATGACCCCTGGTTCTGGACTCCCCCATCATCGGGAACATCCTTCCTGCATCTACCCTGTCAAGTCCTGTTAGGATTTTATAGGTTTCTATGAGATCCCCCCTCTTTTGAAGTCCAGTGAATATAATCCTAACCAACTCAATCTCTGCTCATACATCAGTCCCACCATCCCAGGAATCAGTCTGGTAAACCTTCGCTGCACTCCCTCTATAGCAAGAGCATCCTTCATCAGATAAGGAGACCAGAACTGCACACAATATTCCAGGTGTGGCCTCACCAAGGCCCTGTATAATTACAGCAAGACATCCCTGTTCCTGTACTTGAATCCTCTCGCTATGAAGGCCAACATACCATTTGCCTTTTTTACTGCCTGTTGGACCTGCATGCTTACCTTCAGCGACTTCTGTACATGAACACCCAGGTCTTGTTGCATATTCCCCTCTCTCAGGTTATAGCCATTCAGATAATAATCTACCTTCCTGTTTTTGCTACCAAAGTGGATAACCTCACATTTACCCACATCATACTGCATTTGCCATGCATTTGCCCATTCACTCAACTTGTCCAAATCACCCTGAATCCTCTCTGCATCCTCCTCACAACTCACCCTCCCACCCAGTTTTGTGCATTCTGCAAATTTGGAGATATTACATTTAGTTCCCTCATCTAAATCATTTTTATATATTGTGAATAGCTCTAGTCCTAACTCCGATCCCTGCGGTACCCCACTAGTCACTGCCTGCCATTCGGAAAAAGACCCGTTTATTCCTACTCCTTTTTTCTGTCTGCCAACCAATTTTCTATCCATCGCAATACACTACCCCCAATCTCAAGCGCTTTAATTTTACATGCCAATTTCTTATGTGGGACTTTGTTGAAAGCCTTCTGAAAGTCCAAATAAACCACATCCACTGGCTGTCCCTCATCAACTCTACTAGTTACATCCTCGAAGAATTCTAGTAGATTTGTCAAGCATGATTTCCCTTTCATAAATCCATGCTGACTCTGTCCGATTCTACCACTGTTCTCCAAGTGCTCTGCTATAAAATCTTTGATAATGGACTCTAGAATTTTCCTCACTACCGACGTCAGGCTGACTGGTCTATAATTCCCTGTTTTCTCTTTAAATAGTGGGGTCCAGTGAAGGAAGAGAATCAATTACCTATTTTGTTCTGCCAAGGTGAGTGCTCCATACCTCTCTCTTCTTTGGGACTTGCTTGTGGCTACACAGGAGGCAGTGTGACATGGGGTGGGAGTCAGCACAAAGATGATGGCAAATGGGGGTTAGGCATCACCACATCCTGGCAGATGCATGGACGCATCTCAGCCACAGGCCTCCTTCTTTCACAGCTCAGCCCAATGATGTCCCCTCAGAGCAGATGTGGGAAGGAATCAGCTGGTGATAGCACCCCACATGTGCCCAAGCAGCTGGTTGGAGGACTGTGGGTGGCCAGGCCCATGCTGAGTACCAGGCTGATGACAACACAGCATATGCTGGAGTTGAGAGAGAGCTGCCAGAGGCCATGCGCAGACACGAGCGGATGATGGACTCCGTTTATGCCCTAAATGCTGCCATGTCTCATTGAGAAATTGACAACCTCATGGAGAGCCAGATCCCACAAATGTGCACAGACCTGCACACCATTGTCTTGACCATGAGCTCAAAGCAGCAGTGGCAAGGCGAGAAAAGGACGAGGCGCCCGGAGTCTTGTCCAGCTCCTCATCCGTCCCTGGTCAGCAGGGAGGTTCTAGTGAGCCTTGGAAAGGGAGGAGGAGAGGTTGACCTCCATAGTTGGGGACTCCCCTCAGGGCGCTCTGGCAGCGGCTCCTCAACCCGTCCACCAGTGAGCCGAGCTCCAGTAGCCGCAACGTCTGAGGAGAGACCTGCACCTGAGCAGGAAACCCTCAGGCAGCTGGGACCCTCCAGGCCTCAGGCAGTCAGAGGACTGTGGCTAAAGTCATCCCAGGCCAAGGGGCAGCCTGATCAACAGCCTGCCTCAAGCCCAGCTGCTATCGCAGGGGTCACACCTTATAGAAGCACTCGTAAATGTATTAAGGAAAACACCTAGACACACTTGGGGTTTCACGGGTGTTTGACATTTGCCATTTGTTTTGAGTTATTGTTACAACTGAGGTGGGAGGAGTGCACTGTCTTTTCTAGTTCCATGTCTCCACAGGTCACAACATATATTTAAATGCTTACCCAGTTACTGATTGCGGTCGATCTTATACTCCGCTCTTTATCCCAGAACAAAATACACCAACCAGATTTCTTTAATAAACAACAAAATCATTAGTTTATTATCAAACAAGATTTATCCAGTATCGAAACAAAACATTAACACACAGATTGAAATATGAAAGTTTCCTTTTTAAATTCCCCAGGAACAAACTCACACACACACTAGAAAAAAATACAGAAATTCTCTGATGAGGTCTGTTGCCAAAAAAAAAACAAAAAAACTTAAGCCAAAAATTTGCTAGTTCTTGAAGGAAAAAGAGAAGATATGGAAGGAAGTCAGTTGTCCCTTCTGGTCTGGCGGTCGGGTATATGGAGACGGGTCACAGAGATCTTTTCTAAAGCAGTTCTTTTCAGGTGGCATTGATAATTAATCTGGGAGCTTTTTCCAGCTTCTCAGGAGAGATGCAGCATCAAGGATTTTAGTTTTCCCACACTGGGGGCAGGATTCCATGAGCTCGTCGCCGATCTTAAGCGCGGCGGTTCATTTAAATAGTTGGGGCGGACCGCACCTCCCATCACGTGAAGGGAACAGGCTGTCCGTCCTGGCAATGGCTTCAGCTGCCTATGCACAGGCGCTGGCACCATTTTTAATGGGCAGCCAGCCTTGCTGGCTTATTTAAATATTTAAAGAAATATACACCAAAATTAAATAAATACATTTCTTTTGCCCTTTTCCACCCCCCAATAACAATTACGATAACTATTGCCCTTTCCCCCAAAACGCTTACCTTTAACATCTGACCTTTCCCCGCCAAACTGCACAAAGGTTAAAGTGCAACCCTTCCCACCATCCCCAACACCCATGACGTTTATTTGACCCCATCTCCCCCCCCAACCCACTGATAAATTTACCTCCACCCCCTCCCCACTAATGTCACACCTCTTTTCCTCGGACGGGGATCTGAAGGAGCGGGAGTGCTGGCCGCTGCACCAAAGATCATGGCGGGCTCTCAAGATCATGGGTGAGTATATTTATATGAAATATTTATATGAAATATATTTAATGAAATATGCAAATTTTGATCCTGTCGCCCAGCGGAGGTGGGGGGGCAATGGGGGGAGAATCAGGCGGGGCCCTGACAGCATGGAGGTCCATGGCGGGCTTCATCTGGATCCATCTTCAGGCACACCCCTCACCGTGCCCCCAACACCATGGATCACGACGTCGAGGGCTCCTTAAAATCCAACCTTGGATCTTTGCAGAGTTTCTTCAAAGAGGTAAAGAAAGAGCAGAGCTGGATGGTTTCATTTGCCTTGGCAGGCAAAACACCAACTCTCTTCAAAACAGGTCACACCATAAATGAACCAAAACAATATCTCAGAAGTGAAACCATAGACAGAAAGTCAACCTCCTGATTTACAAAAGGGAAATCATGCTTGACAAATCTACTGGAATTTTTTGAGGATGTAACTAGTAGAATAGATAAGGGAGAACAAGTGGATGTGGTGTATTTGGACATTCAGAAGGCTTTCGATAAGGTCCCACAAAAGAGATTAACGTGCAAATTAAAGCACATGAGATTGGGGCCAAGGTACTGACATAGATAGAGAACTGGTTGGCAGACAGGAAACAAAGAGTAGGAATAAACAGATCTTTTTCCGAGTGGCAGGCAGTGACTAGTGGGGTACCACAGGGATCAGTGCTAGGACCCCAGCTATTGACAAAAGATTAATGATATAGATGAGGGAATTAAATGTAATATATCCAAGTTTGCAGGTGGCACAAAGCTGTGTGGGAGTGTAAGCTGTGAGGAGGATGCAGAGAAGCTCCAATCTGATTTGGACAGGTTGAGTGAGTGGGCAAATACATGGCAGATGCCATATAATGTGGATAAATGTGAGGTTATCCACTTTGGTGGCAAAAACAGAAAGGCAGATTATTATCTGAACGGCGATAGATTGGGAAAAGGGGAGGTGCAGCGAGACCTGGGTGTCCGTGTGCACCAGTCGCTGAAAGTAAGCATGCAGGTGCAGCAGGCAGTTAAGAAGGCAAATGGTATGTTGGCCTTCATAGCGAGAGGATTCGAGTACAGGAGCAAGAATGTCTTGCTGCAATTATACAATGCCGTGGTGAGATCACATCTGGAGTATTGTGTGCAGTTTTGGTCTCCTTATCCGAGGAAGGATGTTCTTGCTATGGAGAGAGTGCAGCGAAGGTTCACCAGACTGATTCCTGGGATGGCAGGACTGACGTATGAAGAGAGATCGGGTCAATTAGGCTTGTATTTGCTAGAGTTTAGAAGAATGAGAGGGGATCTCATAGAAACTTACAAAATTCTAACAGGACTAGACTAGACAGACTAGATGCAGGAAGGATGCTCCCGATGGTAGGGGAATCCAGGACCAGGGGTCACAGTCTAAAGATAAGGGGTAAGCCATTTCGGAGTGAGATGAGGAGAGATTTCTTCACCCAGAGAGTGGTGAACATGTGGAATTCTCTACTACGGAAAGAAGTTGAAGTCAAATCATTAAATATATTCAAGGAAGAGTTAGATATCGTTCTTAGGGCTAATGGGATCAAGGGATACAGGAGAAAGCGGGAACAGGGTACTGAGTTTGGATAATCAGCCATGATCGTATTGAATGGCGGCGGATCAGACTCGAAAAGCCCAATGGCCTACTCCTGCTCCTATTTTTCTATGTTTCTATAACCTCCATAAACCATGACATGTGGCTTCTCTGTAAGCATCTTCCCCAGGTCACCAAGGTTTCTGTTGTTTATTGAGCTTAAAGCACATGATTTCTAGCAAAGGTTGTTTTCAAACAACATCTTAGTGTAGTTTCAGTGAACTGTCAACAACAAAACAAAGTCCAGCATTTATGAAATCTTCAGCCTTCCAATGAATCCATCTCCACAAGTTAAATACGAGTCCTCAAAAAAATCGTAACAAAAATATAGAAACATCTTCATAACAGTTATAAAGTTCTGTCATTATTATAGTTCACATTCATTGTTGAAAAATGCTTATTCTTGCATGCCTTAATTGTGAGATGCTGCCTTCACTGTTCCTTACTCATTGGGCTGCTAGCGTCGACACAGCCCTCCTTTGGTAAGTGTCTCTCATGTGTCAGAGCGCATATTTAAGTTGGGCGTGTGGCATGGAATCCAGATAGAAAGGAAGTGACAGACTGAATCCATTAAGGTGAATCTTTATTGAGTTCACTTTGAGGCCGTCATGATGGCTGGAAGCGGGTAAGTATGAGATTGTCTCTTACCTCTCTAGCCTGTTGTTCAATGTGCCTGGCCTCCAGTGCAAGGGGTTCAAGATCCAATGCTGCCTGCGTATTAGTCTTGTCCACGTCCACCTCATAGGTGGAGGAGTGACGATCAGCTGACTTGAGTCCAGTACACTCTCTGGCATGGCCGACTGATGTTGTTATTGTCATGGAGCTTCACGGGCATTCAGCTGTTTCCTGTCCCTTCCTCCATCAGAGGCACTGCATCACACCACAAAGTCCATAAAGACAGGGTGTATGAGACCCATACCAGCTGATCAGTAGGCGTCCAGAGCGCTGCCCTTACAGAGACAAAGTTGCCTTTGCATTTTTGCCTTTGCTACTCCCCTTGGCTTATGCGCTAATGGCCCTCAGTGGCCACCCTTGCAGAGAGCCAGCCCAGTACCCAATAGTATGGCTGCCCAATCGTCACACCCGAGACCAAGCCCACCCAGTACAACCACCCGAGATCAAGCCCACCAGGTCTTCTCATCTGAGACCAAAGCCCACATGTGCACAGCGCACAGGACTGCAGACCAACAATGGCCTCCTCTCCCCTCCTTCCCATATCCAGTGCTTGTCATAGCTGCCTTCCCATTGCAACACTGAGGCCTCGCCTCTGAGCCGTCACCTTTCATTGGCTGGGGACCCGGAGGTATGTGAGGACCACCCGCCGTTCACTTAATTCCAAAATCTGTGTTGATTCGTGATTAATTGCATGCCTATGTATTACAACGATCTGTTCAGCAATTCAAATGGCTATCCTGTCGGGTCAGGGCAGCACCACCGCCTTGGAGCTTTCCCACTGCTGACTAAATCTGAAACCAACGTCAGATTTCTGGACGGATGCATCCATGGCTATTCTCCATCCCCCCCACCCCCCGTGTCTCCATTCCCACTCCAAACGGCCTCACAAAATTCTGCCCAATATTACAGTTGAGATCTGACCAGAATCTGTATAACAGATGTAGTACTTGTTTTGACATTTTATATTTCACCTTCTGAGGCTAACATTCAATTAGCATTTGTGATTACTTTTTGTACCTGTGGGCTCATTCGGATGATCTCGTTTCCCTAATCCATTTGTCATTTACCTCATCATGCTTCTCCTTGTGTTCTTATTTGCCATCCATTTTGTTTAATTAAACTTTATCTGCGATTGTCCTGTGTAGTCGTTTTGTCTATCAGTATCATTTTGCAATTTTAAGCTCTTCACCATTCATTATACTTCCTAGATTCTTATCTGTTAACTTTAGGTCTAATGGTGGATGTGTAATCAAGTCTCTGTACTCCTACATGGTCCAGGAATTTCATACAGGGAGGACCTAGTAAATGTTTTAAATCAGTTAAGTATAAAACTGAGATTAATAGATTTTTCTAAACCAAAGGTATTGAGAGATAAGGCATTAGGTTGCAGATCAGCCATGATTTCAATTGAATGGTGGAACAGACTCAAGGGACTAAATGGTCTACTTCTGTTACTATGTTCCAGAATATTCATCTGATCTCTTCTGTATTCAAATGCAGGTCATTTATATATAGAACAAAAAGCTTGTACTCTAGCACTGATCCCTGGGAGACACCATGGGCTAAATTTTTGCCTCGGGGTGGGGTACAGGATTTGGGATTGTTTCCAGGTCCCGAACCCACCGCTGAGGAAAAACAGTCTCTTGTTGGAAATTTGACTGGGAATTTCCCCTGAATTGGCATGGACTCATGTTCCTTGCCCAATTAAGGGCAGTAGACGGGCTCTTGAAACTGGAGGGCCAATCAGAAGCCATCTGACTCCAGAGAAGCACCCGGCTACAGTAGATGGTATTAAAAAATAGAGAAAGCAGCCAAGCCACCACTGTGGGGGTGAGCCCCTCAACTGAGTAGTCTTTGGCTGCACCCTCACCCAGGCAGGCAGGCAGAACGCGTAGGCCTGCCTGGAGCACTGGCACCCCAACCTGCTGCTGGGTGTCCACCTGCAGGCAGTTAAAGTACCCCGTGTTGGGAAACTGGAGACCAACTGGAAAATCCCTGTCGGCCACCTTAATCCCTGATTAACAAGCCTCTTAATGAGCCTATTTGCCAGCCCGCATCATGGAGCCAACCTTGCTGGGTCCCGAATCCATGCCAGCTAAAATGACTAAAATGCTGGGAATGGGGTCAGGAAACCGGCAGACCGGCTGGCCTCATAATTTTCGGGCTTTGTCTGCCTCCACTTCCAACCTCATGGGGCCTGAAAATTTTGCCCCATTCGTCATGGATTGTCAATCCAAGAATGTCTTTTGTATTCCAACTCTCAATCACCTACATCTACACCACTGAATATTTCATTCTTATCTTCCCTATTTAGAAATCTTGTGAAATATCTTGCAAGAGGTTTTGATATATAAGATGCACTATTTAGTTTTGCTCAATTTGAAGTTATTTTTCGTGTTTAATTGCTGATTTACTTCTGACAGGAAAAACATTCAGTCCTGAGAAAAATTTTACATGGCAAACTCTAAACAACAGAGGAGCCCTAGTTAGTAAAATGACCACATTTAGTTTTATCTCAAAGTATATGTTGATGAATCTAAATGAAACAAACATTTGGAGAATGGTCCACTGGAAATAACTGGAAGACTGTGATGTTTTATTCAAGCATTAAAATATTGAGCCTGAAATTGCTGCACTGGCAGGACTGGGGGCAAATATTGTTAATTTGACACTGGAGCTTTCTATTGATATTGCATTATATTTGTGCTGCAAATTTCTGTAATGCCAAACCATTACTGGGCGGCACAGTGGCGCAGTGGTTAGCACCGCAGCCTCACAACTCCAGGGACCCGGGTTCAATTCTGGGTACTGCCTGTGCGGAGTTTGCAAGTTCTCTCTGTGACCGTGTGGGTTTTCGCCGGATGCTCCGGTTTCCTCCCACAGCCAAAGACTTGCAGGTGATAGGTAAATTGGCCATTGTAAATTGCCCCTAGTGTAGGTAGGTGGTAGGGAATATGGGATTCCTGTAGGGTTAGTATAAATGGGTGGTTGTTGGTCGGCACAGACTCGGCGGGCCGAAGGGCCTGTTTCAGTGCTGTATCTCTAAATAAAATACAAATAAAATGAGATCAATGCTGAATCAGGGCCTTGTGGACAGCATGCTTATCTCTCAGATCAATCAAATGGCACTATCAAAAACTGAAAATAAATGCCTTAATTCTGATTGAGTTCTATCACTTGGAGGTGACCTGCACCTTCTGCAATAACCTTAAATCAACTTTTCAAAAAAAAATCACTTAAAACTTTTAAGAAATAATTAACACACTTTTCCCACAGAGATACGGGAAGATGATGCCAAAAAAATGAGAACAAAACTTTGATGATGTTGATCTGCAGGTCCTCATGGACAAAGTGGAGAGGAGGCAAGAACTTGTGGTCGCTACCAACTTGAAGAAGGCATATGGGAATATCACCTCCTCCATCACACACCATTCTGATTTGAAACATATTGCCATTCCTTCATCATCGCTGGGTCAAAGCCCTGGAACTCCCTACCTAACAGCACTGTGGGAGAACCTTCACCACTTGGACTGCAACGGTTCAAGAAGGCAGTTCATCACCTCCTTCTCAAGGGCAATTAGGGATGAACAATAAATCCTGCCTTGGCAGTGATGTCTGCATCCTGTAACTGAATAATTCAATAAAAAGACTGACTGTTTGGAACTGCGTGGGTGAAAAGACCCAACAAAACAGGACACGTGACTTGGAGACCCTGAGCATGAAGTTGATTGTTCCACTAACGGGAAACCCATGTCGTGAGTCGCAAGGGCAGGTAAAGTAAGTTGCCTGCTTTTGTTTTCAAACATGAGACTATATTATCCTTCATTCCATGCTTGCAGAGTGAGGGAAGGTTATTTGTTTTGTGTTTGTCTGTTCAAGGCAGAACCCAAAGTGGTAAAAGTCAGTTGCCATGGGAGAAAGTCTTCTCAAGGTGGCCGGTTGATGAATTTGACAGAGCTTTATTTCTGCTGAAGCAACGATTCCAATGCGTGAAAAGAAGCCTCTCAAACAAAGCAACACATGCAACATTCTCTCTATTTACTCACAACAGGGCAAGTTGATGCATAAGGCACAGGAGTGGGCACTCAGACAGTGTCAGCCCCTTCCTGAAGAATCTAACCTGTCAGGATGGCAGGTAACTGCAACTGTAAGGGTGAAGTGACTATGAGCCTTGCTGAGCTTGGAGATGTATTGACACCATCAGGTGAGTATCAAAGCCAGGAACCACTCAATCATTGTCCAAACACTGAGCCACCAGCTGCTGTCTGATAATTGCCCTCATCGTGCTTTCCTCTTGGAAGCCAACAGCCATGGGTCCAGGGACTTTTGGAATGGAAGTCTCCAGTTCCGCAAACATCTTCTTTTACAAATTAAATGTCTTTCTGCAGGAAAAATTTGTGTAGTTCACAGCGGACCACTACAATCTTTGCCACTTTTCTAGAGAAATACAATAGAACACCCCCAACCTGTCCAGTCACTAGAAGAGTAAATTAAGCATTTTGATTTTCCTTTCCAACGCTCACCAAGTTGACACATGTACACAGTTGTACCATTCCTGTGCTGCGTTGTTGGTGTGGCTTCAGTGGGTAAGCCTTGCCCTTTACAATCCATCCATCCCTTGTCCCTCCCTGCTGAATAAGTCTTAGATGTTGAAGTGGCAAAGCACAAAGGCATGATAAGTGTTTCCCTGATGCTCTGCATTTATAGCAGGATCCTCCTTTGGGTATTGCAAACAACTAGGGCTTTTAGTGAATGCTAACTTACATACGAACATATGAATTAGGAGCAGGAGTAGGCCACTCGGCCCCTCGAGCCTGCTCTGCCATTCAATAAGATCATGGCTGAACCAATTAGTCCACATTTCCACCTACCCCCGATAACCTTCCACCCCGTTGCTTATCAAGAATCTATCTACCTCTGCCTTAAAAATATTCAAAGACTCTGCTTCCACTGTCTTTTGAGGAAGAGAATTCCAAAGACTCACAACCCTCTGAGAGAAAAAATTCTCCTCATCTCTGTCTTAAATGGGCGGGCACTTATTTTTAAACAGTGACCCCGAGTTCAAGATTCTCCCACAAGAGGAAACATCCTTTCCACAACCACCCTGTTAAGACCCCTCAGGATCTTATATGTTTCAATAAGTCACCTTTTACTATTCTAAATTCCAGCAGATACATGCATAGCCTGTCCAATCTTTCCTCATAAGACAGCCCACCCATTTCAGGTATTAGTCTAGAAAACCTTCTCTGTACTGTCTCCAACACATTTACAACCTTCCTTAAATAAGGAAACCAGTACTGTATACAGTACTCCAGATGTGGTCTCACCAATGCCCTGTATAGCTGAAGCATAACCTCCCTACTTTTGTATTCAATTCCCCTCGCAATAAACAATAACATTCTATTAGCTTTCCTAATTACGTGCTGTACCTGCATACTAACCTTTTGTGATTCATGCACTAGAACACCCAGATCCCTCTGCATCTCAGAGCTCTGCAATCTCTCACCATTTAGATAATATGCTTCTTTTTTATTCTTCCTGCCAAAGTGGACAATTTCACACTTTCCCACATTATACTCCATTTGCCAGGTCTTTGCCCACTCACTTAACCTATCTATATCCCTTTGTAGCCTCCTTATGTCCTCTCCACAAGTTACTTTCCTACCTATCTTTGTGTCATCAGCACATTTAGCAACCATACCTTCGGTCCCTTCTTCGAAGTCATTTACATCAATTGTAAAAAGTTGAAAAAGGTGAAAGTTTCATCAAGTCCTGACATCAGCGATACATTAGCCACATCGATGGCCCCTGTACCCTGGCAAAGTCAACAATCCTGCAGAAATTAATGGATTGCTCTTTTTGCTGTGGAGGAAAAATGTGGGCTGGAATTTTACATTGGGCGAGGCCCTGCCCACTGGCCAAAATATTGGGGGTGAGCCCACCTTCACTGGGCCTGGGGTGCCACGTTGGGATTTTACATGGCCCAGGCCATAAACTGGACTTGGACGAGACTTCCACCCCTCTGAGGCAGGAAGTCCCGCCTAATGGAGCTGCCGGCCAATCAGTGGGCCGGCAACTCTCAGGCCCAGCAGTGCCACTGGGAGCGGTAGCCATTGCTGGGACTGCACACAGCCAACACCAGGATTGTGGACGTCAGCTCTGGAAGAGAGGTAAGTTTTGGGGCCTCGCCGGAGACAATCGGCTGGGCCCAGCAAGGCAAGGGGGGGTCGAATGGAAATGAGGGGAGATTGCTGTGCAGTAGGGGTGGTTGGGTTGTGGGGGTGGCCCTCCGTCGGGAAAGGGTTCCGCTCCGGAGGGCCCACCCCACCAGGCTGCAAGGAGGCTGCCAGATAAAACCTGGCGGTCTTCTGGGGACCTCAGCTACACGCCTGTCACTGGTAAAATACCAGTGGCGGCAGGAGGAGGCCTTTAAATGGCAGTTAATTGACCAATTAAGGGCCTTGATTGACCTGAAGCGGACAGGCCATTTCACATCGCTGCCACCCCTGGTAAAATTGCAACGGAGGCAGTTGGGCATCACGAACAACATCTCCCGCCTTCCGCTCAATTTTACAACCCCACCCCCCCCGGCACCAGCCTGCACCTGTGGGAGGCCCTAAAATTCCAGCCATGGTACTTGCTGTGGTTGGTTGTCCTGTGGAATAAGGCATTCATGACCAGTTGAATGCAGGTCCTCACAGCTCTGTGGCTACTGTTAGAGGTCTCCAGTGCCTGCCTGGAAGGAACCACATCCATAGTAATTGACGACCATCGTCATCTTCATTGCCACTGACAAGGCGCTGCAAGAGGTAGACTGAGGCTTCAGGTCTTCATACAGGAATGCCCAGGGGAGCAATTGCTTCCTTACTGAAGCACAGCTTGTGCACACACAACAGTTCCCTGTACACACTTGGGGGGAGTGGGGGATGCGATAGTAGTGTTATCTGCTCACCCTCCCCCTAGGGTACATCACTCGATACACATGTTCCCTTTGTTCCTCTTCCAGTCATCCATTATGATCAGAAACAGTGGAACACCCAGCAGAAATGCCATTGGAATCCTTCTACCTTCCGAGTGTAGAAAGAGCTTTGGGTCCTGAAAATCTTTGTCTCCCAACACTCTTCTACCTAGGCAGTCCCTCAGGAACGAGGATGACTTTCTTCCACTCCAGGATTGTGGAGTGAATAGTCCAATTCTGGATCCGCACACTTTGCCACAGGTGGAGCAGGCGCCAGTTGGTGAGGCGAGTGAATGGGTTGCTTGAATTTCTGAACGCCCCTTCCACTGTTTGCAGTATTCTTTGTAGACCAGGAAGAGCAGGAGTGCTCCCCCCAGGATGCTCAAGGAAGCCTTTTGACATCCCCAGCCTCAATCTTCAGCCTCTTCCTTCAGCCTGCTCTCCTGCCCAATCCTCGAGTGCCAAAGGGAACTCCCTTCATGTTTGCCAACTGGAGCCTCCTTCCCATCCTTAAGTGTCCCTGGCTGCGGCCTCCTGTCACTGGTAATCCCTTTTGGCTGCCAGCCAGGCTGTCCATTTGGCTGCCTACCAGGCAGGCAGTGGGGCTACAATATGTTAATGAGGTCCTGCTGTTAAGAACGGAAGGACCTCCATGCCCCCAACCCTGCTGGGCTCTCAGCTGTTTATGGCCTTCTCCACAGACTCCCCTCGCCTCCTCATTAAAATCAGAGCCAATGCATCTGAAGTGATGCCTTTAGCTTGCGAAGTGCCAATGAAATTGCCTCCAGCTTGTAGAAAATATCTACGTGGAACTGATTCTAACCCCCCAAGTGAACTAATAATAAGATAAGCAAGTTAAAACCTCAATACAGACAAATTATTTTTTCGGGTTGTTCAAAGCTGGCACTTTCCTTATACTTTATTTTGTCCTTTATTACTCAAAAGCTTAATAAGCATTCATTAAGATTACATCTTTTATATTAATATCTGCTAATATGGTTCTTATAAATTATTCATATGAATTTATTATAAATTTTGAAAAAATTAATACAAAATGTATTAATTAATACAAATGTAATTCCATCCTCGAACTTGAATCTCTTATTGGAATATTAAAATGCCAAGTTGCCTTTCCATCCCTGTTTATGCTTAATTACATTCAGGAGCGTTCTCATTTAATCTCTTTATTGCTGGGACCAGGCATTTGATTAGTATGTTAGAATCTGTGATTAAGTTATCCAGAAGTGATCACAGTTGTATCACATGCTTCAGACATAAAGTAAAAAAGGATTGTCTTTTTATGCGTAGCTACAAGTGGAATTTGAGCCAGACAGACAGCGTGCGTGAATAGCACAATGTGATTGAGAGCAGCTGCATCAAACTGCTAAGATTCAAATTCTAACAAAGGAGCCTCCTACAAAAAAAAAATCAAAATTGAGACATATGGATAGATTGTGGCATGTCATATAGCACAAAGTGTTTTAGATCCCTCAGTATTATTTTGTTTTCATTTAAGTAATTACCTTTTGCCAGTTTGTGACTTGTTCTGGTGAAAATGACATACATTCATGATTTATTACTTTGTGTTATTCATGATTGATGTCTGTTTGGCTCATATTCTATTTGGAAGTCGCATGTGAGGGAAGTGCTTCTGGTTAATTTTGCTTTTGCATTTATCAATGTTAGATCATCAGTTTCTTAGTGCCGGAAAGTTACAGGAACTATTGAATCAGCTGAGCGCAAACGTAGATAAGAACGACACCCAGGAAACCAGCCTCTGGTGTTACTTCAGCCTGCAGTTTTCCTTGGTTAGCAATCTATCAGTGCCGGACAGTACTGCAGTTGATATTGTGATGGAAATCACACCTACCAAATGGAAACATATTAATTTCATCGTATGAAATACAGCTCGAGAACTTTTTTACTGGACACTACAAAAAGCAGAACTGAACAGCTGGAAAAATAGTCACATATTTGCATTCTGAGAAGACAAGGGCTGGCTGAGAGACAGAAGGAAATCACCCAGTCCAGCAGGAACAATGGGGGTGCTCCCTGATTCAATTAGTGAGATTGGTCTTGGCACTAATGGTTTTTTAAAAATTCATTCATGGGATTTGGGCATTGCTGGCCAGGCCAGCATTTATTGCCCATCCCAAATTGCCCTTGAGAAGGTGGTGGTGAGCTGCCTTCTTGAACCGCTGCAGTCCATGTCGGGTAGGTACACCCACAGTGCTATTAGGAAGGGAGTTCCAGGATTTTGACCCAGCAACAGTGAAGGAACGGCAATATAGTTCAAAGTCAGGATGGTGTGTGACTTGGAGGGGAACTTGCAGGTGGTGGTGTTCCCATGCATTTGCTGCTCTTGTCCTTCTAGTTGGTAGAGGTCGCGGGTTTGGAAGGTGCTGTCTAAGGAGCCTTGGTGCGTTGCTGCAGTGCATCTTGTAGATGGTACACACTGCTGCCACTGTGCGTCAGTGGTGGAGGGAGTGAATGTTTGCAGATGGGGTGCCAATCAAGCGGGCTGCTTTGTCCTGGATGGTGTTGAGCTTCTTGAGTGTTGTTGGAGCTGCACCCATCCAGGCAAGTGGAGAGTATTCCATCACACTCCTGACTTGTGCCTTGTAGATGGTGGACAGGCTTTGGAGAGTCAGGAAGTGAGTTATTTGCCGCAGGAGTCCTAGCCTCTGACCTGTTCTTGTAGCCACGGTATTTAGATGGCTACTCCAGTTCAGTTTCTGGTCAATCGTAGCCCCTAGGATGTTGATAGTGGGGGTTTCAGCGATGGTAATGCCATTGAATGTCAAGGGGAGACGGTTAGACTCTCTCTTGTTGGAAATGGTCATTGCCTGGCACTTGTGTGGCGCGAATGTTACTTGCCACTTATCGGCCCAAGCCTGGATATTGTCCAGGTCTTGCTGCATTTCTACATGGACTGCTTCAGTATCTGAGGAGTCACGAATGATACTGAACATTGTGCAATCATCAGCGAACATCCACACTTCTGACCTTATGATTGAAGGAAGGTCATTGATGAAGCAGTTGAAGATGGTTGGACCTAGGACACTACCCTGAGGAACTCCTGCAATGATGTCCTGGAGCTCAGGTGATTGACCTCCAACAACCACAACCATCTTCCTTTGCGCTGGGTATGTCTCCAGATTCCCCCTGATTCCCATTAACCTTAGTCCTTGATGCCATACTCAGTCAAATGCTGCCTTGATGTCACTCTCACCTCACCTCTTGAGTTCAGCTCTTTTGTCCATGTTTGAACCAAGGCTGTAATGAGGTCAGGAGCTGAGTGGCCCTGGCAGAACCCAAACTGAGTGTCACTCAGCAGGTTATTGCTAAGCAAGTGTCGCTTGATGGCACTGTTGATGACACCTTCCATCACTTTACTGATGATTGAGAGTAGGCTGATGGGCCGGTAATTGGCCAGGTTGGACCTGTCCTGCTTTTTGTGTACAGGACATACCTGGGCAATTTTCCACATTGCAGGGTAAATGCCAGTCTTGTAGCTGTACTGGAACAGCTTGGCTAGGGGCGCGGCAAGTTCTGGAGCACAGGGCTTCAGTACTATTGCCAGAATATTG
This sequence comes from Heterodontus francisci, assembly GCF_036365525.1. Lineage (NCBI taxonomy): Eukaryota > Metazoa > Chordata > Chondrichthyes > Heterodontiformes > Heterodontidae > Heterodontus > Heterodontus francisci. The sequence goes on along the minus strand of NC_090395.1, from coordinate 42,185,514 downwards.
TCAGGGCCCATAGCCTTTGCAGTATCCAGTGCCTTCAGTCATTTCTTGATATCACGCGGAGTGAATCCAATTGACTGAAGTCTGGCATCTGTGATGCTGGTGACTTCAGGAGGTGGCCGAGATGGATCATCAACTCGGCACTTCTGGCTGAAGATTGTTGCAAATGCTTCAGCCTTATCTTTCGCACTGATATGCTGGGCTCCCCCATCATTGAGGATAAGGATATTTGTGGAGCCACCTCCTCCAGTTAGTTGTTTAATTAGAGCTTAGATCTGATCCGTTGGTTATGGGATTGCTTAGCTTTGTCTATCGCATGCTGCTTACGCAGTTTGGCACGCGGATAGTCTTGTGTTGTAGCTTCACCAGGTTGACACCTCATTTTGAGGTATGCCTGGTGCTGCTCCTGGCATGCCCTCCTGCACTCTTCATTGAACCAGGGTTGGTCTCCTGGCTTGATGGTAATGGTAGAGTGGGGGATATGCCGGGCCATGAGGTTACAGATTGTGGTTGAGTACAATTCTGCTGCTGCTGATGGCCCACAGCGCCTCATGGATGCCCAGTTTTGCATTGCTAGATCTGTTCAAAATCTATCTCATTTAGCACGGTGATAGTGCCACACATGATGGACGGTATCCTCAATGTGAAGGCGGGACTTCGTCTCCACAACGACTGTGCGCTGGTCACTCCTACCAATACTGTCATGGACAGATGCATCTGCGGCAGGCAGATTGGTGAGGACGAGGTCAAGTATGTTTTCCCCTCTTGTTGGTTCCCTCACCACCTGCCGCAGACCCAGTCTAGCAGATATGTCCTTTAGGACTCGGCCAGCTCGGTCAGTAGTGGTGCTATCGAGACACTCTTGGTGATGGACATTGAAGTCCCCCACCCAGAGTACATTCTGTGCCCTCGCCACCCTCAGTTCTTCCTCCAAGTGCTGTTCAACATGGAGGAGTACTGACTCATCAGCTGAGGGAGGGTGGTCGGTGGTAATCAGCAGGAGGTTTCTTTGTCCATGTTTGATCTGATGCCATGAGACTTCATGGGGTCCAGAGTCGATGTTGAGGACTCCCAGGGCAACTCCCTCCCTACTGTATACCACTGTGCTGTCATCTCTGGTTGATCTGTCCTGCTGCTGGGACAGGACACACCCAGGGATGGTGATGGCAGTGTCTGGGACATTGTCTGTCAGGTATAATTCCGTGAATATGTCAGGCTGTTGCTTGACTAATCTGTGGGACAGCTCTCCCAACTTTGGCACAACCCCCCAGATGTTATAAGGAGGACTTTGCAGGGTTGACAGGGCTGGGTTTGCTGTTGTCGTTTCCGGTGCCTAGATCGATGCCGGGTGGTCTGTCCGGTTTCATTCCTTTTTATTGACCTCGTAGTGGTTAGATACAACTGAGTTGTTTGCTAGGCCATTTCAGAGGGCAGGTAAGAGTCAACCACATTGCTGTGAGTCTGGAGTCACATGTAGGCCAGACCAGGTAAGGACAGCAGATTTCCTTCCCTAAAGGACATTAGTGAACCAGATGGGTTTTTACAACAATCGACAATTGTTTCATGGCCATCATTAGACTAGCTTTTTTTAAATATCAGATTTATTAATTGAATTCAAATTCCATCTTCTGCTGTGATCAACACCTTTTGACTTTGAACGAGACAAACCCCCTTCCCCACCCCATCCCCCCACCGAGTATGTCTGATAGACTCTGAAGTTCAAAGACCTCTCTAGAAGTTGCTGTTTCAAACAAAGAGATGATCACATGACATACTTTCTGGTAACACTGAGGTTCTTGAATTGTGCCTCAGAGTGAACAACAGACTGCAGCTGAACGCCAAGAGAAAAGGATCTCTCTCTCTCTGTCTCTCTCTCCAGCAAAGTCCCAGGAAACCACGGTGTCAGCTTCTAACCCTAAAGACTACAGGATTTTACAGGCGACCAGCAAGAAGACAACTGAAACCTCCCTTCAGCCTTCTGGAACCAGAGAAGCAAGGCTGAAATGGTGCACTTGACCCTCAGTGAGGGCTCCAAGACTTTGACTTCAATGAAGGACATAACATTAAGGACATTAAGGACAGTATCTGTATTCCATTTATTACCAACTCTACTTCAACCCTCCCAATTCTTTATTCCCCTCTGTATCTATTTGTGTGTCTGCGCCTCTTGTAAGCACGTGAGCATGGATGTGTCGCATGTTTTAGTAATTTTAACCGGTGATTTTAATTTTAAGAGTGATCAGGTTAATAAACTTACATCTTTCATGTTTAAACCCAAGAAAACCTGTCAGATTGGTTCATTTGTAATGATATTCAAGGAACAGTGAACAAGGGCTCACTGAGGTGATAAATTAAAACCACTGTGTTTAAAACAATAAACGCTGTTAGGGCCAACCAGAGAAGGGGCGAGAGGGTAACCTGAGACCCCTTCCTCACCTGGTCGTAACAATATGTTCTTAGCAATTGGGGCTAGTAGGCATCCGTCTAATCCTTGATAGAATGGGAGACGCTGATTCGTAGCAGTCTAGTGTGGCGATATCTGATCTTAATGCCCAGTGTCTGTATTTTCACGTGGTCCGTGCTCCAATTCGGCTATTGCATTACAGTGGGTTCTGTTACTTTCATTTTCCAAATCTGAGGCAGAAATCTGGGGCGGCACAGTGGCGCAGTGGTTAGCACCGCAGCCTCACAGCTCCAGGGACCCGGGTTCGATTCCGGGTACTGCCTGTGTGGAGTTTGCAAGTTCTACCTGTGTCTGCGTGGGTTTTCTCCGGGTGCTCTGGTTTCCTCCCACAAGCCAAAAGACTTGCATGTTGATAGGTAAATTGGCCATTATAAATTGTCACTAGTATAGGTAGGTGGTAGGGAAATATAGGGACAGGTGGGGATGTTTGGTAGGAGTGTGGGATTGGTGTCGGATTAGTATAAATGGGTGGTTGATGTTCGGCACAGACTCGGTGGGCCGAAGGGCCTGTTTCAGTGCTGTATCTCTAATCTAAAAAAAAAGTAGCACCAGAAAGAAATTATAGTCAAAAGGTTTCCAGTGTGTATTTTTTAAGGGAACATTTAAAATTGCAAAAAATTGGATTTGGTCAATTACACTGCCAGATATCAGGCAGATGTTTACTGGACTTTCCCTCTCTGCAATGCCTGCACCATATGAGAGTGCAAATATATAGCCATCTGATTGCTGACAGTCTGATGAATGGGATCAGATCAGAAGATCTCGGGGTTGGCATGGAAGTATATATTTGCGCTCTCATATGGTGCAGGCATTACAGAGAGGGAAAGCCCAGTAAACATCTGCCTGATATCTGGCAGTGTAATTGACCGAATCCAATTTTAAATGTTCCCTTAAAAAATACACACTGGAAACCTTTTGACTGTAATTTCTTTCTTGTGTTACTCTTCTGCCTCAGACTTGGAAAATGAAAGTAACAGAATCCACTGTAATGCAATAAATATTGTGCACTGCATTTCAGGGTCAAATATCCATGAGAGGTCACATCCTGAGTTAAGTGTCAGGATGCTCCCATCCAGAACCTCTGTCACTGACCCTGCTATATTTTGCAAATTCAGGGAGAGGTCCTTTAATTTGCCTACCATTGATGGATAACAACATTATATGGGGCATATCTAGGGCATCAGGATTCTGAAAAGAACACTACTTGCAACACATTGTTGGTTTGTTGGGAGGGGATTGTCCGACTCCTCCAGAGAAGTATAGATTGCATCAAGAAGACCCATTTACAAGAGGGCTGCATTTAGATAATAATCATGAAAGAACTTGTTTGTTCTTCAGGAGTAAAAGCCTGGATCTCTGGCTAGGGGCCACATGACCCCAACGGTAGCCTGGGACACCTGATATAACCAGGTGTATTGATTAGCAATCTGACCAATTGAGATGTGGGGATGTGGGAATATCAAGCCCTGCCCCCTCTTGTGGAAAACTCAATGTTTGGCCAGGATATGGTGAATCTGGGCTCCAAGCTAACTTTCATCTCCTCCTGCTTTCTCCCGCTGGTGCCAGAAAGTCTGCGGTTTTTCAAAGCCCCGTAATTTAATCTTACGATGCTGGACAAAATCCGATTTCCATTCTGCTGGAAATAAGTATTCTTTGTTAATGTAACATAACCAAGCTTTGGTGCAGCTGCACTCTCATGAATGAAATATTTTTAATGACACAGTAACCACTTCCACAAGCTAAATTAGTAAATAACCAACCACAACATATTTTCTGAGTATTTAAAACTATGTCATTGTAGCTTATTAATCTTTAGACGTATGTCATTAAAGATTGTTTTATCCTTCTACTGCTCCAGAATTATCCTGGAGGATAAGGACAATCCCCAACTCCTCTTCTTGATAGCAAGCTGTCTCCTCTGACTTCCTGGGCTGAAGTTTTAAACAGCTGTGGAGGCGGGACTGGAGGCGGACGGGTCCGCAATTTCTCACCACTGGCTGATGTGCTGGTGTCCTGCCATGGTTCTGCCTCCAGGCCATTTTCATTCCAGAAAGCATGCAGTGGGTAGCCTAAAAGACCAATTAAAGGGCTTATTAAGGCCATTCACCACAGGCTGACTGGAATTTTCCAGTTGACATGCAAGCCCCCACTGAGGCTGAAACACGGCCAAGAGATGGAGGTGGCCATGCTCAGAAACCCCCGCCCCCTACATCTCCGCCCCCACCCTACCCGCCATGCCTATAGAGCCAGGGCTGCAGCTTCATGATAGCAGCTTGGCAGCTTTGGCCTTTTTAATGTTAAAAAAATTTACAAACTCTTCGGAGGACACCTCCATCCTAGTTACATCAAAAGCGCCCACCTCTGAAGGTGGAGCTGCCAATCTCTCAGTGCTGAAGGGCCTCCTATTGCCCCTCCAGCCTTGGGAGCCCATCCATTGTCCTTGATTGTTCAGCGAACACACACACAGACCACTAATTGGCCTCCTCGTTAAAAATTGCATCAGGCATCAGGCGCCGACGTGACATGGGGTCGGGACTTGGAAATGCACCCGACATTGGGGTCCCGACCCCAGAACAAAAATTCTCTGCTCCCTGTCCCTATCTCTCGTGTCAGGTGTGAGGAGGCCATGAGATCTCTTTCACCTTGTGTTAGCATGTAGACTGCAGTCATAGAGATAGGAAAGACCAGGCGATATTGGTAAGGATATAGTGGAGCAATACACATGAATAGAATGCACTATTTACCACAATGCTCCACAGCAATAGCCACTTGATTTAAGGTTGAAAACAGAGGAAATCTTCCCTCTATGGGCGGTATTATGACACAACATTGTGGGAGGCGATTGTACAGCAGCACAGAAAAACAGGCCGGATGGAGCTTCACACCTACACATTCTTCGCCTTCATCATGTAGTTAGGAGGAGACACAAGCAAAGACCAGACACTTCCTGTGGAGAAGGACGGAAAATCTGGGATATCAAAAAGGTTAGGCCATGAAATTGGACAGGCCTGAAAACAGGCGCGGGGATCACAATGCCAGATTAGCCCACACCCTTTGCATCCGATGCAGTCAGCAGGCAAACCACACGCTGCCTGCTGATTGTGGCGTGCAGCCAGTGCTAAGCATACTGTTGAGTGAATGTACACCTGAGCAGGTGTACAAGATCATGAGAGACTAGCACGAGTTAAAGCAAGCCTAGGCTACTTAAAGCCAGTCTGCACCTCTTAAAGGGAGGCACATTGTGGCTGAAGCAGGTGGTGGAAGTCATTCTACAACTGATTCTGATCTGGGAAAGACAGAAGAATGGCACAACATGGCAGAGAACATGCTCCACGATTTTCTGATACTGCACTGGAAGCCTTGGTGCAGCAAGTGGAGAGCAGGAAAGATGCTAGTCAGGTAGGCGGTTGGCCCACCGCGATTACGCAGCAGGTAGCCAGTTTACATAATGGAGGCTCAGGACCCAGCCAATCATGTGGTTGGACGTCGCAGTATAGTAGAGGAAGACAGGGTTTCCCCCACGGTTCAGTGATTCTGCAAGGGAAAGGTGGGAGGTCCTCCTTCCCAGAGATGGCAAGAAGAGGTCCTCCTGCCTGACTAAGGAAGCCTGGATGGAGATCACTGAGGAGGTAAGCAGCTGTGGCGTCAACCCCCCCGGACATGGGTGCAGTGCCACAAGAGGGTCAACAACCTCCTTCATTCTGCCAAGGTGACTGCTCCTCACCTCTCTCATTTTTAGGGATTGCAAGTGGCTACGCAGGAGGAAGTGGGACATGGGGAGGGAGGCATCACAACTGCACTGGCAGAGAGGTTTAGGCATCGCCTCATCCTGCCAGATGCATGGCTGCATCTCAGCCACAGTCTACCTTCTTTCATAACTCACCCCCATTAACTCCCCTGAGAGTGGACAGGAGCATGAGCTATAATGGATACCCCAGTAGGGGCCGAGGGGCTGACACCAGCAGAACTGTCATGTTAATCTCTCTGTAAAGTATGACTATCTCCCTCTTTCCACTTGCAGGATAAGAAGGCCCATAACAGGAGGGAGACAGCCCTTCTCTCCACAGCTAAGGAGGAGGCACTAGAATTAGCGGGATCCCAGGGCAGCCACTCAATATCTGATGGGGACACTGGAGTCTCCACTCAAGAGAGTGGGGATTGTCCTCCATCAACATACAGTTCACTTCTGGGGACACACATCACACTTGGTTGGCACAAAGAGATCTTCACAGCCTAACCCAAACATGTTTGTGTTCTCTCATGCAGGTCGGCATCCACAGGACACTCCAACAGAAGGGGGACATAATTCCACCTCTAAGGAGGAACCGCAGTCAGAGGAAGCACCAAGGAAGCAGATATTTTCTCCTCGGTGGGAATGCATTCAGCTGTAGAATCAGGGTCACAAGCTGGTGAGAGCACCACAGACGCGCTCAAGCAGCTGGCTGAGACTGAGACAGCCGAGGCCTCTGACAATCAGAGGAGATGAGACCCATGCCAGGTGATCAGTGGACCTCCAGAACGCTGTTGATGCAGAGACAACACTGCCCTGGCAGCTGTGGCTTTGCTATGCCTCCTGGCAGAATCCATGACCCTCTCACCCAGCAGTATGGGCACCAACCCTCTCACCCAAATGTTTGGTCACCCAACACAGCCACCCAAAACCATGCCGCCCCCTCGCAGACAACCTAAGACCCTTTTCACCCAATACTCCCACCTGAGACCCTGTTCACCCAATACTCACACCCCAGACCAAGTTCACCCCTTGCAGACCATCCGAGGCCAAGCCCTCCCCCTTGCAGAGCACACAGTACTGTAGGCCAACAATGGCCTCTTCTACCCGCTCGTCCCCTGTGCAGCGCTGGTTATGGCTGCCTATTTGTTGCAGCACTGAGGGCTTGCCTTGGTGATGCTTGTTTTCAACAGCTGGGGATCTGAAGACACGAGTGCCGCTGGGCGTCCGCTTTATTCCATTGCCCCCAGAGAATCGCGATGAATTAAATGCTGTCACACTAACGAAGGAAAGAGTGAGAAAATATGAAATAAACCGGAGGAATTCTGAAATTAAAGTTAACTGTTGAACTGAACCACAAGGAAATGGACACATTTGTGCCACAGACAAAATGGAGTGGAGGTCAGGTGACCCTTCCTGTACTGCCAATAAACAGATATGTCTTTTGAAGATGAAACCCGTTATCCACATCTGAATTAGCTTTGTGGAAAACATATTGAAATGTAAAACAGCCCATTCCGTGCAAACAACTCCTATCTTCAGGAATGGAGCTAACAAAGACTGTTTTAGACTGACTGACTTCGCAGCCAAGACTAAAATAGCGTGAAGTAGCACCTATTCATCAGAATGGACCACATTCAGCCGCCATCATGGAACAATGGTTCCCATATCCTACAGCATTGTAAGAATCACCCAGGGGAGAGAGCCTGAGTCACCTGACCAACACCCCAACCTGTCAAGTTTCTACCTTAAAAGGTATTTCTCTAGAGAGAGAGGAAGAATAGCCAGAGAAGTTCTTTTCTAGCCAGAACAGCAGTGAGACAGTTCCAGCTAAGCAGGAGCCCTGCTGATAACATCTTTTAACTAATGCAGCAGAGAAATTGCAAGGTGACTTTGGAACTCCCCCACCCATGAAAGTAAAGCAGGATTTCCACCATCGACTTTGGATTAAGGCTTAACCACAAGAAGCCTGTGACACTGCATCCTTTTCAAGACAAAGAACACTTAGGCCTGCACCGTTGAAATATTTCCTCCCGAAAAGCTTCTAAAGGTTTTCTTAAAACAACAAACTTTCTTACCACAATTAGGCTCTAATTGCATGCTACCACCCTACTCTCTCTATCTTTTCTTGTGTGTATGTATGTGAATGAATGCGTGAGTAGGTGAGGTCACAAACATTTTTCAGTTATTGTGCAAAATAAAGATTTATCTTTCATTTTTAACCTATGAGAAAACCTGTCATTTGTCTGTTTATTTGACCCTTAAAACACTCAGGGACTAAAACATTATTTTTAAAAAAACTATCTGCAGTCAGTTGAGGGGTGAAAAGTGGAAGTCACCCACACCACCTGTTCATTATAATGCTAATATATTAAAACTAGATGTTCAGCAATTTAAATTGTACTTCTGTCACATCAGCAGCAGCAACACAAACTTGGTGCTTTCCCACCGCTGACTAAATCCGGAACCAACATCACAACATTGGATTTTTGGGCGACGCGTCCAACGTGATTCTCCGGACCCCCTTCTTCAAATGCCATATCCTACCAACTGCACCACTAGCCTCAGACACTGCTCAATTCACCACACCCCCATCATTCACCCACAAGCAATCTCTATCCATCACAACTCATACCTCACATTCACAGCTTCACCTCGCCCTCGTACACTTTGCATTGCTGCAAGCCTTACACCCACATCTCACAGTTTGCACACTCTGCCAGTTGTTCAGCTACAACAGCCACATAACTCAAACACATTGCACCACACTCACTAACACACTTCTCTCTTTCCTGCAGCACAAGTTGGCACATTGCCAGAGGCAGCAGGAGCTAACTGGAAGGGGACAGGCAAGGCTACATATCCTTACCCTGATGGAGGAGACTGTGGTTGCCATCATTGGAGCAACCATGACTGAGGCTGTGGCCAGTATTGAGGCTGAAAACATCAAGGATGACAGTATATTCATAGACAATCCTCCTTTTCATATCCCACTTCAAATTCACTATAAATTGTGTTAGCATTTTTCTTTCCCCCACTTCCCCTCACCACAACCCTACCTTTGTGCCTTTCTCCTTTCAAATGCCCAAGAATTGCAATCTGTCCAGGCAGAAAACTCAGGTGAGCACTTCAATGCAGTGGCCTACATAAGAAGACTAATGGGTATGCACAATGAAATGCGTGGTGCATTGGTAGGCTTGCCAGAAAGCCTGCAGTCAATGTCGAGGATCATGGTGGAGTGGAAGTAGTGGCCAAATCCATTAGAACACTTGTGGACCCAACCATGATGGCCAATATCTCAACTTCCATTGTGGCACAAGCAGAAGCCGCCCAACGTCTGGGTACTATAGTGGAAGCTTAGACTGAAGTCATGTAAGCTCTGTTTCCTGCATGCAAGCTCAGACTGCTGACATTATAACTACCAATACCAGTGTTCAAAGGGGCTTGCAGAGTGTCACAGCAGTCTAGCAATCTGTCCTCCAACACATTACTAGCATTGCTGAGACGCCCGCCCAGGTCTGTGCCTGCGGCTCAGTGGAGCACAAACCTGCTGTCCTCTCTCAGAATGACAGCATTTGTCCTCCCAGCAGTGTCACTCTGCAGTGCCCTTGTTGTTGGCTGTCAGCCTGCCAATCCAGACTGCGTCCACCCATGCCAAGATGGTGCGAACAATAGCTAGACATTCTAGGCCAGAACTTCTTGAGGTCATCCTGCCAGATCATCTGTAGTCACCCCCACTGAAAGTCAGCAACTTTCCACCAACCATGCTGCAGCGACTAGGAAAGGAAAAGGCACATGGAAGACAGGCACTAAGAGAATGCACAAGGGTGATTTGTTGACATTTGTATGCAAAATGGAATTGTCTGATTTAGAAATTTGGTTTGGAATGATTATTTTGTGGTGGCTGTTATTTTAGCATTGTGGACAAGCAGTGCAATGGTCAGTAACAGAGGGAAGGTAAAGTGTGGCACTGTTGGTGAATGGGGAATTGGGGGTACATCATTTACTGGTATCACAATTGGATGCGTCACCCACATTCAGCCCATCCAGAAAGGGACTGTGTTGTTTGCCTCCTCCTATCCTTATGTTTGCTTTTATTACAAAGGGATTGGAGTACAAGAGTGAAGAAGTCTTACTGAATTAGAGGCTTGGCGAGACCACATCTGGAGTACTATGTACAGTTTTGGTCTCCTTACCTAAGAAAGGACATACTTGCCTTGGATGGAGTGCAACAAAGGTTCACTAGACTGAATCCTAGGATGAGGAGATTGTCATATGAGGAGAGATTGAGTAAACTAGGCCTATACTCCCCAGTGTTTAGAAGAATGAGAGGTGATCACATTGAAACATATAAATTTCATGGCTTGTTAGGGTAAATGCTGGAAAATATTTCCACTGGCTAGGCAGTCTAGAACTAATGGTCATTACCTCGGAATAAGGAGTCAACCATTTCAGACTGAGAGGAGGAGAAATTCCTTTACTGAAAGTAGTGGATCTTTGGAATTCTCGACCCCAGAGATCTGTGGATGCTTAGTCATTGAGTACATTCAAGGCAGAGAGTGATAGATTTTATGATACGAAAGGGAACCAAGGGAGAGTGCAGCAAGTTGAGGTAGAAGATGAGCCATGATCGTACTGAGTGGTGGAGTAGGCTCTGACGTCAAAAGCTGTAGGCATGCTGCTGAATTCTGCTTGGTTCGTGCACGGGAGTCATGAGCATGTCGTCAAAGGATAGCCCTTGTTGCCCAGCAGCCACCTTCTGGTTTGTGCAGAATACTTGAAGTCAAGACAAATTCTTACAGCAAGTGCCACACCACTCCCTGGAGACTTCAGCAACTTTGAACAGCTTTGAAAACCACCAAACACTCCTACAATTGCAGCAACAACCCATAAAAATCAATCAACAACTAACCTGTAAGTAGCTGATGATCCCTTTAAATAGTGCTGATGACGGGTCCTTCTCATTGCTAAATGTGTGTTCAGCTGTGCAAAGTTAAGAGAGCACATTAGCTGGCAGGTTGAGTTCCAAAATGGTAGGCTGGTATCAAATCAACATTATGTAGTAGATTGACGTCACGATATATCTACTCTGTATAATTTCAGCAGACACTTCCTACATGTGCATGCTAAAGCCTCATCAAAATTTCATCTGGCACGGCTGACTTTTATCTACTGCGTAAGCTACAGATACTATTTTGAAGGCATTATGGCAGTCACAGCACTGAAAAGCCGGGAGGTAAGGAGCTGAATTTCACAGTCTTAGTGTAACGATAAATAGTAGTAAATCTTGACACATCTGCATGACATTCCTCGGTATTCTACTTTCGTCTAATCTGAAGTTATATCTTTAGTTATATAATTAGCTCAATTCGTTGTGGAGTCTTGAATCATACAGGCCAATAAATGAATATGTTCAACTCTTCCAAATCTCAACAATTGGCCTCCTCTGGCCCGGTAAGTTTGATTTTAAGGTAAGATTTCAGCACAGCTCTGATGGTGTTATGGGGCCAAGGCATCCACATTTTAAACAGGCGGGTACACTGCCAGAATCCCAGCAGTTCAACTGGAGAAGGTATAGCAATGCTACAGCAATGCAGCAGCTCTGCCTGACCACAATTGCAACCCTTGCCTTCTTGCACCATGCCTGCCAGGCGGGAAGTATTAACACTGGGGCTCAAGATTTTACTTACCTTTCAAAAGTGACCTCAGTATCTTTTGCTGGGTAAATAGCCCTGAATATAGAGAGCTGAATAAAATTAGTGATCTTTACTGATTCAAACTGTTTTCATCAGATTTCATTAATAATTTATTCTAAATTAATATTTATGTTTCATAGAATAACCTTACAGGCTCACTCCAGTTACAGGTGGTTCTTTATAACATGAAAGTGCTGCCTCCTAGTGTAGACAGTACAAACATCTGAAGAATTTATTATTGTCCATTCATACCAAAGGGTCCAGTGTTTTTATTCCTTGTACATGATTGATGCTTATTTTTTTAAATTTAGTTTAATTACCTCCACACAAGATCAGGGGGCAGGTTGTTCAACCTTGCCCGTCTAAGAGCGAAGTCCAAAGTACGGAAAGTCCTCATCAGGGAACTCCTCTTTGCTGACGATGCTGCTTTAACATCTCACACTCAAGAGTGCCTGCAGAGTCTCATCGACAGGTTTGCGGCTGCCTGCAACGAATTTGGCCTAAACCATCAGCCTCAAGGAAACGGACATCATGGGTCAGGACGTCAGAAATGCTCCATCCATCAATATTGGCGACCACGCTCTGGAAGTGGTTCAAGAGTTCACCTACCTAGGCTCAACCCGTCTCTAGATGCAGAAATCAACAAGCGCATGGGAAAGGCTTCCACTGCTATGTCCAGACTGGCCAAGAGAGTGTGGGAAAATGGCGCACTGACACGGAACACAAAAGTCCGAGTGTATCAAGCCTGTGTCCTCAGTACCTTGCTCTATGGCAGCGAGGCCTGGACAACGTATGTCAGCCAAGAGCGACATCTCAATTCATTCCATCTTCGCTGCCTCCGGAGAATACTTGGCATCAGGTGGCAGGACCGTATTTCCAACACAGAAGTCCTCGAGGCGGCCAACATCCCCAGCTTATACACACTACTGAGTCAGCGGCGCTTGAGATGGCTTGGCCATGTGAGCCGCATGGAAGATGGCAGGATCCCCAAAGACACATTGTACAGCGAGCTCGCCACTGGTATCAGACCCACCGGCCGCCCATGTCTCCGCTTTAAAGACGTCTGCAAATGTGACATGAAGTCCTGTGACATTGATCACAAGTCGTGGGAGTCAGTTGCCAGCGTTCGCCAGAGCTGGCGGGCAGCCATAAAGGCGGGGCTAAAGTGTGGTGTCGAAGAGACTTAGCAGTTGGCAGGAAAAAAGACAAAATCGCAAGGGGAGAGCCAACTGTGTAACAGCCCCGACAAACAAATTTTTCTGCAGCACCTGTGGAAGAGCCTGTCACTCTAGAATTGACCTTTATAGCCACTCCAGGCGCTGCTCCACACACCACTGACCACCTCCAGGCGCTTACCCATTGTCTCTCGAGACAAGGAGGTCAAAGAATACCTTTACTGCGAATGAGGTTATATTTTTCAATGTGCTAACACATTACCTCATGTCCAGAATTATAAAATTTACAGTATGGAAGGGACGAGAGGAGGGAAGCAGCAGCTTCCCTGCTCAGTCCTGCTAGTCAGAATCGGACCAGAAAACAAAGACCTGATTTAGCAGCTTTCATGACTTCAGGACATCCCAAAGAGCTTCACAGGCATGATTCTAGGAGTGACTCACAGATCTTTGGGCACATGGGGCTGGACATCCCATGAGGTAGTGGGCTCCGGAGTGCAGGATTTGCTTCCTTTTCTTTCCTTCTCTGCCGCTGCTCTGTCTCATCATTATTGCGTTTGGACTCGAAGCACGATGCAGCTTGATGGACAAGTTGTCGCCATTTTGAACTATTGGTAGCAAGCTCCTCCCAGTCATCAATGTCAATGCCGCTGCACTTCAAAGTGAGCTTCAGGGCGTCTTTGAAGTGTTTTCTTTGTCCTTCCCTGGAATGCTGGCCATCTGAGAGTTGAGAAAACAGGACCTGGTGGGGGAGACGGTTTTCAGCCATGCGGACACAGTGTCCAGTCCATCAAAGTTCTCAAAAAACTATTGAAGTGTAGTCACTGTTGTAAGTTTGAAAATGTGGCAGCCAATCTACGCATAAAGAGTTCCCACAAAAAACAATGTGATCATGACCAGATGATCTGCTTTCTTTTTAGTGATTTTGGTTGGGGGATAAATATTGGTCAGGACACTGGGAAAACTCCTCTGTCTTCTTAGAATAGTGTAATGGGATCTTTGACATCCATCTAAGAGGGCAAATGGGCCCTTGGTTTAATGTCTTATCCAGAAAATGGCACCTTTGACAGTGCAGCTCTCCCTCAGTACTGCATTGAACCATAATTCGCAAAATCCTCTTGCTTTAGACTGGCGTCTCAATTGCCTGCAGAATCCATCAGGTTAATATCAGAGACAGCGGAAAAGGGCCAAAGTCTGAGCGAGTGAGTAACCTCATTTTCAACTGTCCACTGCCTCAATTTCTGAATTAAAATGGACTGCCAAGACTACCTTTGATCAGTTACGATGATGGAGTCTGCTGTTGCTCCAAAACAATTTATTTAAATCTTAGAGTTACTTAGAACTTCCTCTTTTATGAATCATTAAAATTCTAAACGTTTCATTTTTAAAAATAACAACTGTACCTTCGCCAATCATCATAAAGCAGGAGACGTCATTAGTCACAGGCTGAAAGGTTATAAGTCGAACCAGATCTTTGATAAATTATTCAAAGATTTAATGGTATCTAAATGTCAGTATTAACAGGTGAAGGCTTGGCATTCCTCTGCCTGCTATTTTAACGGACTTGTGAATGGAATATGTTCAGTGTTCATGTGCTGCTATTGTCAACAGTAAATTCTACCCTCGGATTTTTGAAGCCATAATAGCCCGAGTTATAATGTTAGTGCTTTTCGAGATTATAAACATGTCAATTTTGCACCCTTGGAGCATTGTGTCACCTTAGAGAGTATTAAACATATCCAAATGATGCAATAGCAGTGTAAAAAAACAATTTTTGTATTATTTTTATCTATTGATAGAAATATTCATCCCACAAGTAAGGAGCTCTGCACTGGTTGGTTTCCCTTATCTGTGGATCAATTCTAAATTCAGCAATTAAATATAATTTCCTTAAATGCCTTACCTTATCTTGTGGAAAGCAAAAATCACCCTGGATTCAAAAGATATTGCTCTAGGAATTTCTCTTTGATAGGGTCCTTTTATGAGGCACACTAATTTTAGTCATGGGGGTGATTTTTATCTACTGATACAAGCCAGTTCAAAATAGTTAGCTAACACAAATCTCAGCACAATGTCCCGATCATATTAACAGGCAATTCACAACTTAGGTACATATTTAGAAAGATTCTAGCTGCATGCTACAGGTAGGAGCAGGAAATGGCATGTAAGTGAAACTAAAGGGATGCAGATAATTAAAGGGGGGAGTAATATAACATGTGGACATAAATTATGTGCCAAGGCTGAATGGGGAGAGAGCTAAGAAGCAACAGGGAAAGATGAAGGGGCAGCCATGAGTGTGACGCAAGTGGTGGAGCAGCACAGCATCAAACCCCCAGTTTGGCATTATCCCCATAAGTCAACATTGCAGCTAACTTGTATTATCACTGGCTGAGCTAGCCCAATGATGTATGTTTGTAGTAGTTGGCTTGATAACAGATGACACAGTTTTGTATTTGGTTCTCTATTGACCCCGTCCTTGTCAAGATAGTTTCTACTGGTTGGTGCCAGATAGATGTGGCAACGCCTGCAAAAATGATTGTTGGCATGTAGGGTCAATCAGAGCTTGCTGGCTGTTCATCACCTTGGCATGCCTTCTTCTACTGATAATGTAAAATATTTGATAGCATGTCTGTAAGAAATCATCCGGGATAACTTACTCAGGCCTTTAGGCAGTCTATTTGTGCCATCTGGTCGGCATTTCTGGCTTTCATTTGTGAATACGAGGCTCCACATACACTGCTCATCTGCAAGAGTGAGCTACAACCCTCCAAGATCACGACACACTCTAATTCTGACCTCTTGCTCATCCCCAATATTCATGACTCCATGATTGGTGGGTGTGCTTTCAGCTGCCAAGGCCCAAATTACTGGAATTCTCCCTGAAGCTCTCCACTTTCTCTCCCCCTTTGGGACCCTCCTTAAAACCTACCTATTTGACCAAGCTTTTGGCCACCAGTCCAAATATTTCTTTATGTGGCTCAGCGATTCACTCAATGTGATATCAAGAAATGACTGATCGCTCAGGATACAACAAAGCCTATGAACCCTAACAAAATTATGGCTGTAGTACTGAAGACTAATGTTCCAGAACTAGCCACACCTCTAACTAAGCGATTCCAGTACAGCTACAACACTGGCATCAACCCAACAATGTGGAACATTGCTCAGGTAGGTCCTGTCCACAAAAAGCAGGACAAATTACCACTTCATCAGTCTCCTCTCAATCGTCAGCAAAGTGATGGAAGGTGTCATCGACAGTGCTGTCAAGTAAAGGTCTGCAAAGGAAACCCGACCCGAGCCCAAATGCCGGGCCTGGAAGTCCGACCTGACCCGACCCGAACCCGACCCTACCCGAACCCGACCCTACCCGAACCCGACACATGTCATCGGGACCCGTCGGGGTCGGGGCGGGTAGCAAGCCTTAACATCAGTACATTGGTAAAGGTCTGCTACCCAACCTGACCCCGACGGGACCCAACGACATGTGTCGGGTTTGGGTGGGGTCCAGTCGGACTTCTGGGTCTGGCATTTGGGCTTGGGTCGGGTATCCTTTGCAGACCTTTACTGTCAAGCAAAACCTACTCAGCAATAACCTGCTGAAATGATGCTCAGTTTGGGTTCCACCAGGGCCAACCAGATCCAGACCTCATTACAACCTTGGTCCAAACATGGACAAAAGAGCTGCATTCCAGATGTAAGGTGAGAGTGACTGCCCTTGACATATCAAGGCAGCATTTGAATAAATGTGGCATCAAGGAGCCCTAGTAAAATTGAAGTGAGTGGGAATCGGGGGAAAATTCTCCACTGGCTGGAGTCATGTCTAGCACAGAGGAAGATGGTTGTGATTGTTGGATGCCAATCATCTCAGCCCTAGGACACAGCTGCAGGAATTTCTCAGGTTAGTGTCCTCGGCCCAACCATCTTCAGTTGCTTCATCAATGACCGTCCCTCTAACATAAGGTCAAAAGAAGGGATGTTCACTGACGATTGCACAATGTTCAGTTCCATTCACAATTTCTCAAGTAATGAAGCAGTCTATGCCCACATGCAACAAGACCTAGACAACATCTAGGCTGTGCCTGGTAAGTGACAAGTAACAATCACACAATACAAGTGCCAAGTGTTATGAAAGTACTTCTATTATTTTGTAAAATATGTTTTAAGGACTTATAGTTGAATTATGGACCTTGACTCATCTGGAATCTTGAGGAGATGCTGAACTTTGTGGTTTTTTTTAAAGAAGTCACCAGAAGGTCCCTGGAGTTGGTTTGTAAACATGTCTTACTGGAAGGCACCTGTCTGTGGATAATCCGCCAGGAGGGGTTGTTTTTGAATAGGGGAGATGTTTACAAAGAAGTGACAGGCCAAGATTTATAGAGGTCAGGAGGCTTGACTTCTGGAATGCTTTGTTTCACTTTGAATTGTTACAAAAGACAGTTGGTTTTTGTCTGTCAGCAGTAGACCCAGCTCATTTCTCTCGCTTGAAAACAAATCCTGTATTTCCAGTGTGTCAGTTTCTTAGTTCCAACTGTATTTGAAGAAACCTTGTGTATTGAATGTGTGGGAACTGAAACCTTTTTGCTGCATTTCTGCTGTTAGACCTATCTGAAGCCTCTGTAACTGCATTTCTTGGAAAGCCTACCCAAACTGATCTTCAACATCACCTGGAAAGAACTGTTTTAGGAAGATCCCAGTGACAGCTGTCTATAAGCATTTGGGATACCAAACCAAAAACAAGGACAAGTATTCCGCCTAAGTTTTTTTTTTGTTTGTTTTCTTTGTAACAGTGCTATCAACAAAAATCCCTTTTATTTTTCCGGTTAACCAGTGTATGTATGTGTGTGTGTGAGAGAGACTAAGATAAATAAGAGGCTTTAATATTTCAAGTTGTGTGTGTATATTTTATTTCATTATTGGTTAAGACTTGTTTTGTAATAAACTGATAATTTTGTTTATTAAAGAAACCTGGTTGGTGTGTTTTATTCTGTGTTACGACCAGGTGAGGAAGGGTCTCAGGCTCTCCTCTTGCCCCTTCTCTGGTTTGGCCCTGACAGGATTTATCTTTTTAAACACAGTGATTTTAGCTTACCACCTTACCACCTTGCTCACTGCACTCTAATTACAATTGCAAATGAACCAATCAAACAGGTTTTCTTGAGTTTAAACAAGAAAGATGCAAGTATCACTCCAAACTGGTTAAAGTTACTAAAATACACAAAGCATCCATGCTCACATGCATACGAGAGGCACACACACACAAATAGCTACAGAGGAGAAGGAAGAGTTGGGAGGTTGATGTAGAGTTGGTAATAAATGGAATACAAAACTGTCCTTAATGTAATGTCCTTAATTGAAGTTAAAGTCTTGGAGTCCTCGCTGGGGCCACGTGCACAATTTCTGGCTTGCTTCCCTGGTACCAGAAAGCTGAAGAGAGGCTTTATCTGTCCTTTTGGTGGTTACCTGTAAAGGTCTGTAGACTTGAGGTGTAGAAGCTGCCATCATGGTTTCCCCAGGAGTTTGCTGGAGAGAAAGAGAGACAGCGAGAGAGATGTCTTCCTTGGGGAGTTCAAAATTACAATCTCTTTTCTTTCCCTGAGGCACAATTCAAAAACCTCCATGTTATACCAGCAGGTATATCATGTGACCATCTCTTTGTTTGAAACAGCAATGTCTCAGAGGATCTTTGAACTTCAGAGTCTATCAGACATACTCGGTGGGGAGGGGCGGGGGTTGTCTCTGTCAAAGTCAAAGGGTGTTGATCACCACTATTGCCAAGACCAATCTTGCTAATTGAATCAGGGAGCATCGCCATTGTTCCAGCTAGACTGAGTAATTTCCATCTGTCTCTCAACCAGCCCTTGTCTTCTCAGAATGCAAATGTGCGACCATTTTTTTTAGCTATTCAGTTCTGCTTTTTTAAAACAAAAAGTCATTTGCAGTGTCCAGTAAAATAAGTTCTCAAGTAGTATTTCATATGATGAAATTAATATGTTTCCATTTGGCAGGTGTGATCTCCGTCACATCTGGGAAAAATAGAGTATAGGATTGACCATATCGGTAAATGGGGAAATTTAAATATACGTTGTGCCCTGTGGAGAATGGGGACTAGAATAAACAGTGCACTCCTCCTGCTTCAATCATAACATATAATTGGGGGTTCTGTACGGGATAAACCCAACGCTGACAACGTACAATTGTAAGTGGGGCAATAATAATTGAAAACAAAAAATAAAAGAACCAGGTTTCTTGTGTAACAGAATAAAGTCTCCACCACTGGAATGTCTTTAACAGTTGCTGTGACTTTTCTGGGGAAGGAGGATGTAACCCTGAGTGATTTGAAGAATTTCACCAAGGTTAAGCTAATAGCAATGGCAGCAAAATTGGGGTTAGAGTTAAAACCAGGAGCTAAGAAAGCAGACATAATTGAAGTAATAGCACAACATTTGGAATTGGAAGAAGAAGAAAGCAAACCAGAGGGTAGTGCAGTTGAATTAGCTAAAACTCGATTACAGATGAAGCAGGAACAGGAAATGGAAAAACTTAAGCTTGACAAAGTAAAGAAATAGAAATAGAAATAAGAAAACTTGAACTAGAAAAAGAATTGACAATAAAAAAAACCTAGAATTGCAAAGAGAAACAGAAAGAGAAGGAAGGGAACACAAAGTTAAAAAGCTGGAACTAAGACAAAAGGGTGGTCTTGACTCCAGTGAAGATTCTGGTGAGGAAAGATCTGACCCCAGCCCAGGACCCAGCAGAGAGCTGCTTAAATTTATCTAAACCCTCCCTAAGTTTGAGGAAAGGGATGTAGAGGTATTTTTCATTTCTTTTGAAAAGGTAGCCAAACAATGAAGTGGCCAAAGGAAAGCTGGACACTGCTTATGCAAAGCAGGTTGATGGGCAGAGCTCATGAAGTTTATGCCATGCTTTCTGAGGAGGCTTCTGCAGATTATGAAATGGCAAAAACGGCTATTCTTGCTGCGTATGAGTTAGTCCCTGAAGCTTTGTGACAGAAATTTCAGAACCTCTGGAGATTATCTGGGAAGGCTTATATAGAATTTGAGAGGATAAAGCAAATTAATTTTGATTATTGCATATGGGCACTAAAGATGGAAGTCATGTATGAGAACCTGAGGGAATTAATTCTCCTGGAAGAATTTAAAAATTCACTCCCTCCATTAATAAGAACCCATATAGAGAACCAGAAGGTGTCGGAAATTGCTGATGATTATGAGCTTTTGTAGAAGTCCAAGTCCTATGTCCATTACCCCCACAAACCCAAGGATAGGAGGTGGGAGGGTGAAAGGAAGGCAAGTAGCTGAGGACAAGAAGGGACAGCTGGGGATGCCCCGAGATCTCCTCCTCAGGCCAGAAAGAAAGATACTGAGGATCGAAGTAAGGTCCGCAAGCCTACATGTTACCATTATCACAAGCTGGGACATCTTCGTGCAGAATGCTGGAAGTTGTGGGGTAAACCCATGGGACTTATTGGGGTACACAAGGCCAATGCAGAGAATTGGGCCCTGACCGAGAGTATGACAGATCAGGCTGTAGCTTTGACTGCAGCTGTAAGGCCAAATACAGAAACCAATGTGAGTGCAGCGATTGTGAATACAACACCTGAGAGTTATAGGGAATTCTTGTCAAAAGGAAAAGTAACTCCTTATCCCTCAAGTCAGGCAGGGAAAACAATAGTTATACTTAGGGTTACAGGAGACACCTGTAACTGGGGGGAAGGCATAACATTTCCACCAGAGACTGCATTGAATGCTAAAGTTTTAGTGAATGGTATTGGCGGGGAGTATATTCCAGTACCTTTGTATCAGGTGCACCTTAGAGTGTGACCTAATGTCTGCAACGGTAACTGTTAGAGTTGTCCATTGCTTGCCAGTAGGCGGAGTTGACCTCCTCTTGGGGAATAATTTGGCCGGAGTGTAAGTAGTAGCATCTCCTGTAGTCACGGAAAAACCAAGTGAAGTTAAAGCGACAAAACAATTACAGGAAAAGGTTCCAGGAATTTTTCCTTCATGTGTAGTAACCCGAGCAATGGCTAAACAAGGTCCATTATCAGAGGTAAAATTGGCACCACAGACAGATAGCCGAATATCTGAAAATTTCTTTGGGGATTTGGATAATCCAGAGGAAATACCTAATAAGTCTTCTCTGATCATGGCTTAGCAAGCTGATCCAGAGTTAAATAAAGTGGCACAATCAGCTCAAACAGAAGCTGAGACAAAAGGAATTCCAAAAGACTATTATTTTAAAAATTGGATTCTGATGAGGAAGTGGAGACCTCCTCACAGTCATGCGGACGAAGAATGGGCGGTAGTTCATCAGATAGTGGTACCGCCTAAGTATCACCAGGAACTATTAAGGTTAGCACATGAAATTCCTATAGCGGGACATGTGGGGATCTGGAAGACCAAATCACGCATAAGTTGACATTTTTACTGACCAGGTCTTTCCAAGGACATGGTGCAGTTTTGTAAAATGTGCCATACGTGCCAGATTGTGGGAAAACCGCAACCTGCCATAAAACAGGCACCTCGAATACCATACCAGTTTTTGGGGAATCATTTAGTAGGGTGTTGTTAGACTGTGTAGGACCCTTACCGAAAACAAAAGCGGGACACCAACATATACTCACTATCATGGATATGGCTACTCGGTTCCCAGAGTCCATTCCTTTGAGGACAATTTCTGCCAATTAGTGGTAGAGAAGTTAACCCAGTTCTTCACTAGATATGGAATACTGCTTGAGATTCAGTCAGATCAAGGTTCTAATTTTATAATTAAAACTTTTCAAGAAATTATGGTTAATTTGGGTATAACACAGTTAAAGCCTTCAGCAAATCACCCACAGACACAGGGAGCTTTAGAAAAGTACCATCAGACCCTCAAAACAATGATCAGGGCATACTGTCATGAATATCCCCATGATTGGGATAAAGGGCAAGAATTTCTTTTGTTTGCCACAAGGGATTCACCTAATGGGTCTACAGGTTTTAGTCCTTTTGAATTAGTTTATGGACATGAGATAAGAGATCCTCTAAAACTAATTAAAGAAAGGTTTTTAGAGCAAAGGGACGAATCTTCTATGCTAGATTAAATATCCGTGTTCCAGGAACGGCTCACGAGAGCTTGCAAGGTGGCTCAGGGACATCTTAAATCTTCCTAAACAACTATGAAAAAATAGGCAGACAAGCATGCTAAGATCCGAGCATTTCAACCAGGGGATGAAGTGTTAGTATCACTGCCTTTACAGGGTGAACCATTAAAAGCACAGTTCAGTGCTCCAGATAAAGTGGTCAAGAGAATTGGTAATGTAACTTATTTGTTTGACACCCCAGAACGGCAGATAAAGAATCGACTGTGTCATATCAATATGTTAAAACAATATTATCAACGGGAGGAAGATAAGCAAGCATTGGTATATCAGGTAGTAGGGACAGTGAAGAATGAAAAGGATAGTGTGGATGAGGCAGAAAGAGGCCTAAACAATTCTCAAACTGAACCTCCCACTATCTGGTTAGCTAATACTGAATTTCTAGGGAGACTGGACATTAGACTTTCATATTTATATGCTGTCAGGCAAACCCCCGCCCCAACCCCCCGCACCCCCCCCCCCCCCACCCACCACCTGCCAAAACTGAGGCACACATTATTTTGCCACATGAATATTAAAACTTAAAATTGCAAGCCCCTGACTGGAAGGACATTTGTATAGTACTAGCAGTGGTGGAACAATGGGAACCCAGTCGTTGCTTCCCCAATACACAGAAGAAGTGGTCAGACCAGTTTTCGTCACATGACCTACTGGCTGTTGCACAAAAGCCGTGTGCTCATGGAGTGAAGATCTCTCCTGCAACTGAAGCAAGAATTACTTCCTCTCCTGTCTGCCTGCCTCCATCTCTTTCCCACAGAACTGAATCTTGTGAAGACACATAAACTCAGAGAGAGAAAAATCTCTACATGAACAAGGTTTACGAAGAATACTGGGCCTCAACTAAACGCAAGACCATATCTTCAATAAAGGACTACAGCGAGCTTGAGAAACATTAACGAGATATTGCCTCAAACTGTTCTACTTATCTTTTCTTCTGCTCTTTTCTGTCCCTATTTGCATGTGTGTATCGCGTGTGCATGCTAGCGTGGGCGTGTCGTATCTCCATAGGCATTAACTGGATTAGAGTTTAAGTTTAAGGTTTAACAAATTTCATCTTTCTTCTTCAAACCAAAGAAAGCCTGTTTGTGCTCATTTCTTTGCCTTATAATTGGAAAAATGTGAATCAGGATTCACAAAGGGGGAGCTCAAAATACAGTGTGTTTAAAATTATACCCTTATACAAAAAGACTAGGTGAAGATAGTAACAGACCCCTAGAAACCTTTTCACCTGGTCGTAACAATACAAACCAACAAGAAGACCCAACAAGGCTACTCACAGCATTCAAAAGAGTCTGTAAGGATAAGCCAGAATGTACAACCTTAGCCACACATGATGTGGATGAAGGGGAATCCTTTCCTATAAAACAGCATATTTCCTGCTTAAGTCCAGAGAAACAGGCCCAGGTGAAAGCAGAAATCCAATTGATGCAGGAAAATCACTTAATAGAACCCAATCAAAGCAGCTGGAGTTCACTAGTAGTATTAGTGCCTAAACCTAATGATTCAACCAAACTTTGCACAGACTAAAAAAAAGTTAATGCAGTAACAAAGGCAGACTCCTACCCAATCCCTCATTTGGAAGACTGTATTGACAGAGTGGGCAGTGCCATGTTAAAGAGATACTGGCAGGTTCCTTTAACACTCCGAGCTAACATAATATCGGCTTTTGTCACACCGAACGGTCTTTTTCAGTGCCGAGAGATGCCATGTCGGCTAAACAATACCCCAGCAACTATTCAAAGACTAATGAACCAAGTGGTAGCCAGTGTTCCTAACTGTGTAGTTCCCTTGATGATGTGCTGGTGTACAGTGACACTTGGAAGGACCACTTGAAACAACTGGAAGCTCTGTTTAGAAAATTACAATTGGCTGATTTAGTAATAAACCTTGCCAAAAGTGAATTCGCAAAAGTGAGATTGTCCTACCTCGGGCATTTAGTAGGGCAAGGACAAGTGTTGCTAAGAACAGCGAAAGTACAAGCATTGGTGGAGCTCCCCACCCCTAACACTAGGTGAGAAATGATGAGGTTTTTGGGGATGTGTGGTTTCTACTGAAAGTTTATACCAAACTTCTGTACCATAGCTGCTCCACTCACAAATTTGCTACAGAAAAAGAAAACCAAGGTAGTGTGATCAGGGAAATGCCAAGCATCGTTTGAGAAGCTGAAGGCCATTTTGACTAATGAACCAATGTTGGCTGCTCTGAATTTCACTAAGCCCTTCAAGGTAGCAATTGATGCTAGTGACCCGGAGGTCAGTGCAGTCCTGTTACAAGATGATGAATTGGGCACAGAAAGGCCAGTGGGATACTTTTCAACAAAAACTAAATCAACACCAAAAAAGATATTCAACAAAGGAAAACGAAACCCTAGGTCTCTTATTGGCTCTTAAGCATTTTGAAGTCGATGTCCACCACAACTACAGTGAGACACTGGTATGTATTGATCATAACCCCCTAGCCTTTGTGGAAAACATTTAAAAAGTAGAATGCCAGACTATTCCGATGGAGTTTATATTGCAGTCCTATCACTTAAAGATTATCCACATTGCAGGCAAATCTTTTTTTTATTGCAGATGCTTTATCGAGAATCTAATTTTGCTTTTGAGTTATGTGAGTGCAAAGATGGTACAAAACAAAATTGTATTAAGTGCAGGTAGTGAATGAGAATGAATGTGAAAATGTGTTTTAAAATGTACTTAACTTCTTTTTTTTACACTTTGTAATGAAATGCATTTAAAAATAGCGTTTCATTTCTCCAAGGGGGGAGGTGTTACGAGAGTGCTTCTAGTTTTTTGTAAAATATGTTTTAAGGACTTATAGTTGAATTATGGACATTGATTCATCTGGAATCTTGAAGAGATGCTGAACTTTGTGTTTTTTTAAAAAAGAAGTCACCAGAAAGTGCCTGGACTTGGATCGTAAGCAATTCTTACTGGAAGGCACCTGTTTGTGGATAACCAACCAGCAGGGATTGTTTTTGACTTGGGGAGATGTTTACAAAGAAGTGACAGGCCAAGATTTATAGAGGTCCGGACGCTTGACTTCTGGAATGTTTTTCATTTCATTATGAATTTTTACAAAATTCATTTGGTTTTTGCCTGTTAGAAGAAGACCCAGCTCATCTCTCTCACTTGAAAACAAATCCTGCATTTCCAGTGTGTCAGTTTCGTAGTTCCAACTGTATTTGAAGAAACCCTGTGTATCGAATGTGTGGAAACTGAAACCTTGTTGCCACAATTTCTGCTCTAAGACCAATCTGAAGCTGCTGTAGCTACATTTAGCAGAAAGCCTACCCAAACTGATCTTCAAAATCACCTGGAAAGAACTATTCTCGGAAGATCCCAGTAACAACCGCTATACACATTTGGGACACCAAACCAAAATCAAGGATAAGTATTTCGGCTAAGTGAGGTTTTTTGTTTTCTTTGTTACAGCGCTATAAACAAAAATCCCTTCTATTTTTCCAGTTAACCGGTGTATATGCATGTGTGTATGTGAGGGGCTAAGATAAATAAGGGGATTTAATATTTCAATTTGTGTGTGTGTACGTTTTACTTCATTATTGGTTAAGACTTGCTTTATAATAAACTGATAATTTTGTTGTTTATTAAATAAATCTGGTTGGTGTGTTTTATTCTGAGAAAAATAGAGTTTATGATTGACCATATTGGTAAGTGGGAAAATTTAAATATCTGTTGTGACCTGTGGAGAAATGGGACTAGAATAAACAGTGCACTCCTCCTGCCTTGGTCGTAATACTGACGATGATCATCTCCAACAAGGCAAAGTTTAATCACCTCCCATTGACTTTCAACAGCATTACCATTGCTGAATCCCCCACCATCCAGAGGTGGGTGGGGTT
This sequence comes from Heterodontus francisci, assembly GCF_036365525.1. Lineage (NCBI taxonomy): Eukaryota > Metazoa > Chordata > Chondrichthyes > Heterodontiformes > Heterodontidae > Heterodontus > Heterodontus francisci. Next base: position 42,159,430 of record NC_090395.1, on the reverse strand, counting down.
GGGGGGGGTCACGATTGACCACAAAGAGAACTGGAGCAGCCATATAAATACTGTGGCTCCAAGATCAGGTCAGAGGCTGGGTATTCTGTGGTAAGTAACACAACCCTCGACTCCCCAAAGCCTGTCCAGCATCGACAAGGCACAAGTCAGAAGTGTGATGGAATATTCTCTACTTGCCTGGATGAGTGCGCCTCCAACAACACTCAAGAAGCTCGACACCATCCAGGACAAAACAGCCTACTGATCAGCACCCCATCCACCACCTCAACATTCACCCCATCTACCATTGGTTCACCATGGCTGCAGTGTGTACCATATACAAGATGTTCTGCAGCAAAGGATTCTTCAATACTACTGTGACAGAAATCACACCTGCCAAATGGAAACATATTAATTTTGTCATATGGGTCACTACTTAAACTTTTTTTACTGGACATTGCACATAACTTGTTTTAAAAAAAGTGCTAAACGGCTGAAAAAATGGTTGCTCATTTGCATTCTGAGAGACAGTTGAATAGAGAGATAATGGAAGTGCTCACTGATTCAATTAACAAGATTAGTCTGGGCAATAGTGATAATCAACATTCTTTGTCTGTGTAACAGCCAGAACTCTACCCCCCACCGACTGTGACTGGAAAGCTTTGAAATCAACAACCCTCCCAGAAGTTGCTGTTTCACACAAAGAGAGGGTCGCATGACCTACCTGCTGGCCAGACTGGGAATTTTTGAATTGTGCCACACAAAAAGGAGACAGACTGCAATTTGAAGACCAAAGAGAAGGAAAATTTCTCTCTCTCTGTCTCTCTCTCTCCAGCAAAGTCCGAGGAAAACCACAGAGGTAGTTTCTGTGCTTCAAGACTATAGACAAAGCATATCTTCGGCCTTCTGATACCAGAGAAGCAAGTCTGAAATTGTCCACCGGGCCCCAGCGAGAACTCCAAGACCTCAACTTCAATCAAGGACATTACATCAAAGACAAAAGACAGCACCTGTATTCCATTTATTATGAACTCTATTTCAACCCCCTTCACACCCACCCCCCCCCCCAATTCTTTCTCCTCCTCTGTTTCTGTGTGTGTTTCTCTCGTAGGCATGCTAGTGTGGTTGCGTCACATATTTTAGTAATTTTAACTGGGTTAGAGTGATAGGGCTAATAAACTTCCTTGTTTAACCTAAGAAAATCTGTCTGATTGGTTCATTTGCAATTACAATTAGAGAGCAGTGAGTTAAGACTCACTGAGGTGGTAAGCTAAAATCACAGTGTTTTCAAAGATAAACCTTGTTACGGCCAAACTAGGAAAGGGACAAGAGGAGAGCCTGACACCCACTTCCTCACCCGGTCATAACACTACCTTCCAAACTCATGACCTCTATCACCTAGAAGGACAAGGGCAGCAGATGCATGGGAACACCACCATCTGCAAGTTCCCCTTCAAATCACACACCTCCCTGACTTGGAAATATATCACCATTCCTTCATTGTTGCTGGGACAAAATCCTGAAATTCTGTCCCTAACAGCACTGTGGGTGTACTACAGTGGTTCAAGAAAGCAGCTCACCACCACCTACTCAAGGGCAATTAGGGATGGACGATAAATGCTTGCCTTGCCAGCGACACACATCCCATGAACAAATAAAAAAAGTATCATTTTTTGCTTTATAATGGCTGCTGTGAATCACCTTGGTATGTTTTACTAGGTTTATGCGCTATATAAGTGCAAGTTTTTGTTGCTGTTGTACATATACATCTGTTGGTGCTCATCTACTGGCAATGGATACAGAACATCCCTGGTTTAGCAACCTGCCTGTCTTCCATCAGTTGATCCGCTTCTCCCTCCAAAAATACTGAGATTAGGGAATTCCCTTTGGGGAATCCCTCAGTGGCACAAATGGAAGTGAAAAGGAACCAGCAGAGCAAATACTGTGCAGGATCATGTAAGCCTCGGTGGAAATAGAGAGAAAGAAACAAAAATCAGGGCAGAAATGGCCTTAATGCTTCTTAATGGATCTTGTTATTCGACCCGTTAGACCTACCTCCGTATACAGCTCAGCATCAGAACAAAGAGAAAGAACTCTAACCAAACACGCTGGTATCATTCTCACAGTGCACAATGTATTTAATACATTTAATATACTTGATTTTGTACGCTGTGCTGAGAATATTTCTGTGCAAAGTAACAGAGCACATACTCAGGATCTTCCCTCTACGGCTTCCAACCTCATAGTCCCACAACCCCGGACAGCCCGCTTCTACCTCCTTCCCAAAATCCACAAACGGGACTGTCCCGGCAGACCCATTGTGTCAGCCTGCTCCTGCCCCACTGAACTTATTTCTTCCTATCTAGACTCTGTCTTTTCTCTGCTGGTCCAGTCTCTTCCCACCTACATTCGTGACTCTTCTGACGCCCTACGTCATTTTGACAATTTCCAGTTTCCTGGTCCCAACCGCCTCCTCTTCACTATGGACGTCCAATCGCTCTACACCTCCATCCCCCACCAGGATGGTTTGAGGGCTCTCCGCTTCTTCCTGGAACAGAGGCCCAACCAGTCCCCATCCACCACCACCCTCCTCCGCCTGGCTGAACTTGTTCTCACATTGAACAACTTCTCCTTCAACTCCATGCACTTCCTTCAAGTAAAAGGTGTCGCTATGGGTACCTGCATGGGTCCCAGTTATGCCTGTCTTTTTGTGGGATATGTCGAGCATTCTTTGTTCCAGTCCTACTCAGGCCCCCTCCCCCAACTCTTTTTCCGGTACATTGATGACTGTATCGGTGCCGTTTCCTGCTCCCGCCCCGAACTAGAAAACTTTATCAACTTTGCTTCCAATTTCCACCCTTCTCTCACCTTTACATGGTCCATCTCTGACACTTCCCTTCCCTTCCTCGACTTCTCTGTCTCCATCTCTGGGGATAGGTTGTCTACCAATATCCATTATAAGCCCACTGACTCCCACAGCTACCTCGACTACACTTCTTCACACCCTGCCTCCTGTAAGGACTCCATTCCATTCTCCCAGTTTCTCCGTCTCCGGCGCATCTGCTCTGATGATGCTACCTTCCATGACGGTGCTTCTGATATGACCTCCTTTTTCCTCAACCGAGGATTTCCCTCCACTGTGGTTGACAGGGCCCTCAACCGTGTCCGACCCATTCCCCGTACCTCTACCCTCACCCCTTCCCCTCCCTCCCAGACCCGTGACAGGGTTCCCCTTGTCCTCACTTTTCATCCCACCAGCCTCCATATCCAAAGGATCATCCTCCGCCATTTTCGCCACCTCCAGCGTGATGCCACTACCAGTCGCATCTTCCCCTCCCTTCCCCTGTCAGCATTCCGAAGGGATCGTTCCCTCTGCGACACCCTGGTCCACTCCTCCATTACCCCCACCACCTCGTCCCCGTCCCAGGGCACCTTCCCCTGCAATCGCAGGAGGTGTAATACCTGCCCATTTACCTCCTCTCTCCTCACTATCCCAGGCCCTAAACACTCCTTTCAGGTGAAGCAGCGATTTACTTGTACTTCTTTCAATGTAGTATACTGTATTCGCTGCTCACAGTGTGGTCTCCTCTACATTGGGGAGACCAAGCGCAGACTGGGTGACCGCTTTGCGGAACATCTCCGCTCAGTCCGCAAGCAGGACCCTGAGCTTCCGGTTGCTTGCCATTTCAACACTCCCCCCTGCTCTCATGCTCACATCTCTGTCCTGGGATTGCTGCAGTGTTCCAGTGAACATCAACGCAAGCTTGAGGAACAGCATCTCATCTACCGATTAGGCACACAACAGCCTGCCGGACTGAACATTGAGTTCAATAATTTCAGAGCATGACAGCCCCCCATTTTACTTTCATTTTTAGTTATTTTTTCTTCCTTTTTTTTACATTCCTTTTTACATTTTTTACAATCTTTTTTTGCATTTATTTCATTTCATCTTAGTTTGTTCAGTTTGCTTACCCACTGTTTTTTTCAGGTTGTTTTTCTTCAGGTTTGCACTTGCTGCTGTTCAATATTCAGTGTATTCACACCTAATCTGTACTAATGCTTTGTCTTTCAACACACCATTAACATATTGTTTGCCTTTTCTCCGTGACCTTTTGGTTAGCTATGTGGCCTGTTCCAATCTGCACCTTCTCCTTTGTTATCTCTTGCCCCACCCCCACCTCACTTGTTTATAATCTGTGACTTTTCTAATATTTGTCAGTTCCGAAGAAGGGTCACTGACCCGAAACGTTAACTCTGCTTCTCTTTCCACAGATGCTGCCAGACCTGCTGAGTGATTCCAGCATTTCTTGTTTTTGTACTCAGGATCTTGTTTGGGCTAGTTTATTTGGTCAATATGGACAAGTGAGTTCCTTAAAGGAATTGTGTTAAGTGCTTATCTAAATGTATCTTGTATTAGCACCTGGCACACCAGTCTTTCGATGGACTCCTCTCTGCCTCCCGCCTGTGCTGAAAAACCTTCCAAATTCTGCATTTCTTCATCAATGTTTGCACTTTTGTAAAGTAAAGTTATGGGTCGTGCAGGACACAAAGTCCCAAGGATTTCACTTCATTACCCATATTAGGACATCCATCTTCTCCTAGGTCCTCATAGTAATGGATCCTGAGTTGACTCAGTCTGTGGCATGATCCCATGCTGGTTTTCTCCGGTGCAGGTTTGCAGATTCCTTCTCATCCCTTTCCAGACCAAAAGCTGCCTACAAATGATGAACTGGATCTCCTAAGTCCAATCAACAAATTGGGTTTTCCTAATATTTCCATGTGCTCTTTCAAAAATTTTTACACTACTGGATTAAATAACTTATACCAGTTAAGTGAGATATCTGGATAGGTAACAAATTCATGTGTCCTCACCAGACTGTTAATATCAATGAAAATAAAGCACTTGACCCTTTTTGTGAAATATGTGGAAAATGCCAGCCTTAGAGTCTCGATTTGATCGAGAAATGATTGAGCTTGTTCCATATTACCCAATTTGGCTATCTAAAGCTAACAAGTTTGCATAATAGCTTTACTAGTCCCTTAAAATGTCTTCTCTTTTATTATGTTTAACAGTAAAATAATGAATACCACAAATGTAGTGTCCACTATATAAAATTGCGGGCTGTAATTTCCCTGCTTTGTAAAGTTAATGTTTGTTTGAAATGGTTAAATACAATAAATTGAGTAATCATGAAATCAGCTGAACCTTTGATATAAATCCACCTCCTCTCATGAACTCACACAGCAACGTGACTCCCTGCTCCCACCTAATTATGCTGTTTTAGCCCCCGTTTACACCCACTGATTGAAATTGCCTTTGTTCTAAAAATGTACCAAAAGAAGTTCAAAGGGTTAGTAATTACTCGTTGGTTTACTTTCTGTAAATCACTAATCCAACTTATCACACTGAGTAAAGAATTTTTTTCTCATATCTGTCCTAAGTTTACCTTCCACTAATTCCCATTTCTATACTATGATCTATTTTCTTAGCTTACTTTGAAATAATGTTCTGGGTTTACTTTTCTGATAAGCTTAAGCTTCTCAAATCTTTCTCGAAGTTCATCTTCTTTACATTTCAGATCAGTCCTGCTGTTCTTCCCTGCGTTCTTGCTGACGCAAGTGGTGTGGTGACTTGCTGTATTCTCAGACTGGCTTATGCCATCACATTCGCATCACAGTATAAGTACCAGTATAAATGATCAGTTAGGTCACCGATTGGAGCCCTAAGTGCTCTGAAATTGGGGTTGTGACGTCACTTCGATTCAGCAGTGTCTTGTTTGACCTTAACATTGGTTGGAGTATAATTCCAGTCATGTACAAAGGCACTTAAAAGTGACCATTAGATGCTCTTGGAAACTTTAGAAACTTACATTTGACTCTTGTTCACATCTTGAGAGAAGTAACACACCTGGCACTCTCATCCAACATTAAAAAACAGCTGCCTGGGGAGTAAAGCTCTGTGTTCTGAGCTGCTTTGTTGGTGAGGACACTGATATCTGCAACAAAGTGTAGCTGACAGCAGAATTCAAGTCTGCCAGCTGTGCATCAGTGTGACAATGCCCGTACTACTTATACTGATAATATCACAAATCAGAGCATTTTTACTTTTCTCTGACTCATTACAGCTGAAGTGTATTCTTCGCCAAAATAAAAACAAAGACAATGGGCCTTTAAAGATTTGACAAGTGGAAGTTGTCAGCATATTACCAGCATATTACCACTAGAGGGCAGTGGTTTTGTCAGAAATTGCAGTTTAATCTGTGGGTCTGGCCAGGAATTTCAAAGGAACACAGGTAGATTGGAGCAGAAGTAAGCTGTTTAGCTTCTCAATGAGATCAAGGCTGATCTGTGGCCTAACTCCATACACCCATCTTTGCCCATAACTCTTAATACCTTTAGTTAACAAAAATCTATCAATCTCAGATGTAAAATTAACGAATCATCTAGTGTCAATTACCATTTGTGGAAGAGAGTTCCAAACTTCAGCACCATTTTTAGACTATGGCCCCTAATTCTAGACTCTCCAACTAGCAGAAATGGTTTCTCTCTATTTACCCTATTTGTTCCCCTTAATATCTTGAAAACTTCAATCAAATCACCCCTTAACTGTCTAACTTCCAGGGAATAAAACCATAGTTTGTGTAATATCTCCTCATAATTTAACCCTTGGAGTCCAGGTATTATTGTGGTAAATCTATGTTGTACTCTTCAAGCTTCTCATGCTCAGTCACCATACCTTTGCTGGAATGCAGTGGAAATCTCAGTACAACCATGAAAGGGGTTTGCTTCACTCTCCTGGCAAAGTTACACTAGCAGAAGCAGCTCTGAGGAAACTCCCAGCCATTGCATTGTGTTATAATAATGATGTATTAAAGGTTGTTAAAAGAACAAAACTAGTAGCAGATTCTAATTGGCCAAAATCCCTGTAGCTTTCAAGTTATATTTAACACCATCCCAAAATCCTCAGAACTAAACTTCACCCTACATTTCCTATCCATCATCAAGCCCATTTATTTTCACTTCACTACATTTCTCTCCTCCCTCCCTCCTGTAAAACCCTTAACCATTTATCTCCAGATACAAGCCCAGATGTTGCTGTGACAGGGCATCTGATGACATCTACCATTAGTTAGACTTGCCTTTGCATGTTTAGGTTTTTAGAATTTTTTTTGTGTGGTACATTGCCGAAAGTGAGAGCTAAGGAAAGAGGCCATCTGGGACCTGGTAAACAGGACAAGCACCGGTGTATTTCTTTAACCAATAAGATTGAAGAATTGTGAAATTAACAGCGCAAGGACTGAGAAGGAAGTTAGTAAACTAGAGTGGATGAATTCAATGCCAAATCAGGTACAAAAAAAGTAATAAAGAAAGAGAAAAATTGGATTGAGAGAGAGGGAAAAAAAGACAAGGATGGAAACGAAAAGGAAAAAATGTTTTTTTAATTTAAAATTTGACCTTTTTAAAACCTCTGACAAGTAAAACATGAAGGAATGAGATACCACACTTATAATAGTTAATCTTCAGTACCAGAGAAGTTGATTAACAGTAATTAACACTTACACATTATCCCTGTGCTTCAACATGAAATAGGCAAGACTTAAGTTTCTGTGGAGCTGTCGGGCTGAATTTTATGGGCCCTTTAGGGACAGGAATGGAGCGGGGGGGTGGGGGGGGGTGGTGGGGGGCATAAAATTGCGTGAAAGGTGGGGGTGGTGGGTGGAGGGGTGGAGTGCCCACTGCCTTCCTGATGCCTTGGAATTGAGTCCAGTGTAGGGAAGGCTGAGGACGGTCTTCTCGCCTTGAGGCCTTTAAGTGACCAGCGATACAAGGTGGCCAATTGGGGGGTGGGGGGGACATCTCTATAAGCAAACATAGGCCCACGGAGGGTCCCCAGTGACAAAGTCCACTCCTCCGCAAACACCACCCCCCCCCCCACCCTGAAAGACCATGCTCCTCTTCCCCTCTCTGGGGCCTGCCGGGCTGGGCCTGTTGAGTCTGTCCACTTACTTGAGGGACCTGGTCTCGGGACTTCTGTAGTACTGGCAGTGGCCACAGCTCTCGGTACAACTGAACTGCCAGCGCTCTGATTGGCCTGCAGCTCTTGGAGGTAGGATTCCAGTACTTAAAGGGATGGGGACCTTGACGTCGGGCAGTCAATTGGCCGCCCGCCATGGAATTCGGCTGGGGGTCCAAAACAGGGCCAAGCTGGCATCACCCCCTGCCTTCTGGCCTGTCACCGGACTCCTGCCATCGGGGTAAAATTCAGCCTGTAGTTTGTATCTACTGTGCAACTTCACACTGTGCAATGCATTTCAATGGTGAGACAGACAGTGAGATGCTGTCTTCACAAAGTTAGTTGTGGAGTAGCAACTTTTGCATATTCATATTTAACCATGCATCTGGCTCTTGCCTTAAGTTGCTGTACCATTTGCAACACTCGCACCATTAGCCTCACCATTATACTGAGAGTAAAATCTGGCCTGGCACCTCCCAACATCCATTCTACATAATCTCCAAATCTCCAAAACCCTGCCACCCAAAGTGCTCAACTCATCATCCCTGTCCTCGCTAACCTACGCAGGCTTTCCATCACCATTGGATTTCAAATCATTGACATATCTCTTTCCAGTGTTGCTCCACCTTATCCCTCTGCTGGAGTACCATCAACTCGGTGAAAGACACTCTTTGGTCTGCTCGAAACTTACTGGTCATCTTCCATCTCCTCCAGTGCTCTGATTCTGGTCTACTGTTCAGAGCTGGATCCTCTGATGCACTACTGGGACAAAACCTTCAGGTGTTGCAGCCCTATTCTCTGGAACTCACCTTCCAAACCCCTTCACCTCACCAATTCCTTGCCTTTCTTTTTCTTGACCAATTTCTTTGAGGATGTTTTTCTGGTCACCTCTTCTACCCTCAAACTCACAAAGGCTCCGTGTCTGATCCTTTCCCTTCATTGTATCCACTTTGGGATACTATTTGACTTTAAAGGCAAGCAGCTGTTTCTGCCATCATAAGAACATAAGAAATAGGAGCAGGAGTAGGCCATTCGGCCCCTCAAGCCTGCCCCGCCATTCAATAAGATCATGGCTGATCTGCCCCAGACCTCAACATCCCTAAGACCATAGTTCTACTTTGAAAATGATACAACCAAAAATAAAAACTTGCCAGTCAGCAGCAGCTGGCATCAACTACAGACTCATTAACCAAACACAATTTACCCCCGATCTCCTGTTTGAAGATCAGGCCCACATTTTCATACGGAAACTACTTAGCTGCATCACATTTTGAAATCACCTAATTTCCTTTGTTTGAACTATTTTCCTTCTCTGTTTATTTGCGTGGTGGGGTGCGGTGATGGGCATGTGTACAAGTGACCCACAGACTAGATGTGACAGGTTCACAATTCTGTAAAGCAATTATAGCTTCATTAGCAGGTGTTATCTTTAACAAGGAAAGGATTAGTAGTGTTACTGAAGCAGAATTGTGTTGTTTACAGCTGCCCTGCTTTCAGCTAAGTCTCTCTCACTGGAGATGAACGTGAAATTGCAAGTGGAACTGTGTTAAGGTCATCATGGAGACTGTACTGCAGATTTCTCCTGGATTTGACATTCAGAGAATTATAAAAATTGCACTGGAAATTGTTGACTTTAAAATAGGCTTTCTCAGAGAAATTCCGGAAGAGATTGATTCACATTTTCACAATGGATCAAGAGGGTCACAGAAGCATACCATCACTTTTAAAGATTGCCTGAAACACTCATGTTTCCTCATGTTTTAACATTTTCCCCATCAGATGGCAGTGTTGCACTATTTTAAAGAAATGTGAGAGACCCAGCAAGAATGCCTTTTTGCTTTGTCGGTGCCTCAACTAACAATATTCCTTTAAAGGGGTGGGCGAGAGGGGTGAATAATTAAACCTTCCTCACTGTCGAAGAGATCATCTTGTAGAATACAGTAAACCCTCAATTTAAAAATGTTAAGGAGGGAGTGCATTCTTCAATTATTTTGTGTAGGTGAACAAAGTGATATTTTCATGACACAATGACATGTTTTGAAGCAAATCGGATCACGTGCTGGACGAACAAACTGAGAAGCTTCATCAAAGGTTTTTAGAATAAATTTAGTGCCTTTAATATTAGAAATCGCTTAAAATCACACATCGTAAAAGTGTGATTTATTTCAATTTTTAATGAGGCAGAGGAATAAATTCATAAAATCACATGCTGCCTGACATTATAATTTAATCTGTTAGATTTTTGCTGTATTTTGAAACTGTTAACTTGGATGTCTGTTGTTGAGAGAAGATGATGATTGACTGTACTGTTGTAGCAGTCAGAGCACCCCACTGACAATACCAGTTGTCCTCCAGCAGCACTGGAGGAAGTTGAACAGTGAAATTAATGGTTTTTCTGTAAGGACAAAGGATGAACTTGTCAATAAACATCAACTGCTGCTGGAGGACCATCAACGCAGTGAAAGACGCTCTTGGATCTGCCCAAAGCTTGTAGGCCTCCCAGTGCAAACAGTTGTCCACGAACGAGTGTTGCAATTTGGCACATTCCAAGGTCCAGGACTATGTGCTGAGGGACTAAAGCTTAGGGCAGCCATTGCAAAGGCTCAATGGGGAAAGGGCACTGTGTAAGGCCCTCCCGCCATAGTATACCAAGGGGCTGGAAACCATGTAAAACCCCTTGGGCTATATGCACCAGAGAATGTTTGACATGGAATGCAAATATATATTGTAAATATAACCTGTAAAGGCAAGTGTAGTGTACTGTGTTGAAAGAAACTGATCTGTATTGCACTTCATGTAATATCAAATTTGAACTGTTATGTCATGTATTTTTACAAATGTTATGAATAAAGTATATTTTGGGGAAAAAATGAACTTGCAATGGCCTCCGCTGCACTGCGAAGGAGCTTGAGAATTTTCTAAATGGCCAAAGAAGTGCGAACAGTCTCAACTCTCCAAGCGAAGCAACATATGGTGTAGCCCCCTCCCCATCCACTGAAGACACACTGTGATTTGTGTCTTAGTCTAACACAAAATATAATCTTATGCCCTGAAAATAAGTTCACACAGCTCACAATGTACTCCTAAGGTGACCTGATATGCAGCACGGCCATCTTCTTTGTGCTAATGTTACCCTAGATAATCATTTATATCAATGCAGCAGTAATGCTGAAGAAATACTACACGAGTGGAGGAAACAGCTGGAGAATTTACCAGGCACCTGCATGTAATTTTACTTTGGATGGATTTCACTGACATGTTAGTACAGGCAGGAAGCTTGTTTGAAAGGCATTGTACCAAATCATCGATTGTTGGCTCACTGTAGAACTTAACTCTGTGCATTGACATTTTGGAATGGTTTACAGCAACAGCTAAAAGAATTGGAGATTTTCAAGAAATGTCCACAAATATGTTAACTGTTATTCTAAGTTAGGCGGAAATCCAACTTGTAACATCCACTCCATTGGCTTTCTGCAGCATATAAACAGAACACACCTTTTCCCCTACGTTTATACAGTGCTACTTTCCGCAGATTTTGGCTCATTAAAAGACAGGCATCTCACATTTAAAATAAAATACCTTTTAGAAATAAAATTAATTGCCATAGATAATAACATCCTCAGCCACATATACTCTGAGATATATCTATTATTTCTAAATCCTATTAACGGGAGGCAGAATTGTAACCAAATTTTGCTCACCTACATTACACCCAGCCTTCACTTTCTCCCTTGCTACATCCACTTAATCTGGAACACACTGCCTGAAGGGGTGGTGGAGGCAGGAACCTTCACAACATTTAAGAAGTATTTAGATGAGCACAAAACGCCATAGCACACAAGGCTGCAGGCCAAGTGCTGGAAAGTGGAATTAGAATAGATAGGTGCTTGATGGCCGGCATGGACACGATGTGCCGAAGGGCCTGTTTCTGTGCTGTACAACTCTATGACTCTATGACTCGAAGACATCAGTTTATTAATACTGCATCTGTATTACCACTAGATAGTTTTATGCAATAAATTACAGTGCAACTGACAACTACACTAATATGATCAGATTGTATATTTGGTTTGTCATCTATCTTCATGCTTCCTTTTAAGGCTCTGTCATTTTAATTCCCAGTGTTATAAATTATAAAGACTGAATCCTGCTCAGTAAGGGTTTGAAACACTTCAGGAGCCCAATATGACTATAGCTGTTGGTTTACATTTCAATGCAGTCTAACAATCAAATCCCTTCACCTTTGCTGATGACTTTTGTCAGTTTCAGTCAGGCGCAGCTAAACAATTAAGCAGAGCATTCCTCCAGGGAAAAGAACTGACAAAGTAAAGTCACTTTGCCAAGTGCTGGAATGTGCTTGACTGTGAACAATCAGATTATGGAGAATATGACTAGCTGGATTTGTTTGATAATCTGCATACACAGAACACCAATCATGTGAGAATCATTGAGGAGCTGTACAACAGAGTGTCTGGTTAAAGAATTTTCAAAAATATTTAATCTAGACGTTATATACCTGCTCGAGAGACAGGCAGAAGTGCTGGAAAATATGAATTAAAACAGAAACTGATGCATAATGTATAACAGATGAGCCAACATCTGAAAGAGAAGATAGGTTAACATTTGAAGAAAATGGATTCATGTTTCTAGTGCGACTCTTCATCAGGACCAGTGATATTGTGCTGCTGTTAAGCATTCTGTTTAATACAGAACTAGGGACACAAGTGCAAACATGCCACCACTGGGAGAGGGAGGGGGGAGGGAGGTGGGGGTGGGCTTTGTATAGGATAGGATAGGGGTTAGCAGAGTTTTGGATGAGCTGCAGTTTATGGAGGGTGAGAGATGAGAGGCTGGCAAGGAGGGCACAGGGATAGTTGAGTCTGGAGACAATAAACGTATGAGGGTTTCAGCAGCAGATGGGCTGAAGCAGCGCGGGGGGTTAGGCTGGGTTACGGAGGTGGAAGTAAATGGTCTTTACGATGTAGAGGACATGGAGTTGGAAGCTCAGTTCAGGGTTAAACAAGATACTGAGATTATGATGAAGAGCCACACTCGAAATGTTAAACTATTAGGAATACATATCCAAAGCCATCAGCTCAAGGATCGCTTCACATTGGGACTTGGGTATCATTTCCATAAAACCAGCGAGCTGCAGATAGCATTTGGGCATCTCAATGCAGCTCACCAGTCAGGGCTTTCAGGGCTTGGATGCTGAACTGGCTTGCTGGTAGTTCTGGGGGTTGGATTGCAAACAGGACAGTGGGACAAACCCAGGCTGGCAGTGAACTACAGAACTGTTGCGAAGCCAGGAGGAGCAGGATTGATCTTCCTGGCTCTATATTAAGGTAATTTAAAGAAACAGACACCTTATTGTCAGCAGGAACTAGTGCTCCCTCTATGCTTAGGCCGCAGTCAACCCTAAAAAACCTAAGTGGAGCGTATGCCTCCCAGCTTCTGCCAAATTTGGGAGAGGATACTAATACAAATGCTAGGCCCTTGATCAGCATGCATTCAAGGGGCCTAATGCTTGCTTCAGGTGGACAAGTTGGAAACTCAAAAGTCACTCTGCTAATTTTCTGGAGGATGATTGGGCACAGGATGCCACCACCACCCAAAATTCATCCACTGAACACTCGGTTAATGCTCAGAAATTTATTTATTTAGAGATACAGCACTGAAACAGGCCCTTCGGCCCACCGAGTCTGTGCCGACCAACAACCACCCATTTATACTAACCCTACAGTAATCCCTTATTCCCTATCACCTACCTACACTAGGGGCAATTTACAATGGCCAATTTACCTATCACCTGCAAGTCTTTGGCTGTGGGAGGAAACTGGAGCACCCGGGGAAAACCCACGCAGACACAGGTAGAACTTGCAAACTCCACACAGGCAGTACCCAGAATCGAACCTGGGTCCCTGGAGCTGTGAGGCTGCGGTGCTAACCACTGCGCCACTGTGCCGCCCCCATTGCTGGTCTCTTTTAGGCTCCACCACTGCCCAACACAACAGCAATTTCCCCCTCAAAACACCAGATCTTAAAATCAATGTAGTAAATATTATGTGCAGTGAGAGCAATGGGTTAAATTATTTGTAATTGTGAGTGATTCTCAGCCACCTACAATGTCCTAAATGTTTCTTGGAATTCAGGAAACCCCTGTTACTCAGCACATTTCATTGTGTAATACGCTTCTGTTTAAACTGTTTCCATTTAAGGAGATTTTTAATAACAGACCTGTCGTGTATCTGTGGTTAGATATATTACAAGCACACTGTTGTCCAAGTACAGTTTATCCAATAATGTCATAGACTTCATATTCCCATTTTAGGAGAAATATGTGAATTACTTTTACTAGCCTGGAGTTTATTACAGTCTTGTTAAAAAAAATCTATTTTCTCATTATTCATTCAAGAAATAAACAGAAATTAACTGTGGTTTTGATAAGTTATCAATTATAAACTAATACATGGCAGTTTTAGTATTATTTACGCATGAAAGCAAACTGACACTAAACACAGAAAATCATAATATTTTTGGCACAAAAGGAAAATTTTACCCTTAACAAATGGGAGGGTTTGAGTCGGGTGGGGAAGAGTTGGGTTTAAAGTCTGGGAAATCTATTTCCTGACTCAAGCCCACCCATTTCCAGCTATAACTGAGGCTGCAAGTTGAGCAACCCAATCCAAGGAGGTGGGTTGGAACTTTATATACAATAATAAAGCCGTGAGCTGAATTGTCATTCAGGTTTTCATCTTTAACAAATGACCAGGGAGTTGTGGGTGTTACCTGACAGAGTGAGATGTGTGTTGGTGTGGCTCCTGCAATAGCTATAATATGTATAAAATATATGTGTGACACAACATCACTTCCTCCAGTGACCTTCACTTACAGCTTCGTAAGGTGGTCCTCTTAAGGTCATCCCATAACAACCACCAACCACCAGGTACCCAGTTCCCCCCTCAAGCCTGTGACCCACACCCCCCCACCCATTCCCCCCCCCCAAGGCAACTGACCTCTCCCCCACATCGATTCTTCTGATTCACCCCCAGGCCTCTGATTCCCACCTATCATGAGGCCTCTGACCTCCCCCTCCCCAGTCAACAACCCACCACCGCGGTTGAGCCTGCTCCTCCCCTCCCCAGGTCAATGCCCCCTTCCCTAATCGGCCCCCTCCAATCGACCGACTCGTCCCAGTCGCACCCCCTGCACATCTCTGATCGACCCCCACCCTCCCTCCCACTAACAAGCAGACTTACTTGCTGCTGTGGCCTTCACTGTCTGGCTCCCCACCCAACTGGAGGCTCAATCTATTGATCAGGCTGAGCCTCCAGGCGGGGAACCAATCGGTGACATCACTAACCAACTGTGTGCAGTTAAAATTCCACAGCGTGGTGAGGGGGATCCCAAATTTCAGGTCCTGTGGTTCATGTCAGTATTAATTTCACTGCAGCCTCACAGCTCCAGGACCCAGGTTCGATTCTGGGTACTGCCTGTGCGGAGTTTGCAAGTTCTCCCTGTGACCGCGTGGGTTTTCGCCGGGTGCTCCGGTTTCCTCCCACCGCCAAAGACTTGCAAGTGATAGGTAAATTGGCCATTGTAAATTTCCCTTAGTGTAGGTAGATGGTAGGGAATATGGGATTACTGTAGGGTTAGTATAAATGGGTGGTTGTTGGTCGGCACAGACTCGGTGGGCCGAGGGGCCTCTTTCAGTGCTGTATCTCTAAATAAATAAATAAATAAAAAATAAATATGGGCCAATGGCAGTCTGAAAATTGTTTTTGAGAGAGAAGTGCATGGAGAATGGTGGAAGAATGGAGTAAATCTTGGTGAAAAAAAATGGCAACTTCAAAACGCTCCGTATTACTAATAAAGAAATTGGCCAACAAGGTCAGGGGATTAAGAGATAATCCCTGAGTTGTGAATTGCCACAGCTTGCTGATTGATTTATGCTACTCCCTCAGATGCTTCCCACAAATCGTAGTCCGTCCTCAACAACCTCCCCAATTCTTTTAAGTAGATGTTGCATTTGCACAATAAATGCCCATTGAAGTCACCTCAGAAATTGAGGGCTCGTTCTTAACAGTGTAAATATCCTTGTGATGACATGTTAATTGTTAATGCAATGCCAGTTTCTTATGAGATTGCAACTGCTAGTTGTCTTCTTTACAGCCTGGTCTCAGACTGCAACTACAGGGTTCCCTTCTTACAGCCTGTCTGCCTTCAGAAAATCTGTTAAATTTATCTGAACTCAAAAGTCAATAGCTTATTGACCTGGTCCAATATGCAGAGTCCAGAAGTCTGCTTTCACAGAACCACCTGGGCCTTCCATTGTTCCAAGGTGTTAACAGCCGCTTGGTCCATTTGCATCTTCAGAATCACTGACTCCCTGTTTTACAACCCGATTGTCTGGGAGGGTGAAACCCATTTTTCTTCAGGTGTTACCTCTGCAGTCTGTTTTTTTCCCAATCAAATAGTCCCTGATCTTGCTTGTCCTTTAGCAGAGTGGATGTGAGGTCACCTGACCTTCCAGACTTCAACTTAAACTTTTAAAAATCACAATTTTTAAAAACATAATCATGTTACGAAGAGCAGCGCTCATGCCACCACCTCTCATCATTCATACCAAAGAAAGAAAGATTTACATTTATATAGCACCTCTTACAGCCTCAGAATATCTCAAAGTACTTTACAGCCAATAAAGTACCTTTGGAGTACCATCACTGTTGCAGTGTAGGAAGCGTGGCAACCAATCTGCCTGCAGCAAGATCCTACAAATAGCATAAACGACTTGATAATCTGTTTTGAAATGCGGGTTGAGAGATAGATAGTGGCCTGGGCTTCAGGGAGAACTCTTCTGCTCTTCTTCAAAACAGTGCCATGGGATCTTTTACATTCACCTGAGAGGGCAGACAGGGCCTTGGTTTAATGTCTCATCTAAAAAACAGCGCCTGCAACAGTGCAGCACTCCCTCAATAGTGTCAGTATGAATTATGCGCTCAAGTCTCTAAAGTGGGACTTGAACCCACAACCTACTGACACAGTGGCAAGAGTGCAATTACTGAGTCACAGCTGGCATTTATAAGTCAGATGGTGGGATTGATGTAATCGCTTGAGTTGACCATAGCCATTTTCCCAGATTCAGTTATTTTAGATATTTGGGCAAGCTCTGGGAAGGATTATTCTCCCTTGCTCAAAACCAAGGTGGAAATGCGGGACTCCATTTGATGCAGTGGCAGCTATTTTTCTCAGTGGCAGAGTTCTTCCCCTCACAATGAAGCACTGCTGCATTGAAAAAAGTAAAACTTACTTTTCTGGAGGTCATGAGGCCTCCTTTTACAAACACTCCAATTTGACACAGTAGCCATATTCAATGAAATGCAAATTTTGTTTATTCATTCACAGGATTTGGGCATTGCTGGCGAGGCTGACATTACCCATTCTTAATTGCCCTTGAAAAGATGGTGGTGAGCTGCCTTCTTGAAATGCTGCAGTTAGTGTGGTGAAGCTTAGGTAGGAAGTTCTAGGATTTTGACCCAATTACAATGAACGAATGATGATATATTTCAAAGTCAGGATGGTGTGTGCTTGGAAAGGAGTTGGAGATGCTGGTATCAGGTGCAAAGGGGTTACAGGTTCTGAGTGTTAGGTCTCCATTCCTTTCTCCATTTCTTAATGGCCCAGAAACAAGTGCACACAATGGGCTGAATTTAGTCAATACATTGTGGGTCCCGGTGGGGGACCCGGAAGTGGGAAACGTCACCATCATCACATGTGTGGGCAGTCCACTGCGATCACGCAACAGGCGGCCAATTATCATAATAGAGGCGCGGGGCCTATCCAATAATGTGATGGAGGTGGGCAGCGAGGCACCGATGGTGTCGTCAGCGGAAACGTTGGAGGTGCTGGCATCATCTTTAAAGCGCTGCTTAAACTGTTGCTTCACTTACTGACTTTGCTGCTGCTTTGCCTTTGCTGCTGCTGTGCTGCTGGATCCACCTTCACCTCCTCTGTCCTGGAGTCCCTCTGCTGCTGTCCCCCTGCCTGGACTCCTTGTGCTGCTGTACCACTGTGCTGCTGACCAATGCCTCAAAAGGCCAGGAGCTCTCCGGAAGCTAAGAGAGACCATGTCAGACGTAAGACATCGGGTGACCCCACAGTTCAGTGATGCTTCCCTGGAGATTCTCCTGCAGGCTGAAAGGGAAAGGCAGGGGATCCTCTTCCCCATGATGGCAAGAAGAGGTCCACCATCCCGACCAAACAACCCTGGAAGGAGATTGTGGAGAAGGTCAGCAGCCTAGACATGGATACAGAGCCGCAAGAGGGTCAACGACCTCCTTCATTCCGCCAAGGTGACTGCTCCATTCCTTTCCCTTTTTTAGGGATTGTAAGTGGCTATGCAAGAGGAAACTGGATATGGCACTACAACTTTGCTGGCAATGGGGGTTAGGCATCAACACATCCTGACAGATGCAAGACTGCATTTCAGCCACAGGCCACCTCCTTTCACAGCTCACTCCCATTAACTCCTCTGAGAGCAGACAGGAACATGAGCTATATGTGATAACCCAGTAGGGACTGCCACGAGCAAACCTGTCATGTTGATCTCTCTGTGTAGTGTGACTATCTGCCTCTTTCCACTTGCAGGACAAGGGGGGCCATAACAGAAAGGAGACAGCCCAGACTGGTGGAGGCATCCCAGGTCTTCAGCCTCTCTCCACAACTGAGGAGAAGGCATTAGACTTAGTGTGGATCCAGGATGGCCGCTCCCCATCTGATGGTGAGGCTGGAGTCTCCGCACAGGAGAATGAGGATTGTCTTCCATCGACATTAAGTTCACTTCTAGAGACCCACATCATGCATGGTTGGCATGAAGAGATCTGCACAGCCTAACCCACACGTGTGTGTTCTCTCATGCAGGTTGGCGTTTGCAGGGGACTCCAGCAGAAGCGGACAGCCATCAACATCTGAGGAGGAGCCACAGTCAGAGGAAGCACCGTCACATGATGGTCCTGCACTTTCAACCAGCGCAGATACTTTCACCTCAGTGGATTTCCACTCGGCTGTAGAATCAAGGTCACAAGCTGGTGTGAGCACTGCACCTGCGTGCGAGCAGCTGACTGAGGGTGAGACAGCCGATGTCACTGACAGTCAGAGGACTGTGGGTGACCAAGCCCAGGCTAAGCCCCAGGCTCATGACGACCCTCTTGTGTCTGGAGTTGCAGAGAGAGGTAAGGCAACATTTGGTGAAGATGTCAAAGGCAATGCGCGGTCATGAGCAGACAATGGAGGAGTCCATCCATGCCATGGATTCTGCCATGTCTCAGGTATGTAAGTGCATGAACTTCCTCCATCGAGAGGTTGGCCAGCCTCATGGAGAGAGGTGAGTCTTTATGGTTTTTCCTGTAAGTGGCCATCACTGGGCTGAAGTGGGTAAGTATGAGATTGTCTCTTGCCTCCTTGGCCCATCACTCAATCTGCTTGGCTTCTGGTACACGGGCTTCAACATCCATTGCTGCTTGCTTATTAGCCTCCTCCACATTCTCCTCGTTGATTGAGGACTGGCGTTCAATCATGCAAAGCCTCCCCGCTCTGCAGTGCTAGATAGTGTAGGGCACAGCAGACCACTGCAATACCCAAGACCCTCACTGGGGTATATTGCAGGGCTCCACCGGATCGATCTCGGCAACAGAATCTCATCTTCAGCAGCCAAATGGTCTGTTCGATGGTCATTCAGGTGGAGCCATGGCAAGTGTTGTACCTCTCCTCTGCTGCAATGCAAGGGTTCCTCACAGGCATCAGTATCCATGTCTTCAATGGGTAGCCTTTGTCCCTGAGAATCCATCCCTGAAGGCAAGCAGGGGGCCTGAAAACCTATGGCACTTGGGACTACCAAAGCACGTAGGTGATGTGGCTTCTTCCCACAGCTGCAGGAAATGCTTTCGGTGGTTGCAGACCAGTTGAACATTGAATGAATGGAAGCCCTTCCTGTTGATGAAGGCAGCTGGCTGGTCCAAGGGAGCCTTGATGGGCACATGCATGCAATCAATCATACCTTGCACCCGGGGAAACCCAGCGATGGCTTCTAAGCCAATGGCCCTCTTGGCCTGACTGTCAGGGTCAGTCCGGTACCGCACATCGTCGTCGGTCCTCTTGAATAGGGCATTGGTCACCTCCTTGATGCAGCAGTGGACTGCTGCCTGGGTGACCCCACTCACGTCCCAGTGGATCCCTGGAAAGATCCAGATACGTAGAAGTTTAGTGCAACGGTGATCATCAGGCCCCTGGCATAGGATGACCCCCAAATCCCAGAGGTCGCAACTCGTCCTACAGCAGGTCGCATAAGTCGATGACGGTTTCCCTGGAGAGCTGTAGTCTTCGCTGACAGTGCCACCCGAACATCTGGGACATAGCTGATTCGAGTCAGGTACACTCTCTGGCGCAGGTGGGCCCTTCTGGCGTGGCCAGCTGCTGCTGCTCTCGTTGTGGAACTTCACAGGCAGGCACAGCTGCCCCTGGCCCACCCTCCATCGGAGGTGTTCAGCAGGCCACGGGGGTCCAAAAAGACGTGTGTATGAGACCCATCAGTGGGCCTTCAGAGCACCTTTTGATGCACAGACTCTGCCTTGGCAGCTGTGTCTTTTCTATTTCTTCAAGCAGACTCCCTGATGGCCCTCAGTGCCCACCCTTGCTAGTAGCCAATCCTCTCATCCAGCAGTATGGGCACCCATCACTCTCACCCAACAGTTTGGACACCCAATACAGCCACCTAAAAGCAAATTCCTCCCTTGCAGACCACCCGTGTCCCTGCTCAGCTGGTACTCCCACCCGTGTCCCTGCTCAGCTGGTACTCCCACCCGTGACCCTGCTCAGCTGATATTCACACCCGAGACCCTGTTGAGCTGATATTCCCACCCAAAACCACATCAACACCCCCTCCACACACCCCCCCCACCCCCTTGCAAACCACCTGCGACTAAGTCCAGCCTTTGCAGAGTGCACAGCACTGCAGGCCATCAATAGCCTCCACTCCCCCACCTTCCCCTATGGTCATGGCTGCCTACCCGTCAGGGCACTGAGGCCTCGCATCGGTGCCAGCAGCTTTCAAAGGCTGGGGATCTGAAGGCATTGAGAGCCACCTGTGGTCCACTTAAGCCCCCCATTGAATCACGATGAATTAGATGCCAATGTATTAAAACTATGTGTTCAGCAATTTAAATTGAATTCTTGTTGCGTCAAGGGGGCAACGCCGCCCTGGTGCCTTCCCGCCGCTAACTAAATCTGGAAATGACATCACGATGTAGGATTTCTGGGCGGACTCTTCCAATGCTATTCTCCAGCCCCCCATGCCTCCATTCCCGCTCCAAATAGCCGCACTAAATTCAGCCCAATATTTTAAGTTGAGGAATATCAATGAAGAACTCATTACAGAAAATTTGAAAGCATTGGTAAGGATTGAGTTATTATTCAGTACTAATAGAATTCTGGAACCATTAAGATGAAACAAATGTGTTTATATTCATACCAATCAAGTTATTTTCCTTACTGAAATGCTAATATAGTGATCTGCAAATGATCCACTGGGTACACAAGGCTCCACATTATGACCATGCATACTTTCCAATCCAAAGTTCGAACCTCCAGCATCACAATGGTTAACTGTGCTCAGTGCTTTTGAACTTTCCTGTTCCTTCTGAGCTCCAAAAATGCTCTTTCTCCTCCTTGCTGGAGAGCTAGAAACAGTGGAAGTCCAAAGAGACTTGGTGGTCCAGGTGCACAGATCATTAAAATGTAATGAACAGGTACAGCAAATAATCAAAAAGGCTATGGAATGCTGGCCATTATATCTAGATGAGGAGAATAGAAGGAGGTTAGAAGTCATGCTTTAACTATACAAAGCCCTGGTTTGACCACACCTGAAGTACTGTGAGCAGTTCTGGACACTAAACCTAAGGAAGGATAAAGTGACCTTGGAGTGTATATAGTGTAGATATACCAGAATGATACCTGGACTCCAAGAGTTAAATTACGAGGCGAGAACACACAAACTAGCATTGTATTCCCTGGAAGTTAAAGGTTAATCGATGATTTGATCTAAGTTTTAAAGATATTACAGGTAACAGAAGGTAGGTGGAGAGATTTGAGGGGAGGCAGTGGCGTAGTGGTAATGTCATGGGGCTAGCAATCCAGAGGCCTAAGCTAATGCTGTGGGGACATGGATTCAAATCCCACCATGGCAGCTGGTGGAATTTAAATTCAGTTAATAAATCTGGAATTAAAAGGCTAGTCTCAGTAATGTTGACCATTGTTGTAAAAACTCATCTGTTTCACTAATGTCCTTTAGGGAAGGAAATCTGCCGTCCTTACTTGGTCTGGCCTACATGTGACTCCAGACCCACATTGATGTGGTTGACTCTGAAATGTTCTAGCAAGCCACTCAATTGTGCCAAAATTGGGAGAGCTGTCCCACAGAGTCAAGCAAAAGCCTGACATCATCATACCGTACAGGCAATATCTCAGACAACACCATTGCCATTCTTGGGTATGTCCTCTCCCACCAACAGGACAGAACTACCAGAGGTGGCGGCACAGTGGTATACAGTCAGGAGGGAGTCCTCAACATTGAATCTGGACCCCATGAAGTCTCATGGCATCAAGTCAAACGTGGGGTAACCTCAGCTGATAAATCAGTGCTTCTCCATGTTCAACATTACTTGGAAGAAGCACTGAGGGTGGCAAGGGCACAGAATGTACTCTGGGTGGGGACTTAAATGTTCATCACCAAGAGTGGCTCGGGAGCACCACTGCTGACCGAGCTGGCTGAGTCCTAAAGGACATAGCTGCTAGACTGGGTGTGCGACAGGTGGTGAGGGAACCAAACAAAAGGGAAAAACCTACTTGACATCATCCTCACCAATCTACCTGTCGCAGACACATCTGTCTATGACAGTATTGGTAGGAGTGACAACCACACAGTCCTTCTGGAGACAAAGTCCTATCTTCACATTGAGGGTACCCTCCATCATATTGTGTGGCACTACCACAGTACTGAATGGGATAGATTTTGAACAGATCTAACAACTTAAAACTGGGGATCGATGATGCACTATGGGCTAACAGCAGCAGCAGAATTGTACTCAATCACAATCTGTAACCTCATGGCCTGGTATATCCCCCATTCTACCATTACCATCAAGTCAGGGGATCAACCCTGTTTCAATGAAAAGTGCAGGAAGGCATGCCAGGAGCAGCACCAGGCATCCCTCAAAATGAGATGTCATCCTGGTGAAGCTACAACACAGGACTACTTGCCTGCCAAACAGCAGATGCAGCATGCAATAGACAGACAAAACAATGCCACAACCAATAGTTCAGATCAAAGCTCTGCAGTCCTGTCACATCTGGTCCTGAACGGTAATGGACAACTAAACAACTGACAGGAGGAGGAGACTCAACAAATATCCCCATCCTCAATAATGGGAGAGCCTAGCACATCAGTGCAAAAGACAAGGCTGAAGCATTTGCAACAATCTTCAGCCAGAGGTGCTGAGCGGATGATCCATCTCGGCCTCCTCCTGAGGTCCCCAGCAACACAGATGCCAGTCTTCAACCAATCCGACTCACTCCACGTGATATCAAGAAACAGCTGAAGGCACTGGATATGCAAAGGCTATGGGCCCTGAAAACATTCCAGCAGTAATACTGAAGACTTGTGCTCCAGAACTAGCCACGACACTAGCCAAGCTGTTCCAGTTCAGCTACAATACTGGCATCAACCTGGCAATGTGAAAATTGCCCAGGTATGTCCTGTACACAAAAAGCAGGATAAATTCAACCCAGCCAATTACCGCCCCATCAGTCTACTCTCGAACATTAGCAAAGTGATGGAAGGTGTCGTTATTAAGTGCTATTAAGCAGCACTTACCCAGCTGTTCAGTGACACTCAGTTTGGGTTCTGCCAGGGCCTTTCAGCTCCTGACCTCATTACAGCCTTGGCCCAAACATGGACAAATGAGCTGAACTCAAGAGGTGAGGTGAGAGTGACTGCCCTTGATATCAAGGCAGCACTTGACCGAGTATGGCATCAAGGAACACTGGCAAAACTGAAGTCAATGGGACACAGGGGGAAAACTCTCCACTGGTTGGAGTCATACCTAGCGCAAAGGAAGATGGTTGTGCTTGTTGGAGGTCAATTATCTCAGTCCCTAACAATTTCTTTGTACAAACATTTCTTTTCATAAAACAATCAGATCATTGATGACTTGCATGTACCTATTTAATTTTGGAGATGTCCTTCCTCTCCAGCATTTGTTTCAATTCAGCAAGGTCAATCCGTAACCTTTTGTTGCTCACACAATTTGTAGAGTATACATTATCACACAAGGAATGATTATCTATATAACTTTCAATGGATATTTTATCGGTAGTATGCCCCTTGTACAGAATCCCACCTAAAATATTTGACAAGTAGAACCCCATATGTGAGGGTAGGAATAGTGCTAGTGAGGGTAGGAATAGGAGGATTAGGCAAATGAATGCGTGGCTGAAGAGCTGGTGTAGGCGGGAGGGCTTCAGCTACTTGGATCATTGGGATCTCTTCTGGTGCTGAGGTGACCTGTACAAGGACGGGCTGCATCTAAACTGGAGGGGGACCAATAGCCTTGCGGGGAGGTTTGCTAGTACTACTCGGGAGGGTTTAAACTAGCCTTGCAGGTGGGTGGGACCCAAAGTAGTATTCTCTCCGATGAGATAGTTGAGGCAAATGTAGAGGTTAAAGCAAGCAAGTCCAGTAGGCAGGCCGGGAAGGGGCAGGACAGGGAGCGTGGAAGGTCTGATAGGCTAAACTGCACTTACTTTAATGCAAGAAGCCTTACAGGTAAGGCAGATGAACTCAGAGCATAGATCGGTACATGGGATTGTGATATTATAGCTATTACGGAAATGTGGTTGAGGGATGGGCAGGACTGGCAGCTCAATGTTCCAGGGTGCCGATCCTTGTGGCGTGACATAGGTGGAGGTAAGAGAGGAGGGGGAGTTGCACAATTGATTAGGGAGGACATCATGGCAGTACTTAGAGAGGATAAAGCAAAATACTGCGGATGCTGGAAATCTGAAATAAAAACAAGAAATGCTGGAACCACTCAGCAGGTCTGGCAGCATCTGTCAGTGACCCTTCTTCAGAAGAGAGGATATCCTGGGGGGAAAGTCCAACGAGGCCATATGGGTAGAACTTAGAAATAAGAAAGGGGTGATCACTTTGATAGGATTATACTATAGACCCCCCAATAGTCAGAGGGAAGTGGAGGAGCATATATGTAGGGAAATCACAGATAGGTGTAGGAATTATAGGGTTGTAATAGTAGGTGATTTTAACTTCCCTAATATTGACTGTGACTGCCTTAGTGCTAAGGGATCAGATGGGGAAGAATTTGTTAAGTGTCTCCAGGATAGTTTTCTGAAGCAGTATGTGGATGGCCCTACTAGAGAAGGGGCTACACTCGACCTCCTCTTGGGAAATGAGGATGGGCAGGTGGTTGATGTGTCAGTGGGGGAGCACTTTGGGACCAGTGACCATAACTCTATTAGCTTCAAGATAGTTATGGAAGAGGATAGGACTAGTCCTCAGGTTGAAGTCCTAAATTGGGGGAAGGCTAATTTTGATGGCATCAGACAGGATCTATCAAAGGTTGAATGGGAGAGGCTGTTTACAGGTAAAGGGACGCCTGGCAAGTAGGAGGCTTTTAAAAGTGAGATAGGAAGAGTTCAGGGTCGGCATGTTCCTGTTAGATGGAAGGGCAAGGCTGGCAAGTTTAGGGAACCTTGGTTGACGAGGGATATTGAGGGTCTGGTCAGGACAAAGAAGGAGGCATATGTCAGGTATAGACAGTTGATATCAAGCGAGTCCCTCGAGGAGTATAGGGGATGTAGGACTACACTTAAGAAGGAAATTAGGAGGGCGAAAAGGGGCCATGAGATTTCCCTGGCAGATAAGATAAAGGAGAATCCTAAAGGATTCTATAAGTATATTAAGAGTAAAATGGTAGCTAGGGAGAGAGTAGGTGCCCTTAAGGATCAGTGTGGCAATCTATGTGTGGAGCCACGGGAAATGGGCGAGGTCTTAAATGAATATTTCTCGTCCGTGTTTAACTTAGAGAAGGTCATGGAAGCTAGTGAGTTCAAGGGAGGGAACAGCGATATCCTGGAGCATATCAACTTTACGAAGGAGGAGGTGTTGGAGGTTTTGAAGCGCATTAAGGTGGATAAACCCCAGGGTCTGACCAGGTGTATCCTAGGATGCTATGGGAAGCAAGGGAGGAGATTGCTGGGGCCCTGGTAGAGATTTTTGTATCATCATTAGCCACGGGTGAGGTACCAGAAGACTGGAGGATAGCTAACGTTGTGCCTTTATTCAAGAAGGGCAGCAGGGATAAGCCAGGGAACTACAGGTTGGTGAGCCTTACATCAGTGGTGGGAAAGTTATTGGAAGGGATTCTGAGAGACAGGATTTATATGTATTTGGAAAGGCATGGTCTGCTTAGGAATAGTCAGCATGGCTTTGTGTGTGGGAAATCATGTTTCACGAATTTGATTGAGTTTTTCGAGGAGGTGACCAAGAGGATTGACGAGGGCACGGCGATGGACGTTGTCTACATGGACTTTAGCAAGGCCTTTGACAAGGTCCCGCATGGTAGGCTGGTCCAGAAGGTTCGAACACATGGGATCCAGGGTGAGCTAGCAAATTGGATACAAAATTGGCTTGGTGATAGGACCCTGGGGAGTGTTGCTGAGCAGATAGACCTTGGGGTGCAAGTACATAATTCCCTGAAAGTGGCAACACAGGTAGACAGGGTGGTGAAGAAGGTGTATGGCATGCTTGCCTTCATCGGCCGAGGCAGTAAGTACAAGAGTTGGGTCGTCATGTTACAGTTGTACATAACGTTGGTTAGGCCACATCTGGAGTACTGTGTGCAGTTCTGGTCGCCGCACTACAGGAAAGATGTGATTAAGCTAGAGAGGGTGCAGAAAAGATTCACAAGGATGTTGCCTGGTTTGGAGGGCTTGAGTTATAAAGGAAGATTGGATAGGCTGGGTCTGTTTTCCCTGGAGCAAAGGAGGCTGAGAGGGGACATGATAGAGGTATATAAAATTATGAAAGGCAAAGATAGGGTAGATAGCCAGAATCTGTTTCCCATGGTAGGGGTGACTAAAACTAGAGGGCATAGATTTAAGGTGAGAGGGAGGAGGTTTAAAGGGGATCAAAGGGGTAAATTTTTCACACAAGGAATAGTGGGTATCTGGAATGAGCTGCCAGAGGAGGTTGTGGAGGCAGGAACAGTAGCAACATTTAAGAGGCATCTGGACAGGTACTTGAATGAGCAAGGCATAGAGGGATATGAAATTAATGCAGGCAGGTGGGATTAGTATAGATAGGTATTATGGTCGGCATGGACGCAGTGAGCCGAAGGGCCTGTTTCTATGCTGTATGACTCTATGACTCTATCACTCCATATCCACTGCCTCCACGAGAGCTGTGTTTCTGTGTTTTACCTTTAAGAACCCTTTTTATTTTCTTTGCTTCCCAAGCTAGAGGACAACATTTCACCCATGTCACGAAAACATGCTAGGTTGAAGGATGATTTTTTCATCCATCGGCTGGAAACCTGAATATTAAACTGGTGGAGACAAACCATTCAAACCTTTCAAGCATCAAACTCTGTCTGCTGACTGTTCTTATTTAATTAAGCTTGAGGAGGGAGCTAGAGAGAGAGAACTTTCCAGAAAGAACAGACAGAAACCTCCTTCAGCTACACAGTAGAGAACTTTCAGAAAAGAACATCGATCTCCCTTGAAGGAATTCAGTCACATTGCTGTCTCCCAGAGAACCACTGAATCAGCATCCACATCTTCAGATCAGAAGCCACAGGACCACCAAATTCAGCCCTGAAGCCACCTGAACCACCAACCTGCACAGACTGTATACCCCTTTAATTTCTCTGGACTCTAATTTGACCAAACTATCCTTCCCCAATCTGTACCCTATTTGTGTGTATATGAGTGTGAAAGTTGGAGCATACTTTTATTATTTTTACTTAGATCAATTTAAGTACAATAAAGTTAACATTGTTCTGTGTTGGACTCAAGAAAACCTGTCTGATTGACTTTTTTATAATCACGGCATGTAAACAAGTAAACACTCAATGAACTGATAAAATAAACACGAAATGAACACTTTTTCTTGTAAGCAAAGTGGAGTAAGAGGTCAGGTGACACTTCCTTTCCTGCCAATACACATAGAACTACAAGAACCCTGAGCTAATTTCAAGGTCTAGACAGGCCTTGGAGAAGTCATTAAAATACAAATGATCTTTTCTGTGGTGATGGCTGCTTCTCTCCAACTGATTGGTTAATAATACTTTTGCAGACCTTTAGACTCCAAACTCAAATTGAAAAGAATGGGTGTGAAAAGCTCTTCTTTATCAAGATGAGATGTGGATGAATGACACCCGAAGTCCATTGTCTAACAATGGCCTAACCATCAGAAACCATTTATGAGGGCCATGGGAAAAGAAACTATGGTCACATGACAGAAACTATGTTTCTGATAAGGAGCTTTAATATAGGTGTATTCTGGGGCAGACAAAGGAGATCCATCTATACCAACAAAGAAAAAGGATCCTACTTAAGTTTGCCTGCTTTGTACTATATGTAGACAGTGACTGCAGGTGGCCTTGAACTTCCTACCTGAGAAATCATCCCAGGACTTCACCATTGCCCTTTGGCTGGCAGGCGCTGATAATATTTTTAAAAGGCTTCGAGCCCTTCAATTTAATTTAAATACTTTATTGGCCAAGGTATAGAATACAAAAGCAGGGATATATGATTAGATTAGATTAGAGATACAGCACTGAAACAGGCCCTTCGGCCCACCGAGTCTGTGCCGACCATCAACCACCCATTTATACTAATCCTACACTAATCCCATATTCCTACCAAACATCCCCACCTGTCCCTATATTTCCCTACCACCTACCTATACTAGTGACAATTTATAATGGCCAATTTACCTACCAACCTGCAAGTCTTTTGGCTTGTGGGAGGAAACCGGAGCACCCGGAGAAAACCCACGCAGACACAGGGAGAACTTGCAAACTCCACACAAGCAGTACCCAGAATCGAACCCGGGTCCCTGGAGCTGTGAGGCTGCGGTGCTAACCACTGCGCCACTGTGCCGCCCTCATATAATGCTGGAACTGTATAAAATGCTGGTTAGACCACAGCTGGAGTATTGCATACAGTTCTGGTCACCACATTACAGGAAGGACATAATTGCTCTGGAGAGAGTACAGAGGAGGTTTACGAGAATGTTGCCAGGGCTTGGATGTTGCAGCTCTGAGGAACGATTGGATCAGCTAGGGTTGTTTTCCTTAGAACAGAGGAGGCTGAGGGGTGACTTAATTGAGGTGTACAAAATTATGAGGGGCCTAGATAGAATAGACAGGAAGGACCTGTTTCCCCCAGCAGAAAGGTCAATTACCAGGGGGCATAGATTTAAGGTGATTGGATTAGAGGGGACATGAGGAAAAACTTTTTAACCCAGAGGGTGGTGGCTGTCTGGAATTCACTGACAGGAATACTGGTGGAGGCAGAAACCCTCAACTCATTTAAAAGTAACTGGACATGCACCTGAAGTGCTGTAACCTGCAAGGCTATGAACCAGGTGCTGGAAGATGGGATTAGATTGGGCGGCTAGTTTCTTTTTAGCTGACGCAGACATGATGGGCTGAATGGCCTCTTTCTGTGCCGCTTTTCTATGGTTATATGGTTCATCATTATCTTCCTCTTCTGCCTCAGAATTCTCTGCGTTATCTGTCATTTCAAGGACTCTGCCTCTCCGCTTTGGAAAATTCATTGCATAATGATACTTTAAGTCACACCTGAAGGACCTATTAACTGTTCCTTGCCATTCCTAGGATTCATTCACCTATTACTGCTGTTCCAATTCATTCTTCTGTTGTAATAGCCAGACCTGCTAAAAGTGTTTTCATCCTCTTTAACTTTCCATTGTACTTGTGCCTGCGTCCAGTGTCTGGACCATTTCAAAATCTGGTAATGATTGAGTCCTACATTCTTTGTGTCACCGCAGAATATCCCATTTGTTCTATAAAGGCTGCAAGAAATGACTGTTTCCCCAGAAATTCTTTTTTAAGGTAGCAGGCATCTGATCTAACAGGGAGTCTTTTCCCGAGAACCGGATCCCAGTTAGAACCAAGAGCCTGTACACATGCGACACCTTAGCAAATCTAGAAATTTAAATGCTAGCAGTGAATCAGCGATCTCCGCATTGAATTTCTTCAATCTTCTATACAGTCTGTTAAAGTCTATGATACATTCCTCCGTTGAATAACCAATTTTTTTTCGGAAATCTATAAAAGTCTGACCGTGCCTCATAGGCATTTAATAGATCATTTTTCTTGTCAATCTCATGCAATAATTCTAACAGAAGAGCCATGTGAACATGCGAACATATGAATTAGTAGCAGGAGTAGGCCACTCAGACCCTCAAGCCTGCTCCACCATTCAAGACCATGGTTGATCTGATTGTAATCTCAACTCCATATTTGTGTCTACCTCTGATAACCTTTCACCCCCTTGCTTATCAAAAATCTATCTATCTCTGCCTTAAAAATATTCAAAAATTCTGCTTCCACTGCCTTTCGAGGAAGAGAGTTCCAAGGACTCACAATGAAAGACTCATGAGAGAAAGAATTTCTCTTCATCTCTGCCTTAAATGGGTGGCCCCTTATTTTTAAACAGTGACCCCTTGTTCTAGGTTCTCCCACAAGTGGAAGCATTCTCTTCACATCCACCCTGTTAAGACCCCTCAAAATCTTATATGAGGAGGGACCTGATTGAGGTATACAAAATTATGAGGGGCATTGATAGGGTAGATAGGAAGAAACTTTTTCCATTAGCGGAGGAGTCAATAACCAGAGGGCACAGATTTAAGGTAAGGGGCAGGAGGTTTAGAAGGGATTTGAGGAAGGTTTTTCATGCAGAGGGTGGTTGGAATCTGGAACGCATTGCCTGAAGGGGGCGGTAGAGGTAGGAACCCTCATAACATTTAAGAAGTATTGGATGAACACTTGAAACACCATCGCATGCAAGGCTACGGGCCAAGTGCTGGAAAATGGGATTAGAATAGTTAGGTGCTTGATGGCCAGCACAGACATGATGGGCCGAAGGGCCTGCTTCTGTGCTGTATAACTCTATGACTCTATGACTGTATGTTTCAGTCAAGCCGCCTCATACTCTTCTCAACGTCAGTGGGTACAAGCCTAACTTGTCCAACCTTTCCTCATAAGACAACCCGCCCATTCCAGGTATCTCGTAAACCTTCTCTGAACTGCTTCCAACGCATTTACATCCTTCCTTAAATAAGGATACCAATACTGTACACAGTACTCCAGATGTGGTCTCACCAATACCCTGTATAACTGTAACTTCCCTACTTTTGTCTTCAATTCCCCTCGCAATAAATGATAACTCTATTGGCTTTCCAAATACTTATTGTACCTGCAGACTAATCTTTTGAAACTAATGCACTAGGACACCCTGATCCATCTGTATCTCAGAACTCTGCAATTTTTTTTTATTCTTCCTGCCAAAATGGACAATTTCACAGTTTCCCACATTATACTCCATTTGCCAGATCTTTGCTCACTCACTTAACCTATCTATCTCCCTTAGTAGCTTCCTTATATCCTCTTACTTTCCTACACATCTTTATGTCATCAGCAAATTTATTCAGTCCCTTCATTCAACTGACTTATATAAACAGTAAAAAGTTGAGGCCCCGGCACTGAACCATTTGGCACACCACTCGTTACATCTTGCCAACCAGAAAATGACTCATTTTTGCCTACTCTCTGTTTCCTGTTAGCTAGCCAATCTTCTATCCATGCCAATATGTTACCCCCTACACCATGAGCTTTTATTTTCCACAATAACCTTTGATGTGGCACCTTATCAAATGCCTTCTGGAAATTTAAGTACAGTACATCCATCAGTTCCCCTTATCCACAGTACATGTTACTTCTTCAAAGAACACTAATAAATTGGTTAAACATGATTTTCTTTTCACAAAACCATGTTGACTCTACCTGATTACCTTGAATTTTTCGAAGTGCCCTGCTAAAATGTGTTTAATAATAGCTTCTAAGATTTTCCCTATGACAGATGTTAAGCTAACGGGCCTGTAGTTTCCTGCTTTCTGTCACCCACCCTTTTTGAATAAAGGAGCTACATTTGCTATTTTCCGATCTAATGGAACCTTCCTAGAATCTCGAAAATTTTTGAAAATTAAAACCAATGCATCAACTATCTCACTAGCCATTTCTTTTAAGACCCTAGGCTGAAGTCCATCAAGACCCTGCGACTTGCCAGCACACAGCTCCAACAACTTGCTCGGTACTACTTCCCTGGTGATTGTAATATTCTTGAATTCCTCCCTCCCTTCCATTTCCTGATTTACAGCTATTTCTGGAATGTTACTTGTATCCTCTACAGCGAAGATGGGTGCAAAATACCTGTTAAATTCATCTGCCATCTCCTTATTTTCTATTATTAATTTCCCAGACTCACTTTCTATAGGACTGAGGCTCACTTTGTTAACTCTTTTCTTTCTTAAATATGTATAGATATTCTTACTATCCATTTCTATATTTCTAGCTAGCTTTCTCTCATACGCTAATTTTCCCTCCTTATTAATCTTTGAGTCATTCTTTGCTGCTTTTTATATTCTGTCCAATCTTCTGACCTGACATCTTTGTGCAATTATACGCTTTTTCTTTAAGTTTGATGCTATCTTTTAACTTTTTTAGTTAACCACAGACGGTGTGTCCTCCCCTTGGAATTTTTCTTTCTCATTGGAATATATCTATTCCATGCATTCTGAAATATCCCCTTAAATGTCTGCCAATGCATCTCTATTTACTGATTCCTTAATCTAATTTGCCAGTTCACTTTAGCTAGCTCTGTTTTCATACCATTCATATTTGCCCTTATTTAAGTTTAAGAGAGAGACAGAGAGGAGCGGAGCCCGAGGAGCAGCAGGGCCGGAGGTTTAAAAAAGCACGCCAAAGCCCATGTGGGAGAGAGACAGAGAGGAGCGGAGCCGGAGGAGCAGCGTGACCAGAGGTTCCAAAAAGCACGCCAAAATCTGTGTGGGAGAGAGACAGAGAGGAGCGGAGTCAAAACAGCCCGAGGAGCCAGGGGAAAATCGAAAAATGACATCAGAGTGATGTCACATTGAACAGTGAGAGCAGGGAAACAGAAAGCAGCTGGGGTCAGTATTCAGGTAAGTTTTTAATTTAATTTAGTTGAATTAACATAGAGTAGGACTTGATTGATTTATAAGTATATAAACTAAAGACTAAAGCAGATTAAAAAAAACTAAAGACCAATCGGAAATTTAAATAACAAATTAAAATTTAATTATATAAAATAGAGATGCAGGACCAGGTGATGTGTTGTACCTGCATGATGTGGGAGCTGGTGGACCCCATGGTGGTTCCTGGTGAACACATCTGTAGCAAGTGTTGGCTGCTCGAGGAACCCTGGCTCAGAGTTGATGAGTTGGAGTCTGAGCTTCGGACACTGTGACACATCAGGGAGGGGGAGAGTTACCTGGACGCTGTGTTTCAGGAGGCAGTCACACCCCTTAAATTAACTACCATGAATTCGGCCAGTGGTCAGGGACAGGAGGGTGTGACTATGAATGAGGCAGGTAGAGGGATCCAGGAGGTAGTGCTGCAGGAGCCTCAGCCATTGCCTTTGCTCAACAGGTTCGAGATTCTTGCTCCCTGTGTGGATGAGAGCACGGACTGTAGGGAGGATGAGCAAACTGACCACAGCATCGTGGCACAGGGAGCCATTCAAGCTGGGGAGAAAAGAAAAATATAGTCGTAATCGGAGTTAGTATAGTCAAGGGCATAGACACTGTTCTCTGTGGCCAAGATCGAGAGTCCCGAAGGCTCTGTTGCCTACCTGGTGCCAGGG
Source organism: Heterodontus francisci (assembly GCF_036365525.1). Lineage (NCBI taxonomy): Eukaryota > Metazoa > Chordata > Chondrichthyes > Heterodontiformes > Heterodontidae > Heterodontus > Heterodontus francisci. The sequence goes on along the minus strand of NC_090395.1, from coordinate 42,125,379 downwards.
TTCTGGATATTTCATCAGGGCTGCAGAGGAACTTGGAGTGGGAGGGGAAAGATCCAGTTGTCATGGTCCACGTAGGTACCAATGATATAGGTAGAACCAGGATAGAGGTTCTGCTGAGGGAATATGAGCAGCTAGGGGCTAAATTAAAAAGCAGAACCAAAAAGGTAATAATCTCCGGATTACTACCTGAGCCACGAGCAAATTGGCAAAGGGTCAATAAATTAAAGGGGTAAATGCGTGGCTCAAAGATTGGTGTGGCAGCACAGTGGCGCAGTGGTTAGCACCGCAGCCTCACAGCTCCAGGGACCCGGGTTCAATTCTGGGTACTGCCTGTGCGGAGTTTGCAAGTTCTCCCTGTGACCGTGTGGGTTTTCGCCGGGTGCTCTGGTTTCCTCCCACCGCCAAAGACTTGCAGGTGATAGGTAAATTGGCCATTGTAAATTGCTCCTAGTGTAGGTAGGTGTTAGGGAATATGGGATTACTGTAGGGTTAGTATAAATGGGTGGTTCTTGGTCGGCACAGACTCGGTGGGCCGAAGGGCCTGTTTCAGTGCTGTAAATAAAATAAATAAATAAATGGGTTCAAATTCATGGGACATTGGCACCAGTACTGGGGAAGGAGGGAGCTGTTCTGATGGGATGGACTTCACCTGAATCATGCTGAGACCAGCGCCATGGTGAATCGCATAACAAGGGCTGTAGATAGGGCTTTAAACTAAATAGTGGGGGGGAGGGTTCAGTTGCATGGAAAAATAGGAAGCTAAAGGAGAAGGTAGGAGTGCAGGTTAATAGTGAGGCTGATTGTTACCAGAAAATAAAAGGAAGGAACAGAACATGTGAACATCATATTGCACCAAGGAATCGTACAAGAGTAGGGAAATTTAATAATAGAACAAACTTAAAGGCTTTGTATCTGAATGCACGAAGCATTCAGAATAAAATAAATGAATTAACAGCTCAAATAGAGATGAATGGGTATGATTTAGTGGCGATTACTGAGACGTGGTTGCAGGGAAACCAGGTTTGGGAATTTAATTTCCAAGGGTACTCAGTATTTCGGAAGGATAGACAGGAAGGAAAAGGAGGTGGTGGAGCTTTGTCAGTGAAAGAAGAGATCAGTGCTGTAGTGAGAAACGATATAGGCACTGGAAATCAAGGCGTAGTATCAGCCTGGGTAGAAATAAGAAATAGCAAGGGAAAGAAGTCACTGGTGGGAGTAATCTATAGGTCCCCAAACAGTAGTTCTGCAGTGGGGCACAGTATAAACCAGGAAATACTGGGGCCCTGCAAGAAAGGTACGGCAATAATCATGGGTGATTTTAATATGCATATTGACTGGATTAGTCAAATTGGCAAGGGTAGCCTCAAGGGAGAGTTCATTGAATGTATTAGAGATTTTTTTTTGGAGCAATATGTTGTGGAACCAACCAGGGAGCAGACTATTCTAGATTTGGTGTTGTGTAATGAGGTGGGATTAATAAATGATCTCATTGTTAAGGATCCTCGAAAGAAAAGTGGTCATAGCATGCTAGAATTTCAAATTCAGTTTGAGGGCGAGAAACTGGAGCCCCACACGAGCGTTCTGGAGTTAAACAAAGGTAATTATATAGGCATGAGGACAGATTTGGCCCTAGTGGACTGGGCAGGAAGACTACAAGGTAGGACAGTTGACGAGTAGTGGCAGATGTTTAAGGAGATATTCAATTTACCCCAACTAAAATATATTCCAGAGAGGAAGAAAGATTCCACGAGGGGGACAAAACATCCATGGCTAAGCAAGGAAGTTAAGAATAACATAAAGACAAAAACTAAGGCATACCATATTGCAGGCTGGAAGATTGGGAAACTTTTAAAGATCACCAAAGGGTTACTAAAAAAGTAATAAAAAGTGCAAAGGTAAATTATGAAAGAAAACTAGCACAAAGTATAAAAACGGATAGCAAAAGCTCCTATTTGCATATAAAAGGGAAGAGAGTAGCTAAAGTGAATGTTGGTCCTTTGGAGGATGAGAATGGGGAGTTAATAGAAGGGAACACAGAAATGGCAGAGACACTAAATCAGTATTTTGCTTCAGTTTTCATGGTGGAGGACACTCGTACCATCCCAATAGTAACAGGTAATGCAGAGGTTATAGAAAGGGAGGAACTTAGAACAATCATCATCACTAAGGAAAAAGTACTAAGCAAACTCGAAGGTTTGAAGGCAGACAAGTCCCCAAGACCTGATGGCCTACATCCTAGGGTCTTAAAGGAAGTGGCAGTGGAGATAATGGATCCATTGATTATAATATTCCAAAATTCCCTGGATATGGGAAAGGTTCCAGTAGATTGGAAAAAAACTAATGTAATGCCCTTATTGAAAAAGGGAGGGAGGCAGAAAGTAGGAAACTATAGACCAGTTAGTTTAACATCTGTTGTTGGGAAATTGCTAGAATCCATTATTAAGGATGTAATAACAGGACATTTAGAAAGTCAAAACGTAATCCATCAGAGTCAGCATGGTTTTATGAAGGGTAAATCATGTTTGACTAATTTTCTAGAGTTCTTCGAAGCTGTAACAAGCAAAGTGGATACTGGGGATCCTGTAGATGTAGTTTATCTGGACTTCCAGAAGGCATTTAATAAGGTGCCGCACAAAAGGTTAATACACAAGGTAAGTTCACATGGGGTTCGGGGCAATTTATTAACTTGGATAGAGGATTGGCTAACCAACAGAAAACAGAGAGTCGGGATAAATGGTTCTTTTTCTGGTTGGCAAGATGTAACTAGTGGGGTGCCACAGGGTTCGGTCCTCAGGCCCCAACTATTTACAATCTATATAAATGACTTGGATGCAGGGATAGAAGGTACTATAGCCAAATTTGCAGATGACACTAAAATAGGTGGGACAGTAAGTTGCAATAAAGAAATAAGAAATCTACAAATGGATATGGATAGATTAGATAAATGGGCCAAAATTTGGCAGATGGATTTTAATGTGGAGAAGTGTGAGGTTATCCATTTTGGTCGGAAGAATAGAAAGGCAAATTATTATCTAAATGGAGAGAAACTTCAGAGAGCTTCGGTGAAGAGGGATCTGGGTGTCCTCGTGCATGAATCGCAGAAAACTAGTTTGCAGGTACAGCAGGTGATAAGGAAGGCAAATGGAATTTTGGCATTTATTGCTAAAGGAATAGAGTGTAAAAGTAGGGACGTGTTGCTGCAACTGTACAAGGCATTGATGAGACCGCACCTGGAGTATTGCGTACTGTTTTGGTCCCCTTACACGAGAAAGGACGTAGTTGCATTGGAGGCAGTTCAGAGGAAGTGCACTAGATTGATTCCAGAGATGGGGGGATTGTCTTATGAAGAGAGATTGAGCAGTTTAGGCCTTTACTCTCTGGAGTTTAGAATAATAAGAGGAGATCTAATTGAGGTATATAAGATGATTAAGGGGATTGACAAAGTAGACATGGAGAGGATGTTTCCTCTTGTGGAGCAATCTACAACAAGAGGTCATAGTTTTAGGATAAGGGGTAGCAGATTTAAAACAGAGATGAGGAGAAATTACTTCTCTCAAAGGGTCGTGAATCTGTAGAATTCACTACCCAGAGTGCAGTGGATGCCGGGACATTGGGTAAGTTTAAGCAGGAGATAGACATATTTTTAAATAGAAATGGGTTGAAGGGTTATGGAGAATGGGCAGGAAAGTGGAGTTGAGGCCGAGATGAGATCAGCCATGATTATATTGAATGGCGGAGCAGGCTCGAGGGGCTGAATTGCCTACTCCTGCTCCTAGTTCTTATGTTCTTAAAATACTAGTCTTATACCCACTCGCCTCTCCCTCAAACTGAATGTAAAACTCAATCATATTATGATCGCTGCTGCCTAGGGGTGCCTTCCCTATTTAAGCCATTAATTAATCCTATCTCATTGCAAAATACCAGGTCTAGTATAGCCTGCTCCCTAGTTGGCTGCAGACTAACTCCAAACGTTTATCTGTATCCAACTGACAAGCATGCAGTTCACAAAATACTTTACTTCTGAATTTACTTTTGGTAGGAAGTGACAATGCCAAGGCCATACCTTATTTCTTCTTAGGTAGGGATGTAACTTCCTGTCCACATATCCACTTCATTCTTCCAGTAGTCATATGGATCAGACTCAGAGAACATTGAAGGGTAATCATATCCTGACTATTTACACTTGCTTTCTGCCATTTTCCACAAATCCACTGGGATTTTAGTTTTCCTTAGTTTCCAACCTTCACCTTTAACCAACCATCCTCTGCTATCAAGTTATATTCCAGAAAGCTTGTTGTTGAAGGATTATGCTGGAGTCAATCTTTACTCAGTCTTGCATTTATTTTACAAAGTTAAAAGATTACAAACTTGCAGCTCTTCACTCAAACCTTTACCCAGTTTCAGTCTGTGTCTCCTTATATATACTCATGTAAGACCTTTATTAACACCCTCCACCTGCATATGAGTGAATACATTTAACAGGTGAGGCTACTGGTACAGTTGGTAAAATATGACATTTAACGCTACATTCATTTTCCTTGACCAATCATGTGAGGTTGGTGAACTTCTTGCGGCACTGCATCCAGGTCCTCTGGGCTTGATTCCTGACATTGATCTCTATGGCTATCTGTTCCCTTGGCCTTCAGAGTGTGTGCCTTGAGGGCCTCCTGGCACCCCTGCAGATACAGGATATCCTTCCTCCTTCCCCCTTCCTCCACCAAGACCTCCAGAGCAGTATCTAAAAATCTTGGAGCCTCCTCTCTCCTATTGTGCCATTCCTCACTCTTTCCCACTTCAGATTCTCTTCTTTCATGATGCCCAGCACCTGCTCCAGCCACAATGCACCTCTCTTTAAAAGGGGCAGGCTAACTTTAAGCAGTCCAAGCTAGCTTTAAGCAGTGCAGGCTAGCTTTAAGTGGTGCTTGTCCCCTGCTGATGTGTCCAGCCAATGAACAGAGCAGTTAGTGCTGTCTGGTGCAGAGATCATTCAAATCAAGTTGACCTGCTGCCTGCATCGCAATTAATGGGCGCAAGGTAATCACGCACCGCAATCCCCATGGCTGTTTTCATGGGCGATCCAATTCAACACCCCCATCTCTTATTTAAAATGATCTACGGGTCTGCCAGATTCACACACCCTTTTCTCCTGTTTCTACCCTCATGTATATTTCTAATGAAAGTCAGCACATTTCTAAATATAGGTTTGTTTTGAGGGTTTGTATAAATTGTACTTGCAGTCTTGTTCTTTTATACACATCCTTCTCCCATTAGCAACATAGCAACACTAAACCATGAAAAGCACCATAGCAACAAAAATCACACTGCTTTCCACGGTGAGCCACCTCAGAACGTCTTTCCAGAGGAAGAGCTATCTATTTTCGGGTGAATTTGGAACGTGGATGTGATGAAATAATATAGAGGTTAGAAAAGATTGGGAGAAGAAAGGTTTGTCTTCACTTCTATTCAGATATTGCTTTTGTCCAGTTGAGTAACTGAAGTGTAAAGGTCACACACAATTATATTTAAACCAACCCCATGATTTATGTGTGCTATAATTTTGAATTATTAATCACTTCATAGTCAGTGGTGAAAGAAATCCCTTCAAAATTATGACAGTTGGTATTGAATAATTATCTTGTGCTGATGGTTTCCCTGTCTTTCCCTGCACTATGTTGTAGTAATTGGGAATGTATTTGTTATTGCATTTTTTCTAAACTATTGGTTGGAAAAGTATAGCTTTAACTCAAATCGCATCTGCTACTGTCATCATGCTGATTTATTCTGTAATTTGTCTCCTGTATTGTGTTGTGTCTGTTTATAAGTCCTTGGGCAAGGATCCATTTCAAACAAGCTTCAAGCTTAATCTGTGCAAACATTTGTTCTGAAATAAAAAAGGTCAATATTCAGGAAATATTACTTCAGGAAAATGCATACTATGCAGCACTTTGAAAATAGCTTTAGCCATTGTATTGAAAAGGTCACAACATTTTTTAAAAACAAACTAAACCTGGTAGTGAATTGGCCGATTTGTTTGATAACTCACTGTTTATTTCCACTATGCTATTCATCAGCAGTTTCCGACAGTTCTGATCAGGGCTAGATATGGCATGAGAGAAAGAGAGAGACTGGTTGTCAGCCATTTGGATCTCTGACCTGAGCCTTAACCACATGAAAGGGAAATACTCTCAATAATTAAACAGAGAGAGGAAAGTGAGTCATGTAAATGAAAGAATGATTTCTTCATAAATTAGATTAATTTTCCTCTTACGTATAATTCATATGTTTTGTGAAAGTGCATTGAAATGTTATTTCTTTATTAAAGCAATATAATGTCCATTGATCAATCGTAAAATTATTGGGCTGCCCTGCTTTTTACAAAATGGCAGAAGTAAAACTATGCTGGCCAATGACAGTGACAACTAAGGGGGCAGATTGCATTCAATCATCCGAGATTTCTTCCCCTAATTTGAATAGCCTAGTGACACTTGACAAGCTTGCCTATAGAGCTTGGCCCTTGGCACACTTGGCTGTTCAGCATAGATTCAGAAAAGGCAGCAGTTCCTCAGGGTCTACAGTTTGTTGTTAAAAAGGAAGTTGTAATGGGGCCAGAGGATTGATTGTTTACACTGGCGCAGCAAAGATATGTTGGCAATAGTGCTCCCTTCGAGTTGGTGGTTGTGCTGCAGGAAATTGGCCATAAATGTGGCTAAAGGTTACCTTCCACTAAAAACACAACTGCAAGCTACATTTAGGATGGTCACCCACTCAGTCATTTTTGCCTTCTGGCATTGGAGGCAGCCATGTCATCCAATGAAAGTCCTGCACTCTGCCATCTGATACTTTCTTCCCACAAGAAAATAACGATGTTACCCTTGAAAATACAGCATTTGCACAGAAAGCTGTCTGATGTTCGAGTCTCTTCTACTGGATTTCTGCACTGAAATGCCTTAATCAAAGTCGCAAATGTGACTGACTGTGACTGTGGAGCACTTTCATCATCACCCTCCCAACCTCACTGCAGCCTTTGCCACAGTTGGCCACACCATCCTCCAAAGATTTTTCATTATCATCCAGCATAGCATTGGCATTGCTTGGTTCTTACCTATCCAATCATTGTAAGAGCTTCTCCAGGAATGGATTCTCTTCCCGCATCTGCACTGTTCCTATAGAGACCCACCAAAGATTTAGCCTTGACTCTCTCCTCTGCTTTATCTACATGCTGCCTCTTGGAGACATCTTTCATAGTCATAGGCATCAACTTCCATATGTATGCTGAAGCCAATCAATTTTACCTCTCCACCTCTTTTGACCACTTCACTCCCTATGTCTCTATGCTCTGTCAGGTTGCTTGTCCAACATTCAGGCTTGAATGAACTTCAATTTCCTCCATTTAAACATTGGGATGACTGAAACTATTGTTCTTAGCCCCCACCACATACACCATACCTCTTGTGCAACTTTGCGATATCTTGTGAAAAGTGAGGCATTGAAAACAGGTATCGCTGTCAAGAGAAGTTAATAGAGGTCTATAAATAGTGAAGACAAATCTAAGTCAGATGTCATTACACGTGTATTTTTAGGCCCCTTGTGAACTAATTCCTCATGTAAATCATACAGTGCTTTGGGACTTGCCAAAGGAACTTCATATGGTGTAATTTAAATGGCAGCAGCACCAAAAATCATAAAATAAATTATGAACATAAATAAGCCCACTAAATTAAAAGAATGTCAGACTGCACAGCAGAATGAGATACATGAGTTCAGGAGCCAATCGTGTAACCTGTGCCCACCACCAACAAGACTTTAAATCAGCAGCAGGCCCATTGGAAAATCGAAGCCGAGAACTCAACGGGCTGGAATTTTGCAGTGGCGGGCGCCAAAAATGGCAGCCACATCACATGGGACCCGCACTTACATGCCGCCGCGATTTTGCGGCGAGCAGCCACATCACATATTCACGGGTGGCCGTCCCCCGCCAATCAAGTGGCGGGCGCAGCATCAGCGATGTATTCAACCAAGTGCAGACTTGCCCTTTCCACCTCTTCCCGATACATAAAGTGCAGAGTTGAGCCCCTTCCCTTCCCATTCCCATCAGAATGCATAGTTCACCCCTTCCCCCATACCCATCAGAGTGCAGAGTTCACCCCTTCCCCACCTCGGTGGTGCCGGCTTTCCCTGGATGGGAAAGTCAAGGTGTGCGAGTGCCACTCGTTGCTCTGAGGATCGGGAACTGAAGGTAAGATCGCTGTGGTTTAGATTTTAATTCATGCAAATGTACAATTTAAATATGCTAAGTCGGGTCCCATCGTAGAACAGTGGAGGGGCCACCATGGAACTTCCCTGCTGCCGGGAAGATCAGGCCCAACAATCCCGGTGTCGGGTTCCATGGCGACCGCTGCCACTCCAATTTTCTGGTACCCACCCTCCCCCCATCTCTACCACGGAACCCGCATCAGGCTGGGAACAAAATCCAGCCCAATATATCCAGCCCAGGAATCTGAGCAAGTATAAATTTAGTCAAATCATGACAAGCCAAGATGGTATTTCCTTGCTTTTTGGGCTTGGATAAGCTTTTGAAATGGCTTCCTTTTTATTTTCCTTTGTCTATTAATTTGGAGCTAAATATAGTTCTTCATTTTTCTGTTTTATAAGGAAGTAGTAATATTGAGAGTTTGATTCTTGCTCAGCAGTCAATAGGCTCAGAACATGTGTTAGGTGAAGCTCGCTCACTGGTTCCCATTTTGTAAATTGAATTGTCAGTCTATCCAAAAGCGTTACAAATAAAAATTGTACCTTGATTCATTCACCAAGGAAACTTTCTAGTTTTTCTTAACAAATGCAGCCTTCAAACAGCTGCTAACAATTAGTGAGGAGCTCCTGGACTTCTATGTAATGTTATTGATGTTTATTAGTCCTAGTCATAACTTTAGGATTTGTCTGCTTGTTTGACAAAATATCTGGTAGTTGCAAGCAAGATAAACATATAGTTGGAGAACAGAATTTTTTTAGAACACTAGAGTTTAATTATAATCACTGGAGTGGTCATAAGTACTTGTAGGGAATCCCGCTTATACAATATGAATATTCACATTTTTTAAGAGATGACATCAAGCAGAGTTAATTTTGCCAGCGTATCTGTTACTTTGAATTTCTGGGGAAATCTGGAGTTTGAATCAAGGCTTAATTGGTATAAAGATTCACTCTCTTTTTGACTCCTGGTTTTTAAAGCAGAACTGAACTTCAGTGAGAGTCATTCATTGATTTTATTCTATTAGTCATGTTCAGTCATAGAGTCATACAGCACAGGAACAGGCCCTCCGGCCCATCATGTCCGTGCTAGCCATCAAGCACCTAACTATTCTAATCCCTTTTTCCAGCATTTGGCCCGTAGCTTTGTATGCTATGGCATTTCAAGTGCTCATCTAAATACTTCTTAAATATTGTGAGGGTTCCTGCCTCTACCACCTCTTCAGGCAGTGTGTTCCACATTCCAACCACCCTCTGAGTGAAAAATTTTTTCCTCAAATCCCCTCTACATCTCCTGCCCCTTACCTTAAATATATGCCGCGTGGTTATTGACCGCTCCGCTAAGGGAAAAAGTTTCATCCTATCTAACCTATCAGTGCCCCTCATAATTTTGTATTCCTCAATCATGTCCCCCCTCAGCCTCCTCTGCTCTAAGGAAAACAACCCTAGCCTTTTCAGTCTCTCTTCATAGCTGAAATGCTCCAGCCCAGGCAACATCCTGGTGAACCTCCTCTGCACCCTCTCCAGTGCAATCACATCCTTCCTATAGTGCGGTGACCAGAACTGTACACAGTACTCCAACTGTGGCCTAATTAGCATTTTAAACAGCTCCATCATAACCTCCCTGCTCTTATATTCTATGCCTCGGCTAATAAAGGCAAATATCCCATATACCTTCCTAACCACCTTATCTAGCTGTGCTGCTGCCTTCAGTGATCTATGGACAAGTACACCAAGGTCCCTCTGCCCCTCTGTACTTCCTAGGGTCCTACCATCCATTGTATATTCCCTTGCCTTGTTAGTCCTCCCAAAATGCACACCTCACACTTCTCAGGATTAAATTCCATTTGCCACTGCTCTGCCCATCTTACCAGCTCATCTATATCGTCCTGTAATCTAAGGCTTTCCTCCTCACTATTTACGACTCCACCAATTTTTTTGTCATCTGCGAACTTACTGATCATACCTCCTATATTCACATCTAAATCATTAATGTACACTACAAACAGCAAGGGTCCCAGCACCGATCCCTGTGGTACACCACTGGTCACAGGCTTGCACTCGCAAAAACAGCCCTCGACCATCACCTCCTGCCACTAAGTCAATTTTGAATCCAATTTGCCAAATTGCCATGGATCCCATGGGCTCTTACCTTCTTAACCAATCTCCCATGTGGGACCTTATCAAAAGCATTACTGAAGTCCATGTAGACTACATCAACTGCCTTACCCTCATCTACCCATCTAGTCACCGCCTTGAAAAATTCAATCAAGTTAGTTAGACATGATCTCCCCCTGACAAAGCCATGCTGACTATAACTGATTAATCCCTGCCTCTCAAAGTGGAGATTAATCCTGTCCCTCAGAATGTTTCCCAATAGTTTCCCAACCACTGATGTTAAACTCACTGGCCTGTAATTACCTGGTTTATCCCTGCTACCCTTCTTGAATAATGGTACCACATTTGCTGTCCTCCAATCCTCTGGCACCTCTCCTGTAGCCAGAGTGGATTTGAAAATTTGTGTCAGATGTTCATCTATTTGCTGCAAATGCTTTGCATCTGCTTGAGATTCATCTGGTGAGACATTTATTCACAAGATCCAAGTTACCAATGCCTTTATCTCATTTGTGACTTTTGAGTGAATGATATCACGTCAGACACAGCACTCATTTATATCCTTATATGAAGGGTTCTGGTACGAATGTACCACGTTAAAGAACACAATCTATCTCAACCGAAATTGCTGTTCTCAGAACACTAATACACGGGTTCAGACCCTTGTGCATGAGACATGTCAAAGCCACTAATATGCACATGCAGTAGCACTGTGAAGTTTGGAGGAAACGGGGCCAAAATTTATGGTCCCGCCGCCATAATCGGCAGCTGGCGAAAACAATGCAACATGTCATGGACGGGCCACACGTCACGGAGCCACCGCCATATTAAGCATGGCGGCTGATTTATAAATAGCTGGGGCAGACCGCCCGCCCTGATAATATGGAGGAGATGGGCTGTCCGTCCCGGGCAATGGCGTCAGCTGCCTTTGTGCAAGCGCTGACGCCATTTTTAAAAGGTGTTGAGCCCTGCCATTTAATTTAAATATTTAAAGAAAAATTGATTGAAAAATGTTAAATAAATTTATCTTGCCCCTCTCCCACCTCCCCCAATAACCATGGAATTAATTACTTGCCCTCTCCCCCCTCCACCCCTAAAACATTTACCTTCCCAAAGTGCATCAACTTTACACTGTAACCCTTCCCATCATCCCCTACACCAATGAGATGAGTTTGACCCTGCTCCCCACCCTCTCGCACTGAAAAACTTACCTGTTCCCCCCACCTGTTCCGTCTCGGTTCCCAAGACAGGGAACTGAAGGCACGGGAGTGCTGGCCATCGACATTAATATCGCACTAGGACAGACGGCGGGAGCGTGAGGCACTTAATTCATTTATTTACATGAATTTACCACCGGCAATGTCGGGACGGGCCTTCCTGGCATCGGGGTCTGTGGCGGGCTCCTCCCAGAGGCATTTTACGACCCCTCCCCCGCCCCCCCCACCACTACCCCACCACAACCCCCATGTCAGGGGTTCTGTAAAATCCTCCACCCAGTGTGTGGAGACAAATCATAATAGTTTGGTAATGGCAAGAAACCAGGAACTTTCGAGGAGAAAAGGGACTTATGATGTCCAGGTAAATAAATCACAAAGTTAGTGGATAGGTACAAAAATTAATCAAAAAGACTGATGGAATGTTAACCTTCATTTCAAGATAGCTGCAATGTAAATGGGAGGACAGATGTTTAGTTTAGTTTAGTTTAGAGATACAGCACTGAAACAGGCCCTTCGGCCCACCGAGTCTGTGCCGACCATCAACCACCCATTTATACTAATCCTATATTCCTACCACATCCCACCTGTCCCTATATTTCCCTACCACATCCCCACCTGTCCCTATATTTCCCTACCACCTACCTATAGTAGGGGCAATTTATAATGGCCAATTTACCTACCAACCTGCAAGTCTTTTGGCTTGTGGGAGGAAACCGGAGCACCCGGATAAAACCCACGCAGACACAGGGAGAACTTGCAAACTCCACACAGGCAGCACCCAAAATTGAACCCGGGTCGCTGGAGCTGTGAGGCTGCAGTGCTAACCACTGTGCCACTGTACAGAGCCTTGGTCAGACTGCATCTGAAGATTGACATTCAGTTTTTGGCACTCCACCTCTGGAAGAATATAATGGCCTTAGAGGGCCTACAGTGCAGATTCAACAGAATGATACCAGGATTTAAAAAGTTTAATTCTGAAGACAGGGTTGTATAAACTTGAGTGATTATCTGATTGCATTGTTTAAAATGATAACAAATTTGTTTGGGTAGATACAGAGAAGCGTATTCCTCTGATTTGTGAATCCAGAACACACCTGAAATTAAAGATAGTTTTTTCAGGAGTGAAATCAGGAAGTACTTTTTTTTATTTGTTCTTTCATGCGATGTGGGCCTCGCTGGCTAGGCCAGCATTTATTACCCATTCCTAATTGCCTTGAGAAGGTAGTGTAGACCTGCCTTCTTGAACTGCTGCAGTGCTCGGGGTGTAGGTACAACAACAGTGCTGTTAGGAAGGGAGTTCCAGGATTTTGACCCAGTGACAGTGAAGGAACCACGATATAGTTGCAAGTCAGTATGATGTGTGGCTAGGAGAAAAACTTGCAGGTGGCAGTGTTTCCATGCAACTGCTGCCCTTGTCCTTCTAGTTGGTAGAGCTTGCGGGTTTGAAAGATGCTGTCTAAGGAGCCTTGGTGAGCTGCTGCAGTGCCTCTTGTAGATGGTACACACTGCTGCCACTGTGCATCGGTGGTGAAGGGAATGAATGTTGACGATGGCGGATGGGGTGCCAATCATGTGGGCTGCTTTGTCCTGGATAGTGTCGAGCTTCTTGAGTGTTGTGGGAGCTGCACCCATACAAGCAAGTGGAGATTATTCCATCACACTCCTGACTTGTGCCTTGTGGGTGGTGGACAGGCTTTGGAGAGACAGGAGCTGAGTTACTCACTGCAGAATTCCCAGCCTCTGATCTGCTCTTGTAGCTACACTTATCAACCCAAGCCAAGATATTGTCCAGGTCTTGCTGCATATGGATACAGATTGCTTCACTATCTGAGGAATTGCAACTGGTGCTGAACATTGTGCAATCATCAACGAATATCTCCACTTCCGGTCTTATGATGGAGGGAAGTTCATTGATGAAGCAGCTGAAGATGGTTGGGCCTAGGACAGTAGCCTGAGGAACTCCTGCAGTGATGCCCTGGGACTGAGATGATTGACCTCCAACAATCACATCCATCTTCCTTTGTGCTAGGTATGACTCCAACCAGCGGAGAGCTTTCCCCCGATTCCCATTGACTTCAGTTTTGCTGGGTCCCTTGATGCCATACTCGGTCAAATGCTGCCTTGATGTCAAGGGCAGTCACTCTCCCCTCACCTCTGGAGTTCAGCTCTTTTGTCCATGTTTGCACCAAGACTGTAATGAGGTCTGGAGCTGAGTGGACCTGGCAGAACCCAAACTGAGCATCAGTGAGCAGGTTATTGCTGAGCAAGTCCCGCTTAATAGCACTGTCGACGATCCCGTCCATCACTTTGCTGATGATCGAGAGTAGACTGATAGGGCGGTAATTGGCCAGGTCGGACTTGTCCTGTTTTTTGTGCAGAGGACATATCTGGGCAATTTTCCACATTGCCGGGTAGATGCCAGTGTTGTAGCTGTACTAGAATAGCGTGGTTAGGGGTACGGCTAGTTCTCGAGCACAAGTCTTCATTACTATTGCCGGAATGTTGTCAGGGCCCATAGCCTTTGCAGTATCCAGTGCCTTCAGCTGTTCCTTGTTATCACACACAGAATAGTGAAAATTTGGAATTCTCTCCCCCAAAAGGCTATGAATGCTGGTTCAATTGAAATTTTCAAGATTAAGATCAGTAGATTTTTATTAGGTGATGATATCAAGAAATATTGATCAAAGACAGGTAAATGGAGCTGAGACACATAATCTCATTGAACGGTGGAACTGGTTTAAAGAGCTGAATGACCTACTCCTGTTCCTATGTTCCTATGTGTATTCTGTTGCAGGTTTTACAGAGGAAGGTGAAAATGGGACTGCATTCTTAGAGGATGCATTTTTAAGGTGGCTCATTTGAGTAATTAAATAAATTGGAGGTTACAATGAGTCTTGTGTACAGTCAGGAGAACTCCACTGCCCTTCTTCAAAAAGTACTATGGGATCTTTTAGGTCCATCTCAGAAAGAATATGGGACCTCTGTTTAATAATATATGCAAGAAATAGTGGACTGGATTTTTGGGTCCCACCAGGGACAGGATTGGAGACGGAGGGAGCTGGCATGCTGATTTTCTGACGCTGTTTCTGGCACTGACCATATTCACTAGGGCAGGGGAGGGTGGTATTGCAATCCTGCCCGATCCCTGATCAAGGCCAATTAAAATGCTTAAGGAGCTCTTTAAGAGTTTGTTAAGTGGTGGGGGGGGGGGGGGGGGTGGTTGCTGAGATCTTTGTGGATGCACGCGCTTTCTGGGGAAGACCAGGTGAAGGGAGACGGGTATACAGTGGGAAACTAATCATGACCACCCCAGGAAACTGTCTCAGCCCATAAAAGAGTGAACAGCACAGAGGGGGCATACCCATTGACAACCAGATGCCCTTGGCGCTGTGCAGGTGGCAGGGAGAGTCGGGGGTCCTCAACCGCCTGTCATCGTGGGGCCATAAGAATAGGGGGCAAGGCTTCCAAGGACAATGGGGCAGCCACCTGACCACAAGGAAGGCTCCAGCTGGTAATGAGGGCACAGCTGTCAGATTTCCGACCCAGTGGTGATGAGGAGCAACACCCTCCACAGCAAGGGCAGAGCCCCAGCAATCAGGAATGCAGGGTAGAGGACTGAGGGGCAGGAAAGAACAAAGGCCCTAACCTCAGCATAGGATCTACCACCAAAGACAGAGCTTCCTGGAGATGACCAAGAATCAGTGCTGCAGGAGACTGCAATTCTCCAGGCAGATGGTCACAGACATTTATGACCTCTTCACCAAAGACCTCACACCTTGCAGTACTGGTTGCATGCCCTGCTAATAGTGGTCACTGTCACTGTGGCCTTGAACGTCTTCACTCTGGCTCCTTCCAAGGATCGGCTACAGAACATGGTAGCATCTTGCAAATGGCAGCACACCACTGCATCTCGCAGGTCATGGATGCCCATGGATGAGCTAGACAGTACATTCAGTTCACAACAGAAATGGCCTTGCAGGCACAGAGGAGAATGGGTTTTGCTGCCATCACTGTATTCTCCCAGGTGCAGGACATCATCGAATGTACCTATGTGCCATTAGGGCACCCAGTGACATTCATCAACAGGAAGGGCTTCCACTCCTTCAACAGTCTGTTAGCCTGCAACCACACTAAGTGCTTCAGCCATTTGTGCCTCGCTTTCCTGGCAGCTGCCATGACTCTTTCATCCTGCACTAGCCCAGGTTACCGCAGCTCTTCCTCCACCCCCCAAATTCTGTGGATGGATCTTAGGACCCAAAGAATATCCCTTGAAGAGATGACTACTCACCCATCTATGAGAGCCCCAAGCAGAGGCACAGAGGCACTACAACCAATGCCACCTGCTCACTAGGACACACATTGAGTAGGCCATTGGGCTTCTGTGATTCCAGTGCCTGAACCGGTTGGGTGAAGCATCGCAGTACTATCTGTTGTGGGATGACCTTAAGAAAGGACCACCTTAAGAGCTGTAAGTGAAGATCACCATAGGAAGTGATGTTGTATCACACATGACCAGTCAGTTGTGGGTGGAGCCCATCAGAATGAGACATGTTTAGATGTAGCTTGTGCAGTAAATGTTTTATATATATATATTCTGGTTAAAGAATTATAAAACCCATGTTTTCTCTGGATACTATGTAGCCCTGTGAGTCTTACAATAGATCACACACCTAAGGAACAAGTAGTATTATATGGTGGCAACGTTTGGGATATATCTTTTCTGAAGAACACTAAAAATTACACTGTGAAGATGTTTGATTTTTTTTCCTGAAGGACACACAAACACAGAACCGAGTACAACAGATTGCCTAACTGAAATGGCTGAAGATCCTGGAGGGCAATTGACAGGAGACCCCACAACATGCAGAGAGCACAGACAGGCCCCCAGGAGGTGTCGAAAAATTTGAAAAGCAGTATCTGAAGCCATTAATGTTTTAGTTTCCCCTTTTTTCTTGCTTCATGCATGGGGCCTAAGCTGAAAAGAGTGAGTTAGCCCAACAGTGTACTGGAGGTCTAGCACAAAGTAAAAGGTTGGTTGTGTCAGGTGCTGGTATTACATGCCCCAACCCTCTTAGAAAATAACTGCTTTCAGTTTAAAAAAAAACAACAGCTCGCTATTTAAAAAAAAAATTAAACAGTTGTGTTAACAAATAGCTGACCTCTTGATTTAAAAAAAAACAAGTTATGTAAGCAACGAAAGCTGTAGTTTCTCACTCTTAAAAGGGGCCAGTCTACAAAAATGAATCTGTATTAAAAAGGAAAAAGGAAGAAGTGTGCCTGTGGAAAGGAAAACCTGTGAAAGGCTGTATTTATGAAAAAGCAGGATCATAAAGACAATGGCGTTCAGATATCCAGTTATAGACTGGAAGTTGTTGGACGTAGAAGATGAATTTAAAATGTTCCGACAGCGAATGGAGCTGTGTTTCCTGGATCAAGAAGTGAGCAAACCAGAGAAACAAGCTACCAAAATTAAGATTGCACTGAGCAAAGAGGGCTAGCAATGGATCAATACATCAGGATTGTCAGATGAGAATCTGAAGGACCCCAGCAAGATATTGGCATTCCTGGAGCAGCAACACAAAGTGAAGGTAAATTTCCGAGTACATAGACTTGAGCTTATGACCTACCAGTAAAGGCAAGTTGAGTCCATTGACCAGTTTGTTACAAGGTGCTCAATATTGTGGCTTTGCAGATATTGAATTATCGGAACGGGTTATAGAGCTAGTAATTGCGTCTATCCCAATGGCAGCCTTTCAAAAAATAACTTCCAGAAAAGAAGAAAGGGCACACCATAGATGCACTACCCAACAATGGAAGAAAATTTGAAGCCATCATGGCTGGCCGCCAACAGTTACAAGCATTGGGGGTGGCTACAATAATTGGTATGGCACCGAAGGCTCAGAAGTCTGCTCAGCCTTGTGGAAAATGTGGCCTAACTCACCCAATTCAAAGTTGGCTGCCATACCGGGACCAGTGCAAAGCTTGTGGCATGCGAGGATATTAGGCAAGGCAGAGCAGAAGGCTGAGCTCGGATACTGCACACAGGAATGATGGCAGATCACATGCAGAGAGAACATCTGCAAGATAGGATAGCAAATGCAACAAAATGTATGCCAACGCAAAAGAAAGACCCAGCAGGTACACCAGGTGAGCAGAGAGACAGATTGCCAGGAGAATATGGCTAAGAATGCTCTCATGTGAATGGTGAGCAAGCATTTCACACAGTCAATTTGGATCAACATGTCAATGCTATTATGGAATCTGAGGCATTCCCCATGATTGGGATTATATATCTACAGAAGAGTGGCAAGCATAAGCTCAAAGTAAAGCTCGACACCAGAGCAAGTACAAATATTCTGCCCATCTATATACTGAAGGATGCATACTTAACAAGATGGGAATCTATGGTGCATTTTACCATAGTTAGGCTGACTGCCTACAATAGTTCTCCAATCAAATGCATTAGAATGATAACCTTATAATGCAGCTTTTGGAGCACTGAACGGCTACCACAAATAATTTATATTGTAGACACAACTGGACAGCTGTCACAGGACTTCCTGTATGCCAAGATTTATGGATCATCACAATACATGAGGTCAGTACCACACCGAAAGGTACGGAAGGTTGCAACACAGAGTACATTGAATCTGTTAGAGACCTGAAACAACTTTACCCAGACAGGTTTGATGCAATCAGCAATTTCAAGAGTGATGCAATATTGCACGGGTGGGAGGATGCAGTTTCTACTATTGATTCAACAAAGGAACTGCAGCATCCACATTCAAGAGAAGCTTAAAGTGGAGCTGGATGAGGTGAAGCGCAACAGAGTCATCTGCCGAGTGTACCAGCATTCTGAATGGTGCAGCTCCATTACCTGCTTGCTGAAGAAAGATGGCAATCTCAGGATTTGCTCAGTCTCAGGACAACTAAATTTAGCCCACAAGAGATGCCCGCATAAAATCCTGATTCTGGAGGAGCTGAATCCTATGTTTACTGGTGTTGAGCATTTTCAAAGCTCGACGCCAAGCATGGTTACTGGTCCATCCACTGAGTCAAGAAGCCCCAGTTACTCACAACATTTGGAACACTATTCAGCAGATACTGTTTTAGACAGTTACCGTTTGGTCTGTGCGTCAGCCAGGACATTTTCCAACATTACATGGACAGTATAATGGAAAATGTCCCTGGCTGTATCAGTTTAGCCGTCGATATTGCAATGATGGAGTGGACCAAGGCAGAGCACAACCGGAACTTGCATTTGCTAATGTTGGCTCTCTTTGTGCCTTGTGTTTAATAGCAAGAAGTGCCAGGTCAATGTTGGGCACATCAACTTGTTTGGATCAATATATTCTGCCACAGGAATATACCCAACATGATTGAAGATGTCAGTGCCATGTCAACTCCTTAGGACCAGGAAGATCTACAATGGTGTCTTGGGCTGTTTAACCTTTTGGTCCCGTATATTCCCAATTTTGCTGAATGAGCAGCAATGCTTAGGGAACTGCTGCATAAATCTATCCCTTACTTGTGACAGGAAGACCACCAGCAGGTGTTTGAGTTCTTAAAGTTAGCTCTGTCAAATCAAGACAGCATGCTACAGTATTACGACCTGACCAAAGAGACCACAGTCAAGGTCGATGCGTCCCAGAAGGAATTGGGTGCCTACATCACGCAGGGAGGGAAGCCAATTGTCTTTGCGTCGAAGAGTTTGTCGCAAACCCAATCCAATTACTCTATCAAATGTGAAACCTTAGCTTTGGTTTTTGGTAGCGTTAGGTTTCATACCTGTTTGGTATGTTTGGAAAACATTTTACTGTGGAGATTGACCACAAGCCACCTGAAACCATATTGTGCAAAGTGCACACAAGTGCTCCTCCGCGGTTGCAGAGATTTTTAATGAAGATCCAGGGCTATGGGTGTAACGTCTGATATAAACCAGGCAGCAAAATGGTCACATAGGGCACCCTGAGCAGCTTGCCTAACCTGAATAAAGTTGCAGATGTCCCACAGGATTTGCATGTCCATGGTGTAGATACTGAGATTGAGGATATCCTGAAGATCAACCTCATGGAACTCACAAATGTGAGCAACTAAGAGATGAGATGGCATGTGACCCTACTGTATTGTTGTTGTGGAAGGTGATGGTGCAAGGATGGCCTGACACCATACAGGAAGTAATTGAATGTCTACGTTGTTTCTGGCTATACCGAGAAAAGCTCAGTATATCACAGGGGGTGATTTTCAAAGGGAAACAAGTCCGGATACCCGAAGCTCTGCATCCTGATATCCTACCCCAACGGCATCAAAGGAATTTAGGAATAGAACGTACCAGACGCCTTGCCAGAGTGACGGTCAACTGGCCAGAAATCAACAGTGATGTTGAGATGGTGGTGAAATCCTGTGAGGCATGTCAAAGTTGTCAGCCAAATCAATAGAAGGAACCCTTGATCCCACATGAAACATCTTCACATTGATGAATGAAGATCAGCACAGATTTATTTCATGTTCCAGGTGATGATTTCCTCCTTGCCACGGATTACTTCACCGAGTTTCCGATCATCAGACGGCTATGAGATACATCAAGTGAATGATTGCTGATACAGTCAGTGCTCTATTCAGTCTATTTGGCAGCTGGAAGAAATCATCTCTGATCATGGGCCGCAATATGCAGGAAGACCTTTCCAAGACATGTATGCCAAGTGGGGAGTCCATCATGTGACATCATTGCTGCATTATCCAAAGTCCAACGGGATGGCTGAACATATGGTGCACATCATCAAATTACTAATTTTAAAGTGTATGCAGATGGGACAAAATCTCAATAATCAAAGCAAAGTACTGCAGATGCTGGAAATCTGAAATAAAAAGAGAAAGTGCTGGAAATACTCAGCAGGTCTGGCAGCATCTGTGGGGAAAGAAACAGAGTTAATGTTTCAGGTCTGCGACCTTTCATCAGGACAATATCTCAAGATTGCAATGCTGCACCTCCGAGCTACTCCATTGGACATGGGCTTACTGTCGCTTGCAGAGTTGATGTTTGGAAGGCAGGTGAGAACTACCCTGCCCAATCATCCTCTCTCTAAGTATTTCACAGTCAAGGATATACTTCTTTCTAAACAAAGGAAGATGAAGGCATCATATGACAGGCAAGCAGTACCAGAATTAGCTCAATTGCGAGTAGGGCAGAAGGTCAGAGTCCTCAATCATGCATCAGGAACTTGGTATCCTGCAGTGGTTGCTAGAATATACGACCAGCCCAGATCGTACGAGGTCCAAACACTCAATGGTATGACTCTCCAATGGAACTGGTCAGCTCAGAGAGCTGTATGACAACACTACATGTGACATCACGGACACGTTCAAAGACAAAATCTGAAGATGAACATATAGATGCTGCGAGCACAGAGGATGAACTTACCAACCAAAGTTCTATGTCTCAGAGGAGTCATCAAGATGAGCTCAGCTCGGGAAAGAGGTTTATGATAACAAGTTAGTGATGAATAAGCAAACCTCCTTTACGTTTTAGGGAGTGTTAAATTTGCTTACCTGTATTTAATGTTTTGTTTTAATCATGTATATTTAGTCTGAACTGCAACATCATTGTTTATTGTATATATGTTTTTATCTTTGGAAAAAAAGGGGATGTTGTGGGACCACCTTAAGAGCTGTAAGTGAAGATCACCAGAGGAAGTGATGTCATGTTACACATGACCAATCATGGGTGTTGTGGGTAGAGACTGACAGAGTGAGACATGTTTAGATGTAGCTTGTGCAGTAACTGTTTATATATATATGTTCCAGTTAAAGTATAATAAAACTCCCATTTTCTTTGGTTACTGCTTGTAGTCCTGTGAGTCTTACAATAGATCACACACCAAAGGAATAAGTTATATTACACATGCCTGCAAAGGGTCTTTCTCATTGAGGTGGTCTGCTGCACTCTCCAAAATGGCCCTCCAGAGAGGTGTGGACCTTGAAAATGGAGAGGCACTGGAAGGAGACATTGGAAAAAGAGGAGAAGCAGGAGATGGGAGAGGAGGAAGAAGAAGAGTTTGAGGGGGAGAATGCAGAACACAGAGGTGCTCTGGCTGCACAGGGAGCTGGCCAAGCATGGCACAGGGCACAAAGATCTCCCCAGCATGCCACAGATTCCAGGGATTGTTTGATTCAGGAATGTTTCAGCTGAGCCTCTCTGACCCAAGATGAAGGAGATGCTATGGAGCTCACTCTGAGGTGCCTGTGCTAACACATCCATTGAAGACACAGCCTGGAACATCTAAACTCTTACTGTCAATGAAGGAAGCACATCCGATCAGAGGCTTTTCCATCACCATTGACAAATGCTTGCTCTCCTTCACTACTTCATACCTCTTCCTATCCCATCATCATCTCACATAGGTGCCTTCAAGGGTCATTTATTTACATAATGCTCAGAAAGTAAAACAGTGTGCATTTACAGCGAGGACACCCTAGTGACCCACTCAGTGTTCTGCCTGATGCGATAGCCTCAGTGCTCAACCACTTCTATGCAGTGATCCTTTGTGATCTAGAGGGAGGTGGAGGCAGCCTGCTGACTTGGCTCATCTCCAGAGGCTGCTGCACTTGAATCATTGCAGGGGCAGAGTCCATCACTGGGCCCTGCTGCACAGATGCTCCAACTGTCAGAGGAGCCATGGAGACCAAGAATGATGAAGATGCCCCGTGAGGGGTGGAGCACTCATCCTCCTCGGTGATATCCTCAGCCCTTGGCGGGGGCTCCTGATGGCTGGAGGGGAGCAACACTTATGGCGCAGCTGGCATCTCCTTCAACTATCTCTGTGCCACCAATGACACTGACTAGTCCAGGCTACACAGTGTGGCATGCATCCCGGGGACACCAGTGCGCAGTTCCTGCACGCACTCCAAGTGCTGCCACATATGGCTCTCCATGAGGTTGGCCAGTCTCTCCATGGAGGAGCTCAGGTGCTCAAAGCCCTGAGGCATGGTGGTGCACATAAGCTGGATTGACTGCTCCATTGTCTGTGCATGACCCTTCACTGTCTCAGGGAATGCTGACATGTGGGAGCACATCTCCTGCTGCTATTCTAGGTCGAGGTTCTTTCCTGTGACTCCTGAGACCCTGCATCTGTGCCCCGTGGAGCAGGGCAGTGTCTGTCCTCGTTCCTCCAAGGAGAACTGACCACAGCTTCTCCTGCCTCTGGCAACAACTTCTGCACACTACTGCCATGCTCCTCACACAGTGCCACCTTATCTAAATGCATGCAAGGAGCCACTGAGATGAGAGTATCTGCACTGGTGCATGGTGCTGTTGTAAGGTGTGGCAGTGTTTCTTTGGTTCCATGGTGGCCATCAGGGATCACGGAGGGGGAGGTAGAAGGTCACATGTGGGAGACACAATAAGAGATCATGACAGCTAGCCTTAGAGAGCAGAACCTCTGCAGTGCTGAGGCTTCCAGTGCAACTCAGTGCTCAATATGATGTCAGACGGAGTGTAGTGCAATGCAACCCCTGGGGACACACCTCTCTCATGTTCATAAACAGCAGGTTCCTCAGCTGATGTGACTGCTGAAAGGTGAATACCCAGGGGCCTGTCCTGAGGGTTGGGAGTAGCACTCACCTTGCTAGAGCATATGAGGTCATTGAACCTTTTCCTGCACTGGATCCCACAAGTTCTCACGTGTGCATGGCCTCCTCCTACCACCCTCTGGTAAGAAAACCACCCTCCTCTCCTTCATGGCCTCCAGCATGACCTCAAGGTCGGCATCTGAAAAACGAGGGGCTGTCCTGTCCCAGATTCCAGGTCTCCGGCTCTCCTGAGACATCACTGAGATGATAAATGCTCTGTGAATCGTCACTGTGCACATTCACCACACAAAAGGCAGCCACATTAATGGCTACCATGGTGAGTTTAAATCAGGCCTGCACTTCAGTTGTCCCATTTCCGTTTCCATCCCTGCAGCTGCTAATTGACCACCAAACCTGTTTCCATATCTATTAAGAGGTCGCCCGTGAAACTCGGGACCTTTTCCTGTTACACCTGAGGCGGGGTCGGAACACGGATATGCTCCCGACTTCTGTTTCCCGCCCCTGATGTGAAAATCCAGCCGTTTCGCTGACAGTGATAGCAACACTGGAGATCAGGGACAAATCAGCATTCCTGGCATCCAGCATTGCTATGGCATGAATTGTGGAAAATATTTCTGTTATTTGCATAGTATTGCAACTTTCCTGCCCATTTATGGCAGGGTGTATTGAAATCCCTATCGCCTCCAGTGGAAAATCCCATATGTGGTGTGAGAGCAGGCATCTGTTTCAGTACTTCTGAAAGACATTTTCCACCCAGTCTGCTCCAGTTATGAACAGTACTGCACTGAAGTGTCAGCTTAGCTTATGTGCTCAATTCCCCGGAGTGAAACTTGAACTTATGGATAAAATGGCCTGGAATTTGCAGTTGTAATGTCAGTAAAACTGTCGGCTAGTGTTCACCACCATTTCTGTGTAAATCTAACAGCAACTTCCAGCATCTGCACATGCGCAATTAAAGATGGAAATATGGAAGTTGCTATCTGTGATACCCTACTTCACCAAAGGATGTGCTGTTGCAGTCTTTACAGATGGAATCAACACAGAATCAGTAATTTGACATGAACATCAATGTTTCATGCACTATTCTTGCTGCAATAACCATTAAAAATGTTAAGCCTTGTTGAATGGAGTGTAACTGAGTGTTTAATGGCATACTAAGTTATAATTACTGGTGAACAACCTCTCTGGACTTGAAAAACAAAAATTTAGAAGTGTGGAGTCGCATTCCCTTCATTCCTTGATAAAAATTCCATTTTTAAAATACTAAAATTATTTTATTTTAAAGTTTATGATGCTTCAGCTCCTACCTTAATCCCACTTGCATGTCCCAAATTTGATCTCACTTTCCGTAAAATGGTTAAAAAGTGAATTATAATCCATGTTTCCACTTCCTGGTTTGCTGTCTGTGAGTTTCCTCCAATTTGGTGCCTGATTGAAATTGACATTGGAAGAGGGGAAATCTAATCTCGAGAGCCCAATGAACCTTTGTGAGTAGCTTTCTTTGAGGTCATTGGTGAACGCTGTCCCTTCACTGCTGACTGCAAAATACAGTCCAGAAACACCAGTATTTTCTACTTATGTCACTTATGAATCTGGCACATCTTTGTCATGCTGGGTATTCCTTCTTTCCCAATGGTGCACCCATGATCCCAGCCAATCTTCTAAGTTCAGAGCACTTTTCACATTTTAGGTGGATCTCAGCCTTTATGCGAATCCTGCCTGAAGCCTGACAGAGAAAGGTTACAACTAACTTCTCTTGCCTGCCACAGTGTAGGCAGTCCCAGGGCTGGAGACAACAGATATTTAAAAACAAAATGCCTCAGCACATTCAATCGATTTGACCTGCAATTGATTGTGCAGGCCCTTAAAAAATTAAATATCTTTTCCCCTGCTCCACCACCATAGCAACACTGGAGATCAGGGACAAATCAGCATTCCTGATATCCAGCATTGCTATGGCATGAATCATGGAAATATTTCTGTTATTTTCATGGTATTGCAACTTGTCTGCCCATTTATGGCTGGATGTATTGTAATCCCTATCACCTCCAGTGGAAAATCCCATATGTGGTGTGAGAGCAGGCAACTGTTTCAGTACTTCTGAAAGACATTTTCCACCCAGTCTGCTCCAGTTATGAACAAAGCATATTCCCCTGATGGCTCATTGATTTTATTCAGTCCTTTACCTGAGCTACATAGATCAAGAAGGCGAGCCAGCCCATAAATCCACTAGCCAGAAGCCACCCAGTTATTGCCCAAAGTCAGACACCAACAGCATCCAACTGTCACACTGCCAGAAAGCAATATGCCAGTTTGGCCATGTAAAGCACTGTTGTTCATTACAATCCAACACATATAATATATTTACAGCATCTGTTGAAACAGAAGTTGGAGCCAATTACATAAACCCAGACATCATTATTCAATGTTATGAGAACCAGTAAATTGTATTTAACTTCCCTCAATCTACTAGATGCTACTGTCCATCATCAGTAGCCAATCACCAGCTGAATCCATTTACTGGAACCTGACCATCAAACAGCTAGCTCGTAGTTGGCACACATCCACTACCATCAGCCAGGTTAAGCACAGTCAGTCAGTAAACCATCTGCCACCAGCAGCCAGGTTAAACACAGTCAGTCAGTCAACCACCCGCCATCAACAGCCAGTCCACTGCCAGTCATCAACAATCAGCCAGCAGTAACCAGCTGCTAGCTAACTGCCAGGATAGAGACAAAGAATTACTCGTGGTGTAGATGAATTTGGGACCCTGTCTTGTGTTAGAAAGAAAATAACTACAATTATTATTGTCTACTGAGTGTGCAAGAAGTAGTTTAATTTTGTAGAAAATTGGATTATAAAGAGGACACAGAAGCACCATGAGTTGAACGTGGCCCACAAGGCCAAAGAGAGATACTTCAAAGAATGGCAGGATGGAGCAAACAAGTCCTCTTTTGTTTACACTCTAGTCTACATTGGCACTCTACCCCAATGCTGACATTCTTTTCTAATCTCATTGGCATTGTTTTTGGAATCAACTTCTAAACTTGCAAAGGACACCAAATTGGGAGGTTTAGTCTGCACTGAGGAGGACTGCGACAAATTGCAAGGAAACATTAATAAACTTGAAGAATGGGCATATAATTGGCATTTCATTGAGAAAAATAAGGAGATCACGTATTACTTAGAAAATAAGAATCTAAATAAGGTGAAAGTGCAAAAGGATCTGGGAGTACAAATACAGAAATCACTATAAGTTGCAGCATAGGTGAATAAGAATGTAACAAAAACAAACTAAGAATTATTTCTAGAGGAATAAAATTGAAAGTAGAGATAATACTAAACTTGTATCAAACCTTGGTTAGATCACATTTGGAGTACTATGTACGGTTCTGGTTGCCATATTATAAAAGGAATATAGAGGCACTGGAAAGATTTACAAGAATATTATGAGAACTGCAAGGATATACTTAACAGGAAAGGATGAGCAGGTTGGTCTTTTTTCTCTGAAAAAATGAAGACGGCTGAGGAATGACCTAAGAGAGGTCTTTAAAATTATGAAAGGTTTTGATAGACTAGACACAGAGGGCTGATTTTTCCTGGCCGTGTCATGGCGGGCTTGGAAGCAGTGGGTGGTTGGGGGCGGGGGGGGGGGGGGAGGACGGGGGGGCGCGAAGGGTGCTGGAAAATGGGGGGAGATGCATTGAGATAGCTCTCCAATGCATTCCTGCCGCCAGGGTGGGAAGCCTGTTCCACGGGGGTGGGCAGCCAATTTGCATTGATAAGGTACCAATTAGGGGTGCTTTTGTAGCCTTTCCCCCATTTTGCCAATGGCGGAATGGCCCCTTACCCCATCGGAGACTGCCAGCTCAATGGATGCAGCCTCCTTGCGGTAGGCTTGGTAGTGGGGGAGGGGAGGGGGGTGGTGGGGAATGCCATCGGAGGCTCCATGCTGCAAAGATGGGGCTGCATTCACAAAAGGCCACAAATGTAGCCAAGACTGATCCATCAGAGGGATTTCCCCTCCAACCCAATTCACCTACCTGCCGATATCGGGGCTATTTACTTATTAATGTGCAGGCCAGTGAGAGTATCTCCATTTTGAGGCACCCTCGTAGTCCCTGGCCAGCATCAACAGCACCCATCTCTCCCAGTGGGGCTGCCGAGGCTAAAGGCCTGCTACCCAAACTGACCCCAACGCAACCCGAAGACATGTGTCGGGTTTGGGTCGGGTCGGGTTGCACATCCGGGTCTGGCATTCAGGCTTGGTCGGGTTTCTTTTGCCGACCTTTAGCCGAGGTCGACAGTCGCCCTCCCTCTGATTGGACCAGCAGCATCAAATGCCACACAGCCTCCTGGAAGATTGTGATGCCAGCCTATCTGCCAGCAAGTGCAGGTTCGAGATCACCATTTGGTGCCGGTGCCAAGATCCTGCAGTCCGTGGCAAAATTCTGCCCCGAGAGTGTGTTACAACATGTGGAGAAGAGCAAAGCTGTGTACTGCGTACAGTTCTGGGCACCACACTATAGGAATGATGTGATTGCACTGGAGAGGCTGCAGAGGAGATTCACCAGGATGTTGCCTGGGCTGGAGCATTTCAGCTATGAAGAGAGACTGAAAAGGCTAGGGTTGTTTTCCTTAGAGCAGAGAAGGCTGAGGGGGGACCTGATTGAGGTATACAAAATTATGAGGGGCATTGATAGGGTAGATAGGAAGAAATGTTTTCCCTAAGCAGAGCTGTCAATAACCAGGGGGCATAGATTTAAGGTAAGGGGCAGGAGGTTTAGAGGGGATTTGAGGAAACGTTTTTCACCCAGAGGGTGGTTGGAATCTGGAACACACTGCCTGAAGAGGTGGTAGAGGCAGGAACCATCACAACATTTAAGAAGTATTTAGATGTGCACTTGAAATGCCATAGCATACAAGGCTATGGGCCAAGTACTGGAAAATGGGATTAGAATAGATAGGTGCTTGATGGCCATCATGGACACGAAGGGCCGAAGGGCCTGTTTTTGTGCTGTATAACTCTATGACTCTATGAAAATTAGAGGCCATCAATATAAGATAGTGACCAAGACGTTAAATAAGGAATTCAGAAGAAACCTCTTTACCCAGAGTGGTGGAAACTCACAAGGAATGGTAGAGGCAAGTAGTATAGATACATTTAAGGGGAAGGAGGTTAAGGGAAGCAGAGAGTTATGCTGATAAAGTTAGATAATGAAGGTTGGGAGGAGGTGCAAGTGGACCATAAAGGCAGGCCATGTCACTCATCAGGTCCATGCCAGTTTCTGTGCTCTATATTCTATGTAATTCTATTGGATCCTGCTGTTGCCATGGCAAAAGCAGAAATAACTGGGGATCTGTGGTGGGATTCCTGATGGGGGTAGCGCAGGGCTGGCTGAGTGGAAAAATGAGCACCTGATTGAGAAGCATATGTCGTTATTTCTCATTGCATAGAAGTGAGCATAGCTTGAAATTTTAGGGTGCACCCCAAGAGGAGCAACAGGAGCCTGAAGAATATTTGGAGGTCAAGCCATTGACAGCGATATGAAATATCGGTGCTAATCTGATATTGGAGACATAGAGGCTCATTTAAATAGCTGGGGCAGCCTGCCTCCCCCCAATCATGTGGAGGGGGCAGGCTGTCCATCCCCGGCAATGGCGTCGGGTGCCCATGCGCAGGCGCTGATGCCATTTTTAAAGGGCAGCCAGCCCTGCCGGTCAATTTGTATTTTTAAAAATACACCCCTCCAAAATGTATTAAATAAATTTCTAATGCCCCTTTCCCACACCCCAATAACAATTACATTAGCTATTTGCCCTCCCCCCCCCCAAATATTGACCTTTCAAATCTGACCTTCCCGACCCAGACTGCACAAAGTTTAAAGTTCACTCCTTCCCACCATCCTATTAAGTTTATTTGACTCCCCCCACTGCACTGAAAAGATTAACTCCTCCCCCTCCCCACTAGTGACATGCTGGATTTCCCCAGATGGGAATTGAAGGTGCGGGAGTGCAGGCCGCTGAGCCGAAGATTGCAGCGGGCCCAGAAGTTTGAAGGTAAGTCCATTTAAAGTTATGCATATAATTAATTTAAATATTGAATTCCAGGTCCTGTCGCCCAGCGGCGGGGTGGCCACCACGGAGCCTCGCCGCCGCCAAATTGGACCCAGCCTTCTCGACGTCGGGTTCCATGGCAGACTATTGCCAGCCCCTCCCGCTATCACAGAGGCCAATGTCAAGGGCCTGGTCAAATCCAGCCCATTCTTCTGACTGCCACAACATGTAGAGTCCTGTGTACACCTTCTCCCTTCTCATCACATACATTCCATGATTGACAGGCATTTCCCTGTGTGTACCAACACATAGAATTCCCATCCATGCCACCTCATCAAACCCACTTTGCAAACTTTGCTAAGATCAATGGCTGCACACTCAACAATTTTAGTACAATTTCAGTCAAAATCCAAACACTGTGTGCATGCATGGTGTATTTCAGTCCCACACTTCCCCTTTGTCCCAGTGTATGATAGAACAAAGAACAAAGAACAAAGAACAGTACAGCACAGGAACAGGCCATTTGGCCCTCCAAGCCTGCGCCGATCTTGATGCCTGCCCAAACTAAAACCTTCTGCACTTCCGGGGTCCGTATCCCTCTATTCCCATCCTATTCATGTATTTGTCAAGATGCCTCTTAAACGTCTCTATGGTACCTGCTTCCACCACCTCCCCCGGCAACAAGTTCCATGCACTCACCACCCTCTGTGTAAAGAACTTGCCTCGCACATCCCCTCTAAACTTTGCCCCTCTCACCTTAAACCTATGTCCCCCAGTAACTGACTCTTCCACCCTGGGAAAAAGCTTCTGACTATCCACTCTGTCCATGCCGCTTATAACCTTGTAAACCTCTATCATGTCGCCCCTCCACCTCCGTCGTTCCAGTGAAAACAATCCGAGTTTATCCAACCTCTCCTCATAGCTAATGCCCTCCAGACCAGGCAATATCCTGGTAAACCTCTGCTGTACCCTCTCCAAAGCCTCCACGTCCTTCTGGTAGTGTGGCGACCAGAATTGCACGCAATATTCTAAGTGTGGCCTAACTAAGGTTCTGTACAGCTGCAACATGACTTGCCAATTTTTATACTCTATGCCTCGACTGATGAAGGCAAGCATGCCGTATGCCTTCTTGACTACCTTATCCACTTGCGTTGCCACTTTCAGTGACCTGTGGACCTGTACGCCCAGATTTCTCTGCCTGTCAATACTCCTAAGGGTTCTGCCATTTACTGTATACTTCCCACCTGCATTAGAACTTCCAAAATGCATTACCTCACATTTGTCCGAATTAAACTCCATCTGCCATTTCTCCGCCCAAGTCTCCAACCGATCTATATCCTGCTGCATCCTCTGACAATCCTCATCACTGTCCGCAACTCCACCAACCTTTGTGTCGTCCGCAAACTTACTAATCAGACCAGCTACATTTTCCTCCAAATCATTTATATATACTACAAACAGCAAAAGTCCCAGCACTGATCCCTGCGGAACACCACTAGTCACATCCCTCCATTCAGAAAAGCACCCTTCTACTGCTACCCTCTGTCTTCTATGACCGAGCCAGTTCTGTATCCATCTTGCCAGCTCCCCTCTGATCCGTGTGACTTCACCTTTTGTATCAGTCTGCCATGAGGGACCTTGTCAAAGGCTTTACTGAAGTCCATATAGATAACATCCACTGCCCTTCCTTCATCAATCATCTTTGACACTTCCTCAAAAAACTCAATCAAATTAGTGAGGCACGACCTCCCCTTCACAAAACCATGCTGCCTCTCGCTAATAAGTCCATTTGTTTCCAAATGGGAGTAAATCCTGTCCCGAAGAATCCTCTCTAATAATTTCCCTACCACTGACATAAGGCTCACTGGCCTATAATTTTCTGGATTATCCTTGCTACCCTTCTTAAACAAAGGAACAACATTGGCTATTCTCCAGTCCTCTGGGACCTCACCTGTAGCCAATGAGGATGCAAAGATTTCTGTCAAGGCCCCAGCAATTTCTTCCCTTGCCTCCCTCAGTATTCTGGGGTAGATCCCATCAGGCCCTGGGGACTTATCTACCTTAATGCTTTGCAAGACACCCAACACCTCCTCCTTTTTGATAATGAGATGCCTGAGACTATCTACACTCCCTTCCCTAGGCTCATCATCCACCAAGTCCTTCTCCTTGGTGAATACTGATGCAAAGTACTCATTTAGTACCTCGCCCATTTCCTCTGGCTCCACACATAGATTCCCTTCTCTGTCCTTGAGTGGGCCAACCCTTTCCCTGGTTACCCTCTTGCTCTTTATATATGTATAAAAAGCCTTGGGATTTTCCTTAATCCTGTTTGCCAATGACTTCTCATAACCCCTTTTAGCCCTCCTGACTCCTTGCTTCAGTTCCTTCCTACTGTTTTTATATTCCACAAGGGATTCGTCTGTTCCTAGCCTTCCAGCCCTTATGAATGCTTCCTTTTTCTTTTTGACGAGGCTCACAATATCCCGCGTTATCCAAGGTTCCCGCAATTTGTCAAACTTATCCTTCTTCCTCACAGGAACATGCTGGTCCTGGATGCTAATCAACTGACATTTGAAAGACTCCCACATGTCAGATGTTGATTTACCCTCAAACAGCCGTCCCCAATCTAAATTCTTCAGTTCCTGCCTAATATTGTTATAATTAGCCTTCCCCCAATTTAGCACCTTCACCCGAGGACTACTCTTATCCTTATCTAAAAGTACCTTAAAACTTATGGAATTATGGTCACTGTTACCAAAATGTTCCCCTACTGAAACTTCGACCACCTGGCTGGTCTCATTCCCCAATACCAGGTCCAGTACGGCCCCATCTCTAGTTCGACATCTACGTATTGTTTCAAGAAGCCCTCCTGGATGCTCCTTACAAATTCTGCCCCATCCAAGCCCCTAGCACTAAGTGAGTCCCAGTCAATATAAGGGAAGTTAAAATCACCCACCACTACAACCCTGTTACCTTTACATCTTTCCAAAATCTGTCTACATATCTGCTCCTCTACCTCCCTCTGGTTGTTGGGAGGCCTGTAGTAAACCCCAACATCGTGACTGCACCCTTCCTATTCCTGAGCTCCACCCATATTGCCTCGCTGCATGACCCCTCCGAGCTGTCCTCCCGCAGTACAGCTGTGATATTGTCCTTAACCAGTAATGCAACTCCCCCACCCCTTTTACATCCCCCTCTATTCCGCCTGAATCTTCTAAATCCTGGAACATTTAGCTGCCAATCCTGTCCTTCCCTCAACCAAGTCTCTGTAATAGCAACAACATCATAGTTCCAAGTACTAATCCAAGCTCTAAGTTCATCTGCCCTACCTGTTATACTTCTTGCATTGAAACAAATGCACTTCAGACCACAAGTCCCGCTGTTCTCCGCAACATCTCCCTGCCTGCTCTTCCTCTTAGTTTCACTGACCTTATTTACTAGTTCCCCTTCATTTATTTCATTTGCTGTCCTACTGCTCTGGTTCCCACCCCCCTGCCACACTAGTTTAAACCCTCCCGAGTGACGCTAGCAAACCTCGCAGCCAGGATATTTGTGCCGCTCCGGTTTAGATGCAACCCGTCCTTCTTGTACAGGTCCCATCTGTCCCTGAAGAGATCCCAATGGTCCAGATATCTGAAACCCTCCCTTCTACACCAGCTGTTCAGCCACGTGTTTAGCTGCACTATCTTCCTATTTCTAGCCTCACTGGCACATGGCACAGGGAGTAATCCCGAGATTACAACCCTAGTGGTCCTCTTTTTTAACTTTCTGCCTAACTCCCTAAACTCCCCCTGCAGGACCTCATCACTCTTCCTGCCTATGTCGTTGGTACCGATGTGTACCACAACCTCTGGCTGTTCACCCTCCCCCTTCAGAATGCCCCCTGTCCGTTCAGAGACATCCTTGACCCTGGCACCAGGGAGGCAACATACCATCCTGGAGTCTCTTTCATGTCCACAGACGTGCCTATCTGTGCCCCTGACTATAGAGTCCCCTATAACTATTGCTCTTCTGCGCTTTGTCCCTCCCTGCTGAACAACAGTGCCAGCCGTGGTGCCTCTGCTCTGTTGCTGCTGTTTTCCCCTGATAGGCCATCTCCCCCAACAGTATCCAAAACGGTATACTTGTTGGAGAGGGGGATAGCCACAGGGGATTCCTGTACTGACTGCCTGCCCCTTCTAGCAGTCACCCATCTATCTGCCTGCACCTTGGGTGTAACCACTTCTCTAAAACTCCTGTCTATGACAATTTCTGCCACTTGCATGCTCCTAAGTGCATCCAGTTACCGCTCCAACTGATCCATGCGGTCTATGAGGAGCTGCAATTGGGTACACTTCCTGCAGATGTAGTTGCCCGGAACGCTGGAAGCATCACAGACTTCCCACATCTCACAGGTGAAGCACTTCACTCCTCTAACTGACATTTCTAGCACTAATTAGTTAATTAATATAAAATAAATACTTATTAAATCCTTACTAAATTATGATATACTTAACTATATGGTCCCTAGTGAAAACTCTTCGATCTAAACATTTGCCCTTGCTGTTGTTGCATGTCAGCCAGCCAGCTCAAAGTGCAGCAGCCCATGCTGAGCTGGCACAGTTTGCAGCTGAGCCTTCTAGGCCTAGAAATGCTTGAGGTCATCTTCTAAGCCCCACTTCAGTCTTCAGTCTTCCCCACTAAAACTCAGCAGTTTTTCACCAGCCACTGGGGTAGCACTTCATAACAGCACGAGGATAGGCAGAGGAACACAGAACAGGCACTAAAAGTATGCATGAAGATGACATTTATTTTTGGGTGCTCTATGGCATGATTCAATTTATAAATTTGGATTGGAATGCGTATTTTGTTTTTTTTTGTAATTTATTTTTACAATGTGGGAAAGAGGATGATGTGATACTAAGAAGAAAGAAAAGGAATATGGGTCTGATGGTGATTGGGGAATTGGGATTGAGGCTACTGGTGTCACTCATGAATCTGTTCATGTAGAGCCTGGACAGAAAGGGGCTGTCTCGGATGCAGCCTCCCTTCCTCTTCCATCTCCTCCCTCTTCTAGCAGCCCTGCTGTGAATGGCCTCTGCTCATTGTCCCAGCCGTGCTCAAAGCCAAGCAGCTTTCCTGTTAGACAACCCATGTATGGAAGCAACTGGTTTGTGCACAAGTCTTTAAGCCAAAAATATACTTCAGCATCAGCCAGACCATTCCCTGTAGACTATTCAAACGTTAAACAAGCATGAAAACACAACAAAATGCAGAGAATTGCAGCAATAGAAATAAGGCAGCAACTAACTTGCAAGTCGTTGATAATCTCTTTAAATAGCACTGGTCAGGTGTTCTTCATCTTACACGTTGAATGGTGTCATGATCTGTCTGCCCTGCCTGCTGCTGGTGGTTGTTAGATCACACACACTATGCCTTTTATGAAGATGGGATCCAGCACACTTCCCCTCAGAAGTGCATGCATCCTAGTCTCCATTTCCATAGTTTAAGGGGCTGCATAATGCCCAAAATATGGGCACTATAGTGCCCAAAATTGGACCCAAAGTGTTCTAACTGACATTAAAAGAGACACCTTCATGTGGTATGCCAAAAATAAACAGCTGATACCATTTCAGAAGTTGAGTGAGAAATGATGTGACATTCCTTTCTGGGCATGATAGAAAGAGGAAAAAACCCACAGACCTTGAAACTGCTCCTTTAAAAAGTTCTAATGGACGAATAGACTTTAAGACCTGAGGGAAGAATGCCCCGAGAGAGGAGCGGATAAATAGAGCCCAAGGATCGCGGCCTAAACGCTTACCATCCGGGAACGGAGCAGAGACCAGTTCAGGCATGCCGGAGTTTTGAAAAAAGAAGGGAAAACGTCAACAGTGACATCACAGGAAAGCTGTAAGCTGATTGGTTGGGTGAGTAGCAGCTGTTAGTGTCTTTAAATCGCTTTAAAAAATAAGGGGAAAGTGCTTTTTTTTGAAAAAAAAACTCAAAACCTACCATATAAGTGATAAGGTTAGTACTACTAAAGTGTGCTTTTTAAATCAGTGTAATTTATTAAGGACTTTAGATCATGGTGGGTAGTGTTTGGAGTAGAACAAGGCCCCGAGTGTAATTAATATTTTTTAATTAAAGGGAGTAAATAAGTAACCTAAAGGTAAGTCATGGCAGGAGAGCTCAGCCCCGTGATA
The DNA here is from genome assembly GCF_036365525.1 of Heterodontus francisci. Taxonomy (NCBI): domain Eukaryota; kingdom Metazoa; phylum Chordata; class Chondrichthyes; order Heterodontiformes; family Heterodontidae; genus Heterodontus; species Heterodontus francisci. The sequence continues at coordinate 42,089,972 of NC_090395.1, read as the reverse complement.
TGCTCCTCCTGCTTTACGTGGGAGATCGGGGATGCTTCCAGTGTCCCTGACGACCATGTGTGCAGGAAGTGTATCCATCCGCAGCTACTGGCTACCCGCATTACGGAGCTGGATCTGTGGGTGGATTCACTGTGGAGCAACTGCGATGCTGAGATCGTCGTGGTAGCACGTTTAGCGAGGTGATCACACCTCAGGCAAACGCTGCAAAGGTAGGAAGGGAATGGGTGAGCACCAGGCAGAGTAGAGGAAGGCAGGTAGTGCAGGAGTCCCCTGTGGCGATCCCCCTCTCAAACAGATACACCACTTTGGATATTGTTGGGGGTATGGCTCAGGGAAAAGCAGCAAGAGCCAAGTTCATGGCACCATGGGTGGCTCTGCTGCACAGCAGCGGACGAAGAAGAGTGGCAGGGCTATAGTGATAGGGGATTCAATCATAAGGGAAACAGACAAGCGTTTCTGCGGCCGCAAACATGACTCCAGGATGGTACGTTGCCTCCCTGGTGCTAGGGTCAAGGTTGTCACGGAGCAGCCGCAGGACATTCTGAAGGGGGAGGGTGAACAGTCAGAGGTTGTGGTACACACTGGTACCAACGACGTAGGTAGAAAGAGGCACGAGGTTCTGCAACAAGAATTTAGGGAGCTAGGTAGCAGATTAAAAAGCAGGACCTCAAAGGTTGTAATCTCTGGATTACTCCTGGTACCACATACTAGTGAGTATAGGAATAGGAGGATAGAGCAGATGAATGCACGGCTGAAGAGATGGCGCAGGAGGGAGGGCTTTAGTTTCCTGGATCACTGGGTCAGTTTCTGGCGAAGGTGGGACCTGTACAAGTTGGACTGGTTGCACCTGAACCTGAACGGGACCAACATCCTTGCTGGGAGGTTTGCTAGTGCTGTTGGGGGGAGGGGGGGGTTAAACTAATTTGGCAGGGAGATGGGATACAGAGTGGAGGTACAGTAGGGGGTGATGCACAGTCAAATATAGATGAGAAACTGAGTCAATCTGGAAGGCAGAGCAAATATAGACCTGTTATAGGTCTACAGGCACAAGCAAATAATGCAAGGCTGGATTGCATCTATTTTAATGCAAGGAGTCTTACTAGTAAGGCAGATGAATTGAGGGTGTTGATTAACACATGGGAATATGATATTATTGCTATCACAGAGACATGGTTGAGGGAAGGGCAGGACTGGCAGTTCAATATTCCAGGGTATAGAATCTTCAGGCATGAAAGGGTGGGGGGTAGGGGGGTATGAAAGAGGAGGTGGCATTGCACTGTTGATCAAGGAGTCAATTACTGCAGTAAGGAGGGATTATATCTTAGAAGGTTCCTCAAATGAGGCCATATGGGTAGAACTTAAAAAACAAAAAGGGGACAATCACTTGGCTGGGAGTGTACTACAGGCCTCCAAACAGTCAGGGAGAGATGGAGGAGCAGACATGTAGGCAAATCTCAGAGAGGTGTAAAAATAATAGGGTAATAATAGTAGGGGATTTCAACTTCCCCAATATCAACTGGGATAGTCTTAGTGCAAAAGGCTTAAACGGTGCAGAATTCTTAAAGTGCATATTGGAGAGCTTTTTGAGCCAGCACGTAGAAAGTCCTACAAGAGAAGGGGCGGTACTGGACCTAATTCTGGGGAATGAAGCCGGACAAGTGGTAGAAGTGTCAGTGGGGGAGCATTTCAGGGAAAGCGACCATAACTCTGTAAGATTTAAGGTAGTTATGGAAAAGGACAAAGATGGACCGGAAATAAAAGTCATGAATTGGGGAAGGCTAATTTCAATATGATAAAACAGGATCTGGCCAAAGTGGACTGGGAGCGGCTACTTGTCGGAAAGTCTACATCAGACCAGTGGGAGTCATTCAAAAAGGAAATAGTGAGAGTTCAGGGCCAACATGTTCCTGTAAAGGTGAAGGATAGGACCATCAAGTCCAGGGAACCCTGGATGTCAAGGGATATAGAGGATTGGATCTGAAAAAATAGGAGGCTTATGGCAGATTCAGGGCACTGAAAACAGCGGAGGCCCTAGAGGAGTATAGAAAGTGTTTGGGGGTATTTAAAAAAGTAATTAGGAGAGCGAAGAGGGGACATGAAAAAACACTGGCAAGCAAGATAAAGGAAAATCCCAAGGCATTTTATAAGTATATTAAGGGCAAGAGGATATAACTGGGGAAAGAGTAGGGCCCATTAGGGACCAGAGTGTCAGTTTGTGTGTGGAGTCGGAGGACATAGGTGAGGTTTTAAATGATTACTTTTCATCTGTGTTCACGGAGAAGGACGATGTAGGTGTAGCGATCAAGGAGGGGGATTGTGACATACCTGAACATATTAGCACTAAAAGGGAGGAAATATTAGCTGTTTTAGCGGGCTGAAAGTGGATAAATCCCCAGGCCCAGATGAGATGTATCCCAGGCTGTTATGTGAGGCAAGGGAGGGGATTACAGGGACTCTGACACAAATTTTCAAATCCACTCTGACCACAGGAGAGGTACCAGAGGATTGGAGGACCGCAAATGTGGTACCATTATTCAAGAAGGGTAGCAGGGATAAACCAGGTAATTACAAGCCAGTGATTCTAACATCAGTGGTAGGAAAACTATTGGAAAAACTTCTGAGGGACAGCATTAATCTCCACTTGAAGAGGCAGGGATTAATCAGGGATAGTCAGCATGGATTTGTCAAGGAGAGATCGTGTCTAACAAACATGATTGAATTTTTTGAGGAGGTGACTGGATGTGTAGATGAGGGTAAAGCAGCTGATGTCGTCTACATGGACTTCAGTAAGGCTTTTGAAAATGTCCCGCATGGGAGATTGATTAAGGGATCTAGGCCAATTTGGTAAATTGGATCCAAAATTGGCTTAGTGGCAGGAGGCAGAGGGTGATGGTCGAGGGTTGTTTTTGCGAGTTCAAGCCTGTGACCAGTGGTGTACCACAGGGATCGGTGCTGGGACCCTTGCTGTTTGTAGTGTACATTAATGATTTAGATATAAATATAGGAGGTATGATCAGTAAGTTCGCAGATGATATGGAAATTGGTGGTGTTGTAAATAGTGAGGAGGAAAGCCATAGATTACAGGATGATATAGATGGGCTGGTAAGATGGGCAGAGCAGTGGCAAATGGAATTTAATCCTGAGAAGTGTGAGGTGATATATTTTGGGAGGACTAACAAGACAAGGGAATATACAATGGATGGTAGGACCCTAGGAAGTACAGAGGGACCTTGGTGTACTTGTCCATAGATCACTGAAGGCAGCAGCACAGCTAGATAAGGTGGTTAGGAAGGCATATGGGATACTTGCCTTTGTTAGCCGAGGCATAGAATATATCCGAAGAAGGGTCACTGACCCGAAACGTTAACTCTGCTTCTCTTTTCACAGATGCTGCCAGACCTGCTGAGTGGTTCCAGCATTTCTTGTTTTTATATCATAGAATATAAGAGCAGGGAGGTTATGATGGAGCTGTATAAAAAGCTAGTTAGGCCACAGCTGGATACTGTGTACAGTTCTGGTCATCACACTATAGGAAGGATGTGATTGCACTGGAGGATGCAGAGGAGATTCATTAAGATGTTGCCTGGGCTGGAGCATTTCAGCAAATGAAGAGACTGGATAGGCTAGGGTTGTTTTCCTTCGAGCAGAGAAGGCTGAGTGAGAACCTGATTGAGGTATACACAATTATGAGGGGCATTGATAGGATAGGAAGAAACTTTTTCCCTCAGCAGAGGGATCAATAACCAGGGGGCATAGATTTAAGGTAAGGGGCAGGAGGTTTAGAGGGGATTTGAGGAAACGTTTTTTCACCCAGAGGATGGTTAGAATCTGGAACACACTACCTGAAGGGGTGGTAGGGGCAGGAACTCTCACAACATTTAACTTAGATGTGCACTTGAAATGCCATAGCATACAAGGCTATGGGCCAAGTACTGGAAAATGGGATTAGGACAGGTACTTGATGACTTGCACAGACATGATGGGCTGAAGGGCCTGTTTCTGTGCTATATAACTCTATGGCTCTAAAATTGACAACTTAGGGTGGAAGTCAATTCCCTGTCCGAACAAAAGGAAATGGGACCTCTACAATGGCAAAATAAAATACTATATGGTCCAGAGCACAAAGCCCTAGTTGCGCACAGATTCCTATCCTGTGAGGGAAAAAAATGTGCAACTTGACAGCTCAGGCATGCACGATTAGGATGTATTTCCATATATGCTGCTGAATTGAAACCACAGGTATATACTATACAAAGAAGAATTTCTCAAAATGCTTGGAGAGCTGAGCCAAGTAAATACAACACTAAGCTCAAACCCAATACAAACGCTGCAATTTTGCACCCCGCCCCTCATACCCCCACAAGAGCAGGCTGGTCGCAGGGTGGGGGGGGTAGGTGTAAAATTGAGAGAGCGGAAGGGGCTGTACCCGATGCCTTCCCACCTCCACTGCAAATTTGAGGGGCAGGGGCAGCGACGAGAAACAGCAGGCTCGCCCCAGGTCAATCAGGACCCTTAATAGACCAATTAACTGCCACTTAAGGGCATTCTCCCACTGCCACTGATATTTTACTAGTGCCGGCAAGTGGCTGAGGCCCCCAGGAGGCCACCAAGTAAAACCGTACCCCACGGTGGCCCCCCCCCCTGCAACAGTCCAACCACCCCCCTGCTTAGACACTTCCCCCCCCACCCCTCTCCTTGCCTAGCTGGCGCCCGGTCAATTATCCGCAGCAAGGCCCCACAAACCTATTTTCTTGGGCTGGCGTCCCTCTTGCTGCTGAGGTTGGTTGTAGTCCTAACAGTGACCCCCTCTCCTGTTGGCACTGCTGGCATTGAGTTGCCGGCCCGCTGATTGGTCGGCAGCTCTTGGAGCCAGGACTTCCTGGCTCCTGCTATCCCTAATAGCATTGAGAACATCTTTGAGGAATTTTGAACATGTAAATAGGTGCAGGCATAAGCAGAATTTTTAAAAACATGGTTAATCATTTCTTTGAAACAATTTAGGAACGTTGATACTGCATGTATAATTGGCGGTCACTTTCAAAGCTACTGAATTTGGCTTGTGTTTAATGGCAGGAATTCCTGATTATAATGATCTTAACAGAAGCTTATGGATTACTGATTTCCTGTTATGAAACATAACAGTGAGCTGCACAGGAAGTCAGACCGGGAAACTTCAGCATGTGCTTTGAGCACTTATTACGCTGAAATGTTACTTCAATTTGCAACCCCTTCTTGTACAGTCTTAATTAGAATGATTTAAAACTGTAAAAATTGGACTTGACAGGCATCAAAGAATTGCTTTGGAAGTCATCTCATTTCAGTTCTGCAAAGGTTGGCCCAAAGGGCGAAATGTTGAATTTGAAGGTTTGAACAATACTGCTGTGTTCGTATCCCAATAATGCAAGTTTATGCTTATACTAAGCTAACAAGGAGGTAACTGGGCTATAGAATCAGGAAAGCGAGATTAGGAAGATAGTCAAGGATATAACAGGAGTATTCTGTCATTCATCTGTGATTATTTGAGACAAAAATGCTTGGAAATTCCATCAATGGACCACAATAAAATGGATGCGTCTTTTCTTACATTCAGTTTTACTGTATCCTTTTTCACTCAAGAACATAGTGACTACTGTTTATGTATTGTGAACAACACTTCTCTATTTGCCAAGCTTCATTAATGATAGTGTAAAGTCAATTAATGTAGCAAGTATACTTAAAACATTAAAGGGGTAGAAATTCATCGTGGGCAGTGATACAGACAGGGAGTATTAGAGTGGCTGCCTGGTATTCAGTTCCATTGCAGTCAATGGAATAAAATATTAGGCACTGTGTATAACCAGGGTCTGATCCAATACCAGCCATTGTGCGCCATCGCGCAAAATGAATTTCTACACCCAAGATTATGGCCACAACTAAGTCATTATGTGTCTTCTATTTTAAGAATCATATTCACCTTAAAAAGGTGAATCATTGCACTTGTGCTAACCACATCAAACCTGTACACTCAGCAGGGGGGAGAAAAAGTGTGCAAAATGGGGGTTGCAAATCTTCTAATTACGATGTAGCAACATTTTAAGCGAATTTATGAAGCTTGGTCTAGTTCTTCATCTTTTTGTTGATCATAAAAGCATTGTGGTAGAATCCAGGGGGACTTTTACCTTCTGTGATTTGTAACACAGAAACCAAAAGTACCATTTGATTTGTTACCTAAATCTGCTGCAAATAGTGAGACACAGACACACAGAGTAAAAGTAAATTAACAGTATGTGACGAGTTTAGTTGCCACAGGCTGCAAGTCTCTTTTAAATTGGTTACATAAGCACTTAGGATTGGGTAATATGGTACATAGAACAGGAAGTCAATATTTTAAAAATAATTGTCTAAAAAGGTAATTTTTTTAAAAATGGTTTAAAAAACACGACAAATAGATGTTTTAACTAGTGCCGAATGTGCAGTGCATCAAGCAAAAAAAAAGGCAATGGAATAAAAAAAAACATCCGGGGCTGTGGCATAAAATGATTGGTACGGCACCAACTGCCTATTATATGCCCCGCTTGCTTTTCAATTCTATTGAAGTCAATTGGATCTGAATACTTGGGCAGGGAGTATAACAGGCACCAGATAGGATACCACCCATAGCATAAAATAGCATTAGCAAGTTTCTCTCCCCTTAATGGGGCATAAAATACATTATAAAGTAATACTGTGTAAAGTATTACTGTCCCTAGTTTGTTTGACCTCCTTCCCGTACATGGCATTTGATGCTCTTCCTTCTCATGCTAATACGGATTATCTATACCATATTAAAATACGCTTAAAATAAGTCTATGACCAAAACAGATTTTTTTTTTTTTTAAAAAGGCACATGCACTAAAAATACAAGACACACAAAAAGAAAAAAAGACGACAATGTTTGCTGTAAGAGGGGTCCACTTGGCTTTTAATGAACCTCAGGAATTTTAGAAACCACTGCTTTCATGCACATGGAGAAAAGATTAAATAAGGACATGTAGTTTTTATTGAACAGATAATTGATTGGCAAAATTAGTTGCTTACACAAAAAAATTATGTAGTTCACCTTTTTCTTCCCTTCATACTTATGCTGCAGGAAATAAGCTACAATTGAGTTTTCATTTGCAAAGTTTTATACGCTATAGTTTGCAAACAAAGGACTGTGTTTGTTCTAAATTCCCCAGAGGGGAAAGATGGGAATTGTAACCCAATGTACCTTTCAGGATCTCCCCTTTTAAAAAGTTAGGATTCCTCTGAAAGTATTAACTTGTACCAATGAACTTGTTCACTCAGTTCCAGCATCAGCTTTTTAACATATAATCAACCATGTTTTCAGATGGCAGTTTAACTTACTTCAGTCACTGAAACTTTCAGTCCCCCAAAAATTATTTAACTCTAGTGAACAGTGCAGTGGTTTACTGAACGGTTGCTCATTTTGTCCATTGTCTCTCCGTCAAATAATAGCGTGAAACATTAATAAGTAAAACAGACTGGATTCAACTTCTAGGTGCTGTCTTAACTGTAGCTATTAAATTGGAGACAGTGGGCGGAATCTTCTGGTTTTTGGATAATTTTTAGGTTGGGAACCCAGTTTACTAATGGACAGGCGTAGCCATGGCTCTTTAATCAAGCAACCCAGCGGTGGGATGCTAACATTGTGGCCGAGTTAATTAGGGAGGGTGGGTAGGATGACATGTCTATTCTGTTAAAAGGAAGGATTTCTAATTAAAAGGAACCACAGCATGTGTTACAAGGGATCACCAGCATTTGGATTTTTGAGGCTGCAGCTACCACAGGAATGAAGGAGACCTGAGAAGGCTACTCTCCAGTCCCCCAGTCTCTCACTCTTACCTGGAGGCCCTGCTGCAAAATCTGAGGGGCTGCAGTGAGCTGAGCTCTCCCAAGGGCAGGAGGAAGAGGACAATCTCTCCAACTGAGCAGCCGTGGAAATGTACAAGTGTGGTTCCTCCAACCTGGAGACAGTGCACCAAGAGGATCCAGAACCTCAGGGGGTGGGAAAGATAAGTGGTATCACACTTTCAGGTGCCAAACCCCAGACTCTGACTTGCCGAGCATTCTCCTTCACAGCACTCTTCAAAATACACCTTGCAGCTCCACTCATTCCTCTCTCCAGGCACCTACTTAGATCCCCATCTGATCAGCCGTAACTTACACTCACCCTCATCCTACCGCCCTCGCGCACCCAGGCCTCACCATCACCCTGCACAAATGTTGTTCTTCCATCCTCTCTACTCAAGCCATTACAAACACACACACATCTTTGCTTCCTCCCCTTGCAGAAGAGAGCTCACAACTTAGAGAGGCAGAGAGCAAGGTGGGGGAGTGACCCTATAATGACAGGCACCTTGTCAACTAGGCAATGAATGCCCACCTGCTCCACTGGGAAGGCGGGCTTGTTCCAGCAGGCTGCAGATGTCAGCAGTAACCGGCCACGAAAGCCAGTGCCTCCTGAGGCACTGGTGCTCTGAAGTGTCGAGAGCGCTAATTTTCTGCCTGTAGACCCGGTGTTGGGTTCTTGCCTCCTTCCACCTGGATCTTGGTGTCCATCCCCTCTGACCTATGGACAGGCATGAAGCTGAGAGTGTTGCTCCTGCTGTTGGTGGTGGTGTGGCTTCTGCTCTCGCCTGTCAGAGCTGCAAAGTGGAGCTGCATAAGCCGCTTCCACGTCATGGTGAGGACTAGCAACATGGAAGTGAAGTGCTAGACTGGATGCACTCTCAGAAGTGCTTTGAACAGCAGTCTTTCAATGGCCATGACTGTAGTTCGTCAGAGTAACTGATCAAAATCTTCCCAGCTTGTCAGTTTCACTGAAGAAGCTCTTCCCATTGTGCAATCACCTTGGTGACCCTGGCATGTTGCTGACAGGTTGGGAAATAGGGCCCCTGGCTGGCAAGTCCAGAAATAAGCATTAAAACTCTTTTTAAATTGGCTTTTTAATTACCTTAATAACTTACCCAACAGATCCACAAGGGGATTAGCTGCTAGTCTTCAATTCTGCCCCACAGAAACCCGGAAGAGGGTGGGGTGATGTTAGGATTCCAACCAGATGTCAATTTCAGGAGATTTAACTCCTGGCTTGGAACCCTGCTTCCCTCACCTGGCAATATTTCCCACCCCCCCTTTACATCAGAATCAGATTGAAATTTGGCTGATCTGTGCAAGACAGCAAGCCTCCAACTGTTCGAAAAGCCTTACCCACACGACTAGAGCATTAAATGACATTGTAGTTCTACAATAAACATGCAGCACAAGAAAGACAATCTTTATATTGCAAACCAAGTTTTGATTTAGTGAAATAGCACAGAGTAAAACTTATGTAAATATGGAGTGACAAGAACTGCAACTGCCAAAATTGTGCAAATCCCATAACTATGCAACTATTCAGCAATAGTGAATTCAATGCACTAAAATTGGATTTTTGGACCAGGCTAAAATCAGTCTTCATTCACTTCCATTTCATAAAATAGTCATTGGATTTAGGATAACCATTGTGACGTTAAGTATAATACATGAAGTAGTTTGTGCTAAGCAATACAGAAATTCTAGAAAATGATGTTTGTTTATGCACATAGTGTTGTAATGGGAACAGCTACTAATGGAACATTGAAATTCAGCAAATATGTTGCAGCTAGCGTCTACACAGGTATTAAAGTGTGGCTTGCTTCGGATTCAGACTTTCACCACACTCGCTTTACTGGGTGTTGGCAAGTGCACCAGCTCCTTGACCAAAGCCAAATCCTTTAGGTCCAAAGCTTTTGCTGTAACAAGCTAGGAAAGAAAAGAAAGGATTCAGATTATGCAAATATTTAAAAAGATGGTAATAAGTGTCTAATGCTCATTAAACTATATGAAAATAACTTCTACACCAATAATATATTGATCGAAGGTGACTAATTACAGAAGCTCAAGTTAAGTCAGAAGCAAGAGTGGCCATTAAATGGAATATTTGTACCTAAAAGATAAACAGATTTGTGAAATGGAACCATAGAAAAATTACAGCACAGAAGGAGGCCATTCAGCCCTTCGTGTCCATGCCGGATGAAAAAAACTAGTCGCCCAGTCCAATTCCACCTTCTAGCACCTAGTCTGTAGCCTTGCTGGTTACAGCACTTCAGGTGCAGGTCCAGGTACCTTTGAAAAGAAAAGAATTGCGGGTTTCTGCCTCCACCACCATTCCTGGCAGTGAATTCCAGACTCCCACCACCCACTGGGTGAAAATGTTTCTCTTCATGTCCCCTCTAATCCTTCTACCAAATCACCTTAAATCTGTGCCCCCTGGTAATTGGCCTTTCTGCTAGGGGAAAAAGGTTCTTCCTCTCTACTCTATCTAGGCCCCTTAATTAAGTCACCCTTCGGCCTCCTCTGTTCTTAGGAAAACAACCCTAGCCTATCCAATCTTTCCTCATAGCTGCAACTTTCAAGCCCTGGCAACATTCTTGGAAATTTCCTCTGCACTCTCTCCAGAGCAATTATTTCCTTCCTGTAAGGTGGCGACCAGAACTGTACACAATACTCCAACTTATACAGTTCCAACATTACATTCTTGTTCTTGTATTCTATACCTCAACCAATAAAAGGAAGCATTCCATATGCCTTTTTCACTTTATCTACCTGTCCTGCCACCTTCAGGGACCTGTGGACATGCACTCCAAGGTCTCTCACTTCCTCTACCCCTCTCAATATCCTCCCATTTATTGCGTATTGCCTTGCTTTATTTGCCCTCCCCAAGTGCATTACCTCACACTTAATACGGATTGAATTCCACTGATGCAAATAATATAAATTGGTTCAGGAATAACATGCACAATTAATTTGTGGTCCCACCCGGTTTGTTGTCCAAGCTCACTCGATGAGGTACAGAAGAGGTGCACTGCTTAAGGAAGTAAGTAGACACTCATTGCATATGAACAATGGATGAAAAGAAATTTAGGAGAACTGTAAAGACTAAAAAAAGAGGTTGTGAATTATTGTAACAACTATTTCAGGTACTAGAACACAGCAGCATATGCATTTTCAAATTTTGAGATATGTATTCGGTTAAAAAGATTCCAAGAGGAGAATGCAATGGGGCAAACAACCCAGCTCAAACAGCTCAGAACAAGAGGAAGTTCTGTCTATCCAAACTTAGTGTGCCTAATATAGTTAAAATTGTGTAACCCAAATGAGTGAATAGCACATTTAGAAAATCAAATGATAAACTTGCATTTATATAACACTATCATATCTTCAGATCATTTCATCAGCTGCAAAAGCACTTTAAAAAGTGCCTTCATGGTAGTAAATATTCAAACTGCAAGAATTGGTAAGTGTTCTAGGACCCCGAATTATACATTAAAAAAAGGGATCTACCATCCAAAGAGGTGGATGCTTCAGGTGCCCAGTGATAAACCTTATTCAAAATGTCTTGACATCGGTCTTAATAGGGCAAGACTACAGACTCCATTTTGAGGCCACCCATTAACAGCAAGAGATGGAAGTCCAAATTGACCCCTGATTGTCATGGAGGAATGTCAGAATTGTGATGAGCTATGTTTCAACAAGCACTAGCAGCTGAAGCTGTTGTCAACTGAAATTGGCCAACTCAGCAGAGATTGTGCGAATTGCACCTTATGGTTCTTTGTTTCAAAAAAAAAACCCAAACAATCGCTACAATGGACCAATAATATATTTGCAATATTTAAATTTTACTTATTTCAGAATTTTCCAAAGGGTGATTTTGGAGTTGTAGTTAACAATTAAAACAGAATCAAACCTTTGCAATAGATCTCGCCATCCTTGTCAGCCAATGTTGTGGACTCTAGGCCTTTACCACATTTTGCACAGCGGAAGCAGAGCTTGTGCCAGGACTAAAATAGGCAAAGATAACGAGAAGACAGCAGAATAATAAATTAAAATTGATCCATAAAAACTTTAAATTGCATTAGCCCCAGTGAAATGCGACCTGTGACAAACATTATGGCCAGGATTTTAGCAGATGGGTAACACGATTGCAGCAGCCACCTCTAATTGGCTGCTGCTGGGCCTGCTGTCCACTTAAAGACAGCAGGCTGGGTCTCCATGCTGCCCACAGCACAACCAAGAGAGGTAGCTGCAATGAGAACGAGAGGGTGCCTCAAATTTTGAGGCACCTCAAAAGGGAGCTAGAAAACTTGTGTCAGGGCCAGGCAGGCAAACAGTGGCACAACCCCTCCAGTGGTAGTGTCAGGGCCAGGCGGGCAACCTGCCTTTGCTGCCGGGGCCACCCATCCCCAGGGCCATGGAGCCTCCGAAATGCAATGGGACCACCCAACTTCAACTCCCCAAACTGGGAAGCTACTGGAAGGACACCTTCATGCAGCTGGTGGCCTCCCCACCACTGGCGAAATGTGGCCTGGGAAAATGGGTCTTTTATTGCCTAAATTGGCCACCCAGCCACTGCTGTTCCTGTCACAGCTCCCCGGCCCCGCTACTTGGGGAGGCCAGTAAAATCTTGCCCTCATGTTTTCCGTCAGAAACAGTCAACACCATGCGGGGAAAAAAAAATGAAACGAAAGCAGATTTACAACACGAGGTTCCCAATCATAAGCCATGTCCTATATATCCTACCACATTTATTGTTTATGCCACAGGTCGGAGAGGGAGATTTTGTAAAAGACTTACTGAGCAAATGACTTCCAAAAATATCCTGTTTGAGTGTACAATTTAAATGTTAAAATCATATGGATAAAAAAAGGACAAAGAAACTTTAAAACAACATTTACTAGTTATTTGTTTATCTACCAATATTTCCATGTTCACATTTCTATGTCAGCCAGCTTTAGGTATAGAGCTTCAAGCAGATAGACTTTAATATTCTCTCAAGCCCTGACTATAACCCAAGAGCAGGAATTGGGCTGGTGAAAGGGTTGCCGGGTGCGAGGGTGGAAGAGAGACATGTGTTCGTTAAAAATATTAACTTTTTGGGGCCTCTAGATCAGCCTCCTACTATTTTCACTTGCAGAAAAGCCACAAATTCTCCACTCAGGCTACAGATAAAATTACAGTCAGGTGCAATGACATTTCGAACCCAGATTGGCTTCAAGCAGATACTGTTGCTCAGAAATAGAAGACAGCAGGGGGGCAGGGTAGGGAGGAGAAAGAAGGGGAAGTAGGGTTATCAACCTGGTTTCCACTGCTTAAAAATTGCCCTTCAATCTCAATCTGAAATTTATTTTAAATGGTGAATTCAAAATTTAAAAAAAAAAAACCTAGGCTGCGATTTTACCCGTAGTGGATGGGAGCCAGCCACTGACCGAAAAGTCGGTGGTGAACCTGCTTCTGTCTCGCCTGGGGATCCAACCCATATTTTGCGGGTCGCTGGGCTGTAATTGGTGTGAGGCGGGACTACCACCCGCTTGAGGTAGGAAGTCACACCTAATGGAGCTGCCAGCCAATCAACAGCTCTGTCCCAGCAGTGCCACTGGGACCAGTGGCCACTGCTGGGACAAAGAAACATAGAAAATAGGAGCAGGGGTAGGCCATTCGGCCCTTTGAGCTGCTCCGCCATTCATTAGGATCATGGCTGATCATCCAACTCAGTAACCTGTTCCCACTTCCCCCCCCACCATATCCTTTGACCCCTTTCGCCCCAAGAGCTATATCTAACTCCTTCCTGAAAACATACAATGTTCTGGCCTCAACTGCTTTGTATGGCAGCAAATTCCACAGGCTCACCACTCACTGGGTGGTCGACAAAAGGGCGCTGCGTGTTGGGGGCATTGGAGGCAGCCCTACGTCAGGCAGCTTTTCTCAGGTCTAGAACGCCCGCTTGCCACGCGTAAAATCCCTGTGGAGGCAGGCGAAGGCCCTCAAGTAGCCACTTAAGGGCCTTGATTGGCCTGGGGCAGGCAGGCTGTTTTTCATCACCACCGCCCTACATAAAGTGGCGACAGAGGTGGGAGCGGTTCAGGAAGGGCCCCCAAAGCCTCCCACTCCATTTTACACTCTCTTTCCCCCCCAAAACTACCATCCTGCTCTTTGGGGGGTGCTAAAATTCAGCCCCCAGTGTCATTTTGTTTAAAATTTATTTTAGAATTGCTGGATAGTTTAATATTTTGAGTAATGAGAAATTGCACCCACAGGCATAGACTGCATGTTAAATATCCAGATTTTAAACAGTACCCTCAACTGTATAAACAAAATTAAAAAGCTGTTCAGGAAAAAAGAGAGTTCTATTACCTTTCCAGCTCCAATAATTTTCTCAGCAGCATAAACTGCCTGTCCACATCTAGAGCACTTTTCTGAACTGCCAAACTTCTGAGCAAACTTGGAGTCATTGACATTGGTGGTGGGGCAATGAGGTGGATTTCTGTAAATGCAAAATTTTAAACTGAAACCAACAAGTTACAATAGACCATATCTACAGTTAGAGCTGATTAAATATTTTAATCAACTACCCAGCCATGTATCTCTAAGATATATTTCCAAGTGTTCAACACAGAGTTGTGGTGGTGGCGGGGGGGCGGGGGTGGTGTAAATCAGTAGCCTAATCATCTATCGTGGCTTCTCTGTACAAATTTATATTTAGTTTTAGAGATACAGCACTGAAACAGGCCCTTCGGCCCACCGAGTCTGTGCCGACCATCAACCACCCATTTATACTAATCCTACACTAATCCCATATTCCTACCACATCCCCACCTGTCCCTGTATTTCCCTACCAGCTACCTATACTAGGGGCAATTTATAATGGCCAATTTACCTACCAACCTGCAAGTCTTTTGGCTGTGGGAGGAAACCGGAGCACCCGGAGAAAACCCACGCAGACACAGGGAGAACTTGCAAACTCCACACAGGCAGTACCCAGAATTGAACCCAGGTCGCTGGAGCTGTGAGGCTGCGGTGCTAACCACTGCGCCACTGTGCATATTTGGATTGAATTAAAGCAGATCACAAGAGTCAACATGCTGGTATCAGCTGTAGACATAGAAGGGAGGAAAGAGAAAGAAAGGAGATTTCCAGTGGTACCATGATTCTGGCAATTGCCTGACCTGATAATCATGGACAGAATATATATCAGCACATTCAAAAAGCTAGAGAAAAAAAAAAGCTTCCTTTACATTACAACCAAGGAAAGTGGTATAAAGTTATCAAATTAAGCCCCATGAATCCCAAAGTGGGGACAGAGAAAACCTCCTTCCATTTCCTTAATTGGGATGTTCTGTGTATAGCATCCACAGCAGGCTTCAAACACTGGGTGTTGAACGTTAAAAGGGATGCAACCAAACAAGATGATCCTGATTTACCTTTAAAAATAAATGTACATGATGGTATGCTGTAATTACGTTGCAGAACGGAGTTTGTAATGAACTGGTTATGAATTAAATGCTGACATTGTTTGGCCTAAGAGCAGAGGTGACTATACTGAATAAGATACAAACTATGGACTTGGTTAATTTGCTCTGCCCCAGAAATAACTGTTCGCCATTTTACAGTTCTGTTTTTAAACCCTAAATCCCATTTCCTGCTGAGGAAAATATTCATGAAAGACTGCATTAAAAAAAAAAAATCTAGAATTCTCGTACTGTTAGTGAACATCTTTCATGCACTATTTTTTCTACAAATGACGACATTCAAAAGGAGATTACCATGGCCGATAACTGAAATATTTGAAAGCTGATAAATTCTTCCCTGGAGATAAGGGTAGGTAGGCAGCCAACTCAGACTCAAATCAATGCCACTTCAATAGTTATTGAAAGGCTGACTTCTACTGTAGAGTGCCCAATAACCCAGCTATGGTGGGAGGTCTCAATGAGTGAAAATATAAAAACGGCCAAACACATTTATAGTGCACTAAATTGAAAGCAGTACAAGCAAGTCACTTTCTCTTGAAAGGAGTGTTTGGGGCCTTGGATGGTAAAAGGAGAGAGAAGTAAAAACCATTCATTTATCATTTGAAAAATGGGCAACTAGCAGTTCAAAATTAGGGGTAGAGAATGGGGGTGGGGGCTGGGGAAACCCTAGCCACCCAACTGATACTCAAGGCCTAGCTGATCAATTTATAAGCCCAGCTGAAAATTGTAACAGCAGCATATCTGCCTGTTTCAGGCACAAGGCTGCACAATATGCACACAAGAATCTGATGTCACTTGCACAACCCTGCATTCAAATTTTGCAATTCAAATGTGTGGAGTGTTTTATATTTGGGAGAATTTGTGGGGACAGGAAGAGCAGGATGTCTCCATAAAAAGGCACCACGGTCTGTTGTCAGCCCATACTCCCTCTGGGACCTGCTTCCCCAGCTTGACCTAACAGACGGCACAGCATAGGAGCTGGCCGATTTCTCACTAGAGCTGCAACAGAGCTCAATGATGACATTCAAATGAGGTCCGCATTCAAATGAGGTCCACACTCCAAATGAGTCAGGCCTCCTGGCACTAACTTCAAGTTGCAAGGTCATTCCACCTACGTTAGGCAGAATCTCCACAAAAGTGAAACAGTTTTCGAATTCAAACTAGGTTCATTCATTTGCTCCCCATTCACCCCCCAAAAAATGAAAGGGATCAGAATAGAATTCAGCACACATCAATAACTTCTGTACCTCGGACTTAAAAAAAACAGGAATTTTTTTACAACTAAGAATTTAAGTTACTTAAGTTTAGACTGGAAATAAGAAATTAAAAAAGGAAAAAGCAATACAAGTGTTAAAGAGCCAATAACAAGGAAAAATACTGCAGTTTTATTCCCTTTAAAAAAGTGTACTTTTTGAGCAGTTATTATTTAAAACATGTTAGAGGCAAGGCCTAATGTCTATGCAGGTTAAATAAAGCTATTCAGTAACCTAAACAGAGGTCTGATAAATAAAAAACCCCACACTGTTGAGAATTAGGAACAGAGTTAAATTGAAAATGAGCAGGTAAGTTAGAAAATGTGATAATGTGTAAGCGTCAATTTAGCAGAAGACTTAGGGAATGATCACCTCAGCAGTTGATTAAATAAGTTAGCAGCTTGAAATCTCATTTATCACAGGCAGAAACTGGGAATGGATCAGACTACTGAGGGTAGCATTAACATAGAATAAAAAAAAAGTGAGGGTGATGCACCATAGAAGGCAATGCGGAAAAAAAAAACATAACTAATCACTGAGTTAAGGAAAACAAGTGGGAGAAAAAGAAAGGGATTGTTCAATTAAAGCTATGGTATTGCCTAAATAGCTCATGTCTAGGCTTGACTGTGTCTTGCCTTTATTTCAGTTAGTGCAATAAGCAAGACAAGAAACAAGGATAGAGTCTGCCTGACATTCTAGGCAGCAGATTTAACTTCACTTACTGCACAGGTTTTATCCCCAAACGTGCTCCAGTGTCTGTGTTCAGAACACCTGCACCTTGGCCATAACCATAGCCTTTGGGTCCATACTTTTTTCCATAACATGCTTTGCAGTAGATTTCATCTTCATGCACAGCAATTGTAGTGCTGTCAAGGTTCTTCTTACAGGTCACTGAAAACAAACCAGAGGATTATTAATGGAGTCTTTCAGCCTGCAAGCGCAAATACCTAGCTACTGACAAATCCAAAAACAAGTTTGCACATAGCACGGTGTGTTGGTATGCCGCTAGACATTTCTAAAGGGCAGAGTTCCACTATTTAAAATCATCTGTCATTTTCTCCAACAGCCACTCACTAGAATACACTCTCCACCTCGAATAAGGAACTTCACTCAGTTCATTTTTAAATTATATGAACAGGCCACTTCTATTGTCTTAGATTTTCAATATCAGAAAAAAATATCAGGGGATGTTTTGGGCTGTATTTTAATGCGTGCACTGTGGAAAATATAACCCAAGTGTAATTTAAAGGTCACCCTCAAGTGAATTTTAATCTTGCTTGTTAGTGTAAAAGTGCAGTTCAAGCATGCAAGCATATAGGAGTCCCTATATAAAAGAACATCTTTGAAATTGTACAGCATCATAGCAGACTTATGGAGGAGACAAATTTCAACTTTCTTAACCTGCTGGGAGCAGAGGGGGCTACTGGAGTGCAAGAAACCCAGAAGTTGGGGCTCCCCCTCCACACCCCATGAACTTGTGCACAACCTCACCGACAGGTTCCCTTTGTGGCCAGTTGGCCAGGCAGGCACATGGAAACTTACTTGGGACTGCTGAATCAGCAGTCCCTCACCTTGGTTTAGCTGGCAGGTTTCCCCAAGGCCTGAGAAAGCCAGCTAGCCAGGGTTAATTTCAAATTGTAGATAAAAATTAAATTATAAATGGAGCTGTGTCTATAAAGTGCCAACCCATCTTCTGGGAGAGAGTGTCTGCCCACCTCCATTAAAATCAGAAATGAGTGGGTTCGAGTCAGATTCAGACTGTTGACACTTTAATCCCCACCCAACCCAATCCAACCCTTTATTGGTGGTTAAAATTCCACCTCCTCCCTCCCCACACCAAATAGTCTACAATCACCAAAAATTATAAACCAATGATTTGGATTTTGACACCTACCATCCCCTCCCCCACTCTAATTGATACAAGCTCCTGCATTCATGCCTAGTCTATTTTGTCATGCAGTCTAATATATTGTTCGTTTCTGTTTTAACTCAAAGTTAAAACCCATTTTTGCCATGGGCTCAATCAGATTTATTCCTCTTAGTGGGCAAGGATAAAATGCCATTATCCTGATAATAGCTTAGGATTTAATCGAATCAACACACACTACCTTTCACCACCCCCAACAGGACCAGTAACTCCTAAAAGATGCACCAGCAGCAAAACAAAGAGGCAGGAAGTAGAGATTATTTCCCAAGCTTACTTCAACTTCCAATAAACCTCTACCATTCAGACATTGCAGTGCGAATTTGTTTTGGCCATAAACCACAACTCTCTGCCAGTGCATTAGAAATTTGGAAAGTTTTAGGTTTATAAACTTTTTTTTCAAAAAAAACCTATTTAATGGTGGTGCTGGTATTAGTAGTGTAAAGTGCTATTTTGAGACTCTTCTGAAAACCTTCCTCCTACATTCCAGAGGCATGTTCTGGTGCTTAAACTAAAGTATTAAGTATGCTCTCCGTGCAGAGATGCTTCCAATGCAATTAACTTATTTTCCAAGTTAAATTCTGAAAACACTTTTGCAAATAATCTACTTCTTCACATAGCTACTACAATGGCAATATAAATTTAGAGGAATATTGTAAACAAATTAAGCTTTTAGAACTCATTCACACATTTATATGGGGAACTCTATGCTACTGACTTTCATGTTTGAAGAACTGTACCTTTTAAACAAATTCTTATTTTTCTGTCTAAAATTCATCTTCACACATTCAAGGACTACATAGTCTAGACTTCTTTTCTTCACGAATTCTTTAAATGCCAAAGTTGTGTCACAAGAGAAATATTTTGAAAAAGCATCCAGCTTTCTGTTCAAACAATTTTCATTTTCCCTGAAACAGTGGTTTCAATGGAAATAAAAAAAAAAGGGCGTTGATAGCATCAGCTGGAATGTTATTCTGATCCGTCGTGCAAAACTAAATTTGGCTGTTATAGTTCCGAAATACCATGATCCTATTAGCAATACTAAGATGAAGGAAATATTACTGAAGGATATGATGAGCTATAATTTGGAGCCATTTTAGTTTAGCTAGCACACCTTTCAAAAACTCATACTTTTTAATGAGCTACTTATGAAAAAAATATTGAATATTCAACGCAGACAGCCTTTGATTTCAGAAGCATTCCAACATGTTGGCTTCCCTTTCAACTCATATGGCAGTCAGACAAACCAGTTTAAAAAAAAAACTAATTAACGGTTAGTCTTCGACATTATATTGGCAAATCCTACACAAAGGCTTTAAAACTGAAAGCACCAGTTGGATGAGTTCTCAACAGCTGGATACCCAGAATGGAAAGTGCTCTGCATTTAGTAGAAAATGTCATGCTCTTGTCTCAATATTTAATCTACATTCGACTTTACAAACCTGCATCATGGTTTTTATTTGGGTTCCTACCATGGCTAATACCTCCTCATCTATGGCACATTCCATCCTGACCAAGCAAAGCTGCTACACGGATAATGGGACATGAGGCGTTTGTATCAGCGCAGATAAAAATCGGTTCTCATCCAGCAGAACATTTATGGACAGGAGTCTCCATTTGACCAATCTAGGATCACAGCATTGTTTGATAACCAAAGAAAAGTTGTCAAAGTCTTTAAGTTCTAACAATACTGACCATTACAGGCAGATTAAAAATGGAATACAGTAGTGCTATAAAGTAATCACACTTGGCACCTAAAATCAATCTACAGCAGCTGGATACATTGCAAACAATTTGTTAAACTGATTCAACTGCAGGGCTTTGTAGCTAGCAACTAATTCTATGGTAATTAAAATGGAAAAATGTTAGACCCTGGAAATGCAGTGTGTGTCATAGTATTAAAGTGCTGTAAAATATCCAAAATCAACAGAAATTGCACCCAAAGACTTCCATGCATTGTACCCAATTAAAACCCTTAGGGGATTGAAAAAAATATGCTGGTGGGAATTTACAATTGGGGAAAATGATCAAGTTAATGGATGGTGATGGTCCAGTAGATATTATATAAACTTTTCCAGAGCAACTTTGATAAAGTGCTATCAGAACAAAGTATATTTATAATGATATAAAGTTAACTATTATGGTGGTTAGGGAACTGGCTGCAATGTATGGAGCCTTGCAGGGCTCTGTATTGGGATAGGTGTGGTTCATCACTTTCCTTAAAATTTAGATTTAGATGAAGGCATTAATAAAAATCAGTCATAACTTTGCAGAGGACATAATGTGTAAATGGGTTGCAAGTTTAGATCAAAGTCAATTTCTTGCAATCCAATTTACCCAAGTTAGGGGATTGGGTTATATATGGCAAATCTAGCTAAATGCAGCATTACGCATTTAGTTTTGGGTAAAAATCCAAAAGCAAAGGGTGGGCCTGGAGAGTCATGAACAATTAAACATCCACAAGCAGAATGACTGGGAAAATAGTCATTTCAGTTGTATTGATAGAATACAATCTAAAACAAAGAACAGCATGGGAGTGAATTTCCTTGGTTTTTCCAGGGTTTTGGCAATCTTGAAACAGCAATGGCAATTTTCTTCAAGGAACTGCATGGGAACACAACTTCCAGTGCATGTGTATCTTTGAACAGCTTCCCTCGAGCTTCCTTGCGATTCCGGAGCCATTCCACAATCTGCCAGTTAGTCACCGCTGGCTTCATTTGAAAATGGTTATCTGTTAGCCACTGCCTCCAAGGATGCGAATTTCCTGTGCTTAACCTGCTAATGAGCACAGTAGGTTATAGCAGTTTCCATTTCACTCAGCAGTGTCAAAATTGGTTAAGGATGGAAGTAAAGAATTTCCAGCAATAAGGCGCCATCTCAGAACCAGGATGTGGGAAGTGTTTGGCTCCTCATGCTGCATGGGTCATGGAACCCAGGTAATCCTGGTCATAAGGCAGCTGGCTTCTGGCATGCAGGAGCTGCTGGTCATCTCTCTCGAATCTTCTCCTGGGCAGCCTGGTCTAACCATATTGGTTGACTTATAACTGTTGTCAAAGACAGTGGAAATTCCTTTAATGAATGGTGCCATAGGATCTTTTATAATGTCTATCTACAAAAACTGATAAGACCTCGGTTTTAACATCTCATCTAAACTTGGCACCCCCCCCCCCCCACCACCGTGTGCACCCTTAGTTTAAAAAAAAAATCAAACCTAATGCAGACTTAACTTTTAAGTATTGAATATAAAAATCTAGACAAAGTATAGATGGTGCTAGATCAAAGAAATCAAACAATGCCATTTTATACATGTAAAAATAACAGCACTGTTTCAAATATGGAATTAGGTACAATACACAAAGCTCAAGTTAGCATTTACAACAGACTGAATAGAGGAAAAAAAAACAGCTTATATTTCCATTAAAGTCAATATTGATGAATGGAGAGAGATTGGCTTAAAAAAATGTTAAGAAGGGAGTCATTAGTTTTGAAGGAGCATTTCATATCTGTATATAGATGTACGTCAATTACATTGCATGTCACAGTGCATTACACTGAGGAATTTCCTTTATTGTTCTTGCCCTCTTTTTCTTCAAGTTTAAAACTGCCCTGCCTCAGATATGCCTATTAGTTGTTCCTCTTCCCTGTAAGTTTATCATTTCAAATCTTCCCCTCTACAGGCCACTTGGCTGATGGGGGCTACAGCATCAGCCAAGAGCTGTCACAAGAAATGCTGTACATTCAAAACAAAAAAAATCAAAAATGATAGCTTCGGTGGCAAGGGCTGAAGGTGGGGCCGGTGGGTGGTGGTGGTAAGCAGTAACAAATTCTTTCCATCTCCTTCACCCCTATAACTTTTCTTATCCTTTGCCTTGACAGTGATATGGTGAACACTCCCAGCTGTATTTCTAAACTGTGACTAATTAAAGCTTGGCCTTAGTTTAACATTCCAGGAACAGGCATTAGCCAATAGATTTCTGATAAATGGAGGCAGCAAAGAAGTATTTGGGGGATTTGTGGTATCAGAAGTGGGCAGAGCATGACAACTCCCAACAGTTCATAAGAAACTTGCAAGTTGTTCGACTGGGCTTTTTAGTTTTGCAGCAGAAATTAGGAATACAGAGAGCCAGCTCCTTCCATGCACTAATGCGGGTATCGGAAACAAATACTCACTGTTCAGCCAGTTAGTTGTTATTTGGTAATGTAGACAACGGTGCATTACATCAGTAGACCAGAATACTTTGGTCAGCAATATTTCAGTTTACACAATTCTTAATAAACAAACAGAAAGCTGCCTTTTGGTTGGGGGGGCAGGGAGAGAAAGAGTGGGTGGAAGAAAGTGATGCAGTAGATGTCTGGAGGCTCATGGACTTCATTATTGGAAAACCCAGGGAAGCACCCCTGTTCTTCGTGACCCAGTAAGGTACCAATTAATAAAAAAAAAACCGACAAGTGGGGGTGGTGAGAAGGAGACCAGGGAAGAGAAAAAGCAAATTATTAAGGCACTCCAGAGCTGCTAATGGTGGAGTGTAGTAATCTACAAACTGTTTGTAAAATTCATTAACTAAAATGCATAGGGGACATTACCAACTGCTCTATAACCAGAAAGAGCTGTCTACTGAAGTTTGTGGTGCACAAAAAATACTGGCATCCTTAAAAAGAAATGCTGTAAATAATTTTGGAAATCTTGTTCTACAGTATGTGAAAATCCAGTGTTTGGGCTCCAACAGAAGGCCATTTAAAAAAAAATTAAGACTTTTGGACTTTTGATTTGTCCCCCCCAATTCTGAAACAAAAAGATGAAAATATTTCTAGCAAGAAATTTAAAAATTGAGTATCAAGATAGCATAGTTCAAATTCCAAATACTCACAGCAGCGGAAACAGGACTTGTGAAAATATTTCCCATCACACGGCACCTCCTCAGCAAAGTATACAATCTTCTTGCAGACGCCACAGTTATTTCCGCCACCAAAGTTCGGCATTCTACAATAAAGAACATACACATTTCTTGCTGAATGGCATTGGCATAGTTTATGTACAATGTTTGAAGCTCAAAAAATCAGCAGCTGGAATTTTACACTCCCCCTGCCCAAAAGAATGGGCAGGGAGGCTCGGGGCACCCTTCCTGACCCATTCCTGCGGCGGCGGGAAATGGCCTGCCCACCCCAAGCCAATCAGGGCCCCTAAATTAGCAAATTAACCGCCACGTAAGGGCCTCCGCCCACCACCACAGGGATTTTACTTTTGGTAGGCAGCCCAGGCTGCAGAAAAGCTGCCCAACAAAAGTAGGCGACTTTCTGATGGGCTCGGGGGGCCCTCCTGATCGGGCACCCTGTACCCAGAGGGCTGCCCCTGATGCCCCAATTGCCCCCAACGCACCACTCATCCCCCCCCCCCCCCCCCCCCCCCCAAAATCAACCCTCCTTGCCTCATCGGGGCCTGACCAATCACCCCTGGCAGGCCCCAAAAACCTATCTTTTTCTGAGGACATCCTTCCCTTCATGTGGAAGCTGGGTTGCAGTCTCAGCAGTGGCCATCACTCCCAGTGACACAGCTGGAACTAAGAGCTGCCAGCCTGCTGATTGGCCAACAACTCCATTAGGCAGGACTTCCTGCCTCAAATGAGGTGGAAGTCCCACCCAAGACCAATAAAAGGGCCTGGGGACTGTAAAATCTGGATTGGATCCCCAGGCGCAGTGGAGGCAGGACTGCCGACTTTTCAGTCGATGGCCTGTTTCTGTCCACCATGCGAAAAATTCCAGCCAGCAGTTGCACTATTATTTTATGAAAATAAAGGATTGATTTATTGCCTTCTCAATAATTCAGGCGAGTAGAATGCACTTCATAACACAAGGCAGTACTGCATCATACAGGCCAGAAAGGTTCTAGGCAACTTGGATGTCAGAGTTAACAGATCTAAGCCAAAGCCATGGTGGGGGTAGCTACAGCAGCTGTGGAAAAAAAAAGGGGGGGGGGGGGTGGAAAAAATAAAATAAAACCATGGTTATCCCATCACTCCTTACCATAAAGAGCAAATGTGTTGGTATGGTGCGCAGACAGGATCAGATTTGGATAGAATACCTCCTTTTAGTAAGAGACTCAGAATTTGATGGAGCGCAGCATCTCAACATTAAAAACAATAGGAGCTAGAGTAGGCTATTTGGCCTTTCAAGCCTGCACTGCCATTTCACCAGATCATGGATGATCCACATCAAAATGCACCTTACTGGACCATCACCATATCCATTAATACCCTGAAAAAACCTAAATCAACCTCTGTCTTGAGGACACTCAATGGCGGAGCACTCACAGCTGTGATACAGAACCTTCTGTAGCACATTTATTTGCTAATTAATGCACAAAGGCAGCAATTTCTTGAAACTCAGGCAAGTGGACGGCAAATTTGCGATAATCCACAACTCTCAAGGCATCTCTTGCCACAAATTACTGCAAGATTTACATTGGGCTGAAATTTATAGCCTGGCCACTGTAATTGCCATTTTTAAAGGGCTTTGAGCCCTACATTTCCTTTTAAATATATACTGATGTAGAATGGAGTTAAACCAATTAATGTTTTTTTTTACTCTTTTCCCACCATCCCCCCCAATAACCATAGAATTAATTACCTGCCCTCTCCAATCCCCAAAACCTTGTGCACCTGGCCCTTCCCACCCCCTACGCCAATGAAATTACTTTGACGCCGCTTCCCCAACCCCCACTGAAAGATTTACCTGCTCCCCCCGCCCAATAGCATTCTGTCTCAGATTCCCGCATGGAGATACAAAGGCATGGGGGTGCCGGCCACTGGCACGAATGGCGGAGATCTGATTAATTTGTTCATTTTAATGGATTTAGATACACGTTAATGGGTGCCCCGTCACTGAGAGCTGGGGGTGGGGGGGGGGGGGGGGGGCGGGAAAAAAAAAAAGAGGAGGGGGGGGGCTGCCATGAGGCCTCGCCACTGCCAATATCGGGCCCAGCCTTCCTGGTGTTACGGCCCATGGTGGGCCTCTGCTGCTGGAGGCATTTTCCCCCCCACCCTGAATGTCTTGTTTGTGGGGGGGGCTGTAAAATTCAGCCCATTAAATGCGGCATTAATTTGCCTGCAAATTGTCTAAGCTCATGATGTGCAAGGTACTAGAGAGCTGCACAATGAAAGCAGTCGAAATGGAGTCATGAGATTTAAAGATTAAAATAACGATCACTTCATGTGTTAAATGAACTAGGTCATCCACACAGTGATCAAGCTCTGGGGCTAATCCCAGTAAGCAATCTCACTTTATTACCAGAGAGTTGTACATTTATCAAAAAACATTCTTGCTTTTTAGGGAATTTTTCATTTAAAAAACCGTCAAGCTATTCACCACCAGACATTAATGATCTTTATTGAAAAGACAGACTCAAAATATAAATGAATGCAAAATAACACCAAGTTAATAGAAGTTTAACAAAGGATAAAAACATTAAATAAACATTTGCTTTTGCAGGTGATGGTCAGTTCATTGAGCTGTAGGTAAGCTGCACGTTGGTGATGGGGAAGGCAGCTGGCTGTGAAGATAAAACGGAATCACACGGTGAGGTGGGGAGTTAGAATATCCTACCCAGCCCACTGTTGGAAGATTCCAAAATACATTAACTACTAAGTTGACATATGATGCAAGACCAGACAAACAAAAATCAAGCTTGAACAGAATTTGCTTCAGGCAAGCATTTTTATGCCATTACTACAAATACTTTGATCCAAGGCTTAAAGGAAAAAAGTTAACTTCATAAAAAAATAAATGTGTTTCACACAATTTTTCAAAAGGCAAGACAGTTCTATTTCCAACTGAACACAATTAGACAACAAACCACAGGGCACAAAAATAGCTGTGATTTAGCATTTCCAGAATCAGGGTTCCAATGGAATAAAAGTTAGAGCATATTGTCATAATTAAACAGATGTCATGAAGGAAAACAACAGAGATCAAACTTTCAGTTGAAAAGAAAAAGCATAAAAGGCTTCTGACTTTGCCCCAGATTTAGATCAGAAACTGGTCCAACTTTGCACAACTGACTTCAAAGAAGAGTAAATTCAGATGAGGTGTAACCTGAACTCATCGGGCTGGATTTTTAATCTGGTTTCGGGATGTGATATCAGGAAAAATTCTGTGTCTCGAGCCTACACTGCGTGGGCTTGACATGCCCACAGCTATTTTCGAACAGTCAGGCCAATTAATGGCCAGGGAGTGAGCTCACTGTCCAATCAAGGACAGGAGAGGCTAGAGGGCCAACGGGAGGCCCTCCAGCAGCGACATACTGACAGCCCCACTAGGCAAGGTGGCAGTTGCCAACACAGAGCAAGAGACCATAGCTGTGGCCCAGCGGCCGTGACCGGTGTGGGGCGGGTTCCTCATAGGATGAGGCAC
Source organism: Heterodontus francisci (assembly GCF_036365525.1). NCBI lineage: Eukaryota > Metazoa > Chordata > Chondrichthyes > Heterodontiformes > Heterodontidae > Heterodontus > Heterodontus francisci. The sequence goes on along the minus strand of NC_090395.1, from coordinate 42,063,045 downwards.
GTTGACCCCCTGCCGCAAGGCCGCCTTGTTGCACTGGCCGTTTGCCAGCTGCTGTGTAGCCCACACGCCAACTGGTAAATCCCAGTCCCTGTGGGTAAGGGGCCAATTGGCTACCCGCTGTTTGTAGGTGGGTAGCTATTCCAAATCCAACCATTTTAAAAATGATTCAAGGTCAGAATTTTAAAAAAATGTAGCCTATCTTGTGCCTGCTAGGCAGGTTAGATTAAAAGATCGGGGCTTTGATGTCATGCAAGTAACACTTTTCATTCCCTACTTTTTGGTCTATTACTGGAGCTCTATCTGACCAAGATCATTAACTTACCACGTCAAATGCAGGGGGCACAATGTCAATATCCTGCTGATTGCAGTTTGGTCTGAAACACTTTGGAGTCCCCTTATTGAAGACGAGTTCAGCTTCAGCACTACAGTTATTCATGCATGATATGCAATTATCTTTTATGTGCAGCCCAAGGCTAAAAATATATTGGGTTTTCTTAATTAAAAAAAGGTACCTCAATGATGAGATTTTTTTGGAACAAATTAAAGTTGTTGTATTCATACTGTTTCGACATCAGCAACAGGCCCCCTCTGGGGGCCATGGATTGCCCCAAAGAAGGGGGGACTCCCCCTGATGCCACTCGACATGAAGAGGCCCGTATGTGGTCATTAATTGGCCACTTAAGGGCCTCAATTGGCCTGGAACAGGAAGGCAGTCCTCAGCCATCCCCACACCAGCACGGGATCCAGGCAACATCGTGAACGACATTCCTTGCCAGTTTGCCCTCCTCCAAGGGCAGAGCAAAATCCTGCCCTAAGTCAACATTTGTTTTTATTCCCCAAGTGCTGGACATACTGATGAAAGGTCACAGACCTGAAACGTTAACTCGCTTTCTCTCCACAAATGCTGCCAGACCTGCTGAGTATTTCCAGCATCCACAGTATTTTGCCTGTACTTCAACATGAGTGAAGGCAAGCCATTCAGCTGCCAGCCTCATTTCTTCACCCTTTGACATAAAAAGTTGTAGAAAAAAAGGTTACTTCATAAATTATGTGGCCTCTTTCTATGTTGTGCTCAATAATGAACACATTTTCCTGTGAAGGTGAATGAATTACTTTAAGCTGTAGAAAACTGAATAAAAAAAAAAATACATTTTATCAAGGCTGTTTTGAGTAACATGCAAAAGCACAGGAATATTAGGGGTCTACTGCAATTTATTAACAGCTTTCTAATTGGGATTTTATATTTAAAATATTTTTAGTACACAACAATCTGAAGCTGAAAAAATGGTAGAAAACAGATTAACCATTAGCCTGGGTGAAAAGTACCTGTACAATAAACAATAACAGTTAAGGCTCTCTATGCCAAGTAGGTCGCACAGGGAAGGGGGGGGGGGGGGGAGAAAAGAGAGCGAGAGAAAAAAAGAGGGGAAAAAGAAAAAATAACACTTAAACACACCATTTTACATCGAAGAGAATGAATCCAAAACCCATGTATGTACTTTAATGAGCTGCCTCTGAAGTGTTTAAAAAGCTGATTTGTAGGTACAACCTGTACAGCTGTTCCTCATATTTCTCTACCCACTCCTGGCACATTTTGGCCGAACTGCCTATACAGTCGAGCTACAGCACATTGCATTATTGCAAAACAGAAGCCGCTTTATGATGCAAAATTTGAAGGGGATGTTTCACATGCCTTTGGCTCTACAATGTCATCTTTATAAAGAGTCAAAATTAAATTTTAAACATCACGCAGGGATCTGCTGTCCCCTTTAAAGAGTAAGGTCCCATTCCCTTGATCCCTCCCCCCCAAAACCCCTCCAGTGGATTTCTTACTGGACTACAGTTCTGCGATGCCAGCAACCATTCATATACACAAATATCAATAAGCTACTTGATCTTGAAAGCCTATTTGCCAATACATCCAAGTTTAGTACGAATCAATGGACATAATTCAGGACTGGGAGCCCAAGCAGTTTCCTTGCCCTAGTCCAGGGCACTAAAACCAAAATGCAATTCTAGCTGGGCTCCTTAACCAGAAATCAAATTGGAGATCTTAGGCTTATATGGGTGCTGCCTTTATCTATTAGGTCAACATCTAGAATTTAACATCTAGCAAATAATCAATAAGTCAGTTAATCTTTACCAGAACATTTCACCAACATGGTGTCAGCAGGACTCCGTTTTCCCTAATTGTGGAGTTCAAAAAAGGCATGCTTCCCATGTGTAACAGTTTTTAAATTGCATCAATGAAAAACTACATTGTTTTAAATTAACTTTTAAAATCATGCCAGTAAAAAATCAATTTGGTCACTGTCCAATTAAAAAAAATAGAACTACACAATTATTTATGACAATTCAAAAAAGTTTAAATGAAATCTGTACACTCAAAACAATCAGCTTCAATTAATGGCATTTAAAATACTTTCCCCAAGCAAAATACCCAGAGATTCCTAGGGCAGGCCCAAATCAGACAGTTGCACCAAGCTATTAGTCCAAGAGGGCAGCATTTTTCTCTTAAACTACACAATGACAGAAATAAGTAACTGACAACTTGCTGTGATTTAGCTACAAGTTGACTATAATGTAGAGCTAGTCAGGCGAGAATTAGAAGGAAATGGAATGTAGCCTCTTAATACTAGAGACTGGAATTTTTCAGCCACTCCACCCATATTCAATCAGCCCTGAAAAGTTTATGATAATAGTGTAGGAGGTATAAAGAAAAAGCAAGAGGTCTTCAATTGAACACAAGATTTGGAAAAAAAACTTCTCTCTCCATTCATAAACAAAACAATTTCAAGATGACAATACTCTTTCAATAATTTACTTGTGCATTCAGGGACTGTCCTAATATTCCTGGCGACTGGACTCTTCAAAAGAAGCAGTGATGCCGGTTAAAGGTAGCACTGGAATCTAAAGACAAATTACAACTGTGTGTTTATATAGTCTTGCAGTAAGAGAAGCTCATATGGCAATACCTTCTCGCCATTCTTTCCCAATATCCTGCCCACTCCCTATTTCATCTACTCTGTAGACCATGCCCTAATTCAGAAAGTGGACAGCTGCCCTGCTCTCAGAATTCTGAGAGACATGGGGGAAATTCTTCAGCCAAAACTTTCCCTTTGTTCCATCCGGCAATGCTCTTGAAAATGGGTTTGGCCAGGAAGAAGTGGGAGAAAAAGTTAAACCACTAAAAGATGATAGTTACTGTGTTCACAGATCACTACTGGGACTCTAACCTGAAAAAAGGCATTTGGCTGTTAAGTGAGAACTTCAAAAAGTAGGAGGACTGAATTACTGATATGTGAAAAAAAAAAAAACTTGACAATTACCATTGGTTTGACTCACTAATATGGTGTATTACTCAGTGATGCTGACCTGGAAGATGCAATTCCTGTTGTGTGCCATTTAAGTTAGTTAAGCAAATTTTAGACAGGACAATGAGCAATATACTGCTCTGGACTTGGAAATTTGATGGAGGCAGGAAGAAAAAAAAAGCACAAGTTGCCAACCCTCATAACCACCCAATGATCCCTGTTGTACATATGTATGGATGCAAAGCAAGAACAGGATAAAGTTCAATTGTAATATCTCCCAAGGCCAACAGCTTGACAAACCCATGGTCATTCTTGAGCCATGTAGAGTTGTCAGAGGACAAATAGCAACAACAAACTGTACCCAAATGAGTTAGTGCCTTTGGTACAGGAGGGATGTGTATGTGTGTGTGTAATATACAAGGAGAAACAACCACTTTATTCAGTACATTAAAACAGATATTCCTATGAGGATACATTTGTAACAAATAAAGCCACAAAATAAACACACCAACAGCAAAATTAATTCCTATCTATTTCTAAAACACAAACCATGACCCAGCAAGAGCTGTTGGGTTCTCACCTTGAAATTCAAATCCCAACCAATGTGCAATCATGGCATTCAGAAGAAATCAGACAGCTCAGACTGAACAAAAGTGGTCGCTCAGGACCTATACTGCTATATCACAGATGATAAAAAAATGTGGATAAAGCAAAGAGAAGATAAAATAGTCAATATATATTGCTTGTTCATCCACTAACATGCCTTTAAGTATCAAACCCATACTGGACACCTCCCTGTAACCATTTCACTTAAATTCAACTAATTGTATCTTCATTTAGGGTTCATGACAGTCAGATACAAGAGGCTGAATTTTACTAGCCCTCCAGTGTCAGGGGGGTCATGGAGAGAGAGCATGGTAAGTTCTTCCGGGAGACGCCTGCCACTGAGAAGGACCCACTGCATTTTAATCGGTGGCAGCAAAGCCTCAGTGCGGCCGCCTGCCACTCAGTGGTGGGGCCTTCATCTGCCGAATAGAATTGGTGCAAATACATGTTAATTAACTTAGCTGGACCAGGCAGCCATCCTACACCGATATTCTAGCCAGTGGCCATATCCCATACCTTCCGATCCCTATTTGGGGATTCAAAGCGAGACGCTGGTGAGGAAGGGTGGGGGTAAAAAGAGTTTAACTTTCAGGTCAGGGAAAAAAAAAGAAACTTATTCCATTGGCTGAAGGGATGGTGGGAAGGGGTTGAAGGGCAAAGATCAAAGTTTGGCAGGGGGGGGGGGGGTGGGTGGAGAAGGAAATAAATTTATTGGCTGATGGGGGGGCTTTGATGTGTACTTTACTGTTTTTATTTAAATTAAAAGGTAATGTTCCCTTTAAAAATTGCCAGTAAGGGCTTGCAGCCCTTTAAAAATGGCATCTGGCACCTTGCTGAGTACAGAGTAGCTGCCCCCCTCGACATTGGGGGCAGCCATTCCGCCCCCTCCATTTAATTGAGGTCCTGCGTGAAATATCGTGGGGGCTCAGTGGGAGCCGCTCCACGCAAGCGGACCACTGACTTCAAAGTGCGCCACCACAATTTGCAGCACGCTAGTAAAATCCAGCCCAAGATATGTAACTTTAAGCTTGTTAGTATGATGCCACACAAGTTTCAAATTATCAAATACCCTCTCAAACATTCACGAAGACACTTAAAATGGCCTTCAGTAGCTTCTCCCCCTATCCCCAAAGGAAAAAGACCTACTTCATTGTCAAAAAATGATGCTACTTTCAGATAAAGAGCTGGAAATACTCAGCAGGGCTGGCAGCATATGTGGAGAGAGAAACAGAGTCAATGTTTCAAGTTAGATATGTTCTGAAGAGTCAGACCCAACTCGAAACGTTAACTGTTCTTCTCTCTCCACAGATGCTGCCATTACAGAGTATTTCCAGCTTTTTGTTTTTATTTCAAATTTTCAGCATCCACAGTACTTTGCTTTGATCATATTTTTGACCTTCTATAAAGCCTTTCAAATGTCTTGGGAATCCAAGGTGACCAAATCCAGACAAGTATTACAAATGTGGTCACACCAGAACTTTATACCATGTCAGATACAATAACATTCCAATTGTCTTTGTGCACAAGTCCAAGGAGACACTGTCAACTCTGAAGCATTGGCAAGACAAATGAATCTTATCAAAAGTAAGAGAAAATAAAACACGCACAAATCATCAATTTGGTCACTGCACACACTTCTGCATCAAAGATAAAAAAGAGACATGGCAACACCCCCTTAAAAAAGACCAACATGAAATGAACCATTGTGGACATTCTGCTAAAAATCCTCTTGAAACTTAGGATGTGAACATTCTTCTTGCAGGATTGCTGTAACAATCATACACATTGAAACTAATATTTGAAGTAACAGAATGCACTTCTGTTTTCTGTACAGATCACGTTCTAAACATGCTGGCTGTAATTTCCCACTTCTGTACTCACCAGCCCACAATTTTGTACCTATTCATTCTCATGGGGTGGGGGGTGGAAAGTGGAGAGGAGAATGGCAACCGAACAGTACAAAATTCTACCATTTCCTCCTTCATATTTCAGACCAAAGGCAGAAAAGTAACCCATTTCAAGGCCCTTGGAGTCATTGCCATCAATGGGGGGGGGGGGAAAAAGTGTAAAATTAATCTATCTTAACTTGCCCTACAATTTCCCCTATACCCTTAAGAACACAGCTACTTCCCTTCCTCTGCAAGGTCTAAACGCCATAGATATTTTGGAGTTGGCACAAGGGTGAGGAGGGTAGGGGGATACCTTGCTTGTAACAAAACAAAAATACAGAAAATGAACAGGTCAATCAGCATTACAAATAAAATATTAGGATAATGTTTCCAGTGTGGATCCTGTTCTGAGCTAACAGTGCAGTAGATCAACACACAATACACCACTCAGAAGAGTGGAGCGAGGGTACGGACCATAGAGCTGGCGGAGACTGCAGAGTTCGGATGGAGAAAGTTCCATGCACCCACTTTTGAAGCAAAAGACAGTCTGTACTGTGATAAAAAGCAAAATACTACTGATGCTGAAAATCTGAAATAAAATCAAAAGCGCTGGGAGTACTCAGCAGGTCAGGCAGCACCGAGAGAGCTAGAATTAATGTTTCAGGTTGATGACTTTTCATCCAAATTCAGTTCTGATGAATGGTCATCGACCTGAAATGTTAACTCCTGTTGCACTCGTCACAGATCCTGCCAGACCTTTTGAGTACTTCCAGCATTTTGTTTTTAATTTCAATCTGCACTGTGACTGACCAGGGGTTAAAATTACATAGGAAAAGCGTTTTCACGAACAGCAACATTATGGGGTAAATTTTAACCCATCTAAACCAATGGGATCCGTCAACTGGCAAAGTGCACTGGTCGGTCATCCATTCTGGCAGGGAAGAGACCCTAATTTCTCCAGCTTCATCTACATTCACCAGACAAGTTGCAAGATGTTAAACATGCAGCTGACCACAGCACAACAGATTGAATATTGGAAGTTAGGTCAGAGCTGCTGACAGCAAGGCAAGTTGGGAGGAAATGACTGCAGAGGAGAGAGGGTTCCCAGGGCAGCATTCACCCAGATTAATTCTTGTAGGCATCCCCATCGTTACCCCGCTCCCCACCCCCCCTCTCCGAGCAGCAACAGCAAAATTCAAGACTTGCCTTTAGAGGACATCTTCTGCTAATTACCCATGGAACTGACTGGAATGTGTACTGCATAGTTCTTACCATAAATGGTAATTGTGGTTCAAGTTATGTCATAGGACTCCATCGCCTGAAGCAGATGGGCACACAGTGGTAGGCCCCTTTTAAAATGAAACTGGCTGCATCACTGTTAGAATTGGTACAGTTACCAACTGTATGTGGAGGCAGTTAACACCAGGCTAGGGAACTCCTCATCAAAATGTCTCAATTCTAAACATCTCCACTTAACCTTCTTTCCTCCAAGGGAGGACAATCCAAGCATCTCTAGTCTCGCCACACAACTGAAGTTACACATCCCTAATAAATCTCCACTGCACCCATTCCAAGGTCTGGACATACTTTCTAAAATATAGTTCCTAGAACTGGATGCAGTGCCCTAGCTGTGGCCAGTTATTTATAAAGGTTTAGCATTCCATGCCTCTAATTAGAAAGCCAATGATCCCAAATACTTTGTAACAGTCTTCTCAACTTGTCTTGCCACCTACAAAGACTTTTGTGTATGTGAACCTCCAGGTCTGTCTGCTCCTGCTTCTGTTACACATTTGTCCATTTCACCAGTCTATGTACTCCTGAAATCTACTACCATCCTTCTCACTGTTTACTACATTTCCAAGCTTTGAAATTGCTCCCAAATCCAGGTCACTAATATATATCAAAAAGGGAAAATGTGGTCCTCATCACAGCCCAGGTGGTCATCACTGTATATCGCTCTCCAGTCTGAAACAGCTATTTACCACAATTCTCTGTTTTCAGTCTCTTCGCCAATTCTATTTCCACACAGCTACTGCCCCATTAATCCCATGGGTTTCCAAGTTTGCCAACAAAGTCTTATGTAGCACTTTATCAAATGCCTCCTGAAAGTTTATGTATACATCAATTGCTCTGCCATACAACCTTCATTAACCCTCTCCATTATATCACTGGCACAATTTGTTTTTAACAAATTTACATTGGCTGTCATTTGTTAACCCTTGTTCTTTCAAGTCACTATTAATTTTGTCCTGGGTTATTATCTCTAAAGGCTTCCTTACTGCTGATGTTAGGCTGACTGGTCAGTTACTGGTTTATTTATTGCCCCTTTTTGGAACAGGGATGTAGTTTCGTAACCCTGCAGTCCTCTGGCACCACTTCGTATCCAAGAGGGACTGAAAGATTGTACTCAAAAGTCTCCACCCTTACTTCTTTCAGCAGCTAAAGTTGTATCCCATCTGGACTGGGAAACTTTTCAGCTCGAGTGTTGCCAGCTACTTAAGTACCTCCTTTATCCTATGAATTTCATCAATTCCCTTACCACGGCATTGGAAGCATCTCTTCAAAAGTCCTCATTTAGTCCCTCAGCCATGCCCTCTGCCTCCACAAGATTTCCTTTTTGTTCCATCATTGGCCCCGTCTTTTATTTGACTACCTTTTTACTCTTTGCATGGTTAGAAAAGACTTTAGATTAGATTAGAGATACAGCACTGAAACAGGCCCTTCGGCCCACCGAGTCTGTGCCGACCATCAACCACCCATTTATACTAATCCTACACTAATCCCATATTCCTACCACATCCCCACCTGTCCCTATGTTTTCCCTACCACCTACCTATACTAGTGACAATTTATAATAGCCAATTTACCTACCAACCTGCAAGTCTTTTGGCTTGTGGGAGGAAACCAGAGCACCCGGAGAAAACCCACACAGACACAGGGAGAACTTGCAAACTCCACACAGGCAGTACCCAGAATTGAACCCGGGTCCCTGGAGCGGTGAGGCTGCAGTGCTAACCACTGTGCCGCCCCATTACCTACTAATCTTTTCTCATACATTCTCTTTGCCCCACTTATTTCCTTTTACAGTTCTCCTCAGCACTCTGTATTCTGCCTGATCCTCTACTGTATCACAAACCTGAAATTTATAAGCCTCCCTTTTTGTTTCATCTCAATCTCCATTTCTTTCCTCATCCTGTGAGCTCTAACTTTGGATGCCTTTATACTATTCAAACTGAAAAATAAGAAAAATTATATTTTGGATCCAAATAAATTCTTTTAATGGTTTTCAAAAGTTCATACCAGGGCTTTGCAAATGCTACGATGCGTTTATATCCTGTACGTGATGTCGAACAGAATTAAAAGATACACAAATAGTAACGTCTATATACCATTTTCTGCGACAACTGTAATCCCGGGAACTCCAAACCAAATCCACTTCAATTTTGCCTCGCAATTTTAATACAACCGTTTCATTACTGCAGTTACTAACAACCACATGGTTTAAGGTTGCCAATTCGAATCATACCGTTAAGCTTCCTATTACGTCTCATCAAAAGTTGGGTTACTCCCCTCCAGCGCAGACAAGTTTGCATAAAGTTATCTCCGAATCTTGCGTTCTACCTAATATGGAAACTGGTCTAAAACGAACAACTCCTGCATGCAGTAGTCCGGCTGCCCACGACTTGGAACGCATTTCTAGTGGATTGCGCTCCCGTTAGGAAAACGCCCAGGGAAAAAAAGAATTGTCACTGGAAAGTTTTGCTTGTGGCTTTGAGAAAGAAAACACGTCGTAACCCTTTCTCCAAACACCTGTTATTTTCACCTGAAATTGACATAGCTGCACTAATGCATTTGTAATTCACAACTCTTGCTTGTCACTTTGGAAATTTACCTGCTGTAATAACTGGAACTGCTTCCTGCGCCCTGAATCCTACTCGCTCCGTGATAAAGCTACTGCGCCTTCAGCACTCAATTTAAGGCGGAACTGTGGCCAAAGACAACGCCTCGTCCCTTTGCACTCAGCACTAAAGATGACGTTATTACTTGTCTGAAGTTTTTAAGACCAAAAACATTTCTTCCTCAGTTTTCAAAACCTGAACTTAAACATTGACAAGATGGTTTATATTTATGTATACATTTTTAATTAAAAGGGTGTAGTATCGACGAGAAAGCACTTGTCAACCCTTCTCTCGTTTGACGAGGAAGAATAAAAACAAGGTGTTATTTTGTTACTGTTTCTCCCATGATTTATGTGCTTGCTTCAACATCCAGTGAGAAGATTTTTTTCCACACAATAATTATGCCTTTAAAAAAAAATAAGTTCACCATTTGTCTCATATCAATCTTGTTCACAGACCCAGGATTTTATGCCCTACACCTCTGACACTCGCCTCCTTTGAGCACCCTCAATCTTTTCCAGCCTCAAACTTGCCACTTAAAATTCTTCAGCAGTCCCCTCCCGTCCACAAGCCCCACCCAGGATTTCTCCAACATATTCTCCTTCCTTTTCTCCTTCACCCTCTGCAATTCCTCATAATCCATGATTTCATTCTCCACCACACTCCCTTCCCTGAATTCACCATCCTCTTTATTCCCTCTCCCCTGCCTCTTCACTTACATTCCCAAACAGTTCAAAACAGCATCAAGTCAAAAAATACAAACATTTCAAAGGTGATCAGTTTCCTTCTATACAATCATGAGTTGCCTCACAACTCTTCCATTTCATTGTCATGCCATATACATTTTTACATTTACAGCACACAAAATTTTCCCGATACAGTTCGAGGGGTTTCCCATGGATCCAGCCCCTCAGTTCAGCTTGGTGGGGGGACCTTACACTGAGGTCTTTCCCCATTGAGCCTTTGCTGCGGCTGCCCCAAGCTTTAGTGCGTCCCTCAGCACGTAGTTCTGGACCTTGGAATGTGCCAGTCTGCAACATTCGGTGGTGGACAACTCTTTGCGCTGAAAGACCAGCAAGTTTCGGGCAGACCAAAGGGCATCTGTCACCAAATTGATAGTCCTCCAGCAGCAGTTGATGTTTGTCTCGGTGTGCGTCCCTGGGAACAGCCCGTAGAGCACAGACTCCTGTGTTACAGAGCTGCTTGGGCTGAACCTCGACAAAAACCACTGCATCTCTTTCCACACCTGCTTTGCAAAGACACATTCCAGGAGGAGGTGGGCAACCGTCTCTTCCCCACCACAGCCACCGCGGGGGCATTGCGCGGAGGGAGCGAGACTTCGGGCGTGCATGAAGGATCTGACGGGGAGGGCCCTTCTCACCACCAGCCAAGCTACATCTTGGTGCTTGTTTGAAAGTTCTGGTGATGAGGCATTCCGCCAAATGACTTTATCAGTCTGCTCGGGGAACCATCCGACAGGATCCCCCGTCTCCTTTTCCCGTAGGGCATTGAGGACATTCCATGCAGACCACTGCCTGATGGACCGGTGGTCAAAGATGTTTTCCCACAGAAACTGCTCCACGAAGGATAGGTGGTACGGCACGGTCCAACTGCATGGAGCGTTCCACGGCAATGTGACCAGGCCCATCCTTCACAACACCGGGGACAGATAGAACCTCAGCACGTAGTGACACTTGGAGTTTGCGTACTGGAGATCTACACACAGCTTGATGCAGCCGCACACGAAGGTGGTCATCAGGATGAGGGCCACGTTGGGTACGTTTTTCCCGCCCTTATCCAGAGATTTGAACATCGTGTCCCTCCTGACCCGGTCCATTTTAGATCCCCAGATGAAGCGGAAAATGGCTCGGGTGACCGCCACAGCGCAGGAGTGGGGTATGGGCCAGACCTGCGCCACGTACAGCAACAACGTGAGCGCCTCACACCTGATGACCAGGTTCTTACCCACAATGGAGAGAGATCGCTGCCCCCACATGCTCAACTTTTGTTGTACCTTGGCTACTCGCTCCTCCCAGGTTTTGGTGCACGCCCCGGCCCTTCCGAACCATATCCCCAGCAGCTTCAGGTAATCTGACCTGACGGTGAAGGGGACAAAGGATCGGTCAGCCCAGTTCCCAAAGAACACGGTCTATCGCTTGCCGTGGTTAACTTTGGCTCCCGAGGCCAGTTCGAACTGGTCGCAGATGCTCATCAGTCTGCGCACGGACAGCGGATCCGAGCAGAAGATGGCGACGTCATCCATGTACAGGGAGGTTTTAACCTGAGTGCCTCCACTGCCTGGGATTGTCACACCTCTTATGCTCGCATCCTTCCTAATAGACTCAGCAAAGGGTTCAATACAGCAAACAAACAGGACCGGGGAGAGAGGACAGCCCTGTCTGACTCCAGATTGGATCGGGAAACTTTCCAATTCCCACCCGTTGATTGAGACTGCGCTACTGATGTTTGTGTCGAGCAGTTTGATCCAATTGCAGATTCCCCCCCCAAACCCCATTTTGGAAAGCACGTCCATCATGTAGGTGTGCGATATCCTGTCAAAAGCCTTCTCCTGGTCCAGGCTGATGAGGCAGGTGTCCACCCTCCTGTCCCGTACATAGGCGATCATATCCCTGAGTAGCGCGAGACTATCAGAGATCTTCCTGCCGGGTACAGTGCAGGTCTGATCCAGGTGAATCACCAACTCCAGAGCAGACTTGACTCGACTGGCTATGACTTTGGACAGAATCTTGTGGTCAACATTAAGCAGTGAGATGGGCCGCCAATTTCTGATTTCTGCCCTCTCCCCCTTCCGCTTGTAAATGAGTGTGATGATGCCTTTCCTCATGGATTCTGACCTGCTGCCGGCCAGGAGCATACTCTCGTATACTTCCAGCAGCTCCGGGCCGACCCAGTCCCACAGGGCCGAGTACAACTCAACCGGTAAGCCGTCGCTTCCGGGAGTTTTACTCGTCTCGAAGGACTCGACGGCCTTTGTCAGCGGCTTGTCCAGTCCCTCCCTCCTGCTGTCATCTAAGACCTCTGTGATAGATGACAGGAAGGACTGGGAGGCTCCCCTGCCTCTTCACTCTCACCTCCAAAAATAAATGCAGGAGATTCATGAATCCCCATGTCACCAAGATTGTGACCACACATTAGTTACTTCTACTTTTACCATCAAGCTAACTCTCACTCTCTGGCCTAGTTCTGAACCCACGTCTCTCAATAGCTTCCTTGCCATTTCCCCTAATGCTCTTTGAGCTCACCTCAGCCATGAGATGCAATTCCTAGTCCTTTCACCCTTGTGCCTGAAAACTTCTGCTCGCTCAAATTCTCTTTCTCACTTCCATGCTAGCTGACATTGTTCCATCTCCTCAGATACTGCCGCACACCCCTTTCAAAGCTAGCACCAACCATCATCTCAAATAATCCACCCTGAATCCTGTTACCAAGCATTCTCCAACATTCTTTTCCTCTCCAAACCCTTGAACATGTTGTCACCTTCCAAATTTTTACCCATCATTCCTACAATTTGTTAGAATGAAAAGAAAGAATCTCCTCATTTACATGTCGAGTCTAGGTGACATTATCTGCAGACAGGGGGTTAGTTCCCACATACTTGTTAATGATGCCCAGCTTTAATTCTCCACCAGCTCTCGTGACCTCTTCACTGCCTCTGTGTTGTCAGACTCCTTCTCTGATTTCCAGTCTTGGATGAGCTGCTATTTCCACCAATAAAACATTTGGAAGACCAAAACTACGGGCTGAATTTTCAGGGTCTTCTGAAGATGGGAATAGAAGCAGGGGGAATGGCCCTGAAAATACTGGCACCAGGTGGTGTTCCAATTTCAAGGCACCAATCCTAGCGCTGGCAATAATGCTTGGGGGGAGGGTAGGAATCCAATTCAGGCCAATTAACATAGTTTAAAAGCTCATTAGGAGCTTTTAGGGGTTGCAGTTCTGATTTTTAAAGTGTTGGACAGGTTGCCCGTGCTTTCAGAAACTGACCAGCTGAAGGCAGGGGATACAGAGTGGGGAGCCAGTCATGGCTGCCCCAGGGCATCACCCCAACAAAAGAGTCAGCAGGGCAAAGGGGGTGTGGGTACTTGGTAAGGGGGTGAACTTGATGCTGCACAGGTTGCAGGAAGAGTGGGCACTCAGTGCCCAGGCTTTGAATTGGGTTGGTACTTCCCAGCATCATGGGGGCAGAAGAGCAGGGGGCAAGACTGCCAAGGACAAGAACCTGCCCAGAAGGAAGGCTCCAGCTGGCAATGGGGGTACAACTATCAGATTTTGGGCCCCGGGGCGATGAGGGGCAACACCCTTTGCATCAGGAGGGCACAGAAGAGGAAAGGGGGGGGGCAGGAAAGCAACAGGGGCCAAACCCTCAACACAGGATCAACTGCCAAAGACAGAGTTACCTGGAGATGTCCAAGAACCAGTGCCACTGGAGACTGCATCTCTCCAGGTAGATGGGCACAGACATCTGCACCCTCATTGCCGAAGACCTCACACCTCGCAGCACTGGTTGCCAAGCCCTGCCAGTGCCATCAAAGCCATTGCGCCCTTGAACTTCTTCGCTTCTGGATCCTTCCAAGGATCAGCTGCGGAACTTAGTGGCATCTCAAAAACGCTGCACACCACTGCATCTCACTGGTCACTGATGCCCTCTCTGCCAGAGCAAGACAGCACATTCATTTAACACACATACGGATTCACAGTGACAGAGGACATTGGGTTTCACTACCATCGCTGGATTCCCCCAAGTGCAGGGCATCATTGATTGCATTCATGGCACCATCAAGGCACCCAGAGACCGGCCAGTGCAATCCATTAACAGGAAGGGCTTCCACTCCCTCAGCATCCAGCTGGTCTGCAACCACATTCCTCCATGAATACACTCGCTTTCCTGGCAGCTTCCATGACTACTTCATCTTCTGCCAGTCCAGGCTGCCTCAGATCTTCACCCTGATCCCCAAAGTGTGTGGATGGCTCCAAATGGACAAGGGAAATCCCTTGAACAGAAATTACTGGTCCCTCTATGGGAGCCCCAGACAGAGGCACAGATGTGATACAACCAATGCCACCTGCTCAGCAGGACAACCATTGAGCAGGCCAGTGGGTTTCTGAAGATGCAATTCTGGTGCCTAAACTGGTCTCGGTCATTACAGTAGTCTGCTGTGCTCTCCATATCATGGCCCTCCTGAGAGGTGTGGGCTTTGAGGATGGTGAGGCCCTGGAAGGTGACAGTTCATCAGGTGAGGAGCAGGAGATAAGAGAGGAGGTGGAAAAGGAGGCAGAGGGAGATGATGCTGAACAGAGTGGTGCCGCTGCTGCACGACAAGGTTGGCTCCTCTTTCCACCTCCTGGAAGAGAACCTCCCTCCTCTCCCTCAAGGCCTCCAGCATTAGATTCAGGTTGGCATTGATGAAGCGAGGGCCTGTCCTGCCTCTGGCTCCCCTGTGACATCTCGCTTCCCTCTGGTGCAGTGGAAGGCTTTGGCACAAAACAGAGATCTCTCCCTCAGGACAACCAGCAGCCTCAGTGATGGCTGTCGTGAGGTATTTAAATGAGTCCCACACTTCATCTGACCCACCTCCATTCCTGCCACCACTGACTCTAAGTGGACAGTAAACCCATCTCCATATCAATTAAGGGCTCACTCCCATGAAAATCTGAACTTTTATCAGTTTCCCACCGGAGGCAGGTTTTTGACCTACAAACACACCCGGCTCCTGTTTCCCACATCCATGGCGAAAAGTCAGTCCTAGGTTTTTTGCCCTTGTCACCAACTCAGTACCCTTGTCACCTATTTCATCCATCTTTCCAGTTACGTGTGTGGATGAAGCAGGTTATTTGAAACATTGGGGTTCTGTTTAATCCTGAGCTGAGCTTCTGACTTTATCATAAAAGCAAATAAACACCTTTTCCCACCTCCATAGCATCACTCACCTCCATTCCTACTTCAACCCAACTGCTGATAAACCCTGATCCATGCCTTTGGGATCTCCATTTTGGATTGTTCCAATGCTCTTCTAATCAGCCTCTCATTCCTTATATTCCATAGGCTTCAGCTCATCTAAAACTCTGCTGCCTATGTCCTGCATAAAAATCCACACACCAATTGCCCCTGTCCTCGCCAATCTGCGTGGGCTCCCAGTCCCTCAACTCAAATTAAAAATTCTTATCCTCATGTTTAGATTTCTTTATGGCCTCACCTCTCCCTATCCCTTTAATCTCCTCCAGCACTAAAACCTTCCCTCCCACCCCAAGCTCTTCATTCTTTGACTAAGGCCTTGTATGCACCCTCCACCCTTCACCCCACAATTGGTGTTCGTGCCTTTAGCCACCCAGGCCTCAAAGTTTGGAAATCCCTCCCTGAACCTCTTCACTTCTCTATCTCCTCCTTTTGAGATCCTGCCAAAAACCCAAATTTCTCCAAAATAATATTTCTGTCCTTGGCTCAGCATTCATTTTTTAATTATCCCTCTGTGAAGTGCTTTGGGACATATTTCTACATTAAAGGTGCTATTTGATGCAAGTTGTTGTTGTTTTACATTACTGGTCTACTGGTACCTATTAAAGTGAAAGTTTTGATATCTGGGGTGAAGCTTTAACATATTCAGTGAAATTCATCTGTGGGCCAGGCAAATGACAATTAGTACATTGTGCCAGCCAGTTATCATTTGAAATCTGGCTCCAGTGCTGCAGTTGCTAAAGAAAAAGCTTATGATGCTCTTTTATTCTCATCCAGCAGTGTATACTCTACTGCAAATCTGAAACAGTATTACTTCTTTCTTGTTTTGCCTCCGGATAGTTTACTAATGTTCTTATAATGATGCATGTGAAAAGGTCAAGAGAGTGAACTCTGGACCATAAATCTTTGCTAACAAACCAATATTGTTCTCTAACATTTATTACCTTGTATAGCCCACTAAATTACTTCTAGTAACATAACCTTATAGAGCTATGTAGAGTGCAGTGCTGTCCAATACTTTAGCCACCAGCCACATGAGGATAATGGGGAATCCAGTTGTGATAGCTCACGTTTTTGATTGGTAGATAAAAATGTGTAATAGACACGGTTATTGTGCATGTGATCTCAATATTGCATATTTGCATAGTGTAAATATGTGTAATTTACCCTTTCTTGAGTGTGCAAGTGTTTTTTTGATCATTGTGAATGCTTTATCTCCTTAGTTACTGAATGGTGGTAGATGTTTGTTAAGTAAATGTACATGTGAAGTACACATATTTGTATTGTGAGTATACATAAGATGTTCCTGACTAAAATTAGTGCTCGTAGCTAAATGGTGTCCCCATAGCCACACCTGTGGCTAGTTTGGAATTTGTATTGGAAACATTTCATCCATGCAACACTATCTGTTAAACATCCCATGGACAATTTACTCGACACAGCTTCCAAATAGTGTCAAAATTGGATGTATTGCATACAGAGGAAAAGATCTTGTTAATCATTTGCTCCAAGTTTGTGTCTTCCTCCATAGCCTCTCTGCTGTCTGAATTTGACTGCACTCGATGAGGATGTAAAAGTGTAAATGAATAACTATCAGGAGCCTCTGTATTCAAATGTCTTCTAATAGCAGGATGTGCAGTCAAGGGCAAACTGCTTCCAGAAAAACCTGGTGCTACTGATTCCAGAGTTATAGTTTATATGCTATGAGATATAAATTCGTCTTTTGTGCGAACAAAAAATGAGCATGAGCAAATCAGTCTTAAGGGGCGGGCTGCTATTGTCAATAGTCTTTTTATTTGGCTTTTGAATCAAAAATGGTTTTCCTGCTTCTCTATTTGGTTCAGAATGCTGTTATTCCTTTACACTTGGTGATGGAGACCATATTCAGTACAGTGCCACTCTGCTCCCTTTTGTGATATGGCTTATTTGGATGCAGATTAGGTGATATAGCTATAAGTCCCTTTGATAACTGCTGAAATAATTAATCTGACCCTTCTCTGAACTACAGATATCAGTTTACCTACCACAGAGCAAGAACCATATCTCCCCTGACTGCACAAATACTCCATCCCACCAAGAATAAGGAGAAACCAGC
The DNA here is from genome assembly GCF_036365525.1 of Heterodontus francisci. NCBI lineage: Eukaryota > Metazoa > Chordata > Chondrichthyes > Heterodontiformes > Heterodontidae > Heterodontus > Heterodontus francisci. The sequence continues at coordinate 42,045,268 of NC_090395.1, read as the reverse complement.
TGATTCAGCACTCTCTTCCTGTTCCCATACCATCAGTCTTCATGCTCACACTTACTTTTCTGTCTCTCCATCTATCACTAGGCAAAATTATTCTGCCTCTTACTGGTTATCTCCGAGATATACTGAATGGACACCCAAACCTTTGCTTGGAGTCCTGCTGCCATCCCAGCCATGGCACAGCAACATGAAGATATTCACAAAAAAGGAGAAGACCATAGTATTAAAATATATCAACTTTTGGTGGCGAAAGTTAATTTCAGCAGTCATGAATACTCACCTGAAGCTGCCAGTTTTAATATTTGATAGGGTTGATTTTAACACTGTCGGGCAGACAGAAACAAGACATTAGTAGCCCTAAATTTGGAGTTATGCACTTACTGCCCAATGATGCCAATATCTACTCCCAGCTGGTGTCGGTAACATTGGACATATTAGGTGTGAATTTGGTGAGATTCCCAAGGTAGGTCAGGAATGTCTCCAGCCACCCACCCACCACCAACCCCCCCAAATTGCCACCAAAACTTAACTGGCACTGGCAGAAGACATTCCCTGTTCGTGTTCTGATGAAAGATCATCAAAATGAAACATTAACTCTGTTGCTCTCTCCCTGGATGCTGCCACACCTTCTCAGTATTTCCAGTATTTTCTGCTTTTATTTCAGGTAGAAGTACCTGCCTTGCCCCCATGCTCCCCCTGCCCACTGGAATATTCTCTACTTTTGTTAATGGGGTCAAAACCCAGGGGATGGAGTTGTACACCACAACTGTGCCACGGTTTGGTCTGTGTTAAATGGTGTGACGTATTCCACAGGAGCAGCGACAAAATAAAAATGGCACTCAAATCCACCAAGTTAATCATAAACCAAAGTTTAGGAAAAAGACACCACATTTATTTGCCAAACATTTTATCACACAAGAATATAGCCTAAAAATAAATGCTCACAATATCAGTAGACAAATACATTAGTGTAACATTCCTTTGCTTGTGTTTTTAGTGGATGTGTTAATCCATTTAAAACAAAAGCCTCTATTAAAATAACAGAGCAATGGCATATAATTTGTTTAAGTGTTCATGCACTAGGATCACCAACAGTAAGCTCATTCCCAAAAGAACATTCTGATAACTTCAGAATACCAGAATGTCATGAGAGAAATCTTAAATATGAAAAACAAAAGTTTCCATTGGTAGTGGATAATGTAAATTAATTCACTTTCATAGATTGAAACTAGTTGATTTCAACCTACGGGTTACCTAAATTATTTTGAACATGCAACTTATTAAGTACAGTATCATAAAGGTCAACATTACATTCTTTGGCCCATGAGTCTTCAATCAATGTAATGAGTTGGTAGGCTTGACCTTTATACTTGGCTCAAACAAGTCATAAAGACACATTGTCAATGAGAATATATCACATGCTCTTGCACAATTTCAGTCTTCAATAGCATCTCTCTGTAATTTGTGATTTATGTCACAATATTCAAGGCATTTTCCCCCTCCCTTATGCAAAAGCATGTAACACTAACTTTTCCCTTTGTGTTTACCACTGATTTCTCTGGTGATTGTGTTGTTGCATGTCAGATTACCAATTTAACCCTTTCTACAGCTATACTTCATTTAAGTATAAGCGATTTATTTTATATTAATATAACTGTTAAATGGTGGTAACATAACTTAGTAGTGGACAAATTAGGTAATGTGTTCCTCCCCTCCTTCCCTCCTCTACTCCATTGCAGCTACTAATATTTTTTCAGCTACATTGCTAGAAAGAGGATAGTGCTGGAGACAACATCAAAAGAATTCAGAAAGTGAACATTTTACTTTAAAAATAGTGATAACATGTAGGCCTTGGTAAACCCCATGACAATGTGGATTTCAACTCCCAAAAGGGATATGATAAAGTTCCATACAAAAGTCTATCAGTTATTTTGAAAGCTGTGAGGATGCAGTGTAAAAGTTGTGAAATTAACATAAGGGTAGTAAACAATGATTATTGATTGGAAAAGTGCTTTGCAGTGAGGTGGGGTGAAGTATCCTTTGCTCCATGGCTTGGTGTCGGGATAACAACATTTTCCAATTTATATCAACAATGTGGATTCAGAATGTCACCCACATGATCATAATTGCAAATTTGCAAACTGTAAACAGGAGTCAAATTGCAGATGGTGGCCTAGAAATTAAAGAATGAGTTTAACAAAGTTTGTGATCAACACTTGGAGTCAACTTCCAGATGCAGAAGTAAGGTAAAAATACTGGAATCATTTAAGAAACAATTAGATGTTATAATGGGAGGACTGTAAGGTCTTCTGGAAGGATATGAGGCAAATATTTTTCCTTATTCATGAGTATCTTTTGACAGCAACCCTAACTTTCAGTGGTGAGCTTCATTGACAATTAATACATAAATGCAGCAATTTTATGAAACTGACAGGGAGGTTGAGAGTGAGTTGGCATATTCTCAAGGCTAACAGTGGCGTGGTATAAATCGTCCAGCAGCTTGTGGCGATTAGCAATTATCTCTTCCTATCCACAGTTTGCTCAGTGATTTATACATTAATAACAGCGACTATCATTAAATTGCTGATATGTTTGCAGCAAAGTCTAAGGCCAATATATATTCTTGATTAATTTTGTTTCTATGAACTGTTTTATTTTTAATCCCATGATGCCAGCACTTCATTAATAGTAAAAAGTAGATAGAGATCAAGATTTCCAAAATAATAAAACTAAAAGAAAATGTTGGAAATTCTCCACATTAGCTGAAAGGGGAAGATAGATTAATGTTTTGTTATAACCTTTCATCTAAGGTGATACACGGCAAAAAGGGTTGATTGCATGAAACAATGAGAGCAGTGGTCAGAAACGGATTGGATGTCACAGAGATATCACTGATCATCAGGAAATCCAAATTGGAGAAATTTCTGTTGGACATCATGAGGAATGAGTCAGAGCCAAAGGCAAGACCTGAGGAAAATAATGGCCTGGGTTTTGTGGCAGTAATGATGGCAAATCTGTCAGTATTCGCGATCATTACTCCTCTGAAACTGATAGCAACTTCTGGAGTTCGCACATGCACAGTTACCAGTAAACCAGAAGTTGTTGTCAGTGATTCTATGTTTCATTGAGGCACTCTCAGACTACAAACTATTAGAAATCACTGAACTGATGTGAACTTGCACTTTTACTGTATTAGTCTCAGGTAAAAAACCTTGAAAAAGTTAGACCATGTTGAATGAGGTGTAATTGGGTTTTTAACAGCGTAGTAAGTTTGTAGTTACTGCTGGAAAACCCCTCTGCCCCCAAGAAACTAATCTTGTATTTGTGGAATGTCAAATTTCTCCATTATGATAAAAAAATCCATTTATTTTTAAAAGTTATTTTATTTTTTAAAGTTTGTTTATGATATTTCAGCTTTTACCTTAATGTCCCAATTATATATTTTGCTCCTTGGAAAATGATATTAAAACTTATAGGATATTCAATGCATTTTACTTCCTTGTTAGCTGTCTGTGAGAATACTTCAGTGTGATTGTTTGCTGCTGCTTGGCGACATCTCTGTTGCTTGACGTCTGGAGATCCCCTTGACTTGGCACCAGATTGAAAGGGATATCAGGAAAGGATAAATCTGTGCTACAGAGATTGCTAGATCTCTGTGGACAGCTTTCTTCGAGGTCAGTGGCAAGCACTGCTGCTTATACACTGACTGCAAAATTCGGGCCAATATGACTGTGAAAATGGGCTTTACAGATAGTTCATTAAATTCACTGGGTCCTGGTGACTTCTTTGAAATTATTTATGTGTGTATCCTTTTCAAATCAGTGAGACTGCCTGGAGCTTTTGAAGTGAATCAGTGGCCAAGGAAACAAAACAGATTCATTGTATGAAAATTAGTTATGTTATAGTTTAACATGCCAGCTGGGAATTACTTATTATTTCCTATTGCAATGGAGAATTAGCTAAGCTTAACTATTATAAAACAAAATTTTGTGTTACTGCCATATTTGCTTGTTTTCTAAATGTTTGATAAGCTTTAATAATGGCAATTAAGCTAAAGACAAAGTCTGACATAGTGTTATTCATCTATTACATGGATGATCCTGCAAAGACATAGTACGGAACCAATAGATGCAATAATCAGAAAACGTTTCTCTGTTTGTTAACTGGACATGCTCCAAATTTTTACCTCTAAGAAACTGCAAACATTGGAATCTTGAACTACAGTTCATGTATAAGAGTAATCTGCAACATAGAAGCTAAAACTATCCAGAATTGAAAAGAAAATTAAACTAAAAGCATAACAAAGGCAGACCGATGGATCACAGAGCTTTCACTGGTGGCAGGCTTCATGTACAAGGTGTTGCAGATGGCATCCATATAAGCAACAATATTCATTATATCTAAGGCCTGTATGGAATGAAAGGATTTGTACTCAATTAATATTAAGCTACTACCTGGCCACAGAAATATCATTGTTGCATTAATTGCCTTTATCTAGACTACGGGCTGGATTTTACCAAGCCCTCGATGTCAGGATCCATGGCAGAGGGGTGGGGGGGCCTGAAGATGAGTCTGGAAGAGGCCTGCCATGGACCTTGATGCGGGAGAGCCCAGCCTGATTCTCCCAGCACCAGCGAGGCTCCGTGATGGCCTGCCCCGCCACTGGGCGATGGGACCCTGCTTAACAAATGTAAACGAAGGGAATGAATAAATTAAAATATCCTCACCTACAATCTTGAAGGCCCGTCACAACCTTCAGCGTGGTGGCCGGCACTCCCACGCCTTCAATTCCCTGTCCAGGGAAAGGCGGCATGACACTGTTGGGGGGCGGGGGTGTGGAGGAGCTAGTGTTTTCTGTGGGTGTTGGGAGATAGGGTCAAATAAATGTACTGAGTCTAGGGGATGGTGGAAAGGGGTGAACTCTAAATTTTGTGCAGTCTGGATTGGGGGGGTGGGGGAAGTCACAAATATAAAGGTAAGTTTTTTGGGGGAGGGAAGGGCAAATAATTAATGTAATTGTTATTGGGGGATTGGGAAAGAGGAGTTTCAAATTTATTGGATAAATTTGGGGGATACTTCTTTAAAAATTTAATGTGCCAGCAGGGCTGACTGCCCTTTAAAAATGGCACCAAAGCACAGGCAGCTGGGAACTGACAGCTTGCCCCCTCCACATGATTGGAGGGGACGGGCCGCCCGGCTAGTTAAATGAACCACTGCGCGTGAGATAGCAGCAACTCGTCGGCGTGCTGCCCACGCAGGCGAGCCGCCATTTTCTGAGCTCACTGCCGAGATCAGCGGCAGGCTCTTAAAATCCAGCCCGACATTTTTGGGAAAACAGATACTCAGAGGATGGATCTATGATACCTGAGCTAACCTCCCCACCTGTGGCTGTTAACTCCATGAGAAACCTCCAACAGCCGAAGGTGACATTTGTAGGAAGACTGAACATCTGTTTGCTGTTCTAGAGCCACTGAAAAATTCAGTAAAAATGGTAAAGTCATTTAACAAAAATTCAAAAATAATGTGAGAAAGCATGACAGTTTTGGTACCATGGAAGAATGTTTGCAAAAGAGCAATGGTTACGCGCAAAGTCTGAAATGGTTGTTCCTGAAGCCCTGAGAGTTCTTAACTTAGGTTTGTGCCATATTTGGTCTCAGTAGTGCCCTTGTCTCCATTGTGTCATTGTGGTCAACTTCATTCCAACTACAACTGCCTTTTTAATGTCCAGCTGCTGTCTCAGTGGACTTCCTGATCCCTAACCAGGTGTGTTAGATATCACATTCCTTGTGTAAGCTTTTACTATGCCTATAGTCTATTCAGAGTGGAAAGCACAAATGACACAGCAGAAATAGAGGGTAACCAAGGGGCTAATAAGAGTGAGTAACTTACAGTAATAATTAATGTCAGCGGAGAAAAAGTGTTGGAGAAACTTCAGGGTTTAAAAGCTGACAAATCCTCAGGACCTGATGGCCTACATTCTAAGGATCTAAAAGAGGTAGCTGTAGAGATAGTGGATGCACTGGCTATGATTTTCTAAAATATCCTAGATTCTAGAACGGTCCACGCGGATTGGATGTTCGCAAATGTAACACTGTGTTATGCAGGCCCCCACCTGCCAAGAATGAGGCACATTAATTTCACCACATGGACATTAGAAGACCTGTGACAAGGGGTTACCAGGCCCCTGGCTGGAAAGACATTTTTGTATATTAACAGACAGTATTGGAACAAAGGAGCTATCCCCTGCTCCAAAACAATCCACAAACAGACCTGGTCAAACCAGTTTGTCACATGACTAACCTGCTTGGCAGTTTGGCTTTTATTCTGAATTGTACAGTTTGAACAGAAAGCAGAATGCTCCTGGACTGAAGCAGATCTCCTCTCCTGTCAGCTCCCATCTCTTTCTTATGGAACTGAATCCACTGAAGACATGTGAACTCCAAAAGAGAAAAGTCTCCTACAGTAAACAAGGGTTAAGAAGAATACTGGGCCCCAACAAAAAGCAAGAACGACCTACAATCAAGGACTCTAAAGTGATCTCAAAGAACCGTAACAGCAACTCATCCGATATTGCCTCAAACCCTACCACTTTATTTTTCTTCTGCTCTTTTCTGTCTCTATTTGCATGTGTATATTGTGCATGCATTCTAGCGTGGGCGTGTTGTGTATCCATAGGTGTCAACTGAATTAGAATTTAAGTTTAATAAATTTCAATCTTTCTTCTTTAAACCTCAGAAAACCTGTGCGTGTGTACTGGTTTCTTTGCCTTATAATTGGAAAGCAGTGAACAAGGATTCACCAAGGGGGAGCTAAAAACACAGTGGGCTGAATTTTACTGGCCCCTCAATGCCGCGGGTCATGGCGCGAGGACCAGTAAAATGCTGCAGGGAGAGGCCCGCCTCGACCCGTGACATCGAGATAGGTCCACTGCATTTTACCAGCAGAGGCGGGACCTCAGTGCGCCCCCTCCACCGTATGGCAGTGGCACCACAATTAGCATATGGTAATGCTTACTTACCTGTGCTGATTATGCAGTCCACTGCCTCTCCACCGACACTGCAGGATTTTTCATTGAACAGGCGGCCGTCACGTGCCGTCCCGTTCACAATCTGAAAAGCCGGCGGGTCCTCACTCTCCATTACGAAAGGGAGGAGGGAGGGGGGATACACAGGGGTCTAACTCTGCATTTTTTAAGGGAGGAGGGAGGGTGGGATACACATGGGTCTAACTCTGCATTCTGGAAGGGGGGTGGGATACACATGGGTCTAACTCTGCATTCTTTAAGGGAGGAGGGAGGGTGGGATACACATGGGTCTAACTCTGCATTCTTTAAGAGAGGAGGAAGGGGATACACAGGGGTCCTCACTCTGCATTCTTAAAGGGGGAGGGAGGGTGGGATACACATGGGTCTAACTCTGCATTCTTTAAGGGAGGAGGAAGGGGATACACAGGGGTCTAACTGTGCATTCTTAAAGGGGGAGGGAGGAGGAATACACAGGGGTCTCCCTCTGCATTCTGAAAGGAGGGGGGTCTGGGATTACTGGAGGGAAAACTGTGCTGGCATGAAGGGAGGTATCATGTACCATCCCTCTGTTAACATTGTACACTCTGTGTTAGTGAGGGGGCAATGGCACACTAGGCAACCTGTGTGTGGGGAGGGTGCCAGAAAGGGCAGGAGCATTAAGGTTTTATGGATGGTGGGAGCAATCGATTCAGCTGATAGGATCTTGATGTGGTCATGCTGTGCCACTCTGAGTGTTGGCCAAGATGGGCAATGCCATGTCACTACACATAGTTGATCCAGGAAAGCAGCTGATGTACCCGTCAACACCACTCCATGTCCTGTTAGGAACCATCGAATACATGCATGGTTCAACCTTATTTATCACATGGAAATAAGTATGGCTCATCCTACATTGTGTGATCCTCTGCACATGAGGATCTGTTTGCGCCAGAGACAATACCAACAGGTAAGTGTGATCCATGTAGAGGCCCCCGGTCGTGAGCAGCAGCCCCCGAGGAGAGCCCGCCATTACCGTTGCTGTGCATCTACAGGCCCCACATGACATGCCATCGGATGTCAGAGCACCAGCGTCAGAGGAGATTGCGCATATAGAGAGGGTGGTGACACATCTCTGTGCCTTGCTCAGGGATGACCTGCAGCCCATGGACTCCGGTTGACAACCCATGGCTTTGTTTCTCATAGTGGCAGCGGTTCTCAAGCCTGACGCCTCTGCAGCCTTTTAGGGGCCCACCAAAGATCTTAGTGGAGTCACTCAACAATGCACCACTGCATCAGGGAGGTCACCAATGCTCTGCTCCAGAGGGCGAGTGAGGATGTCCACTTCAGGACGGACTCTCACAGCCAGGCCCAGAGGGCCAGTGTTTCTGGCACCATTGCCGGAGAACCATAGATTGTAATGTTCATAGACTACACTCATGTGGCCATCAGGCCTACTGCCAGGCTACCAACTGCAGACATCGCCATTAAATGAGCCCTCTCAATCTAGGTGAAGCTGGTATGTGAACACTGCGGCTGCTTGCAGTGAATGTGTGACTGCTTCTCAGGCAGCTGCCATGACACCTGAGTCTTGTGCCAGTCCCGGCTGCCACCGCTGTTCACTGAACTGGCTCAGATGGAGGGGTGGCTTCTTGGAGGTAAGGGCTATCCTTTGCAGACATGGCTCCCGACACCAGTGAGAGACCCCACCACTGCTGCAGAGGAGAGATACAATGCCAGCCACTGAACTACATAAGCCACCATTGAGCAGGAGATCAGCATGCTGAAAGAGCGCCTCCAATGCCTGAATGGATAGGGTGATGCCCTGTACTACGGGCCGAAAAGGCCAGCTCCTTTCTTTGCTGCTCTGCACAACTACACACCCAATAGGGGCCAGGCCTGGCATGATGAGGAGAGATGTCAACAGGGTTCCTCCTCAGACTATGAGGATGCTGAAGACCTACAACATGAAAGACACATGGGCGGGCAGATGGCACCCAGGCTCTGCACGCAGGGCTAGCAGTGAGCGAGGAACATACGGAAGTGGCTTATCAGACAAAGGCTGTCCACTCCATAGGAACCAACATGAGTTCTGCAAGTCACACATCACCCTCGCTCACCTGCTGTGCACCAGTCCACATCTGCAGCATCTCTGTGTAAACCATTAGCGGTAGCAGCTGGCTGAGCCAAGGTCCCTGTCACTGCGTCCGTGAAGACGCTAATGAATAATGGTGGCATGGCAATGTTGTTATTGCATATGTTGGCTCTCCTGAAGGGCCAACGGTGCAAAGGGATGTGACATTGGCGCTACATGCTGGTACACATCATTCGCACAGAGAAAAAGACACACATGTTGGTGAGGAACATTTAGTGAAAGACGTATTTACATTGCTGTGACACCCTTGCATTCCCATTTGTTTCAGTCTGTTCTTTGTAAACTTCTGTAATACCTTTTATGGTCTATTTAAGTATCACGTCCTGGAATGTGCAGAATTAAGATTATTCACCCAGGTGTGACACACCTACAAGAAGGAATGTTGCACCTGAGTGGGAGAAGAGGATCGCAACTTCACAGGACACTGGGCCAAAGCAGGGTAAGTATGTCGCAGCAAAGCATAAAGTGCTGGGGTAACTCAGCAGGTCAGGCAGCATTTGTGGAAAGAGAAGCAGAGTTAACTTTCAAGTCTGTGAACTTGGACAAGTTAACTCTGCTGCTCTCTCCACAGATGCTGCCTGACCTGCTGGATTTCTGCAGCACTTTCTGCTTTGCTGCCAGATTGACAGCAGCCCCACTCTTCAGCAGTCAGATATGTATTTCTTTGACAGATGTCAGGAATAGGTGATAGGGCACTTTAAATAGGGCCCCAGCATCTGCTGCACAGCTGTCAAAATGTTTCTCACTGCACCGAATGTCCCACCTCACCTCTCGTAATACGAGGTGGGCGGCTCAGCGCCATGATTCTAATGAGCCTCCGCGATTAATATCGCGGGGGCTCGGCGGTGGCTGGCGAATGCGGGCGCCCCGCCATGTTCAAAGGGCGCCGCCGCAGACCATGGCACCCCAATAAAATTCATCCCAGTGTGTTTAAAAATAAAACCCTGCTACAGTAAGTCCAGGTGAAAGCTGAAAGGGAACCCTAGACCTCTTTCTCACCTGGTCGTAACAACTGCTATTCAAGAAAGGAGGGAGAGAGAAAACAGGGAATTGCAGGCCAGTTAGCCTGATATCAGTCATGGGGAAAATGCCAGAATCTATTATTAAGGATGTTTTAACTATGTGTTACGGGGGTTTCCTATTTTTTTAAATTTGAGAATTTATATTTTCAAACTGATAAGGGATTCTATAAATGCTGGAACTGTACACAGTTACTAGAAGGTTGGGACTGAGAGTAGAACTGTAAAAAGTTACTGGAAGGCATCTGTTTTCAAATAAAAACCCGATAGGGTTTGTTTTGGTTTGGAGAGATGTTTGCAGAGAAATGACAAGCCAAGATTTATGGTCGTCATGAGACTGGACTTCTGGAAAAGTTTTAGTTTCAGTTTGAACTGTTAACATGCCAGTTTGCTTCTTGACCTGCCAGGAGACTGCCAGCCCATCTTTTTATTGAAAAGAAATCCTGCATCAAGAGATTCCTATTTCCTCCTGTATTTGAAGAAAACCTGCACGATTAAAGAGTTTGCATGTCAAATGTGTGGAACTGAATCCTTTGTTGCTGCATTTTTGTTGTAAGACTGAAACCTTCTGTAGCTGCTTCTTTTGGGAAGCCTACCCAAACTGATATTCAACATCGCCTGGAAAGACCTGTTTTAGGAAGATCCCATTAACAGCCATCGAGACATATTTGGGACACCTAACCAACACAAAGGACATCTTTCCATGCTTTCTTTTCAGCCTAAGTGTTTTTTTTCCCCTTTTATTTCTTTGTAACAGCTGTAAACCGGTTAACCATTGTGTATGTATTTGTGTGTATGTGGGGGCTAGGATAAATAAGGGGCTTTAATTTTACAAGTTGTGTGTATGTTCTACTTCATTACTTGTTAAAATTTGGTTTATAATAAACTGATAGTTTTTTTGTTTATTAAAGGAACCTGGTTGGTGTGCTTTATTTTGGGGAAAAATTGAATATGTGATTGACTGTTTCAGTAAATGGGAAAATTTAAACATATGTTGTGACCTTTGGAGAAGTGGGACTGAATTAACAGTGCACTCCTCCTGCCTCGTTTGTAACATATGCACTTAGAATCAGGCAGAGTATGATCAGGCAGAGTCAACATGGTTTTATAAAATTGTGTTTGACATATTTATTAGTGTTTTTTGGGGATATCACTAGTCGGGTAGATAAAGGGGTGCCAGTAGATGTAGTATATTTCCAAAAGGGATTCTGCAAATTTATTAACGTCTTCTTGTATTTTGTTACAGTCTATAACTATACTCCCAATTTGGTGTTGTCTGCAAATTTTGAAATTGTACTTCAGATTCCCAAGTTCAAATCATTTATGTAAATTGTGAACAACAGTGTTCCCATCACGGATCCTGATGGAAAAACACTTTCCACCTTTTGTTAGTCTGAATAACAATTCTTATACCCTACTTTGTTTTCTGTTTAGTGGTCAGTATGCTATCCATTCTGCTACTTGTCCCCAAACTCCACATGCTCTGACCTTAATCATGAGTTTACCATGTGTTACTTTATCAAAGGCTTTATGAAAATCCAAATATATTTCCTCTTATCCAAATAGATTACATTTATTCTCTGCAAATACTGCCCCATCCCCAACCTCCTTTTCCTGAGATTTTTAACTGTTTTATCACCTTCCATTTTCATGCCTGTCTCTCTCAATATTCCTTGTTTGTATCCCTCAAATCCAGTCACCACCCTGCTGACAGCATAATGACTCACCTGATTGAAGTCACAAATGGCATCTCCTGTGATTGTGTTGCATTATCCCAGCTTGTCCTCCTTGATCTCTTTGCAGCATTCAATAATGTGAACCATGCCATTCTTCTCCATTGACTCTCCATTATTGTTCATCTCTTTGGGGCTCCTTTAGTGTGGTCACACTCCTATCTAACCACGCATCCAAGCACATTTCTAGAAATCGTTTTTCTTATCTTCCAAAGCATTGTCTTTGAGCCCATTCTCTTCCAAATCAAAATGTGTCTCTGATCATCTGCACACATGAGGTTAGCTTTCATATTATGTATGCTTATGATGTTCAGATTTACCTTTCCACCAGCTCTCTTGACCTTACAACCACTTCTGTGCTGCTGATATCAGCATGCATGGGCCACAATTTCCTCCAACATAAAATTGGGATGATTGCAGTCATCATTTTTGACCCTTGCCATAAATTCCGTTCAATTATCATTGATTCCATGCCATTTACTCAGGCCAAATCAGACCTGTCCCCACCTAAGTCCCATTTATCACTCAGTTGGGGACAGGTCTGATTTGCCCTGAGTAAATGGCCTACACTGGGTCAGTTGGTAGCATTCTTGCCTCTAAGTCAGAAGGTTTGCGTTCAGGTCTCACTCCAGAGACTTGAGCATAAAAATCTAGACTGACACTCCACTGCAGTACAGAGGGAGTGCTGCACTCTTGGAGGTGCTATTTTTCAGATGACATGTTAAACTGCTCTCTCAGGTGGACATAACAGATCCCTGGTACTATTTTGAAGCAGAATAAGGGAGTTATTCCTGGCTGATATTTATCCCTGAATCAGAGATTCAGAATCAGAATCACTAATCAGAGATTCTGATTGTTCTGATGAAGGGTCACTGACCTGAAACGTTAACTCTGCTTCTCTCTCCACAGATGCTGCCAGACATGTTGAGTATTTCCAGCATTTCTTGTTTCCATATCTTCTTTTTTTTTTCTTCTTCTTTGGCCTCCTTATCTCGAGAGACAATGGGTAAGCGCCTGGAGGTGGTCAGTGGTGTGTGGAGCAGCGCCTGGAGTGGCTATAAAGGCCAATTCTAGAGTGACAGGCTCTTCCACAGGTGCTGCAGAAAAATTTGTTTGTCGGGGCTGTTACACAGTTGGCTCTCCCCTTGCACCTCTGTCTTTTTTCCTGCCAACTGCTAAGTCTCTTCGACTCGCCACACTTTAGCCCCGCCTTTATGGCTGCCCGCCAGCTCTGGCGAACGCTGGCAACTGACTCCCACGACTTGTGATCAATGTCGCAGGACTTCATGTCGCATTTGCAGATGTCTTTAAAGCGGAGACATGGACGGCCGGTGGGTCTGATACCAGTGGCGAGCTCGCTGTACAATGTGTCTTTGGGGATCCTGCCATCTTCCATGTGGCTCACATGGCCAAGGCATCTCAAGCGCCGCTGACTCAGTAGTGTGTATAAGCTGGGGATGTTGGCCGCCTCGAGGACTTCTGTGTTGGAGATACGGTCCTGCCACCTGATGCCAAGTATTCTCCAGAGGCAGCGAAGATGGAATGAATTGAGACGTCGCTCTTGGCTGACATACGTTGTCCAGGCCTCGCTGCCATAGAGCAAGGTACTGAGGACACAGGCTTGATACACTCGGACTTTTGTGTTCCGTGTCAGTGCGCCATTTTCCCACACTCTCTTGGCCAGTCTGGACATAGCAGTGGAAGCCTTTCCCATGCGCTTGTTGATTTCTGCATCGAGAGACAGGTTACTGGTGATAGTTGAGCCTAGGTAGGTGAACTCTTGAACCACTTCCAGAGCGTGGTCGCCAATATTGATGGATGGAGCATTTCTGACGTCCTGCCCCATGATGTTCGTTTTCTTGCGGCTGATGGTTAGGCCAAATTCATTGCAGGCAGCCGCAAACCTGTCGATGAGACTCTGCAGGCACTCTTCAGTGTGAGATGTTAAAGTTGCATCGTCAGCAAAGAGGAGTTCCCTGATGAGGATTTTCCGTACTTTGGACTTCGCTCTTAGACGGGCAAGGTTGAACAACCTGCCCCCTGATCTTGTGTGGAGGAAAATCCTTCTTCAGAGGAGTTGAACGCATGTGAAAGCAGCAGGGAGAAGAAAATCCCAAAAAGTGTGGGTGCGAGAACACAGCCACGAAACAGATTATCTGGTCATTATCACATTATCGTTTCTGGGAGTTTGCTGTGTGCAAATTAGCTGTGTTGCTTTGTATATTGCAACAGTGGCTACATTTCAAAAGCACTTCATTGGCTATGAAGCACTTTGGGAGGTTCTGAGATCATAGAAGTGTTATATAAATGCAAGTCTTTATTTCTTTTCTCCCCTTTTCCCAAAATTATTAGCTTTAAACTTCTCATTTCAAATCCCTCCATGGCCTTGTCCCACCCTACCTCTGTAACCACCTCTAACCTTATCAGTACACTGGTTCTCAAATTCTGCTCTTTTCTATGCTTCTCCATTATTGGTGGAGCTTACGTATGCCTTGAACCCCCTCTCTGGAATTCACTGGCTAAACTCCTTTGCTTTTCTACTTTCTCACTTTGTTTAAAAGCTTTCTCAAAATCCATAACTTAACCAGAGCTTCCAGTCACCCCTCCTAATGTCTCCATCCACAACTTGTCATACGACCATACGAGTTAGGAGCAGGAGTAGGCCACTCAGCCCTTCGAGCCTGCTCCGTCATTCAATAAGTTCATGGCTAACCTGATTACTCCACATTTCCACCCACCCCCGATAACCTTCCACCCCCTTGCTTATCAAGAATCTATCTTCCTCTGCCTTCAAAATATTCAAAGACTCTGCTTCACCGCCTTTTGAGGAAGAGAATTCCAAAGACTCACGATCCTCTGAGAGAAAAACAATTCTTCTCATCTCTGTCTTAAATGTGCAACCCCTTATTTTTAAACAGATTTTCCCACAAGGGGAAACATAGAAAAATAGAAAAATAGGAGCAGGAGTAGGCAATTTGGCCCTTCGAGCCTATTCAATACGATCATGGCTGATCATCCAAACTCAGTACTCTCCTCCTGCTTTCTCCCCGTATCCCTTGATCCCTTTGGCCCTAAGAACTATAACTAACTCTTTCTTGAGTATATTTAATGATTTGGCCTCAACTGCTTTCTGTGGTAGAGAATTCCACCAGTTCACCACTCTCTGGGTGAAGAAATCTCTCCTCATCTCAGTCCTAAATGGCTTACCCCTTATCCTTAGACTGTGACCCCTGGACCTGGACTCCCCCACAATCGGGAACATCCTTCCTGCATCTAGTCTGTCCAGTCCTGTTAGAATTTTGTAGGTTTCTATGAGATCCCCTCTCATTCTTCTAAACTGTAGCTAATACAAGCCAAATCGATCCAATCTCTCTTCATACGTCAGTCCTGCCATCCCAGGAATCAGTCTGGTGAACCTTCGCTGCTCTCCCTCCATAGCAAGAACATCCTTCCTCAGATAAGGAGATCAAAACTGCACACAACACTCCAGATATGGTCTCACCAAGGCCTTGTATAATTGCAGCAAGACATCCTTTCTCCTGTACTCGAATCTTCTCGCTATGAAGGCCAACATACCATTTGCCTTCTTAACTGCCTGCTGCACCTGCATGCTTACTTTCAGCGACTGGTGCACACGGACACCCAGATGAGTACAACTGCAGAGGAACTGATGAGGAGCTAGATGGGGCGGCATGTAGAAGAGCACTGAATGGGCATGCACACTAAAACGCTGGGTGCATTGGTTGGCCTGTCAGACAGCCTCCTGTCACTGTCAAGGAGCAAGGAGGAGTCCAGCTCCAACTTGGCAGAGGGCATTGCGCAGAATTTGCCCTCTCTGCAGCCTCTGCTCCATCTTCCTGTTGTGCTGCAGACCCAGAGGCACTGTCACTGCTGCCCCATACCTAATGCAGTCTTTGGTGTTGGCAGGTCAGCTAATCCTCCTTCCCTCCCCTGTGAGGATGCAGCAGCACTGTCCGTCAAGTCCTGGATCTCAGTAAAATACCTCAAAAATACTCCAGAGCTTCCAGGCACTTTGCAGTAGAAAAAGTTCCAAAAATATCACTTTACCTGACATTTGGCTGCCTGGCCCGTTAGATAATGCTATTGCGGGGCCCATCTTGCATCGTTGCGCCTGTTATTTGCAGTTTGATGTAGGACATGTTGCCGACAAGTTTATTAAATTAGGAATCTTGGTGTTAGATCAGGCTGTGTGGTGTCAGGGTAGTGTCCATTCATAGCCTTCCAGCACAGGCAGGGTGTGCCCCTCCATGTATGCCCTTATACTAACAGAACAGTGGATGGTCTGGGCAGGCTACGCAGGAAGCAATTGATGGCACGGGCCATACAGAGAGCAGAGCAATATGATGCAATTTCTTACCCTTTATCTTTAACCAGATAACACATTTTACCTGTGACTGTGATAATGGTGTATTATCCCTTTTCATTAATTCTGACCTCCCTGCAGTCTTCAACACATTTGACCTCTTCCAAACCTTTCCTCCACTGTCCAACTTACTTGGACTGCAGTCATTTGATTCAATTCTGACAAATCCAATCTCAACCAGAGTATCTCTGGGAATGGTTTATCTTCCTACCCCTACACTTTCACCTTGAGCATCCCATAAAGATCCATATAACTGCAAAATATTGTGGATGCTGGAAATCTGAAATAAAAATAGAAAATGTTGGAAATACTGATCAGGCAGACGATCCATCCTTGGCTTCCTCTTTTACGTCATGTGGGCCTCCATGTTTATGCTGATGACACCAGCTCTACTTCTCCACAACTTCTCTTAATCCCTCCACTGCTGCTATACAGTTTCTCCAACACTTAGTCTTGAATGAACCACAATTTGCTCCAGATAACCCAAGAATAGCCCAAAACCATCTTCTTTGGCCTCCACTATACGTTTCGTAAACTTGCCATCAGTTCCATTCTGTTCCCACCACTGTGTCAAGCTGAACCAGACTGTTATCAAACTCAGCCCCGAACTAAGCTTCTGACCTCATATTATTTCCATCACAAAGGCTGCCTATTTTCACCTCTGTAGAATAACTCACTTCTACCTTTACTTCAGTCCCTCCTGCTGAAACTACATCCATATTTTTGTCACCTCCAGATTTAATGACTCCAACACTATTGTGGCCAGCCTCCTATCTCCCACCCTTTATAAGTTTCACTAACCAAAACTCTGTTACCTGTATCCTAACTGGCATCAAATCCCATTCACCCATCACCCTGTCCTCATTTTCTTACATTGGTTTCCATTCCTCCAGTGCCCCAAATTTAAAAGCCTCTTCCTTTTGTTTAAATCGCTCAATTGCATCAGTACTCCCTTAACTCTATTACCTCCTCCAGTGCTATATCATCTGACTCAAATTCTGCATTCCTCTGATGCACCTCCCTTCATCCCACCATTGGTGGCTGAGTCTTCAGCTGCCTAGGCCCCATATTATGGAATTCCCTCTAAGTTCTTTTACTTAATTTCCATCTTTAAATCTTCCTTAAAATCCACCTATTTAACCAGGCTTTTGATGAGCCCTTTGTAGCTTCTTTTCTTTGATTTATATATTTGATTTTAAAGGTGCTATATAAATGCAAATTCTTGTTGTTGCTGTTGATGATGATGAGCTGAATTAAATTCTCCTGATTGCTTCTAAATTGGCAAACTTTTCCTTTTTCCTCTCTGCTGAGATTAATCTGTCTCTTTCATTGTTTTTGCTAAAAATCAAATAAAACACACTTTTCTCTTATTTTTCAAGATTAAAAGAACCTGAGGCAATTTGACCCATCAATCACAAGCTTGGAATACGTCCAACTTAAAACCTCATACCACAGCTGTTACGACCAGGAGAAGAAGGGGTCTTAGGCTCCCCTCTTGCCCCTTCTCTGGTTTGGCCATAACAGGGTTTAACTTTTAAAGTACAGTGATTTTAGTTTACCACCTCAGTGAGCCCTTGCTCACTGTACTCTAATTACAATTGCAAATGAACCAATCAGCCAGGTTTTATTGAGTTTAAACAAGAAAGATGTATGTTTATTAACCTTATCACTCTAAACCAGTTAAAATTACTAAAATACGTGACACATCCACGGTCACATGCATACGAGAGGTGCATACACACACACACACACAAATAAATACAGAGGGGAAGAAAGAGTTGGGAGATTGAAGTAAAGCTGCTAATAAATGGAATGCAGATACTGTCCTTAATGTCCTTATTGTAATGTCCTTGATTGAAGTCTTGGAGTCCTCGCTGGGATCACATGCACAATTTCAGGCTTGCTTCTCTGGTACCCAAAGGCCGAAGAGAAGCTTTGTCTGCCCTTTTCGTAGTTGCTTGTAAAGGTCTGTAGTCTTGAGGCATTGGAGCTGCCACCATGGTTTCCCTGGGACCTTGCTAGAGAGAGAGATAGAGATTTTTTCGCTTCAAGTTCAGTTGCAGTCTCCTTGCTTTCTCTGAGGCACAATTCAAAAACCTCAGGGTTGCACCAGCAGGTATCATGTGGCCATTTATTTGTTTGAAACAACAGTTTCTGGAGGGTTGTTGAATTTCAGAGTCTTTCAGGCATACTCTGTGGGGGATGGAGTTTGGCTCTTACAAAATCAAAGGGGTGTCGACGTTTTTTGATTACCACTATTGACCAAACCAATCTCGCTAATTGAATCAGGGAGCACCCCCATTGTTCCAGCTAGACTAGTACTTTACTTCTGTCTCTCAGCCAGCCTTTGTCCTATCAAAATGCAAATGCGCTTGGCCATTTTTTTAACTGTTCAGTTCTGCTTTTCCAAAGTTATTTGCAATGTCCAGTAAATGTTTCAAGCGGAGTTCCATATGACAAAATTAATATTTCCATTTGGGCATTTGGGGGCGGCACAGTGGCGCAGTGGTCAGCACCGCAGCCTCACAGCTCCAGCGACCCAGGTTCCGTTCTGGGTACTGCATGTGCGGAGTTTGCAAGTTCTCCCTGTGACCATGTGGGTTTCCGCCGGGTGCTCCGGTTTCCTCCCACAGCCAAAGACTTACAAGTTGATAGGTAAATTGCCACGAGTGTAGGTAGGTGGTAGGAGAATTGAGGGAAGGTGGGAATGTGGTAGGGAATATGGGATTAAATGTAGGATTAGTATAAATGGGTGGTTGATGGTCGGCACAGACTCAATGGGCCGAAGGGCCTGTTTCAGTGCTGTATCTCTCTCTATGACTATGTGTGATTTCTGTCACACTGCCTTCACCTTTAATGTGTACATTGCAATAGATGTATTGGTGCCGATGCTGTGACACAGGTTGACACATATTGAGCTGCTGTTTATCTATATGGAAATATTTCCAAGGTTAAATTATCCTGACATAATGTGGAGTTATAAATACAAGCTAAGAAGTTTGTTTCATTGCTTCCTCTGTTAATTATGAATTGACCCTATCCTCAGCCAGTTGTTCAGTGTCAGCACCTTAACAGCATCAGTAGGAGTGCTGCACGGAATGCTATGTGGAAAGTTTAGGCCTCTAGCATCCTGGGCTTTTCCACCATGCCCTCACTCCGACAGGAAGGTCCCCCTGACTCCCCATTCAAACTGCTTACCTGAGTGCTCCTGGGTACCTGACGGCAGCATCCGACCAACCAATATTCTTCTTATGGCTGCCAGCCATAACAATTATTCATTCCTGTCTGGCGCAAAAATAAAACTGGAAAGGTGGCTCGACTGTGGCTTACAAAAGATATTAGGGACAGTATTAGATCCAAAGAGGAGGCATGGAAAATTGCCAGAAAAAGCAGCAAGTCTGAGGATTGGGAGCAGTTTAGAATTTAGCAAAGGAGGACAAAGAGGTTGATTAAGTGGAGGAAAATAGAGTATGAGAGTAAACTTGTGGGGAACATAAAAACTGACTGTGAAAGCTTCCATAAATATGTGAAAAGAAAAAGATTAGTGAAGACAAATGTCTTCAGTCAGAAACGGGGGAAATTATAATGGGGAACAAAGAAATGGCAAAACAATTAAACATATACTTTGGTTCTGTCTTCACAAAGGAGGACACAAATAACCTCCCAGAAAGGTAAGGGAACCAAAGTTCTAATGAGAGAGAGGAACTGAAGGAAATCAGTATTAGTAAAAAAAATAGTGCTAGAGAAATTGATGGGTTTAAAGGCTGACAAATCCCCAGGGCCTGATAATCTACATCCCAGAATACTAAAGGAAGTGGCCCTGGAAATAGTGGATGCATTGGTGGTCATCTTCCAAAATTCTATAGACTCTGGAACAGTTCCTACAGATTGGAGGGTGGCAAATGTAACCCCACTATTTAAAAAAAGGAGAGAAAAAACAGAGAATTACAGACCAGTTAGCCTTACATCAATAGTGGGGAAAATGCTAGAGTCTATTATAAAGGATGTGATAGCAGAACACCTAGAAAGCATAAACGGGATTGGACAAAGTCAGCATGGATTTACAAAATGAAAATCATGCTTAACAAATCTGCTGGAGTTTTTTGAGGATGTAACTAATGGAATAGATAAGGACGAACCAGTGGATGTGGTGAATTTGGATTTTCAGAAGGCTTTGGATAAGATCGCATATAAGAGGTTAATGTGCAAAATTAAAGCACATGGGATTGGGGGTGATATACTGGCATGGATTGAGAATTGGTTGACAGACAGGAAACAGAGAGTAGGAATAAACGGGTCTTTTTCCAGGTGGCAAGCAGTGACTAGTGGGGTACCGCAGGGATCAGTGCTAGGACCCCAGCTATTCACATTATGTATTAATGACTTGGGTGAGGGAATTAAATATAACATTTCCAAGTTTGCAGACGACACAAAGCTGGGGGAGGGGGTGGGGGGCGGTGGTGGTGGAATATGAGCTGTGAGGAGGATGCAAAGAGGCTCCAATGTAATTTGGACAAGCTGAGTGAGTGGGCAAATGCATGGCAGATGCAGTATAATGTGGATAAATATGAAGTTATCCACTTTGGTTGTAATAACAGAAAGGTAGATTATTAACTGAACGGTGATAGATTGGGAAAGGGGGAGGTGCAACAAGATCTGGGTGTCCTTGTACAGCATTCAGGTGCAGCAAACAGTTAGGAAGGCAAATGGTATGTTGGCCTTCATCACAAGAGGATTTGAGTACAGGAGCAAGGATGTCTTATGCAGTTATACAAGGCCTTGGTGAGACCCCATCTGGCGTATTGTGTGCAGTTTTGGCCTCCTTATCTCAGGAAGGGTGTTCTTGCCATGGAGGGAGTGCAAAGAAGATTTAATAGGCTGATTCCTGGGATGGCGGGATTGACGTATGAAGAGAGATTGGGTCGACTAGGCCTATATTCACTAGAGTTTAGAAGAATGACAGGAGATCTCATAGAAACCTATAAAATTCTAACAGGACTGGACAAGCTAGATGCAGGGAGGATGTTCCCGATGCCTGGGGGGTCCAGAACCAGGGGTCGCAGTCTCAGGATACGGGGTATGCCATTTAGAACCGAGATGAGGAGAAATTTCTTCACTCAGAGGGTAGTGAACCTGTGGAATTCTCTACCGCAGAAGGCAGTGGAGGCCAAGTCATTAAATATATTCAGGAAGGAGATAGATATATTTCTTAATGCCAAAGGGATCAAGGGATATGGGGAGAAATCGGGAACAGGGTACTGAATTAGACGATCAGCCATGATTTTTTTGAATGGTGGAGCAGGCCCAAAGGGCCGAATGGCCTAATCCTGCTCCTATTTTCTATGTTCTATGTTCTATGCTACTTTCCACAGATTTCAGGTGGAAGACTGATGGAGGCCTATGTGGATAAGGCCTAGAAGTTAAAATCTCCCATGGCTCACGCTGCAGAGGTCCAGGCTGGGCTTGCCCTCTCCCAGGTTCCCACCCAACAACTACTGCCTCCAGTTAAAATTAGACTCTAAAACTTGAAAGGCATCATCAAAAGCACAAAGGAGCAGGTGAGGAGAAATTGTTTCAGGAAGAGGATTATTTGGACACAGAATCTGGGAATTCTCATAGAGCTAGCAGTGTTCTGATGTCTCCGACACTGCGGGAACCCTAACTCAGCTTCCTGAATCAGGTTATCTCATTAGCAGAATGGACTGCCGGGGAATGGGGGTGGTGACGAGTTGGTTGCCACTGGAAGGATGCTACAGTGGAAGTACTGGGAGTACCATTAAAAGAGTAAAAATGGTCAAAAGGTTAGAAGACATCTTACCATCGAAGACCTGAACTGAGACTAAGGCCTTCAGCAGTAAATGGTGACAGCAGAGGCAAGGACAGGAGATTTCTACAAGGTCCTCGCCTTCCAATGAGGGCCATTACCGCAGCTTCCTGTGATCTACTGTGAAACTCGCTCCGGTGCTTTAACTGGCAGTAATGCAGACCAAGAGCAGAAATATCCAGTATGATTTGAACCCTCTTCCACTACCATTTTCATGCAGTAGGTGGAGAAAGAGTGTTCAGTGACAATCTTGACAGAATGAGTGGGGCAGAGGGAGTGGTGGTGAGGCAAATGCAGGTCGGGTAGTAAAGCAACAGTAGGCCTCATGGCCTGATTTATCCCTCATTTTCTGCCACTGTTTTGCCCCATATCAGGCAAAGATCCAGCCTGGGATATCCTACCAGGATCAGAATCCGTGAACTAAAAGGGAAGCATGTAAATAATTAAAAAAAGAAAAAACAATAAAGTGTGGGAAATGGACAGTACAATGGGACTAAGTGGATTGTTGTGTCATGCAAGGCCCCTACCTGCCGAGAATGAGACACATTAATTTTGTTACAAATATTGATTTTAAACTGTTACTGGAGTGAAGAAAGGACTTGTTAAACAGATCAGCCGTGGCTGGAAAAGACATTTGCATATTAACAGACGGTGATTAGAAGGACGAAGGACCATTTCCTGAAACATTCAACCCTCAATGGACCTTGATCACTCGGTATTGTGTATAAGAGGAGCATTCCAGAGTTTGCTAAGGTGATACAATCCAAGATGTGGTCAGACCAGTCAGTCACATGACTAACCTGCTTGGCAATTTGTTTTTTTTCTGAATTGTACAAACTTGAACTGAGAAAGTCTGTTTGCCCCTGAAATGAGAAGATCTCTGCTGTCTGCTCACATCACTTTCTCACAAGCCTCTGAATCCACTGAAGACACATGAACCCCAAGAGAGAAAAGTCTCCTACAGCGAACAAGTTTTAAGAAGAATACTGGGCCCCAATGAAAAGCAAGATCTACCTACAATCAAGGACTCTATAGTGAGCTCAAAGAACCATAACAAAAACTCTTCAGATATTGCCTCAAACTTTTCCACTTTATTTTTCTTCTGCTCTTTTCTGTCTTTATTTGCACGTGTGTATTGCGTATGCATGCTAGCGTGGGGTGTCATGTATCCGTAGGTGTCAACCGAATTAGAATTTAAGTTCAAGTTTAATAAATTTCAACTTTTCTTCTTTAAACCTAAGAAAACCTGTTTGTACTGGTTTCTTTGCCTTATAATTGGAAAGCGGGGAACAAGGATTCACCAAGAGGGAGCTAAAAACACAATGTGTTAAAAATTAAACCCTGTTACGGTAAGACCAGGTGAAGGCTAAAAGGGAACCCTAGACCTCTTTCTCACCTGGTCATAACAGTTGCTTCAGAGAATTAGCATAGTCATGCGGGGCTAAATGGGTTCCTTTAAAGCTGTAAATTTTAAGATTATATGATTCATGATTCTAACTGCACTTCAGGCAAATTAGCTTATTTTTGCACACTAAAACACATATTGTACAAAATGATAGACATATTCAGGTAACAGCTAGCATTGCAAGCTATTATTTTATATTCAAGTTGCTGGGAAGTGACATTTGTGACAGAATGAATAGATTGTGACCAGATCATGGGGAAAGTAGTAAACACATGGGTAATGATGTGTGCATCACTAGTCATCTTCAATGTTCATGAAACTCAGTCCTTTTTAATTACAAAATTGAGTTGCATACTCAGGAAGTACTGCAAGTGCAACCTGCATTTCTGTTGCTTGTAGGTCCCTGAAGAAGCCAATTATGACACAAAAAATAACTGTGTTTTCTATTGCTGGTCTGTTTGGTAGGTAAACAAACATTGTGACCAGTCATCCTAAATAAAGCAGCTGTCATTTAGCTGATACTTTTTTTTGAGTAATTTGTTGTCCGTGTGAAATATAATTAATGATACACTTCAATATTGAAAGGTTTGGAAAGGACATTCATTATTAATATTTAAGCGATTATTAGTTAAATGAATACTATGTTTCATGTTATAAAGTAAAACCAGGAACCAATGCATTAATTAATGTTACAGTAGAAACAATACTTTAAAATATAAAAATATATATTAGAATACATAATCATATACTCTAGTTCTCCATAACTGTGTGGCAAGGTGGTCATGGCAACCTAACTTTGGTAACCGTGTGGCAAAATTAATTTATGTTATCAATTATGAATAGATTAGGTTTTCTGAAATATTCACACAAAAATAAATCTGATAGTACTGTGACCTTGAATCGTTGGGTATATTTTGAAAAGAATTTCTAATATCCATTGATTTACAAGAGAACCCGCAACATGTAGAGCCAATTAGCAAATAGCTATGTGGTCTGATATCTTTACTATCACTACTTCACTATTCAAATACCATTCTGTCGTATTGGGTAGGATGTGGTATAGCTAACAATCCAAGTTGGACTCCGAGGGGGAAAAATTGGATTAGGCAGGGATCACGATGTGTGATTAACCCATGCCCGTTCATAGCGATGCAGGCAGTACGCAAACATCATACTGCCTGCTAATTTAAATAATATTGGCGTGCAGCCCAGTGCTAAGCGCATTACTGAATGGCTTCATGTCTCAGCAGGGGGCCCACATTTGTGCTGGCAGCACTTAAAGTGAGCCTGCACTACTTAAAGCCAGCCTGTACCTCTTAAAGGCGAGGTGCATTCTGGCTGCACTATGTGCTGGAAGTGGTTACAGAAGAGTCTCTGAGTAGAAAGAGGAGTGGAAACGCCACAACAGACCTAACCTCTTATTTGCTGCCTCTGCATCATCTCCCTCTCATGGTGCAGCCCAAGGGGGACTACTAATATAGCCCCCATGATTGGGAGCAAGTGGTGTGCCCTGAGCCCTTGCAATCACAGCTAAGGCCTTCTTCACATTCAGCATCACTCCCTACACATTTCACCAAATGGAAGCAACTCCTCAAAACACCTAGCACTTCCACAAATTCAAGCTGAACCAGTAGAAAACAATCAGCAACTAACCTGAAAGATGTTGATGATCCCTTTAAATAGAGCTGGTGGGTGTGGGGGGGGGTGGGGAGGTCCTTCCTGCTGCAGAATGCATGCTCAGCTGTACGTGTTTATGAGGGGGTGTTAAGTAGAGCGGCAAGGTCCAAAATGGCAGCACTGGCATAAAATCAGTGTGACATGCTGACTGATGTCATGGTCTGCCTTCCCTACATACTTGCAGCACACACTCCTAATGTCCACCAAGATGGCAATCAATGTGAGTTGTGCCAGAAATGAGAACGAGCTGCGCCAATGCCATTTTGCAATCAAAATTGCACCTAAAATGCTGAAACTATGGATACTACAGAGCTGAATTTTGTGGCTAAAGACTTTAATCTATTCAATGGGCTAGCTATCTAATGTTAACATATCAGCGATCTAAGGAATCTAATCCTAAATCAATCTCACCAATTTATAACATTTTGAGACACTGATCTGAACTGGAAATTTGTAATCAGCAAGCAGTTAATGATGAATTACTGGGCTGAATTTTATAAGCCCCCACACTAACAAACGTACCGCCCCCACCCACCCCAAAAGCATTCAGCCTTGTTCCCTGGATGTGGATCCAAAGGCATGGCAGTGCCGGCCACCGGGATGAAGATTGTGGCAGGGCATCAGGAGGCGACATGGCAGTAATTAATTCAGGTATTTTCATTTATTTAAGTATTTAAATTGTGGCCCTGTTGCCAAGCGGCAGGTGGGCAGTTGGGGGGTGGGGGGGTGGGAGTTGGGGTGCGCCATGAGGCCTCGCCTTCGCCGGTAATATCGGGCCGGGTGCTGCCGGTGTCAAGGTCCATGGCGGGCCTCATCCGGGACCATCTTCAGGCACCACCCCACCGCCCCCACCACAGATCCTGACGTCGCGGCTCCTTAAAATCCATCCCACTATGAAGTAACTGCCTTTGTAACTTGCTGATGTCTGACGTCTTCTTTGAGATTTAGTGAGAAAGACTTAATTTTTTCCACTTGTGTGGATTCTGATGGGTGATTGGTAGTATAAATGCTAATATAATATGTATTGCTTGATGTAATACAGTTCAGTGAGCCTTATTTGGGTATCATTCATTCTTAACTATAAACTGGATGACAAACCCAGATGGTTCCTTGATGAGGAGTTAGGGTGAAGGGTTATGGATTTGTCTGGTGCTCTCTGTAAATATTCTTGACAGGGTATTTATCCCAGTGTTCTTACAAAACAGAGTCACATGAAATCAGAAAATTATGCCTGATAACTCAATGATCCTTCTATCCCCCCCCCCCCCCCCCTCTTCATGCAATTCTGGTTGAATTTCTCATGTTTGATCTTCACAAGGATTTACCAGTTCTAACAAGCAAATGTTTTTTCTTTTGGGATCATCGTGGCAATAATAACTGGCAAATATTATTACTGCTTTCTGCTGACTCATAGCTACTTTATTGTGAAATTTTGCAAGTTGAGAAATTAGCGTTTTCAATGTATTCGTGCTTTAACTCATGGTGGGGATAATTTTCACTTTCAACCCTGGGTGTGAAATTAGGTGTAGCATATCACCTGCCTGATATGCTCCACTGAACTCTCAATCTCAACTGTCCTGTCTGGATTGTGGCGACTTTTGGCAACATAACTCAAAAGAGGAAGCAAATGCAGAATGGTACACCTTCCAACCTCTAACTTAAAAACAGCATTAGCAAAGGGCTGTGGGCACCTTGTCTACCTGGTTTTGATCAAGGAGTGTCACAGTGACACAGAAGAAAGAGAAAAATAAAAGAAACATGCTATTGTCCTGCTGTCCTCTACATTTATATCAGCAAATCTAATGCAATTAAGATGGAAAAAACAGGTTTTGCTGCAGTTGAATTTTATTTTTATTTTTTCATGGGATGTGAGTGTCGCTGGCAAGGCCAGCATTTGTTGCCCGTGCCTAATTACCCTAGAACAGGTGTGGTGAGCCACCTTCTTGAACTACTGAAGTTCATCTGGTGTAGGTACACCCACACTGCTGTTAGGAAGGGTGTTCCAGGTTTTTGACCTAACGACAGTGAAGCGATGGCAATACAGACCCAAGTCAGAATGGGGTGTGATTTGAAGAGGGACTTTCAGGTTGTGGTGTTCCCATGTGCCTGCTGCCCTTGCTCCTTCTAGGTGGTAGAGGTCGCAGGTTTGGAAGGTACTGTTGAAGGAGGCTTGATAAGTTGCTGCAGTGTATCTTGTAGATGGTACACACTGCAGCAACCGTGCATTGGTGGTGGAGGGAATGAATGTTGAAGTCAATGGATAAGGTGCCAATCAAGCAGGCTGCTTTGTCCTGGATGGTGTCGAGCTTCTGGAGCATTGTTGGAGCTGCACTCATCCAGGCAAGTGGAGAGTATTCTATCACACTCCTGACTTGTGCCTTGGAGATGGTGGACA
Source organism: Heterodontus francisci (assembly GCF_036365525.1). NCBI lineage: Eukaryota > Metazoa > Chordata > Chondrichthyes > Heterodontiformes > Heterodontidae > Heterodontus > Heterodontus francisci. The sequence goes on along the minus strand of NC_090395.1, from coordinate 42,017,679 downwards.
GGCTTTGCGAGCCGTGAGGTGAGTTACTTACTGCAGAACCCCAGCCTCTGATCTGCTGTTGTTTTTTTAATTCATTCGTGGGATATGGGCATTGCTGGCCAGGCCAGCATTTATTGCTCATCTCTAATTGCCCTTGAGAAGGTAGTGGTGAGCTGCCTTCTTGAATTGCTGCAGCCCTTGGGGCGTAGGCACACCACAGTGCTGTTAGGAAGGGAGTTCCAGGATTTTGACCCAGTGACAGTGAAGGAATGGTGATATTGTTCCAAATCAGGATGGTGTGTGGCTTGGAGGGGTACTTGCAGGTGGTGGTGTTCCCATGCATCTGCTGCCCTTGTCCTTCTAGGTAGTAAAGTTCACGGGTTTGGAAGGTACTGTCGAAGGAGTCTTGGTGAGTTGCTGCAGTGCATCATGTAGATGGTACACACTGCTGCCACTGTGCGTCAGTGGTGGAGGGAATGAATGTTGAAAGTGATGGATGGGGTGCCAATCAAGCAGGCGGCTTTGTCGTGGATAGTGTCGAGTTTCTTGAGTGTTGTTTGAGCTGCAGCCATCCAGGCAAGTGGAGAGTATTCCATCACACTCCTGACTTGTGCCTTGTAGATGGTGGACAGGCATTGGGGAGTCAGGAGGTGAGTTATCGCCACAGAATTCCCAGCCTCTGACCTGCTCTTGTAGCCACAGCATTTATATGGCTGGTCCAGTTCAGTTTGTGGTCAACGGTGATCCCAGGATGTTGTCAGTGGGGGATTCAGCGATGGTAATGCCATTGAATGTTAGTGGGAGATGGTTAGATTCTCTCTTGTTGGTCATGGTCATTGCCTGGCATTTGTGTGGCACGACTGTTACTTACCACTTATCAGCCCAAGCCTGGATATTGTCCATGTCTTGCTGCATAGGGATATGGGCTTCTTCAGTATCTGAAGAGTTGCAAATGGTGCTGAACACTGTGCACTCATCAGTGAACATCCCCACTTTTGACCTTATGATGGAGAGAAGGTCATTGATGAAGCAGCTGAAGGTGGTTGGGCCTAGAACTATACTCTGAGGAACTCCTGCAGCAATGTCCTGGGGTTGAGATGTTTGGCCTCCAACAACCACAGCCATCTTCCTTTATATTAGGTACAATTCAAACCAATGGAGAGTTTTCCCCTGATTCCCATTGACTCCAATTTTGCTAGGGCTCCTTTTTGCCACACTCAGTTAAATACTGCCTTGATGTCAAAGGCAGTCACTCTCCCCTCACCTCACCATATTGCATATTGCTAAATTTTTTGTAATCATATGTCAATTTTTAGTCGAAGCTATTGCATACTCTCATAATGATCACTCAAATTTTTCTTCCCATCCTTGGGAACCAAGCAAGTAACGATGTGAATGCTATGACTCATAGGGCATATATAGTTCACGGAACATAAAAGGTAGTATTGGTACACATGTGGAAATTTATCGTATTGAAGCTACAAGCCTTTTGTACATAAGATGCATATCTTTCATCTTGTCTGTTCCTGTGTGGACCAACTAATATTGGCTTCTTTGTCTATAATTACCTTGTTTTTCTCCTAAATATACTGTAATATTTACGAAACTTGTGAAGTTAACAACTCACAGACCCTTTAAGACTTAGAAATGCACTAGCCATACAATGCACGCATAAATAACTTTTACCAATATTTACTGTAACTAATCATATGCAATGTGTCATGTCAAACATTAATGCATTTGACTTGATAAGTGATCTTAATTCCAAAACTGATGTCTGCTATGTTTCTGATGTATACCACAGCTATTTAGGTTTTACCTATTATAAGTAAAATCTGAAAAGGTATATTTACCTTTCTCACACACAAAAAAAACAGTTTCCATTTATTACCCTACTGTTGAAGTAGAATGGGAATATGTGACATGTCCGTTGGTTTAAAAACACCACTGAATCATAAATGAAGCCAATGACAATTCCTTTATTTGAAACCCCACTCGTTTCCCATTCCAGCCTGTACAGCTCAGTGCAAATGTCAGGCTGTCATTTGATGCTCTTTTATTCATGCCTACTTTCTAGTGAGAGGTTCACATACATTCTAAGGAATACAGACCAGAAAATTGGGCTATTGGTGCTATTTTTGTACCAAACTGCATCTGAGCCATGCACGCACACTTCCAGTGCAGCCTGAACCAAACACCATCTTGGTGAGGACATTAGGGCAGGTGTTAGGAGCATGCATCAACAGTATGTAGAATAGGAAGATCATGATGCGAGTCAGAGTGTATTAGTCATTTGACCTGACCTTAGTCTCAGCCTACACTGCAACACTCAGACATTTTGTGGCTTCTGCTTGTGTGGCAATGGAAGCTGAGACATCGGCCAGCAGACATTGCATGGTGTGCTCACATGAATTTGGCCACTACTTCCATGCTGGAAAGGATGGGCTCTAAGCTCTGTGTGAAGCCCTGTGCCAAGTTAGAGCCAGACGCCTTGATGCTCCTTGACAGTGACTACAGGCTTTCTGGCAGGCCAGCCAATGCATCAAACATTTCAGCATGCATTCACATCATCCTCTTTCTATACTCCACCCCATCCAAGTCCTCATCTGAGTCCTCGGCAGCAGAACTCCTGTGCATCCCCTGAGCACCCATGCTCCCCTTTCACCCTGCCCTGCCTGCACGCCACTCGTGCCCAGTGACTCACCATCTGCAGATTACACCTCTATGCTACCCTCTAAAGTTCACACAGTGTCAGTAATTGAGCTGGTGGCAGCAACTGTGAGATCGAGTAATGGTATTTCTTCTTCATCAGTCTCTTCCACCTCAAGGACTTCAGCCTTCTGCGCCACTGCCTGACCAGGCAGTTGTACTTGGGTTTCTGAAAGTATAAAGGCAGAAGGTAGGGTCGGGGTGAGGGAAGAGGGTGAAAGAAAAAGGTGCATGATTATACCATCTATGGCTTGCATATCAGAAGAGATTGTGGGATGAGTGGGAAGTGGGATGTGAGAAATTGTCATTGGTAACAATGTACCATCATCCTCAATGGTTTCGCACCGCCATTGGCCACAGCCTCAGTTGTGGCCAAACCAATGATGGTAGCACTGGTACCTCCATGCCGATGAGGTCATGGAGCCATGCCTGTCACTCGCTATTTAGGTACTGCTGCCCTGATTATGGGCCACCTGTGGGGATGGGAAGGTGGTGGGGGGTGTGGGAATGGAGAGCAGCAGTGAAAAAGAGTAGAGGTCCAAAGATCGTCTTCCTTTAAGTTGCCCCATAAAACCTTCCTCTTCGACCAAGTTTTTGGTCATTTGTCCAAATACCTCCTTAGGTGAAGGGTAGCAGGGTCATTTGAGACCTCAGGAGGTGGTAGCCCCTGCCCTTTCGCGAGTTGCCCCGCACCCAGGTAAGGATCCCATTCTCAGGGCTATGAGCCATGGCCAATGGCAGAACCAGAGAATTTTTGGTGGTGATGGTGGAAGAGCTGGACCCTCGAGGGATAATAGCTGTTTATAGGTAGAGGATCTTTCGGGAAGAGGACTTGTGTTTCCTTTAAAGCACACATGAGGAAGGCAACGGGAAACCACCTCATGTTCTTTTGCCCTAGTCATATTGCTCATTTCTTTTGGAAGTTAAAAAAGGGAGATTCTTACAAGCAACTAAAGAGAAAAGTGCAGGACTGTGAGGTGTGGAGAAATAAGCAGAGGACCTGCCCTTGGGAAAATCACCACGACTCCTTATGTAGCTTGGTGTTAGATAATGCTCCTGTGAAGCACTTTAGGATGTTTTACTGCATTAACAGCATTATATAAATGCAATTTGTTGTTGTTATTGTTGTTGACCTAGGAGAAGATGGAGATAAAATAAGAAGAAAAGGTGCTTGTGAAAATTTTCAGGCTGTAGAATCTTGAATCCATGGGCAAGCTGGTGCATATCGCAGCTCCTGACATCTTCAAGCACCTCCCTGACTAACGATCAGACAGTGACGAGAGTGGTGCAGGAGTTGAAATACTTTATCCGAGCTCATAATGATTCCGGAGGCCATGTGTTTACTTCAAGAGCAGATCCAGTACTGCCCATCAGGGAAACTCCGGAAATTATGGTGCAACGTAGTGGGGACAAAAAGATGATATAATGGATTGCCACTTCTTTTTCGTCTTCACTGCACCTAGGAACTGATTGTTGAGGAAAATATCCCTAATCTGTTTTAGGCCTGGGAATTCTCTATCATGAACAATAAACCTTGTGAGTTAATTAGCATTTTTGACATTTTTGGTGAATCATGATATAAAAATTTTGTGCAATCCAGATTTGGATTAGGGAAATGTTATCTGTTATTCTGATAATCTATCAATTTAGATGCTTGAGAGCTGTGAAAAATACAATAGTTCTGGGATGTGGTGTTTGGCAATCTTTCAATCCTTTAATTGCTTTGAATTGCACAAAGTCATCAATAGTAATATCCTCTGTTTCACCACTTAATCTAAGTCCAGTAAAATCAATGAAAAAAGGTTAAAGAAGAAACATTATTTACAAAAATAGTATCATAGATGGCCAGTAACAAAATTCCGGGTGACTATTTTCCAACTAATGTTTTGCACTGGCACAATTTTGCATTGGTTCAAAATTGTATTAACATGCTGCATCAACCAAGTGGCAGGATGTGGGTCTCCCCTGGAATTCTTCACATGATCAACCTCATGTTTCAGCTACCAGTCTAGTACTGGTTTCCACAAAGAGAAGATAGGAAGGAGGAAAAAGTTATAGAACAAATAAACTTAGAACTGTGCACTCTCAATTCTGAACTTACATACATCATTGGCAAGAATCGCGGAACAAATTATCCCTTAGATGGGGAACAGTGTGTGGTAAAGGTGAGACCAGAATATTGGCCTGGATTTTGCAGTAATAATGACGGGGAGACTGTCAGTGTTTGATGTTATTACTCCTCTGAAACTAATAGCAAATTCTGCAGTCCAAACATATGGAGTGAAATGTGGAAATTCTAAAGTTACAGTCAGATTCTACACTTCTCCAGAGAATGCGCTGCAGAGGTCTCCGCTCCCACCTTGTTGAGTAAGGTGTAAGTGGGTCTTTAATGACATACCAAGTTCATAATTACTGCTAAACAGCCTTACTGGCCCTGAAAAAGTAATTTTATATTTGTTGAATGCCAAATTTCTCCATTACGATAAGAAATTCCACATTTTTTTATATATATTTTTTGAAATGTGTTTGTTATATTTTAGCTTCTACCTTAATCCCATATGTACATCCCAATCATTTATTTTGCTGTCTGCACAATTGAAAAATTAAAGGAAAGGAATTCAGTGGTTTATATTTCCTGATTTGCAGTTTGTGAGAATGCTTCAATATGATTGGTTGTTTACTCTGCTTGCTAGCATCACTGCTGCTACCTGGTGATCCCCTTGACTTGGCAATAGAAACAAACTGACATTGGGAAAAGGGAAATCCATGCAACAGAGATTGCTATATTGCCGTGGGCAACTTTCTTCGAGGTCAGTGGTGAGCATTGTTGCTTCAAAATCCAGCCCATTATATAAAGCTAGAGGGTGAGGAAGGGGGAACAGTGCAGACAAAAAGGAAACAATTGTAATAAGTGAAATCTTATTGCAACACTGCCATCAGGTGGAATTATGTATAGCAGCTGTTCATTCCCTACTCTTGGCAGAATAGTGTTTTATGTTTACTAAGACTATTCATTTTGTTGGAATATCATTCAAAAATATCTGTAAAAGTTTTAATCTAGTATATGTTCAGGGTATAGTTAACTTTTCTAACTAAAAAATTCTGAAATATATATTAATACAAGTTTCTAGTGAAGCAGTTAATGCTGGTTAAACATTTCCTGCAACCTTTCTGCTTATCTTGACTATTATACATAACCAAATTTCACTGCAAATTCAGCAATATAAATGAGGTCTGATTGGAATTTCTGGAAGCAGAATTGAAAACATTGTCTCTTAAAAATATTTAACTTTTTTTCTGATCAAAATAGTTAAAAATAAAAATTAATTCTGAGCACGAGTACTTCTGCTACCCTGCCAGTGCTGACACTAAAATGTGAGAGGCTAAACAGACTGCAGTTGTCTATTCCCCTTCCTGTTTCCATTTTGGAAGTATATATGCTTAACTGACAGAAGGAACAAGCTCTTTCTAGTGTCTGTCTCTGAACTTGGTACAGAATAACAAAGAAGGTGAAATTCACTTATTTAATTATTTGAGAAAGTACCCGCAGAAAGAAAAGGAGCTACATAAATACATTTTAATACATTATTTGCTTAATAAAACATAAAGTTGCTTTAATTTTAAAAATGCAACCATACTCTTGACTGTGTAGTTACGTGAGATTTTGGCAAATGCAAATTGTGAATGTTGACACTTAATCGCCATTTCTATTTAAAAATCACCATTAGAAGCTCAAAAATATTATTATTTAAAAAACTGATTTCATCAGATGGAAATCATTTAAAAAGATAATTTGCAGCTTTGGTTTCTGTAAGCTTACAATTTAGTGTTTAAATTGTCCGGGAGAGACATGGTAGGTGTGTACAATGACACCTCTTAACTATTGGCCTGCACCAACCTACTTCTGACACCTCAGCTCCCACCCATTCCTTCATTTTTTTTCTCTGCCTTTCCATGGAAATCCATGATACTGCACTGTGCATTTTCTATCATTTCACTTGCCCAGAGAGACATCCTTCAGCACAAGGAAGCCCAGGACAACATGCTAACAACTCCGTCCATTGCCAGCACCAAACACTACCCATTTCTATCATCACATTGCCTACAGATTGTACATTCATACATTGGAAAATTCAACACAGGCATTGTCGGCTGATCAAAACATTTTTTAGGAGAAGGGAGTAAACACTAGCAGGCAGCTGCCCATGACTATAGGGCAGCGGATATGGACAGGGGGGTGGGGGTGGATTGTGGGGGGTACAGAAGTGCAGCAATATTGCATGATTCATTTAAGGAGTGTGTTCTCCAAATTCAAGGATGCAACTTGGAGGAAGAGGCATGGCGCCAGTTCAAGGCTGTTACTACACTTGCCCTTTCACTGAACTGCATCCTATTCAATCACATAAGTACTGACAGTCAAGCTGGCATAAATCAGCAGCTTTGTGCCAGCAGTTTGGCAAAGCCTTCTGTCTAATAAATTGTTCTCAGGGTGTGTTCATAACAGTCTTCCTCAATATGTTTCTGTAGATATGGGAGACAAAGCTGGCCCAGGGCCCTCATAACTGGAATCATCCAATACCTTACCTAGCACCCCATCATTCTATCACGGACTGGCAAGCACCAGCACAGAGCTGTCAATCCGGAGGGATTTAAATAGTCAATTTGAGGGCAGCACGCTAGGTTATGCACCGAGCACCAACCAAAGCAGCAGGTGGGTGTGTAACTGAGGAGGAGCAGGCAGTATCTGGCAAGAAGTGTGCTCAACTCTACCCACTGCTGGTGAGGGCAGGGATTAAAATCTCCGGAGCTTCGCTATTAAAAGAAAGAAGCATTCTGATCATCATAGATTGTTGGAGTCATTGCAAGAGTGCCTAGCAACTTCTCACACCTGGCAGCATTCAAAGCATGCCGACAGCTTAGCAATGAATGACAGCTCTAGGACTATCCGCAGTGCAGCCGAATGACATTCTTTATATCTTTCCTACTCAGATGGAGTCTATAGGTTTTTAGCTGCGACATTATCTCCTCCTTGCATGGGTTAACTTGACCAAGTGAGGCAAGAGACTGGCATGGATTTCTGCAATGTCATTGCTGCAATGGGATCCAGTCACCCACAGGTCAGTGGGCACAGTGATATGGAGGGACTGGCTAGTGCTGACAGTGAAAGATTTTGCTCTCTCTTAGAATGGCAACACATCAATGCTAGTCGACAATGTCACCCAGTGACTAGAAAGTACCAGAAAGCAGGCAGGGTCTAGCTACACCTGTACTAATGGAAATACAGTATCCTAAATAAGGTCCATCGGTGGCCCATGCTTTTGGAGATTAAGAGCCACTTTGATATCGAACCCACTCACACTCAGCCAAAAACCATTTCATATTACTGAGATGAAACACCAGATTAGGTGGTCAAGTGCAACATCTGCTCAGTGATAGGAAAGCAAAAAAGTGTTGGAAAAAGCATGATAGTCAGGCACACTTGGTTAATTAAATGATTTTGGTGCTGTTAGATTTGGCTCAAGTTTCATTCATGGAATGAAATGCTTTATGAAGAGGAATGATTTTATGGGGAGATAAGCAGGATGCATTTGCAGTTGTTAGAGCTTGTGATTAATTACAACAAAGGGAAAAGATGATGAGAAGAGTCAAAACAAGTAAAGAGTTCTTGGGGAGATTCGGAATTACAGTCTGCTGAATGGCTCGTGCAGCTGCCAAAAGGGCTTGGTAGTGCTGTCTCCTCTGCTTCTTCTGGATCCTCAGTCATGTCCTCCAATTAGTCTTTAAGAACTGGCATTGCAGCTCTGCCAGGCTGAAGTCTCTTCCAATGGAGATGCTCTGGACAGTGTAGCACACTGTGATAATCCTGGAACCTTTGGCTGGGTTGGTCTACAAGAGCCTTTCACCTGTCAAGACACCAGTGCCGCAAAATTTGTGCAGCAACCAAATGGTGTTTGTACCACGTATGCACACTTCTGGTGTAGGCTACACATGACGCCATTTTGGGTAGGTTGTTAGTGGGGCTGGGGGCGGGCCCTCGAAGTATGCAGAGTAGAAGGATTGTGCTGTCAGTCAGCATGTAATGCTGATTTGACTTTAGTGGTGCCATTTTTAATCTCAATACACTAGCTAACATCCTCTCTTAACCTCGCACAGCAGAACACGTGTTCAGCAGCAGGAATGAGCCCGTCCCCTTTCCCCTCCCCCAGCAGCTCTATTTAAAGGGATCATTAACCACTTTCAGATTAGTTGTTAATTGATTTTAATTGGCTGCTGCTGAGTTAATAGAAGTGCTTTGAGATTTGTAATGCTACTTAAAGTTGGTGAAGTCTACAGGCAGTGGCGTGGCAGGTGGTGACGGTGTTGGTTCTGACCTCAAGGGTTCTGGTCTGATCACTTGCTCTCAGCCATGAGTGGCCTGCAGCATAACAGGGAGAATGAGCAGAGGTGAAACATAGGAGGACAAGCTGCTCAAAGCCAGAGAAGGAGGATTGGGGAGAAGGGCTATATCTGCTGGATCTTCAAGGAGCAATTCTCCTTTCTCAAACTCAGTGAGGAACAGTGTGTCCGGCATCTCTGTTTCACGAGGAAGTTCTCATTGAAATGAGCCATCTGTTACAGGCAGATCTGCTGACTCAGAGCAGGGAGAGGACGGCACTGCCAGTGGCTGTCAAGGTGACCTTGGCCATGAATTTTTTTCCCATTGGACTGGAGTAGGCAACATTTCCAACTTCCCGCTGTCCACTGTTGTAAAAGGGGTGATCACTGAAAATCTGTATGTAACAAGAAATGAGTAAATGTAATTATCTCATGCCAGAAGGAAACAGGCAGAGCTAGCACACAGCTTCCAATGGTGCGGGGTGCCATTTACTGCACACACATCACTCTGCAGGAGCCACATATAAATTCAGAGATGTACCACAACTTAAAGGGGTTCCACTCCCTCAATATCTAGCTGGTTTGCAACCACACCCAGTGCATCCTGCAGGTCAATGCTCAATATTCTGGCAGCAGTCATGATGTCTTCATTCTGCAGCAGTTCACTGTCCCATCGACATTTGAGCCACCACAAGTAGTCAGGGGGTGGCTATGGATCAACAAGAGCTTGTCCCTGACCACCTGGCTCATAAATGCAGTGTGCACATAACGAGAGCCATGCTGCCACATGAAGTGTCATCAAGCAGACCATTAGGGTGTTTAAGCAATGCTTTCGCTGCCCGGACCACTCTGGAGGAGCTCAGCAGTACTTGCCATTGCATGTGTCACGATACGCCATGGTCGGTTGCATCGTGCACAACCTCACCAGCATGAGGGCACAGCCCCAGTCACCAGGTATACAGTAAGCAGCTGAGGAGGAGGAAGAGAAGGAGGAGAAAGAGGAAAGGAGGAGGGAACTAACACAGTTCCTTTCCGGCCATGCTGTCCATGGTCCATTCATCTGACTGTGGTACCAGTGAAACCAACCCCAATTCCCCCTCAAAAATCGTTCCACACTTTATCTTCTCTGTTACTGACCATCACAGCATCATCCTGGCCACGATGCTGAAATAAAAACCAGCACAAAACAAACATTCCAAACCAACTTTATCAATCAATCCATCCAATATTCCACATACAAGTCAATGCTTGTACATTCCTTTAGTGCCTATCTTCCATGTGCCTTTGCCTGTCCTAGTGCTCCTGCACTGTGCTACCCCAGTAGCTGCAGCATGACCAGTGGAAGGCTGCTGACTTTCAGTGGGGGAAACTGAAGATGGTCTTACAGCACAACCTCGAGCAGCTCTGGCCCTAGACAGCCCGGCTGTGGACTGCACCACCTCGGCATGGGGGCAGCACAGGGCTGGCTGGCTGAAAAGTGACAGCAAGGGCACTGGTGAGTGGCAGTAATGGGAAGATGAACACTCTCATCCTGAGAAAGGAAAGCAGGTTTGTTCTCCATGAAGCCACTGCCATGCCCCCGAGGCTGTGCCTCAGCAATCCTAACAATATGTTGAAGGCCAGATTTTTGGACTGCTGTGAGACTTTGCAAGCACCTTTGAATACCGACATATACAGCCATGATGGCAGCTGTCTGAGCTTGCATGGCAACAAGCTGAGCTTACGTGACTGCAGTCTGAGCTTCCACTGCAGCACTCAAATGTTGGGTGCTGCAATGAGACTTGCATCAGGTTTGGATCCATGTGTGGTAATGACATTGCCGTCAGTATCCTGGGCTTTATTAATAGGGGCATAGAGTACAAGAGCAAGGAAGTTATGTTGAAGTTATATAAGACACAAGTTCAGCCTCAGCTGGAGTATTGTGTCCAGTTCTGGGCGCCGCACTTTAGGAAAGATGTGAGGGCATTGAAGAGAGTGCAGAAAAGATTCACAAGAATGGTTCCAGGGATGAGGAATTTCAGTTATGAAGATAGTTTGGAAAAGTTGGGACTGTTTTCCTTGCCCAGGAAAAGGCTGAGCAGTGATTTGATAGACGTATTCAAAATCATGAAGGATCTGGACTGAGTAGATAGAAAGAAAATGTTCCCACTCGTGAAAGGATCAAGAATGAAAGGGCACAGATTTAAAGTAATGGGTAAGAGAAGCAAAAGCGACATGGGGAAAAGCTTTTTCACGCAGCGAGTGGTTAAGGTCTGGAATGCGCTGCCTGACAATGTGGTGGAGGCAGGTTCAACTGAAGCATTCAAAAGGGAATTAGACAGTTATATGAAAAGGAAGAATGTGCAGGGTCATGGGGAGAAGGTGGGGGAATGGTGCTAAGTGAATTGCTTGTTTGGAGAGCCGGTGCAGACACGATGGGCCGAATGGCCTCCTTCTGCACTGTAACAATTCTGTGATCACTTTCACACTGGAAAGGATGGGCTCCAGCTCTGGTTGGTGCTGCCTTCCTCCATGCTCTTTGATAGCAACTGCATGCTTTCTGGCAGGCTTGCCAAGGCACCAAGCATTTCTGCCTGCATACCCATCAGCCTTTCTTTGTAGCCGCCCCTTCGAAGAACTCATTTGAATCCTCTCCAACAGCAGTCATGTGTGACCTTTTTCTCTGGCAAGCTGTCACCTGCACAACCTGCCTGGTTGCATCCTACTTGTGAAAACAGAAAGTGCTGGAAATACTCAGCAGGTCTGGCAGCATCTATGCAGAGAGAAACAGAGTTAATGTTTCAGGCCTGTGACACTTCATTTTGCACTTATTGCACAGTACTTGTGTTTGGTGCCTTACCACATGCCAATCCCTCCTTTGTGTTATCCTCCAAAATATGTGCAGTGTCAGTATCTGAGTTGGTGGTTGAGACTTTGAGAGCTAGAGATGGTGCTTCTTCTTCGTCAGTCTCTTCTACCTGTTTCATTTCTTGTTCCTGCACCATTGCCTGTCCAAGCTGCAGTTCTTGGCTATCTGTGAGGGGAAAGGCACAAGGATAAGATTGTGGGGAGGGGAGGGGGAAAGCAAGAGATGCATGCTTGGACAATCTGCAAGGAAATTAAACATGTATTTCAAAAGTTTTATTCCATAATTTGCACGATCCTTGTCAAATGCTCAGTTTTGTATCTGAGGAACTGCTTGCAAACATGATTACTTAATTTTAGCTGTTCTCATCAACATGTGCTACCCAACTGCATGGACGGCAGTAAGCACTGGCCTTATCCAAAAATAGGGATAAATGCAGGTCCTAAAAACTGCAAACCAGAATAATTACTTTTGATTGCATGTATACTCATAGTCTATATCTATGGCCGGAATTTTATGTTCCCCTGCAGGAGTAGGCTGGAGGTGGGAGGGGAGTCATAAAATTGAGTGGGAGGCGGGGAGAGGGGGGGACACCATTCCCATCGCCTTCCTGCCCCGGCTGCAATTTTACGAGGGGCAGTGGTGGCGAGAAACGGCCCGCCCACCACAGGCCAATCAAGGCCCTTAAGTGGCCAATTAATTTCCACTTAAGGGCCTCCACCCACCGCTGTTGGCATATTACCAGCGGTGGGCAATCAGCTCAGGACACCCAGGAGGCCACTCAGTAAAAACTGGCAGCCTCATTGCAGGCTGGGATTGGGGGACGCTCTTGATCGTGAATCCCGTGCCTCATGGAGGGGCCCTCCCCATAGCCCACCACCCCCACTACACTGCATTCCCCAACCACCCCCCAACTGACCCCCTTTGCCTTGCTGGAGTCCGGCTGATTGACCCCAGCAAGGCCCCAAACACACCTTTTTTCTGGGGTCAACGTCCATCTTCCGCCTCTCCCTGGCTGCAGTCACAGCAGTGGCCACCGCTCCCGTCGGTGCTGCTGAGACTGGGAGTTGCCAGCCCACAGCTGTTGGAGGCAGGACCTCCTACCTCAGAGGGGTGGTAGTCCCGCCCGAGGCTAATTAAGGGCATGGGTCATGTAAAATTATAGCGTGGCTCTCAGGACCGGCGGAGGTGGGCTCACCCCTGATTTTAGGCCAGTGGGCAGGGGGCCTCCACCCAACATAAAACTCCAGCCTATATCTCTGTATTGACTGTGTCGATGTAAGTAATAAAATTGTTATGTCTTCTGTTATAAATTCCAAATTCCTATGTCCACATTTATAATAGGAGGGGGAGGGACGACGAAAGAGAGAAGGTTGTAACAGGGAAATGTTGGTTAAGTGCTCGAGAGCTGAATTTTATGGGCTTCCTCGGGACAGGAATGGAGGCGGGTGGTTGGGGGGGGCCAGAAAACTGTATGGGGGGGGGGGGGGGGAATGGAGTGCCTGTTCCCTTCCTGACACCTTCCAATTTAGTCTGGGGCCTGGATGGCCGAGGACAGCCTTCCTGCCCCAAGCCACTTGAGGCCCTTAAGGGTCTCTTCCTGCCTCCACTTCAATTTAATGGAATGTGGAGGGTCCCCTGCTGTGGGGCGACACGGCCAGGTAAAACCTGGGGGCCTCCTAGCGGGGTCGGCAGGGGGATTTCTTCTTTGGGGACAATCCAGGGCCCCTGGAGGCCCCCCCTTGGTGGCAACCACTGTCCCCCTGTGAAGATCCCCCCACCCTCACCAACCAAAACCCCTACCCCATTGCCAGGGCTTGCCTGAACTGCTCTGGTGACCCCGATCCCACTTACCTGTCTCAGGGTCTGCGCCACGCTTCGGTAATGCATGGCCACTTCTTCCAGTGGCATTGCCAGTACTGCAGAGCTGCCGGCCTTCTGATTGACCGGCAGCTCTGGAGGTGGGTGCTTCTTCCTTAAAGGGATGGCGCCCCAATGGCAGACAGTTAATTGGCTGCTCACCGTGTGATAGCTGTGGAGGTCTGATGGAGGCCCATTACTGGGACCCCTGTCGCCGGAGTAAAATCCAGTCCCAAGTGTTCACATCGAGATGGGGGCTCATCGTAACTACCATCACTGAGAGAAGATAGGAAGGGTGTCCATTCCTTCGAGCATATCACTCTGCTGATACTATTTGTGACAAGGAAGGAAGGAAGGGAGGAAGGAAGGGAGGAAGGAAGGAAGGAAGGGAGGAAGGGAGGAAGGGTGGTAGGGAGGGAGGGAGGGAGGGAGGAAGGAAGGAAGGAAGGAAGGAATATCAGTATATTTTTATGGATGGGACATCGGGGATAACTCCCCTGCTGTTCTTCAAAATAGTGCCATGGGGTCTTTTATGCCCACCTGAGAGGGCTAATGGGCCCTCAGTTTAACATCTCACCCAGAAGATGGCATCTCTGACAATGCAGCACAATCTCAGTACTGTAATGGAGTGGTCAGGCCTCAAATGCAGACTGGGGTGAGGATTCTGGGAAATGGCCAATTTGTTGGAGTGGGGGGAGGGTGCAATGATGACCATTGAAAGGGAGGGGGTTGTTTGGATTCTCCAATGTTCTTTATGTTGTGGGGTCGAATGATCTGAGTCCGAGTGGAGTATACAAATGCTATCAGTGGAATGGGGCATTTAAATTTTTTTTAAAAATTCATTCATGGGATGTGGGCGTCGCTGGCCAGGCCAGCATTTATTGCCTAATTGTCCTTGAGAAGGTGGTGGTGAACTGCCTTCTTGAACCGCTGCAGTCCATGTGGGGTAGGTACACCCATAGTGCTGTTAGGAAGGGAGTTCCAGGATTTTGACCCAGCGACAGTGAAGTAACGGCGATATAGTTCCAAGTCAGGATGGTGTGCGACTTGGAGGGGAACTTGCAGGTAGTGGTGTTCCCATGCATTTGCTGCTCTTGTCCTTCTAGTTGGTAGAGGTCGCAGGTTTGGAAGGTGCTGTCGAAGGAGCTTTGGTGCGTTGCTGCAGTGCATCTTGTAGATGGTACACACTGCTGCCACTGTACGTCGGTGGTGGAGGGAGTGAATGTTTGTAGATGGTGTGCCAATCAAGCGGGCTGTTTTTTCCTTGGATGGTGTTGAGCTTCTTGAGTGTTGTTGGAGTTGCACCCATCCGGGCAAGTGGAGAGTATTCCATCAGACTTCTGACTTGTGCCTTGTAGATGGTGGACAGGCTTTGGGGAGTCAGGAGGTGAGTTACTCGCCTCAGGATTCCTGCTCTTGCTGCCATGGTATTTATATGGCTACTCCAGTTCAGTTTGTGGTCAATGGTAGCCCCTAGGATGTTGATAGTGGGGAATTCAGCAATGGTAATGCCATTGAATGTCAAGGGGAGATGGTTAGATTCTCTCTTGTTGGAGATGGTCATTGCTTGGCACTTGTGTGGTGCGAATGTTACTTGTCACTTATCAACCAAAGCCTGGATAGTGTCCAGGCCATCAAATTGTCTCTTCCTGAAAGGTGATAGGAGGGGGTTTGATGCTGTGGTAGCCTGTGAGTAGTAAGTACCTAATGGCAATTGCAAAAGCACTGTTCGCAGATAAGGAAATAATCGGGGTAATGGAGCAGTGGTACCACCGCTGAAGAAGGAATGTGGGATGGGGAGGGGGTGGAGTGAAGCACGACAACAGGATGGAGGATGGGAAGGAACATATGTTTCATATGGATAGGGATTGTGCAGTGGCACCACAGCACGTCTCCAAAATTGCTGGTTGTCATCATAAAAAATGTTGGGTTTTGGCCCTGGAAGTTGAGGGGGGTTCATCATACAAAAACATTCATTTAGTTATATTTAGTAACTTAATCCCGGAATGTCAGGTAATGACATAGGTAAGAAGGGCGATGAGGTCCTGAGAGCAGATCTTGGGAACTAGGAAGGAAATTAAAAAGCAGGACCTCAAAAGCAATAATCCCAGGATTACTCCCAGTCCCAGGTGCAAGTGAGCAAAGGAATAGGAGAATTGAGCAATTGAACACATGTCTAGTGAACGGGTGTAGGAGGCAGGGCATCAGATTTCTGAGACATTGGGGCCAGTTCTGGGGCAGGTAGGACCCGTACAAGATGGACAAGTTGCATCTTAGAAGGACTGGAACAAATATCCTTGCAGGGAGATTTGCTAGTACTGTTGGGGAGGGTTTAAACTAAATTGCCAGGGAGATGGGAACCTGAGAGGGAGCTCAGATTGGAGGGAAGCAAAACTGGTAAATGGTCAGGGGTGTGGGAACCAGGAGCAAATATCAGAGAGGAATACCAAGGTGCACAGAATACTGGGGGAGATAGATAGCTCTAGAATAGGGTATAGTAAGTTATCAGGTGGGGTCAGAGTAAGGGAGAAAGTAGTAATGTCTAAATCAGGGTTAATGTGCATGTATGTGAATGCACAGAGTGTGGTTAGTAAGGCTGATGAGGCATAGGTGCAGATTACCATGTCGAAATATGATGTTGTGGCTATAACAGAGACTTGGCTCAAAGAAGGGCAGGACTAGGCGTTAAATATTCCTGGATACAAGGTGTTCAGGAAAGATAAGAAAGGGAAAAAAGGGGGAGGAGTGGCAGTATTGATTAAGGAGAGCATTGCAGTGCTGGAGAAAAAGGATGTCCCAGAGGAGTAGAGGACAGAATCAATTTGGCTAGAGCTAAGGAACAAAAAAATCGGTTACATTGCTCGGTGTTGTCTATAGGCCACCAGCTAGTGGGAAGGATGTGGAGGAACAAATTTGCAAGGAAATTACAGAAAGGTGCAAAAATTATAGAGTTGTTATAATGGGGGACTTTAGTTATCCAAACATAGACTGGGATAATAGTAGTGTAAAGGGCAGTGAGGGGCAATAGTTCCTAGAGTGTGTTCAGCAAAATTTTCTACAACAGTATGTTGCACGTCTAATGAGAAAGGAAGCACTGCTGGACCTGGTTCTTGGGAATGAGGTGGGCCAAGTGGATCAAGTATCAGTAGGAGAGCATTTAGGGGATAGTGATCATTGTATCATAAGGTTTAGGCTGACTATGGAAAAGGACAAAGAGCAATCCAGAGTATGAATAATTAACTGGGGGAAGGCCAACTTCAATGGGGTAAGAATGGAGCTGGAGCGAATAAATTGGAATCAAAAACTGGCAGGAAAACCGAGAGTTGAACAATGGGCTACCTTCAAAGAAGGAATAGTTCGGGCACAGTTGAGGTATGTTCCCTTGAGGGGGAAAAGTAGGGCAAACAAATCCAGAGCTCTCTGGATGACAAAAGAGGTAGAAATTAAGATAAAGAAGAAAAAGTGTGCTTATGACAGGTGCCAGGTAGAAAATACTATTGAGTACCAGGCTGAATATAGAAGGTCTGGAGGGGAAGTGAAAAAGCAAATCAGAGAGGCAAAAAAAGAGCATGAAAAGAGACTAGCAGCTAGCATTAAAGGAAATCCCACAGTTTTCGATCGGCATATAAATAGTAAAAGGGTGGTAAAAGGAGGAGTGGGGCTGATTATGGACCAGAGAGGGGATTTACACATGGAGGCAGAGGGCATAGCTGAGGTATTAAATGAATATTTTGCATCTGTCTTTACCAAAGAAGAAGATGCAACCCAGGCAATGTTGAAAGAGGAGGTAAGTCAGACAGTAGAGGGGTTTAAAATTGATAAAGAGGAAGTATTCGATAGGCTGTCTGTACTTAAAGTGGATAAAGCACCAGGTCCAGATGAGATGCATGCAAGGATACTGGGGGAAGTGAGGGTGGAAATCGCAGAAGCACTGGCCATAATTTTTCAGTCTTCCTTAGAATCAGGGGTGCTGCCAGAGGACTGGAGAATTGCAAACATTGCACCCTTGTTCAAAAAAGGGTGTAAAGATAAGCCCTACAATTACAAGCCAGTCAGTTTAACTTTGGTGGTGGGAAAACTTCTAAAAAAAAAATTCGAGACAAAATGCATAGTCACATGGACAAATGCGAGTTAATTAAGGAAAACCAGCATGGATTTCTTAAGGGAGTTGCTGGAGTTTTTTGAGGAGGTAACAGAGAAGCTTGGTGAGGGCAATGCTGTTGATGTGGTGTACATGGACTTTCAAAAGACATTTGATACGGTGCCACACAACAGACTTTTTCACGCAGCGAGCGGTTAAAGTCTAGAATGTGCTGCCTGAGAACGTGGTGGAGGCAGGTCCAATTGAAGCATTCAAAAGGGAATTAGACAGTTATATGAAAAGGAAGAATGTGCAGGGTCATGGGGAGAAGGCGGGGAATGAAACTGAGGGAATTGGGCTTTTGAAGAACCAGTGTGGACACAATGGGCCGAATGGCATCCTTCTGTACTGTAACGATTCTGTGATTCAGAGGTGTGCATTCTCAGACAGCTGCGTTTGCTGACAATGCCACCACTAGGTGGCGCTGCAATGGTACATGTGCAAATGCAGCCTTTGCCACTAAAACGTCACAGTCTGCGATGTCAGGCAGCTGCCAGGATTAAAGATGGCGCTGCTCAAATAATCACACGATGGCAACCTAAACACGTGGCAGCACGCAATGGCCGGGGGGGAGGGAGCGAGCCGGCCAGAGAGGGGAGGGAGCGAGTGGGGAGGGGAGAGAGCGAGCGGTTGGGAGTGGGAGGGGGGAGGGAGCGAGCAGTTGTGGGGGGTGGGCAGCAAGCAGGTAGGGGTCGGGAGCGGGTGGCGGGGGGAAGGAGGAAAGCGCACCCACCAGCAGCAAGGTCTTCGGCTGCGTTCTCCCCGCACCCGCTCTCAACCCACTCCCCAGATCCCCTCTCCCCCCACCCCTGCTCTCTCCCCACTCCCCAGACCCCCTCTCCCCCCACCCCTGCTCTCTCCCCGCTCCCCAGACCCCCTCTCCCCCCACCCCATCATCTGCGCATGTGTCAACCCCATCTGCCTGCGTTACACGATGACGTCATCTGCACATGCGCCAACCAGTCCTGGCACTGCGGAATGCAGTGCTTGCGCAGAAGGTAGGAACCAATCTGCGCAGATTGGCACAGTCGGAAGACGTAAGCTGCCGGCTGCGTTGTCAATAATCACTATCTTCTCAGACCCGAAATTTAAAAGAATACACAGTTTCAGAGCCACCTAGTGGTCAGCATGTGGAGCTGCATCAAGAGGCATGGTAAGCAGATAGAGTCACAGAGTCATAGAGTGATACAGAATAATATTTTTGAAAATGCCTGTTCCCATTGATGCCAACACCACCAATTTGCATTTATGTAATACCTTTAATGTAGAAAAACAGTGCGTCAGAGTGTAGGAATAAAATGGATGCCATGCTAAAGAGAGAGATATTAGGATAGATGACGGAAAGCTTCGTCAAAGAGGTGGGTTTTAAGGAAGACTATAAAAAGAAGAGTGAATTGGTGAGATGGAGGCGTTTAGAGAGGCAATGCTAGTGCGTGGGACTTAAGCAGGTGTTTCTGCAGTTGCCAATGGAGGGGCAAAGGAAGTGGGGGGAGATGCAAAAAAGGTTGTAGTCAGAAGAATGGATTTTTGGGGAGGTGTTGCAATACTATAAGAAGTTACTAAAAAAGTGAGGGGCTAATTGTAGCAGAATTTAAACACAAGGATGAACATTTTAAATTTGAGGCACTATATGACTGACAGCTAATGTAAGTCCATGAGGAAAAGGGTGAAAGGAAAGCAGGACTTGGTATGGGTTAAGATATGGGCGACAGAACTTTAGGCAAGCTGAAGTTTACGAAAGAAAGAGGATGGGAATAAAATCTTTGGAGATGATAAAAATATGACAGGGTTTTGACAGCAGTTGGGCTGAGGTAGAGGGGGAGATGTGAGGTGTAAGCTGGCAGTCATTGTGGTAGAGAGGATATTGAGTTGGAAACTCAGATCAGGGTTGAATAAGGTGCCTGGGTTCTGAAGAAGGGTCACTGACCTGAAACGTTAACTCTGCTTCTCTCTCCACAGATGCTGCCAGACTTGCTGTGTATTTCCAGCATTTCTTGTTTTTATTTGTGAACAGTCTGGTTCAGCCTAAGGCCATGGCCAGATGCCTTTGGGCTTCCCAATGTTTAGCTGAAAACAAGTGTTTAGTGGACAAAGCTTGATGTAAGAATTATTAATGTATTTTGAAAAGAATGTTTATAAACTTTCGGTCATTGCCCGACAAGTGGACTGTAACACCGTACCAAACAGCACGACAAAAAAAGGAAAGAAGGTACCAGCTCTTTGTTTTTTAGATTAGATTAGAGATACAGCACTGAAACAGGCCCTTCGGCCCACCGAGTCTGTGTAAAACATCAACCACCCATTTATACTAATCCTACACTAATCCCATATTCCTACCAAACATCCCCACCTGTCCCTATATTTCCCTACCACCTACCTATACTAGTGACAATTTATAATGGCCAATTTACCTATCAACCTGCAAGTCTTTTGGCTTGTGGGAGGAAACCAGAGCACCCGGAGAAAACCCGCACAGACACAGGGAGAACTTGCAAACTCCACACAGGCAGTACCCGGAATCGAACCCGGGTCCCTGGAGCTGTAAGGCTGCGGTGCTAACCACTGCGCCACTGTGCCGTTCCAGTTTTGCAAGCTGGAACGTCAGAACTATGTGTCCTGGCCTGTCGGAAGACCTTACACTAATCAACGACTCGCGGAAGACCGCCATCATTAACAACCAGCTCAGTAGACTCAATGTGGACATTGCAGCACTTCAGGAGACACGCCTCCCTGTGAGCAGATCTCTAACAGAGCAGGACTACACCTTCTACTGGCAGGGTAGGGATCCTGAAGAACCAATACAGCATGGTGTGGGTTTCGCCATCAGAAACTCTTTGCTCAGCATGATAGAGCCACCTTCGAATGGCTCGGAACGTATACTGTCCTTCGACTGCTCACCGCCTCTGGCCCAGTACACCTGCTCAGCATCTATGCTCCAACACTCTGCTCTCCACCTGAAGTTAAAGACAAGTTCTACGAGGAGCTCCATAATATCATTAGTAGCATTCCTAATACCGAACATTTGTTCCTGCTGGGGGACTTCAACGCCAGGGTTGGGGCCGACCATGACTCATGGCCCTCCTGCCTTGGGCGCTATGGCATTGGTAGGATGAATGAGAATGGACAGAGACTGCTGGAGTTGTGTACCTATCACAACCTCTGCATCACCAACTAAACCCTGTCACCAGGTTTCATGGAGACACCCAAGATCACGTCGTTGGCACCAGCTGGACCTCATCGTCACAAGGCGAGCCTCTATAAACAGTGTCCAAATCACACGCAGCTTCCACAGTGCAGACAGCGACACTGACCACTCCCTGGTGTGCAGCAAAGTTAGACTCAAACCAAACAAGCTACATCACTCCAAGCAGAAGGGCCACCCGCGCATCAACACTAACAGACCTTCTTATCCACAGCTGTTACATAAGTTTCTAAATTCACTTGAAAAGCCCTTCAAAAAACTCCTGCAGGGGATGCAGAGACCAAGTGGGCCCACATCAGAGACGACATCGATGACTCAGCAATGACCACCTTTGGCAAACGTGAGAAGCAGAATGTGGACTGGTTTCAATCTCACTTTGAAGAGCTGGAACCTGTCATAGCCATTAAGCGCACTGCACTGTTGAACTACAGGAAAGCCCCCAGCGAGTTAACATTCGTAGCACTTAAAGTAGCCAGAAGCGCTGCACAAAGAACAGCCAGGCGCTGTGCAAATGACTACTGGCAACACCTACGCAGTCGTATTCAGCCAACACCGGAAACATCAGAGGAATGTATGATGCCATTAAGAGAGCTTTTGGACCATACATCAAGAAGATCGCCCCCCTCAAGTCTAAATCAGGGGAAACGATCACTGTTGCAAGCAAATGGACTGCTGGGTAGAGCACTACCTAGAACTGTACTCCAGGGAAAATGTTGTCACTGATACCGCCCTCAATGCAGCCCAGTCTCTGCCAGTCATGGATGAGCTGGACGAACAGCCAACAAAATCTGAATTCAGTGATGCCATTGATTCTCTAGCCAGTGGAAAAGCCCTTGGAATTGATGGCATTACCCCTGAAATAATCGAGAGTGCCAAGCCAAACTATACTCTCAGCACTCCATGAACTGTTGTGCCAATGCTGGGATGAGGGAGCAGTACCACAGGACATGTGCGATGTCAATATCATCACCCTCTATAAGAACAAGGATGACCGCGGTGACTGCAACAACTACCGTGGAATCTCCCTGCTCAGCATAGTGGGGAAAGTCTTCGCTCGAGTCATTTTAAACAGACTCCAGAAGCTGGCTGAGCGTGTCTACCCTGAGGCACTGTGTGACTTTCGAGCAGAGAGATCCACCATTGACATGCTGTTATCCCTTCGCCAGCTACAGGAGAAATGCCACGAACAACAGATGTCCCTCTATATTAAAATAAAAGCAAAATACTGCGGATGCTGGAAATCTGAAACAAAAACAAGAAATGCTGGATTCACTCAGCAGGTCTGGCAGCATCTGTGGAAAGAGAAGCAGAGTTAACGTTTCGGGTCAGTGACCCTTCTTCGGAACTGACAAATATTAGAAAAGTCACAGATTATAAACAAGTGAGGTGGGGGTTGGGCAAGAGATAACAAAGGAGAAGGTGCAGATTGGACCAGGCCACATAGCTGACCAAAAGGTCACGGAGCAAAGGCAAACAATATGTTAATGGTGTGTTGAAAGACAAAGCATTAGTACAGTTTAGGTGTGAATATACTGAATATTGAACATCAGCAAGTGCAAACCTAAAAAAAACAGTGGGTAAGCAAACTGAACAAACTAAGATGAAATGAAATAAATGCAAAAAAAGATTGTAAAAAATGTAAAAAGGAATGCAAAAAAAAAGGAAGAAAAAATAACTAAAAATGACTAAAAATGAAAGTAAAGTGGGGGGCTGTCATGCTCTGAAATTATTGAACTCAATGTTCAGTCCGGCAGGCTGTAGTGTGCCTAATCGGTAGATGAGATGTTGTTCCTCGAGCTTGCGTTGATGTTCACTGGAACACTGCAGCAATCCCAGGACAGAGATGTGAGCATGAGAGCAGGGGGGAGTGTTGAAATGGCAAGCAACCGGAAGCTCAGGGTCCTGCTTGCGGACTGAGCGGAGATGTTCCGCAAAGCGGTCACCCAGTCTGCGCTTGGTCTCCCCAATGTAGAGGAGACCACACTGTGAGCAGCGAATACAGTATACTACATTGAAAGAAGTACAAGTAAATCGCTGCTTCACCTGAAAGGAGTGTTTGGGGCCTGGGATAGTGAGGAGAGAGGAGGTAAATGGGCAGGTATTACACCTCCTGCGATTGCAAGGGAAGGTGCCCTGGGACGGGGACGAGGTGGTGGGGGTAATGGAGGAGTGGACCAGGGTGTCGCGGAGGGAACGATCCCTTCGGAATGCTGACAGGGGAAGGGAGGGGAAGATGCGACTGGTAGTGGCATCACGCTGGAGGTGGCGAAAATGGCGGAGGATGATCCTTTGGATATGGAGGCTGGTGGGATGAAAAGTGAGGACAAGGGGAACCCTGTCACGGTTCTGGGAGGGAGGGGAAGGGGTGAGGGTAGAGGTGCGGGGAATGGGTCAGACATGGTTGAGGGCCCTGTCAACCACAGTGCGGGGAAATCCTCGGTTGAGGAAAAAGGAGGTCATATCAGAAGCACCGTCATGGAAGATGTCCCTCTATGTTGCTTTCATAGATCTCACCAAAGCCTTTGACCTCGTTAGCAGACGTAGTCTCTTCAAATTACTCGAAAAGATCAGATGTCCACCAAAGCTACTAAGTATCATCACCTCATTCCATGACAATAGGAAAGGCACAATTCAGCATAGCGGCGCCTCATCAGACGCCTTTCCTATCCTGAGTGGCGTGAAACAGGGCTGTGTTCTCCCACCTACACTGTTAGGGATCTTCTTCTGCCTGCTGCTCTCACATGCGCTCAAGTTTTCAGAAGAAGGAATTTTCCTCCACACAAGATCAGATGGCAGGTTATTCAACCTTGCCCGTCTTAGAACAAAGACCAAAGTACAGAAAGTTCTCATCAGGGAACTCCTCTTTGCTGACGATGCTGCATTAACATCCCACACAGAAGAGTGTCTGCAGAGACTCATCAACAGGATTGCAGCTACCTGCAACGAATTTGGCCTAACCACCAGCCTCAAGAAAACGAACATCATGGGACAGGATGTCAGAAATGCTCCATCCATCAATATCGGCGACCACGCTCTGGAAGTGGTTCAAGAGTTCACCTACCTAGGCTCAAAATTCATAAAGTGTTATAATAGTATGCAGCTTCCTAATCCATTTAGAAGGCAGTCTTTTGCCAGACAGTCTGCTGAGCTTTAGCAGTATATACAGAACTTTCTTGGAAGATGCAAATTTTGCTTTGCGAATGGTCGCTTGATGTAGCACAACCACTGTACAGGATTATTTGATGGTTTCTTCTCTTTCTCAATGATCTAACAGATTACGGGTATGGTAGCATAGTGGTCGTAATCCAGAAGCCTGGACGAATGATGCCAGAAGCATTGGGCTGAAATTTGCTGCGGGTGTCGGGAACCTGATGTAGGGACCAATTCCGTGTCCCAAACCCATGCCTTTCAGTAATGCTTAATTTCATGGGAGGCAGCCAATTAGTAGGCCGCCTCCACATTTGCTGGCCAAGTGGGGACAGCGGGCAGGCTGTGGAGACAGGAGGGCCAATCAGGAGTTGGCATGTGAGGGAGGCTGGCAGCCTTTACTGTAGCTAAAGTGCGAGTGAGTTACAGTGACTGGGGTGCAAGAGGGAGCACCACAAAAAGAGGGAGGTGAGGAGGAAGGGGCCAAATGAGTTTAGCTCTCTCAGTGGCAGCAGGCTCCAAGAGAGACAGCTGCAATGGCTGGCTTCTGTATACCCTTGACCACAGACGTCCTTTTGTCAACCAATCTCCTATAAACCTGGAGCCGCTGTGTACAACCACTGTGAGCTGGAGAGCCATGTACACTGCGGAGATCCCGGTCACCTCTGGAAAAATTGCAACGGTGTGGAAAAATGCAGCCTAATTACCTAATCACCTTCCTTAATTGACTTCCCTCTGCTGCCGGGTGGGTAGACGTTAGCACTGCAGTTCTGCCCCTAGTAAAAGTGCACTGAGGTGGGAACACATTGGAGAGCCAGCCTGACATGCTTTTCCACCACTTCCCTGGACCCCCACTCTGAACCCAACTCCAAGCACTGAGAAAATTCAGGCCATGAATTCAAATCCCTCCATGACAACTGGGAAATTTAAATTCAGTTAATTAAATAAGTCTGGTATCAGTAATGGTGATCATGAGATTACTGGATTGTCATAAAAACTCATCTGGTTCAGTAATGCCTTTTTAGGGAAGGAAATCTGCTGTTCAGTTTAACCTATAGGTGACTCAACACCCACAGTTATGTGGTTGATGCTTAACTGTCCTCTGAAATGGCCTAACAAATCACCCAGTTGTAACAAACCACGACACAAAACTATAATAAGATTAAAACTAGATGGACCAACCGGTATCAAACTTGGTCGCGGACATGTCAAACGTACACTCAGCCCTGCAAATGCTTTCTCACCAACATCTGGGGACTTGTGCAAAAATTGGGAGAGCTGTCCCACAGGCTAGTCAAGCAACAACCTGAGATAGTCATACAGAACCATACCTTTCTGCCAATGTCCCAGACACCTCCAATCACCATGCCTGGTGGCACAGTGGTATACAATCAGGACGGAATGGCCCTGGAAGTCTTCAACATTGACTCTGGACCCCATGATATCAGGTCAAACATGGACATGGAAATATTGATAACCAGCTACTGCCCTCAGCTGATGAAATAGTGCTCCTCCATGTTGAACACCACTTTGAAGAAGCACTGAGGTTAGCAAAGGCACAGAATGTACTTTGGGTGGGGGATTCAATGTCCTAACAAAACCAGATGGGCCACCCAGCATCAACCTCTGCCGCAGACATATCAAAGGTACAACCAGACCTGCAAATGCCTCCTCACCAAGATTAACTCAGTATCAGCACGACAGACCAAGCTGGCTGAGTCCTGAAGGACATATCTGCCAAATTGGCCTGTGGCAGGTAGTGAGAGAACTAAAACATGGGGAAAAAGAACTACTGGACCTCATCCTCACCAATCAACTTATCGCAGATGCATCTGTCCATGACAGTATTGGTAGGAGTGACCACCGCACAGTTCTTGTGGAGACAAAGTCCTGTCTTCACATTAAGGACACGCTCCATTGTGGTGTGTGGCATTCCCAAATGCTAAAGATTCAGAACAGATCAACAGCTCAAAGCTGGGCATCCATGAGGTCCTTTGGGCCATCAGCAGCAGAATTGTATTCCACTACAATTAGTAACTTCATGACCCAGCATATCCCTCACTCTACCATTATTATCAAGACAGAAGATCAACCCTGGGCCAATGAGAAGTGCAGAAGGGCATGCCAGGAGCAGCAACAGGCATACCTAAAAATGAGGTACCAACCTGGTGAAGATACAACCCGGAATGATATGCATGCTAAACAGCAGAAACAGTATGCTGTAGACAGAGCTAAGCGATCCCACAATAAGTGGATCAGGTCATAGCTGTGCAGTCCTGCCACATCCAGTCATGAATGGTGTTGGACAATTAAACAATTAATGAAGAAGGAGACTCCATGAATATCCCATTCTCAATGATGGGGGAGCCTAGCAGATCAGTGCAAAAGACAAGGCTGCAGCATTTGCAAACATCTTCAGCCAGAAGTGTTGAGTGGATGATCCATCTCAGCCTCCTCCCGAGGTCCTCACATGTACAGATCCCAGTCTTCAGGCAATTTGATGCTCTCCACCTGATATCAAGAAATGTCTGAGCACAATGGATACAGCAAAGGCTATGGGCCCCAACCACATTTGTGCTGTAGTGCTGAAGACTTGTGCTCCAGAATAAGCCACACCTCAGAGATGATAGTGCTACTAGCTGAGCAGTACAGCTACAACATTGGATTTACCCGACAATGTGGAAAAATGCCCAGGTATATCCTGTCTACAAAAAACAGGACAAATCCACTCCCACCAACTACTGCTCCATCAGTCTGCTCTCAATGATCAACAAAGTGATGGAAGATACCATCGACAGTGCTATCAAGTGGCACTTACTCACCAGTAATCTGTCCACCAATGCTCAGTTTGGATTCTGCAGGACTACTCAGCTCCAGACCTCATTACAGCCTTGGTCCAAACATGGACAATAAAACTGAATGTCAGAGGTGAGGTGAGAGTGACTGCCCTTGACCTCAAGGCAGCATTTGACCGAGTGTGGCATCACTGTGGCAGTGTCAGCCCGGCTCAGCTAATAGCACTAATATCTCTGAGTCAAAGGTTGTAGGTTCAAATCCCACTCTCGGACTCGAGCAAAAAAATCAAGGCTGACACTCTAATGCAGTACTCAGGGATTCTTTTGGATGATGCATTAAACCAAGAGCCCGTTTCCCCTCTCAAGTGGACTTAAATGGTCCCATGGGACAATTTTCAAATAGAGCAGGGAGTTATCTTCCCTCAATCAATGCCACTAAAACAGATTGTTTGTGGGAGTTTGCAATGTGCAAATTGACTGCCATAATTCCCACATTACAGCTGTGACTACACTTCAAAGCACTTTGTTGGTTGTAAAGTGCTTTGGGAGGTCCTGGGATTGTGGAAGGCGCTATATAAATTAAAGTCTTTCATTATCGAGGCAACGCTTGAGTGTGGCATCAAGGAACCCTAGTAAAATTGAAGTCAATGGGAATCAGGGGGAAAACTCTCCATTGGCTAGAGCCATATCTAGCACAAAGGAAGATGGTTGTTGTTGAAGGGCAATCATCTCAGCTGAAGGCATCACTGCAGGCTCAACCATCTTCAGCTTCTTCAATGACTTTCCCTCCAACATCAGGTCAGAAGTGGGGATGTTGGTTGATAATTGCACGGTCTTCAGTACCATTCACAACTCCCCAGATACTGAAGCAGTCTGAGCTTGCATGCAGCAAGATCTAGATAACATTCAGGCTTGGGCTGATAAATTGCAAGTAACATTCTTGCTATGCAAGTGCCAGGCAATGACCATCTCCAACAAGAGAGAGTCTAACCACTTCCCTTGGCAATTAACGGCATTACCATCGGTGAATCCCCACTATCAGCAAGAAACCTAACTGGACCAGCAACATAAATATTGTGGCAACAAGAGCAGGACAGAGGTTGGGTATTCTGTGGCAAGTCACTTAGCTCCTCGTCTCCTAAGCCTTTCCACAAGGCACAGATCAGAAGTGTGATGGAATACTCTCCACTTGCCTGAATGAGTGACTTGCTTGAATGAGGAGAGCTGTCTCACAGACTAGTCAAGCAACAGCCTGACATAATCATACTCACGGAATCATACCTGACAGACAATGTCCCAGACACTGCCATCACCATCCCTGTATGTCCTGTCCCACCGGCAGGACAGATCCAGCAGAGGTGGCGGCACAGTGGTATACAGTAGGGAGAGAGTTGCCCTGGGAGTCCTCAACATAGACTCTGGACCTCATGAAGTCTCATGGCATCAGGTCAAACATGGACAAGGAAACCTCCTGCTGATTACTACCTACCACCCTCCCTCAGCTGATGAGTCAGTACTCCTCCATGTTGAACAGCACTTGGAGGAAGCACTGAGGGTGGCAGGGGCACAGAATGTACTCTGGGTGGGGGACTTCAATGTCCATCACCAAGAGTGGCTCGGTAGCATCACTACTGACCGGGCTGCCCAAGTGCTAAAGGACATATCTGCTAGACTGGGTATGCGGCAGGTGGTGAGGGAACCAACAAGAGGGGAAAACATACTTGACCTCATCCTCACCAATCTGCCTGCCGCAGATACATCTGTCCATGACATATTGGCAGGAGTTACCACCGAACAGTCATTGTGGAGACGAAGTCTTGCCTTCAAATTGAGGATACCCTACTTCGTTTTGTGTGGCACTACCACTGTGCTAAATGGGATAGATTGTGAACAGATCTAGCAATGCAAAACTGGGCATCCATGAGGCACTGTGGGCCATCAGCAGCTGCAGAATTGTACTCAACCACAATCTGTAACCTCATGGCCTGGCATATCCCCACCCTACCATTACCATCAAGCCAGGAGACCAACCTTGATTCAATGAAGAGTGCAGGAGGGCATGCCAGGAGCAGCACCAGGCAAACCTAAAAATGAGGTGTCAACCCGGTGAAGCTACAACACAGGACTATCTGCGTGCCAAACTGCGTAAGCAGCATGCGATAGACAGAGCTAAGCGATCCCATAACCAACGGATCGGATCTAAGCTCTGCAGTCCTGCCACATCCAGCCATGAATGGTGGTGGACAATTAAACAACTAACTGGAGGAGGTGGCTCCACAAATATCCCCATCCACAATGAGGGGGGAGCCCAGCACATCAGTGCGAAAGATAAGGCTGAAGCACTTGCAACAATCTTCAGCCAGAAGTGCCGAGTTGATGATCCTTCTCTGCCTCCTCCTGAAGTCCCCAGCATCACAGATGCCAGACTTCAGCCAATTTGATTCACTCCACGTGATATCAAGAAACGACTGAAGGCACTGGATACTGCAAAAGCTAAGGGCCCTGACAATATTCCAGCAATAGTACTGAAGACCTGTGCTCCAGAACTTGCCGTGGCCCGAGCCAAGCTGTTCCAGTACAGCTACAACACTGGCATCTACCCTGCAATGTGGAAGATTGCCCAGGTATGTCCTGTACACAAAAAGCAGGACAAGTCCAACCCGACCAATTACCGCCCCATCAGCCTACTCTCAATTAGCAGTAAAGTGATGGAAGGTGTCATCAACAGTGCCATCAAGCGGCACTTGCTTAGCAATAACCTGTTCAGTGATGCTCAGTTTGGGTTCCGTCAGGGCCACTCAGCTCCTGACCTCATTACAGCCTAGATTCAAACATGGACAAAAGAGTTGAACTCAAGAGGTGAGGTGAGAGTGACTGCCAGTGACATCAAGGCAACATTTGACCGAGTACGGCATCAAGGAGCCCTAGCAAAAATGAGGTCAATGGGAATCAGGGGGAAAACCCTCCACTGGCTGGAGTCATACCTCGCACAAAGGAAGATGGTTGTGGTTGTTGGAGGTCGATTAACTGAGCTCCAGGACATTACTGCAGGAGTTCCTCAAGGTAGTGTCCTAGGCCCAACCATCTTCAGCTGCTTCATCAATGACCTTCCTTCAATCATCAGGTCAGAAGTGGGGATGTTCGCTGATGATTGCACAATGTTCAGCACCATTCGTGACTCCTCAGATACTGAAGCAGCCCATGTCCATATGCAGCAAGACCTGGACAATATCCAGGCTTGGGCTGATATGTGGCAAGTAACATTCACGCCACACAGGTGCCAGGCAATGATCATCTCCAACAAGAGCGAATCTAACCATCTCCCCTTGACATTCAATAGCATTACCATCGCTGAATCCCCCGCTATCAACATCCTAGGAGCTATCATTGACCAGAAACTGAACTGGACTAGTCATATAAATACCGTGGCTACAAGAACAGGTCAGAGGCTAGGAACTCTGCGGGGAGTAACTCACCTCCTGACTCCCCAAAGCCTGTCCACCATCTACAAGGCACAAGCCAGGAGTGTAATGGAATACTCTCCACTTGCCTGGATGGGTGCAGCTCCAACAACACTCATGAAGATCAACACTATCCAGGACAAAGCTGCAGGCTTGATTGGCACCCCATACACAAACATTCACTCCCTCCACCACCGACACACAGTGGCAGCAGTGTATACCACCTACAAGATACACTGCAGCAACGCACCAAGGCTCCGTAGACAGCACTTCCAAACCCGCGACCTCTACCAACTAGAAGGACATGGGCAGCAAATGCATGGGAACACCACCACCTGCAGGTTCCCCTCCAAGTCACACACCATCCTGACTTGGAACTATATCTCCGTTCCTTCACAGTCGCTGGATCAAAATCCTGGAACTCCCTTCCTAACAGCACTGTGGGTGTACCTACCCCACATGGACTGCAGCAGTTTAAGAAGGCAGCTCACCACCACCTTCTCAAGGGCAATTAGGGAGGGGCAATAAATGCTGGCCTGGCCAGCGACGCCTGTATCTCATCAAAGAATTTTTAAAAAGCTCCAACACCCAAGAAGCTTGATACCAGTCAGGACAAAGCAACCTGCTTGATTGGCACCCCACCTACCACCTTAAACATTCACTCCCTCTACCACCAGTGCACCATGCTACAATTGGGACCAACTACAGATAGCACCTCGCAAACTCGTGACCTCTACAGCCGACAAGGGCAAAGGCAGTCGACACATAGGAACACCACCACCTGCAAATTCCCTTCCAAGCCACATACCATCCTGACTTGGAACTATATCGCTGTCCCTTCACTGTTGTTGGGTCAAAATCCTGGCACTCCCTCCCTAACAGCACTGCAGGTGTACCTATACCACACGACTGCAGCAGGTCAAGAAGGCTGCTCACCACCACCTTCTCAAGGGAAGTTTGGACCGGGCAATAAATGCTGGCATAGCCAGTGACACCCACATCCTACAAATGAACAAAAGAAAAATCCAAAGTAATACTGCTCATTTTTTTAGTAACACCATTCTGCACTTGAAAGGCAACCAGGGTCTGAATCACTACAAGAGATAGAAAGATTAAAATGAAGCCATGGAAAATGAATTGCTTCATTGCACTGTCTCTGAGCTCCCCACTACAAGTGCTGGATTACAGCCTCACCCTACAAAGTTAAATATCACTTGTTGAATCAGAGTTGTTAGAATGTGCACTAGTGCCTGGGGAATCTCTGAAATGCACATGGGCACCCTATGTAATCCCTGCAGTTTACTTTGTTTCCAATAACCTGCCAGAGCATGACAAGAGCTATAAACAATTAGGAAATGTTCGGAGTAACGTTTAAGATTGTCAAGAGTGGAATGAATTGCAAGGTTATTAGAGCTGTATTTATTTTTCAGGGGGACATTCATCAACATTTTTTAACTGAGAAGGATGATTTTCACTTCAAGTGAGTAACATTTTGCAGGCCTGTGACATGCCTCTTGTTATGCACTCCTGTTGCAATGTTGGAGTTGAGATTTACTGTCACCTTTATGCCAGAGTCCAGTGGTTTTGGCTAAATACCAACACTGAAGTAGTCAGGTTCTGGTCTGATGCTGGAATACTAATGAAGTCAAATAGTGTGCCATCAAGCAGTGCTTGGGTTTGACATCACTTCATTGTGGGAGTGTTGGGTGGGAGGGTCCAACTGGGTTCACAAAGTGCTTAGGATCTCCTGAAACTTTATAAATTTACCGCAGGCTTTTTAATGTTTTGAGAAACTAATTCTCCTGCCTAAGCTCTCACATCATTAAAAATATAAGTATGCGGAGCTCGCTCCAAGCAGCCAGAGGACTCACAACCCGCAACATAACTCAAATGTTGCTAACTGACCTTCACAACTGTGCCAGCGCCAGTCTCTGGCCAGTGGGATAATAAGCAAGAAGATACATTTTTGACCAAAACATTAAACTTGGCAAATCTCCCCTTCTCATAGAGAGAGAGAGAGAAGCACATTAATAATGTGGTAGAACTTTGGGTGTCTCTAATGCACTATCTGAAATATTGTGGATTGTGCTTTTGCGCTATCTGGAGCTATTGCTTTAATTGCCTTCCACAAAAGGAGCTGGCTCTGGCCGAGGGAGATAGCGGGGGCGGTGCGAGCTCTGAACAAGGAGGCGGCACCAAGCTGCTGCGGGAAGGTGAACGCTTTTTAGCGCGTAATAACCGGCTGCCGTTTCTCTTCTTGGGAATTGTGTGTGTGTGGGAGTTTTAATTTAAGAGAAGAATTAACGTGCTGTAATTGTTCCTGAGGCGTACCGCAGTGAAGTGTGTCTTGTCACTCCGCACGGCTGGAGGAGGGTTCGATCAGGAATTTTCTGCCAACAATTTTTTTTTGAAGAAAGGTAATACTTGAGAGCGAAAAGAAAGGAAACTGCCACGCTTTAAAATCAGTGCCGTGTTTGTTTGCAGTCACACAATAGAAGCTTGCAGATGAGGGGTTCGTGTAAACAGCGCCCTCGCAACAGTTGAGACGGAGGGTCAAGATACAGTGTCCATTGATCTAGCCGCAGATGTGATGTGTCTCCATAGGAAACTTGAAAGCTGCTTTCCCTGTAGTCCCCTGAATAAATAAACTGCATCACTAATAAAGCTGTCACTTAAATAAGAGAAAAAAATAAATATCGTTTTTAAACTGCTCTATTCCAGCGGTGTACAGGTTTACACATTCAATCTACAGATTAGGTTTTTCTCTTGATAACTAAAATTATATTAATCACCACATTTGGTAGATGGTCTTTGGAGAGCATTGCAACATGAACATTTACAGGGGAGACTTTTTTAAATATAAAATCACGTTTTAGTTCTATTCCTGTCAAAGAAACATTAAAATCTATTCATTTTAAAAGAAAACACAAATGTAAATTTAATTCTATTCTTCTGAGCAGGGTAGAAGCAGGATCCCAACACAGAGAATAGAAATGCTTATTTGTGTACCCCAACTTTAAAAATAATATAAATGAAATCTGGCTGTCCATTTGTTTTTGGATCTTTGACTTCTGTACTATTAGTGCTGAGTGGATTCTGAGATCAGCTGGTTGTTTCTATTGTAATGGGTAACTACAAGTATTATTTTTACATTTGTGTATTTTATCAGCATTATGAAATGCCTGCACAGGGACTGCAAGGTTTACTTACTTTGATCTGTACGTGTTAGTCTATGAATAGTGTCTAGTTTTAAGCGCTAGTTACTGAGGACATAAAGCTTTTTAAAAATAACTTTATTTTGCCCTTGTCAGGTATTATAATTGAGGACAAAAACAGTGAAACTTCATCTTTGACTACACTGGGATTGAAATATAAAATGAAATTAAAGAGGACTATTGTGTTTGAAACTGCTTTCACTGTTGCCTGGCAAATAATTTAGCAACAAAACTGTCTCTTGTGGGCTGTGGTTGTAATTTTTAATCTTCGAAGCATTGTAAAAGAGACATGAGTATAGAATCTAATTGCTAAGGAATATTCGTGCTTTGAATAATGCTACATTCTGAGTGAATGATGTCAGTACGCAATAGACAATAGCCAAACTGGGTGGATATGCTTCCTGTTTTCTGAATTGGGCATCAGAAGCAGCATGTTATATGATTCAGTGAGGACTGGATTATTCAGACCTAGAAGGTTGCCTGGTTTGCATTGATTAGCTGGTTTCAGCAAAGGTGCCGTCAAGTTGGCTCCAGCAGCCACTGACTAAAAGAGCCTTTCCTGCTGGTTATATATATGTCCAGTTGATGGGGGAGGACATGACTGGATTTGATTATATTGAACCCCAGCATTCTTCATTGCTCCCAGTCCTGGTTAACACATCAAGAACAGTGTCTTGAACTCCTTACCAGAAGGTTCATCAGCAGATCACTGGGACTATATGTGATGAACTACTGCCTATGGGGAGAGGAAGGAGGGGAAAAGTGATGCAGCATGTTGGCGCTATACAGCTGCGTTTCACATAGCAGTATGATAGCAGTTGTTGATTGCTGTTTTTTATTATCGCCTCATGTAAAATAACTATGTAAGACTATTTTTACTTAAAACTGTATGTTTAATAAATGGTCACTTTGTTTTATTCATTCAGGCAACCATGAAAACTCTTTCTAGCAAAGTAGTAGTCTTCAGTTTTATTTTATATTCCAGTCCAAGGGTAGTCGACACAAACAGTGCACCATTTTTGTCTCCAATTTGCTTATTATTTTTTCTCTGTATCTTGGCAGTTTTTTTATTTGTTCATGGGATGTGAGCATCTCTGGCAAGGCCAGCATTTATTGCCCATCCATAATTGCCCTTGAGAAGGTGGTGGTGAGCCATTTTGAACCACTGTAGCCCATGTAGGGTAAGTACACCCACAGTACTGTTAGGGAGGGAGTTCCAGGATTTTGGCCCAACAACAGTGAAGGAAAGGCGATATTGTTCCAAGTCAGGATGGTGTGTGACTTGGAGGGGAACTTGCAGGTGGTCATGTTCCCATGTGCCTGCTGCCCTTGTTCTTCTAGGTATTAGAGGTCATGGTTTTAGAAGGTGTTGTTGAAGGAGCTTTGGCAAGTTTCTGCAGTGCACACTGCTGCTGGTGTGCACCAGTGGTGGAGGGAGTGAATGTTGAAGGTGATGGATGGGGTGCTGATCAAGTGAGTTGTTTGGTCCTGGATGGTGTCAAGCTTTTTGAGTGTTGTTGCAGCTGCACTCATCCAGTCAAGTGTGGAGTATTCCATCACACTCCTGACTTGTGCCTTGCAGGTGGTGGATAGGCACTGGGGAGTTCGGAGGTGAGTTGCTTGCTGCAGAATCCCCAACCTCTGACCTGCTCTTGTAGCTACCAGTATTTATATGGCTGGTCCAGTTAAGTTTGTGGCCAGTAATGTTGATAGTGGGGGAATCAGTGATGGTAATGCCATTGAATGTCAAGGGGAGATGATTAGATTCTTTCTTGTTGGAGATAGTCTTTGCCTGGCACTTGTGTAGCACGAATATTACTTGCCATTCGTCAGCCCAAGCCTGAATGTTGTCCATGTCTTTCTGGCAAGTCAGTAGGTGGAAACTTGAATAGTTTTCCAGAAAAAAGGAAAGAAAAACATTTAAGAGGTCAGCATGGATTATTCTTGCTCCATTACTTGAATTGGCACATAAACAGTACCAGGAGACAATTTGCTTTGACAATTCCTTAATCAGGGAAAGGTGTGTGACATGGGGACAAAGAGGAAAGACAAATGATCAGTTGATATTAAAACATGTATTCCTACAATTTGCAGCACTGCTGCAATCGAATGCACTAAGAAATAATTTTAAACTTTTGAAATTATTTAAGTTGGAGGTCAGCACTTTGGCCATAGAAATTATGCATCACACTCCCCTCTCTGCCAACTTCTTTATAGGGTTGCCAGTCTCCACTCTTCCATTCTAATAATCCTGTACAGAATCCCATCTCAGCTTTTGTCTTCCAGGAACTCTTTTTTTTCCAGTTTGACTTTTACTTTTCTTATTTTCAAGTTGCTCCATTAGTTTTTTCTTTCCCTCTCAGGTCCTAGCTGTTCATTTCTTCAGTATGACTTCATTTTTCATTTTAATCTTTCTTTTCTGGTCTGTCTCTTTACTTTCTAACATTTGTTTCCTTTTCCTTCTGCTTTCCCTCTCCTGGTTGCAGACATGTGTAAGAACCCCATGCTGTTGTTGGATATCCAAAGTGTTCAAGATCAAAGTACGTCCATGCCTGAAGATTCTGACTCCATCTCACATTGCAGGGATGGAGTCAGTCCAGTGGTTGGTGTGGGCCATTGACTCCTGCAAAAATGTATCCTGATCCATCCTTGAAAGGGAGTTTGACCTATGTGGATCGATTTGCCTTTTTCTTCTAAAGTTTTGGAGATTTTTCTCAGGCCTCAGCAGAACTCATGCCAGTTCTGGAATCTTTGATGCCTTTTATGGGCATAAAATTGGAACACTAATAATTGTGTAGAAATTCCCCAGGTACTTAACAATTTACTAGATGATTCCAAAATGAGCGAGATTTATGGGTCTCTCTTGATCAAGAGCACATGAGAAAAGAATGTTCAAAAATTGGTCAGCTATGCTAGAACAAGATGGATCTACCTGCTCTTGGCACCAGAAAGCAAAGTCTAACATTTGAGACTGGAACTAATGCTAGAATATGAACAAATCACACAGGCCATGCTTGGTACTTTGACCCATTCTGCTCAGTGGATCAGCATGGGGCTCTGTTGAAATGGAGCATTCGGCTTCAGCATCCCATTCCTGTTCGTATCCAGCTGTGCCCCATTTTAACTGCTCTTTGTAATTAGGTGGCTGAGGCACCTGCTGGATGCAGTTGGGATCCTAATAAATGTTTACAAATGGGGGACCCATTATGTCAATGAGAACCTTATTGCATTTTAGCACAGGCCCGCCAGGTGAAGGATGGAATGCTTTTCGGGTTCCATAAGGGAAATTTAAGCTTCCCCTGCTCCGAAAACCCTCCTGAAACCACCTCCCCATGACTAATCTCCTTGCTGGCAACCCTTCATTTGGTTTTGGCAAATGACCTCTGGCCACCAGAACTCATTTTGTGCCTGTTTTAGCAGGCAACTGACCCACAACATGCAGATGAGACTGGGAATTAAAATACCTTGGGCCTGGAAAATAATGCGTTTTGCACTCCTCCTCCCTCCACCTGCCCAAAACCTACTGAGTGTTAAAATCAACCCCAATATTTTTCCAACTCTCAGGGCAAGACATTTTGTAAATCATCCCTGGATCTGCAGTTTGAAATGTCTCAAATGAATTATATTAGTGAAAAGGATGTTCTAGAATCTATATGGAGAGCACATTAAAAAGAGGAAGTTGGGAAAAGGATGTTACTAAAATTAAGTATGCTTGGTATGTCAGGAAGTATTGAGTTATAATTCCTCAAACTTATTTGCTGGTATAGTTTGCTTTTTGATGCAGTATTGGATAAATGTTGCTACTTTCTCAACTGAAATACTAAAGACTGGCCTTGTGCAGCATTGAAAGGGGAAATGACAAATCCCTGGTAACGTAAGCTTACCAAATGTCTTTATGACAAACAGTCAATTTCTAAGTGAACATGAACAGCTATCTACTAATGAATATTCATATGATACACGTAAGAAGCTTTTAAGTTCTCTAAATAGGAGACATTGACCTTGGAGTCATGCCATGCAGTAATAGTAGGTGAACACAGTGCAAAGAGCAATTGCAGATGAGCAATTGGTGGAGTCATCCATAAGTGTAATGCTTCCACTAAAATTCACACAATTGTTAGATTGTTGTAAAATATAAGCTTCATTTGCATACTTTAGAATTATTTCCCCTCG
The DNA here is from genome assembly GCF_036365525.1 of Heterodontus francisci. Lineage (NCBI taxonomy): Eukaryota > Metazoa > Chordata > Chondrichthyes > Heterodontiformes > Heterodontidae > Heterodontus > Heterodontus francisci. The sequence goes on along the minus strand of NC_090395.1, from coordinate 41,979,777 downwards.
TTTATTTGTGGAGCAGCTTTTTTTTCTAGAATTAGTATACTTTAATTACTATTAGTTCTGACTTAGATTTTTAACATTGGCTCTAAGAATAAATATTTTAAAATCAGTAGTTTGAATTTCTTTTTAGTAAGGAAAGTGACTGCATAACAGGGGTTGGCAATCACAGTACATACCAGGGCAAATAATTCTCATCAAAATGCAGTAAGGTAGTTGTCGATCAGTTAACGTTGAGGTAAAGGTTATCATAAGGGATTCGTAGTCATTCTTGTAAGAAATAGAGTTAGAACATGAGAGTTGTTGATCAAGTTTATTAATATTAGAAAATGAGGGTAGTTCAGGAATCCAGCTCTGAAAGTGGAAAGACATCAAGTAGAGGTTCCAGGTATAAGGGTAAAATCTTTGAGTTGATGATGTGACCGGAAGGCAGTTTGCATTCCTATTTGAAAACTTACCGTCAAATAATGATCATTTGTTAAGGGAAAATCATGTTTAATTAACTTGCTTGAGTTTTTTGATGAGGTAACAGAGAGGGTTGATGAGGATAATGCAGTTGATGTAGTATCCATGGACTTCCAAAAGGCATTTGATAAAGTGCCACATAACAGACTTATCAGCAAAGGTAGAGCCCACGCAATAATGAACAGTAGCAGCATGGATACAAAATTGACTGGGTGACAGGTAACAGAGAGTAGTTGTGAACAGTTGTTTTTTTTTGGACTGGAGGAAGGTATATATTGGGGTTCCCCAGGGTTCGATGTTAGGATCCTGCTTTTCTTGATATATATTAATGACCTAGACTTCAGTGTACAGGGCACAATTTCAAAATTTGCGGATGACACAAAATTTGGAAGTATCGTGAACTATGAGGAGGATAATGATAAACTTCAAGAGGACACAGGCCGTTGGAATGGGTGGACAATTAGCAGATGAAATTTAATGCAGAAAAGTGTGAAGTGATTCATTTTGGTAGGAAGAACGAGGAGAGGCATTATAAAATAAAGGATTCAATTCAAAAGGGGGTGCAGGAGCAGAGGGACCTGGGTGTATATATGCACAAGTCATTGAAGGTGGCAGGGGAGGTTGAGAAAGTGGTGAATAAAGCATATGGGATCCTGGGCTTTATAAGAAGGGGCATAGAGTACAAGAACAAGGCAGTTATGATAAATAAGAGCAAAATACTGCTGATGCTGGAACTCTGAACTGAGAACAGAAAGTGCCGGAAATATTCAGCAGGTCTGGCAACATCTGTGTAGAGCGAAACAGAGTTAAAGTTTTAGGTCTGCCAGACCTGCAGATATGATCAACCTGTATAAAACACTTCTTCGGCCTCAACTGGAGTTTTGTGTGCAGTTCTGGGCACCACACTTAAGTAAGGATGTTCAGGTATTAGAGAGAGTACAGAAAAGATTCACAAGGGTGGTTCGAAGAGAAAATTAAGAGGAGATTTGATAGCAGTGTTCAAAATCATGAGGGGTCAGGACAGAGTAGATAGGGAGAAACTATTCCCATTGGTGGAAGGATCCAGAACCAGAGGACACCGATTTAAGGTGATTGGCCAAAGAAGCAATGGCGACATAAGAAAAAAACCTTCTTAGGCAGCGTGTGGTTAGGATCTGGAATGCACTGCCTGAGGGTGTGGTGAAGACAGATTCAATTGAGGTCTCCAAAAGGGAACTGGATAATTATCTGAAGAGAAAAAATTCTGCAGCGCTACAGGGAGTGGGGCCAGGTGAGGTGTTCTCTACAAGAGAGCTGGCACAGACACCACAGACTGAATAGTCCCCTTCTGTGCTGTAACCATTCTATAATTCTATGATGTAATCAATCTTTGATTTTGCTGTCTGTTCGAATGTGGATGCAATGTGTGTGTGTGTGTGTGAATGAAGTCACAATCCACCAGTTCTTGGGCTGAGTAGCTGGGTTATGGACTAAACTCATAAGGTCCAGTAGGATGGCTAATTTCCACACCAAAATACTTAGCTAATGCAGAACTCTGTTCTAACCACTACAAATTTACTGTCATGCCAGAATTGCAGAGAGAAGTGTCCTTTCTTTGTTGCACATCTCTTCTGCACGTACAACCACAGAAATTTACAGTACAGAAGGAGACTCCAATGGAAATAATCCCAGTATCTGAAGTCTCTCCTCATTAGTTTAGTTCCATCACTGTAGAATCTACACTCTGTGCATTCAATGGGAATAATTTCTTCAAGTACTGGATGCCCAAATTGCATACAGTAATTTAATTAGAGATGATCTGACACTGAATCTAGATACATTTCTCAGTTCTTTGACTGAAGATTTGTTGTATATTTGTAAATCACCCCATTTGAATGAATGAAAGCAGACAGATGCAGAGAAGCTGAATTTTCGGGTGCCCATTAGGATGTCAGTTAGGGTATGAAAACACAATTACTCAAATTGCTGCTGGGTGGATGATTGTTCAAAATTACTGCTAAGGTTCCTCAACTTTGCAGATATTTCAGAGAGGAAACCAGGAGGAAATCTAGGATGTGACCCATATGCTGAAATCATATTTTCCTAAGCAGCTACCTCCAGGCTGGTTACTATTACCCTGAATGCGTTGTACCCTACTGCAATGCCACTAGAGTTCAGTTTTCATACAGATGGTGAAATTCTACATAAAAGGGTGGAATTATATGATAGTTATATGAATGTGGGCAATGCCCAGAAAATTGGATGATGTGTCTGCGATTTTCTAAAATGTTTACATAGCCAATATGACTTCCTACTTTTAGTGTGTGATTGTAAAATTGGTGACAAATGTCTACTTCCAGCAGTGCTTAAGCAGAAAAGGGAATAACAGAAGGTGACTGAGAAACAACGATTTGTGCACAAATGGCCATTATAACTTTAGGTACTACTTAATCTAAAGCTAATTTTTGAAGCAGATCTTCTTAATATATCCAACTACTTAGTGAGTTTCTTGTAGCTGATGGTATAGCAATTCCAGTTTCAATGCAGATGCAAATTGAAATCGATAAGTTACCAATTTTCCTTGGAATATAGTAATCCATATGGATCTTAATTTACTCCTCAATTTGTCAGAATAACATATGAGGATCTTTTGGCTGAAGGATTCCACTGATAAGGCGAATTATGTTACACTTTAAGCCCAAAATGAGCAGGTTTTGAATTTTAAATGACCAATAGCTAAAATTGTCAGAAGAATGCTCAACGAGTTCAGATAACACATGGAGCACTATCAATTGTCATTGCTTTCTACTATTGAATGCAAGAAATAAATTGAAACGATTGTTGTAGATTTCTCCTAAAAAAGCTGTAATTTTTTTTCATTGTGTCTGAGTTCACTACAAGTTCATAGAAATACATAAAAGAAACAGACCACCAGTCTATGATAAGAGACTGTTACTTCTGGTCTACAGAAGCAAGGGGACTGGTTTAAGATGATCAAGTTGGCAGGTTTCACGCTCTGCAATGGGAGTCAAAGGGTATGTCCTGAGCACATCCCTGGTCATCTATAAGCAACAGGTGGAGTATGACAGAAAGTCAGAGATTCAAACATGAAGTTGCTGGAAAGATGGGCGTGATTTTGGAAGGTGACAACATGTTGAAGGCTAGTGGCGGAATGAGGAAACATTCTGCCATTTTTGCTATAATCTCTCAGTTTTCCAATGAGTCAGGTCTTGAGTAATGAAGGCAGGAGGGCAGTATGAGAGAAGGCCAGCAACTTAGTGTAGATTTTCCATTGTGAAGAGCACTTGCCTTTCATGTAGTTTTGAGCTCTAAATGATTTAGTAACCAATTAAAACAGAACTGTATTTGCTGCTTTCAGTCTTCTGGTGCTTGTAAAATACTAGTACTGTATGGCATTGATACTAATTAGGCATTCTTATGCTACAGTTTAATAAGGGATTGAGTCACAAAATCTCTTAAAATGGGAAGACCTAGTGGTAAATTATGTCTGACTGAGTAACAAACCGTGTGTAAGCCACTTAAAAATTAATAAGTAGGCTAGTTTCAACATTGGAAGATAAATAGCTTAAATTTGGTATTATTTAAGTGTTTAATATTTATAATGGACTTTTGAATTCAAATTGTGCTGCATGATGTTTCTAAGAAGCAAGTTATCACATCACTGCTAATATTATACAATCCTATTTCAACTCACTTGTATTTATTTGGTAAATCATTCAGGATCACTAATGTTTTTGGTGAATGGGTCTCCAGTCAAACTAATTAAGAGCTGCTGCTAGATATCATGGGAAAGGAATTGGGATCAGTAGACCCCAGTTTTTAGGCGCTCTGAATGCCCTTTGAGTTCCAAAATCGTGTCTGCATGGTTTGTGCGCACTTATGGAGCGAATCGTGCTAGATGCCATATTGTTGCAGGTGTTGGCGTGTGTGCAGTGAACATCCATTGGAAGTACTCAAAGCAGGCAGATCGGGATGACAATCAGTATACAATGCTGATTTGTGCCTGTGGTGCTATGTTGGAGCTCAACGCTCCAGCCAGCATACTCTTTTAACCTCACACAACTGAACACACAGAGGAGACACACCCCACTGGTGTATTTAAAGGGATCAAGAACGACTTGCAGGCTAGTTGCTGATTAATTTCTTCTGACTCTTGCTATGACTCTAAAAGTGCTTGGTGCTTTCTATAGTTATTTCAAATTGCAAAAGTCTGCAGGGAGTGGTGTGGCAGGTGCTGAAGGGGTTTTTGCTGACTTCACGACCTCTGCATAAACCAGTTGCTCCGAGCATGGATGTACTAGTAGACATTCCCCTTGGAATACAGCATGATTTGGAGCATGAACATAGGGCACACAGAGCATGGCAAGCTGGAAGAATGGGTGGAAACATGGAAGATGAAATTAAATGCAGAGAAGTGTGAAGTGCTACAGTTTTGTAGGAAAAACGAGGATAGGCAATACAAAATAAAGGGTACAATTCTGAAGGGGGTGCAGGAGCAGAGGGACCTGGCAGTATATGTGCACAAATCATTGAAGCTGGCAGGGCAGGTTGAGAAAGTGGTTAACAAGGCATATGGGATCCTGGCTTCATAAATAAATGCAGAGAATACAAATGCAAGGAAGTTATGGTGAACCCTTATAAAATACTGGTTCGGCCTCAATTGCAGTATTGTGTCCATTTCTGGGCGTCACACTTTAGGAAGGATGTGAAGGCATTAGAGAGGGTGCAGAAAAGATTTATGAGAATGGTCCCAGTTATGTGGGACTTACATTATGTGGATAGATTAGATAAGCTGGGGCTGTTCTCCTTCGAGAAGAGAAGGTTGAGAGGAGATTTGATAGAGGTGTTCCAGATCATGAGGGGTCTGGAGAGAGTAAATAGGGAGAAACTGTTCCCATTGGCAGAAGGGTCGAGAACCAGAGGACATCAATTTAAGGTGAATGGCAAAATAACCAAAGGCGAAATGAGGAAAAACTTGTTTATGCAGCCAGTGGTTAGGATCTGGAATGCACTGCTTGTGAGTGTGGTGGAGGCAGATTCAATCATGGCTTTCAAAAGGGATTTGATAATTATCTGGAGAAAAAAAATTGTAGGGTTACAAGGAAGAGGCAGGGGAGTGAGACAAACTGAGTTGCTCTTGCAGAGAGCTGGCACGGACACGAAGGGCTGAATGGCCTCCTTCTGTGCTGTAACCATTCTGTGATTCTATGATTCTATAAGTTGCTGGAAAAGGGAGTAGGAAGAGGTGAGGGAGTTGGAAGAGGTGGGGGCGGAGGGCTGTCAGCGGCAGGGAATATCCAGCCAGGGTTTTCAGGGAGCAGTTCCCCTACCTAAACCTCAGTGAGGAACAATGCGTGAGATGCCTGTGCTTCAGTAAGTAGATCCTCACTGAAACCTGCCACCTACTGCAGCTACAACTGCAACATCAGAGCAAGGCAAGGACCTCATTGCCAGTGGCCGTGAAGATGACCATGATGATGAACTTTTATGCATCTGGCTTCTTCCAGACTGGAGTTGGAGATGTTTGCAACATCTTGCAGTTTGCCATCAATTTTTGTGTAAGGGAGGTCACTGAGGCTGTCTATTCAATGAGCTAATTACATTTCACTCTCTCTTGCCAGAGACTAGAAGGAAGAACAAGCAAGCAGCTTTGCGAGGATTGCAGGCTTCCACATGGTGCAGGATGCCATTGACTTTATGTAGATTTCTTTGTGAGTGCTGCATGTCAATTCTGTTGTATACTGGAACTGAGGTGATTCCACTCACTCAATGTCCAGTTGGTATCTGACCATAGACAGCACATCATGCAGGTCAATGCCAGGCAGCAATCATTATGCCTTCATTCTGAACAGTCTGTGTCAGCTGCATTTGTGCCTATGCATTGAGCATAGAAAACCAAAGGGTGGCTACTGGGTGACTAGGGCTAACCGCTGAGGAGATTCCTGAGACTCCTGTCTGCAACCCATGCACATGTGCACAGCATGCATGCAATGAAAATTGTGCTGTCACACAAAATGTGATAGAGCAGACCACTGACATACTGAAACAATGCATCCACTGCTTGGACTGCTCTGGAGGAGCCCTGCAGTATTCGACAGAGCAGGTGTCGAGGTTTGTGGTGGTCTGCTGCATGCTACACAATCTCACCATCCTGAGGGGACAGTACTTGTGACCAGCTGTATGGTGAGTGGCTGAGGAGCAGAATCATAAGGAGAAGGAAATGGAAGGGAGGAGGTAACCCAGGCAACCCCTTTCTGGCCGGGTTGACCGTGAACAACTCATCCGAGTGTAATACCAGTAATTGCAATCCCAATTTCCCATTCATCAACAGTTCCACACGTTATCTTCTCTCTGCCATAACCCTCACAGCGTCCAGTTAGCCATAATGCAAAAATAAAAGCCACCACCGAATAAACATTCCGAAATCAGTTTATCAATGAAATCATGTCATAGTGGATATAAAGGTCAACTAATCATCCTTGTGCATTCACTTAGTGCCTGTCTTCTGTGTGCTTTGCTTGCTCTAGTACCATTGCAGTGGCTGGAGCATGGGTGGTGGAAGGCTACTGACATTCGGTGGAGGTGACAGCAGATGGCCTTGGACAACTACCTCGAGGAATTCTGAGCCAAGAAGGCCCAAATGCAGACTGCACCATCTCTGCATGGGTGGCAGCAATCTGAGCTGGCTGGCTGACAGGCAACAGTGACGGCAGTGGTGGAGTGGCAGGGCTAGGAGAATGAACGCTGTCTTACTGAGAGAGGACAGCAAGTTCATGCTGTATAGAACCACTTCCACTCCGTGATGCTACTGGAGGAGAGATTGCTGGACTGTTGTGACACCCAGCAAGCTCCTTTGCACAGTGTAATTCACAGGCATGGTGGCAGCAGTCTGAGCTTACATGATATCACACTGACCTTCCATGAGAGCAGTCTGAGCTTGCATGGCAGCATTCGGATGATGGGTGGCTGCTGCTTGTGCTGCAATAGAAGCTGCAACAGTGGCCATCAGACACTGCATCCTGGTTTTGTCCACATGTGTATGAATAGATTTGGCCACCAGTTCTGTGATGGAAAGGATGGACTCTAAGGTCCTGTGCCACATCGGTGCTGGACTCATCCTTGCTCTGTGACATTGAGTGCAGGCTTGCTGGCAGGCTTTGCAATACAGCAGACATTTTGTTGCGCATGCTCATCAGCCTTCTGCTGTTGGCTGACACATAGAAATACTCATCTGAGACCTCCGCAATGGAACCCTCCACGAGCTGGCACCTGTGCTATCCTTTCCCCCTGCCCTGGCTGACGCCTACTAGTGCCCGGTGTCTCACCATATGCAGATCCCACTTATAATCTATCTTCTAGGATCTGTGCAGTGTCATTATCTGAGCTGGTGGTTATGAGTGTGAAAGAAAGTGACAGTTCTGTGTCTTCATCATGGGATGCTGGGGTCACTGGCTAGGCCAGCATTTGTTACCCATTCATAATTGCCCTTGAGAAGGTAGTGGTGAGTTGCCTTCTTGAACCACTGGAATTCCATCTGGTGCTGGTACACCCACAGTGCTGTTAGGGAGGGAGTTCCAGGATTTTGACCCATCGACAGTGAAGGAATGGCGATATTGTTCCAAGTCAGGATGGTGTGTGGCTTGGAGGGAACTTGCAGGTGGTGGCTCCCATGTGTCTGCTGCCGCATCCTTCTAGGTGATAGAGGTCGCGGGTTTGGAAAGTGCTGTTGAAGGAGCCTTGGTGAGTTGCTGCACTGCATCTTGTAGTTTGTATACACTGTAGCCACAGTGCACCAGTGGTGGAGGGAGTGAATGCTGAAGGTGGTGGATGGGGTGCTGATCAAGCGGGCTGCTTTGTCCTGGATTGTGCCGAGCCTCTTGAGAGTTGTTGGAGCTGCACTCAACCAGGCCAGTGGAAAGTATTCCATCACACTCATGATTTGCATGTGTAGATGGTGGACAGGCTCTGGGGAGGCAGGTGGTGAGTTACTGCAGCCTCTGACCAGCTCTTGTAACCACTATTAATATGGCTGGTACAGTTAAGTTTCTGGTCAATGCTAACCTCTAGGATTTTGATAATGGGGGATTCAGTGATGGTAATGCCATTGAACATCAAGGGGAGATGGTTAGATTCTCTCTTGTTGGAGATGGTCATTGCCTGACACGTGTGTGGCACAAATGTTATTTACCACTTATCAGCCCAAGCCTGAATGTTGTCCAGGTCTTGCTGCATGTGGGAATGGACTGTTTTAGTATCTGAGGAGTTGTGAATGGTACTGAACACTGTGCAATCAACAGCGAACATCCCTACTTCTGACCTTATGATGGAGGGAAGGTTGTTGATTAAGCAGCTGAAGATGTTTGGTCCTAGGATATTACCCTGAGGAACTCCTGCACCAATGTCCTGGGGCTGGGATGCCTGGACTCCCAAAAACCACAACCATCTTCCTTTGTGCTATGTATGACTGCAACCAGTGGAGAGCTTTCCTTCTGATTCTCATTGTCTTCAATTTTATTAAGGTGCCTTCATGCCAAACTTGGTCAAATACTGCTTTGATGTCAAGGGTAGTCACTGTCAACTCACCTCTGGAATTCATCTCTTTTGTTCATGTTTGGACCAAGGCTGTAATGGGGTCTGGAGCTGAGTGGCCCTGGTGGAACCCAAACTGAGCATCGGTGAGCAGGTTATTGCTGAGTGCGTGTTGCTTGATAACACTGTCAATAACACCTTCCATGATTGAGAGTAGGCTGATGGGGTGGTAACTGACTTGATTTGATTTGTCATTCTTTTTGTGGATAGGCATACCTGGACAAATTTCCACATTGTCGGGTAGATGCCAGTGTTTTAAGTCTACTGGAACAGCTTGGCTAGAGGTGCGGCTAGTTCTGGAGTACATGTCTTCAGTACTACAATCGAAATGTTGTCAGGGCCCATAGCCTTTGCAGTATCCAGTGCCTTCCACCGTTTCTTGGTAGCATGTGGAGTGAATTAAATTGGCTGAAGACTGGCATCTCTGATGCTGGGACCTCAGAAGGAGGCTTACACTACCTGCAGTTTGTAAATTGGAAGAGCGTGTGGGATGAGGGTAAGTGGAATGTGAGAAGGAAGATTAGGTATGAGGATATCATCATCTTGGATGGTTTTCATTCCGCCACTCGCCACAATCTCAGTATGGCCGTCCCAACAATGGACAACACCGTCTGCTCCTTGGGGAAAAGGACATATAAGTGGATCTGTCTTCCTCTGGTTAGATCCTGCTACCTCCGGTTTTATGCCAACATCTCCTGCAAGATAGAGGGAAGTGTTTCAGTGAATGTCATGTAATCTGTTTGGCTGTTGTGGCTGTCATGCCTGTAGAGCTGGCAGTGTGTGAAAGCTGTGGGTTGTGGGTGTGAGGCTTGCAGCAATGCTAAGTTTATGAGGGTGAGGTGAAGCATATAAATGTTCATTGTGAGTCCTGATTGATAGAGATTGTTGGTAGGTGAGTGATGGGGTGTTGTGATTTGGGCAGTGGCTGAAGCTGAAGACACACTCACTGACCTTGACCACCTGTGTGAAGCTACTGGCCTTCTTATGACACTGCATCCAATTCCTCGGGGCTTGACTCATGGCATTGATCTTTATGCCTATCTTCTCCCACTGCCTTTTGATCATGTGCCTGGAGGGCCACCTTTCCCTCACTGAAGATACAGGAAATTCCTCCTTTCCATCTCCTCCATCAAGGCTTCTCGTGCAGCATCCAAAACCTTGGAGCCTGCTGTCTCCCCTGTTGTGTCATTCCTGACTCTTTCAGAGATCATACTCTTTTCAACCACATCTCCTAACACGTGCTCCAGGCACAATCCTTTAAGAGGTGCAGGCTAGCATTAAGCAGTGTAGGTGGCTAGCTTTATGTGGTGCGAGCTATTCATGATGCATGCAGCCATTGAACAGGGTGTTTAGCCTGGCTGGATGGAAAGATCATTTTTGGAGGCTGGCAGCAGGAAGTTGGTGTGCTGCCTGCATTGTAATCAACAGGTATGGGTTAATTGTGCATCACAATCTCTGTGCATCTTTCTGGCGGCTATCCAGATTAGTCCTTAATGATTCTTATAGTACATAGAGAAAATTGTGTTTGTAATCTTGCTAATCAGTTAATTGCATTGAGCTGATTTCATGGGTATGAAAATGGTATAGCTTATTTTCATCTGTACCGCCTGGCTATGAAATATTGCCTTGGGGTGTTCAGAGAGGAAAATCACACATAGAGTTTAAGCACCATCTGATTTACTTTCATTAATTTAAGTGGAAGGAAAGTCAGGGGGCTTCATTATAGGTGTGTGTTTTATCTGTCTGATTTTCCTCTGTGCACTCTGCCCAAGTGATATTTTGCGCTGACCTTACTCAGCCCTGAAGAAGTCCCACTGCCAGGGCTGAAAGCGGGAGCCGACCCCGCTCTGGAAGGCAGTGGGACTTTGGGGCAGCATTTTGCCAGCGACAGTCCATTAATAGGCCGCTGCTGGAGCTGCCATCCGATTGAGGATGGTGGCCTGCATAGCTCCCCCACCCCCCCCACCTCCATTCCCAGAGTTCCTGGCCCAATCAGAGGGCCTGCAGCTCAGCAGCTTCAGCAACGACACCACTAGTGTGGCCACTGCTGAGGCTGCAAGATGAAGGAGAGAGCACCTCAATGCCGAGGCACTCTCAAAGAGAGGGGTAGGTTATTTTTGAACAGCTATGACCAAGCAGGCAAGCCCCAGTGATTGCTGGAGGGTGTGGTGGTCGTGGTGCAGCAGCGGCGAGTTAGGCAGGGGGCCAGCCTTTGTTGCCAGGGGGCCCTTTATGGGCCATGGAGCGCCCATCTTGGAGGGCCCATCTAGGAGGATGCCCCCCCCCCTCCACTTTCAGGGATCTGCTTGGAGGCTGCCTGGTGGTCTCTCCACACAGTGGCAGGCCCTCCCAACATGTACAAAAAGCCCACTGGGATGGGAAGTGGCCTTTAATTGGGCTCAATTGACAGCCTGGTGGGCAGTCGCGCCACTAAGGTTCCAGCCATTGGCAACATGCCATGGTAGCGGGAAGACATTGGGCTCCCATCCCGACGCCTTCCTGCTGCCATATTGCCAGCCCTCCCACCTCCCAGCCTGTCTTCAAAGGGCAGGTAAAATTCAGCCCTTAAAGTACGGATGGTACTTAACAAAATCTACCCACCTATGCATGAATTAGTTATTATACAAGTTATTTCCTGTGAATTGATCATGTTTAGTAATGGACTGAAGTTAGTGCTATAATTTTATTACAGATGGAGTATTTTATAGATATTGATGTCTTGTTTTCATTTCAAAGATTAGTTTTTGTTTCATTAGATGGATTTTATCCCGTCAATTATATAGGCTGTATAGATAAATCAGTTTGAGAGTTTGTAATCCTATTATTTGGAATTTGTCATCAATGTTACAGAAATACTGCATGCAGTTCATATTTTCATTCATGTGTAATGTTTAACCTTCTCTGGTATGAAGTATTAATATGGAAAACTGTAAAAGTATGACTTAAACCAGAGCTCTTGTGGATGTTATGCCACTCTCGGAGCTCTCAATTAAGAACTGTTGTGTTAAAGTTAATTTTGTACTGTACCCAGCCTGCCTTGATTTGCAGACCATATTTACTGTTGTGCAAATTTCTCCCCCCCCCCCCCCACTTCAATATTAAGGATTTTAGCATTGGCATAAAACGAGAAATAATTGGGTTCAGGACACTGAATAGCTGCCAGATGCTTTCATCTTTGTTGGGGGTAATAATTTCCTTTTGGTTTTATTAAGAAATCTTTTCTCATTTTATATGATGCTTCTATTGTCATTAGGACCCTGCTGTTTCATTATAACCAAGCCCATTTTGCTGTCTTTCCTGCAGGCTCATTGTTTCTAGGCGTACAGCTGCACAGGCAGTTGAACCAGTTGTAATCAACTGTTTTGGAGTAAAATGTATCTTTAAGATAGGTGCATGTTAGTTATTGTATGCTAGAATATAGTAAAAGCTGGCTGTGGATGAAAACACATCTTGTTAAAGGTATGTCTTTCTTGGTAACGAATTAATCACAGAATGGTTTCTGTTGAATTTATTCCATATCAAGGGTGATCCTATAGCTTACTATAATTTAATTTTTTTATTACAATGATCCATAAGTCAGTCTTTGTTTACATTACTTTCTAATTTAATTAATTTTTTTAGGGTGAGAGTAGGAAAATTGAAAATTTTTATGCTAGAAAACATTCAAAAAGCACAAATCTGCTTTCAGTGCTGCTCCGTGAGCCTTCATGGCTATAAAATTGTTTCCTCAATTAGATTATCAATGGTGAATCCAGAATATTGATAGAGAACTTCTGTTTCTGCTCTTTTTTGGCAGACTACTGTTGCCCTGCCTGAATTTAACTTTGTGGTTCCAGACGATTTGTGAAAGGAGCTTTGTTGCATAATTCTATGAGGGTGTTTCCTTTGCAACTGCTGCAGTAATTAATGAGGTCTTCCTAAATGCACACTACTGATGTGTGATGAGACACGGTCACAGAAGAAATTAGTATTTTTGAAATGCCACAAGACCCCTATTGTAAATTGCAGCTGCATGGCAGCTCTCATACTGTAAATACAAAAGCTGACTGGTGTCTTATAGCCAAAATGCAGTATGAAGTGAGATAAATATTGTGCTCAGTTTTGTCGGGATTAAAAACATGAGATTGACCATCTTTGAACTTGGCTTTTCCAGGCTTGTGAGGAATTGTGCACCATCTTCAGTGAAATGAATATGCAGCAATTATTTTATGAATGAAGTTTGGGGTGTAAATTGAAATGGAGATTACTAGTTCCCAGCTTCCACTTACAGTAAGTAATTACTGGAGAATCTATTCGGTAAGATTTCTGAACTTGCAGAACAAGTAAATTCTTGCACTGTTTGTGAAGGATGTGAGAATGACTGTAAATAAACTTCATATGAATTAACTTTACCCACTTTTTTAATAACTAACTGCTTTTAAGATGTCTCTATTTGACTAGCTGTATATATAGAAAGTAAGCTTTCTTTTCTCTCTTCCTGTCCCATCATAAATTAGATTAGGTCTTAAGGTGTGCAAATATCTGAAAATGCAAATGCATAAATATTATACTCAGAACTGTTTGGCTTTCTGTGTCTGGCAGTCAAATTCCCAATCTGCGTGATTGAATAGGTTTTTAAGGGTGCAGTTATACTGTCATTTTTGCATATTATATAATGTCTTTAACTGAGAAAAATGTCTTGCGGTTCTTCTCAAAAGTGTGAGGAAAATGCAGTGCCTCATAAGAAGAGATTATTGGAGGGGTGACCAAAAGCTCTGTCAAAGAGGTGGTTTTAAGAAGAGTCAATGCAAAGTGATTTCCTGACTACACAAGGAAAGTGGTGAATAACTCTGGAGTCAAATTTGATGTGGTTTTGAAATATAGCAGCATGAGATCCCCCTGAGGGAGGTAACTCCCATCATTTTGGCTGATGTTGTTTGGTGTAAAGCTTCAGTGTGTTGAATAGTTAGGTTTAGAAGTATTCGAGGGTGTCAGTTTATAAGTTTAAGCAGAGTTTCTTTTAACATTTTGAGAAGATGAATATTCCCAATTTAAAATTTATCGGACCAGAGCTTTTTGCGTGCTTGCGAACACCCATGTGTTGAGCACTTTCATGGCAACAGGATTGTGATTCACAGCCTACAATGTTAAAAAGGCCTTCTCTCCTTTCAAGCATATACAGTTTGGTTTAGGGAAAAACTGATAAATGTAGATATTTTTGTTAGGAAATTGTACTTCATAAGTTACTTAACATTTTATATAAGTTAGTTGGGAGATTTGAATAATTGTGTCTGAAATCATTGTTTTAAATCAGACTTCATGTGTAAGTTAATTATATTGGACCTACAATAACTGTACAGTTGCAGAACAAATGTGTTATCAAAAATAAAATTAATGTCACTGGCATCTGCAATTCAAATCTACACTCAAGTCCAAATGAAAATAAAGTTTTTAATGCAACTTTTTGGAGCACTGCAACTATATACACATAATTTATAATGCACAGTCACTTATAAGATGAACTTTTTTCTCTTCTTTGCTTCTTCTCCCCCTCTCCCACTCCGTAACTCCCACAATTAAGCATGCCATAAGTACTTGCATTGTGCATTGCTTGCGTACACTGCACACTCTGTATGGCATGCAAAATACAGCACAAAAATATTTTGAATGAAGTTTATTAATGTTTTTCCAACAGTTCAACATTGTATAGTACTTCTCAACTGTCCTGTTTTATTTGAGATATCCCAGAGTAAAACAGTATTGATGAGCAGCAGCAATGGTCTAACATTCCTAAACTGGCAAAACCAGCTCATTTGCTGTTGCCCCAAGCACAGATGCCAAAACAGATTTTCTGGTCATTATTACACTGCTATTTGTGAGACTTTACTGCAAACAAATTAGCTGCCATACATGTATATAAAGTTAATGTATTGAAGGCCAATCTTTTTGTATACTTTCATGGGATGTTGATGTTATAGAGTTATAGAGCAGCATAGAAACAGGCCCTTTGGTCCACCGCATCCATGCCGACCATAATGCCTATCTATACTAATCCCACCTGCCTGCATTAATTCCATATCCCTCTATGCCTTGCTCATTCCTGCAACCCTGGACAGCCCGCTTCTACCTCCTTCCTAAAATCCACAAACTGGACTGTCCTGGGAGACCTATCGTTTCAGCCTGTTCCTGTCCCATTGAACTTATTTCTTCCCATCTTGACTCTATCTTTTCTCCCCAGTCCAGTCTCTTCCCACCTACAATTGGGAATTGACGCCCTACGTCATTTTGACAATTTCCAGTTTCCTGGCCCTAACCGCCTCCTCTTCACTATGGACGTCCAATCTCTCTACACCTCCATCCCCCACCAGGATGGTTTGAGGGCTCTCCGCTTCTTCCTGGAACAGAGGCCCAACCAGTCCCCATCCACCAACACCCTCCTCCGCCTGGCTGAACTTGTTCTCACATTGAACAACTTCTCCTTCAACTCCATGCATTTCCTTCAAGTAAAAGGTGTCGCTATGGGTACCCGCATGGGTCCTAGTTATGCCTGTCTTTTTGTGGGATATGTTGAACATTCCTTGTTCCAGTCCTACTCAGGCCCCCTCCCCCAACTCTTTTTGCAGTACATTGATGACTATATCGGTACCGTTTCCTGCTCCCGCCCTGAACTGGAAAACTTTATCCACTTTGCTTCCAATTCCCACCCTTCTCTCACCTTTACGTGATCCATCTCCGACACTTCCCTTCCCTTCCTCAAATTCTCTGTCTCAATCTCTGGGGATAGACTGCCCACCAACTCCCACAGCTACCTCGAATACACTTCCTCACACCCTGCTTCCTGTAAGGACTCCATTCTATTCTCCCACTTTCCTCGTCTCCAACACATCTGCTCTGATGATGCAACCTTCCACAACAGCATTGCTGTTCTTCCTTTTTCGTCAAGTAAGGAATCTCCCCCACTGTGGTTGACGGGGCCCTCAACCGTGTCCGACCCATTTCCCACACTTCAGCCCTCAGCCTTTCCTCACCCTCCCAGAACCATGGCAGGATTCCCCTTGTCCTCACTTTCCACCCTGCCAGCCTACACATCCAAAGCATCAACCGCCACCATTTCTGCCACCTCCAGCGTGACCAATCGCATCTTCCCCTCCCGTCAGCATTCCGAAGGGATCGTTCCCTCCGCGATACCTTGGTCCACTCCTCCATTACCCCTGTCACCATGTCCCCCTCCCATGGCACCTTCCCATGCAATTACAGGGGATGTAATACATGCCCTAATATACATATATGTAATATATGTTGCTGACAAGGCCAGCATTTGTTGCCCATCCCTAATTTCCCTTGACAACTGAGTGGCTTGCTAGGCTATTTCAGAGGGCAGTTAAGAGCCAACCACATTGCTGTGGGTCTGGAGTCACATGTAGGCCAGACCAGGTAAGGATGACAGATTTCCTTCCCTTAAGGACATTAGTGAACCAGATGGTTTTTTACAACAATCGCTGATAATTTTATGGCACCTTTACTGAGACTAGAATTCAATTCCAGATTTTCATTAATAAGTTGAATTTAAATTCCACCAGCTTCTGTGGGGGATTTGAACCCGCATTCCCAGGGCATTAGCCTTGACCTCTGGATTACTAGTTCAGTGATATTACCATCATACCCACCATCTCCATCACCATATATATAGATTGTCCTCTTTGATTATGATTCTGTTTTCCCAGTGTGTGAAAGCTCATTGAATTTCATCCAATTTTCTAATGCTTTAGAGACAGACAGCTTCCATGATCCTTCACACAGAGTTTCAGGGGTTGGTCAGCAGTGGCTTGTTAGAAATTGGTGTGAAGACATAAATGCAACCACTGGAGAGCTGAGAGGAGAACTTTTCTATCCAAATTTATAGATTATGGATCATGTCCCTTTCTCTTTTGCTTCTTTCCCCTCCCACCCCACATCTTTTATACCTCGTTGAGCCTCTGGCTGTATTATGTTCAGCCCATTTCTCAATATAAGTTTTGCTATCAAAGTTTGGTTAACTATGATGCCTTATCTCAATAGTTATCATTTGACTTTAAGTTAAATTTGGATTATGTTGGCAGCTTTCAACATTAACTCTCATTACAATATTATCTCTTTAAATTCAGAGCGCTCCCCATTTGAACAATGGTTCAACGGCTGTAGTTTGCCAAAACTATATGCTAGATCCATTCACATCAAACTCAGGTACTGATGTTCTGGTTACATGTACCTGTTCACCTTATTGTTAGAGGTTGAAAATGAGCTTCTTAGTCTGTAGGTCATTTTAACTCAAACCACATGTTAAGTCAAATTTGTACCAGAACACCTCCCCTTTCTAAATCTGCAACATTCAGTTTTATCCAGCATTGTTCATCTATTATAGCATTTTTCTGAATATTTGCTGCAGCATACAACACATTAGTTTGAGTTTATTGGTTATCTGTCTCAGGTGCACCCATTACTTGATTCTGTGAAAATGGCTATTTTTTAGTGTGATTTGAATATTTAAAAAAAGGACAGGAGGTGGACCTGGTGATGTAGTGTTTTGGACACTGGCCTTTTGTCACTGAGATTGTCAAATCCAGCCAAGATTAATGGGATGAAAGACTTCCCTGTCTTTTAGATGTAAAGATCCAATGTGAAATTAGTTAGGGTAGTCTCAGATTTTTCCTAATAAGCATGCCCTAATTTGTCACTCAGACAGGCTGCAAGATTGTTGGTGAAGGGAAACTACATTAGTGCTTCTGAGGATGGGGCCAGGGAAGAGTGGAGGGATCTATACTTTGCCTCTGACTGTGCTGTATGTGAACTAGGAGTACTTGATGCTGACACAGTGCCGGGGAATATAATTCTTTGCCTTTTAGGGACCAACATTCCCACATTGATGAACACAGTGTAACAAAATGTTTACTGAAAATTCCTTTCCTTGGGTAAGCAGGAAATTGAGATGTAAATCCCAAATAGTCAATTATTAAATTGCGTGATTTTCACATTTCAGAGAAGCAACCATTCATTTTCAAGATCTATGTACTCATTAAAACCTTCAACTGAGACACTAAAATGGCAATTTTAGTTTTTATCCTGGCTTCATAAGCTTGCATGACAGTATATGAACCATGTACTGACAATGTTAAATCATTTCAAACATAGTACAAATACTGTAATTACTCATGATTACAGTTCCAGAGAGAAATGGCATCCACTTATAGTCTTACCAAAGCAGCAAGAAGCCAATGTTAATTTCAGGAAGAAGTGTAAAAATCTCTCTCTTGCTCTCACTGTATCTTTCTGCACTTATCAGTTGGATTTCTTGCCTACTTTCTCCCCTAATTTCCTTTTCCAGTCCCAATGGTGAATGGATGTTGTTCTGTCTATGTAAAATTATGTATAATTTGGAGCAATAAGGACTTAATTCAATAAAAGGGTTCAGCTGTTATCATAAGCCAGGAAAGTATAGTTCAGGTTGTTTATGGATATTATTTGACCTCCAAGATTAAATTGCAGTCTTATATTTATTCTCTCTATTCTACAGTATTTTTAATATATGTTTTAATGCCAGTGCAATAGTATTTCTTATTTAATTCATTGTCGCAGTTAGCTTGCTTTGTCTTTTGTCTCACCTCCAGTTCAACTATAGTTGGTGAAGTTATTGATACAAAAAGCATCTGTTGTGTCGGGTTTATCTTGAAACTCAGGTCACTTTCTTTAACAACAAAATGATCTTTGCACTTCTTGCACCGACCATTCCAACTTATCACAGATGGTTCCTCCTCATTGTCTCTTTTGACATCTTTGATTTTTCTGTACACTTGCGCCAGATTATTTCAGTTTACCATGGAATTTTCCAATGTTTCTACCTTTTAGCATACGATAAGCAACACTAATATTGTACTGGGATCAAGCAGGAAAAAGTGTGTAACCAGCAAAAGGTTATGTTGGAGAGGGAAGTTAAAGGTTCTTGCTAAAGTGCAATGAATACAAATCATTTCAGGGAGTTTGTAGTTATTTACCTTATTTTGGTACAGTAATCGTGTAATATCATATATCCTGTCCCAGAAAAATGGGCTGCAAAACTGGGCTCTGTAACGACAATACTTATAATGCTACAAGAACCAGTTTGGCATATAAATGGCCGGGGCCCACTGCATACTACTCCCAGTACAGCCTGTGCCATTCGCCATGTTTTGAAGGGCAATAACACGGGCGTCCTGTGGGTGTGCTAGAAGTATACAGTGTGGACAGATTGTGATGTTAGTCTGTGTCTAACACTGACTTGACGCACAACCTGCCATTTTTAACCTTGCCACTTCTGTTAATGTCTTCTCTTAAACACGCACAGCTGAACATGTGTTCAGTTGTATGAGGAATCGTCTCAGTGCCATTTAGAGACATTACCATCCAACTTTCAGGTGAGGGGCTTTTGACTATCTCATTGCTGCTGCAAAACTAGTGGAAGTAAAATGTTGTTGAAAGAATTGACAGAAGTTCTTTCAGTCAGGAGGGAGTGATGTGGGATCTTTGGAAGGAGTGGTGTGGTTTTAAAGGCTCCTGGGTACACCACTTGCGCCGAGTCAAGGGGGCTATAGTGTAGTTCCCCTTGGGTTGCAAAATCACAGAGAGATAGAGCAGAGGCATCAGAGAGAAGAAACTATTCATTGAGGAATGAGGAGGGCTCTCAGCTGAAGGCTTTATTCACTTGGCATCTTCAGGGAGCACATCTCCTACCTCCACCTCAACCAGAAGCAGTGTCTGTGGTGGCTACGTTCATCAACAAGGTGGTTACAGAACTGTGCAACTCCTCCAACTGGACCTGCAGCCACAGAGCAGTGCAAGGATGGCATGGCTGGTGGCCGTCAAAGTTACTGTTGCCCTCACTTTCTACACCAGCGGATCCTTCCAGGCTGGAGCTGGCAACATTGCCAACATATCTCTGTTTGCCATCTATCACTGCATCCAGGAGGTCACCGAGGCCCTGTATGTCAGGAGAGGGGACTTTGTTGTCTTCTTTCTAAGCAGAGAAAAGCAGGAGGAGTGGGCACATGGCTTTGCCGAGATAGTGGGCTTCCTTCCCAATGGTGCAGGGGACCATCGACTGCACACACATGACTCTGCAGATGCCGCATCTCAATGGGGTTATTTAATGCAACTGCAAAAGGGTCCACTAACTGATCATGCAGTTGGTGTTCGGCAAGGACTACCCCCTGTACACTTGACTGGAGATTCACTTCCACCACCTGACCGCATGTGGATAGAGCTGCTAAAATGATACTAGCAACTAGGAACATCGCAGAGCAGACCCTGGCATTCTGAAGTAATGGTTCTGCTGTTGGGCAGCTTGGGGAGAGCCCTCTAGTACTCACCGGCACATGCTTCCCGGTTTGTGGTGGCCTGCTGTGACCTCCACAACCTGGCCAAAATGAGGGCACAGACTTTACCACAAGGGCTTCGGCGACCACCTCAGGAAGAGGAGGACAGGAGGAGGGGGAAGAGCCATCCAGCATATCATCGTTTTGCTTGGGCTATCCAAGTGTCTTATCAGACTCTGGTTCCCCTGAAAGATTCCCAGATCATCATTGCTCCAAATTTCCCCACCTTCCCATCCCTCTGTTACAGACCATCATAGCAGCCTATGGGCCAAAGAGGATTTCATTCTGACTTTGTGCAACAACACTTCCAATAATACATACAATACTCAACTATTCACCCTGTGCTTTCCCTTATTGGCTGTCTTGTGGACGCCTTTGCCTGGCCTATTTCTCCTATGCAGTGCTACCCTAATGGCTGTAGCATGGCAGGTGGGAGGCTGCTGACTTTCATTGAGGGAGACTGCAGATGGCCTTGCAAGACATCCTCGAGCAGCTCTGGGCCTAAAGGCCTGGCTTCGGACTGTACCACTTTGGCAAGGGTGCCAGCAGACTGAGCTGGCAGGCTGAAAGGCAATAGCAGGGACACTGGAATGCTGTCATCCTGAGGTTCATGCTGTATGGGGCCACTGTCATTCCCCCAGCGTGGCATCTCAGCAGCCCTAGTCATCTGCTGAACTGCCGCTAAGGCCTGCATGGCCTTTTGAGCCTTGGTATACACATCCATGATGGCGGAAGTCTAAGCATGCAAGGCACAAAGCTGGACTTGCATGGCAACAAGTAGAGGTCTCAGGACCTCAGTCATTGGTCAGAGGTCAGAGGACTGCAGCACTCAATCATTGGGCGGCTCCTGCCTGTGCTGCAATGGAAGCTGAGACATTGGCCATCAGATGCTGAATCAAGCCTGGCTTTGCAAGTGTCCTCACATAGCTGGACACCATTTCCACGCTAGAAAGGATGGGCTCCAAGCTCTGCATGAAACCTTATCCCAAATTGGAGTCATATTCCTCCATGCTCTTTGATGGTGACTACAGACTTTCTGGCAGGAGTGCTAATGCACCAAACATTTCTATACATGCCCATCAGTCTTTTCCTGTATGCCTGCTCATCAAAGTCCTCATCTGAGTTTTCTACAGCTGAACTAGTTTGAAATCTCACCTTTCGGAAGCTGGTACGCATGCTATCCTTTCCCCTTGGAGTGGCTGCAGCTCACTCATGCCTGGTGACTCATCACATGCAAATCCTGTTTCTATGCTACCAACCAAGGTACGTGCAGTGCCAGTATCTGAGCTGGTGCCTGAGAGTGTCAGATCAAGTGATGGTCCTTCTTGCTCAACCCTCTACTGTTCCTCTGCACCTTCATCCTCAGGGAGCATTGGTTGTCCAGGTAGCAGTTCTTGAATATCTGAAAGCATAAATGCACAAGGAGAGGGTTGAGGGTGAGGGAAGAATGAGTGGGGGGAAAGCAATGGATTCATGGTTGTACCATCTATAGCTTGTATATCAGACCAGACTGCAGGATGAGGGTGAAGTTGGATTTCAGAAGATGCAGAAGTCAGGAACATACCATCATCCTGGATGGCTTCAGCGATGCTACTTACCGCATCCTCAGTAACAGCCGCACCAATGATGCCAAGCACCGTGTCCTCCAAGGGGGGGGGGGGTGGTGAGAACATCCAGCTGTGCCTGCCTCCCGCTAGCTCATTGCTGCTCCCTCCTGTTGTGGGCCACCTTGTCCTGCATAAGGAGTTATTATTAGAGATGTTGGAAATCATGAGGGTAAGAAAGCTAGCATAAAGGCACTTTACCTGAATGCTCGTAGCATTCGTAACAAGGTTGATGAGTTAACGGCACAAATCATCACGAATGAATATGATTTGGTAGCCATTACGGAGACATGGTTACAGGTTGGTCATGACTGGGAGTTAAATATCCAGGGGTACCAGACTATTCGGAAGGACAGACTGGAAGGTAAGGGAGGTGGTGTAGCTCTGATATTCAAGGACGACATCAGGGCGGTGCTGAGAGATGATATAGGTTCTATGGAGAATGAGGTTGAATCCATTTGGGTGGAAATTAGAAACTCTAAGAAGAAAAAGTCATTGATAGGCGTAGTCTATAGGCCACCAAATAATAACATCACATTGGGGCGGGCAATAAACAAAGAAATAACTAATGCCTGTAAAAATGGTACGGCAATTATCATGGGGGATTTTAATCTACATGTAGATTGGTCGAACCAGCTTAGTCAGGGTAGCCTTGAGGAGGAGTTCGTTGAGTGTATCCGTGATAGTTTTCTTGAACAGTATGTAATGGAACCGACGAGGGAGCAAGCTATCCTAGATCTAGTCCTGTGTAATGAGACAGGAATAATTAATGACCTCATAGTTAGGGATCCTCTTGGAAGGAGTGATCACAGTTGAATTTAGAATACAGATGGAGATTGTGAAGATAAAATCCAATACAAGGGTCCTGTACTTGAACAAGGGGGACTACAACAGAATGAGGGAGGACTTGGCTAAAGTAGACCGGAAACAAAGATTTTATGGTGGGACAGTTGACGAGCAGTGGAGGACTTTCAAAGCAATTTTTCAAAGTGCTCAGCAAAAGTATATTCCAGTGAAAAGGAAGGACTGGAAGAAAAGGGGTAATCTGCCATGGGTGTCTAAGGAAATAAGGGAGGCTATCAAATTGAAAGAGAAGGCATACAAAGTGGCCAAAAACAGCATGAAACTAGAAGATTGGGAAAACTTTAAAGGTCAACAGAAAGCCACAAAAAGAGCTATAAAGAAAAGTAAGATAGAACGTGAGAAAAAATAGCACAGAATATAAAGACAGATAGCAAAAGTTTCTATAAATATATAAAACGAAAAAGAGTGGCTAAAGTAAACGTTGGTCCATTAGAGAATGAGAAGGGGAATTTAGTTATGGGATATGATGAAATGGCCGAGGCATTGAACAGGTATTTTGTATCGGTCTTCACAGTGGAGGACATTAATAACATGCCAGTAATTGACAAAGAGACGAACGTAGGTGAGGACCTGGAAACAATCATTATTATGGAAGAGGTAGTGTTGGGCAAGCTAATGGAGCTAAGGATTGATAAGTCTCCTGGCCCTGATGGAATGCATCCCAGGGTACTAAAAGAGATGGCGGGAGAAATAGCAGGTGCACTGGCGGTAATTTTTCAAAATTCGCTGAACTCTGGGGTAGTCCCAGCAGATTGGAAAACAGCAGATGTGACACCACTGTTTAAAAAGGGAGGTAGACAAAAGATGGGGAATTACAGACCGATTAGCTTAACCTCTGTAGTGGGGAAGATGCTTGAGTCTATTATCAAGGAAGAAATAGCAGGGCATCTCGATAGAAATTGTCCCGTTGGGCAGACGCAGCATGGGTTCATGAAGGGCAGGTCATGCTTGACAAATCTTTTGGAATTCTATGATGACATTACGAGCAAGGTGGACAATGGGGACCCAGTGGATGTGGTGTACCTAGATTTCCAAAAGGCCTTCGACAAGGTGCCGCACAAGAGGCTGCTGCATAAGATAAGGATGCATGGCGTTAGGGGTAAAGTATTAGCATGGATAGAGGATTGGTTGACTAACAGGAAGCAGAGAGTGGGGATAAAGGAGTGCTATTCTGGTTAGCAATCAGTCACTAGTGGTGTGCCTCAGGGATCGATGTTGGGACCGCAATTATTTACAATTTATATAGATGATTTGAAGTTGGGGACCACGTGTAGGGTGTCAAAGTTTGCAGATGACACTAAGATGAGTGGCAGAGCAAAGTGTGCAGATGACTGTGAAACTTTGCAGAGGAACATAGATACATTGAGTGAGTGGGCAAAGGTCTGGCAGATGGAATACAATGTTAATAAATGTGAAGTCATTCATTTTGGTCGGAGTAACAGTAAAAAGGATTATTACTTGAATGGTAAAAAGTTGCAGCATGCTGCTATGCAGAGGGACCTGGGTGTCCTTGTGCATGAATCGCAGAAGGTTGGTCTGCAGGTACAGCAAGTAATTAGGAAGGCAAATGGAATTTTGTCCTTCATTGCTAAAGGGATTGAGTTTAAAAGCAGAGAGGTTATGTTGCAGCTGTATAGGGTACTGGTGAGGCCGCACCTGGCGTACTGTGTGCAGTTTTGGTCTCCTTACTTGAGAAAGGATGTACTGGCACTGGAAAGGGTGCAGAGGAGGTTCACTAGGTTAATTCCGGATTTGAGGGGGTTGGCTTATGAGGAGAGATTGAGTAGATTGGGATTATATTCATTGGAATTCAGAAGAATGAGGGGGGATCTTATGGAAACATATAAAATTATGAAGGGAATAGATAAGATACAAGTAGAGAGGATGTTTCCACTGGCAGGTGAAGCTAGGGCAAGAGGGCATAGCCTCAAGATTAGAGGGAGCAGATTTAGGACTGAATTAAGAAGGAATTTCTTCACCCAGAGGGTTGTTAATCTATGGAATTCCTTGCCCAGTGAAGTAGTTGACACTTCTTCAGTAAACATTTTTAAAGCTAAGGTAGATATCTTTTTGAACAATAAAGGAATTAAGGGATATGGTGAGAGCGCGGGTAAGTGGATCTGAGTCCACGAAAAGATCAGCCATGATCTTATTGAATGGCGGAGCAGGCTCGAGGGGCCGGACGGCCTACTCCTGCTCCTAGTTCTTATGATCTTATAAGACAGGGAAAAGTGTCAATGACTGTGTTGCAATGTGTTTGGATGATGTGCCTGTCATAGATGAATAGCTGGAAATATATAGAAGCTGGAAGATGTGGGTGTGAGGCTTACAGCAGTGGTAGGTGGAGCATATGAATGTTCGGCATGAGTCCTGATCGGTAAAGATTGCTGATGAGTGAGTGATGTGTGTATGCAATGCATTGAGTGGCTTGTGAGGATGGTAGTGCAGTTACTGGAATTTGAAGATGCATTCACTGACCTTGACCACTCATGTGAGGTCATTGCACTTCTTCCAATATTGCATCCGGGTTTGGGCTGCATGCCACTATCATGGACATGAGCAGGCAGCACGAAGTTTGCATGTTGCCTGTATTACGTTCAACAGGCTCGAGTTAATTGTGCAACATGAACCCTGTGCCCATTGAGAGGCCTTATCCAATTTTTAGCCCATTATGTTTATGATACATTTTCAAATGATCAAATATTTTATGGATAGAATGCCAGTATGTTTGGAAATACAGAATAATTTCTCACTTCATGTTACTGTTGGTGAACCTCATCTGCTGACATATTAATAGAAACATAGAAATATAGAAAATAGGAGCAGGAGTAGGCCTTTCGGCTCTTCGGGCCTGCTCCGCCATTCAAAAAAAGATCATGGCTGATCGTCTAATTCAGAACCCTGTTCCCGCTTTCTCCCCATATCCCTTGTTCCCTTTGGCATTAAGAAATACATCTATCTCATTCTTGAATATATTTAATGACTTGGCCTCCACTGCCTTCTGCAGTAGAGAATTCCACAGGTTCACTACCCTCTGAATGAAGAAATTTCTCCTCATCTCGGTTCTAAATGGCATACCCCGTATCCTGACACTGTGACCCCTGGTTCTGGACTCCCCAGCCATCGGGAACATCCTCCCTGCATCTAGCCTGTCTAGTCCTGTTAGAATTTTATAGGTTTCTATGAGATCCCCTCTCATTCTTCTAAACTCTGGTGAATATAGGCCTAGTCAACACAATCTCTCCTCATATGTCAATCCTGCCATCCCAGGAATCAGCCTAGTAAATCTATTTTGCGCTCCCTCCAAGGCAAGAACATCCTTCCTGAGATAAGGAGACCAAAACTGCACACAATACTCCAGATGTGGTCTCACCAAGGCCTTGTATAACTGCAGTAAGACGTCCTTGCTCCTGTACTCAAATTTTTTTGCATTGAAGGCCAACATATCATTTGCCTTTATAATTGCTTGTTGCACCTGAATGCTTACTTTCAGCAACTGGTGTACAAGGACACACAAGTCTCGTTGCACCTCCCCCTTTCCAATTTATCACCATTCAGATAATAATCTGCCTTTCTGTTTTTACAACCAAAGTGAATAACCTCACATTTACCCATGTTATACTGCATCTGCCATGCATTTGCCCACTCACCCAACTTATCCAAATCACATTGGAGCTTCTTTGCATCCTCCTCACAGCTCCCATTCCCCCCCAGCATTGTGTCGTCTGCAAACTTGGAAATGTTACATTTAGTTCCCTCACCCAAGTCATTAATATATATTGTGAATAGCTAGGGCCCAAGCACTGATCCCTGTGGGACCCCACTTGTCACTGCCTGCCACCCGGAAAAAGACCTGTTTATTCCTACTCTCTGTTTCCTGTCTGTCAACTAATTCTCAATCCATGCCAGTATATTACCCCCAATCCCATGTGCTTTAATTTTGCACATGTCTTATGTGGGACCTTATCAAAAGCCTTCTGAAAATTCAAATACACCACATCCACTGGTTCTCCCTTATCTATTCTACTAGTTACATCCTCAAAAAACTCCAGTAGATTTGTTAAGCATGACTTCCCTTTCATAAACCCATGCTGACTTTGCCCAATCCTGTTCATGCTTTCAATTAGTTCTGCTATCACATCCTTTATAATAGACTCTAGCATTTTCCCGTCTACTGATGTAAGGCTAACTGGTCTGTAGTTCCCTGTTTTTTCTCTCCTTTTTTTGAATAGTGGGGTTACATTTGCCACCCTCCAATCTGTAGGAACTGCTCCAGAGTCTATAGAATTTTGCAAGATGACCACCAATGCATCCACTATTTTCAGGGCCACTTCCTTTAGTACTCTGGGATGTAGATTATCAGGCCCTGGGGTTTTGTCAGCCTTTAACCCCTAGCTCTATTTTTTTTACTAATACTGATTTCCTTCAGTTCCTCACTCTCATTAGGCCTTATTTGTATCCTCCTTTGTGAAGACAGAACCAGAGTATGTGTTTAATATTGGAAATCATTCAGTTGGAAAATTAGGCACTGTGCTCTTCCAGATTTTTGATGTGAGTTGTTGGCGGAGCAAGCTCCTGCTGGGGTAGTCGGCTCCCACAGATAGTACAAAATCAGAACATTCTCCTGATGGTCAAAGAGACACAAATTATTAACTTGACAAAATTAGCTTGCTGAATCTGGAAATCAAAAACTTGATTGTTATATCTTGGAGACTTCTATATACTGTATGTGCATACATGGAGACCATTTCCTTAGTTATTTCTCCAGAATTTAGATCAAAGCCACACTATGTCAGGATTTCTTATGGTGAAATGCAGTGACAGTTCGGGAGTGGTGCATTAAATAGCAGATCAGAATTGAAGAGAAAAAGAACAGCTCAAATGAGTAAAAGACTGGAAGAAGATCAACAATACAGAATAAGACTGAGAGGTTGTTTGAGAGAACAAAAACCAGGAAATCACAATTTGGAAAATAGAAATTAAAAGCAAAGATGAAAGGCATAATTCAGCCCCAAAATGAAACTTCGCTGATTTATATTTTGGGCAGGGGAAGCCTGTTCAGTGCTTGATGCAGCGAGGATGTCACTAGATGCAGGGAGGATGTTTACGATGGCTGCAGAGTCCAGAACCAGCGGTCACAGTCTCAGGATACGGGGTATGCCATTTAGAACCGAGATGAGGAGAAATTTCTTCACTCAGAGGGTGGTGAACCTGTGGAATTCTCTACCACAGAAGGCAGTGGCGGCTAAGTCTTTAAATATATTCAAGAAGGAGATAGATATATTTCTTAATGCCAAAGGGATCAAGGGATATGGGGAGAAAGCAGGAACAGGGTACTGCATTAGATGGTCAGCTATGATCTTTTTTGAATGGTGGAGCAGGCCCAAAGGGCCGAATGGCCTACTCCTGCTCCTAATTTCTATGTTTCTATGTTTCGCTGAGCAAACATACACTTTTTATATAAAGAAAGGTTTATTTGCACTTATCATTACCTCATGACATCCTTCATAGTTAATGAAGTGTAATCACTGTTGTAATGTAGAATCTGCAGCACCCAATCTGTGTACATCAAAGTCCCACAAACAGCAATGTGATAATGACCAGATCATCTGCTTTTAGTCATGTTGGTTGCAGGATAAATATTGGCGAAGACATCAGGAAGAACTCCCTTGCTCTTTGGAAAAGTGTTCTGGAATCTTTTACGTTCGCCCAAAGGGCCTTGGTTTAATGGTTCAGTTGAAAGATAACCCCTCCAACAGTACTCACTGCAGTACTGCACTGAAGTGTCAGCCTAGATTTTGTCTCTGGATGATTATGACTAGATCCTTCTTTTAACAGCCTTGGCTAATGCTTTATATCCAGTATTTTACTTCTTGCTTAATTGGAAACCAATTCACCAGGGAGAGGCTCTATCAGAGAAAATGGTTCTGTATTAAATTGTCTCTTCTACCATGTCTTTTTCCAACCCAGATGCCTAGGGCAGCAAGTATTTAATTGAAGTGTACTTGTGCAAATTAAATTGCAGGTAGGGTACTTAGTTGTTTTTTACTTGCTATTGATGACAAGATCTTCAATAAATGCAGTCAACTGATCGATTAACATCTGGCTCTGAGTACTGATTTAGGTATTTGCACTGTTTTTGTGAGAATGATTGAGGACAGTCAAGGAATGTCAAAAGGATTGTAATATTCTGATAGCATAGCTTGGTGCATACTGTCTATGACTAATGCTGTCACTATGTGTATGTGTACTGACTGAGTCACAAATGGGCTGCAACAGAACAGAAATATATTGGTGTTGATATTGGCTTGTAAAAACTCTGCTACATCTCTGTGCCATTTTGTGACTTAATTCCACATTTAAAATGAACTCATAGCACTCAGAAATTTCTGGGATACTGATTTTTTTTGCTGTGTCATTTAACATTATTCCAGGAACATTCTCTATCTGTGGAGGTGCCCATGGTGCCGCACCATCATTGTATCATCTCTGGGCAAGGCAATGTGGAAAAATGGGAAAGGGAAGAGAAAATACTTTGCCTATGTGATGCACTTGCTGCTTTGATTTGGGTTCTTTTATGTTCTGGAAAGGAGCCAAGTAGAGTAAAGTAGCCAGCATGAGGGTCGAGCCCTCTAACTGAAGTCAAAATTGACAATTACAAAATTACTTCTGGCAATTACAAACAAGCCAATAAAAATGTAGGTAAAGATACAAAGCATCAGACTTGCATCTCGAGTTCAATTACTTCAAGAAAACTAGGATTTAAGAGCTCAAATGTGTGCCATGAAAGCTATTTCCAATTTTGTTTTATTCAATCATGGGATGTGGGCGTCGCTGGCCAGGCCAGCATTTATTGCCCATCCCTAATTGCCCTTGAGAAGGTGGTGGTGAGCTGCCTTCTTGAACCGCTGCAGTCCATGTGAGGTAGGTACACCCACAGTGCTGTTAGGAAGGGAGTTCCAGAATTTTGACCAAGCGACTGTGAAGGAATGGCGATATAGTTCCGAGTCAGGATGGTGTGTGACTTGGAGGGGAACTTGCAGGTGGTGGTGTTCCCATGCATTTGCTGCTCTTGTCCTTCTAGTTGGTAGAGGTTGTGGGTTTGGAAGGTGCTGTCTACAGACCCTTGGTGCATTGCTACAGTGCATCTTGTCGATGGTACACACTACTGCCACTGTGCGTCGGTGGTGGAGGGAGTGAATGTTTGTGAATGGGGTGCCAATCAAGCAGATGGTGTCGAGCTTCTTGAGTGTTGTTGGAGCTGCACCCATCCAGGCAATTGGAGAGTATTCCATCACACTCCTGACTTGTGCCTTGTAGATGGTGGACAGGCTTTGGAGAGTCAGGAGGTGAGTTACTCGCCTCAGGATTCTTAGCCTCTGACCTGTTCTTGTAGCCACGGTATTCATATGGCTACTCCAGTTTAGTTTCTGGTCAATGGTAGCCCTAGGATGTTGATAGTGGGGGATTCAGCGATGGTAATGCCATTGAATGTCAAGGGGGGATGGTTAGATTCTCTTTTGTTGGAGATGGTCTTTGCCTGGCACTTGAGTGGCGCGAATGTTATTTGCCACTTATCAGCCCAAGCCTGGATATTGTCCAGGTCTTGCTGCATTTTTACACTGACTGCTTCAGTATCTGAGGAATCACGAATGGTGCTGAACATTGTGCAATCATCAGCGAACATCCCCACTTCTGACCTTATGATTGAAGGAAGGTCATTGATGAAGCAGTTGAAGATGGTTGGACCTAGGACACTACCCTGAGGAACTCCTACAATGATGTCCTGGAGCTGAGATGATTGACCTCCAACAACCACAACCATCTTCCTTTGCGCTAGGTATGACTCTAACCAGCAGAGAGTTTCCCCCCTGATTCCGATTGACTTCAGTTTTGCTAGGGCTCCTTGATGCCATACTCGGTCAAATGCTGCATTGATATCAAGGGCCGTCACTCTCACCTCACCTCTTGAGGTCAGGAGCTGGGTGGCTCTGGCGGAATCCAAACTGAGCATTACTGAGCAGGTTATTGCGAAGCAAGTGCCGCTTGATGGCGCTGTTGATGACACCTTCCATCACTTTACTGATGATTGAGAGTAGGCTGATGGGGCGGTAATTGGCCGTATTAGACTTGTCCTGCTTTTTGTGTACAGGACATAACTGGGCATTTCCACATTGCAGGGTAGATGCCAGTGTTGTAGCTGTACTGGAACATCTTGGCTAGGGGCGAGGCAAGTTCTGGACCACAGGTCTTCAGTACTATTGCAGGAATATTGTCAGGGCCCATAGTCTTTGCAGTATCTAGTGCCTTCAGCGTTTCTTGATATCACGCGGAGTGAATCGAATTGGCTGAAGTCTGGCATCTGTGATGCTGGGGACTTCAGGAGGAGGCCGAGATGGATCATCAACTCGACACTTCTGGCTGAAGATTGTTGCAAATGCTTCAGCCTTATCTTTCGCACTGAAGTGCTGGGCTCCCCCATCACTGAGGATGGGAAATTTGTGGAGCCACCTCCTCCAGCTGGTTGTTTAATTGTCCACCACCATTCACGGCAGGACTGCAGAGCTTAGATGTGATCCGTTGGTTGTGGGATCGCTTAGCTCTGTCTATCGCATGCTGCATATGCAGTTTGGCAGGCAGGTAGTCCTGTGTTGTAGCTTCACCAGGTTGACACCTCATTTTGAGGTATGCCTGGTGCTGCTCCTGCATGTCCTCCTGTACTCTTCATTGAGCCAGGATTGGCCTCCTGGCTTGATGGTAATGATAGAGTGGGGGATATGCCAGGCCATGAGGTTACAGATTGTGGTTGAGTACAATTCTGCTGTTGCTGATGGCCCACCTCACCTCATGAATGCCCAGTTTTGCATTTCTATATCTGTTTGAAATCTATCCCATTTAGCATGGCTGTCGTGCCACATAACACGATGGAGGGTATCCTCAATTTGAAGGCGGGACTTCGTTGCCACAAGGACTGTGCGGTGGTAACTCCTACCAATACTGTCATGGACAGATGTATCTGCGGCAGGCAGATTGGTGAGGACGAGGTCAAGTATGTTTTTCCCTCTTGTTGATTCCCTCACCACCTGCCGCATACCCAGTCTAGCAGCTATGTCCTTTAGGACTCGGCCAGCTCGGTCAGTAGTGGTGCTACCGAGCTACATTTGGAGATGGACATTGAAGTCCCCCACCCAGAGTACATTCTGTGCTCTTGCCACCCTCAGTGCTTCCTCCAAGTGCTGTTCAACATGGAGGAGTACTGACTCATCAGCTGACGGAGGTGGTAATCAGCAAGAGATTTCCTCGTCCATGTTTGGCCAGATGCCATAAGACTTCATGAGGTCTGGAGTCGATGTTGAGGACTCCCAGGGCAACTCCCTCCTGACTGTATACCACTGTGCTGCCACCTCTGCTGGGTCTGTCCTGCTGGTGAGCAGGACATACCCGGGGATGGTGATGGCAGTGTCTGGGACATTGTCTGTCAGGTATGATTCCGTGAGTATGACTAGGTCAGGCTGTTGCTTGACTAGTCTGTGAGACAGCTCTCCCAACTTTGGCACAAGCCCCCAGATGTTAGTAAGTAGGACTTTGCAAGGTCGACAGGGCTGGGTTTGCCCTTGTCGTTTCCAGTGCCTAAGTTGATGCTGGGTGGTCCGTCCGGTTTCATTCCTTTTTATTGACTTCGTCGTGGTTAGATACAACTGAGTGGCTTGCTAGGCCATTTCAGAGGGCATGTAAGAGTTAACCACATTGCTGTGCTCTGGAGTCACATGTAGGCCAGACCAGGTAAGGACAGCAGATTACCTTCCCGAAAGGGCATTAGTGAACCAGATGGGTTTTTACAACAATCGACAATGGTTTCATGGCCATCATTAGACTAGCTTTTAATTCCAGATTTATTAATTGAATTCAAGTTCCACCTTCTGCTGTGGTGGGATTTGAATCCATGTCCCCAGAGCTGGGTCTCTGGGTTAGTAGTCCAGTGACAATACCACTATGCCACCGCCTCCCCGAGCAGCGCTGAAACACAGATGGCCTAACAAAAGGAATTGGGATCCTTGAAAAATTAGATTGTTCCAGATGTGAATTCTAACAAGAAAAAGTCCCCTGATCATAAGCAAAATCACCATCACTTATTCCCCAGCATCAACATCTTACAGGGTCACCATTGATGAGAACATAAAACAGACCATACACATCAATACAGTGACTGCAAAAGTCCGGGAGTGTCTGGGCACCTTGTGCTCATCACCTGATCCCCTCAAAACTTCCCCCACCATCTACAAGGCTCCAGTCGGGAGTGTGATGGATTATGAACCACTTTGCTGCATGGGTGCAGCTATAACCCTGTTCGAACTTCAACACCATCCAGGCCAGTTTGAATTGTGTTCTAGCCACTGGACTCATATCCACACTCACATTGAATGTCGCTGCAGGATGAACTGGTTTCACTGAAGTAAATCATCATCAAAGTAACTTTAACTGTGCCTCACTCCCTCATTACCACCAAGTTCCAGAACACCCGGACTTGAACATAGATCAATGTTTCTTCAAAGTCTTTGGTTCAAAGTCCCAGAGTTCCTGACCTACAGCAATTGAGAGTGCCATAAGCACAGTTGCTGTGTTTAAGAAGAAGAATTTTCACTACTCACATCAGGACAACTAAGAATAGGCAATAAATGCAGGTTTGCCAGGTAAGAAGACAATATTTTTTTTTAAAAGCTGGAGGTCAACAAAAGACTTTGGCCTTGATATTTATAGGAAGACTCTCTCAGATTGGGGCAGGCCAGGGAGATATTTTGGACAGCGTTCCGGATGTCTTGCAGATATTTACTGCAAGTCTGCAAGTTTCCTGCCTGACAACCAGCCTGATTGACAGGCGGACTGCTATTGGGCGGGAAAGACTGTGGCACAAGAGTGCAGCCAAACAGCAGGTTGGGAGTGGTCATGGTGGGAGGGGGTTCTTGGGGTCAGGGAGAGGTGCATATGATATCTGGGCGGAGTCTTGTGGTTGCTGGGGAGAGAAATTGTGGTTGGAGAATGGGCAGATGGTCATGGGGGCAGAGATCGTGGAGGTGGGATGAGATCATGGAGATGGGGGGTGGGGAGATCTTGCAGGGGAGATCAGAAGTTTTCAACAATCATGCAGCTGGAAGTAGGTAAACCTTTTTGGCCTGGGGGAAACACCCCATTTCTCCTGGCCCACATGCAGTGCTGAGAAGAAGCTTACATTACAGAAAGGGCCCTTTTCGCCTCTCTTTACCCGCCAGGTTTCTTAGGCTTGGGAAAACCGGCCGAATTAGGTTAAAAATAAAAATTCAATAAAAGTGGAGGGACACAGTTTCCTTAAAAGCTGTTACTCACTGACCCGCCCCCTGAAAGCAGATTTGGCTCCTGCCTGCCCCTTCCTGCCTTGCTTAAAATTGGAGGTGGGTGGGTTGGGGTTGGGTTTGAAATGTTTTAAATTTTAACTTCTCATCAAACCCAAACCAATCTGTTATTGGGGGTTAAAATTACCTCAATTCAATCTACAGCACATTTTTTTATTTCTTGAAGTCATTCATGTTTCAAAGAACCAATGAACTTTGCCAAATTGTCCCTATATTGATTTGAGTATTTG
This sequence comes from Heterodontus francisci, assembly GCF_036365525.1. Taxonomy (NCBI): domain Eukaryota; kingdom Metazoa; phylum Chordata; class Chondrichthyes; order Heterodontiformes; family Heterodontidae; genus Heterodontus; species Heterodontus francisci. The sequence goes on along the minus strand of NC_090395.1, from coordinate 41,945,281 downwards.
AAGGAGCAAGGCTGAAAGGTCCCATCTGATTTTGTGAAAAGACATTATATATATTTATGAAGCAGCTCAAAGGCCATTAAAGTGCATTCCAAACTCTGCAAAAGGCTATTAGGTATAAAAATAGGAAATTCAATTCTTGATGGTCCTGGTAGCTAATTGCTTTGGTTTGCTTGGATCCAAGACCACAAGAACTTGAAGATAATACCATAACCTCTGGTACTTAAGCAAATGCTAAGTGGAATAGATGACACAATGGCCCGGAATTGTTCAGTCAGTGTCAAAGCCATGGCACCCGAAGAAAGTTGCCCACAAAGATCTAGCCATCTCTGTTGCATGCATGTCCCCTTCCCCAATGACAGTTTAAATCTGGTGCCAAATTGAGGGGATCTTCAGGCGTGCAGCAGCAGTGATGTCAGCAAGCAGAGTAAACAGCCAATCAAATTGAAATATTCACCCAGGAGGGTAAAAGCACTGAATCCTTTTACTATTAATTTAACATTTCAGATATCATGATAAATGTTTATGGTTGGATTACAATAGCAGCTAAAATAAAGATAAACAAAGTTTTAAAAATTTATTGTTTTAAAAATGTGGAATTTTTATCTGATAATGGAGAAATTTGGCATTTCATGAATATAAAATTAGCTTTTCAGTGGGGGTGTTTAGCTGTAATTATGAAATTAGTAAGCCTTTAAGTACCCAGTTATACTTCATTCAACAAGGTGTAGAATAAGATTGACAGCATAAGAGTGGAAATTCCCATCAGTTCAAAGATTTCCCATTGATTGTGGTCTAGGGGTGGGATTGATGCCCCAAAAGCTCACTCTCTGGCGAAGTGTAGAATCACTGGCAGCAACTTCTGGATTTCCGCATTATTCTGTGCATTTGTGGACTCCAGAAATTGCTGTCAGTTTCAGTGAAGTAATGATGGCTAAAGCTGATAGTTTCTCTGTCATTACCACTGAAAGATCTGGATCATTCCAAGAAAAGCAATTGTAGTTTAATTTAAAATTGTGAACAATATTTTCAATGTTATTGTACTTAATCTTAAATGATAGATTAACTATATTGCTTAATTCTAAATGTTCTAATGAGTAAAAATAAGAATGTCTTTGCTCAAATGCTAAGAATAAACACTGGTATGGACCTGTTAGGCTGAATGGTGTGAGGTAGAATTTGCCCTCCTATATACCAGTAGAGAGAACCTAATTTAACAGTCTTTACACTTACTTGTGAACAGGTGACTTAAAGTTGAGGATGTGGGTGATTTACAACCTTAAAAAAGTTGATTTTCAGCACAAGTTGGAATACATAGTTACATTATATTTACAGAAACAGGCCATTCGGCCCAACAGGTCCAAGTCAGTGTTTATGCTCCACACGAGCCTCCCCCCACCTTTCTTCATCTAACTCCATTAACATATCCTGCTATTCCTTCTCCCTCATATGTTTAAATAGTTTCCCCTGAAATACATTTCTCCTAATTGTCTCAGCTACTTCTTGTGGAAGCAAGTTCCACATTCTAAACATTGTCTGGCTCAAGAAGGTTCTCCTGACTTCCCTATTGGATTTAGTAGCGACTATCTTATATTTAGAGCCCTTAGTTCTGGACTTCCCTGTAAGTGAAAACATAATATCTACACTATCAAATTCTTTCATAATCTTAAAGACCCCTTCAGGTTACCCCTCAGTTTTTTCTTTTCTCGGGAAAGGAGATCCAGCCTGGAAAAATCGTTCCTGATTAGTGTCATGAAAACCCTATATGTCAAAGGGGAAATATTAATTTCATTGGATGGAACCTTACATTAGTCTTTTAATGGAAAAATCTTACAAGTAACTTTTTTAAAAAACTGGCAGCCAAGATGGCCACTGCAGTTTACATTTGAAACACCAGAAGATTAAAACTGGAGACAAAAAGTCTCACCCAGCCTAGCCAGAACAATGGTTGGCTCCGTGATTGAATTACCTAGAATGGCCTTACAACACGGTCATCAGGGCCATCTACACCCACTGACTTTGAAGGAACCAACCCCGCCCCCCTCCAAGTGTGACTGGACATCTTGAAGCCTGTAGCACCTTGAATCTCAGAGAAGATTCCAGAAAAAACCTAATTTAAAAAAACAAAGGGGCTTGATAAAGTCATGAGACTGCCTGCGCAGCTCTGGAGAAACTATAACCTTTATCGTTCAGACAGCAGAGAGCAGTAACTGAAAAGCCATCAATGCAGCAGGTGTCTCTCTCTCTCCCCAGCAAGTATCAAGAGAACATCCGGCTGTGACTGGGAACCCCCTCAAGCCTACAGACCGCCACAGCCAGCAATTGGGATGAGAATTAATCCCTTCTTCTGCCTTTAGGAGCCCTGAGCAAAGCAAGCCCACCACCATGCACATGGCCCAGCAAGGACCTCAGGAATACAATTTCAGCTGAGGACTATTGAACTCACAAACTGTATTTAAATTCCATTTATGCCGGACTTGAATCCAATCACCAAATCTGTTTTCCCTCTGTAATCTAATTGTGTGTGTGTGTGACTCTCGTGTGAATGTGTACATGAATGCGTGGCACATTTTTAGTATTTTTAACCGGGTTAGAGTGTAAAGAGTAACAAACTTACATCTTTCTTGGTTAAACTCAAGAAAACCTATCTGATTGGTTCTTTTGCAATCACATTAGAGGAACAGGAGCAGGCACTTACTGAGGTGGTAAGTTCAATCACTGTGTTAAAAAAGGATAAACTCTGTTGCGGTCAGTCAAGAGAAGGGGCGAATGGGGAGCCTGAGACCCCCTCCTCACCTGGCCGTAACAATAGGTATAACTGAGCAATTCTGGTATCATCCCGGTAAATCATTTATGTCCCTTCTCCAATGTCTCTATTCTTTTTATAATATGAAGACCAAAGCCATGCACAGTACTCCAAGTGTGTTCAATGTTCTATCCAAATTTAACATAACTTCCCTACTTTTCAATTCTGTCCCTCTGGAAATGAAACCCAGTGCTTTGTTTGCTTTATTAATGGCCTTATTAACCTGCATCACTATGTTGACTGCTTTGTGTATCTGTATCCCCAGATCCGTCTACTCCTCTATCCTATTTAGACATGCACAAGGAGATGTCTAGCCTCCTTATTCTTCCTACCAATATGTACCACCTCACACTTATCTATATTGATGTACATTTACCAATTAAACACTCATTCTGCAAGTTTGGGGGGCTTCCTAGGGGCTACCATTGACCAGAAACTAAACTGGAATAGCCATATAAATACTGTGGCTACAAAAGCAGGTCAGAAGCTAGGAATCCTAAGGCGAGTAACTCACCTCCTGACTCCCCAAAGCCTGTCCACCATCTACAAGGCACAAGTCAGGAGTGTGATGGAATACTCTCCACTTGCCTGGATGGGTGCAGCTCCAACAACACTCAAGAAGCTCAACACCATCCAGGACAAAGCAACCCGCTTGATTGGCACCCCATCTACAAACATTCACTCCCTGCACCACCGACGCACAGTGGCAGCATCTACAAGATGCACTGCAGCAATGCACCAAGGCTCCTTAGACAGCACCTTCCAAACCCGTGACCTCTACTAACTAGAAGGACAAGGGCAGCAAATACATGGGAACACCACCACCTGCAAGTTCCCCTCCAAGTCACACACCATCCTGACTTGGAACTATATCGCTGTTCATTCACAGTCGCTGGATCAAAATCCTGGAACTCCCTTCCTAACAGCACTGTGGGTGTACCTACCCCAAATGGACTGCAGCGGTTCAAGAAGGCAGCTCACCACCACCCTCTCAAGGGCAATTAGGGATGGGCAATAAATGCTGGCCTGGCCAGTGATGCCTACATCCCATGAATGAATAATAAAAAAAGTTTTTTAATGCCTTCTTGTATTTTGTCGCCTTTTCCCTTTGTAATAAACTATACACCCTAATTTGGTGTTTGAAATTGTACTTCCAATTAGAGTCCAAATCATTTATATACATAGTGAACAATAGGGGTCCCAGCAGCGATTCTTGTGGAACACCACTTCCCACCTTTTTGCCAGTCTGAATAACTGCCTTTAACCCCTACTCTCTGTTTTCTGTTTTGTAACCAGCTTGCCATCCATTCTGCTACTTGTCATCTGACTCCACATATTCTGACCACAGTCATGAGATTCCTATGTGGTCTCTTACCAAAAGTCTTTTGAAAATCCAAATGTATTTCATCTACTATGTTACCCTTGACTATCTTCTTCAAAGAATTCAATAAGTTTAGTTAAGCATGACCGTCCCTTGTAATATCTATGCTGACTGTTCTTTATATTTTCAGTTTCAAGATGTTTTTCTATTACATCATTGTATAAGGATTCCATTACCTTTCCTGCCATTGACATTAAGCTATTTGCTTTATGGTTCCCTGGACTTGTTCTATCTCCTTTTTTAAATATAAGAATCAAATTAGCTGTTCACCAGTTCTTGGCACTATTCCCTTTTCTAATGATTTTTATTTAAAAAAATATTAGTGTCTTCGCTGTCTCTAACTTCTTTTCCTATGGACAGATGCAATCCAGTTTTTTTTATCCTATCTAAGTTTTATTAGTTTATCAAATATCATCTCCCTTTTTGTTTTAAATCTCTTTATGTCTTTTTTGATCTCTTCTAACCTTTTTGTATTCCCTTTTGCCATCTTCTCCTTTGTTGTCTATTTACTTAGTGTATGTCATTTTCTTTAGGTTAAATTTTACCCTTATTTCTTTATTCATCCATGGTAGGTCATTACTGGCTCATTTGTTCTCCCAGCGATACAGCTCCTTCATGTTCCAATATTGGTACCAATGTCCCATGGAATAGGGGAGGGAAAACTGAGAAAGCCAAGGGACAAAATCAACCCTTAAATTTTCAGAGTAAAACAGGACATCCCAATCTCCTCTTGATGAAAGCCAAAAATGTTATTTTTAATGATGTATTAGTCCTCAAATTAGAGTATAGATGAGGATTAAATGCTGAGCAGATAGGTGCGTTCAGTAGTTTTCTGGCCTATCTATGAAGGAAATTAGACGTGAGCCATCACCTGGTAGACAGAACCTGACACGAGTAACTGCAGAGGTTATTAACTCTTTTTGGGAATTTTATGCTGATCTATATATGAAATATCCTATTCAAAAGGTGGGGAATAGGAGAAAACCTGAACCACCTTCAAACAACTCATCATCAAGAAGAAGAATTTGATTGAGTTCTTTGATGAAGTAACGGAGATGGTGATGAAGGTAGTGTGTTTGATATATATGGACTTTCAAAAGGTGTTTGACAAAGTACCAAATAGCGCAAATAGAAATAAATAAGTACGATCTGATAGCCATTACAGAGACATGGCTGCAGGATGGCATAGATTGGGACCTGGATATTGAAGGGTACATGACATTTAGGAAGGCCAGGAAGCAAGGAAAAGGTGGAGGGATGGCTCTGTAAATTAATGATGGTATTAGCACAATAGAGAAGCATGACCTAAGTTCAGGAAGCCAGGATGGAGAAGTGGTTTGGGTCTAGATGAAAAATGATAAAGGCAAGAAGTCACTTGTGGGAGTAGTGTATAGGTCCCCTAGCAGTAACCACATGGTAGGATGGGGTATCAAGGAAGAAATAATGCGTGCTTTCAGAAAAGTACAGCGGTACTCATGGGGGATTTTAACCTACATATAGACTGGAAAAATCAGATGGGCAAAGGTAGCCTAGATGAGGAGTTCATAGAATGCTTTTGGGATAGCTTCTTAGAACAGCACGTTCTGGAGCCAACCAGAGAGCAGGCTATTGGAGACCTGGTATTGTGCAACGAGATAGGATTAATTAATGACCTCATAGTGAAGGCACCCCTAGGCAGCAGCGATCATAATATGATTGAATTTTACATTCAGTTTGAGGGAGAGAAGAGTGAGTCTAAGACTAGTATTTTATAATTAAATAAGGGCAATTATGATGGCATGAAAACAGAGCTAGCAAAAGTGAACTGGCAAAGTAGGTTAAAGGATAAGTCAATAGAGATGCAGTGGCAGATATTTAAGGGGATATTTCAGAATACACAGAATAGATACATTCCAACGAGAAAGAAAAATTCCAAGGGGAGGACCCACCATCCACGGTTAATTAAAAATGTTAAAGATAGTATCAAACTTAAAGAAAAAGCATATATTTGTGCAAAGATGGGTGGCAGGTCAGAAGATTGGACAGAATATAAAAAGCAGCAAAGAACTCCTAAAAGATTAATAAGGAGGGAAGCGTTAGAGTATGAGGGAAAGCTGGATAGAAATATAAAAACAGATAGTAAGAGTATCGAAAGATATTTAAAAAAGAAAAGTTAACAAAGTGAGCATTGGTCTTATAGAAAGTGAGTCTGAGGAATTAATAAGGGAAAATAGGGAGATGGCAGATGAAGTGAACAGGTATTTTGCATCAGTCTTCATCATAGAAAATAAAAGTAACATCCCAGTAATAGCTGTAGGTCAGGAAATGGAAGGGAGGGAGGAACTCAAGAAAATTACAAGCACCAGGGAAGTGGTACTGAACAAATTGTCGGAGCTGCGGGCTGACAAGTCACTGGGACCTGATAGACTTCATCCTAGGGTCTTAAAAGAAGTGGCTAGTGAGATAATTGATGTGTTGGTTTTGATTTTCCAAAATTCCCTAGATTCGGGGAAAGTTCCATTAGATTGGAAAATAGGCAATGCAACTCCTTTATTCAAAAAGGGAGGGAGACAGAAAGCAGGAAACTGCAGGCCAGTTGGCTTAATATCTGTCATAGGGAAAATGTTAGAAGCTATCATTAAAGACGTTATCGCAGAGCATTTAGAAAAATTCAAGGTAATCAGGCAGAGTCAACATCATTTTGTGGAAGGGAAATCATGTTGAACCAATTTATTGGTGTTCTTTGGAGAAGTAACGTGTGCTATGAATAAAGGGGAATGCACTGCACTTACATTTCCAGAAGGCTTTTGATAAGGTGCCACATCAAAGGTTATTGTGGAAAATAAAAGCTACACTGCAGCAACGCACCAAGGCTTCTTCAACAGCACCTTCCAAACCTGTGACCTCTACCACCTAGAAGGACAGGGGCAGCAGATGCATGGGAACACCATCACCTTCAAGTTCCCCTCCAAGCCACACACCATCCTGACTTAGACCTATATCGCCGTTCCTTCACTGTCACTGGGTCAAATCCTGAACTCCCTTCCTAACAGCACTGTGGGTGCACCTACCCCACACGGATTGCAGCAGTTTAAGAAGGCCGCTCACCACCACCTTCTCAAGGGCAATGAGGGATGGTCAATAAATACTGTCTTAGCCAGCTACACCCGCATCCAATGAACAAACAAAAAAAAAAGAAATCGCTGACTAGCCAGAGACGTGGCTATGGTGACAATATTTTAGCCAAATGTTTTAGTAGAAAATGGCTTACACACAATACTGGTAAATGTACTTCACATGTATATTTACTTAATAAACATCTATCGCCATTCAGTCTGCAAATTTGCAGTCTCAAATGCTGCTTTCATCTTAACATCTTGCCAACAGATGGGGGAATCTAGAACTAGGGGGCACAGTTTAAAAATAAGGGGTCCCCCATTTAAAATGGAGATAAGGAAAAATTTCTTTCTCAGAGTGTCGTTAATCTTTAGAATTTTCTTCCCCAGACAGAAGTGGAGGTGGGTGATAGAATATATTCAAGGCTGAGTTAGACAGATTTTTGATCTACGAGGGAGTTGAGATTAATGGGAATCAGGCAGGGAAGTGGAGTTCAGGCCTCAATCAGGTCTGCCGTAATCTTGTTGAATGGCGGAGCAGGCTTGAGGGGCCGAATAGCCTACTCCTGCTTTTATTTTTCATGTTCTTATGACATGTAAATATGAGTACTGAGATCACATGCCCAACATCAGTGTCTATTGCTCATTTTATTTATTGATCAAAAATACAGTTAGCCCATCTGGATTCACCATTAGCCATATGTATTTGGTGGCTAACATAGAATACAAAGTTGTGCTATTGAAAAAAAGCTCAGATTTTTCAAGTCTTTTGTATTCTGTCATATCAGGCATCTTCCAATGAATCTTCAATGAAACCTTCTTTAAAGCCCCCAAAGGTCCTGTCATCTGTTTTTCATAATGTAGTTGACAAAGAAATTTTGGACATTATGGGGGAAAATTAACCTTTCAAACTTGCTGTGCAGCCACTGTATAAAAATATTGCTGGGCATTTATATACCAGTTAAGTGGCTTTAAAAATAACTGAACAGCATTAGAGGATCAGTATTCCAAATACATCCCAATTTGGTACTTTTTTGTTCTGACAATTGCAGAACTATGTGACTCGGTCATTTTATTAGCAGAAATAATGATAAAAAAGTGCATTTTGGGAATGGCTGCTTTCATTTTAGCCTGTGGTTTCTTCAGCTACTTATGTTTGCTGGTTTTTCCTCTACACAACGACATCAGCGTGCACTCCATTTGCTTGCCATTCAGTTCACTAATCTAAGATCCAGTCTCCTTGAAACCTTTCTAATGCCTCTTAGCTTTTAGAGCATAAGAAACTAGATACTGTATTTCATGTGTGGTTTGGCACTTCTTTGTAGTGTCTGCATTGTTTCCTCAAAACTGTCTATGGAGATTGAGTATTTAGCTGTCAAGCTAGTCGGCCTATAGTTCCCAGGCTCATGCTTCTAACTTTTTAGATTAGAAATTTATTCAGTGTTTTTCATTCTTCTACTGGAATGGCAAAGTCTGGTCAGCTTGACAAAATTTCTTCCAATGTGCACTCTTGGATCTAAATTGATTTTAGTGCTGTTGGATGCTTTCTATTTGGGCTTATCACCTTGATAATTCTTTGCGTGCTTCGGAATTGAATGAACCTTATGCTATGATATTAGCTACAATGTTCAGAATTTTATTAACATGGTCTTTTCTGACACTGTTTAATTGTAGATTTGTTGCAGAACAATAATGGATCATAAAGACAGCAATGTTTTTCTTCACAAGTTATCCAGACTAATCCCTCTGTCCTGCTTGTTTGCCATACCCTTTAATAATTCCCTGTTAAAGAATTTAAGAATTCTGCTTCCACAATAGTTTGTGGCAAAGAATTTCGCACTTTAACAACCCTGTGTGCAAATAATTTTTTTTCAAACCTTCTGTTTAACTTTTTTTATTCGTTCATGGGATGTGGATGGCCTTGATAAGGCCAGCATTTATTGCCCATCCCTAATTGTCCTTGAGAATTGCCTTCTTGAACTGCTGCAGTCCATGTTGTTTAAGTAGACACACAGTGCTGTTGCGGAGGGTGTTCCAGGATTTTGACACAGCAACAATGAAGTAACATGATACATTTCCAAGTCAGGATGGTGTGCGACTTGCAGGTGATGTTTTTATTTTTTCGGTCGGGGGATGTGGGCGTCGCTGGCCAGGCCAGCATTTATTACCCATCCCTAATTGCCCTTGAGAAGGTGGTGGTGAGCTGCCTTCATGAACCGCTGCAGTCCTTGGAGTATAGGTACAACAAATGTGCTGTTAGGAAGGGAGTTCCAGGATTTTGACAGTGAAGGAACAGTGATACAGTTCCAAGTCAGGATGGTGTGTGGCTTGAAGGGGAACTTACAGGTGGTCATGTTCCCATGCATCTGCTGCCATTGTCCTTCTAGGTGGTAGAGGTCGTGGGTTTGGAAGGTGTTGTTGAAGAAGCCTTGGTGAGTTCCTGCAGTGTAGCTTGTAGATGGTACTCACTGCTGCGACTGTGCGTTGACGGTGGAGGGAGTGAATGCTGAAGGTGGTGGATGGGGTGCTAGTCACATGGGCTGATTTGTCCTGGATGGTGTCGACCTTCTTGAGTGTTGTTGGAACTGCACCCATCCAGGTAAGTGGAGAGTATTCCATCACACTCCTGGTTTGTGCCTTGTAGGTGGTGAGTTGCTCACCACAGAATTCCCAACTTCTGACCTGCTCTTGTAGCCGCAGTATTTATGTGGCTGCTCCAGTTCAGTTTCTGGTCAATGGTAACCTCCAGGATGTTGGTAGTGGGGGATTCAGTAATCGAAATGCCATTGAACGTCAAGGGGAGATGGTTAGATTCTCTCTTGTTTGAGATGGTCATTGCCTGGCACAAATGTTACTTGCCACATATCAGCCCAAGCCTGGATATTGTCCAGGTCTTGCTGCATATAGAAATGGGCTGCTTCAGTATCTGAGGAGTCGTGAATGGTGCTGAACATTGTGCAATCATCAGCGAACATCCCCACTTTTGACCTTATGATGGAGGGAAGGTCATTGATGAAGCAGCTGAAGATGGTTGGGCCTAGGACACTACCCTGAGGAACTCCTGCAGTGATGTACTGGAACTGAGATGATTGACCTCCAACAATCGGTGGAGGCGGTGGCGTAGTGATATTGTCAGTGGATCTAGCAATGCAAAACTGGGCATCCGTGAGGCTCTGTGGGCCATCAGCAGCAGTACTCAACCACAATCTGTAACCTCATGGCCCAGCATATCCCCCACTCTACCATTACTATCAAGCCAGGAGGTCAACCCATGGGTATTGCTCTGGGGACATGACTTCAAATCCCACCACAGCAGAAGGTGGAAATTGAGTTCAATTAATAAAAATGGAATTAAAAGCTGGTCTAATGATGGCCATGAAACCATTGTCAATTGTTGTAAAAACCCATCTGGTTCACTACTGCCCTTTCGGGAAGGAAATCTGCTGTCCTTACCTGGTCTGGCCTACATGTGACTCCAGAGCACAGCAATGTGGTTGACTCTTTCATGCCCTCTGAAATGGCCTAACAAGCCACTCAGTTGTATCTAACAGTTGTATCTAAGTCAATAAAAAAGAATGAAACCGGCCGGACCACCTAGCATCGACCTAGGCACAGGAAACAACAATGGCAAACCCAGCCCTGTTGACCCTGCAAAGTCCTCCTTACGAACATCTGGGGGCTAGTGCCAAAGTTGGGAGAGCTGTCCCACAAACTAGTCAAGCAACAGTCTGACCTAATCATACTCACGGAATCATACCTGACAGACAATGTCCCAAACACTGCCATCACCATCCCCGTGTATGTCCTGTCTCACCGGCAGGACAGACCCAGTAGAGGTGGTGGCAGCACAGTGGTATACAGTTGGGAGGGAGTTGCCCTGGGAGTCCTCAACATCAACTCTGGACCCCATGAAGTCTCATGGCATCAAGTCAAACATGGATAAGGAAACCTCCTGCTGATGAGTCAGTACTCTTCCATGTTGAATACCACTTGGAGGAAGCACTGAGGTTGGCAAGGGCACAGAATATACTCTGGGTGGGGGACTTCAATGTCCATCACCAAGAGTGGCTCGGTAGCACCACTACTGACAGAACTGGCCGAGTCTTAAAGGACACAGCTGCTAGAGTGGGTCTCCGGCAGGTGGTGGGGGAACCAACACAAGGGAAAAATATACTTGACCTCGTCCTCACCAATCTTCCTGCCGCAGATGCTTCTGTCCATGACAGTATTGGTAGGAGTGACCACCGCACAGTCCTTGTGGAGACGAAGTCCTGCCTTCACATTGAGGATACCGTCCATCGTGTTGTGTGGCACTATCACCGTGCTAAATGGGATAGATTTCGAACAGATCTAGCAATGCAAAACTGGGCATCCATGAGGCGCTGTGGGCCATCAGCAGCAGCAGAATTGTACTCAAACCACAATCTGTAACCTCATGGCCCGGCATATCCCCCACTCTACCATTACCATCAAGCCAGGAGACCAACCCTGGTTCAATGAAGAGTGCAGGAGGGCATGCCAGGAGCAGCACCAGGCATACCTCAAAATGAGGTGTCAACCTGGTGATGCTACAAGGACTACTTGCATGCCAAACTGCGTAAGCAGCATGCGATAGACAGAGCTAAGTGATCCGATAACCAACGGATCAGATCTAAGCTCTGCAGTCCTGCCACATCCAGCCGTGAATGGTGGTGGGCAATTAAACAACTAACTGGAGGAGGTGGCTCCACAAATATCCCCATCCTCAATGGTGGGGGAGCCCAGCACATCAGTGCGAAAGATAAGGCTGAAGCATTTGCAACAATCTTCAGCCAGAAGTGCCGAGTTGATGATCCATCTCGGCCTCCTCCTGAAGTCCCCAGCATCACAGATGCCAGACTTCAGCCAATTTGATTCACTCCGCGTGATATCAAGAAACGACTGAAGGCACTGGATACTGCAAAAGCTATGGGCCCTGACAATATTCCGGCAATAGTACTGAAGGCCTGTGCTCCAGAACTTGCCGCGCCCCTAGCCAAGCTGTTCCAGTACAGCTACAACACTGGCATCTACCCTGCAATGTGGAAAATTGCCCAGGTATGTCCTGTACACAAAAAGCAGGACAAGTCCAACCTGGCAAATTACCGCCCCATCAGCCTACTCTCAATCATTAGTAAAGTGATGGAAGGTGTCATCAACAGTGCCATCAAGCGGCACTTGCTTAGCAATAACCTGCTCAGAGAAGCTCAGTTTGGGTTCCGTCAGGGCCACTCAGCTCCTGACCTCATTACAGCCTTGGTTCAAACGTGGACAAAAGAGCTAAACTCCAGAGGTGAGGTGAGAGTGACTGCCCTTGACATCAAGGCAGCATTTGACCGAATATGGCATCAAGGAGCCCTAACTTAATTGAAGTCAATGGGAATCGGGGGAAAACTCTCCCCTGGTTGGAGTCATACCTAGCATAAAGGAAGATGGTTGTGGTTGTTGGAGGTCAACCATCTGAGTTCCAGAACATCACTGCAGGAGTTCCTCAGGGTAGTGTCCTAGGCCCAACCATCTTCAGCTGCATCCTCAATGACCTTCCTTCAAACATAAGGTCAGAAGTGGGGATGTTCGCTGATGATTGCACAATGTTCAGCATCATTTGTGATTCCACAGATAACTGAAGCAGTCCATGTAGAAATGCAGCAAGACCTGGACAATATTCAACCTTGTGCTGATGTGTGGCTCGAATGTTACTTGCCACTTAAGTGCCAGGCAATGACCATCTCCAACAAGAGGGAATCTAACCATCTCCCCTTGACGTTCAATGGCATTACCATCGCTGAATCCCCGACTATCAATATCCTAGGTGCTACCATTGACCAGAAACTGAACTGGAGTAGCCATATAAATACCATGGCTACAAGAGCAGATCAGAGGCTAGGAATCTTGCGGTGAGTAACTCACCTCCTGACTCCCCAAAGCCTCTCCACCATCTACAAGGCACAAGTCAGGACTGTGATGGAATACTGTCCACTTGCCTGGTTGGGTGCAACTCCAACAGCAGTCAAGAAGCTCGATACCATCCAGGACAAAGCAGCCCACTTGATTGGCACCCCATCCACAAACATTCACTCCCTGCACCACCGACGCACAGTGGCAGCAGTGTGTACCATCTACAAGATGTACTGCAGCAACGCACCAAGGCTCCTTAGACAGCACCTTCCAAACTCGTGACCTCTACCACCTAGAAGGACAAGGGCAGCAGATGCATGGGAACATCACCACCTGCACGTTCCCCTCCAAGTCACACACCATCCTGACTTGGAACTATATCGCCGTTCCTTCAATGTTGCTGGGTCAAAATCCTAGAACTCTCTTCCTAACAGCACTGTGGGTGTACCTACTTCCTAAGGACTGCAGCGGTTCAAGAAGGCAGCTCATTACCACTTTTTCAAGGGCAGTTAGGGATGGGAAATAAATGCTGGCCTGGCCAGAGACGCCCACATCCCATGAATGAAAAAAAAATACAGCATTTCCTTTGTGCTCGGTATGATTCCAACCAGTGGAGAGTTTTCCCCCTGATTCCATTGACTCCAGTTTTGCTTAGATTCCTTGGTGCCATACTTTGTCAAATGCTGCCTTGATGTCAGAGGCAGTCACTCTCAGCTCACCTCTGGAGTTTAGTTCTTTTGTCCATGTTTAGTCCAAGGCTGTCATGAGGTCAGGAGCTGAGTGGCCCTGGCGGAACCCAAACTGAGCATCACTGAGCAGGTTATTGCTGAAAGTGCCCCTTGATTAAACTGTCGACGACCCCTTCCATCACTTTACTGATGATCGGGAATAGACTCATAGGGTGGTAATTGGCCTGGTCTGATTTGTCCTGCTTTTTGTGTAGAGGACATACTTGGGGCAATTTTTGACATTGCCGGATCGATGCCAGTGTTGTAGCTGTACTGCAACAGCTTGGCTCGGGGCATATCTAGTTCTGGAGCACAAATCTTCAGTACTATTGCTGGAATTTTGTCAGGGCCATAGCCTTTGCAGTATCCGGTGCCTCCAGCCATTTCTTGATACCACATGGAGTGAATCGGATTGGCTGAATGCAATTAAATGCATTTGCATTTAATCCAATGTTAAAAAGGTCCGAATTATATTATACTCGGGAACCTGATTGTTTGCTGCTGCCACTTGCTTAAGGTCGGCTAGTGTTAGCATCTGATTGGTATGCAATATCACATGGCTTGCATGGGGACAAATCAGCAAAATTGTAAGAATTGTACAGGATTACAATGTTACAGTGCTATTTTCCTGGTCACACACAACTTATGCAATCATATGTTCATAACGTGTGGTGAGTGAAAACATGTTTTCAGTTGGTGTATTATGGCCGTGCAAAAAAAAATCAAGTTCTGTATATGGTCCTCATTCGACTGGAATTGTCTGGAAGAGGAGCAGAGAACTAGGGGGGAAAAACAGCAGGTTTGGAAATATCAAACCACAGTCATGAAAAATGAAAATGGATGATTGAACTTTGATGCTGTGTTGCTGCGTAAAGGGGTTCAGTGTTGTTTCGTGTTTTGCTAATTCTGATCATGTATGCATGGGTGAAAATTAATGATGTTCAGGTGAAATGAAAAATGTTTGAAATTTAACAGAAATCTGAATTCGGTGATGCTGGTGGGTGGTAACTTGTGTAAATGAGAAGAAACTTGAAAGGACGACAGATGCTCAAAGTGTAAGCCACAAAGCACATATTTACATAGTTTACAGCTCGAGGACTGTGTTGTGGTTACTATCAATTGATACATGCTTCACTATTTACTGGTTCCAAAGTAGCCAGTTTCAAAAGAATTTGTACAAACATTTTTTTTGTTGCATAAAATTGTGGTGCTTTATTTGTTGGTTTAATTTTTATTAAATGTGCTGGAATAGGCAGACTCTATGCACTCTGAACAAGTTCCTCTTTTCTGAATGGTACCCACACCAGTTGCTGCATCCTTCCAATTGCCCCCTTTTCTCAGAATAGCAGTGTGCAAGTATGCTGCAGTGCAGCTTTTATTTTAATTGATGAAGTAAATGAAGGGAAAAATACTATAGTGTGGAGTTTCCTGGGTTTAGACTCTTGGGGCCTAATTCTTGGGCACAACACAAAGGAAAATTGGATGCAATGGCATAATGCCTCTTTAGACCCCAATAACACTGCTTGTATTTCTTCCTCTTCCCACATCAAGCACCTGCACTCTTTCCATTTAAATCCAATGTTAAAAAGGTTCAAATTATATTATACTGAGATACAACACTTCTTTGTGTATTTCACTCAGTCACACATCAGGTGATGCTTTGTTCATTCACAATGGTATTTCTGCAGCTACCAATCTGCTTAACTGGACGATCACCTCTACCTTTGATGCCTTAGTCCCCCATTAAAACCATTGCTCTCTCACCCTAATTGTGTTCCTGGTACAGCACTCATCTCCGTTCCCTTAAGTCCAAGGGACGCAGGCTTGAATGTATATGGTAGACAACTTGTTTAGCCATTCATCGCCTGATCTGGCAGGACCACATCAAGCGCTGTTGGGTACTGCTCTCATCTGCCAAAACTGCTCATTATTCCAGGATGATCCTGGAATGCAAAGATAACCCTGATTTCTTTTCTCTTCTGCAACCTGTCTCCTTAAACCCCTATCCACTCCCTCCTTCACCTTCACATCCAACAAGTGCGAGGAGTTCTTGGACTTCCTTGTCACTAAGATTGAGACCATCTGTTCAGCTACCTCTGCTGCTTACCTCCCCCCTAGCCCGTCAGGCCAAATGTCCTCCAAGACTTCCCCTGCCCTAGCCCTGCACTTGTATCTTTCTCTAGTTTCTCTCCTATCTCCCTTGGTGCCCTCTCCAAGTTCATCCTGTCATGAGACCTACCTTTTGCTGCCTCGATCCTATTCTTACTAAACCTCTGATCACCCAACTTCCCTTTCTGGTCCCCATGTTATCTAATAATGTTAACAGTTCTGTCTCCTGAGGTACTGTCCTCGTGTCTTTCAAATCTGCTGTCATCACCCCTCTCAAAAAACAAACCCTTGACCCTCTCCATGCTTGCAAATTGTCACCTCATCATCAAAGTCCTTTTCCTCTCCCAGGTTCTTGCCTCCCAAATCTGTGCCCGGCTTTCCCTAAACTGCATGTTTGAATCCGTCCAATCAGTTTCTCGCCCAGCCGCACTACTGAAATGGCACTTACCAAAGTCACAATTGACATTCTGTGCAACTGTGACCATGGTAAACAATCTCCCTTTGTCCTCTTGACCTGTCTGCAGCCTTTGACATGGTTAGCCACACCATCCTCCTCCAATGCAGCTTCATCATCGTCCAGCTGTTTGGGATGCACTTGCCTGGTTCCATTCTTACCTATCCATTCTATCTATCCTGCATGAGCAGAAATTTCTTCCAATTAAAGATTGGGATGACCAAAGCCATTGTCTTCAGTCCCCACCACAAATTCTGCTCCTTAGCCACAAACTCCACCCCTCTCCCTGGCACCTGTGTGAGGCTGAGCCAGACTGTTTGCAAACATCCTGGGCTGGAGTTTAAAAGCCCATCGCCGATCTCAGCGGCGAGTTCAAGAAAGGGCTGCACGCCAAAGAGCCGCTCTGATATCACGCGCGGCGGCTCATTTAAATAGCTGGGGCAGATGCCCCTCCCACATCTCGTGGAGGGGGGCGGACTGTCTATCACTGGCATTGGCATCAGTTGCCTGTGCATAGACGCTGGCGCCCTTTTTAAAGGGCAGCCAGCCCTGCCAGTCAATTTGAATTCTTAAAGATACACCGCCCAAAATTTATTAAATACATTTCTAATGCCCCTTTCCCACCCCCAATAACAATTACATTAACTACTTCCCCTTTCTCCCCACCCAAACACGTACCTTTTAAATCTGATCTTTCTCCCCCCAGACTGCACAAAGATTAAATTTCATCCCTTCCCACCATTCTCTATACCCATAATGTTTATTTGACCCCCGTTGCCCCTCCCCCCCACACTGAAAATCTTAAATCTTCCCCTTCCCCACCAGTGTCACGCCGGTTTTCCCCAGGCGGGGACTGAAGGTGCGGGACTGCCAGCCACTGCGCCGAAGATCGTGGCGGGTCCAGAACATTGAAGGTAAGTTCATTTAAAATGATGTATTAATTTAAATATTGAAATCCAGGTCCCGTCGCCCATCGGTGGGGTGGCTGTCATGGGGCTTCACCACCGCCAGGAGGATCAGGCTGGACCCTTCCGGCGTCAGCCTCCGTGGTGGACCGCTGCTGGCCCCACCTTTCGGCCCCCCTCCTCCCCCTGGCACGGAGCCTGATGCGAGAGCTTGGGAAAATCCAGCCCAGTATCATATTTGACCCAGAGATCAGCTTCTGACCACATATTCACGCCAACACTAAGACTGCCTATTTCCACCTCCAAAACACTGCCCGATTCCATCCCTGCTTCAGCTCATCCACTGCTGAAACTCTCATCAATGCCATTGTTACCTCTAGTCTATTCAATGCATTTCTGCAGGGGCTGGATTTTGTTGTGCTGGCGGGGTTCCTGGCACCGGGCCAAAAATGCTAAGGGAACCCTGAACACGATCTGCCAGCGCTCAGGTACTAAGTTCCTGGTGTTGGGATCCCCAGCTCTTCAAAGACAGGGATCCCGCCTCCAAGAGCTGCCAGCCAATCAGAGGGCCAGCATCGCCACCGGGAACAGTGGCCACAGCCAGTACTGCAAGAAACATTGGACCAAGACCCAGCGATGGAGCCGGAACCCAGGGTGAGTGAGGCAGGGTCGCCAGGGCCAGACCAGCAGGTCCTGGTGAGTGGTGTCCAGGAGGGTGGCTGTATAGTGCAGGGTGATGGAGGCTACATCAGTGGCGTTTTTCCCAGCGGGGGCCCTTCCATGGGCCATATATTGCCCACGGAGAAGCCGCACCCCTCAACACCACAGGGAGGTCACCTTGTTTTACTGGGCTAACTTCCTACATGGCAGAGCACCCCTCCCTCCCCCCCACCCCTACAAGCTGCTGTTTAAATCCCAGCAGCGGCAGGAAGAGGCCCTTCGGTGGTCAGTAATAGAACACTTAAGGGCCTGAAATGGCCTCTGGGTGGGAAGGCCGTCTTCAGCCTATCCTGCCCCTGACAAAATTGCATTGCGATGGGCCCTCCGCCCCTTGCCTCCCATAGCAATTCTATGGCCTCCCCGCTTCCGACCTCGTCTCCAGGCGGCCCTTCAAATTCAGTCCCTGGTTGGCCTCCCATCTTCCACCCTCAATAAACTTAAGCTCATCAGAAACTCTGCAACCAGTATCCTAACTCACACCAACTGACCTACATTGACTACTGGTTAAGCAATGCCTCGATTTTAAAATTCTCATCCTTGTTTCCAAATTATTCCATGGCTTTGCCCCTCCTTGTCTCTGTAAACTTCTCCGAACCCTTTGAGATATCTGCGCTCCACCAATTCTGACCTCTTACGCATTCCCACATTTAATCGTTCCGCTATTGGCGGCTCTGCCTTCGGCCCTAAGCTCTGGAATTCCCTCCCTAAACCTCTCCACCTCTCTGCCTCTCTTTTGTTCTTTAAGATGCTCCTTAAAGTCTACCTATTTGGTCAAGCTTTTGGTCAATTGCTCTAATATCTCCTATGTGACTCAGTCCCATATTTTAATTGATAAGGTTCCTGTGAAGCACCTTGGGGGACATTTCGCTACATTAAAGGCACTATATGAATGCAAGTTGTTGCTGTTATATAAATTTAATGCTAGGAGCCAGTTATGTTAATGTTTTTGAACCTTACCAGTAAGGTAAGCAATTATAGTGCTGTAACCTTACAGATTTACCAAATGATTTGAACAGGGGCTTCATCTGAAAGTTTTTGACAGTGGTTCAAGGAGGACTAGTGACTTTTTCAACCTTTAATTGCTTCATCATTCTGGGCATTATGGCTGCAAAATTGGGCTTCGTGGTGCTCACAGATTTGGTACTATGGGTGCCATTTTAGTACCAAGTGTTGTAAGTGCATTTCGAACATGGTGTGCACTGACACCATCTTTGTGAGGGCGTTAACACAGATGTTAAGAGTGTGTGCCAGCAGTATGCAGGGTTGGCAGATCGCGCCATCGGTGCATGTAATCTTGATTTGACACCAGCGCTGCCATTTCCAACATCAGCGTTCCAGCTAACACCCTCTTTTAAACATGCACAGCTGAAGATGTGTGTTGCTTGGAAGTGTTTGGTGGTTTGACGAATTGGCTAAAGTTGGTGAAGTCAACAGTGCATGGTGCTGCACAAAGAGAAGATCGTGATTGTGACTGCAAGGGTTCTGGTCTGACCACTTTCTCCCAGTTGTAGATGCTATTGTTGTAAACAATAGGTTACAGCATGAGCAAGAGATGGACCAGAGGCAACAAAGAAGAGGACAAGCTGCTTGCAGAGGAAAGGTGGGGTGGTGGGGGAAATGAAGGGCTCTTGCGTGGAGGTCTTATCTACCCCGCTTCTTCCATGAGCACTTTCTCTTCCACCTAAGTAAGACACAATATGTGTCGTATGCACTTTATGAAAGAAGTGCTCATAGACTCTGCCACCTCTTGCGACCAGAACTGCAGCTTCAGAAGGGGAAGGACGGTGCTGCCAGTGGCTGTGAATGTGACCGTGGCCCCGAATTGCCCAACTTTCAGATGCTTCCAGGCTGGAACAGGCAATATATATATCATCTCCCAGTTTGCCATTCACTGCTCCATAAGAGAGGTGACAGATGCTCTTTATGTCAGGAGAGGGGAGTTCATTGTGTTCTCTCTGACCAGAGAGAAGCAGGTGGAGCATGGTCATGTTACTAATGTCTGCATTTTCGATGAAAATATTGGAATCTTTGTGTGTATTTCTAATGCTTATCTAAGATTGAGCAACAGGGGGCAGTGTCTGACCAAATTTCCCTTCGGAAAGAATGTATTAAAATATAGCATGCGTATTGGAAGAAAGGCAAGGCCTAGTTACTCCAGCAGAGAAAAAAATCAACGTCCATTTTTAAAACGGAATGAAGCAGCTTGTGCTTACTGCAGTCAAGCAGCTTGCAGCAGCTGTGTAAAAAGATGACCTTAAAATGAAAAGTGGAATAAAGCATTATAAGGTATGATGGAGACCTAAGGAAAATAAAGTACTGTAAATGTGAATATGGCCTGTTTTCCTTTATTTAAAATTTTCACCCACTGAAGTTAATGTTCCTTCTTAACTGAAGCTATGGATACAGAAGTTGTTGGTGTTTGAATTTATTATGTATTCTGAATTGTATTTTATACAACTGTACAAATCTATTGTTACCTATTATTTGGTCTGTTAACGAGATTAGTTCTGTTTTCAGTTGTAACATGTAAACAATTTGGGCTATTGCCAGACCACAGCAAGTCCTTTATGATGCCCCTGTACATTCACAAGGTGTGGGCAGAGCTTCTGCACACAGCATGAATGTTGTATGCAGGTATATTTGGCATGTCTAAGCTGTTTCTACATTTAAGATGTCTACATGCTCAGTAATATTTTGTATTTATACTTCCGTCTGAAATCTTTTTATTGCTTTTCATCTATTCCTATGAAAGCACACCCCTTTCCCAACGTGTTTATCACAGATAAGGCCATCACTGATCACTTCTTTGTATTGCCTTCCACCCACATTCCCCTTCCCCCTCCCAACTTACTTCTTTCTGTGTCTGCCCTTGGAAAAAAAACTCTCCCAGTTTGCCTTAAAACGGCACTTTCAAAATCCCATCTGTCTAGCTTTTGGCTGTCATTTCACTGCACATTTCTGCAGCTACTGATCAGCTACTCACTCACCTCCAGCTTTAATGCCCTAGTCCTCATTAAAACCATTACTCTGTCTCACACTGGCCATTCTCCCAGTACAGCCCTCATCTCTGTTCCGTAAAGTATAAGGGATACAGACTGGTTTAGCCATTCACCTCCAGATCTGGCTGGATCACAAAAAAACAGTACCTGATCCTGCTTTCATCTGCAAAAACTGCTCACTATTCCAGCACCATTTCAGAATGCAACAATAACCCCTGGCCTCTTTGCTCAAAAACAAAGCATCTTCTTCGACCCCTCTCCCATTTCCTTTTCACCCTCATCTCCAATAGCAAGTGTAAAGAGTTCATGGATTCTTTGTCACTAAGATTGAGACCATACGATCAACTGCCACTGCTGTATCTCTCCCTCCCCTTGCTCACTGGACCAAACTTCCTCCAAAATTTCCCCCTGCCCTAGCCCTATACTTTCACCTTCCTCTATTTCTTTACTACCTGTCACATTTTTAAAATAATGCTCCTGTAAAGCATCTTGGGATGTTTTATTATGTTAAAAGTGGTATATAAATATAACTTATCTCTCCTCATGCCCTCTCTGAGCTGATCTTGTCCATAAGACCCACCTCCTGCTCCCTTGACCCTATTCCCACTAAACTGCTGACCACCCAATTCCCTTCCTGCCTCCCATGTTAGCTGATATTATTAATGGTTCTCTCTCCTCAGGTGCTGTCTTCATCTCCTCCAAATCTGCCACCATCACCACTCTCCTCAAAAAAATGACACTTGACCTCTTCTGTTCTTGCAAATTACTGCCCCTTCTCCACCCTCCCTTTCCTTTCCTCTCCAAAGTCCTTGAATGTATTGTCACCTCCAAGATCCATGCCCAACTTTCCCACAACTTTATGCTTGAATTCTTTCAATCATATTTCTTCCCCTGCCACAGTACCAAAACAACTGTTATCGAAGTCACAGTAAACTATCCTTCCTTCTCCTTCTCGACCTGTCTGCAGCCTTTGACATGGTTGACCACACCATCCTCCTCCAATGCCTCTCCACAGTCATCCATCTGGGTAAGACTGCTCTCACGTGGTTCCATTCTTATCTATCTGGTCGTAGCTAGAGAATCACATGCAATAGCTTCCCTTCCTGTACCTGCACCATTACCTCTGATGACCCTCAAGGATCTATTCTTGACCACTCCTATTTATCATCTACATACTGCCCCTCAACAATATAATCCAAAAACACTGTGTCAGTTTCCACATGTAGGCTGACAACACCCAGCTTTGTCTCACCATCACCTTTCTCAATCCCTTCACTGTCTCTAAATTGTCAGACTGCTTGTCTGGCATCCAGTACTGGCTGAGCAGAAAGTTCCTCCAACTAAATATTGGAAAGACTGAAGCCATTATGTTCGGTCCCTACTACAAAGTCTGATCTGTAGCTATCAACTTCATCCCTCTTCCTCGGAATTGTCTGAGACTGAACCAGACTGTTCGCAACCTCGGTGTCATATTTGACCCAGAGATGAGCTTCTGACCACATATCCATGCCATCACTAAGACCGCCTATTTCCACTTCTGTAACATCACCTGACGCCGACCTTACTTCAGCTCATCCTCTGCTGAAACCTTCTTTTATGCCTTTGTCACCTCTAGATTTGAGTATTCCAATGCATTTCTGGTCCGTCTCCCATGTCCTCCCCTCTCTAAAGTTGAAGTCAGCCAAAACTCTTCTGCTTGTGTCCCAACCTGCACCAACTCATGTTCACCCATCACCTCTGTGCTCCTATATTGTTGAATGGCCTGCACTGTCTCCTGGTTAAACCTTGACTTTAAAACTGTTATCCTTGTTTTCAAATTCCTCCATGGCCTTCCCCTCCCTTCCTCTTTAATCTCCTCTAGCCCTACAACCCTTAGATATCTACGCTCCTCCATGTCTGGTCTCTTGAACATCCCTGATTTTAATCACTCTACCAGTGGTGGCCGTGTCTTTAGCTGCCAAGGCCCTAAGCTCTAAAATTTCCTCCTTAAACCTCTCCACCTCTCTTTCCTCCTTTAAGACGCTCCTTAAAACCTACCTTTCTCACCAAGCTTTTGGACATTATCCCCAACATCTCTTGATGTGGCTCAGTGTCAAATTTTATTGATATTATTCCTGTGAAGCACCTTGAGATGTTCTACTGTATTAAAGGCGCTATATAAACAACAAGTTTTTGTTGTTCCTGTATTAACCCCATACTTTCTGTTCATTTGAGCTAGACTTGTGAAGGATAGGGTAGGGTGAATACGCTTTGTATAAGCTTCTCTCCCATTGTCTTTATCTTTTTAAAAATGAATCAAAATAGGACTTCACATTTTTTTAACAAAACACATTCGAGTGCTATTTAAAGGGATCACTATGGAACTTTCAAGCAAGGCGTTTTTGACTTTCTTTTGCTGCTGCAGAGTGAGTGGAAGTACAGTGTACTATGTTGTTGCTGGAGCTTACACAAGCTCTTTGAGAGAGAACGGAAGGATGCTGAGCCTTTGCAAGCAGTGGAGTGAATTTTGAAGGCCACTGAGCAGAAAACTTTCTCTCAGTCATGGGGACTATAGTTGAAGTCCCTCTAGGGCTGCAGCATGAGAGGGAGTGGAGGCATCCGAGAGGAAAAGCTGTGTTGCAGAGGGAGGAGGAGGAGGGCTCTCAACGGAAGACCATACCCATTTAGGGTCTTCAGAGCGACTTTTCCTATCCCAACTCAGTCAGGAGCAGTGGCGGCTGTGCTCTGCCAAGAAGGTGGTCACTGAACTGTGCCATCTCCTTGCAATCGCAGAAGAGGGTGAGGAAGGCACTGCCGGCAGCCATCAAGGTTACTGTCTCGCTCAATTTCTACACCTTAGGATCCTTTCAGATTGGAGCCGGTGACATTGCCAACATCCCTCAGTTCGCTGTGCATCACTGCAGCAGGGAGGTCACTATTGGCTCTGTACCCAAGGAGAGGGGACTTCTTGTCTTCTCTCTAAGCACACATTGCCAGTCTTTGAGTTGGTTGCTGTGAGTGTCAGATCAAGTGACTGTGCTTCTTCATCCGACATTTGCTCTTCTTCTCATCCTTTGTTGTGAGACTGCACTGACTGGCTAGGTGACAGTTCTTGGGTATCTGACAGCGTAAATGCATAAGGGGTGGGGGGGTTGGGGTGAGGGAAATGGGGCTGGATGGAAAGCAAGAGTTCTATGGTCACACCATCTGCAGCTTGTACTTCATACCAGATTGCAGGACGAAGGTGAACTGTGATTTGAGAAGATGCATAAGGCAGGAACACATTGTCATCCTGGATGGTTTCAGTGACGCTGGTAGCAATAACCTCAGTAACTGCCGCGCTAATAATTCGGAATATTCCCTGGGAGGGGCTCAGGAGATGCAGCCATGTCTGTCCCCCATTGGTATTTCTGTTGCTCCCTCCTATTTGTGTTATCTTGTCCTGCAAGAGAGAGGGAAAAGTGTCAATGAATGTGCTGTAATGTGCCTCGATAATGTGCCTACCATAGCTGAATAGCTGCCAGTATGTGGAAGTTTTGAGATGTGGATGTGAGGCTTGCAGCAGTGTTAAGTGTGTGAGGGTAAGTTGAGCATATGAATGATAGGCATGTGCCTTATTGTTTGAGATTGCTGATGGGTGAATGATGGGGTGTGGTGCATTGAGCAGTGTGTGAGGTTGGTGGTGCAGTGGGTTGGATGTGGCATTTGAAGATCCATTCACTGACCTTGACAATCCACGTGAGGTCACTGAACTTTTTCTGGCACTGCAGCCAGGTCCTCAGGGCCAGACTCCTTGCACTGACATCTGTGGCTAGCTGCTGCTATTCCCTTTGAAATGTATGTCTGGAGGGCCTCCTGGTCCCTGGCAGAAAAAATTACCTCTTTCCTTCTCGCCTGCTACACTAAGGCCTCCAGCGCTGCACTGGGGAACCTGGGAGCCCTCTCTCTAGCCTGTTGCATCACTACTCCTCTTTCCTCTTTGTAAGGAACACTTTCACAGACACATCCAGCCTCTGTTGCAGCCAGAATGCACCTCCCACTTTAAGAGGCGCAGGCTAGCTCTAACTGGTGCTAGCCTCGCATGAACCTGAGCCCCCTGCTGTGCATGCAGCCACTCAGCAGCATGTTTAGCACGGGGCTGCACGTCACTATCATGGATAATGCGCAGGCAGCATGAGGTTCACTTCCATTGGGTGTGGCTTAATCATGCATTGTCATCCTTGTGCCCGCTAATGGGCCACATCCAATTTTTAGCCCACAGATTCAGGAAGTGTAAGTTAGAATAGCCAAGTCAATGTCAAATCATGTATAGAAAGCAAAATAATGCAAGGAAATAAAAGATGGGATTGAGAGAGAGGGAGAGAGAGATAAGAGACAGAAAAAAATCACATACACTTGAATGGACAATCCCTAACATTTTCTTGCATGCAGTGGGTACATCGTTCTATGTGTTCCAATGTCGAGTCTCCTGGCGATGCACCAGTGTAATGAAGCTTGTGGAGGAGCAGGGCAACTCAGAGAGCAGCTTTCTGATTTCTGCATTTAACTACACACGAGCAGATGTTGGAAGTGGCTGGCCAATTTACCTTATTAATGGTGAGCGTTGATGGCCAGATGTTTGAGACTGGACAAACAACCCAGAAATCGTGAATCAAAATCCCACTATGGCAATTTGTGACATTGAATTCAATAAATCAAGGAAAATGTGTGCTAGCACCAGAAAAAGTGTCCACAAAAGCTACCAGATGGCGAAAGAACCCAGTGTCTTTTGGGAAGGCGAATCTGCTACCCACTACTGGGCTGGCCTACACATGATACGAGTTTCACACTATAAAGTCAGCTTTCACCGTTGAGCAGAAAACTGACGATGGTGGATCAGCCTGTTATACACTCTGCCTGATTTTCTTTTGTATTGAATCAATGAAAAGATAAATTTGGGCGGGATGTATAACTATTAGTCAAGCTGCTACCACCAGTTTTCTGCCTGACAGTAAAAGTTAAATCTACCTCCCATGTATTTTGTTAAATAATACTATTATGTTAAATAATAATCCCATGTTAAATCTACCCCCCATGACTGTTAAAGCCCTTGGGGCAACTAGTTTTGTGCAATAAATGCTACTGTTGTCATCAAAATCCCAAGTACAAATCAAAAAGTTTGCTAGTTTACTACTGTCAGTCTAAAATCAAATTAATGCACATATTTAAATTGACTGGAAGTATCATAACCATTTTACACTTATTATCAAAAATTACCACATTGCCCATGAATATACAAATCATAGTTATGTTGTAAGTCCTTACGGTAGAACACTTTTTTTATAACTCACAATTCCTCATTACGCTTCTTGCTATGCCACTTAAAAACCTCTAAGCCAAAACAATTCAGTATTTTATGATTTCTCACCCCAGTTTGGTAGTGTTCCATGGTGACAGAGCTTTTCCTAATTGCTGGTTGCTGCAGGGAAACATGCTTCATTCTTATGTCATGTTAAATCCAATTACTGCCTAACCAGACATGCAGCATTGCTCTGGAATGTTACTACACTGTGGCATTCGATTCAATTAATCTTGTTCAGTAGTTTATGCTTTCTGTCATTTTTTAATTTATTTGATATAGTAACTTTATTATAAGATTAAAAAAAGATTTCTGCATTGGAAGGCAGCCACCAAAAACCTATGTAGATGAGGGGCCTAGTGCCTGTTTTAGGCCCCTTAGTCAAAATTGGTGAATGATGAGTGGGGAGGCTCAGGATTCTTCAGTGGCTCCTGTGGCCTCAGCAGCGACTGCCAACAAAGGGAAATTATTTTCTTAAAACATTTTTTTAATAAAATGTTGTGAGCCAGGAGGAGTAGGACTCCTTCAGAGGGCTGCTGCTTGCCGGCAATCTGCTCCATCCATTCTTCTTGCCACCCCTTCGGGATTTACTTGAAGTCCACAGTTGGCAAAGCAGATGGCTCAAAAGGTCATCTGTCCAGTCAGATGGACTGGCTGTGGCATTGCAACAGGTGGCAACAGCTCACTGCGATTATTTAGATGAGACCCAAGGATCAATTTCTCATGATCCTTGTGCCTCCATCATTGGGTGCAGGGACTGTTCCCTGCAACAAGTTGTCACTCAAAGCCCAGTCTAAGCAAATTTCTAGGGCATCAGATTCAACCTTTAGCACAATAATAGTAGACTTGTGAAACTAGTTATGAGGGAAGAACATATAAGTGGGTTCAAAAAGAAATTAAGGGAGTTTCTAAAGAGAGGGATAATTGAAAAATATGATAAGGAAGCACCAGGTTAACGAAATGGCTGAGATTAATCAGAAATTAAAGGTTTTGTTGGACCTAATGGCCTTTTACTTATTTCTAAATATTCTTCTGTTCCCATAGCAACACAGCTTAGAACTTGCTTTCTGAGAATTCTACGGTAGCTCAGCTGGTTAAAGCATTGATTAAACTACTGTTCTTTGGTGTCATACTCCAGAGCTGCATTGATGGATGCAGGTTTTTTTCAGCAATATTGGTTGAATTCTTAAATACTGTTGTTGGTGTGAAATCCGAAAACAAATGGTGAATTTGATGCAGTTTTTTGGCCATATGTGAAAAAAAACAACTCTGAAACGAATAAAACAAGGTGACAACAAAATAATTAACATTCATATAAAGAAGTGGAAATGACCAAATAAAAAATAATTGATCATATGCCACAAATTTTGCAGGACATAATAAACCACTCATATAAACCAGTGACTGAAAGATTCACTAAGAAGCTAGACGCCGTGTAGCTTTTTGTCACCTTCTTCCTCTTGTCATGCTTGGCCCCCACCTACCAAGAATGAGACACATTAATTTTGTCATGAACATTGATTTTAAACTGTTACTGGAGTGAAAAAATGACTTGTTAAACAGATCAGCCGTGGCTGGAAAATAAATTTGCATATGAACAGAAAGTGTTTGGAAGGGCAAAGCAGCTATTCCCTGACACATTCAACCCACAATGGACTTTTGATCACCAGACATTGAAGGTGGGGGAGCTTGCATTCCAGGTTGACTACTAAGATGGCCGAAAACATATACGGACATAGTCAAACCAGCTAGTCACATGACTAACCTGCTGGGCAACCTGAGTTTTTTGAATTTGTGCAAACAGTTGGTTTAAGAAGAATACTGGGCCCCAACGAAAAGCAAAATCTATCTGCAATCAAGGACTTTACAGTGAGCTCATAGAACCGTAACAAAAACTCTTTAGATATTACATCAATCTTTTCCACTTTATTTTTCTTCTGCTCTTTTCTGTCTCTATTTGCTTGTGTGTGTCGCATATGCATGCTAGTGTGGGTGCGTCGTGTATCTGTAGGCATAAACCGAATTAGAGTTTAAGTTTAATAAATTTCAACTTTTCTTCTTTAAACCTAAGAAAACCTGTTTGTGCTGGTTTCTTTGCCTTATAATTGGAAAGTGGTGAACAAGGATTCACCAAGGGGAGCTTATAAAAAGTGTTTAAAATTAAACCCTGTTACAGTAAGACAAGGTGAAGGCTGAGAGGGACCCCTAGACACCTTTCTCACCTGGTTGTAACATTCTGCTTGTTTAAATACCCCATGCCCTAGTTAATGGCTATCTCATTTCATTAAAAAATCAGCTATATATGCTAATCTATTAACATTTGAATTACTTATATATCTTTCTCAACATTAGTTTTACTAAAATAGCTAGAAGCACTAATAGTTTTTAGAAACATAGGATTTCTTAAATGCTTTAATAGGGCCTATTGTTTCTTCGTGGGCTTCCCCCCTGCAGCTGGTTTAATTTAACTTAATAATTGCACACCTTTCAATTCAGTCTCATAATCCAGTTGAATAATGCTTATTTCAAATTCTGTACTAACTATCAAGATACCAATTTTGAAGTTATACTGTGCTATCAAAGATTCACAGTCACTGAAGAATGCAAATTATGGACAGCCTCCTCATTTTTTTAGACTCTTAATTCATTTCTCTAACACACACCTTTACATCTTATAGGTTAAGG
This sequence comes from Heterodontus francisci, assembly GCF_036365525.1. NCBI lineage: Eukaryota > Metazoa > Chordata > Chondrichthyes > Heterodontiformes > Heterodontidae > Heterodontus > Heterodontus francisci. Next base: position 41,916,169 of record NC_090395.1, on the reverse strand, counting down.
CCATCAAAAATATCAGGAAAGCTATTGTTTTCACTCAGCAACCATTCTGGATGATGATTATGGCATACAGCTGTGTCAGATCACTGGTCTATTTAAATTTATTTAATCCCAAAGCATATGCAGTTGCATTGCAAAAGCTAGTAATCTGAATTTAAATGGTTTGTGGGGAGGCTGAAAGAATATCTAGTTGAATATTTTGCTGTCGAAAAAAAATAGATTTTAACCAACCTTTAAATCCAGATATAAGAACCAAGTCTGTGTTTGATCATTGACATCTCCTTGTTATTTTGAATATCTGGTAAGTCTTAAATCTGGTATTCAGATAACAAAGGTTTGATTAGTTTGAAGTGGTTGTATTTTAAACTGTAAATGCGGGCAATATTGTTCTATAATTCTATATGAGTGGATATGATGCACCATCGTAAAATGTTTTGAATGTTGCTTGCAGCATGGCAGGTAGAATATCTTTTTGTCTGAAAGATATTGTTATGACCATGTGAGGAAGGGGTCTCAGGCTCCCTTTTGGCCCCTTTCCTGGTTTGGCCGTAACAGGGTTTGACTTTTAAAACACAACGTCTTTAGCTTCACCTCAGTGAGTCCTTGCTCACTGCTTTCTAATTGTAATTGTAAACGAACCAATCAGACAGGCTTTCTTAGGTTTCAACAGGAAAGATGCAAGTTTATTTACCTTAACACTCTAACTCAGTTAAAATTACTAAAAATATGTGACACAACCATGCTAGCATATGTACACGATAAACACATGCAAATAGATACAGAGGAGGAGAAAGAATTAAGGGGGGAGGGTTTGGAGTTGTCAATGGAATTCAGTTGCTGTCTTTGGTTTGGATGTAAAGAACTTGATTGGAGTTAAGTCTTGCAGTTCTCGCTGGGGCCCAGTATACACTTTCAAACTTGTTTCGCTGGTACCAGAAGACTGAAGAAGTCCTCTTAAGCTGCTTCCATGGGTCCCTGGAACTTTGCTGCAGAGAGAGAGAGGTGCTTTCTTCTTGAAGTTCAATCGTAGTCTGCCCTAAACCCTGTGAGGCACAATTCAATCATTTTCCAGGTTGGCCAGCAGATTAGTCATGTGACCAAATCTTTGTTAGAAACAGCATCGCCTGCGAGGGTTGTTGATTCTTCAAAGTTTACTAGACACACTTGTTGGGGGGGGGGGGTGCGGTGGCGGGTTGGACTGCTGGCTCTTACACAGACAATAGCTCTCAATGTCTTTTGATCAAACTGTTGCCCATCCCAGGTGTAACAGCTTTTCAGGCCCCCTTCTTACCTTCAGGGATAGATTTTTGGGGATGAGGGCTACCCACTGAAGACTTGGCTTCTTATGCCTGTGAGGAACCCTCGCAATGCAGCGGAGGAGAGGTACAGCAATTGCCATGGCTCCACTAAAACTACCATCGAGCAGGCTATTGGGCTACTGAAGATGAGATTCTGCTGCCTCAATTGATCAGGTGGAGCCTTGCAGTATTCCCCGGCAGTGGTGGTCTGCTGTGCTCTGCACAATCTCTAGTATAGCAAAGGGGGAGGCCTTGCATGACAGAGATGCCTGAGTGACACTCATCCACCGAGGAGGGGAGAGAGGGGCAAACAGCAATGGATGGTGAAGAGATGGCACTGGAGGCCAGACAGGTTCAGCGACGTGCAACGTAGGCAAGCGACAATCTCATAATGACCATTTTCCAGCCACCCTGATGCCCACTGACTGAGAATCCAATAAAGATTCACCTTCATGCATGTAGTCTATTGCCTCCTTTTTAATCATTTGTGTTCCCTGACTTGTGAGCAGCTGCAATGCGCACTATTGTCCATGGGAGAATATATATTAATGAGAACTGTGGTCATATTGGCATTGCACTAAGGGAGAAGGGAGAAAGCCAGCAGCTCACAATTACGGCATAATGGCACATTTCTTTCAGATAAAGATGGCTAATGATTTGCACAAAAGAACTGTGAATTAAATCATTACATTGCGTATTTCCTACACCCGTGAGCTTCCAAGTGTGGCTAGGCGGTCTTAGGTTTGCGGGTGCACCTTTTTTGAGGTGTGATCCCTGCAACAGCATCTGGGCTGGAGGCAGGCTGCTGATTAGGCTGTCCCTTGGCCTATGATGACCTTGGCAGGCTTTCTTTGGCTGCCTGTAAGATCTCCAAAGGCCCCAGCTGCCTGAGGGTGTCCTGCACTGCTGTAGGACTCCTCAGGCTTTGCCTCTGCTGGACTTGGGCTCACTGGCAGAGGAGCTGAGTAGCCAGTGCCCACACTTAGTGCCACAGGGCAGCCTCTCCTCCTCCCTTTTCAAGGCTTGCTTGAACCTTCCTGTTCACCAGAGAAAGACGAGGAATGGAAGAAGTCTCCAGGCTCCTGTTCCTTCTCTTGCCTTGCCACTGCTGTGTTGAGCTCATGGTCAAGGTGATGGGTGCAGGTCTACGTGTATCTGTGCTCTCCATAAGTGTCGCCAACCTCTTGATAAAGGAAGCCATGCGTTTGTATGCCTGGGACATGGCAGTACTCATGGCATGGATAGACTCCTCCATAAACCTCTCTGCCAGATGTTGCTTTAACTCTCTCTGCAACTCCAGCTTGCCCTTTGCTGTCAATAGCCATGGACTCAGCATGGGCCTGGCCACCTGCAGTCCTCTAATTATCGCAGGCGTTGTCTGTCTCTGGTGCGTGTGTGGTGCTCTCACCAGCTTGTGACACTGATTCTAATGCCAAGTGGAAGCCCACTGAGGTGAAAGTATCTGCACTGGTGGAAGGTGCAGCAGAGTCATGGAACAGTGCATCCTCCGAGTGGTCCTCCACCTCAGAGGTTGATGGCTGTTCCCCTGTGGCTGCAATCACCTGTGCATGCCAACCTGCGTAAGAGAACACAAACGTGTGGGTTAGGCGGTGCAGATCTCATCATGCCAACCATGCATGATGTGGGTCTGCAAAAATAATGGATATGTGGATGGAAGCCAATCCTCACGCTATTGCGCAGGGACTCCAGTCTCCCCATCCGAAATTGTGCAGCCGCCCTGGGTCCCCGTTAGTCCCAATGCCTTTTCCTCGGCGGTAGTGAGAAAACGGAGATGAGGAACTCCTCCGCTAGTCCCGGCCATTTCCCTTTTGTCTTGCAAGAGGAAGGATGGAGATGGTAGAGAGTGGCAGAGATCAACATGACAGCTCTGCTTGTGTTAGTTCCTCGTCCCCTGCTGGGGGATCTGATTTATCTCCTGCTGACACATCCTGTCAAAGGAGTTAATGGGGGTGAGCTGTGAAGGAAGGTGGCCTGTGCTGTGATGCAGCCATGCATCTGTTAGGAGGAGGTAATACCCTAGTCTCTGCCATTGCCATGGTATTGCCACCCTCCCTATGCCGCACACCCTCCTGTGTAGTCACGTACAGTCCCCAAAAAGGAGAGTGGTCTGGAGCACTCACTTTGGCTGAAAACAGGAGGTCATTAACCCTTCTTCAGCAATGCATAAGTTCTGGCGGGTGACCCCCTATGGCTGCTGACCTCCTCCACAATCTCCCACCCAGGCTTGCTTAGTCAGGCAGGAGCACCTCTTCTTGCCATCGTTGGGATGAGGACCTCCCACCTTTCCCTTGCAGCCTGGAGGAGAATCTGCAAGGAGGCGTCACTGAGCTGTGGCGCTCCCCTGTCTTGCTTTGGCCATCCTGTGCTGTCCTCCTCGGAGGTTGGGGGGAGGTGCAGGAGGGTCCATGAACCAGTTCAGCAATGTTTTCACCAGCTGCCTGTGATTCTAAGGCAGGAGTGAATGCAGGGCTGGTAGGCCTTTAAATATGGCACCAGCACCTGCTCTGGAGTCATCCGACGCTGTAATTGGCGACTCGCATCCCGCCCTCGCTACGTGATTGAGGGGCCTGCATCTCCACTATGCAAATGGCTGTCTACCAAGTGATCGTGGTGTGTTGGCCACCCCCGTGATGGACAGGATTGATGCCTATTTCCCAGCAGTGTCCTCACTAAATTCAGCACACGGTCTGCTGTGTTTGTCTCTGCACAAGACTGCTTCCTCACCTGTATTGATGGGGGGTGGGAGGGAGGGAAAGACTGGGATCAGTTTGTTCCAAGGCTGAGCAGGGGAGTCAGGGAAGGCATACATGGTTGTCTTATACTAAATTTCTATCAGTTGGGGAGAGCAGGGAGTGATTCTGAGCATGAAGAGTAAGAGATAAAGGAACGCTTAGACATGAGCTGAAGAAGGTTGGAAAGATGGCACAAAACTGGTGATAGCAAATTGACAACCTGTTTACACCCTGTCCAATTTTCATTTCAATTAATTAAAACAAAAATCAGATGGAAAAGAAAATTGGGCAGGGAATAAAATGGGTTGTCAATTTGCGATCATCCATTTTGCATTACCGCCCAAGATATTTCACTCCTTCAGCAATAAAGGTGTCATGCTTCACTGACACATCCTGTGTCTGCATGACAGTTGCTATTTTATAATGAGAGTATCTCACCTTATGTTACATATTCTGGCAACTGGGTTCCCCAAATCATGTAAAATGTTTTCTGGGGGGGAAAAAAATCACTTTTTTCCCTAAATAACTGAAATTTCTGTTATCCAAAATGAGTTTAAACAAAACAAAAACATTAAAAATTAATATATTTCACCATAAAATGACAAAAGATGACCCAATGTATACATTATATGTTTCTTAATGCTTTTATTAAAGGTTTTGCTTGAAGGCCTGTTGCATTCGTGTGGGCTGGAACTTGATATTTTTACCCAGAGCTGTGCCTCTGACCTGAATTTAGATTGTGAGCTGCGTAATTTCCCAACAAGCATCACCACTGTTCACTTAGCTGTACTTTTCTTTTGTTTCCAGCAATATGTGCTCAAAAACTTTTCAAAATTATTTGGGCAAACAGTGCTGGTGAGATGCCGTCTCCTCTTCGTGGTCCCATAAAATTAAAATTCTAAAAGACACTTTTAGCTATTTGCTCAGCAACTTCCAGTGGCCCATTTAAGGACTGCAGGTGAGGTCACAACACCAGTACAAATGAGCAGAGTAGTTTCTGAGCCAGCGGTGATAGTTGTTTTATTTGAAGGGAATTGTCTATGCTCAGGTTATTTGAAAAAGAAGGCAGTCTTGAAGGATGGTTACAAGAAGAGAGATTCTGAAGATCTGACAAATGACCTTTACAAGACCCATGGCTAGAAATGGAATCAAATATGATGATGCATATGCAACTACCAGGTAATCATAGAATATACTATTTGAAACGGTGGCCGGAGTTCTGCAGTGGAGGCTGCAGTCGCGCTGTTGGAGCCGACCCTGCTTCAGCTGGCAGTGGCACCCTGGAGTGGCATATGACCGGAGGCAGCCAATTAAGTAGCCTCTGCCATTGAATGGCAGGCCGCCCCCAAGAGCTGTCGACTCAATCGCAAGGATCAGAAGCACCGCTGTAGGATGAGGTTGCATAGATGTCCATTCCTGGGGCTGTACTTGCAGGATGAGGATGCATCGAAGGCTGGGTGCCCTTGAGGATAGGTCATTGGGATCTGCTGACATCGTTGCCAGGCAGGCAGGCCGCATGGTCAGGGATTGGGGGGTTGTGAGGGCAGACAACACTGTTGCTGCCTGGGGACCCAATTGTGGGCCATGGAGTGCCTAAAAAGGCTCAATTGAGCTCCGGGCAGGTGGACGATCTGCCACCTTCCCCTCCGCTGGCAATATGGCGCTGCGGCAGGAGGACAGCAGGCACTCCAACGTCTTCATGTGTCATTTTGCTGGTCTTCCCACCTCACGGCCCATCCCCAAAGAACTGGTAAAATTCAGCCTAGTTGCTTCTGATGCCTGAACACCTCTGGGGTTGGGATGGGTAGGTATTGCAGTACAAAATTGCTAGGTGCATGATCATCATTGTCAGCTGTGTTATTCACAAGTTCATCATCCCAAGATCCTAACTTTGGAAAAGGAAGGCATATTAGAAGCCATAAATATTATGCCACTGAAACATCTTTACAATCAAGAGCAGTGCATTAGGCTGTAGTAGGAGAGAGATTCATCCAAGTGGCTGACCTTCCCATTTCACCAAAAGGTTTGCCCACATAAAGACCACACAGTGTCTCAAACCACGACTCCAATATTTTCCCTGCGCTACCTGAACCTACTGATCCAATTTAGCACAAACACCATTAGGCTAGATCCCTAAACAAGGTTAAAGCTATGTAGGCAGTTATCAATAATTATTAAAATGAGCTGATGCTATACAATTGCAGACAGTAAACTTACCTCGTTGGCTAGTGACGAGGCAGAAAAGCCCAAATCTTACCTGGACTGTAAAATCACTACTTAAATTCTATTCATTTTTTTCACACTTTAGTCTCAGGCTAGTGCTTCAAAATCCAAGAGCTGATTTCACAAATGCATGTTTCTGGCACAGAGTCTTGCCTGGCAGGTGTGTACATAAGGGAGTGGCTCAACTATCACCAGTAACCTGTCTCTAGATGCAGAAATCAACAAGCGCATGGGTAAGGCTTCCACTGCTATGTTCAGACTGGCCAAGAGAGTGTGGGAAAATGGCGCACTGACACGGAACACAAAAGTCCGAGTGTATCAGGCCTGTGTCCTCAGTACCTTGCTCTACGGCAGCGAGGCCTGGACAACGTATGCCAGCCAAGAGCGACGTCTCAATTCATTCCATCTTCGCTGCCTTCGGAGAATACTTGGCATCAGGTGGCAGGACTATATCTCCAACACAGAAGTCCTTGAAGCGGCCAACATCCCCAGCTTATACACACTACTGAGTCAGCGGCGCTTGAGATGGCTTGGCCACGTGAGCCGCATGGAAGATGGCAGGATCCCCAAAGACACATTGTACAGCGAGCTCGCCACTGGTATCAGACCCACCGGCCGTCCATGTCTCCGTTATAAAGACGTCTGCAAACGCGACATGAAATCGTGTGACATTGATCACAAGTCGTGGGAGTCAGTTGCCAGCATTCGCCAGAGCTGGCGGGCAGCCATAAAGACAGGGCTAAATTGTGGCGAGTCGAAGAGACTTAGTAGTTGGCAGGAAAAAAGACAGAGGCGCAAGGGGAGAGCCAACTGTGCAACAGCCCCAACAAACAAATTTCTCTGCAGCACCTGTGGAAGAGCCTGTTACTCCAGAATTGGCCTTTATAGCCACTCCAGGCGCTGCTTCACAAACCACTGACCACCTCCAGGCGCGTATCCATTGTCTCTCGAGATAAGGAGGCCCAAAAGAATAAATTCTACAAAAGACTTTTTGATATGCATAAAATCTTACCTCAAATGTACAAATCCTCCCTCTTATTGATCTAAATTTGTGCAAAGCAGTAGAACTTGTCTGTCACCAATCCGATTAAATGTCAGATCGTTATGTGCACTCTGCTGACATTATAACCTTTGCCACTAGATGTTGCTCATACACCTTACAGCTCCTTTTATAGTGCAAGGATGCTACTATCACAGTTGGCGATATCAGCAGATGAATGATTACTGTGTTCATGTGACATTAGTTTGTCTATTATTTTAGTGAATATGTTGAAGACGTGTATTAAAAATATCAGAGAGGAACATCCCATATATGCATTGCGCTTTCCAGTATCACCTACAGAATCGTCTAGGCTATAGTGATGCAAAAGTGGCATTGTGTAAATGTTTTCTTTTGTTTAAAATCTTTGGACAAGGGATAATTGCATAAAAATGGTAACAAACCTAAGCTCATAGTTGTTGCCTTTTATTTTCCATTTAAAAGACTATACTGTTTGTGCATAGCAGATGTGAAGGATTTGGACAGCCACAGGGGAGAGGCAGGAATGTTGACAGTACTGTACATGAATGATTGGATAGAAATCATAGGGATATTTCATTGAGATTTTAGGACTTTTCCCCTTTCAATTATTAGCTGCAGGGCATGAAAACCCACATGTGTGGAGCAGATGGCCTCATTCACAGACCATAATAGTCTCCATTGCTTGTCAAAGCAATTGAATTCGATGTTATTTCGATTATCAATTTAGATTTTATGATTAGCTCAAAGTTACAGTAATTGTTTTTAAACCTGTATGCAATTTTTAGTTTTATAAAATCTGCATAGTTCACCTCATTCAAATGAGAACAAAATATGACAGAACCTCTGGTGCGTGCAACGCTACGTGTTACTTAATTGCAGTTTCAAATTTTAATATATCAGGAATTAGTAATAAAATGTCCTCATTTCTCTCCTGAATTCAGTTTGATGCTGGGTAATGGTTTTTACTGGTGCCAGCTGCTGTCTTGCCTAAATTCCAAGAATTGGCAGACAATTTAAATGTGGGGACACCACAGCTGAGTCCACCTCCAATTTCACCCAATGTCGTTGTGCACACAGACTTCTTTCCAGCAGGGATCTTTGGATTGGAATCAGGAGTGGGGCCCTCGTTGTTTGCTTCCCTGTAGCTCTGAGGTGTCTAATCTGTTGTCCTTGCTAAAATCCACTAACTCCCCGCAGATCACCATCAAATCTTCTTGGTCTGTATGGCTCAGCTCTTTGTCATGTTACCAACTGAATTATCAGTTGAATCATTTAGTGCTGACTTTGATTCTATGCTCTAAAGAAGAGCAGCAAAAATATTTGGGAATTATTTTTGTGTTATTTTTAAATGGGGAACTTAAGGAGGTTAAGTTGCAGAATTAATTAATGCCACGACAGCAAGAAAATCTTTGAAAATCTATATTTGAGTAGAAAAATACTGGTCATTTGGTGCTTTGAAAAAGTATCATGCATTCTACTTTATAGGTTGTGGCTTACATGAATTGTTTGAATTTCAAAACACTGCATTTTGCTTATGTGTGGAATCAGCATAGCAAAAATGTAATAGTAAATAATTAGGCAGTATTTATTTCACTCTTGTTTTTAATATATTATCAAACGTTCCACCAACAATGAAAACAGTGAATAATTGAGGACAAAACGTGTAGAACAAGAAAGCAGTTTAACTTTGGAATGCCTGCAAAGCTCATTCTCTTACCAATATTTTTCAACATAGTGACAAGTTTGTATAAATGTAAAGTGAAATGTTAGAGTTTCTTTGTTTTCATCAAAAAAGTTGAACCCAGGAAAGCTGCTGTTGCTGTCACTGATGGAAATGTTCTGTGCTTTGCTGCTGATTGCTACCACTATGTCTGTATTGTCATGGGCTTCATCTTTATCAGCAGTCTTTTAAAGCTTCAGCCTGATTTGTTTCACTGGGAAACAGTCCCGTTTTGTGAAATGCACTGCAGACAGGAGATGGTTCAACTAGTCCACTTTCTTGGTGATCCACTGGTACACTGTGATAATTTCCTAGTCTTGTGCAACTTCTAGAGTTAAATGAGTGCACTCCTCTGCTTATGTCTTTCTGCAATACTGCTGTAGTATGAGAATGAAGAACTGGATGATAGAAATGTCAGTGGGCTGAAGTTCCTTGGTGAGACCAGCAAAAATTAAAGAATTAAATTCTGTCCTTGGCTTCCTTTATGCTTTTAAAATGTCCAGTTCATGGGCTGACGTGATGAGACATGCACTTGAATTAAATAATGTGCCTGCACCATGTCTGGCAGCGTTTATCAATCCCATTTACAGAAGCTCCTTGTTCACCCGACCGTTTCTTTTGCAAGTTGCAAATACACCGAAAGGCAGCTTTTCACAGGACATGGCTACAACTTAAAAGTCACTGACTTCAGATTTACACCATTGTTCAAACAAGTTATACAAGTGTAAAGTGAAATTGCTCATTGCTTATCTAGTCTATTTTGTCCCTGTGGCAGAAAGTCAATTTTAGTTTATGAATGTACGCAAACGGTAGGGAGCCTTATATTGGGAAATTGTGGGCACACTGCCCATAATTTTCTGTCCATTAATTCTACTGGACTGATAATTGTGGGCTGCATGTAGCCTATATTCGTGTATAGCCTATAGTTGTGAAACTATGGTGTGTGTCAGGTTCACCATATACTGGAGCTATGTACAAAATATATTTTCATTTGGAAGAATTACGATTTTATAAGGTAAATGATTTACCTGTTTTGGGCACTGCTGGAGCCAATTTATTTACGTTTTCCTCATTTAAAAAAAAAATTGTTCATGCGATGTGGACGTTGCTGGCTAGGCCAGCATTTGTTGCCCATCCCTAATTGTCCTTGAGAAGAAGGTGGTGAGCTGCCTTCTTGAACCGCTGCAATCAGTGTGGTGTAGGTACACCCACAGTGCTGTTAGGAAGGGAGTTCCAGGGTTTTGACTCAACGACAGTGAAGGAATGGCGATATAGTAATTGGCTTAGCATTTTACTGAAATTTAGTAAGCTTTGGCCATAAAGCTTTCTCGTGTGATATTGTTACATTTATACACAATGTAATGTTTGGGACATGTTTCATTAATATAGTTACAGTTACAGTTGCATAAAGATTTGGTTATACCCCATTTAGAGTACTATGTTCAGTTCTGGGCATCACACCTCCAGAAGGACGGCACAGTGGCTAGCACCGCAGCCTCACAGCTCCAGCGACCCGGGTTCAATTCTGGGTACTGCCTGTGTGGAGTTTGCAAGTTCTCCCTGTGTCTGCGTGGGTTTCCTCCGGGTGCTCCGGTTTCCTCCCACATGCCAAAGATTTGCAGGTTGATAGGTAAATTGACCATTATAAATTGCCCCTAGTATAGGTAGGTGGTAGGGAAATATAGGGACAGGTGGGGATGTGGTAGGAATATGGAATTAGTGTAGGATTAGTATAAATGGGTGGTTGATGGTTGGCACAGACTCGGTGGGCTGAAGGGCCTGTTTCAGTGCTGTATCTCTAAACTAAATTTCCTAGGAGCGGGTATGGTGAAGATTCACCAGACTGATACGGGGTCTAAAATGGTTAGATTATGAGGACAGGTTGCATAGATTGACCTTGTATTCCCCTGAGTATAAAAACATTAAGGGATGATCTAATTGAAGCGTTTTAAAATGATTAAGGGATTTAATAGGGTAAATTCAGAGAAACCATTTTCTCTGGTTGGGGAGTTCACAACGAGGAGACGTAACCTTACAATTAGAGCTAGGCCATTCAGGGGTGATGCCAGGAAATACTTCTTCATCTAAAAGGTGATGGAAACTTGAAACTCTCTCCCCCAAAAAGCTGTTGAGGCTCGGGGGGAGGGGGGTGGGGGTCAACTAAAAATTTCAAAACTTAGACAGATTTTTTTAAAGCAAGGGTTAAGAGTTACAGAACCAAGGCGGGTAGATGGAGTTAAGATACAGATCTAATTGAAATATAAGACGGGATGAATGGCCTACTCCAGTTCCTCAGTTCTTATGGCAGCAATAGGATTCCTGGAAAAATATCATTTTTGGCAATTGTGTCATTTTTCAGGCTTTGCAGCTTATTTTGTGCAGTACTTAATTTCAAGATGGTTATCTTCGTCTTATGTAAGAGCACAATAAACAAAAAGGCCATGAGTTATGAAGCCTATACAGGCCTGCAGAAAATTACGATTTGAAATTAATAAGTTAAATAAAATTTATTGGAGTAATTTTGTTTCCTTCGAAGCAATAAGCACTGGTATTCTTCCAACAGCTGGTTTTATTTTAAATCGTGACAAGAGAACAGTAACAAACTGTACTTTTGTTAGTCATGCTTGTTTCATATTAGTTAACAGGTAAAAATACTCATCTTGTCCAGAATAGAAATTGTTCTTCTCAGTTGTGCCAATGTGAAGAATTTGATAAATGATGTTTATTATTATTTAATGTGACTGATCTTTTTTGCTGTTAGTTTTCTTTCTTCATTTGAATAGGCTGCAAATTAATAATAGACCTTTCCTAGCTTTTCTGCTATCTTCACTCAGGCCCTCCTGAGGTCATTTTGTCTATGAAACCCACTTACTGCTCCCTCAATCCTCTTCCCACCAAACCATTGATCACCCAACTTCCCTTCTTGGATCCACATTAGTTGATCTTTTTAATGGTTCCGACTTCTCTGATGCTGTCCTCTTCCCCTTCAAATCTGATGTCATCACCACTCTCCTCAGAAAACCCACCCTTGACCCCCACAGTCCTTGCAAACCATTGCCCCAATCACCCTATCGTCTCAAGTCCTTAAAAGTGTTGTCACCTCCCGAATTCCACATATATCTTTCCTGCAACTCCATATTTGAATCCCTCCAATCAAGTTTTCCCCCCTGCCACAGTGCTGAAACAGCCCATATCAAAGTCACAATGATATCCTTAGTGATTGTGACGATAATAAACTATCCCTCCTCAATCTTCTTGACCACTCTGTAGCCTTTGGCATGGTCGACCACACCATACTCCTCTAACGCATATGCTCTGTTGTCCAGCTGGCTGCCTTACCCGGTTCCATTCTTATCTATCTAGTCGTAGCTAGGGAATTACCTGTAATGACTTCTCTTCCCATTCCTGTGCCATTCCTTCTGGGGACCCCCAAGTATTTATCCTTGATCCCCTTCTATTTCTCATCTAAATGCCATCCTTGGGCGACACCATCTGAAAACATGACCGGTTCCACTTGTACGCTGATGACTCCCAGCTTTACTTCACCACACCTCCCTCTGCCCCTCCACTATCTATGATTTGTCACACTGTTTGCTGATATCCAGTACTTCATGAGCAGAAATTTCCTCCAACTAAGTATTGGGAAGAACAAATCTATTGTCTTTTGGTGTCTGTAACAACATCTGTTTAACCATTGGCTTCATCCCTCTCCCTGGCAACTGACTGAGGCTGAAGCAAGTCATTCTGAACCTTGGTGTCACATTTCACCCTGAGATGAGCTTTCAATCACACATCCACTCCATCACCAAGACCACCTGCTTCCATCTGTGTAACATTGCCTGTCTCCCTCCCTGCCTCAGTTCATCTGTTGCTGAAGCCTTCATCCATGCCTTTGTTACCTTAGATGTGACTGTTCTACTGTTCTAATGTTCTCCTGGCTGGCTTCCCACTTTCCACCCTCCATAAACTTGAAATTATCCAAAATTCTGCCATCACCCAGGTGCTCCCTGAGCTACATTTGGGTCCTGACCAACAATGGTTTAAAATTAAAATTATCATCCTTGTATTTCAAATCTTTCCAAGGTCTCTCCTCTCCTGATCTCTCTAACCTACTCCAACTATACAATCCTCAGAGGTCTCTGTACTTCTCCAATTCTGGCCTCTTTTGTGTATTCCCGTTTTTTTTTCCAGTCACTCCAGCATTAGCAGCTGTCAGGGCACTAAGCTCTGTAATTTCCTCCTTTAATCCTTTCCACCCCTCCAGCTTTCTTTTCTCCTTTTTAAGATGCTCCTTAAGATCTACCTCTTTGACTAAGTTTTTGGTCACCTCTCCTAATATCCTTATCTGGCTCTGTGTCAAATTTTACTTGATGCTGCTCCTGTGACATGTCTCAGGATGTTTTACTATGATGAAGGTGCTATATAAATTCATGTTGGTGTAGGTATTTTTTTCCTCCAAGTAACAACATGCTCTGAGAAAATATTAAGATGCGTATAGACCAAATTGTAAGTGATTCACTTGTACTTGCAGTGCCTCCAATTATCATGGTAAGCTGAGGAATTGGTGATCAGTAGGATATCAGGATTTGAAACTGTTGGGGAATCAAAATTATATTAATCATGCACTAAGCCTGTCTTTGATACTCTGCCATTGAATGAAGCTGTGAATAGGAAAAAAAACTTATTGAGGATTCATTGCATCCAGCACTCCTTTCCTTAGGTCACATAGGAACAGGAGTAGGTCATTCAGCCCCTGAGCCTGTTCTGCCATTCAATGAGATCATTGCTGATCTGCAGCCAAACTCCATACATCTGCCACAACACAAAAGCAAAATACTGCGGATGCTGGAAATCTGAAACAAAAACAGAAAATGCTGGAAATACTCAGCAGGTCTAGCATCATCTGTGGAGAGAAAAGCAGAGTTAACGTTTCAGGTCGATGACCTCTCAGTTCTCGACCTGAAACGTTAACTCTGCTTTTCTCTCCACAGGTGCTGCCTGACCTGCTGAGTATTTCCAGCATTTACCTTTGGTTAACGAAAATCTATCAATCACAGATTTTAAATTTACAATTGATCTAGCGTAAATTGACATTTATGGAAGAGAGTTCAAAACTTCTACCCTTTTTTTGTGTGTAGAAATGATTCCTATTTTCACTTCTGAAAGGCCTGGCTCTAATTTTTAGACTATGGCCCCGAGTCCGATACATCCCAACCAGCGGAAATAGTTTCTCTCTCATTGTTCCCCTTAATATCTCAAACTGTGATCAATCAACCTTTTTAACCTTCTAAATCCCAGGGAATACAATCCTAGTTTGTATAATCTCTCCTCGTAATTTAACCCTTGGCGTCCAGGAATCATTCTTGTGAACCTACACCATTCACTCCAAGACCAGTATATCCATCCTAAGGTGTGGTGTCAGAACTGCTCACAGTCCTCCAGGTGTGGTCTAACCAGGGTTTTACATAACTGAAGCATGACTTATAGCTCCTTGTATTCCAGGCATCTAGATATAAAGGACAGCATTTCATTAGCCTTTTTGATGATTTTCTGTACCTGCACATGACATTTTAATGATCTGTGTACCTGGAACCCCAAGTCTGTATGAGGTTTCACTAGTTTCTAGCTTTTCACCATTTAGAAAGTACCCTGTTCTATCCTTTTTTAGGTCCAAAGTAGATGACCTCACATTTGCTTGCATTGAAATCCATTTGCCACAGTTTTGCCCGTTGACTTTAATGTATCAATTTCTCTGTCACCTTTCGCCAATGCACAATTTTCTGTTTTAAGGAAGGAAGCAATCGCACTGTCCTGTGTCTTTACCAACAGCTCCCATTTACTCCATTGTGTTGAAGTGTCTGGCAAGAACTCCTGCAGTGGGGGTAATTTTTGTCTGGGGTGGTTAATTGGTGGGGAGGATTTCCCACCAGTTGTAGAAACAGTCTGATATTCATTTCAATCTAGCACTGAGTGACCTGCTACTTGCTATGTGAAGATTTTCATATGGGCAATATTGATTTAATCATTTTTGTACTATTTTAAGTGCTTTGTCATCCCATCAATATGAATTTACTAGAATAATTTTTTTTCTTTCATTGTTTCCATGATATTTTTAGCTCTTCATGCCTTTTTTGTCTTCTCAATCTTGTTAAATATTCCTGCAATAATGTTCAGTGACAAGAACTCACAATTGGATGCCAAGCCAATGAAGAAAATATGAGAAAGGGTGATCAAAGAAATGGGTTTTAATGAGAGACTCTGAGTTTGGACATGACAAAGGCATGGATGAGGGTATGAGTGGCAAATGGGATGGGGCAGGATGGAGCTGGACAGTGTTGGTGAAGGTGGATGTAGATAGTCTTTGTGCTGAATAAGATATAAGATCAGCAGCTCAGATCCAAATAAGATGCTGAGATCTTGAACGCTCTGGTTTATCCTGAGACAATGGCTGGAGAGGGGATGAAATTAATAGTGAGGGTATAGAGTTCATGATGGGGGTCGAAGACTATGGCATCAGTGTTCCCAATGTTTAGTTGGGGGAAATTATGGCTCATTCATGGCTAGTTATTGGACAAGCAGTGTAAAAAAAAAATCATGCAGTCTAAAATTGAGAGCTGATGGAGAGAAAGAGCTCAGTGTTGTCAGCATACACTTAGAACCTGACCCTGTGTCTGTGGGTGGTATCGCCAAGGGGCAGCATGTATTGAGGAAGAGAATCTAGCTAGTATTTTAGGTATGCCAGGAGCTCAAACTTGTAATCAGGATGTAGCAACTTAACATGTCAATGACTATTGGGCCAGGAATGATCTTCACAGTGAGGTGAGGTTCTTATGGATGTTCACTTTTTGCATCATTTAAGGTAGACATGTGATCAAGATTTATTCCACTGATGTAAGGAAATAGAGGTCCCTGATTCTGTATTTTTGATATAATGACAAGTTAGATCAGTATATCTTGCTACATATGTGCGTTTCTTCCTCATTGGATCAACTTGAAACTACAATATCACTTAGGAATACTTTCCTTTTAAGAAATTCAACTTGTGCTGTCATTTTAGTAAGGCAGTTTTCAATTTGCCTTCTCAGTAGGGTCGGTTCCATATCTTGTTAAATGTCATTAATTTTACATCATATACTTAGTAATACAATCTACATTATCCATCTGTTATAGCAATTTCATGATTTTAGTCCCAACTTCTGCAGTCATCTGCTCACCTTCATTTCCCCTTTTTTAAGATAGAGAGCTTCAAATTGAACCTCATCAACATTCTGAATTCATTCAGGATTAAAATGACCTGTTTAGGCTTGTGACCAATTGGCCTCAAGATACTTGATTCATCTTGTTACATTAGTGAGGCATTGATTGCATGCTTCCAGCGAGTGATTGACATTCACATTCAAATCATTCCCTCTCCTATTGTCTGTCCAATTATTCCCCCCAAACATTTCCCATTCTATTCTGATCTTATTTGTTTGGAAGGTTATAAAAGCACATTCAAACTTATGGGACTAAGATGCAGTTCTTGTTGCTGTTTTCACAGTTAATACTTTATAGCTTTATGCAATGTATATATGTGAAAGTAGACTGGTGGAGTGGATCATCCACCTCTTGTAAAACCCACCCAATTTTCATTTCTATTTTTACTGTCTTCAAAATGCTGGCTACAAGCTCACAATCAAAGCTCATGGCCTGGTTGGTAAACCTCACTTTCTGGCAGTTTTGTTGAGCTATGAAAGTGCCAGGCACCTCACATCAGGATTCCTAAGCTTTTTGACACTTACATAAATGGTTGGTTAGGTTCTTAAGAAATGTTACAGGATCATTACTGCAGTTGTATCATGTCTGACTGACTTTTGTTAACGCTATCATTCACTTTGGATAGGATGATACACAGTAAAATTGCACTAAACCTGCCATTTTGTTTGAGGATCATAAGAGGGGAATATAGGGGGAAGCTTTAACTTGACAAGGTGGGTTTGCGAGTGGGCGGTTGGTCAAAAGGCTGAAATTGCTGGTGTATTGCGAAGCTGACAACAACCTGCTGCCTTCTGCCTTTAACTTCAGCGTGATCTGCAATGTGCAGAAAACACCCATGGGACAGGCGGGTTGGTGATTACATGTAAAGTCCTCATTATCAGCTGATTTAACCAGGATTTCTGAATTTAACTGTGTGCACATGTTCCCAGGATTTGTGGAACTCCCTACAGAAATCAAGTGGACAGTGCGATTCAAGAGGGCTGAACAAGTGACAAGCAAGAAATGCTTTAAATACTGATGTCTGATCTGATTGCTTGCCTAGGTGAAAGTCTTTTGCTCACAGAACGTGTTCTGAGAGTGTTCTTTCATTACTTTAGAGGTTATTTCCACTACTTTGGAGGCTATTGCATTTTGATGTACATTCCCACCTGTCAGCCTTCAGTTCAGTATAAAAGCTGCATATGGAGTTTTACCTTGGACCTTCAAATGAAGAACAAGATGAGCAGCAGCAGCCTTCTTGTCTACCTGGCACTCCACAGGAGAGAGGGGATAACCACAGAAGTACAGCAAGATTTGCAGGCAAATGATCAGCTTCCTGGACAAGACCAAGCTCCAGTGCCTCAGGAGTTTTGGGTCAGGTGGTCGCTGACATTTGCCTCATGAAAGAAGACCTCCTGCCAAGTGGACCAGGTGGGCACACATTGCCAGTGACTGTCAAAGTCCCTACAGTCCTTAATTTATTTTCTTCCTGGCTCCTTCCAGGGATCTGCAGGTGATATTTATAGAATTTCACAATCTGTTACCCACAAGTGCATCTCACAGGTGCTTGATGTCATGTTTGAGGATTGGGACTTGTGTGCACGTCTCGAAAAATGAGGCCACTCTGACTGGCTTCCCACAGGTCTCAGCAGTCGTCGACTGTGTGCATGTGGTAAACAAGTTACCCCCAGATTACCCAGGAGTTTTCGTCAATCAAAATAAATTCCACTCCAGCTCATCTGCAACCTCAAAAATTATCATACATGTTTGTGTGAGATACCCAGGGTTGCCATGATGCTTTTATCCTGCGCCAGCCATGCCTTCCTGGGATCTTCACACCTTGAAGCAGAGTTAATGGATGATGCCTTGGAGTTGAGGACTACCCTCTGAAGACCTAGCTGATGACACCAGTTAGGACCCCAGACAACAATTCCCAGAAAACGTGCAGTCGAAGCTACCTGACCACCAGAGCTGTGATAGGGCAAGCAATCAGATGCTGAAATGTGCTTCAGGTGCCTTGACAGGTCTGGGGCGGCGATGGGTGTGGAGGACACCTTTCAATGTACACCAGCCCAGGAATTGAGAAACTTAAAGGTTCGCTGCATCTTGCACATCAGCAAGAACTGGAGCTCCAATAGAAGGAAGGTGTTAAGTGCAGTGCCTCTTCAGAGGAAGAGGAGAGTGATGTGGTGAGGGTACCAGCATCTTCCCACATGGATGCCCAAGATAGCCTGATTCGGGGATGGTTCACCTTAGCTGAGACAATGCAGCCACTTGGCACACAAGATCTAAACCCATTTGCCCCGCCCACCCATAACCCACAGCACAAATCACTCCCACTTCCAATTCATTCCTTTCTCAGACGCCCATTGCCCATCCTTAACTTTTGTCTTTCCGTTCTTCACAAGACAAGGCAGCAATGGTGAGGCAGCAGGCCAAAATGGAGCAAACAAATGTAACACTGTTTGAACAAGCATGTGCATACCCTTATGCACCTACAATTCCTTGCTCTTTCTTTCTCAAGTGCTCCAATGTGCTGCTATCTCTGTGGCTTAAGAAGAGGTAGGGGCAGGCTGTTTATATCCTGCTCTGACTTCTCAGATACTCATAGCTGATGTTCTCTGGATTTTGGAGACTGTGAGGGCCCTGCCACACCTGCAATCTTACAAGGGCCGATACAGCCATTGGGACAGGAGGCTGCATGTGTGGCTCTGAATGAAGGTGGGTGGGGGAATCAAGGGGTCAGAAGTGGAAGGGCTTTGAGCAGAGTCCCCACTTTCATGTCCCCTTTCTCCTGTTTCCATCTCATGGCCTACCCGCACTTCTCTGCTAGCTTAGAGCTGGAAAGCACTTTGCACTTGAGTGAGGCACTGAACGGCCAAGGTGATTTACATCAATCCTGTTCAGTGAGGCATTCTGAGGGCCAGCATGCATTCGGTTGACAGCTACATCTGAAGCTCCATGCACGTGGCCACTCTTTTTTTCCATGTATGTAGGCATCAGTGCAAAGGATGAGGCATCATGGCACTCGTGTTAGAAAGGGACTCCTCGATTCTCCCTCCAATCGTGTGCAGTGCATCTGGAAATGCTGACACTACCTCACATGTCCTGCTGCTGCTCCAAACATGGACAAAAGAGCTGAATTCAAGAGATGAGGTGTGAGATCAGCATTTGTCCAATTATGGCATCAAGGAGCCTGAGCAAAATTGAAGTCAATGGGAGTTGGGTGTGTGGAGGACGAAGAGAGGGGGTTCTCTCCACTGGTTGGAGTCAGACCTAGCACAAAGGAGGACGTTTGTGGTTGTTGGAAGCCAAAACATCTAAGCCCCAGGACATCACTGCACGAGTTCCTCAGGGTAGTGTCCTAGGCCCAATTGTCTTCAGCTGCTTCATCAATGAGCTTCCCTCCATCATAAGGTCAGGAGTAGGGATATTCACTGATTGGTACTGAACACTGCATTCACAACTCCTCAGATACTGAAGCAGTCCTGTCCACATGCAACAAGACCCAGACAACATTCAGGCTTGTGCTGATAAGTGGCAAGTAATATTTGTGCCACACAAGTGCCAGGCAATGGCCATCTCCAGCAGGAGAGAATCTAACCATCTCCCCTTGACAGTCAATGGCATTACCATCACTGAATCCCCCACCGTCAACATCCTGGGGGTTACCATTGACCAGAAACTGAACTCGACCAGCCATATAAATAGTGGGTCTGCAAGAGTAGATCCGAGACTGGAAATTCTGTGGCAAACAACTCCCCTTCTGACACCCCAAAGCCTGTCCATCATCTACAAGGCACAAGTCAGGAGTGTGTTGGAATACTCTCCAATTGCCTGGATGAGTACAGCTCCAATAACCCTCAGGAAGCTTGACATCATCCAGGAAAAAGCAGTCCACTTGATTGGCACACCATCCACCACCTTTTAAATATTCCCTCCCTCCAGCGCCAACACACAGTGGCAGCAGTGTGTACCATCTAAAAGGTGCACTGCAGCAACTCACCAAGCTTCCTTCAACAGCACTTCGCAAACCCGTGACTTCTACCACCTAGAAGGACAAGGGCAGCAGGCGCATGGGGAACACCATCACTTGCAAGTTCCCCTCCAAGTCACACACAATCCTGACTTGGACCTATATTGCCATTCTTTCACAGTCACTGGGTCAAAAGCCTGGAACTCCCTCCCGAACAGCACTGTGGGTGTACCTGCACCAAATGGACTGCAGCAGTTCAAGAAGGTAGCTCACCACCACCTTCTCCAGGGCACTCAGGGATGTGCAACAAATGCTACCAGTGATGCTCACATCCCATGAAAGAATAAAAAAAGGATAGTTCTCTCCATCTGCGTTCAGATGAACAGAGCTTGGAAGGTCCTCTTCCTTCCAACGGGGCTCTTCTACTGCTGCCCCTGTCTCCACCACCTGCTCCTGCTCACTTGTGATGTGTGAGGCACCATGTGAGAATGCATCTACCTGTCTTGGTGGTCCCACTGAGATGTGTGTACCTGTGCTGGTGTACAGTTTACATGCGTCCTGTGATGGTTCATCCTCGGAGTGAGTGACCTCCTGTGAGGATTGTTTGCCGCCCTCCTGTGGGAGATGAAAGACATGAATTAGAACTGTCAACTTAAGACAGTGTTAAGTTGTCATTGTGCACATTATCATGTTGACTTAATGTCAGCAACCACTGAAACATGAGTGCAAGTTGCATGCCATGTAACTGTGATATTTAAGTCTGTCACCAGGTAGCTGGGGGACCCACATCTCTGTCTGTGGCCAAGCATGCTGAGACTTGGCTTATCTTCAGCACTGCTGCATCTGCAGGTTTCAGTTTGGAGATGGCTGGAGGGCCACCTCTGGTTCTCCACCTCTCCCTGGTGTTCCATGCTCTCTTCTGCAAGGAGGGAAGGAAGAGATCTAATAAGTGAGAAATGGAATGTGTTCAGAGGATGAATGGACAACGTTTGGGGAAAATCACTGTGAGGGATTGCATTTTGATGAGGGTAAGTGCCAGTGGGGGTTGGTTAGATGGGAATCTGAGGAGGTGCCTGGACCAAGAGGAATGGGTGCACTTGCAAGATAAGTGAGTATGAGGAATGCTGTGCACAGGAGAAGGCTTCTAATGCAGATTAAGGGGAGTTGGGGTAAGCTGGATATATTTGACTGTGCCATGCCACTCACCTTTCCTGCCCTGTTTAGGTCGTTAAACATCTTCTGACATTGTATCCAGGAGCATGGAATCACACCCCTGCCATTGACCTTCTCGGGAACCTTCCTACCACACCTTTTGTTTTCTGAGGCAGCCTTCTTCCTCCCATCGGCAGGGAACAGTCCACAATACTGTCTTTAGAGTGGCATCGCTGAAGCGTGGTGCTGCCTTGCTGCATTGTATGCCCATTGCTCCAGGTTCTGGCTCCATCTGACCACCACTATAATACTTCAAGTCTGACTGTCGTGGGGGTCCCTTTTAAGTAGTTCAGCTGAGAGATGGATGCTGGTCGTTATCACATCTGCTTGATCTAATTTGTTGGGAAATACGGAAGTCAGATGCAAATACAGTGATTGCTTTAAAAAGCCACTGACAAAAGCACTGCTGAAATTTTCATGTTCCCCACGTGCTATTGGGCTACTTCATCGCGAGTGAGTCAAAGTTAAAATCTAGCCCATTGTCTGAGAAATACCTCATTTCTTGTAATGCTGGGTTTGATTTCTGAAATGTCCCTTCAACACAACACTGTTTTGAGGAAAGAGAGAAACAGTCATGATCATGAAAACAGATTTTTTACATTTCTAGATAAATTAAGTTTGAATGTTTGAGAAATGAAAGAGAAGCAGTTTAATAAGAGTTGACCGAAGTAATTCAAAACATCTTGAATTTTGTTACTTGAAAGAGCTAAATTCTACTTAAAAGAAGTAATTGTATCCTGAAAATATATGACTAATACATCTGCACTGAATCAATATTACAATATTAAAACTTTTTTTGTCCATTTGCTTGCCTTTCTCTTTTCTCCTAAAAGTGCTGACTCGGGAACATCTTTCTGACACTGAGCATTTGATGATACCAGTGATTGCCATAGTGGCAACCATAGTAACAGAGCCTATAGAAATAATAGTACCATCTCCTGGTAACTTTGGGTTCCAAATACCAAGAAGTAGTCATGATTGGGTTTGGAAACCTCATCATTGCACAGTGCTGTATGGTCACGTACGAACATAGGAACTAGGAGCAGGAGTAGGCTATTCGGCCCCTCAAGCCTGCTCCACCATTCTACAAGATCATGGCTGATCTGTTTGTGGACTCAACTCCACTTTCCTGTCTACCCCCAATACCCTTTGACTCCCTTGTTTGCCTTAAAAACATTCAATGACCCCACCTCCATCGCTCTCCGGGGCAGAGAGTTCCACAGACTTGGGACCCTCTAAGAGAAAAAATTTCTCCTCATCTCTGTCTTAAATGAGAGAGCCCTTATTTTTTAAACTGTGCCCCCTAGTTTGCCTCTCCTGCACAAGGGGAAACATCGTTTTAACATCCCTGTCAAGTCCCCTCAGGATCTCATGTTCCAATAAGATCACCTCTCATCCTTCTAAACTCCAATGAATACACAACCAACCTGTCCAACATTTTCCTCACAAAAAAATCCTCATCCCAAGAATCATTCAAGTGAACCTTCCTTCTCTGAACTCCTTCCAATGCAATTATATCCTTTTCTTAGGTAAGGAGTCCAAAACTGTACACAATACTCGAGATGTGGTCTCACCAATGCCCTGTGCAACTGTAGCAAAGCATTGCCACACTTATATTCCCTTCCCCTTGCAATAAACGACAACATTGCATTTGCCATCTTAAGCACTTGTTGTACCTGCATACTAACTTTGTGTTTCGTGTACTAGGACACCCAGATTCCTCTGCATCTCAAGAGTTCTGCAATTTCTCACCATTTATATCATTTGTTGCATTTCTATTTTTCCTGCCAAAGTGGACAAGTTCAGACTTTCCCACATTATACTCCATCTGTCAATTCTTTGCCCACTCATTTAACATATCTATATCCCTTTGCAGACTCCTTATGTCCTGTTCACAACTTACCTATCTTTGTGTCATCAGCTAACTTAGTAGCCATACATTTTGTCCCTTCATCCAAGTCATTGATATAGATTGTAAATAAGTTGAGGCCCCAGCACTGACCCCTGTGGCACTCCACTAGTCACAGCTTGCCAACCTGAAAATGGCCCATTTATGCCTGCTCTCTACTGCCTGTTAGCTAATCAATCCTCTATCCATGCTAGTATGTTACCCCCTATACCATGGGCTGTTATTTTGTTTAGTAACATTTGATGTGGCACCTTGTCAAATGACTTCTGGAAATCCAAGTACACCACATCCACAGATTCCCTTTATCCACGTTGCTTGGAACTCGAACAAATTAGTCAAACACGTTTTTCCTTTCACAAACTATGTTGACTCTGCCTGATTGCATTTAGATTTTCTAAATGACCTGCTATGACCTCCTCAATAATAGATTCCAGCATTTTCCTTATGACAGAAGTTAAGCTAACTGGCCTGTAGTTTCCTGCTTTCTCTTCCTCCTTTCTTGAATAGCAGAGTTACCTTTGCTGTCTTCCAATCTGATGGGACCTTTCCAGAATCTAGGAAATTTTGGGAAATTAAAATCAATGCATCCACTATCTCAGCAGTCACTTCTTTTAAGACCTTAGGTAGAAGTCGGCTTTTAGTGCTAATAATTTACTCAGTACCCATTCCCTGGTGATGGTAATTGTTTGAAGTTCCTCCCTCCCTTTCTTGATTCACAATTATTTCTGGGATGTTATTTGTATCCTCTACAGTGAAGACAGATGCAAAAAAATCTGTTCAGTTCCTCCGCCATTTCCTTATTTTCCATTATTAACTCCCAGACTCGCTCTGTAGAGGATCGACACGTTACTTACTCTTTTCCTTTTTAAATACCTGTAGAAACTCTTACTATCCATTTTTATATTTCCAGCTAGCTTTCTCTCATACTCTAATTTCTTTCTCATTATTCTTTTAGTCATTCTTTGCTTTTTTTTATATTCTGTCCAATCTTCTGACTTGCCACTGCTCTGTGCTGAATTGTACGCTTTTTCTTTCAATTTGATACTATCTTTAACTTCTTTCGTTAGCCATGGATGGTGCGTCCTTCCCCTGGAGTATTTCTTTCTCACTGGAATGTATCTTTACTGAGTGTTATGAAATATATCTTTAAATGTCTGCCACTGCATCTCTAGTGACCTGTCCCTTAACCTAATTTCCCAGTTTACTTTAGCCAGCTCTGTCCTCAAGCCCTCATAATTATCCTTATTTACATTTAAAACACTAGTATTATGACCGAGTGAGGAAGGGGTCTCAGGCTTCCCTCTGGCCCCTCTCCCGGTTTGGCCCTAACAGGGTTTAACCTTTAGCAAGCAGTATTTTAGCTTAACCCCTCAGAGAGTCCTTGCTCACTGCTCTCTAGTTGTAAATGAACCAATCAGACAGGCTTTCTTAGTTTTAAACAAGAAAGATGTAAGTTTATTAGCCTTAACACTAACTCAGTTAAAATTCGTAAAAATACGCGGCACAACCACGCTAGCATGAATACGAGAGAAAGACACACACAAATAGATACAGAGGTGGAGAAAGAATTAACGGTGGAGGGTTTGGAGTATTAAATGGAATTCAGTTACTGTCTTTAGTTTTGCTGTAGAGTTCTTGATTGGAGTTGAAGTCTTGCAGTTCTTGCTGGGGCCCAGAGCACACTTTCAAACTTGCTTTTCTGGTACCAGAAGACTGAAGAGATCCTCCGTCTTGAGGCTTAAGCTGCTTCCGTGGGTCCCTGGGACTTTGCTTGAGAGAGAGAGAGAGGGCGATAGCTTCCTTCTCTTTTTTTTTGTCTTCAAATTGCAGTCTGCCCGAAACCTTTCTGTGATGCACAATTCAAACAGTTTCCAGGTCGGCCAGCAGGTTAGTCATGTGACCAGCTCTTTCTTTGAAACAGCATCGCCTGCAAGGGTTGTTGATTGTTCAAAGCTTACTGGACATACTCGATGGGGGGTGGGGGGAGGGGTGGGTGGAGTGGTGGGTGGCGGGCTGGAGTGCTGGCTCTTATACAGACAATGGCTCTCAATATCTTTTGATCATCACTATTGACAAAACCCATCACGCTAATTGAATCAGGGAGCACTCCCATTGTCTCTCTATGCAACTGTCTCTCGGGATGCAAATGTGCAGCCATGTTTTAGCTGTTCAGCTCTGAGGTCCTTTTAAACAAGTTCTGTTCAATGTCCAGTGAAAAGTTCAAGTAGTGTCCCATATGACAAAATTAATGTTTCCATTTGGCAGGTGTGGGTTCCATCACACGAGTATTAGATCCACCCTTCTCACCCTCAAACTGAATGTAAAATTCAATCATGTTGTGATCACTGCTATCTAGGGGCACCTTTACTATGAGGTCATTAATTAATCCTGTCTCATTACACATTACCAGATCTAGAGTAGCCTGCTCTCTGGTTGGCTCTAGTACGTGCTGCTCTAAGAAACTGTCCCAAAAACACTCCATTAGCTAATCTTCCAGGCTACCTTTGCCAATCTGATTTATCCAATCTATCTATAGATTAAAATCACCCATGATTATCGCCATACCTTTCTCTCAAGCTCCCAATATTTCTTCCTGTATATTCTGTCCTACAGTGTGGTTATTGTTAGGGGGCCTATAAACTACTCCCACAAGTGACTTCCTACTTCTAATATTTCTTATCTCTACCAAAACTGATTCTACATCTTGATTTTTAGAACTAAGGTCACCTCTTGATTGTACTAATGTCATCCTTAATTAACAGAGCTACCCCTCCACCTTTTTCTAGTTTCCTGTCCTTCTGAAATGTCATGTAACCTCCAATATTCAGGTCCCGGCCTTTGGCATCTTGCAGACATGTCTCTGTAATGGCTATCAGATCATACATATTTATTTCTATCTGAGCTATCAATTCATTTGTTACGAATGCGACGCACATTCAAATTCAGAGCCTTTTGTTCTGTCTTTTTACTAGTTATGCAACCTCTAGCCTTGGCTGCTTGCACACTCTTAATTTTATATGTTCTGTCTTTTCCTGCCAGGCTCTCATTATTATTTCCCTGATTGGTACCTTGCTCTCTTGCCTTGTCCTCTCTCTTTAATTTTTCATGCCTTCTCTCACTTGCTCCTTTGCCCCCACTGTTTAATTTAAAGTCCTCTCCACTGCCCTAATTATATGATTCACCACAACACTGGTCCCAGCAGGGTTCAGGTGAAGACTGTCCCAAAGGTACAGGTCTGCTTTCCCCAGTACTGGCGCCAGTGCCCCATGAATCAACACCCATTTTTCCTATACCAATCTTTGAGTCATGCATTTAACTCTCTAATCTTATTTACCCTACTCCAATTTGCTTGTGGCTCAATTATTAATCCAGAGATTACTACCTTTTTGAGGTTCTGCTTTTTAATTTAGCCCCTGGATGCTCATACTTCTATGCAGAACCTCTTTCCTAGTCCTATCTATGTCATTGGTACCCACCTGGACCACAAAACTGGATCCTTCCCCTCCAACTTTAAGTTCTGCTCCAGACCTGAGCAGATGTTCCAAATCCTGGCACCGGGCAGGCAACACAGCCTTCTGGACTCTCGCTCATGGCAGCAGAGAATGGTGTCTGTCCCCCTGATTATACTGTCCCCGACTACCACTATATTCCTATTTACTCCCCACCCCCCCTTGAATGGTTTCCTGTACCATGGTGCCATGGTCAGTTTGTTCATCCATCCAGCAGCCCCCGATTTCATCCATACAAGCTGAAAGAGCCTCAAACCTGTTGGACAATTGCAAGGGCTGAGGCTGCTCCACGTCTGCCTTCTTGATCCCCTTACCTGCCTTACTCACAGTCACACAGTTCATGGAACTTCATGGGGTAGTGTCCTCAATCAGCAACATTGCTAGAGCAGCTGGTTGATGTTTATGGTGATACATTGAGACCCTGCTTCTGAAAATAAGCAGTCTATAGCAACTCCAGTAAGTGAGAACCTGGCACTGATGCAGCTATCTGTTAGGCATACTTTTTCAGCTGGGAGAGTATTTATTAGTAAGGCATATCAGCAATTGCCATGCAAAGGTTCATGGCACACATATGAAAAAATATATTAAATACATCAATTACATGCAAATACAAAATAGATTAATTAATTAGTAATATCTTGCAGTGTTTTGTTTTATAATTGTGCAGAAAATAACACATCACTTGCCCAAAAGTAAACCTAATAGAATATAAGTGGTTCTGTGCTACATCAAAAACTTGCATTTATGTAGCGTCTTTAACATAGTAAAACTTTCCAAGGCACTTAACAAGGACGTTATCAGACAAAATGTGACACTGAACCACATAAGGAGACTTTAGGACAGAAGGAGGTAGGTTTTAAGGAGCTTCTTAAAGGAGGTAGAGAGACAGAGAGGTTTAGAGAGGAAATTCCAGAGCTAGAGGGGAGGAGGAGGAGGGGGGAGCAGAATAAGGGGCTAGGCCGTTGAAGGCATGGCAGCCAATGACTGAGCAATAAAAGTCGGCGATGCATAAAATATCAGAATTAAAGAAGCGCAGAGATCTTGGAGAATTGGAGGGCTTGAGGAGATTACAGAGATAAAGAGGGGTGAGGCCATGGAGGGATTTGAAAACAGGAATGAGAATTTTAAAACCAAGGAGACAGGATAGGTCAGCAAGCACAGGGGTGATGAATGAACGGACCTGATGCCGAGTTAGTATACGAGCAGCAGTGTTTTGGATAAGCTCAAGTTCATGGAGGGTGAAAGTATATAGGTAAACCAAACAGCAGTCTCATGCTTTGTAAATATGTCTAAGGTAAAGGAAAGCGGTGGGGGGAGCTAGTGGATGAGATTGTGGTGACAGGGGTGGAGGGTGGCCCTTTGGATGAAATCATGGGTTGGTGGGGTGGTAAGGTGTGAGGAGGCCCATGGAGAAGATCACAGGGGTAATGTGGTGAAGGTTGCAGGCCAGGGACCACAGGGAATGAGGGTGGTGGTGGCAGTGGGAGGGCATTAGATCATGATGGGGTGGTCCCGCCGCAGGGAAGGTAGTCTGGCTGATGTCAGAGCTATTGCAACACGAGCAGAAGCCACCTTCTGTCTGGGTGCATCAGTGCAAGCTCAGACTTCTGTCATGCAAGCTCAGACCCCCATCATGGCTGTGGATTACAGTGTGCAAAGGGGCTTGCAGGGTGTCACAACAGTCCAGCAATCTGTCCTCCAACAGATTACTAAGATTGCTGAGGCACTGCCCCAAGGGAATGGTGGTGTCTCCATAGTTCATGATCCTTCTGTCTTCCTTGAAGAAGACTGCATTTGTCCTCCTATCACTACCATTGATTAATGCCCTTGCTATCAGCCAGCCAGCCCAGACAGCTGCGCCTTTGCCAAGATGGTGCAGTTTGCAACAGGGCCTTTTAGGGCCAAAGCTGCACTCTTCCCCCCGTGAAAGTCAGTAGCTTTTCACCAACCATGCTGTAGTCACTGGGGTAGGACTGCATTGCAGCACCAGGACAGGCACTAAGAATGCATAAGGGAGATCAGTTTACATTTGCATGCAATATAGTGTGCTTTGATTTATAAAATTTGGTTTGGAATGTTTCTTGTGTTGTCTTTTAGTTTTGCATTGTGGCCAAGTGGATGCTGTGATGAGCAATGACAGAGGGAAGGGAATGTGTTGGACATATTGGTGAATGGGGAATTGGGGTTGTGGTTATCAGTCGGATGAGTTGTCCATGATCAGAAAGGGGCTGTGTTAGCTACCTTTTCCCTTCCATTTCCTCCTCCTCATTTGCTCCTCAGCTGCTTGCAGTAAAACTGGTGGCAAAGGCTACTTGGCTAACGATGGCGAAGTTGTGCAGCGTGTAGCAGGCCATCATGAATCTTGACTCCTGCTCTGTCAAGTACCGTAGGACTCCTCCAGAGTGGTCCTGGCAGAGAGTGTTGTTTCAGCACTCCAATGCCTTGCTCTATCACATTTTCTTGTGGCAGCATGGCTTTCATTGTATGGCAGGCTGCCCACATGTGCTTGGGTTGTGCAACAGAGTCCTGAGACATGTTGTCAGCGTATAGCTCTTGTCGCCCAGTCGCCACCCTCTGGTTTGCTGTGGTGGCTCAAATGCAGATGGCACAGCGGAATGCAACAGAATGAAGGCATTATGATTGCTGCCAGGATGCAAGATATTGACCTGCATGATTCTCTGCATATTCTGGCACAAACCTCTGGACGTGGAGGAAATGGAATTCCTTTCGGCTGAGGTGCATCTCCGAGTTGACGTGGCATCCATAAAGGAATGTGCTTGCTGTCAATGGCATCTGTTCCAAGGAGAAAGCCTGCAATCCTTGTGAAGCCACATGCTTGCTTCACCTTCTGCTCTCTGGCAAGATAGAATCAAATGTACTCAGCTGTCTTTGAATAGAGACCCACAGTGACCTTTCTTATGCAACAATGAATGCTGCGAATATCTCCAAATCCAGTTAGGAAGGAGCCTGATACATAAAAGTTAATGGTCACCTTCGCAGTCACCTTCACAGTCACTGCTGTGAGGTTGCAATTGTGGCTGTAGTAAGCGGCAGATTTCAGTGGATTGTCCTCACTGAAGTGCAGATGTCTCTCACACGCGCGCACACTGAGAGTCCTTCTCTGAGAGTCCTATCTGCACCCCCCATCCTCCCCCTACCCCCACTTCCATCAGTTTGTTCTGCTCTGCTCATCCTCTATTCATTACTCAAGTCATGCTTTATTCCAAGGAGATGGCACCCATGTCTGGGAACAACTGGTTTGTGCGGAAGCCTTGACATCGGGGCCAACTCATTCAACACTTTACCCACCACTCTCTTAGAGTTTAACAACTGGAAGGAACTCCAGAAAGCACCAAACCCTTGTAGAATCATTGCAACAGCCAGTATAAATCTATCATCAACTAACTTCTAAATAGTTAATGATCCCTTTAAATAAAACTAATGGGGGTGAGGTCTTTCCTGATGCTGGATGTGTTCAACAATGCGTGATCGTGAGGGTGTTAATTGGAGTTTTAAACACCAACATGGCAGCACTGACATCAAATCAACCTTGCACACTGATTGACATCATGACCTGACTACTCTGCATGTTTCCAGTGGATACTCACTGTGCACATGCTAATGCCCTCACC
This sequence comes from Heterodontus francisci, assembly GCF_036365525.1. Classification (NCBI taxonomy): domain Eukaryota; kingdom Metazoa; phylum Chordata; class Chondrichthyes; order Heterodontiformes; family Heterodontidae; genus Heterodontus; species Heterodontus francisci. The sequence continues at coordinate 41,885,683 of NC_090395.1, read as the reverse complement.
AACAAGCCATGCAACTCTCAACAGAAGTTCGGTCATGTAGGTGCAGATGCTATATTGAACATCTAAGGCCACACGTAGCACCAAACAAAAAGTGGACTACGGATCCAAATTTCGCATCACTGTTACTAATTTACCTGAATGACTTGGGTACAGAAGCTCAATGCAAATTGGCCACATTTAGAGATGATACCAGACTAAACCAGGCAGTTGAACTTGAGGAGGTAGCTCAGGACTGCAAAATAAGTTGCAAAAATATATCTAAATAGGTAGTGGAATTAAAGGCAGATGAAAATTAATTTGGATACAGTTATGACCAGGTGAGGAAGGGGTCTCAAGCTCCCTTTCTGCCCCTTTCCTGGTTTGGCCGTAACAGGGTTTATCTTGTAAAACACAATGATTTTTAACTTACCACCTCAGTGAGCCCTTGCTCACTGTACTGTCATTACAATTGCAAATGAATCAATCCAACGTGTTTTCTTAGGTTTAAACAAGAAAGATGTAAGTTTATTAGCCTTATCACTCTAACCCGGTTGAAATTAGTAAAATACGCAATGTTAGCATGCATACAAGAAAAACACACACAAATAGATGCAGAGGGGAAGAAAGAATTGGTGATGGTGGAGGGGGAGGGGGGTTGGGGGTGGGTGTTGAAGTAGAGTTGGCAATAAATAGAATACAGGTACTGTCCTTTTGCTCTTGATGTCATATCCTTGATTGAAGTTAAGGTCTAGGAGTCCTCGCTGGGGCCACGTGCACGATTCCAGACTTGTTTCTCTGGTACTAGAAGGCCGAAGAGAGGCTTTGTTAGTAATCTTGAAGTCTAAGCTGCCACCAGTGGGTTCTCTGGGACTTGGCTAGAGAGAGAGACAGAGAGAGAGAGAGATACTTCTGCCATCAAGTTGCAGTCTTTTTTTTCTTTCTGTGAAATACAATTCAAAAAGCCCCAGTCTGGCCAGCAGGTAGGACATGTGACCCTCTCTTTGTTTCAAACAGAAGTTTCTGGGAGGGTTGTTGATTTCAAAGCTTTCCAGACATGCTCGGTGGTGGGATGGAGTTCTGGCTCTTACACAGTCAAAGGATGTTGATCACCACTATTCACAAAACTCATCTCGCTAATTGAATCAGTGAGCACTCCCATTGTCTCTCTATTCAATGGTCTCGCAGCTAGTCCTTATCTTCTCAGAAAGCAAATGTGTAACCATGTTTTCAGCTGGTCAGTTCTGCTTTTTTAATCAAATTATTTGCGATGTCCAGTGAAAAAGGTTTCAAGCAGTGCCCCATATGATGAAATTAATATGTTTCCATTTGGCAGGTGTGATTTCCGTCACAACACACATAACTTACTCCACCATTGGCAGCCATGACTTCAACTTCCCAGGCCCTAAGCTCTGAAATTTCTTCCCTAAACCTCCCTGATTTACTTTCTCCTTTTAAGACACTCCTTAAAGCCTACTTCTTTGTTCAAAGTTTTGACACCTGTACTAATATCTCCTTATGTGGCTTGGTGTTACATTTCATTTGAGATGTTCCTGTGAAGTTCCCTGGGTCATTTTGCAACATTAAAGACACTATATAAATGCAAGCTATTGAAAGGAAATGATGGAAAGATGATCATCTAGAGATATTAAAGATAGTTCATTTTAACAGAACTTGTCAAATTGTATTGTGAAATTAGGACAAGAATGCACAATTTCAAACTTAAAGGGCAAAATTAGATCTAATATCACACAAAGAATGATCAACATTCAGATGGACTTCAGGATAGCATAGTGGAGGTAAAAATCTTGCAGCCATTAAAAAAAACACTTGAATGTCTCCCTGGATTGATAAGTCAAATGACTTTACTGTTCTGTATTGATCTTGTGGTAATACACTATAAAAGGTAAAATGTTGCTGCAGGTGGTCTTAGAAACTACACATTATTCGCAGAGTCCCTGCTGAAACTATGTATAGTGGTCAATTGCCATTTTTCATGTCCAGATAGCTAATTGTTTTGGTCTACTGCCTGCAAGGGATTGTGTTTGCCAAGAGTTGTGCACCTCCGATGCTCTGTGTTCCCAATAGGAGGCATAGTAAATAATTGAGGATCAAAGGAAGCTGCAAGGAGATATTGGTGGAAAGGGCAAAAGGTGGCAGATGGAATTGAATACCAGTAAGTGTGAGGTGGTATATTTGATAAAGATAAAAGTAATCATACTTTTGAATGGGGGCATGCTGGGTGATGTGGAAGAGCAAAGGGATTTGAGGGGTTCAATTTCATAAAACATTAGAAGCACCTTAAGTGTAAAAGGCCAAAAAACAAGTGCAATGCTGGATTTTATGGCAAGACATATAGAATATAAAAGTAAAGATATAATTATGAATCCATATAAAATCTGTGTAAGACCACAGTTTGAGAATTGGGTGCAGTTTTGGGTTTCGTACCATAGGAAGAATGTTCAGACAATATAGAAAGGATACAGCACAGATACACTGGGATGCTGTTTGGTGTCTGGATTCTTCTTTGGCCTCCATGTCTCAGGAGACAATGGGTAAGCGCCTGCAGGTGGTCAGTGGTTTGTGGAGCAGCGCCTGGAGTGGCTATAAAGGCCAATACTAGAGTGGCAGACTCTTCCACAGGTGTTGCAGATAAAATTGGTTGTCAGGGCTGTTTCGCAGTTGGCTCTCCCCTTGCGCTTCTGTCTTTTTTCCTGCCAACTGCGAGGTCTCTTCGACTCGCCACACTTTAGCCCCGCCTTTATGGCTGCCCGCCAGCTCTGTCATTCGCTGGCAACTGACTCCCACAACTTGTGATCGATGTCACAGGACTTCATGTCGCGTTTGCAGACGTCTTTAAAGCAGAGACATGGACGGCTGGTGGGTCTGATACCAGTGGCGAGCTCGCAGTACAATGTGTCCTTGGGGATCCTGCCATCTTCCATGCGGCTCACATGGCCAAGCCATCTCAAGCGCCGCTGACTCAGTAGGGCGTTTAAGCTGGGGATGTTGGCCGCCTCGAGGACTTCTGTGTTGGAGATACGGTCCTGCCACCTGATGCCAAGGATTCTCCGGAGGCAGCGAAGATGGAATGAATTGAGACGTCGCTCTTGGCTGACGTACGTTGTCCAGGCCTCGCTGCCGTGGAGCAAGGTACTGAGGACACAGGCTTGATACACTCGGACTTTTGTGTTCCGTGTCAGTGCGCCATTTTCCCACACTCTCTTGGCCAGTCTGGACATAGCAGTGGAAGCCTTTCCCATGCGCTTGTTGATTTCTGCATCGAGAGACAGGTTACTGGTGATAGTTGAGCCTAGGTAGGTGAACTCTTGAACCACTTCCAGAGTGTGGTCACCAATATTGATGGATGGAGCATTTCTGATGTCCTGTCCCATGATGTTCGTTTTCTTGAGGCTGATGGTTAGGCCAAATTCATTGCAGGCAGCCGCAAACCTGTCGATTGAGATTCTGCAGACACTCTTCAGTGTGAGATGTTAATGCAGCATCGTCAGCAAAGAGAAGTTCCCTGATGAGGACTTTCCGTACTTTGGTCTTCGCTCTTAGACGAGCAAGGTTGAACAACCTGCCACCTGATCTTGCGTGGAGGAAAATTCCTTCTTCTGAAGACTTGAACCATGTGAGAGCAGCAGGGAGAAGAAAATCCCAAACAGTGTAGGTGCGAGAACACAGCCCTGTTTCACGCCACTCAGGATAGGAAAGGGGTCTGATGAGGCACCGCTATGCTGAATTGTGCCTTTCATATTGTCATGGAATGAGGTGATGATACTTAGTAGCTTTGGTGGACATCCGATCTTTTCTAGTATCTGAAGAGACCATGTCTGCTGACGAGGTCAAAGGCTTTGGTGAGATCAATGAAAGCAACGTAGAGGGGCATCTGTTGTTCGCGGCATTTCTGCTGTATCTGACGATGGGAGAACAGCATGTCAATGGTCGATCTCTCTGCTCGAAAGCCACACTGTGCCTCAGGGTGTCTGGATACACAAATACAAAGTAGTTGAAAAATTGGGACTGTTTCATTAGAGTGGAGGAGTATAAAGGTAGTTTGATCTTTAAAATGAGATCTGGTTATAGCTTTACGTAATCCTTACACTGCACAGTAAAATACCTGACAATGGTTATACCAATGATCTGAGGTAGAAAACTCCTCATTATTAGTTTGTTCTGTCACTGTTATGATACTGCTTCATAATCTTAATTTTCTTTCTTTAATCTCAGGATGGTCTTGGAGTTTAAAAACTTCTTTTTGATTTGTACACTACATAATTCTGCGCCGACTGTCTGACTTTTAAGGGAGTTTTTCAACAATTTAATGCTGATCTAGATTATTGCTAGTTTATGCAAACATTATTTTTTTGATTGGAGCAATCCTCGGGGAACACTAAACGTGAAAAACAGCCTGCAGTTTCTTCCAGATGTACACGACTATTAATGGATTTTTTTTTTGCCAGAATTATTGATGATAAAATAATGGATCAGAACTTGCTGGAGCAGGGAAATCTCACACCATACTCAGTTTTTATTTTTATTCATTCATGGGATGTGGGCAACACTGGCCAGGCCAGCATTTATTGCCCATCCCTAACTGTCCTTGAGAAGGTGGTGGTGAGCTGCCTTCTTGAACTGCTGCAGTCCATTTGGGGTAGGTATACCCACAGTGCTGTTAGGAAGGGAGTTCCAGGATTCTGACCCAGCGACAGTGAAAGAACGGTGATATAGTTCCAAGTCAGGATGGTGTGTGACTTGGAGGGGAATGTGCAGGTGGTCGTGTTCCCATGTATGTGCTGTCCTTGTCCTTCTAGTTGGTAGAGGTCACGGGTTTGGAAGGTGCTGTCAAAGGAGCCTTGGTGCATTGCTGCAGTGCATCTTGATGGTATACACTGCTGCCACTGTGCGTCGGTGGTGGAGGGAGTGAATGTTTGTAGATGGGGTGCCAATCAAGCGGGCTGCTTTGTCCTGGATGGTGTTGAGCTTCTTGAATGTTGTTGGAGCTGCACCCATCCAGGCAAGTGGACAGTATTCCATCACATTCCTGACTTGTGCCTTGTAGATGGTGGACAGGCTTTGGGGAGTCAGGAGGTGAGTTACTTGCCTCAGGATTCCTAGCCTCTGACCTACTCTTGTTGCCACGGTATTTATATGGCTACTCCAGTTCAGTTTCTGGTCAATGGTAGCCCCTAGGATGTTGATAGTGGGGGATTCAGCGATGGTAATGCTGTTGAATGTCAAGGGGAGATGGTTAGATTCTCTCTTGTTGGAGATGGTCAGTGCCTGGCATTTGTTTGGCGTGAATGTTACTTGCCACTTATCAGCCCAAGCCTGGATATTGTCCAGGTCTTGCTGCATTTCTACACGGACTGCTTCAGTATCTGAGGAGTCACGAATGGTGCTGAACATTGTGCAATCATACGGGAACATCCCCACTTCTGACCTTATGGTTGAAGGAAGGTCATCGATGAAGCAGCTGAAGATGGTTGCGCCTAGGACACTACCTTGAGGAACTCCTGTAGTGATGTCCTGGAGCTCAGTTGATTGACCTCCAACAATCACAACCATCTTTCTTTGTGCTCGGTATGACTCCAGCCAACGGAGCGTTTTCCCCCTGATTCCCATTGACCTCAGTTTTGCTAGGGCTCCTTGATGCCATACTCGGTCAAATGCTGCCTTGATGTCAAGGGCAGTCACTCTCACCTCACCTCTTGAGTTCAGCCCTTTTGTCCATGTTTGAACCAAGGCTGTAAAGAGGTCAGGAGCTGAGTGGCCCTGGCGGATCCCAAACTGAGCATCAATGAGCAGGTTATTGCTAAGCAATGCCGCTTGATGGCACTGTTGATGACACCTTCCATCACTTTACTGATGATTGAGAGTAGGCTGATGGGGCGGTAATTGGCTGGGTTGGATTTGTCTTGCTTTTTGTGTACAGGACATACCTGGGCAATTTTCCACATTGCAGGGTAGATGCCAGTGTTGTAGCTGTACTGGAACAGCTTGGCTAGGAACGTGGCAAGTTCTGGAGCACAGGTCTTCAGTACTATTGCTGGAATATTGTCAAGGCCCATAGCTTTTGCGGTATCCAGTGCCTTCAGTCGTTTCTTGATATCACGCAGAGTGAATCGAATTGGCTGAAGTCTGGCATCTGTGATGCTGGGGACTTCAGGAGGAGGCCGAGATGGATCCTCAACTCGGCACTTCTGGCTGAAGATTGTTGCAAATGCTTCAGCCTTATCTTACGCACTGATGTGCTGGGCTCCCCCATCATTGAGGATGGGGATATTTGTGGAGCCACCTCCTCCAATTAGTTGTTTAATTGTCCACCACCATTCATGGCTGGATGTGGCAGGACTGCAGAGCTTAGATCTGATCCGTTTGTTATGGGATGCTTAGCTCTGTCTATCGCATGCTGCTTACGCAGTTTGGCACGCAGATAGTCATGTGTTGTAGCTTCACCAGGTTGACACCTCATTTTGTGGTATGCCTGGTGCTGCTCCTGGCATGCCCTCTTGCACTCTTCATTGAACCAGGGTTGGTCTCCTGGCTTGATGGTAATGGTAGAGTGGGGGATATGTTGGGCCATGAGGTTACAGATTGTGGTTGAGTACAATTCTGCTGCTGCTGATGGCCCACAGCGCCTCATGGATGCCCAGTTTTGCATTGCTAGATCTGTTCGAAATCTATCCCATTTAGCACGGTGATAGTGCCACACAACACGATGCACGGAATCCTCAATGTGAAGGTGGGACTTCATCTCCACAAGGACTGTGCGGTGGTCACTCCTACCAATATAGTCATGGACAGAAACATCTGCAGAAGGCAGATTGGTGAGGACAAGGTCAAGTATGTTTTTCCCTCGTGTTCGTTCCCCACCACCTGCCGCAGACCCAGTCTAGCAGCTATGTCCTTTAGGACTCGGCCAGCTCGGTCAGTAGTGGTGCTATCGAGCCACTCTTTGTGATGGGCATTGAAGTCCCTCACCCAGAGTACATTTTGTGCCCTTGCCACCCTCAGTGCTTCCTTCCAGTTTCATTCCTTTTTATTGACTTCGTAGAGGTTAGATACAACTGAGTGGCTTGCTAGGCCATTTCAGAGGGCATGTAAGAGTTAACCACATTGCTCTGGGTCTGGAGTCACATGTAGGCCAGACCAGGTAAGGATAGCAGATTTCCTTCCCTGAAGGACATTAGTGAACCAGATGGGTTTTTGCAACAATCTACAATGGTTTCATGGCCATCATTAGACTAGCTTTTAATTTCAGATTTATTAATTACATTCAAATTCCACCTTCTGCTGTGGTGGGATTTGAACCCATGTCTCCAGATCAATACCCTGGGTCTTTGGGTTACTAGTCCAGTGATAATACCACTTCGCCACCACCTGCAATTAGTACTGCATTGTAAAAGTACTTGAAGAAACGTTCAATTTTCTTTCTCAATCAGGCTGCTCAGATACAGGCCTGAAATTCCATCAGGACATGATCCTGACAGTTACGCCAGGATCACATCTGTTGGTGGCCTCCAACACTGACCCTTCTGGAGTTTGCAGGGTCAATTGGAGGGCACCTCATTTACATGGGTCAGGCAGGCGCTACTTGACGTGCAACTGGGGCGCCCATTAACTGTTGGAAATCCTCAGAACAAGGAAGCTGAACTGGTTAAAGTTAAAAATAAATGAACTCATTGGGGGACCAGACTGTTAGCCTGATTATAATTTGGCTAGCCCGTGGAATAGCTGTAAGTCATCATCCAAAAGCTAAGAAATGATAAATGTCTAGTGGAGAAATTCAAAACCTGATGATTTACCAGTGCTGGAGGCTAGTGTTGGAGTAGAAATGCTGAAATCAGATGAAAATAAATGACTGTTGGCTATGAATAATGGCATGTAGATGATCTTTGAAGCAAATAATCAGTGAATTTGCAGAGGCCGGACCTTGCTTTTTAACTTGGGCATATGATTTGACAGAGCTTAATAAAACAAGACTAATGTTTTGAATGAATGATGTAGTAATGAAAATACAGTGTTCATTTTTTTCTATAAAGTGTGATTGAAGTCATAAGTGTTTATTTTTCTACTTTGTAAATGTTCTGAAACTGGGTTCAATGCTGAAGATAGTGTTTGTAGAGGTGCTGAATTACTTTAACACCAATATTTACAGTGCTTTTTATATTTGTGAGTAATTAATGTGGAAGAAATCCAGTTACATTAGATTCACAAACTGCAAACTTTCCTAAATTGTTTCCAGTCTCAGAAGGAACATGTAGGTATGAAATGAGGCATCACCTTAATGCCATCATGAACTGTGAATGACAGCATGAGTTCAGACTGAAAATCATGTTTGAAAACTGCCACTCTTTTAATTCAACAGTTTTAAGTTCCTATATTTGTTACAGGAATGTTAGAGAAACATTCATCTGTTTTAACAACATAATTGTACTCAATTGTCTTGGATAGTGTCGAGCATTGAAAAAATGACTGAAGGAGCTTGCCATTATCCTGCTCTTGCCTCATACCTGTTAAAATTTTTATTTTCAGACATTTATCCCTTTATGAAGTCCTATTATGGATTTTGCTTCACTGCTTCTTTCAATAGAATATTCCATGCCCTAGCAACCCGCAGCATAAGAAAAATATTACATTTTAGGTCTGCTAGCTACTGTTCCATTAACTAGTAGAAATAGGTTTTCCTGATATACCTTAACTGAACCCTTTTTAATTTGAACATCTCTATCAGATTAATTCTTAACCGACTTTGCTCGAATGAAAAAAAATCTCTTTTCATTACAAAAGCCTTTCGTCTGTGACCTTGCTAAAGTAAGATACCCAAAACTTGACACCATATGTCAGATACTGAAACAGTTGATGTCCGCGTGTAGCAAGACCAGGACAACATTCAGACTTGGGCTGATAAGTGGTAAGTAACATTCATGCCACACAAGTGCCAGGCAAGGGCTATCTCCAACAAGAGATAATCTAACCATCTCCCCTTGATATTCAATGGCATTACCATCACTGAATCCCCCACTATCAAATTCTTGGAGGTTACTATTGACCAGAAACATAACTGGATCAGCCATATAAATAGTGTGGCTGCAAGAGCAGGTCAGAGGCTGGGAATTCTGTGGCGAGTAGCTCAACTCCTGACTCCCCAAAGCTTGTCCACCATCTACAAGGTACAAGTCAGGAGTGTGATGGAATGTTCTCCACTTGCCTGGATGAGTGCAGCTCCAACACCACTCAAGGAGCTCGACACTATCCAAGACAAAGCAGCCTGCTTGATCAGCACCCCATCCACACCTTCAGCATTCACTCCCTGCACTACTGTGGCAGCAGTGTGTACCATCTACAAGATGCACTACAGCAACTCACCAAGTTTCCTTCAACAGCACCTACCAAGCCTGTGACCTCTACCACCTAGAAGGACAAGGGCAGCAGATGCACGGGAACACCAGCAGCTGCAAGTTCCCCTCCAAGCCACACAGCATCCTGACTTGTAACTATATTGCCATTCCTTCACTGTCGCTGGGTCAGACCATGGAAATCCCTTCCTAACAGCATTTTGAGTGTATCTACCCCACATGGACTGCAGCGGTTCACCACAACCTTCACGAGGGCATTTAGGGATGGGGAACAAATGCTGGTCCTGCCAGCAATGTTGACATCCCATGAAAGATTTTTTTTTAAAACTGTAAATTTAGTTGACCATTTTTGCTTTTGTATTCTGTGCACCTCTTTATATAATTGAGGATCACATAAACTTATAAATAGCAGTATATCAATTTGACACGCAAGACAAGTTTCTCCTTATTTACTCTATCGAAGCAGTCAATGGTTTTGAACACATCCTATCAAATCTCCTCTTAACCCTCTCTATTCTGAAGAAAACATCCCCAGGTTCTCTAGTCTCTCCAAATGACTGAAGCTCTTCATTCCTGATACCATTCCAGTAAACCTTATCTGCATCCTCTCGAAGGCCTTGACATCTTTCCCAAGTGTTTCTACCCAGAACTGAACACAGTACTCCAGCTGGGGCCTAACCAATGTTTTATAAAGCTTTAGCATAACCTTTTGCTTTTGTACTGTATGCTTCTGTTAACAAAGCCAAGGATTTCTGTTTTTAACAACCTTCTCAACTTGTCTGGCTTACTTCACAGATTTGGGCACATAAGTGCCCCCAGGTCTTGTTTTGCATCCCTTTTAAAATTGTACGACTTATTTTATATTGTCTCTCCTCATTCTTCTGATCAAAATGGATCACTTCACACTTTTGTGTTACTCTGCCAAGTATCTGCCCATTTCACCACGTCTCTGTTCTCCTGAAGTCTGCTACTATTCTAAATGTTTAGTACAGTTCTCAGTTTTGTGTCATCTGCAAACTTTGAAAAGATGCCCTGTATACCCATGTATATTATTTATCAAAAAGAGTTGTGGTCCTAATACCGGCCCCTGAGGAACACTACTGTATACCTCCCTCCATTTTGAAAAAACAGCCATTCACCACTGCTTTCTGTCCCTGAGCCAATTTTACATCCATGTTGCCACTATCCATTTAATATCATTGGTTTTAATTTTGCTAAGAAGTCTAATCATGCTAAATCAAATAAAGCTGATCTATAACTAAGACTTGCAGCTCACTAATTCTGAGAGCTGAAACTAATGCTAGTAATGCTATTTGTTATCTAAGAAGTTTTAGGTTGCTTGTTTGAGGAAGCTTGAATGGTAATATATTACCCTGCATTATTGCAACATTTAAATCAGACTGATTTTTACTGATGTCCCATGTTGGAGGGTTGGGTGTTGGGGTAAAGGGAGGCATGCCTTGCTGTAGTTTCCACATGGCCTACACGAGGTGAGATAAGGAAGATATCCCCTTGCTGGTTCCTAAATGGCTGTAATAGTGATATGGCCACAAATGGAAGTCTTTGTTGTAGATCAGTTTTATTTGATTTAGCATGATGAGACTTCTTAGCAAAATTAAAAGCAATGGGATTAAATGGACATTGACAACATGGATGCAAAATTGGAGAAGGGACAGAAAGCGGACAGTAGTGGTGAATGGTTGTTTTTTGAATGGTATACAGTCGAAGAGTCGAAGAGACTTGGCAGTTGGCAGGAAAAATGACAGAGGCGCAAGGGAAGAGCCAACTGTGTAACAGCCCCGACAATCAAATTTTTCTGCAGCACCTGTGGAAGAGCCTGTCACTCTAGAATTGGCCTTTATAGCCCCTCCAGGCCAAGAGAGTGTGGGAAAATGGCGCACTGACACGGAACACAAAAGTCCGAGTGTATCAGGCCTGTGTCCTCAGTACCTTGCTCTACGGCAGCGAGGCCTGGACAACGTATGCCAGCCAAGAGCGACGTCTCAATTCATTCCATCTTCGCTGCCTTCGGAGAATACTTGGCATCAGGTGGCAGGACTATATCTCCAACACAGAAGTCCTTGAAGCGGCCAACACCCCCAGCTTATACACACTACTGAGTCAGCGGCGCTTGAGATGGCTTGGCCATGTGAGCCGCATGGAAGATGGCAGGATCCCCAAAGACACATTGTACAGCGAGCTCGCCACTGGTATCAGACCCACCGGCCGTCCATGTCTCCGTTATAAAGACGTCTGCAAACGCGACATGAAATCGTGTGACATTGATCACAAGTCGTGGGAGTCAGTTGCCAGCATTCGCCAGAGCTGGCGGGCAGCCATAAAGACAGGGCTAAATTGTGGCGAGTCGAAGAGACTTAGTAGTTGGCAGGAAAAAAGACAGAGGCGCAAGGGGAGAGCCAACTGTGCAACAGCCCCAACAAACAAATTTCTCTGCAGCACCTGTGGAAGAGCCTGTCACTCCAGAATTGGCCTTTATAGCCACTCCAGGCGCTGCTTCACAAACCACTGACCACCTCCAGGCGCGTATCCATTGTCTCTCGAGATAAGGAGGCCCAAAAGAAAGAAAGCCCCTCCAGGCACTGCTCCACACACCACTGACCACCTCCAGGCGCTTACCCATTGTCTCTCGAGATAAGGAGGCCAAAGAAGATACAGTGGTGTTTTTCAGGGGTCAGTAATAGGACCACTCCTTTTTTAAAGCTAAATATTAATACACATTTGGGAACACAAGCATTGTTGTCATGTCACTGGCCTAGTAATCCAAATGGTCCAGATTAATGCTCCGGAGACATGAGTTCAAATCCCACCACTGCAGTTGGGAAAATTTAAATTTACTTAATAAAACAAAAATCTAGAATGCAAAGCTCGTTTCAGTAATGGTGAGCATGAAACTGCTGGATTGTCATAAAAACCCACCAAGTTCACTAATGCCTTCAGGGAAGGAAATTTGCCAGCCTTACCTGGTCTGGTCTACATATGACTCCAGACCCACAGCAATGTGGTTGACTATTAACTGCCCTCTGAAATGGCCTAGCAAGCAACTCAGTTTGTATCAAACTGCTACAGAAAAGTCAAATAAGAATATAACCAGACAAAGCATGCGGTATCGACCTAGGAACCAGGAACGACAAATGCACACTCTGCCCCATTGAGCGTGCAAAGTCCTCCTTACTAACTTCTGGGAACTTGCGCCAAAACCGGGAGAGACACAGACTAGTGAAGTAATAGCCTGTCATAGTTATGATTCGGTATTACGTGCATCCAACATCCCAGACTCCTCCATCACCATCCCTAGGAATGTCCTGTCCCACCAGGAGTGGTGGCACAGTGGTGTACAGTCAGAAGAGAGTGGCCCTGGGAGTCCTCAACATTGACTCTCGAGCCCGTGAAGTTTCATGGCATCAGGTCAAACACAGGCAAGATGGTATTGTAATGGTCATGTCACTGAATGAGTAATCCAGAGGCCCAGGCTAATGTCCTGAATGCATGGGTTCAAATTTCACCACAGCAGTTGGTGGAATTTAAATTCAATTAATTAATTTTTAAAAATCTGGAATTGAAAGCTAGTCCCAGTAATGGTGCCATAAAACTATCATCAAATGTCATAAAAACCCATCTGGTTCACTAGTGTCCTTAGGGAAGGAAATCTCCTTGCCCTTACCTGGTCGGGCCTACATGTGACTCCAGACTCACAGCAATGTGGTTGATGTACCTGCCCTCTGAAATTGCCTAGCAAGCCACTTGATTGTCCAGGGCAATCAAAGATGGGCAATACCTTGCCAGTGACGCCCGTATCCCATGAAAGAATAGAAAAAAATCTCCTGCTGATTACCACTTACCGCCCTCCCTCAGCTGATGAATCAGTGCTCCTCCATGTTGCTCCATTTGGAAGAAGTATAGAGAGTAGCAAGGGCACAGAATGTATTCTGGGTGGGGGACTTCATTGTCCATCACCACGAGTGGCCGGGAGCACCACTAGTGACTGAGCTGGCCAAGTCCAGAAGGATATATCTGCCAAACTGGGCCTGCAGCAGATGGTGAGAGAATCAACACAGGGAAAAACCTACCAATCTACCTGTTGCAGATGAATCTGTCCGTGACTGTATTGGTAGGAGTGACCACCTTGCAGTCCTTGTGGGGATGAAGTCCCATCTTTATATTGAGGAGACCCTCCATCGTGTTGCATGGCAGTACCATTGTGCGAAATGGGATAGGTTCAAACAGATCTAGCAGCTCAAATCTGGGCATCCATGAGATGCTGTGGGCTATAAGCAGCAGCAGAATAGTATTCAAACACAATCCGTAACCACATGGCCTGGCATATCCCTCACTCTACCATCACCATCAGGCCAGGGGACAAACTCTGGTTCAATGGGGAGCGTAGGACAGCATGCCAGGAGTAGCATCAGACATACCAAAAAATGAGGTGCCAACCTGGTGAAGCTACAACCCAGGACTACAAACATGCTAAACTGCAGAAGCAGCATTTGCAACCATCTTCAGCCAAAAGTACTGAATGGATGATCCATCTCTGCCTCCTCCTGAGGTCCTCAGCATCACAGATGCCAAACTTCAGCCCTTTTGATTCACTCCTTGTGATATCAAGAAATGGTTGAACGCATTAGATACAGCAAAGGCTATGGGCCCTGACAGCATTTGTGCTCCAGAACTAGCCAGGCTGTTCCAGCATAGCTACAATGCTGGCATCCACCTGATGACACAGTGGAAAATTGCCCAGGTATGTCCTGTTCACAAAAAGCATGACATCTAATCTAATCCACCCAACTATGCCCCATCAGTCTCTCAATCATCAGCAAATCATCGCCTGCTGGCAGATGTCTTCGACAGTGCTATCAAGTAACAATAACCTGCTCACCAATGTTCGGTTTGGGTTCCGCCAGGGCCACTCAGCTCCAGATTTCATTGCAGCCTTGGTCCAAACATAGGCAAAAGAGCTGAATTCCAGAGGTGAGGTGAAAATGACTACCCTTGACATCAAGACAGCATTTGACTGACGGTGGCATCAAGGAGCCCTAGCAAAATTGAACTAAATGGGAATCAGGAGAAAAATGTTCACTGGTTGGTGTCAGACAGAGCACAAAGAAAGATGGCGGCCAATGATCTCAGTCCCAGCACATCGCTGCAGGTGTTCCTCAGGGTAGTGTTCTTGGCCCAACTACCTCCAGCTGCTTCATCAATTACCTTCCCTCCATTACAAGATCAGAAGTGGGGACGTTCGCTGATGACTGCACAATGTTAAGCACCATTCACAACTTGTCAGATACTCAAGCAGTCCATGCCCACATGCAGCAAGACCTGGACAACATTCAGGCTTGGGCTAATAAGTGGCAAGTAACATTCTCGCCACACAAGTGCCAGGTATTGACCATCTCCAAGAGAGAATCTAACCATCTTCCCTTGCCATTCAATGGCATTACCATTGCTGAATTTTCCCCATCAATACCATTGACCAGAAACTGAATTGGACCAGCCATATAAATACTGTGGCTACGAGAGCAGGTCAGAGGCTGGGAATTCTGCAGCGAGTAACTCACCTCCTGACTCCCCAAAACAAAACTCATAAATGTACTAAAGTGTGAGAGGATAGTAACAGACTTCAGGAAGACATAAACAGATTGGTAAAACTGGCAGATATATGGCAGGTTAAGACAGAGAAGTTGGAAGTGACAAATTCTGTTCGGAGGAATGAGGAGAGGCAATCTAAAATAGATGATCCAATAACAGTTCAGATAAATATTTAGATATTCTTAAAACTATGATATATACCAAATACTAGCTGTTTAACTAACTCAATACTCCATTCAATAATTTTTCCATTTTGAATTGTCAACCCTCTAATTGGAAGCTTTACGAAGCGAAGTATCAGTTCATCTGATGGGAAATCTTGTCTTAACCATCAATATTAAGGAATTGCACTGACCAGAAACTACTCCAATTTTGGGTCCTAACACTTTCAGCTGCAACAGTTGTCCTGTTCGCTCACACAATGTATCAGAATTTTTTTTCTTGTTGAAATTATAGACTACCATAGTATTGTCTGCTCAACGTTGGACTATAGATTGTAGTATTAGTCACACTGCTTAGAACTGAATATGCACCTGGACTGCCTGTTTGTTCACCTGCCTATTTTTTGCATCGGGGGTTTGGGGGGAGTGATGCTGGCTTTGTTTATAAATGGCATGTCCAAAATCCAAGTCTGATTCTTATGCTCTGGGCATGCTTTCAGCAGCAACCTGGGAGTTCAGGGAAATAAGGAAGTGTATACACAAACTTTGATGCCCAGGAAAAGCAGAGGCCATCCAATTTCCAAGCTGATGTACCCACTGACTACCCAAAAACAAGGGAACTGATAGCTTTTGGTGTGTGAATAGTTTGATCACTGACCAATTTTATACCTCGCGGATCTCATGAATTACATCCTTTATAGGTATATTTTATAGGTATCCTTTATTTGTGCAGATGAACTGTGTGATGACTGAGAATGTATTCTGTTATGTTGGCCACTTTGGCTAGATCCTGGGCCATGCATGACATGCATGTGACTAGCTGCAACTGGATGAATATTCAGGAAGGATACAAAATTCTCGAGCGCTGTGAAGCAGTTGAGAACAATATAGTCTTCGGAAGACCATGCAATATTGTGACTGTAAAGTTTCACACTTCATGACTTCTTCGACCTGCTCTTCTTTTGGCTTGCTTGAGGGATTATATTATGAAATTGGTTTAGAATAGCTTTAGCTTAAAATAAACTGGTGTCAAAAGCAGGTTCTAGGCTTTATAAGATTTTGGAGGTCATGTGTGACTCCACCTAGTATGGCATGGTGAAAAGAAATTTGGGTGTGATTGGCACTTTATTTCCTCAGAACTAATCCACATTGTTAACTTCCTATATTGAGAAGGATTGTAGGATTGATGGGAAAGTAGTGACTCAGATGAAGCAGGAAAGGTTTATTTAGTGTTGTAATAGGTTAACCCTTAAAACATCAAGCAGCCTAGCAGAAAAGCAAATTTGTAGACTTCACCTCATCCTCACACCCATAATTCATCACTTACACACACTAGCAGATATTCAACCATGACAGCCACATCACCCAAACATACTGCAGGACACTCACTGACACACTTCCCTCTTTGTTGCAGGAAAAGGTGGTGCATGACAGGAGTGAAGAACTGGAGGAGAACAAGCACACCTTTATATATTAACCTCCATGAGGAGCCAATGCTGGCCATGATGGGAAGGGGCATTGCTGAGGCTGTGGCCAGCACTGGGGCTGCAGGGATCAGTGAAGAGGGTATCTGCATACCTAATGTGCCTTCTCGCATCCCACTTTTTCCTCATTCCATAATCTCCTCCTGATTCGCAAGCTGCGAGTCTCCTCTCCCTCATCACGACCCAACCCTTGACTCTTTTTCATTTCAGATACACAAGAACTGGAACCTTCTCAGTCAGTCAGAGGAAGAAGACAGTGAAGGTGAAGAGACACTGTCACTCAACCTTATCAGCCACCACATTAGAGACTTGACACTGCATGTATTTTAGAGGCTAAGATAGAGGAGGGATCCGCACATGGTGAGACATCGGGTGCAGGTGCGCAGGATCCAGGGTGGGGGCAAAGGATGGCACAGGTGCCAGCTCGCCGGAGGGAGAAGTCACACACTATTTCTGCTGCAGAGGACTCAGATGAGAAATTTGGTGGGGCAGGCTACAGAAGACGGCTGATGGGCGAACATAACCAAATGCTTAGTGCACTCGAAATCCTTCCAGGAAGTCTGTGGTCTATATTATGGAGCATGGAGCTCCAATTTGGCACAGGTCTTTGCCAATTCTTTGAACCAATCATTTCTAACATGGAATGGTGGTCACGTCCATCAGAACACTTGTGGAAACCACTGAGATGCAGCGTCTGGCCAATGTCACAGCTCACTTTGAAGTGCAAATGGCTTCTATTAAAGGTCTAAGTGCTCTAATGGAAGCTTAGACTGCTGCTTTGCAAGCTCAAACTGCTGTCATTGCGTCTCTGGATACTACTGTTCAAAGGGGCTTCCAGGATATCACAACAGTCCATCAATCTGTTCTCCAGCAGATCAGGAGGATTGTTGAAGCACTGGGTCAGTGGCAGTGCCTCCATGGAACACAAAGCTGTCTTTTCTCAATATGACTGCATTCCTGCTTCCACTCTGCCAGTGTCCTTGCTGGTGGCTGTCAGTCACCCAGCCCAGACTGCTGCAGCCCGGGCTGAGATGGTGTAGTCTGAAGCCGGGCCCAGAGCTGCTCGTGTCACCCTCCAAGGCTGTCTGTAGTTTCCTCAATTGAAGGTCTGCAGCCTTCGCCCAACCATGCTACAGCCACTGGGGAGGCACCTCGGGATAGGGATTGGCAAAGCACAGGCAATAGTCAATAAGGAAATGCATGAGGATGATCAGTTTATTTTTTTTTCATTATGTAATGATTTGAATTTATAAAATTGGAAAAGAATGTGCATTTTCTGGCAGTTTTTATTTTTGTGTTGTTGGAAAGCAGACAATGTAATGGTCAGTGAAAGAAGAAAGGCAAAACGAGTGTGGGATTGTTGAATTGGGACATGTGGTTGAGGTTACTGTATTGCTCATGAATGATTTGATCACCTCGAATTGGGCGCACAGGGGCTGCATACATTGTAGCCTCCTTTCCTCTTCCAATTCATCCACTTCCTGTTGCATTTCCTCCATCACCTCCAAATCATCCACTTCCTCCTTCTCCTCTTCCTCATGCTCCTTTTTTTATTCTTTCACAGGATATGGGCATCGCTGGCACAGCCAGCATTTGTTGCCCATCCCTAATTGCCCTTGAGAAGGTCATGGTGAGCTGCCTTCTTGAACTGCTGCAGTCTATCTGGTGCGGGTACACCCACACTGCTGTTAGGAAGGAAGTTCCAAGATTTTGATACAGCGACAGTGAAGGAACGGCGATATATTTCCAAGTCAGGATGGTGTGTGGCTTGGAGGGAACTTGCAGGTGGTGGCGTTCTCATGCATCTGCTGTCCTTGTCCTTCTAGATGGAAGAGGTCGCTGGATTGGAAGTTGCTGTTGAAGGAGGCATCTTGTAGATGGTACAGACTGCTGCTACTGTTGTGTTGGTGGTGGAGGGAGTGAATGTTTAAGATAGTGCATGGGGTGACAATCAAGCGGGCTGCTTTTTCCTGAATGGTGTTGAGCTTCCTGAGTGTTGTCGGAGTTGTACTCGCCAAGGCAAGTGGAGAGAATTCCATCACACTCCTGACTTGTGCCTTGTAGGTGGTGGACAGGTTTTGGGTAGTCGGGAGGTGGGTTACTCGCCACAGAATTCCCAGTCTCTGACCTGCTCTTGTAGCCACAGTATTTATATGGCGCGTCCAGTTCAGTTTCTGGTCAATGGTAATCCCCAGGATGTTGATAGTGGAGGATTCAGCGATGGAAATGCCATTAAATGTCAAGGGCAAATGGTTAGATTCTCTTTTTTATTAGAGATGGTCATTGCCTGCCACTTGTGTGGTGCAATGTTACTTGCCACTTATCAGTCCAAGTCTGAATGTTGTCAGGTCTTACTGTATATGGACACGGACTGCTTCAGTAGCTGAGGAGTTGCGAATGGTACTGAACATCATACAATCATCAACGAACATCCCCACTTCTGACCTTATGATGGAGGGAAGATCTTTGAAGCAGTTGAAGATGTTTGGGTCTGGAACACTACCTTGATGAACTCGTGCAGCAATTTCCTGGAGCTGAGATGATTAGCCTCCTCATAACCACGACCATCTTCCTTTGTGCTATGTATGTCTCCAACCAATGGAGTTTTCCCCTTGATGCCCATCGACTCCAATTTTGCTAGGGCTCCTTGATGGTCAAATGCTGCCTTGACTTCAAGGGCAATCACTCTCACCTCACCTCTTACTTCAGCTCTTTGGTCCATGTTTGGACCAAGGCTGTAATGAGGTCAGGAGTCAAGTGGCCCTGGCGGAATGCAAACTGAGCATTGGTGAACAGTTATTACTTTAAGTGGTGCTCGATAACACTGTCTGATGCCTTCTATCACTTTACTGATTGAGACGAGACTGATGAGGCGGTAATTGGCTGGATTGGATTTGTCCTGCTTTTTATGCTGAGGACATACCTGGGCAATTTTAAACATTGTCGGATCAATGCCAGTATTGTAGCTATACTGGAACAGTTTGGCTAGGGGCGCAGCTAGTCCTGCAGCACAGGTCTTCAATACTACAGCTGGGATGTTGTCATGGCCCATAGCCATTGCAGTATCCAGTGCCTTCAGCCATTTCTCTATCACATGGAGTGAATCAGATTGATTGAAGACTGGAATCTGTGATGCTTCGGATGCGAGATGGACCATTAACTCTGCACTTTTGGCTGAAGACTGAGGCGAATGCTTCAGCCTTTTCTTTTGCACTGATGTGCTGGGCTCCCCCATCATTGAGGTTGGGAATATTTGTGGAGACTCCTCCTCCTTCTGTTAGTTGTTTAATTGTCTACCAGCATTCACAACTGGATGTGGCAGGACTGCAGAGCTTTGATCTGATGCATTGGTTATGGGATTGCTTAGCTCTGTTTATTGCATGCTGCTTCCGCTGTTCAGCATGCAAGTAGTCTTGTGTTGTAGCTTCACTGGGTTGACTCCTGGCATGCCCTCCTGCACTCTTCATTGAACTAGAGTTGGTCCCCTGGCTTGATGGTAATGGCAGAATGGGGGATATGCCGGTCCATGAGGTTACAGATTGTGTTTGAATACAATTCTGCTGCTGCTGATGGCCCACAGCACCTCATGGATGCCCAGTTTTAAGCTGCCAGATCTGTTCTGAATCTACATTATTTAGCACGGTGGTAGTGGCACAGAACACAACGGAATGTATCCCCAGTGTGAAGATAGGACACCGTTTTCACAAGGATTGTGCAGTTGTCACTCATGTCACAGACAGATGCATCTGCAACAGGTAGATTGAGGACAAAGGCCGGTAGGTTTTTCCCTTGTTTTGGTTCCCTCACCACATGCCCCAGGCCCAGTCTGACAGATATATCCTTCAGGACATGGTCAGTAATGGTGCTACTTAGCCACTCTTGGTGATGGACATTGAAATCCACACCCAGATTACATTCTGTGCTCTTGCCATCCTCAGTGCTTCTTCCAAATGGTGTTCAACATGAAGAGTACTGATTCATCAACTGAGAGAGGGCAGTAGGTGGTAAGCAGCAGGTGGTTTCCTTGCCCATGTTTCACCTGATGCCAGGAGACGTCATGGGGTCCACAGTCAGTGTTGAGGACTGCCAGGGCAACTCCCTCCTGACTGTACCACTGTGCTGCCACTTCTGGTGGGTCTGTCCTGCCAGTGGGACAAGCCATATCCAGGAATGGTGATGGTGATGTCTGGGACATTGGATATAAGGTATATTTCCATGAGTATGACTGTCAGGCTGTTGCTTGACTAGTCTGTGGGAGAGCTCTCCCAACTTTGGCACAAGCTCCCAGACATTAGTCGGAAAGACTTTGCAAGGTCAACAGGGCAGGATTTGCCATTGTCATTTCTGGTGCCTAGGTTGATGCCAGGTGTTCCGCCCAGTTTTATTCCTTTTCAACTTTTGTGTAGCGGATTTGTGCAACTGAGTGGTTTGCTAGACCATTTCAGAGGGCAGGTAAGAGTCAACCACATTGCTGTGGGTCTGGAGTCGCATATAGGCCAGGTCAGGTAAGGACAGCAGATTTCCTTCCCTAGTTTCAGTGCTGTATCTCTAAACTAAACTAAACTAAAGGACATTAGTGAACCAGATGGGTTTTTAGAACAATCAATAGTAGTTTCATGGTCAACATTGCTGACTAGTTTTCAATTCCAGATTTTCATTATTTAATAAACTCCACCAGCTGCTATCTAGCTGCTATAGTGGGATATAAACCCATGTTCCCAGAGTCTGGATTACTAGTCCAGTGACATTACCACTACACCACAATCTCCACGACTCCTCAGCTTCTCACCTGATAGATAGTGGCAAGGACTGTTCTCTTATAATAGCCAGGTTATGCAAATCTTAATTCCTGCTCACCTGAGTACTGCAGGGCTTCTCCAGAGTACTTCAGGCAGTGGAAGCATTGCATGTGGCACCGATGCTGTGCTCTAATGTTCCACATGGTCGGATGACTCTCATTGTAGACCAGTTGTTCATATGTGTGTGGGTTCTGGATATCAGCTATGACATGAGTGGATAACTTGTGTCACCCCATAGCCAGCCTTTGACTTGGTGTGGTTGGTCAAATACAGGTGGCACAGAGAACTGCCACAGAATGAAGGAATCTTGATTACTGCCTGGATAATGGGCATTCACCTGTATGATGTGCTGCCTGTGGTCACATACCAGCTCTATATTGAGGGAATGAAATTCCTTTTGGTTCATGAAAATGGCTGAGTTCATATGAAATGCTTGCATGCAGTTAATAGCACCCTGTGGTATGGGGAAGCCTGCAGTCCATGCAGATCCTTGTGCTCACTCAGCAATCTTGTCTCTGGCAATGAGACTCAAATGTTTCTCCTCCTCATTGAGACCCTCAGTGGCATTGGTTTGGCAAACTGAGCGATTTTACTTGCATCTCCAGCAGCAGCCCAGCAGGAGGCAAACGCATAAAGGTTACTTTGACAGCCACAGGTAATACTGTTCTTGCCCTGCGTTGAGGCGGCAGTTGTGGCTGCTGCATTTGGCAGATTTCAGTCACAACCTTTTTTTCTTATGTAAAGACGTCCTGCACTGGTCCGTTCCGAAGCGGAGGTAAGAAAATTACCCCCTTAAGACTTTTGGCAAATATGGCCTCTTGCTGAGAGTCCTTTTTATTTATTCACCCTGTCCCCAACTTCCCTCTTCGAGCAACTTGTCTTGCTCTGCTTGGCCTCACTTCACAGAGGAAGCCCTTCCACCCCACCCATGTCTGGAAGCAACTTATTTCAGCACAAGTTTTTAAATGAATAGAAAAGCACTTAAGCACCATTCCCTGTAGACTGTTCAACTTTAGTCAAATTTAGGAAAGCTGTGAAAACCCATAAAATTTCACCAGCAGCCAGAAGAAATAACCACGCAATTAACCTGTAAGAAGCCCATGATCTATTTTAATAGCACTGGTGCGGAGTCCTTCACTTCATTTAACAGTGTGTTCAGCTGTGCAAGGTTAGGATAGGGTGTTGGCTGGAGTGTGCAGTTGGAAAATGGCAGCACAGGCATTAAATCAGCATTGCATATTGATTCACTGCACGATTTGCCTGCTCTGCATGCTGCTGACAGTCATCAGGTGGCGAGCGCACCAATTCCTTTGGCAAGATAGCATCTAGTGCAATTCCTGTTGAAGTGAAAACACACATCCCGGACCCCATTTTAGAGAATTAGTTAGCTGCATAGCGTCTTTTTTTTTTAAAAAGGCACTAAACTGCTTAATTTATGCCTCAATATTTTCTAATGGGTAACATTTTTACTTGACGTTTTGTTTAGCCATAGACAGGAGGTACTATGAACAGAAAACATTTTCCTCGGAATTCCTTTTCTCCAAGTTAAAATTTCCCTCCATTTCAACTACACTTATCCTTGCAGCAACTGCTCCATCAAACTTTAGGATCCATGAAACAATTAGAAACTTATTCTGCTCATTTATTGGAATGCCCTAGTGCTTGAAAATGTTGCAAGTTGACCGTATGTTGGATTGTCAGTTCCCTCTTCCTCTACTTCAGTATAAAACAGATACGGAGTTAAAAAAAAATCTTATCAATGTACTACCCTTACGGAAACAGTATTTACACTCTTCATAGAACTCTTCATGTGTCCATTCTTGTGGCTCCACAGATCCCAATTTGCAGGACAGCAGCTGGTAAAACTAGAAGCAGAATTACAAGTGGAAGTTAAGTTTAAATATAAGAAGCTCAAATTTACTGTAGCTAATACTTGCAAACCAGTTTATGAGAATTGCTTCAAATTATTTCATCAAAACCTGGTGGAGGTTGTGGGTTCAAGCACCACTCCAGGACTCGTGCATGTAATTTAAATTGACACTTCAGTGCACGGTACTCAGGGAACGCTGCATTGTTGGAAATGCTGTTTCTCAGTTTAGGTATTGAAACTTTGTCTGTTTAGATAAATGTAAAATATGCCATGGCAGCTTTCAAAGAGTCATCTAGATGTTTTTGCCACTTATTCTTCCCATAATCTGCCCAGCATTCTTCCATGTGTCAGAACAAATAGATTAAATTGAAAGGTCATTTTGTTTGACTTGTTATTTGAATCAGCTGATGTGTTTGCCTACATAACAATAGTGACCATGTTTCAGAAGTAATTAATTAACTGTGAAGCACTTTGGGACAAATTAAGGACTTTATAAGTGCATGTTTGCTCATTCATTCTTTATCAGTTTCTAATCTGACTTTAGTTCAGTAACAGATTTGTTATTTCTGATATATTTGAGTCTGAAATTGAATTTGATGGCTCAGGAGAACTTCATGTTTACCTGTTTTACAGTGTGACTGTACTAAATCTGTTATGTATCAGTTGTTATCATGCCATGCTGTAAGAGATTTCCTGAAATGTGTGTATAGATGGAACACGTATATTAAGCTATTATTCTTTATAATTTCCAACCAGATTATGCTCAAAAGAACAGGGATATCGGCTTTAGTTGCTTAATTCACCATTATAATGCATTATTACTTATCTTTTTCAATATAAACTAAAATTACATTCTTGGGCAAGAATTATTATCTGTTGTAAACCATAGACCGAGAATTGCTTGGAAGATTTAAGTAGAACAATTTATTCTTAAACAAAAACAGGAAATACTGGAAATACTCAGAAGGTCAAGCAGCAGCTGTGGCGAGAAAAGCAGAGTTAACGTTCCAGGTCAATGACCTCTCATCAGAACTGGCAACGGTTAGAAATGTAATGGGGTTTGAACAATTTATTCTTACTTTGGTATTTCTGTTCCTGTTGAGTGCCCATTTTTTATTGTTAATGGATTCAGTAGAGGGAGTAATGGATCTAACCATTGGAGGGCCAACTAATTTCATGGTTTATGCTTTCCTAGGAAAAACTGGCAAAGTCCTGTTTGTAGAAATGATCGGCAGTTTACATTGAGAAATAATGACCTCCTAAGAAAACAGGAACGATGAAGGTGGGGTGGGGGAGCTTTAATAATATGTCTATTACACAAAAATAATGGGGCGACAAGTCATCTGGTTATTGTCAGTAGTGACCTAAAAAATATGTTGTGAAGATTTCTCCTGCTTAGTGTTTCTCATTAAATCCTAAACATGTTCTTTTAAGACATGTTCATTACTTCATTATAAATGCTAAACAGAGAAAATGTTCACATATATTTACGACGATACTTAGTGATTTTTTATTATTTGTGCTTGCATGGTATCATAAATTTTAATGAACATTACTAAAAGCAAATATTATGGTTTTTTAACATGAAAAATTGCTTAACATTATATTAATGGAGTAGAACGAGGGAGAAAGATTATAAATCTACATTAGGGATAAAGCACTAATCTGAGACAGAAATCTAAACTACCATGAATTTTGCTGGTTTGCGTTGGCCTAATTTTAGGTTGGAACTTCTTATGAAATGGTGGAATTGTCTATTCAACAAGAAATCTGAACCTAAATTGACAAGGCACTTGGAGATAATCCAGATTTTCATTTGTGCTGTTGATTATTCTAGCCATTTTAGTGGTTTGGGTTTGGCTTACTTCAGTGAAATGTGGGCATTTTGGGTCAATTTGAACCAACTATGCAAACATGACTGGTTTGCTGTGGTTGCTTTTCAAGGACTGTATTTTCTTTGGGAGATACAGAAACATATATCCCTAGACCTCTCTTTCTTCTTTTGTGTTTTCCTGTCTTTTTTTTTTGTTTTACTTTTGTTCATTTTCTTCAAAGCTCAGTGGGGCTTATGTTCAGACTTACACATGTTTGCTTTGGGTATGTTGATAATCTTCTGCTTTTCTACTCATAACATTAAATGAAAAAAAAAAGGAACCTTGACTTTTTTGGATCCTAGCCTACCAAGTCTGTTTTCCTTAATAAATCTCATTCCCCATCTGTACTTAATATTACAAATTTGAACTATGGTGCTTGACTTTAAAAAAAAAACCTTGCAAGCAGTGAACACTCAGTGCCTGATAAATCAACGGCTTGACAATAGTCTATTTGCCATCCACAAATGGTATGTACCATATCCTTAGATAATCCACAGTTTTCAATAAAGCAGGATATTTAACTTTTATACTTCACTCAGCACTTTCAGTATAAATATGCTTAAAGCCTTATTTTAAATGTCTTCTTTGTCCATATGACTGTTATTGTTTAATTGCACACTTTTTGTTTTAAATGTTGGTATTTTTGGATGTGCATGCATTCGTAGATTGTCTTTTGAAGAATCATTACAAGCTTATGTTTGCATGTAAAAGTTGTGTGAAATATCTTAGTTGTATATCTAATTAGTTAATCAATCCATGCCTCATTTAGTATTTTGAAATTTAATTTGCTGGTCCTTTTCAAAAGCCGTGAACAAAATTCCTTGCATAATATAATTTTGGTGAGTTGCAATCATGTTTTTGAATCTAACCCATGTAGTATTTTATTAGTGTGATGTCTACATCGTTTGGTTTAACCTGTTTGTAATCGTTTCAATCTGCTCTGAGAATTTTACTCTAAGGTATCAATATTGTATTGATTAGCATCAAACAGCTGTTTCTGACACAAAAGAGCAATGAAAATATGCATCTGGAAATAAATCCTTTCAGTTTCCATCAGCTCAAATTTAGTTTTAATATCTTATGTTCTCAATGGCATTTTTATATCTACATTCTGGTCTATATGTAAAAACAATGAAGTTTATTTAAAAAAACAGGGACTAGGTCCACTGGCTCCTTCAACCCAGCAAATAAACTTCAAGATTCTTCCCTTGATTACTATCCATTTGCCCCTTTTTATTAATGTCTATTTTTCCCTTCATTTGCTAACTACTTGCCCCATTCAATGCCATTCATTCCCATTCTTGCTAAGTCTTGTTTCTACTGCTGTCTCTGTGCTACTGCGAATGCTGAGACAGAAATTATGTTTCTGTTTAATGTAGGTAGGATCTCCTGTCCACGATATGCTCTGCACATAATATACATAAACCTGGCAACCACCGTCCTAGTGTTAACAGTAGCACAAGGAGGAGCAAATGGTCTGGTATCTTAGCAGTCGGACTTGTGTAACAGTGGGTTGCATGATTTGTGCTCATTTTACATCAACACATGTTTTGTGTCTGAGATATTTCTAATGTGAAAAGCACTATGTAAATGGCTATTGATTTTAATGCTGAAGATGCACACAATATCTGTCCAGCAGTAACCAGACCAGCATCAATTCAAATAGTGTTTACCCCATTTTCTTCTGATAGAAAAAAGATTGTGCCAAATGTTGACGTGACTCCAGCCCAAGATGTACTCTGGCCGTGCTTGTTAATGGACCCAAAAGTTTTGCAAAGACTTGCTTTTTGAATATTATGTAATGACCGTGACAATTTTGTTAGACAGGATTGTAATTATGCACACAAACAAATCTTATTTTGCATGCATTTCCCACTCTAGAACAGTCAACCAAAACAATAGTTGTGATTCCATAGTAAATCTAGGAGTTCATAGCACCTAGATCGCTACGAATGAGGCCCGACGCTGGCAGGGCCCGGCCCGATCTGAATGGAGGCAGAGAGGCCTCATGGTGGCACCCCCCAACTATCCCCCCCCACCCCCGCTGCTCGGCGATGGGACCAAGATTTCCATATGTAAATAAATTAACTTACCTGAATTAATGAAGGTCTTGTCACCTCCTTATTTGCCGCACCGACCTTCATTCTGGCGGCTCGCAATGCTGCAGCTTCAAGTCCCTGTCTGGAAAAACGTGACACGACTCCTGTGGGGAGGGGGGCGGAGGTACTTTTCTCAGTGCGGGATGGGGGGAGCGGGGTCAGACTCTTCGGATTGGTTGGGTGGGGTGATGGGAAGGGATAAAGGACAAAGGTTCTGAACTTTGGTGGGGGGGAAGGTCATATATTCATGGTAGATATTCAGGGGAGGAGGGCAAGAATAATGTGTAATGCTCTTGGGGAGGGTGTGGAAAAGGGGCTGGTGGAAAGATTTTAAAAATTATTTACAATAATTTGTATAGCACTTTACCTTTTAAAAATTTAAATTGTCAGAGAGGACTCTAAGCCCTTTCAAAATGGCGCCTGCGCATTGGCACCAGACACCATTGCTGGGGGCGGCCTGCCCACCCCGTCCACATCATTGGGGGGTGGTGGGGGGGGGGGGCGGGGAGAGGCAGCCACCCCGGCCATGCTAATGAGCCGCTGCATTTGGAACCGCGGTGACTCCGCGACGTGCACCTCGTGTGCGGGCCGCCATGTTTTTCGCCCACCGCCTATTTCAGTGGCGGGCTTTCAAAATGCAGCCCAGAAGTCTATTTGATTTCATGGGTGGAATTTTATGCTGTTCCCCCGTGGTGGGTTTGGAGGCGAGGAGAGCCTAAAATCGGGTGGGATGGTGGCAGTGAGGGGGACCCTGACACCTTCCTGACTCTGCTGAAATTTAGTCAGGGGCAGGAAGGCCTGTGAACAGCCAGCAATTGAGGCCCTTAACTGGGTAACTCCTGCCACAGCCACAATTACCATGCAGCGGGTGGCCCTATCACCACACGTGAAGCACGACACGCAAAACCTAAATGAGGGACCCGGCATTGGGAAGGGGGGTGCCCGCTGAGGGCCACCCTCCCGTCCTTGCTGCCGACTTCCTCTTCCTGCACTCACCCGTGACCCCCACTCCACGAGACCACTCCTGCCCTGACCTACCTTAAGCCTGGTTCCAGCGCCGCTCCTTGGTGTCTGGTCACTGCAGCTACAGCAGCAACCACTGCCTCTGTGGTGGCGCTGCAGCTGCTGGCCTCTATTTAGGCAGCGGCTCACCAAGGTCGGAACTTCTGGTAACGGGGTCATAACTCCTATGGAAGGCCCGCCACTGTCCAGTTAACTGTCTGTCACAAAATTTGGCGGGCCTTCTGGAAAAGGGGCGACGCAAAGATCTCACCAGCCGTTTCCCTAACATTGAGCCCATTGCTGCCAGCACAAAATTCCCCCCCCCCATGTGTTTTTATGAAAGTAAATTTCAAAGCAATATACTTTTGTGTGAAATACCGTGTATGCAATAGTTACTTTTCAAACTCTGTGAATAGCTTCTCTAGTTGCAGTGTCTATCTGTATATGTAAATTAAACTTAATTGCTACAAATGTGGATCTTTTCGATGTTGAATGAGATCATTCTTGGTTGCTTGTGTTTTTTTTAAAAGCTAATTTTCCTTTCAATTGCTGCAGCTGTGAGTCAGAGAACATTTAAGCACAGTGCTTATGCTTGGTTAAAAGCCAGATAGCATTAATCATTTCTTGCCTGCACTGAGACACTCCCCACACCCTATAAACGCATGAGAAGAAAAGCTGTTGTGATGTATGTTTCCGTTTAGTTTTAATGCTCTGTAAGCACAATGGCACTCTTGAACCAGTTTTTCTTACTGTTATAACTATGTTCATTCTAGAGAGCACAGCCCCTTTATAGTAAAAGCTATTTAAACTGTCCTGTATCTGGGGTTTCCAAAATTTGTATTTTTTTGGTGCCCTGTCAGCATTGTAGAAAAATAGAGCGTTTCTTTCCCAAAATGTCTCTATAATGTGTGTTTCTTTAAATAAAACCAGGTGTTTTATGTTTCAGACAATTTACATTGGCTCAATTCCGGTGAAGGTTTTATTGGTTTCCTGTGACAGGAAGGAGGACAATTTAAAAGTCAAACAAAAGAACAAAAAATAGAAGTTAACAAAAATAGAAATGGGAAGGGTACTATAACACCTGATAAGTAGAGGATACAAGAAACCAAGTGTAAGCCCAGAACAATTACACCACTAAGTCATGCTGACCTATTGTACTAAATGTATTGTCATGAGATGTTTTGTTTCCAAATCATTCTATGAATCACAGTTTTTGAATGCATTTCTTTGGTACAAAATATTTAGTATTGAATTTCGTGGTGAAATCACCCTGCATTGACTTAGTAGTCTCATTGGCCTGGTTGGTTCTGGTGAACAGAGTGAATAGTTCTGTGGATGTCCTAGCCAGTGTTCTTTGCTCAACTGTTGCCACCAGGAAGAGAT
The DNA here is from genome assembly GCF_036365525.1 of Heterodontus francisci. Taxonomy (NCBI): domain Eukaryota; kingdom Metazoa; phylum Chordata; class Chondrichthyes; order Heterodontiformes; family Heterodontidae; genus Heterodontus; species Heterodontus francisci. Next base: position 41,856,060 of record NC_090395.1, on the reverse strand, counting down.
TAATGTGTTATTCCTCTGATTGGTGTTCATGCAATCTTGTGTACAAATTGGTAGCTGCATTTACCTACATAACAGTCAATGAATTTCAATATGTAAGTGTGAAATATGACGTGCTTTGAAAGATTTCTATAAAAATACTGTATTATTCCACCTGCTCTTTCTTTCTCAATTGGTACCTTTTTAGTGCTCCATTGTGGCGTGAACAGAACTCTGCCAGACATGATGGGCTGAATTTTACCAGCCTCTCAACGCCATGGGTTGCAGCGCATGGGCCGGTAAAATTCTACAGGGAGAGGCCCACCTCGACCCGTGCCATCGAGAAGGGCCCCCCGCATATTACCGGCGGCGAGGGGACCTCGCTGCGGCCCTCCCCGCTGCCTGGCAGCAGGCCCTTCATCTAAATATGCAGATTAACATTAATTAATTGCAAATAAACTTACCTGCGGGTGGCGGCCATCCCACGCCAATTGTATGGCCACCGTTCGTTCTTTGTGCGACTTCGGAACTCCGTATGGAGTTCTGAGGCGAGAACTTGTTGGGAAGGTGGGGGGAGTACTGAAATTTTCAGGGTGGGAGGGGTGGAGGAGCAGGGAAAACAATGTTTATTAGCTGTGGGGATGGTGGGAAGGGGTTGAAGGGCAAAAGGTAGGAGGTGCGGCGGGGGGGGGGGAAACTTCAGGCAATGAATTGAACATTGAGGGGGGGGGTTGGGGAAGGGCCTCCATATCATTTTTATTTGTTAATTAGAAATAAAGCGTTCTATACCTTTAAAAAATTAAAATTCCTTCTAAGGGCTTAGAGCCCTTTAAAAATGGCACCGGCGCCTGTGTGATGGCACCGGATGCCGTTGCCTGGGATGCTTCGGCCACCCCCCTACGTCATTGGGGGCGGCCGCTCTGCACCCTCTATTTAAATCAGCCCCCATGCATAATATCGCGGGGGCTCGGGGAGGGCGCATCCATGCAGCTCGATGCTGCTGCATGGGCCTCATCCAAATTTCAGAAATCTGTCGTCTTTAAATTGCATACAGTCTGCTATTCTGTAGAGAACTGCTTGCAAGCCATGCATTTGCCAAGTGCATTGGCAAAAGTAAAGGCCTAGCTTCATTCTCGTAAGTTGTGTCTGCAGCCAGTCTATTGAAAAACAGTGGGGTGAAATTTCTCTTGAGCGATGGTGAAACATGGACAATAGTGAATCAGCAGCCCATTTATACACTGTCCATTTTTTTTTTAGCTTCAATGGGACAGACAATAGGCAGAGTGTAAATCGGGTTTCCAATTTGTAATACCAGTTTTTGGTTATGATCCAAGAAGAATTTCACCCCCAATAACTCCGGTGAATAAGTGGATTGTGTGGAATATCTCAAAATTAACTAATTTCCCATTGTGTGTTGGGTGAATTAAAATGTATTTATAATGATGCATTGTATCGTACAATAGTAAGTTAAATTCATACTATTAAGCCTAAGAAAACATTCTAATCAATCAATATAAAACAAAATCTGCATTTATTCTTGGTACAACTATTCATCAGAGTAAACCAAATGCACTTGCATTATTTTGCAACATTTCAAAATGTATTTTGGTATTGGATAACCTTTAAAATGGCAAAACCTATCACATATGTTAAATGATGAAAAGGAACCTACAATAAAAGAAAGTAAACTGTAGATGTGATGATATATAGATCTGATAGGATCATATTCCTCTGAAATCCGAACACGGATTGCCAAAAAAAGCCAATCATCACTTCAGATTCTTGGTGCATTTAGGACCAGTTCTGAGGCGGGAGGCACCCACTCAAAAGAGACGGGTTGCACCTCAACAGGACCGGAACCAATATCCTCGCGGGGAGGTTCACTTGTGTGGTTGGGAAGGGTATTAGCTAAATTGGCAGGGGGATGGGCATCAGCATATAGAAGTAGAAAAGAGGAATAAGATGCATAAAGGAGTGAGAGTTTTGGATAGTACTAGAGACGGAAAAAGTACCATATTAGGTAGGACCAGACTAAGAAGGACTACAAGGAATGCAAAGACAGGTTTAGAATGCATGTATGTGAATGCACAAAGTATGGTAAATAAGGATGGTGAGCTGCAAACACAAATAGCCATGTAGGAATATGATGTCATGTCAATAATGAAAATGTGGCTTAAAAATTGTGAGGACTAGGTACTTAATATTGAAGGATACAAAGTGTTCAGAAAAGATAGGGAAGGAAAAATGCAAGGCGGGGTGGTAGTACTGATTAGGGAAGACATTATAGTGTTGGAAAAAGAGAAGGCACTTGAGCGGGGGGTGGGGGAAGAAAGCACAGAATCCATTTGATTAGAGTTGAGAAGCAAGATAGGTATGACCACACTTCTCGGGGTATTCTATAGGCCTTCAAATAGTGTGCGAGAGAGATAGAGGAGCAAATCTGCAGATAAATCAGATATGCAAGAACTAGAGTGGTGATATTGGGGGACTTTAATAACACAAATGCCAATTGGATCATTTTAAATTAAAGGGTAAGGAAGGGGGAGGAATTTCTGAAATGTGTTCAGGGGAACTTCCTTGACCAGCATGCTCTTGGTCCAACTAGGAAGGAGGCATTGCTGGATCTGGTGCTGAGGAATGAGTTGGGCCAAGTGGGCCGAAGCCAGAATTTTTCGTGAAGCACAGAGGTCATGCCGCTGGGACCAGAAGTGGGAGCCGACCCCATGTCGGCGGGCTGTGAGACTTTAGGGTGGCATTTTTCTGCCGGCAGCCAATTAAGAGGCTGCTGCCAGTATCACAATCCAATAGAGGACTGCGGCCTGCCCCCCAGAGCTGCTGGCTCAATCAGAGGGCAGGCAGCTCAACAGCGCCATTGCTGCAGCACAAAGGAGAGGCCACCTCAATTTTGAGGTGCCCTCGAAGACAGGTAAGCTTTTTTTGAGGAAGCTGGGGCCAGGCAGGCAGGCCCCGATGATGGGGGTGGGGGGTGGGTTATTTCAGCGGCGGTAGCATAGGCACAGAGGTGGTCATTGCCACTGGGGCCCCTCTGTGGGTCATGGAGCACCTATCAAGGAGGACCTGGCAACCAACGCGATGGCGACCCCTCACGATACTGATAAAATGCCAGCGGGAGTGGGAGGTGGTCCTTAATTGGCAATTGAGTACTGCATTTGGCTTCCCTGTGGGCAGCTGTGCCACTGAGGTGAGAGGGCTGGTAGTATGTCATGGCAGCAGGAAGACGTTGCCATAGGTCTGGGAAAATACAGCCCCAGTTGTCTTTGGGAGAACACTTGGGTAAAAGTGATCATTGTATCATAAGGTTTAGATTTAATAATGGAGATGAACAAGAAACAACCTAAAGTAGAACTTCTAAATTGGAAAATAACTAACTGCAGTGGGATTAGAGGGGTTGTAACCAGGATAAAGTAGAACCAAAGATTGACAGGAAAACCAGTAACTGAAGAGTGATCTTTTAGGAGTGATGTTTCAGCTACAGTCTCGGTACATTCCAATAAGGGTGAATGGTAGCGGAACCAAATCCAAGATTCCTTGGATGACAAGGGAGTTAGGGAATATAATGAAACAAAAAAAAAAGAGTATGTATGATGCATGTCAGGTGAATTCTTCAAGCGAGAACCAGGCCAAATTTGAATGGGGAAGTGAACAGTCAAATAAGACTGGCAAAGAGAGAATATGAGAATAGAATGGCAGTTAACACAAAAGGGAACCCAAAAATTTTCTACTGGCATGTAAATTGCAAGTGGATAATAAGAGGTAGGGTGGGTCCTACTGGGGACAAAGAGGGGGATATATGCTTAGAGGGGCAGGGCAAGGCTAGAATACTTAAACACCCATACAGAGTACTTATTACGAAGGAAGAGGATGCTGACAAAATATCAGTAGAAGCTGAGTTGCTAGAGGTAATGGATAGGGTGAAAATTGATAGGCAGGATGCATTGGAAAGACTAGCTATGGTTAGAGTGGATAAATTGCCTGGGCTGGATGCCTTGCATCCCAGGTTGCGAAAGGAAGTGGAGGCGGAGGTAGTGAAAGGGCTTGTTCAAGAAAGGGTGTAAGTACGTTTCTAGTAATTATAGGCAGATCAGTTTAACATCAGTGGTGGGTAAAATTTTAGAAGCAATCAGGAAAAAAAATTAACAGGCACTTGGAGAGGTTTAAGTTAATTAAGGAGAGCCAGCATGGGTTTACAAAAGGCAGATTGTGCTTGACTAATCTAATTGAATTTTTTGATGAAGACTGATGAAGGGAAAGCGATGGATGTTGTTGATATGGATTTTCAGAAAGTGTTTGACAAACTACTATGTAAAAGGCTGGTTAACAAAATTGAGGTTCACTGAATAGGAGGGTCAGTGTCATCTTAGATAAAAATAATTAGCTTAAGGACAAAAAACAGCAAGTCATGATAAATAGTTGTTTTTTAGACTGGAGGATGGTAGACACTGGTATTCCTCAAGGGTCAGTGCTAGGACTACTGTTCTTTTGATATATCAATAGCTTGGAGATTGGAATGCAGATATAAATTTCAAAATTTGCCAATGATAGCAAACTTTGAGGTGTGGCAGTCAATGAGCATGATACCAAATGACTGCAACAAGACATAAAGTGGCTGATGGAATGTCATACAGAGAAGTGTGAGGTAATGCATTTTAACAGATCGGATAGAGAGAGGCAATAATGACTTAATGGCCCAGTTCTGAAGAATATACAGGGACAGGGAGGCCTCACGATTCATGTGAGCCTCCACACTCCACACCTTCACACTCTTTGAAGGTGGAGGAGATATGGAGGGAGTAGTTAGCAAAGCATATGGGATCTTGGACTTCATAAATAGAAGTATTGGCCGGAATTTTACGCTGTGGCAGTGGCCTTGCCCACTGGCTGAAAAGTCAGGGGCGAGTCCGCCTCTGCTGGGCCTGGAAGCCATGGTGCAATTTTGCGTGGCCCAGGCCCTTAATTGGTCTCGGTCTAGACTTCTGTCCCTTTGTAGCAGCAAGTCCTGCCTCCAAGAGCTGCCAGCTAATCAGAGGGCTGGCAGCTCTTTAGTCCCATCAGCGTCACTGGGAGAGGTGGCCACTGCTGGGACTGCACCCAGCAAGAAGAGGACAAAGGTAAGTGGGATCGGGCCTCACCAGGTAAAATAGGCTGGGCCCCGGTGAGGGGTGTGGGAGTTGGAGAGCAGGTTGAGGGTGGGGGGTTAGTTTTAGCGGGAGCGGCCTGTGCTGCTGTGGGGGACACTCTGTGGGGCGGAGGGGGACCCCAGCCCATAAGGAGGCTGCCAGGTATGACTGGGCAGTCTCCTCAGGTTGCCTGTCCGCTGCTAGTAAAATACCAGTGATGGTGGGAGGAGGCCCTTGAGCGACAATTAATTGGCCCTTAATGCCTCAATTGGCCTTGGCGGGCAGGTTGTTTGCCACCTCCCCTGCCGCTGGTAAAATAGGGGCGAGAAGGCGATGGGCATAGCACTCTCTACCTCTCACTCGATTTTATGCCCCCTCCGCCTGCCAGCCCACTGCTAGGGGGTGGTATAATTTCAGCCATTGAGTACAAAAGCAGGGAATTTATGCTGAACCTTTATAAAGCTCTGGTTAGGCCACAATTAGAGTATTGTGTTCAGTTCTGGTCACCATACTTGGGAAGGATGTGCAGGTCCTTGAGACGGTGCAGAGGAGATTTACCAGAATATTTCCAGGGATGGGAGCTTTTATTTATTCTATTAGGTTGGAGAAGCTATGGTTGTTCTCCTTGGAACAAAGAAGATTGAGGCGAGATTTGACAGAGGTGTACAAGATTATGACAGCTTTAGATAAGGTGGACAAAGAAAAGCTGTTCCCATTAACTGATGGTACAAGGACTAGGGGAGACAGATTGAAAGTTTTGGGCCGAAGATGCAGTGGTAATGACCTGGAACTCACTGCCGATGAGGGTGGTGTAAGTGGAGACAATCAATGATGTCAAAACTAAATTGGATGGGCACTTGAAGAAAATAAACTTACAGAGCTATGGAGACAGAGCAGGGGAATGGGACTGACTGGATTTCTCTATGAGAGCAGGCATGGACTCACTGGACTGAATGGCCTCCTCCATGTAATGTCTCCATGGGCTCAAGTTTCGTGATCTGCCAGGGGTGGAAACTGAGGTGGGTGGGACCCAAAACTACAGTTTGCAGTTTGCTGACGTCGTTCCTGGTTCCGACCCTGTCCACCAGGGCGGAGGAAGCACAATTAAGGTAGTTGAGGAGCTCAGTAAGAGCTTGTTAACCAGGTGTATTGAGATTTTCACAGGGGTGCATGGGCTGCATGCTCTGTCTGGGGCAGACCAGGTGAAGGGAGGCGGATACACAGTGGGGAGCCAGTCATGGCGCCCCAGGGAATTATCTAAGACCAATTAAAAGGGTGAATAGCATCGAGGGGGACTCGGCCATTGATAAATAGATACACTTGGCACAGCACAGGTGGCGTGGAAAGTGGGCAGTGAGCACTCTGACACTGAATGGGGTTGTCACCCTCCAGGTATTGCAAGGGCAGAAGAACAAGAGGCAAGGCTGCACAGGATACATGGGGGCGGGGGCACCTGAGCACAAGGAAGGCTGCAACTGGCAATAGGGGCAACACTTTCAGATTCTGGACTCAGTGGCAATGCGAAGCAACATCTTCCACAGGAAGGGGGCCAGCGGGGAGGACCGAGGGGCAGGATGGACAAGGAGGCCATACCATCATCATGGGATCTACTGCCGAAGACTGAGCACATTGAGATGACAGAGAACCAGTGGCATAGAAGACTGTGACTCTCCAGGAAGATGGTCACAGACATCTGTACTGTCATTGCCGAAGACCTCACACCACTACTCGCCATGACATGCCAACAGCCATCAAAGTCGTTGTGACCTTGAACACCTTCACTTCTGGCTCCTTCCAAGGATTAGCTGCGGACCTCGATGGCATTTCACAAATGGCTGCATATCTCTGCATTTTTCAGGTCACTGATGTCCTCTTTGCCAGGACTGGACAATACATTCAGTTCATGACCAATGAGGCCTTGCAGGCTCAGACGGCGTTGGATTTTGCCGCATTGGATTCCCCCAGGCGCAGGGCATCAGCAATTGCATCCATGTGGCCATCAAGGCACCCAGTGACTGCCCAGTCAGATTCTTCAACAGGCATGGTTTCTACTCCCTCAACGTTCAGCTGGTCTGTGGCCACAACAAGACCTTCCTCCGTGTTTGCGCTTGCTTTCCTGGCAGCTGCCATGTCTTCTTCATCTGCCAGCAGGTCAGGCTGCTGCCACGCTTCACTCCACCCTCTTAGTGTCCGTGAATGGATCATGGGGGTACAAGGGATTGCCCTTGAAGAAATGGCTACTCACCCCTGTGAGAGCCTCAGATGGCGTCACAGAGGTGTTACAACCAAAATCATCTGTCCACTAGGATTACCATTTGAGCAGGTCATCAGACTTCTGAAAATGTGATTCGGGTGGTATTCTGCAATACACTCCTGCAAGGGTCTCTGTCATTGTGGTGGTCTGCTGCGCTCTCCACAACATGGCCCTCCAGAGAAGCGCGAATGTTGAGGATGGTGAGGCCCTGGAAGGAGACAGCTCATTTTGATGAAGAGGTGAGAGAGGAGGTGGAAAGGAAGGGGGAGGATGCAGAACACAGAGGTGCTCCAACTGCATGTGGAGGTGGCTGGGCAATGAGCAGGGTTTTGTCTGGATGCCATGAATGTCAGGGATCAACTTATCTAGGAACATTTCAGCTGAGCTCCTCTGATCCAGGATGAAGGGAATGACATGCAAGTCACTGAGATATGTGTGCTAACACATCCATTAAAGACACAGTCTTGAACATCTAAACTCTTACTGCCAATGAAGGAAGCACATATGTTCAGAGGCTTTGCCATCACTGTTGAGGTGCCCTGGATCTCTTTCACCACCTCATACCTCTTTTCTTGTCCTGTCATCAATAAAAGGAGTCTGAAATGTGTGGTTTAAAATATCATTATGAACAAAAAGGAAAGCAGTGCAGAAATACAGTAAGGAGATACCCTAGTAACCTGCTCAGTGCTTCGCGCAACGTGATCAGCCACTTCTATGTGGTGCTCTCCCCCCCCCCCCACCCCCCCCGAGGCCTCAGAGGAGATGGAGGCAGCCTGCTCACTTGTCTTGGCATGCAGCTGTGATGCACGTGGTGGTCGTTCTCTTCGTGGAGGTGCCCGTGGGGGCATCTCCAAGAAATAGCGTCACCTGCATCATTCCTGGGACAGCCTCCATCACCTGTCCCTGCAGCACAGTGGCTCTCACTGTCAGAGGGGCCAAGGAGACAGAGGACGATGAGAAACCCCATAAAGGGTGGCATCCTCAGCCCTTGGTGGGCACTCTGGATGGCTGAAGGGGAGTACTAGCTGGGGCATGACTGACATCCCCTCTAAACATCTCTGTGCTATCAGCGCCACTGATCAGTCCAGGCTAGATATTGTGGCATACATCTTGTGAATGTCAGTGCGCAGTTCCTGCAGTCACTCCAAGTGCTGCTTCATATGGCTCTCCATGAGGTTGGCCACTCTCTCAATGGAGGAACTTATTCGCTCAAAGCCCTGAGCCATCGTGATGCACATGAGCTGGATAGACTCCTCCATTCTCTGCCCATGACCCTGAATTGCTTCTGGGAACTCATACATGTGGCATCACATCCGCTGCTGGTCCAGGTAGAACCTTCGTTCCTGTGACTCCTGAGGTCCTACATCTGTGCCCAGCTGTGTCTGTCCTCACTTCTCTTAGGGGAACTGACTATAGCTGCCACTGCTTCTGGCACCACCTCCTGCACACAGTGCCAATCTCTCTAACTGCATGCGAGGACCCACCAAGGTGAGAGTATCTGTCCTGGTGGACAGTGCTTCTTCAGTTCCTTCATGGTCATCTGGGGCTGCAGATGGAGAAGTTCTCATGGGGTGGATGTGTTCACCTGTACGAGATACAAGAAGAGATTATTAGAGCTAGCCTTGGTGAGCTGCAGCCTCTGCAGTGCATAGTCTCCCCAATGCAATGCAGTGTTTGGCATGATGTCAGACAGGGCGGAATGTAATGCAGTCTCTTGAGTGTTTTGCCTTCTGTATTCACCATCTCCACAAGTTCCCATTTCACCGGGGCCAACCTTCTTCTTCATTCGCGATCCTGGCTATCTCCATGGCACGATCCTCCATTGCCATTTTAATTTGGGAGTGTGGAATCCCACTGCTTCTCTGGGCTCTTTTGTGGGCATTTTGTGCCCATTTCCTGCAAGGACAAAAGAGAGCTTGATAAGGCACAGTTGTCTTCTCTCCAGTTCTTTAGAGGGTACATGTTTTAGTGGTGGCAGGTCCTCAGCAGCACTAGAGCTAAGTAAGTGCCCTGGGTGCACAGTCATCCTGTGTTCAGGAGCAGCATGTACCCTGAGGCTCCTCAGCTGATTTGTCTGCTGGAGAGTGATTTTCCTGAGGGTTGGGGGTTGCACTCACCTTGCCAAAGCATACAAAGTCATTGAATCTCTTGCGACACCGGATCCAGGTTAGCCTTACCACCCTTCGGTTGCTGACTGTGGCTGTGATCTCGGCCCAGGTCTGTTTGGTTTGAATTGGTGGCCTCCTTCCACCACTTTCTGGGAAGAGGACCTCTCCCCTCTCCCTCACACCTCCAGCATGACCTCCAGGATGCCGTCTGAAAAATGAGGGGCTGGGCTGCCCTGCCCTTGATGCCAGGCCTCCAGCTTTCCTGTGACATCATGGGAGACAGCAATCCAAACCTGTGTCCAAACCAATTAAGGGATTGTCCCTGTGAAAATTGTGATTTAATTATGTTTCCCCCCAGGATGGGCTCAGGACTCAGTCCAGACTTATATTTCCTGCCCCTGGCAGGAAAATTCAGTTCTATGACTCTTATCACAAATGAAAACAGGAAAACAATTAATAAATAACAATTACCAATAAACCATCAAGGTAAAAACACTTACTTATGAAAGGGCCAAATGGATGGAAAATTATGTAAATGTATGCTCAAATCCCAGATTTTTTTGTACAATTAGTTCTAGATTACCGATGAGTCTTTACAGTCAATAGAGACAAGCCTAGTTGACAGGGACAAGTTATAAGAAATTAAGGGAAAGATCTGAAAGAAATAGTCGGAACAGTTTTGATGGGATTGAATAGTTCTAACTAATAAGATTGAGATTTGGTAATCATGCATCACTTGCTACGATCAGGTGAGGAAGGGTCACCGGGCTCCACTCTTGTCCTTCTCCTTGATTGGCCGCAACAGCATTTATTCCTTTTAAAACAGTGGATGTGCTTACTGCTTCAGTGAGTGTTTTACCTTTTTCCTTTGTTGTAATTGTAAAAGAACCAATCGGACAGGTTTTCTTGAGTTTAAACAAGAAAGAAGTGAGTTTATTGTACTTAAAAAAAACTAAACCCCATCTAAATAAATAATAAAGCTACACTATGCTGTTGCTCGCACATGGGAATAACACACACAAATAGAGTACGGAGTGATAAGAAATAATATGGTTTGGATTAGAGTCCAGAACAAGTAAAAACAAATAAAAAGTACAGTCTCTGGGGTCAGATAATTGCATTGTCTTCCAGCTAACGTTGTGATCTTCAAGTCTTTGGCTGGTAGAAGTACACATTGTGGCTGACCCACCTGGTTCAATGTTGTTCTTAGAAACAGAGTTGGAGGTTTCCTCCCCAGAGTCTCTGTAGCAATGGTAAACTTGGGGATTCCACAGTCGCAGACAGGTTTCAAACTTGCAATGTTTTCTGGAGAGAGAGACACACACACACAGCCCCCCTGGGGTAGTGTCTGGTTAGCACTCCAAGCTTGACTGCTTCAAAGTCTCAGGAGCCTGTCCTTTGCAAAAGACTGCTAGTTTTCCACAGATGGGGATGTGGTCACATGATTGTCCAGTGTCCTCATCTGCAGTTTAATTAGATTCAAGTCTAGGTATTTTCAGTCTCTCTCGAATCTCATTGTTTCAGTGTTCACCCCCTGGAGCTATGGCTTCACTGTTAATGTTCCAAGATAGCTTTGAATATTTTGCCATTAGAAGTGAAGGTGTTAGCTGATTCCAAATTCATGATGCCTTGTCCAGGATGCAATCTCGTTAGACATGTGTCTCCAGTTCAATGTCCTGGAATGTGAGGTATTTCAGTGCAAATTATGATGGCCATCTTGGCTACCAGCTTTTTAAAAGTTAACTGTAGGATCCAAACTCCTTTCTAAATGTTTAATTAAAAATCCTCATTTGGTGTAGCATGTTTTCTTGACACACTAAAAATCAGGCATTGTTCACCAACTCATTTTCGCTTTCATAAAACATCAGAAAATCCCCCTCCTCCCAATTTGCTTGAAGTCTGCCATTATTTCCGACAAGTATACTATTTTAAAATAAATTATTTGGTTATTATGTATTTCTGAATCTCAGATTATGTTGTACTTGATTATGAACCTCAAAATGCCATGTCTTTCAGATTTTGTATGCTACCTAAGTCACTTGCTATTACCAAGTCATGTCCACTATGCCTTTGTGGTGCAGTGCAACTATGCATTAAGTTTACCAACTCAAACTCATTGAGGAATGATTGAAAAACATTCAACTTTATGCTCAGTCAATCATTTCACATATTTTAGTGATGCCATCAGGTGCCTGCTGTCTCAGTTTCCTTTAGAAGTGGCGCCTCTGCCAAGATGAGATGTGCTTGACTCAGTCTGCAGATGTGGGTTCTGATGGGTGAGTGTAGAACATATCTTATGCAATTAGACTTTCTTCACATTCCTTTATAAGTCCTCTTTTTCAAACATGTCAAACATGAATTTTCAAAACAGGGCCGGGAACCTGACGCCCAGGTGATTTCCAGGTCCCGACCTCACGCCTCAGCGGCGTCACTAACACAACCCAATCATCAAATGTAAATGCCGCAATTGGGCAGAAGTCGAGCTCGTTGCCCTATTAGTGTCACCGAGCATCTGCAGGAGCTTCCTGCAGAGTGCAAACGGCAAAAGCAGGCAAGAGTCATGATAGGGTCTGCTGCTGCCTTACCAATGAGAGCGGGCAGCTCCCTGGAGGGCCCACAGGATAAAAAGGCGAGGCAGCGCTTCCAAAATAATAAAAAAAAAGTCCTGCGCTGGGCCCAGTGCAAGATTCCTGTGGGCCCAAAACATTTAATCTCCCACCAAAAATGCTTGCCTGCTGTGAGCCCGACAGATGTGTACGATTATGCACCATATTGGTTGGGCTTGCCGAAATTCACATTGAAAATTACCGTGTGGACCCGCCTCCCCCCCAGCCCTGGCCCTGGTCCTGTTAACGAGCTCGTCCATGAGCTAACTGGAAGCGAGCAGCTTCCCCATTTCCACCCCCGCCCCACTTCCTCACATTGAAGATTGCAGACTGTTCCGGAGGCTGCAGTTTCTGGGGACCAGCTCTGGGACTTCAAATTTCAAATTGCGTTTGCACCGGCTCCTGATTCTGCGGCCCTTTGAAAATCCGGCCCAAAGATTCCCTTTTGGAAATCCATTGAAGCAGTAATGGCGCTGGGGGAAAAGACCTTCAACAATTTGCACAAAGTCTCCAGAGAAACTGACAACCTAAACGGGACAAAAAATCATTTCACAAATGTCTGAAATCACAAGATAGTCACTAATATATCCAATTGGAAATTCAGGAGAAACCTCATTACCCAAAGAGTGGCAATAATGTATAGATGTGTCTAAGGGAAGCCACATAAGCATATGAGGGAGAAAGGGTGGAAGGATCTGCTGGAAGGGTGGGAGAAGACTCGTATGGAGCACAAATGCTGGTGTTATGTCTCCTGGTTCCCATAAGTTAGAAATAATCACACATTTAGACTTGCAAAGGCTGCAGCTCTTTGTTTATTTCCTATAGCCCGCTATGTTGCTTGGTAGGAACTGCTGTAGACTGTGTTACACATCACAGGATTGCAGTGCAACAGTAAATGTAGCCCTCCCAGAACACACTTACCCATTACAATTAGTTTCTAGCTAATTACTATATAATATATAACAGGTGGCATAGTGCAGTTGGATTGAGCAATCTGCTTCTTTGCTGTACAGCTTTATGTAGCTCAATGTAAAATACACTTGCCTTTTATATTTTTGTTCTTGTCAAATTGCAAGATTCCCGACTATTTCGTCACAGATGGAATTTGGTGTAATTTGTACTAAAATGATGATAGTAAGTCAAATTTAGCTCACAAGGGATTAAAAATCTCTCTGCAGTTGGGGAGATGTATATTGCTGAATCAGTTTGTGAAATGAGGCCCCTCACACACTAATTCCTTCTGAGAAAATGGAGGCACATTCAAACATTCCAGTGAATTTACTTATCTATTATGTCAAGATGGTGTTTCTTGCACACTTCAGGTTGAGATGTGAAGAATCATTTACTCATTGCAGACAGCAAATTGGATAATTTTGCTGGTGTGATTATTTCCTATGAGCTCAGCAGGAAGCTTTGCAGGGGAAAAAAAACTCTTTACTGGGCGGCTTCTGGTTTAATAGGTCACTTTACTGACCAACCCTGGCCAAGAAGACCTGGGAGGAAGTCAAAGCCTTTGGCTTCCTGTCCAGATAGTAAAGAAAAAACAGAAACACACAATTGCCAGTTAATTCTAGGAGGTCGACTGAGGGTGACATAGAACAATTTGATGCTTCCTAAAATAGAGCCAGTCAGGATCAAAGAAACTATTGAACTTCAGAAAAAATATACTTAGCCTGCTACCAGACAGCATAGCATGATTTGCTATTTTCTATATTGTGAAGAGGGACTTGATTAAGCTGAAATAAGGTGAGATTTACTATAAATGTTACACTGTACATTCACTTTCTGATTGTAAAATAAAGCAACTTGCCAATTTGTATTGGGCCTTTTATCATTTAAGTGTTAATGAGCCTGCTTTTTGGAAGAAGTTCTGAATTGGTACTTTGTTCTGCCTTGCAGTGTTACTAATTGTATGTAGTTTTCTCCATTCTATTGCACAACTTTTTATCCTTGGTGTATTGCCTTGCCTGAAGTATCTTTCCTTTGTTCCCCCACCAGTTTCTATCTGTAATATCTCCCCTTTGGTACTCATCTGAATTTCTTTCTTCAGATGAATACATCCAATTTTTTAAAATGCTGTTTAATGATCCTCTGTAAAATTTTCTTTTAGAAGTGTCACCCCCATTAGATTTACTGCTTCCCTTTCCTGTCGGGTTGAAGTCTCACGTCCACAAGGAGCTCTCCCATGTTGAAGTGCTGCAGTAGTGTTTCTATTAAATTACCTTTAAATACTGATTCCTTCTCGTGAGGGTTCTTATCAATTTCTTGTCTTCAGCTTCCATGCACTTGCATACTGTTTTGAAGCTCATGGGAACCTAAGAAGAAGGGCCCAAGCCAATTGATGATGTTTTGACAAAAGAACTTTAATGAATCATGAATTTGAATGTCATTCTTATGCAGGAGCTATACTAATCTCTGTCTATCTTGTTCTAATTTGAGTGGATGACCTGTTGAAGTTAGCCCAAAGTGTCCCCAAATGAGTTTTAACAATGCTTGTAGAAATTTTGCAGTAATTATTTTAAAAAAGAAAATAGCGATGGCAAAAAGTCAATCATTACAAGTAAATTATTAAATCAAACCGCAATCAATAAAACAGTTACCAAATAACAGTCAAGGAACAAACATCTTAATATTTATTATGAAACTTAGCATAGCATGAACGTGGATAAATATAAATAGATCACAGTAAGATTATGGGGCACCAATGGAAGGACCTGAAAGAAGGATAGACAAAATGAGAAGAATTGAAGTCCATTTTCATAAGGAAAAGAAGAAACAACCTCAATGAAAATAAATTGTACTGTTAAACTCTTTCAGGCCTTAGAGTGTTTTAAATTATTTTATGTTATTGGTATAATGTCAGCCTTGGCTCACAAATGGTTAATTCTAAGAAAAACACAAACAATTTAGAATATTAATTAAGGTGTTTCCTGGCTAGAATATAAGATGTGAAAACCATTGTAGCCAGCATAGCCTTTTTTTATTTGTTCATGGGATGTCGCAGTCGCTGGCTAGGCTAGCATTTATTGCCCTTGTCATAAGAGTTTTAGTTTTTTTCAAAAAAACAAGAGGCCTGTGTGCCTTTAAGACTGAGAAACAGGACTTTCTGTCAACAGTGACTGCAGAGACTTGTTGTGGTATTTGAAGTGTAGGCTGCAAGGCAATTTGTATCCAAGCAACAAGAAAGTTTTATGATTATCCTGTGACTAGGTTGTTGTTGCAAAGCTAGTTTCACTTTTGAGTTATTCAGTTACTGCTGGAGACTGGGCAGGAATACAGCCCAGAAAACTCTTTCTCTTGAACAATAATTCCTGTATCAAGTAAAATTCTAATTTCTTCATAAAGTTAAAAGAACTTTGAAGGAGTTGCAAATCTAATGTATGGGAGCTCAAACCCTTGTTGTTTATGCTTTAAGAAAAAGGGAAGGGCCAAGAGAAAGAGGAGTTGCTGCTCTTTGTGGAGAAAGGCTCCTTTGCTAAGAGGAAGCCTGCATTGTTGAAGGTAGCAAAATTCCTATTGCCTCCAGTCTCAAGAATCTCTGCCTCAAGCGTGAATCCTGTTGCACTTTTGTATACTGTTAAGACTGCTGCTTTAAAATTTAAGTAGACTTGTTGCTACACCTTTTGCTGAAAGATCTATGTGACACCTGCTGCAGATGAATTGCCTTGAATGCCTATGCATCACAGACTGTTCATTAATTTCACCTGGCGAGACTTCGAGTGGCATCTGACTAGTCGACTCTGGGACACCTCACTGATCTGGAAATATCCTACCAGAAGTTACAGTCCAGTTATTTTATTATTCCTAAGATACCGTTGTAAAATCAATATCTGTTTTCCCCGGTTAACTGTTTTTGTTTGGAATGTATATGTGTGCATGAGGGTTAGGAGGATTAAGGAGTTATAAAATCTTTTCATATATATGGATGTATATCATTATCATTTAAAATTAGTTTATGAATAAAGTTAATTTTGTTTAAAGAAACCTGGTTTGGCATGATTTATTCTGAGGGATAAATTGTGTGTAATGTTGCTAATTTCTGGTAGGTGGGAAACTTTACTGATATTTGTAAGATGTGGAGTAATGGGACTGAATTAACTGTGCATTACACCTGCCTTGGTTGTAACACCCTTGAGAAGGTGGTTGCAAGCTGCTTTCTTGAACCGCTGTAGTCCTTGGGGTGTCGACACACCCACAGTGCTGTTAGGAAAGGAGTTCCGGGATTTTGACCCAGCGACAGTGAAGGAACAGTGATATAGTTCCAGGTCAGGATGATGAGTGGCTTGGAGGGGAACCTGCAGGTGGTGGTATTCCTGTGCATCTGCTGCCTTTGTCCTTCTAGGTGGTAGAGGTTGCGGGTTTGGAAGGTGCCGTCGAAGGAGCCTTGAGGAGTTGCAGTGCATCTTCTAGATGGTACATGCTACTGCCACTGTGTGTCAGTGGTGGAGGGAGTGAATGTTGAGGATTGTGGATGGAGTACCAATCAAGTGGGCTGCTTTGTCCTGGATGGTGTCGAGATTCCTGAGTGGTGTTGGGCTTCATGCATCCAGGCAAGTGGAGACTTTTCCATCAAACTCTTGACTTGTGTCTTGTACATCGTGGACAGACATTGGGCAGACAGGTGGTGAGTTACTTACTGCAGGATTCCCAGCCTCTGATCTGCTCTTGTAGCCACAGCATTTACGTGTCTGGTCCAAATAAGTTTCTGGTCATTGGTAACCCCCAGGATGTTGATAGTGGGGAATTCAATGATGGTAATGCATTGAATGTTCATGGGAAATGGTTAAATTCTCTCTTGTTTGAGATGGTCATTGCCCCCCACTTGTGTGGTGCGAGTATTACTTGCCACTGATCAGCCTAGGCCTGGATGTTGTCCAGGTCTTGCTGCATATGGACATGGGCTGCTTCACTGTATGAGGGGTCATGAATAGTGCTGAATATTGTGCAATCGTCAGCGAACATCCCCACTTTTGACCTTATGATGGAGGGATGGTCATCGATGAAGCTGCTGGTCAGGCCTAGGACACTACCCTGAGGAACTCCTGAAACAATATCTTGGGGCTGAGATGATTGACCTCCAACAACTACAACCATCTTCTTTTGTGCTAGATATGACTCCAACCGGTGGAGAGTTTTCACCTTCATCTCCATTGACTCCAGTTTTGCTAGGGCTCCTTGGTGCCATACTCAGTCAAATGCTGCCTTGATGTCAAGGGCAGTCACTCTCACCTCACCTCTGGAGTTCAGCTATTTTGTCCATGTTTGGACAAAGGCTGTAATGAGGTCAAGAGCTGAGTGGCCCTGGCGAAACCCAAACTGAGCGTCAGGAGAAGATCATTACTTTTGTATATTGCAATAATTTCGCAATATAGGCTGGGATTTTACGGACTCAGCACCCCCCCCCCCCCATCCCACCTCCACCCTCCAAAGGTAGGACAGGAGGCAGGGGTGCACGGAAAATCATGACGGGTCAGAGGGCCCATCGCCGCCCCGTCGCCCAGCGATCTTCCCAGGGAGTGGGATAGTCCAAAAACGGCCTTCCCACCCAGAGACAAATTGAGGCCCTTAAGTGGTGTGGCTCCTGTGTGGGATGGCTGCTGTTTTCTGCACCTGCCTCCACTCCTGGCAATGGAACAACAAAATCCAGCCCTATGAGTGGGAAATTGATTGATTTTGCCCATCAATTAGCACATTATGATTTCTTGCAGGCTCTGTTATTTGCCTAAATTGCTAATTATCAATACAAGTTATCAGCTCAAGTTACCAGTTATGACCTGTCACCCTTATCATTATTAATTTTGATTCACATTGTTTCAGTTTCCTTCTGCTGTTAGATCCACACTTTTACTAGTTGTTCAATCCAGATTTACCAAGGATGTTTTGCAAAGATAGAACTGTCATGCTAGGTGAAGGATTGGTGTTATGTAGTGTTAAAACCATCAACGTTTTCACTAACTATGTATACCTCTTATTCTAAATGCTGCTCATTTTGGTATAAAAGAGTTCAAGTGGAATTGTTGATCTTTTGTCCTTGTTTCATTATTTTATTGTTTGTATTTCTGTCCTTCCCTGAGCAATTCTCTTGCCCTCCTTCTTTGGAATTGGAGTGGACTCACATGTACCTTGTCATGGGTTACTGTTACAGGATGATATATAGGAAGGTGTATCTGAAGCCACTTCTCTTCACTCTGTATAATCAATGATTTGGACATAGGTCTAGAGGGAGTGGTGTTGTGGCTTTGGAATTCAATACCAGTAGTTGTGAGGTGGATGGAATAGCTACTGGCTCAGTGGTAGTATTTTTCCTTGAGTCAGAAGCGTTGGGTTCAGGCTTCACTCCAGACAGTCCTGGTGAGTAGAGACTGGGCCGCCAGTCTGAATGCCATGTTGATGTCCAGGAATATTTGCATCCGATGGGTGCACGTAGCATCCCACCATTATAAAGTGTTGTTGCGTCCCTTTGGCCTTAGTTTCAATACACCCAGGAGAAGGTACTCTTAAAAAAAAAACTTACAAGGAAGGCAGCGGGAAACCACCTCAACTACTGTTTGCTGAAGAGAGTCTCGAGATTTTCATGTGTGAGTCTTGAGTTAGGAACTGCACTAGGCCAGAACATGATGGACAGACATAATACTGAGGTCATTTTTTTAATGTTTTTTAAAAATAAATTGTACTCCTATTAGAAATAGGGTTGGTACTGTGAAAGAGCTAAGGGATTTGAGGGTACAGGTTCATGTGAAATTAAAGGCAGCACCTTAGGTTGATGAGGCCATTTAAGAAAAAAGGCAGTTGAATTCTGTTTTACCACAAGAAGCATAGAATATAAAAGTCAAGAGGTAATAATTACCTTATATAGAACCTTAATACTTTAGTTGTAATGTGTGCACACAATATTGGAAGGATATTAAGCTTTAGCGAGGGTAGAACACAGATTGACTAGGATCCTGCATGGTATGAGGAAATACAAATAAAAAGAAGCATTTGAGCAGTTTTTCATCCAAACAATGCAGACTATGAGTGATGTGATAGAAATGTTTAAAGGTATGAAAGAATGGAAAGGGTCGAGGCCATGGAATTCACTTCGAGTTATTGGTTGGGGTAGAAATGTCAACATTAATTTGGATCGATAGTTGGAGGAAAAGGGGATAAAGGGATTTGGTAAATGTAAACAACAGTTCTAATTACATGACGGGTAAACAGCAACATGGACTGGTTGAACTGAATGGCCTATTTCCAGTAGCAGCATCTCTATATTTCTTTGCATTGAAAATCTATTCAAATGAACAGAAAGAGATCATTAGTAGTAATTAATGTGATTTATATCATAGCAATGTTGGGCATTGGTAATGCCTGTTCAGTGGAAATGCAATTTAAAGTTTGATTCAAATATTGCTTGCATCGAATAAAGTCTTAATTTGTGCTTACTTCTAAAAAGCCTTTTAGAGACATCTTCTGCCATGACAGCATCAACTAATGACATAACCCTGCCCCAGGCCTGCAAGGCTTTCTGCACAATCCACCCAGCCAGAGTATCCCATGTAGCATACTAATATGCTAATAACCCTTGGGATAAGGGTTCACCCTAATCGCAGGTGGAAGTCCCACCATGTTGAAAATACCCCCCGATTTCACAGAAGTGGAATATCTAGCCCATTATCTCCTATTCTTCAAGAGAAAAAAAGACCCAAATTGTTTTTCTGCATTATGGCATTTTGAAACTGAGAATTTTGCTACTCTTAAATTTGTGAATCAGAAATTTCTAGTCTGGTTGCTGAGGCATTAACTGTCTTCGTTTTACAAGCACGTATCTGTTAAATCTAGGTAAATTGAATCAACTGATCTGCAAAGAAACTCCAACAAATAAAACCAATTTTTTATACACTTAAGATAATGTGGTTATCCTGAAATTTATATTGCTCCATAGCTAAGTAATTAACAGATTGTACAGTAAATTTTGTCCATTATTCTTGGCCATTGTTGGTTGGCATCCAAGCTAAAGCTCATTATTTTGAATTGATCCTATAGTTATGAAATGAAGTTTCAGAAGAAATTGTCTGATGGGAAACATTATGCGGGAACTTCTTTGGCCCAGCCCCCATCCCTGCCTCCTCTGTCAGTGGTCTTGTTTGGGAAGGATCTGGAAACTCTGCCCCAAACAAGGCTGCAGGAACCTCAATTGCATGTCTGGTCTCCAGGTGTTTCCATGTCCTGAAGGAGTTTATGACTGTTCCACAGTTACAGCTATAGTATGCCAGAGCAGCAAAGCAATTTTGGGGCTACTACAGTCACAGAGTCATACAGCACAGAAACAGGCCCTTCAGCCCATTGTGTCTGTGCCAGCCATCAAGCACCTACCTATTCTAATCCCATTTTCCAGCACTTGGCCTGTAGCCTTGTATGCTATAGCGTTTCAAGTGCTCATCTAAATACTTCTTAAATGCTGTGATGGTTCCTGCCTCCACCACCTCTTCAGGCAGTGCGTTCCAGATTCCAGCTATCCTCTGAGTGAAATTTTTTTTTCCTCAAATCCCCTTTAAACCTCCTGCCCCTTACCTTAAATCTATGCCCCCTGGTTATTGACTCCTCTGCCAAGGGAAAAAGTTTCTTCCTATCTAATCTATCAATGCCCCTCATAATTGGAAAATAGGGGCATGTTAAGTATAGCAGATTTATTGAACAGCCAAATGTAATGCCAATGTCTATCCCAAATTTGGACCTTAGAGAGCAGTAACACTAAATTTTTCCATGCATTTAGCAGTGCTTGGAACATTTCAGATTGGGAGGTTTATGTTTTCTACCTCATGCTCCA
This sequence comes from Heterodontus francisci, assembly GCF_036365525.1. Taxonomy (NCBI): domain Eukaryota; kingdom Metazoa; phylum Chordata; class Chondrichthyes; order Heterodontiformes; family Heterodontidae; genus Heterodontus; species Heterodontus francisci. Next base: position 41,835,169 of record NC_090395.1, on the reverse strand, counting down.
TCTCTTTAGTAAAAGAATCATAGAAGTAGTTATTTCTGTTCCTCTTCAGTTATCTTTACCTGAACATATACCGAGAGTATGGCATTCTGGTTTGGAGTAGATGCAGTGGAAGTGTACTTTTGTAAGACAGGCCTAATTCAAAAAAAAATTATACTAATTGTTGAAAAAGCCACCAATTACAAAACAGTGACCGATATACTCAATCAACTGGATATTCTGTATAACATATTTATCATAAGTAGTACCTCCATGGCTATTATTTTTCTATATTCAGATCATGCTCAACTGTAGATTTATCTATGCTCAGCCCTATTCTGTGGTCGCTAGTAAAAACCATGAAACAAGGGAGATGAAACACCTTAGATATCCTGTAACAGTTCAACATGCCCATGAATACCATTTCTCTTAGAATCACAGTACACTTCACAATTATATTGAGTATTTTTAGCAGTTGTGTTAAGAAGTAGTCATTAATTTTTATTTATTCTTCCAAGATGTCACCATGATATCATCTGCTGGCTTCAGAACACCTAATTGGCAGCGACTGTAGGGAACTGTCTTCTGAGATTCTTGGCGAGCAGGAAATCAGATACATATACTACGCAGCTCAAGCCAGGCCCACCCAGTGATGCTAATAATCATTGTAACATCAGACCTGCCTCTACCACCTCCTTGCAGGCATGCTGTAGCACTACTCTTTAAGAATGGTTCCATGGAATGATGTAAAGGACCATCATTTTATGTCAGGCCATATCCACTTCAGGGCAACCATCAAACAAAGTCAGATATTGAACTACACCATAACTTGCCAATATATTCATGTCTGCACCTTGGATTTTCCTTTGTCTTCATTATTGCCTAGCTTATTCATCTGCGCCTTAAGCTTGGACAAGACTTAATAGATTAAGATGCTTTTTGAGGCTTTCCAAAGGCTTTCAGAATTTTTGTTCCAGTATTGTGACATATTCCTTTGTCTTCATCCCTTTAAATTTGACAAACTCAGTTTTTTTTTATCTCTCATCACTATTCTGCTCTTTCAATCTGTCCAAACTTAAATTTAAACTTAAGAACATAAGACCTTAAGAAATAAGAACAAGAGTAGGCCATTCAGCTTTGTGAGCCTGCTCTGCCATTCAATAACATCATGGCTGATCTTCGATCTCAACTTCACTTTCCTGTCCAATCCCCATATCCCTTGAGCCCAAAACTCTATCGATTTCGGCCTTGAATATAATCAACAACTGAGCATCCACAGTCCTCTGGGATAGCGAATTCCAGAGAGTCACAACCCTCTGAGTGAAGAAATTTCTCCTCATCCCAGTGCTTCTTTGGTTGATCTCTTATTCTGAGATTATGCCCCTAGTTCCAGGGGAACCAGCCTCTCTCTGTATCTACCCTGTCAAGCCATCTCAGAAACTTATATGTTTCAATGTGATCACCTCTCATTCTTGTAAATTCCAGAAAGTACAGGCCCATTCTACTCAATCTGTCCTCCTAGGACAGCCTTCTCATCCCAGGAATTAATCTAGTGAACCTTTGTTGCACTCCTTCTAACGCAAGTATATCCTTCATTAGTTATGAAGAACAAAACTGTAGACAGTTCTCCCAGGTGTGGTCACACCAAAGCCGTGCGCAATTGCAGCAAGACTTACTTACTCTTGTACTCCAAACCTCTTGCAATAAAGGCCAGTGTACCATTTGCCTTCCTGATTACTTGTGTACCTGCATGTTAACTCTGTGTTTATGTAGGACACCCAAACTCCTCTGACCATCAACATTTAATAGTTTTTCATCTTTTTTAAAATTCTATTTTTCTATTCTTCCTACCAAAATAAATAATCTCATGTTTCCCCACATTATACTCCATCTGCTACCTTCTTGCCCAATCACTTGTCTATCTCTCCTTGCAGAATCTGTTGGGGAAAACTTGTTCACATAAAGTGGCACTACACAGACTATGTCAATTTCCTGGGGCAGGCAACACTGCATGCATGGCCCGCGTGGGTTTCTTAAATGATACCAACGAGGAATGCCATGTGCGTCATGACCCGCGCCGCTACTTGCCCTGGGAAATCGCATAGTGTGTGTAGCACTGCTCAAAGGAATTTTTCTCCTTTTATGTCTTCCTCACAGCTTACTTTCTCATGTAGCTTTGTATCATCAGCAAACTTGGATACATTACACTTGGTCCCTTCATTTAGGTCATTGATATAGATTGTAAGTAACTGAGCACCCAGCACTGATCCTTGTGGTGCTCCATTAGTGACAGCCTGTTAACCCATTTATTCCTGTTCTTTGGTTAAAGGACAGACAGAAAACAATCATCCATCCATGCTAATATATTAACCCCAACCCTGAGTCCTTTATGTTGTGTGACATTTTATTGAATGCCTTTTTAAAAATTCAAATATACTGCATCCACTGGTTCACCTTTATCTTCCCTGCTTGTTACAGCCTCAAAAACAAACTAAACGATTTGTCAACCATGATTTCTCTTTCATAAAACCGTGTTGACTCTACCTAATCTTAAGATGATCTTATAAGTGCCCTGCTGCCACTTCCTTAATAATGGATTCCAGCATTTTCCTGATGACTGATGTCAGGCTAACCAGCCTATCGTTCCTTCTCCCTTTTTAGAATAGCGATGTTACATTTGCTACCTTCCGATCCACTGGGACTGTTCCAGAATCTAGGGAATTTTGGAAGATCACAACCAATGCATCCACCTCTTTTAGAGCCCTAGGATGTAGGCCATCAGATCCAGGGATTTATTATCTTTTAGACCAATTAATTTCTCCAGTACTTTTTCTTCGATATTAAGTGCTTTAAGTTCCCCATTATCATTAGACCCTTGTTCCTTGCTATTTCTGGTATGTATTTTGCATCTTCTGCTATGAAGACAGGTATAAAATATCCATCTAATGTCTCTGCCATTTCCTTATTTCCCATTATAATTTTTTCTGTCTCAGCTGCTAAGGAACACGCATTTACTTTTGCTATTCTCTTCCTTTTTACATACTTGCAGAAGCTCTACCAATCTGTTTTTATAGTGTTATGTTTACACTGGGTTGCTGGATATCTTACGTATATCTGATTTATCACAGAACGATGCAGATATCACACCTGTATTAAATCACCAATTGGTTTATTTACAGCACTTTAAAGTATCTCAACTCTTACTAGATCTCAGTACAGTGTCTTCTTCAGAACAGTCTGTGTTTAGTAGAACATTTTAGCTCTGTCTCTTTTTAGTTTCAGTTTCAAACTCTTGAGCTTCATGCTTAAGCAATCAAACACCGTGAACACAGATAAGTGGATAGACTAATACAATCAACCCAGATCAATCAAACACTACAATATTTCTTGTCAGTTTACTGTCAATATTTTTGCTTCCTTTTTTTGGTTTCCCTCCTTTTTTTATCTCCTTCAATTTTTAGTCATCCTTTTGCTGGTTTCTAAAATTCTCCCGATCCTCAGGCTTACTACTCTTGGCAACATTATAAGGCTCTTCTTTTAATCTAATTCTATCTTTAACCTCTTTAGTTAGCCATAGATTGATCATTTTTCCTGTGGAGATTTTATTTCGCAACAGAATATATATTCATTGAGAATTATAAAATATTTCTTTCAATGTTTGCCTTTGCTTATCTACTGTCTTACCTTTTAATTTAATATCCCAATCTACCTTAGCCAAATTGCCTCTCTATACCTATGTAATTGTCTTTATTTAAGTTTAACACTCCAATTTTGGACTCAAGTACGCCATTCTCTAGCTCAACCTGAAATTCATTATATTCGGATCACTTTTCCCCAGAGAATCCCTGACTATGAGATTAGTAATTAACCCTGTCCCATTTAAAAAAAGATCTGAAATAGCCTAGTTGATTCCATGGTGTATTGCTGTAGGAAACTGTCTCAAATGTATTTGCCAATTTAATTTGTCCACCCTTTATGACGACTTAAGTCCCCCATGATTTTTGCATTACCTTTGTTACAAGCTTCTTTTATGTCAATGTCCAAAAGTATTGCTACTGTTGGGAGGCCTATAAACTATTCCCACCAGTGTTTTCTGTGTGTTTTTTTTTCCCAAAAAGAATTCAATAGGGTGCCACACAAAATTAGGGATTGGGGCATGGATTGAGGATTGGTTAATGGACAGAAAACATTAGAATTAAATGGGACATTCTTGAGTTGGCAGGTTGTAACTAGTGGGGTACTGCAAGATAAGTGCTTGGGCCTCCGCTATTTACAATCTATACTAATGACTTGGATGAGGGGACTGAGTGTAACATATTGATGCTTGCTGATGATACAAAGTTAGTTGGGAATTTAATTGGTGAGGAGGACACAAAGAGGCTGCAAAGGGATATAAACAGGTTGGGTAAGCGGGCAAGACTATGGCAGGTGAAATACAATGTTGCAAAGTGTGAAGTTACCCACTTTGGGAAAAATAAAGCAGAATAATTTTGAATGGTGAGAGACTGGGAAATGTTTGCATTCAGAGGGACCTGGGTGTCTTTATACATGAATCACAAAGTTAACGTGCAGGTACAGCAAGCAAATAGGGAGAAAAATGGTATGTTCGCTTTTGTTACAAAGGGATTGGAGTATCAGAGTAAAGAAGTCTTCCTACAATTATACAAAGTATTGGTGAGGTCTCACCTGAAGTACTGTGTGCTGTTTTGGTCTCCTTACATAAGGAAGGACATACTTAACCTAGAGTGAGTGCAGTAAAGGTTCACTAGACTGGTTCCTGTGATGAGGGGATTGTTCTATGAGAGGAAATTGAGTAGACTCGGCCTATGTTTCCAGGTGTTTGGAAAAATGAGAAGTGAGCTTATTGAAACATCTAAAATTCTTAAGGGGCTTGACAGGGTAAATGCTGAGAAAATGTTTCCCCTGGCTAGAGAATCTCTAGAAGCAGTGGGCTGCCTTTTCAGATAGGTGAGGGAGAGGATGCCCCAAGATAGAGACGCCCATTCTCCAGCTTTTTTAACTTCAAATTAAAAATGGCCTCAGCAACGAGGCCACCATTGTGGAGGGCCTCTTAGCCTGCCTGGCACAATGACCCCCAGTCTGCCGCCTCCAGGCAGCTGCACTGTTCCCCAATGCTTCTGGGGACCTGGAGGCTGACTGGAAAATTCCAATGGGCCTCTGACAATAGGCTTTAATGGGCGCAATTGGCTCCTAGGCGCATGTGGACGGGTAGTCCTCCTGCACCCCCCCATCATGCCTCTGGGAAATTGGCCTGGGGCAGGATGGAACCGGGGAACGGGCACGCCAGCCAGTGGTGCAAATTTATATGCTGGCCTGCCTCGATGCTCGCCCCCATAGGGGGCCTAAACATTTAGCCCCAGGAATCAAAACTTGGACCCTTAGGATTTATATGGCTCAGCGGTGCATGATGCATGTTATTATCTGGAGATTCTATTTTATAACTTTCATGTGAGATGTCTGCCATTCAAGTACAACCTGTGAAATACTGCGCGGAGTTTCAATTCCGGGGTCAGATGATTTGATGTTGCGATGACTTCCGGGTCCTGACTCTGCATCACAGCAGCATCACGCATACATTGCAAGTTTAATTTGCAAATTACTGAATTGGTCTAGAGTCATATTTGCTGCTCAATTAGCAGCGGAGTATGCGGGATCAGGCAGCAGCAGGCCCGATTTAAAGGGCAGAGGCAGCCCGTTCATTCAAAAAATGGAAGGAGGACCTGAGCAGAGGGCAGTGGGTAAGGAGGGCCCACTGCCAGGGCAGCCTCCTGTTTTCTGATGCTTCATTCGAGGTGTTGCTGTTGGTGGTGACTGAGCACCAAAACATTCTGTTCCTTGCCAGTGGCAACAAAAAGCCTGCAAGGCTGACCAAGAGGCATAGTGGCATACGAGGTCAGCAGCAGATGAGTGGTAAGGAGGAACTAGGTGCAGTGCAGAAAACATTTCAATGACTTTCTCAGGTCTGGAAAGGTGAATCCAAAGAAAGTCCCAGATGGTATGCCTCCTGTTCAGCAGTCACCAGAGTGCAAAAGAGAGGGGCATCTTGATGGCACATAGAGTTCTCCTGACCATGGGAGAGGTGTGTGCTCAGCAGCCTTGATGACCCATAAGCATAGGTTGGAGCCCTAGTGCTGTAGGTCAGGAGGTTGGAGTGCAGACTGCAGCAGCGTATGCGAATGGATAGCTGCCAGTGGTGAGGGAGAGGGGTATTGTACTAACAGCATTTTTCATCACTTTGCAGGCCAAACAGGAGTTGAACGCGAGGGAGAATGAGACAGCTGGGTCCCACAGTTAGCATCGCCGGTGCACTTTGAGGAGCAGACCCTTGATGTGGCCAGAGTGTCAAGCCACAGGGACACTGGGGTTGGAGAAATGGGAACTCATCATAGATAGGGTGAAAGCATCACAACATTTGCAGATTCAGGGGATGTATGGCAACGCTTCCTGTATAAGGAGCTGTCAATGCATAAGATGTCATCTCGTTATTTTAAGCAGCAGACGGATCTGCTGACTGTCCCGATCTCTCTTCTTCCCACAGGGCAAGCTGCCGAGGGGCAGGGTCCACGCTATGACAAGATGTTCCTGAGGAGTCAGATGAGGAAACATCGGAGCCTACACTGTCTAATCTTAGTATCACACCCTCCACCAGTACAGATGCTCAAACCTCGGAGGGTCCATACGCATTATTAGGGAGGGTGGCACAGCGTGAAGCACCCATCTTGGAGGATTTGTGGGAAGCAGAGTTGGCTGTGGCCAGTTCCTCGGAGGATGGAGGACAGGTGCAGCCCTGCTCAGCAGGGTAGAGATGCTGTGCCTCGGGAGTCATGCAACAGGCAGCTCTACCTGGAGAACCAGAGTGAGATGTGTGCCCACATGTCAGAGTCACCTGGAGCTTTGCAGGATGAGAATGGAGGAGTCCATTCATTTTGTGCTCTACAACGACTCCGTGCTTGGAGCACATGAGCTCCTCCATTGAGAGAGTGGCCAACCTCTTAGAGAGTCATATGCAGCATCACTCAGAGTGGCTGCAGGACCAGCACATTGACATACACAGGATCATGGACACTCAGCAGGATTAACCAGTCAGTGGTGCAAATGGCACAAAAAGACATGGAGTGGATGCCAGCTGTGCCCCAGCTGGTGGTCCCCTCCAACAGTCAACGGTGCCATGAGAGGACTGAGGAGGCACAGATGGTGATGAGGGAGCCACCCCTGAAGGGGCTCTATCATTATCATCCACCCCCATGGCCCTCCAATGGATGAAGCATCTGTGGAGTTATGCCATGTATCAGAGATTTCCCCTGCAGTTCAGCTGGTGCAGCAGCCTTTGGAGGTGCTCCTCCCCCAGCACCTCCATTTTGAGGCCGACCATCACAGGGATCTCATGAGGCACTAGCGAGCAGCCTGCCTCCACCTCATCCTGAGCCACAAGGGGAGGCAGTCGTAGGACTGGCCGTCACCAGAGGTCACCGCATCAGTAGTGTCACTTTGTGGGTTACTTGGGTGTTTCTGATATAAATAATAGCTATTAAGCGATAAAGCACTGGAAAAGTTGTTGCACTCAGTCTGACTTATGTTTTCCATTTCATGTTGGCAAAACACAGGAGAATGGGAAGTGAGCGTTGGCAGAGTGATGGAGTGAGCTGGTGAAGATGGTGAAAACTGGAGAGGCCAGTGCCTTCCTATCCCTCCTTCCTCACCTCTTTGCCCCCATTGCCCAGAGGTCTGCCTCTGCTCTGGCAGGTGCAGCTCTTCACTGTCTGGTCAGCACAAGCTTGGAGAAGCTTGATCCTATTTTCTCTAATGCTCTTCCTTTGTTGGCAGAGCAGGTGGGTTGCCTCTTCAGGCTCCCACTGCTACCTTTTAAGCTCTGAGTGTGCTGATTTCATGTCAGGCTAAAGTGACCACCCCCCTGTCCCCCTCCCTTTCCTGCCCTCACAAAAGAATTGAAATCCTGTCCACTGTAATCTATTAGATGACATGGAGGAAATACTTGGAAAAATTGTAATTTTATAATTGAAGGATTACCATGAGACTCTACAGGTTTCACCAGAAGTTTATCGAGCCTTTTGGCATTTTAGTCTCTCTGGATTATTCCATTCTGGAAAAAAAATAACTGACTTGTCATCTTCCTGCTTTGATGCTGGTTTACATTTCGTCCACACGTCCACAACTGATTCATTTATTTAATCATAAATCACATTCTGCAATCTGGTTTTAAGCTTTCTAAAGCAACTCTTTTAAGCAATGTTTTGATGTCCAAGTGTGTTAATTTATAACAACTGTGGTGATTTTTGCAACCTGGTATGCTACCTTCTTAAGCTTGGGCACAATATGGAAGAACTTAAATCTCAGGATTTTTGTTTCATATTTAGTCTTAATGTGCTATTAATCAGATGCCCAGTTATAGTACTACTTTTTTGTGCCTAGTTCTCTTTGGATTAGCTGCATGCTTCTGCTATTTTCCAGCCAACTCCAGATACAGGAGCATCTCGCAATAAAATTGGTTACAGCACAATATACAATATAATACAATTTATCAAGACATAGACAGGCAGGTGAAATGGGTGGACAAGGTGGAAGATGAAATTTAATGCAGAAAAGTGTGAAGTGATTGATTCCAATAGGAAGAATGAGGAGAGGCAATATAAAATAAAGGATTCAATTCTAAAGGAGGCACAGGAGAAGAGGGATCTTGGGTATATGTGCACAAATCATTGAATGTGACAGGGCAGGTTGAGAAAGAGTTTAATAAAGTAAATGGGATCCTGGGCTTTATAAATAGAGGCATAGAGTACAAAAGCAAGGAAGTTATAATAAACCTGTATCAACCATTGGTTCAGCCTCAACTGGAGTATTGTGTCCAGTTCGGTGCACCGCACTTCAGGAAGTGTGTGAAGGCATTAGAGAGAGTGCAGAAAAGATTCACAAGAATGGTTCCAGGGATGAGGAACTTCAGTTATCTAGGTAGACTGGAGAAACTGGGCCTGTTCTCTTTGGAGAAGAGAAGATTAAGAGGAGATTTGAAGAGGTGTTCAAAATCATAAGGGGTCTGGACAGAGTAGATAAGGAGAAACTGTTTAGATTTAGATTTTTAGATACAGCATTGAAACAGGCCCTTCGGCCCACCGAGTCTGTGCTGACCATTAACCACCCATTTATACTAATCCTACACTAATCCCATATTCCTACCGCATCCTCACCTGTCTCTATATTCCCCTACCACCTACCTATACTAGGGGCAATTTATAATGGCCAATTAACCTATCAACCTGCAAGTCTTTTGGCTGTGGGAGGAAACCTGAGCACCCGAAGGAAACCCACGCAGACACAGGGAGAACTTGCAAACTCCACACAGGCAGTACCCAAAATTGAACCCGGGTCCCAGGAGCTGTGAGGTTGCGGTGCTAACCACTGCGCCACTGTGCCGCTGGAAGGATCACAAATCAGAGGACACCAATTTAAGATGATTGGCAAAAGAAGCAATGGCGACATGAGGAAAAGCTATTTTACGCAGCGAGTGGTTAGAATCTAGAATGCACTGCCTGAGAGTGTGGAGGAGGCAGATTCAATCATGGCGAATTGGTCAATTACCTAAAGAGAAAAAAGTTGCAGGGCTACGGGGAAAAGGCAGGGGAGTGGGACTCGGTGATTTGTTTTTGCGGAGAACTGGCACAGACAGAACAGGCCGAATGGCTGCCTGTATAACCATTCTATGATTCTATGATCCTCAATTTCCTCACCCATAGCTGAAAACAACTCTCCAAACCCATTGGGCTGATTTTAGCCTTTATTGTTCATGGACAAAATATGAAATTTGGCATGAAATTTGGTCGGACTGCCCTTAATCCTGTGCCCTGTTGAGTTTTGTGGTGAGCATGTTTGGCTGGCTGGCTGGCAGAAGCTGCCATTCAGACTGTAGTGTTTGATCAGTTTGATTGCTTAAACCTCTGGGTGGAACTATAGAGCAGAAGGGGAATTGTGGGAGATTTCTGGAAGCTTCCGAGCAACAGTTTGAATCTGTCTCATAGACACAGGCTGCTGTTAAGACATGTGCTCCAATCTGTAAGATCCTTTATAGTTAATGTTATTGTGCTTTAAATGTTGGTTATTTAACAGAGTGTGATATCTGCATTGCTGAGAGTTAAATCGGATATCGAAGTTAAACCCAGCGTAAACACAACACAGACCAACAAAAGATAGGGGAGATGGAGACATTCTCCATGCAATTTCATGTTAAGCAAATGTGCAGGATGTCCATTGTAAAGCACAACAAGTGTAACTCAGGACGAAGAGGCCATGGGGCACTTCAAAGGCATGGACATGGACACGGACACTTTTGGAGAATTGTTTTTCTTTATTTTAACCTGCATGCAATTAGGTTCACATGAGTTTTTGTGCCAATTGCTTTCCCAATGGCAAGAATGGAAGAAGGTGAATGACTTACAGAGAGATGCTAGGTAGACTGATTACATAATATCACCATACCCACCTTCTAGTATACACTCACCCACGTCTTTGATAGAGGTGAACATATCTCAGTTTGTTAGCTTTGTTCAATTGATAGTATTTTCACCTCTACGTTGGAAGGTTGTAAGTTCACTACCACCTTGAGCATAAAAAATAGGTTGACAATGGGGTAGTGCTGCATTGTCAGCCTGGATGAAAGATTAATCAAACCTCTTCGAGGTTTTGTAAAATATCCCATGACACTATTTAACGAAGAACATGGAGTTTTGCTGGTGTTCAAGCAAATGTTTTTCCCTCAACCAACACAGAAAGAAGCATATTAGCTGGTCATGTATTCTTTTGCTTCCTGTGAGGCAGATGAACTCTCTTAGATTTGCTTAACTGAGTGACTGAACTTAATCTATTGGTTGCAAAATAATTTGGGGCATCCAGAGGGCACACTGCTGTATTATAAATGTAAATACTTTCTTTCTTTGACAAGTCATTAGCATCTGCACAGAGTTTGTTCCCAAAAGAGGCAGGGATAACAGTGCCAATAGCATCACTAATATGTCTAAGTGTTTACTAACCATGTTGTTGGAATTCTGCTCAGAAACACCTTAATCCCAGTATGGTCTATATTCAGTGGCACTGAATAAAAGAAAGAAAAGGTACCTTGCAGCGAGCTTAGCATGTTTGAATGCGCCTACCAAGATGTCACTGGGCATTTTTTTTGTTCTTTCATTGGATGTGGGCATCACTGGCAAGGCTGGTATTTGTTGCCCAACCCTGATTGGCTTGCTAGCCCATTTCAGAGGACCATTAAGAGTCACCCACATTAGAGTCATAGAGTCATACAGCACAGAAACAGGCCGTTCAGCCCATCGTGTCTGTGCTGGCCATCAAGCACCTACCTAGTCTAATCCCATTTTCCAGCACTTGGCCCGTAGCTTTGTATGCTATGGTGTTTCAAGTGCTCATCTAAATACTTCTTAAATATAGAGTCGTAGAGTCATTGCTGTGGATCTGGAGTCACATGTAGGCCAGACCGGGTAAGGACGGCAGATTTCCTTCCCTCAAGAACAGTAGTGAACCAGATGGGTTTTTACGACAATCGATGATAGTTTCATGGCACCATTACTGAGACTAGCTTTCAATTCCCGATTGTTTTTTTTGTTAACTATTTGAATTTAAATTCCACCAGCTACCGTGGTGAGATTTGAACCCCTGTCCCCAGGGCATTAGCCTGGGCCTCTGGATTACTAGTTCTGTGACATTACCACTACGTCACCATCTCCCATCTGCAGGCTAAGATTTACATATCCAGCAACAATCATAGAAAACAGTCCATCCAAGTTCCAAGTCAGCAGAGAGCCAGAACAGAGCAGCACCATCTGCTGCAAGGACACCTACAGCTGCATGGGATTGGCACATTCAGGGCTAGATTTAGTCATGCCAGCAGGGCTCTGGGCACCGAGCCAAAAAGGTGAGTGGAACCCTGTCTTGGCCATTTGGAGACTGCCCCACCGCCACCCCACAACACCCTGGCACCGTGATCCCTGTCCCTTTTGAGGAGGGGAATCCCGCCTCCAAGAGCTGCTAGCTAATTAGAGGGCCAGCAGCTCAATAGTATCGGCAGCACCACCCAGAGCGGTGGCTACTGCCGGTACTACAGGAGGCCTGGGAGCAGGCCCAGTGCTGGAGCCCTGGATGAGAGGTGTGAGGTGTGGTCACTGGGGCCAGTCCACAGGTCGCAGGGAAGGGGGAAGGGATGCCCTTTGCCATCGGAAACCCTCCGTGGGCCACAGATTGCCCACAGAGGAGGCCCCTCCTCCAAGCCCGCAAAGAGGTTGCTTTGTTTCACTGGGCTTAATTCCAGCAGCGGCAAGAAGAGGCCTTTAAGTGGCCATGTTCGGTCTTTCCTGCCTCTGACATAATCGCATTGCGACGGGAAGATGACGGGCCCTCCAACCTCTGCCTTCCATCACAATTCTATGGGTCCCCTCACCTCCTAGCCCATCTCTGGGGGCCCATTAAATTCAGCCCCCAGTATCAGTACTAGTTAGCTACGCCTACTGATGGTTATGATTCCATGGAGCGGCACTACCTCCAGCAGCTATCAAACAAATATTCAGATGCTGGGTTGCTCTGAAAATCTATTCCTCTCAGTTACATTTTGCTTGCTTTCACTTGTCCTTACCAATCTATGCCAATCAGCTTTGTCAAAGGCTGATTATGAGTTTGGGTGCCTTTTTCAAATTTTGTAGTAGCTTTCACAATATTTGTTACATTTACCTTAAATTGATCCAGTCCCTTTAAATTTCACTTGGATGTAATTTTCCATTCTTGCCACTGGTGTGCTCAGAAAACCATTTGAATTTGCATTTTGACTGTGAGTGATTGTGGAATTTAGCTTATCCCAGAAATATGACTGCTATTGGCACTTTGCCATGCTGTCATGAGCTGCATTTGTTCTTAATCGTTGAGAATTGCCTTATGTCTGTAGATGAAGATTGCCCCCCTCTCTGTCAGGTGTAGGTACTACATATTTCAAATACTAAGTGTTCCTTAGACAGCGTTACAAAAGGGTTTTCAACATATGGAAAAGTAATATTAGCTGAGGTAAACAAATGTTTATTATATATATTCAATTTATTTTACTCTAACTTTATAGGTCTTGTGAGAACTGGTCTTAATATGGTTTTATCTCACCCAACTATTCTATTTGGCTAGATTCTAGTGTGCTTTAAGAATTTTGGATTGAATTGAATTTAGAGGTGAAAGTATAACTTGTGATTTTCTTTTTTTCTAGAAATAGGCAACGGGTCATTAATGGCTATTATCAACACAACATCCCATCAGCTGGCACAGGACTCAGACTGACATTCTCCCCCACTGCTCAAGAAAAACTTAGACATGCAGTCCAGGTTAGTGCCTCTGATAGTCACAGCATCACTACAACCTTGGAATCTCAAGCTAATAAATTATTGCACTTTAATAAATAACAAAATGTCCTTAAGATTCTAGGCACCAAAGTAAACCACTGAGACTGTCAAGTTTTATGCAGTGATATTTAGTGTTGCAAGCTTGGTTATTTCCTTCAAAGAAATGTAGATTTTAAAAGTATGTGGGCAGTGATAGAATTTAATGATCTCTTCAATCGTCCGTGCTGACTTTTTAATGCATTGACTATATGGCTGGCAGAGAATTACAATGAAGGAATAGTTAGGTTTAGATGCTATTTTTTATTTGTTCATGGGTTGTGGGCGTCACTGGCTAAACCAGCATTTATTGCCCATTGAAGGTATGGTGAGCTGCTGCCTTGAATCCCTGCAGTCCTTGGGCTGTAGATACATCCACAGTGCCTATAGGAAGGGAACTCCAGGATTTTGTCTCAGCGACAGTGAAGGAACAGATGATATTATTCCAATGCTGGATGATGTGTGGCTTGGAGAGGAACATGGTGGTGGTCCCATGCAACTGCTGCCCTTGCCCTTCTAGGTGGTAGATGTCATGGGTTTGGAAGGTGCTGTCTAAGGAGCCTTGGTGAGTCATGCAGTGCATCTTATAGATGGTATGCACTGCTGCCACTGTGCATCGGTGGTGAAGGGAGTGAATGTTGAAGGTGGTGAATGGGGTGCCAATCAAGCGGGCTGTTTTGTCCTGGCTGATGTCGAGCTTGAGTGTTGTTGGAGCTTCACCCATCCAGGCAAGTGGAGACTATTCCATCACACTCCTGACTTGTGCCTTGTAAATGGTGGAGAGGCATTGAGGAGTCAAGAGGTAAGTTATTCGCCCAGAATTCCCAGCCTCTGACCTGCTCTTGTTGCCACAGCATTTATGTGGCTGGTCTAGTTCAGTTTCTGGTCAATGATAACCCCGAGGATGTTGACAGTGGGGGATTCAGTGATGATAATGCCATTGAACATCAAGGGGAAATGGTTAGATTGTCTCTTGTTTGAGATAATAATTGCCTGGCACTTGTGTAGTGCCAATGTCACTTGTCACTTATCAGCCCAAGCCTAGATATTGTCCAGGTCTTGCTACATCTGGACATGGGCTGTTTCAGTATCTGAGCGAATGGTGCTGAACATTGTGCAATCAACAGCACACATTCCCACTTTTGACCTTATGATGGAGGGAAGGTCATTGCTGAAGCAACTAAAAATGTTTTTGCTCTGGTCTTGAGGCTTAAATTACTTCTGTAGGCCCCTGAAACTTTGCGTGAGACAGCGATAAAGACAGAGAGTGGGAGACCTTCCTCCTTGAAGTTCAATTGTATTATCTTCCAAATCTGTTCCGTGAGCACAGTTCAATTAACTCCAGGTTGGCCAGCAGGTTAGTCATGTGACTAGCTTTTTGCTTAACACAGCCTTGCTTGCGAGGTTTGTAGATTCCTCACAGCTTACCAGACACACTCAGTGGGAGGGTGGAATGCTGGCTGTTACACATTTAATGACTCTCAATATCTCTTGATCAACACTATTGACAAAACCCATCTGGCTGATTGAATTTGGGGGTACTCCCATTGTCTCTCCATGCCACTTTTAGAATGCAAATGTGCAGCCATGTTTTCAGTTACTGTTCTGTGGTCTTTTTGAAACAAGTTATCTTCAATGTTCAGTAAGCGTTCAAATAATAATGTGACATATGACGAAATTAATATGTCTCATTTTGGCAGGTGTGGTTTCTGTCACAATGTAATGGAACAAAAGCACAACGAGTGCTAATGGTTGTGGTGAAAGACCAGCCCTGTGATTGGCTGGCAGCTTATAGAGGCGGGATCCCTGTCTTTAAAGGGATGGGGATCCCGGCGTCGAGCTGTTAATTGGCCCAGTGCCACAGACCCGGACCCCAGTTAGGTGAGGCGGGGTCGCTGAGCTGGTTAGAAAATAAAATAATAAAAAGGGCCTTTTTATTATTACCCCTGTTAGGTGAGGTAGGGTTGGTGGGCTGGTCCAGAAGGCCCCAGCGATCGGGGAGGGAGAACGTGGACATTGAGTACAGTGGAGGGGTGTACAGGGAGGTGTTTTGTTTGCTGGCAGGGGCCCTACTTGGGCCACAGATTGCCCACGGAGGAGGGCCCCACCTTCAAGCCAACAGGGAGGTCGCCTTGTTTTACTGGGCGACCTCCCTGTCAGCGGTGGGGGAAGGAGGCCCGAAAGTGGCAGTTAATAGGCCTCTTAAGGGCCTCAGTTGACCTCTGGACGGGAAGGCTGTCGTCAGCTTATCCCACCCCCAACAAAATTGAGTTGCGACAGGGAGGCAACAGGCCCTCCTCACCCCCTCCCCTGCCTCCTTTTGCAATTCTATGGCGCCCCCCCCCCCCCCCGCCACCCCCACCTTCGAACCTCCTCAGGGCGGCTCATAAAATTCAGCCCACCATCTCTGCCTGTTCTGGATCATGCTCAGTGACTGAGTCTCTCTACCCTCCTGAAGTTCGACGTTGCATTCCAAATATATATCACAGGGATGCTTTCTGCTTGATGGATTGTGAGTGATATTATGTGCAACAGAAGTTGTACTTTGTACATGTTCTTGCCTGTTATACAAGAAACAGTTAGGCATTGTGTTTTTGCGGTCACAGATTATTTGCGAGGCAGAAACATTGCTTTTAACATAATGGGGCCAGCTTTATTTTCGTATGCCCTAATTTCAGGTGTAAACTGCATTAACTAGACCATGCATCGAGGCAGCAAGGAACCTGCACAAACCATAGCTAAATTTTGGCCTTAAGCTCTGTTCAAATTGGACCTTTGGGTGGATGTTGGAATTTGTTGTCTGAAGCAGACGAGAACTTCGTTAGAAATAAAGAAAGAAAATATGAAAGGGAAAAAAATGACATCGGTGCATTTCACAACCTCAGGACACATTGAAGTATTTTGGAAGTTGTTACGGCTGGGTGAAGGAGGGGTCTCAGGCTCCCCTCTTGCCCCTTTCCTGTTTTGGCTATAACAGGGTTTATTTTTTAAAACACAGTGACTTTTAGCTTACCACCTCAGTGAGCCTCTGCTCACTGCACTTTGATTCATTTGCAATTACAATTAATCAGACAAGTTTTCTTAGGTCTAAACAAGGAAGATGTAAGTTTATTAGCCTTAACACTCTAACTCGGTTAAAATTACTAAATTACATGACACAACCAGGCGAGCAGACATATGAGATAAACACACACACATGTAGATACAGAGGGGGAGAAAGAAATGGGAGGGCAGGGGTGTTGGAGTAGAGTTTATAATAAATGGAATTCAGTTACTGGGTGACAATGTCCTCAATTGAAGTTAAGATTTTGGAGTTCCCCTGGGGTCCATTGCACAATTTCAAGCTTGTTTCTCTGGTCCCAGAAGGCCAAAGATATGCTTTGTCTGTAGTTTTGAAATGTAGAAACTGCCACTGTGGTTTTCCTGGAACTTTGTTGGAGAGAGAGACAGAGAGGGAGAGAGAGACCTTCCTTCCCTTTCTGATCAAATTGCAGTGTCCTTGCTGTGTGCACAATTCAAAAAGACCCCAGTCTGGCAGCAGGTAGGTCATGTGACCCTCTCTTTGTGTGATACAGCAGCTTCTGGGAGGGTTGTTGATTTCAAAGCTTTCCAGACACACTTGGTAGGGGGTAGAGTTCTGGCTGTTACACAGACAAAGAAGGTTGATTATCACTATTGTCCAGACCAATCTTGTTCATTGAATCAGTGAGCATTCCCATTGTCTCTCAGAATGCAAATGTGCAACCACGTTTTCAGCTGTTCAGCTCCTTTTTTAAAAAACAAGTTATGTGCAATATCCAGTAAAAAAGGTTCAAGTAGTGTTCCATATGACAAAATTAATATGTTTCCATTTGGTAGGTGTGATTTCCATCGCAAAGTGTAGGGAACATGAACAGCCAATTTGCACACAGATAGGTCCCAATACTGTATGTGCAAAGGGGTGTGGGAATAGGCACAGTTCCATTTTTGCGGCTAGTGGGATTTGCTGAATTTTAAGTGCCCTGCATTCTCAGACACCTGGCGGGAAAGGGTCATGGGGTCAGGAGGGAAAACCTTTTTAAAAGGCACAAGGATAAGTTTTCTCAGGGCTTTTCTGGACTCTTCCTTTGTTTTGTTTAAATTTATGCTCACATTTAGCCTTTGAGATTTTGGGTGAAATTTTCCAAGGCTCTTTGATACCACCAGGGCCTCTTGCGGAAAGGGTGGCATATTTTGGAAAAACATGACTGCATTGTTTGTGGTTCTCCATCCATCTGATGAGCCAGCTATTGCATATGAGATCTTGATGATGATCCATGTGCCTTGTCCACAATTCAGGACAAATCTTTGTCAGCTTGGTTCAGTGGTAGTATCATTATCTGTGATTCAGTAGCTTGAGGGTTCAAGGACCACAATAGGGACTTGGCCGTTTCATCTAGCTGACACTCCCGATGAGTGTTGCTTTTTGCGAGGTGTTATTGATTGGACAGCCAACTGGCAAAAGTAATTTCCACAGATGCTGCCAGATCTGCTGAGTGATTCCAGCATTTCTTGTTTTATTTCAGATTTCCAGCATCCGCAGTATTTTGCTTTTATTATTATGGCAAAAGTAATTGCCTGACTGTGAATCATGGTCATCCTGAGGATGTGAAATACACTATATAAATGCAAGTTCTTCTGGTGTGGGGAGTGGCCAGGGCTGTACATTTAAAAAGATATCAGGTTGCATTTCAGTTCAGAAGCATATTAGAATGGATATGGATGGGAAGAACAAAATCTCCAAAAAAACCTCCTTCAGTCCAACTATAAATAGTATGTCTTAACCAATGCCTTTTGCGTATTTGAAATGGTTAGTATTTAAAGCTTGAGACCTCGAATAAGGACCACACCCTTGAAGAATCAATAGATTTTGGCAGGCAAAGGGCATTGTGCAGGGAAAGAATACAGTACAGCAGAAGAAAAATCTTTTTATGCAAAGATTTACTGTATTTGCATAAACATGTCTGTAAAATAGCACAACAATCATTTATGTACTTACTGTAATATTACTTATTCCTTTTGATATGTGAACTATGGTAAGACTCACAGGACTACAAGTAATATCCAAAGAAAATGTGCGTTTTTATTGTACTTTGTCTTGCTCATGGGAAGTGCAGTGTGGAAATGCAAAACGAAACTGGAGAGTTATAAATAATAAAACAATTTCAAAGACTGGTATACTTGCCTTCAACAAGATGGAGGAAAAAGTCACATGACATGCACCTTCTCTTGCCCAGAAATACACATTCATGTCTGCTAGAACTAAAACTTGTAAACCCTGTCTGCATTGAAATTGTAAACAGTTCATCACACTTGGATGTGAGCTACCACAAAAATTAACGAAAACAAAAGCACTCGGAGACACCCCATCTCTAGCTACAATCACGACAGTAAATGTGAAAATACCTCATCTTATCAAAATGAGCTGCAATCAGAAGCTATTGTATAGCCCCTCAGGAACTGAAACGTAAGCCACATGAGCAAAACTAACACTTAATGAGCTTTACCTTTTAAAGACAACTTTTATGGAGAGCAGAAAGAACATCAGAATATCAAGACATCAGCTAGAGGTCTCCAGACACAAAGAGAACATCGAAAGCCATCTTCAATTCCAGCATGAGGCTGAGAGAGAGCAATTCCAGCTAAGATAGTTGAACGTTGCTGAGACGAGTTGGCAATGAACTACAGCATAGAAATAAGAGAATGACTTTTAAACAACTCCTCCGCCTGTGAAAATTGAACTAAGAAATACCAACACTACCTTCGAACTGAAGTGTTGCCTGCCAGAAGCTTCAACATCCCACAAAATGCAGGACAAGCAGCAAACAGGTCTGCAACTTTAAAAACTTACCTTCCAAGAGGATTCCACAGGTTTTTTCCTGAAAACAGCAGGCTTTTACACCGTGAATTCTTAATGCCTCTTACCCTTTACCTTCTATCTATCTTTTCTTGTGTGAATGTGTGCGTTGTTGGTGTGATCATTTCAGGTGAATATTGTTTAATAAATCTCTGTTTTAAACCTACAAGAAAACCTGTCACTGTCTGTTTATTTGGCAAACAAAGCACAAGCTGAAATCTGTAGATCTAATTGCCATTGTTACAAGGAAATCAAGGTTGGGAAATGAATATTCCAGGGTACACAATATTTCAGAGAGACAGACAGAATGACAAAGGAGGAGGGGTAACCCTGATAGTAAAGGATGACATAAGGACATTAATAAGAAGGGATCTGGCCTCAGAAGATCATGAAGTAGAATCAGTTTGGGTGGAAATTAGGAATAGCAAGAGTCAGAAAACACTGGTGGGAGTAGGTTACAGGCCTCCTAACAGTAGTTATATTATTGGACAGAACATTCAATGGGAAATTATTGGAACGTGTAAAAAAAGGTAATGTACTAATTGTGGGAAACTTTAATCTGCATATAGATTGGGGCAATCAAATTGGCAACAGTGGTCTAGAAGATGAGTTTGTAGAATGTTTTTGTGACAGTTTCTTGGAGCAATACATTGTAGAACCGACCAGGGATAAAGCTATTTTATATCTCGTACTGTGTAATGAAGCAGGGTTAATAAGCAATGTAATCGTAAAAGATCCACTGGGAAATAGTGATCACAATACCATTGAATTTCATATTAAGTTTGAATGTGACACATTTCAATCAAAAAAAAGAATCTTAAACGTAACCAAAGCCAAGTACAAAGATATGAGGGGAGAACTGGCTAAGGTTAATTGGGTAAATTGACTGGAAGGTATGACAGTAAATGAACAGTAGGAAACATTTAAAAAAACAATTCAAAGGGTTCAACAAAAGTACATTCGTTCAAAAACAAAAACTCATAAGAAAGACCCATCTGTGGCTCACTCAGGAGGTTATGCCATGTATTAAGAAGAGGCTTACAATGTTGCCAGAAATCGTAGCAAGTCTGAGGATTGGGTTTTAGAAGCTAGCAAAGGGCCACCAAAAAGTTGATAAAAAGGGAAGAAATAGAATACGAGAGTAAACTAGCCAGCAATATAAAAACAGATTGTAAGAGCTTTTATAAGTACATAAAAAGGAAGAGAGTAGTTAAAGTAGACGTTGGTCCCTTAGAGGCAGAGACAGGAGAAATCAGCATGGGAAATGGGGAAATAGCAGAGGCATTGAACAAATATTTTGTGTCTGTCTTCACAGTAGAAGACACAAGTTCCATACCAGAAATAGTCAGTAACCTAGGGGCTAAAAAGAGTGAGGAAACTAAGGATATTGATATCAGCCAAGAAAAGTATTGGAGAAACTTGAGGGACTAAAATCTGACAAGTCCCCGGGATTAGGTCTCCTTCCTTCTAGGGTTCTAAAAGAGATATCTGAAGAGATAGTGGATGCGCTGACTATAATTTACCAGAATTTCCTAGATTCAGGAATGGTCCTGTCAGATTGGAAATCGGCGAATGTTACACCGCTTTTCAAAAAGGAGGTAGAGAGAAAACGGGGAACTACAGGCCAGTTAGTCTAACATCAGTAATCGGGAAGATACTGGAAAGTATTATTAAAGAGGTCTTAACATTGCACTTGGAAAAGCATAGTATGATTAGAAAAAGTCAGCATGGTTTTACTAAAGGGAGGTCCTGTTTGCCATATTTATTAGAGTTTTTTTGAGGATGTAACTGGTAGAGTAGATAAAGGGAAACCAGTAGATGTCGTATACCTGGATTTCCAAAAGGCATTCTATAAGGTGCCACACAAAAGGTTAATAGGCAAGGTAAGGGCTCATGGAGTTAGAGGTAATATATTCGCATGGATAGAGGACTGGTTAACAGACAGGAAGTTGAGAGTGGGCATTTTCAAGTTGGCAGGCAGTGAATAGTGGGTGCATTACCTCAAGGAGGGCAGAGAGGCTGTTAAATGACAGAATATTGAACAGCCTTAGCCAAAAGTACAAACATGAAAAAAACAGAAGGCAGGCACATGGTAAAAAAAAAGGTGAATGATGAAGCAAATAAAATAAAATAAAGAAAAGTAATGAAAATAAAAAAGGGCCAGTCATGTTCTGAAATTATTGAACTCAATTTTCAGTCCAGTAGGCTGTAGTGTGCCTAGTTGGTAACTAAGGTGCTGATCCTCGAGCTTGCATTGATGTTCACTGGAACACTGTAGTAAGCCCAGGACAGAGATCTGGACATGAGAGCAGTGGGGTGTGTTGAAATGGCAAGCAACAGGAAGCTCGGCATCGTGTTGTCGGACTGAGCGGAGGTGTTCCGCAAAGCGGTCACCCAATCTGTGTTTGATCTCCCCAATGTAGAGGATACTGCACTGTGAGCAACGAATACAGTATACTAAATTGAAAGAAGTACAAGTGAATCATTGCTTCACCTCAAAGGAGTGTTTGGGGTCTTGGATAGCAAGAAGAGGGGAGGTAAAAGGGCAGGTATTACACCACCTACGATTGCATGGGAAGGTGCCATGGGAAGGGGACATGGTGTTGGGAGTAATAGAGGAGTGGACCAGGATGTCGTGGAGGGAATTATCCTTTCGGAATGCTGACAAGGGAGGGGAGGAGAAGATGCGTTTGGTGGTAGCATCACGCTGGAGATGGCGGAAATGGCAGAGGATGATCCTTTGGATCTGGTGGCTGGTGGAGTGGAAAGTGAAGACAAGGGAGGGAGGGGAAGGGGTGAGGACAAAAGTGCGGGAAATGGGCCAGACACGGCTGAGGGCCCTGTCAGCCACAATCCTCAGGGAATCCTCGGTTGAAGAGAAAGGAAGACATATCAGAAGCGCTGTTGTGGAAGGTCCCTCCTTAAGGTTCCTGTCCCTCCTTAAGCCATGTCCCTGTAATTGTTATGATATCATACTGCTATATGTCTATCTGTGCCCTCAGCCCATCTGCTTTATTTGCTATACTGCTTGCATTGAAATAGATACCCTTGAGCTCTGCCAAACTCTTTTTTTTTTAAACTTTATAACCCTCATTTACTCTGTCTTCCAGACTCATCCATTAATTTTCTGCCTTCCATTTTCATTTCTGATTTTGTCCCAGCTGAATCTACCCTCAGGTCCCCACCCGCCTGCCAAACTAGTTTAAACCCTCCCCAACAGGACTAGCAAAACGTCCTGCAAGGAACTCAATCCCAGCTCTGTTCAGGTGCAACCTGTCTGGCCTGTACATGTCCCATCTCCCCCAGAACCAGTCCCAATGTCCCAGGAACCTAAAGCCTTCCCTCCTGCACCATCTTTCCAGCCACGCATTCACCTGTCTTATCCTTCTATTTCTATAGAGATTACTACTCTTGAGGTCCTGCTTGCTAATTTCTTACCCAGCTCCCTAAATTCTGACTGCAAGACCACATCCCTCTTTTTACTTATGTCGCTGTTTCCGATGTGGACTATAACTGCTGGTTGTTCACCTTTGCCCTTCAGGATGCTCTGCAGCCGCTCAGTGACATCCTTGACCCTGGCACCAGGGACGCAACACACCATCCTGAATTCACGTCTGCTACCACAGAAATGCCTGTCTGTTCCCCTGACTATTGAATCACCCACCTATCACGATGGCTCTTCCAGTCTTCCCTGTACCCCGCTCTGCAGCTGAGCCACCCTTGGTGCCATGGACTTGGCTGTGGCTGCACTCCCTGGGTGAAGCATCACTTTCCTCCAGTATTTAGAACTGAATACCTGTTGGAGAGTGAGATGCACACAGGGGTCTCCTGCACTACTTGCCTTATTCTTTTTGACTGCCTGGCAGTCACCCATTCCCTTTCTTCCTGCATACTCTTAAGCTGTGGGGTGACCACATCTATAATTGTGCCATTCACATAGCTCTCATCCTCATGAATGTACTGCAGTGTCGGCAGCTGCCGCTCAAGTTCCAAAACCCAGATGTGAAGCTACTGCAATTGACAACACTTGCTGCACAAATGGTTATCCAGGTACGGGAAGCATCTTGGAGCCCCTACATAGCACAGGAGTGCAATCTCGAAGTTGAAGCAACCCTGCCATTCCTTTATTTATTAGTCGACCATTTGCTGCTGCTAAAAAAAAAAATTATCAATACTACAACACCTTAGTGTGCAAGTACATAGCTCCCTGAAAGTGGCAACACAGGTAGACAGGGTGGTGAAGAAGACGTATGGCATGCTTGCCTTCATCGGCCAAGGCATTGAGTACAAGAGTTGGAATGTCATGTTACAGTTGTACATAACGTTGGTTAGGCCGCATTTGTAGTACTGTGTGCAGTTTTGGTCGTCGCACTACAGGAAAGATGTGATTAAGCTAGAGAGGGTGCAGAAAAGATTCACAAGGATGTTGCCTAGTTTGGAGGGCTTGAGTTATAAAGAGAGATTGGATAGGCTGGGTCTGTTTTCCCCAGAGCGAAGGAGGCTGAGAGGGTACATGATAGAGGTATATAAAATTATGAGAGGCATAGACAGGGTAGATAGCCAGAGTCTGTTTCCCATGGTAGGGTGACTAAAACTAGAGGGCATAGATTTAAGGTGAGAAGGAGGAGGTTTAAAGGGGATCAAACGGGTAAATTTTTCACACAAAGAATAGTGGGTGTCTGGAACGAGGTGGTGGAGGCAGGAACAGTAGCAACATTTAAGAGGCATCTGGACAGGTACTTGAATGAGCAAGGCATAGAGGGATATGGAATTAATGCAGATAGGTGGGATTAATATAGATAGGCATTAAGGTCGGCATGGAATCGGTGGGCCGAAGGGACTGTTTCTATGCTGTACAACTCGATGACTCTAATTATTAATAAAACTTTTCTTGGCCTTGATGTTAAGGGTAATAAGACCTAATACAGTGAGGAAGCATTGAGAAAAACCCCGAACACATAAAAAGCCATGACCCGGCCCCAGTTGACTCCATCGCGTAACGGCTCCTTGGTCACAACTGCAAAGTGCCCGCAGGAGATGTGCAGCTCGTAGTGCATCTGCAGAGCAATGTCAGCGAATTCCTGCTGGTACTGGCGCCCGAGACTGTCGCCCACCTCCCGGAGGACACGGATGAGCTTTCCTGGCGTCGATGGTGGGATCTGATGAATTGCTTTATTACCTGCACCCCCTTCCCCCACCCCCGCTTCCCCTTCCCAGTTCGCCCCACCCAGCTCACCCCCACGGCACCCTCTTCCTGCGCCCCCTTCCCAGCTCCCCCCGGCACCCCCTTCCCTCCACCCCTCCCTCTCGCACCCCCTCCTCCCACCAGCATCCACCTATCCCTGAGTAGGGGCCCGAACAACCCCACTGCCTTGTGGGCGTCTCGGGAGAGACTAAGGCTAAGGGAGTAAACCCTAACACAAAATCCGGAGCGCAACCCCGTAGGCGGTCATGTGTCACCTTTGGCATGTTTCTGGCAGTTCCTGCAGCCATACCGGTGCCAAACGTCATGCTCTGCACTCCTTTGGACCCCACCAGAAAGGGCGAGAGGGGATTTTGACACTTGGGCAACTCACAACCTCCACACATTCGCCCAGGCATGCGCCATGGAGAGGTCACTCCATAGTCGCCTCACAGCGACCGAAACAACACGGAATGCAGCAGTTACAGGTTATAAGTCCAGCTAAATTGGCATAGAGATTGGGTGCCACGGGTTGCCTTTGTCGGTGGGAGGGGTCATTGCACCTCACTGGACAGCTACCACCTGCCTCAAACCGGGCAGCCCCCGGTCAGTACGGTTCTAACCCGTCACAGTCCACCTGCTTCAATGGGTGCTTGGAGTTCAGGGTCAATGCCCGAAAAGCGGACTTCAACACCACACCAAACAGCACGAAAAAAGGAAAGAAGGTACCAGCCCTTCGTTTTGCAAGCTTGAACGTCAGAACTATGTGTCTTGGCCTATCGGAAGACCTTACACAAATCAACAATTCTCGGAAGACCGCCATCATTAACAACGAGCTCAGTAGACTCAATGTAGACATTGCAGCACTTCAGGAGACACGCCTGCCTGCGAGTGGCTCTCCAAGAGAGCAAGACTACACCTTCTTCTGGCAGGGTAGGGATCCTGAAGAACCAAGACATCATGGAGTGGGCTTCGCCATCAGAAACTCTTTGCTCAGCATGATAGAGCCACCTTCAATTGGCTCAGAACGCATACTGTCCATCCGACTGCTCACCACCTCAGGTCCAGTACACCTACTCAGCATCTATGCTCCAACAGTCTGCTCCCCACCTGAAGATAAAGACCAGTTCTACAAGGAACTCCGTAATATCATTAGTAGCATGCCCAATACCGAACACCTATTCCTGCTGGGGGACTTTAACACCAGGGTTGGGGCCGACCATGACTCATGGCCCTCCTGCCTCGGGCGCTATGGCATTGGGAGGATGAATGAGAATGAACAGAGACTGCTTGAGTTGTGTACCTATCATAACCTCTGCATCACCAACTCGTTCTTTCACACTAAACCCTGTCACCAGGTTTCTTGGAGGCACCCAAGATCACGTCGTTGGCACCAGCTGGACCTCATAGTCACAAGGCGAGACTCTTTAAACAGTGTTCAAATCACACGCAGCTTCCACAGTGCGGACTGCGACACTGGCCACTCCCTGGTGTGCAGCAAGGTTAGATTCAAACCAAAGAAGCTGCATCACTCCAAGCAGAAGGGCCCCCCGCGCATCAACACGAGCAGAATTTCTTATCCACAGCTGTTACAAAAATTTCTAAATTCACTTGAAAAAGCCCTTCAAAACACTCCCACAGGGGATGCAGAGACCAAGTGGACCCACATCAGAGACGCCATCTATGAGTCAGCCATGACCACCTATGGCAAATGTGTGAAGCGGAATGCAGACTGGTTTCAATCTCATTTTGAAGAGCTGGAACCTGTCATAGCCGCGAAGCGCATTGCACTGCTGAACTACAAAAAAGCCCCCAGCGAGTTAACATCTGTAGCACTTAAAACAGCCAGAAGCGCTGCACAAAGAACAGCCAGGCGCTGCGCAAATGACTACTGGCAACACCTATGCAGTCATATTCAGCTGGCCTCAGACACCGGAAACATCAGAGGAATGTATGATGGCATTAAGAGAACTTTTGGGCCAACCATCAAGAAGATTGCCCTCCTCAAATCAAAATCGGGGGACACAATCACTGACCAACGCAAGCAAATGGACCGCTGGGTTGAGCACTACCTAGAACTGTACTCCAGGGAGAATGCTGTCACTGAGACCGCCCTCAATGCAGCCCAGTCTCTGCCAATCATAGATAAGCTGGACGTATAGCCACCAAAATCGGAACTCAGTGATGCCATTGATTCTCTAGCCAGCGGAAAAGCCCCTGGGAAGGACAGCATTACTCCTGAAATAATCAAGAGTGCTAAGCCTGCCATACTCTCAGCACTCTACGAACTGCTTTGCCTGTGCTGGGACGAGGGAGCAGTACCACAGGACATGCGCGATGCCAATATCATCACCCTCTATAAAAACAAAGGTGACAGCTGTGACTGCAACAACTACCGTGGAATCTCCCTGCTCAGCATAGTGGGGAAAGTCTTCGCTCGAGTCGCTTTAAACAGGCTCCAGAAGCTGGCCGAGCGTGTCTACCCTGAGGCACAGTGTGGCTTTCGAGCAGAGAGATCGACCATTGACATGCTGTTCTCCCTTCGTCAGAGACAGGAGAAATGCCGCGAACAACAGATGCCCCTCTACGTTGCTTTCATTGATCTCACCAAAGCCTTTGACCTCGTCAGCAGACGTGGTCTCTTCAGACTACTAGAAAAGATCGGATGTCCACCAAAGCTACTAAGTATCATCACTTCATTCCATGACAATGTGAAAGACACAATTCAGCATCGCGGCGCCTCATCAGACCCCTTTCCTATCCTGAGTGGCGTGAAACAGGGCTGTGTTCTCGCACCTACACTGTTTGGGATTTTCTTCTCCCTGCTGCTCTCACATGCGTTCAAGTCTTCAGAAGAAGGAATTTTCTTCCACACAAGATCAGGTGGCAGGTTGTTCAACCTTGCCCGCCTAAGAGTGAAGACCAAAGTACGGAAAGTCCTCATCAGGGAACTTCTCTTTGCTGACGATGCTGCATTAACATCTCACACAGAAGAGTGTCTGCAGAGACTCATCGACAGGATTGCGATTGCCTGCAACGAATTTGGCCTAACCATCAGCCTCAAGAAAACAAACATCATGGGACAGGACGTCAGAAATGCCCCATCCATCAATATCGGCGACCACGCTCTGGAAGTGGTTCGAGAGTGCACCTACCTCGGCTCAACTATCACCAGTAACCTGTCTCTCGATGCAGAAATCAACAAGCGCATGGGAAAGGCTTCCACTGCTATGTCCAGACTGCCCAAGAGAGTGTGGGAAAATGGCGTACTGACACGGAACACAAAAGTCTGAGTGTATCAAGCCTGTGTCCTCTGTACCTTGCTCTACGGCAGCGAGGCCTGGACAACGTATGTCAGCCAAGAGCGATGTCTCAATTCATTCCATCTTCGCTGCCTCCGGAGAATCCTTGGCATCAGGTGGCAGGACCGTATCTCCAACACAGAAGTTCTCGAGGCGGCCAACATCCCCAGCTTATCCACACTACTGAGTCAGCGGCGCTTGAGATGGTTTGGCCATGTGAGCCGCATAGAAGATGGCAGGGTCCCCAAGGACACATTGTACAGCGAGCTCGCCACTGGTATCAGACCTACCGGCCGTCCATGTCTCCGCTTTAAATACGTCTGCAAATGCGACATGAAGTCCTGTAACATTGATTACAAGTCGTGGGAGTCATTTGCCAGCGATCGCCAGAGCTGGCGGGCAGCCATAAAGGCGGGGCTAAAGTGTGGCAAGTCGAAGAGACTTCGCAGTTGGCAGGAAAAAAGACAGAAGCGCAAGGGGAGAGCCAACTGTGTAACAGCCCCGACAACCATTTTTTTCTGCAGCACCTGTGGAAGAGTCTGTCACTCTAGTATTGGCCTTTATAGCCACTCCAGGCGCTGCTCCACAAACCACTGACCACCTCCAGGCGCTTACCATTCTCTCCCGAGACAAGGAGGCCAAAGAAGAAGAGGACTGATAAATCCTACTCATGATTAAAACAGTTGATTAGTTAAAATAAACCTTACTCAAAAAATACTCACCAGCTACTCACTTGTTATTTATTGTTTATACTTAATTTTTGCTCGTTTTTAGTCTGCCAGTTGTTGAGACACTATAACCCACCTATTTACTGATATTCCCTAACACTAGTGTACTAACCCAGCTACTTTTTCACACACCCTAATAGCAGCTACTCACCAACCAATCACCTTGCAGCTTTCCTGTGATGTCACTGTTCACTTGTTTTTTTCAAACTCAGGCCCTCCTGGACTCCTCTCCACTGCTCTCCTGAAAGGTAAGTGCTGTAGGCCACAATTCTCGGACTGTATTTAACTACTCCCCGCTCCATGTTCCTACCGCAGGTCCGCTCCTCTCCTGAAAGTAAGTGCTGTCGGCCACAATTCTCGGACTGTATTTAACTGCTCCCCGCTCCATGTTCCACCCGCAGGTCCGCTCCTCTCCTGAAAGGTAAGTGCTGTAGGCCACAATTCTCGGACTGTATTTAACTGCTCCCCGCTCCATGTTCCTCCCGCAGGTCCGCTCCTCTCCTGGAAGGCAAGTGCTATAGGCCATGATCCTCGGGCTGTATTAAACTGCTCCCCACTTTGTGTTCCTCCCGCTGCTCTCTTGGAAGCCCAAGATCAGCCATGATCGTTTTGAATGGCAGAGCAGGCTTGATGGACCATATGGTCTACGTCGGCCCCTATTTCTTGTGTTCTTGTGTTCCTAAAACATTATCTGTGTCAGTTGGGAGGTGACAAGTGGAAACTAGCCACCCCATTTCCCACTTGCCTGAAACAACTTTAACTGGAACATATATTACACATATACAAACAATTACTGCATGAGCTACATTTAAACACATCTCACTCTGTTGGGCTACACCCACTACTCTCTGAACATGTGTGACACGACATCACTTCGTCTGGTGACCTGCACTTACAACTTCTTAAGGTGGTCCACTCTTAAGGCCGTACCAAAACACTGTTGCATCTTACTGGCTTGAAGCAGATTTAGGTGTCTTGGAAAAAATGGATCGAAGAGGCTGCTGAAGAAAATGAGAGAGAATGTAACATAGGTCTTAGTGATTTGAGGATGCTTGATGGTCGGCGCAGGCGCATTGGGCCAAAGGGCCTGTTTCTGTGCTGTATTACTCTCTGACTCTGTGACTCTATGAGTGATGATAATGAAGGATAATTAGAGGTGAATTCCTGAAAAGGAATTTTTCTTTTACAATTTGCTATAAATTATATCATATATTTGAACCTGGGGCTTCAATAAATAGATAAATGATATTGTAACAAAATTGTAAGCTGTAATTTTTATTTTGATTGGCTAATCATTCCCATATTTATATGCTTTGCTCGAAAGTGATTTAAATAGACAATCTTTAGTAAACTTCTCGTGAAGCAACCAGAAGAGAAAATTGTTGGTTCTGAGTACTAATCTCAGTCCTTGTGTCATTATTTTTGTTGATTTATTTGAGCTACTGTTCAACCATCGGATTAAGACACTGTAGTCAGCAATATGTATGCTCTATTTGTGATTCCGTAATGGATGGCGTGTGGTTAATATTAAAGTTGGGTTGGGCGTTTGCCAATCCCCACCCAACACATACCTACCTTAGTATTTAGTATTAAGCTGGCAGATGAACTAGTAGTCATGAACTGTAACTTTTAATCTGAAATAAAACTGAAGTTCTATAATGCTGCAGACATATCATCCTTCTTTCTAAAGACTGGTGAGGTAATTTCTTTACTTTAGTCTCAGTATGTGGATCAGCATAATTGAACTTTTTTTTCCATTTGTGGTTAAACCCAGATAATCTTGTTGCTCTTGTGCAAAGCTTATTCTCTCTCTTGAATCTGCTTCATATTTATACTCAAGACACTATGTTTTTTCCTTCAGGATTCCTGGCCCCACTACAAGGGCAGCAGCAGCAACCGGCAGCAGTACAAAGTCTCTCACAACTATGAACAGACAAAGTCAAACTATTAGCAGTTTGAACAAGCACAACCCCCCGTCGTGCAAATCTGGGAGTCAGAAAGGTAAGGATTAAATGTGTGCTGATGCATTTTAAAAGTCAGAGAAATTTGAATGGTGGCAAAATAAATTCAATTACTACACCAAGGAACAAAGCTTTAGAAATATTATTTAAGTATTAAGTTGATAGAGCTAGGGTTGCTTAATTTGATAATAGGGTTACTTAAAGGAATGCAGTTTTGTTTTTTGAATAGGGTTTGCATTTCATGTCTTGCTTCAATATGCTATTGAAGATTCAGTAATGTATTATTTGGAATTACTGTATATATTTTACGAATAATTTTATCTTAGATCAGCAATATTATTACAAATATTATGAGGAAAACTGATGTAAAGCAACAGTTTTATATTTCAAAGATAGTCTTATAAAAATCTGAGCATCACAGTAGTGAGATTTATATTTCAGGGTGTGGTGCTTTAACAGGCAAACAAGATGTATTTGTTCAGTTGTTTAAAACTAACATAAAATGGCAAATTGCTGTATTCATCCAGTATGTAGAGTCATAATCATGTTCTAAGTAAAATCTTCAAAAATGTTTAAGCTGTTGTTTCACATTTTTACCAATTTATTTTAACACCATGGAAATACTTAGGTGCTTAACAATAATGTTGAGATTCATTTGGCATTTTGGCGACTATACTTAAAACAGCTAGAAAATGTTAAATACCTGCATGTAAATAGTACAAGAAAATTCTTAACTCTTTTGGCCAAACACACTGGTGCAGTAGTGGGTGCATTTTAACAGCGATGGAAGGAAGAAGCTATGGTTGTATTTTCCATTTACATCACTGTGGAGTGGAGCAAAGCTCATGCATACTCAAATACACATGCTGAGGTCTAGTTACTGGTCTTCAATTATCTATCAAACCTCCTGTGATTGAGAACAGATGACAAGATACCCAGTTCTTTTTGAGCACTGGAAATAGAAATGTCATACAATAACATCAAGGTGGTTTAAACTTTAAAGGGTAAAGTTTGAAAAACTTCCACACTGGTTGCAGTTGTAATGTAGACAGTGCACATTTTCCAAGTGCTGTCCCAAGTGTCAGCAATCATTCTTACAATGTCAGATCAATAGTTCAGCTGTGGGTCACAAAGATCCGAATAGCCTTCTAGTTTAGTGTGTTTATGTATAATGCATCCATATGAATGTTCAACTTTAAATAGTAGTAGGTAATGTACCATATGTATATTTGATCATTTATGTAACAGCCAAACTCTCTCATATAAAATGCCAAGATAAATTGTATAGGGCATTTAAAACAACACTCTGACGTTGGTATGATGTAAAAGTTTTAATCTAGTGGTTGATTAAATCCATTTGTTGATAAATTTGATTTGAATCAGATGTGTAAAATTGTGGCTTTCAGCTGCACGAAAAAACATGGCTCATGGGTTGGGGTTTGATGGACTTTTGTAAGGCAGAGAAGAATATAAATACTTGATCCAAAATAAATGTCTTTTCCCAATGTAAAGGTGGAATTTCATGGAATAGCAGTTATGCTACATTTACACTGTAGCCTCTGAGATTGCATTCAGCTTAACTGAGGATAATCTGGATTGAATAGGATGTCAGAGGATTTATATCTACAGCTGCCTCATTCAGTTCATGTGCTCGCCAGTATTAAATTACCAGCCCAAGGCATGCACTAAAATACTCATTCTGGTTACAAATGCTGATTTCCTGATATTTTCAGTACTCACATGTTCATCACCCAGTCTGTAGTTGAAGTCAAATAACAGGTTTTTGCTTTAAATTATCTGTATAAAAATAATTCTGCAATAGACATATTTAAAGGTTTACTGTAAGTCAGACAGAGAATTGTACCAAATTCAGACTTACAGCTGTAGTGTTAGCAAGTCATTTGTAACTTTTGACAGTAATATAAAAGCAAAATACTGCAGATGCTGGAAATTTGAAATAAAGACAGAAAGTGCTGGAAATACATAGCAGGTCAGGCAGCATCTGTGAAGAGAGAAGCAGAGTTAACATTTCAGGTCTGTGACCTTTCATCAGAACTTTCGACAATGCTGTTAGCATTCAAGGCATTGTAAGTGCCCCCTAAATTATTTTAGTTACGGATAAATATTAAAAGTAACTGCGCAGTTCTCAATGACCAGAATTAACATTGTCAAAACCAAATATGAATAAGCTGCAAATTTCATTAAAAGTAAATAGCTGAAGGGTGGTATCTTGGCAATAAAGTTGTGCAGACAGGGAAAGTGAGCCAACAAGCTTTATCATATGCTTTTGGATATTTGCAATTTTTTATTTGTTCATGGGACGTGAGCATTGCTGGCAAGGCCAGCATTTATTGCCCATCCTTAATGGCCCTTGAGAAGGTGGTAGTGGTGAGCCACCTTCTTGAATCGCTGGACTCCATGTGGTATAGGCACACCCACCGTATTGTTAGGGAGAGAGTTCCAGGATTTTGACTCGGCGACAGTGATGGAACGACATTATAGTTCCAAGTCAGGATGATGTGTGACTTGGAGGGTAACTTGCAAATGGTGTTACTTGCTGTAATTTAAAATAGTTTGTACTTGATTCTGAACATCATGGGGGTAATTTTAACTTTGAGTAAGAATGATTCAGCCCTTTGTTATACATCTTTCCTGATTTACATTGCCATAGAATTCAATGGAAATGAAAATCAGCAAAGATGTATAATGGGCAGCTGAATTAATATCTTCCATTTTACGCTATCACCAACAATCAAAGTGACCCTCAATCCAAAAAAGAGAAGTGCACAAACTCTATCACCATATCTGATTGTATAATTTTGACAAACAGCATTATTTGAGAAACTTCTACAACTGCTGCCACAGATGCGATAAAATATACATGAATAGATCCTAATTTGATTTAAATATATTTTACAAAGTTACATGCTCTTGATGGCAAAAGCCTTTTTTCAAACCTGTACCTAAATCTCAATTGTTACATGAAAAAACTATTGGAATGGAATAATGTCTAGTATAAGCATAACAATGTTCTCACATTAAGACCAGATGTTTGCCATTAACCATTTTCCTTTCAAATAAAAACACCAATTGCAAAGTGCCAAAATAAGTACGGAAACAATTAAACTAAGGGTTTTTTTTCCCAAGGTTTTTGTATACAGGAAAGTCATCAAGGAAGTATTAGAAAACATGTCCTCTGTCGGCAATAAGTTACTTACTATTCTATTCTCCTTTTCTGCTTTTCCTTTTGTTTCTCTTAGTTTTGGTGGTCTTTTTCTTGTTGGCCTTTCTTCTCTAGTAGCACACGAGTCAGAAGGTTGTGGGTTCAAGCACCACTCCAGAGATTAAGCACAAAAATCTAGGTTAACATTCCTGAGCAGAACTGAGGGAATGCTGTATTGTCAGAGGTACCCTTTTTCAGATGAGAAGTCAAACCAAGGCCCTGTCTGTCCCTATGGGTGCACATAAATGATCCCATGGCACTATTTTGAAGAAGTGCAGGGGAGTTATCCCCAGTGTCTTGGCCAATATTTATCCCTCAATCAACATTACTATAACAGATTATCTGGCCATTGTCTCAATGCTGTTTGTAGGACCTTTCTGTACAAAAATTGGCTGTGGAGTTTCCTACGTTACACTGGCTACACAGAAAAAGTACTTTATTGGCTGGAAAGTGCTTTGGGATGTCCTGAAAGGTGCTATATAAATGCAAATCTTTGTTCTCTTCCAATGCAAAATTACAAGGTCAATTTTCCACCCCCCCACAACTATATTAAATTTGTCACCTTTTATTCTCTTGTTGCCAGTTTCTGTCTCTCCTCTCCTTCTTCACAAGATTGCTTTTCGGCTCTGTTCTGAACCACCTCCAGTGCCTTCATTGCTTCCTTGTGTTTGTAACCAGACTGGACAGTGTAGTGTTTTGCCCACTCATTTAATCTATCAATGTCTCTTTTGTAATTGTTATGCTTCCATCTCAACTACTTACCATGCCACCAACCTTTGTGTCAAGCTCTCTATCGTGTTATTTAAGTCACTAATACATTTAGTGAATAGTTGATGCTCCAGTACAAATCTTTGTGGAATACCACTGGTCACTTCCTTCCAATTCAACTACATCCCCATTGTCCCTACTTTGTCTTCCACTCTCTACCAGAACCATAACCAGCTTTAAGTTTAGCCTCTTATGTGGAACTTTATTGAATGCCTTCTGATACAAAGGTAGGTGGAAAGGTAAGCTGTGGGGAGGACACAGAGAGGCTGCAAAGAGATATAGACAGATTAAGTGAGTGGGCAACAAGATGGCAGTTGGAATATAGTATAGGGAAATGTGAAATTATTCACGTTGGTCGCTTGAATAGAAAAGCAGATTTTTTTTTTAAACATGTGAAATTTGTAAGTGTTGATGTTCAGAGAATCTTGGGTGTGCTTGTACAGGAATGCAGGAAGTTAGCATGCTGGTACAGCAAGCAATTAGGAAGGCAAATCGGCCTCTATTGCAAGGAGATTGGAGTATAGGAATAAAGAAGTCTTGCTACAAAAGTACAGGGTTTGGTGAGACCACATCTGGAGTACTGTGTTCAGTTTTGGTCTGCACATTTAAGAAAGGATATATTTGCATTGGAGGCAGTACAGCAAAGGTTCATGAAGGAGAGGCTAAGTAAATTGGGCTTATATTCTCTGGAGTTTAGAACAGTGAGAGATGATCTCATTGAAACATACAGGATCCTGAAATGGCTGGATAGGGCAGACACTGAGATTGTTTCCGCTGGTGGTGGAATCTAAAACACTGGGCACAGTCTCAGGATAAGGGGCCAATCATTTATGACTGAGATGAGGCGAAATTACTTCATTCAAAGGGCTGTGAATCTTTGGAATTCACTGCCCCAGAGAATTGTGGCTGCTCCAACATTGAATACATTTAAGGCTGGGTTAAAGAGACTTTTGATCTCTCAGGGAATCAAGGGATATGGCAAACAAGCAAGAAAGAGCTGAAGTCTAAGTTCAGCCATGATTGTATTGAGTGGCAGAGCAGGCTTGATGAGCTATATGGTCTACTGCTGCTCCTATTTCTTGTGTTCTTTTTTCTGGAATTCCATATAAACTATATTGTTATGAAAACCACACCTGCCAAAGTGAGACATGTTAGTTTCGTCATATTGAACATTAATTTTCAACTGTTACTGGACTGAAAAGAATAGCTTGGTTTAAAAGGACAGTGGCTGGAAACATGACTGCTCATTTTGCATTGTAAAAGACAGTTGGAAAAAATAGCGACAATGGGAACTGCAACTGATTCAGTTAACAAAGATTGGTCTGGGAAACCATGATCCACGTCTTGTCTGTGGAAGAGACAGCACTACACCCCCTGACCAAGAGCTTTGAAATCCACAAACCGCAGAACAGTTGTTCCAAGTAAGCTGGTGCTGCAAGGACCAGGGGACACAGAGTTAATATTTTGGGCAAGAGAGGCGGGGGTGGGGGGATGTGAGGAAGAACTTTTTTACGCAGCAAGTGGTAATAACCTGGAACTTGCTGCCTGTGAGGGTTGTGGAAGTAGAGGCGATGAATGATTTCAAAAGGGTATTCGATGGCATTTGAGGGAAAATAAACTTGCAGAGCTATGGGATAGGACCAGGGAATGGGACTGATTGGATTATTCTACAGAGAGCCAGGATAGACTTGATGGGCTGAATGGCCTCCTCTTGTGCTGTAATGATTCTAACTTTGACTCTGGTTTTTAACTTGCATTTTAGATAAAAAAATCTTTCTTCAGTTATTCAACACATTGAATTTTATGCTATAGGTTCTGCAAGGACAAGAACCAGCTCTTCAAACAATATAGGGGAGGCAGTGGCATAGTGGTCTTGTCACTGGATTAATAACCCAGAGACCCAGGGTATTGCCCTGGGGACATGGGTTTGAATCCCACCACAGCAGAAGGTGGATTTTGAATTCAATTAATAAAAAAAAAATCTGGAATTAAAAAGCTAGTCTAATGATGGCCATGAAACCATTGTCGATTGTTGTAAAAATCCATCTGGTTCACTAATGTCCTTTAGGGAAGGAAATCTGCTATCCTTACCTGGTCTGGCCTACATGTGACTCCAGACCCACAGCAATGTGGTTAACTCTTACATGCCCTCTGAAAATGCCTAGCAAGCCACCCGGTTGTATCTAACTGCTACGAAGTCAATAAAAAGGAATGAAACTGGACGGACCACCCAGCATCGACCAAGGCACCAGAAACGACAATGGCAAACCCAGCCCTGTCGACCCTGCAAAGTCCTCCTTACTAAAGTCTGGGGGCTTGTGCCCAAGTTGGGAGAGCTGTCCCACAGACTAGTCAAGCAACAGCCTGACGTACTCACGGAATCATACCTTACAGACAGTGTCCCAGACACTGCCATCACTATCCCCGGGTATGTCCTGACCCAGTGGCAGGACAGACCCGGAAGAGGTGGTGGCACAGTGGTATACAGTAGGGAGGGAGTTGCCCTGGGGGTCTTCAACATTGACTCCAGACCCCATGAAGTCTCATGGCATCAGGTCAAACATGGGCAAAGAAATCTCCTGCTGATTGCCACCTACCGCCCTCCCTCAGCTGATGAGTCAGTACTCCTCCATGTTGAACAGTGACATTGAACACCACTTGGAGGAAACATTGAAAGTGGCAAGGGCGCAGAATGTACACTAGGTGGTGGACTTCAATGTCCATCACCAAGAGTGGCTTGGTAGCACCATTACTGACCGGGCTGGCTGAGTCCTAAAGGACATAGCTGCTAGACTAAGTCTGCAGCAGGTGGTGGGGGAACTAACAAGAGGGAAAAACATACTTGACCTTGTCTTCACCAATCTGCCTGCCCAGCTGCATCTGTCCATGACAGTATTGGTAAGAGTGATCACCGCACAGTCCTTGTGGAGACGAAGTCCCGCCTTCACATTGAGGATATCGTCCATCGTGTGTGGCACTATCACCGTGCTAAATGGGATAGATTTCGAACAGATCTGGCAATGCAAAACCGGGCATTCATGAGGCGCTGTGGGCCATCAACAGCAGCAGAATTGTACTCAACCACAATCTGTGACCTCATGGCCCGGCATGTCCCCCATTCTACCATTACCATCAAGCCAGGAGACCAACCCTGGTTCAATAAAGACTGCAGGAGGGCATGCCAAGAGCGGCACCAGGCATACCTCGAAATGAGGTGTCAACCTGGTGAAGCTACAATAGAGGCCTTGCATGCCAAACTGCGAAAGCAGAATGCGACAGAGCTAATCGATCCCATATCCAATGGATCAGATCTAAGCTCTGCAGTCCTGCCACATCCAGCCGTGAATGGTGGTGGACAATTCCACAAATATCCCCATCCTCAATGATGGGGGAGCCCAGAACATCAGTGCGAAAGATAAGACAGAAACATTTGTAACAATCTTCAGCCAGAATGCCAAGTTGATGATCCATCTTGGCCTCCTCCTGAAGTCCCCAGCATCACAGATGCCAGTCTTCAGCCAATTCGATTCAGTCCACGTGATATCAAGAAATGACTGAAGGCACTGGATACTGCAAAGGCTGTGGGCCCTGACAATATTCTGGCAATAGTACTGAAGACCTGTACTCCAGAACTTGCCACGCCCCTAGGGAAGCTGTTCCAGTACTGCTACAATACTGGCATCTACACGGCAATGTGGAAAATTGCCCATGTATATCCTGGACACAAAAAGCAGGATAAGTCCAACCCGGCCAATTACCATCCCATCAGTCTACTCTCAATCATCAGTAAAGTGATGGAAGGTGTCATTGACAGTGCCATCAAGCAGCACTTGCTTAGCAATAACCTGCTCACTGATGCTCAGTTTGGGTTCTGCCAGGGCCACTCAACTCTTGACCTCATTACAGCCTTGGTTCAAACATGGACAAAAGAGCTGAACTCCAGAGGTGAGGTGAGAGTGACTGCCCTTGACATCAAGGCAGCATTTGACTGAGTATGGCATCAAGGAGCCCTAGCAAAACTGAAGTCAATGGAAATCGGGGAGAAAACTCTCCACTGTTTGGAGTCATACCTAACGCAAAGGAAGATGATTGTGGTTGTTGGAGGTAAATCATCTGAACTCCATGACATCACTGCAGGAGTTTCTCAGGGTAGTGTCCTAGACCCAACCATCTTCAGCTGCTTCATCAATGACCTTCCTTCAATCATAAGGCCAGAAGTGGGGATGCTCGCTGATGATTGCACAATGTTCAGCACCATTCGTGACTCCTCAGATACTGAAGCAGTCCGTTTAGAAATGCAGCAAGACCTGGACAATATCCAGGCTGGGGCTGATAAGTGGCAAGTAACATTCGCACCACACAAATGCCAGGCAATGACCATCTCTAACAAGAGAGAATCTAACCATCTCCCCTTGACATTCAATGGCATTATCATCGCTGAATCCTTCACTATCAACATCCTAGGGGCTACCATTGACCAGAAACTGAACTGGAGTAGCCATATAAATACTGTGGCTACAAGAGCAGGTTAGAGGCTGGGAATCCTGCGGCGAGTAACTCGCCTCCTGACTCCCCAAAGCCTGTCCACCATCTACAAGGCACAAGTCAGGAGTGTGATGGAATACTCTCCACTTGCCTGGATGGGTGCAGCTCCAACAACACTCAGGAAGCTTGACACCATCCAGGACAAAGCAGCCCGCTTGATTGGCACCCCATTCACAAACATTCACTCCCTCCACCACCGACACACAGTGGCAGCAGTGTGTACCATCTACAAGATGCACTGCAGCAATGCACCAAGGCTCCTTCTATAGCACCTTCCAAACCCGCGACCTCTACCAACTAGAAGGTCAAGGGCAACAAATGCCTGTGAACACCACCACCTGCAAGTTCCCCTCCAAGTCACATACCATTCTGACTTGGAACTCTATCACCATTCCTTCACTGTCGCTGGGTCAAAATCCTGGAACTCCCTTCCTACCAGCACTGTGCGTGTATCTAGCCCACATGGACCGCAGCGGTTCAAGAAGGCAGCTCACCACCACCTTCTCAAGGGCAAGTAGGGATGGACAATAAATGCTGGCCTAGCCAGCAACACCCACATCCTATGAATGAATCAAAAAAAGTCTGTTGAAAGAAGCTGTAATGTTGACATTCCTAAACCTAGCTTGGTGGGATAGCGCACTTAAGGATAGAATCAAATTGAAAGAAAAGGTGTACAATGCTGCCAAAATTAGTGGTAGGCAGAAGGTTGGAAAATGTTATAAACCAGCAGAGAATGACTTAAAATAATAAAGAGGGAGAAATTAGAGTATGAGAGTAAACTAGCAAGAAATATAAAAACAGACAGCAAAAGCTTCTACAAATATATAAAAAGGTGAGAGTAGCCAAAGTAAGCGTTGGTCTCTTAGAGGATGAGATTGGGAAATAAATAATGGGAAACAAGGAAATGGCACAGACTTTGAACAAGTATTTTGTATTTGTCTTCACAGTAGAAGACACTAAAGTATCCCAAGAATAGAAGAAAATCAAGAGGCAAAAGGGAGGGAGGAACTTAAAACAATCACGAGCAGTAGAATAAAAGAACAAGGAGAACTAATGGGACTAAAGGTTGATAAATCCCTGGATCAGATGGCCTGCATCCTAAGGTCTTAAAAGAAGTGGCTGCAGAGATGGTGAATGCATTGGTTGTAATCTTCCAAAATTCCCTAGATTCTGGAAAGGTCCCAATGGTTTGGAAAACCGCAAATGTAACACCTCTTTCAAGAAATGTGGGTGGGGAGGGCAAAAAGCAGAAAACTATAGGCCAGTTACCCTAACATCTGTCATTGGGCAAATGCTAGAATCTGTTATTAAGGAAGTAGTGGCAGGACATTTGGAAAATCATAATGCATTCAGGCACAATCAACGTGGTTTTATGAAAGGGAAATTGTGTTTGACAAATTTAGTAGAAGTCTTTGAGGACATAAAAAGCAGGGTGGATGAAGGGGAACCAGTAGCTGTAGTGTTTTGGATTTCCAAAAGGCATTCAATAAAGTGAAACATAAAAGGTTACTACAGAAGATCAGAGCTCATGTTGTTGGGGGTAATATATTAGGATAGATAGAGGATTGGCTAACTAACAGGAAACACAGTCAGGGTAAATGCTGCATTTTCAGGTTGGCAAACTTTAACTAGTGGAGTGCCACAGGGACCAGTGCTGGGCCCTCAACTAGTTACAGTCTATTTAATGACTTGGATAAAGGGAGTGAGTGTATTGTAGCTAAATGTGCAGGCGATACAAAGATAGGTAGCAAAATAAGTTGTGAAGAGGACACAAAGTGTCTGCAAAGAGATATAGATAGGTTAAGTGAGTGGGCAAAAATTTGGCAGATGGAGTATAATGTGGGGAAATGTGAGTTTGTCCACTTTGGCAGGAAGAATAGAAAAGCAGAATGTTACTTAAATGGAGAGAGACTGCAGAATGCTGCAGCACAGGGGATCAGCATGTCCTTGTACATGAATCACAAAATGTTAGCATGCAGGTACAGCAAGCAATTAGGAAGGCAAATGGAATGTTGGCATGTATTGCAAGTGGGACGGAGTATAAAAGTAGGCAAGTCTTGCTGCAGCTGTACAGGGCATTGGTGAGACCGCACCTAGAGTACTATAGTTTTGTCTTCTTAAGGAGGGATATGTTTGCATTGGAAGAAGTTCAGAGAAGGTTCACTCGGTAGATTCCTGGGATTAAGGTGTTGCCTAAGGACGAAAGATTGAGCAGGTTGGGCCTATACTTCTTGGAGTTTAGAAGAATGAGAGATGATCTTATTGAAACATATAAGATTCTGACGGCGCTTGACAGGGTAGATGCTGAGAGGATGTTTCCCCTAGTGGGGGAATCTGGAACTAAGGGCCACAGTTTCAAAATAAGGGGTCTCCCTTTTAAGACTGAGATGAGGAGGAATTTCTTCTCTCAGAGGGTCATTAGTGTTTGCAATTTTCTCCCCCAGAGAGCAGTGGGGGCTGGATCATTTGAATATATTCAAGGCTGAGGCAGACAGATTTCGACCCACAAGGGAGGCGAGGGTTGTGGGCGGCAGGCAGGAAAGTGGAATTAAGGCCATCAGATCAGCCATGATGTTATTGAATGGCAGAGCAGGCTCGATGGGCTGAATGGTCTACTCCTGCCTCTATTTCTTATATTCTTGTGACACTTTGGGGTGGGGGAGAGTGAAATTTGTCTTTACCACTTGTGTGAAAAATACTCATAGTGAGTTGAAAATCCCTTTTACTCCGTGCCAATTTTCTTTTCCATTGAAGTCTCTATAATTTATAGGCGACCACTTAGTTGGGTTAACAAAGTCTCTCTTGTCATTATTATAAAATGCAGCTTTGTGCTCTAAATTATCATGTATGAGTTTATAGGTTGAGCTTAAGTATATTTGTAAACGGATTAAGGTGTTCATGAGGAATCATTTTTACTTATTTTTGTCCACAGTTAGTACTGAATGAATTGTGATCCTGCCTTACTATCAGATGTAGGCCAATGAAAAAGACAAGAATGTTATAGTCTACCTCTGAATTCTGATCCAGCAATTTACCAGTCTGTTGTTTACTATTTTTTGGATTGGATGAAACCAGAAACTGTAATTTCTGTCATTCTTTGTGTTAAAATTATAAACTAGATTTCATTTTAACCTTTCAAGTGTTGAGTCTGTTTTATCATTTAAAGTGGGAGCGATGTTTATCATATATTTTCTCCCTACCAGAAAGAGCTCTCTATCCTGTCTTTCCCCTCTCTCCCTCCTCACCTATTCTTACAACAAAAGATGTCCAGACTGCAGTATAAGGACCTGAAAGGGTTAATGCTGGAGCTCGTGAGAGCAACCCCTCCCACTGTAGTGATGTTGATGTAATAGTCACATGGAAATGGGCTTTGGAAGACGAGAGTAGCAGCACAAAGGATGCTCGCTAGAGAGGCTTGAGGAGAGTGTAAATAGAGATGTGTAAATAATTAGTTGACCTTATCCAAACTATGAGACTTTATCAATAATGCCCTGCTTAGGCGACAACAACAATACACAACTCAGACAAATGCATTATACGTGCCTTAAGTGTCTCCCATTTAACTGGAGAAAGATGGAACTGGGATGATATAGATTACTAGAATGTTTCAGGAGAAAGGTCAAATTGAATTTGGCTATTTTATGGTTTTAAGAATACTTAAAGCTAGATCAATTTAGCTTCCATTGGCCAAATTGCAAATGTGCATATTTTCATTGTGACTTTCCTCATAATTTTAGCCACAATATTTAGTTTTTCAGCTCATGTGCAGTAAATATTTAAGCAATCTATAATTTGTCCCAAGACCATATTTGCAAACATTAGATCATTCCGTTTTCAGCTAAAGATGCTTGAGATGTCTAGTTTATGAAACAGTAGTCTGAAGCATTCATAAAATCTGCAGGAACTAAATTCTCAAAATTAGCTTGTGCTACCTTAATGATGGGTTTGTGGTCTATATACAAGCATGCAAGAGAAAAGGCGACCATCCCGTAACACAAAAAAGGCTGGTATTCCTTCATGCTGGAGATAGTCTTCAGGAAATAGGTAAATACATATGTTTAAATTTCTATTCCAGCAGTTTTTTTGATTTGAAATCCTCATTCTTTTGTTATGTGCAAATAAGATTGTTTATTTCAGATGTTTCATTTGCAGTTTTGTTTTTTAGTCTTCTGTTAGGGGGAGAATAGCTTTTTAGGGAATTGGAAATGTAAGCCCGCCCCTTCCAGTGTTACAATAGTAACATTTTGAGGAGATAATGTTGGTTGGAAATCTGAAATTTCATGGGTGTTTCAGGTGTATCATCAATTAGTGCCATGGGTATAATATCAGTTTGCATTGGTGAAAAAACACAGAGGGCAAACTTGAGGCCTATGGTATACTACTATACTATAATTTATGCATTTTAATTAGACAGTACCTAATTGTGTGAACCAATTTTGTGGTATGCGTGAACAGTCTTCAGGAATCCAGGACATACTTTAAAGTATAAAACTGTGATACTACATGTAGAGCAACAAAGGAAAACCATATAACTTTATTTTGGAAGTCACCCTTAAACTATCTACTGTTGCACCTATTTTCCATTTTATGTTGGTTATTTTTTCTATTAATTTTGTGAAACAGTATTTGGAGATAACAGTCCAGATTGTCCAGATGGTAAAAGTCATGAAGGGTTATTTCAGTATAGAAAGGTCACACAGCCAAAGAGGATTCTGTGTGCTAGAACTGCTGTACATTCTGAAAATTAAATAAACCAGTGGTTTGATTCCTCTGCTGGATTACTGATGTTGCTTTATTCTGCTATCTGAGGACGACAGATATGCTTTGAAGAGCTGACCTATATTTTTCCATAGCCATCAGCAAATGAGTATGCACTGTTATCTTTCTGCAATGCAGTGTATTGCCAGATTTGGCAATAGTACAGAACCAGAATCTTTTTCAGGATTATTACTCCTCTCTTGTATGTGTGAACGATGCTTCTGGTTAATCCATATGTTTCTGCATATTTATAATTGAACATCATTTTTGTTGGTTTGAAATGCCAGATATAATTGGAATTTATAAACCTGTATTACCCCATTTCTCTCCCACATAGAACATTAAGTAGTTGTCCATATTTTGCTGTTTCTTTACTTCATTTCTGAGCACTATTCTTAATTCTTGGGTTTTCAGCAGGTATAGGGAAATTGTTGTTTGTCTTGGTTACCCAGCTGTCGCAAGTTTTCACTCACTCATGTCACCTAACACTTAAATTGTTAAAATAATGCTACTCAAACATCAGAGCTAGCTTTCCAAGAGATATTAAACATGCACAACTGAAGTGACTATGATTAAAAGTAATTAATAGTAGAAATGTTAGTTGTATGTAATTAACATCTGTGGTACCATGTGGTGATATTTAATATAATTTTCAATAAAGGAATTAACATTTTTATTTTTACTTAGTTTCACTGTGTTGTCTCCTTTTCTCCTAATTGTTCTTCCTATTTTTTAGTTTTTTTTTTAATGTTCTTAGCTAAATATTATACTCTGTTCTAATGTTTGGAGTTAAAATACTTCACTTACCGTGGGAAGTGGGGAAAGGAGTTACTTCCAACTATATTAGAATTTGGGGTGAGATTTTAACTCATTAAAACCTACCCATTTGCATAGAGCTAAAATCGGGCTCTTGATGTCTGTCCTACATGAAGAGAATGCATTAAATGCCAGTTGCACACTTCAACAATGGAAAAAGACAATTCTCATTTTGAAGTAAAGGTAAGGAGAAAAACTACACGCATGTACCCACACGCAAATGTGTACACACATACACACACACGCACACACACATACGTGCATAGGGAACATATTACTGATGACATGTCTTAGAAAGAATTGATTTGTGGAATGAAATTCAAATAATATACTTGATGAAACTAGGTCTAATGATTTCCCATCTCAGTGTTCTATAATCGTCCCAATATAAATAGTGCTATAGGGCACAGT
This sequence comes from Heterodontus francisci, assembly GCF_036365525.1. NCBI lineage: Eukaryota > Metazoa > Chordata > Chondrichthyes > Heterodontiformes > Heterodontidae > Heterodontus > Heterodontus francisci. Next base: position 41,790,173 of record NC_090395.1, on the reverse strand, counting down.
ACACATTCCATTATGTGAATAGTCTGCAAGCATGACATGACATAGATATCCAAATAGTTTGGATATAAAAGCAGACTGTATTCAGATTCTGTTTGGTGTGAGCTCCTGTCAAATATTTCACCATGTCTATTGTGTGAACTGAGTTGGCTGCGAAGTATATCACTGGTTTTAGCTTAATCCTTTTGAACTGCTGCTCTGTGTTTCCTTTAGTGGTGAAATTAGAGAGTTATTTTTGGGGAATATTGAGGTATATTTTCCTTTGTGTGTCCCCCAGTTTGTAAGAAATAAAATGCAGAAAATGCTGGAATGACTCAGTAGATCAGGCAGCAGCTGTGGAGAAAGAAACAGGTTTAACCTTTCCGGTAAATGACCCTTAATCAGAACTGACAAGAGGTCAGTACCTACTGAGTAGTTCCAATAATTCGTTTTCTTTTATTTCAGATTTTCAGCATCCATAAAATTTTGCCTTGATATTTGTAAAAATAAAAGGGGAAACATTGGATAAGACCCAAAAGCGGGCATTGAGATCACAATGCACGATAACTTGCGCCCATTGTTGTGATGTAGCCAGCATGTCAACTTTATGCTGCCTGTTAACATAAATGATTGTGTGCAGCCCAGCATTAAATGTGCTGCTGAGTGGCTGCACACCTCAGCATGGGGTTCAGATTTGTATGAGATGAGCACCACTTAAAGCTAGCCTGCACAACGTAAAGCCAACCTGCACCTGTTAAAGGGGAGGTACATTTTGGCTGCAGCAGGTGCTGGAACTGACTAGGAAAGATTGTCTGACCTGGAAGTAGAGTGAAAGTGGTGCAACGGGGCAAGGTGCATGGTCCAAGGTTCTCTGATGCAATACTGGAAGCCTTGGGCAAGAGGTATACAGGAGGAGCGATGCCCTCTATCCATAGGAGACCAGGAGGTCCTCCAGACAGACACTGCAAAGGCAGTGGGAGTAGATAGCCATTGCTGTCAATGCAAACAGTCTAGTCCGAGGACCTGAATGTAGTGCAGGATGAAGTTTAATGACCTCACTGGAGTGGTCAAGGTCATTGAATGCATCTTCACTCAGTCTCACACTTGCATCCACCAGCTCAGATATGGACACTGCGCATACTTTAAAGGGTAGCAAAGATATGGGATTTGTTCGTGGTGAATCACCTGGCAAAAATGGCGTGCAGCCAGGGCAGGAGGAAAGGGTCCCACAGATGCCAGCTCCCCAGAGGACGAGGTCACATGCGTTCTGCTTCAACAGATTCAGATGAACACTTCAATGGGGTGGCTTACATCGGAAGGCTGATGAGCTTGCACAATGAAATGCTTGGTGCATTGCAGGCCTGCCAGAAAGCCTACTGTCACTGTCGAGGAGCATCGAGCAGTCCATCACCAACCTGGAACAGAGCTTGGAACCCATTCTTTCCCGTGTGGAAGTGGTGACTGACTCCATGAGAATACTTGCATACCCAACCATGATGCAGCGTTGATGACCAAAGTCTCAGATTCCATTGCAGAAGCGGAAGCCACCCAATGTTTGAGTGCTGCAATGGAAGTTCAGACTGAAGTCATGCAATCTCCGCTTGTTTGCCATTCAGGTGCACCTTGCTGCCACGCAGGCTCAGACTGTTGCTATTATGGCTGCGAATAGCAGCACTCAAATGGGCTTGCAGGGTCTCTCAGCAGATTTACTAGGATTACTGGGTGGTGGAAAGTGGCAGTGGCTGTGGAACACAGGATTTGTCCTCCCACTGCTACCATTCATCCAGTGCCCTTGTTGCTTGTCAGCCAACCAGCTCAGACTGCTGGTGCTTATGTCAAGGTGGTGCAGTTTGAAGTCGGGCCTTCTAGAGTGAGAGTTGCTCAAGGGCGTCCTGCAGGGCCATCAACAGTCTCCCCCACTGAAAACAGCCTTCAGTCAACCATACTGCAGCTACTGGGTAGCATTGTGTCGGAGCATTAAGGCATGCAAAGGCACCTGCAAGACAGGCAATAAGTGAATAGACAAGGGCGATTAGTTGACTTTTGTATGGGATATTTAATGGTTTGTTTGATGAAGTTGCTTTGGAATGGAAGTTTTGTGGTGGCTTTAATTTCAGCATTGTGGCCAAGAGGACACTGTGATGGTCGGTGACAGTCAGGCAAAGCAAGGTGTGGGACTGTGTAGGTTGGGGATTTGGAACCGTACTTGAATGAGCAAATGAGGTGATCATGGAGAGCCCAGTCGGAAAGGGGATGTGTTGGTTGTCTCTTCTCGCTGCCCCCCTCTCCCCTTCCCCATATCCCTGCTGGCAAGGACTGTGTTGTCATGATGGTGAGGTTGTGCAGCACACAGACAACGATGACGAATCATGACACTGCAAGTACTGCAGGGCTCCTCCAGAGTGTTCCATGCAGTGGAAGCATTGCTTAAGCACTCCAATGATGTGCTTGATGATGTGCTATTTGGCAGCATAGCTCTTGTTATATGCATGCTGGCCATGCGTATTTGGGTTGCTCACCAGAGTCATGAACCAGGTAGTCAGCAGATAGCCCTTGTCACTTAGCAGCTGCTCTCTGGTTTGAAGTGGTGGGTCAAATACTGAGGGAACAGTAGGTTGGTGCAGAATATATACATCATGACTGCTGCCAGGATAGTGGGCATTCACCAGCATAATGTGCTGAGCATGATTGTGCACCAACTGCACATTCAGTGAGTGGTAACCTTAGAACCATAGAAAAATTATGGCACAGAAGGAGGCCATTCAGCCCATCATGGCCTTGCTGGCTGAAACAACTAGCCGCCCAATCTAATTCCACCTTCCAGCACTTGGTCCGTAGCCTTGCATGTTACAGCACTTCCAGTGCATGTCCAGACACCTTTTAAAAGAATTGAGGGTTTCTGCTTCCACCACTGTTCCTGGCAGTGAATTCCAGACACTCTCCATCCACTGGGTGAAAAAAATTTTCCTCATGTCCCCAGTAATCCTTCTAACAATCACCTTAAATCTGTACCCCTTGATAATTGACCTCTCTGCTAAGGGGAACAAGTCCTTTCTGTCTATTCTGTCTAGGCCCCTCATAATTTTGTACACCTCAATTAAGTCACCCCTCAGCCTCCTCTATTCTAAGGAAAACAACCCTAGTCTATCCAATCTTTCCTCATAACTGCAACTTTCAAGCCCTGGCAACATTTTTGTAAATCTCCTCTGTACTCTCTCCAGAGCAATTATGTCCTTCCTGTAATATGGTGACCAGATCTGTACGCAATACTCCAGCTGTGGCCTAATCAGCTTTTTATACAGTTCCAGCATTGCATCCCTGCTTTTGTATTCTCTACCTCGGCCAATAAAGGAAAGCATTCCATATGCTTTCTTCACCACTGTATCTACCTGTCCTGCCACCTTCAGGGATCTGTGGGCATGCACTCCAAGATCTCTCACTTCTTCTACCCCTCTCAACATCCTCCCATTTATTGCATATTCCCTCACCTTGTTTGCCCTCCCCAAATACGTTACCTCACGCTTCTCTGGATTGAATTCCATTTGCCACTTTTCCGCCCACTCAACCAAACCATTGATATAATTCTGGGGTCTACAGCTATCCTCTTCGCTATCAACTACATGGCCAATTTTTGTGTCATCAGCAAATTTCCCAATCTTTCCTCCCACATTTAACTCCAAATCATTAATATAGACCACAAATAGCAAGGGATGCAACAGTGAGCCCTGTGGAATGCCATTGGAAACCTTTACAGTTGTGGTAGATCTTTGCATTTAGATGTGGCACCTGCAAAGCCACACGTGCAGTCGATGGTACTGCACCATAAGGAAACCTGCTATCGTGATAAAGCCATGTGCATGTTCTGCCTGCTTCTCTCTGGTCAGAGAGAATACAATATAGTTCCCTTGTTTGGCATAAAAAGCCTCAGTCAACACCACCCCTCACACCAACCCCCCCCCACCCCTTACACTGTGCTGGATGTTGTTGTTAGCAGTATTGCCTGCTGCATCCTGAAGTATCCCAACACAAAGAAGATCATGGCTACGATCACCTTAGAGCCACTGGCAGTGCCATCCTTGCCTTGCTCTGTGGTTGCAGGTCTGTCTGAAAGAGGTGGCAGATTTCAGTGAGCACCTTCTTTGTAAAACAGGGACAACACACACATTGGCTAAAGTTGAGGTAAGAGTAACCTTCCCTGAAGATCTTGGGTGAATGAGGCTTCTGGCTGAGAGCCCTACGCCCCCTCCTCCTCCTTCCACTGTGTGCAGCTTGTCCACTTCTGTGCTGCTTCTATTCAATTTCTCTTTCATGCTGCAGGCCAAGAGGATTGATAACTACAGCACTGATCACTGGGAGCTAGTGGCTGACCAGAACTCTAGAATTCAGAACCAAGGCCATTACCGCATGCAGCACCACTCCCTGTCAACTGTACCAACTTTAAATAGCAGTATAAAACTCGCAGCACTTCAGATCGAGTCAGTAGAAATCAATCAACAACTAACTTACAAGTTGTTGATGTTCCTTTTAAATTGTGCTGCTGCAGGTCCTTCTGGTGCCGAACACTTGTTCAGCTGTATGTGCTTAAGAAAAGACATTAGCTAGAGTGGTGTGGTTACAAACAGCATTACTGGTGTCAAATCAGCCTTGCACATTGTCATGATCTGCTTTCCAGTGCAGGCTCGGAATGGCCGTGCTAACGCCCTCACAAAATGTCGTCTGACGGACTGGAAAAGTGAGCATGGGATGCAGGTGCCTTTTTGGCACTACCGAGTTGAATTTTGTGGCCAAATTGTTTTGAATTCTACACACGTTGCCTACCATTAGGATGTATCCACATGAGCAAGAATAGTTGTTTAGATAGTACAAAAATGAGGATATTCAGCTGTGAATGATTGAAATGATACTTTAAGTGTAAAAAAAACTGTCACAAGGATGCAGTACAAGTGCTTATTTGAGAATGAGGCAGGTTGGTGTGGCGGAGTAGAGAAAGTTTTACTCTACATCTGACTGTGCTACACGCGACTGAACCTGGGAATGTTTGATGCTAATACTGGAGCCCTGAAATTCTTCTGCTTTTGCATTGCAGATGGGAGGAATTCAGGGTTGGATGTGGTTCTTTACATATTTTCTTGCATGGCGACTTTGTGCTCTTGGCAGGACCATCAAGGAAAGCAGCCAAGACAATTCCCATAATGAGGGAATACTAGAGAGTGAGATCAACAGGGTCACACTTGTTTAACAAGTGACAGCTGACCTTGAATAATGTTACTTGCCCACCCTGTGTGCCTGGGGAATGGATTATAACGTGCAGGAACAAGAGAAAAATATTATTATTTGAAACATTAGACATTAGGTAATCTTTTTTAAAAAATAATCTTTAACGTTATTTTCTGATGGTTAAAAACAGTTACTTTATTATTCCATTCCCGAATCCTTTGTCAAGTTTCCATAAAGAAAATTACATTTTCTGAGACAAATTTTTGGGAAATACTCTATACGTGTACAGTGAATGATCTATGTTAATATTGAATGTGAAGAGTTACAGTGTCAATGCTCACTAGGGAATACTGGCCTTATTGCTTAAATTCTGAACTACAAAATGAACTGATGAATTGAACTCAAAACTGACTCCATTTGCTGCAAAGCAAGATGGAGTAAGAGGTCAGGTGATCTCTCCTGTACTGCAAATACACATGGTCACTACTGGAACCCTGAACCAATCGTTATATCTGGTCAAGTGTTGATGAAAGTATTAGAAATGTAAATGGCCCATTCAATGTTAATGGCTATGCCTCTCCAGCAAGTTGGGTTAACAGTGACTTGGCAGACATGGAGACTGCAGACTCAAACTCAGAATAAAGGGTGTGAAAAAACACCACTTTATCACAATGGCATAGAGATGAGCAACATCCAAACCATTAGTCTAACAATGGCCACACCGTCAAACACCATTTATGAAAACTCAGTGGGAGTGAAACTTTAGTCGCCTGAAAGAAGCCAAGTCTCTGATAAGGAATTCTAATAAGAGACGTTCTCTGTGCAGAAACCAGAAAGCCAGAAGGAAAAGAGAGATTTATCCCAGCAAGAATACCATCTTTAAAATACCTCGAGGCAGAGATAAAAAGGTGACCTCTGAAACTCCCAATATGAGAAATTATCACAGGATCTTCACCACTGAATTGTGACTGAGATTTGACCAAAGAAGTCTGCAGCTAAAGCATCTATCCACCTGAAACTTTCCAAAGTTTGACATTGGTGTACCAGGAAAAGGAAAAAATAAACAGGTCTGCAGCATTTTAAAATCTTCCTCCTGGGGAAACAAACCAGGTTTTACAACAAACTCTTAAAACCATCAGACCTAAATGCATGCTGTCTTTTAACTTCTATCTTTTCTGTGTGTGTGTGTATTTGCGAATATTTTCGGGTATTGTTTAATAAACATTTATCTCTCTTTAAACCTACGAGAAAACCTGTCATTTGTTTATTTATTGCCTATTAAAATGCTCAAAGGGTATAAAACACTTTTTTAAAAGCATGATGTCTTCCATCAGTTGAGAGGTAGAAAAGGGAAACCACTGCTATCATTTCCCATCTGTCCGTAACACTTACCTAGGTAATTGATGAGAAAAGAGGCATATACTTCATGAGAATAATTGTCACTCTCCTTGCATATTCTTGCATAATTTTTCATATTTTTTCTTTTCCCTCCTTTGCTTTCCATCTTCCTTGGAGTTGCATATGGAGGAGCATTTATGCTTAACGCATGTTTTAGTGCGTAATATCTTACCATTTTTTGTTAGACCAATACTTCTTGAATTTGTGGTCTCCACAGCAACAAACCCCAAAAGTCTGCATTGGAGCACACCCCTATGTAGCTACCAAGATGCACTCACAAGGAGCACCATCCTGGTGAACCTAGGGATTTTCTGGTGTTGTGGGAGTTTCTCCCATTATGCTGCCATTAGTGGTACTTGTGCCACCAAGGGGTATTTCTAGAGCATTTATCTGCTAATGAAGCTGGAAAGTCTGGCTGAACACTGGTCGCACACCCCTATCCCTACTATGTTGCTCGGAAACAAATTCCAAGTGTTCTCCTTTGTAAAGGAGGCACTCTGTATATATATTTAAGGGGAGGCGGTGGCGTAGTGGTATTGTCACTGGACTAGTAACCCAGAGACCCAGGGTATTGCTCTGGGGACATGGGTTCAAATCCCAGCACAGCAAAAGGTGGAATTTGAATTCAATTAATAAATCTGGAATTAAAAGCTTGTCTAATGGCCATGAAACCATTGTCGATTGTCGTAAAAACCCATCTGGTTCACAAATGTCCTTTAGGGAAGGAAATCTGCTGTCCTTACCTGGTCTGGCTTACCTGTGACTCCAGACCCACAGCAAAGTGGTTGGCTCTTAACTGCCCTCTGAAATGGCCTAGCAAGCCACTCAGTTGTACCTAACTGCTACACAGTCGGTAAAGAATGAAACCAGCCGAACCACCCGGCATCGACCTTGGCACCGGAAACAACAAAATTCTGGAACTCCCTTCCTAACAGCGCATGGACTGCAGCGGTTCAAGAAGGCAGCTCACCACCACCTTCGTGAGGACTGTTATGGATGGGCAATAAATGCTGGTCTGGCCAGCGACGCCCACATCGCATGAATGAATTTAAAAAAATTATTAATAGCTCCGCTTATTCATGGCCATAATCCCAGCCTGAACTCATAGCTGGACTCCATGACCATCCATCGGCCATTCACTATTTTTCCCCATTAATACTATACTCCAATTACTGATAAGGCTTTAGAAATCCTCAATATGTTCATAACAAGTACTCATGATGCCCCATAACTCCTCAGTTCCCCACCTTTCACTGATATCCCACAACTCTCTCAAATCCTTGTAAACCCAAGAACCTGCTTCAACAAGCCTCATTGCCTCATGTATCCTAATAAATACAACACATCGATTTCCTTAGAAAAAAGGTCCATTCACCAACTATGGGCAATGTTGCTGATGATATTCTAGCACTTAAAAACACATTATAATCTGTTTTTGACTGCCACATCCTAAAGACAGTGAGTAACCTTACAAGATCGCTTATTTTGTCACGGTCATGACAACCCTTTTGATAACATGGACTCAAGGCTAAGGACTTGAATTTTGCTAAATTTGCAGTTAAAAGTTTTGATTGACCATTGTAATTTTAATTACTTATTTAAGCTTTTAATTTTTGCTCTGTAAGTGTGATGATTGCTTTCTGTGCTAAAAAATTTAAATCTTGGATTGAATTTTCCCCTGCTGATGGCATGGTTATCAAGGGCCACCACAGGGAAGTTGGAATGCGATTTTCACACATACTCAAAAAGTTACTTTATAAATAGATCCTTTCCATACCTTTATCCTTCATTTTATATGTAGACTTTCTCCATAATTTTTGCTTATTGTACACTTGCTGCTCCGTATCTAATCAATAGTATGCAAGTAACAGATCAACGCCAATGCTCATGTAAGTGCATCCACACTTGTATGTATGCTTGTGTGCACATACACACAGGTACACAAGCCTGTGCCATTCAATATACAAGTAGCTTCGTAACTTGAAATGGCTGACAAGACAGTATTACTTAAAATCCACCCAGAATATTGACTCGTGATGATGGCTAGTTATTCACAGATGAAGATCAATGGAAGATTCGGCTCTATGGGTTTCGGCACGCTCGCTGGTGGCTAAACAGTCCAATTCTAGATCTGCAGGCTCTTGAGAATTTGGAGTATATGAATTCTTGACCTGGGGGAGCCCGGGCAAAAGCAGCTTCCTTCCATTTTCGATGTTTCTCTCCTACAGCTTAAGGACTGAAACCTGTGTGAAGCATTCCTGATTTTTGAGCACCAGTTTTTCCTGTCAGCAGCATCCTGCTCCCATGTCCATTATTCAATGTCAGCCAAGGAGAGTTGTTTCTTTAGCTGGTCCTTGAAATGTTTTCGCGGAGCACCTCGATTCCACTTCCCGAGGCACAGTTCTACATATAGCTCTGCTTTTGGCATTCTGGTGTCTTCCATGCGTGTCACATGTCCTGTCCAGTGCAGTTGTCATTGTAGAAGATTGCTGTCAATGCAGGGTAAATTAGCTCTTTTAAGTACTTCGATATTTGTACTGCAGTCCTACCATTTGATATTCATGATGGAGTGCAAGCAGCATTGATGGAAGAGTTCAGGTAACTTAATTTGTCTACTGTACAGGATCCAAGATTCAGAACCATATGAGAGGGTAGTAATAACAGCTCTGTATACCTGGGTTTTCGTGGAAGTGCGCAAGGAGTGATTTTTCCCAGCTCATTTACAGAGCCGACCAAAAGAGCTGTTGACTTTGGACAAGTAATTGTCAGTGTCTTTGCTAATGGACGCATGGGTTGAAATAACGCTGCCCAGATATGTGAATTGATCAACAATTTTGAGACTTTCATATTTGATACTGATCTGTGGTGGGTTGTAATTTTCACTGGGTGGGGATTGGAACGGCACTTCTGTTTTCTTCAGGCTGATGATAAGGCTAAATGCCTTTGCTGCTTCTGAGAAAGTGATCAAAAATTCACAATGCATTCTGTTGTGACATTTTCCATATAGCTGTAGTTTGTATGTTTGAATCCATTACTTTGGATGTTGCTTCATGAAGTAATTTATTGAATAGAGGGGCAATTTTCATCAACACTTAGTCATTTTCTTGGTTTTTTTTTTAGTTTAACTTGGTTTCTAGGTTGGGAGCAGGAGACTGACCAGATTCATTTTCTCAAAAGTTTGGGAAAGAGGCTATGAAAGGTTTTTTTTTCAAAACAATGCTGGGGAAAGTTTCTTTATAATTAGTAAGTATTTGTGGCATTGGAAACATATTGGAAGAGGTTAGTTCTACTTGGTATTTCTAGCAAAATGATAGCTATCTCTATGTTAGATATGGTTACTAAGATCAGAACAATCCTATCTCCATGTTAAATTATGTTGAATATCTTCATAGTGTTTTGTTTTAAGCACCTTCAGTTAGGGATTTAAAGTATTTATTATAGCCACATCGCAAAGTGCACATACATTGAATTATTTTGGTAGATAACTTTGCTGCAGCCATTTCTTTCTCTCAAGATAAATGCTTAGAGGATGTGTCTTGACAGAACTCCAGAGATATTGCTAACATTAATGAATGGAAAATATATGACTACAGATACATTTCACTGCTTATCCCTTTTCAACATTAGTTTAAGTCTTGAAATTTACTTGAATTGATTTGTATTGATTATTTTTCATTGAGTGCTTTTCCCTGTTTAATACATTCATCCCTTTAGGGATACATTGGAACAAGTTCAGTGCCCTTTTTATAGCCATTTGTTAATGAATTATATGGAATAGTGACTTTACTAGTGATGGAGATGTTTCTTTATTAGCACTTGCAGTTTATTTAGTCTTCCACCAATTCTTCTGTACATAATTGTATTAATAATTTGATTGCAATTTTCACTACTTGCTTCCACTTTATCCCATATTAAGGGATGTACCAGGGGGATGGTAGCATAGTGGTAATGTTGCTGGACTAGTAATCCAGAGGCCCAGACTAATGCTCTGGAGATATGAGTTCAAATCTAACCACAGCAGCTGGGGAAATTTAAATGCAAATAAAAATAATAAATCTGGAATAAAATGCTAGTTTCATTAATAATCATGAAACCACCAGATTGTCGTAAAAATTCATCTGGTTCACTGATGGCCTTCAGGGGAAGAAATCTGCCGTTCTTACCCAGTCTGACCTACATATGTCACCAGATCCACTCTTAACTGTTTCCTGAAATGGCCTAGCAAGCCACTCAGTTGTATCAAACCACTACAGAAATTAGCACTGTGGGTGTACCTACTCCACATAAGGCAGCTCACCACTACCTTCTCAAGGGCAATTAGGGATGGGTAATAAATGCTGGCCATGCCAGCAATGCTAACATTCAAGAATGAATTTTAAAAAATCCCTCCCCAAGTTTAATTTATACTGACCAAAAATGAACATGAAGGAAGATTTTTTTGAAAGAATTGGCCAAATGTTGAGGCTACCCAGTTGACCAACCTCCTTAACTTTTGGTGAAAGTGATAAATGACCTGCACTAAGGCATGGTGTAACTAGACTTCCAAAAACATTTAACAAAATTCAGCATGAAAGGCCTAACTTAGTTCCAACATTGTTAACAGTCTGGTTCAGCTTGAGACAGAATGATTTAGATAAAATGCATAAGTGCATGAAATATTGGTAGATGAAATTTAAATACAGGCAATTGCAAAGTATTGCACATGGGAAGATAAAAATGAGCTTCATATGTACTCCCAAGAGTGAAGTTGAAATTAGTAAGATGAGGTTGCAATAGATCTAGGGTTATTAGTTTATTCAAGATTTAATGTCTCTAATTACTGTAGAGCAGCAATCAACAAGGCTGACCTATATAACATAAACAACAGAGTAGAAGTCAAATGAAATCATGCTTAATCTGTTACAGTCCACTGGTCAGATCCTACTTTGAGGACTATGTCCAGTTCTGGTCACTGAGACACAGGGGATATATTCAAACCTGGAAGCAGCACAGGGATAAACCACAAAACTAATCGCTAACATCAGAGAACTGGGTTGCAATGAATGACTGAAAAACTTGTGTGTTTCAACCTTAAACCTAGAACACTTCAAACAAAATGATGACAAAAACATGAAAAACAAGTTGAAGACTGGCACATGGTCAAAAAATAACAATCAAAATAGGGGTCCTGGTCTGAAATTGTTGAGTCCAGAGTGCTGTAAAGTGTCTAATTGGAAGATGAGGTGCTGTTCCTCGAGCTTGTGTTGAGCTTCACTGGAACACTGCAGCAGGCTGAGGACAAATATCTGGGCGTGAGAGCAAGGTGGTGAATTAAAATGACAACCAGCGTGAAGCTCGAGGTCATGCTTGCGGACTAAGCGGAGGTGTTCCGCAAAACGGTTACCCAATCTGCATTTGGTCTCCCCAATGTAGAGGAGACCGCATTGCGAGCAGTGAATACAGCAGACTAAATTGAAAGAAGTGCAAGTAAATCACTGCTTCACCTGGACGGAGTGTTTGGGGCCTTGGATAGTGAGGATCGAGGAGATAAAAGGCCAGGTATTACATCTCCTGCGATTGCATGGGAAGGTACCACAGGAAGGGGATGAGCTGTCGGGGGTGATGGATGAGTGGACCAGGGTGTCATGGAGGGAATGGTCTGTTTGGATTGCTGACCGGGGTTGAGTTGGGGGGGAATGTGTTTGGTGGTGGTATCGTGCTGGAAGTGGCCCCTTCCCCTCCCTCCCAGTGCTACGATACGGTTCCCCTTGTCCTCACTTTCCACCCCGCCAGCCTCCACATCCAAAGGATCATCCTCCACCATTTCCGCCTTTCGGACAGAGCTGTTCATTACTCTGCCATTAACGCTCACTCTGGACAAATGCTTCGTCTTTTACCACGACTATTACCACTCCCTTTGCCTTTTATTCTATGACATCTTTGTCATTTAATCTCTCCTGCCCTCTATCCTATCACAGACCTGCCCTTTTGTTTGTTCTTCCTCCCCCTTCCCCCCCGCCCCCTAGCTTCAACAGCAGAAAACCCATCACATTTCTGATGAAAGGTCGACCTGAAACATTAGCTCTGTTTCTCTCTCCACAGATGCTGCCAGTTTGTGCAAGGCATTAAGTGAATACAAGTTCTTTCTTTCCTATCATATTTGAGCATCTCTAGGAATTTGTCCTTTGATTACCTTCCCCTGTGGGAATGATTCTGTCTTTACTTCTCCTAGTGGGAAAAGAACAAGAGTAAATCTTGTTAAATGGAATGTTGTGGGGACAAATTCCAGGAACACCAATACTGATCTACTGAAAAATTATGTCTTTAAACATTTGTATTTGAGTTCAGGCTTTAATGGAAATGATAGTTAACCGTAGAAGGAAATGCTGATATGTTTTCCCAGAAGGAATAGCACCCCAATTTTTACAGAATAGCAAAATGGGTTGTGCTGTTCGATGGCACAAGTTCACTTGTGGTTACTGGCATATGAAAACTGTTCCCAGAGAGAAAAGCCTGTAAAGCACACTTGAATGGGGAGTATACAATGCAATGCCAATGCACTGTAAATCAGAGGGCTGGCAGTTCGGCAACGTCACCCATTAAAGGTGGCCGCTGCTGAGGCCGTAGGCAGAGGATGCCTCCATGTTGAAGGGAGGGTGAGGATTTTTTGTAATGTGCTGGGGCCAGGCAGAGAGGCCCCGGCGTTCAGAGGGGTGAACACTCCAGAGGTGGCTTTGGAGCAGCGGGTCATCCATTGCCTCCAAGGGGCCCCTCTGTCGGCCATGGAGTGGCCATAAAAGAAAGAACCACCCGGGAACCTACTGGGAGGCCGCTACAGTTTACCTGGTGATCTCCCCATGTGGCGGTGGCCTGTCCCGATGTTAGTAAAATGCTAATGGGGGCAGAAAGTAGACGCTAATTGGCCAATTAATTGGCCGCCGACCTCTGCTGTACCCACTTCTGGGGATTTCCCGTGGTGGCGGGAAGACGTTAGGCTGCCCTCCCGATGCCTTCTGCTGCCATTTTACAAGCCCTCCCGCCTCCCAGCCTGTTTCCAAAGGACTGGTAAAATTCATCCCAATGCATTAAAACAGCTTTCTGCTGAACATGGGATACATTCTGTAAGTGAGCCTAAGGCAAGGATGTGGAGCTGGTGGAATATGTGAAAGTGTTATGACCAGGTGAGGAGGGGGTCTCAGGTCCCCTTTTGTCCTTCCTCTTGTTTGACCGCAACAGGGTTTGTTCCTTTTTTAAATAAGGTAGTTGTGCTTACCACCTCACTGAGTGTTTGATCTTGTTCCTCTCCCGTGATTGCAAAAGAACCAACCAGACAGGATTTCTTGAGTTTAAACAAGAAAGAGGTAAGTTTATTACACTTAACATTCTAACCCAATTTCAAATACTAAAAACACGCTACATATTCACACACACATTCACACGAGAGTCTCGAACACATACAAATAGATTACAGAGGGAAACCAATTTGGTGGTTGGATTAAAGTCCAGAATAAATGGAATTTAAATACAGTCTGTAAATCCAGTAGTCCTCGGCTGAAATTGTAGTTTTGAAGTCCTCGCTGGTCCAGCTGCTCTGTGGCTGTCTTGCTTTGCTCAGGGCTCCTGAAGGCAGAATGGGTTGTTCATTCGCTTCCTCTGGTTGCTGGTTGTAGCGGCCTGTAGGCTTGGAGGGGTCCCCAGTCGCAACTGGGTCTTCTCTTGATATTGTCTGGGGATGGGGTGGGGGGGAAGAGAGAGAGAGAGAGAGCAGCCGCCTGCTTTGTTGCCGTCTTTTCAGTTACTGCCTGTCTGCTATCTAAGTGACAAAACTTACAGTTTCTTCAGAGCTACGCAAGCAGTCACATGGTTCTATCAAACTCCTTGGTTTTTAATGAGGTTTTTTTGGAATCTTCTAATGAAATTCAAGATGTTACATACCCCAGGGTGTCCATCCACAGTCAGAGGGGGTTGCCTCTTTCAAAGTCAATGGGTGAGAATGCCCTTGACAACCATGCTGATAAAGCCATTCTAGGTAATTCAATTACTGAGAGAAAGCCATTGCTCTGGCTGAATTTCTGTTAGACTTTTGTCTCCAGTCCAATCTCCTGGTATTTCAAATGTAAAAAGCAGTGGCCATCTTGGCTGCTATTTTTTAAAAGTTAACTTGCAGGTTTTTTTTTCATTAAAAGTCTAATATAAGTTTTCAACTGATGAAAATATTGTGTCCCATTTGGCATATAGGGTTTTCCTGACAGTCATTTATCCATGACTTTGACTTTGGTCTGGGAATGTTGGTTTGGTCACTGGTGTTTATAGTAATGAAATGAAATGGGCCATATAACCATGGTAACAGAATAATTAAGAGAGAATGAGATGAGCTAAGTGCATCTTGTCTTCATGTTCTTATTCTGATGACTCTTACATATCTTTGTACTGTAATTTAGTGGTAGTATGCATGAAATGTGGAGATCAAAAGTAGAAATAGTGTAATAGTTGTGAGTGTTGCTGGGTTCTCAGGCTGGGTTGTTATATGCCTGAGTCTTATATTGAACATGAGCTCATTAAAGCCCCATGTACACATACTGGAATCAGGTAGTGTGATGTACCTGGCACCACATACTCGATTGCATAGAACGATGTCTCATTAAAGGTTTCATTCCGCAGCTGTTATAACTGATGTCTGTGTATTCTGGTGTTTAAAGTAACAAAATGAAATAGAACAAGAAAACAGTTGCAACAGTGGGCATCTGACATTAAAGACATAGGTGGTAGCTGAATGGAAGATGGTCACTGACTGAGTCAGTGTAATCACCCAGGTCCATTTACATTGGCTGCAGATGAAGAAAATATTTGGGAGAAGTTAAAACTAAGTATATTGTATACTGTTGCTTATCAAGGTTGTTACAAACCGAAATTGAGAACTTGTGCTTCCTCTGAGAGATATCATTTCACGTACTGCACACAACCATTGCCCTTTTCCTCATATTCTTTCACTGTGCCAAATCTGGACAAGGCAGTTTTCATGCCGGTGGAAAGGAGGACTTGGAATACTAAACAGATGTTCAGACTTCCAGCCTGAAACTCTCCTCAACTGTTAAGCAATTTCTACATGGGATCAACAGCTATGCGTGCATAGGCAGCCCTGGCCTCCAAAGAGTATCTCTCCAGTGTTTCTTCTCTTTCCAAAAAATGCAGGCATCATGGACTATCGCATAATGAATGCACCATGGTTTATTCCTGGATAATGGTCTTCAGCATGCATAATAATGCTTACGATTATTTGAAGAAAAACTGAGTGCACTTTTTTTGTTATTCAGTTATTCATTGGGTTTACATGAGGAGCCCTATCGGCCACATGGATAATACCTGCAATGCCGTGCACTTGGAAACTTGTCACAGGGCAAATGTTCTGCAACACATCTAGCTGATACTTTCCTTAGAGAAAGTGATGAAGTGTTGGCCCTTGTCAACATTGACTTTGTTACTTGCTTGATAAATGTGTGCATTGCAGACTGCCTGATGTGGCAGATGTCCCCTGGGGTGGCTTAGAAGGATCAGATAGTATGAAGGTTTCATGCTGCAGTAATCACTTCTATGGGACAGAACCTTCTATATTCCAGTTGTTAATCTACAATCATACTGCAGCAGTTGGTACAACTGTGTGACAGCCTCCCTTGTGAAGGGTCTATATACATGAATCTCAGAGTAGTGACAGATGCTGATGGAACACCTCTGGCAACACTGCATCCATGTTTGTTGGGCCCTTGTGAAGTTCTCTTCCACATTTAAATCATGCAGCGCATTCAAAACCCAGAAAGGAATATTCAACATCACCCCTTACCACAGCATTTGTGATTTGATGATTGGGACCATATTAATTGCTGTGCTCTTAGCAAACAGTTTCAACTCATGGCTAATTTTATAATATCAAATTTTTGACTTACCCTACATGATTTAACCAGTACAATTGAGGCATTTCATTTCTGAGAAAGCTGATCTTTAAAGCAATTTTTCAGGCAATTAAAAAAAAAAGATTAAAAGAAGTCTGTTCCCAGCTCTAAAATGTACAGTACAAACAAAAGCACAAAAGATTAAAACATTTAGAAAATAGTGAAACAGAAGGTAATAATTAAAATGCAGACTGAGTTTGTGAAAGAACAGAAAATAAAAGGGAAAAAGGATGAACAGGGTAAGCATAGGAAAAGTAATCCCTTTTTGTTTCCATGTGAAATGATGTTTTAGGTGTCTATTATTTTGAGATTGTGTTCTCGCACCCACACTTTTTGGGATTTTCTTCTCCCTGCTGCTTTCACATGCGTTCAAATCCTCTGAAGAAGGAATTTTCCTCCACACAAGATCAGGGGGCAGGTTGTTCAACCTTGCCCGTCTAAGAGCGAAGTCCAAAGTACGGAAAGTCCTCATCAGAGAAATCCTGTTTGCTGACGATGCTGCTTTAACATCTCACACTGAAGAGTGCCTGCAGAGTCTCATCGACAGGTTTGCGTCTGCCTGCAATGAATTTGGCCTAACCATCAGCCTCAAGAAAACGAACATCATGGGGCAGGACGTCAGAAATGCTCCATCCATCAATATTGGCGACCACGCTCTGGAAGTGGTTCAAGAGTTCACCTACCTAGGCTCAACTATCACCAGTAACCTGTCTCTAGATGCAGAAATCAACAAGCGCATGGGTAAGGCTTCCACTGCTATGTCCAGACTGGCCAAGAGAGTGTGGGAAAATGGCGCACTGACACGGAACACAAAAGTCCGAGTGTATCGGGCCTGTGTCCTCAGTACCTTGCTCTACGGCAGCGAGGCCTGGACAACGTATGCCAGCCAAGAGCGACGTCTCAATTCATTCCATCTTTGCTGCCTTCGGAGAATACTTGGCATCAAGTGGCAGGACTATATCTCCAACACAGAAGTCCTTGAAGCGGCCAACACCCCCAGCTTATACACACTACTGAGTCAGCGGTGCTTGAGATGGCTTGGCCATGTGAGCCGCATGGAAGATGGCAGGATCCCCAAAGACACATTGTACAGCGAGCTCGCCACTGGTATCAGAACCACCGGCCGTCCATGTCTCCGCTATAAAGACGTCTGCAAACGCGACATGAAATCGTGTGACATTGATCACAAGTCGTGGGAGTCAGTTGCCAGCATTCGCCAGAGCTGGCGGGCAGCCATAAAGACAGGGCTAAATTGTGGCGAGTCGAAGAGACTTAGTAGTTGGCAGGAAAAAAGACAGAAGCGCAAGGGGAGAGCCAACTGTGCAACAGCCCCGACAAACAAATTTCTCTGCAGCACCTGTGGAAGAGCCTGTCACTCCAGAATTGGCCTTTATAGCCACTCCAGGCGCTGCTCCACAAACCACTGACCACCTCCAGGCGCATATCCATTGTCTCTCGAGATAAGGAGGCCCAAAAGAAAAGAAATTTTGAGATTATACATCATTGAACCTATATTGCTGCAACAGCATTTATTGCAGAAGCATAACATATGAGCTTTAACAAATGAAATCAGTCAACTGAGAGAGAAAGGGATTTCCTTGAGCTTGCCAGCAAACAAATGGTTAAGACTTAAAAAAAACGATCTTGACACATTTGTCATTGGGAGTGGCATTGAGGATATAAGGGTAAATGTGTCTAAGAGCTGATTGAATACTGGGTGGGACATGATGTTTTCTGAATTACTGGATCATGGTAACTGTCAAACCAAGAAAAGCAAGGCATTAAGAGTGACTAATGTAAGATCTAAAGTTGAATAGATATTGTGGCTTTGCTCACTTTAACTTTAGAAGGCAGAGTCTTCCCACTAGTGACTTAAATGGTTTGGGTAGGTTCCATGACCAAACCTTTTCAATAGACATACAAAAAAGTAATTATGTCAATGAAGTTGTAATAATGAACTTTGGCATATTGCAATCATATTACAATAAATGGGGGATTCCCTTTTTTAAGTTTCTGATGTAGACATATATTTGTAACTTTACAAGATAATTTTTTAAAAGTTGCTGCTCATTTTGATTACTTTGTTTGCTACAGCTGTATCATTTGTGAGGATTTTCCTACAGAATAACTTGGAAATGTTACTTTCTACAGGCGGTTCCCACTTAACACAACTGCAGCAAGAGTCTGCTTTGACTTCCAGAAAAAAAACAACTGTAATGTGAATAATGCCAGATGTTTTTAAGGGGGAAAAAATTGAGCTATGTATATAAGGACATGTTGATGGAATGTAAAAGTTATGATCATAAGCCGACTTATTTCAATTTATTTTAATTTTCCTGCTTCCGGTTTTACAAATGTACTCAAAATTAAATCCTTTATTTTTCCTGCAATTCTAAAACATTGAGGTATCACCACCAAGTCTGAAGAAGAAAGACAGCATCTACATGGAAAAATTCCTTTTTGCTACAGTATTTTCTTAATAGTCCTGCATAATGTGCCATTTCAACTTTAACTGTTTGTTTAAACTAGAAACAGCCCACAAAGTATTAACTGGTTTACCTTCAAGTGAATTTTCAATCTTGTTTCAGATTTATCTGACCATCTATCTCAGCTGCCAGTCATGAATGGGAATACACAATTAAGTTCAACCACAAGGCACCAACATGTTTCAACCATATCTCAGCCCAGAAACCTACCACCTAATAGAAAACAAACCACCGAGGCGACCTCCAAACAGACTCATAGGCAGCTTAATCCTTCAGTTTCTTCCTCAGTAAATGATTTTCAGAAGGTACCTGCCTCAGGAAATGAAAAAAGCTTATCCAATGCAAATAGACCAGTGGAAGAACTGAAATATCACAGTAAAACTTCTAAAAATACTGCGCAGAGTAGAACTGAAATCGTTTTGAGCGACAAAGGGCAGGATAGTTCATTAGAACTTGGCAACACTGAATTGTGCAATACTGAAATAGATACTGCAGGATCTGCATATAACAGTCCAAGGATACCACGAAAGGGAATTGTTCAGTCTTTGAACAGAACTCCAAGCATGCAGAAGTCAGCATCAAAAATCCCAGACAGAGGTCAAAAAGAAGAGAGGAAAGATAATGGAATCAGTGCTAGAGGAAAAGTTGCTTCTACAAAAGCCTCTCGAATTGCAGGCTTGAACCATACAAGAAGCAAAATTTTGGATGAAATGCAAAAAGGGGTTGCAACACTTCCTCCCAGGGGAAAGTGTAAATCCAGATTCAGTATTTCAAATGATAATCTTTTACATCTGTCGAGCTGTGGAGGTACAACAGATGCAGATAGACCTAAAAGCAGTTCAAGCCAAAGACAGTGGAAATCTGATGTTAGCTGGAAGTCCTACAGTTTTTCCAATTTACTTTTAGATGAGAACGAAGATTTATCAGAATTGTCTGTCTCCTCCGTTACTTCTCCTAAGCGCACTTTTACTGGTGGTGTAAAAATGTCTATCAACAGCAATGTCATCAAACTTCCTTCTCCCACACAAAATAGTCATCCTAACACAGCAACAGTGGCTCCTTTCATGTACAAGTAAGTAATTTTTTTTCGTAATTAACTGCTTATTAAAATGCACAAAGCTGCTGTTCACAAAATAAATAGAAATGCGGGAGGACATTTGACCCTTCATAGTTCATCGATTTGCAATTCGAAGTTTGATGTTGCAGTTTCAACCTGACCTATACTCTCTGCATACTGCCAAGTTTAAGCCACTATAAATCTAGCCTAATTGTACTCCAACATGACTTCATAGATGTGGTATGGCATGAAATTGGTGCAAAGTAAACTGATATATTTGTAATGTTACAAGAACGGGAAAGGAACTTTTGTAGGCATGATTATGACCATTTTAGTAATTTATGTGCTTTTTTCTTTTCCTATTTTGGTCATTCGTTAGACCTTTAAATGGTATGTTGGCCTATGCCCAGGCCTCTAACAGTATCAATGTCTACAATGAGGTGCTTAAGGATAATTGGAGTGACTTGTCACCTATTTTTTTCCCTTGTTTGGTGAGTTTATGACTCCTCCATAATCATGGATGGGATTAAGAGCTGATTGTGGGAAGTTTCCTATGCCCTATCATTTTGCAGCATCGAATGTTAATGTGCAACTTACCACAATACCAGTCTAGCTCTGCCATTGAGTTTTTAAATTAACTTGCATAATGTAATTTGAGCACAATATGGAAGAAATTCACTTACTTTGGTATAAATGGTCAAATTGCATTTGTACTTCAAGACTAAGGAAGACCAGATTGAGGGTGGCTAATCTGAACTTTTTCCTTAAATTCATCCTCAGTGTGCATCAGGAACTTGCCAAAATGGTAATAAGTGAATTCTAGAATTTGATATTTATCTTTGCCAATATACAGGTAAGTGAAAACAGGAATGTTTTGTGAAATACATAGCCATTTCTCCACTCTGACTTGAAGATCCTATCTAAGAGGTTTATTTTGACCGCTCTTGCAGCAGTAGTGAGCTGAGTAGAATGAACTTTCATTTACCGTCACAGATACTCATAGAATCATAGAATGTTACAGCACAGGAGGAGGCCATTCGGCCCATTGTACTTGTGCTGGCTCTTCAGTAGAGTTATCCAATAAGTTCCACTCCTCTGCTCTTTCCCCATAGCCCCGTAACTTTTTTCTTTCTTTCAAGTACTTATCCAAATCTCTCTTGAAAATTGCTATTGAATCTACTTCCACCACCCTTTCAAGCCATGCATTCCAGACCACAACAACTTGCTGCGTAAAGAAAAATATTTCCTCATGTCACCTTAATTCTGTCCTCTTGTTCCCACCTTTCTGCCACTGGAAACAATTTCTTCTTATTTACCCGATCAAAGTCCTTCATGATTTTGAACACCTCAATCAAATCTCCTTTTAACCTTCTCCTTCTAAGGAGAACAACACCAGCATCTTCAGATTTTCCACATATCTCAAGTCCCTCAACCCTGGTGTCATTCCAGTGAACCTCTTCTCCACCCTCTCTAAGGCCTTGACGTCCTTCCTAAAGTGTGGTGCCCAGAATTGAACATAATGTTCCAGCTGAGGCCTAACCAGTATTTTATAAAGCTTTAACATAACTTCTTTACTTTTGTAGTAGATATCTCTATTAATAAAGTCAAGAATCCAATATATCTTTGCATCTTCCTCCAGAATATCTGTTCGTTTATGAATAAGGCCCTTGCCATCCATGAGCTTATTATGGATGATAGCATCAACATCATGTCCTTGAGGGAAACCTGGTTGAGGTATGATCACACCTTACCCCAAATGAAGCCTCCTTGCCTGGTTATACCATCCACCACTTGCTGAGTCCAGACTGTCATGGTGGTGGTGTGGTTCTTATCATCAAATCACACCTTAGTTTGTCCTTTTCACTCCTCTGGTACTTTTTTCTCCTTTGAGCATCTCACTTCGTTTCACCTCTCTCACCTCTCATTTAAAGTCCTTGTTCGCTACCGCCCACCCATTACTATGCCAATTTTCTCACCGAGCTACCTTCACTGCTTTCCTTCTTCAGCCGCTGCACCAAGTGACTTCTCGTCCTCAGTGATTTCAACCTGCATCTCAATTCATCATGCTGTCCCTCCTCTGAGTTTACTGACCGCCTATCCTCCCTTGATCTCTCCTATGTAAACTCCCCAATCCATTTTCACTGCCATCTCAGGTGGCCTCACTACTCTGTCTTATCAATCACAGATAAGGCCATCTCTGATCACTTTCTTGTATCGCTCTCCACCCACAGCCTGCTTCCCCCTCCCAACCTTGCTTCCTTCTAGATGATAGCATAAAATTGCAAAGAGATATTGACAGACTAGGTGAGTGGGCAAAACTGTGGCAGATGGATTTCAATACGGGCAAGTGTGAGATTATCCATTTTGGACCAAAAAAGGATAGAGCAGGGTACTTTCTAACTGGGAAGAGGTTAAGTACAGTGGATGTCCAAAGAGACTTGGGGGTTCAGGTGCATAGATCTTTAACATGCCACGAGTAAGTGCAGAAAATAATCAAAAAGGTTAATGGAATGCTAGCCTTTATATCTAGAGGATTGGAGTATAAAGACACAGAGGTTATGCTGCAGCTGTACAAAACCCTGGTTAGACCCCACGTGGAGTACTGTGAGCAGTTCTGGGCACTACATCTTGAGAAGGATGTATTGGCCTTGGAGGGAGTGCAACGTAGGTTTACAAGAATGATACCTGGACTACAGGGGTTAAGTTACGAGGAGAGATTACACAAATTAGGCCTGTTTTCGCGAGAATTTAGAAGGTTAAGGGGTGATCTGATTGAAGTCTTCAAGATATTAACAGGAAAAGACAGGCTAGATAAAGATAAACTATTTCCACTGGTTGGAGATTCTAAAACTAGGGGGCATGGTCTAAAAATTAGGACCAGTCCATTCATAGAGAGATACAGCACTGAAATAGGCCCTTCGGCCCACTAAGTCTTTGCCAACCAACAACCACCCATTTATACTAATCCTACATTAATCCCATATTTCCTACCACATCCCCACAATTCTCCTACCAACTACCTACACTAGGGGCAATTTACAATGGCCAATTTACCTGTCAACCTGCAAGTCTTTGGCTGTGGGAGGAAACCAGAGCACCCGGCAGAAACCCACGCGATCACAGGGAGAACTCGCAAACTCCACACAGGCAGGACACAGAACCGAACCCGGGTCGCTGGAGCTGTGAGGCTGCGGTGCTAACCACTGCGCCACTGCGCCTCCCACTGTTTAGGAGAGATGTTAGGAAGCACTTCTTCATGCAAAGGGTGGTAGAGGTTTGGAACTGTCTCCCACAAACAGCAGTTGGAGCTAGAATAGTTGTTAATTTTAAATCTGAAATTGATAGATTTTTGTTAAGCAAAGATATTCAGGGATATGGGCCAAAGGCTGGTATATGGAGTTAGGCTGTGGATTAGCTGTGATATCATTGAATGGCGGGACAGGCTCGAGGGGCTGAATCGCCTCCTCCTGTTCCTATCTTCCTATGTTCCTACGTTCCTGTGTCTGCCCCGGAAAAAAACTCTCTCCAAATTCACTTATAACTGCACATTCAAAGTCATGTTACTTGATATCCCATATTAGCTGATATTGTTAATGGTTCTTTCTCCACTTGTACTCTCCCCCTCTGCTTCAAATCTGCTGTCATCATCCCTCCAACTGTCTAGCCTTCGGTCCACCATTCACTATGACACTTCTGCAGCTACTGATCTGCTTAATCACACTCTCATCTCCACGTTTGATGCCCTTGTCCCCAGTAAAACCCTTACTCTCTTCAGCCCTAGTCATTCCCCTGATATGGCCCCCATCTCCACTCCCTTAGGTCCAAAGATGCAGATTTGAACATTTATGGTGCTCTATTGGTTCAACCATTCATCGCCAGATCTGGCTGTGCCACACCTAGCTCTATAGGGTTTGCTCTCTTCTATTGAAACTGCTCAGTCTGCAAAATCTTATTGGGTTAACCCTTAGCTTCTGTTTTCCAACTGTCTACCAACAGTTTCTTCAAACCCCTTCCCCTGCCACTCTACCCACTTTTCCAACAAGTGTTGTGTAGTTCATGGACTTCGGTGCTAAGGTTGAGGCCATTCACCTTTTTCTGTCACAATACCTCCATTCTCCTGCCCTAGCCTTGAACTCTCATCTTTGTCTGGCTTCTCTTCTGTCTCCCCTCATGCCCTCTCTGATCTCATCTTGTCCATGAGATGCACATCCTACTCTCTCACCCTTATTTTCACTAATATGCTGGCCACCCAACTTCCCGTCCTGGCTCCCATGTGAGCTGATAGTGTGAATGGTTCTTTTTCCTGAGGTACTTTCAAATGTGCCATCATTACCCGTCCCTTCGCTCCTTCCTCAAAGAACCCACCCTTGATTTCTATCTCCTTAAACTACAGCCCATCTTCAACCTCCCTTTTCTCTCATGTCTTTGACTGTGTTTTATGCCTCCAAAATGTGTGCCATCCCTAACTCTGTAAGCTCCTCAGACCCTTCAATGTTCTGAGAACTCTGCATTCATCCAACTCTGGCCTCTTGCGCATCCCCCTTTTCCTTCACTCCACCATTGGCAGCCTTGCTACCAGTCATCACTCCCTAACACTCTCTACCTCTCTGTGTCCTCCCTTGAGATATTCCTTAAAACATACCTCTTTGACCAGGCTTTTAGTCATCTCTCCTAATATCTCCTCCTTTGGCTCAGTTCCTGATTACATTCCTCTGAAGCACCTTGGGACTTTTTACTGTGCTAAGGTGCTGTATAAATACAAGTTGTCATAATCACTGAATGATAACCATCAGCCAGTGTCCCAGACTCTTCCATCGCCATCCCTGGCAGGACAATCCACCAGAGATGACAGCACAGTGATATAATATGAAGTGGGAGTGGCCTTGAGTTGTCCTCAGTATTGATTCTTGATCTCTTGAAGTTTTCTGGCTTCGGGTTAAACGTGGCCAGCGGAACCTCCTGCTAGTTAGAACCTACCAGCTCCCTCAGCTAATGAATCTGTATTCTTCGTGTTGTGCACCACTTGGAGGAAGTACTTAGGGTAACAAGGGGACAGAATGTACTTTGGGTGGGGATGTCCATGTCCATTACCAATAATGGCTGAGTTGTACCATCAGTGACTGAGCTGGCCAAGTCCTGAAGGACTTAGCTGCCCAATTAGGCTTGCAGCAGGCGGTGAGAGAATCAACATAAGGGAATAGCCAAATTGAACTACTGACCAATTTATCTGTCAAATGTGCACCTATTCATGACAGTGTTGGGAGGAGAGACCATCCCACAGCCCTCGTGGAGACAAAGTCCCATCTTCTCACTGAGACCACCCTCCATCCTGTTGTGTGCCACTATCACTGTGCTAAATGGGATAGATTAAGAACAGATCTAGCAGCTCAAAACTGGGCATCCATAAGGTGCTGTGTACCATCAGCAGCAGTAGAATTATACTCAACACAAATTGTAACATCATGATGTGGTATATCCTTCACTCCTCCAACACCATCAAGCCAGATGACCAACCCTGGCTCAATGAGGAATGTAGAAGAGCATGCCAGGAGCAACACTAGGAGTACCTGGAAATTCAGTGCCGACCTGGTTAAGCTACAACACAGGACTACATGCATGCTGAACAGCATGTTATAGATAGAGCTAAGTGATCCCACAACCAATGGATCAAATCAAAACACTGCAGTCCTGCCATAGCCGGTCACGAATGGTGGTGTACAATTAACCAAAAGGAGCAGGCTACTGCATGAACAAAAACCTATTGATGTATGTTGAAAGTTTCAATCGAGTGAGCATGCACAGCCTTTTGGGGAGAGGGTTCTAGATTTCTACAATCTTTTGTGTGAAGAGGTACTTCCTGATTTCATGAAGCAGTCATGAATGTCCTAATTTTATGATGATACCAACTTGTAGGTACGGTAGCAACATGGATATGAAATTGGCTGAGTGACAGGAAACAAAGAGTAGTGGTTAATTAATGTTTTTCGGGCTGGAAGAAGGTTTGTAGTGGAGTTTCCCAGGGATCGGTGTTGGGACCCTTGCTTTTCCTGATATATATTAATGACCTAGACCTTGGTGTACAGGGGACAATTTTAAAGTTTGCAGATGATACAAAACTTGGAAGCATTGTGAACTGTGAGGAGGATAGTGTAGAACTTCACAAGGACATAGTCAAGTTGGTGGAATGGGCAGACAGGTGGCAGATAAAGTTCAATGCAGAGAAATGTGATGTGATGTGATTCATTTTGGTAGCATTATGCCAGGAGCAATCCACCGTCACTCCATAGGTCGCAACATATTAAAGTTTTCCCACCCAACCGGAAAACATCCAAATTAAGCCCTCTAGTAACCCCCAGAATAAAACAGACCAAACCAGGTATCTATGGACAACAAAAAGTTAACTATTTATTAAAAATAAATCTTAAACACTATTAAGATAAATCTATGTCTAAAGAACTTATAGCTTCTTATTTTAATCCAACTCCCCATTCACACACATACATTCAAAAATCGCGGTTTTAAAAGATGTTTTTAAAAAATTAGCTGTTTCTTAAGAATAAATAAATAAGTCTTTGTGGGTTACCTCCCTGATGAGTGAGATATTCTAGTGTTAAAATTTTCAAATGCCACTCGAAGTCTCCAAGCAGATTTGATGAAATAGTCTGTTCTTGATAGGCATTCAAAACATTTCAGCTGCATCAGGCATCAAACAGTTCTTTAAACAAGGAGTATAGTAATGAGTCCACTCGAATTTTAAAACCGACAGTCTCTCAGTTGAAATTTTACTGCGAATTCCAGAAAATACAAATCAGTCAAGAAAGAGTCAATTTTGAAGCAAAGGCTCTTAGATTGGAAGTAAAGAAAAAGGAATTTTGCTACCTCCAGCAATACAAATAGTTTCTTCAAAAAAGGAGCTTTTATCCCTCCTTAGGCAATTAACACAGCCGGTAGCTCCTTGTAGAATTTTTGCTGAGAAAACAGACAACTCTTCTTCAGTACTATGCTTCACTGGAAAGTCTCAAAACTGGTTTCAGCTGGTTTTTGCAGTTTTGCACACAGTCAAATCGAAACATTATACCATGTGACCGCTCTCTCCTGCTCTGGCCTAGGTAACAAAAATGCAGCTAGCACTCAGTGCCTCAGAAATCCAGAAGCTTCTCTCTCTGTTTTAAAGGTGCACTGTTTTTAACAGGGTCTTAAAGGCACATTGTTTTTAATCCAAGGAAAAAATAAATACGGTTCCGTGACAGGTAGGAAGAACATGGAGAGACAATGTAGAATAAAGGGTACAATTCTAAAGTGGGTGCAGGAGCAGAGGGACCTAGGTGTATATGTGCATAAGTCATTGAGGGTGGCAGGACAGGTTGAGAGAGTGGTTAATAAAGCATACAGTGTCCTAGGCTTTATTAATAGGAGCATAGAGAACAAGAGCAAGGAAGTTATGATGAACTTGTATAAGATACTAGTGCGTCCTCAACGGGAGTATTGCATCCAGTTCTGAGAGCCGCACCACAGGAAAGATGTGAGGGCATTGGAGGGAGTGCAGAAAGGATTCATGAGAATGGTTCCGGGA
Organism: Heterodontus francisci; assembly: GCF_036365525.1. NCBI lineage: Eukaryota > Metazoa > Chordata > Chondrichthyes > Heterodontiformes > Heterodontidae > Heterodontus > Heterodontus francisci. The sequence goes on along the minus strand of NC_090395.1, from coordinate 41,762,540 downwards.
ATGAGGAATTTCATTTATGAAGATAGATTGAAGAAGTTAGGACTGTTTTCCTTGGAGAAGAGAAGGCCGAGATGTGATTTGATAGAGGTATTCAAAATCATGAGGGGTCTGGACAGAATAGACAGAGAGAAACTCTTCCCACTCTTGAAAGGATTGAGACAAGAGAGCACAGATTTGAAGTATTTGGTAAGAGAAGCAAAAGTGACATAAGGAAAAACTTTTTCATGCAGCGAGTGGTTAAGGTCTGGAATGCGCTGCCTGAGAACGTGTTGGAGGCAGGTTCAATTGAAGCATTCAAAAGGGAATTAGACAGTTATATGAAAAGGAAGAATGTGCAGGGTTATGGGGGGGAAGGCAGGGGAATGGAACTGAGGAAATTGTTCTTTCAGAGAGCCAGTGCAGGCATGATGGGCTGAATGGCCTCCTTCTGCACTGTAACGATTCTGTGATTTTGTGTGATTCTGTTCTGTATTTCCATACCAGAGGAATTAGCTTGTCTTGGAGTGGTGCAGGGGGGAATGCAATAAGGCCCAATAACGAACATGGGGATTGCAATGCATGATTACCTCATGCCAAATTGAAGCAATGCAGGCAGCATGCAAATTTGGTGCTGCCTGCTCAACTCCATATTTGTAGTGTGCGGTCCATTGCTGAAAGTGCTGCTGAGTAGCTGCATGCTCAGCAGGAGACCGAGATTTGTGCGAGGCAGGCACCAATTAAAGTTAGCCTGCACTTCTTAAAGCCATCTTCCACCTCTTAAAGGGGAGGTGCATTCTGGCTGCAGCGGGTGCTGGAAGTGGCTGGGGAAGACATTCTGAACAGGACGAAAGTGGAGCAATGGAGCAGCAGGCCAGAGAGAGGGCTCCTGAGTTGCAGCACTGGAGGTCTGAGTGCAGGAGGTGGCGAGGATGAGAGAGAGGTCATCTTTCGTCAGGGGGGCAGGAGCCTGCCAAGGCATAGTTAGTTGCAGAGGTCAATGTCAGGAATCTGACCCCGAGGATCTGGACATGGTGCTGGAAAAAGTTCATTGACTCCACCCACAAATGGTCACGGTCAGTAAATGCATCTTCAAATGTCATCTTCGACCAACTGCACCACCAACCTTACACACTGCTCGATGCACCACAACCCCATCACTTACCCAACAGCAATCTTTAGCAATCGAGGCTCATGTTTAACATTCATATGCTCCACCTCAGCCTCACACAGTTACCACTGCTGCAAGCCTAACAGCTTCCAGCCATTCAATTATGACAGACACATCATCCAAGCACATTGCAACACACTCACTGATGTTCTTCCCCCTCTCTTGGACAAGGTGGCACATAACAGAGGTCAACAGCAAAGAACCACTGGAGGACAGGCAGGCTGCACATCCTCACCCCCTTGGAGGAGCTCGCCATTATTGGCACAGCTGTCACTGAAGCCGTGGCAACCGGCATTACTGAAGCCATTCGGAATGATGGTATGTTCCTGCCTTATGCACCTTTGCTTTCCATGGATCCCCATTTCCCTCAACTCACCCTTCACTTTGTGCATTTACGCTTTCAGACACCCAAGAACTTCCACCTGGACAGCCAGTGGTGCATGAGGATGAAGGCCCAGAGGAAGAGCAGATCTCTGAGGAAGGAGCACCGTCACTTAATCTGACACTCACAGTCACTGGCGCTGCATGCAATTTAGAGGGGAGTATAGAGTTGGGATGTTCATGTAACAAGTCACTGGGCATGAGTGGGCTGCAGCCAGACCAGGGGGAAAGGATAGCAAGTATGCCAGCTCCCCAGAGTGCAAGGTCACAGATGAGTTCTGCAGCAGACGACTCAGATGAGGATTTTGATAGGGCAGCGTACAGAAGAATGCAGATGGGCATGCATACAGAAATGCTTGGTGCTTCGGCAGGCCTGTCAGAGAGTATGTTGTCACTGTCAAAAAGCATGGAGGAATCCAGCTCTAACTTGGCATAAGGCTTTGCGCAGAGCTTTGAGCCCATCCTTTTCACATGGCCATCTCCATGAGAGCACTTGCGGATCCAGCTACAATGCAACGTCTGTTGCCGATGTCTCAGCTTCCATTTTCAGCACAGACAGTAGCCACCCAACATTTGTGTGCTGCAGTGGAAGCTCAGACTGAGGTAATGAGAGCTCTGATTGTTTCCATGTAAATTCAGTTTGGTGCCTTGCAGGCTCAGACTGCTGCCATCATGGCTGCAGAAACCAGTGGTACATTCACAACTCCTCAGATAATGAAGCAGTCTGTGCCCATATGCAGCAAGCCCTGGACAACATTCTGGCTTGGGCTGATAAGTAGCAAGTAACATTTGCACCACACAAGTGCCAGGCAATGACCATCTGCAATAAGAGAGAATCTAACCATCTCCCCTTGACATTCAATGGCGGCACAGTGGCGCAGTGGTTAGCACCGCAGCCTCACAGCTCCAGCGACCCGGGTTCAATTCTGGGTACTGCCTGTGTGGAGTTTGCAAGTTCTCCGTGTCTGCGTGGGTTTCCTCCGGGTGCTCCAGTTTCCTCCCACAGCCAAAAAAAGACTTGCAGGCTGATAGGTAAATTGGCCATTATAAATTGCCCCTAGTATAGGTAGGTGGTAGGGGAATATAGGGACAGGTGGGGATGTGGTAGGAATATGGGATTGGTGTAGGATTGGTATAAATGGGTGGTTAATGGTCGGCACAGACTCGATGGGCCGAAGGGCCTGTTTCAGTGCTGTATATCTAAATCTAAAAATCTAAATCTTAACTGCTGAATTTCCCACTATCAACATCCTGGGGGTTACCATTGACCAGAAACTCAACTGGAGTAGCCATATAAATACTGTGGCTACAAGAGCAGGTCAGAGACTAGGAATTCTGCAGTGGGTAACCCACCTCCTCATTCCCCAAAGCCTGTCCACACGGCACAAATCAGGAGTATGATGGAATACTGTCCACTTGCCTGGATGAGTGCGGCTCAAACAACGCTCAGGAAGCTCGACACTATCCAGCACAAAGCAACGCACTTGATCGGCTCCCCATCCACCACCTTTTAAATATTCACTCCTTCCACCACGGACACACAGTGGCAGCAGTGTGTACCGTTTACAAGATGCACTGCAGCAACTCACCATGCCTCCTTCGACAGTACGTTTCCAAACCCGCAACCTCTACCACCTAGAAGGAGAGAAGGGCAGCAGGCGCATGGGAATATCATCACCTGCTAGTTCCCCTCCAAGCCATACACCATTCTGACTTGGAACTATATCGCTGTTCCTTCACTGTTGCTGGGTCAAAATCCTGGAACCCCCTTCTGAACAGCACTGTAGGTGTACCAGCACCAGGTTGACTGCAGCGGTTCAAGAAGGCAGCTCACCACCACCTTCTCAAGGGCAATTAGGGATGGGCAACAAATCCTTGCCAGTGATACTCACATCCCACTCACAGCAATCCAGCCAAAGAAACAGATCACGAGGATTGTTGAAACATTGCCCTGGGGAAGTAGCAGTTGTTCCATGGCACACAAATCTGCTGTCCTCTCTCAGGATGACAGCATTCATGCTCCCACCACTGCCACTCCTGCAGTACCCCTACTGCTGCCTGGCAGCCATCCAGCCCTGGTTGCTGCTGACCATGTCGAGGAGGCATAGTCTGAAGATGGACCCTCAAGGGTATCCTGCAAGGCCATCTGCAGTTTCCACCATTGAAAGTCAGCAGCCTTCCACCAGCCATGCTGCAGCCAGTAGGGTAGTATTGCAAGCCACTGAGGGAGCACTAGGCCAGACAAAGGCATCTGAAAGACAGGCATCAAGGAAAAGCACAAAGGTGAATAGTTAAGTATTGTATTGGAAATGTAGGTATGAAATGGTTATAGGAATATCGGAAACAGGAACAGGAGTAGGTCATTCAGCCCATCGAGTCTGCCCTGCCATTCAATACAATCATAGCTGATCATCCACTTCAATCCTTTTTCCCACACTATCCTCATATCCCCTTATGTCATTGGTATATAGAAATCTATCAATCTCTGCTTTAAACATATTCAATGACTGAGCTTCCACAGCCTTCTGGGGTAGAGAATTCCAAAGATTCACAACCCTCTGAGTAAAGAAATTTCTCTTCATCTCTGTCCTAAGTGGCTTCCCCCTGATTTTGAAATTGTGTCTCCTGGTTCTAGACTCCCCAACCAGGGGAAACATCTTAGCTGCATCTATCCTGTCTGTTTTGTGATGTCTTTTTATTTCAAGATTTTGGCCAAGAGGACCCTGTATTGTTCTGTAACAGAGGGATTGAAAGGTGAGAAAGTGTGGAGCATCGGTGATATGGGGACATTGTTCAGGAGAATCAGAGTCTGATGGACACTCACAGACAGCCCACCTGGAGTGATGTTGTCCCAGATGCCTCCTCCCATCCTCTCCATCCTGCTGCTCCTCTTGAGGTCATCGCGGAAGCCCTGGTAGCAAGGCCTGCGCCCTCATGATGGCCAGCTTGTGAGAGTTACAGCAGACCATCACGAATTGGGAGGCATGCTCCAGTGAGTACTGGAAAGCTCATCCAGAGTGGTTTAGGCAGTGGAATTGTTGCTTCTGGGCGCTAATGGTCTGCTCCATGATGTTCCTAATTGCAGCATGGCCCTCATTGTAAGGGCTCTCTCTACATGTGGTTGGGTGGCAGAGTGTTTTCCACCATGTGTACAGGGGGTAGCCGTTGTCACTGAACCATCATCCTCTGGTTTGACATGGTGGCTTGCAGATGGCTGGAGTGGCTGACTGGCATAGGGTAAAAGCATCATGACTGCTACCAAGGTAGCAGGCATTCGCTAACTTGATTGCCTGGGCATCATGGGATCATAGGAAATAGGAGCAGGAGTAGGCCTTTCAGCCTGTCGAACCTGCTCTGCCAATCAAACAGATCATGGCTGATCATCTACCTCTATGCAATTTTTCCCCATTATCCCCATACCCCTTGTGTCATTAGTATTCAGAAATCTATCAATTTCTGTCTTGAGCATGCTCGTGATTGAGCTTCCACAGCCATCTGGGTAGAGAATTCCACAGATTCACCACACTCTGAGTAAAGAAATTTCTCCTCATCTCAGTCTTAAATGGCCTGCTCCTTATTCTGAGACTGTGTCCCCTTGTTCTAGACTCACCAGCCAGAGGAAACATCCTATCCACATCTACCCTGTCACACCCTGTAAGAATTTTGTAAGTTTCAATGAGATCATCTCTCATTGTTCGAAACTCTAGAGAGTACAGGCCCAGTTTCTGCAATCGCTCCTCATAAAACAATCTTGCCATCCTAGGGATCAGTCCGGTGAACCTCCATTGCACTCCCTCTATGGGAGTATAGCCTTCCTTAGATAAGGAGACTAAAACTGTACACAATACTCCAGGTGCGGTCTCATCAAGGCTTTATACAATTGCAGCAAGATATCTTTACTTCTGTACTCAAATCTCCTCACAATGAAGGCCAACATACCATTTGCCTTCCTAATTGCTTGCTGCACCTGCATACTAGCTTTTAGTGACTCATGAACCAGGACACCTTGATCCCTTTGGACATCAACACTTTCCAACCTCTCACCATTTAAGAAATACTCTGCCTTTCTGTTTTTTTCTACAAAAATGGATCACTTCACACTTATTCACATTATCTTCCATCTGCCATGTTCTTGCCCATTCACTTAGCCTGTCCAAATCTCCTTGAAGCCTCTTTGCATCCTCCTCACAATTCTCATTCCCACCTAGTTTTGTGTCATCAGCAAATCTGGAAATATTACATTTGGTCCCCACATCCAAATCATTTATATAGATTGTGAACAGCTGTGGCCCTAGCACTAATCCTTTTGGTACCCCGCTAGTAACAGCCTACCATTCTGAGAATGACCCATTTATCCCTACTCTCTGCTTTCTGTCTGTTAACCAATTCTCAATCCATTGCAGTATATTACCCCCAATCCCATGTGCTCTAATTTTGTTTACTAACCTCCTGTGTGGGATCTTATCAAAAGTCTTCTGAAAATCCAAATACACCACATCCACTGGTTCTCCTTTATCTACGCTACAAGTAACATCCTCAAAACACTGCAACAGACTTGTCAAGCATGATTTCCCTTTCACAAATCCATGTTGCCTCTGCCCAATCATATCATTATTTTCCAAGTGTCTAGTTATCTCATCCTTAATAATAGATTCTAACATTTTCCCTACTACTGATGTCAAACTAACAGGTCTGTAGTTCTCCATTTTCTCTTTCGCTCCCTTCTTAAATAGTGGGGTTACATTTGCTACTTTCCAGTCTGCAGGAACCCTTCCAGAATCTATAGAATTTTGAAAGATAACGACCAATGCATCTATTATCTCTATAGCCACCTCCTTCAATACTCTGGGATGTAGCTCATCTGGTCCAGGGGATTTATCGACTTTCAATCCAATTAATTTTTCGAGTACGACCTCTTTTTTGACACCAATTTCTTTCAGTTCCTTATTTTTACAGGTCCCTTTGTTTGTTAGTATTTCTGGGAGATTTTCTGTGTCTTGCTCTGTGAAAACAGACACAAAGTAATTGTTTGGTTTCTCCGCCATTTCCTCATTCTCCACCACAAACTCTGCTGTCTCTGCCTGTAATGGACCCACATTTGTCCTTGCTAATCTTTTCCTTTTCACATACCTAAAGAAGAAGTTGGCAGGAAAAAAGACAGAGGCGCAAGGGGAGAGCCAACTGTGCAACAGCCCCAACAAACAAATTTCTCTGCAGCACCTGTGGAAGAGCCTGTCACTCCAGAATTGGCCTTTATAGCCACTCCAGGCGCTGCTTCACAAACCACTGACCACCTCCAGGCGCGTATCCATTGTCTCTCGAGATAAGGAGGCCCAAAAGAAAGAAAGAAAGAAAGAATCTTTTCCTTTTCACATACCTAAAGAAGATTTTACAGTCTGCCTTTATGTTTCTAGCTAGCTTACATTAATAATCTCTTTTCCCTTTATCAGTTTCTTGGTCCTCCTTTGTCAGACTTGAAATTGCTCCCAATCCTCAGGCTTACCATGCTTTCTGGCGACCTTCTAAGCCACTTCCTTTGACCTAACACAATCTTTAACTTCTTTTGTTCACCACCGTTAGCATCCCACCAATTGCATGTTCAGGGAATGGACCCCTTTGTGATTGCAATATATCTCACCATTGAAATGCGGTGGACACAGCCATGTGCATGCAATCGATGATTCCCTGCACCATGGGAAAGCCCACTATCCTGGCAAAAGCGCGTGCCCACTTTTCCAGCTTCTCTATGCTTCAAAAGAAGACAATGAAGTCTGCTCTCCTGGCGTATAGTGCCTTGGTGACCTCCCGGATGCAACAATGGCTGGCGAACTGAGCTATGTGGGCAATGCCACCAGTTCCAGCTGGAAGGATCTGCTGGTATAGAAATTGAGCGACCTTGACTGCCCCTGGCAGCACCGTATTCGTGCTACTCTGCAATTGCAGGTCTGGTTCGAGGAGGTGGACTAGTTCTGTAGCCACCTCATTGGTGAAGTATAGCTGCTGCAGGCACTGTTCCTGGCTGAGATGCAGGTAGGAGAAGTGCTCTCTGAATACCGTTGGTGGGTAAGGCCTCCTGGTTAATGCTGTCCTCCTTCTTCTCAATCTGCAATCTTCTCCTCTCCGCTGCCTCTGTCTCTCTCTGCCTGTCATGCTGCAGCTCGAGAACATGCAACTATAGCCCCCATGACTGGGAACAAGTAATATACTCAAGAGCCCTTTCAAAACTACACCACTCCTTCCAAAAGTTTAGGACCACTCCCTTCTGACTGGCAGAACTTCTGTCAAGTCCTCTAACAACACAGTACTTCCATCAACTCTGCACCAGCAAATAGATAGTCAAAAGCCCCTCCGCTGGAAGTTGGATGGTGATACCTTTAAATAGCACTGGCGGGGGTGGGATGGCGGGGGTGGGGGGGAGGGGAATGCCTCAGCTGTGCGTGCGTAAGAGAGGGCATTAACAGGATCAACAAGATCCAAAATGGTAGCTTGGGTGCCCAATCAATGTTAAGCACTGACTGATATCACGATCTGTCCACTCTGCATGCTTCCAGTATAGGCATGGAAGACCCTGTGTCTCAGTTGGTAGCACTCCTACCCCTGAATTGCAAGGTCCTGGGTTTAAGTTCCACTCCACTGTTTAAGTACAAAAATCAATGAGGTGTTAAACGAAGTCCCATCTACCTGCTCGGGTGGATGTAAAAGATCCCAAGGTACTATTTCGAATAAGAGCAGGGTAGTTATCCCTGATGTCTTGGCCAATATTTATCACTCAATCAACATCACAAAAACAGGCTATCTGGTCATCGTCACATTGCTGTTTGTTGGAGTTTGCTGTGCCGTGTTTCCTACATTACAACAGTGACTGCACTTCAAAACTACTTCATTGGCTGGAACTGATGGTTGTGAAAAGCACTATATAAATGCAGATCTTTCTTTTGCTCATGGTGATCAGTGTAGGTTGCACTGGAAATCATCGGGAATGGATCCCTGTCATTTTTATCCTTCGGCGGTTCATTAGTGCCGAAACCAGAGGCTCTACAGGCCTGGATTTTGTGGCCTCTGTATTTATGCTTTTGAATCCTTTTAGCATGAACACCTGCCCTTGCCAATCCTCTATTTTCAAGGAAGTACAACACTAGCATCTTCCTGACAAATATTCTGTTTCTACTAAACACAAAATATGAGCAACAGTTCCCTTAATTTTATTTTTTTTGGTTTTATTTCCACACAATACTCCTTTGCATTCTTTATCATGTCCTGTACTCTTTCTTTTGGAGAGATGCTGTAGTCCTGTTTCTGCTTTTTGCCTCCTAGTGGCTGAATCTAATATCACAATGGATCAGTTGATTATATTGACACTGTTGTGCTTTTGTTATAAGAAAGTACTGACCATGAGCTCTAGAGGAATATTTTTCCGGGTCTAATGTAAAAATCAGTGCACAATTATTCCTGAATTAGCCACCAGCCATTAATAGATCAGCAAAAGTGTACTGGCCTGCATTGACGTCTAATATGCTCATTTATAAACTACTGGCTACAGAAAATTATAGCCTAGATTTTATGTTTTGGCAAAACTTTGAGCAGATTAACAAGCAGAGTACTGTCTTCTAAAAGACAGATGGGCTAGCCTTACTGCATTTTCCAAGCACCAGCCCACAAGACAAAGCAGCCCGCTTGATGGCACCCTATCCACAAACATTCACTGCCTCCACCACTGATGCACAGTGGCAGCAGTGTGTACCATCTACAAGATGCACTGCAGCAACACACCAAGGCTCCTTAGATAGCACCTTCCAAACGCATGACCTCTACCACCTAGAAGGACAAGAGCAGCAAATGGTTGGGAACACCACCACCTGCAAGTTCCCCTCCAAGCCACAAACCATCCTGACTTGGAACTATATCGCCGTTCCTTCACTGTTCGCTGGGTCAAAATCCTGGAACTCCCTTCCTCGCAGCACTGTGGGTGTACCTATCCCACATGGACTGCAGTGGGTCAACAAGGCAGCTCACCACCAACTTCTCAAGGGCAATTAGGGATGGGCAATAAACGTTGGCCTAGTCAGCAACGCCCACATCCCATGAATGAATAAAAAAAAAACCTTTCATCCCAGGAACTAATCTAGTGAACCTTTGCTGTACCAGCACTAATGCAAGTGTCACAAGAGTTTTTTACCTGAAAGCTTGGAGTTCTGTGTGTTTTAAAGGCTGAGAGAAAGGTTTTTTTTGAGAACATTGAAGGCTGAAACTTGGTGTTTGAACTGAGTGGAATTGAATGCAAGACACCTATTCCAAACAACAGCAAGGGAAATGACTGGTCACATGACTTGATTGTCAGAGTTTCAGTTTCTCTTTTGTATTGTGGAGACCAGTAAGCTGGACAGGCAGGAGGCAGAACAAACTGGGTGTGACCTGTTTTTTGCAGACCAGATAAAAGACCCTATCTTGAAAAAGAAGGCTTGCCTCTCTTTTAAAAATAAATTGTACATTTGAGGCGGTGGCTGTGGTTTGCCTGAAGAGAGAAAAGACCCCTGGAGAGGAAAAGACGCTGGAAAAGAGGAGTTGCTGCTTTCTGTGGAGAAAGGCTCCTTTGCTGAGAAGAAGCCCCGTATTTTAAAAGATAGAAAATTCCTATTGCCTCCAGTCTCTGAAAAATCTCTGCCTCAGGAGTGATTCCTGTTGCCTCTTATGTTTTGGGAGATCCTGAAAGCTCAAGAAAGCTTCTATTGCTAGACTGCTATTTCAAAACCACGTAGACCTGTTACTACACCCTTTGCTGAAAGATCTGTGTGACGTCTGCTGCAGATGAAGTGCCGTGAATGCCTACGCTTCACAGATTGTTCATCAACCTTGCCTGGAGAGACTTCAAGTGGCATCCAACTATTCGACTCTGGGACACCTCACCGACCTGGAAATATCCTACGAGAACGTGACAACCTAATTATTATTATTCCTAAAAAGCAATTGTAATCCAAAACATCCTTTTAAAACCAGTTAACCATTTTTTTTTAATGTATGTGTGTGTTCATGAGGGTTAGGAAGAATAAAAAGTTTGAAAAGAATCCTTTGACATATAGAGTTATCTCATTATTAAGACTTAGTTTATTAATAAATAGTTAATTTTGTTGTTGTTTAAAGAAACCTGGGTTGGTGTGCTTTATTCTGGGGGAGAGATAGAGTGTTTGATTTGGCTAGGTGGGAAACTTTACTTATATGCTATGACCTGTGGAGTAGTAGGACTGAATTAACAGTGCATTACTCCCACCTTGGTCATAACACAAGTATGTCCTTCTTTACATATGGAGACCGAAACTGCATACAGTATTCCAGGTATGGTCTCACCAAAGCCCTATACAATTGTAGCAAGACTTCCTTATTCTTGTACTCCAATCCCCTTGCAATAAAGGTCAACATGCCATTTGCCTTCCTAATTGCTGACTGTGCCTTCTTGCTAACTTTCTGTATTCCTTGCACGAGTGCACCCGAGTCTCTCTGAACATCAACATTTAGAAGTTTCATGCCTTTTAAAAAAAATTCTGCTTTCCTGTTCTTAATACCAAATTGAATAACCTCACACTTCCCCAAAAATAATATATATATACTCCATCTGCCACCTTGTTGTCCACTCAGTTAACCTGTCCATAACTCTTTACAGCCCTTTGTGTCCTCCTCACAGTTTGCATTGCCACCTAGCATTGTATCATCAGCAATCTTATACACATTATTCTCAGTCTCTTTGTCTAAGTCATTAATATAGCTGAGGCCCCTGCACTAATTCTTGTGGCAGTCCACTCATGCCAACTTGAAAATGCACCATTTATCCCTGCTGTCTGCTTCCTGTCCATTAACCAAACCTCTATCCATGTTAACATATTACCCCAAACTCCATGAGACTTTATATTGCATATTAGCCTTTTGTGTGACATCTTATCAAATGTCTTTTGAAAATCTTCTGGTTATCCTTTATCTACCCTACTAGTTACATCCTTAAAAAAACTCTAATAAACTTGTCAAACACGATTTCCCTTTTGTAAAACTATGCTGACTTTGTCCTATCATACTATAATTTTCCAAGTGCATTGTTAAGACTTCCTTAATAATAGATTCCAGCATTTTCCCAATGATTGATGTCAGATTAACTGGCCTTTAATTCCCTGTTTTCTCTCTCCCTCGTTTCTTGAATCGCGGTGTATATTTGCGAATTTCCAATTCGCTGGGACTGTTCTAGAATCTAGGAAATTTTGGAAAATAATAACCAATGCATCCATTTTCTCTGCAGCAATCTCTTTTAGAACCCGAGGATGTAATTCATCAGGTCTTGGGGATTTGTCAACTTTTAGTCCCTTACGTTACTCATACTTTTTTTCTATTAATATTAATTACCTTACATTTCTCACTTTTATTAACCCCTTGGCTACCCTGTATTTCTGGTATGTAATCTGTGTCTTCTATTGTGAAGACAGACACAAAATATTTGTTCAACGTCTCTGCTATTTCCTTGTTTCCCGTGATAATTTCTCCTGTCTCTGCCTCTAAGGGACCAATGTTTATTTTAGCTACTCTCCTTTTTATATACTTATAAAAGCTCTCAATTTTTTTTTTAAATTCCTGGCTAGTTTACTCTCGTACTTGATTTTTTCCCCCCTTTTTAATCAACATTTTGGTCGCCCTTTGCTGCTTTCTAAAACACTCCCAGTCCTCAGGCTTACTGCTATTCTTCGCAATATTTGTAAACCGTGGAGCGGAGTCAACTCCCCCTTGGCCCCTTTATTCCCTGCACCCACTTGATCCTGGCCGTCACGTGGGACTAAGTCCTCTTAATTCAGGCTCAGGCTGGGTGTTTGGGATATCGGGTTACAGGAGAGCCGTCCTCCACTTAATCCACAGGCTACAGTTAATGGCTTAGTCCAAAGAGGAGGAAACTCAGTCCTTTCTTTAACTATAAATTTACTTTATTCACGTTGTTGTACAATGTAAGAATAAGGGTTATACACTTAGTTAGACAAAAGCCTGCAACTCAAACTGAGTTATACAGTTAATAACAAAGCTAGCTAGAATTGATAAGCACACCCACTAGGTTCCTCTGACCTTTCCCTGACCTAGTCACAGAAAACAAAGGATAATACCCGAAAAAGGGAAGAGTTGATGCTGGCCAAGCGTTCCGTTCTCTCTCTCTTTTACGTCGTCGCCGCGTTGCTCACGCAGGGTCTTCCATTTCCACGATGGTTGATCTCCGGAGTTTATCGCTGGCTCTCTGCCCAAAAAGCTCTATTCTTATTCTCCTTCTTCTGTCTCCAAAAATTGAGCTGTCTCTTTCCGGTTGGTTTAAGCCTGCTCACCTCGTTCGTATCTTTTCCTAATTGGCCCAGGCCCAAAGACCCCGGTATCACACCGTGTCCAAATAAGGCTCTTTTCCTGTGATCGCTCCTTTGTCTTGTCACATAAATTAATTAGTTCAAACTGGTTTTTACCAGCACAGGCCAGTGTCTGAGCTCCAGGTTACTACAGGTCACAAACAATCCAGCAGTTTGTAACTGATTCCGTATTTCTTGCAGCCCCTGGCCAACATATTATAAGGCTCTTCTTTTAATCTAATACTAATCTAATAATTCCTTAGTAAGCCACGGATAGATCTTTGAGTTTTTGCTTTTTAATGGAATGTATTTTTGTTGAACATTTTGAATTGTTTTAAATGTTTCCCACTGTTTATTTGTCACCATACCTTTTAGTCTATTTGTCCAATCAATTTTAGCCAGCTCACCCCTCATACCTATGTAATTGGTTTTGTTTAAGTTCAAGATTCTTCTTTGGGCCTGAGGTATGTCACTTTCAAATTTAATATGGAATTCAGTTGTATTAAGATATAGTGCTGTCTTTGATTGGGAGCTCGCCATTTGCATGGAGATGGGCAAAGTGTTACGGAGTATAAAAGCTCTCTGAATCCCAAAAGGCTCAACTTGATAGACATTAGACAGCTACCTTGTGCTTTCCTGCTGCTCAGGGAGTGATAGATCCATGTTAAAAGTTTTGATGGCACTTGCCTGCACCAAGGAGAACCATGGTGGGAAGAAGCATGGAGAACATTCACACATAGGTTGTAAATAAGATTATAATTTCGCTGAAGTAGTTGGGTTTATAGACTTTGTCCTTAGTAAGGTGTCAAAGTGATTTTGATGGATGGCATGGATTGAAACTGTGAGAGCTGAAGTACACGGAGAAGAGTCTGTAGACCATGCAAAAGAGAGAGAAAAAAGATGAAATAGGACTGTCCATACATTCGTCAGATTTAGTGGCCAAGAGATCACAAATATCTAAGTTGGCACGGCAGTGCCGTCAGATGGCAATGGTTTGTTCTCTGCATACTGTTGAGGCTGATGGTACTTGGCTGGCAATTCCCTTGCTGCCCATGGTTCCCTTCTTTCTCTGAGGTCTAAAAACACAATTTGAGACCTTAGCTGAACTGTTTTGCAGAACACCACCAGGCTCATCCAGGCATGTGAAACATTTGTTACAGACAGGTTGCCAGTGTCCACCTCGCAACTGACCACAATTGTGTTTTGTTAAAATGTTGTGTTAGCTCCTGAGTGTCCTTTTGGGTGAAGTAAACAGACAAATGACAGGTTTTCTCATAGGTTTAAAAAAAACTCTTTATTTTTACACAATTCCCGAAATGGTCGCAACACACCCACACACACATTCACTCGCACACACACATACACAAAAATAGAGAGAGAGAAAAGGGTAAGTAGTCACTGTAAGTAATTCAGAAACCCAAGCTAATACTCTGGGGACATGGGTTCAAATCTCACCATGGCTGCTGGTGGAATTTAAATTCAATTAATTAATAGATTCAATTAATTAATAAAAATCTGGATTTGAAAGCTAATCGTGACCATTTATTGTCATAAAAACCCATCTAGTTTACTAATGTCCTTTAGGGAAGGATATCTGCCGTTCTTACCTGATCTGGCCTACGTATGACTCCGGACTCGTATCAATGTGGTTAACTCTTAACTATCCTCTGAAATGGCCTAGCAAGCCATTCAATTGTACAAAACCTCTACTAAAGGACTGCAGCTGTTCAAGAAGGCAGCTCACCACCACCTTCTCAAGGGCAACAAATGCTGAAAACGAATTTTAAAGTGAGGTAAATGGTTTACGGGAAACTTGTTGAAATTTCTCAGGAGGACAGTCTCTTTTAAAGGTGCAGGCTTGGATTTTTGTAGTCTCAAACTTGTTGAGGTGTTGTAGAGTTCGAGTGGTTATAACTCAGCATAAAGCTGGTGGTGTAGATTTTATTACCTTCACAGATGGAGAGTCTTAAAGTCACTTTGTGATGTCTCTGCTGTGGTGGCTGTTCAGTTATTGTTCAGCAGTGTTTTCTTGCTTGGCTGGATCTCTTGCACAGCCTCTGACTGGACTGCTTTCTGAAGGTGTTGGCTTGATCTCCCCTCTCTCTCCAGAGGGCTACCTTTTTAAGATAAAAATCCATCACATTAGAGTTTCTGTTAGGAGATACATGGCTCTCTCCTCTGGTGTGACCACATAATGGGCCAGGTTATGATAACCATAGCTATCGATTGATGTCTGAGTGGGGACCATTCTGATAACATGGTGCAACTTCACACCCATTCACTTCGGTTTGGGCTGTGAGTTAGTTTGTCTCCTGGATCCTTTGTTAGTTCATTCATGTCGATAAGAGTCATTAATATGCAATAGTGCTCTTTTCAATTTCAAAGGGGTGCTGCCCAGAGCCATTTCAGACAAGGTTAACGAGGTCCAGCTCTGCAGACAGGTTTGTTGATTTCCAGTACAGGAGGGGTCACGTGACTGCTACTCCATTTTGACTGTGATACAAGTGTCCATGTTCCTGTGATTTTGTTTAACAGTTGACTTTTTTTAAATTCATAATTATTCCATTTCATTGATTGTTCCATCACTGCTCCTTCCGTGCATGGTGCATGCTTCAAAATTCTGGCAGTGTGCTCTATGACTCGAGTGAAAGAATGGACATTGTTACAAGAGGTGCTCAGCTGGTGTTATGCGAAAGTGCCTGTGGTACAGTATATAGTCGAAAAGACCCATTACAGTACCTTATCAAGTTTACTTTGACAATGCCTCCCAGTTCTCCAACCTTTGCCACCAAGAAGGACAAAAGCAGCAAGATCATAAAATACCATCACCTGCAAGTTCCTCTCCAAGTCACACACTATCCTGATAGAACTGTATTGCCATTTCTACATTGTTGTTGGGTCAAAATTCTGTATTTTCTTACCTAACACTGTTGAGGGAGCAGCATGAGCACAAGGAGTGCAACAGTTCAAGGTGGCCCAACTGGGGATACTCAATAAAAATGTGACTTTGTCAGCACTATCTATATTTTTATTTTATTTATTTATTTAGAGATACAGCACTGAAACAGGCCCTTTGGCCCACTGAGTCTGTGCCGACCAACAACCACCCATTTATACTAATCCTACATTAACCCCATATTCCCAACCACATCCCCACCATTCTCCTATCCTGAGAACAAATAGTTTTTTTTAAAAAAGAAACAGTGTGGTTGATATAAAAATACATCAAGGTTAAATTTGACAGTCCCTGAAAATGGATGAACAGATCACAATGCGTCATTAATCCACACCTCGTGACTGAAATGCAGATTCATTGGAATGATTTCTGCATCCAGCCAGCACTAACTGAGCTGTTGATTGGCTGCATGCATCAGCAAGGAGTCAAAAATTATAATTTTTTAGCACCACTTAAAGCTAGCCTGCATTGTTAAAGCTAGCCTTCACCTCTTAAAGAGGAGAAGCATTCTGGCTGGAGCAGGGAGTGGTGAAGGCAGAATCTGACCTGGGAACCAATGGGGAACAGCACAACATGGGAGAGTATGGTCTCCAAGATTTTCAGACACTGCATTGGAGGTCTTGATGGAGGAGGTGGAGAGGAGTGGGGGGGGGGGTGCAGCAAGCACTTCAGATATACCGTTGATAGCTGTGGAAGTCAATGTCAGAAGTCAAGCCCCGAGGACTTAGCTGGACCACTGAACTCCAAGATGGCATTTCTAGTGTCAAATCACTGTACATTGATTGACGTCATGATCTGCTGCTTTGCATACTTCTGTCGATGTTAGCTGCGTGCGTGCCCAAAGCCCTCACCAAGATGGCGTCTGGCGTGATTTGTAGCAGAAGTGTGCGTGTGTGCATCGGATGCTATTTTGGTCCTTGAACAGCACCCATAGCACCCAAACAACAGGCACTTTTGAGCTTAATTTCACACCCCTAATTCTCACATTAAAAAAATTAAGACCTTTTACTATAGTTTCCTTATCGGCTCATTGGTATTTATTCTTGTTTTCCATGTATCCTTATCTAAGCAACATGCATAATTCTATTCCTTAGAGATTGGGTAGAAACAATAACGTTAGATCTTAGCTAATGCCACTCTAACAGGCTGCCATGTTCAGCATGATAGCACGCCAGGGAAAATATTGATTTTTCCGCTACTGTAAAAGCTCTAACTTCTCACTCACTCTGGGAAAGTAGTTGTCAATCCATAGTATGTCATGACTTGTTGAAACATTACCACAGTTGTGAATTTAATTGGTCACCACATTTTTTAGTATTTTTAATGAATCTTATAGCTTTCCTTAACTACGAACTCAAATGCCCATCTGGTGCATCCTTAGAGGCGAGAAATAGTGAGAATCGGATGCTTCCTCTTTTCTTCTTAGTATCCTTCCTTTACAAGCAGCTGTTCAGAAGGAAAAAAGAAGTTGGAACATTTAGCTACTTTTAAAGTGTTGGTTAGAAGGAAATGCAGTCTCTGCCTCCTGCAAAACTTTTGGAGACAATACGCTGCATTCTATTTACGTTTGCACAAAACGTTAGCAGGATACAAATCATGACGGGATGTAGCAAAGCCTGGGGGGAAATCTTGCAGGTGGCCTGCATCCTGCTGAGGCTAAGAGCATATGCCCATAACTTGCTGGACCAAGAGCAGTGTGCACTATCTTTAAGCTACCTGGAAAAACTGCCCACAGCCCCATGTTTCTTGTTTGAATGAAACTTGAGTGAGATATAGCTCTGTTTTCCATCTGGTACAAGTGAGATTACATGTTCATTCCAAAGTAGAGCTGCTTTAGGAGAGGAGGGAGAGTAAGTAAATGTTAAAATATCCTGCTGTAGTGTATCAAATCGTAGAATGATACAGCATAGAAGGAGACCATTCGGCCCGTTGTGCCTTTGCCGACCCCTCTTTGAAAGAACTATCAAATTAATCCCATTCCTCTGCTCTTTCAATATAGCCCTGCTGATATAGGCCTGCCAATTTTCCCCCTCAAGTATTTACCCAATTCCCTTTTGAATTTTCATCCGCTATCCTTTTAGGCAGTGCATTCCAGATTATAGCAACTCTGTGTAAAAATAATTCTTCTTAGTCGCCTCTGGTTCTTTTGCCAATTATATCTGTGCCCCCTGGTTACTGACCCTTCTGGCACTGGAAACAATTTCTCCTTGTTTCGAGCTCACATCTGTGTCATTGTAGATGGCTTTAATATTTAGCTCTGAAGAAGTATTGGAGTATATTTACAGTTTAGAACAATAGCCTGAATGTAGTGAGAATGGTAAAATTTGGCTTGAGCTTGTCTTTGGCTTTTCTTGAAGGAGGATGTATCCTCGTATCGGGAGCAAGGCAAAGGCGAGTGTGTTCTTCACTTTTGCATGAATAGCAGCAGTGTTTTGGGACCTGTAGGATTCACTTAGATCATGCAGCAGTTGGGAGCTGACACAGCCAAAGCTACTTTGATTGCAGCATTTTGGCACTTTCCCACATTTATTGTTGTGCACTTGTACATAATCATGCAAAAGAGCAGCATCAGGGCACCAACACTGATGGATGCGCAACTTTCTAAATGAGTCCCGAAAAAAAAATTAAAATACAGGCACTATAGTAACCGAATATCTTTAAGGGGGTCCACTAAGAAGGCCTCATCTGCGCCAGCAATGATGCACCCAGTTGGCAGACACTCTGAAATTCAGCGTGGAACCAATTGCCTTCACTTAAATATTAATGCAAGGCCCGCACATGCTGGTTACATGTATCTTGGAACTCCCCCAAATCTACAACCCCAGCTGGAGCTAATATGTCTGACTTTTCTCCCAACATGAGGTTTCTAATATTATGAGGTTAAAAAGGTAAACTGAAAGCCCTTTGTATGAGTAAAACCACCCCCAAATTCCATTTTCTGGGTAGTCTTAGAAGGGGGTTATTATGGCCTGCATTTTTATGGCATAATAAATGAGAAAACAATCAGTTATTTTAGTGCTTCAATATGACTTTGTAACTGCGGAGGCATGTACTAATAAAAAAAAACAAGACTTGGACAGCTTTCTATTCTAAAGTTGGGAACATTTGCAAAAAGTTGTTTCCAGTTGTAAGTGTCAAGCTTTCAGTGTGAATTGATTTGACAATATGCAAGAAGAAAAACACTGGCGCCTGATCTTATTTTTCTCCTAATATTTTGAATTACTGCAGATGTTGTGAGCTACAATTTTTATGAAAACCCCTCCACCCTGGTTTTCAATGCGAATCGGGCAGTAGTGGGACAAAATGGTTGTGGGGTGAGGGGGTGGGGTGGGGGGGGGGCAGTGGGAGGCGGGGAAGTGGTCATACTTTGCAAGGAAGAGAGAGGTTGCATATTGGGGGAGGGAGGACATCTGCGTTGGGGATGGGTGGGAGAAGAGAGGCCGTGCACTAGTGGGGAGAAAAGATGTCATGTATTGGGGGGGCGGGTGGGTGGGGGCGGCGGGGAGAGAAGAGAGGTTGCGCTTTGTGGGTGGGGAGTGAGAGGTCATGGATTGAGGGGATGGGAGAGGTCATGCAATGATGGGGAGGTCAAAGGGTGGAGGGCGCAAGATCACGGCAGGGGTCGGGGGCTCAGGGTGGGGATTGTTCAATCACAAGGAAGGAAGCAGGTTAGCACTTCCTGGCCCACAAGCAGTGTTGTAAAGGCACTTTATGGATTCCTCACCTACAGAATAATTATTACTACTTTTTTCAAAATGTGCTGCCTCACACTTACTGACATATCTTTCACTTAGTTCACATTCCACCATTTTATGACAATCCTCTTGCAGCTTACTTTTGGTCCGCAGAATTACTTAATATGCTTACTATTTTGGTATTATCTGCAAATTTGGACATCAAACCCTATATCCGAATCATTGGTGTGAAATAAAGTAAATAGTTTTGCTGCAAAGAAAATTGGTATATAGGGGGGAATTTGAACCTGCAAGGAAGAGACAGGTGTTGGTGTGTGCTGGGTGTTAAAGAAGCAAAAAATGCCAGTGAGTCGGGAACCTGGCAGGACTTCCACATTTAACAGGTGAGCGTTTAACGATTTGAGAAATCCCTGTAGGACAGGTAGGTCTGAGAGATAGCTATGCAAAAAAAAAATTGACTGCAGCTTTAATGCTGGATCTGGCTTTAACGGCCAGCACACAGGTTTCATGGGCTGTTTAAAACTCACCAGGTCCAACAAGCCAAGAGCACAGCAGGGATTGACGGGGCTGAGAAATTGGCAGGCTGGAAAGTATTTAAATGCAGAGATATGTCAGCTACTTCTTTGCCAAGTGAAAGGCTTTTGCTGACAGGACTTGTTCTGAGAATGTACTTTGACTGCTTTGGAGGTGATTTCTAAGACTTTGGAGATCATTTCTGACACCTTGGACTTTTTAATTTTGATCTGCACTCCACAGCTATCAGCTTTCTCATCAGAATGGAGCAGCTTATGCAGCCCTAATTTGGACCTCTGATGAGGAGCAAGGGAAGCAGCAGCAGCAACACCAAAGGCAGCACCAGCTGCCTTCTCCTCTGCCACCCACCACTATACAGCACAGAGGGGATGAATGCAGAGCTCCAGCTCGCAGGAGGTGTGACCCCTCCCCCCCAACCATGATCAGAGCTTATACAGGCAGGGGATCAGCTTTCTGGACACGACTGAGCACCAGTGCCTCACAAGCCTTATGTTTTCATAGCAGGTTATTGCTGACATCTGCAGCCTCCTGGAACAAGACCTCCTCCCAAGTGAACTGGATGGGCACGCATTGCCAGTGACGGTCAAGTTCATCACAGCCCTGAATTTCTCCACCTCCAGCTCTGCTGGTGACATCTGCAGGACTTCATAACCTGCTACAAAAGTGCATTTCATCTTGACCAGTGCCATGTTTGCCAGGGATGCTACTTATATTCACTTTACGGGCTGGATTTTGTGTCCACCATGGGGCTCCGACGGCAGGCAGGTGGACCAACCTTCAGTCTGCACCAGCAAGGGTTTCCTGAAAGATGGTGGTGTGTTGCACCTTGCACAACATTGCGTAGCAGAGAGGACTGGGGCTGCAAGAGGAGGAAGGTGATGTCAGCTTTGCATCTTTGGAGGAGGAGGAGGAGCCTGTTGCGGCCAGGGTCCCTGGAGCCGCTTACCTAGTGCCAGAGATACTTAGGATGGACTCATACAGACATGGTATGGCCCATCAACGCTGAACCACATGAGTCCAGCACCCATTCCACTGTCCCCTCATCACCCCCAACACAATGCATTCCCACAATCAATAATCCTTCCATTTCACTAACTCCCACTGCTTATCTTCTACTCTTATCATTCCATTCATCTTAAGTCTGATGGCTACAATGGGAAGACTGGACAATAGAGATTTGAAATAAAGTTTATGGTGCATTAACGTTAACAATAAAAGTGACAATCTAAAACACTTCTAAACACCCAAGTGATTTCCATTGTGAAACTACAAAATTTTTCTCTCTTTTCATACTACTTCTACATGGTGCTACTCCTACGGCTTCAGCAGAGCTAGGGGCAGGATGCTTGTGGCGAACATCTCCTGGGTTTTCGACCCCATGAGGGCCCTAGCAAAGAATGTCCCACCTGCACCTGTGCAATGGCAAAAGGCCATTGGGACAAGAGTGAGCTTGATGGGATTGGGTGGGGTGGGGTGGTGGGCAAGGAGAGAGGAATGGGAGCGCCTTGAGCAGAGTTCTCAGTTCCATGTGCCTTTGCTTCATCTCAAAACCCACCTGCACTTCCCTGCTAGCCAAGAGCTGGAGAGCACTTTACTGCACTTCAGTGATGCGCTGAATGGCCAGGGAGGGGCTTTCCTCCATCCTATTTAAAATGGCAGACTGAGACCATTGGTGAGGGCCAGCCTGCATTTGGTTGCCTGCCGTGTTTGATTCTCCTTGCAGGTGACCACTCTTTTCATGGAGGTGGACATCAGCACAAAGAACTGTGACATGAAACTCATGCTAGAGACAGACTCCTACAAACTCTCTCCAATAGTTCTCCATGCCTCTGGAAATGCTGACAGACATGTTCTGCTATTGCTGTAGAATAGTCCTCTTGGTGAGTGACACCCCCCCCGCCCCCCCCAACCTCCACCTCCAATCCCCGGATTCTCAACATCTGTGTCCAGTCCTGCGCTCTCTGACATGGACTCTCCACTGCTGACGCTGTCTCTAATACCTGCTCCTGCTCAGAAGTGACAACCTGACTTACCTATCATGGAGGGCCAATGAATCATGTGTATCTGAGCAGCTAGAGGGTGAGCATGAATTGTGTGATGGGGCTTCCTCAGAGAGCAAGCTTCTCTTGCACCAGCTCCTGCATAACACTTGAAGGACCCATGAGTGATGAAAAGCATGAATTAGAACTGACAAGGTGAAAGAGTTCAAAATCATTATTGTGCAGATGATCACATTTCGGGGCTGCTAACATCAAGTCAGCATAAGCAAGTGTTGTGTGCCACTTGGCTATGTGATATCTAATTCTGTCACCAGGTATCTGGGAGACCCCCATCTCCCCATCTCCAGTGGCCTTGCAGTTTCACACTCTCCTGATCTCCAGTGTGTTGTCCTCCGCACAGGTCATTGTGGCAATGGCTGGAGGGCTAACCCCGGGTCTCTGTCTCTCCCTTGTGCTCTGTGCTCTCATCTCCTGCAAGGAGAGAAAGAAGAGAGCCAAAAGCGTGAGAAATAGAATTTGTTGAGTGGAAGAAATTACATTTTTGGATGATAACTGTGAAGGATGGGTGTGAGATGGCAGTAAGATTAGGATGAGTGTCAATGCTGGCTGTTCAGATGGAGGTGTGAGGATGTGCCTCGAGGGAGAGGAATGGATGGAGCTGCAAGGTGTGTTGGTCTGAGGAGTGCTTTGCAGGAGAAGGTTGGGAAGTAAAAGTGATGAGGTTGGTACTTGAATTTGGCATGTGACTCATTTTCCTGTCCTGATGAGGTCATTGAACCTCTTGTGCCACTGTATCCGTTAGCGCGTGAGCACACTCCTACTGCATCCCTCCTCAGCCGCATCCAGCCATGCTTGTTTTGCTTGAGAGGCTGGCTTCTTCCTCCTGTCCACTGGGAACCACATTTCTCTTCGGGCCCTTATAGCCAAGGCATGATTTCCAGGGATGTCTCAGAGAGCTCAGAGTATTCCCATGTTGACACTCCATCAGTAGAGCCATTGTCTCTCTCTCCTGACAATTGTAGAATGGATCCATCCTGTCCCTTGCTGGCATTCATTTAAATACTGACGCTTGAATGGTCAGATGCGGGTCATGATCACGCCCACCCACTCCAATTGGTCAGGAAACCTAATAGTGTAGCTGAGTTAAAGAGGCAGTGCAAACTCACTCCACGAACTTTTGAGTTCTTGGCCTGCTGCTGGCCTCCCTTTCTGCAAGTGAATCCAAAAGTTAAAATTCAGCCCATAGTTTCACACAGATTTAAAAGGTCATGGTTAAAAATGAGAACATTCATGCTTATACTGGATGGTACCAACTAGTTGAAAGGTCAGCTAGGCCACAGCCATACAGAAAATATTGCATTGGACCTAACTTCAGTTGCTGCTTGCTATTTATATTATCACTGATCATTTTTAAAAATACATGTTCATACTAAATGAGAGATACGATAAAGTGTGAACTATTTTTGTAGTCTTAAAGGAACTATGTTTGTTAATTAACTGTAAATCCTATCAAATTAGAATTTGTGTTAATTATGGAACAGCTGCAAATCTGAATGAGCCATTGTTTTCAAAATAAGTCTTGTCATGAAGACCCCCACCTGCCAAGAATGAGCCATATTAATTTTGTTATATGAACATTAATTTTAAACTGTTGCTGGAGTGAAGAAATGACTTGTTTTATAAGAAATCACCAGACACTTGGCTGGAGGACATTTGCATACTAAGGGACAGTGCTTGGAGAGACAAAAGAATTGCTCACTGATTCAGTTAACAGAGGTGGGGCTGGGCAATGGTGATCCACATCTTTTTGAGTTGGGAGACAGCATTACACCCCCCCCCACCGAGAGCTTTGGAATCCACAAATGCAGGAGTGGTTAAGCAAGCTGGTCACATGACTAACTGGCTTGTCCAGGCTTTTTGAACTGGACACAGGACAGTTTGGGGGTCAGACTGCAGATTGTAACTGAACCAGGCTGGCTGCCTGTCACTTTCTCGCAAGCGTCCAGACCCACTGAAGTCGCTTAAACCTCAAGAAAGAAAAGACCCCAACATCAAAACAAGTTAAAGCGTGCACTGGGCCCCAACGAACAGCAAGACTTACCGGCAACCAGAGACTCCACGTTGAACTTAAAGGACCGTAAATAACTACCAGATATCACCTCAAACTTTTCCCTTTTATTCCTTCTACTTTTTCTGTCTCTATCTGCATGTTGTGTTTATCGTGTATGCATGCTAGTGTGGTCGCGTTGCATATTTGTAGTCGTTAACCGAATTAGACTTTAAGATTAATAAACATCCACTTTTCTTATTTAAATCTAAGAAAACATGTTTGATTTGATTTCTTTGCCTTGCAATTGGAAAGCAGTGAACAAGGATTCACTGAGGGGGAGCTAAAAACAGTGTTTTTAAAAATTAAAACCTGTTACGGTTAAACCAGGCAAAGGCTGAGAGGGAACCCCTAGACCCCTTCTCACTTGGTCGGAACAGTCTTGTCACTTGAAGTAGATAAATTGGATAAAAAGCCACATCAGTTTCCATTAAAATTCTGCAGCCTTTACATCATCATAGTTTACCACAGGTTTCTCAGTCTGTGTAGGTTTAATGTGTGTTTTACATTTCTCGTAAAAATGTTATTTGTTCCAGGCTTGATGCCCAGCAGGTTCCAAGTCCACTGATATCAGTGGTAAATGCAATGCAGTTTACCTCAATAACCTTGGACAAAACAACAGCAAAAATAAGTGTGGGTTCCCACTCAGTGACTAACCCTGGAAAATGCACAAACATTAACATTAATTCTTGCAGTCAAATAGCTTGCTGGCACTCAAGCTTAGATTTTCCAATTGGTGCTATTTTAGTGCTGAAGGTAACCCACTTAAATTAAGGGAATACCTGTCATAAAATCTAAGCTTCCAGGTCTTAGACTTAAGCAAAAAGAACAACTACTTTAAGAAAATGCCAGTGGAATTGTACCCAGCAGGAATGAGTGCTTCTGTAGAGAGGAGGTAAAAAAATAAAACACAAAACAATAATGAGCATTAACCATATATTTCCCAAAAGATCTCCTCACATTATAAACAAAGGTTTGCGTTCTAGTTTTTTTCCCAATTAATAGCTTTATCATAAGAGATATTCTTTTGTATCATGAAATATAAACAAAAAGTGCAGGATATACTCAGCAGGTCTGGCAGCATCTGTGGAGAGAGAAGCAGAGTTAATGTTTCAGGTCAGTGACCTTTCATCAGAACGGATTATTTCATTCTTTTGTATCATTCTTTATGACATCAGAAGTGTCCAAACGTTTCTTTGCATTAGAAACAATACAATCTTATCCTTGGCCAATGATATTTTAAGAATGATCACAGTAATGCTATGAATTTTCACAGCTGGCTCAGTGTTTGCCACACTGCCATTGCACTCTTCCCAGTTGTCTGTCCATTAAGTGCCTCTGAATTCCTGAAATTCTTTGCTTTTTTTTTAAATGGCTGCATCCTTTCCAGTGGATATTGATTTGGATATTTTTTCCAAAATGGTGGTCTATTTATTGTGCTCAATATTACAGCAATTTCTTACAAAGAATTCTGGAGAAATAAAAATTGATTCAGTGATATTTTGAAAAAAAAAGTATAATGATCTTCAAAAGGGTTTTGCTGCATGATTTATAAAAATGCTCTTCAAACAGTGACTTAGGTTTTAGCCATGAAAAGTTGATTTTTTGCATCTGATTGTTGAATCATTCTGCTATCTTTCAGAGGGGAAACAAAGAGAGACAGTAACAACGTAGAGTCAAAGGACCCCCCTGCTAGCCATCCTATTGCAGAAGATTGCAACTGGAAATCCAAAAAGTATCTTGAGGATATAGGTATTGTGAACTTTGATGTGGATTTTTGCTTTCAGTAGATCATTTTTGTAATATATGTTTAGTTCTAAACTGACCAGGGTATTTTTTTTTATTTTGAATTCAGTATAAGCATCTTGATGAACTGCAGTATTTAGAAATGTGTTTCTGAAAACGTTTTGCTTACAAATCTTTACTGAGGTTCTTCCTGGCAAAGAGAAAGGTAACCATTTTTTCCCCATGCAAAATTTTTGTCTTTCTTAGCAACAAGAGATTATAAGCTTCAGTGCAATAGTGCTGCTACTGTAGAACAACTGTGACATTATTACCACAGACATTAGGAGGTATTTTGCAGTCGATTGACAAGAAGTTCTGCGTTTGATGTATTCTGGAACAGCTTTTGACTGTCTTAAAGTTGATTTTAAGATAGTTCTGCATAATTGAGGGTGTCTCACTCAAAATTCTCATTTCAAGTAGTAAAAGCACACTCAAAGTATGAATTCGTTTGGACTCGTGTCAATTAAGGTTTGGAGAAATATGCTGTAGTTTAGCTTTGGGCACAATTGGCGAATAACATGCAAACTCCACTCAAAATTGTTAGTTTGAGAAGGTTTTTTCCCCCTCAACTTTCCATTCAAACATTTTGCCATGAACCAGCACAATTGGGCAATGTTTTAGAATGGAATTTTTGAAAAATTGTATTTAAAAATATTCCTTGATATGTTTAAAAGCGCTAAGCTGGTGCAAATTTATTAATGTAACAGAAAATTAGTTCAGCACATTTAATCATAGTGTCTTTTCCACTACCTGATCTTAAATAAGTGAAAACAACTTTTAAAAAAAACTGGACAGAACCATTTTACTAGTTATATTTGTGTAGTCCGTTTCTTAGTAAATTAATTCTTAGCAAATTTTCTTAAAATTTAAAAGCGATATACCGCTTTGGATATTGTTGGGGGAGATGCCTCAGGGGAAGGCAGCAAGAGCCAAGTTCGTGGCACCATGGGTGGCTCAGCTGCACAGGAGGGGACGAAGAAGAGTGGCAGGGCGACAGTGATGGGGATTCTATCGTAAGGGGTACAGACAGACATTTCTGTGGCCGCAAACGTGACTCCAGGATGGAGTTGTTGCCTCCCTGGTTCTAGGGTCAAGGATGTCACGGAGTGGCTGTAGGACATTCTGAAGGGGGAGGTGAACAGTCGGAGGTCGTGGTACACATTGGTACCAACAACATAGGTAGAAAGAGGGATGAGGCCCTGCAACAAGAATTTAGGGAGCTAGGTAGCAGATTAAAAAGCAGGACCTCAAAGGTTGTAATCTCTGCATTACTCCCGGTGCCACGTGCTAGTGAGTATAGGAACAGGAGGATGGAGCAGATGAACGCGTGGCTGAAGATATGGTGTAGGAGGGAGGGCTTTAGTTTCCTGAATCACTGGGTCTGTTTCTGGTGAAAGTGGGACCTGGAGAAGTTGGATGGGCTGCACCTGAACTGGAACAGGACCAACATCCTTGCTGGGAGGTTTGCTAGTTCTGTGGGGGGGGGGGGTGGGGGGCAGTTTAAGCTAATTTGGCAGGGGGATGAGATACAGAGTGGAGATACAGTAAGGGGTGATGCACAGTCAAATATCGAAGGGAAACTGCATCAGTCTGGAAGGCAGAGCAAATATAAACCTGTTAAGGCACAAGCGAGTAATGCAAGGCTGGATTGCATCTATTTTAACACAAGGAGTCTTACTAGTAAGGCAGATGAATTGAGGGCATTGATTAACACATGGGAATATGATATTATTGCTATCTCAGAGACATGGTTGAGGGAAGGGCAGGACTGGCAGCTCAATATTCCAGGGTATAGAATCTTCAGGCTTGACAGGGGTGGGTGTAAAAGAGGAGGTGGCATTGCACTGTTGATCAAGGAGTCAATTACTGCAGTAAGGAGGGATGACATCTTAGAAGGTTCCTCAAATGAGGCCATATGGGTAGAACTTAAAAACAAAAAGAGGGCAATCACTTGGCTGGGAGTGCACTGCAGGCCTCCAAACAGTCAGGGAGAGATAGAGGAGCAGATATGTAGGCAAATCTCAGAGAGGTGTAAAAATAATAGGGTAATAATAGAAGGGGATTTCAACCTTCCCCAATATCAACTGGGATAGTCTTATTGCAAAAGGCTTAAAGGGAGAGGAATTCTTAAAGTGCATACAGGAGAGCTTTTTGAGCCAGCACATAGAAAGTACTACAAGAGAAGGGGCGGTATTGGACCTAATCCTGAGGAATGAAGCTGGACAAGTGGTAGAAATGTCAGTGGGGGAGCATTTCAGGGATAGTGACCATAACTCTTTAAGATTTAAGGTAGTTATGGAAAAGGACAAAAGATGGACCGGAAATAAAAGTACTGAATTGGGGGAAGGCAGACTTCCATATGATAAAACAGGATCTGGTCAAAGTGGACTGGGAGCAGCTACTTGTAGGAAAGTCCACATCAGACCAGTGGGAGTCATTCAAAAAAGAAATAGTGAGAGTTCAGGGCCAACATGTTCCTGTAAAGGTGAAGGGTAGGACCAACAAGTCCAGGAAGCCTGAATGTCAAGGGATATAGAGGATTGGATAAGGGAAAAAAGGAGGCTTTTGGCAGATTCAAAGCACTGAAAACAGCTGATGTCCTAGAGGAGTATAGAAAGTATATAGGGATACTTAAAAAAAGTAATTAGGAGAGTGAAGAAGAGACATGAAAAAACACTGGCTGGCAAGATAAGGGAGAATCCCAAGGCATTTTACAAGTATATTAAGGGCAAGAGGATAACCAGGGAAAGGTTAGGGCCCATTAGGGACCAAAGTGGCAATCTGTGTGTAGAGCCGGAGGACATATGTGAGGTTTTAAATGATTACTTTTCATCTGTGTTCACTATGGAGAAGGACGATGTAGGTGTAGAGATCAGGGAGGGGGATTGTGGTATACTTGAACAAATTAGCATTGAAAGGGAGGAAGTATTAGCTGTCTTAGCAGGCTTAAAAGTGGCTAATTCCCCAGGTCCAGATGAGATGTATCCCAGGCTGTTA
Organism: Heterodontus francisci; assembly: GCF_036365525.1. Lineage (NCBI taxonomy): Eukaryota > Metazoa > Chordata > Chondrichthyes > Heterodontiformes > Heterodontidae > Heterodontus > Heterodontus francisci. The sequence continues at coordinate 41,733,584 of NC_090395.1, read as the reverse complement.
TGCGAGGCTAAGGAGGAGATAACAGGGGCTCTGACACAATTTTCAAACCTCTCTGGCCACAGGAGAGGTACCAGAGGACTGGAGGACAGCGAATGTGGTACCATTATTGAAGAAGGGTAGCAGGGATAAACCAAATAATTACAGGCTGGTGAGTCTAACATCAGTGGTAGGGAAACTATTGGAAAAAATTTTGAGGGACAGGATTATTCCCCAGTTTTGAGAGGCAGGGATTAATCAGGGATAGTTAGCATGGGTTTGTCAGAAGGAGATCGTGTCGAACAAACTTGGGGCCTGAAATTTATGCCGCCCCAGTGGGTTGGTTTGTGGCGTGGGGGGGTGGCGTAAAATTAAGTGGGAGGCTCTGGGAGGCCTACCCGCCCCGCTTCCGCCTCGGGTCGACTTTACGGCGGTGACGGGAGCGGGGGGGGGGAATGGCCCACCCGCACGAGGCCAATCAAGGCCCTTAAGTGGCCACTGAATAGCCACTTAAGGGCCCGCGCCCGTCACCACGGGTATTTTACCCAAGGCAAGCAGGTGTGCTGGGGATGTGAAAAGCTGCCCAGCGATAACTGCCGCCCTTTACGCCCCCCGGGGTGGGGGGGGGGGGTGGTGGGGTGCCATGGCAGTCAGGCACAGGGTGCCCGATTGAGGGCCGCTCCCGCCTCCCAACCCACCCCCAGGACCCAAGATGACCCCCTCCCCACAAACGACCATCCCAGCGTCACCAGGGAAGGACCGATCTGCCTGGTGAGGCAAGCCCAACTTACCTTCACTCCTGGATCCATTGGCTGAGCTGCAGTTCCAGCAGTGGCCACCAATCCCGATGGCGCTGTTGGGACTGAGCTGCCGGCCCGCTGATTGGCAGGCAGCTCACTGAGGCGGGACCTCTTCCCTCAAGCAGGTGGAAGTCCCACCTTGGGACAATTAAAGCCCGCGGATCCGTAAAATACGGGACGGATCCCTGGGCTCAGTGGAAGTGGGTTCGCCACCGACACTTACGTCGGTGGTGAATTCCCTTCATCCTAAGATAATTTCCAGACCTTGATTGAATTTTTCGAGGAGGTGACTAGATGTGTAGATGAGGATAAGGCAATTGATGTAGTCTACATGGACTTCAGTAAGGCATGGGAGATTGGTTAAGAAGGTAAGATCCCATGGGATCCAGGGTAATTTGGCAAATTGGATCCAAAGTTGGCTTCGTGATAGGAGGCAGGGGGTGATGGTTGAGGGTTGTTTTTGCGAGTGGAAGCCTGTGACCAGTGGTGTACCACAGGGTTCGGTGCTGGGAGCCTTGCTGTTTGTAGTGTACATTAATGATTTAGACGTGAATATAGGAGGTATGATCAGTATGTTCGCAGATGACACGAAAATTGGTGGTGTCGTATATAGTGAGGAGGAAAGCCTTAGATTACAGAACGATATAGATGGGCTGGTAAGATGGGCAGAGCAGTGGCAAATGGAATTTAATCCTGAGAAGTGTGAGGTGATGCATTTTGGGAGGACTAGGAAGGCAAGGGAGTATATAATGGATGGTAAGATGCCAGGAAGTACAGAGGGACTTTGGTGTACATGTCCATAGATCACTGAAGGCAGCAGAACAGGTAGATAAGTTGGTTTGGAAGGTATATGGGATACTTGCTTTTATTAGCCGAGGCATAGAATATAAGAGCAGGGAGGTTATGATGGAGCTGTATAAAATGCTACAGCTGGAGTACTGTGTATAGTTCTGGTCACCACACTATCGGAAGGATGTAATTGCACTGGAGAGGGTGCAGAGGAGATTTACCAGAATGTTGCCTGGGCTGCAGCGTTTCAGCTATGAAGAGAGACTGGATAGGCTAGGGTTGTTTTCCTCAGATCAGAGAAGGCTGAAGGGTGACCTGATTGAGCCATACACAATTATGAGGGGCATTGATAGGATGAATAGGAAGAAACTTTTTCCCTTAGCAGAGGGTTAATAACCAGGGGGCACAGATTTAAGGTAAGGGATAGGAGGTTTAGAGGGGATTTGAGGAAAAATTTCTTCATCAAGAGGGTGTTTTGAATCTGGAACACACTGCCTGAAGGGGTGGTAGAGGCAGGAACCCTCACAACATTTAAGAAGTATTTAGATGAGCACTTGAAACACCATAGCATACAAGGCTACAGGCTAAGTGCTGGAAAATGGGATTAGAATAGATAGGTGCCTGATGGCTGGCACAGACACGACGGGCCGAAGGGCCTATTTCTGTGCTCTGTAACTCTATGATTCTATTTTAAAATGTACCTATTAGTGTCCTTGCCCCTAAAAGAAAACAGCTTAATTTTAAGAGCCTCCTGAAGGCCCGCAAACGGGCGCAATTAGTGGAAACTCACCATGGTGATTAATTTGATCTGGAGGTATGGGCAGTTTTATGGGTCGGGCTGACAGCCAGTGTAGTGTTTTTAGATTGGAGCAAATGATCACAGAAACTCGATTTGCGCTGAATGTAAATTGCACTTAAAATTCCACAATCTTTTATGCTGGTTTGACTACCCTACAGAGGAGATTTACCAGAATGATTCCAGGATGAGGAAATTTAGCTACAAGGATGGATTGGAGAAACAGGGGTTATCCTTGTTGGAGCAAAAGAGGTTGAGTAGAGATTTGATGGACGTTTATGAGATAATGACAGGTTTAAATAAGGTAGAAGAAGAAAAGCTGTTCCCATTAGCTGATGATGCAAAGACCAGGGGACACAGATTTAACTTTAATAGCTGAGCACTTGGCCCCCAGTCTGCCACTGGGAGGCCATTTCCATCCCTTGGCTGGGTTTCAGCCTCAGTGTGGGGCCCACATGCCGAGTGGAAAATTCCAGTTGGCATCGGCAGAATGGCCCTATTAAACCACTAAAGATGCTTAATTGGCTACCTGACACTTGCAGGCGGAAACTGCTTCCCCCCAACCCCCCCACACCAACCCCCCAAACTGGCATGTTCAAACATAGCCTGGTGTTTTCCTCCTGGCCCCATAAAGATACCTTTGGCTTATTGCCCCAGGCTCCCTTCTGATCACAAACTTGTTGACCAAACTCTCCTAAATCCTTACTTACCTTGCTGGGGACTGTTTGGGTGAGGGAAAAATGTTGAGAAGAAGCAGAAGCACAGTCACAAGAGATAGATGTTATGGAGATTTTTGCAGGACATAAGGGAGGGAACAAAGTGGAGATGTTGAGGGAGAAAGTTCCATTGAAGGGACAAGGTGGCTGAATATACCACCACTGATGTTGGAATGGAGGAGTTGGGGAACAAAAAGTAAACCAGCGATGGAGGACCAGAGGGTGCATGCAGGCTCATCAGGCTGGAGGAGAAGACAAACTAGAGACAGGCAAGACAATGGAAATATCTGAAGGTAAAGATCAAAATCTTGAAATTGATTTTCGCTGGGACTTGGTAAGTTAGTAGAGCTTGATGAGGGATGATGTGGATGGTTTATAGTTTCAATGGTAGGAGGAATGGTCAATAGGAGAGTGGCGGAAAAGTGCAGCTGTGAGGTGATAAAAGTGGGAATTAGGGTCTCACCAATGGAGAGGGAGTGGATAGACCTGAGGTACACAATGCTATATAAAATGAAAGTGGCCTTGGCAACATAGTGAATGTGAGGAGAAGGATGAGCTTAGGCTCTAGTAACATGCCACAGTTCTGCACCTCTGCACATAGGTCTTTTCTCACATGTTTTCCAATCGGAATTTGTAACTGGCTGCTTAGAAGAGCCAGAGATTGGTTTGGAGTGATGTCCTTCTAAATCATTATACTATTTGGCTTCATTGATTGATTGTAAGGCATTGCCTGAGCAGAGGATGGTTGGCTTGGGAGGATGCCAAACCAATAATGGAATCTACCCGATTTGTCTTCCATTTAAAATGATATTTATTTAGAGATACAGCACTGGCCCACCAAGTCTGTGCCGACCATCAACCACCCAGTTATACTAATCCTACATTAATCCCATATTCCTACCACATCTCCTCAATTCCCCTACCTATACTAGGGGCAATTTACAATGGCCAATTTACCTATCAACCTGCAAGTCTTTGGCCGTGGGAGGAAACTGGAGCACCTGGCGGAAACCCACGCGGTCACAGGGAGAACTTGCAAACTCCGCACAGGTAGTACCCAGAATTGAACCTGGGTCGCTGGAGCTGTGAGGCTGCGGTGCTAACCACTGCACCACTCTAGATAGCAGAAAAATTATGTGGGCTTTATTCCAGGTGTGTGAAGCTCCCCATTCTGATTTCTCTTCCCTGTGCTCTACCTAGCTGATGCTTTTTGTCCAGATGGAAGACCAAAAATACCCCACTGCATGAAAGAAAGAGTTGTATTTATATAGCGCCTTTCACGACCACCATACGTCTCAAAATACTTGACAGTCAATTAAGTACTTTTTGAAGTGTGGTCACTGTTGTAATATAGGAAACACGGCAGCAAACATCCACAAACAGCAATGCGATGGTGACCAGATAATCTGTTTTTGTGATGTTGGTTGAGGGATGAATATTGGTCAGGACACCAGGGATAACTGCCCTGTTGTTCTTCAAAATAGTGCCATGGGATCTTTTACATCCACCCGAGCTAGCAGATGAAGCTCTGTCCTGGCACTCAAAGGAGCTGTAGGCATGTTGTAAAAAGATGCTGCTTCTAACTTAACTCAAATTGAAACATGCCAAATTTTAGGCACTTAACTTCTGACCACAATCATATGCTGGGTTTTCTCATCCATCTGCAGCTGTGCTGCAGATAGACTGCAACTTATTACATTTTGCTGAGTGCTGCTGTTGCGTGTCCCTTATCTAATGTCTGTAGATAATAGGATACAGTGGTACCATGACTGTGAATTGTGTGTAGTTTTACTTTATATTTTTCCACAGAAATGTGGCTTTTAAAGCTAATAAGCATCTTTAGCAATAAAACTATAAACCCTAATTAAAATTATGGACAGGAATTTCTTAAACGTTGCACCGGAAATGCAGGATTTTAACCCATTAGAGCTCCTTATGCATTATTTCATGGGAAAGCAGACATGTAAAGTGATAAGCAAGTCAAATATTTGGCATGCAAAATTTCTCCTGATCAGAATTTCTTAAGAAAAGCTGCAGATGACATGCAGTTATGAGGTCAACATGTGTACTAAATGAAGGAGAATCAGTGGCACTAAATTGATTTTTCACATTGCGAGGTAGCACATGTTTGAGAAAACTTCAAAGCATTTCCTTGGTTGGAAAATATGGAAATTACCATCTTCTGAATAGAATTAAGCTCTGTTTAAAATTGTGATCTACATTTGAGGCTGAATTTAACTCCCCCCCCCCGCCCCTCCCCAGGCATCAGGGTCTGTGGCGAGGTGGGGGGGACCACCTAAAGATCCCTCCGCATGAGTCCCACCACTGACGCTGTGAGGGCCTGGCCCACCATTTACGTATGGGAATAAATTTACATCCCTGCATTAATGGTAATCACGCCGCCGCCTTCCATCCTGATGTCATCCTGATGCCGCTGGCCGGCACTCCTGCGTCTTTGGATCCCCATCCGGGGAAATGAGGCGCCACACTGGTTGGGAGGGGGAGCAGGGAACTTTTTTTGTGCGGGGGTGGGGAAACGGTGGTAACTAATTCTCATTGGCGGAAGTGATGGTGGGAAGGGGTAAAGTTTATAGTTTATGCACTTTGACCGGGGGGAAAGGTCAGGTGAACCAGGCAGGTGTTTTGGGGTGGAGAGGGCAAGTAATAAATTTAATGGTTATTGGGGATGGGTGGGTGGGAGAGGGACAAAAATACTGTGTGTATTTGTTTTTATAAATCTTGCTTCAAATCTTTAAATACACCAGAAGGGCTCAAAGCCCTTTAAAAATGGTGTGAGAATCAGTGCACAGGCAGCTGATGCCATTGCCAGGGATGGACGGGCCGCCCCTTCACGTGATTGTTGGGGGGGTGGGGTGGGCCGCCTCATCCATTCAAATGAGCTGCCGCATGGAAGATTGCGGCCGGCTCATCAAGGTGTGGCTGGCGTGGGCCGGGCGCAGCTTCCTTCGCCCGCCGCTGACCTTGGTGGCGGCAGATGATTCCGGCCACCGTTAAGAACTTGAGCTGAGTCTCTTGATGGTGCACATTGAGGATGAAACGGTAGTCTGATCCTTGTTTTGTTGAATATTGGGCAATCTAGCGGGGTTTAAATTCAAAAGCAAAACACTGCGGATGCTGCAAATCTGAAATTGAAACAGAAAATGCTGAAAATACTTAGCAGCTCAGACAGCGAGAACAGAGTTAACCACTTGAATTTTCAGGGGCCTGTGGTGACGGGCTGGGAGGTGGAGGCAGGAGCCGGGGCAGACAAAATGGCAGGAGTGATGTTGTCCTGCCCCATGCCATTTTGTTCGCAGGAGGCAGCATGGCAGATGGGAATTCTGCTGGGATGGAATTAAGGCCACTTAAGGTCTGCTTCGCACCTCCACTGGCATTTAGCTACAACACCAGCATCTACCCGGCAGTGTGGAAAATTGCTCAGGTATGTCCTGTACACAAAAAGCAGGACAAATCCAACCCGGCCAATTATCACCCCATCAGTCTACTCCCAATCATCAGCAAAGTGATGGAAGGTGTCATCGACAGTTCCTTCAAGCGTTACTTACTTAGCAATAACCTGCTCAGTGACGCTCAGTTTGGGTTGTACCAGGGCCACTCAGCTCCTGACATCATTGCAGCCTTGGTTTAAACTTGGACAAACGAGCTGAACTGAAGAGGTGAGGTGAAAGTGACTGCCCTTGACATCAAGGCAGTATTTGACCGAGTATGGAGCCCCAGCAAAACTGGAGTCAATAGGATTCGGGGACAACATTCCACCGGTTGGAGACATATCTCACAGAAAGGAAGATCGAAGTAGTTGTTGGAGGTCAATCATCTCATTCCCAGGACATCACTACAGGAGTTCCTCAGGGGTAGTGTCCTAGGTCCAACCATCTTTAGCTGCTTCATCAATGACCTTCCTTCAATCATAAGATCAAAATTGGGGATGTTCGCTGATGATTGCACAATGTTCAGCACCATTTGCGACTCCTGAGCAGTCCGTCTAGAAATGCAGCAAGACTTGGACAATATCCAGGCTTGGGCTGATAAGTGGCAAGTAACATTTAGGCCACACAAGTGCCAGGCAATGACGATCTCAAACAAGAGAGAAGCTAACCATCTCCCCTTGACATTCAATGGCATTATGATCGCTGAGTTCCCATACCAACATCCTGGGGTTACCATTGACCAGAAACTGAACTGGAGTAGCCATATAAATACTGTGGCTACAAGAGCAGGTCAGAGGCTAGGAATCCTGTGGTGAGTAACTCACCTCCTGACTCCCCAAAGCCTGTCCACCATCTACAAGGCACAAGTCAGGAGTGTGATGAAATACCCTCCACTTACCTGGATGGGTGCAGCTCCATCAACACTCAAGAAGCTCGACACCATCCAGGACAAAGCAGCCCGTTTGATTGGAAAACCACCCACATCATTCACTCCTTCCACCACCGATGCGCAGTGGCAGCAGTGTGTACCATTTACAAGATTCACTGCAGCAACGCACCATGGCTCCTTAAATAACACCTTCCAAATCTATAACCTCTACCACCTAAAAGTACAATCACAGAATTACAGAATTGTAACAGTGCAGAAGGAGGCCTTTCAAACCATCGTGTCCACACTGGCTCTCTGAGAGAGCATTTCACTCAATTCCATTTCCCCGCCTTCTCCCCGTAACCCTGCACATTCATTCTTTTCATGTAATAGTCTAATTCCCTTTTGAGTGCTCCAATTGAACCTTCCTCTCCGTTCTCTGTTCTCAGGCAGTGCATTCCAGACCTTAACCACTCTCTGCATGAAAATATTTTTCCTCATGTCACTTTTGCTTCTTTTACCAAATACTTTAAATCTGTGCCCTCTTGTTCTCGATCCTTTCACGAGTGGGAACAATTTCTCCCTATCTACTCTGTCCAGACCCCTCATGAATTTGAATACTTATATCAAATCACCTCTCAGCCTTCTCTTCTCCAAGGAAAACAGTCCTAACATCTCCAATCTATCTTCATAACTGAAGTTCCTCATCCCTGGAACTATTCTCGTGAATCTTTTCTGTACTCTCTCACATCTTTCCTATAGTGCAGCACCCAGAACTGGACACAATACTCCAGCTGAGGCCAAAATAGTGTCTATACAAGTTCAACATAACTTCCTTGCTCTTGTACTCAATGCCCCTATTAATAAAGTCCAGGATACTGTATGCTTCATTAACGGCTCTCTCAATCTGTCCTGCCACTTACAATGACGTATGCACATATACACCCAGGTCCCTCTGCTCCTGCACCCCCTTTGGAATTGTACCCTTTATTTTATTTTGTCTCTCCATGTTCTTTCTACCAGAATGAATCACTTCACATTTCTCTGCATTGAACTTCATCTGCCACCTCTCTGCCCATTCCACCAACTTGTCTATGTCCTTTTGGATTCTACACGATCCTCCTCACAGTTCACAATGCTTCCAAGTTTCGTATCATCTGCAAATTTTGAAATTGTGCCCTGTACACCAAGGTCTAGCTCATTAATAATATAAGGAAATGCAAAGACCCCAACACTGATCCCTGGGGAACTCCACTACAAACCTTCCTCCAGCCCGAAAACATCCATTCACCACTACTCTTTGTTTCCTGTCACTCAACCAATTTCGTATTCATGTTGCTACCATCCATTTTATTCCATGAGCTATACATTTGCTCACAAGTCTGTTGTGTGGCACTGTATCAAACGTCTTTTGAAAGTCCATGTATACCACATCAACTGCATTGCCCTCATCAATCCTCTCTGTTACCTCCTCAAAAATCTCCAGCAAGTTAGTTAAACATGATTTTCCCCTAAGAAAGCCATGCTGGCTTTCCTTAATGAACCCGCATTTTTCCCTGTGACGATTAATTTTGTCCCAAATTATTTTTTCTAAAAGTTTCCCCGGGCAAGGGCAGCAGATGCATGGGAACACCACCACCTGTAAGTTCCCCTCCAAGTCACACACCATCCTGACTTGGAACTATATCACCATTCCTTCACTGTTGCTGGGTCAAAATCCTGGAACTCCCTTCCTAACAGCACTGTGGGTGAACCTACCCCAAATGGACTGCGGCGGTTCAAGAAGGCAGCTCACCACCACCTTCTCGAGGGCAATTAGGGATGGGCAATAAATGCTGGCCTGGCCAGCGACGCCCACATCCCATGAACGAATATAAAAAAAATGTAGCCAACATCGGAGGAGCCCGCCGGCACATGGATACCGCCAGGTAAAACCCAGCGACCTCCAAGTGAAATCGGCTTGAGAGGGGGCATCCTAGTCGGCTACCCTGTGGCCCATGGAGGGGCCCCCTGGCAGCAATGACCTCCCCTGCAGCATAACCTCCCTGCCCTCACCAACTCCACTCCCCTCCCACCTCAATCGTTGGGGCCTGCCTATCCAATCGGCCCTAGCGAGCCCCAACCCCACTCAGTCTATTGCCGCCATCTGTAGTCCCAGCAGTGGCCACAGGGACGCCTGCCACCAGAATAAAATCCAGCTCATGTTTCAGGTCATTAGAACTGTCATTGACCTGAAAGGTTAACTCTGTTTCTCTCTCCACAGATGTTCTCTGACCATCTGGGTTTAAACTCAACATTGTTGCACTCCTTTTCCAGGTGTGAAACTGACAAAGTGATAATCCATGTAGCAGGGCAGAGGTCCAACCTTGGTTTGCATGGGTGTTTGGCCCTTTGCTAAATTGGTTGGGTCTTTTTCAGTCAGCCCAGGCCGTGGTGTCTGGCTAAATGAGCGCAAATAGTCCTGCACCCATTGCCAACCCAGTGTGGACATAAACCAAATGTAATTTTATTTTTAGGAGATATGCAGGATAAATATATATTTCATGCAGCTGTCACTGACTGACTGACTGGCTGCAATTGAGAAAGGAACAATGTATAGCTTGGAGCAATACTTTCATTTACAGTATCAAAAGGATGAAGTGTTCAAAGCAGCACATTTCTATATTTATTAAACCTAATGTATAAAAATATTTTTCAGCATTATTGGAGTGCTGATCAAATCCAATTTTATGGAGTATTTTGTATGTTCGTTCATTAGAGCAGCAAAAAAAATCCAGTCTTGTCATTTATTCAACACATGCTCTTGAAAAATGGGAATGATTGCCTTGAAATACAAGATATGCAAATATGTATCAGTATATTCTGCAAAAAAAAATCAAAATGATCATTCAAAATAACCATGAGCTGGATTTTATTTGGCCTTTGGATGCGGTCTGGGAGGTGGGGTGGCTTTGAATGACATGCCCGACATTGTCCTTATACCATGTCATTTTGTCAGCGGCTAGCAATGTAGAGAATGGGACCTCCGTTGAGATACCAATTAAGCCACTTAAGAATGGCTTCCTGCCTCCACTCACATTTAGTCAACTTCAGAGGGGCCTGCCGCTGTGTGGAGACACCACCAGGTGAGACCTGGCAGCCTCCTAGTGAGCTTTTTTGGGGGGGAGGGGGTGGTCCCTCCTTTGTGGCCCACAAACGGTCCCTTGGCAGTAATGGCTGCCCCTGCAGTAAACTGATCCTCCCCCACCCCTCCCCCCCCGCCCTCACCAACTGTCCCCAACCCCCACCAGGTCCCGGGGACCCTGACCCCGACCCCATTTACCTTGGTCCTGCGGTCTCTTCCATGTTCATTGCTCTGGGCCTCCTGCAGTACCAGCAGTGGCCACCACGCTTGGTGCTACTGGTACTGCTGAGCTGCCGGCTCTCTGATTGGCTGGCAGCTCTTGGGATGGGACCTTGTCCCTTAAAAGGACAGCATCTTCGAAGTCAGGAATTTGATTAACTACCCGCTGTTGAATTCGGCTGGGGGGTTCTGATAGAGGACTTGCAGGATTGCCCCCCACCCCGCCTTGCAGTCCATTGCCGGGACCCCTGTCGCCAATCTAAAATTCGGCCCCATATGTCTGAGATTTAGGAGGATGAGGCAAATTAGATTGCATTCTTCTCTCCTTTTGGGCCTCCTTATCTCGAGAGACAATGGATACGCGCCTGGAGGTGGTCAGTGGTTTGTGAAGCAGCGCCTGGAGTGGCTATAAAGGCCAATTCTAGAGTGGCAGGCTCTTCCACAGGTGCTGCATAAAAATTTGTTTGTCGGGGCTGTTGCACAGTTGGCTCTCCCCTTGCACCTCTATCTTTTTTCCTGCCAACTACTAAGTCTCTTCGACTCGCCACATTTTAGCCCCGTCTTTATGGCTGCCCGCCAGCTCTGGCGAACGCTGGCAACTGACTCCCACGACTTGTGATCAATGTCACAGGATTTCATGTCGCGTTTGCACGTTTTCATGGACGGCCGGTGGGTCTGATACCAGTGGCGAGCTCGCTGTACAATGTGTCTTTGGGGATCCTGCCATCTTCCATGCGGCTCACATGGCCAAGCCATCTCAAGCGCCGCTAACTCAGTAGTGTGTATAAGCTGGGGATGTTGGCCGCCTCGAGCACTTCTGTGCCACCTGATGGCAGGACCGTATTCTTCTCTATTACTACTATTAATTCCATGCCATGGTGGTGTTCTGCCCAAGGGCAGGTCCTCTGTCCCTTTTCTCCATGCAGGAGAGATGAAGTTGATTAGGAAAGAGGGTATATGAAGTGGTTTGCTACTGTTAGCTGTTTATTACATGACAGGCTATATTTTAGGGGCTAGGAAAAGAACCTTGGCCATTCTTAAAGCCAAATAAAAAAAGTCTTCCTCTTGTCCTTCCTTCCAAGTATGGAAATATTGCTAACTTGAACCCAGCTGAACAACTCAAATATTGAGAATATCACTGCAACAGTTTTAGGGTTTAGACTCGGGGGTGGTGCCAGAGGACTGGAAAATTGCAAATGTTACACCCTCGTTCAAAAAAGGATGTAAAGATAAGCCCAGCAACTTCAAGCCAGTCTGTTTAACTTCGGTGGTGGGAAAATTTCTAGAAAGAATAATTCGTGTCACAGACTTGTAATTATTTTTCTCCTTGGATTAAATACAGTGTGTGCCTTTAAGATTCTGTTAAGAACAGTGCACCTTTAAGGGAGAGAAAGTTCTGGAATTCCTAAGGCAATATGCCAGCAGCTGCCTTTTGTTACCCTGCGCAACTGCAGGAGAGAGAGGTCACATGGTATAATATTTCCACTTGACTGTTTGTGTGTGGAACTGGCAAAAACCAGTTTGAACCAGACTCACCAGCGAAGCATACTGAAGAGAAAGGAGTTGTTTTAATTTTTTTTTAGCAGAAATTCTACAAGGAGCTACAGGCCAAGTTAATCCCCTAAGAAAACGCCTTTTCTTTTAAGAGACCATTTGTATTGCTGAATTCCGTTTTTTTTACTTCTAAGCCAGTAAGTATTTGCTTCAAGATTGAATCTGTCTGGACTGATTGAGTTTGCTGGAATTCAAAATAAAGTTTCAACTGAGATACTGTCAGTTTTAAAATTCAAATTGACTTATTGCTGTGCTCGTAGTTCAAAGAACTGTTTAATGCTTACTGCAGCTGAAGAGTTGAATGCCTATTGAGAATCAACGACTGCATTAAAAACGCGTGAAGACTTCAAGTGCCTTTGACTATTTCCACATTAGAATACTTCATTCACCAGGAGCGTAATCCACAAAGACTTACTTATTTTATTTATTCTTAAGACACAGCTAATATTAAAAAACACCACTTTTAAAACTGGTAAGCTGCTGTTACTTTTGAGTGTATGTGTATGGATGGGGGAGTTAGATTAAAGTAAGAAGTTATAAGGTCTTTAGGCATAGGTTTATCTTATTAGTGTTTAAGAATTAGTTTTAATAAATAGTTAATTTGCTGTTGACTAAAGATACCTGGTTTGGTATGTTCTGTTCCGGGGGTTACTAGAGTATTTGATTTGGCTGCTTTCTGGTTGGGTGGAAAGGTTTAAATGGTATGCTGTGAACTGTGGAGTGATGGGACTGAATTAACAGTGCATTGCTCCCGTTGCAGTTGTAACATTTGGGACAAAATTAATAGTCACATGGACAAATGAGGGTTAATTAAAAAAGTAGCATGGATTTCTTAAAGGAAAATATTGTTTGACTAACTTGCTGGAGTTTTTTGAGAAGGTAACATAGAGGGTTGATGAGGGCAATGCAGTTGATGTGGTGTACATGGACATTCAAAAGGCATTTGATGCAGTGCCACACAACAGACTTGTGAGCAAAGTTATAGCTCATGGAATAAGATGGACAGTAGCAACATGGATACGAAATTGGCTGAGTGACAGGAAACAAAGTGTAGTGGTTAATGGATGATTTCGGGCTGGAGGAAGGTTTGTGGTGGAGTTCCCCAGGGGACAGTATTGGGACCCTTGCGTATATATATTAATGAGCTAGACCTTGGTGTGCAGGACACAATTTCAAAATTTGCAGATGATACGAAACTTGGAAGCATTGTGAACTGTGAGGAGGATGATGCAGAACTGCAAAAGGACATAGACAAGTTGGTGGAATGGGCAGATAGGTGGCAGATGAAGTTCAATGCAGAGAAACGTGAAGTGATTCATTTTGGTAGAAAGAACAGAGAGCCGATAGTAAATAAAGGGTACAATTCTAAAGGGGGTGTAGGAGCAACAGGACCTGGGTGTATATGTGCAAAGTCATTGAAGGTAGCAGGGTAGATTGAGTCATCCGTTAGTGAAGCATACAGTATCCTGGGCTTTATTTATTAGGGGCATATGGTGTAAGGAAGTTATGTTGAACTTGTATAAGACATTGGTTCGGCCTCAGCTGGAGTATTGTCCAGTTCTGGGTGCTGCACTTTAGGAAAGATACGAGGGCATTGGAGAGAGTGTAAAAAAGATTCACAAGAATGGTTCCAGGGATGAGGAACTTCAGTTATGAAGATAGATTGGAGAAATTGGGACAGTTTTCCTTGGAGAAGAGAAGGCTGAGAGGTGATTTGATAGAGTTATTCAAAATCATGAGGGGTTTGGACAGAGTAGATAGAGAGAGAAACTGTTCCCACTCGTGAAAGGATCGAAAACAAGAGGGCACAGATTTAAAGTAATGTTTAAAAGAAGCAAAAGCGACATGAGGAAAATCGTTTTCATGCAGAGAGTGGTTAAGGTCTGGAATGCGCTGCCTGAGAGTGTGGTGGAAGCAGGTTCAATTGAAGCATTCAAAAGGGAGTTAGACTGTTATATGAAAAGGAAGAATGTGCAGGGTTACGGGGAGAAGGCAGGGATTGGCACTAAGTGAATTGCTCTTTCAGAGAGCCAATGCGGATACCAGAGGCCGAATGACCCCCCTCCTGCACTGCAACAATACTGTGATTCTGTGTGCTAGGTATTCTCTCAGGTTCAGCACCAGTAGTCACTCCTGTAATGTGAGTGCTCCCTTTGCTGCTCAATGTCTAGTGAAATGACTTACAGACTGTAACAAAGAACATGTACTTCATATTTAATTTATTGTTTTGCAATTTGATGGCTAGCAACAGAAAAGATTCCATGAGAGTTTCCATATTGCAGTTAAAATCTAACTGGTTCATGAATACTCTTAAAAGGGAACCTGTCATTCCCAGCTAGTCTGGTCACATGCTTCTACTCCACACCACATGGCTTTGCTCTTCGTGCACCCTAAATTGGTCTAGCGATTAATTGCCCTGAAGTTCAACCATTACTTTCTGAGGGCAACTGGAAATGGACAATAATTGCAGTCATTCCATCATTGCCCACATCCTTCGAACAGATAATGCTAACACTTAAAGTAAATGAGCAGAGCTGCATGCCTTCCATTTTAAGTTATGGAAATTTTCTATCTCCAGGCCCCCAGAAGACAGTAATTGGAACAATGGCAAGAAGAATGATTAAAATAAGGAAAAGAAGAGTATGAAGGTCATGAATCTCTCAGCACTGCTTCCTTCAGGATCTCTTACAATTATATAAAAATTCCTTTACACAGGCTCAGTAATCTACTACTAGAGTGGGAATTGATGTGTAGCTGTCAGCCTGTATGTCTCCCATAAAATTAGTTAGCAGACTACCAATTTTAGTAGAATTTTTCATAGAAAAGTGTTAAAGATATTCGTCACTGAATGGTCTCAAAAGCTACTGTTTAGGAGCCACATTGTCGATCGCTAAGTAACATTTAAATGACAGTGATTTGTTTTGTCATCTATTAATAGGCTTTAGCAAATTATTCTGGCAGTCATGGCCTGGAAGCAACTAATTGTTGCCATAGGAACTAGAATTTGTTAGATTGGGCTCTGTTGTGTTTAGGGGGCCTTCTCTGAATGAAGGAAGTGGTCATCTGATATTAAACATCTAGGCTTCAGTTTGCAATTAAATTATAAATCTCAACATTCACAACAATCTCACGGCAACGTGTACACCATTATCATAAAATGTAGTGGAATGAGTGAATTTTCATGCAGCTTTTTAACGGTAGCAAACTTGGGTGTGTGTCTTTTACTTTGGTGTGGCTGATTCACCAACACATTCAATATAAATTGGTGACCAATTTATTTCAATTTTATTGAAAGCAGTGTAAATGGTCTGAATAATTGTTTATTAACTGGAATTAAGATAATCTCAGTGATTTTAAACATTTGAAAGTCAATATTCATTATTAATGAACCAAATTGGTACACACACAACAAAATTCATTTTCTCTATAGGTAAATGGCACACAATATTAGCAATGTACTTAGTGCAATAATACAACCCACCAAATATTGCTATTGTATTTACCTGGCTGGTGCAAATGAGTTGCATCTTATAACATCGCCTCACTTGTGATAGCCAGATTACAAAACCCGTGAATACTGAGTCCTTTGGCTTCTTCTGAAAGAACAGCACTGTGCATGCAGTGTAGAATAGTCCTAAGTTTCACATGCAAGTAATGAGCTCAATTAATGTGTTGAATGTAGTTCACATTAAATCTGCTCACCAGTACAAGCCCTGTTACCTCAGAGGTTGTAATTTCGCTGGCAGGTAGTTACAGATGGGCTGAATTTACCCAGCCGTGCCGGTAGACTTTTGCCATGCACCAGTGGTACCTGGCTCAAAACTTGTCATATCAAAACCCTGAAGGTGCTGCCTTCATCACCCTAAACAAGGCCATCTCTGTAGCGGGACTGGGGTTGGGGGCTGGGACTTCCAATGTTGTGTCCCAATCCAAAAGGATTTGACATATGTTTGGAGGCTGATATGCTGAGCCAAATGAGGTGTATTGGCATCCAGACGGATAAAGGTGAGTACCATCATGTGTAAGTCTAAGCCAAAGATGTCACCTACACCTTCAAAGATCAAGGTACAATTTTTTCAAAACTTATACTGTCTTGGTAAGGGGACAAAGTAAGCACATACATTGTTCCCCCATTGGTGGAGGACAATCTGTCTGGCTGCCTGGTGTCAATGATTTTGGCAGCACGGGGTTGACCAGTGCCCCAAATGTGCCTGTATTGGCACAGGTATCTGCGACATTATATACTCTCTGTATTGACGGGGATTGATAGGATGCAATCTTAGCATAATTGCCAGGATCAGGGTCTGAGAATATTTTGGTTGAGTGTTTTCAATATATTTTGATATCACTGAAAATAATGTATGATCTTCAGTTATTCTATCAGCGGTGATACAGTAATGCTCCACACTACCACCTTCCTTGGGTTCTATTATGGGTAATGTCAGTGAGTTGAAGCGAGCTGTTCTTCTTTTGGGCCTCCTTATCTCGAGAGACAATGGATACGCGCCTGGAGGTGGTCAGTGGTTTGTGAAGCAGTGCCTGGAGTGGCTATAAAGGCCAATTCTGGAGTGACAGGCTCTTCCACAGGTGCTGCAGAGAAATTTGTTTGTCGGGGCTGTTGCACAGTTGGCTCTCCCCTTGCGCCTCTGTCTTTTTTCCTGCCAACTACTAAGTCTCTTCGACTCGCCACAATTTAGCCCTGTCTTTATGGCTGCCCGCCAGCTCTGGCGAATGCTGGCAACTGACTCCCACGACTTGTGATCAATGTCACACGATTTCATGTCGCGTTTGCAGACGTCTTTATAACGGAGACATGGACGGCCGGTGGGTCTGATACCAGTGGCGAGCTCGCTGTACAATGTGTCTTTGGGGATCCTGCCATCTTCCATGCGGCTCACATGGCCAAGCCATCTCAAGCGCCACTGACTCAGTAGTGTGTATAAGCTGGGGGTGTTGGCCGCTTCAAGGACTTCTGTGTTGGAGATATAGTCCTGCCACCTGATGCCAAGTATTCTCCGAAGGCAGCGAAGATGGAATGAATTGAGACGTCGCTCTTGGCTGGCATACGTTGTCCAGGCCTCGCTGCCGTAGAGCAAGGTACTGAGGACACAGGCCTGATACACTTGGACTTTTGTGTTCCGTGTCAGTGCGCCATTTTCCCACACTCTCTTGGCCAGTCTGGACATAGCAGTGGAAGCCTTACCCATGCGCTTGATGATTTCTGCATCTAGAGACAGGTTACTGGTGATAGTTGAGCCTAGGTAGGTGAACTCTTGAACCACTTCCAGAGCGTGGTCGCCAATATTGATGGATGGAGCATTTCTGACATCCTGCCCCATGATGTTCGTTTTCTTGAGGCTGATGGTTAGGCCAAATTCATTGCAGGCAGACGCAAACCTGTCGATGAGACTCTGCAGGCATTCTTCAGTGTGAGATGTTAAAGCAGCATCGTCAGCAAAGAGGAGTTCTCTGATGAGGACTTTCCGTACTTTGGACTTCGCTCTTAGACGGGCAAGGTTGAACAACCTGCCCCCTGATCTTGTGTGGAGGAAAATTCCTTCTTCAGAGGATTTGAACGCATGTGAAAGCAGCAGGGAGAAGAAAATCCCAAAAAGTGTGGGTGCGAGAACACAGCCCTGTTTCACACCACTCAGGATAGGAAAGGGCTCTGATGAGGAGCCACCATGTTGAATTGTGCCTTTCATATTGTCATGGAATGAGGTGATGATACTTAGTAGCTTTGGTGGACATCCGATCTTTTCTAGTAGTCTGAAGAGACCACGTCTGCTGACGAGGTCAAAGGCTTTGGTGAGATCAATGAAAGCAATGTAGAGGGGCATCTGTTGTTCACGGCATTTCTCCTGTATCTGACGAAGGGAGAACAGCATGTCAATAGTCGATCTCTCTGCACGAAAGCCACACTGTGCCTCAGGGTAGACGCGCTCGGCCAGCTTCTGGAGCCTGTTCAGAGCGACTCGAGCAAAGACTTTCCCCACTATGCTGAGCAGGGAGATTCCACGGTAGTTGTTGCAGTCACCGCGGTCACCTTTGTTTTTATAGAGGGTGATGATGTTGGCATCGCGCATGTCCTGGGGTACTGCTCCCTCGTCCCAGCACAGGCATAGCAGTTCATGTAGTGCTGAGAGTATAGCAGGCTTGGCACTCTTGATTATTTCAGGGGTAATGCTGTCCTTCCCAGGGGCTTTTCCGCTGGCTAGGGAATCAATGGCATCACTGAGTTCCGATTTGGTTGGCTGTATGTCCAGCTCATCCATGACTGGTAGAGGCTGGGCTGCATTGAGGGCAGTCTCAGTGACAGCATTCTCCCTGGAGTACAGTTCTAGGTAGTGCTCAACCCAGCGGTCCATCTGTTTGCGTTGGTCAGTGATTATGTCCCCCGATTTAGATTTGAGGGGGGTGATCTTCTTGATGGTTGGCCCAAGAGCTCTCTTCATGCCATCATACATTCCTCTGATGTTTCCGGTGTCTGAGGCCAGCTGAATATGGCTACATAGGTGTTGCCAGTAGTCGTTTGCGCAACGCCTAGCTGTTCTTTGTGCAGTACTTCTGGCTGCTTTAAGTGCTGCGGATGTTAAATCGCTGGGGGCTTTCTTGTAGTTCAAAAGTGCAATGCGCTTAGCGGCTATGACAGGTTCCAGCTCTTCATTATGAGATTGAAACCAGTCTGCATTTCTCTTCGCACTTTTGCCGTAGGTGGTCAAAGCTGACTCATAGATGGCGTCTCTGATGTGGGCCCACTTGGTCTCAGCATCCCCTGTGGGAGTGTTTTGAAGGGCTGTTACAAGTGAATTTAGAAATTTTTGTAACAGCTGTGGGTGAGAAATTCTGCTTGTGTTGATGCGCGGGCGGCCCTTCTGCTTGGAATGATGCAACTTCTTTGGTCTGAGTCTAACCTTGCTGCACACCAGGGAGTGGTCGGTGTCGCAGTCCGCACTGTGGAAGCTGCGTGTGATTTGAACACTGTTTAAGGCGGCTCGCCTTGTGACAATGAGGTCTAGCTGGTGCCAACGACGTGATCTTGGGTGCCTCCATGAAACCTGGTGACAGGGTTTAGTGTGAAAGAACGAGTTGGTGATGCAGAGGTTATGATAGGTACACAACTCAAGCAGTCTCTGCCCGTTCTCATTCATCCTTCCAACGCCATAGCGCCCAAGGCAGGAGGGCCATGAGTCATGGTCGGCCCCAACCCTGGCATTAAAGTCCCCCAGCAGGAATAGGTGTTCGGTGTTGGGGATGCTGCTAATGATATGGAGTTGTTCATAGAACTGGTCTTTAGCTTCAGGTGCGGAGCAGAGTGTTGGAGCATAGATGCTGAGTAGGTGTACTGGACCAGAGGTGGTGAGCAGTCGGATGGACAGTATGCGTTCCGAGCCATTTGAGGGAGGCTCTATCATGCTGAGCAAGGAGTTTCTGATGGCGAAGCCCACTCCATGCTGTCTTGGTTCTTCAGGATCCCTGCCCTGCCAGAAGAAGGTGTAGTCTTGCTCTGCTAGAGAGCCACTCGCGGGGAGGCGAGTCTCCTGAAGTGCTGCAATGTCCACATTGAATCTACTGAGCTCGTTGTTAATGATGGCGGTCTTCCGAGAATCGTTGATTTGTGTAAGGTCTTCCGACAGGCCAGGACACATAGTTCTGACGTTCCAGCTTGCAAAGCGAAGGGCTGGTACCTTCTTTCCTTTTTTCATGTTGTTTGGTGCGGTGTATCAGTCCACCTTTCGGGCAATGACCCTGAGCTCCAAGCACCCATTGAAGCAGGCAGACTGTGGCGGGACAGAACCTTATTGACCGGGGGCTGCCCGGTTTGAGGCGGGCGGTAGCTGTCCAGTGAGGTGCAATGACCTCTCCCACCGACAAAGGCAACCCGTGGCGCCCAGTTTCTACGCCAATTTATCTGGACTTATAACCCGTAACTGCTGCCTTCCGTGTTGTTTTAGTCGCTGTGAGGCAACTATGGAGTGACCTCTCCATGGCGCATGCCTGGGCAAATTTATGGAGGTTGAGAGTTGCCCAGTCGTCAAAACCCCCCTCTCGGCCTTTCTGGTGGGGTCCAAAGGAGTGCAGGACACGACGTTTGGCACCAGTATGGCTGCAGGAACTGCCGGAAACATGCCAAAGGTGACACATGACCGCCTACGGGGTTCCGCTCCGGATTTTCTGTTAGGGTTTACTCCCTTAGCCTTGGTCTCTCCCGAGACGCCCACAAGGCAGTGGGGTTGTTGGGGCCCCTACACAGGTGTAGGATGGTGCCGGTGGGAGGAGGGGATGCAAGGGGGAGGGGTAGAGGGAGGGGGTGGGGGGGGGGTGCAGGGGAAGGGGGTGCGGGGTGAAGATGGTGCGAGGGGGGGGCGGGCTGGGACGGGGTTGTGAGGGGGTGAGCTGAGAGGGTGGAGCAGGGAAGGTGGGGGGGGGTGGAAGGGGGGTAAAGGGGGGAGGAGGGGGGGTGGAATCTGGTGCAGGTAATAAGCCATTTCCTCAGTGCCCACCATCGACGTCCGGAAAGCTCATCCACGTCCTTCGGGAGGTGAAGCATCATTTGGCAGACTTAGAGGTGATTACATTTGCTAAGGGTTTTTTTTTTGCAGTGGTTTAAATAAAGGCATGCAGCATTGCCGACAGTGCGCTGCAGATGCTCTCCGAGCCATCTCCCGCGGGCGCTTTGAATTTGCGGCCGGGGGGGCCGTTCGTGGATGTTTTGGGTGTTCGGGGCACCTTTTCACAGGACTTCTCTCGGGTCCCGCAGCTCCTTCTTCACCTCAATGGACTTACCGCATGCCGTGGCTGCAGACACTCTGGACTGTGAAGACAGCAGGATCGGAGATTGAAGTATCGGCAGCTGTGCTCGTCAGTTTCATCCGGATCAATTTCATAGAGAAAACAAAGAGCAGGTGTGGCTGGGGGAGGACAGTGGGCCCAGGTAACATACACTAAACTAACTGTTAACTTTTAGATAGGGCTAAAATGAACTGATTTAAAGAGCCAGGGGAATTTAAACAGTTTAAGAGGGCAGATTGGGGGAGAAAACGTTAGGGATGGGAGCAGATGGCCATGGATAGAGTTGAACAGCAAGGGAGCTTCCTAGGGAGCTTCCAGCCCAGGAGCCATCTTGAATTTTCCCTGAAAATAATGTATGATCTTCAGTTATTCTATCAGCGGTGATACAGTAATGCTCCACACTACCACCTTCCTTGGGTTCTATTATGGGTAATGTCAGTGAGTTGAAGCGAGCTGTATCCCATAGCATTTCAGCCATATTGACACTGCTGTAGTGTGTACATGTACTAGTATGGTATCTTGTGTGAGATTCAAAGGAAAGTTGACCAATGCTAGCTAATTTCCTACATATAAAATTCTATTCATTGGCATAAGTTTACCAGCTTCCAAAGGTGCAGCAGACTCACACTAAGTAAGTACGTTTCTCGTAGTTGATTCTTTTTAATGGTCTGCCATCCCAATTTACTCTTTTCTTCTGAAGCTACTGAATCTTGCCTTCACAGAAACTATTAGCACATCAGTATCTCACCCAAGTTATGATTCTTCATATATGATCCTAGATGTTTGAGTATTAGACTATTCAACCATGAAGGGTATTACAGCTTAGCCTGATTTCTGTTCACACCCCAAGTGTCCCCCATTTAGCTCAGCACAGCCCAGGAACTGAACTGGGAAATTATTGCTTCATATGGTTGTATGAGCAGCATCTATATCCATTAGGGAACATAGATGGAATCTTCAAACATTGTGCCATGCTGATGTGCATTGGATTGTGAGGTATTACATTGGCTATCGCTGTCACAATATATTCTAGACTATGTGGGAAACCTAGCATATAAATTATACCGCCATGATTTATTTTAATCTTATTAAATATAGATCAGTGACATATGCTTTATGCAGCTTTTACTGGAGTGATGACATTGAATAGTACTGGGATTTCTACAGTTCTGACTTCTATACTTGCTTTAAGAGATGTTGGCATAGTAGTAATGTCACTGGACTAGTAATACAGAGGCCCAGGCTAACGCCCTGGGGACATGCGTTCAAATCCCACCATGGCAGTTGGTGGAATTTAAATTCAATTAATTAAAAATCTGCAATTGAAAGTTAGTTTTCATGGCAACATTACTGAGACTATCATCGATTGTCATAAAAAACATCTGGTTCACTAATGACCTTCAGGGAAGGAAATCTGCCGTCCTTACCTGGTCTGACCTACATGTGACTCCAGACCCACAGCAATGTGGTTGACTCTGAACTGCCCTCTGAAATGGCTCTAGCAAGCCACTCAGTTCAAGGGCAATGAGGGATCGGCAACAAATGCTAGCCTGCCAGCGATGCCCACATCCCATGAAAGAATGAAAACAAACTGGCAGCCAGTACATTGAGTAAGTGTAGACTGAGAATGGAATGCATAAAATACCCTTGTATCCAGATAGTGATCCATACCTTTCCGGTCATGGAAAGTAATACTTATCTCTGAAGTGATTAAATTTAGACCATTTAATGTAATTATCATTACAAATGGCCTGAATACGTTTTCACTCTATAGTATACTGAGAGGCAGGATTTGTTTGTTTAAAAAGATATGTGGTATAATTTCATGTGACACAATCCTCATTCCGCCACAGCACCACCATAGCTTCATTGGAAATGCGGAGGACATCCCGTTTATTGACTGAAATGAAGATTCCATTGCTCTTGTGCACAAAGTTGCAGCGGCAGAAAGTCTGAGGAAATTCAGGGCCCATTTCTCCCTTGTTGGGCGGCATATAACTTTTTGCCATCACAGTCATTGCCCTTTAAGCTCACCCTTCAGAAATTGGATGTTGACATACCCAGAAATTAGTTGAGCCAACGTGGGTCCCGACATCAGGCTGAAAAGATGAGGGGAACCATGCCACGACCCTTTGGAGCCGCTCCCCTCCCCCCAACATAACCCGGCATAATTCAGTGTTTCTTGGGCACTTAACTGACTGGCGCTGTGGTCCTTGTCCCTTTAAGGACAAGGATCATGCCTGCAAGAGCTACCAGCCAATCAGAGGGCCAGCAGCTCATTAGTATCGGCAGCACCACCAGGAGCAGTGGCCATTGCTGGTACTACCCAGGCTTGGGACCAGGTCCAGCGCTGGAGCCCGGACCCAAGGTAAGTGTGACGGGGTCACCGAGGCCAGTTCGTCAGGCCCTGGTGAGGGGGTTGGGGGAGGGTGGTTATTGAGGGCGGGGGGGGGTTGATGTTTACAGAGGGGGGGGTGGCCTTTCCTGGGGCCCTCCATGGACCACTGATTGCCCACTGAGGAGGCCCCCCCCCACCCCCACCGTCCCACTCCCCGAAGCCAGCTGGGAGGCTGCCTTGTTTTGCTAGGCAAGCTGCCTGCATAGCGGCAGCCCCCACACCCCCCACCCCTCCCCCGCCGCAGGTTTAATTACAGCGTAGCGGGAAGAGGCCATTAAGCAGCTAGTAATTGGCCACTTAACAGCCTCAATTGGTCTCTGGGTGGGAAAGCCGTCTTCGCCCTTTCCTGCCCCCTCCTTAATTGTAGTGCGACAGGAAGGCAATGGGCCCTCTGTCTCCCGCCTTCCGTCGCAATTCTGACAGGGCGCTCCGCCGCCCAGCTCATCCCCTGGGGGCCCATTAAATTCCACCCAAAGTGTGCAGAGACCAGTTATTGTTTCAATGAAAAAGGACACTTAGAGTTTTATGTATCCGATCCAGGCACCCAGTTCATTTAATATAACTCATGGGAGAATACGACATGCTTCTAACCAATCTTGTTCCCAGGTATGTTGCAGAGCCAAGTAAAGAAAAGAAAAACAGGACATGCTGCAAATACTCAGCAGGTCTGGCAGCATCTATGGAGAGAGAAACAGAGCTAACGTTTCAGCCTCCGTTTTCAACGGATCATCCTCTTATCATTTCCGCCACCTCCAGCATGATGTCACCACCAACTTCCCCTCCCCTCCTGTTTCAGCGCTCTGAAGGGACCGTTCCGTCTGCAATATCCTGGTCACCTCCAACATACTCTCCCTTTCCTACGACAGCTTTCCATGCAAGTGCAAGAGAAGCAACACCTGCCCTTTTACCTCCTCCCTTTTCACCGTCCAAGGCCCCAACACTCCTTCTAGGTGAGACAGTGACTTACTAGTACTACTTTCAATTTAGTATACTGTATTCGCTGCTTACGATGTGGTCTTCTCTATATTGGGGAGTCCAAACGCAGATTGAGTGAACTCTCTCAATGCAAGTGCAAGGAACAGCACCACATGTTTCGACTGGGCACTATAGAGCCTTCTGGACTCAACATTTAGTTCAACAATTTTAGAGAGTAACCTCTACCCCCATCTTGTTTCGTTTTTCTTTGCTGGTTTGGTTTTTCTGTCTTGTATCCTTTACTTTCGCTTTCGGTCGGCAGCTATTCAGGATCCTGCCATTTACAGCTCCTCCAGACACATCCTTTGTTTTTTTACTTGTCCTATTTCCCTTTGGTATTGTACCATGAAACCTTTTGTCACTTCATCTCTCCTGCCCTCCACCCTATCACAGACCTTCCCTTTTGTTCTTCTTCCCACCCAGCTCCCTTTCACTTGCTTAAATCCAATTGCATTTCTAGCTTTCCCGAGTTCTGATGAAAGGTCATTAACCTGAAATGTTAACTCTTTTTCTCTCCACAGATGCTGCCTGACCTGCTGCGTATTTCCAGCATTTTCTGCTTTTATTTCAGATTTCCACAACCGCAGTATTTTGTTTTTGCAAAGAAAGGAAAATCTTGCGCCAGGGCTGAATTTTCAGATGAGAGAGCACTAGTTCTTTCTGTTTCTGCTCTATTTTCCATTAAGACCTTGGCACAAAATTGCATAGTGTGGCAGGATTGATGATATTTAACTCAGGAACAAAATACTAACCTGAAAGTATTTTCTTACCTTTAAATTGCTGTTGGAGATGTCAGCAAATGAATGCTTAACACCTTTTATGACAATCCTTTGTCTGCTAGTTCAGTTTAGACAAGAAACCATTTAAAATAAACACATTGATTACGATATTAAAATAGTGGACAGAGGATAGTTGTATGAATAAGTTAAATGTTCATCTGCTAACTACAATAGTAGTTTTTAAGTTTAATATTGTGTCGCACAAATACATCCCTTATTTGCCACAACAATTGGCGTGGATTGGCTTACTGCAGCTAAGCGCTGTGAGGATAAGAATTCAGCCATTTATAGGGGTAATATTTTTCAAACAATGTGAACTAAATGACCAAAAATACCTTGGATTTGCTCTCAATGTGATAGAACAAAATTTAAGTGATTTATATAGCAGAGGCAAGAGCATTGTGGTGTGGGCTTTGTGTCAAGAATGGACCAGGCCACTGAACCATCTGGAGTTGATTTGAATCAGTGCGGTCTCCGAGCGTGAAATGCACCTCTCATGAAGAACTTGTACAGTGGAGGGCAGAATTTGTGCAGCAGCTCCAGCAATGTAAATGAAGAGCAATATTTTATTGCAACAAAATGTTGAGGCAAGCAATTGAGTCTTTGACGGGCAATTGATGGAGCAGTTAAGGACCTTAACCCCGTGTTTGATGGCGAGACGTGGAAGTGTTGCTACACGAAGTGGATGCAAGGAAGGCTGTCCTCAAGCAATGCACAGAACCCTTGCCAGAGGAGTGCATCATGCCTGGAGGAGGTGGTGATCAAGGGCAGTGCTCAGTTTGGTATTTCCCAGATCTGGGAAGTGATGCAAAAGAAGATTTCATACTTTGAAGAAGATTCCATGATGCAGCTAACCAACAGAGTGATAACCCAAGTATCCATATCCCAAAGAGTTGCCTGCCAATCTACTGCACATTTACTGCTAACCCATGCGAAGCTGTCGGACAGGTTTTCAGCTCTTTCATTTCATTTTTTTTTATTCATTCAGGGATGTGGTTGTCGTTGGCTATGCCAGCATTTATTGCCCATCCCTAATTGCCCTTGAGAAGGTGGTGGTGAGCTGCCTTCTTGAACCGCTACAGTCCATTTGGGGTAGGTATACCCACAGTGCTGTTAGGAAGAGAACAAAGAACAGTAAAGAACAGGAACAGGCCATTCGGCCCTCCAAGCCTGCGCCAATCTTGATGCCTGCCTAAACTAAAACCTTCTGCACTTCCGGGGACTGTATTCCTCTATTCCCATCCTATTCATGTATTTGTCAAGATGCCTCTTAAACGTCATTATCGTACCTGCTTCCACCACCTCCCCCGGCAGCAAGTTCCAGGCACTCACCACCCTCTGTGTAAAGAACTTGCCTCGCACATCCCCTCTAAATTTTGCCCCTCTCACCTTAAACCTACGTCCCCAAGTAACTGACTCTTCCACCCTGGGAAAAAGCTTCTGACTATCCACTCTGTCCATGCCGCTCATAACTTTGTAAACCTCTATCATGTCGCCCCTCCGTCGTTCCAGTGAAAACAATCCGAGTTTATCCAACCTCTCCTCATAGCTAATGCCCTCCAGACCAGGCAACATCCTGGTAAACTTCTTCTGTACCCTCTCCAAAGTCTCCACGTCCTTCTGGTAGTGTGGCGACCAAAATTGCACGCAATATTTTAAGTGTGGCCTAATTAAAGTTCTGTACAGCTGCAGCATGACTTGCCAATTTTTATACTCTGTGCCCCGACCGATGAAGGCAAGCATGCCGTATGCCTTCTTGACTACCTTATCCACCTGCGTTGCCACTTTCAGTGACCTGAGGACCTGTACGCCCAGATCTCTCTGCCTGTCAATACTCCTAAGGGTTCTGCCATTTACTGTATACTTCCCACCTGCATTAGATCTTCCAAAATGCATTACCTCACATTTGTCCGGATTAAACTCCATCTGCCATTTCTCCGCCCAAGTTTCCAACCGATCTATATCCTGCTGTATCCTCTGACAATCCTCATCACTATCCACAACTCCACCAACCTTTGTGTCGTCCGCAAACTTACTAATCAGACCAGCTACATTTTCCTCCAAATCATTTATATATACTACAAAGAGCAAAGGTCCCAGCACTTATCCCTGCGGAACACTACTAGTCACATCCCTCCATTCAGAAAAGCACCCTTCCACTGCTACCCTCTGTCTTCCATGACAGAGCCAGTTCTGTATCCATCTTGCCAGCTCACCTCTGATCCCGTGTGACTTCACCTTTTGTACCAGTCTGCCATGTGGAACCTTGTCAAAGGCTTTACTGAAGTCCATGTAGACAACATCCACTGTCCTTCCTTCATCAATCATCTTTGTCACTTCCTCAAAAAACTCAATCAAATTAGTGAGACACGACCTCCTCTTCACAAAACCATGCTGCCTCTCGCTAATAAGTTCATTTGTTTCCAAATGGGAGTAAATCCTGTCCCGAAGAATCCTCTCAAATAATTTCCCTACCACTGACATAAGGCTCACCGGCCTATAATTTCCTGGATTATCCTTGCTACCCTTCTTAAACAAAAGAACAACATTGGCTATTCTCCAGTTCTCTGGGACCTCACCTGTAGCCAATGAGGATGCAAAGATTTCTGTCAAGGCCCCAGCAATTTCTTCCCTTGCCTCCCTCAGTATTCTAGGGTAGATCCCATCAGGCCCTGGGAACTTATATACCTTAATGCTTTGCAAGACACCCTCCTCCTTTTTGATAATGAGATGACTGAGAGTATCTACACTCCCTTCCCTAGACTCATCATCCAAGTCCTTCTCTTTGGTGAATACTGATGCAAAGTATTCATTTAGTACCTCACCCATTTCCTCTGGCTCCACACATAGATTCCCATCTCTGTCCTTGAGTGAGCCAACCCTTTCCCTGGTTACCCTCTGGCTCTTTATATATGTATAAAAAGCCTTGGCATTCTCCTTAATCCTGTTTGCCAATGACTTTTCATGACCACTTTTAGCCCTCCTGACTCCTTGCTTAAGTTCCTTTCTACTGTCTTTATATTCCTGAAGGGATTTGTCTGTTCCTAGCCTTCCAGCCCTGACGAATGCTTCCTTTTTCATTTTGACCAGGCTCACAATATCCCGCGTTATCCAAGGTTCCCGAAACATGCCAAACTTATCCTTCTTCCTCACAGGAACATGCTGGTCCTGGATTCTAATCAACTGACATTTGAAAGACTCCCACATGTCAGATGTTGATTTACCCTCAAACAGCCGCCCCCAATCTAAATTCTTCAGTTCCTGCCTAATATTGTTATAATTCGCCTTCCCCCAATTTAGCACCTTCACCCGAGGACTACTCTTATCCTTATCCACAAGTACCTTAAAACTTATGTAATTATGGTCACTGTTCCCAAAATGCTCCCCTACTGAAACTTCGACCACCTGGCCGGGCTCATTCCCCAATACCAGGTCCAGTACGGCCCCATCCCTAGTTGGACTATCTACATATTGTTTCAAGAAGCCCTCCTGGATGCTCCTTACAAATTCTGCCCCATCTAAGCCCCTAGCACTAAGTGAGTCCCAGTCAATATAGGGGAAGTTAAAAATCACCCGCCACTACAACCTTGTTACCTTTACATCTTTCCAAAATCTGTCTACATATCTGCTCCTCTACCTCCTGCTGGCTGTTGGGAGGCCTGTAGAAAACCCCAACATCGTGACTTCACCTTTCCTATTCCTGAGCTCCACCCATATTGCCTCGCTGCGCGACACCTCTGAGGTGTCGTCCCGCAGTACAGCTGTGAAATTCTCCTTCACAAGTAATGCCAGTCCCCCACCACTTTTACATCCCCCTCTATCCCGCCTGAAGCTTCTAAATCCTGGAACATTTAGCTGCCAATCCTGTCCTTCCCTCAACCAGGTCTCTGTAATAGCAACAACATCATAGTTCCAAGTACTAATCCAAGCTCTAAGTTCATCTGCCTTACCTGTTATACTTCTCGCATTGAAACAAATGCACTTCAGACCACCAGTCCCGCTGTGCTCTGCAATATCTCCCTGCCTGCTCTTCCTGTTAGGCTTACTGGCCCTATTTACAAGTTCCCCCTCATTTATTTCACTTGCTGTCCTACTGCTCTGGTTCCCACCCCCCTGCCACACTTGTTTAAACCCTCCCGAGTGACGCTAGCAAACCTCGCAGCCAGGATATTTGTGCCCCTCCAGTTCAGATGCAACCCGTCCTTGTACAGGTCCCATCTGTCCCTGAAGAGATCCCAATGGTCCAGATATCTGAAGCCCTCCCTTCTACACCAGCTGTTCAGCCACGTGTTTAGCTGCACTATCTTCCTATTTCTAGCCTCACTGGCACGTGGCACAGGGAGTAATCCCGAGATTACAACCCTAGAGGTCCTATCTTTTAACTTTCTACCTAACTCCCTAAACTCCCCCTGCAGGACCTCGTCACTGTTCCTGCCTATGTCATTGGTACCGATGTGTACCACAACGTCTGGCTGTTCACCGTCCCCCTTCAGAATGCCCCCTGTCCGTTCAGAGACACCCTTGACCCTGGCACCAGGGAGGCAACATACCATCCTGGAGTCTCTTTCACGTCCACAGAAGCGCTTATCTGTGCCCCTGACTATCGAGTCTCCTATAACTATTGCTCTTCTGTGCTTTGTCCCTCCCTGCTGAACAACAGTACCAGCCATGGTGCCACTGCTCTGGCTGCTGCTGTTTTCCCCTGATAGGCCATCCCCCCCAACAGTATCAAACGGTATACTTGTTAGAGAGGGGGATAGCCACAGGGGATTCCTGCACTGACTGCCTGCCCCTTCTAGCGGTCACCCATCTATCTGCCTGCACCTTGGGTGAAACCACTTCTCTATAACTCCTGTCTATGACGCTCTCTGCCACCT
Source organism: Heterodontus francisci (assembly GCF_036365525.1). Classification (NCBI taxonomy): domain Eukaryota; kingdom Metazoa; phylum Chordata; class Chondrichthyes; order Heterodontiformes; family Heterodontidae; genus Heterodontus; species Heterodontus francisci. The sequence continues at coordinate 41,703,471 of NC_090395.1, read as the reverse complement.
GCATGCTCCTAAGTGCATCCAGTTGCCGCTCCAACCGATCCATGCGGTCTGTGAGGAGCTGCAACTGGGTACACTTCCTGCAGATGTCGTTGTCCGGAACGCTGTAAGCGTCACAGACCTCCCACATGTCACAGGTGAAGCACTTCACCCCTCTAACTGACATTTATAGCACTAATTAATAACTTAATTTGAGACAAATAAATACTTGTTAAATCCTTACTAAATTGTTATAACTATATGGTCCCTTGTGCTAGATTCCTACTTTAAATATTAAATGCTAACTAAATACAGTAATCTCCTCCCTCTGGTTTAGTTACTCTACTTATTAGTTAATTAGGATTTTAATCAATTTTTATCCATGTTTTATTTTCAAATTCAGTTTTAAAAAAATTCCCTACCAGCCAATCAGAGGCTTTCCTGTGACGTCACTTTCAGTTTTTTTTTTACCATAGGTAAGTTTTTTTATACTTACCAGTCCTGAACTCTGCCCTCCGAGTCTTCTTCCAGTCAGCTGTGCTCTTTGGAAGCTCTGGGCTCCCCTCACTGAGGACAGGTAGGAAATGAAAGGAGCTCCTCTCTCCCTCCTTACCGAACTTCCTCACTTACCAAACTTCCACTGTAGCACTCTATTGCAACCCAAGTCAGCACTCCAGTGCAAACAGTTCCAAGATTTGACCCAGTGACAGTGAAGGAACAGCGATATAGTTCCAAATCAGGATGGTGTGTGACTTGGAGGAGAAGTTGCAGGTGGTGATGTTCCCATGCATTGCTGCCCTTGTCCTTCTAGTTGGTAGATGTCGCGGGTTTGGAAGGTGCTGTCTAAGGAGCCTTGGTGCATTGCTGCTGTGCATCTTGTAGATGGTACACACTGCTGCCACGGTGCGTCGGTGGTGGAGGGAGTGAATGTTTGTATATGGGGTGCCAATCAAGCTGGGTGCTTTATCCTGGATGGTGTCAAGCTTCTTGAGTATTGCTGGAGCTGCACCTATCCAGGCAAGTGGAGAGTATTCCATCACACTCCTGACTTGTGCCTTGTAGATGGTGGACAGGCTTTGGGGAGTCAGGATGTGAGTTACTCACCTCAGGATTCCTAGCCTCTGACCTGCTCTTGTAGCCACGGTATTTATATGGCTACTCCAGTTCAGTTTCTGGTCAATGGTAGCCCCTAGGATGTTGATAGTGGGGGATTCAGCGATGGTAATGCCGTTGAATGTCAAGGGGAGATGGTTAGATTCTCTCTTGTTGGAGATGGTCATTGTCTGGCACTTGTGTGGCGTGAATGTTACTTGCCACTTATCAGCCCAAGCCTGGATATTGTCCAGGTCTTGCTGCATTTCTACACGGACTGCTTCAGTATCTGAGGAGTCACGAATGGTGCTGAACATTGCGCAATCATCAGTGAACATCCCCACTTCTGACCTTATGATTGAAGAAGCAGCTGAAGACGGTTGGGCCTAGGACACTACCCTGAGGAACTCCTGCAGTGATATCCTGGAGCTCAGATGATTGACCTCCAATAACCATAACCATCTTCCTTTGCGCTCGGTATGACTCCAGCCAGCGGAGGATTTTCCCCCTGATTCCCATTGACCTCAGTTTTGCTAGGGCTCCTTGATGCCATACTCTGTCAAATGCTGCCTTGCTGTCAAGGGCAGTCACTCTCACCTCACCTCTTGAGATCAGTTACCATGTCGACTATATTCCAGCAGAACAAACATTCAAGTTGTGAATTAAAACTCAAACCCTTGGCAAGGAGCATTCTTATGGAGGTTTTATACGGCAAATCATTTTGACACAACCTAGCTGCATGATACCGACAACAAAATGTGCTGAAAGTTTGGCTTCCTAACCCTCCAGTATCTCAAGACTACTTCTTTGCGTGACAAGAGGCAGCTACTACTTTGCTTAGAGCCAGCTGATAGCATGTGTTAATTTTCTGTAATTGTAGGCTTGATAGAACATCCAGTTATCCTGCATTCTTGTCACCAGTGTTTGCAACACTAATTAAACAGACAGAGGATCTAGATAGTGAGCATGAGGAGGTAACCCAGGGTGGGTCACAGTGCTCAGGTCAAGAGGGGCAAGTTTTTTTTAGGTAAAAAGAGATGAAAGTGATGGTAATGTTCACCAATGCATTAGCCACCTATTTGGTGGGGGCCTGGAACTCACTGCCTGTTAGGGTAGTAAAGGCAGAGACCCTCAACTTCATTTAAAAGATATCTGGATATGTACCTCAAGTGCCATAACCTGCAGGGCTACGGCCCAAATACTAGAAGGTGCAATTCAGGGTGGCTCATTTTTCAGCTGACACAATGGGCCAAGTGGCCTCTTCCTGAGCCGTAAACCTTCTATGATTAAAGGGCAGCTGATATTGCAGGCAATCCCTATGCTACATTCTGAAAAATAGTGACCTTGACTGCCACTGGCTTGCAAGCCTGCTTGGAACCGATGGTATGGCTCTAAATATGACTTCGTGCTGACACAGACCATATGCAGTTTCCCTCAGTCATTGCCAGGGAGAAGAGCCAGGGCCTGCGGACATAGTTGGTGACATAATAGCAGGTGTTTACAGTCCAGCTCTAATGCGAGCTGATCTACTTGGCATCCCTTCTTTCATCATGTACCACTTCAATCATTAAATACCGTGTGATTGGGGTACTTTATGAACAACTCCATCATTAATTTTAAAGTGACTTGTCAAACAAGACTCACTCCAGGTCAAAGAGTGACAGGGCATCTAATGACGAACTGCAGAAAGTTAGTATTCTTGGAGCCATTTTTCAGATCCTCTCTTAAAGATTCTTTCCAATGGAATTCTTCTAAATGTGTTCCTTCTAGTCACTTTCACTTTATCGTGATTGGAATATTTGGCTGCTTTTTTTTATTAACATTAACATTTCTTTAATGTTCTGATTCAAAATAAAAACCGTGCTGAATAAGAGTGCAAATAAAGCAGGGAGAAACTGCTACCTCATGCCTTTGGCCCTTTAAGAGCTGCTTTGAACATGGAGATTCCCTTTATGCTTATTCCATGTGGCTTGGCTCAGTGCATTGCACAATACCACCATAAAAAATGGGAAATTGCGCAAAGGATACTTGAATTGTAAGTCATTCTGTGGAAGAGCAATTTACACTGACCTAAAAGGCTGGCCAAAAAAAATGTAATGCAGTGTGCACATCCAGAAGTATCCAGTAAAAATTAATCAGTGTTCAATTTTCTGGTCTTTGCACACTCCTTTGTCAGCAGGAATGTCTCTACTCCACCAACCCGAATATCTGCTCCAAGTTTGCTTTCCAAGTTGTAAAATTGACTATGATTGGAAGCTGCATTCTAAAATGGCCTGACTAAGCCATTACAATTTCTGTGAGCCTACATCAAAGACTGGCGGATAGAGGTTTACTTAAAGCGATATATCATATTATGACTTGCTTATTCTGTCATTTTCCTTTTCTTCATCTTGTAGTCAAACATAAAGACTGTCTTTTAAAGTGTAGCTCCCAGTTTAATGTGAGCTCATGTTGCATGGCTTTTCATCTCAACTATCTTAACTATTTTCTCTTCGTACAGCACTTGCTAGTTAATCCTCAGCACACTATGAGCAAGTTGGGATTGTTGGGCACATTTCTATGTCTTGACTCATTTCTGGATAAAACTGACTGCTGGCACAGTTTTTTTAGCCAATGGTAGCTGATTTTTGGATGTTGTTTCCATCTGTAAATAAATGGTGGCAGATCGGAAGACACAGGATCTGTAAAGTGATTTAAGACCAGTTGCTTTCAAAGAGAAAATAGAACAAAATAGATTATACAAAAAAAAAGCCAAGTTTGAAAGAAGGATAGAGTGAGATTGCTGAAGACATGAAGTGATTTTCTCTATGTGGATGTGAAAAATAATTGTCTAGAATAGGTTTATGATTGCTTTACATATAGTACACTGAGGAAATCTTTGCCATTAAACAGAATTAAAGTTTTGTGCATAAGTGTTAATTTTAGTTTTGCAGGGTTAATATTACAGAATAAAGTTGCTCCTGTCTTCAAGATACCTATTCTAATATTTTTAATAGTTTGAGTGTGTGAGTTGAAACTGTATAAAACCAGCTGGCACAGTGATTTTCCTGGGCAGAGCGGCAAAATAAAGATTTATTACAAAAAAAGTTTTGTGCACCCACTGGAGGAGAGACCACATATTAAGTCTGTTGAAACTGATACAAAAATGTTTTGTGTCCACACAAAAGGCTCAGTCCTTCTGCCAGAGAAGGTTTCGGTGGTGATTTTCATGGGAGCATGAGCAGTGGGGAGCTAGCACTGAGGTGCCATTGTGTGGTTCAGAATTCAAGTGATCAGCACAAATAGAGGTCCATGCTGCTATTTTGAGAAATAACATCTGATCGGAAGGAAAAGATTTGACAATCACAAATCAAACTATGTTCAACATCAATTAGTTTTTCTGATGATAAATAAAGGTTTGTATCACTGTGCAGACTGAAATCCAGCAGGAACACAAAAGCAAAATACTGTGGATGATGGAAATCTGAAATAAAAACAGAAAATGCTGGAAATACTCAATAGGTCTGTGTTGCCTGTTACAGGTCAATAAATTTTCTTCAGAATCTTTCATCCAGCAGTTTCTGTTTACTTTTAAAAGTAGTCATTTTTTAAAAAAGAAAAGTAATGGCCAAACTTTCATTTAGGACGGTCCTTGGTGTCAGTCACTCCTAACTTGCCGCAAATACATGCGCTAAATTGACATTTGATTCACAAATAGCCTCTGTGCCATTCAACTTTGCTGAGTGAAGATTAAAATAGTTTGTTTCCACCCAGGCTCAAGTTGACCACATTTTTAGATGACTTTGAGCTTGAAATAGTAACATCACATCGTGCCTAAAAGTTGTGCTGTATTTTGGTTTAAGTCTCAATATATTTTAAATCAAACGTTGCAGTCCAACAGTATTATTACTTTCAGTCTGTATAATTATTTTGAATATTTTAGTCCTAGAAAAACAAAACTTTAAATGTTAATTACTAGCTGCCCCAGACATCCCAAATTAAAAGGATATGACTATCTAGTTTCCTTAAATGTCATGAAAGAAAATGATTATATTTAGAGAAGATAGGAAAAGCTTGAGGTTTGATGATGTATGTGTGAGTTCATGTGACAATATGCACCTGACTGAAACACAGAAATCCCATGTTTTGTTCAGTGTATCACCATTATATTAAAGATTTAATTTGGGTTGCCAGTGCGAAATCAAGGGGAAAAGGGGCGCACCACATTTATATATTTTCTATTCCTCGCATTAATTTTTTTTTGCCTGAAGTCTTACCTCACAGCTAGACATAAGGTTTGGTGTAGTACATTATTATTGAGGGCCCAAATTTTGCATTCATTGTAACAGTGAGGCTAACAGCGATCACTATTATTATGGAGTGAATTAGACAGCGACTTCTGGCATCTGCATGTGTTCATTTAAACGCAGAGATCCAGAAGTTGCTGTCAAAGATACCTCGCTCCTCCTCAGGCTGTGCTGCAACGGTCCTTGAATATGGACTCAGCATTGAAAGACATGCAGTGGTGTGAAATTAGGGTATGTGCCCCACTAGTTCCACACTAAAGAGGTCAAAAAGTTAGGGAGGGTGCATTCAGGGGTAAATGCATTTTTAACAGTGCAATAATTGATAATTACTGCCAAACAACCTCTCTGACCTGGCTGCTTTCTCTACTTTTTATTTAAAATTTTAATAAAGTGACTGAGGGGACACCTTGCTACTCATTGCTGTGGGTGGTCCTCTGGAGCTGGAAGGCTTCTGATTGTCCCTCCAGCTTCAAGAGCCTGCCCGCCATCCTTAATTGGACAGGAAATCTGTTTCCATGCTAATTGAGGGAACACCCAGTCAAAATCCCAATGAATGACCATTTCCCCCCACCCCCCCTGCCCCCCGAGGGCGAATTCATAACCTGGAAACAGACATTTGGGAGACCATACTTCTGGGTTTCCCATTCATAACTCCTTTCCCCACACTGACTGCAAAATCCTGGCCATTATTTAACAAATATATTACTTAGTGAAAACTTACTGTAAAGGCCTTTGTGATTAAATTTTTAACCTCATACTTGACTATTTCATTTTCTGCAGAAAGTATAAATTGGATTTCAATCGTGTACAGAAAGTGAAAAAAAGATTTGGAGAGACATGGGATTGAGACAGACAGAAAAAGTAAAACTTTTTTCAACATCTCCAATACTAATTAACTTCTGAAGGATTAAGACTAAACACTTGTAAAATTAAATTTTCAGTTCAGAGAGGTTGTTTGGCAGTAATTATCAATTATCACACTGTTCAAAAATTCAATTACCCCTGAATGCACAATCCCTAACTTTTTATGGCCTCTTTAGTGGCGAAGCAGCAGTCAAGAACCTCAATTTCATGCCTTTGCATGGGATGTGATGGTGGGAATCCCTCTACAGGGCAGCCTTTGCCTGCACCCCTACCCAGGCAGGTAGGCAAGGCCTGGAGGCCTAACTGGAGTGCTGGCACCCCAGTCTGCCGCTGGGTGCCTCCCTCCAGACAGTTGATCTGCTCCCCGTCACATCGGGAAACTGGAGGCCGACTGGGATTCTCCAGTCGGCCTCCTTAACTTACCTTTAACAAGGTACTTAATGTGCCTAATTTGCTGCCCACCTCTTGGGGCAGACAGTCTTGTCAGCCCCAAACCCTCAGGGGTGGAGTAATAGATGATAGTTGGACAGGGGTGGAGCATATGATGGTGGGGGGGGGGATGGTGAAGCAGAGGATAGTGGGGTGAGCAATCATGTTGGGGGACAGAGGTGGGGTGCTTACAGGGTTAACTTGTGGGCTAAGAAGAAGCATTCCTGATCCTCCTGACTCACAAGGTTTCTGCTTTGGATTTTTAACCTCCCATTCAAACCAAATCCACCCGTTTTTGGATTTTAAAATTACCCTCTGCATGTCTCGGTCATCTGGTTGGTTAAAGAATTTTGTGGTTTCTTGCTCACAAATGCCACATTTCCCCTGTAGAGGGCACCACACTGGATCAGATGCTGAATTGGAGCAAGTCCCCACTTCAAAGCTCACAGAAACTTTGTGGGTAGCTGTCAGTGAGGTGAACAGTGAGGGTTATTCCTTTGCCACTCACCACAAAATCCAGGCCATTATTTATCTAATATATTAGTTAATATGAACTTACTGTAAGGCCTTTGTGATCTAATGTTTAATCTCATACATGAATATTACATTTATATTGAAATTGAGATTTGTGAAAAATCTTTATAAACATTTATTATAAGCATTTTGAGAATATTCCTATGAGATGACATTTGTAGTGAAGGAATTGCATAGTGAACCTTACTTCACAAACTAGATGTATTGGGCTGATCTTTCTGAGGCACTGTGCTACTGGCAAGTTCGTGCATGCAGTGGGAGACCTACTGGATGCATTGCCACTGATTTTTTATCCATTAGCATCAATGGATTAAACATCATGGGTAATCTGTGATTTTCTATCAAGCCAGCCACTGCTGTGTGGCTTCACCAGTGATACGGGGGCCTCCAAAATGTCCAGCCTATATGTTTTCTACCAGCTACACATTAGAAGCGGATTCAGAAGCTTATCACAGATAGCATAGCAGTGTGGAGAATATGTTCACATAAAGAAAAGCTAATGCTTGGATAGTTGGAAGTGCCCTGTGGGATTCTGAAGCGTGTGTGTCCTCTTTCCAACACAGCATTCTTCCTCATGCTGCACATGCCAGTCCGCTGGTTTAGAAAATAAATATGCTACAAAGCATGAGAAATACACATCGAAATATAATATAACTGTGTGGACTACTGAAGTTTAACTAATTTTTTCCCTACTTTTATGACTTTTATGATCATCAAGGTAAAAAAATGTTCCAGCTGAGGAGTGGAGCACTGAGTTGAGACTTGAGGTATCGGGTCAATATCTAGAAGATTTTTAATAAAGGTTTGAACATTTTGACAGGTTTTGATTGGAGTAATGAGAAAGATAACTTTCTTTGGTCTGACAGTCAGTGACCATGTCATTAATTTGTCACTGAGCGAGTGAGGAGAGAGGATAGGAGAAATGTATTTCTGCAGAGTTGTTAGAGAATGAATGATTTGCCACAGGGAATAGTTGAGCCAGACACTACTGCATCTTTTAAGAGAAGAGTGGATAAGGCATTTGAAGCATGGCTACGAGGAGAAAGCAGGGCAGTAGGGTTAGTTTTAGATTTTTCCAGCAAAAAGCCAGCACTGACATGAGGGACCAGATGAACTCCTGCTGTACTGTAAACATCTGAGAATCTAAGGATTTATGAAAACAACTGATTCTGTCTGATTAGTAAGGAGACCCAACCAATAAAATAAAGGTGAAATAAGTCTCAAAACAGTTCTTTGTATTGATGAATAGTAAGGAAGTAGACTAATGAACATATCACATTATCCATTTGTAATATGGACAATGGGATGAAGAAATCATGTGAAGTGTATTGAGCTAATTGCTCCCAGTTTCCTGTGGGTGATTGAGATATCTGGAGAGGAAGTGCAGGAGCTCTGGCTGAAGAGTGAAGGAGAAGATCAAAGGAAAAAAAGGCATGCACCACAGAAAATGATCAAGACAAAAAGCCGATGACTCCATGGAGAACATGACCGACAGGATAACATGTGAGATGGGCTTGTTCCAGGATACTATACTACATACATGCCAAATGTATGCCTTTTACACAGTGTTTTGGGCCCAGTTTGGATCACGTTTCTGATGAAAATCAACAGTGATTCAATGTTCCCAAACTGTATAGAGGTCACACGCATTCTGTCTCAGTTTTAATATTGTGATCCAACAAATTGCGGCAGATGGGCGGCGGCGCAGTGGTTAGCACCGCAGCCTCACAGCTCCATGGACCCGGGTTCGATTCTGGGTACTGCCTGTGTGGAGTTTGCAAGTTCTCCCTGTGTCTGCGTGGGTTTTCGCCTGGTGCTCCGGTTTCCTCCCACATCCAAAGACTTGCAGGTGATCGGTAAATTGGCTGTTGTAAATTGCCCCTAGTGTAGGGAGGTGATGGGGAATATGGGATTACTGTAGGGTTAGTATAAATGGGTGGTTGTTGGTTGGCACAGACTCGGTGGGCCGAAGGGCCTGTTTCAGTGCTGTATCTCTAAATAAAAAAAAAAGGTGCACCTGAATGAAGCTGCATTTACTTTCAAATCTCACGCTGTTTACAGGGGAGATGAGAGTTAAGAAGGGTTCAGGATTGAGCCTGACTGTCAGAAACATAACAATTAGGTGGATTTCTGATAAGTTAAAAGAAACAAGTTTTCCATGTTTATAGTATAAATCTGCCACCAGGTTAACAGTTGAGTCAGCAGCACAATAGTTATAAATGTGGGGTAAAATAACCTCATGGTTATGTTACTGAACTAGTAATCCAGAGGCATGAACTAATTATCTGGTGACATGAGTTCAAATCCGACCATGGCAGCCGGGGAATTTAATTTCAGTTCATTAATAAAATAATAATAATCACTAATAAAATAAAAAGCTAGTGTCAGTAATGCTGACCATGAACCTGCCAACTTGTTCCCAAGAATTTCAAGGCCTTCGTCTTTATCTTGATGTTTATAAGATAGGCTTCATAGTCTTTAAAATTCCACACTGTGCTTTACAAACAGCTGGGTATTTTTATAATGTTTCACTGCTCTCTATTTGGGCTACTAGGTTGCAAGTGGATTATTTTGAAAGTGCAGAAGACACAGCTTTTTATAGAAATGTATTTGACAACCTGACATTCTAAAGAACCTGCCCTTTAAATATTTGAGTTTTTTGCCCTACATTGCTGAGACGCTTAATGGTTAAAAATGAACTCCAGACTAGTTCTGTATATTATTGTTTTGCATATGTAATTTTGCCATACAGCAATCTAAATGCAACTGATTCATTGGTGGTTTGACGGAGAACATGAGTGAATGGATGCAAATGAAAGTTGAGAGCTGGAAAATTGATTTAAATGTGTTCTGAGAGGGACAGTGCCATTTCCTGTTGGAAGACAGGAATTATAATGCTTACTGTCGTATTCCACATATTGTTTTCTCCACTTTCTCCCTAATTACTTTACTGAGCATCAGTGCTCTGTTATGCTTTATATGTGTTACCCTCTGTGACAATAAAATGGATACACCTGTGTGTGATGGGGCAAGGCATTTATTAGATCAAACTTATTTTTCTTAAATAACATGCCTGCAAGATTTTCTGCATCTGTAAGCAAAGATTTTTGATGTATAAATTTCAGAAAATATGCTGCTAACCTTTCTAATAATTTTAAGAATATATTTTAGGAATTATGTAACGGTATCTATTTACCCGTTCACAGTTACAGTATGGTATCTTCCATCCTTATAAGCACTTTCTGAAATTATAATGGTAATATCAATGCATGTCTACTATAGTAGCAGAGTGCATTGAGATCAGCTAAAATTAAAAAATGATGGAACTTGTTTCTTGTGTATTCTGCCTTTGTATTGGTGTTTTTTTAAATGTTTTATGCTCTTGTTCTAATTTTTACTGAGATGTCTGCTGCCATGGCAGCAAGGAGCAGCCACTGCAGTGGAGGAAGCTGGGATACACTAGGGATGTGGGCTGAATACTGAGAGGGCTGAGTCCAGCCCATACTGAAGCTCTCACGCTCCCAGTATTTCCTGTCTTGCTAATTGAGCTGAGTTAATGCCGGACTAGAAGCTGTTGCCACAGCAGCTATTTAAATTGATGACTGTTCTAAGCTGTGAGAAATATTCTGGAGAGAGAAATTGAACAAGCAAGAAGCTGCTCCCTGATTTCCCCCTTTTGCTGGTAATGATGGAATAGCCTTTTCTTTCCTAGCACAGAGCATCTTGGAAGCAGGGGAGGGCGTTTGGTGATGACATTCTTGTAGTGATCAATCTGCCAGCAGGAGCTGATCATCTGATGCTGCAACAAGCAGGCTGTGTGGAGAGAGCTTTACAACACAGGAACTGCTGTTTCAGAGAGGGTTTTCTGGATTGAATACTGGTGGTGGAAGGCAAAAAACCTCCCTCTTATCCTACTGTTTCGATACAGGCGAATGATTACATGCAAGCAAGATGCTTGGTGCAAATGTCAAATGTTGTGAAACTGATATTTGCGATGAGACCCAGGAAGATGTGAAGGTTTATAAGCGACAGCCAGATGGAAAGGGAGTGCAACATGGAAAGAAGGGTAAACCTCCAACAATGCATAGAGCCACAGAGCTGAAGGTGTTTAAAGGTGGAACTAATCTGAGGAAGCAAAAATCGCTCACTAATCTTTCCTTCCTGACTGATGCAGAAAAAAAGATGCAGCTGTATGAGCCCAAATGGTGCGACGACATGTCAAAGCCAGCTCAAACGCTTGGCAAGGGAGGGTTGAAATCTAAAGATGCACCAATGTCGAAATCTCTGTCAAAATCTGAGCACTCACTGTTTCAGTGCAAATTAGCACCGAGTGTGAACAAACCTCTTGCAGCAACCTCTACAACCCGTGGGATACCAAGCAGGATCCCAAGAGGACCCTGGGCTGAAGTCAAACCACTTAATAAACCGACTGAAGCCAGTACAGGAGATGGGAGCAAGTCGGACGATGAAATTTTGTCCAGCAAAGCAAAGAATACTAAAAAGCAAACTCCGGCAACGAGCAAGAGCCAGCAACCAGAGGAAAAAGCTTATTTAAAGGTGGATCCTGAGCTTGTTGTCACAGTGCTGGGTGACCTAGAACAGCTTCTGTTCAGTCAAATGCTTGGTGAGTTTTAACAATTGCTATACTAAATACATGGCCATTAAATAGCAACTCATTTGGTTCCTACACATTTTATTCGTTTCACATTTTATACCACAGTTGTTATTTTTTGCTGCATAAACATTTAAAAATGCTCTCTCTTGTGATCTATTATAATTAATGTAGAGAAGGGTGTCTATAATTAGACCATTGTTGTATTAATAGCATTCCTTGACTCAGTTAAAATTGTCATCTTAAATTACTGATGCAGTGCAGTGATGCTATGGTGGGCAGGTTGCTGCATTTGCAGCCTCATAATGCATTTTAATTGTGCCTTAGTTATGTGCCATCTGATTATTATAAAGGATCGATGGTTGAAAATTGTTTCGTCCAACGAGAGGATTTCATAATTTTCTTTTACCACGTACTCGGTATAAATTGATTAATTTCGAACAGATTCTATCTTAAAAATCAGAATAAAATCTGCTTTTAGCTACAAATAGGGTTTTACCAAATATGTTACATTAGCAGTTTAAAATAATTGACTGATATATTCTCTGATAAAATCGTCATTTAAATAGTTGTTATTTCTAAAGCAATTTTTGACTTGGTTACACACTTGGTAGGAGCTGATCTAATAGGTTTCTCTTTAACAATGAACTATTTCTCTTTAAGTTTAATTCACTCATGCAAATTTTTGCCTGGTTTGCACCTTCCCAATTGCACTTGAATAGGGAATTTTCTTAGGTCCTTTGTATGATATGCTTCTGTATTACTTTACATAGACCGTATTACACACACACTGTTAAAAAGAACAATCTGTATTACATGCTTCAACATTCCCATTCACTTAAAAGTAAAATTGTCAATAAACAAAAAGAACTTCTTTTTAGCCCGTTTCATCATTTTTATCACGTGTAGCAACCAGAAACATGTGTGTAAAACTGAATTAGATAAATGCGTAAAACCATTAAACACTTTTCTTTATAAATTTTTAATATCCTTGGGATAAACTCAGCATTACTTATATTGTTTTAGTGCCGAAATAGTTCGGCCGTCCTTAAAAATCAGCAACACAGCACCATTGTTTTGATTCTTTATTTCCTAACATTGAATAAATTTTACATTACAATAGTTATTGTAGTCTATAAATATACTTTTATTTCTCCATTCAAAATCCAAATATTAGTAGACTCTTATAAGGTAGTATTTTGATAAATATGTACATAGAGTTAAAATAGTTTCTATTTAAGAAGGAAAATATCTTATTTTTTTATATAATTTCATAATATTTTATTGCTACCTTTTACAAATTATAAGGTCTCGGGAGTGATAGCCATATCCTGGTTAACTAGATATATTTACACGCATTAACAGATTGAGGCCCAAATCAGACTCATTTACGAAAGTCTTTAAAGTTATTTGTAGTTCTTATTCTGTACATTGCTTATAAGAAGCTATGTATGAAATAGATAAATCTCATTTCAAGCCTTTAGTGAATATGGGGGGCAAAATAGTTAGAGACATATTTATATGGCAGCTAAGATTGACTGGTTAGTGCTGATTTATTATTTCAGCAAGGGATTTCAAAATTTTGATGTTTAATTTAATGCATGACACTGTAATTTCCATTCTGCTGTATTATCTTAATTGTCATTCACATGGCTGAAATATGCACCTCCCATTAAAAGGTTCATAACCCTTTGAGGATTGACTGTGTGCTATTGCAGCATGATTGTGTTTAAATGACTGCAGTGTTTTGTGTCTGTCCTAAACTGTGGGCATTATTATATTATATTGTATTCAGTTTTCACATTGAATAAACCAGACTGTTTCAGGTACTGAATTAGTAATGTTTGTTCAAACTTCAAGCCAGTAACTAGTAAATGGCTTGATATGCTTAACACAATTCAAATAAAAATGATCGTATTAATAAGAGAGTTCAAAGTGGATTATGAAGAAAAGGTAAGATTTTGAATACTTGAGAAGGAAACAAAGGTGCTGATTGATGAATATTTACACAGCCCTATAATTGTGAAGTTCCTGAGTGATAAAATATTTGACCTGTCTTTCTGTTTATGGCAATTGGCTATCAGTCCATAAAAGCAGTTTAATATTTTGTATGTAAAACCTTACAAGAACCAGTTCTGCTTATAATATTGTGTGCAGTGCTTATTGCCTAAACACCAATTATAAAAATGCAATGTATACATCTAATTTCACACTTTTACAGCAATGCACATTAGGAAAGCTGCAGGTTCAGCTAGATTTGTTGGATCTCAGTTGAGCAGTACCATTGGCTTTGGTGTCCCAGGACTAGGAAGGAAAAAAAAACAATGTCAACTTAGAGTGGTGAGAAGGGTTTGATCGCAAAGTCGAGTGAGTTCTTGTTTTCATCGGTGCTATTGTGGGCAACCGCTGATCAAAGGCCAGGTATTCCTGTACAAAATGGACAAGATGATCAAATGATGAGTTTCCACTGAACTGCTGCATTATTCCTCTGGCCAAAAGCAACATATGTTGAGAGTGGCCTGGTAGCAAACTGTTTATCTCAGTCAAGGTGTTTGAGTCGAGGAGGGGCCATTGACAGGAGAAAATGTGGAAAATTCTCTTTTTGGATAAAAGGTAGATGAAGAGCCTTCTCTTGTATGTTGCAGTTATACTGGAGTAAATGACTCTTTAAAAACTGCTAATGCAATGCATGTATATTTTTGGTTACAGCATAGCCCAAGTATGTAAATTGCTTAATAATACGGCTTTATAGAGAGGAAAAGCTAATTACGGTGAAAACATGTTACTGGGCCATTTCATACTGCCTTTCCCTTCCCCCTTACAAGCTTTTTTAATGTATAAAGTTCTCTTTGTATCTTCATTTTCTTCCCTTTGTATTCTCTGGATCATCCACCCTGGATTCCAGCAGAGTGAATGAATGGATAATCCCAGGCTTCTTCAAGGCTTTTACCAGTCTAATTCTGTTACAGAGTGGTTGTGAAAAGTGGCTTGACATGTTACGTTGACAAATTTTCCCCACCTCCTCTAATCTTGGTATCTCACGCATGCAATGCACTGTGTATGATGACCTCCTGTACATTTCGAGCCTGCAACAAAAGTGATTGACTGTGTCCTAGTATGCTGAGCAATGGTCATTTTTAAGCAAACTTGTTCTCATGATTCTGCATGCAGTTAGTTCTTCTCAGCTGAGGAAAGCAGCAAGTGTACATGAAACACTTCCCTAGAGGAAAGAAGGGAAGTAGGAAGACACAAGATTCTGATTGCAGTTGCCTTTGAGTCAAAAGGTTGTGGGTTCAAGTCCTACGTTAGAGACTTGAGAATAAAATCTATGTTAACACTCCAGTGCAGTACTGAGGGAGTGCTCCACTGTTAGAGATGCCATCTTTTGGATGGGACATTAAACCGAGGCACTGTCTGTCCTCTGAGATGGACATAAAAGTTTCCACAACATTATTTTGAATAAGAGCAGGGGAGTTCTGCCAATATTTACTCCTCAACCAACATCACAAAAGCAAATGGCCTGGTCATTATCACATTGCTGTTTCTGGAAGCTTGATGTGTGTAAGTTGGTTGCCGAGTTTCCTACGTTACAACAGTGACTACACTTCAAAAGTACTTCATTGGCTTTGGGACATCTAGAGGTTGTGAAAGGCTTTATAGGAATCAGGTTCTTTCTTTAGAACGAACAGACCTCTTGGATCAGGTTCCGGCAATCAACCCATGCTCTATGTCAGATAATGGGGAAGGAGGCATATTATTTACCTAACTTGAGGTAGGTAAATAAAACAGCCGTCAAAAATACTGAGAGTTGAATGCTGATTATTGTCCTTTAGGGATGAGGAGAGTACTTTTTATTTTGTTAAAGACGTTGATTTGGTTTTCAAACTTAGAGTTTTAGGTACTTAAATTAAAATGATAAATTTCCAGTGGTGCTTCAAGCAAATCACCCCATTCTAATGGAAGTCATTGCGATAAAAGGCTCTTAAAAAGAAAAGGATTTGAGAATGAAACGCTAATTTCCCACATTGCAACAGTGACTACCCTTCAAAAGTACTTCATTGGCTGTAAAGAGCTTTGCGACATTGTGAGAGGCACTATATATAAAGGCATGTCTTTCTTTGTCAGTTTTTCCATGCAAAGCATTTTTCAGACATTCTTATTTTAATGAAATGGTCTGATGTGGAAGAATAATTAGTCATCTTCGCTTTAGGCATATTGGTTATCTAGAAGTTCTTTGAGTAAAATAAAAAACATGCCAACAAATTAGGGAACATTCCTCCTAGGCATTGTCTAACAACCCATGAATAAAGAATGTGATGATAATTTCCATTTCACTTATTGGGCTGAATTTTATTCGGGCGACATGCTGCGCGGCGGCGCCCTTTAAATTCAATGGGGTGCTCGCATTCAGCGCCCGCTGAGGAGCCCCACGATATTTTGCGCGGAGGCTCATTTAAATAGTGGGGGCGGGGACTCGCCCTTGATGATGTGGGGGCGGCCGCCACGTCCCCGGCAATGGCGACCGGCACCACTGTGCAGGCGCCATTTTTAAAGGGCTTTAACCCTTACAAATAATTCTCATTTTTAAAGGGATAATATAATTTATATTTATTAAATATAACAATAAGTGATAGAGGCCCTTCCCCAACCCCCCCCCCCCCAATGTTCATTGCATGTAATGACCAGAAATTGCTTTTTTCAAATACCCGAACTCCGAGCGGAGTTCCGAAGGTGCTCGAAGGCTGAATGGAGGCCGTAAAATCGGCATGGGATGGCAGATAGGTTAATTTGAATATAATTACTGTCGATTTAAATATGCAGATGAAGGGCCCGCCGCCAGGTGGCGGGGGGGCCGGACTGAGGTCTCTCCGCCACCGGTAATATGTGGCGGGCCCTTCTCGACATTGCGGGTCAAGGCGGGCCTCTCCCCGCAACATTTTACCAGCCCCCACGCCGCAACCCACGGCGTTGAGGGGCTGGTAAAATTCAGCCCACTATATGGAGAAAATCTTCCCCCATTATTAGAAAGTTCTTAGTTTACAACTGCTGTTAGCTGTGAATGTGCAGTCTTTATTCTCACAGTTCTAGAATGTCATTACACCAGATGGTGGTTATTGAAATGTAAAAGATAGCAAATGTTTGAATGCATGTTTTCACATAATCATCTCTATTGAGAAAAAGGTTGATTTGTAGCTTTTTGTTTCTGACTGACATGTCCTATGGATTTCTATAAGTAAAAGTGAATGTACATTTGGCCTTGGAGACTGCATGCTCATTATCCATTCTATACTTAATGGCCGTGGTAATGTTACTTACTTAAATAAATCGTAGTGTTGACCGGGAACAACTATAATGCAACAACATCAACTGATCCATTACAACATTTTATAATCGATTGAGGCAAAAATCCAGAAATGATCTCGCGTGTAAAATTGAATAGTTTTGTTGGCTTTACTGTGCTTGCAGCTGGAAAACTGCATGCAGCTGACAAAGCAGGGAACATGTTTCTGAATCACTTTAAGCTTAATGGATAATTCTAACATTAGGCAACTAGAAAATTGAGTTCACATTAGCCTGTACATGAGATTCAGTTCAGATGTAGGAATACAATGTATTCTGAGAACAAAATGATTTTGACTTTCACTTAAATATGCCATTTCTACAATTCTAGTGTAAATACTTGTGAATAATAACTTACTTATCGACAGAGATTGCTGTTGTTATTAAGTGATTATTGCTGAATACAAGTAATATTCACAACAAAATTGTAAGAGTGAAAATGAAAGGGATGAAATTGTTTTCACAATGTCAGAATAACAGGCTTATTTTCAACTCCTGATGAGCATATACAATTGAAGTACTGTGCAAAAACCCCTCAGATAACCTATATCATGCACTCATGCGGTTTATATGACCTCATTCTGCATCAAGGTTTCCTCTTGAGAAAGTAAATGATTCACAAAGCTTATTGAGAATAAAACATGATGGCTGGAATTTTACGACACCCCAGCGAGTTGGATGGTGGCGTGGGACTGGTGTAAAATTGAGCAGGAGGCTCCAGGAGGCCTGTCCGACACTCTCCCGCCTCTGCCCCACTTTATGTGGGCCGGGCTGGGGGGGTGGTGGTGGCGAGTAACAGGCTGCCTGCCCCAGGCCGATCTAGGCCCTTGTGGCCACTTAACGGCCACTTAAGGGCCTTCACCCGCCTCCATGGGGATTTTACCTGTGGCAAGCGGGCGTCCGGGAGACGTGAGAGGCCGCAGGCTGGGCGGAAACGGGTTCGCCACCGACTTTTAAATCGGTGGCCAGCTCCCGTCCGCCCGGCGTAAAATCCAGCCCGATGTATAATATTTCTGGACCACTAGGTGAACAATTTTCTCATACATTAGCACATTCCAATACTTCGTCACATGTTAGCAGAAGGAAAATATTGCTTTGAATTTACATGACCCTGATTGTTAAAATGTCCTAGTGCAGCAGTGTTCTTCAGTAATATTTTCCACATGTTTTGTCTGATTTCAAATTACCGTCTCAGAAATTTTAATATGAATATTTATACACTATTCTTTGTTAAAAGAACTTATAGGGAATCCCAAAGTTGTAATTTCTTTCACTAAAAAGGATTGACCTGTATATAACTGGGGAAAGGGTTGGATGATCCTGAATTAAGAATTTTCAAATACACATGCTTATATGCTGACACAATTATGTAGACATTGATTGAATCCAAGGCTATAATTCCTACGTATAACATAATACTTTTTCAGCATTGTGGACCAGAAATTGAACATGTCAAGCAATTAGAAGAAAAAGTGCAAGATTTGATGGAGCATTGCAAATATATAATTGATAGTCCAAATATATTTTACTCTGATATTATCAGCAGTCATGTTCTTGAGCTCGGGTGGTATGATAGCTTAAGGCTATGACCTCTTGATCTATGACCTAATTCAAATCCTAGCTCAACCCAGATGGCAAGACCAAGCTGGACTCTGGCTGCCTGGTTTTGCTTGTTGGGGTAACATTTTTTAGCTATTTTATCAGAAAACATAGAGCTGTTACTTAAAATTCACAATGAGCATGGTGATCTGCCAGCAGTAAAAAAAATATATAAATGACAATCACTTGTGTCATGCTAGGCCCCCACCTGCCAAGAATAAGGCACATTAATTTTGTTATGAACATTGATTTTAAATTGGTACTGGAGTGAAGAAAGGACTTGTCAAACAAATCAGCCGTGGCTGGAAAATACATTTGCATATTAACAGACGGTGCTTGGAAGGACAAAGGACCATTCCCTGATACATTCAACCCACAATGGACCTTGATCACCAGGGATTGTGTGTAAAAGGAGCATTCCAGAGACTGCTAAGGTGATACAATCCAAGACGTGGTCAGACCAGTTAGTCACATGACTAACCTGCTTGGCAACCTAGGTGTTTTCTGAATTGTACAAACAGTTTGAACTCAGAAACTGTTTGCTTCCGGACTGAAAGATGTCTCCTGTCTTCTCCCATCGCTTTCTCACAAGCCTTTGAATCCACTGAAGAGACACGAACCCCAAGAGAGAAAAGTCCTTTACAGCGAACAAGGTCTATGAAAAGCAAGAACTACCTACAATCAAGGGCTCTAAAGTGAGCTCGAAGAACCGTAACAAAATCTCTTCAGATATTGCCTCAAGTTTTCCCACTTAATTTTTTTCTGCTCTTTTCTGTTTCTATTTGCATGTGTGTATCGCATATGCATGCTAGCATGAGTGCATCCGTAGGCGTTAACCGAATTAGAGTTTAAGTTTAATAAATTTCAACTTTTCTTCTTTAAACCTAAGAAAACCTGTTTGTGCTGGTTTCTTTGCCTTATAATTGGAAAGTGGTGAACAAGGATTCACCAAGGGGGAGCTAAAAACACCATGTGTTTAAAATTAAAACCTGTTACGGTAAGACCAGGTGAAGGCTGAGAGGGACCCCTAGACACCTTTCTCACCTGGTTGTAACACTTGGAACACCCTCATCCCCATCCCTTGTGAACTCCAAACTGGTGGAATATGTTCTTGGACTTGAGGCAATTTTGCTCATGTTTGCATTCTATTTGCTAGTTGTTGACTACAAGTATAATGTGCTGCATCAATAATGAAAGAACCATTTAGAGTAATGGCAATGACATTAAAAAAAAACAGCATCTCCCTATCATCAGCATCAGCTTGTGACAAGTGTTTTAATAGTTCATAGAAGGCTTTCTAATCCAATTATGTTGAAATTCATGAAGTACTGTTGAAGGCAGATCTTTACAGTGAGATTTTAAAATTGATAAACGAATAACCTTGAAATTCAAATTTTGATGTCTGCCATATAGTGACAAACATCCTGATTCTTATGTCGAATCTAGCGTAGCCAGCTTTCTGCTCACTGGAATAAGGAGACAGAGGAAATAATCACTCAATAGAAATCTGCATCTTAAACAATGTTACTTATATTTATAAAGACTAGACTTTTAGCAGTTTGCCAAGTCCAGTCATAAAGATCTCTGTCTTTCTACATTTTAGTCAGAATTATGGAATAATAGTAAACTGTAAGTTCATAACCGAGCAACAAAATATATCTATTGACAAATTCAGACGATAGATTACAGCCAAACTTGTGCATTACCTTTTAGTCTGCTGTCAAAGTGAAAGGAGATTTGAGTTACATGGTAAGTAACTGCAGTTTGTTAGCTAATAAATGTAGCAGTCTTGGCTTTGCTGTGTACTTGTTGCTTGAATTGGAGACTGCCCGAAAAAGTTGGCGTGCTTTTCCCTTGGTGAACAAGTGATCTCGATGTTTGCCTAACAGAGTAAGTACTATATATAATTCTGGAAAACAAGATTTCTTACATTTTGCTACGATTGCCAAACCAGCTGAACTTAGATTGCTCTATTCAATTGCGGAGAAATTCTGGTAACATATAATGCATTTAAAGCAAAATATTATACTCGTGTTAGTACATCTGTATAATTAGAGTGAGTCTGCTGTCCATATCCTAACACATGCCAAGTCCTGTTCAGCCTTCACCCTTGTGTTCACTGACCTGCATGGTCTTTAACGTGTTCATCCCTATTTTCAAACCTCTCTATTACCCTCACCCCTGTCTATTTTTGTAACCCTCTTCAGCTCTAAATGCTCCAAGAACCCTGCGCACCTCCAGTTCTTACTCTTGTGCATCCCTGACTTCCTTCATCACACCATTGGGGACAGTGCCTTCAGCAGTCAAGTCCCTAAGCTCTGGAATTCCCTCTCTAAACCTCTCTACCTCTCCACTTTTAAGGTGCTCCTTAAAACCGATCTTTTTGTCCCAGCTTTGATCAACACTGTCCTAATTTCTCCTTCTTTGGCTCGGTGTCAGTTTTTTGTCTGATTATGCTCCTGTGAAACATCTTCTAACATTTTAAAGGTATGATATAAATTCAAGTTTTAGTTGTTTCGGGCAGCCAACCAACTGAGCACAATGTTTGGTTGCCCAGTTCTGCTGGTGGGAGGCATCGACCAT
This sequence comes from Heterodontus francisci, assembly GCF_036365525.1. NCBI lineage: Eukaryota > Metazoa > Chordata > Chondrichthyes > Heterodontiformes > Heterodontidae > Heterodontus > Heterodontus francisci. The sequence continues at coordinate 41,682,156 of NC_090395.1, read as the reverse complement.
ATCCAGGCCTCATTTCAACACTGATATCAAGCTGTCTGCCCCAAATGGATATTCCATGCAGCACGCTGACTTTCTGCTCGGACACTGTGGCAATTTGTAAGGAGGTCCTGTGGTGGGGGGGCAAAGCGAAAAGGTGAATGGCAAACCTGGGCCAGCAGCAGTCCACAGTATTTTTGTGGAGCTAGAAGAATCCCTCGGAATCCCTTTTAAGGTCTGCTGGTTAGGCCACTTGCATGGGTGAATTCTACATGGCACATGCTCTACTCATGTGTCCCTTAAAATTGCATTTGCGGTCCTAAGCATGTCATAGGACCATTATTTGAATTGTAAAGCCGCCTACTGCCTACTACAGGTGAGCACTGCAGCTGAGATTCCAATACATTGCCTACCTTTCAACGGTAAAGATCTTTCCTTCAGCCAATTTAAGTGTAAATTCTCTGATCCTGCACTCCCATCAGGCAGCAGTGCTTGAAGGAAGATAGGTTGAAGATAACACCAATAACAGAGTGATCTCCAACACTGCAGCACCAATTATTCAACTCGCATTCCCTTAAGAATGTATCCGATAATCTAGATAGATAAGTAACTGATATTCAAGAGTTTTACAAGATTAAACTCAGCGGGGGGTGGACGGGAAAGGGTTGTTTGGAAGAATTTTGCAGAGCCTTTCCCCAGGCAATAGGTAATTGAGTTCATTAGGAGGCAGATTACATGTGGGATCCAATAACACAGGCCCGATACTGGGAGTTCTGGATCATTGCTCTTTGGGCAAGGCATGTGTTTGTAGCTTGATAAAATAACCTTGTGCAACAATTCAAGGTCAGCTCCTTTAATATTGAGGCACTCCTGCATAGTCTTTGAAGAAATAGGGTGATTTGTCTGTGTCGGCAGTTGTTGTCCTAAGGCTGTATCGCTAGAAATGATTGAGCAAGCACTGAATGACCAATGATATTCTGCCAGGTTACAGAGATTCTGTAATGTAGTGGTTTTGTCATGGGATTACCAACAAAGTTCACAAATACAAATTCTACTCCACAAGTTATGAAATTGAATTCTATAGATCTGGTAATTTGTGGGCTAGCGCCAGAAATGATAACGAAAGCTTTTGAATTGTCATAAAAAATCAACTGGTTCATCAATACTCTTCAGGAAAGGAAATCTGCCACCTCTACCTGATCTGGCTTGCATGTGACTAATCCATTGTAGATGGCTGACTCAATGTCTGCTCAAGTAGCTTAGCAAGAGATTCAGTTGTACAATCACTATGAAGAAGATGGCCCACTATCACCTTTTCAGGATTGGACAATAAATATGTATGCCAACGTAGCCCTCATTCTGCAAACAAATAAAGAAGTTCTGAAAGATTCTGCAGGATAGGGTAGAGAGAAGAATGGCCCCTTGCAGAGCTTTGGGAGTGGTCTAAAGAGTAGTGCGAGAGCAGCTTAGATGGAAGTAGCAGAAAGAACGAATGCTGTCTTACTAGTGACCAGATACTTGGTGCAAATGAGAAAGATATTTGCTGAGTTTAGTGGGATCACACTTAATTGCTTAATTTAACTATGTTACCTTACTTTGCACACTTGAGGGAATATGACAAACGGGGAATGCAGCTATCTTCCAACTGCAGAGGCATACCCATGTTCCATTACTGCATTGCATTGCTGCTATATCAAAATGTTTTGTCCTTGGCCATGGTGGCAAAGAACGAACACCAAACAAGCCTGCCACATGCTCGCAAACTCACATAAGGTGGCTAATGAGTGGGTTTTCCACTGCCACTGGTTGTTAGGTTCTTTTCCACTTCATTTCTTCCATTACAGTGGTTATTTGCAGAGTGAGGTTATCTACTATGTGTCAGGTTTCAGTCACTTTGATACCTAGGCCAATATGAACTGAATGCTTTTTCTGATTCTCCTCTTCCAGAATTATAGAACAGTGCAGCATAGTAGGAGGCCATTTGGCCCATTGAGTCCTCACTGGCTCTTTTGAAGGGCAATCCAGTTGGTCCCACTCACTGGCTTTTTACACCTATCTTTTCTAATTTTCCTGCTTCAACGATTTATACAATTCCCTTTTGAAAGCTACTATTGAATCTGCATCCTCCACCGTATCAGGCAGTGCATTTCAAATCTGTTGCGTAAAAACTTTTTCCTCATGTCACCTTTGCTCCTTTCGTTAAATCTGTACCCTCTGGTTATTGACACAACAGCCAGTGGAAACAGTTTCTCTTCATTTACCCTAACTAACCTTGCATGATTTTAGACACCTCCATCAAATCTCTTCTTGGCCTTTTCTATTCTAAGGGAAAAAAAATCCCAGTTTCTCCAGTCTATCCAGGTAACTGTAATTCCTCATCCCTGAAACCATTCTCGTAAATCACTTCTGTACCACGCCAAAGTTTTCACAAACTTCCAAAAGTGTGGTGTGCAGAATTGTACTCCAGCTAGGCCAAACTAGCATTTTATATCGGCTGAGTATGACTTCCTGGCTCTTGTACTCCATCTCTCTATATACAAAGCTCAGGATCCCATATGCTTTAACTGTTTTGTTAACCCGTCCTACGACCTTCAAGGATTTGTGCATGTACCCCAGGGGCCAAATTATTTAATGGCCAGGGAGGTGAGACCAGAGGTGGATGGGCCCGCAATTTCCTGTCACTAGCCAGCGTGCTAGTTTGCCGGAATTTTTATTTGTTCATGGGATGTGGGCGTCGCTGGCCAGGCCAGCATTTATTGCCCATCCCTAATTGCCCTTCAGAAGGTGGTGGTGAGCTGCCTTCTTGAATGGCCGTAGTCCATGTGGGGTAGGTACGCCCACAGTGCTGTTAGGAAGGGAGTTCCAGGATTTTGACAGTGAAGGAACAGCGATATGTTTCCAAGTCAGGATGGTGTGTGGCTGGGAGGGGAACTTACAGGTAGTGGTGTTCCCATGCATTTGCTGCCCTTGTCCTTCTCGTTGGTAGAGGCCGTGGGTTTGGAAGGTGCTGTCTAAGGAATCTTGGTGCATTGCTGCAGGATGGTACACACTGCTCCCACTGTGCGTCGGTGGTGGAGGGAGTGAATATTTGTGGATGAGGTGTCAATCAAGCGGGCTGCTTTGTCCTGGATGGTGTCAAGCTTCGTGAGTGTTGTTGGTGCTGCACCCATCCAGGCAAGTGGAGAGTATTCTATCACACTCCTGACTTGTGCCTTGTAGATGGTGGACAGGCATTGAGGAGTCAGGAGGTGAGTTACTCGCCACAGGATTCCTAGCTTCTGACCTGCTCTTGTAGCCATGGTATTTATATGGCTACTCCAATTCAGTTTCTGGTCAATGGTAACCCCCAGGATGTTGATAGTCGGGGATTCAACGATGGTAATGCCATTGAATGTCAAGGGGAGATGGTTAGATTCTGTCATGTTGGAGATGCCTGGCACTTGTGTGGCGTGAATGTTACTTGCCATTTATCAGCCCAAGCCTGGATATTGTCCAGGTCTTGCTACATTTCTACACGGACTGATTCAGTATCTGAGGAGTCTCGAATGGTTCTGAACATTGTGCAGTCGTCAGCGAACATTATCACTTCTGACCTTATATTCCCACCTGTGAGCCCTTTTGGAATGTGCCGGTTTGGGGGGAAAATAGCTGTGCACCCACAGGTGGCGGGTAGCCATTTGGGCATTATTAAGGCCGCTGTGCCAATGTTGACTGGAATTTTCCAGTCGGCATGCGGGGCCCCCGCTGAGGCAGGAACATGGCCCAGAGATGGAGGCGACCTTCTGGTGGCAAACCACGGAGCCAGCGTTCCATCTGTCATTTTTAGCAGTAATGGTCTGGCATCTATGGCCAGTTGTAATTTCAGCTTTTTAAAAAGTCTTCTCTCTCCTAAACACATTAGCAGCTCCCACCTCTTACCGTGGGGCTGCCCATCTCTCAGGACTTAATTGGACGGTGAGCGCACTCCCTGGCCACTAATTGAACAGCTCATCAAAAATCACGCGGCATCAGGCACGGGTACAATGCTCCATCAGGACCTGGAAACGCATCCGACGTCGGGATCCCAATCCCAGAACTAAAATTCGGCCCCAGGTCTCTCTGTTTTTGCACCCCCTTTAATATTTTACCATTTAACTGGTATTGTCTCTCCTCATTCTTCCTACCAAAATGTATCACCTCACACTTCCCTGCATGGAATATCATCTACCACGTGACTGCTCCCATTCCATTAGCCTGTATATATCCTCTTGAAGTCTATTGCTATATTCCTCATTGTTTACTACATTTCCAAATTTCGTGTCACCTGCAAATTTCAAAATTGTATCCTGTTCCACCATGTCCAATATATCAATGTACATCAAAAACAGTAGTGGTCCTCATACTGAACCCTGGCGAACATCGCTGTATACCTCTCTCCAGTCTAAAAAACAGCCATTCCTCACAGCTCTTTGTTTTCTATCCCTTAGCCAATTTTGCATCCATGCTCCCACTGTCCCTTTTATCCCATGGAGTTCAATTTTGCTAACAAGCCTTACATGTGGTATTTCATCAAATACCTTTTGAAAGTCCATATGACAACATTAACTACACTGCCCTTATCCACTGTCTCTGTCACCTCATCAAAAAAATCAAATCAAATTGTCAAACATGATTTGCCCTTAACAAATCCCTTATTCGCCCACACGTATCTGTTAATTTTCTCCCAGATTATTGCTCCTAAAAGCTTTCCCACCACTAATCTTAAACTGACTGGCCTGTAATTGCCAGGTTTACCCTCTTTTTTTGAACAAGGCTGTAGCATTTGCAATCCCCCAGTCCTCAGGTAGGACCCCTCTATCTAAGCAGGATAGAGAACCAGCAGATTGAGAAGGATGGCCAATAGAATTCTTATAGGTCCTATATGGCAGTGATCAATTACAGTTCACTCACCTAATATCCACAAGTGGCGTGCGAGATGCAGCTTTAACGAGGCATGAATGTTTGTAATTGTGAAACACAAGGATACCAGGAAATTCATAGTGAAAGACTTGGGCCAGCAAACAGCTGCTTGCTGCAATTATCAAGCACCCCTCACTTTAAAGAATCGGAACCAACATAAGTAAATGGATCAATCATGCAGCACCCATTTTAAATAGGTTTCAAGTTCCTGCAGCACTGTTTAGATGTTGAGACGTGCAATATGGGGAATTTTTTAATGATAATTTCCTCTGCCCTAACAGCATGAAGCTTCACTCGTGGGGAGCACATATCAGCTAATTATACCCACATTTTATATCCATTAATTTTATATCCATTATGGGTGGAAAATCGAGCACTGTGCCCCAACAATTTTTTCAGGATGGTCTCCCAGCAAGTGAGGTTCTGTACCAGAAGTGCGCAAGTGTAAGATTACCATATTGTGCCTTGCATTCTTTGGAGAATTAATTAATATAAGGTACTCCAGACATACAGAATTGATGGGCAGGATAAGACTAGTTGGTCCATCAAGTCTCCCCACACCACGATGGCCAAAGCATCATGATTAAACACGTCTTCCGTCCCCCACTATGTGTCTCAATCTCCTCAGACATGTAATGGTAGGTGGCCGACTTCGTGAAGTCTGTCAACTTGCTCATTTGCTGCAAATTTGTTTTTGAGTGCTTCGTTCTGTATTTAAATGCAAGGTTATCTGCTCGCAAAAATTCTATGTCACCTGCATGGGTGGTGTGCTATGCCGATGGTGCGGAATACTGCTATCCCTCACTACTGTACTTTCTCCAACAATGCATTTACAGACCTTCAGCAAATGTGGGGCTTGAGATGATTCAGCACGTGTTTGCATTGTTCTGCAGTTGAAGTGCAAGAGATGCAATAGGGAAAAGCAAGCAGCATTGAATTTCCCAACGAGCCAATAGTAAACTTCCAAAACAGAGGCTTTCTCTACCTCAGGTGTTCGCTAACATTATGAAGAATTTTCACTGGGTTATCCCTCCTCCAAACCATCGTACCCACCTCCAGCCTGGTCTGGCATACAAACTGGAAATGCTCACATAAAAACATGCCAACAATTCAGCAGAAATTATCACTCAATTAGCAGACCCACTCCATAAATCAAATTGATGCTCTTATGGCCATTAGGATGGCTGTTAGGGAATTAGAAAATACAGACTGATGCAGTAGTAGATGACCTTCTGAGGTCAATTTTCAAGCATTTTTTTCAGCTCTATCATGGAAGTATCTACCTGGCTATGTTGCTCCTAACATATGCATGCTTAATGGATGCCCAAAATGGGCACGCTTTCTCTTCCCCATGAATCCTTTATCTGGATTAGACTAAAGTCGAAACACAAAAAAAAACATTGAAAAAAGGTTGTCATGTTAGTTTATAAACTGAACTACAATGATGCTGAGAAATGTCCTGTGTTTTATCCTGATAATCTCTAAATTAGAGGAGTAAAATTGATTAGAAGCATTTATTTTAAATGTCAATGTTTTAATTTGGGATAGTAATCCAGAATATTGAATACATTAACAGTCTGCTACTCATTACCTGTGTACAAAACAAATTGTAGCAGAAATACTTTTTAAATAGCAGCTAAAACCAGTGGCATATGTATTGCTCATCTGTAATGCTTTGTTAATCAAAAATTAAAACTTAGTGATATTATTAGATTACTAAATAGGGAACATCTGCCTCATTAATAAGGAATTTAGGTCAAGATACTTTGTCCAATTTAATCCTTTCCTCTGTTTTTGCTTAAAAATACAGCAGAGGACAATATTGGGGTTATTGCCTTGAAGGAGCGACTTGGCTGTTGGGAAGCTGAATCTCCAGTGGTAGAGATGCTATCATAAATTCAGAGATTATTCACCAACTGTATAAATCAGCTCTCTCACTTTAAGTTTTCAAACACATTGGGCTGGATTTTACATCGGGCGGATGAAAGCTGGCCACCGGAGTAAAAGTCTGTGGCAAACCGCTTCCGCCTAGCCTGGGGATTCATCCTACATTTTACGAATCCCCAGGCTTTAATTGTTCTGAGGCGGGACTTCCACCCACTTGAGGGAGAAAGTACCGCCTCATTGAGCTGCCGGCCAATCATCGGGTTGGCAGCTCTTAGTCCCAGCAGTGCCACTAGGAACGGTGGCTACTGCTGGGACTGCAGCCCAGCTGCGGACATGGAGCCAGGAGTGCAGGGAAGTTTGGGTTGCCTCGTCGGGGGTAATTGGTCGGGGCCCGGTGAGGCAAGAGTGGTCGTTTGGGGGGAAGGGGGGGCGTCTTGGGTCCTGGGGGTGGTTGGGGAAGCGGGGGCAGCCCTCAATCGGGTAAAATCCCCGTGGAGGCGGGCGAAGGCCCTTAAGTGGCTGTTAATTGGCAACTTAAGGTCTTTGATTGGCCTGGCATGGGCAGCCCATTTCTCTCCCCCCGCCCTACATAAAGTGGGGCAGAGGTGGGAGCGGGTCGGGAAGGCCTCCTGGAGCCTCCCGCTCCATTTTACACCACCCCCCACCGTTGGGCTGGCGTAAAATTCCGGCCATTACCTCCAATAATCTCATCAGCAAACAAATGTTTAAACAAACATTCACTAAATCAACTAAAGGGATATTGTTGTTACTCCTAATTTCTTGCAATTGATTTTTGAATCTATGACTTGTAACTTCATGCATTCTTTGTATTTAGTTTGCCTTGATAGGCAGCCTCCTTTGTCTTTTGAAAAATATGAAAATTAAACTGGATTCTATTGGTGATATTTTTACTGTAACCTTGCAGCATAATATATCTTCTGATTTAATTGTTAGATGGACACAAACTATTTTTTGATGTTACACCATCTATTGCCAACATTTGATTGCAGTCTATATCAAACAGCCACCTCCAGGGATCATGTTGGCTGTGGCCTTTCATATAACTGCTTGCAGCACTTTAGTGAGGGATGGAATTTAAGTGGGGTAATGTGATGTCAGTTGTTCCTCCCTTGAGCTTCATGCTGTGTTCCAGCTAGCAATCAGACTGATAATAACCGAAACCTATTCAACTGACACAACTGAATTGATGTGGCAGGCAGCCTTTCACTTCAATCTTCCCAACCATCTGGCTAGGAGTGAAGACCATGGCACTTTTGGCTACGAGCCTGTCTTACTCTGGGGGGAGGCGGTGGCAAAGTGGTATTTTCACTGGACTAGTAACACAGAGACCCAGGGTATTGCTCTGGGGACATGGGTTCGAATCCCACCTCAGCAGAAGGTGGAATTTGAATTCAATTAATAAATCTGGAATTTAAAAAAAAGCTAGTCTAATGATGGCCATGAAACCATTGCCGATTGTTGTAAAAACCCATCTGGTTCACTAATGTCCTTTAGGGAAGGAAATCTGCTGTCCTTACCTGGTCTGACCTACATGTGACTCCAGACCCATAGCAATGTGGTTAACTCTTACATGCCCTTTGAAATGGCCTAGCAAGCCACTCAGTTGTATCTAACCGCTACGAAGTCAATAAAAAGGAATGAAACCAGACGGACCACCCAGCATCGACCTAGGCACCGGAAACGACAACAGCAAACCCAGCCCTGTCGACCCTGCAAAGTCCTCCTTACTAACATCTGGGGGCTTGTGCCAAAGTTGGGAGAGCTGTCCCACAGACTAGGCAAGCAACAGCCTGACACAGTCATACTCATGGAATCGTAGCTGACAGACAATGTCCCAGACACTGCCATCACCATCCCTGGGTATGTCCTGTCCCAGCGGCAGGACAGACCCAGCAGAGGTGGTGGCACAGTGGTATACAGTTCGGAGGAAATTGCCCTGGGAGTCCTCAACATCAACTCTGGACCCCATGAAGTCTCATGGCATCAGGTCAAACATGGGCAAAAAAACCTCCTGCTGATTACCACCTACCGCCATCCCTCAGCTGATGAGTCAGTACTCCTCCATGTTGAACAGCACTTGGAGGAAGCACTGAGGGTGGCAAGGGCACAGAATGTACTCTGGGTGAGGGACTTCAACGTCCATCACAAAGAGTGACTCGGTAGCACCACTATTAACCGAACTGGCAGAGTCCTAAAGGACATATCTGCTAGACTGGGTATGCGGCAGGTGGTGAGGGAACCAACAAGAAGGAAAAACTTGACCTCATCCTCACCAATTTGCCTGCCGCAGATGCATCTGTCCATGACAGTATTGGTGGGAGTGACCACCGCACAGTCCTTGTGGAGACCAAGTCCCGCCTTCACATTGAGGATACCCTCCTTCGTGTTGTGTGGCACTATCGCCTTGCTAAATGGGATAGATTTCGAACTGATCTAGCAATGCAAAACTGGGCATCCGTGAGGCGCTGTGGGCAATCAGCAGCAGCAGAATTGTACTCAACCACAATCTGTAACTTCATGGCCCGGCATATCCCCCACTCTACCATTACTATCAAGCCAGGAGACCAACCCTGGTTCAATGAAGAGTGCAGGAGGGCATGCCAGGAGCAGCACCAGGCATAACTCAAAATGAGGTGTCAACGTTGTGAAGCTACAACACAGGACTATCTGCATGCCAAACTGCGTGAGCAGCATGCGATAGACAGAGCTAAGCGATCCCATAACCAACGTATCAGATCTAAGCTCTGCAGTCCTACCACATACAGCCATGATTGGTGGTGGACAATTAAACAACTAACTGGAGGAGGTGGCTCCACAAATATCCCTATCCTCAATGATGGGGGAGCCCAGCACATAAGTGCGAAAGATAAGGCTGAAGCATTTGCAACAATCGTCAGCCGGAAATGCCGAGTTGATGATTCATCTCGGCCTCCTCCTGAGGTCCCCAGCATCACAGATGCCAGACCTCAGCCAATTCAATTCACTCCGCGTGATATCAAGAAATGACTGAAGGCACTGGATACTGCAAAGGCTATGGGCCCTGACAATATTCCGGCAATAGTACTGAAGACCTGTGCTCCAGAACTTGCCGCGCCCCTAGCCAAGCTGTTCCAGTACAGCTACAACACTGGCATCTACCCTGCAATGTGGAAAATTGCCCAGGAATGTCCTGTACACAAAAAGCAGGACAAGTCCAACCTGGCCAATTACCGCCCCATCAGTCTACTCTCAATCGTCAATAAAGTGATGGAAGGTGTCATCAACAGTGCCATCAAGTGGCACTTGCTTAGCAATAACCTGCTCAGTGACCTTCAGTTTGGGTTCCGCCAGGGCCACTCAGCTCCTGACGTCATTACAGCCTTGGTTCAAACATGGACTAAAGAGCTGAATTCAAGAGGTGAGGTGAGAGTGACTGCCCTTGACATCAAGGCAGCATTTGACTGAGTATGGCATCAAGGAGCCCTAGCAAAACTGAGGTCAATGGGAATCTGGGGGGAAACCCTCCGCTGGCTGGAGTCATACCTCTCGCAAAGGAAGATGGTTGTGGTTGTTGGAGGTCAATCATCTCAGCTCCAGGACATCACTGCAGAAGTTCCTCAGGGTAGTGTCCTCGGCCCAACCATCTTCAGCTACTTCATCAATGACCTTCCTTCAATCATAAGGCCAGAAGTGGGGATGTTCGCTGATGACTGCACAATGTTCAGCACCATTCGTGACTCCTCGGATACTGAAGCAGTCCATGTAGAAATGCAGCAAGACTTGGACAGTATCCAGGCTTGGGCTGAAAAGTGGCAAGTAACCTTCGCGCCACACAAGAGCCAGGCAATGATCATCTCGAACAAGAGAGAATCTAGCATCTCCCCTTGACACTCAATGACAATACCATCGCTGAATCCCCCACTATCAACATCCAAGGGGCTACCATTGACCAGAAACTGAACTGGAGTAGCCATATAAATACCATGGCTACAAGAGCATGTCAGAGGCTAGGAATCCTGTGGCGAGTAATTCACCTCTTGACTCCCCAAAGCCTGTCCACCATCTGCAAGGCACAAGTCATGTGTGTGATGGAATACTCTCCACTTGCCTGGATAGGTGCAGCTCCAACAACACTCAAGAAGCTCAACACCATCCAGGACAAAGCAGCCCGCTTGATTGGCGCCCCATCTACAAACATTCACTCCCTCTACCACCGACGCACAGTGGCAGCTGTGTGTACCATCTACAAGATGCACTGCAGCAACGCACCAAGGTTCCTTAGACAGCACCTTCCAAACCCATGACCTCTACCAACTAGAAGGACAAGGGCAACAAATGCATGGGAACACCACCACCTGCAAGTTCCCCTCCAAGTCACACACCATCCTAACTATGAACTATATCACCATTCCGTCACTGTCGCTGGGTCAAAATCCTGGAACTCCCTTCCTAACAGCACTGTGGGTGCACCATGGACTGCAGCGGTTCAAGAAGGCAGCTCACTACCACCTTCTCAAGGGCAATTAGGGATGGGCAATAAATGCTGGCCTGGCCAGCGACGCCCACATCCCATGAATGAATAAAAAAAAATTTACAGTGTGTTTCTTAGTGTGAACATTATAAAACAGAATCAAATCACCATGGAATCATGAAGCATTCCTTAATTTTAAATACAAAGTGAACAATCCAAAAAGCCTGTCATCTTCTGTTTTTTTTTGTTTAAATTTACTGGAATTCCCAAAATAATTGATATCTTGAATCTAATATGATAACATTAGCGATAGTCAATCAAAACTGAACTTGTTTGGGCTGCTGTTTTTGATATCACTGCTTGAGCGTTCTGTTCCATCTAGTCCTGACTTTTAATTCTAGCTGGTTATAAGTTTTTTCAGACTTGTGGGGATATGGAGTAGAAGAGGAAGGTTGGTCAACTGATCAAATTGTAACCAGTTTTTGAAAGATTCTGATGGTTTCTTAGCATATATCTTGATGAAACATCTTATTTGTTTTTTTCTATACACCTGAAATGCATTTGCCAGAAATAAATATTAATATTTGGCTAATCTTGATCAATTATAGAGCACTGTAGAACAGCAAGGTTGCAAATGAATAAATTCATATAATCATTTAATTTTTCTTCTTGTCATTAAAAGATCCAGAGACACAGAGAAAAAGAACTGTTCAGAATATTGTAGATCTTCGACAGAATCTGGAAGACACCATGTCTAGTCTGAGGGGATCCCAGATAACCCATAGGTATGTCTTAAATTTATTTAAATAATTATCTTAATTATAACCAGGATTTGAAAAAAAAATGTGTGTGTGTGTCTATGAATGGCTATACCTATTTTTGGCTTTCCCTCCAAGGTCAATAAAGCTTACAAATTGGTACTATATTACCAGAGGGTCTGGCTAAGTTTTTGCCAAAAATTCATATCTTCATACATGTTACCTTTGGACATTTCAATCCCAAATCGTGCATGACCACTTCTTAGATGATGAGAGGCCAAAGCTCATTTTACTTCCTTATTCTTTAAAAAGACATTCACACAGTGATGATAAAACAGTCACTGTAATTTTCGGTTACTCCACTTAGGAAGCAATGAAGCAACCACCTGTTTGACTTCATAATACGCATGTGCCTAATTGATTTCTTTATTTGATGAGGACAAAGCTGCAGCATTGCTATATTTACTTGTAGTCACCCTCTTATCACATGTGGCTATGCCTGTGATCATATATCATATCTTCTCCTGAGCCCATGCAAGACTGAGAGAGTGAAAATTCCTCAATCCTTAACCAAGGCAAGGATGGCCACAGACTCTCCCCTTTTTATTGGATTACTAGGTTCACCAGCTAGAAAAGCGGGATTAACTTCAAGGAATCGGACAAGAGGTAAGACATTATCTAATGCACATTACAAGATGGCGTAATAGCTACCCTTCCACACATTACAACATGACTTGTTCTGCTGCATCTTACAATATAACTTCATGGCAACACTGCTACATCTTACCTCTCTGACATGCTAGATTATCTGCCCAATCTTAAACAGGATGAAACAATGGTGAAATTTGTCTTTATGAGCTCAAACAAAGGACTGTAATAGCTGATGTATGTTTACATTCTACTTCACTGCAGCAGGACTTCCAACCCACCTCAAGCCACTTCCTTTAACACTGACCAATGATATCATCCAGTTTTGCTGTTGCCAGCAGCCACTCTGTCTGCCCTTAACTAGCTAGATTTGCGTTGAAAATAGTTTCTTCACACCACCCCCCCACCACGGCCCCCCACCCAAAACCTTCCCCTACTGCCACAAAATAAAAGACTTTAACTAAAGTTTTGGAAAATTTGATTATTTGCATCATAAGCAATTTCATCTGAATATTCAAAAAAGATTTGCAGAGATCAAAATTGACAGCTCGAAGCAGGCACAGCAAATAAGACTGGCTATTAACTTGGTTACATTGGAAACCTAGTTATTTAGTTGTTTTTGTCAAATGAACAATGCTTATTTCTATAGCAAATCATTGTTTTTTCAAAAAGGACTAAAACTTGTCTCATACTTATGTGAGTATTATAATTGGTTTTAGAATTGCAACCTTCCAGTCAAGAAGACTAAATCCAGTTGTATTTAATCATGTGAATTGAGGCACAAACATTTTGAGCAGGCAAAACTGATGAGTAGGTAACTTGATCAGCTCGCACTTTTTCAGAAAACTTGTAATCACTTTCAGCAGACAACAAGCATAATCATTTTAACTGGACAAAATCAAGCTTTTTGCCAGATAGAAGGAACTTTATTTTGCTAACAAATTCAATGACCAACATCAGTGGCTAGGATGCTCCATTCCACTCCATGCATGATGACAGCTTCACAGTTAAATTTGTGACAAAATCATTGCATGTGGAATGTGGTAAATAACTATATAGGTGAAGTGATTTAAAATAACTTTTTCTTGAAATCTCTTTTGTCTGCTTTCAGAAGGCATGTATGTTGAGCATTATAAACATTAAACCATTTGCAATCTGAATGATTTTGGTGCCCTAGTTACTTTCACACAATAGCAACTGCCATAGGCTTCATATAACAACATCACATGCATTAATTTTTTTCACAGGAGCAACAAAAAATGATCTTTCAGCTTGTAACTTTTTCTCATTATTGTATATTAATCTGCATGCGGAATGTTTTCAGACAGAAGTGGGTTGTGTTGATGTACTAAATGGATTTGCATGTGAGAGATGTTCTGCTGCTGTCTTAAATTGATTTGGTCTGTGCGAGAATAATTGGTGTCTGGTTTGTTGGTCATGGGAACTGGCTTTGTGCGAAACTTTGGGAATAAGCTATCTGTGCTCAAATATGACTAAATCTGTGCTATTCACCTTTAATTTCCTAACGTAAAATGATCAGCTAGTACTTGATGTTGAAAAACTAGGCAAATGAGGTAAATGTTTAAAAAAGTATACCTAATATACACAGGCCTTCCTTCAATGACTCAGCAAACTTGTCCAATTGAGCTACAAAGTTAGAAAGGTGCCAAGTTTTGGGCTGAATTAGATGGGTGCTAGTCAGCCTCAGCATCCTTGGGTTAGGAGGGGAATATGGTTCCAGATCACTTTTCACTCAACACTCATTGTCATAACTCACACACAAAGAATTGTGAAAATTATTAGAATGCAATAGGCCTCCTGTGCAATAAGGAGTAAATGCCTTCACGATAGGAAGTGAGGGGAAAAGCATTTGACAGCAAAAAAGAGAAACAGAAATAACGGATACAGAAACAAAACTTCTTCTGCATTATGTTGTATTTATTTACTCAGGTTTATGGCTAATCAGTTTTTAGTCCGTTATATTGCAAATTTATATTTACAAATGCTCCTTTACGTAAAATTAAAATGTTAGTTCCCTTCACTAATTGATTTTCTGCACATTTTTATTTGCTAGATGCAATGGGTTATATTTTCATCATAAAATCAAATGAGGCACATCAAATAAAGCAGATTGGATGAGAAATTGGGATCATTTGTGCCTGTTTTCTCGATGCTCAAAATGCCCTTAGAGCTTCAAAATGGCATCCACATGCACATGCCCATTTTTTGGATGAATTGCAATGGACGCTAAATTGGTGAGGGTGCTAGTGCATGACCATCAGAATGAATGCAGAAAAGGCCAATCATGATGTCAATCAGTGTGCAACACTGCTTTGACACCAATTTTGCCATTTTCGAGCTCAACGCTCCAGCCAATGTCCTCTCAAATTCACACAGCTGAACATGTGTTTAGGAAGGACACCCCACCAGTGCTATTTTAAGAGATCATCAACTACTTACAGGTTAGTTGCTGTTTGATTTCTTCTGGCTGTTGCTTCAATTTTACAATTTTTCTACTGCTGTTTTAAGGTTGCAAAAATCTACAAAGACTTGTGCAGCAGGTGCTGGAGTCTTTGTTGACTTCAAGGCTTTTGAACAAACCAACTGCCCCCTGACATACACTGGTAGACATTTCCCTTGGAATAAAGCATGACTTGAAGAATTAAAAGAGCGCATGCAGAGCAGGACAATCTACCAGAAGAGGAAGGAGGAAAAGGGGAAAGGGTTCTCAGCAGGAGGCCATATCTGTTCAAGGTGTTCAGGGAGCAATTCTCCTACCTGAACCTCAGCAAGAAACAATGTGTGAAACGCGTACTTTAATTAGGACATCATCACTGAAATTTGCCCCCAGCGCAGTCCAGTGTTGCTTAAGGTAGGTCACAAAGGCTCTCTGCTCAATGAAAGCTACCTAAATTTCATTCTCTCTTGCCAGAGATGGAGCAGGCATGTGGCTTTGCTAAGATTTCAGGCTTCCCAATGGTGCAAGCTGCTATTGACTGCATGCATAACACTTTATGGGCACTGCATTTCAACTCTGCCCTATTGTTAACATCCAGCTGGTGTGCGACCCTAGGCAGTGAATCATTCAGGTCACTGTCAAGTACTCCGGCAATCCACTGTGCCATCATCATATGAAGCACCACTGCAAACCAAACTGGGCGACTAGGGCTATTTGTTGACCACATGGCTGATGGCTATGGTGCACAACCCACAGTGTGTCTTCATCACCACTTTCGTCTTGCTGTGTCTCCACTGCCTGGCCAAGTTGCACTTCCTACGTATCTGAAAAGAGCAAGGCACAAGAGTAAGATCATGGTACAGGGGTGGGGGATGCAGAGGGATGTGGAAGGAAGTAAGATGTGTATGCTTGCACCATCTACATCCTGTAAATCAATAGAGTGTGGGCTGAGGGGGAAGGGGGCTATGAGAAGGAGGATTAAGTATGAGGATATGATTATCTTCAGTGCTTTCGGCCCCACTGCTGTCCATAACCTCCTCAATGGGTGTCCCAATGATGGCCAGTACTGTCTCCTCCATGGGGACTGGGAAATGCAAGTGGGCCTATCCCTCTCCAGTTTGCTCCTTGTGCCTGTGAGGGTGCAGTGGGGCACATGATTGTCAGGTATGAATGTTAATTGTTTGAGGTTGTTGGTAGTTAATCATGGGGTGTGGTGATTTGGGCAGTTGCTGAGGCTATCGGTGCAGTTGGTATGATATGGAATGGGATCTCTGAACTTCTCGTGGCACTGCATCTAGCTCCCCGTGCCTTGACTCATAACATTGACCTCCATGGCTATCTGCTCCCAATGTCTTCTGAGCATGTGTCTGCAGATGCAAGACATGTCCCTTCCTTTCCATCTCCTCTACCAAGGCCTCTGTGCAGCAGCATCCAAAAACCTTGGAGCTCGCTCTCTTCATGGTGTGTCACTCTTCAGTGTTTCTCAAGTCAGAGTCTCTTCCTGCATGACTGCCAGCACCTGCTGCAGTCACAATGCACCTCCCCTTTTAAGAGGTGCAGGCTAGCTTTAGGATGTGTAGATTAACATCTATGTGGTACTAACAATTCATGATATTGGTCTCCTGCTGAATCGTCCAGCCAATCACCAGTACAATTCACGCTGACTGGAAGCTGAAATCATTGCATTTGACAGGACGAAGTTGGTATGCTGCCTGCGTCACAATTAACGTTTTCAGTATGTGGAATCAACAGTATGAGGCACCATTTTCAACAGTAGTCCAAATTTTGCAGTCGGAATAATGGTGAGGCTCACAGTGCTCACTGTTATTTATGGGGCTACCAATTGTTTTCTGTGTATTGGAGTGGGGATGGGTCACACATTAATGTACAGTGTATTTGGGTGGGGCGGGGTTTCTGGGGTTGAAATTTTTTCTCTGTGTGCAGGTCTGGCAGCCCTTTAAAAATGGCGCCAGTGACTGCGCAGAGGCAGCTGACGGCGTTGCAGAGCCTCCCCCCACCATGTGTTTGGGGTTGCGGACATCCCTGCTTATGGAAATGAGCTGCCGCGCAGCCCGTACATGTGGGCCGCCATTATTCTTGCGAGCAGCGGTGGGAGAATAAAATTCAGCCCATTGAGCTAGACTGCGATGCCAGAGTTTTACGCCTGCGCTCCCCGCCCCCACCCCCGGGAGCGGGCTGGTAGGTGGGTAAGGGGTGCATAAATCAAGTGGGAGGCTGGAGTGCTGTCCCCGTCGCCTACCTGTCCCTACAGGTGTTTTACCAGCGGCGGGTAGGTGGCAAATAGCCCACCTGCCCCAGGCCAATTGATGCCCTTAAGTGGCCAATTAATTGTCACCAAAGGGTCTCCTCCCACTGCTGCTGGTATCTTACCAGTGGTGGATGGCCACTTCGCCACCTGAGGAGGCCACCCAGTAAAACCTGGTGGGCTAGAGGGATCCTCCTGATTGGACACCCTGTGCCCCATTGTGGAGCCCAGCAGCACAGGCCATTCCCTCTAAAACTACCGTCCCCTGCCCTACATCCCTACATTCCGATCTGCACCCTCCTCATCGGGGCCCAGCCAATTGCCCGCACTCGCTGGGTGCAGTCTCAGCAGTGGCCACCGCTCCTAGTGGCGCTGCTGAGACTGAAGAGCTGCCAGCCCTCTGATTGGCTAGCAGCTCTTGGAGGTGGGACTTCCTGCCTCAGAGGGGCGGAAGTCCCATCCAGCACTAATTAAGGGCATAGGCCCGCCCCCGACATTTTTGTCAGTTGGCAGAGCCACTGCCACAACGTAAAATTCCGGCGTGAGTTGAAGATACTCTGACACATAAGGGAATGGGAGAAGTATCTGTACAGTTTGCTGTAGACTTCGGTCAAATCTCATAGAGTGGTACAGGTTCAGATCGGGGCTGGTGTTACTGATTAGTGTGCAGAGTAATACATTTATAGTGTGACACATTTTGTTTGGAAGAACGAGGAAAGGCAATTTAAAAATGAACGATAAATTCTAAAACGAATGCAGGAGCAGAGGGACCTGGGTAATATATCTGCACAGTCTTTGAAGGTGGCAGGGCAGGTTGAGAAAGTGGTTAATAAGACGTACAGGACCGTGGCTTTATAAATAGTGGCATAGAGTACAAAAGCAAGGAATTTATGGTGAACCTTTATAAAATACTGGTTTGGCCTTAACTGGAGTATTGTGTCCAGTTCTGGGCACCACACTTTAGGAAGGATTTGAAGGCATTGGAGAAGGTGCAGAAAAGATTTATGAGAATGGTTCCAGGTATGAAGGACATCAGTTATGATGATAGATTGGTGAAGCTGGGGTTGTTCTCCTTAGAGAAGATAAGGTTGAGAGAAGATTTGATAGAGGTGTTCAAAATCATGAGGGGTCCCATTGGTGGAAGGGTCAAGAACCAGAGGGCAGGTCAAGAACCAGAGGGTACAGATTTAAAGTGATTGGCAAAAGAACCAGAAGCAACATAGGGAAAAACCTTTTTATGCAGCAAGTGGTTAGGATCTGGCATGCACTGCCTCAGAGTGTGATAGAGGTGGATTCAGTTTTGGCTTTCAAAAGGGAATTGGATAATTATCTGAAGAGGAAAGATTTGCAAGACTAGGGGAAAAGGCAGGGGAGTGGGATTAGCTGAGTTGCTCTCACAGAGAGCCAGCATGGGCACAGTGAGCTGAACAGCCTCTTTCTATGTTGTAACCATTCTGTCGGGGAAAGCCAGGTGAGATCGAGAATGAGGATCCACAGATACTGATCCTATTCAACAGGTACAATGTACTTAGAGCCTGTGAGGGTAAGGATACAGACTGTTGGAAGGTCAACCAGAATGCAGACCATAGAACCTTGGAGCTAAAGGCTGTCCAAAGACTGGGTGGGGGAAGAGGAGGAAGGGAGTTGTAGAGGATTCAATAATTAGATGGAACATATAGTGTCCTTTGTAAGCAGGATCAAGAGTTTTTCATGGTATGTTGCTTACCGAGTGTCAGGGTAAGGGACATCTCAAATCAGTTGAAAAGGACATTGGAGAGGGATGGGGAAGATCCTGTCATTGCGATCCATATTGGGACTGATAACATAGGGAAGAGCAGGCAAGCGGTCCTGTTTGGAGAGTACCAGGAACTAGGGGTTAAATTAAAGAACAGGACCTCAAGGATTATAATCTCTGGATTATTAGCTGATCCATGTGCAAATTGATGTAGGGTTAAGTAGATTAGGGAGGTGAACACATGGCTGAAGGAGTGGTGTGAGAAAGAGGGTTTCCATTTCATGGGACGTTGGCACCAATATTTGGACAAGAAGGATCTGTACCACCAGGACTGACTCCATCAGGAGCAGACTGGGACCAGGGTCGTAGTGGAATGGGTAAATACTGCAGTCACAGGACTTTAAATTGATAAATGGCTGCCACGTATTAAGAAAATGCTATTATTTGAAGGATCCTCCATTAGAGGCACTGTCAGCAACTTTCTTGGTGACCTTTGGGTAGTTCAGTGGTATTGATGTCACTTATTGTGCTGGACTTCAAAGGACTCAAATGAACTCTGAAAAGCAAAATCCCAAACGCTCATTGATGAGTTCTGTTGGTTTTACACTGGTGTGATGAACAGGTTGATTAGCCAACTGGTTCCACCTCAATTGTGTAACAACAGATTATACCATCATGTTACTGTGAAGCTGGCTATTACCATATTGCACGGTAGTGTTGACATTTTGAACAGGCCCATGCAGAATTGCAATGTCCTCATTTGGCATACATTGACATAAGTTAGGCATGTAGAAGGTTCAACAGCCATCAGCTCAGATTGCTGGGTGGCCCTTGGTTTTCTGTGCATAACCATTCAACTGTTCTAAATCCATCTGGAGGCTGTCATTGATATAGTATCCTCAACAATATAGTCTGGACTCCACATCTTGTGGACATTCATCCTAGTCCTTTTTCCTAGTAAGAGGTTCAAAAATATGCATGTTTGGTGTCTTCATCATCTTCTGAAATTATGGTTGCCGTCAACTTATAATCAGTGCAGGATTTAGTGAGATCATCTGTGAAGGCAGCTTCCACCATGAGGGAGGATTGTAACTCTGACCCCAAAGACACCCATTCAACTCCTCCACGACCCTCATTTAAGGAGATCAACTTTTTTAAAAAATCAAGTTCCTGTTGGGTGTTCAGACAGCTTTCCTGTCCTGACCCCTTCCCAGTGGCCATCATTTCTCATCTCCAGACGTTGGTCTCTCTCTTGCCTCTCTCATCTACCAGCCTTCAATAATATAACCAGTTCCTTCTGAATCAGGAAACAGGAACTCCCAGCATAAGCAGTCCCTGCCTCAGCTCCATTTCTTTGTTGTCACTGGCATTGTATAGGGTGGGAAGAGCTGGGAGCCAGGCCATTTGGCCAGGGATGGACTTCTGTAATTAAATAGTTCTGTCTTCCCTTCTCATCTGACATCCTCTATTTTGTCATAATCGCACAGTTCAGTCTAAATAAACATATATATGGGGGTGGCTTTTTGAAACAGGCCCTTTCGCCACAAACATATAAAGGACTGTAAGCATCTTACAAGGCCAACCAGGAAGGCATGGAGCAGGTCCCTGACTGTTTCTAGTCACTTCCAGCAGCCACCCATGAAAATTTGGGAAAACTTTCTTGATGAAATGAATGATGAAGTGTGCAAGATGTTCTTAGCTGTAGACTGTAAGATTTTATTACATATATTTGATGGCATACATTTCCTGTGACAATTGACTTAGAAAACTTTACAGTACAAATAGGGTATATTTGATTACAAATTACATTTCCTCCATGTACTATATTGTGCAACAGTCTTGGAGGAGGTTCTGTGTCATCATTGCACTTATGCTTAAGCGCCTGCACTGTGACTTTCTCTGGCCTTGTAGGTGTTTTCTTGTTGACCTTTTGTGGTCTGATTGTATAATTTGGATCTTTGTTTTGTTCCATTTACACAATTCAGTCTTGATTTGGTTTCTGAATAATTCATTTTCTTTCATTGCATTGCTCAATGGCTTAGTGCAGATAGACAGCATCAGTGATATGGCTAAGCTGTGGAGAAAAGATTCTTTCATTTCATTTATTTTATAATAGCGCACTACATTTTATATTGTTCTTTCCTGCCTACTGTTTCCATTTTTACCATCAATTTAATATCATAACACTTTCACAAATGGCTTATTGGCAGGAGTAAATGTGGGAAATCAAGTAGCATCTGAGTGGTCAGTTTGAATTACCAATTATTTTGTAAATAAAATCACTGAAGCTAAAAATCAGTTTGCAAACAAATGTACGCATAACCTTTAAATCCAGTCGTTTCAAAATAGGCCTGGAAATTTACAGACAGGCAATGTAATTCAAATATTATCTGATAATGTTAATCATTAATTCTTTTCTATCACATTGTTTTAAATATACAAGGCCAATTTACTAGACTGCCATCTTTTTAAAATAACTACTGTACATATAAGTATGACATTGTAATTTATTTAATACTTCCAGCAACATTTTCTTGCAACCTTCCTTTCTTTCAATATGATTTCATCTTTCATTCAGAAAAAAGGCAGAACAGGCCATAGTTTCCTCCAGGAAATTGGACCTTTATTGCTGCTCCTTACTTATCAAATAGAAGGAAGAAATAATTTCCATTTATATAGTGTTTGTCACACCCACAGGACACCCCACTGTGCTATATAGACAAAAAATTAATTTGAAAGGTAGACAATTGTTTTGTAGTAGGTAGACTCGTGTGATTAGGTAGTCCTTTTTTCCCCACAGATATGACGTTCAATGTTCTATCTTATCTAGTAGCTCAGACTAATAAAACATATCACATGGCAGGCGGATTAGTAAATCAGGCAGACCTGTAAGCATCTTCGCTGCTTTCTCCATCGCAGCTCCCTTTGTGTGTTTATGTTTGTTTCTTAAGAAATGAATACAGATACATTTTTATCTATTATTTCCTTTGCAGTGCTTTAGATACAACCTTTGACAGTGACATAAGCACTGAAGTGAATGCCAGAGGCCGTGGCACAAGTTCGTCTAATCGATCTTCACCATTGTCCTGGCGATATGGCCAAGCGAGTCCACGTCTTCAGGCAGGGGATGCACCTTCTGTAGGCAGTGGATGCCAATCTGGAGGAAATTCTGGCTGGTTTGTTCGAGGAGATGCCTCTCATTACTCACACACCATGCCCATGCGGAGTTCCAGTAAATCGTGTAACATTTCTCGCTTGGACTTGGAGTCTCTGGACTCTGATGATGTAGACCTGAAGTCCATCAGTGCTGACATGTCTGGCTATATGAGTGACAGCGATTTGTTGGGGAAGACGATGAATGACGATGACATTACAACTGGGTAAGTTGGAACTGTATTATTGCAACTTACCAAAGGATCAGCTTTAAAACTCTTTCTAAAATTGTTTTAGCGCAATTATTTTTAGTGAATTACCACTATATGTTAAATTTATGATGAATAGTATGTTGCATGAAGGTTTGGTTGTGTCATTTGAGTTTTAATTGTAATATGTGTGTGTTTAAGTTGTTTAGTATTTAGGACGGAATGGTCCTTTGGATAGTCAATTAGATCAGGTTTAGTGCAGAGTTGAGATTATTTCGGGTTCTAATGTCTTACTGGTAATAAATACACATTATGACTCAATTAAAGGCAAATGCACAGGCTTTGCTCTTATTAAAAAAAAACTGCTAGACATTGCAGCTAGGTTACTGCTATCTAAAGAGGAACCAACAACCTATCAAAGGTTGCCTAAACTAATATGTGGTGACATTTGTTCTTTCTGGTTGAACATCATTTTATTACAGAATTGTTCCATCCAGCAATAGCACTTAATCATTCATTGTTATTGCCTTCCATCCTAAATTAACACCTTTCCAGTCTTGATTTGAATGTTCTTTGTCCCTTCCTCTTCTAGCTTTTCCTATAATTGATCCTTGCTTCATTTTGTCATGTGTGCTTTGAATTGTATCATCATCTTGTTGTTTTCACTAGTTGGTGCTTTTCATGCTCTCTGATAATCCAGTTGAATTTTCAAGATCCTTGAACTTGTCTTCTACTTTCAGTTTAGCTACTTATGAACACTGAAACTTATGGCAATATTCTATCAATCAGCTTCAGTGCCATATACTATCTGTGAAAGAATGAACAGATTCTCCTCCATCCAAAATTAGCAAGAATATTTGGCCATTTCAGAAAATAGAGCACATTAGAATAGAAGCATTTGGTACACTTTTTTGTAATAAATTCCACAAGATAAATTGTACATAATTATAATAAATTAGACCGTTGTAACATTTATTACAAGCTATGATTATTAATTAAAGGTAGCAAGAAATTGCTTGCACAATTGAGGAAAAAAGGTTGCATATGGAGAAGAAAAATACATCAGCATTGGTTTGGAATTTTAATCTTGACAATGTGAGTGCTACTTAAGTGACATGATGTAAGATTTAAGTAAATGAAGACATTTTAATTCAATGAAAGCCATTTAGATTACATGTGTTGTTCAGTAGTGAATCCAGTATGATTTCAGTATTTCAGTGACATTTGCAATATCCTCATACCAAACCAAAAAATGGTCCCGCAGGCCATTGCTTTTATCTTCGTCCAGTACCACTAGTTGGCCCAGCTCGCTTCAATATTCAATTTGTCTTTATTCTTCAGAAAATAATTTGTGACATAATATGTGCATTTATCTCAAAGAAGAAAAATGCTTCTTAACTCTTAACTGCTACTCAACTGCCTTGTGATAAAAATGGAAAATGTTCAGAATTACCAGCTTGATTGTATTGAGGAACTGAATCTCAAGTTCTTATTTGTCTTCTTCACAGATGCTAGGAGGTCTGTAGGAGTAGTGCAAGTTGACTTAGCCTCATGTTGTTTTGTTCTTTTTCTCCTTCCCTGGGGGCAGCCGTTGCCTCAATCCTGTATGATCTCCAGATGGCTTAGGAGGATACTATACAGGGAAGCTTGGGGAAAGCCATCTTGTTTTGCTGTTCCATGATGTAACCCTTTGGTGCAGTAACAATTTGTACCGCAGGTCTGCCTTAAGCAAAATCCAAAATTAACTTTAAAGAAATGAAATAATAAAGTAATATTAGGGTGCCCAAGCCCACGAGAAAGTATTTTTTAAAAAAAGTATATATATATTATGTGATCTTGTGCTATTGTGCTATTTGAGGGATCTTACTGTTGGAGACCTACATTCCATTAATTTGTGCTAGATTCAAACTGAAATCTCAT
Organism: Heterodontus francisci; assembly: GCF_036365525.1. Lineage (NCBI taxonomy): Eukaryota > Metazoa > Chordata > Chondrichthyes > Heterodontiformes > Heterodontidae > Heterodontus > Heterodontus francisci. The sequence continues at coordinate 41,657,737 of NC_090395.1, read as the reverse complement.
CATACTAGCCCAGTTCCTGCTGTGACAGTTTCTTAATACAGCTTAAAACCTGAAATGTTGATTTACTTTAGGAATTATTGGATCAGCCATGTATTGTAAAGACAGGTGTTAAGTATAGTGAGAATGCTGCCTGGCTAAATTAAAATACCTTGCCTGTAAGATTCGCAAAATCATTTAATCAATGTCCTTTTCACACTTTTATATGCCTATGTAATTCATTAATGCTTAGAACCTCAAATGTACATTGCTATATATAACAAACTGGTTGAGATTGGCAGCTTTGAATCTCGGGAGGCTGAAATGGAATTTGAACCTCTCAGTTCATTGTGCAGTTGACTAGCTCAGTGCCACCAAATCACCTCTGAAGTGGGCCATTTAATGCATTTGTAAAAATATGTAATTTTGTTAAGTGGAGTTAAACAAGTAAATAGATTTTTCTATGTGTATGATTCAAAACTGTCTGAAAATTCTTTACTAGTACATTTTGCAAGAAGTACACCAGATACTTTAACCGATTTACTTCAAATCTCTACATTTAATTTTGTACCTGACGTACTGTGTCAGAATTGGTTCAGAATAATCTCAAAATAGAAATAAGAATTAAAAATGTTAGTATAATCATGACATAATGAGAGGGATGGAGGTTCTCTACAGTAGGACCTCATCCTGTGAAAGTGATCTGGATGGAATACAGTTGTTAGATTGGAAACTTGTTTGGTCCAGAGTTGCAAGATGTGGTCTTGTACCAAACTCTGACTTGCTAAAAGTCTACATTTAGCAAGGGTCTCCCAGGCCCAGGGACAGATCAGCCATAATGTAACATTCAAATAGTTAAGCTGAGTCAGCATTACTAATATAACAAACATCATGGAAAATGAAAAGAAGGAAGACAAGTCAGTAGAGCTGGGAGTTCTTAAGTACGGTGAAGCTGTTGTCTACTTGATGAATTCTCAGTGTTAACAATTCTATCAAGGAGGGATAACCAAACAGAGGAAAAGAAAAATAGAGGACATGTGTATTTTTGTGGACCTCAAACGACTGATTATGTAGCAGTGGCAGGGGAAATCTAAAAAGACAAATTGCTGAATTTAGTCATGTCAGCAGGGCTCCCGGCACTGAGTCAAAAAGGTAAGGGGTAACCCCGCCTCAGCCTTTTGGAGTTCCCCGCCACACAATTCAATGGCACTCGGGCACTTAAGTGTCTGGTGCTGGGAACCCCCGCCACCCTCCACCCCCGCCCCTGTCCCTTTAAGGACAGGGATCCCACCTCCAAGAGTGGCTGGCCAACTAGAGGCAGTTCAGTAGCATTGGCAGTGGTACCGGGAGCAGTGGCCACTGCTGGTACTACAGGAGACCTGGGACCAGGCCCTGTGCTGGAGCCCTGGACCAGACGTGAGTGAGGCGGGATTGCCGGGGCCAGTCCAGTAGGCCCCGACGATGGCGGCGTGGGTGGGGGAAGGTGGGCGATGAGGGCAGGGGGGTGTTACCGAAGGGGCAGCTTTTTGCAGTCTCAGGCCCTCTGAGAACCACAGATTGCCCACAGAAGAGGCCCCCTCCCACCAATTCAGCCTGCAGGGAGGAGGCCTCATTTTACTGGGCAATCTCCCTGCATGGTGGAGGACATCCCCGTTGCTGGCTTAATCCCAACAGTGGCGGGAAGAGGCCCTTAGATGGCTACTGATGGGCCACCTAAGGGCCTCAATTCGCTTCTGGGTGGGAAGACAGTCTTAAACGCAGTGCAATGGGAAGGCAGTGGGCCCTCTGCTTTCCATTGCAATTCTATGGGCTCTCCCCGCCTCCTAGCCCACTCCTCGGGGGCCCATTAAATTCAGCCCATCGTGTGTGCATCTATCTGCCAGGCTATGCTCATAGCACATAAAGAAACAATCGGGGAGAGGGAGAAAATATATAACAATAACTTGTAAAAAGTACACATAACTGTTGTGCACATTCACATGCACATTCACTGACCTGGAATCACATTTATAATTATGTTCTTCTGTATGGACCACTCAGCATTGTATCTGTTGTAACCATAATGCTAAGAAATAAGAAGTTACAATATGAGGCATCTGCCCATGGTTTTACTATCTGATCTATTTGAATTGATGCCTAAAGCCTTTTAGTTCCAAAACACTTAAAGGCCAGCAAGTTAAGTATCCAGATTATTATGCATCTCGTATGCTGATCCTGAAGCCCAACTATAACATTTTAGAGATTAGCACTTCACAGCAAATTGCACTTTTTATATGGTATGTAACATATGTTGTACAATCCCACAATGTAATGTTGGTGGAATGTGCTGATCATTTCAGGCACTTGATCCATTGTGACTTTTGTTTTGAGATTCTGATACTTTCTAATGCTGTTGCTTTCTTCACTTCAAGGTTTTATGAGGGAGAAATGCTAGGCATCAGCAGGGAAAGAATAGAATGAGATATATTATGGAATTTGATGGAAAACAATTAGATTTTAATTGTGGTTACTTCCAAGATGCTACCACATCTTGCGACACAGATACAAAGTAGAGGAGAAAAAGCTTTGAAAGCACAGACAAATGATGCTTTGTAAGAGCTCTATTTTCTGAAATCAATAGGAAATGAAGCCTTGCAATTTGCAGTGTGCTGGCGGCATCATTGGTATGCCATAGCAATTGTTTGGGAAGCTGGAGTCTTCAATCAAGACTTTCGAATTAGCTGATCTTGTAATTTTGTTTTATCATAGGGTACTAAAAGAAGTGGTTGCAATAAAATGATGACATTTAATAGTTAACCACAAGCAAAAATATTCAGTGGGTTTACTCAAAGACCTCTTTTGAATTAATCACATGAAGGGATGCTTATGCCTGAAGCAAATTGAATACTCGCTACTTGTCCCAGGACAATATGAGTGCGTGCATGTAATGGAAAATAATTTGCAGTCCTTAAATTAATCAAGGTAGTCAGAATTAGTGACTAATGAATAGGACTATTAATGCAATTCACCAGTTTAGAGGAATATTGATCAGTAAGGCAGCAGTTTGTGCAATGTAATAAAGCTGATCAAGTTTGTTCAGTTTTGTGCAAGATAAACATCTTTGAAACAGGAGTAAAAACAGAAAATGCTGGGAATACTCAACAAGTCAGACAGTATCTGCGGAGAGAAACAGATTTTACCTTACAGGTTTATGATCTTTCTTCAGAATGGGAAAAAGTTAGAGATCTAACAGGTTTCAAGCAAGTACAGAGGCAGGAGAAGGGAGTAAGGAACAAAAGGGAATAGCTGTGATAAGGTGGAAGGCAGCATAGATAAAATGACAAAAGGGATGATGGTGCAAGGCAAACGGAGATGATAATGGGACAAGTTAAGGAACAAAAGGTGATCCAGATGAGGTGTAAATGGGAATAGCAGAATCATTACCAACAGCTGCTATCCGAAAAAAATGGGGGCAGAGGTTACGGTCTTAAATTGTTGAACTCAGTGTTGAGTTTGAAAGGCTGTAAATTGCCTAATCGAAAGATAAGGTGCTCTTCCTTGAATTTACATTGAACTTCATTGGAACAGCACAGGAGGCCAGAGTGGGAATGAGACGCCAAATTAAAATGACAGGTAACTGGAAGTTTGAAGTCACACTTTAGGACTGAACAGAGTGCAGAGTGGTCACTCAATCTGCATTTGGTCTCTAAAAGGTAGCGGGGTCTGCAGTGTGAGTAGCGAATACAGTATACCAAATTGAAAGATGTACAAATAACTTGCTGTTTTACCTGGAAGGAGTGCTTGGTGCCCTGGACAGTAAGAAGGGAGGAGATAAATGTTGCATCTCCTACCCATGGATGAGAAAGTGCCATGGGAAGGGGAGGTGGTGCTGGGGTGATTGAGGTGGGGACGGAATTGTCCCTTCGGAATGCTGAAAGGGGAGGGAAGGGGAAAATGTGTTTGGTGGTGGCATCGTGCTGGAGGTAACAGCAATTGTGGAGGATGATCCATTGAATGAGAAGGCTGGTGGGGTGGAAGGTAAGGCCAAAGGGAACCCTATTATAGTTCTGGGAGGGAGGGCAAGGAGTGAGAGCGGAAGAGTGGGAAATGGAACGGATGTGGCCAAGGGCCCTATTTTCCATGGTGGAGGGGAATCCTTGGTTGAGGAAAATGAAGATATATTGGAAGCATTAGTGTGGAAGATGATATGTCAGAATAGACATAGTGGAGACAGAGAAACTAGGAGAATGAAATAGAGTCCTTACAGGAAGCTGGGTGGGGATGAAATGAAGTCAACGCACCTGTGGGAGTCAGTGAGTTTATAGTGGATATTGGTTGTTAGCCTGCCCCAGAAATGGAGACCGAGAAGCCGAGCAAGGGAGGGGAAAAGTCAGAAATGGACCACGTGAAGGCGAGGGAAGGATGGAAATTGGAAGCAAAGTTGATTACATTTGCCAGTTTAGGCTGAAAGCAGGAAATGGCACCAATACAGTCATCAGTATACTGGAAAAAGAGGTGAGGGAGGGGATCTGAGTATGAGTGAAAATGTTCCACATATCGTACAAAAAGTCAGGCATAGCATGGACCCATATGGGTTCCCATAGCAAAACCTTTTATTTAGAGGAGGTGAGTCAAGTCAAAAGAGAAGTTGTTCAATATGAGAACAAGTTCAGCCAGGCGGAGCCCAGTGGTGGCAGATAGGGACAGGTTGAACCTTCCTTCAAGGAAGGAGCAGAGAGCCATCGGACCGTCCTGGTGGGGGATGGAGGTCTAGAGGGATTGGACATCCAAGGTGAATAGGAAACAATCAGGGCAATGAAACTGGAAACTTTTAAAGTGACAGAGGGCATTGGAAGAGACACTGATGTAGGTGCGAAGAGACTAGACAAAGGGAGAAAAAAATAGCCGCGATGAGAAGAAACTAGTTCCATGGAGCAAGAATAGGTGGAAATGATGGATGTATCAGGGTAGTCCTGTTTGTGGATCTTGGGAAGGAGGTAGAATTGGGCTGTGGGGTTTGGGGTCTGAGGTTGAAGGTTGTGGAGGGAAGATCTCCAAGGAGAAAGGGTCAATGACAGTCTTGAAAATGATGGCTAGATGTTTGGTGGTCGGGTCATGGTCCATGGTGAGGTAGGAGGAGGAGTGCTTGCCATTCATCTTCCACTAGGCAGAGTTCGGTTTGGCAAACAACAACACCACCTTGTCAGCAGGTTTAATGGCAATGTTAGCATTGGACCTGAATGAAAGGTGTGCTGCAAGTTCAGAGAGACCTGTCTTCATAATTTTTGTTCCATTGGGAGCCTTCCCTCTGGCCTCTTTATCCTCTCTGGATCTTTTCACTGAGAACTGGCAGCATGATGTTGACTGGCTCAATTTCTCTGCTCCCCTCACTCATTCTAATTCCCTCTGGAATTCAGGAATATTTAGGGTCCCTGTCTTTTTCACAATTGTTATCTAAGGAATGCTAGAAAGTAAAAATGTGCATGGTGCCATGCAGGATATGTAATAATGACAGCAAAATCAAATTTAACAGAGCTGAAGTCTTCAGTGTTGTTAACAAGGCATCATATATCCAACGTATGTGTCATTATTTGAATAGTTATTAAAGCAGTTCATCCTTTCGGAATAATTATCAGCATCTTTTTTTCTAGTTTTTTGGAAAAAGTTGTCCTTCTGATGCATCTTTGTTTTCAGGGACTTCAATTATTCCAGTTTGTGTCAATTTCTTTAGAGCAGCTGTTGGAGTTTAAGCATCTCACGCACCAGCTACCCACTCACCATCTTCATCCAACGTTGTTTTCACATTCTACCACATTAGTTACACATTATAGAAGCCATTCTCCATCTGTGGTTCCCATGGATTGTTACTGCAAGTTTGAAAACATATTTGCTATGATATTTCACAGCTGGAAGAGTTTAGTTCGACTCATTAGTCTCCTTGTTGGCGTTGTGTTTGTTCAATGCTACAGTTTTCAGTGCGCCCTATTTATAAGTTTGCATGGAATCCGACATTGACTTCTTTTCTGATGATCTACTTCAGCTGATGACCACAGTTGCACTAAGCTTATTACCTCTAATATGATTGCGATAAATCAGAGTCTCCGTTAAATTTCAAATCATAAGAAAATCTCTATATTTTAATACAATATGTCCAGCCACTTGAAATTTGGTTTACTCCAGGTTTATTTTTTCTGAGTGAGAGTACACTCCACATTGTTATAGGTGGCAGGAAGTTCTCATTGTGGAGGGACTATTCACAGGGACTTTTTCCTGAAAATAGCAATTTAATGTGAATAGCTTGGTGACACTACAATTGGATTTATATTGAGCATCTATAGTCAGGCTCATAAGAAATAAGATGATAGGAACATGACTTGGCCATTCAGCCCCTCGAGCCTGTTCTGTCATTCAATTAGGTGGATCTATACCTGAGCTCCATTTAGCTGCCATTGCTCCAAATTGCTTGATGTTGTTACCTAACAAACTCTTATCAATATCAGTTTTGAAACTTTAAATTGACAGGGCGTCCACAGCCTTTCGAAGGAGAAACAAACAGATTTCCACTATCCGTAGTGTGAAAATGTGCTCAGGCCAGGTGCCGTTTTATCTGCAGGACCTACATTGACCGTTCAGAAGCCTTTGGTTACTCAGGTGGTGCTATTCACTGGAACAGAAGGTCCACAAGGTGTCTTTGTGAGATAAGGATCCCGATATTTATGAGGAGGTGGGGAGGATGTTGGAGTGGCTGAAGGCAGCCAAAGAACCCACATCGCAGAGGTCCGACTGCACTTAATAGCAGGACCTCTTTATAGAAACATAGAAAATAGGAGCAGGAGTAGGCCATTCGGCCCTTCGAGCCTGCTCTGCCATTCATTATGATCATGGGCTGATCATCCAACTCAGTAACCTGTTCCCTCTTTCCCCCCATATCCTCTGATCCCTTTTGCCCCAAGAGCTATATCTAACTCCTTCTTGAAAACATACAATGTTTTGGCCTCAACTGCTTTCGGTGGTAGTGAATTCCACAGGCTCACCACTCTCTGGGTGAAGAAATTTCTCCTCATCTCAGTCCTGAAAGGTTTACCCCATATCCTTAAACTATGACCCCCTGGTTCTGGACTCCCCCACCATTGGGAACATCCTTCCTGCATCTACCCTGTCAAGTCCTGTCAGAATTTTATAGGTTTCTAAGAGATCCCCCCTCTTCTGAAGTCCAGCAAATATAATCCTAACCGACTTAGTCTCTCCTCATACGTCAGTCCTGCCATCCCGCCATTCCTAGCAGCCAGGAAGGAATGGCAATGGCAGTGGCAGGAGCTTGCAATCAGAAGGGGTGGAAGGTCAATGATCGGGACTGGGATGGGAGGCCAGAATCCGAGGGGTGGGGGGGGGGGGGGGGGAGATGGACTGCCATGCAGATTGGCGAAAGAGGCTGCGATGTGGAGGGGTCAGCTGAAGGCTTCCTTAAGGGGCCAGCGGGAGCATTCCTGCTGCTCCCAGTTCACAAACAGTGCTGAGAAAGTCATCTTGTGAAGCCAGCATCTCCCACCTCTCTTTCACTGCTCAGTTTCTCAAACCCTGAGAAGATTCTGGAATCTGCTGCATTGATTTCTGCTATTGCCAACTCTTTCTTTGCAATGAATCAGATTTTTAAATTATATTAAAGTTGCCATATAAATGCAGGCTGATGTTGTTGCCCTATTGTTGGAAAACTTTTCAAAATGTGCAGTTTTTACTTTTCTTTTTAAGGTATAAACATGAACTTGTTTTGTCATGCATTTACCACAACGAGTGAGCTCACGCATGGCCAATTAATAAGATAGAAATTGATTCCTGACTCCACTTTTGGAAGAGCTCATAGGAACCTTATCGATATTTTTTGGGCTGATTTTTTTTACATTTCAAGAGTTGGTATGAATTGTGTATCTCCTCTCAAAGTCAGGTGGCACTATTTACCACATTATTTGTGCATACGGTAGGCCTACTCCTAATGATTTTAATTTTTTCACAAACTTGTCTACTGAATCGCTGCAGAGGTTGGTTGCTAAGCAGCCACTTTTTCAATTCAGATCACTTTGGGCCACAACAGTCGGCATGCTTACCAGACAGATGGCTTTTCTTTCTCCAATCAAAAGCACCAGACTCAAATTAAACCGTGTACCTGCATCTCTGATGATTTCTGTCAAGGTGCTGAATACTTTAGCAACCTAAGTGATTTAGTTTGACAGCTACAGTTAATCTATTCCTGAAAAGATAGGAGAAGCTCAATCAATAAAGCAGTGCAAGAAGCCGTCTGTGGATATTTAGTGGAAATACTGAATGATGCATTATTTTTAGCAGTGTTGATAAACAGGATAGTGTTTTATTGGGGTCAATTTGCTGGCCGATCGGCAACTTGCAGACAGGTGGTTAAAATTAACTATGGGACACGCCCACCAACGTTCCCCCATTAATCCCACAGGACATGGTTTTAACTTGCTCCTCCGAGGAGGCAAGAGAATACTCTCCATAAATCAACAGGGTCCTTCTTCAATTATGCAATGTGGTTGACTCTTAAATGCCCTCTGAAATGGCCTAGCAAGCCACTCAGTTGTATCTAACCGCTACGAAGTCAATAAAACAGAATGAAACCAGACAGATGACCCCGCATCAACCGATGCACCAGAAACAACAACGGCAAACCCAGCCCTGTTGACCCTGCAAAATCCTCCTTACTAACACCGGGGGGCCTGTGCCAAAGTTGGTAGAGCTGTCAGACAGACCAGTCAAGCAACAGCCTGATGTAGCCATAACCACAGAATCATATCTTACAGACAATGTCCCAGACACTGCCATCACCATCCTCGGGTATGTCATGTCCCACCAGCAGTACTGACCCAGCAGAGGTAGCCGCACAGTGGTATACAGTTCGGAGGAAATTGCCCTGGGAGTCCTCAACATCGACTCCGGGCCCCATGAAGTCTCATGGCATCAGGTCAAACATGGGCAAGGAAACCCCCTGCTGATTACCACCTACCACCCTTCCTCAGCTGATGAATCAGTATTCCTCCATGTTGATCATCACTTAGAGAAACCACTGAGATTGGCAAGGGCACAGAATTTACTCTGGGTGGAGGACTTCAATGTCCATCGCCAAGAGTGGCTCGGTAGCACCACTACTGACTGAGCTGGCCGAGTCCTGAAGGACATGGCTGCTAGACTGGGTCTGCGGCAGGTGATGAGGGAACCAACAAGAAGGAAAAACATTCTTGACCTTGTCCTCACCAATCTGCCTGCCACAGATGCATCTGTCTATGACAGTATTGGTAGGAGTGACCACCGCACAGTCCTTGTGGAGACGAAGTCCCGCCTGCACATTGAGGATACCCACCATTGGGTTGTGTGGCACTACCACTGTGCAAAATGGGATAGATTTTGAACAGATCTAGCAATGCAAAACTGGGCATCCATGAAGCGCTGTGGGCCATCAGCAGCAGCAGAATTGTACTCAACCACAATCGGCAACATCATGGCCCGGCATATCCCCCACTCTACCATTACCATCAAGCCAGGAGACTAACCTTGGTTCAATGAAGAGTGCAGGAGAGCATGCCAGGAGCAGCACCAGGCATACCTCAAAGTGAGGTGTCAACCTGGTGAAGCTACAACACAGGACTATCTGCATGCCAAACTGCGTAAGCAAATTGTGATACAGAGCTAAGCGATCCCATAACCAATGGGATCAGATCTAAGCTCTGCTGTCCTGCCACATCCAGCTGGGAATGGTGGTGGACAATTAAACAAATAACTGGAGGAGGTGGCTCCAGAAATATCCCCATCCTCAATGATGGGGGAGCCCAGCACATCAGTGCGAAAGATAGGGCTGAAGCATTTGCAGCAATCTTCAGCCAGAAGTGCTAAGTTGATGATCCATCTCGGCCTCCTCCCGAAGTCCCCAGTATCACAGATGCCAGACTTCAGCCAATTCGATTCAATCCGCATGATGTCAAGAAATGACTGAAGGCACTAGATACTGCAAAGGCTATGGGCCCTGACAATATTCCGGCAATAGTACTGAGGATCTGTGCTCCAGATCTTGCCGCACCCCTAGCCAATTTGTTCCAGTACAGCTACAACACTGGCATCTACCCGGCAATGTGGAAAATTGCCAGGAATGTCCTATACACAAAAAGCAGGACAAGTCCAACCTGGACAATTACCGCCCTATCAGTCTACTCTCAATCATCAGTAAAGTGATGGAAGGTGTCATTGACAGTGCAATCAAGTGGCACTTGCTTAGCAATAACCTGCTCAATGACGCTCAGTTTGGGTTCCACCAGGGCCGCTCAGCTCCTGACCTCATTATAGCCTTGGTTCAAACATGGACAAAAGAGCTGAACTCGAGAGGTGAGGTGAGAGTGACTGTCATTGACATCAAGACAGCATTTGAGCAAGTATGGCATCAAGGAGCCCTAGCAAAACTGGAGTCAATGGGAATCAGGGGGAAAACCCTCCGCTGGTTGGAGTCATACCTTGCACAAAGGAAGATGGTTGTGGTTGTTGGAGGTCAGTCTTCTGAGTTCCAGGACATCACTGCAGGAATTCCTCAGGGTAGTGTCCTAGGCCCAACCATCTTCAGCTGCTTCATCAATGACCTTCCTTCAATCATAAGGTCAGAAGTGGGGATGCTCGCTGATGATTGCACAATGTTCAGCACCATTTGTGACTCCTCAGATACTGAAGCAGTCCGTGTAGAAATGCAGCAAGACCTGGACAATATTCAGGCAAAGGCTGATAAGTGGCAAGTATCATTCGCGTCGCATGAGTGCCAGGCAATGACCATCTCCAACAAGAGAGAATCTAACCATCTCCCCTTGACATTCAATGGCATTACCATCGCTAAATCCCCCACTATCAACATCCTAGGGATTGCCATTGACCAGAAACTGAACTGGAGTAGCCATATAAATACCGCGGCTACAAGAGCAGGCCAGAGGCTCAGAATCCAGCGCGAGTAACACACCTCCTGACTCCCCAAAGCCTGTCCACCATCTACAAGGCACAAGTCAGGAGTGTGATGGAATACTCTCCACTTGCCTGGATGGGTGCAGCTCCAACAACACTCAAGAAGCTTGACACCATCCAAGAGAAAGCAGCCCACTTGATTGGCACCCCATCCACAAACATTCACTCCCTCCACCACCAACGCACAGTAGCAGCAGTGTGTTCCATCTACAAGATGCATTGCAGCAATGCACCAAGGCTCCTTAGACAGCACCTTCCAAACCCACGACTTCTACCAACTAGAAGGACAAGGGCAGCAAATGCATGGGAGCACCACCACCTGCAAGTTCCCCTCCATGTCACGCACCATCCTGACTTGGAACTATATTGCCGTTCCTTCACTGCCGCTGGGTCAAAATCCTGGATTTCCCTTCCGAACAGCACTGTGGATGTACCTAACCCACATGGACTGCAGCGGTTCAAGAAGGCAGCTCACCACCACCTTCTCAAGGACAATTGCAGCACAGTGGCGCAGTGGTTAGCACTGCAGCCTCACAGCTCCAGCGACCCGGGTTCAATTCTGGGTACTGCCTGTGTGGAGTTTGCAAGTTCTCCCTGTGTCTGCGTGGGTTTTCTCCGGGTGCTCCGGTTTCCTCCCACAGCCAAAAGACTTGCAGGTTGATAGGTAAATTGGCCATCATAAATTGCCCCTAGTATAGGTAGGTGGTAGGGGAATATAGGGACAGGTACGGATGTGGTAGGAATATGTGATTAGTGTAGGATTAGTATAAATGGGTGGTTAATGGTCGGCACAGACTCGGTGGGCTGAAGGGCCTGTTTCAGTGCTGTATCTCTAAATCAAATTAAATCAATTAGGGATGGGAAATAAATGCTGGCCTGGCCAGCGATGCCCACATCCCATGAATAAAAAAAAAATGCAGATCAAGGCTTGTATTTTGACCAAACCATTGTCTGTCCACCAGCCCAACCTAGTGAGAAGAGGCAGAAATCTGTAAGTCTTACTTCTTTGACTTTTCCAGTGGAGCCTGGAAGACAGTCCTGCTCCTCCAGGCCCTACAAAGAATGTTTTGGCCTCTCCTGCTCCATCCCCCACTCTGTTGCAAGGCCCTCCATTGTTGCAGGTGCCATCTTTTGGATTAGATGGTAAACCGAGCCATTATTCTCCTGGCACTACTTGAAGACCAGCAGGAGAACTCTCTCATTGGCTCCCAATATTTATCCTTCAAAACAACAACAAAAAAAGCAAAGTACTGCAGATGTTGAAAATCTGATAAAAGCACAAAATGCTGGAAATACTCAGGAGATGTGGCAGCATCTGTGGAGAGAGAAACAGTTAACATTTCAGGTTGATGACCTATCGTCCGATCTCAATCGAGTTGATACAGTTAATACTCAATACAGTGCTGTTTCAGTACAGCTACAACACCCGACAATGTGGAAAATTGCCCAGATATGTCCTGTCCACAAAAAGCAGGACAAATGTAATCTGGGCAATTACTGCCCCATTGGTCTACTCTAAATCATCAGCAAAGAGTTGGAAGGTGTCATCGACAATGCTGTTAAGTGGCACTTACTCAGCAATAACCTGCTCACTGATGCTCAGTTTGGGTTTCGCCAGGGCCATTTGGCTCCAAACCTCATTACAGGCTTGGTCCAAACATGGAGAAAAGAGTTGAATTCCAGAGGTGAGGTGAGAGTGACTGCCCTTGACATCAAGGCAGATTTTGACCGAGTGTATTGTCAAGGAGCTCCAGCCAAATTTCAGTAAATGAGAATCAGGAGGAAAGCTCTCCCTGGTTGGAGTCAGACCTAGCACAAAGGAAGATGGTTGTGGTTCTTGGAGGCCCCAGGATATCACTGCAGGGTAGTGTCTTAGGCACAACCATCTTCAACTGCTTCAGCAATTACCTTCTCTCCATCATAATGTCAGAAGTCGGGCTGATGATCGCACAGCGTTCAGTACCATTCGCGACTCCTCAGATACTGAAGCAGTCTGTGCCGCATGCAGCAAGACCCAGATAACATTCAGTCTTGGGCTGACAAGTGGCAAGTAACATTTGTACCACACAAGTGCCAGGCAATGACCATTTCCAACAAGATGGAAACCAACCATTTCCCCTTAATGTTCAACAGCATTACCATCACTGAATCCCCACCATCAACATCTTGGAGCTTACCATTGACCAGAAACTGAACTGGACCAGCCACACAAATACTTTGGTTACAAGAGCAAGTCAGAGGCTGGGAATTCTGTGGTGACTAACTCACCTCCTGGCTCCAAAAAGCTTGTCCACCATCTGCTAGGCACAAGTCAGGAGTGTGATGGAATACTCTCCACTTACCTGGGTGGGTGAAGCTCCAACTACATTCAAAAAGCTCAACACCATCCAGTGCAAAGCAACGCGCTTGATTGGCACCGCATCCACCACCTTCAACATTCACTCCCTCTGTCACCAGCTCACAGTGGCAGCAATGTGCACCATATATACATTACAGCAACTCGCCAAGGCTCCTTTTGACAGCAAATTCCAAACCCACGACCTCTACCACCTAGAAGGAGAAGGGCAGCAGATGGATGCAAACACCACCACCTGCATGTTCCACTCCAAGCCACACACCATCCGGACTTGGAACTATATCACCGTTCCTTCACTGTCGCCGAGTCAAAAACCTGGAACTCCCTTCCTGAAAGCACTGTGGGTGTACCTACACCAGTGTGCTGCAGCAGTTCAAGAAGATGGCTTATCACCACCTCCTCAAGATCAGTTAGGGATGGGCAAAAAATGCTAGCCATGCCAGCGATGTTTATATCCCATGAAAGAAAAAAAAATCCTGTGGGGTCTTCACGTCTTATCTGAAACATGGCGCCTTTGGCAGTCCAGCTCTCCCTCAGTGCTGCTTGACTTTTCCAATGCTGTCTTAGCTGGCCTTCCACCCTTCATGAACTTAAGTTCATCCAAAGCTCTATTGCCCATATTTGACCCTGCACCAAGTCCCACTCACCTTTGAGCTTGCTGACCTACATCAACGTCTTGTTCTCCAACTCTTGAAATTTATAATTCTCATGTTTAAATCTCATGATAACCTTGTCCCTCTGAGAACGATCCTCTGAGAACTCTATTGCTCCAACTATAGCCTCTTGTGCATCTCCCACTTCCTTCATACCATCACTTTCTCAAGGGCAGTTAGGGATGGGCAATAAATGCTGGCCTTGCCAATGATGCCCACATTCCAAGAACAAATTTTAAAAAAGCACAAGGACAGAAGAGAAAGAACACTCAGCCTATCTATTAATTCATGAATTTATCTTTTGAAGGATGCTTATTCAGTCTAAGAATTAAAAAGCTAAGAATATTCTTGCAAAGCTTTTTCACACTAAAGTAATCAGCAAATAATCTGGATCAGCCTTGATTCAGTAGTAGTGCTCTCATCTCTGAGTCTGAAAGTGATGGTAGCAAGCCCTACGCCAGAGACCTAAGCACATAATCTAAGCCGACACTTCAGTTCAGTCCTGAGGGAGTGGTATACTATAAGAGCAGCCATCTTTCAGGTGTGACGTTAAGCTGGGGTCTTGCCTGCTCTCTTGGGTGAACATTACAGATCCCATTGAACTACACAAAGCCAAGCAGGGAGGTTCTCCTAATATCCTGGGCAATATTCATATCTTAACCAACATCATGAAAAAAAGAGATTATCTGATCATTTATCTCACAGCTGTTTGTTGAACCTTGTGCACAAACTGCCTGCCATATTTCCCTACCTTACATTTTTTGTGTTCAAACACATTTTTGGATCAACTATCTGAGAAGGGAAAGAAAATGTAAATCAGCAAGGGTGCACAGTGCCAGAAAGCATTTGAGCTGTCAGTTGGTAAACCATGGAGCAAGGTGGAACATGTGCCAGGTGTCAGTGGGAGAATGAATGGCCCAATTTAGATCCATTATTCTTTTCTATATGACTAATCCTGCTATTTCATCTGTAATAAGTACTTGTCACAGCAGCAGCATTTTGTTAACAGTTTTATTTGTAATTGCAAACGAGCCTTACAACATAGTTTTGCTTTCAAATGTTACTATGTTAATGTTCAAGAATTTAAATTTGAACTACCTTCCACCCAGTTCTGCAGGCCATTTCCATGCAACTGCTCCTTTTTTTTACTGCAGCTGTGATCGATGGCATTATTTTACTCCGATTATTTGACTCCGATTATTTGAAGTTCAATGACATCAGTGTCACAATTAACTACAATTACACAGCAAGGGGGCAATCAATGGAAAGAATTTGCAGGCAATTAGTTTTGGTAGGACAATGACCAAGAGGCATTTTGTCTGCCGTTAAAGTTGTTATTTTCAGAGCTGTTTTACATTTTATAATCTGTTGGATGCTGTGAAATTTACAATGGCTCAGCTGTAGCATGATAATTCACATAGCAGTTTTTTTGAAAGGAATTTGTTTTAAAATTTAATGTGGTAATGAATTGTTAAGTTGATATTGAAAATTGAAAGCATCGTCTCTCAGTATTTGTCTTCCTTCAACGAAAAGGCAGTCTATCCTGGAATGGAGGTATTGATATTATTAACTGCAAAGAGCAGTTTTTTATGCAGTGTTAGAAATATTGAAATGTAATTATAGTTCAAAACACAACCTTTACAAAATAGAATAAATAAATGTGTGTCGAGTAGTACATTATTAACAAGTTAAGACTATTCTTCATTTAATCAGTAAAATTTCTCTTTGTTAGTAACACAAATATCAATATAAGTTAATAAAAGCAAAATACTGTGGATGCTGGAAATCTGAAATAAAAACAAGAAATGCTGGAACCACTCAGCAGGTCTGGCAGCATCTGTGGAAAGAGAAACAGAGTTAACGTTTTGGGTCAGTGACCCTTTTTCGGAACCCCAAAGAGGTTCCCCCCGAACCGTTAACTCTGCTTCTCTTTCCACAGATGCTGCCAGACCTGCTGAGTGGTTCCAGCATTTCTTGTTTTTATTATCAATATAAGTTTTGTTGGCTATAATTTATTTCTTTTGCTAATTTTGGAATACACTTGACGATTTAATGTTTTATATATTTGCTGAAACATTTTTTGAATGGCCATATGTTCTAATTTACTCATGTTTCAAGAAACAATCTTTTTTATGAGCTGAAATTCAGTTTCTAAGGAGGCCTTAAAGCACATGATTTTAAGATGAAGTTTGGTATCGGGCCTGGATTTTATGGATTACCTAAAATAGCAAAGTTTATTCAACAATGCAGTGTTAGTTACAGTGGTAAGGTGTCTGGTGTCAAGCACCATCACCCTCATTTTTCCGTTAGCTGTTATTGACTTAAAAGTGTCACATCTATGCTTGTCTGGCACAAGCTTTTGTTGGTGAGATAACATTGTGAAATAGATGTTAATAGCCTAAAGTTAGCCTAGATGTTGACTTCATTTACCTTACATTAGTTGCATAACATAACTCTGTAAACCTTTAATAATTGAGCTGCATGGTTATCAGTTTTAAAACAATGAAGTACAACAACAATTCACATTTACATTCCATCCTCATATGCACCCATTGGCGATTCGAAGAATAAGGGGTGATCATGTTGAAACATATAAAATCCTGAGGGGACTTGACAGGGTAGATGCTGAGAGGATTTTTCTCTGTCGGGGGAGTCTAGAACTTGGGGACACAGTTTAAAAATTAGGGGTCTCCCATTTAAGATGGAGATGAGGAAAGGTTTTTTTCTCTCAAAGGGTCATTAGTCTGTGTAATTCTCTTTCCCAGAGAGCAGTGGAGGCTGGGTCATTGAATTTATTCCAAGCTGAGTTAGATAGATTTTTGATCGACAAGGGAGTTGAGGGTTATGGGGCGGGGGAGGCCGCAATTGGATCAGCCATGATCTTATCGAATGGCAGAGCAGGCTTGAGAGGCTGAATGGCCTACTCCTGCTCTTAATTCTTGTGTTTTTGTGTTCTTTAACATAGTAAAATCAACCAAAGGTGCTTCACAGGAGGGTTATCAAATATACATTAACACCGAACCACAAAAAGGAGATATTAAAACAGATGGCAAAAGGTTGTTGAAAGAGGTAGGTTTTAAATAGCATCTTAAAGGAAGATAGAGAGGTGGAGAGCTTAAGGAGGGAATTTCAGAGTTTAGGGCCTAGCCAACAGTGGAGCAATGAAAATCGGGGTTGCACAAGAGGCCCAAAATGGAAGCGAACAGACATCTCAGTGCTGGAGGAGGTTACAGAGAGAGGGAGGGGCAAGGCCATGGAGGGATTTGAAAACAAGGATAAAAATTTTAAAATTGAGGTAGTGCCAGGCCAGGAGCCTACAAAGGACAGCACGCATAAGGGTGGTGGGTGAATGGGACTTGGTTCACGTTAGGATACAGGATGAGTTCAAGTTTACAGAGGTTGCAACTTGGGAAGCTGGTCAGAAAAGTATTGGAATAGTCTGCGCATTTGAATAGCCATAGTATAACTCCTTTAATCAGTCCAATGTAAATCTAGAATTTCCTCATGTCAAAAGTGACTGTTGATATGAATTTCTTATCTCCAGCAAGTATATGTAATCAGGTGCTCACTGTGGTGGGCTTTATGGGTAACTGTGCAACTGAATTCTAAGACCTAAATGTTGTTGTGCTCTAAACATTGTAGACTTACCTCGAGTTCCAAATCACTTTTTGAACAAGTGAGTAATTGAACTTAATAATTATCATCACTTGTTGGGAAAAGACAATTTGGGACTGCAGTAGTCCAGACAGCTTTTAAGTTAATTGTATAATTATGATTCACTTGTTAATTTACTTTGAATCATAGAGATTCCAGTGCAGAAGAAAGCCATTTGCTCGTCATATCTGTGCAGTGCTAATTCTGCATTGGAGGTTGCTACTGTAATCACATTTCCTTACCTTTTCCCAGTCTCTCTATATTGTTCCCCTTCAAGTACTTAACAAATTCCCTCTTAAGTGCCATGGTTAAGTAGGCTTCAATAACCACTTGCAGTAATGAATTCCATTTTCCAATACTGTATGTGAAACAATTCTTCCTCCTCACTATTTTTATGCTATTACTAAAATTGACTCCTCCATTGTAACTAATTCACCAGAAGCTTTCAGTATTTACCCTTTCAAAGTCTTCTATTAGATCACGTTCCCCATTCTATCGAATATAATTTTTGTTTTTCAATTTTCTTACCATAACAATACCCTCTCAATCCCAGTATTACTCTAGTAACATTCTTTCCATAATGAAGTACCCAAAACAGCAGGCAGTCTTTAGTTCTGCATGACCAATGTCTTGTACACATTCATCTGAGCTTTTAGTTTCAGTGCCCTCTTTTGTAAAATAAAGAACACCATTTTCCAAGTGGATTCTTTTTTTCCATTTGCATTTATAATTTTGAAGATCTTTGTGATGTGCCCCAGGCGAGAGAAATTAGTAGGAATAACAAAATTATCATTTTAGGAAATTTTAATTGACACTTTTTGTTTAGGTAAGTGAAAGAATAAATGGAGAAAAGGGAACGGCAGTCTTAAAATGTGTGCAAACCTCTTCCTTGTTTGTAGCAGTGTTTAAAATTGTCAAGGGATGGGACAAAGTAGATTAAAACTGATTATTCAGTTTTGCCTCTCCCACCTGGTAGTAAGCAGACTCGAGGGGAAATAAAATAGAGAGAATGACTTATCACCCTGATCTGACTAACTGCAATTTTAAATTGCAGGTAGTAAGGACACCTGCCTGAGTACTAAAGGGTCCTCTATAAATATGCAAATTAGGCTCTAACATCATTGGGTCCCAGTCTTCTATTTTAACTTGAGGCCTGAGCGGGTGGGTGGTGCTGACTTTCCTGCCAAGTCAAACCTGCTGGGAACAGGAGCCAGTGTGGAAGGTGCTCAGCAAGGTAAGCATTCTTGTGGGCCAGAAGGAGTCCCACTCGCCTGACCAGGATTCCCCCAGTGGAGCTGGGGACAGCTGAGCAGGAAATTTCCATTGATTTGCTGGTCAGTTAGTGGCCTGTTAATGATGCCCAGCCATTGAGATTGTCTGGCATTCCCTGCTGTTGCTCCCAGATGGGCTTTCTGCTTGCTTTGCTGCATTCCTGCCTGGGAGTTAAAATCGAGACCAGGGCATTTCCAATGATTGAGAATTTAGAATGAGGAGGCATAAATATAAGATTTCCTGTAAAAAATTTTTGACAGGGAGGAAAAGAACATTTTTATGCAAAGTGTTGTAAGGCTGTAGAACGCACCATTTGAAGATGTCAAGGTATATGGGGATAGTGCAGTAAAGGTAGGTAGTTGAGGTAGAAGATAAGCCATGATCTAGTTGAATGGCAGAGTAGGCCTGAGGGGCTGAATGGCCTACTCCTGCTCCTATTTCCTATGGTCCTTTGTTCCATTTAAGTTCTTTATTAAACCAGGGGCTACATTTATCAAATCACCACTTTGTCAGTGCTGTTCTAATGAAAGCAGCCCCAATTTTAAACATCTGTCTTTGTGCATATTTTCTCATCACAGACAATATCCTCATGATTGTGTGCTGTACCCTCTCTATTGTGTCAAGGTCCTTCCTATAGCATCAAGCCCAAAACTGGACACAGTGTGCTGAATTTTACTAGCCCTCTAGGGGCTTCCTGGGAGGTGGGGGGAATGGAGAGCCCATTGCCTTCCCGATGCCATGCAATTTTATCAGCAGCTGGGAAAATTGAGGATCGCCTTCCCATCCAGAAGCTAATTGAGGCCCTTAAGTAGCCAATTAAGGACCTCTTCTTGCTGCTGCATGGGGAGACTGCCCAGTAAAAGCTGGTATCATCCCTGCAGGTTCAGTGGAAGGTGAGGGGTGACCCTCCTGATCGGACACTGTGACCTACCAAGGGCCAACCCCCACCCACCGCACCCCCTGGTGGCAAGGGCCACCCCCTCAGAAATCCCCCCCGCCCTTCCCTGAACAATGACCCCACCCCCCAACCCCTCACCATGCCTGCCTGATTGGCCCTGACATGCCCCATATACTTTCATTCTGGGGACTCCTACATTGTTGCTGCTCCTGGCTGGCTATAGTACCAGCAGTGGCCACCGCTTCTGGTAGCGCTTCTGGGACTGAAGAGCTGCCAGCCCTCTGATTGGCCAGCAGCTCTTGGAGGTGGGATCTCCGCCCTTAAAGGGACAGAAGCCCCGATGCCAGGCAGTTAATTGCCTGCGGTGCATTGAAGCTTCTGGAAACGGCCACGACGGGGGTTGCCCCTAGTTTTCTGGCCTGCCATTGGGGACCACTGCTATGGCTATTAAATTCAGCCTACTACTTCAACAGTGGTCTTGCAAAGATTTAATGATCAGTGACAGAGATGGCTGAAGGAAAGGAAAATAACATTATATGGGAAAAGATGAGAACATGGGATTAGAATTACTGCTCATATGGATGATAAACACAACACATATTGTGCCCATACTGAAAGCCTATTTCAGTATTTTAATTTCTACATCATCTTGCTGTTCCTCCACTCACATAAGCATTTTACAATTTAATGTCTACTGAAATTTTGTTGTGTTTTTCCCAAAATGCATTAATTCACATTTAATTGCATCTGTCACATATCTGTTCACTCCTCAAACCTATCTATGTTCTATTCATTACTTTCTCACAATGTGTCATCCTCCCTACTTTGATAGTATCAGCACATTTTGACAATATTCTCACCATGCCTATGTCCAAATCGTTTATTTATAACTGGAGAACAAGAGGGGCCCAACAGAGATCCCTGGGGAACACCACTAGCTACATCTTGCCAATCTGAGAAATATCAATTTACTCCTACTCGTCGTTTCTTGCCATCAGTAACCTTTAATATTACAGGACTTAACCTTCACAACATGTCTAACTTTTATACACTTGAAAAATATCACATGTCTTGCATTCCCCAACAATAGGTTCAGTGACTTCCTCCAGGCATTTGACTTTATTAGTAAAGCATAACTTGCTCTTTACAAATGCATGTATTTCTTAACACTTAAAAGTCCAAAGAATTAGTCTTCCTCGGGTCACTCTTTGCATTGAGAGACCTTGGCTGGGATTTTATCTGGGCAACGGGGGTCTCAACCTCCAGCACAAGTGTCACCGAGAACCCTGCATTGTCCCTTCTGTGGGATGCCTGTTGAATCAAATGCTAATTAGGGACTTAACTGGACAGCGGCAGGCCTTCCATGGGATTAAAGACCCTGACAACGGTGTAGGGAGTCGGCAGCAAGGGCAGTGGGGGGAGGGGTGCTGGTGTCTCTCAAAGGGCATTCCCCCCCCCCCCCCCCACCCCCCTTCCCGATGCAGAGTCCCTCGTTCAGGTACTATGTCCCCCACCCGGAGCCGGGAAGCAGCCCGCATAGCTTTTCATGCCCTGCTTCCTGTGCGGCGATAGCCGCCCACTGCTCAGCTAATTGTGGTGGTGATGGGATGAGGCTTTTAATTGGGTATTAATTGCCCACTTAAGGGCCTCAATTGGCAGTGGGATGGGAATGAGGAGTCCTCCCCTGCCACCATCCCACCTGATTATATGCTCTCCCCGCCTCCAAACCTGCTGCAGGGGAGAGCATAAAATTCCCCGCCTTGTCTGCATTCAACTCTTTTGTTTGTATGTTTGAAATTATGTTCTGACTTTTTAATTTAAAAAAGCTTTTGGGCTTCCCCTGGGATGCCAAAGTAATAACCTCTAGCTATCCAAAAACATCTGGTATTTATTGGAATCAGATCAGCAACACATGTGTACCAAAAGTCTGTGCCACATGGCTGTAGCTGCATTCACCATATCCCACCAGTAATTAGGTTCATTCAGAGTGATCGTCCAAGTACTCTATGTTACTGCCAAATGAAGAAGAGTTAGCATCAATGCAAGATTCTTATGATAAACTGCTCAAATCAAAAACCTAATGTAGCATTCTATTACTTTATACTATGCGTTCTTCACTGGAATTTGAGGTGCATGTGGAACTAGATCAGTAAGAGGTGCCTAGTCCTCTCCAGAAGCCCAATGTCAAACCAACTGAGCAGAGTTTAACTGACTCTTTCGAACCATTGTCCATTGCTTCTCAGGCAATCTTGTCTCTCGTGGACACGCAGGACTGAGTAAGAAAATAAAGTATTCATTGAAATGAATGACAGTGAGGGATTCAAGCTTATTTATAATGATGCATAGCATTTTGACATCATTCATGATACAGGAGATCGATCCCTTAGGAAGTCAGGGAAGAAATAGTAATAGTGTGTTGCAGTGAACACACAGGCCTACTTTGTAATTATTTGTATTCCCTCCAACATACTCAGATGTGACGAAGATTTGGTATACTGTCCAGCCTCTAACTGACTATTAAACAGGAAACAGCTGCAGGAAAAGGTAATGTACTCAATATTCAGAAGATAGCTACCACACAACAGAAACACAAAAATAGTTTTTTGATGCTTAGACAGTTTTTCAGGATTTTCAAATCCTTTAAAGACCTTGGATGTTATTAGACTCTTATCTCAGGTCCATCTAACAAGGTGCATGCAACAGTCCCGGTTGAATTTCAGTGTTTGTTAAGATGCAACTTCATTGGCAAAGATTTTTATTGATCAGATTTATAAAAGCCCTGGGGAGGGGAGAGGAGAATTCCAATCTCTGAATACCAGGTTGGCGACCAGTGATGTATCTGCCTCTGATGGAAGTGTAATGGAGTGGCGACCCTTTCTTGTAGCCCTGATGAACAGGAGATCAGAACTCTGGCCTTTGAATACTGAGTTGACATGCAGTGACGTACTCGCCTCGGATAGGAGTGGATTGTTGATCCCCTATGGCATCCTTCTGATGGTTTGTCTCACAACTGCCTAACAACCTGTCCAGATAAAAAAGGTCTTTGTTACAGAAATAACACAGAACATGATTTTGAGTGTAAAAGCACTGGGTTGCTTGTGCTGCTAGGCATGGAAGAGAAAGAAGATTTGTAAATGATCTCTTTGTCTTTCCCCCAATGATAATCTATTGGAGCTGTACATACTCCACCTTCTTCCCCTATCTCCCTGATTTTGACATCTTTTGACATCCTGTAATCGCAAATGTCTCATCTTGGAAAGTTCAGTGAACTGGCTGCCTCAGTCACCAATCACTCCTAGCTGATATGACATGAGATGCCTCAATCTAAATTCCTATCGATTTTTAAAAAATGTTTTCAATAGCCGTACATAGCACATAGACAAAACAAAATCTTTAAACTTAATCAAATGTATGTGTCCTATTGAAATGAAATATCGAGTAATCTTACATGAAACAACAGTGGAACATATCAGCGTTCAGGGAATGCTGAAGGCAAGGTCAGCTTTAAAAGAGTCTCTTGCTGTGAGAGGCACCATTTTCATTGGAAAATGTTCTCTCCTTTTAATGTATTAAGATACCTGAGGAACCCTAATATTTCAGATCAGGAAGATTCCTGATTTAATTGTTGATGGAAACAGTCTCTACCTTTGAGTTCTTCCATCAATTCCACATTCCGGATGGTGAACCAAAGCTGTCAGTTATGGAATGACTCAGTTTTAAATTAATGCATGGCAGCCCTTGAATTATGAGAATGTTTGAAAATGAGAGCCCCTCCTAGCAGGTGGAAAAGGTTTTAAACAAATTTTCTGAGACCCAAAAGAGCCTGGAGTCCTTTATATCTTGTTAATCTTTATTATTTGTTTGTTTTGTTTCTTATACTTCACCTTTCATTCCTCTAAGAACCAATTGATTATAGTCCACTGTTATCTATTTGGAAGTTGAAAAAGTCTAATGAGTTTTTGACAGTTACTCCAATGATTGGCTAGAAAAAAATGTATATTTATAGTGGGATTTAGTATTGTAACATAGCAGTAAACCAGCCTGCTATGGCACTGTGCTGCCCTATATCGACTAGTTTTGGCATTTTATTGTATATGAAATTAATAACTGTTTCTACTCTTTTATATGATTATGGTCTTAAGGCACTAATTTGGAGGCAGCAATTCTTGTCAATCAGAATTTACCAACAGAAAGATAAAGTGGGAAGTGCTGAAAGGGCCTCTGTCATTTTAAGAAGTAAGCAAACTGTGAATTACAAGTTTGCCAAAAGAAGTACTGTATCATTTGCCATCTGTGAAAAAAGTCATAATGACATATATTTAATTCTTAATGTATGAATTTGGTACATTAATAAAGTACACTTTGATGGGAAAGGAATAGACTCTTCTGTGATTTAAAAATATACTGTGGGTTCCAGTTGAAAGGAAATAAAGAGACAGCATTAGAATACTATGTAAAGCACAGGAAAGGAAGGTCACATGAAGAGATGATGCAAAGTGCTCATATAGAAACAGACATCCTGAAAAGTTACCCCCTAGGCCATGCTGTCTTCAAATCATTGCCATATCCTGTGGAAGAGAGCTTCATTTAAGCAACAAAACCATTGGATTCTTGAGAAACTCTATCTTAAACTGCATTTTATGGCATTTTTTGTATTGATCTATGATATCCTGCAAGCAAACTGTAACCACAGATGATGTAATCACCAATGGGTAATTTTACCTGATTTTTTAATGCCTTTCCATTCATTTTCTAGTTTTAATTCTCTATATGATAAATGTTGTTCTGTTCATAACTTAATATTAACATGAACTGATTTAGTTTAAATTATGAAAGACAAATTTATTCAATGTTTTGTCCCATTTTCCTCCAGATGTATGAACTTTTATCTTAGATTTTTCTTTTGAAAGACTTCTGTTTTCTAAAAGTAAGAAAATATTGCAAATGAATTTTCTTTGATTCAGTAGTACTTTTTACCCAATATTATGCAACAATAATGTGATAGACTCAAAAATGCATTTAAATTCAACAGTAAGCAGTAAAATATTGTTAATTATTTAGAATTCTCCCTTATTTGTTTTAGTTATTAATATCACAATCTGTGAAATCAATGGTACAATTTAGGTCAAATATTATAAACTGTTTTGTATTAAATGATATTTCCAATGATCTAGCTAATGTAAGTGGTTTGGGTTCTAATTTTGTCTTCCAAGATCATTAATTGTTCTCTTTTGTTGCTGTATTCACTAGATTATGCAACAATGCAATATCAGCTGTTGAATGATAATGTGAAACAGAAAATTCGGCAGTAGACTTGAAATTCAGTAAGAATTCAGCAGTCAAAGGCTTGTTTTAAATTATAGCTGTTTTTCAAGTGTATTAATCAACAAAGTCAGAACCAGAGAAGCTGTTAATGGTACAAATACAGAGTTCTGTTCAGGAAGTCTGGTCTAATTTGTTGCCAACCACTTTGTCACAAATAAAATAATTGGAATTACAGGAAGAGATGAAAAAGCACCACCAAGTTTCATACTAAGTTTAATGACTATCAAAAATAGTCCTGATGCCTAGCTTATTGTTTTAGGGTTTGCCTCCCTGAAACTATTATTCATGATTTTGACCATATGTGCTAATATGGATAGTGTTTCAGTTACACTTTCAGTCACACTTTCTATAGCAGTGAAAAGTTACAAACAAAAAGGAGAAAGGTAATTGTACAAAAAATTGCAATGCAAAAACTCAAAAAAACCTGATAAAAATAAATAAGTGAACCACTGTCAGCCACAGGTTTGATTTGCACTGTTGATCTGGGTTCAGGTTTAGTTTGTTTGCTACACTGATTAGCACAGTGGATGCGACTGTTCTCAAGAGGCTCAGCTGTTTTCTCATGAGATGGCAATCAGACAGTTACTCATGAACAAGAAATGCACAATGTTTCTGGCACAGACACTTGAAATAGGTATAAGAAATAAAAGCAAACTTTTAATGAAAGATAATTAATGAAAGATGAGCAATTTTCCTATCCAATTCTGTGGTGTAACATTTCGAGGAAAGCACAGCATCTAAATTGCACTTTGCGGTGGAACCCTTCTGTTTTAATGTCCTAAATTCCTTATCTGATTACAAAAACAAATCTGCTAAGTGATGTTACCAGGCACATTCATATAAGATTAAACTACAGTAAGTTCACAGGTCAGCTATTACCATGGATGTTCAACTTCTGAAAGAAGTTAGAATAGATTGCAAAGATCCTGGATTGAGATACATCTGTCCAAGATAAATTAATGTGCTGTATGTTAAGCACAAGATGTATTCTAAACATCACAGTGCGCATTAGAAAAGCTATGTGTCTGCCTCAGATCATCTGTCTTCAGAAGAAGAAAATAATAAATAAATACTGTATGTCTATACATAAGATTACTGCACTTGAAATGTTTTACACTGTAAATGTGCCATTATAATTCTGATCTCTGCTTACTATACAGTCCTAGTTTCAGGTCACTGTCAGATATCATTACTTGTCAATTGTGTTGCTTTATTCGCAAGCTGTTTTTCAGATTTGTACTATTATGTGACAAAGCTTTGCCATCAAATTTTCTTCCAATTTTTGAAGTAGAAAATACACTGAACAGTGAATAATAGAATAAAACCAATTTATTTTAAATGAATAATGTATATTTGAGATAATTGCAAGGCAGTCATTTGAACTGGCATTCAAAATGACTTTAATGATGCCATGTGAGTTTCAAGTTGCAGTTACAGCCTTAAAATCATCCCACACTATATTATTTTTAAAGTGTGTGATATGTGTGCGTATTTGCTGTCAACTTCATGAAATGGTTTTATTTTGCTACTTTTGTTGACACCAGTGGTCAATGTGCTCGATGATGCAAATGCATTGATAGCTGAAGTTCAATGACTCTTAACATATTACTAGTTTACTGAGAAATTATTTGGAGTTGATTACTGATTTTAACTCTATACATGATATACATATATATAACATATATGTATACAAAGGCAGTTTCATAACTTGTGATGCCAAAAAATATTAATAACTAAAAGCATGCACCTTTTTAAATGTTATTTTGTGGCTTCTTTATTTTGAAACTCTACTCCCCTTATTCACGTGCATGTTTCTTGTAATTGCTATGGTCATAATCTTGAGCTGGAAGAGAAAGCCTTACAATTTCTGATGTTTAGGCCCCAAGGTTATCATATTCTCAGTTTTACAAATATTATCAGAAAGTCGTTAAAATGTTTTTCATGCTGTCATTTTTAAGAAGGTATGAAAATCACCAGTTGGGATTGATTTCTATTTAGTAAAAATGAATTTGCTTTATTCTCAAAGAACTCCATAGAATTTTAGAGGAAGTTTAGAATTAGAAACAAGGTATTGGTGGTACAGTGGAATAGAGTGCTCACTCTGGCAAAATGAATGTGCTGAATAATGGAAGTATGAGGATGGACGCTTACTTTCGATGTTTTCGTGATTCGTTTTGGAAATCGGGGAGAATTCGTGCAGATCTTTACATAAAGATATTAAATTAGGTGGAGTAGAGCCTTTGATATTGTTTATAGGAACTTATGAGTTGCTAGATAAGAAAAGACAATGGTCCATTATGTTTGCCTTCTACCATTCTGGTAGTCACAATAATGGCAATCAATCTCTCTCAATTAGCCCACGATAGACCTGGACATGAGGCGAAGTAATCCCCAGTGATGGAAAGCTTTGGGAACCATAGGTCCAATGTCACCTGCTCCTCCCAAGCCTTGTGCCATATGTCATGTCTCAACTTGCTCATATACTGTATCTCAACGTATTATTTTCTGAAAGAAATCTGCGTAACTGGCATTTAAATGAATCAATACAATCTGCTTCCAATGTTTCCCTGTTCCTTAGATATTCTACTGGCCACTGAAATAATGTTTTGAATTTACCCCCTTCAAGCACAGGCCATGTCCTCAAGATCAACTGTTCTGGACAAAATTAAACAGTTGGTTATAGTGTGTATTATCTAGCCCCTTTAGAATTGTAAAAACAGTAAGAATATCACCTTTTAACCTTGTATTTTTAAGTGAGACATTGGTCAATTTATGCAATCTCTCTTCACAATCCAATTCCTTCTTTCCTTTCAACATTCTGGCTGCCCTCTTCTGTGTCCTCTAAATGGGTACAATATCCTTTTTGTACCATGGCAACCAGAACTGTAGATAGTATTTTAAGAGTGGCCACACCCATGACTTATAAAGTGGCCAGATTACCTCACTCTTTTGGCTTAATATTTTAATACAATCCTGTTACGACCGAGATTAGAGAAGTGCACTGTTTATTCTGGTTCCACTTCTTCACGGGTCACAACAGATATTTAAATTTTTTCCCACTTACTGATACGGTCAATCATTGACTCTATTTTTATCCCAGAATAAAACACACCAACTAGGTTTCTTTAATAAATAACAAAATTAGCAGTTTAATATAAAACAAGTCTTGACTTATAATGAAATAACGCATAAACACACAGATTGAAATATTAAAGTTCCCTTTTTACCTTAGCCTCTCACACTATATACCTGTTAACTGGAAAAATCAAGGGTTTTTTGTTTTTAGAGCTCTAATACAGACAAAAAAATACTTGGGCTGAATACTTGCTCATTCTTGAATAAACAGCAGATGAGATGTTGTCTTCCAAAACTGGTATACTGTCTGGCATCCGAGTACATTTTGACGAGTCACTGAGATCTTTTAGAACAGTTCTTTTCAGGCGGCGTTGAGAATTAATTTAGCAGGCTTTTCTTCAAAGGCAGAAGACAAGATGAGTTGACACTGTGGACTTCTCAGGGTCTTTTAGAGAGGTGCTGGAAAGCTGAGCTGGGTTGTGGTCTTCTCTCCTTCCTTGGGAATTCCCTTCTCTCCTTGAAAGTTCTCTCCCTTTTTATACAGTTCAACCCCAACTCAAAACAATTGACAAGTGAAACCGACAACAGGAAGTCAACCTTTTAACCTTCATCAATCTTGACCTGTCACTTTATAAACAACTTCTTCAGGTGTCCAATGTTCTCTGTTGTTTATTGAGCTGGAAGTCAGGTGGTTTCCCGGAAAGGCTTGTTGTTGCTGGAAGTCAGGTGGTTTCCCAGAAAGGCTAATTTTCCTCACAAGACCTCTCAGTGCCCCTTGAAAAACAGTGCCTGGAAATGTTTTTTAAAAGTCAAGTGGCCTTTACATGAAAACCTTTGAAAACCCTAAAGTTTAACATTTCTTCACTCTTTCAAAAATGAATTCTCGAAAAAATATTTAACAAAACACAGAGGCATTTTTGTAACAATCCCAACATCTGATTTGCTTTACTCACTGCCACCTAGTATTGATTGCCAATCAAGATCCACCAATCTCTCATTTTCTATGCACATTATTTTATTTCCTCAAGTAATTGTCCCTTCCTGGATTACTTGGCCCCATATGAGGCACTTTGCATTTCTCTACATTGAATTTCATCAGCCATTTGTCTGCCCAATTACCAAGTATCTTCAAATCCTCATGTAAGTTATCTTGTTCAGGTTTGCAGCAGACCACCTTCATTCACGTTGCATCACTAGCAAATTTAGCCACTGTACTTGTGATTTCCAACTCCAGATAATTTATGGAGGTATAAAACAAAAGAAATTTCAAACCAGACTCCTGTGGACTCCACAGGTAACAACCTTCTACACTGATGACAATTCCTGTGCCATCAGCCTCTGAGTTCTATTGGTTAACCAATCATGCATCCATTGTAAAATGTTTCTGCTGATTCCGACTTTCTCTGTTTACAGTACCAGCCTTTCCAGATGAACTGTATAAAAGGTGTTACTGAAATCTAAGTACATCACGTTCGCTGCCTTCTCCTTATCACTGTTTTTTCACTTCATCAAAGAAGACCAGTGAACGTGATTGACAGGACCTTGCCTTCATGGACCCATATTGGCTAACTTTTAGGATTTAAATGGTACATGATCTTATCTTTTAATAAGTGCTCCCATAATTTTGCCCACAAAGAATGTCAATCTCACTGTTCTGTATTTTCCAAGGTTACTTTTGCTACCTTTTCTCCAGTCTTCAGGGACCTCTGTAGTGACTGTGATTTCTGGAAGATTAGTGTCAGAGTTCTTGCAATTTTCTCCCTTCGTTTCTTAAGGATCCTCGGATGTATGTTATCCGACCCCCGAGACTTATTTACCTTGATTTTGTAAGGCTGTTCGTTAACCATTCATTATACATGGTTTGACGAAAGAACAAATCTGATCAATGGAATTATCTTTTTATGTTGCGTATTTACTTATGTTATGATGTGGGGTGACTTTAGGAAATGGAGGGGAAGAAGAAAGTAACAAAGTCATGCACACAAAGCCATTGCATCTGCAATAGGAAGACATATAATTCATAAACTGCTTGATAGTTTTCTCATAGATTTATTCAAAATGACATCACTAAATAATTAAGACTAGATATTTGCAACCAATGTTGAGCCTGATGCAGGTGACAGGGGTACAATAGCATCCAGCAATGTGTGGAGTACAACCTAGCACTTGGTGACCACCCAATTCCTGGCTGTTTGGTAAATTTAGTTTGAGTACAAAACGTAGAGGCATAGATTCTTTTGAATGAAAAATACCTTTTAACCTGTTATACTTTATCCAATGTATTCATCTGGTGTTGTTGAAGAGACAGCAATGTGAAAGTTAGTTTTCATTTGAAGGTGAGCTGCTGCAAATTTTCTTATTACATTCCAGATTTTAGTACACTGTGGAGACTACAATAAATGATTCACTAGCAAAGGCAGAGGAGGATAACCAAGGGCAGTAGATTGTTGCTTGTCGTGTCAGATGGCTTTCAGGTTATACCAGGTATACTACCACTCTGCTACACTGTGGGTCTGCCATACCAGGCACAGTTACCTGCTGATGACAGTGGAGAGTTGCCGAACGAGCTTTTTGTTTGGTGACAGAACTATTTCAATTCCTTCAATGAGATCAACAGGTGCTTTGCAACATCTGTATACCACTACCATTGCTAGTCAAAATCAGCATGTCCCTCAATTTTTGTACAAAGGTTTTCTGCAAAGCCAGCATTTGGTAAGATCTGCCTATTTCTTGTCCACAGATGTATAGAAGAATCACAACCACATTGTTCAAATGAGCCAACAACTTTATCATTTTTGGCACTGACTAGCCGCAGCAGCTTCATAAGCAACTGGTTTCCCAGCTTTTCCAGAGACCAGGAGTCCCATGTTATTATTCCCATGTTGCCATTTGTGCTGCTAGTCTTCCTTATATAATATGACTGAGTTTACAGTGATGGATACTAAAGCAATACTAGCCCAAAATAGCATTTTTGTCTCAACTTCCAATAGCCCCTTTTGGCAGTAATAACACCAAAAGAGGAAAATCTAGGCTAATGGCCGGAATTTTACGCCGCCCCAGCGGGTCGCATGGTGGCATGGGGGCGGCGTAAAATTGAGCGGCAGGCTCCGGGAGTCCTAACCACCCCGAATCCACCTCCGACCAAGTTTACGGAGGTCCAGCGGGGGGTGGCGGGGGGGGGGTGGTGGTGGTGAGAAGCGGCCCGCCGGCCCAAGGCATGGCCACTTAAGGGCCCTCATCCGCCTCCACGGGTATTTTACCCGTGGCAAGCGGGTGTGCCGGGGACCTGAAGGCCACCCAGCTATAGCTGTCGGCCTTTCCACACCCGGGAGGGAGGGGGGTAGGGGCCTGGCAATCGGGCACAGGGTGCCCGATTGAGGGCCGCCTCCCAACCCAACCCCGGTATCCAAGACTCCCCCCCGCCCCCAAACGACCACCCTAGCCTTACCAGGGCATGACCGATTCCCCTGGTGAGGCTGCCCGAACTTACCTTCTGTCCCAGTTCCATTGCGTCCTCCTCCGTCGGCTGGGCTGCAGTCTCAGCAGTGGCCACCGCCTCAAGCGGGTAGAAGTCCCGCCTCGGTCCAGTTAAAGCCTGGGGATCCGTGAAATATGGGACGGATTGCCTCTCTTCCCCTTGTCGCTGCCTGTGGCAATCTGTAGACTTGGAGGGTCCCCCAATCGCAAATGGTTTTCACTTGATGTTTTCTGGGGAGAGAGAGAGAGAGAGGGAAAAGAGAGAGAGAGAGAGGAGCAGCGACCTTCTCAGCTGCTGTCCACTCAGTTACTGCCTTTCTGCTTGTCTGTGTAACAAAACATGTTTCTTCAGAGATGAACAGGCAGTCACATGGTTCTTCTCAATCCCCTTTGATTCCAATGAGATTTTTCTGGAATCTTCTAATGAAATTCAATGTCCTACATGTCTCAGGATGTCCATTCACACTTGGCGGGGTTGGCTTGTTCAAATTCAATGGGTGGGGATGGCCTTGACAGCTGTGCTAATTAAGCTGTTCTAGATAATTCAATCACTTAGTGCAAGCCATTGTCCTGGCTGGGCTTCTTGTTAGACTTTTTCTCTACAGTCCAGTCACCTGGTATTTCAGATGTAAATGGTAGTGGCCATCTTGGCTGCTAATTTATTAAAAGTTACTTGTAGGATTTTTTTCCCATTTAAAAGTCTAAGCTAAGTTTCCAACTGATGAAATTAATAATTCCCATTTGGCATGTAGGATTTTCCTGCCAAGCCAATGAAGTACCTTGAAGTGTAGTCACTGTTGTAAAGTAGGAAATGTTAGCCAATTTGTGCAGAGCAAGCTCCCACAAACAGCAAAGTGATAATGACCATAGAATCTGTTTTGGTGATATTGGTTGAGGGGTTAATATTGGCCAGGACATTAGGCAGAATTTCCCTGCTTTTCTTAGTATATTGGTCCTTTTATGTCCACCTGCAAGAGCAAATCAAACCTCTGTTTAACATCTCATCCAAAAGATGTATAGCAGACAAAAGTATGCTGCATGCAATTGGATACAGAACACTGGTATAAATACAACAGCTCTTTGTTCAGGGCAAAATGTTCTTTAGTTGAAAAAATGATACCGTGCCTGTTGGCTGCATTAAAAATACCATACTGTAAGTGCACTGTGTGCAATCTGTCATCTGATATGAGGGGTGGGTGGGAACACTGTTTCTACATGTTTACACATTTTTTTAAGCATCAATCCCTCCTTTTTCCGTCAAGTAATTACTTACCTTTAATCTTTCCATAAATTGAAACCGCATTTAAAAAGAAGCACCAAAGCTTGTGCATTATGGATTATTACTGATTTGTGATTGCTAAATGTTATGTTTCCAAAAGGTTTAATTGAATCCCAGAACAGGTTTTTTTTTGGTAAGATGAGAAGTGATGTGTAGCAAATTAATGGGAGAATAAATGATATGGGCGAACCTAAATTTCTGTCTTCTGTTTCTTCTGAAGGCATTGCTGTTTTATTCAGTCATCTGTGTTCAGCTACTTGGTGGAACGTAGATTTTATATAAAAGTTTACCAGTGATGTTAAATGAGTTGAGCTCACTGCTGGATTTTTTTTATTTTTCATGGTCAAGATCTAGCAGAGTTTAGATCTACGTTGCACTGTTTGACAAACATGAACTTTCCTACTCAGTTCTAGAGAAATTGATACAAATAATACAAAAACAATAGAATAAAATTAATTTTTTTACAATTCTTTTTGTTCGTATAAATTGTGCCAATAAAGTAATAATGTACACAGGGCAGTAAAGTCTATGCAAAATTCTTTATGTAATATAATGGATAGTGGAAAATTCCAAGGCAATAGGGATGGACTATCTATGCTTTTTTAAAAACTTGTCTGTGGGCTGGATTTTATGGTCTCTTCTGAGGTGGGTGCCCCATAGAATTGGGAGTACAAGGCCAAACTCCAATTGCTGCCTACATGTTGTTCAAAGATGGTGTTCTTAGGCAGGGTCCTATCTCTTCCATGGCAAAGATGGATCTCTTTCTCTCTCTCATCTTCTGGCTTTGTCTCCCCAGCATATATTTTTATTAAACTCCTTCTCAGAAACCTGATAAATGATGTCTGATGAGGCCAGTGTTAGACAATAGGGTCTGGGTGTCACTCATCTTCATTCTATCTTGATAAAGTGGAGTTTTTCACACCCATTTGGAGTCACCAAGTCTGCAATGTCATTGTTAACTCAATTTATTGGAGAGAAGTAGCCATTAATGCAGACTGTGTCATTTACATTTTAATGCCTTTTCCAAGGCTTGTCCAGACATGAAGATTGGCTCAGCATTCCTGCAGTTTCCATGTGTATTAGCAGTTCAGGATAAGGTCACCTGACCTCTCGACTCCATTTTTGTTTTGTAAGAAAATTGTCTGTTTTGTGTTTGTTTCATAAGTTCATGATATAGTTCATAAATTCTCCTTGCATGAATGTGACAATATATTTTTAGACTTGTCATTTTTCACCAGATTGTCATGTATTTACTGCTTGTGTGTTAAGACTGGCTGTAAGTTGATGTTTCGTCTTCATCGGTTCATTTGCATGATTTCTTCAGGTGCATTTACTTTTATTCCACTTAACTCCCAAAAGTGGCTCAATGAATTTTACAAAAATATAATTGTATAATTTGTTCAGAATTTCTTTCTAAAATCTGTGGCAAATTGAAATGCAATTTAAAACTGGCAGCTCAGGGGAAAAAGAAATGATGTATCTACCCCATTATAAGAAGTTTGATGTCACATGTCAGCACCGATGACATGTAATTACACTCCTATTAATATATAGAAGGCCAAAAGGTTTAAAAATTGAACTAGCTGCATAATAAGTCACTGAACCTCTAGTTTTTGAGCTTTTGTTGAACCATGATTTCTAATTAAAATTCCCACTAACTGGATAAACGCTGACATAAGATTTATATATAGGGCCAGATTTTGCTGCAAAAATGATGTTGTCTGAACTATGCACATCGTTATTAATGCGCAAATCATCCAGCAACTTACAGTGAAGGACATATCAGGTGAATTGCAAATCGCCACAAGTTTCTGGTTGTTAGCATTGTTAGAACAACATTTTGCATTTAGTTGCTCATTTAAACTTGCCACAGAAAGGTAAGTCAAATAATTAAAAGTTTAAGTATCTTGTGTTAATTGTCTGACTGCTAAACAACCTTGCTTGTCCAGAAAGTAAACAGTTATAATTGAGGAGTCTCATTCCTTCAGATCGTCAATTGTTTAGGAAATGTAAAAATATACAAATTTTAACTTTTTTTTTCTTACTTTTTCTTTTTTTGTCTTTATTTTCTATCACTGTTAGAACCGTAGAACCATAGAAAAAGTACATCACAGAGGTAGGCCATTCAGTCCATCGTGTCTGCCACAGCCCAATAAACTAGCCACCGAAACTAATCCCACCTTCCAGCACCTGGTTCATAGCCTTGCAGGTTACAGCACTTCAGGTACCTTTTAAAAGAATTGAGGGTCTCTGCCTCCACCACTATTCCTGGCAGTGAATTCCAGACCTTTTACTGAAGTCACACAGGATATTTCAATGTGTGTGTTTATCCTCCAAGTCCCTGGCAACAGAGACACTGAAATGGATTTCCCAACTTAAAAGTTGCTTCTGGTTCACATTCTATTGTAAGACTTTGAAATGTTTTAATTCTACCTTCTTAAAGGGGAATGTCAGTGAGTCTTGAAAACTAACCATTTATTCAATTTTTAATTCTAAAAGGTATAATATATTAACTGTGTCTAAATTCTATCTAATTAAGCCTATTATATGTATATTCCATCATCAGCTTTCTGACGTGCACTGTAATGTACCGACTATAAGAAGGCTCAATAACAATACTGATGGCACATATATAGATTTTTTTTTCCTTCAGTTTTCCTTCCTTCTGTCATGAAGCTGCTGGCTTTCAGTTGTGAACAATTCTATGGCCTCCAGCAGTGCTCAATCACATTACTCAAATGTTCATTCATCATATGTAAGTCTAACTAGTGAGGATCTACAGGTGATTTGATCATGGAGGGCACCTTAGACCAGCACTACTCTTTCCTCACTGAGTCCATTCATAGACACTTTCTAGCAGGTGTTAATCAGGAGAGAGAATGCTGGTTGATTTCTGCTCTCTCTAGTTATGGGATCCCAATAGAAGCACCGCAACTATGTCTCTGCTGAAATCAACTACCAGAGTACGTCCCAGAGATTGAATTTAGCATGTCTTGTCTGTATGGCTTAGCACCACACTGTATGGTGCATTGTTGAACCTAGCCAAATCTGGCCTATTTGGCTGTATACCACACCACGTGGTACATTGTTGGACTGAGCAATATCTGGTCTATATTGGATCCGTACCACAAGGTGCATTTACTTACTAAGGAATCGGAGTACTAGATGAAGATTCCAGTGTGCCATACTGTCAATTTGTAAAAAAAAACAATTAGGGAAACAGTAAGCATAACGAGTGTTGCAACAGGGTTAAGGAATCAAATACATAATTTGGCTTCTTGACCAAATTGTCATGCAAGCCCCCACCTGCCAAGAATGAGGCATATTAATTTCATCACAAAGTCATTAAATTTCAAATTGTTGCTGTGAAGAGAAGGCCTGTTACAAGGGGTTGCTAGGCCCTTGGCTGGAAAGACACTTTTTTGCACATTAACAGACAATGTTTGGGAACAAAGGAGCTATTGCCTGCTCCAATACAATTCACATACATATGTGGTCAAACCAGTTAGTCACATGACTAACCTGCTTGGGAGTCTAGGTTTTTTTTCTGAATTGTACAGTTTTGAACTGAGAGCCTGCAGAAAGCTGTTTGCTCCTGGATAGAAAAGACCTCTCCTGGCTGGCTCTCCACAGCCTCTCCTCTCTGCTCCCATCTCCTTCTCACGGAACTCCAAAAACCCACGGAAGACACAGGAACTCCACGAGAGAAAAGTCTCCTACAGCGAACAAGGTTTAAGGAGAGTGCTGGGCCCCAACAAAAAGGAAGATCTACCTACAATCAAGGACTCTACAGTGAGCTCGAAGACCCGTAACCAAAAACTCTTCAGATATTGCCTCAAACCTTTCCACTTGACTTTTCTTCTGCTCTTTTCTGTCTCTATTTGCATGTGTGTATCGCGTATGCATGCTAGCTTGGGTTGCGGTGTGTATCCGTAGACGTTAACCGAATTAGAGTTTTTAAGTTTAATAAATTTCAATCTTTCTTCTTTAAACCTAAGAATATCTGTGTGTGTTTGTGCTGGTTTCTTTACCTTATAATTGGAAAGCGGTGAACAAGGATTCACCAAGAAAGAGCTAAAAACACAGTGTGTTTAAAAATAAAACCTTGAACGGTAAAACCAGGTGAAGGCTGAAAGGCACCCCTGGACCTCTTTCTCACCTGGTCGTAACAAAATGAAAGGAATAGATCCTTCATTGAATTTCATGAAGATAAAATTGTTTTCCTTTTAAAAAAAAAACTATACAAATAACATAGGCTGGAATTTTACCCCCCCCCCCCCCCCTCCCTCCCCCTTGCAGGAGTGAGTCGGTGGTGGGGGAAGTCATAAAATTGAGTGGAAGCTGTGGGGGGAGGACAGTTCCCGACGCCTTCTCAGCCCCGTTTGCAATTTGACAAGGGACGGCAGTGGGAGATTGTCAGCCCGCCCCAGGCCAATCAAGGCCCTTAAGTGGCCAATTAGCTGCCACTTAAGGGCATTAGCAACAGGCGGGTGGCTGAGGTCCCCCAGGATGCCACCAAATAAAACCTGGCACCTTCCTTGCAGGCTGCGGGGAGGTTCTTCTGATCGGGCATCCTGTGCTCCATGGAAGGCCCCCCACCTCCGTCCCCCACATCCCAACCGCCCGGTACTACACAACACTACCAAACCTCCCCTGCACCCCCCTCTCCACCACACCCACCCCCCACCCCCCGCCCCAAGCAACTCACCCCTAGCATCGCTGGGGCGCAGCCGATTGTCCCCAGCGAGGCTGCACAAACTTATTTTTTTTACAGGGCCGGCGTCCCTCTTGCTGCTGAGGCTGGGTGCAGTCCCAGCAATGGCACTGCAGGGACTGATAGGTGCCAGCCTGCTGATTGGCCTGCAGCTCTTGGAGGCGGGACCTCCTGCCTCAGGGGTGGAAGTCATGCCAAAGGCCAGTTAAGGGCCTGAGGAGCGTAAAATCCTGGCCTGGCTCCCCAGAACCAGCAGAAGCGGTATTGCGCCCGACTTTGGGCAGGAGGCCCTGCCCACCAGCCAAAATGTAAAATTCCGGCCATAATAACCCATAATATTTAGAACTTTGAGATCATAATTTTCCCAATCTTGGTGAAATTCTACCTTGATGAGAAAATATTACATCCTCTGGGCTCTTAAATTCAAATACTGATTTTTATTTACTTACAGCTTTATCCCTCTTCTGCTAACAAGGGCTTATATTTTTAATGCTATTTTGAGAATAAATGTGCCTTCTTGATTTATTAATGGAACTCCATTGTTTGCTTCTGTTATCTTCTGGTTGTCAATCCTGAGATTATTCTCTAAACTAACAGTTTGAAAGTAGGTCACAGAAGCGGTGCCTGAATTATTTCTCTTTTGTCCAGTTGGTTTGGACTGCATGATTAGATTAGATTAGATTAGAGATACAGCACTGAAACAGGCCCTTCGGGCCTATCGAGTCTGTGCCGACCATCAACCACCCATTTATACTAATCCTACACTAAACCCATATTCCTACCAAACATCCTCACCTGTCCCTATATTTCCCTACCACCTACCTATACTAGTGACAATTTATAATGATCAATTTACTTACCAACCTGCAAGTCTTTTGGCTTGTGGGAGGAAACCGGAGCACCCGGAGGAAACCCACGCAGACACAGGGAGAACTTGCAAACTCCACACAGGCAGTACCCAGAATCAAACCCAGGTCCCTGGAGCTGTGAGGCTGCAGTGCTAACCACTGCGCCACTGTGCCGCCCTGCATCTACAGTTTTATGTGTGAAGGTGCACTAGATTAAATTGTCAGTGAATTCATGTCAAGAAATTTCTTTTTAAAATTAACTGTACTTTCAAACATCCTAAGCAAAATCATTTTGAAACTATATTTTAGTTAACTTGATTCCCAAATTGCATAGCAAGAATGGCATCTTTCAGCCTGCAGTTTAAAATACCAAACTCCGCTAAGAAAGAATATTGATTTGTCTGGACAAACTAATATTGAGGTATCCATCACAACAGACAGTTTGTGCAGAAAGAGTTTCTTGATATTTTAGCTTCAACGTTTTAGTGCAAACTGTTACATCTAAACATTTTTCTTTGCACTGAAGGTAAAGCAATTCAGTTAAAATTATTAAAGGTTTTTTAAACAAAGAAACTTGGTTGAACAACAATATGGGTATTTAGGATATTATGGCTTGAAACAAAACTTTTCCTTGTAACACAGGCTTATCATGAAAACAATGGTGTTTTAGTAACCAGGAAATAAAACATAAACTCTGCACACAATTTGTGATAGTCCAGACAAACCAAGACGACTCTGGACATTTGTCCATTTGACTTTTAAGTTAGTCTTCTGGAATTTAGCTTTCCATAAAACTTTACAAACCTGAGTCGATGAACAACAATTTTTCAAACAATGAATATAAAGCATACTCTGTACTGAACATAAATGATTAATGATTTTCAGTTGATTTTGCCAACTTAAAGCAGGTTTGTAAATGTTTTTCTTTCTCCTCTGCTTCTGTAACATTTATAATTGGATCTGGATTTGAAAGGGACATGCAACATCCAAATCCATCTGAAACCTGAGTGCAACATTTGCACAGAAAGCCCATTTTAAAATCTTTTAAGACTTTTTTAAAATGGCTGATTATCCCTACTCTTTAGTCTGCTGATAAGCTCTGGACAAAATGGGCTGAACTTCATTAGCTCACTGCACATTGTGGCGGCGCGCTTTGACGTTCGGCGGCCTTCAGGCGCGGATGTGCTGTTGCTAAGCCCCCGCGATATTTCGCGCAGAGGTTTATTTAAATGGAGGGGGCGGAGCGGCTGCCCCTGATGACATAGAGCAGACAGCCTTTCACTCCTCACCAATGGCGTCCAGCGTCACCGGGCAGGCACCAGCGCCATTTTTAAAGCTTCAAGCCCCGACAGATGATTTCAAATTTTATGTCAATAAAAGCAGTTAATTAAACATCAAAGCTCTTCCTCCACCCCCTCCAATGATCAAACAATATATTTATTTCCCTCTCCACCCCCGAAAAATGATTTTTGCCAGTCCCGATCTTTCATCCCCAAACTTCGGAATCTATGTCCTTCAACCCCTTCCCACCATCCCCTCAGCCGCTTGAAACAATTTTAACTGCTCCCCCTCCCCACCGCCCTGGGAATTTCACTCCTCCCCCCTCCCGACTAGTGTCATGCCTTGGAGCTCCGAACGGCACTACACTTGCCTTGCGCAGTAACTGGATTGAAATACAGCAGACATGGGTTTATTGAGTACTTCCCTGATTTTTATGGTAAATCAATTGGCAATGTACAGATAGCAATGTCAAATTTGAAGCATAATTGTGATATATATGAAAAAGTATGTTGCTT
The DNA here is from genome assembly GCF_036365525.1 of Heterodontus francisci. Classification (NCBI taxonomy): domain Eukaryota; kingdom Metazoa; phylum Chordata; class Chondrichthyes; order Heterodontiformes; family Heterodontidae; genus Heterodontus; species Heterodontus francisci. The sequence goes on along the minus strand of NC_090395.1, from coordinate 41,617,431 downwards.
TAAAGATGGGCTTATTGAAATAAAGGAGATTTAAGGGAAGATTTCCACTGTGCATTGCATTATCAAGATGACCATGAAATAGTGCCTGAAAAATGAGAGAAATAGGCCTGATCCTCTGTTCACATTCTGCACTGCACTCAAACTTCCTTCCTGGCTTTCCTGGTGTTTACAGTTGATTGCGCCCAAAGAGTATGACCATGTAATTACATGCAAATGAATGTCAGAGGTCTTTGCACCAAGATTTCCTCTCAGAGCAGTGGTCCATATCAGAGGCTGACTGCCCTCATAAAAACTTAGTACTACTGCTTTCTAAGCTGCTGCTTACCCATTATGAGATGTTAAAGGATAGGTTGGTATTGTCAAGATAGGTCTTCAGTTTTTGAATGAAAATGGGGATTTCTGTTTCAGGACTTGTTGATGAATAATGCTGGTCTGTTACATGGTGGTAGTGGGAGTGGGGAGGGGGGCAGTACTGTGGCAAGCCTTTGCGTTGTGCCATATTTGGAGACAGACAAAGGGAAGCCACCACAAGCTCCCTTAATGGCTGCTTAGAGTTCTCCTGAGACACTAACAGCGGTTTCCCTACCACAGCGTATGAATTCCCCCCCAACTCTCAGCCTGACTACATTTAATAGAAGCTTCACAGACAAACCAATACCGTCCCTTATTCCTGTACCATGATTCTTTACACTGACACTTGGTTTCCCTGTTCCTCCACCTACTGCTTGGTGCAATAGTGTTCGCATCTTGGCAACATCCCCAAAGCAGACAGCAGAGATTCTGTCAGAGTTTGATAAGGTATCTACCAAAACTCATTTTCATAGCCACAGCTCCTTCCTTAGTGACTGTATCCGTCTCTGACTTATTCCACATGGATTCTAACTGCAGTTTCATCCTTCATGTTTTGAATCTACCCAGGATTACAGGTATCTCTGAGAAATAAAATGTTCCTTGGACTACTGCTCTCACAGCATCCTGAGATCCACACTCAGTGCCCTGCATCACCACACACTTGACCTCTCCCTCCAGAAGCACTGCCTCACCTTATCTCAAAGATGTTCTGCTCCGCACTTTTATTTCATCCTTCGTCTTATCTGACGGCTTAACAAAAAACTTTTTCTCTTCCTTTACACTGTTAAGGAATGCAAGCTCCAGCAGCTTATGGGTACCAACGGCCCTCTAGATCCTTCTTCACTTTCACTTCCCTCTGACCCCATCCCTTCTTCTAATCTGACCACTTGACGTGTATTCACACTACCCTCTGACCTCACCACCTCTGATGCTGAACGATCTGTACTTAAAAAAGGACTCCCCTTACGTCCCCACCTCAGTGAATTTAGCGCTCAGCATGACATTGAGCTCTTCTTCCATCGTCTTCGTCTCTGGGCTCACATCTTTGACCAGGCCCCTTTCACCCACCTCCAGTATTCTCCCTCCACCTGGACCCCTCCCTCTGGCATGTTACCCACTCTTGATCTTTTCATTGAGAACTGTCGGCGTAACATCGGCTGTCTCAATTTCTCTGCTCCCCTTACTCACTCTAACATGTCTCCCTCTGAACCTGCTGCACTGTTCTCTCAGGTCTAACCCCAACATTGTGATCAAACCTGCTGACAAGGCTGGTGCTGTTGTTCTCTGGTGTACCGACCTCTACCTTGCAGAGGCTGAGCACCAACTCTCAGACACTTCTTCCTATCTCCCCCGGACCATGATCCCACCGCCAAACATCAAGCCACTGTCTCCAGTACTGTCACTGACTTCATCTCCTCCGGACATCTTCCCTCTACTGCTTCCAACTTCATAGTCCCGCAACCCCGGACAGCCCGCTTCTACCTCCTTCCCAAAATTCACAAACAGGACTGTCCTGGTCGACCCATCGTTTCAGCCTGTTCCTTCCCCACTGAACCTATTTCTTCCAACCTTGACTCTATCTTTTCTCCCCTGGTCCAGTCTCTTCCCACCTACATCCATGACACTTCTGACACCCTGCATCATTTTGATATTTTCCAGTTTCCTGGCCCTAACTGACTCCTCTTCACTATGAATCTCTCTACACCTCCATCCCCCACCAGGATAGTCTGAGGGCTCTCCGTTTCTTCCTTGCACAGAGACCCAACCAGTCCCTATCCACCACCACCCTCCTCTGCCTGGCTGACCTTGTTCTCACATTGAACAACTTCTCTTTCAACTCTACTCAGTTCCTTCAAATAAAAGGTGTTGCTCTGGGTACCTGCATGGGTCCTAGTTATGCCTGTCATTTTGTGGGGTATGTCGAACATTCCTTGTTACAGTCCTGCTCAGGCCCCCTCCCTCACCTCTCTTTCTGGAACATTGATGACTGTATCAATGCCGTTTCCTGCTCTCGCCCCAAACTTGAAAACTTCGTCAACTTTGCTTCCAATTTCCACCCTTCTCTCCCCTTTTACATGGTCTGTCTCCGATATTTCCCTTCCCTTCCTCGACTTCTCTGTCTCCATCTCTGGGAATAGGCTGTCTACTAATATTCATTATAAGCCCACCGATTCATACGGCTACCTTGACTACACTTCCTCACATCCTGTTTCCTTTAAGGACTCCATCCCATTCTCCCAGTTGCCCTGTCTCCGACACATCTGTTCTGATGATGCAACCTTCCACAGGAGAGCTTCTGGCATGTCTTCCTTTTTCCTCAACCAAGGATTCCCCCCCCACTGTGGTTGACAGAGTCCTCAATTGTGTCCGACCCATTGCCCTCGCTCTTCCCTCCCAGAACTGCGACAGGGTTCCCCTTGTCCTCACTTTTCACCCCACCAGCCTCCACTTCCATAGGATCATCCTCCACCATTACCGCCACCTCCAGCGTGATGCCACCACCAAACATATCTTCCTTTCTCCACGCCTGCCAGCATTCCGCAGGGATCATTCCCTCAACGACACCATGGTCTACTCCTCCATCACCCCGACACCTTGTCCCCTTCCCACGGAACCTTCCCATGCAATCCCAGGAGGTGTCCTTTTACCTCCTCTGTCCTCACTGTCCAAGGCCCCAAATATTCCTTCCAGGTGAAGCAGCGATTTACTTGTACTTCCCTCAATTTAGTACACTGTATTCGCTGCTCACAATGTGATCTCCTCTACATTGGGGAGATCAAATGCAGGTTGAGTGAGCGCTTTGCGAACACCTCTGCTCAGTCCGAAAGTATGACCCCGAGCTTCCAGTCGCTTGCCATTTCACACCCCCCCCTCCACCACCCCACCACCCCACCACGCTCTTATGCCCACATTTCTGTCCTTGGCCTGCTCCAATGTTCCAGTGAACATCAACACAAGCTGGAGGAGCAGCACCTAATTTTTCAATTAGGCACTCTACAGCTTTGCAGACTTGGCTTGCGTTCAACAATTTCAAAGCATAACTGGCCTTGTTTATATATTTTTCAATTTTTTAATTATTTTATTTTAGTTTATTTTTTAACTATGTGCCTGTTTTTCATGTGGACAGAGCTACTCATTATTGCACTGTTAAAACTCTCTTTGGGCAAATGCTTTATCTTTCACCACAAGCATTAACACACTCTTTGCCTTTGTCCCATGACAGCTTTGTTATTTAATTTCCCCCGCCTTCTGCCCTATCACACACTTTCCCCTTTGGCCTCTTCCCCACCAAACTCCCCCCTCGTTCACTTGCTTAAAAATTAATTCTTTTCTTACCTTTGCCAGTTCTGATGAAAGGTCACAGACCTGAAATGTTAACTCTGCTCCTTTCTCCACAGATGCTGCCTGACCTGCTGAGTATTTCCAGCACTTTCTGTTTTTATTTCAAATTTACAGCATCTGCAGTATTTTGCTTTTATTATAGCAGAGATTCCTGAACAGCTATGTGAGGTCCTATCACTGTCGCAGCCATGGCACAACAGTGCAAACTCATTTGCAATGGTTGTAACCTTTAAATAAATGTGACTTGCAATTTACAGCTCTGGCTAAAAAATTAAAAAGATGCTCAATAATTATCCAGCTCCATTATCTGCCAACAAATAAGACTGTTCTTGCTCTGCCATGTGGCTTTAACTGAGCCTGCTCCTTTAATGGTGCTGGTTTCTCTAAGACCCAGGAAGTGCCGAGACATCCTTCTCTCTTCCTGGCTGTGGTCAGTAGTGTACCCCTAAATGTGCCCAAAGCAGCATCTCCTTTATTTTAATTTGGTCAATGAGAAGGTTTGGGCACTGAAATTGCTCCTTGACAGTGCTAGGAAAGGAAGATTAGTTCTCTGATTTTTATTTTTCTTCCTGTGATATGCATTAAAATGTTGGCACTTAGTGCATCTGGTAACCATTTTTGGGTTGCTGTCTACATTGAAATGAACTAACGGAGCACCTAAGGAGGTATTTTTTGATTTTTTTTTTCCTAATTGTACTCTAAATTGGTTTTTTTCATTTTTTAATCTCCCATTCCATCCCCCTTCCTGTGAGTCGTGCATCATTCAGAGCATGAGAGGGTTGACCTCTGTCCTTCACCCTGACTTGTGCCCTTCATCCCCTACTATGCCATTCTGTAACCATCTACCCGGGGGCTAGCTCACAGCAGTCAAGGTTGGTTTATCTTCAATTCTTCTACAGCTGCTTGATCTTTTGGGAAGGGTGTTGCACCTTTACTCTACCATGTAGAAGCTCACAGTTGTATGTGTATGTTCCATTGCTATCTTTTACCTTTTGTATCATGTTTATATACCATTCTGGAAGTTGATCTTAATGGCTAATAGTAATTCAGAGGCATTTTGGTAGATTTATTCATTTCTCATAATTAGAGCTTTGATTTGATGCAACCAAAAGGATTTTGAAAATGTTTTTGAATGAATGGGTTGTTCAGGTTTTGCTTTTACCTTTTGAATACTGTTAAATATGAAATTTGAGCCAACTGAGTGAAAGAATGGCAGAGAATGTTGCACATATACACATCATGAAAGTAATGTAACACCTTAAGTGAAATATACAGGCAATGCATGCATTCTCAGCAGTTTTAGATTGAAACATATATCTGTAATAGGTTAGAAACTAGGTGGCTATGCGTTCTTCTTGCCGACCACAGTTAAACATCATGCTTTGTTAGTTGGCTCAAAATTCATTTCCCTAATGCAGCAACAAATCAGGACCCTATGCTATGGGAAGTTATGGATGAAAAAAAGTGAACCAATTAAATCATTAAAAAAATTAAGATTGTTTCAGTTCAACAAATCAAAGCTTGTGACTCATGAGAAGTCCTAAAATTTTAACCGTCAGATCGCTCAACATTTCTTTTTTCATTCCCATAAATTCATGGGGTTCAAATCAAGGTTCGTAACAGAACAAAAATGTTAGTTTTACCTATTTCACAGAAAGAAGCTGGTTAAACTCTGATTAAAGCTTCTGCCCATATTGTCTGCCAGTGAGATTTGATCTAAATGTCTCGTGGTAGCTCTGCCATTTAAGGTTGAGCAGCAGCATGGACTTAAGTTTTTGACTCATGATTTGAACCTCCTTGGACAACAATTAAACCAGTTTTCAACCCTAGTGGTAATTCTTGTTTCTAGTTTTCTGTTTGTTGCATGGTTTACTAATGGATCTAATGATGTGAAAAGAGAAATAGCTTTATAGAAGTTTGACAAGGCTGTTACTCTGCATATCGTGAGTTTAGGAATTGAAGCTTCAGTGGATACCACACCGTCCACCATTTTATTCTTTATAATTTCAGAAGTTTGCGTTATCCTCAATTGAAGTGTAACATTTTGTTTAGACTTGGTTCATTCAGAATGGGTTAATCCGTGTTTCCGTCTGTAGATGAGCTTCATTGGTTCTTAGCCAGACTCTGTGGGGCAACACACCACTAGAAATAAGCAATGCTGCAACTGTGCTGGTGAAAGGATGCAGCTGGTTCTTGGAGCAGCATCGGTGTCACATACAGTAAAGTAGACCACAGACCACAGGCCTTTCAACTGGCTGGTGAAGTGTGGATCAGAGCCAGATGACTGGGAAAAGGGACAGAAACACAATCAAAAATGTGGGCGCTGTTATTATATTAAAATTGTTATTTTCAACATCGGTGAAACAGCCTGCAGGGCCAATAAGAATGATTCAACGAATGATTCATAGCTGAGTAGGTGAGTAGCAGTTATGACTTTATACTCCTATGAATAAGAAACATTTGACACTTCAGTCACAGAATTGATATACACAGATTTATGCTTTGCTTTCACTGAATACAGCTGCGACTACTTTGGCAGCAAACCAGTGCTTATTGCATTTTACAGAACCTGAGGGAAAAGTGTTTAACCAGTATTGGAACAGGTGCTGCTGCTACTGTTCAATTCAGAAAAATATTCTGGAACTTTGAGAAAGCTGAAAGGAAGGTAAACATAAATATTGGAAAAAAAATCATAAGCTATAAAATGAACTGGGTTTTAAATGTGGGTATATTTAGCAGCGTAATAAATAATCTAAACTAAGATTAACTGCGTTTAAATAAAATATCAGGGTATTAACCAAATTAAAACTAGATTTTATGAATCCTAACTTTCTGTGGGCTTCAACATATTGTCATGCTAGCCCCCCACCTGCCCAGAATGAGGCACATTAATTTTGCCATGAACATTGATTTTAAGCTGTTACTAGAGTGAAGAAAGGACTTGTTAAACAGATCAGCCGTGGCTGGAAAATACATTTGCATATTAACAGACGGTGATTGGAAGGACAATGGACCATTCCTGACACATTCAACCCACAATGGACCTTGATCACCAGGGATTGTGTGTAAAAGGAGCATTCCAGAGACTGCTAAGGTGATACAATCCAAGACGTGGTCAGACCAGTTAGTCACATGACTGCTTGGCAACCTGGGTGTTTTCTGAATTGTACAAACAGTTTGAACTCATAAAAACTGTTTGCTCCTGGACTGAGAAGATCTCTCTCCTGTCTGCCCCCATCTCTTTCTCACAAGCCTCTGAATCCACTGATGAACCCCAAGAAAGAAAAGTCTCCTACAACAAACAAGGTTTAAGAAAAATACTGGGCCCCAATAAAAAGCAAGAGCTGCCGACAAACAAGGTCTCTACAGTGAGCTCGAAGAACCGTACCAAAAACTCTTCAGATATTGCCTCAAACTTTTCCACATTATTTCTTCTGCTCTTTTCTGTCTCTATTTGCATGTGTGTATCGTGTATGCATGCTAGTGTGGGTGCGTCATGTATCCATAGGCGTCAACTGAATTAGAGTTTAAGTTTAATAAATTTCAACTTTTCTTCTTTAAACCTAAGGAAACCTGGTGTGCTGGTTTGCCTTGTAATTGAAATGTGGTGAACAAGGATTCACCAAGGGACGGCGACCGTCCTTAATCGGGCCCATGGCTCCAATGGCAACCAATTAGTTGCCTGCCCTCCCACCCCCCCCCTCCCCCCCCCCCCCCCTCCCCAGTAAAATGCAGCTCCGGGTCTCACGGAACACCAAAGCGGCATTGCGTTCGGCTTTCGAACCCGTGGACATGAACAAAATTTCAACCTAAATGTGTGAATGAAAGAATATTTTAAATGGTATTTAGTACCTCCCATCTGCAAAATAGCGGCCAGAATTTTACGTTGGTTGGGAGACCAAAATGTCGGTGGCAAGCCCGCCTCCGTCGAGCCTGGGGAGCCCGGCCGGGATTTTTCGCTCCCCAGGTCCTTAATCTGTGTTGGGTGGGACTTCCATCTCCTTGATGTAGGAAGTCTCGCCTAATGGAGCTGCCGGTCAATCAATGGGCTGGCAGCTCTGAGTCCCAACTGCGCCACCTGGAGTGGTGGCCACTGCTGGGACTACTCCTTACCATCAGAGCCAACAGGAAGGACAGCCTGGGAACTAAGGCAAGTTTTTAGGGGACAATCGGCCGGGCCCCAGCGAAGCAAGGGGGGGTCGGTTGGCAGGGGGTGTGTTGTGTGTGAATGTGGTTGGGGCTTCGGGATGGCCCTCCGTGGGGCATAGGGTGCCCGATCAGGAGCCCCTCCCCTCCCCCCACCCACCAAGCCTGCAAGAAGGCCACCTGGTTTCACCAGGCGGGGTTCTTGAGCCTTTTGCCATCAGCTGCCGAGAGTAAAATACCCACGGCAGTGGGAGGAGGCCCTTAAGTGCCAGTTAATTGGCCACTTAAGGGCCTTGTTTGACCTGGGGCAAGCGGACTGTTTCTCTCCGCCGCTGCCCCACGTAAAATTGCAGTAGGGTCGGAAGGTGTCAGGAACAGACTGCACCCCCCCATCCCACCCCTGCCATCGCCTCCCACTCAATTTTACACCCTGCAACCAGCCCACTTGTTTGGGGTCCATTAAGTTCCAGCCAGTGTCTTGAATCTGTCATGCGTGTTCTCCCACATACAAAGCTGCTGTGATAGTTAATACAATATATGTTGTATTAACTATGACTATGGTGCAGAGATACAAGACTTTTCTAATATGTAAAGGATGTATAACCTTTGCATACTAACTACAAGATTAAAATATACACTCTGTTGTTCTAAAGGAAGTGGGAATAAGTATATATTTGAAAAATATGCTCATTTCTACTGCTTTACTGGACCACAAGCCATCTTCTACATGCATTGATAAAGGAAATGGTGATGGGCAGAAAAAAAAGGTACAGTGTCTTTGATGAAACATGCAAAGTAAAAGTGCAGGACACAGTGCCATTTCACACCACTGTCCACAATGCTTTTGAAAGCTTTGTTTTGAAATGATATCTATTTATCTGGCATGGATAAAGATGAAAATGATTTTTATTTCTCTTGAACCAACCTCCCGGGCTAATCTTTTTCAGCCCTATATAATTAATGATGTCTTTGGTTCAAGAATTGTTACATTGTGACATGAGGATGAAGGCCCCTCTCATGAATTGTTACTTCATGCAGCAGCAGCACAGAAACTCTCAACTGGCTTCAGAAAACTGAATAATTATCATAACCTGAAAACCAAAGAGTGCTTTCATAAACATCCAAGTCGCTAGACGAACATATTTTGTTATTTTGCTGCAATGCAGGTATCACTGAATGTCTTTATGCTGTCTTTATAATATGCAAGGAATATCCTGAATTGTCCCTCATTTCAAAGAACTTTATGTAAGGAATTAAATTATATTTCCTCATTAATATATTAATGTGCCCCATTAAGTGGTATTTCATATTTATATTTTGATATACTGTAAACACTCTATTGATAATTTCCAGCTGCACACAGATTTTAATGGTCCTTTCAGCAACAACTTAGATATTTAGTTCTGATGAAAGGTCACAGACCTGAAATGTTAACTTTGCTTTCTCTCTACAGATGCTGCTAGACCTGCTGAGTATTTCCAGCACTTTTTGTTTTTATTTCAGATTTCCAGCATCTGCAGTATTTTGCTTTTATTATTACGATATTTAGGGGTTTTTTTCAGTGCAACACCCTCGACAGAACATTTATGTGACCAGGGCAAGGAACAGCAAAGCTCTTCAACCAATCAGACTGAAGAATTCTCACTTTGAATAGTAGGGTTGTTATTTTATAATTCTGCAAATATTATTCAAATTTAAAATTCCATCATTAAATATTGTGATGAAAATTATTGGAGTTTATGAAACTCTTAAGATTACAACTATACTTTCAATGTTTTTTTTATAAAAAATACAACCGAAGTGCTCAACTAATTAATCTTAAAATTTAATAATGAATAAAAGGATTACATTATGTAGCTGCAAACATATAGGTAGGTGACAGACATGTAATAATCTATAGGCGGGGTGCAAACAGAGAAATTACACTTCTGACAAATAGGCAGTTACATCTATAATAATGGGGTGAGAACAAATCAGTGATATGTATGTATAAAATCAAATAAAAGGAGGGAATTAGACATAGAATAATCTATTGCTGGAAAAGAGTTACGTACAATAAAAACCAAATAACATGGACCAAAACAATAAGATATTATCATGAACTGTTAAGAGCAAAGCTGCTCCTGAACATTTTCAAAACCCTTGATTTTGTTATTGTCTTTAACTCTTTTCTCTTTTTTCCTTACTTATATTTAGACACCTACACCACATGTAGCCTCCTACCTTTGGGATAATCCACTTTGTGGATCTCTTCCTAAGTAGGGTTGGCAGCTGGTTAGTCAGCCTGCTGATTATTTCCAGCATTTTCTGTTTTTATTTCAGATTTTTAGCATCCATGGTATTTTGCTTTTGTATTATGATTGTCATCTGTCTGATTTCAAACCGGAGAGTCCGCTAGTTAGTTTTTTCTCAATCACAAGTGCCCTATGTATTAATTAGGGGGTTATTAATGCTGCATTGACACGCTGTCACATTTTTGGATCGTCTATTTGCACAAAAATACAAGAAAATGGCAGACATCGCATTGTGATATACTTAAGGTTGCATGAATTCAACTACCTCAGCCTGTTGTGAGGATAACTCTGTGTATGAGTATTACTGTTTTATAGAATAACTTCTCAGGGGTCTTCATATTGTCTTAACCTCCAAACCAGTCTTTCAAATGCAGTTAATACGTAGGTTGGACTTTTCAGTACAATGCTCATTTTTCAGGTGAAACTGCTTCTGTTGCATTCAGTTTGATCTGGTGCTCTTGTTTCCATTGAAACCTAAATTAGACAGTTTGGAGTCAGGTTGCCCTTTTTTATTTTTAAGCTCCCACCCAGCCTGTGTGGTTAGATTTCCCTCCATGGTGTCTGCTGTGCATCAGTAGAGTAGAGGTTTAGTTTAGTTTAGTTTAGAGATACAGCACTGAAACAGGCCCTTCGGCCCACCAAGTCTGTGCCGACCATCAACCACCCATTTATACTAATGCTACACTAATCCCATATTCCCACCACATCCCCACCTGTCCCTATATTTCCCTACCACCTACCTACACTAGGGGCAATTGCTAATGGCCAATTTACCTATCAACCTGCAAGTCTTTGGCATGTGGGAGGAAACCCACGCAAACACAGGGAGAACTTGCAAACTCCACACAGGCAGAACCCAGAATTGAACCCAGGTCACTGGAGCTGTGAGGCTGCGGTGCTAACCACTGCGCCACTGTGCCGCCCATAGCTATTTTCATTACTCTTATAGCAAATGTAGCATAAGACAATCTATTCTTGCCATAGACACAGACCTTAAATTAATGCCTGGGCTGATTGTCACTGGAAAAGTCTACTGAGTTTGGAATTCTTGTGTGAATTTGAAATTAATTGAATCCAACCCATCCATCCCACACCCCTACCAAACCCTCCCCTCCCTAAATAACATGGTTGTTACAATTGTATTGACCTATTAAGCCCTTGGGAGATTTTATTTGTATTACTTTATTACTGCCTAACAGCACTTTCTTGGCAAATCATAAATAATTCATATGGAATTTAGCAGACATTTAAAAATTACCTTAAAAATGACATGTCAGTGGGTGCTGTTTTACACTTTAGCAATAGATTCATAGAGTCATACAGCACCGAAACAGGCCCTTCGGTCCATTGTGTCTGTGCCAGCTATCAAGCACCTACCGATTTCTTATCCCATTTTCCAGCACTTGGTCCATAGCCTTGTATGCTGTGGCGTTTCAAGTGCTCATCTAAATACTTCTTAAATGTCAGTGCAATTATGTTTCTGAGTCTAACACTGACATCTTTCTGTTGCTTGTGCAAGAATCTCATTATCCTTTTCCCTGACAAGACTAGGCACAACAAATATTTTAATTTAAATCTACTAATGGATATTGTTCACCTTCACCATTTCATAGCAATTGACAAAACAAAGAATGTGTCCCATGTAGATAACTTAAGTTTTGAAAAATGTTTATTTTTGGTGACTGCCTTCGTTGCATCCTCCAAAGCATTTTGACCAAGCCTAGATGATCTACTGTTTCAGGATGGGGCAGGAGTATATTTTCAGCTAAGTGATGTCATTACAAATGTGGTTACTTGTTTTTTTTTAAAAAAGGCTTTAGAGCTTAAAAAATCCGTTCCAGTTCATCTTTTTTTGCTGAGGTTTGAAACCATTCAGGTCAGGATACAAGTTATTTCTTCTGCTGATGTGTTGCACTGTTGATCATCATGCCTTATTTATTGAATCCTGCCCGCAGTTCCATACCAGTGATTGTAACTTGCCTGAAAGTGTCTGGATAAAGTCATGCATGGTACAATGTTCTTTCCATTAAGGCTGAATTACAAAAAGAGCATTTGTACTAATGTATTAAATGGAAAACTCTTGGCAGTAACTTTTAAATGGACGTTTTTAAAAAATGGATCAGATGTTCTGATGTGTCCTTAAAATACTTAGCATTATTACCGCTTGAGTTTGTTACTTTTTTTTCATTCGTTCGGGGGATGCGGGCGGACCTGGCTATGCCAGCATTTATTGCGCATCCTTAATTGCCCTTGAGAAGGTGGTGGTGAGCTAACTTCTTGAACCGCTGCAGTTCATGTGGTGTAGGTACACCCATGGTGCTGTTAGGAAGGGAGTTCCAGGATTTTGACCCAGCGACAGTGAAGGAATGGAGATGGCTCCAAGTTGGGATGGTGTGTGGCTTGGAGGGAAGTTTGCAGGTGGTGGTATTTGCATGCATCTGCTGCCCTTGTCCTTCTGGGTGATAGTGGTCGCAGCTTTGGAAGGTGCTGTCGAAGGGGATGGTAAGTTGCTGCAGTGCATCTTGGAGATGGTACATACTGCTGCCGCTGTGTGTTGGTGGAGGGAGTGAATATTGAAAAGGTGGCGGATGGGGTAAAAATGAAACAGAGTTTCATTGGAACAGATAAAAGATCACAGACCTGAAACATTAACTGTTTCTCTCTACACAGATGCTGCCAGACCTGCTGAGTATTTCCAGCATTTTCTGTTATTAATCATATTGAAACCTCCTTTATGAAGTTGGATTGTGTCTGCTCATTAATAATTTTGTCCTATAGCCTTGCAGGTAGACGTCAGCTGTAAACAATTATAATAGTTTAAAGGTTTGTACGGTGTACAAATGTTTTCTTTCACTGAACAAGTTGCCCATACTCCCTGTAACTTTGAATAAAAAAAGCAGAAACCAGTGGTTGAATTTCGCCACAGAAGCAGGAGGCAGGAGGCTCCACTTTAGAGCCAGTGGGGAAAGGAATAGCAGTGAGTCAGATGAAGTGTGGGGCTCATTTAGACACCCCACAGCAGCCATCACTGAGGCTGTTGCTTGTTGTGAGGGAGAAATATGCTGATTGTGCCTTCCACTGCACCAGAGGGAAGCGAGATGTCACAGGAGAGCTAGAAGCCTGCCCCCAGGACTGGGCAGACCCTTGCGTCATCGATGATGACCTGGATCTATTGCTGGAGGCCATGAAGGAGAGGAGGGAAGTCCTATTCCTGGGGGGTGAAAGGAGGAAGCCACCCCGATGTGGAGTAGGGGCACCTCTCTGTTCAGCATCATCTCGCTCTGCCTGCAATTCCTCCTTCTCTCTTACTTCTTGTTCCTGCTCCTTCCTTGATGAGCTGTCTTCTTCCAGGGCCTCACCATCCTCTCTATGGAAGGCCATGTTCTGGCGAGCATAGCAGACCACCACAATGACTGAGACCCTTGCAGGAAGGTATTGGAAGACACTGGAATCACATCTTCAAAAGCCCGTTGGCCTGCTCAATAGTTGCCCTACTGAGCAGGTGGCATTGGTTGTATCACCTCTATGTCTCTATCTGGGTCTCCCATAGAGAGTTTAGTAGCCATCTCTTCAAGGGATTTCCCTTGTCCCCTAGGGTTTGGAGTGAAGATCTGAGGCAGCCTGGATGGCTGGAGGATGAAGGAGTCATGACAACTGCCAGGAAAGCGAGTGCACACATGGAAGAAGCTCTTGTGGTTGCAGACCAGTTGCATGTTGAGGGAGTGGAAGCTGTTGCTTTTGATGGATTTCACTGGCCCGTTACTGGGTGCCTTGATGGCCACAAGGATGATGCCCTCATCTGGGGAATCCAGCAATGGAGGTGAAATCCAATGCCCCCTGTCCCTGCGAGGCTGTGTCTGTTTTTAAATGAATGTGCTGTCCAGCTCTGGCGATGAGGGCATCAGTAACCAGCAAAACACAGTGATGTGTGCAGCTGTTTTGGAGATGCCACTACGCTCCGGAGCTGATCCTTGGAAGGAGCAAGCAGCGAAGAACTTCAAGGCCACAATGGCTTTGGCTACTAGCAGGGTACAGGGACCAGTGCTGTGAGGCCTTCAGTGATAAAGGGCACAGATGTCTGTGACCGTCTGCCTGCTTTTTTCCGGTTATCTCCAGGTAGCTCCCTCTTTGGTGGTTGAACATGTGTTGAGGTTTTGGCCTCTGTTGTTTTCCTTCCCCTCTTTCCTCTCCCATGCCCTCCTGATGCCCAGGGTTCTGCCCTTCCTGTGAAGGGTGTTGTACCTCATCGCCATTGGGCCCAAAATCTGACAGTCATGTCCTCGTTGCCGGCTGGAGAATTCCTTGTAATCAGGTGGCTGCCGGCTGCCCTCTGCTCTTCTGTCTCCGTGATGGTGGGGTGGTGGTGGTGCCGACCCATTCAAAGCCTGGCTGCTGAGTGCCCATTCTCCCTGCCACCTGCGCAGCACCAAGGGCAGCTCCTTACTAAGTGCCCAGTCCCAATTTGCCCCGCTGATATTCTTATGGGTCTGGGGTGATGTTCTGGAGCAACCATGGCTGGCTCCCCCCTCTGTATCTGCCTCCCCTCAGCAGTTCTGAAACTGACAGCTCCTGAAACCTGTGTGTCCCTTTAAATATTCCACCCTCTCTTCAACAAGCTCTAAACGAGCTTTTTAACCAGTTTAATTGGCCTCAATTGGAGGGAGAGCAGGATTCCTGTTTCGCCCTCTCCCCACACTGTTCATTATTGCCAACGCTGGGATCGGTGCCCTGAAATTGACATGTCTCCCGGCGCCAGTATTTTCGGGGGACCCCTTGCCTCTGTTCCCGTCTTTGGGAGTCCCAAAAATTCATTCCAAGGTTGTAATGTCCATAGAAGGAAAACTAATGTTTTTTTCTCTTTTGTGCTATGAAGCTGATTTATCAGACAATTAATTCTGTAATGGATACAACGTGTTAATATCTCTGCCTAAAGCCGTCAATTATCTGTAGAAAGTTAACTCAATTGTATTTACCTTTTCTTCCCAGTTGAGTGTTGTTAAATCTGCTCCACACACTTCTGAATCATGCAGCAGTATCTAACGTTCTCCATTCTCTATTTGGATTGATTCAACTATCAGTGGCATATTATGTGCAAAATAAACTCAATTGGAATGATGATCTTATCTCTGTGTTCCAAAGCACTTTTAAAAATACAATAAATCCTTGCATCTCTTCAGTGAAGTGCCCATGTATATTATAGATGTTATTTTCTACTGTTAAAGGAACAGTGTTTCCTTAGTCTTCCATGACTTTAGTTCAATATTTGTTTGCCTTTGGCTAATAAAAAAAAGTATGAACATAACTACAAGATTAAAAGCTACTGATTCAAATAGTCAAAATTAGTTGTAGTCCTGAGGGTTGATCCTGAAGAACAGAAGTAATTGGATGCCTCAGAATGGTTGTTATAAACCAATCCAATCCATTAATTGTAAAATAAGACTTTTGTAATGAGTTATAACAGAAAATATAAGATTCAATCAATGTGAACAAGAATGTGCAAAGCAATTTATTAATAGCCATATTTTCATCTTCAATGCAACATTTTAATGTGAAGTAGATTTGAGGAAATCAGTGAGGAAAATCTCTAAAACAGTAATGGTCCTTTCTTGCCTTATTAATCCATACCCATAGTTTCCTCCTATTCTTAAATGTATCGATAGAAATAAGGCAGAGAAAAAAAAACATTGGCTTCTCAAGGACTTGTTGAAGGCTGATTTGCACAGCAACAGACCATTTATTTGTCAGCTCCAGCTCAGTAAGGAAGTTGAGCTATTTTTCAGTGGTGACGGTGAAATAATACCTCATTTTTCTGCTAATGTACCAGGTTTCTGTATAGTGATCTGATCATGTTGCATTGAGGATTGTGTTGTTGGAGGCAAAGTATCTAATGTGTACCTCATGAAGGTAATTCTTTTTCTCAACGTTACAAAATACAGTTAAAAGTTTGAAAGTCAGGCTTTTTACCTCAATAACCTCGGTTTATTTCCAGCAGCTCGGTGCAAATTATGTTGGGATCCTATGCACAAACTGCACACAATGCTCTTTAGGGGTATAAAATATATTTAAATTAGGGGTTCTTCCCATTATGCAGTTGGAGTGTCTTAGTTTTTTTTGATTGGGCTTCTCCAATCAATGGTTCCTCTTCCCCTCAGCATGACTTTACTCTTCAGACTGTTTTTCATACAATAATTCTGTGCTGGCTCTATAAAAGAGCAATCCATTAATTGAAGAGCCTTGTGAGGAGCCTTGCACCGATAATCTACTTTAAAGTTGTTCTATAAATGCAAGTAATTGTTGTAATAGTTATCAAGCATTTCCAACAGGAAGCCTTTTTTTTGCCTGTTTGTCACCTATCTTTACTTAATACCACACTCTGGGCCGGCAGCTCGGAGAAGGACAGTGGTCCCGGTGGTGACCTCTTAATTGGCTGCCGCTGGTAAAATCCCCTCTGCAGTCCCGCCATTCACCGACATGGGCTCAGGACCTGCATCTGGTCCTGGCAGCAGGACCCATGGCGTGCTGGTAAAATTCTGGCCATTGTGTGGAAATTTAAATAATTTCATAGCGGTGGTCAAACTGGAAATAAAGTAGATAATTCTTCAAATATGTTAAGATTACTGTATATAATGCCAAGTTTCACTTATTTCCTGTAACAGCTTTTGCACCACAATTTATTGATTGGACGGTATTTTATGCTCTCAGCCATGGCAAGTTTGGAGGCGGGGAGGGCATTTAATCACATGGGTTAGTGGCAGCTGGGGACCCTGCTACCTCCTGCTTCCACCCCGATTAGGTCTGTGGCAGGTAGGCCCATGGATGGCATTCCTGCCCCGCCACCAATTGAGGCCCTTAAGGGGCAATTAATGCCCAATTAATGGTCTCTTCCCACCGCCGCTGGTGTTAACCCAGCAGTGAGAGGGCCTGTCGCCACACTGATAGCACAACCCGTGCGGAGTTGCTTGTGGTCTGCTTGTGTGGGAAGGGTCCCTCATTCAAAGGCACTCAATGCCCCATTGAGGGAGCTGGCATCAGTGATGGGGGAGGAGTCCCACTGAGAACCACCCCCCTGCCCTTTCTGCCGACCCCCTACA
Organism: Heterodontus francisci; assembly: GCF_036365525.1. Lineage (NCBI taxonomy): Eukaryota > Metazoa > Chordata > Chondrichthyes > Heterodontiformes > Heterodontidae > Heterodontus > Heterodontus francisci. The sequence continues at coordinate 41,600,207 of NC_090395.1, read as the reverse complement.
CCCCTCTCCCCCACAACACCTCTCCGGCCATCACTCTCCTCTGGCCTGGGTCGCTGCATGATCCTTTGCCTCTGGGTGGTGTCATTCCAGAAGCAGCCATCGACTCCTCGGTGGCGCTGTCAAGCAAAAGAGCTGCTGGCCTCTGATTGGCTAGCAACTCTCGTGAGCCACTGGAGTCCTGATCCTAGGAAAGGCCCGCCGGTGGCCTCTAAGTTGTCTGACTGCTTTGTAAATGGCGGGCCTTCCCTAAAGGAGGCAATACAGTTCTCTTACCAGCTCTCCAGCTGGCGGCCGAGACCCCCAACACCTCCATTCAAATTTTTCTCACTTTGTGTTTAACAGCACTTGTCCTTTCTTTTGTTTTCATTTAGAAAGTAAAAGAAAGGTGGTTATTAAGAATATATTTCTTTTTCTAAAACAAAGTCAAATTGTCTTTCAGTTTGCTTTTACTTAAACCTAGCTTGAAAATGAATTTGAATTGTTCAGTTCCTTCTGATTGACTGCTGTCATGTCATTTACTGTAAGCTCCTCTGTTCATTATTTTAGCTGTAACTTCATTTAAAAGAGAAAGACTAGTTTTAGGACTTAAAGCAATACATGGAAATTTAATAAATTTGTTTTATGTTGTCATTAGTTGCTTATGGCAATTTATACTCCATGTCTATGAAGATGGCAAACACATGAAGTACTTTAATGCAGAAACTTAAAGGCAGGAACCAGCTGCTGATGGGAAAATAAGTGGTGTGAAGTGTTAGGGGCAACAGACTTGTCACAGGAAGAGGCTAACAAATTTGAATGTGCTGGGGGGCACTTAATGTAAATGGTTGATATCCAGTTCTTATTCTGCTGGCCACCACTTTAAAGCTGCCACATCCACCCCCTGCCCCAACCCCTAAAACTATTAGACTATGGCTCCACTGTGTTACCAGATGTCCCCTCCCTGGAATCCAGGAATTCCTTTCCTCTGCCAATGCTATACAACTTCTAGGCTGATCTCTGTGTTCCCTAATCTCAGAACTGTTCTAATGCTCCCAGATCCCTGGGCCTCCTCACATTGATCCCAAAGATCACCACATTGATTCCAGAACTCCTCCCTGCAGTGGTCCTGGATCTTAGGCCTCTATCACCATTTAACGTTCTGCAAGATCCTAAAGCTTCACTCCACACCCTGAGAGCTCATCCCATTGATCCTAAATCCCAGTGCCGTTCCTAATACCGGGAAGTCAGCATTCTTGATGTTGATACAAGAGCAAAATACTGCAGATGCTGGAATTCCAAAATAGGAACAAAAATGCTATTAACCCTCATTTTTTTTATTTCATGGGATGTGGGCATGGCTGGCAAGGTCAACATTTATTGGCCATCCCTAATTGCCCTTGAGAAGGTGGTGGTGAGCCGCCATCTTGAACTGCTGCAGTCCATGTGTTTTTTTTTCTTTTATTCATTCATGGGATGTGGGCATCGCTGGCCAGGCCAGCATTTATTGCCCATCCCTAATTGCCCTTGAGAAGGTGGTGGTGAGCTGCTGCCTTGAACTGCTGCAGTCCATGGGAGGTAGGTACACCCACAGTGCTGTTAGGAAGGGAGTTCCAGGATTTTGACCCAGCGACAGTGAAGGAATGACGATATAGTTCTGAGTCAGGATGGTGCGTGATGTGGAGGAGAACTTGCAGGTGGTGTTCCCATGCATTTGCTGCCCTTGTCCTTCTAGTTGGTAGAGGTCACGGGTTTGGAAGGTGCTGTCTAAGGAGCCTTGGTGCGTTGCTGCAGTGCATCTTGTAGATGGTACACACTGCTGTCACTGTGCGTCGGTAGTAGAGGGAGTGAATGTTGGTGGATGGGGTGCCAATCAAGCAGACTGCTTTGTCCTGGATGGTGTCGAGCTTCTTGAGTGTTGTTGGAGCTGCACCCATCCAGGCAAGTGGAGAGTATTCCATCACACTCCTGATTTGTGCCTTGTAGATGGTGGAGAGGCTTTGGGGAGTCAGGAGGTGAGTTACTCGCTGCAGGATTCCTAGGCTTTGACCTGCTGTTGTAGTCACGGTATTTATATGGCTACTCCAGTTCAGTTTCTGGTCAATGGTAGCCCCTAGGATGTTGATGGTGGGGGATTCAGCGATGGTAATGCAATTGAACGTCAAGGGGAGATGGCTAGATTATCTCTTGTTGGAGATGGTCATTGCCTGGCACTTGTGTGGTGCGAATGTAACTTGCCACTTCTCAGCCCAAGCCTGGATATTGTCCAAGTCTTGTTGCATTTCTACATGGACTGCTTCAGTCTCTAAGAAGTTGCGAATGGTGCTGAACATTTTGCAAATATCAACGAACATCCCCACTTCTGACCTTATAATTGAAGGAAGGTATTTGATGAAGCAGTTGAAGATAGTTGGGCCTAGGACACTACCCTGAGGAACTCCTGCAGCGATGTCCTGGAGCTGAGCTGATTGACCTCCAACAGCCACAACCATCTTCCTTTGCACTAGGTATGACTCCAACCAGATGGTGTAGGTACACCCACAGTGCGGTGAGGAAGGGAGTTCCAGGTTTTTGACCCAGTGACAGTGAAGATACAGTGATATTTTGCCAAGTCAGGATGATGTGCGGCTTGGAGGGGAACTTGCAGGTGGTGGTGTTTCTATGCATCTGCTGCCCTTGTCCTTCTAGGTGGTAGCGTTTCCAGGTTTGGAAGGTGCTTTCGAAGGAGGCTTGGCGAGTTGTTGCAGTGCATTTTGTAGATGGTACACACTGAGGCAACTGTGCGTGGTGGTGGAGAGAGTGAATGTTTAAGATAGTTGCAAGCTCTCACCACTGGAACTTTTGCCATGTGCCACCAAGGCTTATTTTTCATCCATTTCTTTTTTTAACCCTCATTTTTTTATTTCTAATTTATTTTAACCCATTTGAAATACCTGATTGGTAGTTTTGCTCCACTTCTCACTCTGTTCCATTCCATTAGATAAAGCACCATCTGCTGTTGCATATCCTCAGCCACCCACTATCTAAGTGTTGAGGTATGTATAGTAAGCAAGAAATTGTGTCCAGCAACATGCTCTTCAGTCAGTAAAAAAATTTCTCAAAGTAGCTATAACATTGGCCTGAGATTATGATTGTGCTTTTGTGGCAAAGATGAAAGAGGCAGCAAACTAAAGGACCATGCTCGTGATTTCATAGGTGTAACTTCTGCTAGCAGAAGTCAGCTAGGAAAAATCAGGTGGATAGACTGCACAAAAATATGAGAAATGGGAGAGGGAGGGAAAAAACCAAGGAAAAGGCAGAGATAGATAGAAAAGAGAGTGATCAGGCGCAAGAGATGATGGGAGGGAGAATAATCAGGGGAAAGATTGGTGTAATGAAGAAAATCAGTGGTGAGAGAAAGTGAGGAAGACAAAGAAATCAAGGACTAAAAGAAATGGATGGGAGAGGGTGCATGCCTGTATTTTGCTCTGCTATCCCTCTCCAAATCAGGTGGTTTCACAGCAGAAAAGGTGGTAAAATTGAGCGGCGAGGCCTACTTTTGGGTTCTCATTTCAGCCTTAACTATTCAACCCCATCACATCTGGGTAGGCCGCCAGTTGCCTGTTGTTTGCTGAGTTCATGTATATGTGGGGGGGAGGCAAGACCTGGTAAGCCAACCGTATCCCTACCTTCTGCCAGCCATCCCGTTGCACCCTAGATCCCTCTGCTTTGGGCAATGCATCGGTGGTCCCACTACACCAACTGGCATTTTTCTTAACTGCAGAAAGCTTCCTACTGGTGGTGAGGAATGCTCCCTGCATAACTAATAACTCTTAACCCAGGAAAACCAATTGGGGTCAGAGTGGCAAGTGGAAGCCCACCTGGGTTTTCCTGAGGTTGGTCAAGGAAAATCCAGATCAAACAATCAGACAGATGAGGTATGAGATCAGGGAGATCCTCACCACTACTGGCCTGTAACCCTGTTCCCTCTTGTCGCTCTGTCTTCTACCTTTTCCCCTCTCGCACCACGCTCTACCTTCTACTGCCCTCGTTCTCCCTGAAACATTGCAGCCTTGCCTTCAGCCCTGATCTGGAGATCAACTAAAATAAAAGCTCACTGATGCAGCAAGGCCGAGTTTGAGAAGCGCGATTTTAGCCAGGTATTGGGAAGTGGTTGAGCCAATGCCATTGTTTCCGTTATCCCTAGGGAAGAAGCACCTCACTTCAGCCCACTCCCATGAACTTCCAAATAGCCAGTCGTAGATCAGGTCTCCTGACGGTCTTCAAATGGTGTATAGGAACTAGAGGAAAAAGGTAAAAAAAAAGTAATATTATTTACGAAGAAAGTACAGCAAGTAAAGAATTGTCTACAGCTTTACTTATTTCGCATTTCACTTTCGAGTCAAAGAGTCGTACAGCATAGAAACAGACCCTTCGGCCCACCAAAATGCCTATCCATACTAATCCCACCTGCCTGCATTAATTCCATATCCCTCTATGCCTTGCTCATTCAAGTACCTGTCTAGATGTCTCTTAAATGTCGCTACTGTTCCTGCCTCCACCACATCCTCAGGCAGCTCATTCCAGATACCCACTATTCTTTGTGTGAAAAATTTACCCCTTTGATCCCCTTTAAACCTCCTCCCTCTCACCCTAAATCTATGCCCTCTAGTTTTAGTCACCCCTACCATGGGAAACAGACTCTGGCTATCTACCCTATCTATGCCTCTCATAATTTTATATACCTCTATCATGTCCCCTCTCAGCCTCCTTCGCTCCAGGGAAAACAGACCCAGCCTATCCAATTTCTCTTTATAACTCAAGCCCTCCAAACCAGGCAACATCCTTGTGAATCTTTTCTGCACCCTCTCTAGCTTAATCACATCTTTTATGTAGTGCGGCGACCAGCACTGCACACAGTACTCCAAATGCGGCCTAACCGACATTATGTACAACTGTAACATGACGTCCCAACTCTTGTACTCAGTGCCTCGGCCGATGAAGGCAAGCATGCCATACGCTTTCTTTACCACCCTGTCTATATGTGTTGCCACTTTCAGGCAACTATGTACTTGCACCCCAAGGTCTCTCTGCTCAAGAACACTCCCCAGGGCCCTGCCATTCACTGTATATGTCCTGCCCTGGTTTAACTTCCCAAAATGCATCACTTCACACTTGTCTGCGTTAAATTCCATTTGCCACTCCCTTCCCGTTTTTCCCAGTTGATCTATACCTTGTTGTAACCTTAGACAACCTTCTTCACTGTCCACTATACCACCAATTTTGGTATCATCTGCAAACTTACTAATCATGCCCCCTACATTCACATCCAAGTCATTAATATATATGACAAACAACAGAGGGCCCAGCACTGATCCCTGCGGCACACCACTGGTCACCGGCCTCCAATCTGAAAAACAACCCTCCACTACCACCCTCTGCCTCCTATCACTAAGCCAATTTTTTATCCAATTTGCTAGCTCACCCTGGATCCCATGTGTTCGAACCTTCTGGACCAGCCTACCATGCGGGACCTTGCCAAAGGCCTTGTTAAAGTCCATGTAGACAACGTCCATCGCCCTGCCTTCGGCAATCCTCTTGGTCACCTCCTCGAAAAACTCAATTAAATCCGTGAGACATGATTTCCCACACACAAAGCCATGCTGACTATCCCTAATCAGCCCATGCCTTTCCAAATGCATATAAATCCTGTCTCTCAGAATCCCTTCCAATAACTTTCCCACCACTGATGTAAGGCTCACCGGCCTGTAGTTCCCTGGGTTATCCCTGCTGCCCTTCTCAAATAAAGGCACAACATTAGTTTTGTAATATAGAGTATTGGAAAGGAATAGCAAATCCCCTATTTGACATAAAATACATTGATGTTGAAAGCTACGCTATTTGTAGTACTTAAAAAGGTTAAATGGAAACAAAGTTTGTCTTTGTACAATCTTGTATTTTTTTAAATCTCCTATTTTCTGCTTTCCTTTTTGTTTTATCATGTTAAGGGCTCTCGTCCACTAATTCTGAGTGACTTTTTCAATCTAATTGAAAGACAAATGCTGTGCTACTTCTGTGACATCATTTGTGCTGTTATACTGTCTCAACAAGGCAGCATTTCAGATATTTATTTGAATGTACCATTTTCCTCCATATTCACCTTAGTACATGCAACTATTGTATTAACAAGTCCTAGCCAGGGTATTGTTATGCCAATGTGTTTTGTTGAATGATAATTTTCTTTGGTCCACTTTTTTTTAAAGACATTTTTTGACAGACAAGCTGCCAGCAAAGTCATACTTACAGCTTAAGATAATAACCTAATTTGCAATACTGTATCCGAAACTGCCACACTTGTGAGGAGAGAGATAAAATGAATGCTAATATCCCAGCAAGAAGCAAGACACAGGAAGTTTAATGGCACCACCTGTTCTCTCAGCAAGAAGAAGAAATACTGCTAAATGCTATGGTTGAATGACTGACTGACTTGTGACAAGCCCTTCCCCATCTGTGGTTTTAAGCTAGTGTTTTCTTTGCAGCAGAGGAGAAGCAACTGGACTCTGACATGAGCAGATCTTTAGTGGGTCTTTCTCACTCTCTCCATTCCAGCTTGAAGGCTTTCAATCCTGCTTGTTGACTGACCACCTTTGCATACTCCAGCTACTATCAGAAACCCTTTGGAGGAAATCATCCACATCAACAAAAGACTCACTGAACCAGTCATCTGCCTCTTCAAACTAAAAGCCTCAGGATCTCTGAATTCAGCTAGAAGCCAGCCGAATCACCAAACTTCACAGACAGTATACCCTTTTTATGGACTCTAACTCAAACAATCTACCTTTCTCCACTTTGTAGTCTATTTGTGCGTGCGTAAACCTCTAGTGTGTGTGTGAGTGAAAGTTGGTGTAATGTTTATTATTTTATTAGTTTGGTTTAGCTACAAAAAAATTAACCTCTTTCTTTGTTAACTCCAGAAAACCTGTCCAATTGGTTCTTGTTATGATCGTAGTGTTATGACTGAGTGAGGAAGGGGTCTCAGGCTCCCCTCTGGCCCCTTTCCTGGTTTGACCATAACAGGGTTTAACTTTTCAAGCACAGTGTTTAAGTTTAACACCTCAGTGAATCCTTACTCTCTGCTCTCTAATTGTAATTGTAAATGAACCAACCAGACTGGCTTTCTTAGATTTAAACAAGAAAGAGGTAACTTTATTAACCATACCACTCTAACTTGGTTAAAATTACTAAAATATGTGACACAACCACGCTAGCATGCATACAAGATAAACATACAAACACACAATTAAATACAGAGGGGAAGAACGAATAAAGAGGGGAGTGGAGTAGTAAATGGAATTCAGTTACTGTCTTTGGTTTGGATGTAAAGTCCTTGATTGGAGTTAAGTCTTGCAGTTCTTGCTCAGGCTCAGTGCACACTTTCAACCTTGTTTCGCTGGTACCAGAAGGCTAAAGAGGTCTGTGGGTCCTGGGGACATTGCTTGAGAGAGAGGCAGGGAGAGAGCGGTGCTTTCTCCTTTGAGTTCAGTTGCAGTCTGCCCCAAACCTTTCTGTGAGGCACAATTCACTCAGTTCCTAGTCTGGCCAGCAGGTATGTCATGTGACCAGCTCTTTGTTTGAAATAGCATCGTCTGTGAGGATTGTTGATTTCAAATGTTCTCCAGTCACACTGAATGGGGGATGGAGGTTTGTTTCTTACCAAGCAAGTGGCTGTCAATGTCTTTTGACCATCACTATTGACAAAACCCATCGCGCCAATTGAATCAGGGAGCACTTCTATTTTCTCTCTATTTAACTCTCTCTCAGAATGCAAATGTGCAGCCATGTTTTCAGCCATTCAGCTCTGTGGTCTTTTTAAACAAGTTATGTTCAATGTCCAGTACAAGTTCAAGCAGTGTTCCATTTGATGAAATTAATATGTTTCCATTTGGCCAGTGTGGTTTCCGTCACAATGGCAAGTAAGTAATCATCACCTACTGAATTGGCCAGTACATCCATTTTAAGAAAGAATTAAACCTGTTGTGGTCAAACAAGGGGAGGGAAAAGAGGGGAAGCCCTTAGACCCCTCCTCACTTGACCATAATAGTACTTTTAAATCTGTCAGTGCTTGAATACGAGGCATAATTAATGTCTTCTAAAAAGATCACAATTTTTCTGAAATGCAGGGCAAGAAATTGGGCTCATTTAGCACCTTTTTGGGAACTATAAATGCCTTTGGAGCTATTAAATGGCATCCATACACATACACTTGTGGGGTGAGTCCCACTGGATGCCATATTGATATAGCTGTTAGCGCACGCACAGTGACTATCCACCGGAAATATGCAGAGTGGGCAGATCATGACCGTCAATCCATATGGAAAGCTAATTTAACATCTGCAGTGCCAATTTGCAGCTCAGTGCTCCAGCCAATACCCTCACTTAATCTTGCACAGCCGAAATTGCATTCAGCAGCAGGACCTCCCACCTGTGCTATTTAGAGGGATCATCAACTGCTTTCAGGTTAGTTGTTGTTGATTTCTTCTGGTTGTTCCTTTGATTCTCCAAGTGTTTGCTGCTTTCTACAGTTATTTCAAGTTGCAAAAGTCTACAGGGAGTTGTGTGGCAGGTGCTGAAGGACTTTTTGCTGACTTCAAGGCTTCTGTATAAACCAGTTGCTCCTAAACATGGGTGCACTGTTAGTAATGCCCCGAGGATTAATGCATGACTGGGAGAATGAGCAGAGGCCACACTAAGCAAGAAAAACTCCAGTAAGGAGGATGACAAGGGGGAGAAGGGCTTTCAGAAGGGGACCAAATGCACCCACGGGATTCAGGGAGCAATTTTCCTACCTGAACTTCAGTGAAGAACAATAACATCTGTGCCTTGATCAGGATGTCCTCATTGAAATCTGCCACCTACTGCAGCCATATCTGCAACCTCAGAGCAGGGTGAGGACCACACTGCATGTGATTATGAAGGTGTCCGTGGCAATGAACTTTTATGCATCTAGCATCTTGCAGGCTGGAGCTGGAGATAGTTGTTGTCCAAAGTTGCGTCAAGGCGGTCACTGAGGCTCTCTACTCTTGCTAGAGAGCAGCCGGTGGCGTGAGCACATGCTTACACCATTTGCAACTTGTGAATCGAAAGAGTGTAGAATCTGACAAACAAGGTTGGGTATAAGGATAGTGTCATCTGCGATGATTTCAGCCCCGCTGCTGACCACAGCCTCAGTAATGGCCATCCCAATAAGGGGCAGCACTGTCTTCTCCATGGTGGTTAGGAGAGACGGGCGCTCCTGTCCCCATCTGGTTAGCTCCTGATGCTGGCAATTGTGCGACCACTTTTCCTGCATGGGAGAGGGAAGCGTATCAGATTGACATGCAACCTTTTTGGCTGGTGTCGCTGTCATGGGTACATAGCTGGTAGTGTGTGCAGCCTGTGAGATGTGGATGTGAGGCTTGCAGCAGTGCTAGGTGTGTGAGGGTAAGGTGAAGCATACGAATGTTAGGTATGAGTCCTGATTGATGGCAATTGTTGGTAGGTGAGTGATGGGTATGGAGTAATTTGAGCAGTGGTTGAGGCTAGTGCTGCTTTTTTAGGATTTGACATTTGAGATGCATTCACTGACCTTGACCGCTCATGAGGTCATTGAACTTCTCGTACTGCATCCAGGTCCTCATAGCTTGACACTTGGCACTGATGTCCACGGCTATGTGCTCCCACTGCCTTCTGAGCAAGTGTCTGGAAGTCCTTCTTCCCCTACAGATGCAGGACATCTCTCTACCTTTCCACCTTCTTCAACAAAACCTCCAGTGCAGTGTCTGAAAACTTTGGAGTCCAGGCTCTTCCCCTTGTTGTTTCATTCCTCATTCTTTTCCAGGTCAGATTCTCTTCAACCACAACTCCCAGCACCTGCTCCAGCCACAATGCACTACCCTTTTAAGAAGGCAGTGGCGTAGTGGTATTGTCACTGGACTAGTATCCCAGACACTGCCATCGCCATCCCCGGGTATGTCCTGTCTCACCGACAGGACAGACCCAGCAGAGGTGGCGGCACAGTGGTATACAGTAGGGAGGGAATTGCCCTGGGAGTCCTCAAAATCGAATCTGGACCCCATGAAATCTCATAGCATCCAGTAAAACATGGACAAGGAAACCTGCTGCTGTTTACCACATACTGCCCTCCCTCAGCTGATGAGTCAGTACTCCTCCATGTTGAACAGAACTTGGAGGAAGCACTGAGGATGGCAAGGGCACAGAATATTATCTGGGTGGGGGACTTCAATGTCCATCACCAAGAGTGGCTCAGTAACACCACTACTGACCGAGCTGGCCGAGTCCGAAAGGACATAGCTGCTAGACTGGGTATGCGGCAGGTGGTGAGGGAACCAAAAAGAGGGAAAAACATACCTGACCTTGTCCTCACCAATCTGCCTGCTGCAGATGCATCTGTCCATGATAGTATTGGTAGGAGTGACCGCCGCACAGTCCTTGTGGAGACGAAGTCCCGCCTTCACATTGAGGATACCCTCCATTGTGTTGTGTGGCACTACCACCGTGCTAAGTGGGATAGATTTCGAACAGATCTCGCAATGCAAAACTGGGCATCCATGAGGCACTGTGGGCCATCAGCAGAAGCAGAATTGTACTCAACCACAATCTGTAATCTCACGGCCTGGCCTATCCCCCACTCTACCATTACCATCAAGCCAGGAGACCAACCCTGGTTCAATGAAGATTGCAGGAGGGCATGCCAGGAGCAGCACCAGGCATACTTCAAAATGAGGTGTCAACCTGGTGAAGCTACAAAACAGGACTATCTGCGTGCTAAACTGCGTTAACAGCATGTGATCGACAGAGCTAAGCGATCCCATAACCAACGGATCAGATCTAAGCTCTGCAGTTTTGCCACATCCAGCCGTGAATGGTGGTGGACAGTTAAACAACTAACTGGAGGAGGTGGCTCCACAAATATCCCCATCCTCAATTATGGGGGAGCATCAGTGCGAAAGATGAGGCTGAAGCATTTGCAATAATCTTCAGCCAGGAGTGTCGAGTTGATGATCCATCTCAGCCTCCTCCTGAAGTCCCCAGCATCACAGATGCCAGACTTCAGCCAATTCGATTAACTCTGCGTGATATCAAGAAATGACTGAAGGCACTGGATACTGCAAAGGCTATGGGCCCTGACGATATTCCGGCAATAGTACTGAAGAGCTGTGCTCCAGAACTTGCCGTGCCCCTAGCCAAGCTGTTCCAGTACAGCGACAACACTGGCATCTACCCTGCAATGTGGAAAATTGTCCAGGTATGTCCTGTACACGAAAAGCAGGACAAGTCCAACCTGGCTAATTACCCCATCAGCCTACTCTCAATCATCAGTAAAGTGATGGAAGGTGTCATCAACAGTGCCATCAAGCAGCACTTGCTTAGCAATAACCTGCTCAGTGACGCTCAGTTTGGGTTCTGCCAGGGCCACTACAGCCTTGGTTCAAACATAAACAAAAGAGCTGAATTCAAGAGGTGAGGTGAGAGCCCTTAACATCAAGGCAACATTTGACCGAGTATGGCATCAAGGAGCCCTAACAAAACTGGAGTCAATGGGAATCAGGGGGAAATCTCTCCACTGGTTGGAATCATACCTAGCGCAAAGAAAGATGGTTGTGGTTGTTGGAGGTCAATCATCTGAGCTCCAGGACATCACTGCAGGAGTTCCTCAGGGTAGTGTCCTAGGCCCAACCATCTTCAACTGCTTCATCAATGACCTTCCTTCAATCATAACATCAGAAGTGGGGATGTTTGCTGATGATTGCACAATGTTCAGCACCATTCGCAACTCCTCAGATGCTGAATCAGTCCGTGTAGTAATGCAGCAAGACTTGGACAATTTCCAGGCTTGGGCTGATAAGTGGCAGGTAACATTTGTGCCAGGCAATGACGATCTCCAACAAGAGAGAATCTAACCATCTCCCCTTGACATTCAATGGCATTACCATTCGCTGAATCCCCCACTATCAACATCCTAGGGGCTACCATTGACCAGAAACTGAACTGGAGTAGCCTTATAAATACTGTGGCTACAAGAACTAGGAATCCTGCGGCGAGTAACTCACCTCTTGACTCCCCAAAGCCTGTCCACCATTAACAAGGCACAAGTTAGCAGTATGATGGAATACTCTCCACTTGCCTGGATGGGTGCAGCTCCAACAACACTCAAGAAGCTCGACACCATCCAGGACAAAGCAGCCTGCTTGATTGGCACCCCATCCACCAACCTTCACTGCCTCCACCACCGATGCACAGTGGCAGCAGTGTGTACCATCTACAAGATGCACTGCAGCAATGTAACAAGGCTCCTTTAGACAGCACCTTCCAAACCCGCGACCTCTACCAACTAGAAGGAAAAGGGCAGCAAATACATGGGAACACCACCACCTGCAAGTTCCCCTCCAAGTCACACACCATCCTGACTTGGAACTATATCGCCGTTCCTTCACTGTCGCTGGGTCAAAATCCTGGCACTCCCTTCCTAACAGCACTGTGGGTGTACCTACCCCACATGGACTGCAGCGATTCAAGAAGGCAGCACACCACCACCTTCTCAAGGGCAATTAGGGATGGGCAATAAATACTGGCATAGCCAGCGACGCCCACATCCCATGAATGAATTTTTAAAAATTACTAAATTTCTTTTTCGTGTATTGATGTAAAACCTCAGTCCGGGGTTTAGTAGTTTGATGTCGGTCACAAATTTGTTTTATTTATTTATTTCGAGATACAGCACTGAAACAGGCCCTTTGGCCTACCGAGTCTGTGCCGACCAACAACCACCCATTTATACTAATCCTACATTAATCCCATATTCCCTACCACATCCCCACCATTCTCCTACCACCTATCTACACTCGGGGCAATTTACAATGGCCAATTTACCTATCAACCTGCAAGTCTTTGGCTGTGGGAGGAAACCCGTATGGTCACAGGGAGAACTTGCAAACTCCGCGCAGGCAGTGCCCAGAATTGAGCCCGGGTCGCCAGAGCTGTGAGGCTGCAGTGCTAACCACTGCGCCACTGTGTTTTATGCAAAGAAAATCTTTGGTGTTGACCAAGAAGATCAGAAGAATTACTGTTGATCATGAGAATGATTCAAATGGCTTGGATATTTGCACTGTTGCGCCATTTCAATTGAATTTGGGTTCATTGTTTTTGGCTTGATGGAAGGTGGTTGTTGAAATTATAATACCGATTTTGTGGGTTGACATGAGGAATGTTTGACAAGGGCACAATTACAAATTCGCTATCTAAACGTTTAGAAATATAGCCAAATATTCCTGTTTACCTACTATAGTAGGAATTTTATGTGAATGCAGGATGTCCTGCTGCCAGGACCGAAAGTGAGGCCCAAGCCTGCTCAGGTGGATGGCAGGACCCCAGGGATTGATTTTACCGGTGGCAGCCAATTAAGAGGCCACCACTGGAACCACCGTCCAATTAAGGACAGCTGGCTGCTTGGCAGCCTTGGCATTGCCACTGATAGAGGTGGCTGCAGCTGAGGCTGCAGACAGAAGGAGAGGGCACCTCCATGTTGAGATGCCCTCGAAGACCGGGTAAGAATTCGTTTTCAGTGTGGGTTGGGGGTGAACCCGGGAAGCCTTGTTATACATGGCGGCCTCCCCACGAGCTGAGGGCCCATCCGATGTCTGTAAAATTCCGAGGCAGAAACTGGCTACTAATTGTCCAAATATTTGAATAATTGGCTTCCCGCCTCTTGTCAGCAGGCAGCCGCGCCACTGCCATTCCCGCTTCTGGCAACATACCGTGGTGGCAGGAAGTTGTCAGGTTTCCCTCCCAACACCTTCCACTGCCATTATAGCAACTCACCTGTCTTCAGTGGGTTGGTAAAGTTCCGGCCTATAGGTTAGCACTGTTGTCCAGTTGAAAGTATTATGGAAAAGCATTGCAGGTCTGGTAGAAATTCCTTACTGGCGGTAGAAATAATATCTTTTAAGCTTAAAAAAAAACAAGCTATGTTATCACTTTTGACCATGTTTGATTTTAGGTTGTGCTGAGTAGTGTACATGAATAAACACAAAGCTTTTAACAAACTGCTTGGCTGATGAAGTCATCCAAATGTTAGTTGTCAGTGCATATTCCATGCATAACTCATTTTGCAAACATATAATTATGTAGGCAATTGCAATTAGAATGAACTCTTTAAATACTGTCACTCTGTACCTGCACCAAAAAAACTTGGTAATCCTGTCATAGAAATAAGGTCAAAGTCTTTTTTTATTCATTCATGGGAAGTGAGCTTTTCTGGCAAGACTAACATTAATTGCCCTTGAGAAGTTGGTGGTGAACCTCTGCAGTCCATATGGTGTGCATAAACCCATAGTGCTGTCAGGGAGACAGTTCCAGGATTTTGATTCAGCGACAGTGAAGGAGCGGCGATTATATTTCCATGTAAGAATGGTGTGTTATGCATAACTATAAAAAGGAATTTTAATATTGCACAAAGGAATATTGATGTACCAATGTTTTTTTCTACCATTTAATGTGCTGTCATTGCGCACAATACTGCTGGACACCAATAGGGTTAAGTGACTATTGTTACCATAGAAAGAAACGAGGCCATCAGTCATTTGTGGTGCAATCAAATAGTCATTACTTGTTTTATCCCAAAATGTCAATATTAGAAATGTTCTTGAAATATTTGGAATTTTACTGCCAAAGATCACATATTTCTGACACGATACAGAATTTTTGCACAGTGCACCAACTGTACATAAAACTACTATAGTTCCTGAAGGGTTAAGAAGCTTCTATCTGATGTGTATTTGTGAGTGAACAGCTGCAGTCATATTCATGTGGATTCCAGCCAGTTGGCTCACAATAGTACAATTCCCCAGTGTTGAAACAAAAGAAGCCTTGGTGGCGTTAGAATTAAAATTTGGAGGATGGGTTCCCTTACACCAAACACAGATATATCGGTCACAAAATTGTTTTAAATTGACTCTGAAAAATAAGAAAATATCTATAGGAAGTGATGGATTTGTTACATTGTGAAGAACCACAATAATCCATCAGACATTTGCTATTCAATGTATTATTCGAATGTAAAATTGATCACATCGTTCAGCATTTGGTTTTCAGTGGTATCTATTTAGTTGGTCTGCAGGCCATCCATAACCAGCGGGATATGCTCTGAGAGAGCTGTAACTAAAAATGTTCCCAGAACTGATTTCATTGTGTTAGTACGCTGGCAATCGTGAACAGTATAGAGTTTAATTATTTATGTGTCACTGAGTTTACATTATATTTATCCAAGTTGGACATGGCAATATAAAAAGTTACCTTACAGTGTCATGTAAAAAAAAATCCAAATACCCAGGCAATGTGGAGGGTTAAAAGTTAGTACCGAGACTTAAAAAGCAGGAACTTCATGAAGAGCGTTTGGAAAACTTGCTTTTTGGAAAAGGAAGAGGAGCTGTGCCATTTATGTCACTGTGGCATCAGCACAATTGGTGCAATGAGGCATTTGGCATGGTTCACATCATTATATTTTTACAAACACATGATACAGAGGATTAGCCAAAGTTTTGTTTCGCAATCTTCCATTGAGAGAAATTGGATTGGATTTCCAGTCCTTAAAGACCCTTTCTAGGTCTGACTGAACAGAGAGACTGGCGTTCACCCACTTTGTGGTATTTAGTACCAATGTCTATCAGTAATTAATCGTAGATTGCAGATAGTGTTTTATTTTCCCTATTACTCTGCTCTTAACAGTGAGACTGTTAATAATTCTCGGTTTATTACTTCGTATAAATGCTGAATTAAACATTTCAATTCCATTCTTGTGCTGCCATTAACTGGGGAATAATATACATAAATGCTTTTGCCTACTTCTCCTTCACATAAGCATCAAGATATTAACAAAGTTAAGTAACATTATACAAGCAGACTAAGACACTGTATTGGAGATTCACTTTAAAGCAATTGCTGTCATTTATATGAATTGGTACTATCATTGATGTAGAAATCATTGAATCTAATAAGGGCAAACTGGAGCTAATTTGTTCAAGCCTTGGATTATTTTCCTATTTATTTTATGCTACTATTCATTTTAAGGGCAAACTGTTCCTCAAGAAACAGCTTGAGCTGTTGTGTACCACATTGATATGTGGTAATCTAATATCCTTTTGTCTTGTCCCACATTAAACTGCTGTCTGTGTAATAAAGTTTGCTGGTAGTATATTTAAAATTTGCACATCTTTAGGTTGTGCTTTCAAAAGTGAACAAATCACAAGCAGTTTATTCCTATGTGCAATATTTTAGTTTACAATTAACGATGGAAAGTTGAATTGCTAATTAAAAACATTTTCTTTTAGCAACTCCATATTTTTGAATTAAAAATACTTTTAATAGGAATTATTATATACAATTAAAGAACTTATTACAGTCTCATAAACACTTTGAAAGACTATAGAGGCATCAGTATATCTAAATGTAATCAGAGTTGGCCTTAAATTGATACAGCCTGCAGATCCATATTAAAAGATATTGGGATGGTTTGGGAATGCTAGCCATTCTGGGGCAAATCTAATTTCAGCTCAGTATACATGTAGTTGATTTTAACATTTTTCATTTAAAAAAAGGAACATTTGAGAAACTTTTCTTTTATTCTGGTTGCTGACAAACATTTCATCTTTATCAATGTATTCTGATTGCGTGTATTATGAGAGTGTAAGTTCTTTAACTGAATGAGAGGCAATAACTATGGTAAAAGCAAGATCAGACGTTGTAAACTTCCCCTTTGATCGGGTTTATGGAAATGTGGTTCTCATTACTACTGCACCCTTTTTTTTAGCCTTTATCTGTTTCCTGACATACAACTCTATTTCACTTTTGTTAATTTTTATTGCTTTCATTAATCATCTCTGCTTTCTTCTTTCCCTGTTTACTGCCTAATCACTCTTCCCTTCCCCTCCTTTATTTTTTAATTAATTGATGTGGAGTTGCTTTCTGCTGTTCCATTCATCTGATGACTGTCATACTGCGGGATGTTATGACACAGAACGATTGCAGCATTCACCTACATAGTCACTGCACTTCAAAAACTAAGTAATTGTGTGAACTTTTTTGAGATAGACAAATGGCAGGAGTATAACAAGATGAACCTAACGTAGAAAAATTAGTCGTGTTGCATATGGCAATCAAGTCAGGGGAGAAAGTCCCTCCGTGCGGAAAGCTGTTTTGGAAGTCACTTCAAATGATTTCAGTCAAATTCAGTTATATCAGCAAATAAAAAATAATCCTTTTTTCCCATTTTGGAGCAGATAGTGTTTTTATTTTCCATTTTGAAAATTTGTTCTTTTTCTTACCATTCATTTAGTAAAGAGAAAATTTATTTTTGTCGTTTTTTCTTTTTCTAATGACTGTGTTTTGGCTCACAAAGCTGCAACATGTTCTGCTTACAAAGACTAACTTTGTTTCAGTTGAAGTAAAAGGACCCTAGGAAAATGTTAGTTTGCTGGTAAGGAGTGAGGTTGAACCCCCACAAGCAACCACATTGGCTCAATTAACACAGATGTCTCAGGCGGACAGAAGTGTCAGTTCATTGGCTAATGGTGTATTTTTGTTTAAATCATTATTCCAAGTAGAAGACCCAGCTTCACTGAGCAAAAAAAAGGCAGAACATAAATACATTATTGGTCATTGAAAAGCAGTGCATTTATACACAAGGGTGGATTGAAAATGTACTGGTCAGTCTGCTGTTTTGAATTTAATTCTGTAACTGCAGCTGAAAGCTATCAAGGGGAGTGACTGGGAGCAGCTCAAGTTGCACTTCCCCATGTGGCTCATTTTCTGATTGTGAAGCAGTCGAATGGATGTGATTAGGCCTAACTCTATGCTTGTTAATGAATAGCATTATGCGTTCCAACTGAGGAAAGTATAAAGTCGTAATTGATAAAATGATGCACTTTCCCTTGGCTAAGATGAGCCGGACAATACATTTTAATTCCAGGTAAGATAACCTTGAATGCTCTGTTTGAGCTTTGTTTTCAAAACTCCAGCACTTGGTCTGTAGTGACTTGGCTCGGAATGCTTCTAGGGTTCCCTCATTGAAAACTGTTGAATCCATTCATCATAACATGCTCTGTGCATTGTACTGAGCAACCCTTTGTAACTTAATATTATAACAGATGATCAAAATTGGCACATTGTCCCCAAGCACATTGCCTTTTTCTAATAAAACTTGCAAAATACTGTTGAACTGAACTTCTGTTTGTTATACTGAAAGGATGGTGTGAAAATCTTTTTACCAAAATGCTACAAGTTGTGAAAAAAATTATGAAAGGAGTTCACACTGCTCATTCTTTTGGATTGTAACTAATTTCAGAGTAATTAATGTTTGTTTGATATTGTGTTTTGTTAGTAATGTGATCAGTTCAAGTGCCTTTCTCCCTTCCAGTTTTCTCTAAAACAGGTCGGGTCCAGTTTTGTAAAAGTTTGCAAACTGTTCATACTGGGGGATGGGACATCACCACTGAGCGTGAACCTGTCCTTCCACAATATCTCCACATATGAACTTTCCAGCACAGTTAATGTTTTTTTTATTTGTTTCATGGGATGTGGACATCGCTGGTAAGGCCAGCATTTGTTGCCCATCCTTAATTTCCCTTGGGAATAAGGAACAAGAAGCCTGGTTGTTCTCTTGCCCCCCCCACCCTAAATCGTAAGGCCATTTGGACTGCCCTTACTGCTCTGCCAACTGTGCTTAGCAATCTTAGCACAGGGCAAACACTGAACTGAGGATTTTTCTCGTCCATATAGCCCAAACCTTCACTGATTGCAATCCTGAACCTCTGCCCGAATCAGACGAGAAATGGATTGAGCGATTGGAACTCGTGGCTCATGCTGGCCAGAACCACATTTTCAGTTTGAGCATCATTTAAGTGCCGTCGGCAAGATACAAGTGCCCGACAGGCAGATCACTACATCTGGTGGTTAGAGGGTAGAAAATGAGCCAGCTCCCATACTGAACCAGCAGGTCGGGTCTGGGGTAGTGGGTAGGGCTGCATGGGCTGGCTGTGGTCGGGGAGCCCTTCTGTAGTCTGTTGTGGAACTTTTGCAGCTGTTCCACAAAAGTTAAAATTAGGAATTGTTTCAACCATCTCTTGTGGTCCCTGGTAAGGCTGCTCACCAGCTGGTACAAATGGGTGGAGTGTGCATGGTTTATGGTAGACCCCATTTATACCTGAAAATTGCAATTGGGGTCCCACAGCCAGTGTAGGACCCAATTTGCATGTCTAAATAGCGTTATAACTACTTCAGGCAGGCTTGTTGTCAACCATGTGCAGGCCTGAAAATTGCACCAGGTAAACCTTGGGCATCAATGGACCAGCTGAATGCCCTCTCCTCACCCAGTTTTCAATTGCTGATATCCATTTTTCAGGCAAGAGACTGCCCACCCACAGTTGAAAATTGCCCAAGCTATTTTTTTGTGACTCAGCTACTTTGTTGATAAAGTAACTTGAGTTGTCAGTGAAGTCCTTCATTTATAATCTGAAAATGTATATTGAGAAAAGTTACATCTTTGCAGAAACATTTCTTATTTAACTGCTGGTCCATGGACCCATATCATAAATGACATATGCCTAATGTTTGTATTTCCACAAGCCCTCCATTTCAGGTGTTTCAGTGGAGTAGCATGCCACAAACCCTGAGTCCTGTGATGGACTTTCTGCTTGTCACTTTGGTTATCTGCTGCCTTACTAGCTGCAAAGCTGAAGGTACTTTCTGTTGCTGATAATTTCTAAAATGTAATTTGTCTTACTGATTTCTCCTAATGATGACTCTTCCTACTGCACTGTTCTTTGAAGCCTTCTGACCCCACACCACTGTACCTCACTACTCTTATTCCACCTCAGCCCTAGCCTGCTTATGCTCCTCACTATGAAACAGCTGCCCGTGTCTTGCTCCAAGGCTTCCTGCCACCTGACTACATCGCTCCTGCTCTGACTCCTCATTGGTCCAGTTGCTATTGCTGCTTCGATGAATTGCATCCACGACTCTGGTCACTCTCTTTTCTTGGCAATGTTATTCTTTCTGTTAAACAAACTACTGTTTGAGAGAGAACTTCCTAAAACTTTGTATTTTCCCCCAAATTCCATTAAATTCTCATTGATTCTAATCTCCCCTATTGCTTCCCTTTCACGGTAGTTTTGTGGCGTGCCCTAAACTTCAGTGCACTGTTACGATCAAGTGAGGAGGGGTTGAAAGGCTTCCCTCTTTTCCATCTCCTTGTTGGACCACAATAGGTTTAACTCTTTCTTAAAGTGGATATACTGGCCAATTCAGTAGGTGTTTGATTGGTTCTTGTTATGACCATAGCAAGTAAGTAATCGGACAGGTTTTCTTGAGTTAACAAACAAGAGGTTAACTTTATTGTACCTAAACCAAACTAATAAAATAATAAACAATGCACCAACTTTCACACTCACACACACTAGAGGTTTACACACACACAAATAGGTTACAGAGTGGGGAAAGGTAAATTGGTTGAATTAGAGTCCATAAAAAAGGTATACAGTCTGTGAATTTTGGTGATCCAGCTGGCTTCTAGCTGAATTCAGTAGTCCTGAGGCTTTTCATTTCAAGAGGTAGATGATTGGTTTGTTGAATCCCTTGGAGATAGCGATGCAGATGATTTCCTCCAATGGGGTTTCTGATTGTAGCCGGAGTATGCAAAGGTGGTCAGTCAACAAGCAGGATTTGAAAGCTTTCAAGCGGGAATGGAGAGAGACAGAGAGACACAGAGAGAGAGAGAGGGACCCCCGTTTAGGGTCTGCTCATGTCAGAGTCCAAAAGCTTCTCCTATGCTGCAGAGAAAACCACAGATGGGGAGATGCTTGTCACATGACAGTGTCATGGGTCTATAGTTTTCTTTGGAATATGTGTTTTGCCTTTAAGGCTTGCAAGGGATCAGTATTGCTTTCAGAACCGGCAAGCCTCAGGAGTTATAGGAAGGTGCATTTTCATTGCCTTAGAAACAGCCATTTGGAGACTGCCATTCAAAGGGTGCATTCTCGTTACCATTGATATAGCCACTGGGAGTGAGTCTCATGCAATACATTTGTTACAATTCAGTTTTAAACTGGCTTTGAGTTGAAGACAGTTTGTTCTAACAAAACACACTGACAGAGGACACAGACAGCTGTGGTGTTCAGACACCTGAAAAAAAGCTCTCAACCATTTAAACTGAAGGAATAGGATTTTAGCCTGTTTAATTATTATCTCTCAAAATTCTAAAACATAAAGCCAAAACAGAGATCTCTGGTAATTTAAATTGAAGAAAGGGAAGTTAGACTGTTACAATCGTTTATCACTCAAAAACTCTAAAGTCAGCTTGATTCCATTGAAAGAGTTTTCAAGTCGTTAATTGTTGAAATTCACTGGAAAAGGAAACCAATATTCCGGGAGGACTTCAAGCAACATTCATGAGGATTTCAAGCAACACTGGACTGTAAATTTGCAAGGACTGTAATTTTTTTTCTATTTTAAATGTTGTTTATATCTTCATAGTGTTTAAGAATTTAGTTCTTCTAATTAAAGAGTTAATTTGTTGATTTAAAGACACCTGGTTTAGTTAGCCTCATTCAGCAGTTAATAGATGGTACAATTTGGCTGGGTCTTTCTTTAATTTGGAAAGTTTTAAATGATATATTAGCCGATCTGTGGAGTGACGGGATTGAATTAACAGTGCGTTGGTCCACCACAATCAGAATCGTATATTTTGATTGGGGGGCTTTGACAGGAGCGGTCGGTCATAACAACAGTCACTGAGTCATTCAAACATAGCAGTTAGCAGTATTTATCTGCTTGCTGACAGAACAGGTAGTTCCTTTAAATTTCCTGTGTCTTGGTTCTTGCTGGGATATTAGCAGACATTTCATCTCTCTCTTCACAGTCTTTTACAATGTAGGATACAGGGTTGCAAACTAGGTGATCATCTTAAGCTGAAAGGATGACTTTTCTGGCAGCTTGTCTTTTTAAAAAAAGTTTCTTTTTTTGCTTGGAAGAAATTTAAAAAGTCAGATCTCCAGTCAGTGGAACAAAGAAAATTATCATTCAACAAAGCACATTGGCATAACAGCACCTACAGTAAGGTGATTCTCCCACACTGTTGGTTAGAATTATACTTGACCAGGGCCCAAGTCGCCTGTTATCTCCAACCCAGTGCAAGGTGTTTAGAGGGTACGATCTCTGGAATAGTCTAAACTCTCATCTTTGGTTATTTTTCATTCCTTTCCTTCTCTGCAAACAAGTGAGTTGTATCTCCTTAAATTTAGTAAGCTTTGAAGTACCCATGGGTTGGAGCACCATGAAACCAGTGCTTAGGGCCTAATTGTATCCGGGTGTTAGTTGAAACTCTCTGTACTCCCAATTTTCTGCCAGCTGAGCATTTCTTCTCCCCCTTCCCACTGAGCATATTTTCCATGCAAACCACCTCCCCGTCACTAAATAGGCTTTTCAAGGCTACTCTTTATCCTCTGCTGTTTATCCTACACTGAGTATGCTTTTCAGCTGCACCCCTACATCCCACCAACTAAGCACATTCCCCTTACTCAGTTGTGCATGTTGTCAGCATTCCCGCTCCCTCCAGCTGAAATAGTTTCCTAACGTTCTCCTCAACCTTCCCTCCCATCCCCTGCTCTCTCCTTTCCTAGCTTTCATCATCTTCCATCTCCCCTTGCTCTTCTTTCCCTTACCCTCTCCTTTCACTCTTTCCACTACTTCATTCTCTCTTCCTATTCTTCCATTCCATCCCTCCACTCTTTCTTTTCCACTCTCTGCTTTCCTCCTCCTTGGTTCACCCACCCTCTACCCCTACTTGACCTGAAGTCCACAATTGGTCTTGAGTCTCTCAACAATGATTATCATAAGGACTACACAGTGCTATTTGGTATGTCACAATTGAATGATTAGATAACAGGCCTGATGCAGTACAGTAACCAACAGAACTCTGGTGACTAAAACATGCTGGCTACAGTCATTATTGGCATTTTAATCTTTATATTTTTTTTCTTGTTACTTTCTCCTCACTAACTCCCCATATAATTACAAGAATATTCAGATGCACACAAGTCTGTTGCTGGACAAGTAAATGAGCTACATTTACATTAACCTTTGCACATTCTCATTCTTTAACAGTTCTGTCTTGATAAGGCGATGCCAAGCTGCTCTCAACATAGTGCTGAAGTTGTAATAATTTTGATATTAAATTTAACAATTCCTGAGAGATGATGTGTTGTATGTCGCCTATGAAACAGAACTTTATATTTTGTTTTTGGATCATTTTGTTAAACACAGAAGTAGAAAGTTTGCATGGTAATTACTGTAGACTATCAGATAAGTCATGTATTCAAATCTGATCTACAGTAGTAATCATTTCTGATTTACATTCTTTCAGAGAATTATAATGCCATTTTGCGAAGAACATCTAATTTTTTGCAATTAAAAAGAAATGAATATTTATAAAGCACACTTCTGATTCACTTCAAGTTAGTGTAATATATATGTTACTTTGTTGGAATTGGAGTTTGTGGGGATATCACATGACTGAATTCAAAACATTAACTATTTCAAGAAGGATTGAAGTCCAAAATGGAAGCAAAACAGCTGTTCAGAACACAGCCATTAATAATGAATGTATTGTAGGAGCTCTGGGCAGACAAGCACAACCTTTTGAGATTGAACAGTGATGTAGTTTAATCCTTCATTATTCTTCAACCAAGATCCAGTTCCTTTCAGCCAGAAAGAGGGGAAATTTCCAGGGTTCATAGGTGCTTCCTGCAATATTTAAATACTCGTGTTCAAAGGTGAAATGACTTTTACGAAACTGCATTTAAAACAAACAATATTAAGTCAGTGATTTCCTCATTTAAATTTGTTTTTAAATTCTTAAATTTTATAGCACAAGAATCAGATTTATTTTATACCATAAATGTAGTAGTTTATATAATGTCCACTTTCAGTCATCATCATTTAATTGCTTAAGTTGTTCTATCCATCCCAAAGTATTAATATGTCAAATGCAACTGTATGAATTATTGTAACACTGTTCCCATCATGTTCTCCACACCTTCCTGTTTCATTCACCTATAGATGTGCAATCTGAATTTGCTTGGGGCTTGGAGCAGAGACTTGGAGCTACTTGCTCTGATTTATTTTTCTTCTTCTTTCCCTCTGGAGAAGTGTTCACTTTCACTTCTAGCTAGCCTGGTTGATTTGCATGTTACCTTTTAGAGTCATAGAGTCGTACATCATAGAAACAGGCTCTTCGGCCCACCGCGTCCATGCCTACCTATACTAATCCCACCTGCCTGCATTAATTCCCTATCCCTCTATGCCTTGCTCATTCAAGTACCTGTCCAGATGTCTCTTAAATGTCACTACTGTTCCTGCCTCCACAACCTCCTCTGGCAGCTCATTCCAGATACCCACTATTCCTTGTGTGAAAAATTTACCCCTTTGATCCCCTTTAAACCTCCTCCCTCTCACCTTAAATCTATGCCCTCTAGTTTTAGTCACCCCTACCATGGGAAACAGACTCTGGCTATCTACCCTATCTTTGCCTTTCATAATTTTATATACCTCTATCATGTCCCCTCTCAGCCTCCTTCGCTCCAGAGAAAACAGACCCAGCCTATCCAATTTCTCTTTATAACTCAAGCCCTACAAGCCAGGCAACATCCTTGTGAATCTTTTCTGCACCCTCTCTAGCTTAATCACATCTTTCCTGTAGTGCGGCGACCAGAACTGCAGACAGTACTCCAAATACGGCCGAACCAACGTCATGTACAACTGTAACATGACATCCCAACTCTTGTACTCAATGCCTCGGCCAATGAAGGCAAGCATGCCATACGCCTTCTTCACCACCCTATCTACCTGTGTTGCCGCTTTCAGCGAACTATGTACTTGCACCCCAAGGTCTCTCTGCTCAAGAACACTCCCCAGGGCCCTGCCATTCACTGTATATGTCCTGCCCTGGTTTAACTTCCCAAAATGCATCACTTCACACTTGTCTGCGTTAAATTCCATTTGCCAATCCCTTGCCCAATTTCCCAGTTGATCTCTATCCTGTTGTAACCTTAGACAACCTTCTTCACTGTCCACTATACCACCAATTTAGGTGTCATCTGCAAACTTACTAATCATGCCCCCTACATTCACATCCAAGTCATTAATATATATGACAAACAACAGAGGGCCCAGCACCGATCCTGGGGCACACCACTGGTCACCGGCCTCCAATCTGAAAAACAACCCTCCACTACCACCCTCTGCCTCCTATCACCAAGCCAATTTTGTATCCAATTTGCTAGCTCACCCTGGATCCCATGTGTTCGAACCTTCTGGACCAGCCTACCATGCGGGACCTTGTCAAAGGCCTTGCTAAAGTCCATGTAGACAACGTCCATTGCCCTGCCCTCGTCAATCCTCTTGGTCACCTCCTCAAAAAACTCAATCAAATTCGTGAGACATGATTTCCCACGCACAAAGCCATGCTGACTATCCCTAATCAGACCATGCCTTTCCAGATGCATATAAATCCTGTCTCTCAGAGTCCCTTCCAATAACTTTCTCACCACTGATGTAAGGCTCACCGGCCTGTAGTTCCCTGGCTTATCCCTGCTGCCCTTCTTAAATAAAGGGACATCAGCTATCCTTCAGTCTTCCGGTACCTCATCCATGGCTAACGATGATACAAAAATCTCTGCCAGGGCCCCAGAAATCTCCTTCCTTGCTTCCCATAGCATCCTAGGATACACCTGGTCAGGCCCTTTGGAGTTATCCACCTTAATGCGTTTCCAAACCTCCAACAGCACCTCCTTTGTAATGTTGATATGCTCCAGGATATCGGTGTTCCCTCCCTTGAATTCACTAGATTCCATGACCTTCTACACGGTAAATACAGACGAGAAATATTCATTTAAGACCTCGCCCATTCCCTGTGGCTCCACACGTAGATTGCTACACTGATCCTTAAGGGGACCTACTCTCTCCCTAGCTATCCTTTTACTCTTAATATACTTATGGAATCTTTTAGGATTCTCCTTTATCCTATCTGCCAGGGAAATCTCATGGCCCCTTTTTGCCCTCCTAATTTCCTTCTTAAGTGTAGTCCTACTTCCCCTATTCTCCTCGAAGGACTCGCTCGATCCCAGCTGCCTATACCTGACATATGCCTCCTTCTTTGTCCTGACCAGACCCTCAATATCCCTCGTCAACCAAGGCTCCCTAAACTTGCCAGCCTTGCCCTTCCATCGAACAGGAACATTCCAGCCCTGAACTCTTCCTATCTGACTTTTAAAAGCCTCCTACTTGCCAGACGTCCCTTTATCTGTAAACAGCCTCTCCCATTCAACTTTTGAGAGTTCCTGTCTGATGCCATCGAAATTAGCCTTCCCCCAATTTAGGACTTCAACCTGAGTACCAGTCCTATCTTTTCCATAACTATCTTGAAGCTAATAGAGTTATGGTCACTGGTCCCAAAGTGCTCCCTCACTGACACATCAACCACCTGCCCATCCTCATTTCTGAAGAGGAGGTCGAGTGTAGCCCCTTCTCTAGTAGGGCTATCCACATACTGCTTCAGAAAACTATCCTGGACACACTTAACAAATTCTTCCCCATCTGATCCCTTAGCACTAAGGCAGTCCCAGTCAATATTAGGGAAGTTAAAATCACCAACTATTACAACCCTATAATTCCTACACCAATCTGTGATTTTCCTACATATATGTTCCTCCACTTCCCTCTGACTACTGGGGGGCCTATAGTATAATCCCATCAAAGTGATCAGCCCTTTCTTATTTCTAAGTTCTACTCATATGGCCTCGCTGGACATTCGCCCGGGATATCCTCTCTAAGTACTGCCGTGATGTCCTCCCTAATCATTCATGCAACTCCCCCTCCTCTTTTACCTCCACCTCTGTCACGCCGGAAAGATCGGTACCCCGGAACATTGAGCTGCCAGTCCTGCCCGTCCCTCAACCACGTTTCCGTAATAGCAATAATATCACAATCCCATGTACCAATCCATGCTCTGAGTTCATCTGCCTTACCTGTAAGGCTTCTTGCATTCTTGATTCTTGTGGCACAGTGGCGCAGTGGGTAGCACCGCAGCCTCAAAGCTCCAGCGACCCGGGTTCAGTTCTGGGTCCTGCCTGTGCGGAGTTTGCAAGTTCTCCCTGTGACTGCGTGGGTTTCCAAGGGTGCTCTGGTTTCCTCCCACAGCCAAAGACTTGCAGGTTGATCGGTAAATTGGCCATTATAAATTGCCCCTAGTGTAAATAGGTGGTAGGAGAATGGTGGGGATGTGGTAGGGAATATGGGATTAATGTAGGATTAGTATAAATGGGTGGTTGTTGCTCAGCACAGACTCGGTGGGCCGAAGGGCCTGTTTCAGTGCTAGAACTCTAAATAAAAATAAAATAAATGCAGTTTAGCCTACCAGACCTTCCACGCTCCCTGTCGTGCCCCTGCCCGGCCTACCTACTAGATTTGCTTGCCTTAACCTCTACATTTGCCTCAACTGTCTCATCTGAGAGACTCCTACTTTGGGTCCCACCCCCCTGCAAGACTCGTTTAAACCCTCCTGAGTCGTGCTAGCATTTGTTAAGGTTTTCAGGAGATGGAACTAAGAATCCAAACAATACACAATCAGAATTACCAAAAATATATTTTGCATACAAAATAAAGTATATCTGCCACAAAATTTCTTCCATGGTAATAAGAATGTCACCTGCGTCAAGATAGTGATAGTTCAAACAATACGTAGTGCATGATAAAAAAGTGAACTAAATAGAAAACTTCTGCATGTACTGAGATTAAGAGGGAACTACAGTCATGCATCTTTGTTTTAAGCTGGTTTTGAAGTGATTATGAACAATAAAACTACCAAATCATAGATCAGTAAAGACCCACACAAATCTGTAATTCAACCCTGACCATCTGTTATTTTAAACAATGCATACAAGATATCACATTTTTTCCTATTTTGATCATAAAAATTGTGAAGGATAAGCTTGCTGCAACAGATAAAGAGCCTGTTGCTTATGAAAGAAAATAGTTGTGTGATGCAACAAATGTAAGAAGAAAAAGCATCTGATATCAATGATAGAAATTACAGAAAATTTGCATAGATCTAGTTCACAGGAATATTGGGCCATAAGTTGCTGCAGGAGTTCATCTAATGGTGTCAGTCGTTTGCTCGAATTGCCCTTGCACATTTAGGTTTTAAAATATTCTGCATAGCAAATTGCTAAATATCGCAGCAAGGGAAACAGGACTTCTGAGATCTGAGAGAACAGGACAAGCAATGGTGTACACCCTGAATCAATCAGATTTAAGTTAACAGTGCAAGTACGGATAAGGATGTGTAAATCAGAGTGGATGAATTCAATGTCAAATCAGGTGCAGATAGAGAAATACAGAGGGGGATAGAAAAGAAATACAAAGTTCTTTTTAAAGATTTAAATTTTGCATTTTTAAAATATCCATCAAAAATTAAATCCTGACGGAATGAAAATCCACACTTGTAATGCTTAATTTTCAGTGCTAGAAAGATGTGTCATTTGGCAGTACAGAACTTGAGTATTGCTGAAAATAGAGACATATTGTCAAATCTTTTCATCTTGCACTCATAAGGACAATTCACAAGAATACCAATGTAAGGGAAAGCAACAACTTTATACTGTATGAGAAGAGAGTGCTGATTGGTTGGCAAGTGGACTCTGGTAGAGGTGTTACCATTGGAGAATGCATCAGTTTATGGTGGCTGACTGTTTACTGCCAAGCTTTGTTTGAAATTTAAACCAGGCAGCTTGACTCTAATTGGTCAAGGCATTGCCCCAGGGAATGAACCAGTGAATTGCTGTCACCTATTTTGTTTAGCTGAAACAGGCACAATGTGTGTACATGTTCTTTCTGTCTGCAAAGAACAGGGCCCGGTGGATTATACGATGTCTCTATCAATCAGAGTCCACTTGTCAACCAATCAGCACTGTCTTCGCATACAGTATAAAGTTGTTGCTCTAGTGTTGTCAGATAAAATTTAACACCGAGCCACATAAGGAAATATTAGGCCAGATGGTCGAAGAGGGAGGTTGTAAGGAGCATCTTAAAGGGACATGAATAGACAGAGAGGCGAATAGGCCTAGTCAGCTGAAGGCACAGTCACTAATGGTCGAGTGATTAAAGTTGGGGATGCAAAAGCAACCAGAATTGGAGGATTGTAGGACTGGATGAGGTTACAGAGATAGGGGGCTGGGGAGAAAGGCCATGGAGGGAATTGAAAAGAAGAATGAGGGTTTTAAAATTGAGGCATTACCCAGCCAGGAGCCAAAGTAGGTCAGCGAGCACAGGCATGATGGGAATGGGACTTGGTGTGATTTAAGATACAGGCAGCAGAGTTTTGGAAGAGCTCAAGTTTATGGCAGGTGTGAAGATGGGAGGCCAGCCAGGAGTGTGTTGGAATTAGAATCATAGAAAGTTTATGGCACAGAAAGAGGCCACTTGGCCCATTTGTGTTTGCACTAGCTGAAAAACGAGTGTCCCAGCCTAATCCCACCTTCCAGCATTTGGTCCTTGCCCTGCAGGTTACGGCACTTGAGGTGCATATGAACACACTTTTTATGAGTTGAGGGGTTTCTGCCTCCATTACCCTTTCAGGCAGTGAGTTCCAGACCCCCACCACCCTCTGGGTGAAAAAAGTTTTTTATTATCTCCCCTCTAATCTTTCTACCATCATCTCCCCTCTAATCATTCTGCAATCACTTTAAATCTGTGCCCCCTAGTCACTGAACTCTCTGCAAAGGTAAATAGGCCCTTCACATTCACTGTATCCAGGCCCCTTACAATTTTGTACATTTCAATCAAATCTCTCCTCCACCTTCTCTGTTCCAAGGCGAACAACCCCAACCTATCCAATATTTCCTCATAGCTCCATTTTTCTAGTCCTGGCAACATCCTTGTAAATCTCCTCTGTACCCTCTCTAGTGCAATTACATCCTTTCTGTAATGACGCGACCAGATCTGGACACAGTACTCAAGTTGTGGCCTAACTAATGATTTATACAGTTCTAGCATAACCTCCCTGCTCTTATATTCTATACCTCAGCTAACAAAGGAAAGGATTCCATATGCCTTCTTAACCACCTTATCGACCTGTCCTACTACCTTCATGGATCTGTGGACATTCACTCCAAGGTCCCTCACTTCCTCTACACCTCTCAGTATTCGCCCATTAGTCGTGTATTGCTTTGCCTTGTTTGACCTCCCCAAATGCATCACCTCACATTTGTCCGGGTTGAATTTCATTTGCCACTTTTCTGCCCACCTGACCAGTCCATTGTTATCTTTCTGTAGTTACAGCTATCCTCGCTATCAACCACATGACCAATTATTGTGTCGTCTGCAAACTTCTTGATCATGCCCTCTACATTTACGTGAAATCATTGATATATAGCACGAAAAGCAGGGGACCCAGTACTGAGCCCTACGGAATGCCACTGGAAGCAGCCCTCCAATCACAAAAACACCCGTCAACAATTACCCTTTGTTTCCCTTGAACACTGCCAAACCCTATTTTCTTATCTTCTAACCTTTGTTTTCTCTGCCTTCCAGACTCATCTGCTAATTTTCTGCCTTCCAGTTTCATTTCTGATTTTGTTCCAACTGAATCTACCCTCAACGTCTCACAAGGAACTCAGTCCTGACTCTGTTCAGGTGCAATAGTCAAGTCTAGAGATAATAAGGACAAGGATGAGAGTGCCAGCAATCGATGAGCTGAGGCAGGACGGAGATGGTTGATTTTAGGAAGAAAAAGTAGACAGTCTTGGTGATAAAATGAATGTGGTCGGAAACTCATCTTGGGGTCAAGTACAACTTCAAGGTTGTGAACAGTTTGGTTCGACCTTAGACAGTTTCCAGGGAGAGAGCTAGAGTCAGTGGCGAGGGAATGACGTTTGTGGCAGGGACTGAAAACAATGGTTACAGTCTTCTCAATATTTAATTGGAGGCAATTTCTGCTCGTCCACTACAGGATGTTGGACAAGCCATCTAAGAAATTAGAGACAGTGGAGAGATCAAGAGAGGGTTTGGAGAGGTAGAGCTGGGTGTTGTCAGCTTACACGTGGAACCTGATGTTTTCTTTTCGGACGATGTCACTGAGGGGCAGCATGTAGATGAGAAATAGAAGGTGGCTAAGAATGGATCCTTGGGAGCTCCAGTGGTAGCAGAGCAGGAGTGGGTAGAGCAGTTCATGTAGGTGATTCTCTGGCTAAGACTGAACAGATAAGAATGGAACTGGGTGAGTGCAATTGCACCCAGCTAAGAGAGGCATTTGAGGTGCATGGTGTGGTCAACTGTGTCAAAGGCCGCAGACAGAGAAGGGTGAGATGCGATACTTTGCCAAGGTCACAGTCACCAATTAGTTTGCATCTATAGTGCAAATACAACCACTTCATGCCGTTCAGTACATTTCAGTAGTGAGTCAGACAGCAAAATTCTGTTTTCGCAAAGCTATTGGTGAGCAGTGCAGCTCAGACAGCAACTTTTGGATATTTGAATGTCACTATACATCTGCCCCTGCCTGAATTTGCTGTACTAGTTGGGCATAAATAACAGTGAGTGCCATTAGTCTCACCATTATTTTGACAGGAAAATCTGGGCCATCATTTTCAAAAAATACAAAGAAAGAAAGACAAACTTGGGCCGGGATTTTGTCTTGGCGACAGGTGTGTTGACCATTGGCTAAAGCATAGGCGAGAGCCCCACATCGCTTCCTCTGGGGAAGGCATGCCAAATCAAGCGCCAATTAGGCTTTTATGTGGACAGTAGTGGGCCTTCCCCAGGATCAAGGTCCCCAGTAACAGAAGACCTGCCGTCTGAGAGCGATCAGCCAATCAGAGGCCGGTAGCTCTTTAACTGAGCAGCGCCATTACAGAGGTGGTGGCTGCTGCCGGTTCTGGACTCACCAGAGGTGCTGGACCCAGGCCATAAGTAGGTCAGGGCAGGAGGGGTTTTCCGAGGTGAGGGTCACGGGGGGAAGGGGTGTAGGGGAGTCGGCAGCAAGGGCAGGGGTTTGGCTGTCAGCAGGCCCCACCCCCCCCTTCCCGATGCCGGGTCCCTCGTTCAGGCACTAAGTGCCTTTTAGCGACGGACCATCCCCCGTGCCCCCCCCTCACCCCCTCCCCAGATCGGGAAACCAACCTGCATGGGTATGCTTGCCATGCTCCCCATGCAGCGACAGGCCCACCTGCTGCTGGGCTAAGTCTAGTGGTGGTGCGATGAGGCCCTTTATTGGGCATTAATTGCCCGACTTTCACGGGCTTCAATTGGTGGTGGGACGGGTAGACCTTTCACAGGCCTTCCCGCCCTGGACTTAATCTGGGTGGAGGTGGGAAGGTGGCGGGGTGGGGGGGGATTCCTGCCACCATCCCACCCAATTATGTCCTCTCCCCACCTCCAAACCCAATGCGGGGAGAGAATAAAATTTCCTCCTTGCATTTATATAGTGCCTTTCACAACTACCAGGCAACTCAAAGCACCTTACAGCCAATGAACTACCTTATGAAGTGTAGTCATTGTTGTAATGCAGGAAACACAGCAGCCAGTATGCGCACAGCAAACCCCCACAAACAGCAATGTGATAACCAGATAATCTGTTTTTGTGATGTTAATTGAGGGATAAATATTGACCAGGATACTGGGGATAACTCCCCTGCCATTCTTTGTAATAGTGCCATTGGAATTTTTACAACCACCCAAGAAATCAGATGGGGCCACGGTTTAATGTCTCAACAGAAAGATGGCATCTCCTACAGTGCAGCGCTCCCTCAGTACGGCAGTGGAGTCTTAGCCTTGAGTTTTGTGCTCAAGCCCAGTATTTCAGAATACATTTTACATGTACAATATCTAAGACAGCATCACTGATCATATGGAGCTACAAGAATGAAATGGTCTTGCTTGTGTTATTCCTCAGAACATGTTTCGATTTAACATTTCATACAGTATTTAACAAATAGAATGTTCAAGAGGGTTTAAATAGATAACCTCTAATTCAAATTATGTGTATATCGTATGGGGTGAATTGCAACTTTGGTTGCCCATTTTTCACAAACCAATTGAAACCTTGAACAGCATTTTACCAACCAGAAGTTATATTTGAAAGGGAAAATCTGGAGTTTAATTATAAAAAATGTATTTAGTTGGGGAAAAGTACAGATGTCTGAATAGTCCTGGAATATATTTTACTGCTTTTACTTTTTTGAATATTAATATTTCCTGGAGAATTGTTGATGAGAAAGTTATCGGAATGCATTGCTTTCACTCTACTCTAGTTTCTCTTTCTGAGAGGTTTTTCTTAAAATTTTGAAAAAAAAACCCTACATTTAATTATAATGGGATTTTAATCTGGTTTGCAGTAAATTTCTTAATTCAGGAAATGCGCAGAAGATGTAATGGTCTTATTGTGTTGTAATGAAATTCTCAATGCCTGGGTATTTGGCAAGAATACCGAGCCTTTTGTATCCACTTAGGAATGACTTTGGGAAGAAGACATAGAAGGCACGTAATGCACTTCCTTAGCAGTGACAAGGAACTTTGACGTACAGCTGTTTGAAACCACAGAGTTTCCAAATGGATCAGTCACTCCCCTGGTTGGGCTTTGGTCAGGACAGAGGAATGTAATTTGTTCGCTGTTTGTCCTTGCCAGGCATCACATTTCTGTGGTGGAAAGAAAATACAGTACATCTTGTACTCCATTTATGCTGTTGCTGCAATGTTTAATATTGTCATGATCAATCTTTTGAAATAATCCATCATTTTAATAAACCACATCTAGATTTAGCAGGAGGCCTGAATATTGGACTGATCCTGATATGCAGAATAGTCACTGGCCGAAAACTACAGGCCAGTTTTACCGAAAGGAATAACTTGCATTTATAGAGCTCCTTTCATAACCTCAGGATGTCCTCAGTGCTTTATAGCCAATGAAGTACTTTTGAAGTATTCTCACTGTTGTAGGAAACAGGTATAATTAGTTGTACATATTTCTGACTTATGCATTTCATTTCTCGTCATTTATTTTCTTCATAAAAGTAATCCCTCTGATTTGCTCTCTAGAAACCTTTTGATAATGTTTTAGTACCATAGAGGATGCCCAAGAAATGCAACTTTTTTTTAAAGTGTAATTTTTACAATCTGTAATAAAAATGACAACTGATTTTTCTGGTTTGAAAATTTCTGACAATTTTATTGATTCAATTAATATAATTTTAAAAATCTGGGTGCCGTCTGATGGTAATTTTGCAACAAAAAGCTGGTGCCCTTCAAGAGTTTATCTTCAGAAAAATGGTTTCGCGGTTTAGAGGATGATTTGTAATGCAGATAGAGTTTTCTTCTTGGAATTACAGGTAGGAGGCATGTGTAGGAGGATAATATATGTTGTTAAAGATGTAATATCTGGTAATGTGGTTTGCATAATAAAAGTAGAATAATAAGTGACTTGCATTAGGTTGGGAAATTGATCTAAGAGAAGGGATCGAGTCACATGAAAGGGTCTTGATACAGATTCCAAATTATGTTTTACTTTTTAAAAAACAGCTTAGATAGGAAGGAGTTGCACAAAAAAAACCCTCTCGATTCAGCTGCCTTATAAATTACTGGAAATTCATCTTGCAGAGACAGAAATTTTCCAATTATTGCACCGATTTCTGCCTTTTAATTTTGGAAAATGAGTGTTGCAAAACCTTATTTTAAAAACTTAAAATGATTGAGCAATAATTACATGCAGTGCCTAATAGAAACATCTAAGAGTAGTAGAATGAACATGTGTGTCTTGGCATAGGTTGTACCTTAACATTAGTGATCAGTTTCCATTTTAATTTCCAGCTCATTTACTTATCCGTGGTTATCTCTATCTCTCAGTTATGGCACATTCTGTAATTTGTTTTACTTACCTATTATTTAATATGTAATTACTGACATGAAGTATATACCGTCTGGCTCCATGCATGTTTAAGTGGATCCAACCTCTTAAATGTAGATACTTATTATGAAGTATCTATGTGCTTGCATCATTTGGTTTTATATTGCTTGAAGAAAAAGAGATTTTCAGTTTTATTTTATAAATCTGCAACTAATAACCATTGATTATGGCCATCTGTAGTCTGTCCTACGGTGATATTTCCATTACTCATTTCATCTTTCTGAAGGATAATATTACAGCTGTGGGTGCCTGACCACTGTATTAAATCTGAAGTCGTTTTGCTTCTGTGTTTATGAAATATTTCTGTTTGATTTGGTAAACCTTCCACGTGTCCTTTGATCTTTAAGTTGCTGAATTCCCTTTGTCAAGACATGGACAGACTACAGAGATTTTTATTCCCCAAAATTATATGTTTTCAAGATAAACGTCCTTAAACATATCTCACTTTTCATAATGTTAGTGTATTATCAAAGCACATTTGCACCGCCTTAGATACTGAAAATCACTTTGGCAGAAGGGAGTCAAATATTGCAAGTTTTATCTATCCTTGTTTAAAAATGACTTCATGTTGGGAAACATTGTTGTTCATCAACTTTTAGCACCAGAAAAGGAGGAATCCAGACTCAATCCCCACAGTCTGCTGAGTATTTGATTTCATTGATCTCTGTGCCGAGCTGTTTAGCTGCTCTCTGTATTGGGGTTGAGAGAAAGAGAAGTGTGTCATTGATTGAGCTCTGGGGCCAAGTCACCCCTTAGAGTCCTGAACTATATAAGGTGCATGACGCTGTAACATAAAGCCCTAGGGAATTCATGCAGTATCAACAGTCCCAATCTTATCTTGGAGGCAGGGAAGAAGTAGGGGTGGGGGGGGGGGGGGGGGGAGGTGAGGTCATTTTGCAGTTGTAGGTTCTGCCAGATTTAACAGCAGGACTTGATTACTATTTTTGTTTGTCTCTGTTTCCCAGCCAGATTGAGAGGCTGGCTGTCTGTTGGGAGGGTGGGCCTTTGGCACCAGGCTGCAGCTGGGGAGCAGAGATGACAAATGGAGAGATCAAAAGGCCAGAGTGGGTGGAGCAGGTGAGGGCAGTTTGGAGGCCAGATGGGAGATCACAGGCCGGGGTCAGCTGAAGATCGGGGTCTGGGGTGGGGTGGGGGGCGGAGGGTCGATGGGGGAAGATTGGAATGGTCGCAGGGGTGACTGGCAAAGTTTGGGGAGGGAGATCATAAAAAACAGGTGGGGGATGGAAGGATCAAGGGGATGCTAAAGCAGGTAAACTGGATCCAACAGATAAGTGGAAATGCACTTACCTCCTGGATCCAGCAGTTTTCATCTCCCTCTAGCTGCCAGGTTTTCCGACGCCTGGAAAACCCAGCTGGCCAAAGTTCAGTTTAAAATGCTCTGAGGTGCACAGCCTTATTATAATATTTAAATGACCAACCTACCTCCTGCGAGTGAGTTGGTTGCCTGTCCCCTGACCCCTGCCTCCATTAGAACTGGAAGTGGGCATTGGGTCTGAAACATTTTTACGTCCCACCTGACCTAAACCCACCCATGTTTTGGTGGTTAAAAGCCACCCCTCGCCATGTGTCTTACTTTCTTATTACAATTGCATATGTAGAAAGAATAAAATACATCAAAGGAGCCAAAAATGTTGTATTTTTTGTTCATTCTACAATTCTTTAACAGTTCAATTCCTAGGCCGCTTTTTTACTTGGCCGTCAGAGTGAAATTTATATTGTGTTCTTGTACAGACCACTGCTCCTAGAGATTAGATTTTAAATGTTTTAAGAGCACAACCTGATGCATCTCAACTCCCAAAACATTTAAAACAAGCCTGTCAGTTTACAAAATGGTCAGAAGGTCTAATAGATCTTTTTAAAATTAGATTTGATATCCAATAGAGCTGTATTTTGCTTGGTGTCACAGTCAGTGTGTGATTACATCCTTTGTGGGGTCCCTGTTCCGCTCCAGCATAAAATGGAGACCTGACTCCAGAGCTACACTGTAAGGGTAATTGCATCTTTAACAGATTACTATCAAAACCATCTGAGCTAATTATACAGAATATTTTAGAGCCTATTTCCCCTCTGAGCCCCTGCAAGATGCCTGAACATACCAGGGGTGCAGTGTGCTTGTGAGATGAAGAGTGCACTCAATTTTCCTGGCCTGGTCAATTTGAATGACTCATCTCTGGCAGGACCTTACACTTGGATAGAAGCTACATAGCCTGCAGCTATGTTCTTGGCTGCCAGCATCGGGGCCTTCTGGCTATTAATCTCCAGCAGCAGCTAAAAGACCCAAGACCAGAGGTCAAAGGTCTTACAAGAGGGAGAGAGTTTTAATTGTCCCAAATCTATTCCCCTGGTGTAACAGAGAAAAAAGCCTATCCCAATATCTTTAGGCACTTGTGTCACTGTACCTTATTAAAAGAAGTTGAAGAGATAGCAGAGGCACTACAACATATAGTTAAAAATTCATTAGAAAAGGGAATAGTGCCCGATGACAGGTGACCCCTAATGTTGTTCCTATATTGAAAAAGGAAGATAGAACAGGTCCAGGGAACTATAGACCAGTTAGTTTAAATTTATTCAAAGATGCAATTAAAAAAACCTAGAAACCAAAAATATAATGGAATAGTCAGCACAGATTTCAAAAGGGTAAGTACTCAGATTGGCAAAAGGTGGGAAGTGGTGTTCCACAGGGATTGGTGCTGGAACAACTGTTGGTCACAATTTCCATTAATGATTTGGACTTGGAAATAGGAAGTACAATTTAAAAATTTGTGGACAACACCAAATTGTCAGGTGTAGTTAACAGAATGTGATAAAGTGTAGGAAGACATAAATAAACTTGCAGAATGGGTATGTAACTGGAAGATGAATTTTAATATGGAGAAGTGTGAGGCGGTTCATTTCAGTAGGAAGAATAAAGAGGTCATGTACTGCTAGTATAATAGCCTGAATGGAACAGAGAAATAAAGGGATCTAGCAGTGAGAGTACACACATCACTAAAAGTAGTAACTCAGGTTAATAAGGTTATTAAAAAAAAATAAGTTCTGGTGTTCATATAAAAAGGACATAGAGGCATTGGAGAAGGTGAAAAAAAGATTCACAAGGATGATACCAGAACTGAGAGGATATACTTATCAAGAAAGGCTGAATAGGCTGCGGATGTTTGCTCGAGAAAAGGGAAAGCTGAGGGGTAACCTGACAGAGATCTTTTTGAATAAAGAGAGGGTTTGATAGGATAGTGATAAAGGGCAGAATTTTCTCAGACAAGTGGAGGCAGTTCCTGTGATTGTGGGGTGATGAATTCCCTGAATTTGTTGTTAGCCAGGGCTCCTTGGAAAGCTTCCCTGGGGAAGGTTCTGAGTCCAGCAGGAAACATCCTTGGATCTGGTGGGAAAGCAATTGAGGCAATTAAAATTGCTATTTGGAGCCTTCTAAGTCTAGATTCTTCTTTCCCAAAAATGTAAGGTTGCCACACTATGGGTAGAATTTAATGGGCCCCATGGAGACGGGCTAGGAGGCAGGGGGCCCATAAATTGTGATGGAAGATGGGGACGGAGGGCCCGTCGCCTTCCCGCCGCACCGCGATTAAGTCGGAGATGGGAAAGGCCAAGGATGGCCTTCCTGCCTGGAGGCCAATTGAGGCCCTTAAGTGTCCAATCAGTAGCAATTTTCGGGCCCTTTCCTGCTGCCGCTTTAATTAAACCAGCAGCGGGTGGGGGTTTCTGCCATGTGGGGTGACCGCACATTAAAACAAGACTGCCCCTCCCTGTGGGCTTGGTGGGGTGGGGGGGGGGGGGGAGGTGGAGGTTCCTTATCCTTGGGAAAGGCCTATGGAGAGACCCCAGTGGCAAAGGCTGTCCCTTCCCTCATTGCCCACTCTTTTTATTTCCACCCACCCCATCCCCCACCATCCCCACCCCCATCACCAGGGCCTGCTGGCCTGGCCCCAGTAACCCTGCCTCACTCATCTCTGGTCCAGGCCTCCAATGCTGGGCCTGTTCCTTGGCCTCCCATTGTACCGGCAGTGGCCAATGCTCCCTGTGATGCTGCCAATACTATTGAGCTGTTGGCCCTTTGATTGCCTGGCAGCTCTAGGAGGTGGAGTCCCTATCCTTAGAGGGACAGGGATCCCGACGCTGGGCAGTTAAGAGCCTGGGCACCATTGAATCACGCCTGGGAGAGCTCCAAAAGGCCAATGTGGGGTTCCCCTTGCCTTTTTGGCCCAGTGCTGGGAGCCCCGCTGGTGTGGCTAAATTCAACCCTTTGTTTGCAACCCGCCAGAGTCACCGAGGTGAGTGCACCAAGGGACGAGCATCTTCAGTGAAACTGACAAGCTGGTAAGGCTTTGATCAGTTACACTGAAGAGCTGCAGCTATGGCCATTGAGAGACTGCTGTTCATAGCACCTTCTCTTAGAGAGTGCTATCACTGCTTGACAGGTGATTTCCATCTTCTTGGAAGGCACTTCACCATTCTGGCACTTCACTCACTCTCAACTGCACTTCCCTGCTACCAGCCTTCAGCATGGCATGGGAGCAGCTTATGCAGCTCTACCTTCCACCTGTGCTCAGGATCAAGAGCAGAAGCCACACCACTGTCAACAGCTCCAGCACCAGCTGCCTTCTTCTCAGCCACATGCCCCTCCACAGAGAGTTGGGATGGGCACTGTGTTCTATCTGGATGGAGGCGAGACCCCCAACACAGCATCTACAGGCAGAGGATCAGCTGTCTCGACATGTCTGAGCACCAGTACCTCAGGAAGCTCAAACTCTCATGGCAGGTCACTGCTGACATCTGCAGCCTTCTCGAATAAGATCTCTTTCCCAATGGATCAGATGGGCATACATTGCCAGTGGCTGACAGAGTGCCTGTCACTGGAGGGCCATTTCGCCCCACCACACATACCACCCCCACCCCGGCTCTCTGCCTCTCACCACATTGTGTGCTGTCTTCTGCAAGGAGATAAAGTAGAGAGATGTGAGTTCTCTAATTGCTTGTGTGGAGATGAGGGAAGGATGCCATTTGTGGAGGGTGACTGTGAGGTAAGGGTGTGGGAGGGCATTAGGATGAGGGTGAGTGTGAATGTCAGCTGTTGGGATGGGGATGTGAGATGCCTGGAGAGACAAGAATGAGTGGAGCTGCAAGGTGTGTTGATCTGAGGAGTGCTGTGCAGGGGAATGCTGGGAATGTCAGAGTGTGGGGCTTGGCACCTGAGTGTGTTATGCCACTCACTTGTCCTGCCCTCCTGAGGTCCTGAATCCTCTTGGTGCACTGTCTCCAGGTTGGTGGACTGCACTTCTGCTGCTGACTAGCTCGGCCACTTAAATCTATGCCTGCTTGGTTGGGGAGGTTGTCCTCTTCCTCCCATATTTGGGGGAGCTCATCTTGCTGCTGCCCCACAGATCCCACAGTAGGACTTCGAGATAAGAATGAGAGAATGTAGGGGCAGCCTTCCTGGTTCTCCTCTCCATTCCTGTGATTGCCGCCATCTCAAAAATTCAAATGCTGGTGAGTCCTTTTAACCCATGCCATGGTCCCTTTAATTAGAAATCCTTCCTTTGACAGAATGGATGCTTCATCCCGCCTGCCCTCCCTAACTGGTCTGGCAATCAGGAGGGGGTCAGGGGGATACTAATGCCATTGCTCTGGGAAAGAGCCCATGGCAAAACCCATCCATTAGGAAATCATGCTTCCGACCCAAAAATGATGCCGCTGTTCCCGCAGGGAATGTCCATCAGACTCCGGCCATGGAAAATTTTTCCTCTTGTCGGGGAGACTAAAACTAGAGGTCATAAATATAAGGCAGTCATTAATATATCCAATAGAGAATTCAGGAGAAACTTCTTTATCCAAACAGTGGTAAGAATGTGGAACACGCTACCACATGTTGAGGCAAATAGCTTAGATGCATTTAAGGGAAAGTTGGATGAACACAAGAGGGAGCAAGGAATAGAAGGAGATGCTGATTGCGTTCGGTGAAGAGGAGCTGAAGGAGATGTGTGTAGAGCACAATTGTCAGCAGACGTAAGTTGGGCCAAATAGCTCCTGGTGGCACTGCCGATACAGCTGAGCTGCCAGCCCTGTGATTGGCCGTCAGCTCTTGAAGGCGGGATCCCCATCCCTATTAAGTGCTGTAGACACTATGTTCCTTTCTATATGTATGCCATAGGATCAGCCCTGGTTCAATGAGGAGTGCAGAAGAGCATGCCAGGAGTAGCATCAGGCATACCTAAAAATGAGGGATCAACCTGGTGAGCTTACAACACAGGACTACATGCATGCTAAAGAGTGGAAGCAGCATGCAGTAGACAGAGCTAAGCAATTCCAGAACCAACTGATCAGATCAAAGCTCTGCAGTCCTGCCACATTCTGTCATGAATGATGGTGGACAATGAAAGGGAGGAGGAGGCTTCCTGAACATCCCCATCTTCAATGGTAGTGGAGCACAGCATGGACCGGATTTTGTTCTCATCCTGACGGCAGAATTCAGGGGTTGGGTGGGGGGTGGCGAGTGCAGAGAACAGTGGTAGAATGCCCGCCATGGAAAATGATGCCGGGAATCCTAGATCTGATTCTTCTGGGGGTGGGATAGGTCAATGATGACCTTCCTGTCCAGAGGCCAAATAAGGGTCTCTTCCCACCGCTGCTGGGAGCTTACCTCTGGTCGGTTGTGGGGGTGGGGGGGGGGTGTTGGGCCCTCCGCTGCATGGGGAGGATGCCTTGGAAAATGAGACTGGCTTGGTGGAGGGAGGAATCCTCCTTTGTGGACAATGTGTGGCCCACGGAGCACCCCCACCAGGATCAACTGTACCCCCTAGGACCCCTGTCTCCCTGGACCAACCACCCACCCACCCTCACCAGGGTCTTCTGTACTGATCCCAGCGACCCCGCCTCACCTACCTCTTCTCTGAGGCTCCAGCACTGGGCCTGGGTCTGAAGCTTCTGCAGTACTGGCAGTGGCCACCATTCCTGGTGGCGCTACCAATACTGCTGAGCTGCCAGCCTGTGATTGGCTGGCAGCTCTTGGAGGTGGGATTCCCGTCCCTATTAAGTCTTTAAAGGGACGCGGTTTCCACCTCCTTAAACTTTAACAGCAGTGCTGAAGAAAGGCAGCGGCAGGATTCTCCCTGCCTTTTTGGCACAGCACCTGGAGCCCTGCTTCCTGCTCAAAAATCCAGCTCCACGCGTGTGCAAAAGACAAGGCTGAAGTGTTTACATCCATCTTCATCCAGAAATGCTGAGTGGGTCATCCACCTTGGCCTTTTCCTGAGGTCCCCATCATACTGAAAACAGTCTGCAGCCAATTTCATTCACTCCACGTGAAATCAAGAAATAGCCGAGCGCACCCGGTACAGCAAAGGCAATGATCGCAATAACATCCCATCTGTGGTGCTGAAGACTTTTGCTCCAGGATTAGCTGTGCCTATAGTCAAGCTAATTCAGTACAGCTACAACACTGGAATCTACCGGACAATGTGGAAAATTGCCCAGGTATTTCATGTCCACAAAAAGTTGGTCAAATCCAATCTGGCCAATTACCACCCAATCAGTCTACTCTCAATCATCAGCAAAGTGATGGAAGGTGTCATTGACAGGACTAATCAAGCATAATTAACTCACCAATAACTTTCTCACTGATGCTCAGTTTGGGTTCCACCAGGGCTGCTCAGCTCTGGACCTAATTACGGCCTTGGTCTAAACATGGACAAAAGAGATGAATGCCAGAGGTGATATCGAGGCAGCATTTGACAGAGTGTGGCTACAAGAAGCCCTAGCAAAATTGAAGTCAATACTAATTGGGGAAAACACTCCACTGGTTGGAATCATACTTTGCATAAAGGAAGATAGTTGTGGTTGTTGGAAGCCAGTCATCTCAGACCCAAGACATAGCTGCAGGAGTTCCTTAGGGTAGTGTCCTGGGTTTAGCCATCTCCAGCTGCTTCTACAATGGCCTTCCCTGCATTATATGGTCAGATGTGAGGATGTTTGATGTTGATTGCACAGAGGTCAGTTCTATTCATAACTCCTCAGTCTGTCTGTTTGTTCCTGCAAGACCTGGGCAACAGTCAGGCTTTGGATGATAAGTGGCAAGTAACATTGGTGTCATGTAAGTGCCAGACAATGACTATTGTTACGATCAAGTGAGGAGGGGTCGAAGGGCTTCCCTCTTTTACCTCTC
Organism: Heterodontus francisci; assembly: GCF_036365525.1. Lineage (NCBI taxonomy): Eukaryota > Metazoa > Chordata > Chondrichthyes > Heterodontiformes > Heterodontidae > Heterodontus > Heterodontus francisci. The sequence goes on along the minus strand of NC_090395.1, from coordinate 41,557,002 downwards.
CTTGTTTGACCATAACAGGTTTAGTTCTTCCTTAATGTGGATGTACTGGCCAATTCACTAGTTGTTTGATTACTTACTTGCGATGATCATAACAAAAACCAATTGGACAGTTTAGTTTAGTTTAGTTTAGAGATACAGCACTGAAGCAGGCCCTTCGGCCCACCGAGTCTGTGCCGACCATCAACCACCCATTTACACTAATCCTACTCTAATTCCATATTTCTACCACATCCCCACCTGTCCCTAGATTTCCCTACCACCTACCTATACTAGGGGAAATTTATAATGGCCAATTTACCTATCAACCTGCAAGTCTTTGGCATGTGGGAGGAAACCGGAGCACCCGGAGGAAACCCACGCAGACACAGGGAGAACTTGCAAACTCCACACAGGCAGGACCCAGAATTGAACTCGGGTCGCTGGAGCTGTGAGGCTGCGGTGCTAATCACTGCACCACAGTGCCGCCCTCTTTTTGCTCATTCATGGGATGTGGGCATCGCTGGCTAGGAAAGAATTAATTGCCCATCCTTAATTGCCCTTGAGAAGGTGGTAGTGAGCCGCATTCTTGAACTGCTGCAGTCCATGTGGGGTAGGTACAACCACAGTGCTTTTAGGAAGGGAGTTCCAGGATTTTGACCCAACGACAGTGAAGGAACAGAGATATAGTTCCAAGTCAGGATGGTGTGTGGCTTGGAGGGACGCTTGCAGGTGGTGGTGTTTCCATGCACCTGCTGTCCTTGTCCTTCAAAGTGGTAGAGGTCGCGCGTTTGGAAGGTGCTGTCTAAGGAGCCTTGGTGAGTTGCTGCAGTTCATCTTGCATCTTGTAGATGGTACACACTGCTGCCACTGTGCGTCAGTGGTGGAGGGACTGAATGTTCGTGGATGAGGTGCCAATCAAGTAGGCTGCTTTGTCCTGGATGGTGTTGAGCTTCTTGAGTGTTGTTGGAGCTGCACTCATCCAGGCAAGTGGAGAATATTCCATCACACTCCTGACTTGTGCTTTGTAGATGGTGGACAGGCTTTGGGGAGTCAGGAGGTGAGTTACTCACCGCAGGATTCCTTGTCTCTGACCTGCTTTTGTAGCCACAATATTTATGTGGCGACTCCAGTTCAGTTTCTGGTCAATGGTAAGGCCCAGGATGTTGATGGTGAAGAATTCAGCGATCATTTTGCCATTGAATGTCAAGGGGAGATGGTTAGATTCTCTCTTGTTTGAGATAGCCATTGCCTGGCACTTGTGTGACACAAATGTTACTTACCACTTATCAGCCCAAGCCTGGATGTTGTCCGGGTCTTGTTGCATTTCTACACGGACTGCTTCAGTATCTGAGGAGTCACGAATGGTGCTGAACATTGTGAAATCATCAGCGAACAAGCACACTTCTGACCTTATGATGGAGGGAAGGTCATTGATGAAGCAGCTGAAGATGGTTGGGCCTAGGACACTACCCTGAGGAACTCCTGCAGTGATATCCTGGAACTGAGATGATTGACCTCCGACAACCACAACCATCTTTCTTTGTGCTAGGTATGACTCCAACCAGTGGAGAGTTTTCCCCCCCCAATTCCCATTGACTCCAGTTTTGCTAGGGCTCCTTGATGCCAGACTCAGTCAACTGTTGCCTTTGCTCTCAAGGCCAGTCACTTTCACCTCACCTCTTGAGTTCAGCTCTTTTGTCCATGTTTGAACCAAGGCTGTAATGAGATCAGGAGCTGAGTGGTCCTGGTGGAACCCAAACTGAGTGTCACTGAGCAGGTTGTTGCTAATCAGGTGCCACTTGATAGCACTGTTGACGATACCTTCCATCACTTTACTGATGATCGCGAGTAGACTGATGGGGCGGTAATTGGCCGCGTTGGATTTGTCTTGCTTTTTGTGTACAGGACATACCTGGGCAATATTCCACATTGCCAGGTAGATGCCAGTGTTGTAGCTGTACCGGAATAGCTTAACTAGGAGCGCGGCAAGTTCTGGAGCACAGGTCTTCAGTGCTATTGCCAGAAAGTTGTCAGGCCCATAGCCTTTGCAGTATCCAGTGCCTTCAGTTGTTTCTTGATATCACATGGAGTGAATCGAATTGGCTGAAGACTTGCATCTGCAATGCTGGGGACTTTAGGAGGAGGCTGAGATGGATCATCCATTTTCTTGAGTTAGCAAAGAAGGAGGTTAACTTTATTGTACCTAAACTGAACTGATAAAAATAATAAACAACATGCTGACTTTCCCGCACACACACACACACACATATATACATACTCTGGAGGTTTACATACACACAAGTAGGTTGCAGAATGGGGAAAGGTAGATTGGTCGAGTTACAGTCCATTGAAAAATAGTGGTATACAATCTGGAATTTGGTGATTTGGCTGGTTTCTAGCTGAATTCGGTGGTGAAGGAGGCTTTTACTTTGAAGAGGTAGATGACTGGTTTGATGAGTCTCTTGGAGACAGCGATGCAGATGATTTCCTCCAACAGGGTTTCTGATTGTAGCCGGAATATGCAAAGGTGATCAGTCAACAAGCAGGATTTGAAAACTTTCAAGCGGGATTGGACAGAGAGAGAGGGACCCCCACTTGGGTTTAAAACCACAGATGGGGAGGGGTTTGTTACATGACAGTCACTCAGTGATTCAAAAAAAAAGCAGTTGGCAGTATTTTTAAAAAGAAAAAGAACAAGCAGTTCCTTTAATCTTCCTGGGTCTTGGTTCTTGCTGGGATATGAGCAGACATTTTGTCTCCGTCCTCACAAGCATTGCAGTGTAGGATACAGTGTTTCAAATTAGGTGACCATCCTAAGCTTTTCTTTTATAAATGTCTTTTTTTGAAAAAAATATAGAAATTCAGATCTCCAGTCAGTGAATTAAAAAAATTATTATTTAACAAAGCACATTGGTGTAACACCATCTTCAACAAGAGAGTGTCTAGCCATCTCCCCTTGATGTTCAATGGCATTACCATCGCTGAATCCTTCACCACCAACATTCTAGGGATTACCATTGACCATAAATTTAACAAGACCTGTCACATAAATACTGCAGCTTAAGAGCAGGTTAGAGGCTGGGTATCTGTGAGGAGTGATTCACCTCCTGACCGACCAAAGCTTCTCTACCATTTCCAAAGGCACAAGTCTTGCACTCCTGGCACCATCTTGTCTAGATAAGTGTAACTCCAGCATTACTCAATAAGCTTGATATCATCCAGGACAAAGCTACCCGCTTCATTATCACCCCAATCACCGCCTTAAATATTCACTCCCTCCACCACTGGCACAACATAGCTGTACCATCAAAAGGTGCAGTACAGCAACTCACTAAGTCTTCTGAAACAGCACCTCCTAAGCCCGTAACCTCTACCGCCTAGAAGGACGTGCAGCAGGCGCATGGGAACACCCCTACCACCAAGCTCCCCTGCAAATCACACACCATCCCGACTTGGAACTACATTACCGTTCCTTCACGGTCACTGGGTCAAAATGTTTGAACTCCCTACTTAACAGCACTTTGTGAGAACCCTCGCCCGCCTGCAGCTGGGCTAACTCCAGTGGTGACAAATGAGGCCCCTAATTGGGCATTAATTGCCCACTTGAGGGCCTCAGTTGGCAGTGGGGTGGGAAGGCAGTTCACAGGCCTTCCCGTCCCAAACTTAATTTGGGTGGTGGCGGGGTCCACCCCCTGCTACTTTCCCACCTGATTATATGCTCTCCCCCCTCTAAACCTGAAGTGGGAGAGAGCATAAAATTCCTCCCGAACTAGCCAATGAAAGGATTAGTTAGTTTCTCTGTCAAAAATATGAGAGAGAATTTTTTGAAAACTCGGATTTGTGAAAATCTGAATCTATTCTAACTTGTAGACTCGTCCAGTCTCCCAAGATAATCTAAATCTGTTTGGAAATGTAATTGTTTGTGACATGGCAATTATGCAATGATGTATATGCTAAACACATTTACATGGAGTAATGATCACTGCTGGTTAGTTCACTAAATGGCAGAAGGTATCATATATCAATGCTTGATGTAAGGCATAGAAAGAATGAACTTGCATTTATGTATTGTATTTCATGAATTCAGGATGTCCCAAAGCACTTTATATTCAATGTACTTTTGCAGTGTTTCGACTGTTGCAATGTCGGAAACACGGTAGCCAATTTTTGCACAGCAAAGCTCCATGAAAAACAGCAAAATAAATGAAGAGACCATCTGTTTTTAAAGTGTTTGTTGCACAATAAATATTGGCCAGAGCACTGGGAGTACTCCTCCACGCTATTTCAAATAGCCATGTGTTCTTTTACATCTCTATGAGAGGGCAGATCCAAAAGACAGCAAATCCAGCAATGCAGCCTTGCTTGGTACTGCACTTAAGTATTAGCCTAGATTATGTGCATACGTCTCTGGAGTGGGCCTTGAACCCACAACATTTTGACTCAGAGGCAAGATTGCCACAACTCATCCAAGACTGACACCTAAGTCTAGTCATTACAAGTAGTCATCAGGCGTTTCCTCCCTGCCATTAATTAGCAGATTTCCTAGCTTATGTCATAACATTCCAGGATGAACTTTTATATAATGTGTTAACCAACTGAAACTGACATAGACTAATGATTCCTCTCTATTTATTGATGCTATAGCATAAAGTGCTGGAAATACCCAGCAGGTCAGTCAGCATCTGCAAAGAGAAAAGACAAGTTAACAGTTCAGGCATACCTGAAATATTAACCTGTCATTTATCTTTGTAGGTGCTGACTGATCTGCTGGGTGCTTCCAGCAGTTTCAATTTATTTTTTCCCCTTATTTAAGTAAATTATCCAAAGTTCCATGCTATTCAGATTCTACCTTCACATTTCTAAGGATACATATTCAAATCTCCAATGTTTTCACTTTTAAGATGACTAAAATTGACTTCTCATGTCTGAATTTTTAAGCACCAAAGACTAAACGTTTTTGTAACTGTTAGGACCAGGTGAGAAAGAGGTCTAGTGTTCCCTTTCAATCTTCACCTGATCTTACTGTAACAGGGTTTTATTTTTTTAATACACTGTTTTTAGCACCTGCTTGGTGAATCCTTGTTCACTGCTTTCCAATTATAAGGCAAAGAAACCAGCACACACACACAGGTTTTCTTAGGTTTAAAAAAGAAAGATTGAAATTTTATTAAACTTTAACTTAAAAACTCTAATTCGGTTAATGCCTATGGATACACACTGCGCCCCATGCTAGCGTGCATACACGATACGCACATGCAAATAGAGACAGCAAAGAGCATAAGAAAAGTAAAGTGGAAAGGTTTGAGGCAATATCTGAAGAGTTTTTGGTTACGGGTCTTTGAGATGACTGTATAGTCCTTGATTGTAGCTAGATCTTGCTTTTCGTTGGGGCCCAGTATTCTTCTTAAACCTTGTTCACTGTAGGAGACTTTTCTCTCTTGGGGTTCATTTGTCTTCAATGGATTCCGAAGCTGGTGAGAAAGAGATGGGAGCAGACAGGAGAGAGATGTTCTCAGTCCAGGTGCAAAACTGCCTTCTGCCAGTTCAAACACTGTCTCTACAACTTAAAACTCCACAAGTTGGCCAGCAGAGTGGTCACGTGACTGACTGGTTTGACCAGCTCTGTTTTGTGTATTGTATGGGAGCAGGGAATAGCTCCTTTGTTTCAACACTGTCTACTAATATGCAAAAATGTCTTTCCGGCCAGGGCCCTGGCAATTCCTTGTCACAGGCCTACTCTTCTTCCCAGCAACAATTTGAAATTTAATGTCCATGTAGTGAAATTAATGTGCCTCATACTTGGCAGGTGGGGGCCTGCATGACAGTAACCCATTTGGAGAATGGCAGATAGAACTAATTTGGACAAAGCACCGTGCATAGGAACAATAACAGACAACGTACATACTCCATGAATGGAGTCAAAATCATGAAAAGTAAAACTGAAAATGATCTCGCAATCTTAGTAGATTTGGTGCTCAACATGTCCAACCATTGTAGAATTGCAATCGATGAAGCAAGTAGAATGCTGAACCATATCCTGAGTACTGTATCTAATTCTCGTCACCTGAGAAATAAAGGAAGACACTCAAGTGCTGGAAGCTGCTCAACCATGAGGCTGGTACATCGTGTTGTAAGGATACACTGGAAAATTGTGGACTTTTCAGCCTTGAAAGGATAAAACTGAAGGGTGATCATATGAAAGTAAACACAATGATAAAAGATGTGGAAAAGGTAAATCAAAAATATTACTTCAAACTAAATATTAACAATACAACAACAACTGTTATTTATATAACACCATTCATGTAATAAAACACCCCAGAGTTCTTTACAAGAGCATTATCAAAAATGAATTGACAACGAGCCATGTAAAGAACTATTAGGGCGGTTGACTAAAAGCTTGATTAAAGAGGTATCTTAAAGGAGGAAAGAGAGGTAGGGAGTTGGAGAGGTTGAGGGAGGGTATTCCAGAGCTTAGGGCCTTGGCTAGCTGAAGGCATGGCCACCAATGGTAGAGCGACTAAAATCAAAGGTGGTCAAGAAACCAGATTACAGGAGTGCAGATAGCTCAGAGGGTTGTGGGGTATGAGATAGGGAGGAACAAAGCAATGGAGGGACTTGGGGTGGGGGTAGTGGAGGTGGTGGGTGGGGAGGAAGGATGAGAATTTTAAAATTGAGGCGTTGCTTAAACAGGAACCAATATAGGTCAGCAAGCACGGGGTGATGGGTGAACAAGAAAGAGAACATAAGTTCAAACAAGCAAAAGGCAATTTCAGGTCTAATTTCAATAAGTGGTAAAGAATGATAAGCACAGGGAATGGACTTCTGGGTAGCACCTTTTAACATAGTAAGTTTATGATATTTCAGATTTTAACTTACTATCATGTGTATGACTCAATCTTTATTTCACTCTATAAAATGTCTAAAAGATGAATGATAATCAGTGCATTTTACTTCTTGGTTTACTATCTGTGAGAATTCTTCAGTTGATAGCCTGCTTGATGACAGCACTGTTGCTCGAAACATGGAGATCTCCTTGACTTAGTGCCAGAATCTAACATTGGAAAGAGGGAAATCCACGTCACAGAGATTGCGCGATTTTTTTTTTGGGCAACAAGGCCAGAGTGCCGTCATTTCACCACTGAATATCTGAGCCAATAAACTTGAGTTTTAAATACTGTGACGAGTCTGGAGTCTAAAAGTATAAGCTCACCTGTGAATTTGCTTGCTCTACTTACCTATAAAGTGGTGCTCACACATGTTAACACCAACAGCATACCAATTTCAAAAAGGAAGTGTATGCGGCGAGATGTACAACTTAAAGTAATAAACATAATAACGATGGATTTGTGCAGCCTAACAAGGTGGTGTGACCTCTTTCACTGTAAGAGATGGGTCTGTTTAATTTTATAAGTATTTGTTATAGGAAGTGATAAACAGTCTGGTTTTGTTTCCTTGGTGTTTGTCTTCTAACTAAATACAACCATGACTTCATTAACCACAATTCATGGAAGTTTACAGTGAAAGTGTCAAAGCTGAGCAGTTGCAGATGGGATGATAAAATTACAGGGGGTTATTTGTAGAAAACTTTATCTGAGATAAAGCTTCAGGATCTGAGGGTGACAGTTAAACTCTTTCCTGTATTAACTCTGTATGTTTCAGATCATTCTGAGCTCAAGTTGTTTAAAATATTTAATTGCGAGAACTCCATTCTTTCCCAACTTAGCAGGGTTGAAATGGTTTTATATGGATCATGATGATATAATAGTAGTGGTTATCTGCCCAAGGGCAGGTCCTCTGCTCATTTCTCCATGCCTCACGGTCCTGCGCTTTCCACTTCAGTTGCTCTTAAGAGCCTCCCATTTTTTAACTTCCATGAGAAATGAGCCATATGACTAGGGAAAAAGTACATGAGGTGGTTTCCCATTGCCTTCCTCGTGTGCTTTAAAGAAAGCACAAGTCCTCTTCCGGAAGGACCTTCCACCTGTAAGCAGCTGTTGTCCCACTAGGTAATAACTCTTCCGTCATCATTACCGAAAATTCGCTGATTCCATCTTTGACCGTGGTTTGTAACCATGAACATAGGACCTGGACTTGGGGTGACTCGCAAAAGGGCAGGGTAGCAGGGTCATTTGAGACGTAAGGGGTGGTCGACTCTGCCCTTTTGAAAGTCACAATGATATGAGCTGAGCAAATTTTCTCCAGTGATTTACTGTGGGGTTGCCTCCTATCTGCTCCTTGGCAATGAGGTTATTGTGTGTGCTAACATTATATGTTCACCTGAATTCTGCAAGTTTTCATTCCAGCCAATTTTACCCAACTTGTAAGGAAGAAGTGAAAGATTTCTCTCCAGAACCTAAGTATTGTATTCACCACTGTTTGTGTTCCTTCAATCCCTAAAGTTGTGCAAGAAAGCACAAATGTAAATTTCAAATTTGTTTAAGCAAGGTATCAAAAACTGATGACTGGGGAATAGCCAACTGGTAATTATTTTTTCTTGTGCATCTGATTTACAATAATAACATATTTCCCTTATATAGCACCATAAAGTAGGAGAGGTGACCAAATGCTTGATCAGAAGGATAGGTTTTGAGAAAGCTTTTAAAGCTGAAGAGGTTTAAGGAGGTGGTTCAAAGTTGGCTATCAATGGAGGTGAGAGTAATGCACAACGTGCCAGGTTGGAGGACTGAAAGGGTGTGGAAGACCATTTCAAGCTAGAGAAAATTGAAGAGATAGAGTTGGGTGAGCCATTTGAAGATGAGAGCAAGGATTTGAAAGTCAATTTTTTAAGTCAGGGAGTCATTGTAGAGTATTGAAGGAATGGCTAATGGCTGAGCAAGACTTCGTCTGGCCAGGATACAGGCCACTGAGTTTTGAGCCTTGTAGTTTATGGAGTTTAAAAAAATGGGAGGTTAGCAAGAAATGTATTCTAAATGACACAGCAGCATGGATAATGGTTTCAGCAGTGATGGGAAAGAGAGAGAGGCATGGAAGAATGTAATGTTGTGGAAGTAAGTGGTCGCGGTGACAGAAACAATGTGGTTTGAAAGTCAGCTCCAGATTAAGTAGTTCAGCCTAATTGAATGTCTGAAGAGGGGGATGGAGTTAATGACTAGGGACAAATGTTTATGGCAGGGGAGCAAAAACAAAGGTTTTGTTCCACCTACTGTTCAGCTGGTGAAAAATTTATCTCATCCATTTGATGTCAGGCTGGCTGTCTGGCAGCTCAGAGTTGGTTAGAGGGTCAATATAAGTGTTGGAGAGGTAGAGCTGGGGAATCAGCACCGAACTTATCGAAGCTGGTGATCATGTCACCAAGGCGCAGGAAAGAAGTGGAAACCAAACAAAAATACTGGGGAAACTCTATAAGTGACTCTGTGGGAAGAAAAGCCATTGATCGAGATGTGTCAGTAGCATTCAGACCAGTAGGAGTGAAATCAAACAAGGACAGTCCAGGGAGAAACAAATGAGACAATAGCTGCAGCCACTGGGTTTTTTTAGTGCAGAGTGCACTTCGCCTTTATGAGCTGCTGGCTGCCTTAAGTGGCATCAGAAGTATCTGACCCCCTCCCAAGTTGGTGTGCAACTCATGAATAGTAAAGTAGTGCTGGCTTCCCTATGACTCATGATAAGGAGCAGGCAGAAAGAATAATATGTGCTGCCTGGGGCAACACTAACAGGCAAATATAGTGCACGCCCCGCACACCCACTTTTAGGAGCAATTGCATTTCTAGGCCTGTATTTCTCAGTGAGTCTGGTCCCCATAGAACAGTAGAACTGTTTCATACTGTATCCAAAGTTGCTTTGAAGTTCCCTCATTTTGTGCACCTTCAAGCTGTTACCATTTAATTAAGCTGCCAAGTTTTATGACAGAATAAATCATTTCTGAACACAGAACAAATATGAAGGCAACAAGCCAAACTGCTCCTGAGTGCACAGGAGCTGCTTTGCAAAGGAAGTTTGGTAACTACATTATTTCCAAGACAAAACTTTATTGAACTTTTTGGCATAGTTAGTAATAGCATTGCAATTACCTTGCTGGTTTAATGCTTTCAATCTGGAATAGTGTCTGCCCAATAGCATGGTTTGTAAATTGGTCAGAGACTGACAGGAAGAGTGACACACAAATATCATATTATGAAACAGCAGAATAATTTGAGCTTTTAAATTTTGTTTGAAACGATGAGTTGCGTTTATGGAAGCTGCACAAATCTATTTGGATCTGTATCATTTGTTACAATTATGATCTTTTGTAATGTTTTCAGAATGGAACTTTTTGCATGATATTTTCGATCAGTTACTGGGCATGATTTTCGAGTAGTGGTACCATCACGAATTTCAATTTGTAAGTAATGGTAAATCATCTTTCTAATTTCCCACTGAAGTTATCGCTGCATCTCAAGAAAGCCGATAGCCTGGCATAAAAGGAAGATGGCCTAACTTCCTCTGTATAGTAGTATTGTAGCCCTGTGTTCAGATACTAACCAGTAAGACCAAATGAAAAGATAAAAAGCAAATAAATTTGATTTCCTGTTTAATTTTTGTCTGAAACAAGCTGGAATTATTTGAGGGCAGTACATTGAAATTATCCATTTTGGTACCTTCATTTGATTACAGATACTTTTCTGATGCTATTTTCTCTTGTGACATTAAATTTAAGGTGAGTTATACTTTCTTTCAAAAACTCATTTGTATCTGTCTTTAGTTATATTTCTCCCTATTCGTCTTTTTTGAATCATTGGGCATCTGGCTCAGCTGTGTCATAGTTATGTGCTGCTCACCACTTCCTCCAGCTGGGAAGATTCAAGAACGATGAAATGATTATGGAAAGGATGAGATGGAACACAAAAGTGATCCAGTGCTGCAAAGTGAGCAAAAGTAACAAGATGGTGATCTGGCTATAATCTCAGCGACAGTAAGCCTGAAATTCTAATTGGCATCAGAGGCAATCAGTAATTCAAATATTCTTTTTTAAGAGTATTGTTTTGGGGAGAAAGTCAGGAATAATGTTCCAAGTATACTTTTTAAAACAAAAATGATCAATTATGCCATTGGGAAGAGTAATAGAAAATATGAAATTGTCTCAAAGGTGGAAATAACTATATGCAGAGCTAAATTTGTCTTTTTATTGCTCACTAACTTAACCCATAAACAAGAATGCTAACCTCACATTTTGATTAAACTACAAATGATTGCATGGAGGACAACAGTGACAGGAATTGGTTGGATTGAATGGTTTATTTCCATGTTGTAGCTTCTATTTAATTCCATGTCCAATATTTTTGAATTAATTTTATCACTTAAATACAAAGCATAAATGAAGAAATCAGTTAGTGACTCTGATTTTCTTGTATGTGTTGTCTACCTTTAATAACAGAAGCTCAGTTATGAGTAAGAAAGTTCTCTTAATTCATGAATGAGATTTGGTGGACTTTCGCCTTATGAAAAGAATGTCTGGAACTTGCCCTAAGATGTTATAGGTTCTATTTATACTCTCAGCGCAGAGGGAATTCCTGTATGATTTATTTTCCTCCTCGTTAAGATGCATGTGATAACAGAAAACAGGCCTTTGTTTGTATAACTGTTGTGACATCTTTTTCCCCTTGTCAAAGTTAAAACTCTAGGTAAAGCAAAATATAATTCTGGTGTTGACAGGAGCAACCCATTACCACTGATAGCAAGTTGAGTTTGCCAGAAAAATATTGCATCCATCAGGAATCATTCTTTGAGAATTCTCCCTACTACTGTTACTAATTGCTACCAGAAGTGATAGATAGGGCTAAATAGGTTTTAAAGCATACATTGTGGGGACAACCATATCGCAAAGCTGAGTAATTTCAAATGCTACTATAAAATGTATTACAGTTCAGTTATACTGGACAGCTTGCATCAGTGCATTGTAGTGTCTGCTTCGCAGTAACACAAAAAATGGAGGATAAATACAGCTAAACAGACGTCGGTTTGGCTTTTTATGTCACTTGTAAGAATAAGTTGTCAAGATTATCTTGGATCACCTTGTTTTTGCCAAAGTACAACTGAACTGAAGCCAACATTTAAAAAAAAATGTCAATGTTTAAAAATGTCCAGCTATTTCATGGGACCTCGTTTCAGTCTCTAATGATTTAAAAAGAAGCCTCTTATTCTGTCGGCTGTTTTCTACCATGAGTAATTTTACCCACAGTCAGAGGTTTCTCTTCTAGTCACATGGGGATTCCACATGCCGCAGAGAAGAAACGAAGGTTAGCACTCTTCTATTACAATTTAGAATGGAACAGATATGTTGTGTAAGGGAACAAAATCGGCTGCTTGCTTTAGGATGTTTTCATTGGGCTAAATGTCTTTTACGAAAACGTAATAGCTGTTTTCAGTTTTTACTGATCAAATTCGTGGAATTGGACTTATTAATAATCCATTTTGATTTATTTACACCATATTTTACAGCTGTGTCAAGTCATATGATTTTTGTGACTCTGGAGAAACTTGGTTTTGTGCACCTATGCAGTGGGCTTGCAGGGGGGGAGAGCATGTAATCAGTTGGGATAAAAGCAAAATACTGCAGATGCTGGAAATTTTAAATAAAACCAGAAAGTGCTCGAAATACTCAGCAGGTCTGGCAGCATCTGTGGAGAGAGAAGCAGAGTTGATGTTTCAGGTTTGTGACCTTTCATCAGCTTTCTGCTTCTCTAATCAGGTGGGATGGTAGCCACCTTCCCGCCTCCGCTGAACTTAAGTCTGGGCAAAAAGGCCTGTGAATGGCCTACCCGGCCAGCTGCAATTGAAGCCTTTAGTGGGCAATTAATGCCCAATTAAGGCCTCATCCCATCGCTGCCGCAATTAGCCCAGCGGTGAGCAGGTCTGTCGCCGCACGGGGAGCACGGCAAGAACAACAGTGCAGGTTACTTCAGGGTGGGGGGGGCGGGAGGAGTAGGAGGGTAGGGTTGGTCTCTCACTAAAAGGCACTTGGTGCCTGATCAAGGGACGCGACATCAGGGAAGTGGAGTGGGAGGCTTGCTGAGACCCCCACCCTGCCCTTACTGCCGACCCCTCCGCCACGACTCTATCCCTGTGAGACCCCTCCTTCCCTGACCTACCTGTGGTCTGAGTTGAACACCACTCCTAGGCCTCGGGTGCGTGCTCCACCAGCAGCAACCATCGCCTCTGCAGTAGCGCTGCTCAGTTAAAGAGCTGCCAACCTCTTACTGGCCGGCAGCTCTCAGAGGACGTGACTTCCGTAATCCTGTCGAAGGCCCCTTGCTCTCCAGTTAAGTGCCTAATTGGCACTCTTACAGGGAGGAAGTCGCGGGGGAGGGGAGTGTAGGCGGATTCTTAGCAGGCCTCCCAGAGAAGGGGCGACGCAGAGTTCTCACTGGCACGTTTGCCAGAGGTTGAGACCCCCATCACCCAGAAATCCTGGCCACAAAAATAGCTTGTAAGAGCTTTTGCAAGTATATAAAAAGGAGGAGAGTAGCTAAATTAAACTTTTGTTCCTTAGAGACAGAGACAGGAAAAATTATCCTTGGGGATTGTGGAAATGGCAGATATGCCTAACAAGTATTTTGTATCTCATACCAGAAATAGTGGGTGGCCAAGGGGCTAATAAGAGTGCAGAACTTAAAATAATTAATATCAACAAAGAAAAAGTATTAAGAGAATTGTAAGGGACTGAAAGCTGACATCCCTCGGGCCTGATGGCCTACATCCTTGGGTTCTAAAACAAATCTTCCAAAAATCCCTAGATTCTAAAATGGTCCCAGCATTGGAAGTTAGAAAGTGTAACACTATTATTCCAGCGAGGAAGGAGAGAGAAAATAGGGAACAGTTAACCTGACATCAGTCATCAGGAAAATGCTGGAATCTATTCTTAAGGAAGTCTTAACAATGCAGTTAGAAAATCATAGTATGATCCGACAGAGCCAACATGGTTTTACAAAAGGGAAATGGTGTTTGATAAATGTGAGAGTTTTGTAACTTGTGTTCATCCTTCACAGTCGAAGTTGACCATGACATCAACTAAACTCATTGAGGTAAGTTTCAGTTGCAATATGTTCGAAGATGACTAATCAATCCAATTTGAGCATGTTGGACATACGTGTATTGTTCGTATGGAAGAGGTGCTTGTGATTCTGGACTTGTGAAGCTCACACTTCCCGTTGGCCAGTACGACTCTGTTCTGCTCAGGGGAGGTGGTGCCGATGCTGATGAAACTGCGTCATATAGAGTAATCCTGTGTGAGGTTCTCCCATGTCTTGGGGCAATGTTGAAACTCTGCGGTGAGACGTTCAGAGTGGCCTTGAAGTGCTTTTTCTAGCCTCCATGTGAACATTTCCCTACAATTAGCTTGTTGCCGGCATTCTGGCAACATGTCCTGCCCATCTTATCTGAGTTCTCTTCAGCAGAGTGTGGATGCGAGGCATGTCAGGGAGAAAATCTCAGTATTAGGAACCTTGTCTTGCCATCTGATCTTGATTAGTCTCTGCAATCAGGTCAAGTGAAAGTGGTTTAACCTGTTTGTGTGCCTGGAGTAAACTGTTCATGTCTCACAAGCATACAAGGGAGTGAGAAAGACAACAGCTCTGTATATTTTCATTTTTGTTGCAAAACTAATTCCTCTTCATTCCCAGATGACAGTTATTCATAGCTTGCTGAAGGCAAGCCTTGGCTATTCTGGCATTAACTTTGTTGTCAATGTGAACTGCTCTGGAGAGAGTGCTGCCGAGCTAAGTAAATTTGTTGACTGCTTCAAGCCTTTGCCCATTGACTGTAACAGTTAGCTTCATGCAGTGCAGCAGGTTCATACATGACTTCAGTCTTTTTGGAGCTGATGGTGAGACTGAAGTTATCACACGCAGATGAGAAGCGGTTCATACTCTGTTGCATTTCTTGTTCTGAACAGGCATTTGGGCAGAGTCACCAGAGCTTCATGCACTTTGGTTTTGGCTTGTAGTCTCCTCACATTGAAGACTTTGCTATCTGTGCAATATCTATCTAATGTGGATGCTACTTTCGCTAACACAGAATGCTTCAGAAAGCATAGAAGAACAGGGTAGGAGCCAACACACACACCTGCTTCACTCCATTTGTGACTGGGATGGTGTCAAAAGACTCTCCACTGTCCCGCAATTATTCTGTGAGTATGACTGTGTCAGTCCGTTGCTTAATCGGTCTGTGGGACAACTTTCCCTATTTTGGCACAAGTCCCCAGACGTTAGTGAGGGGGTCTTTGCTGGGTCAACTGAGCAACCTTTGTCGTATTCCATGCTGGGTGTTCTGTTCTGTTTTATTCTTTTGTTGACTTTTCCGTTGCGGTTTGATACAACTGAGTGCCTTGCTAGGCCATTTCAGAGGGTTGTTAAGAGTCAATCTCGTTGCTGTGGGTCTGGTGTCACATGTAGGCCAGATTGGGTAAGGAAGGCAGATTTCCTTCCTGAAGGATATTAGTGAACCAGATGGGTTTTTATGACAATCTGGTAGTTTCATTACTGAGACTAGTTTTTCATTCCAGACTTATTTAATTAATTCAATTTAAATTATCCCAGCTGCCATGGTGGGATGTTAACTCATGTCCACGGAGCATTGATTCTTGCCTCTGGATTACTAGCTCAGTAACATTACCACGATGCTACCGTTAAAGCAGTGCAGCAAGAGCCTGTTCCCAGCTGTAGACTTTTATTTAATAATAGAAACAGAAAATGCTGTAAATACTCAGCAGGTCTGGCAGCATCTGTGGAGAGAGAAACAGAAGTATTGTTTCAGATCTGTGACCTTACATCAGAACTGGGAAAGGTTAGAAATGTAATTGGTTTTAAGAAAGTGAAGCAGGGGTGAGGGGGAAGAGAACAAAAGGAGATATGTTTGACAGGGCAGGAGCAATTAAATGACAAAGATGTCATGGGACAAAGGCAAAGGGAGTGCTAATGGTGTGGTGAAAGACAAAGCATTAGTCCAAAGAAAGTGTTAATGACAGAATAATAGACAGCTCTGTCCAAAAACACAAACCTGAAAAGCCACGTTTAAGGCAGGCACATGATTGAAAAATAAAATAAAATAATCATTTCAAAAAAAAGGGCAGTCATGCTCTGAAATTATTGAACTTAATGTTGAGACTGGAAGGCTGTAGAGTGCCTAATCGGAAAATGAGGTGCTGTTCCTCGAGTTTGCGTTCATGTTCACTGGAACACTGCAGTCGACCAAGGACAGAAATGTGGATGTGAAAGCAGGGTGCTAAATTGAAATGGCATGCAACCAGAAGCACTGGGTCATGCTTTCGGGCTAAGCGGAGGTGCTCTGCAAAGCGGTCACCCAATCTGCGTTTGGTCTCCCCAATGTTGAGGCGACCGCATTGTGAGTAGCGAATATAGCATACTAAATTGAAAGAAGTACAAGTAAATCGCTGCTTCAGCTGGAAGGAGTGTTTGGGGCCTTGGATGGTGAGGAGAGAGGAGGTAAAAGGGCAAGTATAACACCTCCTATAACACCATGGGAAGGTGCCGTGGGAAGGAGACGAGGTGTCTTGGGTAATAGACTAGACTTTTTTTGGTGGGCAGGTGAGGGTGGAGGTTGTGAGCTGGGAATTGAGGGATTATAATATATCTGGGTCACCATAAATGCAAGTATCTATGGTATTTCAAAGTGGTTAGGTTTGTCCCATGAAAATTTTATGAACCATAGTAACATTAAAATGGCAATACATAAAAAAAGTGATTAGACCATTTATCATCTGCTAAGACTGAGCACAATAATATAAATCACTTAGCAACTCATTGTTTACAACTTATGCGTGTTCAAGACTGTTCGTCCTTTAAAAGAGGAATAAAATTTGCGGAATGATGTTCATGAAGACAATTTTAAGATGAAAGACTTCTATTTCTCTCCTTCCTCCTTAACTATATATTTCTGAGAATTCTTGAGGCATTAGTTCATCTGGTTAATCTTTCTCATAAGGTGTGATTCAACCTCTCAGCCTACATTAGGTTGTAATATTCTCATAGTGAGAAAAGCTCTTGATTTTGTTTATAGTTTTCAGTGATTAGAATTGATAAAACATTTTGCAAAAACAAAAGAAATCAGCAATCGGAAAAAATTGAGATTCATACACCAAAATGGGGAAAGACAAGAAATTCTTAACTCTCATTTTTATCAGCAAGGTAGTTAAACAAACCCTTCATACTTTCATTGCAAAAATCCAGTGGGATGAAGGTTAGTGATCAGAATTATGCCATTCTAGACAGATTCCTAATTCGACAAATAGTGTCCAAATGGATCATTTACAGAATGCATTGCACTGTCATTAACATATAATGGCACACAGCTTGAGCATATGTGCCACTATTGTATTTTCTATCATCAAAGCAGGTGGTATGTAAGTGGCCTCGTCTGGAGGGTTCAATCCTTGGCAGACTTTGGACAGACATTTTTTGTTTCTGCTTTCGCTGATTTGAGACAGGAGGTTGCATTCAAATTGTGGATACATTCAAATTTGTTTACTGTTCTTTATTTCTCCTCCCCTAAAGACTGTGGTGGGACAGACCCATCAGTGTCCCTTAAAAGTCTAGGGTCTTTCTTATGCCAGCTGGCAGGTTTTGCTGTTCACATTTAACTTTGCAAACTTATAATCTTAGTTAAGTCTAATCAACAACTCACAGCAAGTCTGTATTTGGACGCTTACATTCTAGGATAATTGCAAAAAATAAAAGTCAAAAAATTCATTCGCAACCAAATTAACTAAAAGTAAAAGCAAAACTGCAACAATAAATTATTGATTAAAATTAGCATCCATGACAACAAGAAAACTGTGATAATGCCACGGAAAAGTGAAGCAAAATGTTCAGAAGAGAGAAATAAGCAGAATACAATTCAATTTCAGTGGGGACACAAAGTGGGTGTAAGGTGATCAGCTGCTGATTTACTCACACTCCGCCTGATTTACTTCGGTTTCAATGGGAAGAAAAATCCAGGTGTTTAACACGTTAAGTTTGAAACAGTTGAAGGCTTGACCACCACTGGTGAATTGAAGGGAATGAGGATGAAAAGCGGGTCAAAAAGGGTTGGAGGCTTAATTTAGAATTGAACAAAGCACCAAGATTTTACATTATCTAGTTCTGCTGAGTAAGCAGCTAGAGATAGAAAATGGACTCAAGGACAAGGGGTTTTCTTCAGTTTTCAGTTGGAGGAAATTCTGGCTTGTTCATCACTTGATGTCAGAAGAGTCTGATAACATTAAGATAGTTTCAGAATTGGTGGTGGAGAAGTTGGACTAAATGTTTGCGTAGATGTGGAAATTGTCTGCATCAGACTTAGGGGGGAATTTTATGCTCTTTCCCCCCCCCCTCCCAACCCCCCTATCCGGGGACTTTGGAGGTGGGAAGAGCATAAAATCGGGTGGGATGGTGGCAGGGAGACACCCCACCACCTTCCCGCCTCTGCTAAAATTATGTCCAGGGTAGGAAGGCCTGTGAACGGCCTTCCCAGCCCACAGCCGTTGAGGCACTTAACTGGACAATTAATGACCAATTAAGGGCCTCATCCCGCCATTGCCACAATTCGCCATGCAGCAGGCGTCCCTGTCGCCGCACGGGAAGCACGGCATGAGAAACCGTGAGGGCTGTTTCCCGGCTCCGGGTTGCAGGGGTGGGGGGGAAATCCCTTGTTTAAAGGTACTTAGTACCTGAACAAGGGACCCGGCATCAGGAAGGGGAGGGCCCACTAATAGCCACCCGCTTGCTAACTATCCCCCTATACCGGCCTCTCCACAAACCTCACCCCGCGAGGCCCCTCCCACCCTGACCTACCTGTGGCCTGGGTCCAGCGACACTCCTGGGCCTCCGAAGGTGCTCCACATCTCCGCGGTGGCACTGCTCAGTGGAGGAGCTACCAGCCTGGCAGCTCTCTGAGGGTGGGACTTCCATCACTGGGGTCTTTGATCCTGTGGATGGCCCACTGATGCCCACTTCACGACTAATTGGCACTAGATTCAGTGGGCCTTCCACAAAAGAAGCGACACAGGGTTCTTGGCATCGCTTTTTCAGGATGTTGAGATCCCCGTCGCCAGCATAAGATCCCAGCCTTAGTGTCAGTTATGGCACAGAAGGAGGCCATTTGGCCCATCGAATCCATGCTAGCTTTCCACAGAGCTATGGATAATATCTCCAATAGCCCACATGTGAATAAGAAAAAGAGGGGACCAAGGTTGAGGTACTCTGAAGGTGATCTTATGCATTAGAGAAGAAGTCATTGCTGGAAATTTTCTTAATATGTTTAAAGAAGCAGGAATGGAATCACATAAGGGTGATACTGCAGTAATGGATCACAGAGCGGAGAGGACGTAATGGTTGACCTTGTCAGAGCATGAAAGAAAAATAACACAACTTGATCACCATCACAATGGATGCCATTGGTGCTGCACTGCTGTGAGTTGTCAGGAATGGCGTTGGAGGAGAACGGAGCCACTGAGGAAGCCATGCAAATAGTTCTAGTCTTAAAGTCTGTAAGCCTGTCACATGAGGTTAGGAAAAACAGGTGGGAGAAGATAATTGCTCATTGAAAGGAGGAGTTTGAGATTACCCTTATCCTTGGACTATCGGAAGGATTTGACCATAGAGAGGGATGCATGGTAATGCTCACAATTTTCAAGTTGGATCTAGTAATGGACAACCTGGACAGTCAGGTGTCTGGTGCACTTGTGTCTGCAGCTGTGAGACTTACAGGAGTGGAGGTAGAAACTGTGCTGAGTGGTTGTGAGTTATTTGGTGCTGATGACTGTGTTACATAAGAACATAAGAAATAGTAGCGGTGTAGGCCATTTGGTCCCTCGAGCCTGCTCCACTATTCAGTCAGATCATGGCTAATCTGATTGTGGTCTTAATTCCACTTTCCTGCCTATCCCCCATAACCCTTGACTCCCTTGTAAATAAAAAATCTATCTAACTCAGCCTTGAATATATTCCATGACCCATCTCCACTCTTCTCTTGGGAAGAGAATTACAAAGATTAACGACCCTCACAGAGGAAATCTCTCCTCATCTCTGTCTTCAAAGGGAAACCCCTTATTTTGAAATTGTGCCTCTTAGTTCTGGATTCCTCAACAAGCCTCTACCCTGTCAAGCCCCCTCAGAATCTTGTTTGTTCAATAAGATCACCTCTCATTCTTCTAAATTCCAATGAATATAGGCCCAACCTGCTCAACCTTTCCTCATAAGGCAACTCCTTCATCCCAGGAATGAACCTAGTGAACTTTCTCTGAACTGATTCCAATGCAATTATATCCCTCCTTATATAAGGAGAGCAAAACTGTATCTATTTACAGTCTCACCAATGTAGCAAGACTTCCTACTTTAATACTCCATTCCCCTTGTAATAAATGCTAACATTCCATTTGCCTTCCTAATTATTTGCTGTATCTGCATGCTAACTTTTTGTGATTCTTCTGTACAGCTGAATTCTGCAGTCACTCGACATCTAAATAATCTGCTTTTCTATTCTTCTTGCCAAAGCGGACAACCTCAAATTTTCCCATAATAAAATCCATTTGCCAAATTTTTGCCCACTCACTTAACTATTTCTCTTTGTGTCCTCCTCAAATTGCTTTTCTACCTATCTTTGTATCATCTGTATTCGTCATATCTGAGGAAACTGTTCGTTAGGTCAGGAGAGGCAGAGATGGAATGGAGTCAGAGATGTCAAGAGATGTTTGTTGGCCAAAGGAGACAGTATTGGCAGCTAGTGTGTTGTTAAGGTATCCATATCCAAAACAGTGATCAGGTTGGAGATTTGCAGGCAGAGGTGAATGTTGAGAAAGATGACGAAGTGTAGTGATCCAATATAGCCTTGTTGAAACCTTGGAAATGGTGAGATCTCATGTATTGGCAAGGTCAAGAGATGTCCTTGGATGTGAGTGGGGTGATTAAGTGAGGAAAGAAGGATAGAGGAGAGGGACAAGGAAAATTTAGATTCAAATTAAAATTACTGATGCTGTGGAATTAGAATCATAGAAATCTTAGAAAGTTTACAGCGCAGAAAGAGGCCACTTGGCCCATCATATCTATGCCGGCCGAAAAACGAGCCACCCAGCCTAATCCCACCTTCCAGCATTTGGTCCATAGCCCTGCAGGTTGCGGCACTTGAGGTGCATATCCAGACACCTTTTAAATGAGTTGAGGCTTTCTGCCTCTACTACCCTTTCGGGCAGTGAGTTCCAAACCCTCACCACCCTGTGGGTGAAATTATTTTTCCTCATCTCCCCTCTATTCTTTCTACCAATCAATTTAAATCTATGCCCCTTAGTCACTGACCTCTCTGCTAAGATAAATAGGCCCTTCACATCCACTCTATCCAGTCCCCTCACAATTTTGTACATTTCAATAAAATTTCCCCTCAGCCTTCTCTTTTCCAAGGAGAACAACCCCAGCCTATCCAATCTTTCCTCATAGCTGCATTTTTCCAGTCCTGGCAACATCTTTGTAAATTTCCTCTGTACCCTCTCTAGTACAATTACATCCTTTCTGTAAATGAGTTGACCAGAACTGCACACAGTACTCTAGTTGTGGCCTAACCAATGATTTATACAGTTCCAGCATAACCTCCCTGCTCCTATATTCTATACCTTGGCTAATGAAGGAAAGGATTCCATATGCCTTCTTAACCACCTTATCAACCTGTCCTGCTACCTTCAGGGATCTGTGGACACTCACTCCAAGGTCCCTCACTTCCTCTCAGCATTCTCCCATTAATTGTGCATTCCTTTCCCTTGTTTGACCACTCCAAATGCATCACCACACACATCTCTGGTTTGAATTCCATTTGCCACCTTTCTGCCCACCTGACCAGTCCATCGCTATCATCCTGTAGCTTATCCTCCTCGCTATCAGCCACACGGCCAATCTTTGCATCGCCTGCAAATTTCTTGATCATACCTCCTACATTTACGCCCAAATAATTAATATATACCACAAAAAACAGGGGACCCAGTACTGAGCCCTGCAGAACGCCACTGGAAACAGTACTCCGGTCACGAAAACACCTGTCAACAATTACCCTTTGTTTTCTGCCACTGAGCCAATTTTGTGTCCAGCTTGCTACATTTCCCTGGATCCTGAACAAAGAACAAAGAAAATTACAGCACAGGAACAGGCCCTTCAGCCCTCCAAGCCTGCGCCGATCCAGATCCTCTATCTAAACCTGTCGCCTATTTTCTAAGGGTCTGTATCTGTTTGCTTCCTGCCCATTCATGTATCTGTCTAGATACATCTTAAAAGACGCTATCGTGCCCGCGTCTACCACCTCCGCTGGCAACGCGTTCCAGGCACCCACCACCCTCTGCGTAAAGAACTTTCCACGCATATCCCCCCTAAACCTTTCCCCTCTCACTTTGAACTCGTGACCCCTAGTAATTGAATCCCCCACTCTGGGGGAAAAAGCTTCTTGCTATCCACCCTGTCTATACCTCTCATGATTTTGTACACCTCAATCAGGTCCCCCCTCAACCTCCGTCTTTCTAATGAAAATAATCCTAATCTACTCAACCTCTCTTCATAGCTAGCGCCATCCATACCAGGCAACATCCTGGTGAACCTCCTCTGCACCCTCTCCAAAGCATCTACATCCTTTTGGTAATGTGGCGACCAGAACTGCACGCAGTATTCCAAATGTGGCCGAACCAAAGTCTTATACAACTGTAACATGACCTGCCAACTCTTGTACTTAATACCCCATCCGATGAAGGAAAGC
Organism: Heterodontus francisci; assembly: GCF_036365525.1. Classification (NCBI taxonomy): domain Eukaryota; kingdom Metazoa; phylum Chordata; class Chondrichthyes; order Heterodontiformes; family Heterodontidae; genus Heterodontus; species Heterodontus francisci. Next base: position 41,534,301 of record NC_090395.1, on the reverse strand, counting down.
ATGCCGTATGCCTTCTTGACCACTCTATTGACCTGCGTTGCCACCTTCAGGGAACAATGGACCTGAACATCCATCCTATGGGCTTTTATTTTTTTAACCAGTCTGCCATGTGGGACCTTGTCAGAAGCCTTGCTAAAATCTATGTAGACCACATCAACTGCACTACCCTCATCAATCTTTTGTTTTGCTTCTTCAAAAAATTCGATTAAGTTTGTCAGACAAGATCTTCCCTTAACAAATCCATGCTGACTATCCTTGATTAATCTGTGCCCTTCTAAGTGACAGTTTATCCCCTCTCTCAGCATTGATTCCAACAATTTGTCCACTACTGAGGTTAGACTGACTGGCCTGTAATTATTTGGTCGATCCCTCGCCCCCTTTTTAAACAGAAGTGCAACATTAGCATTCATCCAAACCTCCAGCACCACACCTGTATCCAGTGAGGACTGGAAAATGATGGACAGATCTTCCACTATTTCCTGTCTGGCTTCTTTTAACAGCCTGGGGTACATTTCATCAGGCCCTGGTGATTTATCTACTTTCAAGGATGCTAATGCCATTAATAATTCCTCTCGCCCGATGTTTATCATATCCAATACTTCACACCCCTCTTCTTTAACTACAATATCTGCATTGTCTCCCTCTTTTCTGAAGACAGACGCTTTTTGGTCTTTTATGGGCCCTACTCTTTCCTTAGTTATCCACTTACGCTTAATGTATTGATAAAACATCTTCGGGTTCACCTTGATTTTCTTGCCAATAGTCTTTCATGCCCTCACCTAGTTTTCCTAATTGCCCTTTTGATTTCACCTCCACTTTCTATACTCCTCTCGGCTTTCTGTAATACTGAGTTCTCAGTGTCTGACATAAGCTTTCCTTTTCCACCTTGTCTTACCCTGTAAGGTCCTTGACATCCATCGAGCTCTAGATTTGGCCGTCCCACCCTTTTTCTTTGTGGGAACATGTTTACCCTGAACGCCTTGAATGCCTCCCACTGTTCTGACACTGACTTACCTTCAAGTAGCTGTTTCCAGTCCACTTTTGCTAAATCACTTCTCAGCTTAGTAAAATTGGCCTTGCCCCAATTGAGAACTCTAACCCCTGTTCTATCCTTGTCCTTTTCCATAATTATGCTAAAACTGACTGAATTATGATAACTACCACTAAAATGTTCTCCCACTGTCACTCCTCCACCTGTCCTGCTTCATTTCCTAAAACTGTGTTGGGGAACACAGGGCTTAGTGAGGGGGAGGAACTGAAAGAAATCATATTAGTAGAGAAATGGTGTTGGGGAAATTGATGGGATTGAAGGCCAATAAATCCCCAGGTCCTGATGGTCTGCATCCCAGAGTACTTAAGGAAGTGGCCCTAGAAATAGTGGATGCATTGGTGGTCATCTTCCAAGATTCGATAGACTCTAGAACACTTCCTACAGATTGGAGGGTAGCTAATGTAACCCCACTATTTAAAAAGGGAGGTCAAGAGAAAGCAGGGAATTATAGACTAGTCAGCCTGACGTCAATAGTACGGAAAATCCTCGAGTCCGTTATCAGAGTTTTTATAGCAGTGCACTTAGAGAACAGTGGTAGAATCGGGCAGAGTCAGCATGGATTTCTGAAAGGGAAATCATGCTTGACAAATGTACTAGAATTCTTCGAGGATGTAACTAGTAGAGTTGATGAGGGGGACCCAGTGGATGTGGTTTATTTGGACTTTCAGAAGGCTTTCGACAAAGTCCCACGTAAGAGATTAGCGTGTAAAATTAAAGCGCATGGGATTGGGGGTAGTGTATTGCGATGGATAGAAAATTGGTTGGCGGGCAGGAAACAAAGAGTCGGGATAAATGGGTCTTTTTCTGAATGGCAGGCAGTGACTAGTGGGGTACGGCAGGGATCGGTGCTGGGACCCCAGCTATTCACAATATACATTAATGATTTAGATGAGGGACCTAAATGTAATATCTCCAAATTTGCAGATGACAGAAAACTGGGTGGGAGGGTGAGTTGTGAGGAGGATGCAGAGAGGCTTCAGGATGATTTGGACAAGTTGAGTGAGTGGGCTAATGCATGGCAGATGCAGTGGATAAATGTGAGATTCTCCACTTTGGTAGCAAAAACAGGAAGGCAGATTATTATCTGAACGTCTATAAACTGAGAGAGGGGAATATGCAGTGAGACCTGGGTGTTCTCGTACACCAGTCGCTGAAGGTAAGCATGCAGGTGCAACGGGCGGTAAAAAAGGCAAATGGTATGTTGGCCTTCATAGTGGGAGAATTTGAGTACAGGAGCAGGGATGTCTTGCTGCAATTATACAGGGCCTTGGTGAGGCCACACCTGGAATATTGTGTGCAGTTTTGGTCTCCTTATCTGAGGAAGGATGTTCTTGCTATAGAGGGAGTGCAGCGAATGTTTAGCAGATTGATTCCTGGGATGGTGGGACTGACGTATGAGGAGAGATTGAGTCGGTTAGGATTATATTCGCTGGAGTTCAGAAGAGTGAGGGGGGATCTCATAGAAACCTATAAAATTCTAACAGGACTTGACAGGGTAGATGCAGGAAGGATGTTCCCGATGGTGGGGGAATCCAGAACCAGGGTTCATAGTCTAAGGATACGGGGTAAACCTTTCAGGACTGAGATGAGGAGGAATTTCTTCACCCAGAGAGTGGTGAGCCTGTGGAATTCGCTACCACAGAAAGCAGTTGAGGCCAAAACATTACATATTTTCAAGAAGGAGTTAGATATAGCTCTTGGGTCTAAAGGGATCAAAGGGTATGAGGCGAAAGCAGGAACAGGCTATTGAGTTGGATAACCAGCCATGATCATAATGAATGGCAGAGCAGGCTCGAAGGGCTGAATGGCCTACTCCTGCTCCTATTTTCTATGTTTCCATGTTAAAACTGCACCATCTCTTGTTGGACTTGCTACCTACTGGCCAAAAGGTTCTTCTGAATGCACCTCAATTCCTTTCACACTAAAACTATCCCAGTTAATATTGGGGTAGCTAAAAGCCCCGACTATTAACTGTTCTATTGTTTTTGCCCTTCTCAGAGATTTGCCTATATACCTGCACTTCTATCTCCCTCTGACTGTTTGGAGGTCTATAGTACACTCCCAGAAGTGGGATTGCCACTTTTCTGTTCCTTATCTTAATCCATATGGCCTCACTTGACGAACCTTCCAACATATCATCCCTCCTCACAGTGTAATTTTTTCTTTGACCAAAATTGCCACTCCCCTGCTTTCTTATCCCCCTCTCTATCATGTCTGAAAACCCTGTAACCAGGCACGTTGAGCTGCCATTCCTGTCCCTCCTTAAGCCATGTTTCTGTAATAACTATGATATCATACTGCCACATGTCTATCTGTGCCCTCTGCTCATCTGCTTTGTTTTCTATTCTCCTTGCATTGAAGTAGATACCCTTGAGCACTGCCAAACTTTTTTTTATTTTCCTCTGCCTTCCAGATTCATCCACTAATTTTCTGCCTTCCATTTTCATTTCTGATTTTGTCCCAACTAAGTCTATCCTCGGGCCCCCAAACCCATGCCAAACTAGTTTAAACCCTCCCCAACAGCACTTGCAAAATGTCCTGCAAGGAACTCCGTCCTGGCTCTGTTCAGATGCAACCTGTCCGGCCTGTACAGCTCCCATCTCCCCCAGAGTCGGTCCCAATGTCCCAAGAATCTAAAACCCTCCCTCCTGCACCAACTTTCCAGCCGTGCATTCATCTGTCTTATCCTTCTAATTCCTGTACTCATTTGCTCAATGTAATCCCTTAGAGTGGAGAGATGGATGCAGACATTAATGAAGAAATCACTGGAGCTTGGGAAAGACAGTAAAATCTTTACAGGACAAGCAGGAAACGGGGAACAGGGTACTCTAACAAAGAAAAAGATTAAAAAGAAGTCCTAATTTTTCACCAATATGCACATTTGAATGCTTATTTCCAGAGGAATCATTGCAGACTGATTTTTATCCCATAGCCAGTTGCAGTGAGGATAATTGTCGTCCTCCCACATGTATTTCAGCTGAGATCAGCTAACTTAATTGAAAAGAAAATTGAAGTACAATTTTCTTTTACCTAAAATGGTATCTGTATCAAGTTACTATACATACAAATGCCACTTATCAGTTCTTGGCAGCTGATCGGGTTTGGCTGCCCTCCTCATGCTTTCCATCTGGATCTCCATGCATTGGTCTATTGAAGTGGGTCACATTTGCTCTGTCTACCACCTCCACCATGCCCCTCCCTTGTGCCACCCCATGCCCTCAGCTGAATTCAGGTCATGACAGTGTTTACAGTTATTGAAAATTATGACTGTGAAATCATCTGAACTCTTAATGTTTCTGATTCTTTTTGATGAAAAAGGTTCAATAAATATTCTGAATCATATGTGTACACATGTATGTGCCTGAAAACTGACTGTATTTGATACGTAAAGGCAACAATGAGCGCCCTCAGGATAAGTAAATGCCGAACTAACAAGCTGAAATCTTTACTCTTGTGAGAAAACTCTCTTTCAATTACATCTTGATTCCTGAATTCATCATTTTTGCACAGTAAGAGGAATGTTTGACCAGAACTTGTGTTGGCATCTACATAACATATCGATCTGCAATAATCGACTGTGTGTGGATGGGTAATGATTTTATGTTATGTATATCTGCTGTTTGGTAAAATGTGGTTGACTGTTCGAAGAATATCTGTAAATGTAAAGCTAACCAATCATTTTGATTTGGCTTGCAATAACTTCATGGAGTGCAATGGATAATGTAGGTCATTATCCTTTCCCTTTTGGAAGTCTCTAAAAAACAATTATGTGATATTCAAACAATCTGATGTGTCAGATTACAACCAAGGTCAATGAACAAGCTTTCGTAAAGTGCATGAAAGCACGAGAATAAATTGAACAGGACTTGATGTATAACACTATTCACTGGATGTCTGGCTTTTCTCCAAATAGAACTTAGTACCAAGCAATCCAAGTAAGAGCTTTTATAACACACAATACACCTCTGTGCACATACATGGTTTGATTTACAAGATATGCCATGTCGTACATTCTTGTTCATGGATAGCCATTTCTTTATTCTCCACAACTGGTATTAATTTAAACTTTATGGGATCTCTTTTGTTTGGATTCCCAGTGAACATAAAGGGGTAGAAATTGATATTCGTAGTGCCCATTTTACAGGGGGTAAAATAGGTGCAAAGCATACCAATTTAGCAGTGGGACAATCTGATCCCAGTCACCACAGGCATTAATTCCACTGTTAAAGTCATGGAACGTTGCATCCCTTGATTATGTGAATGAGGGGCCTAATGCCTGTTGAGGGATCTCTCAAATTATTTATTGATGAGCTGGGCAACCAATGACCCTACCTCACTGAAGATACTTCAGTAGCCTCCGTGACCAGCAACAAAAAAAATAACTTAATTTAAGTTTTGTTTTTTTGTGGAGTCTGCAGTGCTCCCACAGCTCCACAGTTCTGTTGATCAGCCCCCCTGTTTCCTACTAGCCTATCTCTCCCCCCAACAACCCCATCCCCTCCAAAACATACCTGAGTGTCACTGCCAGCAAGATAGATAGCCTGAAATTGAGGCTCCTTATGGGCTACGCCCCCTGTGGAGGCACAACAAGTGCCGGCTGCTCATCCTAAATATATAGAATGAGGCCCAAGACACAATTTTCAGCCGGCCTTGGGCCTCTCTATTTGGATGCGCGCTTCTCATCCAGGGTTTAGACTGGGCCCTGATTGGGTCCAGACTAATTTCTAACCGACGGAGTCATTACGTATTTTAGAAGGAATTCCATCCTAGCTTTCAACTGGTTCTTCTTTCTGTACTTTAGATTATTTTCCCACTTGAAACTTGAATGTGATACCAGTAAGTTGATATAATTACTTAAACTTAGAAATGGCCCGTATTAGTCTATTTCCTTTTGAGGGCGGCACCATTCTCCTCTCATTATATATGTAAATTTCTTTTTGTAGAGAGCAACTTAAATTACAGCATTTAAAATATTTACCTCACCCACCAAAACCATGCTACAACATATGTTGGAGGGCCACGTGAACACTGTCAAGGAGAACTCCACTTTGATTTCAGTACCGATTCTGAAGCTTTATATGTTGCTGGGCAGTGGAACACAATCTTCCACCCAATCATGAGGGAAATTCTGTTACCAATTTTATTCCATATGAGGAACAGATTTCTAACAATTGAAGTTATTTTCATCATTGTTTTACAAAATTATGTTTATCTTACTAAGGACTGACTGAACTGATCAGTCAGCTAGTGTTTTCCCCACTAATAATTGCAGAGAAACATGAGAAAAGTTTAAAATGAGCTGATGGATTCTGAAAGTTATAGTTACAGGAGTCGTCTTCTTTGGCCTCCTTGTCTCGAGAGACAATGGGTAAGCGCCTAGAGGTGGTCAGTGGTCTGTGGAGCAGCGTCTGGAGTGGCTATAAAGGCCAATTCTAGAGTGATAGACTCTTCCACAGGCGTTGCAGATAAAATTGGTTGTTGGGCTGTTACACAGTTGGCACGCTCCTTGCATTTCTGTCTTTTTTCCTGCCAACAGCTAAGTCTCTTCGATTCGCCATTCTTTAGCCCGCCTTTATGGATAACCACCAGCTCTGGCGATCATTGGCAACTGACTCCCACGACTTGTGGCCAGTGTCACAGGACTTCATGTCGCGTTTGCAGACGTCTTTAAAGCGGAGACATGGATGGCCGTTGGGTCTGATACTAGTGACGAGCTCGCTGTACAATGTGTCCTTGGGGATCCTGCCATCTTCCATGCGGCTCTCATGGCCAAGCCATCGCAAGTGCTGCTGGCTCAGTAGGGTGTATATGCTGGGGATGTTGGCCGCCTCGAAGACTTCTATGTTGGAGATACGGTCCTGCCACCTGATGCCAAGGATTCTCCGGAGGCAGCGAAGATGGAATGAGTTGAGACGTTGCTTTTGGCTGACATATGTTGTCCAGGCCTTGCTGCCGTAGAGCAAGGTACTGAGGACACAAGCTTGAAACACTTGGACTTTTGTGTTCCGTGTCAATGTGCCATTTTCCCACACCCTCTTGGCCAGTCTGGACATGGCAGCGGGTGCCCTTCCCATGTGCTTGTTGATTTCTGCATCGAGAGACAGGTTATTGGTGATAGTTGAGCCTAGGTAGGTGAACTCTTGAACCATTCCCCGAGCGTGGTCGCCGATATTGATGGATGGAGCATTTCTGACATCCTGCCCCATGATGTTCATTTTCTTGAGGCTGATAGTTAGGCCAAATTCATTGCAGGCAGCCGCAATCCTGTTGATGAGTCTCTGCAGACACTCTTCTTTGTGGGATGTTAATGCAGCATCGTCAGCAAAGAGGAGTTCCCTGATGAGGACTTTCCGTACTTTGGTCTTCGCTCTTAGATGGGCAAGACTGAACAACCTGCCATCTGATCTTGTGTGGAGGAAAATTCCTTCTTTTGAAGACTTGAACACATGTGAGAGCAGCAGGGAGAAGAAGATCCCAAACAGTGTAGGTGCGAAAACACAGCCCTGTTTCATGCTACTCAGGATAGGAAAGGGGTCTGATGAGGCACTGCTATGCTGAATTGTGCCTTTCATATTGTCATGGAATGAGGTGATGATACTTAGTAGCTTTGGTGGACATCCAATCTTTGCTAGTAGTCTGAAGAGACCTGCTGACGATGTCAAAGGCTTTGGTGAGATCTATGAAGGCAACGTAGAGGGGCATCTGTTGTTCATGGCATTTCTCCTGTAGCTGGTGAAGGGAGAAGAGCATGTCAATGGTCGATCTCTCTACTCGAAAGCCACACTGTGCCTCAGGGTAGACACAAAGTTATCGGTGTGATTATTTGGAAATAAGGTGGGGAATTCTCCTATTTTGGATTTTATAATAGTATACCACTATGGTGTCGGATATAGCACGTTGGCCTGATTTGGGTGAATTGTCATACTTGGTTGTATCCTGCAACTTTGGAAACTCTTTTTACTTGGCTTAGGTACTTGTAATGGACATCCCTTTGTTATTGTGCACTAACTCAGAACAGAATCTGCATTAGGACATCGGTAATAATGGAAAATGTGCACAGTGATGATAATGGGAATATAATAGATTAGAAGCCCCAGATGAAGGTAGACCTATTCGTGAGCACAAAATTCATCTTTCTGTGCTAATTTCTGTTCTTTTTTGAAGACACAGTCACATAAACAAACTACTGGTGAAACCATCCCATAGTATATTGAAAAATCATTGCCACCAGTGAACCTGTTCCTATCCTTGTGTTTATGTCCTGTTGCTTACACTTTGGCATAATGACTGGTCAATAATTTTTTTTTTTTTGCTGCTTTTTTAAGATCTCACTTTGGAACAATGTGAAGATCAGTCACATTAATGATAGTTTCAGTTAAACTACTTGAAGAATACGCTTGTATCAACTATGCAAGTTCAAACTTCAAGAGATTAATGCACTAATTCCAGGATTCCAACAAGGAATCATGCTGAAAGAGTGTGTTTGTCAGAAAATTGTATTTAATCAGTGCTGGGAGTGTGGGATTGGTGAATTTATTCTGCATAATAGTGGAAACTCCTGTATTCAAGTTACAAATGGTCCCATCTCTCTTCTGGCTACATTGGTTTCTCCCCAATTAATGCAGCTGCAATTTACTGCTACGTATAGGATTCTCTTTTATTGCCACATTTCCATTAAGTACAAAAAAATGGAAAAGGCTGTAACTACGTCTTCATATACGTTAGACAAGAGTATATTTCAGGACTACTTTTGGATTTTGCAGACTCTGATCATGATCATCCTTGTGATAGTATTCCTAGATTCAAAACAGTAGGATTGAATAACAAAAATGAATATTGTGTTAACCACATAAACAATAATTTGTAGTGTACAGTTAATTGGTATGGAGTTGAACACTGTTGAGATGTGATCAAACTTTTCCCAAACATGGGCATGAAATGAATTTACATGTGAGTTAACTACTTGCCATAAAATAGCTTAAATTGTGCTTCACTCTTGGATTTGTGCTCAGCAGTGTGTTATTTTAACTCATGAGGACATATTGACAGTTAAAATTAAAATGATTGTGCAGATTTCATTTTGAAAATGCACTGAATTGACTGCAGGGCTTTTGCTCTGACAACATTTCTGAAGATTGAGATAATGGAAAACCAACATCCTGCTTGCTACATGAGCTGTTTCTGTTATCGTTCCGTAAGTGATACAGGTACAGTGAACATATGGAGCACTCAAACCTGCATGGCACTAAAATTCCAAAACTCAGGAATAGTGTAAACCGTGCCACATCTCGTGCATCAAAGAATCACAAAATGGGAGGATGGTGTTGCATTCCAGAATGCTAAATCTGTCTGATTTAAACCAAATAGTATTACTACATTTGCCCAGCACAAAACAATGGTCTTTCGTTTTTGTGTAATCTGACTGCTGTGCTCAAGGCCGAAATGCGATTTTGGCATTAAAAGCTTTTACATTATATTGCTTAGTTTATCACTATCTTGCTAATAGCTCCAGAGATGAATGCATTCAATGAATGTGTTATACTAGTGAACGATGCCATTATTTAACATTTGAGAAATCCTATATTCATTCACAATGTTAGTGCTACTACCAGCACTTTGTTTTCCTATGTGCCATTTACAGGCTAGAATTATATAGTGTATTATGTAGTATTCTTTGGCATTCAATGATTAATACAATTGAAAACTAATGTTATAGACTTAGTCCACATAGCACCAAAGAAGTTTCTGAAATGCAGTTGTATCTTATTGTTAATTTCCCCTCTGCCTCAAAGGTTTTTCCCTGCTTCTTGTTCTACCTGCTAAGCGTGAGCTGAGAGTAACTGCCCTTCATATTAAGGCAGCATGTGACTGAGTATGACATCAAGGATCCCAAGTAAAATTGAATAGTGGGAATCAGGGGGAAAACTCTCCACTGGCTGGAGTCATATTTAGCACAAAGGAAGATGATTGTGGTTGTTGGAAGCCAGTCATCTGGGCCCCAGGACATCATTGCAGGAGTTCCTCAGGGTAGTGTCCCAGACCCAACTATCTTTAGCTGCTTCCCTCCATCATAAGGTCAGAAGTGGAGATGTTCGTTGATTGCACAATGTTCAGTTCCATTCACAACTCCTTAGATAATGAAGCAGTCGGTGCCCACATGCAGCAAGACCTGAACAACATTCAGGCTTGGGATGATAAGTGACAAGTAACATTCGCACCACACAGTACCAGGCAATGACCATCTCTGACAAGTTAGAATCTAACCATCTCCCCTTGATGGCATTACTGTTGCTGAATCTCCCACCATCAACATCTTGGGGATTATCATTGACCGGAAACTTAACTGGGCCAGCCACATAAACATTGTGTCTACAAGAGCAGGTCAGAGGCTGGGAATTCTGTAGTGAGTTACTCACCTTCTGACTTCCCAAAGCCTGAACACCATCGACAATGCACAGGTCAGGAGAGTGATGGAATTCACCCCATTTGCCTGGGTGAATGCAGCAACAACATCACTGAAAAAACTCAGCACTATCTAGCTAACTTGATTGGTAACCCATCCACTACCTGAAACATTCACTCCCTCCACCACCGGCACACAATGGCTGCAGTGTACACCATCTAGAATATGCACTGAAGCAACTTGCCAAACCCATGACCTTTACCAACTAGAAGAACAAGGGCAGCAGGCACATGGAAACACCACCACCTGAAAGCTCCTCTCCAAGTCACACACCATTATGGCCTTTCCTTCATTATCATTGGGTCAAAACTATGGAACTCTATCCCTAACAACAGCACTGTGGGTGCACCTACACCACATGGTCTGCAGTGCTTCAAGAAGGCAGCCCCCCAGCACTTTCTCAAGGGCAATTAGCGATGGACAATATATGCTGGTCTTGCCAGCGAAGCTCATATCCCATGAATGAAGAAAAAAAGGAATAGAAGGTATACCCAGCACCACACAACTGGGACTAAACAAACTCACTCTGTTAAATTATGAAAAATGGACTCTATACATACTGTACAAACAACACACACAAAGATCCTCATTTTTAAAAAAAATGAAGTTGCTGACAGCAACAAGGAAACCAGCCAACCTTTTACTCACATACTGTGGCACTGTTTTACTAGTACATTTGTTTACTTTGTTCCTTCTATTCTTTATGCCTGGGCATGAAAGTGGGTAAGTGAGGATTTTCAACCTCTGAATTTAAACCTTTGAATGTGGCCAGATTCTCATTTTGCTGAATAAATCCTGCTAACCTGGATGAATTTGGCTGTCAGTTATGGACTAGGTGCTGATTTCTAGTAAATACCCATCATCTTTTGTCTGTTTAGTTTTGTTTCAACTATGCACTTTTCCATAATGTTTGACAAAGTGTGCCTAAATAGCAATCCAGGAATAAGGTCAGGAAACAAATTTTAACTCTCACAAAGCAAAGTAGACTTTAAATTTGAATTGTCTCAGAGAGTTTCAAGTGTTCATGTAACCAAATGTGACTTTGTTTTCATCTTATTATGATTGTACAAAAAGTAATAATTGATAGACAATGAAATAGAGGCAGCGACAGAAAGTCTCAGCAGTGAGCTGGACTTGAAAGGAGCATAGATCGGGGAATTGGCACTATGTGTTGTAGCCCTACCTCCTGCTAAGACTCCTCCCTACAAGTGTAAAATTGATGACTATCCCCATGCCATTTATTTCAGAAAGTCGTTTAATCTGAGGAATTTCCTGAAGTTATAAAACTGAGCAGCTGATAAAGAGGGATACATATTGTGCCTTGTGGTTGTGCTGAGCATTTGCCAATATTTAGTGCCACATAGTGGAGAAATGCAGGTTCGGTTTTGCCCAAGATGCTTATTTCAGAGCAGAGAGAGAGTATTGGAGGAAGAATTGTAGCTGAATTATTCACACTTGATATCTGGCACTTGGGTTATTGAGATTTAAGTAATGAGATAGGAGAAAATTGTTTTTTTTTAAATAAAGAGGTAACTACCATTAGCCAAAAATTTGCATAGAAATATTGAAAAACCCTGCCATCTTTTAAAACCTTGTACTTACTTGGAATGAAAGCATTATCCATTTTCAATGGATTAAAAGTCAACTACTAGTTCAAGAAGAATATTTTGGCACAAATGTGTGATGTAAATATAACATCTGTGCTTGGCTCCGTATTAATTAGGTATGGCTTCCTGAGGCCTTTTATGTGATTTGTGCAGTAGCAAATATTGCTATTGTCTGGTTTTTAATGGCTTGTATATAGGATTATGGAATATCATGGACTCTGTGTGGCTGCTTTGTTACCATAAGAAAATTTCACAACTTCAGAAAAACACATTTGTCCACTCGGATGTTTACAGAATGTGGCATCTGGTCTTCTGGCTTCACTTATACATCCGATGTTGAAATATTCCAAAACTAGAACAACTGTGCATATTTTGAGATTTATCAGCCAATCATTTGATAAAAATCTACTAAACAGCATTCCATGGAGATGGGCTAGGATTCTTTTTCAATTATTTAACTAAAATTGATATGGTACAAATTAGGCAATTATAGCCTGCAATAGGCTGCATTGTATTTAGTCACTGACCTTTTATTTTTCATATTTCTTCATAGCTAATTTTGCATTAATATCATTCCTACATATCAAGCAAATGAGCTGTGGAGAGAGTGCACAAACACATGTGGTTTTGGTACAACTCATCCTTTATACTATCAGCTATTGTTTAAGATTTCTTTTCAGGTTAAACAATTCACCTGGCATTAACTTTGAGCTTCAATTTCAGAACATTTACATGGTAATAAAGGGGTAGAACATTTATGATATGATAAAAGATAAAGAGAAGTACAATAGAGCTCCTTCTTGTGAATAGTACTAGTTATGTACCTGAATAAACCATGATTGTGGTATCTCAAGAAGTGCATCTAGCTCCAAAATCACAAGCTGGGAAATCACATGAAGTCAAGGAAATATGGGCAGTTATCATCTGAAGATCATAAGACTTTGTTTCAGTTACAGCAATGAAAAGATACTTTGTATACTTTACTGGTATAGTATCATTCATTCATTTTATGATCAAAGCCTAATAATTACTGTTGGTAATATTATCTGGCAAACATTTAATGTGTTCATATGACTTTCCAGTCTATTATTTTAAATAAATGAGTTAAGTTCTTTGTTAAAATGGTGAACAGAGGAATATTATACTATTTTTGGCAGCAGTAATTTCTAGGTTCAAAAATGCGTAGTGGAAATAAAATTCAAGAAGCTAGTATTTTTATAGAGAGGGCCACAATGTACACGATTCACTATTATAGCTTTTGGTCCAACTAATGGAGTATATTCTCTCATTATGAAGTAAAATAATCACACTATATGCATATACATAGGGCTGAATTTCACGCCACCCCAGCAGATGGTTGTGGGGGGGGTGGGGAAGGGGGACAGCATAAAATTGAGCAGGAGGCTCCGGGAGGCCATCCCGCCTCCGGCCAACTTAAAGGCGGTCGGGCGGTGGGGGAAAACAGCCCGCCCGATCGAGGCCAATCAAGGGCCTTAAGTGGCCACTTAACGGCCACTTAAGGGCCCTCGCCCACCTCCACGGGTATTTTATCTGTTGCAAGCAAGAGTGCTGGGGATGTGAAAGGCCGCCCAGTGATAGCTGCCGGCCTTTCCGCACGCCAGGGTTTGCCCCCCACCCCAACCCCCAAGCGAGGCAAGCCCAACTTGCCTGAAGTCCTGGCTCCATGGCGTCAGCTGGGCTGCAGTCCCAGCAGTGGCCACCGCTCCCGGTGGCATTGCTAGGACTAAGAGCTGCCGGCCCGCTGATTGGCCGGCAGCTCACTGCGGCGGGACCACTTCCCTCAAGTGAGTGGAAGTCCCACCTCGGGACAATTAAAGCCCGGGGACCCATAAAATGTGGGTCGGATCCCTGGGCCAGGCGGAAGCACATTTGCCACCGACTTTTACGACGGTGGCAAAGTCCCATCCGTCTATGGTAAAATCCAGTCCATAGTGTCCAATTGAAAATGCATGAAATAGTTTGATTAAATGTTTCTGGGGATGAAAACCCTCTTAATAAATAAATCCTGTATGTGTAAGGTATATTCTCTTATACAAGTGACCATTTACCACTGCCTTCAGCTGTGGCCCCTAAAATACTTGCTATTCAGTGTGCCTTTGGCCCTCCAGTCATGGCCTGTCCAGCTGTATGGTGTTGATAAAATTTGGATTCTGTAAAATAAATAAAGGGAATGCTATCAGGAGTCAGTGTTATCCCAGTACCCATATGGCAAGTAAAAAGCCTCAATTTAATTTTGGTTCACGAGCTTTGTTTCTCACCTAGAGAAGTGCTTGGCCTCCAATTGCCAGCTGCTCATAGTCACTCATTTGGGATGAAGACATCACTTGCGGTGAATTTTGGTTACATGCCCATGTCTCAGTACTCTATAATGCACTGTGTTGTAGTTTTTCTTAGACTGGCCCTCGGGCAAGGTATTGATTGGGACTGTGCCCTTCAAAGAAAGTTAGTGAGTACCATTATTTTGTTTCCTGCCTTACTTGTGAATTAATTTAAAAAGTAGGAGAAAACAATGGTGGAAGTTTCCTCTGAGAGGTAGGTGCAACAAAATCATAAACTTGTTATTTATAAAGGCAGTTTGATTTTGCTGTAACACACAGAGGAAGTCTCCCCTCATATTTTATACAATTCAATAATATTGGCCTTCCATTAAATGATTAATTTTGCAAGTCCTAATAATACAGTCACAGCACTACCTAATCTGTACTTAACCATGCTGTTACCCATGTCCAAGATAGCAAAAACAGGGAAAATATATTAGAATGGTAATGAATTGCACAAGGAAACATAAAAAATCATTTTCCATTATAAATTAACTGGAGGAAGTTTGAATTTGTTATGTGACGAGCAGGTGGTTAAACTAATTCACATTAGGTTGCAAAACAGTGTGACTATTCAGATAATTGGCGACCGTTTCATGAAGGCATCTGCAAACCATTGTGGCATGGGAGAAATCATGTCTGTCCTCAGAACAGTGATATCCTGTAGAATGCAATGTGTCAGTTTTCATCCATGATATTTGTGTGTAAGAGTTGTCACCATGGAAGCTGTAGGGCTTTCAATCAGAGCATTTGATGACATTACATTTAATCTTGGGAATATATATGTATCTGAATGTTTAGAAATTTAGATTTTGACAATGCTGTTTGATAGTATCCTCCTTTTTCTTCTTTGGAAACTGGCACTGTATGTCCTCAGTGTATTTTCTAGAAACTTTGATTAACAAATATAAAACATTGACTTTTTCTTAAGTCATCCAGGGCATTTTTGAGATGATAACCAGACAACTTGTCTGCTGTGGCTCACACAGTGGTGGTGGTCTAGATCGAATTGCACAACATTCATGATCTTTGTTCTGTTTCAGTTAACTACATTTTGAGTCATTAGCATTAGATCCCGTAAGCCGTGCCAAGTCAGTACTTTTCACACAAACTGCAGGATCAGCTCAAACTATTGCTATTTAGATGGTTTGCATTTCAGGTATCCAAAATATTGAGATTTAAAAAAAAATTATGCCAAGATTTTGTACGGCATGTAATTAAAGTTGATAAATATTGAAAAACAAGTTTCATCCTGCTGGAAAAGAATTTCATAATAGTAGTAAACCCCGATCTGATTTTCAGATTTATTTGTTATATTTCTACAACAACTTTTGCAGTGAAATTTGTCAGCATCTATAAGAGGATGCAAACCCTCCTAAATAGACATTGAATGCTGGCAGGCTGTTTCACAGTGGGAGCCATCATAGACAGGCCCTATTCTGTACTCAACTGGCATATGCACATACACTTGCTTTCCAGTAGAAATCACTAGTTGACAAATGGGTGTGGGAACTATGGATGACATTTTTTTTCCTCCATCCCTAGCCCCATTATGTTTACGCCAGTTCTGTTTTATAAACTATTTTTATTTTTGGACCCGCTGTGCCATACCTTATTCTGTGTTCAAGAGCTGTTTCCCCTCTACTTGTATTCATCGCTGTGTAAACTATCAGTAGGAAGTGCCTGAAATCAGCCCAAGGTAACTCCCCTCCTCTTGTTGGCCCAACTGAGGTCTATCATTGCTACCCATCATGCTGCAGTCTTGGATACACCAAAGCTCATTTCTACCATTGTGTACAGATTAGAAGGTATCTGCAGAATGTCATCTTCATAGTCTCTTTAAATCAGAGTCCTGGTTCTTTTCATAATACCAAATAACCTCTTTCCCTTTCTCGCCTCCTAGTTAATCAACACTGGGCCGGACTTTGCAATAAATATAACGGTGAAGCACTAACTGTTATAATGGACAAAAATTGACAGCAACTTCTGGATTACGTAAGTACACAGTTAAATGAGGAAATCCAGAAGTTGTTGTCAGAGATACCCAGCACTGACAACACAATGGCATAAACTTGTGTACTTACCCATTAGTTGCACACTAAAAATGGCTGAAAAAAGTTAGGGCTAGTGCATTCAGGAATAAGTGAATTTTTAATGGCATGGTAAGTAACAACTACTGCCGAAGAACCTCTCTGGCCCTGAAAATGTAATTTTACAAGTGTGGAGTTTCATTCCCTCAGACGAAAATTAGTGCTGGTGATTTTTTTTTTAACTTTTTCTCTCTGTTTCTTTTATCTTGCTTCCTTACTCCTTTTGTATTTTTCAATCTTTATTTTGCTTTCTAGACATTATTTAAATCTAATTTATAGTTCCTGCTTTAGATTTCCTGGGTTAGATTCAGTACATCTCAATCAGGATTATTTAATCTGAATGGTTGAAGAGCCTCGCTATTTCTTTCCCAGTTCATAGCTGCCACAGATCCCCAGTTGAGGGCTCCGTGCTGCTTCAGACGCAAGATTAGAGAAAGTATGCACTGTAAAACCCACAAAAACGTTGTGGTATATTAGCAAGGTGAACAGCGAGTGCTGTTTCTTCTCCACTGACCGCAAAATCCAGGCTGCTATTTTCAGTAATCTGAAGTACCCTGCTTATTTAAAATCTAAATCTGCAAGATAAATAAATAAAGAACAGTAATGGCGATGCATGCTATCATAATCATTTAAGTCACTGGGGTGGTCTAACCAGTTATACATCCATGAGTTTTCTAACCTAAGACGACACTGAACAAATAGGGGTCTGGAATATAGGCCATTAAACTGAAACTGTTGTGTTTCCATGGTATCTCTCCTTTTGAACCTGGGGATTATTTTTAAACAAACTCCACACTAGAGTGCTTTCTACTGACTTCTTTGTGACAGAATTGCTAAGCTAATATCTCAATTTTAGATGGTGGGAGATGCTCTTCAAAGCACTGTCTATATAGAAGTAAATATTTCTTCTCGCCATCGTAAAATGATTTGGGTGCGAAACATGATATTTGTAACATTTCTAGTAAAGGCACTGCCTAGATGCAGTATGTTTCATACAGAAAAGCTGGTGAAGAACAGTTGCCTTTGTTGGGAACCTGCCAGCTCTACATCTCCAGGAGGTGATTTCCACTTAGCTCACTGAGTTTGTATTAAATAAGAGATAATTTTACTTGCTATTTAAGCTGCATTAAAATAATTGTTATAAACGCTAATAGGGTAGCTCTTTGTTGTTAATGGCCAGAATTTAACACCCCCCGACCCCCGGGAGCGGGCTGGGAGGTGGGTGATGAGGGCATAAAATCATGTGGGAGGCAGGGGGTGGCATGCCTGTTGCCTACCCGTCCCCCCAGTTCAATTTTACCAGTGGCGGGGGAGATGGCAAACAGCCCACCTGCCCCAGGCCAATTGGCCAATTAATTGTCACCTAAGGGCCTCCTCCTGCCGCCAGCAGTGGACAGGCACTTCAGCACCTGAGGAGGCCGTCCAGTAATATCTGACGGCCTCCTTATTGGCAGGGGGTGGGTGGCCCTCCTGATCGGGCAAACTGTGCCCCACAGAGCACCCCCAACCCAAAAAGCACAGGCGGTCCCTGCTAAAACTATGGCCCCTGCCCTGCTGTCCGACCCACCCCCACCTCCCCTCTCATCCCCCAACCTCCGGCCGGGGCCTGACTGATCCCACTTAGATGTTTTAGGCCAGCGCCCATCATGGCTCCTTTTGCTGGGTGCAGTCCCAGCAGTGGCCTCTGCTCCTGGTGGTGGCGCAGCTGGGATTGAAGAGCTGCCGGCCCTCTGATTGACCAGCAGCTCTTGAAGGCAGGACCTCCTGCCTCAGGGGCTTAAGTCCCGACTGAGGCCAGTTATGGGTCTGGGCCATGCAAAATAGCAGTGTGGCTTCCATGCCCAGCAAGGCAGACTCTCATTCAACTTTTCAGTTGGTGAACGGGGCCACTGCCTTAATGTACAATTCTGGCCAAATTTATACCACTTTCAATCAGTTCCAATATACATATCCACCGGCACTCAGATTAGGTTAATAATTGTTTAAAACTGTCGGCAGCAAGTAGCAATATGCCCTGAGCATACTTTTTTGTGCTGCAATAGAGAAAATATAAGTCAATATAATTTAATGCCTCTGAAATTGGAGATGTGGTAAAAGATTAGGTGCATATTTAACCTACCTTAAAAATGTTTATCATGTATTCTATGTAATAAATATTGGTGAAGCATGCAAATATGAATTGGAGTATGTAGTGCAGAAGGAATAATTGTAGTTTTGGTTCACCATGTTTCCAGAATGTTCTGTAAGTTTACAGAGACACTCTATAAAGGGATGCAAAATATAAGGTTGGTTTGAACTTTCCCAACCTCACCAGAACCAGGAGGGGGCAGCTAAAATGGACCAGCTGACTCATACCTTTCCCACCCCGATCTGGCCAACTGAAATTGTAATTACATGCAAGAAAAAAAATTGTAGGTCTTTTCATGACCAGAGAATGTCTTAAAAGCACTCCACATCTAATGAAGTGCTTTTGAAGTGTAGTCGCAGTTGTAATGTAGGAATGGCTGCAGCCAATTTGTGTACAGCAAACTCCCACAAATAGCAATGTGATAATGACCAATAATCTGTTTTTGTGACAAGGCATAAATATTGGCCAGGACACCGGGGATAACTCCCCTGCTTCTCTTTGAAATAGTGCCATTGGATCTTTTACATCCTGCTGAGATGGCAAACAGGTCCTCTGTTTAACGTCTCATATGAAAGACGGCACCCCTGCCAGTGCAGCACTCTCTCAGTCCTGCACTGGCGTGTCAGCCTTGATTTTTGTGCTCCCTGGAGTGGGACTTGAACCTACAACCTTCTGACTTAGAGGCAAAAGGGTTACCAACTGAGTCATGGCTGCCATTAGTACACATGTTCCAAGTCTGTGGGGTCCTCTAAGTATGCAGGTCAGACTCCGATACCATCATCTGGGCCTAATCTACCATTTTAAGTTGAGACCTAAGCATAGCAGCAGTGGTGGCTTCTCCCCCAGGCTAAAGCTGCTGGGAAAAAGAGCCAGACCACCAGAAAAGACCCAGAAAGCTAAGTTAAAAAAAAAATTTGATTTATTTTCTGCAGTGCAGACACTGTCTGCCTCAGGCTTCCCCGATGGGATTCCCCTCCTGGACCACTTAGCTTCCACAGGCGGCCAGTCCCCAGCAGCGGCTTTCTCCCACCCAATTGTGACAGCCAGGCAGCAGATTCTCGCGGACTTCCCAGCCATTGTGCTCAGGAAGTCAGCAAACAGCTTACTGATGAAACTCAGCTGTTAAAATGAACACAGCCTCCCTGCAACCACTCTTAGACAGGCCACCCACTCACTTTGCTGTGCTCTAGTCTGGGTGTTAAGATCAAATCCATTGACGTATTTCATGCAGCAGAACATCAATTGACCCTTCTTGTCTGTGCTAACTGTAAGACTCTCACCCAATGATTTTGCTTCCTTTTTTTCTGCTTTCTCCTCAAACTAATCCCAGTTTCTGGATTTCTCTCCATTAGTTTTTAACCTTTTTGATTATCCACTGATTATATGAAAGAGGGTAGTAATAAATAACATTTGCAGTTTACAACCTGATATTGCAAATTGTGGGTAATTATTCTGCATGATCTTTCACTGAGTTTGTGTCAGCATCATTACAAAGCTATCATATAAAAAAAAACATGAAATCAAGGCTATTATTATTTAACATCTAAGGTTGAACAGGGTCAATTTTTGCCATTCCTATTGCTAGAATTGGTAAAAATCGGTAATTCCAGCTGGTTTCCACCTATTTTCTCTCTGCTTTGAGTTTTTTCACTCAGGTTTACAGTAGGCAGTAAAGTAGGGAAGGGGTTTCACTAAAGCTCAGTTTCCAGAGTTGCTAGAGGCAGATCTTTTATACATGAGGCAATTGAAAGGGCACGTGTTAAAAACTGTTTTTTTTTAAGCCATTTCTTAGTTCATTTAATTTTTGTCCTTTTTTACCTTTTGGCAATAAATTCTTATTAGCCTTTGTCTGAATTATCTCACTTCCCTTATCTTTTTTTGGCCCCCTGCACCACCCCTGTTACCAATCGTTTTCCCAATGGGAATTCCCTCAGGTTGAAGTGTTGGGAAGATGAGGAATACTAGGAAGATCAGGCTACCCAAGAGTTGCTCCGTTCCCATCCACTGGCACCTGGCGCCTTTATGGTTGCAGCTGGAGGGAGAGGTGAAATCCGCTCACTTTAGCAGTTGTAGTGCGGGTTGAGGCTCCTCAAACCAAAGGAAACTGTGCCAGCAGGACCTTGACGGCATTTCTGTTAAATCTGAGTGCTTGACTGTGCTGAACAGTTCTTCAGCAACAGCCCAATCGCTGCATATTATATTTTGTGTTACTGTACAAAAAAAGGCATGTCCAAATGTTATATAGAGGGATTGTTGTCGGGTAAGCTACACCTCCATCAACTGGAGGTCCTGGAACATTTATTTGGCAAAAAACGTGGGAAGCTGTCTTCTCATGGTCTGGGTCAGCAGAACAGCAAATGCAGAACTTTATCATCTGTCACAAGAATACCTGCGGCTGCCGTGCAACATAGCCCTGGCACATCAAGTGGCTGTAATGGCCAGCTTAGCCTGAAACTTGGCTGTACGTCCTTGCAGGCGTTTGCGATGCTGATCCATGTGAATGGTATTGTGGAGTGCCCCAAAGGACAACCTTTCTTGCAGCCATGCAGCACGACCTCCATTTTAGCAACCATCAAACATAGTATCGCGTGCTGGGCTGGCCTGTTGCATGTCTAGAGACTGATGCCCATACCTTGAGTTTCCTTTCCCTTCATTTGTTGCCAGCTGCTTTTTAATTCCCTACCTCTTCTCAAAAGGCAGCCTTGGTCAAGCTGGAATGTTCAAAGGCTGTCTGAATGTTTGTCCACTTAACCTGATGCTCACCTTCAATTGTCCCTATCCCTTTAAGCTTGACTTGCACATCCTCACTCATCACCATGCCCATCTGAGGCTGCACCTGGTACTGTGAATGCTTATGAAAATGCACTTGCACTAGAGAAATGAGTACGATTTGCTCTTAACTTTCTGTTTCAGCTTTACACCATTTCCTAATCACTTACAACTGACCTAGCTCAGTGGTTGAACATCAATATAGGGCACCATACATCACTTAAGTAAGCCAACAGTGTTCCAAATTGAGCAAATGCTTAAGACTACAATATTGAGCATTAGATCTGGTGCAGAAGCATCCATTTTCTGTCCATGGTTTGAATGCATGTACACTATGTTTAATTTTCTACAGTTGTATGTCGACAGGTTTCGCCAATGTTGGCTACGCTGTAAGAAATTCCCACATCCTGTGCACAGTAAAATGTTAATGGGCCAACTCACTGGAGCTACACATCTTGGGGTGTGTCATTTATTAGGCATTTTCTTGCACCCTTCAGTTTGAATAAAATTTGCACCATAACTTTCTGCAAGTGCGAGCTGACAATGGTGTGGTGAGGTCAGTGGGATATCTGAGATCTTAGTAAGCGATGGAATCAACGGTCGAATTCCTTAACCAATGAGATTTAAGGATTGGGAAAGAAACAGAGGAATGAAGGGGAAGTAAATTGGATGAATTAGAGAGCTCAAGATAAGGGTCCTCCACTGTAACAGCTCTTCCTTGTTATGAGTTGTGGAAGACTAATCATTGAAAACAAAAGATTTTGGATTTGGATGTGGAATACTAAAAGGGAAACACTACACATTATAAATGCAGTTAATATGAAATTAAACACTGGGTTTATTATAAACATGCTGGTTAGGATGTGGAATGCACTGCCAGAGAGAGTCGTGGAGGCAGGTTCAAAAGGAATTCAAGCATTCAAAAGGGAATTAGGTAGTTATCTGAAAAGCAGGAATGTGCAGTGTTACAGGGAGAAGGCGGGGGAATGGCACTAGGTAAATTGATCTTTCGGAGAGCTAGTGTAGACACGATGAGCCAAATGGCCTCCTCCTGTGCTGTAACAATTCTGTTATTCTGTGATAGAGAAGGAAAGAAAGATTGGATTAAGGAAGACAGCAAAAAATAGACAGAAAGGAACACAATAACTTATATTTATATAGTGCCTTTAACGTAATAAAACATCCCAAGGTGCTTTACAGGAGCATTATAAAACAAAGTATAACAGAGCCAAAAAAGATGAACAAAAGCTTGTTCAAAGAGGTAGGTTACAAGGAGTTCAAGGAAGAAAGCGAGGCAGAGAGGTGTAGGGAGGGAATTCCAGAGCTTGGGGCCGAGGCAACTGAAGGCACGGCCACCAATGGTAGAGCGATTAAAATCAGGGATGCCCAAGAGGCCAGAATTAAAGGAGCGCAGATATCTTGGAGGGTTATGGGACTGCACGAGGTTACAGAGATAGGGAGGGGCGAGGCCATGGAGGGATTGGAAAATGAGGAAGAGAATGTTAAAATCAATTAAAAGTAATTTTAAAAAGTTCAAATGTAAAATTTGACCATTTTTAAAAGCTCCAAGTAGAATTTTCTGCATGCAGGTATGAAACTAAACAGTTTAAATTGTTCCCCTTCTGGGTCGGAGAAACTGACTGGCATTGCATTAACAATAGTTAATGTTGTTAAAAGGATACTTATGCTGTTTAATATGTCATATATGTCTGTGGTGATTTTAATAGGCAACTAATATGCAAATTCATGTTCTTAAAGATAACTTGGAGGTTAGGGCAAGCTGCCATTTGTGTGAAGGAAATGATGCAGTGGTAAATCGTTCTGCAAGTTATGGAGATTTGCAACTCATGGCATATCTTTTTTATTGATTCATGGGATGTGGGTGTCGCTGACAAGGCCAGTATTTATTGCCCTTGAGAAGTTGGTGCTGAGCTGCCTTCTTGAACCACTGCAGTCCCTGTGGTGCAGGAGCACTTATAGCGCTGTTCAGTCGGGAGTTCTAGGATTTTGACCCAGTGACAATGAAGGAATAGTGATATATTTCCAAATCAGGATGGTGTGTGACTTGGAGGGGAACTTGGATGTGATGGTGTTCCCATACACTTGGTGCCTTCTCGGTAGTAGAGGTTGCGGATTTGGGAGGTGCTTCTGAAAAAACCTTGGCGAATTGCTGTAGTGCATCTTGTAGATGGTACATACACTGCAGCCACTGTGCGCCAGTGGTGGAGAGAGTGAAATTTGAAGGTGGGGGATAGGGTGCCGATCAAGCAGGCTGCTTTGTTCCGAATGGTGTCGAGTTTCTTGAGTGTTGTTGGATCTGCACTCATCCAGGCACTGTCATCCAGGTAAGTAGAGGGTATTTTATTATACTCTTGATTTGCGCCTTGTAGGTGGAAGAAATGCTTTGGAGAGTCAGGAGGTGAATCACTCACTGCAGAATAGCCAGCCACTGACCTGCTCTGGTAGTCATAGTAATTATGTGGCTGGTCCGGTTAAGTTTCTGGTCACTTAAGTTTGTGGCCCCCCAAGATGATGGTAGGGGATTTGGCGATGGTAATGCCATTCAATGTCAAGTGGTAGTGGTTAAATTCTTTCTTGTTGGAGATGGTCTTTGTGTGGCACTTGTGTGCCGTGATTTTTACTTTCCACTTAGCCCAAGCTTGGATGTTATTCAGGTCTTGCTGCATGTAGGCATGGAATGCTTCAGTATCTCATGAATTGCAAATGGTACTGAACACATCATAATCGAACATCCCCACTTCTGACCTTATGATGGAGGGAAAGTAATTGAAGCTGTTGAAGATGGTTGGGCCTAGGTGACTGCCTTGAGGAACTCCTGCAGCGATGGGAGAGATAGTCAATACTGAAGAGGACTGCAACAAATTACAAGAACATATTAACAAACTTGCAGAATTGGCATATAATTGGCTGATGAATTTCAACATGGATAATGTGAGGTATTACATGTTGGCAAGAAAAATAAAGAGGTTACATATTATTGGGTAGAGGAGCAAAGGGAGCTGCGAGTACAAATATATGAAGCACTAAAAGTAGCTGCACAGGTTAACAAGGCCGTAAAAAAACAATCCAAGCACTAGGGTTTATTTCTAGAGGGATAGAATTTGTGACAGACAGGCAGGAAATGATAGTGTTTTCCCTGTTCACCTCTTAACTAACCACGGACAGTGTTTTGATTGGAATTGTGTTTTAACCCTTGAGCGTTTTAATGGTCAATAAACAGTCAAATGACAGGTTTTCTCATAGGTTTAAAGAAATATAAATGTTTACTAAACAAAAACCGGAAAATTCACAACTTCACCCACACACACACGTACCCGCATGCATGCATGCACACAGATGAGAAAAGATAGAGATTAAACAATAGCATGCATTTAGGTCTTTTTTTTTTAAAGAGTTTGTTGTGAAACCTTGTTGGTTTTCCTGAGAGGAAAATTTAAATGATGCAGGCCTGCTCTTCCTTTTTTTCTGATTCACTGGAGTCAAGCTTTGGGGAGTATCAGGTGGATGGATGCTTTGCTGCAAACTTTTTTGGTTAAATCTCAGTTACAGTCAGGGGAAGATTCTGTTTCAGTCTCTGATGGGGGTATTTTCAAAGGTCACCTTTGCGTCTCTGCCTCTAAGTAGTTTTTAAAGATGGTAGTCGGCAGGGTCGTCTTCTTGGCTGAAATAGATCTCTCTCTCTCAGCCTGTCTCTGCTCTGCTTTCTGCACAGAAAAGTCTCTCTTTTTAAAAAATTTTTTTATCAGTCTTGGTTTCTGTCAGGTGACCAAAGTTGCTCTCCACTGGTGTTTTCATAGAATGTGGTGGGGGAACCAACACGAGGGAAAAACATACTTGACCTTGTCCTCACCAATCTGTCTGCCGGAGATGCTTCTGTCCATGACTGTATTGGTAGGAGTGACCACCGCACAGTCCTTGTGGAGACCAAGTCCCGCCTTCACATTGAGGATACCGTCCATTGCGTTGTGTGGCACTATCACCATGCAAAATGGGATAGATTTCGAACAGATGTAGCAATGCATAGCTTGGCATCCATGAGGCGCTGTGGGCCATCAGCAGCAGCAGAATTGTATTCAACCACAATCTGTAACCTCATGGCCCGGCATATCCCCCGCTCTACCATTACCATCAAGCCAGGAGACCAACCCTGGTTCAATGAAGAGTGCAGGAGGGCATGCCAGGAGCAGCACCAGGCATACCTCAAAATGAGGTGTCAACCTGGTGAAGCTACAACACAGGACTATCTGCGTGCCAAACTGCATGAGCAGCATGCGTTAGACAGAGCTAAGCGATCCCATAACCAACGGATCAGATCTAAGCTGTGCAGTCCTGCCACATCCAGCCATGAATCGTGGTGAACAATTAAACAACTAACTGGAGGAGGTGGCTCCACAAATATCCCCATCCTCAATGATGGGGGAGCCCAGCACATCAGTGCAAAAGATAAGGCTGAAGCATTTGCAACAATCTTCAGCCAGAAGTGCCAAGTTGATGATCCATCTCTGCCTCCTCCTGAAGTCCCCAGCATCACAGATGCCAGACTTCAGCCAATTCAATTCACTCCGCGTGATATCAAGAAACGACTGAAGGCACTGGATACTGCAAAGGCTATGGGCCCTGACAATATTCCAGCAATAGTACTGAAGACCTGTGCTCTAGAACTTGCCGCGCCCCTAGCCAAGCTGTTCCAGTACAGCTACAACACTGGCATCTACCCTGCAATGTGGAAAATTGCCCAGGAATGTCCTGTACACAAAAAGCAGGACACATCCAACCCAGCCAATTACCGTCCCATCAGCCTACTGTCAATCATCAGTAAAGCGATGGAAGGTGACATCAACAGTGCCATCAAGCGGCACTTGCTTAGCAATAACCTGCTCAGTGACGCTCAGTTTGGGATCCGCCAGGGCCACTCAGCTCCTGACCTCATTACTGCCTTGGTTCAAACATGGACAAAAGAGCTGAACTCAAGAGGTGAGCTGAGAGTGAGTGCCCTTGACATCAAAGCAGCATTTGACCGAGTATGGCATCAAGGAGCTCTTGCAAAACTATCAATGGGAATCGGGGAAAACCCTCCGCTGGTTGGAGTCATACTTCGTGCAAAG
Source organism: Heterodontus francisci (assembly GCF_036365525.1). Classification (NCBI taxonomy): domain Eukaryota; kingdom Metazoa; phylum Chordata; class Chondrichthyes; order Heterodontiformes; family Heterodontidae; genus Heterodontus; species Heterodontus francisci. Next base: position 41,507,728 of record NC_090395.1, on the reverse strand, counting down.
GAAGATGGTTATGGTTGTTGGAGGTCAATCATCTGAGCTCCAGGACATCACTGCAGGAGTTCCTCAGGGTAGTGTCCTAGGCCCAACCATCTTCAGCTGCTTCATCAATGACCTTCCTTCAATCATAAGGTCAGAAGTGGGGATGTTCGCTGATGATTGCACAATGTTCAGCACCATTCATGACTCCTCAGATACTGAAGCAGTCCGTGTAGAAATGCAGCAAGACCTGTACATTATCCAGGCTTGGGCTGATCAGTGGCAAGTAACATTCACGCCACACATGTGGCAGGCAATGACCATCTCCAACAGGAGAGAGTCTAACCATCTCCCCTTGGCATTCAATGGCATTACCATCGCTGTATCCCCCACTATCAACATCCTAGGGGCTACCATTGACCAGAAACTGAACTGGAGTAGCCATATAAATACCGTGGCTGTAAGAGCAGGTCAGAGGCTAGGAATCCTGAGGCGAGTAACTCACCTCCTGACTCCCCAATGCCTGTCCACCATCTAGAAGGCACAAGTCTGGAGTGTGATGGAATACTCTCCACTTGCTTGGATGGGTGCAGCTCCAACAACACTCGAAGCTCGACACCATCCAGGACAAAGCAGCCCGCTTGATTGGCACCCCATCCACAAACATTCACTCCCTCCACCACCGACGCACAGTGGCAGCAGTGTGTACCATCTACAAGATGCACTGCAGCAACGCACCAAGGCTCCTTAGACAGCACCTTCCAAACCCGCGACCTCTACCAACTAGAAGGACAAGGGCAGCAAATACATGGGAACACCGGCACCTGCAAGTTGCCCTCCAAGTCACACACCATCCTGACTTGGAACTATATCGCCGTTCCTTCACTATCGCTGGGTCAAAATCCTGGAACTCCCTTCCTAACAGCACTGTGGGTATACCAACCCCAAATGGACTGCAGCGGTTCAAGAATGCAGCTCACCACCACCTTCTCAAGGGCAATTAGGGATGGGCAATAAATGCTGGCCTAGCCAGCGACACCCACATCCCATGAATGAATTAAAAAAAAATGTCTGAGTGTGTGGCCATTGTTAGACAATGGTGTTTGAATGTTGCTCATCTTGATAAAGTGGTGTTTGGTCATACCTATTATCCTGAGTTTGGATCTTGAGACTGTATGGCTGGATTTTTCTGTTGGGCTGGTGGCCCCACCCACCGACTGAAAAGTCAGGGGCGAGCCGTCTTCGCCTGGCCAGGGGAGCCAGGCCAGGATTTCTCACTCCCCAGGCCCTTAATTGGTCTTGGGTGGGACTTCCACCTCCTAGATGCAGGACGTCGGCCTATTGGAGCTGGCGGCCAGTCAGCGGGCTGGCAGCTCTTAGTTCCAGCAACGCGACCGGGAAAGGTGGCCACAGCTGGGACTAAATCCAGCCATTTCAGGCAAGGGGAAGGACGGCCCCAGTACTCAAGTAATTTTTTAGGGCCTCGCCAGGGACAATTGGCAGGGCCCTGGTGAGGCAAGGGGCGTCAGTTGGGGGGTGGGAGAAGTGTTGAGCATTGGGGGTGGTTAGGGCTTTAGGGAAGCCCTCCATGGGGCACAGGGTGCCCGATCAGGAGGTTTCCCCCCAGCCCACAAGAAGGCCGCCTGGTTTTACCAGGCGGGGTGCTTGGGGCCTTTGCCATCCGGCCGTCGAGGGTAAAGTACTCATGGCATTGGGAGGAGGCCCTTAAGTGGCAGCTAATTGGCCACTTAAATGCTTTGGTTGGCCTGGGGTTGGTGGGCTGTTTCTTGCCGCCGCTGCCGCTCCACATAAAATTGCAGTGGGGGCAGGAGGGAGTCAGGAAGGGCCCTCCACCTTCCACTCAATCCTATGCCCCCACCCACCGCCAGCAGCCTGCTCGTTGAGGAGCCGTAAAATTCTGGACTATGTGTGCAAAGGTCATAGTTAGTCCAACTGGTTGGAAAAGGTAGCCATTAACATTGAATAGGGCCATTAGCATTTCTATAGCTTTCTTCCCAGCTGGTCCAGACATCATGGGTTCAGTCACTAGGCATATTCGCAGTACGGGAGATTTCTCCTGACCTCTTGTTCCATTTTGTCTTGGAGCAAAAATGTGCCGATTTGTGGGAGGTTAATTCATCAGTTCATTTTTATAGTTCATAATTGCTGCTTGCATGGACGTGACAAATTGAAAAGTGAATAAGTTATGCTAAACTTGTATCAAACCTTGGTTAGACCACACCTGGAGTACCACAATATTATAAAAAAAGATATAGAGGCACGAAAGATGGTGCAAAACAGATTTACAAGATTGAATCCAGAAATGCGGGGGTATACCTCTAAGGATGAACATGCAGGTCTATTTCCTCTTGAAAAGAGAAGGCCGAGGGGTGACCTAATAAAGGTTTTTAAAATTATGAAAGGTTTTGGTCAAGTAGACACAGAGAGAATGTTCCACTTCTGGAGCAGAGCAAAACAAGAGTATATCAATGTAAGTTTGTCAGCAAGAAATCAAGTAAGGAATTCAGAAGAAACTTCTTTGGCCAGAGAGTGGTGAGAATGTGGAACTCCCGACCGCAGGGAGTGATTGAAGCCAATAGCATAGATGCATTTGAGGGCAGGCTAGATAAGCATATGAGGGAGAAAGGAACAGAGGGTTATGCTGTTAGCATTAGGTGAGGAAAGATGGAAGGAGGCTCGAGTGGAGCATAAATGCCAGCATGGAGTGGGTGGATTGAATGGCCTGTTTCTGAGCTGAGTATCTATGATGTCCTGGGGCTCAGATGATTGGCTTACAATAACCACAACTATTTTCACCTGCGTACTAGCTATGACTCCAGCCAGTGGAGAGTTTCCCCCCCGATTCTCATTGACTTATGCCACATGTAGCTAAATTCTGCCTTGATGTGACTCTGACCTCACCTCTGGAAATCAGCTCTTTTGTCCATGTTTGTACCAAGGCTGCAATGAGACCTGGAGCTGAGTGTTCCTGGCAGAACCTAAATATTTTCTTTCCCTGAACTTGACAGCCCTATTTGCGCATGAATATCAGCGTGCGTTATGAACTCACCTTTATTTTCCCAGGAAGATTTCACTTTCTAGAATTGTGTAATACTTTTCTTCATCTTTGATTTTTATTATTATTATCACCAAAAGTGAGGCAATTACTAGAAATTCTGGAATACACTCTGGCAAATTTAATGGGAAATCATTCAGGTGCAATTAAGTACTAACTGAATGCTTTTTTCCTCTGGGGATGTCTGACCTACTCAGATATTGAACTGGAAAGGATTTTGACAGGTTTTCTTAAATGAGAGACAGATAAAAGCGGGCATCATTATCAGATGTCCAGTAAAACTATATGTACTGTTCAGTGCGCATCTGTGATGTAAACGCTGCAGGCTCATTCTGCATTTTCTCGAGGTGAGGTTGTGGTTAAGGGCATATTCTGATGTAAATCCAGCTCTTCAGTATAATTTCAGCAGACAGAAAATGATACAGTATAAAATAGGATAGTTAGACATTGCATTATTTTAATTAACAATTTTTAAGTAATAAAAATAGTCTGTCACTTTGCAGGTAGGAACTTGAGACCCATAGTTATAGTAAAATGAACGCAGTGTAACATCACGTTGACGTATATTGTTGTAATGAATGATACTGCAACCGGTTGGCTCCTATATTTTTGGGGAGGTAATGGGGCCTTGTGGTTGCCAGGAAACCTGGAGGTATGTCTTGCCCTGAGGTTCTGCCAAATTTAACGGCAGGAACTGATTAAAATTTTTTGATTGTTTTCCCAACAAGGGTGTATAGGCCTGTGGCACCAGGCCACAACTGTGGAATTGAGGGAGGGCATGAGTGATTGTGGAGGTGGGGAGGGTCATGATTCGATCAGATGCCAGATTGATTGGATGGGGGGGGTCGGGTGGGGGCGGTGTTGGGGCCATGGATGTATCGGGGCAGGGAGGGGCCATGGAGAGATTGATGGGGTTAGATCAGGTGGTGGCCATGGATAGATTGGGATATGTGCCGGAGAGATTGGGGTGGGAGGTTTGTGGATAGATTGCGGTGGGGAGGGGGGGGTCAATGGATAGATGGGGGTTGCAAGGCAAAGAGACCGAAGCGGCCCATAGATAGATCAGCAGGAGGCTGCTCATGGGGGTCCAATCGTGGGGACGGATAAAGATTAGCTTGGGGGTGGGGCATAAAGAGCAGGAGTGTTCCTCTGGCTCACAAGCAGTGCTGGAAAAAAACTTAACTGTTGAATTCAGCCGTGCCCATCCTGTGAGGTTCGAATTCTCTCCATTGAGTCGTTCAGAGGAGCTCAAACTTGAATACAAGCTGGGCAGTCGCTGAGTTTATCATTGCAGTACAATGCTGCTTGGCAATTATGATGAAATACAGCTTATGTTCTTTTTTACTAAGGGGTTGTCCTCAGTTTTTCTTTATGTAAAGGCACTGTTACTAAAAAGGAAATGGATTCCATAGTCTAAGTGTCATGCAGACCCCCATCTGCCAAGAATGAGGCATATTAATTTTGTCATATGAACATTAATTTTAAACTGTTGCTGGAGTGAAGAAATGACCCGTGAAAGAGATCACCAGACATTTGGGCTGGAAGGACATTTACATACATAGAGACGCTGCTTGTGGAGACAAAGGACTATTCCCTGATCCAATTAACCCAAATGGATTTTGTTCACCAGACATTGAAGGTGTAAGGAAGTGCATTCCAGGGCCTGCTAAGATAATACAATCCACAAATGCAGAAGTGGTTAAGCCAGTTGGTCACATGACTGACCTGTTGGCCAACTTTGTTTTTGAAATTGTGCCATACAGAAAGGAACAGAAGACAGTTTTGCAATTGAAACTGGAACAAGCAAGCCTCTCTCCTGGTTGTTTCTCTCTCGCTTTCTCCCAAGCCACCGGACCCACGAAAGACACGTACACCTCGATAGAAAAGACTCCGACATTGAAACAAGTTGAAGCGTGAACTGGGCCCCAACGAATAGCAGGACTTACCAGCAACCAAAGACTCCACATTGAACTCAAAGGATAGTAAATAACTAACAGATATTGCATCAAACTTTACCACTTTTTCTTTCTATGTTTTCTGTCTCTACCTGCGTGTGTTTATCGTGTATGCATGCTAGTGTGGTCGCGTCGCATATTCGTAGTCGTTAACCGGATTAGAGTTTACGATTAATAAACTTCTACCTTTCTTGTTTAAATGTAAGGAAACCTGTGTGATTTCTTTGCCTTACAATTGAAGCATTGAACAAGGATTCACTGAAGGGGGAGCTAAAAACACGGTGTTTCTAAAATTAAACCCTGTTACGGTTAAACCAGGCAAAGGCTAAGAGGGAACCCCTAGACCCCTTCTCATCTGGTCGTAACACAAAGCATTGTAAAACAAATCAAAGTAGTGAACACTTATTGAAATCATAGCACGCTTTCTCTTTTTAGATGACAGCTGAAGTTGCTAACTAGCTCTATGGATCTGATGACCAGATTATATTAACCTTACCCAATAGAAGCCATTACTGGATAGAATGCTGATACAGTATTGTTAAGCCTCAGTGCAATGTGCTATGGTGGGCCATGCTTCGGATGACTCCAATCTTAGTCTTGCTGTTATAGACATGAAGCAGAAGGATTCATTTGTGGGCTGCTCTCAAGTATCTTCAAGCAGCTGGTTTCAGAGCAGCATTTGCAGAGATTTAGGATTAGGTTGTGAACTCTACCCATGTCTTAAAACAGTAAGTGCAAAGTTTGAATGATATACAGTGATGATTAGCTAAGTGCGATATAATGTAATTAGCAGTCACCTAACACAGACTAGTATCTGTCGAGTAGCATACTCCTGAATTATACTGCTGACTTCTGCACTGTGTGTCCAAGTATCTAATTTATATTGTTATGAGAGAGCAATTGGGAACATCAATTCTTTCCCAACATTAAAAGTATGGAAAAGTAAGTTATCAAGTTCCCAGAAAGTACAAAGGACTGCCTGGGCATTTTTTAAACATAGTTTCAAAGCAGGCTGGACTTGTATTCCTTTGGATGCAGACACCAATTGTGAGATACTACCTACTAGAGGTAGTTGCATGTTTCTTGCTCAGGTGCAGTCGATTTGACTCTCAATTGTTACACCTACGTTTACGTCAGTGTGTATCCCAATTTACTTTGTAAAAATGCAAAATTGTCAAATAAACAGTACCCAGTAGTAGTATAATGTACAGAATGGTGATAGAGTTAATAAGGAGCTGATGGCACATGACATGGTGTGACACTTACTATATAAACTAAATATTTTAGTTCCGAGTAACATGCTACCAGTAAATCTATTTTTCATTACATTCACATTTTTCTTTTGTACTTAAGGATTTCTTTTAAAATGAAGACTAAAGGAACTTTCAGTATATGGTTTTAATTTCTAATAGTGCCACAAACTCTCAAAATTAATGACAGGAAACTGTTTTTAGTACTGTACTAAACACTTCCTAAGCCAGCATAAACTAGTGTACTATAATGGTAACAAGGTTTTTTATAATATGAAGTGATGCCATAATAGTTTTATTCACTTAAACAGAACATTTAGTTGCACATAATTTAAATGGGTCATTACTGTAATAACTTCCCAGCAACGAGGCAGCTGGCCTCTTCTAGAGTTAATGGCCCAAATCTTGCTGGAGCAAGGCATCTTGCAGTGTGCCCCAATAGACGTTTTCTTGCACCCTTAAGCTCACCCTTCAATGGGGCATCTGAGATCTTGGTGAACAGCTGGACCAACAGTTTAACTCCTTAACCAATGAGATTTAAGGCTTGACAAGGAAACCGAGGAATGACAGGGAAGGAAATAGGGTCAATTAGAGTTAAATCGGGTACAGAAAGCAAAATAAAGAGAGAAAGATTGAATTAAGAGAGAGAACGGAAAACTGGCAACACATGAGATTTTTAAACTACTTTTTTTTTTAGACTATTAAACTATAGGAATGAGACTCAGCAGTTTAAATTGCACCCTTTGTAGGTGGAGAGGTTGATTGGCAATGCAGGAATATAAATCTCCTCATTGAAAAAGGCAGTTAACCAGTTGAGTAGTAGTCCTAACATTCTGTGACAAATTTAATTGGCAATTAATGCACAAATCCAGCAATTTCATGAAACTCAGGGGGTGGTTGAGAGTGAGCTGCTTTTGGCGCAAATTGCCTAGGAACTATGGTGATTTGCAATTCACAGGCTATCTCATCTTCCCCACAAGTTGCTGACTAATTTATACATTAATAACAACAAGCATCATTAAACTCACCATTATTTTGGCAGCAGAATCTGGGCCGTTATGTCAGTTATCTGGTCTCCAGTGACTCAGCATTTCTTTTATTGCTGCAGTCTACTTTTTCCAAATAGTTATAAAACTAAAAATTAATAGAATCTGTTTGCTTTTGTATTATCTCTGAAAATCACCAAAGTATGCAGTGGGAGTGAGGCACCTGGCATTGCATTAAATCTTTCTAAATTGTAGAAAATGGACATTTTAAACATTAGAAAAATGAAAGAGAAATTGTACTGATCTGTTAAATCACAAACATTATAACATCATTTTTACTCAATTGAAGTATCAAAATGTATAGAATTTAAATAACATACATTAGGATGAAATAGTGCACAGGTTGATAAAGATCTAGAAAAAATAATTGGGTACATTTTAAATGTTTCACTTCCAGTGGAGAACCTCATTTGAAACTTGATATGCACTGCCAATGATTTTCCAAATATTTTAATTTAATATGCCCACATTTCTGACATACATTCTTGGTAGGTGAATTTAACCACTAGAAGTGCAAAGTCAAAAAAATATTCTTTTCAAATCTTAAATGATACAAAATCTACAACAACCTGTAAAGCACAACTTAACTTCACTAGATAAATATGGTGGGTATATTTGGTGTATGTAAATGAGGCCTATTTTGTGCATATAAATTTGACGGTCAAATTTCCATACAAATCAAGCAATAAGCCCTTATGAAAATCTGGAAGATATATGTAAAAGAAGGAATGATTTATGACACAGACTACCTTGATTATAAAATAGACTTCCCTTCTACATATAAGTGGTTCACCTTGAATATTTGACTAAAAGTAAGGTATCAATTGACGTTAAAATCCAATGATTATCAAATGAAAAGGGACAAACAAAAAGTAATATCCACAATCCATTGTAATATAACTCAAGACATTAGCAAACAGCTCTTTTCAACTTTTGAAATATCTTAAGGGTTATTGTAGTATTTAAAATTGACACATTTACTTTTGTAGGTCTTTGTATGGCTACAAGGTATTGAAATTACAGCCATAAAACATTGCATCAATGTGTGTGCTTATTTAATTCTGTGTAATGGTTCACCATTAAATAAATTCGATACTTTAACATTTGAAGTTGTAATGCTTGTGTGAATTATTAAACTCCATATATCATCTACGGCCATTTTGCAAATATTTATAATGATTTAAAACATCTATACATATAAATCTAAATATAGTTAAGTCTGAGCATGAATATACAAGCATGAATTATTTTTGGCAATGTAGCTATCAGAAATTGACCTGTACTATATAGAATTGACCTTATGCACACTTCCAGCTATCATACCAACACCTGGAAATTCTATTTGTGTATCGTATGCTTTAGCTCTTCACAGATTTATATCCATTTCCTGCTTAGAAAAATGAGTAAAATTGAATTGCCATGACTACTTTTGAAACATCTCTTCCCTGTCTCTAAATTGCCTTCAGCTTCTCCGGACCTTGGTCTCTTCCTCCATTCTACCCTTTCACAGCTATTTTGGGTCAGCTATTGAACGTTTTTCCTGCTGAGGCGACAGAGTTTTTCATAGTCTCCAGGTAGCACTTCATAGCTATCAGTTCTCTATTTTCTATTTGCATGAGTTATTTGATCTGGCAGTCTTCCTCATCCCTCCTAACTCTGGCACATACCTGTGAGCTTGGCAGGTATGCTTGACCTAGTTACCTATAATCCTTTTCAGCTGTGTTTTAGAAGGTATGTAAGCACATGGTTCAATTCTCTTCTGTAAATGACATCCTTTCTTAACTGCTCATCTTACCCAAGCCAAAAATGCACCATGTGTTACACTACACTGAAAGCTTGTCAACCTGCTGTACCACCTGGCTGATGATGCATTACAGAAGTCCTCAATCAGAAGATCCACTTCTCTATCTTAGCCTAGATTTTCCAGTCACTCTCAACTTATTTGAAATGGGTTACCGCTGACATTAAAATAATGCCGATCATATAATATAGGCTTTCGTGTCTGCCAGTCTATGGTCCAAGTCATCATCTCAGCTATTTTGCTTGAAGTGCTGCAACATAATATTATCACTTATTTGCATCTCATTCATTATGCATCTCTTACTAATTTTCGTATGCTAATACAGGAAATCTAACTGCTTAGAAACTATTGTTGGTAATGTTATCCTGTGAGCACTTAATATGCTTGAATCAAAGTCTCCTCTCTGCTATTTTAAATGGAAACATTTATCCACTTAAAATAAATGGACTAGTGTCTTCAGTAAAATAGTGGAGAGGGGATTTTGATATGATCTTACGAAGTATTTGTGCAACATCACGAACGGTAATTTCTATCCTAATGTGTATACAATTGGGGAAGTAAAATATCAAGTTTGAACTCTGTAGAAACATGATGTAAGAAATAATTTAATACCACAGAGTTTCAGTAATAAGACCAGGAAGGGTGATTTGAGTCCAAAGTTGGTCCTCCAGAGATAAAGACCAGTAACTTAAAATGCCACGTTACATCTTATAATTGCCTTTTTTGTTGCATCCTACTCATGTGGATTGCTGCATAGATGGAACTAATTAAGTATCGTGAATTGCTGTATATTCTTCAGAACTAATGAGCACACTGGTAATGGAGGCCAACAGGATGAGAGCTTCAGGTAATGGATGAAAGCATTGATTTGGCAGGCATGATTAACTGCATTTAGTTTATTGCAGATTTAGAACCCCACTTGTGTCTGTTACTGTAACTGGGTCATATTGAGTATGCATTGTCCAGTGCGGCTGTAGGGATTATAGGTTTCTATGGAATGGTGAGCTGGGTGGGCCAAATGGCCTCTCATCTTTGGCATCTTTGCAGCAATGCATGTGAAGTGTTTGACAGTTAAAAGAAAGCATTTAATTAAAGTAACTCACTGGCAGATTCTCTGAAAATCTTAAAACAGAGGTCTTGACATTATATCGTAAGCGTCAGTGTCGATTGCTATTCCGGAGTAATGAGATTTACTCTTTACTATGCTTTTCAACTTTATTTTCATTGTTTATTGCAGTTGGGATGAAAGTAGTTCTGTCAGCAGTGGCCTCAGTGACACCTCCGACAACCTCAGCTCTGAGGATTTAAATGCCAGTTCGTCCCTCAACTCCTATCCAACTACACCAGTTGTTTCCAGAAGAAATTCTGGGATAGCGGTAAGAAGTAAATACTGTTGTAATAACCTGCTCGTGAGATAGTTTTATATATATCCTTCTCTGGACAATCACGACCAACCTAGATTGTTGCCAGAGACCGAGGTTATTTTTGTATTGCAGTGATACTGGATGTTATTGGAGAACTGTTTTTTTCAAGGATGTAACTGCTGCTGCTACTCTTATCTTTACCTTTCAAAAAGCCTGATGTTGCTTATTTTCAAATGTATTATCCAACGACGCTTTTTAATACAGTAATATAGATGTAGTTCTGCCTGTGATAAAAGAATCATTTGTGTCATGTTTTCCCACCTCATGTTTTTGTGATTATGTGGCATTGGTCAGTGTCACTTATGAAAGAAACAAAGAACTGAACATTTCCCAAGGCTTTTAAAAGCTCTCACACCTTTATTTGTGCAGATTTTTTCCAAATATTGTATTACTGTTGTTTTATACAATCCCCTCTTGTTCTAATATGCCACTTGGGTGCAAGCCAAGGAGTGTGTAATAACACTTTGGTTTTGGCGCTGACCAGGACAGTGGTAAAGGGGCATGATTGATGTTGCATGCAAATAGGAAGCTAGAGCAAAAGAGCTGAAGTTATATAGTTTCGTACAGGCATTTTAACCTCCTGTTCCTTTGCTTCATAATGTGCTACATGGAAGGCAGCCAACTGGCCATTTCTAATCGAGTGTATTGTAACAAAAAGTAGAGAGAAATGTGTTCAGTAGTACAGCTGTGTTCATGTTAACTTTTGAAAAGCATATATAGTAGTGATTATATTTGCTTGTAACTGCCCATCTGCAATCAGGAATCTATTCTAAAGACATTTGCCAGATGCAGAAGTTATGCGTGGTGTTTTCTTTAACATATGAATACATATATATTTAAAATGACTGTTCCAATTTGGGATTGAAGGAAGGTTGTCTCCCGAGATTGAAGTCCACTACTGTATTACAGAGGCTGAATGTGCAAGCTGTAAATATCAATAGGAGAAGTAAGTAAGTCTGGAAAGAAGTTTTTTTTTCTGGTGCTGGTCTTTCAATAGTGAATTGGGACATTAATCTTGAAACAAAACTTCTGCTTCTGCTATAAGAAGGAGCAGTTTAGCCAGACAGTAAAAGAAAAAAAATCTAGGAAATGGCAAAACAGGCCAATGCTTTGTTTTTACTTTGAAGTGGTAGAACTGCAGGGAGCAGTGACAGTAACCATGAAATGAACAGTAGCTTGTACTATTAGTAGAATAGTAGTTGGGGTCAAAATAGTTCTGCTGTAATTTTTGTACATCCCAACAGAAAATGTATGACTTAAATTGTATGTAATTACCAAGTAACTCAAAAGTTTAGTAAATTTATCATTGTAAGACAATACAGCACTGGTCTAGTAACATTTGTGAGAAGGAACATATCTGCAAGTTGCACAATTTTAAAATTCCAGCTTTCAACTTCACATTCAGTAACGTTCCTGCAATAATGAGTTAGTGGGGAAGGAGACAGATAGAGACTACTTTGAATAAAACAGATGCCTGAAAATTCTGATAGAGTGTAACACAAGTTCAGACATCTGTTGTTGTATATATTGTGGTCCATTTGTAGCACCAGATTCCAATTTATGAAGCATTTAAGTCATTTGTAGGATGCATCCAAGATGGGAGCCCATAATTGTCATATGCCAGTGTAGAATTCTGTTCTAAAATATTTAATTTATGAAAATAAAATCTTATTTCTAAATATGGTAAACATTGCAAGTATAAGCTAACTGCTTATTTTTGTTGAGGTTTGAAATGAAATTATCCATCTAATTCTGCAAGTGTCTGTGTCTATCTAAAGTTGATTAGCTGCATGTTATTTTACAATTAATTTAAAACTTCTTGATGCAGATACAGTAATAAAAACAAAAATGCAGGATTTATCAAAGTACTACAATGAAATAGTGTTGAAGCAGTGGGAGGAGTAATTCGGCTAAATATCTACACCTACTACACTGTCTGATTGTGTGGATAGTCAGCTGTTCATTTTTGACCCTAAGGCAAATTACAATAAAGTGCTTTGATTCAAACCTTCATTTGGAGTGTCTTGAATGAAATCAGTTATATAAATTATAGCAAAGAAAGTCAGGAAACTGAATAAGTGCAGACATGCGGCACTAATAGCTGCTCCTAAAGCCGCTTGTTCTAAACTACTGCTGCATTAGTTATTTAATCAAGTGGTCTGGCGCTGGACTTTAGTTGCAACTGACAACAAATGATTCACAAGTCTGCCATTATCATGGAGCACCATGTGTCTAGGTGTTCCACTAACCCAACTGCAAGGGAATGAAAACGGACACCTTCTACCTTCTTTACAACAGCACTAGGCTTGCACCAATTGTAGGCGCTGGCCTGGCTTGGCCTCTGGCTCTTCCCTTGGAGAATAGTGTGAAGTACAAGAGTCAAGGCTGACACTCCAGTGCTGTACTGAGGGAGTGTTGCACGGTTGGAAATGCCATATTTTGGATGAAACGTTAAACCCAGACACCGTCTTCCCCCTCAGGTGGATGCAAAAGATCCCATGCCACTATTTGAAGAAGAATGGATGAATTATCCCCAGTGTCCTGGCCAATATTTATCCCTCAATTACATCACAAAAAAGGCAATTATGTGCTCACATCTGGAGTACTGTGTACTGTTTTGGTCTCCTTATTTAATGAAGGATGTAAATGCGTTGGAAGCAATTCAGAGAAGGTTTACTCCACCAATAACTGGAATGGGCACAAAAACAAGAAATGCTGGATTCACTCAGCAGGTCTGGCAGCATCTGTGGAAAGAGAAGCAGAGTTAACGTTTCGGGTCAGTGACCCTTCTTCGGAACTGACAAATGTTAGAAAAGTCACAGATTATAAACAAGTGAGGTGGGGGTTGGGCAAGAGATAACAAAGGAGAAGGTGCAGATTGGACCAGGCCACATAGCTGACCAAAAGGTCACGGAGCAAAGGCAAACAATATGTTAATGGTGTGTTGAAAGACAAAGCATTAGTACAGATTAGGTGTGAATATACTGAATATTGAACAGCAGCAAGTGCAAACCTGAAGAAAAACAACCTGAAAAAAACAGTGGGTAAGCAAACTGAACAAACTAAGATGAAATGAAATAAATGCAAAAAAAGATTGTAAAAAATGTAAAAAGGAATGTAAAAAAAAAAGGAAGAAAAAATAACTAAAAATGACTAAAAATGAAAGTAAAGTGGAATGGGCAGGTTGTTTTATAAGGAAAGGTTGGACAGGCTAGGCTTGTATCTACTGGAGTTTAGAAGAGTAAGAGGCTACTTGATTGAAACAAGATCCTGAGGGGTCTTGACAGGGTGGATGTGGAAAGGGTGTTTTCTCTTGTGGGTGGATCTAGAACTAGGGGTCACTATTTAAAAATAGGGTGTTGCCCATTTAAGACAGAGATGGAAAAAAATTTTCTCAGAGGGTCGTGAGTGTTTGGAACTCTTCAAAAGGCGGTGGAAGCAGATTCTTTGAATATTTTTAAGGTAGAGGTAGATAAATTCCTGATGAGCAAGGGAGTGAAAGGATATCAGGGGTAGGTGGGAATGTGGAGTAACCAGTTCAGCCATGAACTTATTTAGTGGCCTACTCCTGCTCCTAATTCATATGTTTGTATTATCACATTGCTAATTTTGAGAGCTTTCTGTGTGCAAATTGGCTGTAATCTTTCCTAGATTACAACAATGACTACACTTCAAAAGTATTTCAATGCTGTAAACTGATTTGGGATGTCTGGTGGTTGTGAAATGCTCTGTATAAATGCAAGTCTTTCATTTTAGTGGAAGGATTTTCAGGTCTATTAACCACCTGACAGGCTGCAATGTGAACTCTTTTCCATGGATATAACCAGCTTTATCCCAGCCAATAGGGCAGTTAGTCCTCTACGCAAGAGGTTTTATGAGTTATCACATCCATACGCTGATGGATGGAGGTGGAGCACCCACACCCATCGGACGCAGGTATCCTGTTGGATTTTGATCCAGAATTCAGAGCCAAAGCTCAAGGGCAGAATTTTCGCCCCCATGTGGGGGCAAGTACTGAGCAGGGCAGACACAAAAATTTGTGCTACCAGCCAGCATACTGGTTTGCTAGCACCATCCCTCCTCGGGCCATTTTCCCGGAGGCCGTATGGGGGTCGGAAGGGTTACCCTCCCATTTGCAGCAGATAGCCAATTAAGGTGGGTTAATTCACCTTAATTGGCCATTTACAGAGGACAACTGGAATTTTCCAGTTGATTTGCAGGCTCCTGAGAGGTCAACAGCCAGGCCATCTGCCCGGAGGTAACCACTCAGCGGCAGATCAGGAGGCCAGCGCTCCAGGCAGACCTTGAGGCTCTCCTAGTCTGCCTGACCACAGCTACGACCACAGGCCACCCTATGGAGATGCACCTCCTCCACAATGGTTGCCCGACTGCTGAGGCCATTTTTAAATATAAAAGTGTTAAAAGTTGATGAGAGGGTGCCTCAAAATGGAGGCGCCCTCTCTCTTCTATCTGTACCTCTGGCTTCATCTTCTTCCAAGCTGGAGGGTCTCATGTTGGCCCTCCAGCTTCAAGAGCCCGTCTGACATGCTTAATTGGACAGTTAACCAGCCCTCTGGCCATTAATTTGCCAATTCAGGGTAAAACACCTGCAGGTGACTGTGTTTCCTACACAGTGCGGGGTCCTGATCTCCATTTGACCCTGACATCGGGAACCCGACCCAAAAGCCAAAATCATGCCCCAAGTCTCATAAGCAAAGTGATGGAAGGTGTCATCGACGGTGCTGTCAAGCGACATTTGCTCAGCAATAATCTGCTCACTGATGCCCAGTTTAAGTTCCGCCAGGGCCATTCAGTTCCTGACCTCATTGCAGCCTTTGTCCAAACATGGACAAAAGTGCTGAACCAAGAGGTGGGGCGAGAGTGACTGCCCTTGACATTGAGGCAGCATTTGACCGAGTATGGCATCAAGGAGCCCTAGCAAATCTGGAGTCAATGGGAACCAAGGGAAAAGTCTCTGCTGATTGGAGTCATACCTAGCATGAAGGAAGATGATTGTGGTTGTTGGAGGTCAATCATCTCAGCCCCAGGACATCATTGCAGGAGATCCTCAGGGTAGTGTCCTAGGCCCAACCATTTTGAGCTGCTGCTTCAATGACCTTCCCTCCATCATAAGGTCAGAAGTGGGGATGTTTGCTAATGATTGCTCAATGTTCAGCACCATTTGCAACTCCTCAGATACTGAAGCAGTCTGTGTCCAGATGCAGCAAAATCTGGACAACATCCAGGCTTGGGCTGATAGGTGGCAAGTAACATTTCATGCCACACAAGTGCCAGGCAATGACCATGTTAAATAGGAGACAATCTAACCATCTCCCCTTAATGTTCAAAGGCAATATGATTGCTGAATCCCCCACTATTGACATTGTGGGGGTTTCCATTGACCAGAAACTGAACTATAGCAGCCACCTAAATGCTGTGGCTACGAGTAGGTCAGAGACTGAGTATTCTGTGGCGAGTAACTCACCTCCTGACTCCCCAATGCCCGTCCACCATCTGCAAGGCACAAGTCAGGAGTGTGATGGCATACTCTCCACTTGCCTGGATGGGTACAGCTCCAACAACACTCACAAGCTCGACACCATCCAGGGCAAAGCAGCCTGCTTGATTGGCACCTCATTCACCACCCTCAATATTCACTCCCTTCACCACTGATGCAGAGTGGCAGCACTGTGTACCATCTACCAGATGCACTGCAGCAAGTCTCCTTAGACAGCACCTTCCAAACCTGCGGCTTCTACCACCTAGAAGGACAAGGGCAGCAGGTGCATGGGAACGCCACCACCTGCAAGTGTCCCTCCAACCCACACACCATCCTGACTTGGAATTATATCGCCGTTCCTTCACTGTCACTGGGTTAAAATTCTGGAACTCTCTTCCTACCAGCACCATTGGAGTACCTACAGGCAAATGGCTGCAGCGGTTCAAGAAGGCAGCTCACCACCATCTTCAAGGGCAATTTGGGACGGGCAATAACTGCTGGCATAACCAGCGACGCCCACATCCCACAAACAAAAAAAAAGTCTTCACTGTCTGGAGTAGGATTCTCCGCTGTACCTCTGACACTGGGGTGAGAATACTACTACGAAGCCAAAGGCATGCTCTGTGGCTAGGATAAAGGGGTGAATACAGAGATTATGGCACCTGGCCCTTTTGTTACTTCACCCATTTTTTCATGACCTTTGTTCTCATTGGATGACCATTCCCCTGGGGGAAAAGATTAGGAAAATGAACCACTGTATATGTTTAATATAATTCGATCATTAAATTTATGATGTATTGTGCAAAATGAAATGCTACTGCTTAATTATTTTGAATATTCTTTCATAGGCAAGTTCCAGTTCTGTTTAAAATATGGTAGCAAGGTCCCAGTCAGCTGTTGTGCCAATGTGGATTGAGCACATACATGTCTAATGATTGGATAGCATGTAAGATAATTAAATTCACATCTGCCAGGGAGGGAAAGTATGAAACTCGAGTGAGATAGATTTGCAGAGACGAAGGACAATAGAAACAGCAACAAACTTTGTTGTGCAATGATTCTTGTCCACTTAATCTCCTTTAAAATCTTTGGACAAAGGATTTAACTGATGATAAAAGTGAAGTTTGGCATTATGACTATTGCAGTGAGATGTAGTAATTAGATACTGCAATCCAAAGTAAGTGGCCACACCCTCTTTGTTAAGTTGCAGTCACAGTCTATTGAATGGCAGCAGCATCTGGCAATTTTTTTCAAAAAGCATAATCTAAATTACAGACCACTTACATGCCAAAATCACATTCCTTAATGAACTAAGTTGTAGAAGCTTCTCTTAATATGTCATCCGTTTTTAAGTATAGAAATATTTTCCATTTAAAAATAGAAGAGAGGGGAACAATTAACAGTATGCATCTAGTTACTATATTTGGGGCTTCCGCCATCTACCTATTAGTTTCACAAGTCGTTGAATTGGTCGTCCTTCCAAAGCTTCATGTCAGTGAATAGTTTTCGGCTGGATAAGGCTGCTTTAGTTAAAGGTTTAAAAAAAAGACAAATCTGCTTTAGGCGTCTGCTTCTTGATGTTCAAGGTTGTTTTGACCTATTTGGGTGAGAGACTGTTAATAGTAGTGGAATTGGGCAGAAGATTTCAGGATATTGCAGCTTAGAAAATTGAAGTTTCCAGGCAGACATCACCTCAGGGAAACTTCGCAACAATTTATCTCTAGTATGAAAGAGCCCATTTGTCTGAGGCTCTCTGCTAGCTTACAAGATAGCAGTAAGTGCCAATTACTGTTTTTATTTAAAGTTTGCATCCTCCACAAATGTTATTGATAATGAGGATGGGTATTATCCAGTCTATATTTCAGAACTTACAACTTCCCTTTTAAGATACTGTATTATATTAAACTGGTAGATTGTTCCAAGGAAAGACATTTTTATATTTACTGTTGTGTCTGTCTCTTGTGATTATGTTTAATACCTTAAAGCTGTTAATTACAAAAATTCTCACAGTTTGTGGAGAACTCACTCTGATTTAACACAGTTTTGTTCTGCACTGGTGACCTCATAAGAAGGTCCTAGACTTGTTAAGAAAAAGGCTTCAGAATATTAATAAGTGTTAATTATGTATAATTAATTTCATACTTCAAAATTATATTCCTTTCTCATATTCAAGACTGGAGAAGCAGGACATTGGCATTTAACATGCTCTGCCTCAGATTTTGTCACTAATTGAATGGAAGCCTCATTTGCTGGCTGCGCATGTCAGGAATTCAAAGGCAATATATCCCTGATTCTCAATATATCTGGCCAAGCATGAGCCTCCCTAATTTATAAATTGGCCCTGCTGTGTCATACATGTGGTAGACATGTGAAAATGTATGTTTATCTTGCAGCCGTTTCTCAGGAAACCCAAAGAATTTTCTTAAGTGACCATATTAGCTGAGAATAGATTTTTGGCTCCATCTCCTTTTACCATTTACAAACATAGCAACACACTCTCTGCAATGCCACCTTTCCACAATTTAAATATGTCAATGACCAAACCTTTCACATACATTTAAGGTTGTGTTAAGCCTATTCCATACGTTAACATGTACCAGTGAGTGTTTACTGTTGCTTGTGACTTGTAAACTCAGGCATTTACTATTCCTATCCTTAGATTAAAACTCTACTATTAATACAACATTTGGTTGATTTTACATAAATTGACAGGAAAACTTAGTGAGGTAGAAATTGGATCATGTTGCGAACACGATAAGTGTGAAAAATTGACATAATGAGGCCCAATTTTGGGATCAATGCCCGATACAAAAAAAAATGTTTGACCTGAAATTGGTTCAGGCCATTTATCTGGCATCCCTGGTTACCACCTAAGCCAGGCGTTTAGGTATCTTACATATGTAAATGAGGGGCCTAATGCTGGTTTATATCCCCTCATTGAAATGGTGTAACAGGCCTGCTCCGCTCAGGCTTCTTAGAGGCAATCAACTAAAAGTATGTTTGTTTAATGCAAATTTTTACAAAATCTTTCTTGTGGAAGCAGGAGGATCAGTATTGCACCTCTCCACCCCAAACCCCAGACTCCGCAGTCATGGTCAACCCTCTGTTATCTATACGACTCTCTATCCTGGGTCTTACCCTTGCACTCTTCAAATGTGCAAGCTGCCTTTGGAATTGTGACAGGCATCAGCAACTTGTACCTAAAATGCTGATGAGTTATGTTAATATCCAGACAAACTTTTGTCGCAATATGTCAAATTCTATTGATAACACGTTAGAAGTTCTCCCTGGGATCATCGGTTATTCCTTGGGAATAAAAGCAGGAACCCAGCCTGCTGTGTACTCATATTCCTGCAGTCATGTTTTCCTTTTTAGTCACTCTGTGAGTTCTTAAAGATGATTTAGGATTGACCCATGGATTGAGTCATCTTCATGTTCTTATCTCCCTCGAGAGAAGCAGAGTCTCTGCTCCATGCCTCTTTTTGACAGAAAAAATTACTGGCCTAGATTCTTGCATTGCACTTACTCGTGTCTCTTTGTCTTGACCCTAGAGTATGTTCTGGAGTCAGGTTCATTGGCTTATTGGAGGACATTGGTTGATATTTCCACTGTTGCTGGGTTTCCTGCCTTAGAGGAGGTGGAGAATGGCTGTAGTTCTTACTGCACTGTAGCCTGGTTGACAATGCTCATGAAGATATAAAAAATGTATTTCGAATTTTTCAAACCACCTGTTTTTCCAAGTGCAGTCGATCTTGGAAGGAGCAGCTGATGCCATGGATCCAATGGAATGGCTCCCTAATCCTTTTTCTCCTCCTAATCACCCCACCACTGTTTACAAACAGATGGTAGCAATGTGAAAAATCCTGCCCACACTAGGCTGGATTTAACATTCCTGTCACAGCTTCCGGTGGTGGATCAGGAAGTGGGCGTCATCGCCACTTTTCACTTGTGCAGCAGGTGGCCAATTATAATAATGGAGGCGCGGGCCCCGGCCAATTACGCGATGGGGGCAGGATTCAAGGCACCGAATGCGGCTTCAGGTGACTCCAGAGTAAAGCCTGTCTACCCAACCCGACTAGACCCGACTACATGTGTCCGGGTCGGGTCGAAATTCCAACTCCAGCATTCGGTCTCGGGTCGGGTCGGGCTGGACACTGCTTCCGGGAAGTCACGGGATCAGGCTTACCCATGATTCCCCACAACTCCAGCTGCAGAAATAG
This sequence comes from Heterodontus francisci, assembly GCF_036365525.1. NCBI lineage: Eukaryota > Metazoa > Chordata > Chondrichthyes > Heterodontiformes > Heterodontidae > Heterodontus > Heterodontus francisci. The sequence continues at coordinate 41,487,480 of NC_090395.1, read as the reverse complement.
CCTGCTGCCGGAACAGATGAAGGAGATTCATCTGAGGCCTCTCTCAGCAGCTGAGGACGAAGCACTGGAGTTTGCAGGGACGCAGGGTGGCCGCTCAATAGTGAATGGTGAGACTGGAGTCACCGAGCAGGTCAGTGAAGATCGTCTTAGGTCAACATCCAATGCACTTCTGGAGATCCACACCGTGCCTGGATATCATGAAGAGATCTGCACAGCCTAACCCACACATGTTTGTGTTCTCTAATGCAGACCGAGATCCACAAAAGATTCCATCAGAAGAGGGGCAGCAATCAATCTCTGAGGAGGAGCAGTGAGAGGATGCTGCACTGTCACATGACTCTCTTGCACCTTCCACCAGCGCAGATGCTTTCACCTTGGTGGATTCCCATTCAGCTTTAGAATCAGGGTCACAAGCTGGTGAGAGCACCGCACATGCGCCTAAGCAGCTGGCTGAGGCTGTGACAGCCAAGGCCTCTGACAGGAAGAGAACTGTGGGTGGCCGGACCCATTCTGAGCCTCAGGCTGATGATGAGCCTCTGGTGTTAACAGCACAGGGCATGTTGGAGTTGCAGAGAGAGGTATGGCAACATCTGGCAGAAATGCCAGAAGCAATGCACAGCCATGAACAGATGTTAGAGGAGTCCAGCCATGCCATGAGTACTGCCATGTCTCAGGCATGCGAGCATATGGCTTCCTCCATCAAAAGGTTGGCAACCCTCATGGAGAGCCAGATCCCACAGATGGGTGCAGACCTGCACACCATCGACTTGGCCATGAGCTCAAATCAGCAATGGCATGGCGAGAGAAGGACGAGGCTCCTGGAGTCTTCTCCAAGTTCTCGTCCTTCTCTGGTCAGCAGGGAGGTTCAGCAGCCTGCTCCAACCCAGCTGCTATCGCAGGGGTTACACCACATAGAAGTACATGTCAACATATTAAGGAAACCACCTAGACACACTTAGGTTTTCACGAGGTGTTTGACATTTGTCATTTATTTCACATTACACAGTTTTTTCATTATTCAAGTTAACATTCATTGTGGGAAATGCTTATTCTTTCATGCCTTAATTGTGAGATGCTGACTTCACCCTTCTGTCTTATTGGGCTGCCAGTGCAGGCACAGCCCTCCTTTGGTAAGTGTCTGAGATGTGACAGAGTGCGTGGTTAAGCTGGGCGCTAGACATGGAACCCAAGTAGAAAGAAGTGACAGATTGAATGCTTTTGGCTAAGTGTTTATTGTTTTCACTGTGAGAGGCCATCATGGTATGAGATTGCCTCTTGCCTCCTTGGCCCGTCACTCAATGTGCCTGGCCTACAGTGCAAGGGGTTCAAGCTCCAGTGCTGCCTGCTCGTCAGCCTCCTCCACATCCTCCTCGTCAGTTGAGGAATGGTGATCAATCATGTCCTCTTCAGGCAGGGCCTAGGAATATAGGAGCAGAAGTAGGCCATTCAGCCCATCGAGCTTGTTCTGCTATTCAGTTAGATCATGGCTGATCATCTACTTCAACGCCACTTTCCCACGCTATCCCCATATTGCTTGATGTCATTCGTATCCAGATATCTATCAATTTCTGTCTTGAACATGCTCAATGATTGAGCTTCCAAAGCCCTCGTACAGGATTCCAAGGATTCACCACCCTCTGAGTGAAGAAATTCTTCCTCATCTCAGTCTTAAATGGCCTATCTCTTATTCTGAGACTATGTCCCCTGGTTCTAGACTCATCAGCCAGGGGAAACATCCTAAATTTCAATGTGATCACCTCTCGTTCTTTGAAGCTCTCGAGAATACTGGCCCAGTTTCCTCAATCTCTTCTCCTTAGACAATCCTGCCATCGCAGGGTTTGGCCTGGTGAACTTCGTTGCACTTCCTCAATGGCATGTATATCCTTCCTTAGATGAGGAGACCAAAACTGTACGCAGTACTCCAGGTGTGGTGTCACTGAGGCTGTATACAATTTCAGCAAGATTTCTTTACTCCTGTACTCAAAACCCCTTGTGATGAAGGCCAACATTCTATTTGCCTTCCTAATTGCTTGCCGAACTGCATGCTAGCTCGTAGTGACTCATGAACAAGGACACCCAGGTCCTTTTGGACATCAACGCTTCCCAACCTCTCTCCATTTAAGAAATACTCTGCATTTCTGTTTTTTCTACCAAAGTAGTTAACTTCACACTTATTCACATTATAGTCCATATGCCGTGTTCTTGCCCATTCACTTAGCCCGCCGAGCCCCCTTGAAGCCTCCTTGCATCCACCTCACAACTTACATTCCCACCTAGTTTTGTATCATCTGCAAATTTGGAAATATTACATTTGGTCCCCACATCCATTTATATAGATTGAAAACAGCTGTGGCCCCAGCACTGATCCTTGTGGTACCCCACTAGTAATAGAGTGCCATTCTGAGAATGACCTGTTTATTCCTACTCTCTGCTTTCTGTCCATTAACCAATTCTCAATCGATACCAGCATATTACCCCAATCCCATGTGCTCTAATTTTGTTTACTAACCTCCTTTGTGGGACCTTATTAAAATCCTTCTGAAAATTCAAATACACCACATCCACTGGTTCCCTTTTTTCTATGCTATAAGTAATATCCTCAAAAAACTCCAACTGGTTTGTCAAACGTGATTTCCCTTTCATAAATCCATGTTGACTCTTACCAATCATATAATTATTTTCCAAGTGTCTAGTTATCATGTCCTTTATAACAGATTTTTACATTTTCCCTATCACTGATGTCAAACTAACAGGTTTATAGTTCCCCGTTTTCTCTCTCCCTCATTTCTTAATTCGTGGGATTACATTTGCTACTTTTCAATCTGCAGGAACCTTTCCAGAGTCTATAGAATTTTGAAAGATAACCACCAATGCATCCACTATCCCTATAGTCACCTCCTTCAACACTCTGAGATGTAGCTTATCTGGTCCAAGGGGATTTATCAGCCTTCAATCCAGTTAATTTTTTGAGTATTACCTCTTTATTCATAATTTCTTTCAGTTCCTCATTTTCACAGGTTGCTTGGTTCCCTGGTATTTCTGGGAGATTTTCTGTAATTACCTCTGTGAAGACAGACACAAAGTAATTGTTTAGTTTCTCTGCCATTTCCCTATTCTCCATTACAAATTCTCTGTCTCGCCTGTAGTGGACCCACATTTGTCCTTGCTAATCTTTTCCTTTTCACATTCCTAAAGAAGCTTTTACAGTCTGCTTTTATGTTTCTTGCTAGCTTGCATTCATATTTTCTTTCCTCTTTCTTTATCAGTTTCTTGGTCCTCCTTTGCTGGATTCTAAATTATTCCCAATCTGTGGGTTTACCACTTTTTCTGTCAATCTTGTAAGCCATTTCCTTTGATCTAATGCAATCTTTAACTTCTTTTGTTATGTACGGTTGCTTCATCTTTTCTGTTGGGTTTTTGTGTCTTAGAGGAATGTATATGTTGTAGACCATGTAATACTTTAAATACTAGCCATTGTCTGTCAACTGTCAAATCTTTTAGTGTATTTTCCCAATCTATTGCCCCTCGTACCTTCATAATTTCCTTTGTTCAGATTTGAGACCCTAGTTTCAGAATGAACCATATCACATTCAAACTTAATGTAAAATTCTACCATAGTATGGCCACTAATGCCCAAAGGCTCCTTTACAGCAAGGTTATTAATTAACCCTTTCTGATTACATAATACCAAATTTAAAATAGCCCGATCCCTAGTTGTTCTTCAACGTACTGCTGCAGAAATCCATCTGACACACACTCCAGGAATTCATCCTCCACAGCATTAATGCTGATTAGGTTTACCCAGTCTATATGTAAATTGAAGTCACCTATTATTACTGTATTATGCATGTTACATGCACCTCTAATTTCCTGATTTATATCGGGTTCAACATTACCACTACTCTTTGGTGGCCGATAAACAGCTCCCACTAATGTTTGCTGCAACTTGTCTCCCCCCTCTGCAGTGCTAGATTGTGCAGAGCCAAGCAGACAATGATGATACACAAGACCCTCACGGGCAGACTGCAGGGATTAATCCAGGTACCAGAATCTCATTTTCTGCAGCCTAATGGCCTGCTTGATAGTCGCTGAGTGGAGACGTGGCAAGTGTTGCATCTTTCCTCTGCTCATTGCGAGGGTTTCTCACACGTGTCAGTAGCAATGTCTTCAATGGGTAGCCCTTATCCCCTGGAATCCATCGCTGAAGGTGAGCGGGGGCCTGAATAGCTGTGGCACCTGGGACTGTCGAAGTTCGTAGCCATTGTGGCTGCTTCCCAGGAAATGGGCACACGCCTGCAGGAAATGCTTTTGGTGGTCACAGTCAAGTTGAACGTTAATGGAATCAACATCCTTGCTGTTGAGGAAGGCAACTGGCTGGTCTGTTGGAGCCTTGGTGGCCACATGCATGCGATCTATCACACCTAGCACCTGTGAGAATCCAGTGATGGCCCTTTGTGCCTGATTGTCAGCATCTGTCTGGCATTGGTCGCTTCCTTGATGCAACAGTGGACTGCTGTCTGGGGGACCCCACACCTGTCCCTGGTGGATCACTGGAAAGTTCCAGACACATAAAAGTTTAGTGTCACTACGATCTTCAGGGCCACTGGCATAGGGTGACCCCCAAATCCCATAGGTCGCAACGGGTCCTGAAGCCGGGTGCATAAGTCTGTGACAGTCTTCCTGGAGAGCTGCAGTCTTCACTGACACTTTCACTCAGACATTGGAGGTAGCTGTGTTGAGTCTGTTACACTCTCTGGCACAGGTGGGCCCTGGCCAGCTGCTGTCACTCTCGTCGTGGAGCCTCCTGGGCAGCTGCAACTACCTTCTGGCCTTCTCTCCATTGGAGGCGATGCCTCAGGCCATGGGGGTCCACAAAGATTGGATGTATGAGAAGCATGCCAGCTGATCAATAGGCCTCCAGAGCGCTGACTTTGCAGAGACCAAGTTTCCTTGTCACCTTTGCCTTTGCTACTGCTCTCTGTTTCCATGCTGATGGCCCTCAGCGCCCACACTTGCTGATAGCCAACCCTCTCTCCCAGCAGTATGACCCCCCTGAGCAGATGACCCAGCAGTGTGGCCACTCGTGCTGACCACCCGAGACCAAGCGCACCCATGCAGAGTGCACAGCACTGTGTGCCGACAATGGTCTCCGCTCCCCCTTCTTTCCCTATACAATGCTTGTCATGGCAGCCTTCCTATCATGGCACGGAGGCCGCTTTTTAATGGCTGGGAATCAGAAGGCACAGGAGGGCTGCCCGTCGTCCACTTAATCCCGCACCCGCCCCCCCCACTAAGTCACTTTCAATTGCATGCAAATGTAGTAGAGGTAACTGCTCCACAATTCAAATGGCAGCCCCATCGCCTCGGGGTGGCAACACCTCCTTGGTGCTTTCCCGCCACTGTCTAAATCCAGGACTGAAATCACAATGTCAGACTTCTGGATGGCTGCCTCCAACGCTATTCTCCGGACCCCATACCTCCATTTGTGCTCCAAATGAGCTCACTAAATTTAGGCCACTGTGGCAACCCTGTGGGTCTATCAATTCTTTAAATACTCACAGCAAGTAGCACTGAGAAGCAATAACATCAAATGTGTACAAGTAATTTACCTCAAAATGGTGCTAGCACCTTTCTGTTCAGCTTAGAGTGCAATAAAAATGCAGTTACGGATAGTTTGAAGGCTTTCTAAGAGATTTCAGTTGGCAGGAAGTGAGTCTCTGCATTGTGCTTTGGTCCACAAGAATGATTGCACTAGTTATATATTATAACTTGCCTGATTCCCGGCACACTTCAAAAATCATGTTGGGTTTGATATTGATAAGTAGCGCACTGTGATTTTTGTGTAGCTGGAAGAAACTTTCTCTGGTAGTCATGATAAATAGGAGTTGGTAGCAACCTGAAGCGATAATGCTGTTTGATTCCATTTACCTGCTCACAAAATGAGTTGAAGCTCTAACATATTGGTTATCCAAGTTTGGTTTGCAGAAAGGAGGCCAGGAGGTATGCAGTTGGCACAGTGGTATACAGTCGGGAGGGAGTTGCCCTGGGAGTCCTCAACATCGACTCCGGACCTCATGAATTCTCATGGCAGCAGGTCAAACATGCACAAGTAAACCTCCTGCTGATTACCATCTACCGCCCTCCCTAGGCTGATGAGTCAGTACTCCGCCATATTGAACAGCACTTGGAGGAAGCACTGAAGGTGGCAAGGGCACAGAATGTTCTCTGGGTGGAGGACTTCAATGTCCATCACCAAGAGTGACTCGGTAGCACCACTACTGACTGAACTGGCTGAGTCCTAAAGGATATAGTTGCTAGACTGGGTATGCAGTAGGTGGCGAGGTAACCAACAAGAGGGAAAAACATACTTGACCTTGACCTCACCAATCTGCCTGCTGCAGATGCATCTGTCCATGACAGTATTGGTAGGAGTGACCACTGCACAGTCCTTGTGGAGACGAAGTCCCGCCTTCACATTGAGGATACTCTCCATCGTGTTGTGCGGCACTGCCACCGTGCTAAATGGGATAGGTTTCAAACAGACCTAGCAGTGCAAAACTGGGCATCCATGAGGCGCTGTGGGCCATCAGCAGCAGCAGAATTGTACTCGACCACAATCTGTAACCTCATGGCCCAGCATATCCCCCGCTCTACCGTTACCATCAAGCCAGGAGACCAACCTTGGTTGAATGAAGAGTGCAGGAGGGCATGCCAGGAGCAGCACCAGGCATACCTCAAAATGAGGTGTCAACCTGGTGAAGCTACAACACAGGACTATCTGCATGCCAAACTGCGTAAGCAGCATGCGATAGACAGGGCTAAGCGATCCAATAACCAACGGATCAGATCTAAGCTGTGCAGTCCTGCCACATCCAGCCATGAATGGTGGTGGACAATTAAACAACTAGCTGGAGAAGGTGGCTCCACAAATATCTCCATCCTCAATGATGGAGGAACACAGCACATCAGTGCGAAAAATAAGATTGAAGCATTTGCAACAATCTTCAGCCAGAAGTGCTGAGTTGATGATCCATCTCGGCCTCCTCCTGAAGTCCCCACCATCACAGATGCCAGACTTCAGCCAATTCGATTCACTGCACGTGATATCAAGAAACGACTGAAGACGCTGGATGCTGCAAAGGCTATGGGCCCTGACAATATTCCGGCAATAGTACTGAAGACCTGTGCTCCAGAACTTGCCACGCCCCCTAGTCAAGCTGTTCCAGTACTGCTACAACACTGGCATCTACCCTGCAATGTGGAAAATTGCCCAGGTATGTCCTGTACACAAAAAGCAGGACACATCCAACCCAGCCAATCACCGTCCCATCAGACTACTGTCAATCATCAGTAAAGTAATGGAAGGTGACATTAACAGTGCCATCAAGCGGCACTTGCTTAGCAATAACCTGTTCAGTGACGCTCAGTTTGGGATCCGCCAGGGCCACTCAGCTCCTGACCTCATTACTGCCTTGGTTCAAACATGGACAAAAGAGCTGAACTCAAGAGGTGAGGTGAGAGTGAGTGCCCTTGACACCAAGGCAGCATTTGACCAGGTATGGCATCAAGGAGCTCTTGCAAAACTATCAATGGGAATCAGGGGGAAAACCCTCCGCTGGTTGGAGTCATACTTCGTGCAAAGGAAGATGGTTATGGTTGTTGGAGGTCAATCATCTGAGCTCCAGGACATCACTGCAGAAGTTCCTCAGGGTAGTGTCCTAGGCCCAACCATCTTCAGCTGCATCCTCAATGACCTTCCTTCAATCATAAGGTCAGAAGTGGGGATGTTCGCTGATGATTGCACAATGTTCAGCATCATTCGCATCTCCTCAGATAACTGAAGCAGTCTGTGTAGAAATGCAGCAAGACCTGGACAATATCCAGGCTGGGGCTGATAAGTGGCAAGTAACATTCGCGCCATGAGTGCCAGGCAATGACCATCTCCAACAAGAGAGAATCTAGCCATCTTCCCTTGACGTTCAATGGCATTACCATCGCTGAATCCCCCACTATCAACATCCTAGGGGCTACCATTGACCAGAAACTGAACTGGAGTAGCCATATAAATACCGTGGCTACAAGAGCAGGTCAGAGGCTAGAAATCCTGCGGCGAGTAACTCACCTCCTGACTTCCCAAAGCCTGTCCACCATCTACAAGGCACAAGTCTGGAGTGTGATGGAATACTCCCCACTTGCCTGGATGAGTGCAGCTCCAACAACACTCAAGAAGCTCGACACCATCCAGGACAATGCAGCCCACTTGATTGGCACCCCATCCACAAACATTCACTCCCTCCACCACCGACACACAGTGGCAGCAGTGTGTACCATCTACAAGATGCACTGCAGCAACGCACCAAGGCTCCTTAGACAGCACCTTCCAAACCCGTGACCTTTACCAATTAGAAGGACAAGGGCAACAAATGCATGGGAACACCACACCTGCAAGTTCCTCGCCAAGTCACACACCATCCTGACTTGGAACTATATCGTTGTTCCTTCACTGTCGCTTGGTCAAAATCCTGGAACTCCCTTCCTAACAGCACTGTGGGTTTACCTACCCCACATGGACTGCAGCGGTTCAAGAAGGCAGCTTACCACCACCTTCTCAATGGCAATTAGGGATGGGCAATAAATACTGGCCTGGCCCGCGACGCCCACTTCCCATAAATGAATAAAAAAAAGATCCAGGATAGGCACGCTATTATTTGTACCCTGTTATGAAGGATACTGCATTGGCTGTTTCTGAATCCATGTCAAACAATTTCTTGCCCACTCCCTATGCTTCACCTCTCTGCTGTTTCAGCCCTTGTAACTACCTAATCATCTTGTCTGCTATGTTAGCTCTCCAGCTTGGCAGCTAATATGGGGACTTACCCACAGCCTTCAATCTCTACCCCCAAGTCAGGCCAACTGCAACTTTGGTGCTGTCCTTTCTTAAATATGTAAGCCAGGCTTTGATGATGTAATCGCAATATCAACCTTAAGCCTAAGCACTAAGCAGTAGTAGCTTTCCAAACAGGCTGGATCGAGGACCAGAAGCAGTACAAGTAAATTTATATCACTTTTTTTTTTTTAAAACTTCTGTGCGGGACAACAAGGAGAAAATGTACTACTCCAAGCCCCACAAGGAAATTATGGGCCTTCCCCACTTATTCCCCCCACTTCCCTGATTATGATTGCTACTGAACCCCTCCCCAATGCGCTAACAGGTCTGTTGAGGATTGTGCTCTGGGTCTCTGGAAGCAGCATCTTGCTATCCACATCCCTGCTCCTAGTGGGTTCGGGCAGGAATCATTATTGACATGAGGCCTGGGAGCTTGAATCTTTCTGGGCTTCAGCAGCATGTGAGCTTGCCGATCGCACTGGTTCACACACGCCTCCTGATAAAAATGTTCCCACAGATTCCGACAGCTTTATTGTGCAGGGTCTTTGAAAATACTTGACTCAATATGCAGGCAATATCCTTTCTCAAAATCATGCAGAGTTTTTTCCAAAACAGCAAAATGATTAAAGGAACAAAGTCATTTACTGATGTTAAATGAAAGTAAAACCAGAAAAATTCAAAAATCCAAACCAAAGTTCCAATCTCATTTCCCCATCACAGGCAAAGAGGTCAAGCAAAGCTGCATATCACATTGTTACAGTCAGGGACGTAATCAATAACTGCAGTGTAATTTGGAAGTCAAGACCCGTTGTTGGAGTTGCTGAAAAGGAGTTGGACAATGGGTCGAACCTGCAAAATGAAAATGATAAAACAAAACAACTGACAGAGGGCAAAGTCTTAAAAAGATCCATGCGTTAAATGATTCATGAGGACTAAAGTCCAATAACTAATGTTTTTTATTTGTTTGTGGGATGTGGGTGGTGCTGGCCATTTATTGCCCATCCTTAATTGCCCTTGAGAAGGTGATGGTGAGCTGCCTTCTTGAACTGCTGCAGTCCATGCGGTATAGGTATACCAACCGTGCTGTTAGGAAGGGAGTTCCATGATTTTCAGTAACAGTGAAGGAGTGGCGATACAGTTCCAAGTCAGGATAGTGTGTGGCTTGGAGGGGAACTTGCAAACGGTGGTGTTCCCATGCATTTGCTGCCCTCGTCCTTCTAGTTGGTAGAGGTCGCAGGTTTGGTAAGTACTGTCCAAGGAGTCTTGGTGAGTTGCTGCAGTGCATCTTGTGGATGGTACACACTTCTGCCACTGTGTGTTGGTGGTGGAGGAAGTGAATGTTGTAGGTTGTGGATGGGATGCCAAACAAGTGGGCTGCTTTGTCCTGGATGGTGTTGAGCTTCTTGAGTGTTGTTGGAGCTGCACTCATCCAGGCAAGTGGAGAGTATTCCATCAGACTCCTGACTTTGGGGAGGCAGGAGGTGAGTTACTCACCTCAGAATTTCCAGGTTGTAATGAGGTTTAGAGTTGAGTGGCTCTGACAGAACCCAAAATAAGTATTGCTGTGTAACTGCAGCTTAATAGCACTGTCGACGACACTTTCCATCACTTTGGTGATGGTTGAGAGTAGACTGATGGGGCGGGAATTGGCTGGATTGGATTTGACCTGCTTTTTGTGGACAGGATATACTTGGAAATTTTCCACATTAGAAACATAGAAAATAGGAATAGTAGTAGTCATTCGGCCCTTTGAGCCTGCTCCACCATTCATTATGATCATGGCTGATCATCCAACTCAGTAACCTGTTCCCGCTTTCCCCTCATATCCTTTGATCCCTTTCGCCCCAAGAGCTATATCTAACATTGTCGGGTAGATTCCACTGTTGTAGCTGTTTTGGAACAACTTGGCTAGGGGTGCAGCTAGTTCTCGAGCACGAGTCTTCAGTATTACAGCCGGGATGCTGTCTGGGCCTGTTGCCTTTGCTGTATCCAATGCCATCAGCCGTTTCTTCAGCATGCATGCAAGTCCTGTTTTGTAGCTTCAGCAGATTGACACCTTATTTTTAGGTATGCTTGGTGTTGCTCCTGGCATGCTCTCCTGCACTCCTCATGGATTCAGGGTTGATCCCCCGGCTTGATGGTAATGGTTAAGTGAAGGATATGCCGGGCCATGAGGTTACAGTTTGTGATTGAATGCAATTCTGCTGCTGCTGATGGCCCATAGTGCCTCATGGATGCCCAGTTTTGAGTTTCTAGATCTGTTCTGAATCTATCCCATTTAACACATTGGTAGTGCTGCACAACACGATGAAGGGTATCCTCAATGTGAAGATGGGACTTCTTCTCCACAAGGACTGTGCCACGGTCACTTCTCCCAATACTGTCATGGATAGATGCATCTGTGACAGATGAGAGTGAGGTCAAGTAGATTTTTCCCTTTTGTTGGTTCTCTCACTACCTGCCAGAGACCCAGCCTGGTAAATATATTCTTCAGGACTTGGCCAGCTTGGTCAGTAGTGGAGCTACTGAGCGACTCTTGGTGATGGACATTGAAGTCCCTCACCCAGAGCACATTCTGTGCTCTTGCCACCCTCAGTGTTTCTTCCAAGCAGTGTTCAGCATGGAGGAGTACTGTTTTATCAGCTGAGGGAATGTGGTAGGTGGTAATCTGCAGGAGGTTTCCTTGCCAGTGTTTGACCTGATGCCATAAGACTGCATGGGCTCTGAAGTCAATGTTGAGGACTCCCAGGACTACACATTCCTGACTGTATATCACTATGCCGCCACCTCTGTGGCTCTGTCCTGCCGGTGGGACAGGACATAGCCAGGGATGGTGATGGATGAGTCTGGGACATTGGCTGTACTAAGGAAGAGGAATCTAACAAAATATCAGTCGAAGCGGAGAAAGTAGAGGCAATCGGGATGGAGGAGGTACTGGAAAGGCTGGCTATGCTTAGGGTAACTAAGTCACCTAGTCAAGATGGCTTGCATCCCAGGTTGCTGAAGGAATTGGGGGTGGAGATCGTGGAAAAGCTTACCATAATCTACCAATCTTCCCTAGATATGGGGGAGATGCCAGAGGATTGGAGAGTGACAAATGTGACACCCTTATTCAAGAAAGGGTGTAAGGACAGTCTGAGCAACTACAGGCCAGTTAATTTACCATGAGTGGCAGACAAGATTTTAGAAACAATATTCAGGGAAAAAATCAACAGGCGCTTGGAGAGGTTTGAGTTAATTAAGAATAGCCAGCACAGATTTTTAAAAGCAAGATCAGACTTGACTAATCTAATTGAATTTTTGATGAAGTAACAGAGAAGGTTGAGGAAGGGAATGCAGTGGATGCTGTCTACATGGATTTTAAGAAAGCGTTTGATGAAGTACCACATAAAAAGCTGGTTAACAAAATTGAGGCTTATGGAGTAGAAGGGTTTGTGTCCAACTGGATAAAAAAAAATTGGCTTAAGGACAGAAAACAGCGTTTCGTGGTGAATAGTTTTTTAGACTGGAGGATGGTAGACAGTGGTGTTCCTCAAGGGTCAGTGCTAAGACCACTGCTTTTTTTGCTATATATCAATGACTTGGATCTTGGAATACAGAATAGAATTTCAAAATTTGCCAATGATATCAAACTTGGAGGAGTGGCAGACAGTGAGGATGATATGAACCACCTGCAACAGGACATAGATAGGCTAGCAGAATGGGCAGACAAGTGGCAGGTGGAATTCAATAAAGGCAAGTGTGAGGTGATACATTTTGGCAGAAGGGATAGGGTGTGGCAATTTAGACTTAATGGCTCAGTTCTGAAGAGCGTGCAGTAACAGAGGGACCTGGCGGTGCATGTGCCTTGATTTTTGAAGGTGACAGAACATATTGAGAGAGTTGTTAGCAAAGCACTTGGGAACTTGGGCTTCATAAATAGAGGCACAGAGTACAAAAACAGGGAAATTTGCTGAACCTTTATAAAGCTCTGGTTAGGACCCTGCTGGAGTATTGTATCCAGTTCTGGTCACCACACGAAAGGGTGCAGAGGAGATTTACCAGAATGGTTCCAGGGAGGGGGGATTTTAGCTACAAGGTTAGGTTGGAAAAGCTGGGTTGTTCTTCCTGGACCAAAAGAGATTGAGGGGAGATTTGATAGAGGTGTACAAGATTATGGCATGTTTAGATAAGTTAGATTAACTGATGGTACAAGGACTAGGGGACACAGCTAAAACAAAAATACTGTGGATGCTGGAAATCTGAAATAAAAACAGAAAATGCTGGAAATACTCAGCAGGACTGGCAGCATCTGTGGAGTGAGAAACAGAGTTAACTTTTCAAGTCTGTGACCATTCACAGAACTGATAGACCTGCTGAGTATTTCCAGCATTTTCTGTTTTTATGAAACAGATTTAAGGATTTGGGCAAGAGATGCAGGGGGGATGTGAGGAAGAACCTTTTTACGTAGTGAGTGGTAATGAACTGGAACTTGCTGCCTACGAGGGTGGTGGAAGCGGAGACAATCGATGATTTCAACAGGAAATTGGATGAGCACTTGAAGGAAATAAACTTGCAGGGCTACGGGGATTGAGGGGGGATTATCCGTAATTTAAAGGCCTGCTACCTGACCCAAACCCAACGGGGCCCGACGACATGTGTCGGGCTCGGGTCGGGTCGTGTTGCACTTCTGGGTCTGGCATTTGGGATCGGGTCGGGCCGGGTCGGACACGCTCTATCATAGATAAGTGGCTCCACTGTTAATTTAATTTTTGGACTGGAAAGGTGGTTTTGTTACAGTTATTTTAAGCTTGTACACATCAGCAACAAAGTGAAAAATGGAAGATAGGTTAACTGATGGTTGGGCTGGATCGGGTCGGGCGCAGGAAAAGATGGAAGGACTCGGGTCGGGCTCGGGGCGGATTTTTTTTTTTGCAGCCCCAAGCAGGCCTTTACTGTAAATAACTCTCTGGGGGGAATTTTATGGAGGCAATGGGGGTCTCTGCCGCCGGAAAGAGAGCCAGCAGGAGACCCGCATTGCCTCCTTTGGGGAAAGCCTGCCATATCACGATCCAATCAGGCACTTGAGAGACCACCAGCGGGCCTTCCCCGGATCAGGAGCCAGGGGACAGGAAGTACCACCTGCCAAGAGCTGCTGGCCAATTAGAGGCCGGCAGCTCTTTTGCTCAGCAGAGCCACTGGAATGACACCCAGCGGAGGTCCATGGGTTTTGTGGGATGGGGGGAGTCGCTGTGGAGGGGGTTGTAGGGGGGTTGGCAGCAGGGGCGGGGGGGGTGGTGGTGTGGCTCTCAGTGGGCTCTATTCTTCCCAATGCTTGGTCCCTCAATCAGGCATTGAGTGGCTTTGAACGAGGGAAAGCCCTCCTCCCACTCAATCCCAGGAGACCACAAGCAACCCTGCACGAGTTTGCATGTCGTGCTTCCCACAAGGTGACAGGCCTGCCTGCTGTTGGGTTAGCACCAGCGGTGGCGGGAAGAGGCAGTTAATTGGGCATTAATTGTACACTTAAGGGCCACAATTGGCAGTGGGGCAGGAAGGCCTTCCACAGGCCTTCCCACAACACACTTAATCAGGGTAGAGGTGGAAAGATGATGGGGTCCCCACTCGCCACCATCCTGCCCAATTAATTGCCCTCCCCACCTCCAAAGTTGCTGTGGGAAGAGCATAAAATAACCCCCATGACTCTATAATTTGGTGAGTATAGTTACGTCAGGCTATTGCTTGACTAGACTATTTTACAGCTCTCCCAATTTTGGCACAAGTGGATCTGGAGTCACTTGTAAGGCGAGCAGATTTCCTTCCCTAAAGGACATCAGTGAACCAGATGGATTTTTACGACAATCCAGTAGTTTCATGGTCACCATTACTATTTTTAAGTCTATTTTAAGATTTATTAAGTAAATTTAAATTCCAATAGCTGCAGTGGTGGAATTTCAACACGTGCTCCCAGGCCATTAGTCCAGGCCTTTGGATTACTAGTCCAGCAATATTACCACAACGCAACTGTTCCCAACTTGTGTTATTGTTTATGTAGGGACCACTAATTCAATGGTGGTGTGAAAACAAGTCTATAATTTCTCTCTTTTGCAAAGGAAAAGTTCTTAAAATTTTAAACTTGAAAGTTTAATAATTGGACTTTTAATTGTTAAATGATTGCTAGTTTTCCTATTTCAACATGCAATCCAAATGTTTGTAATGTTTATTTTCTTGAAATAGAATAAAGGAAATCATAGAATGGTTACAGCGCAGAAGAAGAATGAACAAATCAGTCGGCACACAAAAACCTTTGCCAAGAGTTCTGACGGTGCAGTCATTGTGGGGTAGAGATGAAGGGAACACATTCCTCTGCCCACCCATTTTTTTTTTTAACTTGGTGTTACCTCCCCCTGCTCTAATTCCTGGGACTGTCCCTAAAGTCCCCTCAGCAGTTTGGCATGGAGTTTCCTCCTTGGATGCAACCCAAAATTACACCCAATGTTGCCTCCTTTTTCCCCGATGTCAAATCACACCAAAGTACCCTCCCAATCTCAGTAGAATCTAAAATGGGTGTAAATCAGCATAAATAATTGGGGCCCAAGGAAGGGCTGAATCCACACGAGTGTATTTTTTCTTTAAGTCCCAAAATTTACGTTTCAGCTAATTCACCCAACATTCATGCACATAAAGCACAGCATGTTTAGAAACCTGTAATCAAGGAAGCTTTTCAATTTTTAATATGATTGTATGTATGCTATAAAAATGCATTAAAAGCAGCAAAATATACAGAACAGGCCTCTGAGGATTTTTTTAAAAACCACTCAAAAAAAAAAAATTGCAATTAAAAGAGCAGAAAAATAATGACTTTGTGCCTGAAAACCAGGTCACAATGTTGAGAGAACCCTGATCAGGCGTATTTGGAGCATACTCTCATTTGAGAGTTGAGGATATGGTCAGTTTTCTTCGGAAGCGGGTGAGGAGGGGAGGTCTGTTCAGGCAAAGTTTGATAGACAGACCTAAAAGATTGAGTAGACTGGGGCATTTTGTAGTTGTGTGTGTAATTCACTTGCGTCTGCATTGTTTTAAGTCACGTAGATTGTTTGTGCCCAAATCATGTGTGAATTTGGACGCAAATGTGGAGGACATGCCAGGCACTTATATTTGTTCCATCTCTGAAGTTTTCGGAACCATGTGCAGTACAGAAAGCATTTTTTCAATGTTGTATTTTTCCATGACCAATTGAGCACCATTACTTCCTTTCTGAAATGAAATACATTCATCTCCAGATCAAAGCATTAGTTGATCTGTGCATTGAAGCTGTGTTCTCAAATTTTCCACACAATTCTGGCTTACAAAATTGATATCTGCCAAGATCAATAAAGACTTGAAATATTATCAAGCGCATTGCTGAGTCTTCAGCAATGTTAATCTGAGTTTAATGAGGCAAAATAAAGTTAACCAGTATTTGTAAGTTTTGGAAGCTTCTCAGTGTTGCTTTATGTAATGTACCAAGCCTTCATGTTCACCGGTAAAATATTTCTAGCATAATATCATTGAGTCTAACAGGACATTTCATACTTGTGGAAAATATTATCAGAGCTGACTCAGTGCATTATACATTTTAATTGTCTGTTTCTTTTCCCATGGAAATATAAACTCAGACAGGTCAGCCTCATCCCCTCCTTCCATCAAAATGGTTAGTCACACTAACCAAGAGACCAAAATCGAGGTCAACTTTGTCCTTTTTAAAACTTTTTTTAAAAATATCCAAGGTATCCAAGGTGTGATCTTTTAATATTGTATGCTACATTTTAAGCCAGTGTGATTTTCTTCATTGTGGTTGAATAAAAGAAGGTAAAAATGTTAGCATATGATATCAAGATATGTAAAGACATGAAGTCAATTATCAATGTTGACAGGGTTTCAGTTTCTTTGCCAGCTATTAAAATCAAATATCCATGCCGTTGTAAAAATTCTTGTGATAACTTGATCTGGTGTTAAAGAAATGTATATGACACGGAAAGATCTAAAGTGTGGTAGCAAAATAAACTTGCACACTGTCGTTTCATCTTCTAGGACCTGGGTACAAATTTAAGTCAGACTGATATGATGTAAGTGTTTGACTATTGAGTGAAAACATAGCCTTCACTCTACCATTACCATCAAGCCAAGGGATCAACACTGGTTTAACAAAGAGTGCAGGAGGGCATGCTAGGAACAGTACCAGGCATACCTAAAAATGAGGTGTTGACCTGGTGAAGATACAACACAGGACTACTTGTATGTCAAACAATGGAAGAAGCATGAAATAGGTAGATCTAAGCAATCCCATAACCAACGGATCAGATCAAAGCTCGGCAGTCCTGCCGCACCCAGTCGTGTATGGTGGTGGAAAATTAAACAACTAACCAGAGGAGGATGCTCCACAAGTATCCCCATCCTCAATAATGGAGGAGCCCAACACATCAGTGCAAAAGATACAGCTGAAGCATTTGAGACCATCTTCAGACAGAAGTGCCGAGTGGATGATCCATCCTGACCTCCTTCAGAGGTCCTCAGCATCATAGATGCCAGTCTTCAGCCAATTTGATTCATTCCAAGTGATAGCAAGAAACGACTGAAGGCACTGCAAAGGCTATGAGTCCTGACAACATCCTGGCTGTAGTACTGGAGAATTGTGCTCCAGAACTAGCCGTGCCCCGAGCCAAGCTGTTCCAGTGCAGCTCCCTGAAATGTCCTGTTCACAAAAAGCAGGTCAAATCCAATCCAGCCAATTACTGCCCCATCAGTCTACTCTTGATCATCAGCAAAGTGATGGAAGGTGTCGTCGACAGTGCTATCAAGTGGCACTGACACAGCAATAACCTGCTCACTTTGGGTTCCGCCAGGGTCACTTGGCTCTTGACTTCATTATAGCCTTGGTTCAAATATGGACAAAAGAACTGAACTCGAGGTGAGATAAGAGCGATTTGCCTTGACATCAAGGTAGCATTTGACTGAGTGTGGCATCAAGGAGCCTCAGACAAATTGAAGTCAATGGGAATCGGGGGAAATCTCTCCACTGGTTGGAATCATACCTAGCACAAAGGAAGATGGTTGTGGTTGTTGGAGGTCAATCAGCTCAGCCCCAGAACATTGCTGCAGGAGTTCCTCAGGGCAGTGTCCCAGGCCCAACCATCTTCAGCTGCTTCATCAATGACCTTCCTTCCATCATAAGGTCAAAATCGGGGATGTTCGCTGATGATTGTATGTTGTTTAGTACCATTCGCGGCTGCTTAAATACTGAATCGGTTCAGATGCAGCAAGACCTGGACAACATTCAGGCTTGGGCTGATAAATGGCAAGTAACATTCGCACCACATAAGTGCCAGGCAATGGCGATCTCCAGCTACAGAGAAGCTAACAATCTCCCCTTGACATTCAGCAGCATTACCATCGCTGAATCCCTCAGTATCAACATCCTGGGGGTCACCATTGACCAGAAACTTAACTGGAGCAGCCACATAAATACGATGGCTACAAGAGCAGGTCAGAGGCTTGGAATGTTGCAGCGAGTAACTGACCACCTGACTCCCCAAAGCCTGTCTACCATCTACAAGGCCCAAGTCAGGGGCTGGATTTTATGCTCTCCCCATGGTGAGTTTGAAGGTGGGTACAGCACTTAATCAGGTAGGATGGTGGTGGTTAGGGACTCTGCCACCTTCCTGCCTTCATCCCAATTAAATTTGTGGCCCGTGGACCGCCTTCCGCCCTGCTGCCAGTCGAGGCCCTTAAGTGGGCAATTAAAGCCTCATTAAAGGCCTCAGCCCGTGGCTGCTGGGATTAGCCCTGGTTTGGAGGGGGGGTGGGGGGTGGGGTGGGGGGTTGGCCTGTTGTCACATGGAGCACAACAAGCAAACCCGTGCGGGTTGCCTGCCAGCTCCCGGGGTTGTGGGGGCGGTGGATGGGGTTAGGTCCTTCGCTCAAATGCACAGTGCATGATCAAGGTACTTGGCATCGGGAAGGGGGTCCCACTGAAGGCCATCACCCTCGCCTTGCTGCCGACCCCAGTACACCCCTCTCCCTACAACCCTTACCCCACGAAACCCCTCTCGCCATCACTCACCTGTGGCTTGAGTCCATTGACAATCCTGGGCCTTGGGTGAATGCATTACCAGCAGTAGCCACCGCCTACACAGTGGAATTGCTGAGTAAAAGATTGGCCAGCAGCTCTCAGCGGACGGGACTTTGTCGCCGGGGTCCTTGATCCCAGGGAAGGCCCGCTGCTTGCCACATGACGTGGTGGGCCTTCCCGAAAAGAGGCAATGCAGGGCTCTCGTCAGCTGTTCAGCCAGTGGCTGAGAACCCCATCACCTCCATAAAGTACCGCCTGAGTGTGATGGGTTGCTCTCCAGTTGCTTGGATGAGCACAGCTCCAACAACACTCCAGAAGCTCAACACCATCCAGGACAAAGCAGTCCACTTGATTGGCATCCCATCCACCACCTTAAACATTCACTCCTTCCACCACTGACGCACAGTAGCAGCAGTGTGTACCATATACAAGAAGCACTGTAGCAACTCACCATGCGTCCTTTGACAGCACCTTCCAAACCCACGAAGGACAAGGGCAACAGACAGGTGACAACACCACCATCTGCAAGTTCCCCTCTGAGCCACACACTATCCTAACTTGGAAATATATCACGGTTCCTTCACTGTCACTGGATCAAAATCCTGTAACTCCCTCCCTAACAGCACTGTGGATGTACCTACACCCCAAGGACTGCAGTAGTTCAAGAAGGCAGTTCACCACCACCTTCTCAAGGGCAATTAGGGATGGGCAACAAATGCTGGCCTTACCAGCAACGTGTACATCCCATAAACAAAATAATTTAAAAAAACATTTAAATAGTCTCTAATCAATCACTCATGGGCATGACTACTGAGTAAACAAGTTTAAATATTCTCTAATGGGCATGAACCCATATCACATAATGTCTCCCAATTCAGGTCAAATTAGTATTAAATTACTAATCTCAGTCTGAGATTTTAAAAGATTTGGTAGTGTGAGAAATGGGAAAAAAAATCACAATGCTATATTGTCATGCCTGTGCATTCCAAAGTTATGAACTATAAAATGACCTGATAAAGTAAATCCAAAATGGACACTTTTCTTGTAAACACAATGGAGTAAGAGGTTAGGTGACTTTTCCTTTACTGCGAATACACATACATCTACAAGAACCCTGAGCTAAACCTGATGTCTGGACACGTCTTGGAGAAGACAGTAAAATACAAATGACCTTTCTGGACAGATCCCTGAGAAATTATTAAAATAGAAATGATCCTTTCTCTGGCAATGGCTGCTTCTCCCCAACTGATTGGTTTGACAATACTGTCGCAGACATTTTGACTCCAAACTCAAATTCCAAAGAATGGGTGAGAAAAGTCTATTTTATCAAGATGAGCTGAGGATGAATGACATCCAGAATCCATTGTCTAACAATGGCCTAACCATCAGAGACCATTTATGAGGGCCATGGGAAGATAAACAATGGCCACCTGAAACTAGGTTTCTGATGAGCTTAAATAAAGGCATATTCTGGGCAGACAAAGGAGATCCATCTATGCCATCGAAGAGAAAGGACCCTAAGATTACCAGCTTTGAACTATATGTAGGCAGCGACTGGAGTTTGGCCTTGAACTCCCGACCTGAGAAATCATACCAGGACTTCACCAGTGACCCTTGGCTGGAATATAACAGGAGCAGTCTGCAACAGTGCATCCATCTTCTTGAACCGCCCAATTCTTTTTTCAACAAGGAAAAAGATTACAGGCCTGCACTGTTTCAAGTCTTCACCCCAGGGAAAAGCAAATTTAGCAGAGAACTTTAAAAGTTATGAGATGTAACGCATGTTATCTTTATAATCTCTAATGTGTGTGTATCTGTACAAGCGTGAGAGTGGGTGGTGTGTAAATTTCGAGTGTTGTCCAATAAACATTTATTTTTCTTTTAAACTTACAAGAAAACCTGTCATTTGTATGTTCTTGATAATTAAAGCACCCGGGTTAAAAAAAACCTTTTTTAAAAAACAAATATGATGTCAATCGAGAGGTGAAAAAAGGGGAACCATCCCTATCAATTCTCATTCTGTCACTAACAATATTCAGAAGAAGCAAGATAACTGAATGACATGTAAGAAAGCTTTATTATACAGTTGACATTTATCCGAACTACATTTGTTTTGGCTAGACAATCAAGAAGCTCAAAAAGATACATTTTGGTCGGAAGAATGAGGAAAGGCAATAGTAAATAAAGGATACAATTCCAAAGGGGTGCAGGAACAGAGGGACCTGGAGGTATACGTGCGCAAATCGTTGAAGGTGGCAGGGCAAGTTGAGAAAATGGTTAATAAGGCATACGGGATTCTGGGCTTTATAAATAGAGAGATAGAGTACAAAAGCAGGGAAGTTATGGTGAGCCTTTATAAAACACTGGTTCAGCCTCAACTGGAATATTGTGTCCCTCTTTAAGAAGGTTGTGAAGGCAGTAGAGAGGTGCAGAAAAGGTTTACGAGAATGATTCCATGGATGGGAACTTCAATTACGTGGTTAGATTGGACAAGCTGGGGCTGTTCTCCTTTGTGAAGAGAGGTTTGAGGGGAGATTTGATAGAGGTGTTCAAACCATGAGGGGTCTGGACAGAGTAGATGGGGAGAAACTGTTCCCATTGGTGGAAGGGTCGAGAACCAGAGGACACTGATTTAAGGTGAATGGCAAAAGAACCGAAGGTGACATGAGGAAAAACGTTTTTTACACAAGTGGTCGATTCTTGAATGCAGTGCCTGAGAATGTCATGGGGGCAGATTCAATTGTGGCTTTCAAAAGGAATTTGGATAATTATCTGAAGAGAAAAGATTTGCAGGGGTTCAGGGAAGAGGTGGGCGAGTGAGAGTAGCTGAGTTGCTCTTGCAGAGAGCTGGCATGGAGATGATGGTCTGAATGGCTTCCTTCTGTGCTGTAACCATTCTATGAGTTGAATAGTGGACTCTCAACAAAAAAGTTAGGAGTATAATGCACTGTTGGTAGTCAACGTGACGCCCTCTGGTGTTGCAGCTGAAGAAAAGGGCAAAAAATCCATTTTAGTAAACAATTATGTATATTTTCATTACCTTTAGCCTGGCTCTTTACCACCTTTAGGGAGTTTCATAAATCCTGAACCAGGAACCTGGATTGAATCGCATATAAAATCAAATATTGGATTTCTTTGCACACGTGAACTTGTTAACAGTCAGAACTTAGAACTGTTAACAGAAGTTAATTTAAAATGTATTAGAATGTTTACTTTATAACTATGAAACTTTGAATTTTCATTCTGCTCTGAACACTTGGTTATCTGATCTATATACATTGCTTTGCAGCTCCGAACTGATGCAGAAAAGCGTTCCATGGTTGAGAGTGGTCTGACCTGGTACAGCGGCTCTGAAGGTAAAGGTCAGAAGAAGTCTGAGGGTGGCTATGATGCCAGCAACCTTAAGATGGATCAAAACACAAAGTGGAGACGTATTCGGAGTGAATCAGCAGAGGAATCAACAAAAGGAGAACTAAAGAAACCGCAAACTACCGGGCAAACCAGTTCACTGAAAAAGGGTGCAGCACCAGTAGGAGTAACGACCCCAATGACCAGTTCAGGAGCAGGCTCTCTGAAAGTAGCTGGTAAGTGTCTACAATAGCAATAATAGTTTTTAAAAAAAGTATATTTTATGTTACTGGAAGTCTAACAAAATCTTTTAAGTAGCTGGGTAAGATTAATATTTAGACACTTGCATTGCAACTCCAAACTATTTGAAGGTACGAATCCACTACATTTGCACCTTTGTGCTATATCTGCTGTGACCTTCAAAATAATCTGGTTCAATATTGGATTCAGCTTGGGGCCAAGTTGCAGAGTAATCCTCATTCACTGTCAAGTAAATGGAACTGTATGTGACTATGTTTGCATGAGCAGTGTTCTCCTGTTTCTCTAGGAAATCTGTTGTTTTTAAAACCCAATTGTGCATGCTTTAATTGATTTTAATGTAAAGTCTGGAGTATCTCTTTCTGACTCTTCATTGTACATTTTGTTACATATTATACCATTATTCAGTGTGAAATATCCTGTGAATTATCACATACTTGATTTAATTTAAGAACATGTTTCAAATTTATGAATTGCTCATACAAGGTACAATATTACTGATATCCCTGTGAATGGGCCAACACAAGATGTTCCGAGTACGACACAGTGATTACCTCCTCCCCCCAAATCCTACACCCACACCACAACGCCCCCACCCCCTCCCCCCCGACTACTGCAATAATTATGCTCAGACCCACTGAAAAGAAGTGGAGGGCATGCAAAGGCGGGTGGGATGACCATCTAGTATCATCCACCAAATTTCCTGTCATCCCACCTTTCTATTGTTGGCCACAGGATAGCCAATTTGTCTTAAAGTCTCAGCTAGGCTCAGTAGTAGCTTGCTTATCCATGAGTTTGAAGATTGTGGGCAAAGCCTAAAGTATAAGCTCGACTGACTGAGCAAGTGCTGCATTGTTGAAGGCGACTTATTTCAAATGAGATATTGAACTAGGTTCTAATTTACCTGTTCAGGTGAATATGAAAGATTCCATGAGCTTTTTTTTCATTCATGGGACGTGGGTGTCACTGGCCAGGCACGCATTTATTGTCAAGTCCTCATGGCCCTTGAGAAGGTGGTGGTGAGCGGCCTTCTTAAATCGCTGCAGTCCATGTAGTGCTGGTAGGAAGGGAGTTTCAGGATTTTGATCCGGCAACAATGAAGAAACAGTGATATATTTCCAAGTCAGGATAGTGTGTGACTTGCAGGTTGTGGTGTTCCCATACACCTGCTTTCCTTGTTTTTATAGGCGGGCGAGCTTGTGGGTCTAGAAGGTGCTGTCGAAGAATCCTTGGCAAGTTGCTGCAGTGCATCTTGTGGTTGGTGCACACTGTTGCAACGATGCATCGGTGGCGGAGGGAGTGAATGTTTAAGGGATGATGAATGGAGTGCCAATCAAGTGGGCTGCTTTGTCCTGGATGATGACAACGTCTTGAGTGTTGTTGGAACTGCAATCATCCAGGCAGTGGGGAGTATTCCATCAGACTCCTGACTTGTGCCACGTAGATGATGAAAAGACTTTGGGGAGTCAGGAGGTGAGCTACTCACTGCAGAATTCCCAGCCTATGTTCCATTCTTGTAGCCACATTATTTATGTGGCTGGCCCAGCTGAGTTTCTGGTCAATCATGGCACCTCTCCGCATCCCTCCCCCCGCCCCTCACCAGATGTTGATGGTGGAGGATTCAGTGATAGTAATGCCATTGAATGTCAAGGGGAGGTGGTTAGATTCTCTCTTGTATGAGAGTCATTTCTTGGCACTTGTGTGACGCAAATGTTATGTGCCACTTATCAGCCCAAACCAAAGTGTTCCATCTGGCCCACGGATGTATTTCAGAGATGAGAAATTCCCCATTCTCTTCTTCTTCCAGACTGGGTTTTAAAACAATTGCGCTGCAGGTTTCACAGCTGACAGGTACAGGAACAGCAGTTTCTGAACTTCAGACAGATTCAGGCTTTCTGGCAGGTTCCGACTTTTCTTAAAAATAAAGCCTACCGGAAAACCCTGAATCTGTCCAAGCTGTTCTCGCACCTGTCAACTGTGAAACTGACCACGATTTTTTTTTTAAATGGACCAATTACAAAGCTGCTGTGCTTGAGCATTCCCACTGTCTGCAACTGTCAAAGAGACAGAGAGAGAGAGTGTGGGAAAGAGAGTGGGGGTGCTTAGGGAAGATAGAGGGGGCGGCATGGGGTGAGAGAGAGACGTGGGCATGGGGGGAGAGAGAGACGGGGATTTGGGGAGAGAGAGAAGGGGCTTGGGGGGAGAGACAGAGAGGGAGACTTGGGGAGAGAGAGAGAGAAGGAAAGTGAGGGGGAAGAGAGAGATAGGAGGAGGGCAGGGGGAGAGAGAGGAGGAGGGCGGGGGGAAGAGAGAGAGAGAGAGGAGGAGGGTGGGCAGAAGAGAGAGAGGAGGAGGTGGGGGGAAGTGAGAGATAGAGGAGAATGTGGGGGAGAGAGAGAGAGGAGGGGTGCAGAAAGGGAGTCTGGGGGAGAAATAGAGAGGGCATGGGGAAGAGAGAGAGAGAGGCTGGGAGAAAGAGATGAGGGAGGTGGGGGGAGAGACCGAGAGGAGGAGGTGGCGGAAGAGAGCGGGGGTTTGGTAGGGAGAGAGAGGGGGTGGGAGGAGAGAGAAGTGGGCTTCTGGCAGAGGGGATGAGGGAGAGAGAGGGTGGGTTTGGAGAAGAGAGAGGGAGAGGGTTGGGGGAGAGAGAGGCAGGTGGACTTGTGGCAGGGGGATGAGGAAGAGAGAGAGAGGGGTGGTGGGGAGAGAGAGGGTGGGTCGGGGAGAGAGAAAGAGAGCGGGTGTGGGGGAGTGGCAGAGGGGGGGGGGTGAAAGAGTGAGGGCGGGGGCAAAGAGAGGGGGGACACAGAGATGGGGGCCAAAGGGAGAGAGAGTGGGCGAGAGAGTGATCAAGATCTCTCCTTACAGATGGACACCTATCCGGAATACTCCGGTGTGGCTACAAGTGTGCAGGCAAACATTGACTACTTGTGCAAGCAAAAATGCCAGGTATCTCACTAAGTCAGTGTCCAACATAGTGACAAGCAAGTAAGTCAATAAATTAATCTTCTCATTTAAAGCTTCTTCACAAAAATGCTTATTTGTTGTTTTGATTGGTAACAAGTAAAATTTTTAATGCCTTTATCTTTTCGAAATTCCCTCACCGGCCCCCTATGTAAGACAAAAATTGTAATGTTGCTGCCCATGCGATAAAGTTTGGACAACCCTGCTTTAGATCCAGTGGTTAAGTTACTAATGAATATTTTTGATTTATTTGACATGTTTTACTCATGCTTAATTAACATGTTTATTGTTTATTATTTCTTAATCTAGTTTTTTTGTCTCATGACAATTTCTCTACTTTGTGAAGGACTGTTTCAACAGTCCATTTCAACTTTTTAACTTTCAGCCCGTTCTAAAATTTTCAAACATATTCTTCAAATCTTCTGAGTTCCCTGGATACCCTCTCTCCTCTACAATTAGGAGTGGAGTAAAACTGCAATTTTTATATACCTTAATATTCACCGAGTTATATGATTGAAATACTTATAGGAACATTAGTGACCAAACCAAGAGGATCAACTGTCCATGAAATCATTCAAGACCTTATTTAGTTGGAAACTGGTTGCCAGATGTCAATTAGTTTGGAGAAGAATGTTGCCAAACAGTGAAACCTGAATAAATGGGCATTCCGAAAAAAAGGGACACTTGCAAACAAAATGAATATTTATTGTTACAACCAGGTGAGAAAGGGGTCTAGGGCTCCTCCTCTCAGCCTCTTCCTGGTTTGGCCATAACAGGGTTTAACTTTTAAAACACTGTTTTCAGCTTCCTGTCAATGAATCTTTGCTCACTGCTCTGTAATTGTAATTGCAAAGAAATCAACCAGACAGGTTTTCTCAGATTTAAACAAGAGAGGTGTAACTTTATTAACTTTAAAACTCTAATACAGTTAAAACTATGAAAAATATGCAATGCGACCAGGCCAGCATGCATATACGATAAACACACATGCAAATAGAGACAGAGGAGGAGAAAGAAGGGGAAAGGTTTGAAGTAAAAGCAGGAGTTCAGTTACTGGTTTTCAGCTGGATATAAAGTCTTTGATTGTAGTTAAGTCTTGCTGTTCTCATTGGGGTCCAGTGCACACTTTCAAACTTGTTTTGCTGCTCTTCTGTCTTGAGGCTTTAGTTACTTCTGTGGGTCCCCGGAACCTTGCATGAGAGAGAGGGAAAGAGATAGGGAGAGACCTTCCTTCTCTTTTGTCTTCTAATTGTAGTCATAGAGTCATAGAGAGATACAGCACCGAAACAGGCCTTTTGGCCCACCGAGTCCGTACCAACCATCAACCACCCATTTATACTAATCCTACATTAATCCCATTTTCCCTCTCACATCCCCACCTTCCCTCAATTCTCCTACCACCTACCTACACTAGAGGCAATTTTTTACAATGACCAATTTACCTATCAACCCACAAGTCTTTGGTAGTCTCTTCCTTTCTGTGTGGCACAATTCAGAAAACCTCCAGGTTGCCAGCAGGTTAGTCATGTGACTAGCTCCTTATTTGGAACAACCTCTCCAGCAAGATTTGTGGATTTCCCCCAAGCTTACTGGACACTGTCAGTGGGGGGATGGAATGTTGGCTTTTACACATTCAATGTCTCTTGATCAAAATCCATCTGGCTAACTGAATCAGGAAGGCACTCCTGTTGTCTTCTTCAGGCAACTGTCTTTTAGAATGCAAATGTGCAGCCATGTTTCCAGCCAAAATTAATATGTCTCATTTTGGCAGGTGTGGTTTTCGTCACATTATTGAGAGATGCAAATAACTTACATGGTAAACTATACAAGAAGCAAATTACAAACTACAGACATACTTCAATGCACCATGCCCATTTACAACTTTCACTGTGGGAAATGCAGGTCAGTGCAAGACGACAACAGGTTTTGTGAAAGAAATAATGTTGTTGAAAGGGGAGCTCTTTATCTAGCATCGATACTGGCAGAGAAACCACTTTAACTCTGGTATTGAATACTTGAACAGTTCAATCCCAGAGATAGAGCAGTTTCTTTGCTGCTATTGATGCTGGGTAAAGAACTCCTCCATTCAACAAAAGAATCCACTATCATCATGTGTTAACCTGCATTCACCAGTCTCCTGAATCAGGGAAATGCATGCCAACAGCAAGATTGTCTGTCCTTTCCTGCCCAGATGTGTGTCCATATGCTCTTTCAGCAGTTGCTCTCCCCTGATCCTGCCATGGTTGTCTTTCCCTGTGGCTTTAAGGAATGAAAGTGGCTGGCTGTCAACTTTTATAGGATGTAGGATGGGCCTATATTCTCTGGAGTTTCAAAAAAATGAGTTATTCTCATCGAAATGCATAAAATTGAAAAGCTAGGTG
This sequence comes from Heterodontus francisci, assembly GCF_036365525.1. Classification (NCBI taxonomy): domain Eukaryota; kingdom Metazoa; phylum Chordata; class Chondrichthyes; order Heterodontiformes; family Heterodontidae; genus Heterodontus; species Heterodontus francisci. The sequence goes on along the minus strand of NC_090395.1, from coordinate 41,459,552 downwards.
CTGAGAGGTTGTTTCTATATGGCTTGAGAATCTGGAACTAGCGGTTATAGTCTCTGAATAAAGGTACAGCCATTTGGGACTGAAATGAGGAGAAATTTCTTTATTCAGAAGGTTGTGAATCATTGGCATTCTCTACCCCAGAGGACTGGGGATGCTTAGTCACTGAGTATATTCAAGACTGAGATCGATTGATTTTTGGGCACTAAGAGAATCAAGAGATATGGAGATAGGGTGGGAAAGTGAAGTTGATGTAGAAGTGCAACCATTATCTTACTGAATGGTGGACCAAGCTTGATGGGCTCTATGTCCTACTCCTGCTCATATTTCTTACCTTTTCATGTCTTGGGTTTCGCTGTTTCTCTGCTGCTGTAGAGAATGATGAACAGCCCCAGCTATCAGTCTGTATTCGTGAAGACTCACCGCTCAACCAGAAACTGCAGTTTCACTCCTGTGTTTTCCCTCCCAAAAATTATCAATCCATTCTAAAATTTGCTTTTGGAAGCTTCAATATACCAGCATTTTCCATTACATTTCCCCCTTTTTTCTGCCCTGTGACTGCCCTATTGCTGGTAAGTAAAACTGAGAAACACAGTTCCTTACTGAAGTTGCGCTCTGCTCCAAGTGAGAGCAGTTTGAAAGGAAACAGGAATTGAGATTGCAAAACAGTTAAGTGAACAGAGCTGAACACTGGTGTGCAGGAGAGGGATACTTAGCATTGTTGTAGCTGATTAAGTGATGATCGTAATCTCAACTGGTTCTTGAAGATGGTTGGGAAAATGTTTGCAATGAATAAAATTACCATTTTGAAAATAAGGACAGCTGCAAAAGTGGGTAGTTGATGCCAGTTCCTGGTAATTTACAGGTCGCACTGTACTTTCTATTGCCTGTGCTCAGTTCATTGAGACTCTGATGCCAACTGTTTTAAAGCACTTTCTGCTTGATAGTCTTTTTAACGAGACCCTAGAACAACTTTGCATGGTAGCATAATAACTGTTCTGGCAGGAGAAGATCTTTGATCCATCTTGCTCATCATTGCACAGTCTTTTGATTTGATTTTAGATTTATATATACAGCACTGAAACAGACCCTTCGGCCCACCGAGTCTGTGCCGACCATTAACCACCCATTTATACTAATCCTACATTCCTACCACATCCTCACCTGTTCCTATATTCCCCTACCACCTACCTATACTAGGGGCAATTTTTATAATGGCCAATTTACCTATCAACCTGCAAGTCTTTTTGGCTGTGGGAGGAAACCAGAGCACCCGGAGGAAACCCACGCAGACACAAGGAGAACTTGCAAACTCCACACAGGCAGTACCCAGAATTGAACCCGGGTTGCTGGAGCTGTGAGGCTGCGGTGCTAACCACTGCGCCACTGTGCCGCCCTTTTTTTCTAATAATCTGCCTTCCTGTTTTTGCTACCAAAGTGGATAACCTCACATTTATCCACATTATACTGCATCTGCCATGCAGTAGCCCACTCACTCAACTTGTCTAAATCACCCTGAAGCCTCTCTGCATCCTCCTCACAACTCACCCTCCCACCCAGTTTTGTGTTTTCTTGATGTATTTCTTTGCTAGTGCTTGGTTCATGCCTCAAATGCTGAGGCTCCAGCCCCAGGTTTTCCAAGGCTTTCCCTGCTTATTAATCTTTTTTGGTTGCAATACCCAGAGTCATTATTGAGTTCATTATTACATAACCTTGAGAACTCTTGATCATCCATGTAAACACCATTTCCACTGATTTCAGGTAACATTAAGGTGTGTGGAGCCTTTGTATGAGTTTCAGTTTTGCCCAACTCAAGGATTAACCTCACGTCTCACAAAATGTCTGCTGTATTGTTTGGATTGACAAGCTTTCCTACATAGTCTATCTGCAACCTGTGTTCATGTCCAGCGAGACTCAACACTGGCAGCAGTGCCTCGCAATCTCTGCTTTTAAGTTTGCTTTATGGGTACAGATCACTACCGTAAAGTGGTTGAGTTTTGTTATCTGTTAGCCATCATCTAAACTCCTTCATTAGATTACTGCTTTGTAATCACTTCTTGTCTTCATGATTCTTTATTGTCATTTCAAGGTACTTAATATTCATTTGGTATTGTGATTTAGCTCTTAACACCCAGTCTCCATTTATAACCAAAAGTGCTGTTGCTGAGATGACTTATTTTAGCAAGTGCTCCCATCTGGGCTGCTTAGCTGTGCATTTTGCTTTTTGGAGTCCATCAAATAACATGAACATTTTGATACACTGCTCCTGTAATGCAATAAAAACATATTAATCAATTTCATAATTGACTGAAGAACAGATGTCTAAGTGGCATTTGAAAAGTTGATTCGAGAGGTAATGAAGCCATGGGTTAGGATTTCTGCTTTGAGATTGATTAGGGGGTTAATCACACAACATTACAGAGATGGAAGATGTGAACTTGATGCAGGGTGGAAAGCTTCGTTCAGAATCAGAGATAATGCTGAGATTGCACAGATCTAGGCTTAACCTACAGGAGTGCTCGAGGTGACCATGACGACAGTGCCATACAAGCATAAATGCTGCTAAGAGCTGGACAGGATGGCTTGAGCTTTGCCAGTATTAAATTGAGGTGGTTTTGTCTCATCCAGGACTTGGTTGTGGCAGTTTGATCAATGGTGGTACTGGAGAAAGACGGCGCAAAGTTCAGATTGGTAGCATCCATTGTTTGGGCATTATGGGTGTAGTTTAGAGATCAAAATGACATCCACTTCATGCACTCACACTTTTGGGGCAAGTTGAGCCATATTGGTGAGGGTATTGGAATGGGTATAGTGAATGGCCACTGTAAGTATGCAGACTAGACAGATCATGTCAATCAGTGTGCAATGCTGAGTTGGCACAAGTGCTGTTGTTTTAGAGCTCAATGCTCCAGCTAACGTCCTCTCGTAATCACAAATGGCTGAACACATGTTCAGCAGCAGGAAGGACCCTCCACCAGTCCTATTTAAAGTGATCATCAACTACAGGTTAGTTGCTGGTTGATTTTGTCTGCCTGTTTCTTTGATTCTCCAAGTGTTTGGTGCTTTCTATTGTTGTTTAAAATTGCCAAGTCTACAGGGACTGGTGTGGCAGGTGCTGAAGGAGTTTTTGCTGACTTCAAGGCTTCTTCACAAACCAGTTGCTACCAGACATGGCTGCATTAGCAGACATTCACCTTGAAATACAGCATGACTTGGAGAATGAGCAGAGGTCACACAGAGAAGGACAAGCTGCTGGAAGAAGGAGGAGGAGAAGGGCTCTCAGCAGGTGGCCCTATCCACCCCAGGCTGTTCAGGGAGTAATTCTCTTTTCTGAACCTTCAGTAAGGACGTTTCACTAAAATCTGCCACCTGCTGCAGCCACAACTGCAAACTCAAAGCATGGCAAAGACCACATTGCCAGTGGCTGTGAAGGTGTTCATGGCGATGAACTTTTGTGTGTCTGGCTGCTTCTAAGCTGAAGCTGGAGATATATGTGCAACCTCTCCCATTTTGCCATCCACTGTACTTTGAGGGAGGTCACTGAAGCTGTCTATTCATTGTGAGATTCATTCCTTCTCACCAGAGACCAGCAGGTGAAGCAAGTATGTAGCTTCACTAGGATCGCAGACTTCCCCATGCTGCAGGGTGCCATTGACTGCACGCAGATCGCCTTGCGGGCGCCGCTTGTCAGCTCTGCCCTATGCTGGAATCAAAAGGAATTCAACTCCCTCAATGTCCAGTTGAGTGTATGCCCATACGCAGTGAATCATACACGTCAATGACCAGTGTCCTGGCAGCAGTCATGATGTCTTCATTCCGTGGCAGTCCGCTGTGCCAGTTGTATTTGAGCCACCATGACAAACCAGAAGGTGGCTACTGGACAAGAAGGATTATCCGCTGACCATATATTTGATAACTGCAGTGTGCAACCCATGCACACGTTCACAGCATGGATACAATGAAAGCCGTGCAGCCGCACAGAATGTGATAGAGCAGACCTTTGGAATGCTGAAACAATGATTCCAGTGCCTGGACCGCTTTGGAAGAGCCCTGCAGTACTCATCAGAGTGGAAGTCAAGATTCATGGTGATCCATGGCATACTGCACACTCTTGCCATCATGAAGTGACAGCCCTTGTCACCAGCTATACAGTGAGCAACTTAGGAGAAGGAGGAAGAAGGAGAGAGGAGGCAACCTAGACAGTCCCTTTCTGGCCAGGCTATCCATGAAGTCCTCAACTGATTGTGATACCAGAAACTGCAACCCCAATTCCCCGTTTACCACACCTACCTTCCCTCCATCACTGAGCATCACAGCACTCACTTGGTCAAAATCCAAAAATAAAAGCCATGACAAAATAAACATTCCAAACTAAATTTATAAATCGAAACATTCCGTATGGCATAGAACAATCAACTAATTATCCTTGAGCATTGCCTTAGTGCCTGCCATCCATGCACCTCTGCCTGTTTAGTGTTGCTATGCAGTGCTGCCCCAATGGCTGCAGCTTGGCTAGTGGAGGGTGCTGACTGTCAGTGGTGGAGCCTACAGCTGGCCTTGGAGGATGGCCTCGAGTGGAGTGTACCATCTTGGCATGGATGGCAGCAGTCTGGGTAAGGACACTGGCAGGGGAGGGAGGACAAATGTCGTCCTCCTAAGAGGAGAACTGATTCGTGTTGCATGGAGCCACAGCCACTCCTCCAATGTGACATCTCAGCAATCCTAGTAATCCATTTGAGGACAGATTGCTGGACTGTTGTCACAACTTGCAAGTCCCTTTGCACACTGCACAGTCTGAGCTTGCACGGCAACAAGCTTCCCTTGCCTGACTCCAGTTTGAGACTTCTTATGGAAGCTGTTTGTGCCAGAATGGCAGCTGAGACATCGGCCACCAGATACTACATCATTCTTAGGTCCTCAGGTGTGTTGATGGAATTGACCACCACTTTCATAGAGACAGAAAGACTTGCATTTATATGGAGCCTTTCTCAGCCACCGGATGTCTCAAAGCACTTTGCAGCCTATTAAGTACTTTTGAAATGTAGTCACTGTTGTGCTGTAGGAAACATAGCAGTCAATTTGTGCACAGCAAGCCCCCATAAACAGCAATGTGATAATGACCAGATAATCTGTTTTTGTGATGTTGATTGAGGGATAAATATTGGCCAGGACACCGGGGATAATTCACCTGTTCTTTGAAAAAGTGCCTTGGGATCTTTTACTCCACCTAAGCAGGCAGATGGGGCTTTGGTTTAATGTCGCACCTTTTCCAGTGCAGCTATCCTCAATACTGCAATGGAATGTCTGCCTTGATTTTTATGCTCAAGCACGGGACTGATGTCAGATCCTTGTGACTCATAGGCAAGAATGCAACCAACTGAACCATTGTGTCATGCTGGAAAGGATGGGCTCCAAGCTCTTTGCTAAACCTTGTACCAAGTTGGCTTTGGACTCCAAGACTCCACACTCCTAGATATTGACAGCAGACTTTCTGCCAGTCTTTCCAATGCGCCAAGCATTTTGTTGTGCACTTCTGTATGCTGCCCCATCAAAATGGTCATTTGAGTCATATGGAGCAGAACTTGTGCAACCTTGCTCTCTGCCGAGGTGGAATCTGGGCTATCCTTTACCCCTGTCCTGATTGCAGGCTACTCATCTTGCTATGTGGAGAACCCTCCTCTATACTATCCACTAAATTATGTGCAGTGGCTGCACATGTGAAATCAAGTGATGGTGCTGCGTCTTCATCATCACTGTCATCTTGTGGATTTTCCACTGGCTGGCTAGGTTGCATTTCTTTGGTATCAGAAAGGAGAAAGGTTCAAAGGTAAGATTGTGGTGCAGGCAAGTGGGGAATGTGAGAGATGCATGCTTACACCATCTGCAGCTCGTAAATCAGAAGAGAGTCTGAGATGAAGGGAAGATGGGATTTGAAAAGGAGGATTAGGTTTGAGGATAATGTCATCTCCAATGGTTTCAGCCCCTCCTTTAGCCATGGCCTCAACAATGGACATTTCAATAATCGCCAACACCACCACCTCTTTGGATGTCAGGATATGCAAGTTCATCTGCCCCCCTCCAGTTAGCTCCTGCTGCCTCCAGTTGTGTGCCAACTTATGCTGCAAGTGAGGGAAATGTGCCAGTGAATGTCATGCAATCTGTTCAGTGGTTGGTGGCTGTCATGCTTGAATAGTTGGCACTGTGTACAGGGTGAGACATGTTGGAGTGAGGCTTGCAACAGTGCTAAGTGTGTGAGGGTCCTGATTGATAGAGATTGTTGATATGGGAGTGTGATGAATTGAGCAGTGTGTGAGGTAGTGGTACAGTTGGTAGGTTATGGCATTTGAAGCTGCATTCACTGACCTTCACTACTCTCGTGAGGTCATTGAACTTCTTGCGGCACTGCATACAGGTCCTCAGGGCTTGACTCATGACAATGGCTGCCAAGGCTATTTGCTCCCACTGCCTTTTGACCATGTGTCCTTGGGGCCTTCTGGTCTCCTACAGATGCAGGACACCTCAGCTCCTTTCCAGCTTCTTGACCAAGACCTCAAGTGCAGTGTCTGAAAACCTTGGAGCCTTTTTTCTTCAATGTCGTGTCACTCTTCTGTCTTTTCCAGGTCAGCTTCAATTCAAAAAGGAATGCCCAGCACATGCTCCAGCCACAGTGCATCTCCCTTTTAAGAGGTGCAGGCTAACTTTAAGCAGTGCAGGCTAGCTTTAATTGCTGCTACCACTCACGATTATTGGCCCCCCGTTGATGTGGCCAGCCAACCAACAGCGCAGCTAACACTGGCTGGATGCTGCAAACATGTAAAATAGCAGCCAGTATAAAGTTGGTGTACTGCCTGTGTTGCAGTCAATGGGAGTGGGTTAATTGCGCATCGTGATCACAGTACCCAGTTTTTGGGGCTATTGAATTTAGCCCCCAGAGAGTTTTGTATCGTCAGCATCCAGCACAATAATTGAGCCATAGTTCATGAATATTAGCCCAGGATATCATGGCCATGAATATTGAGGGACATGCTAAAGGTGAACATGGGAGGAGAGCCAGTTTGCAGAGATGTAGTGACTGAATTGGGAATGGTTGGAATGGAATCATGATAATGCAGTAACAATTGTGGAAGTGTTGTAGTAGAGGAAAATGGAGCGGTCTATAGGGTCTAATAGGACTAGATGTCAAGGAGAAATTTGAGGGAAAATAAGCCAAAGTTATAGTCATACATGATCAACTTTGACCAGTGTTGTCTAGATGCTGTGGGCGGTTAGAAAGTGAGGAGAAACAGAGAATTGAGAGATTAGATATTGCAGTTTGAATTTTAAAACCCAACTATGCCATCAAACTATATGCTCACCAAGGGGGCATACCATTGCCTGAAGCTACTGTTAAGTTCAATAAAGTCCACCCTTTTTTCTTTAAATCGAAGCAAGCCTGTTTAGCTAGTTTCTTTGCATTATAATTGAAAGTTAATGAACAAGGATTCACTAAAGGTGAGCTAAAAAAAAACCAGTGTGTTTAAAATTTAAACCCTGTTACGGTAAAAAAATTATTGTCCTACCTGTAAGGAGGAATCATCAATTTTCTTTTTCCTCTAACTTGGTGAAGATTTGTTACCTCTGATAACTAGAATGTGATTTCTGTATGATTATAAGCAGCTTTGAGGGCCATCATGATGGATCTCCAGTGTATTACCACTGAAGTTAGGCTTAAAAACTTTATTTCTCCCAGCAAAAGTAGGAATTCTTTAACAGTTCTTCCTCCACTTCTGCAACAGCAAATAGGAGAATTTTGAATTTAAAATATGCAATTTTTTTTCTTGCTTTAATTACACAATGCCAACCGCCTTAAATATAAATACTGTCACTATTAGGAGAGGCCATCACCTTTACTGACTGTGGGTAGATTAAACCCTCAGCTTGACCATTCAGGCTTGTTACGTGGAGCTTTATTTGCTGGTTTTGTGAAACCTTCCCTAGTCCCTTGGTAAAGATCCAGCGACCAGGAAGAAAAGTTGTGAATCATAGCTTTCAAACAGCTGTGCTGGCACATGCACATGTTGTTCGCCTGTTGCTACATTTTGTTTTGGACTTCACACTGCAATATAAAAGGAGCACTGGTGTTCTGCATTCTTAGTGCATGTCTATGATATAAAGAGACTATGCCAATAGTTTAATAAAACTACCATATGGCTTCCGGATTAACACATTTAATTTAAATTTCAATTACTATTTCTGGTAATACAGATAAAATTTATGGGACGGCAGAAGTCCTGCCCCTGGGACCGAAAGCGGGAGGTGACCTCGTTTTGGCCGGCAGCAATTAAGTGGCCACCGCCAGAGCTGCCATCCAATTAAGAATGGCAGCCCACCTCCAAAAGCTGCCAGCCCAATCAGAGCTAGCAGTGGCCATTGCTGAGGCTGCAGCTGCAGGGACAGGGAGCCTCAATGGCAAGGCACCCTTGAAGAGGGGTAAATAGGGTTGGGGATCACTGGGGCCAGGCATGCAGCCCAGGGGAGGTTAAGTTCTGGGGCGCAATTGCTGTGGGTGCAGCCATTGTCACCACGGGCCCCCCCCCCCCCGTACCCTCGAGTGCTCAAAAAGGAGGGCCCGATGCCCCCAAATCGCAGAGCCTATGGAGGCAGGAAGTGGCTCTTAATTAGGCACCTAAGTGGCTCAATTGGCCTCCTGGTGGGCAGATGATCTGCCAACCTATCGACTGCTGGCAATATGGCATAGTGGCTGGAAGAGGTCAGACACCACCCCAGTTCCTTCTAGCTCTGTTTTGCCAAGCTTCCCGCCATCCAGCAGGTCCACAAAGGGCCCAGAAGTTTCCAGCCTTTATATCCAAATTTCAAAATGAAAAGTTTGGAAGGGTGTAAGAGTTGAGACACTGTGCATGAAAATGATGTACATTTATAATTTTGATGGGTTTTATTCACATAGAGATGAGCTCATGCCTTACACATTTTGGGCTGTTCAAAGATTTGTGTAGTATTTTATAACACTTTATTGAGGGCACTGTTTTCATTACAAACCATTTCAATGGCATTAAAACCAATGCATTAGTTAGAGCAAAATCTCTTGACATTAAAGGGGGCTATTGGTGAGATGACCTGCCCTGATTATAGTTTGTAATATTGTACAAATCCAGATAAAGTACAGCATCAATTTTTAGTGTAATTTTTGTACAACAGATGCTTCACAGAGCATTATCGCAGTGCATATAGGATTGAATAACAACAAATCATCAATTCTTATGAATGTGCAAAGCTCTGGTTAGGCCCCAACTGGAGTATTGTGTCCAGCTCTGGTCACCACACTTCAGGAAGTATGTGAGGGTGCAACGGAGATTTACCAGAATGATTTCAGGAATTTAGTTATCAGGTTAGGTTGGAAAAACTGGTGTTCTACTTAGAACAAAGGAGATTGAGGGGAGATTTAATAGAAATGTGCAAGATTGTGACAGGCTTAGATAAGTTAGACAAGGAAAACCTGTTCCCATTAACTAATGGTGCTAGGACTAGGGGACACAGAGTGAAGGTTTTGGGCAAGAGATGCAGGGAGAATAAGAGGAAGGACTTTTTTATGCAGCAGATGGTAATGACCTGGAACTCGCTGCCCACAAGGGTGGTGGAAGTGGAGATGATCAATGACTTCAAGAGGAAGTTGGATGGCCACCTGAGAGAAATAGACTTGTAGGGCTACGAGGATCAAGAAGGAGAGTAGAACTGACCGAATAGCTCAGTGGAGAGCCAGCATGGATTCGATGGGCAGAATGGCCTCCTTCTATGCCGTATATGACTCTTTTGACTCTAATTTTTACATTCCCAGGTTAGTCTAGCTTTACTATCTGTAGGAATTGCTTTAAAATGACCATTGAGAAGAAACACTTTTTTTTTAAAAAAACATCTGTACTTGTTACTTTGTGCATATGAATTATGGTACTTTACTTTAGTAAAGTATTGAGTAAAATAATCTTGAGAATTTAGACCCTACATTGTGGAACAATACACTGAAAGCTTACTGAAAAATAATTGTGCCAACAAAATGATTGAAATATGACATGAATCTGTTTGTACTCTTTGCTTTTAGTTAACCTATTTGTAATGTAAATTTATCAAAAGAGTTGCAATTACAGTTATCATATCAAACTGAAGTGTGTAGAATCCTATAGTGTGTAAATGAGGTATTACATACTGTAACACAGATATTTAATTCCAAAATATCCATTTTGACCCCTGTGTCGAACCATCTGGCCTCCCAGTGACAGTTTTTGTTCACGCCATGATTGAAATTAAAAGCTCATTGTGTTGCAAATTGTGAAGCAACCTACTGTTAGATGTCAAAAAAGGAAGAAGACATTTAAATTGAGCACTTTAGATATTCTTTCAGGTATAGCAGTCCAGTAAGCTGTCTGAATATCTTGTGTTCAGGACTCGATCTGTTTGCATATGCATTTTGGCTACTATTCTGGACTGAACTCATTACTTCTTTCTTTTTATTTTCTTCTGGCCCCTTTCGGGGCCCTTCTCTCCTCTATCTCCTCCCCTTTCTGTCGTCCAGTCAAACCACCCTTTATTTTGCCCCTCTTGGATACTTAGACCCTCATCCCTACCCCAGCCCATCACTAATCCTCTGCGTTCCTAGTCTTATGTTGCCATGCCAGGTGTGAATTCCCCACCCTCGACTTCTCAAACAAGCTCTCAGACACCCACTGTGCCTCTCTTGACATCCTCCAAAAGGCCGTTGACGCACTTGTCCCTGCCTCATGAGCAGCAACACAAACAGCCACCTCTTCCTCGCTCACTGATCTTTCAACCCAGCTGGGAACTCTGGGGGCTAACGTCGCCAACCTACTTCTCATTCTGATCACCCCACCCAACACATCCTGCCTTGAATTCTAACAGCAGACCAAAAATACAGCTTCTCTCTGCAATTTCGTCTAGAATGAACATTCATGTGCAAACAAGACCTTATTGTGGATGATTGCACAGTAACTGACTTTGACTGAAAAACAGCTCCTGGATAGTAACACTTGCCCCTTACTGAAGGCTCCTCACCTAGTTATATTTTCCAACACCTGCCCTGCTCAAACTGCCAGAGTGGTGGTGTGATCCTGACCACCAAATCAAACCTCAGATAGCCAGGTGGTGAAGGATAGAATACTGGAGCCCACTCTTTATTCACTTACAAGCTTTTATTTACAGAGACACATATTGCATACCGTGCACCTCCAACAACCACTCCTCAAGCGTGGGGCAAGGCGAGGAGGCAGGCCTCCATGAACTTCTCACCAAGATTTCCACTTTCCTTTCCTCCCTCAGCCTCTGCACTGAGTGACACTTCGTCTTTGGTGATTTCAATCTTCATATCAACTCACCTTGCTGTCTCCCCTCTGAATTACTTGCTAGGATATCCAAAGTAGTCTCCTCCAAGGCGAGTCCAAGACCTGTGAACTTTTCTCCAGTTGGGACCTATTCCCTTGAATCGTGTGCCACCTTGTGGTGCAATCAGAAAAGTAATCACAAAATGTTCTGTGTTGAAAGAACACATACAAATTGATAAACATGCTAAACCTGACTTCTGACCAGTGAGACAGTAAGTAATCATGTAGCTAAGTTCTGTTACAATACTTTAATATGTAAAATTCTCAAAGGCATTAGTGTGGAAGGCTTTCTACTGTTAGATCATGACTGTGCTAATCTATGCATGAAGTGGAACTACAGTGATGTATGATTGTAGGAGAAGTTGGCATTGATGAACAGCAAATATGGAGCAGATTGGCAGGTTGTGGCATGGAATTCTGGCCCATCTGTCTGGTATGTGATACCATGGGGTAGCTTTAATTTTCCAGACTGCTTAAAAATGAGCTGCCCTCTCCTGCATCTGTTCGCTTGTCCCGCGAGTGCTCTAGGCAGTGTTGAGCCTGACGCTAACCCGCTGCTAGGTATAGTGCACTGCCATCTTCTAGGGTGAATGCCCTGCAATTCCAAAAGGGCAACCTTACTTGCACCCATGTCTTGCAGCAGAAATTCTTAGCACAACGACTATAAGTAGTAGAATAGAGTTTCCATTTTGGATGCGATCACGCATACAAAGTTGCGCTGTTTTTCCAAAGTAAAGGTATGGTTTAGTTTCCAATCAACCTTATTTGCATAATCACAAACATAAAATTTTCCATGAGTCAGTCAAATCGAGCAGCGTTTTAAAATGTACCAGCTTTTTTTCCCCCTTGCGTAAAGAATATTCCTTGATGTGTTTAAGAGTGGTAATCTGATGCTGATATATTAAGACAGCTGAAAATGGATCTAATCATAAACAATAACAACTTTTAATCAGTGTTACAGCCACTTGGTGAGGGCTGTGGGTGGGTTTCCACTGTTCAACTCCCACCTGACTGCAGCAAGTTTTTTTTATTAGGGTTTTCACCCAGTTGTATTTTATTTGTCAAATAAACAGACAGAGACAAGTTTTCTTGTAGGTTTAGAACAGAAGATTAATTATTTATTGAGCAATATGCCTTATCCTGAAATAGTATCCACTCATGCATTCACTTGTACGCGTGCACGCAGAAGAAAAGACAAATAGAGAGGAAAAGGGGCAAGTGATTTTTAAGTGAGGTAGAGTTCCGGGATTCATGGTGAACCTGTTGAATTCTCTCGGAGGTCATGTTGTCTTTGGTTGTAGACCTGAGGTCTTTGTAGATTTCTCTCTTGGTTGGAAGTTCAGTTTGAAGACAGAGGATCACTTCCAATTCACTACTGCAGAAATTGAAAATGTAGACTTCACAGCAGGGCACCCCCCTTCTTGGCTTGTTGGGTTATTTTTCCTCAGCTCTTAGCTGTACAAGCTTTTTGGTGATGCTTCTTCCTGGGTCTGTCTCTCTCTCTTCAGAGAGCACAAAAATGGTTTCACACCTTTGCCTCTGCTGACAGACATAGATCTTCCTGGGGTGGCTGACAATAGCCGAGGATGTGGCTACTTCACACCTTCTTTGTTTCAGAAGAACCCATTCAATTCAAAAATGTCTATTGATGGGTTTAGGATGGGTGTAATTGACACCTCTTAGTTTTGAAGGTATTCTTTTGTTTGTACCAGTCAGTAGACAGTTTGAATATACAAAGCCAGGTCTTTTAATCTTTGGTAGCCATTTTGGAGCACATTGTTTACTTTTTAAAGGAAAGGTCCATTTTTGTAAAAGTTTCAATCATTGCATTTTATGTGAGTGTCACATCAGTGTCTAGTCCAACATTTTAACATCAACACCTGATTTTAAATCACTGAAAGCGACTTTTAAAAACTATACAAAACCATTTACTAGTTTCATTAGTTTCTTAAATATTGAAAAATATTTAATTTACTAAAGTTTTAAAAGGTGCATTTCTGCCTTTGAAAGGGCTTAACTTGAAGAGTCTTCTCACAGGGGGCAATTTGTGGAAACTCACCACATTAATTACTTCAATCTGGAGGCTTGGCCAGTTTTGTTGGCGGGGCAGGCTTTTAGCATAATGTTTTTTTAAACCAGTGTAAAAGATTATGGAACCTCAACTTGTGCTTGAAATTACTCAGTCTTTTGAATTAGATTGGCCAATTTTGGCTGAATTATGCAGGTAGAATTAGTGCAACCTTACGGAAATTCAATTCCTATGTATCCAAGGTGGATCTCTGTCCTTTTGGCTCTCAATATTACTTCAATCCCTCCCACCTCCATACCATCATTGCAACTTGTCAGAAACATCTTTACCCTCCCAAAAAAAAGGCTTCAGCTGGTTTTTGTAATCTCCGTATATGGGCATTTCTCCTGGACTGTATGCTCATGCAATTTCCTACCTCCATGGAGTCATGCTTCCTGTGGAAGTCACTATCTCCAGAGGGAGTTTATGCAAGTGATAAGACATGAACTAGGCTTGTGATATCTGAGCATAGCTCTCCACTGTTCGAGCACAATTCACTCTTTATTGCCTCCATAGGTATTCCAACTGCTGTTGTGATACTATTTAGCACATACTGTAGTGGATTATGGCTTTTTTCTGTTTGATTATTTCGGATTGATTTTGCAAACTCATGCACCTAGAGTGCAAATCAGGAATTTGGAGAGGAAGATCAACTGATGCATTTTCTGTCCTGAACGAAAGTACCCAATTCCTGACGAGCACTCTTGCCATGCAGTGCTCCATACTGGGAATGAAAAATAACTTTGTTTTTGTATCCATTTTATTCTTTATTAAGTGTTCAATTGGCAGGAAAATATTACACTTTTCCAATTGAGTTTTTGTATATATTATGAAAACCATACAATACACAATGCTGTGCATTCCTATTTTATTACAGCAGGAGAGCATTTACATAGTTTATTAATTCCTGTAAATTACTGCAATAGTCAATAAAAATACAAGTACACATAAAAAGTCACATACTTTATTACAATTACTGAAATAGTACCAGAGATTCATTCTCCATTAATCAACGGCTCCGAGGGAAGAAATTTGATATTTTTTATTTTTGCATCGTACTTTAGATTTGGCTCACAGTATTACATCTATGTCTTTCTTTTGGGCCTCCTTATCTCGAGAGACAATGGATACGCGCCTGGAGGTGGTCAGTGGTTTGTGAAGCAGCGCCTGGAGTGGCTATAAAGGCCAATTCTGGAGTGACAGGCTCTTCCACAAGTGCTGCAGAGAAATTTGTTTGTTGGGGCTGTTGCACAGTTGGCTCTCCCCTTGCGCCTCTGTCTTTTTTCCTGCCAACTACTAAGTCTCTTCGACTCGCCACAATTTAGCCCTGTCTTTATGGCTGCCCGCCAGCTCTGGCGAATGCTGGCAACTGACTCCCACGACTTGTGATCAATGTCACACGATTTCATGTCGCGTTTGCAGACGTCTTTATAACGGAGACATGGACGGCCGGTGGGTCTGATACCAGTGGCGAGCTCGCTGTACAATGTGTCTTTGGGGATCCTGCCATCTTCCATGCGGCTCACATGGCCAAGCCATGTACTCAGAAATAATGTACTCAGAAATAATAACTAGCCTTTTTTATTCAGTGAATGGAGTACAATGGACCTTTGACTATATACAAAGGTTGTCCATAATGCCAGAAGTTGACTAAAATTCTGGTTCATTCTATCTGTTGTGAATTGTACAATAAAATATTTGAGAGCACGCTCTTTGAATTATATAATTGATGTCTCATTTAGCTGAAACATAATGGGATAGGAATTTCTGAATTTACACCCATTTTGAAAGTGTTTTTTTCCCCTAAATTGCCACTCAAATTCATTTGCATATCGGCAAACGTAATATTTGCCCTGAATCAGTGCAAATCGGCAACATTTTAAAATGTAATTATTTGAAAAAGGATTTTGCTTTAAAAAATATTTCTTGATGTATTTGAGTGGTTACTTGGTAAGGTTTTGATTAATACACCAGTGGTGATTAATTCACCTCGGAGGCGAGAACAGTTTCATGGGTAGGGCCTGCTTGAAAACTCATACAAAAGTTTGCGTAAACTCGAATTGTGCTGAATGCAATTTGCACTTGAAATTCCACTTTATTTTGCACCAGCTATGCGACTTCTGGCAAATTGCACTGAAAAATACCAGTGCAAATCGAGTGGAAATCCCAAGCCAGTATGTTTTGTCATTTTTTTATTTGGATATATTGCAACTGTGCTGATTCCCAGATTTGGAATGAATGGGGTTAGTCATCCCAAGTGCTTCTACCTGAATTTGCTTATGAGTTTTTGAAAATTAACAACTTCCTAGGATAATTTTAAAACCTGTAATGTATCGTAAACCCAAAGAAGTGTCTGATTATGCTTCTACAAAACAATCTGGAATGTTTTCCTAAATTAAATACAAACACAAGTAAGCTGTAATTCAAACGACTCCGAGGCAAGAAATTTGATATTTTTCATTATTGCATTGTACTTTAGATTTGGCTCAGAGTGTTACTTCTATGTACTCAGGAATAATGACCTTTTTTATTCAGTGAATGGAGTACAATGCACCTTTGACTATATACAAAGGTTATACACAATGCCAGAAGTTGACTAAAATTCTGGTTCATTCTAGCTGTTGTGAATTGTACAATAAAATATTTTCCTGAGAGCACACCTTACCAAGTAACCACTCTTAAATATATCAAATATTTTTAAAGCAAAACCTTTTCGAAAATAATTACATTTTAAAATGCTGCCAGTTTGCACTGATTCAGCATATGTTTGTCAATACGCAAATGAGTTTGAGTGGTAACTCGGGAGAAAAACACTTTTCAAAATGGGCATAAATTCAGAAACGCCTACCCCATTTTGCTTCAGCTAAATGAAGCATCCATTATGTAATTCAAACAGTATAGTGCTGGTGAAAGTGCATGAGTTGGCCCAGTTATTGTAAGTCCTAGGCTTGGTCAGGGGATGGGGCCATATGAAATATTCCTTTGGCGTACTGGCCTCTTGTTTTGCACTCTGCCTTTGGCCCTGTCTCTTTGACGCATGTGTCCAAGTAAGGGGGTGGATAGCAGTCCCGTCCATTAGTAAGCCCTGGAGGTGATCCCAGAAATGGCAGACGCTGCTGGGTCTTCTCCATATTCTGGGGGTTCTGCTGGCGGCCCCCATTGCACTTACTGTTACAGACCAGCAAAGCCCCTGAGTAATTTCAGCCCCAAGTTGTTTCAAAACAAGAAACTTAGGAACCTTGTAGTTGTTTTGATTAGCTTTCAACTTAGTATTTGATGAGGGTTATGTGAAAGATTGAACTCATGCAGATTTGCTGTTAACCCTCTCCACCGTTAAGGCAACATAAAGCAGGAACCCTGTTAACTGTGAATAGGCTTGTAAGTGATCACGTGACAATACTGATCGATGTCAGATGAAATCTCATGCTTCTGTGCATTATTTGATACATTTTGGGAAGAATAAAGAGAGAGTATATGCAGTAAATGTGAATATTTGGAGGAAATAGTAATTCAAAATATATTCAAAAGAATGATCAACATACTAGATTCTATGATTCCTGTCATACCATCTGGAATAACATTGGTTACTTCACTGATACAACTAGAAGAATGACAAGAATAGTTGGACAAGATATTGTTATTCCCCACCACCAACTGGTGGTGGGCCCTTCATCTCCATATGCAGATGGCCACTAAATATATGCAAGGTAACTTACCTGCCATCCCACACCAATTTTATGGCCTCCATTCGGCCTTCGAGTGCCTTCGGAACTAGTTCTGAGGTGAAAACCTGGTGGGGAGGGGGTGGGGAAGTGGGGAAAACAGATTTAATTGGTTATGTGTAGGGTTGGACGGGGTTAGAGGCCAGAAGTTAGAAGGTTGGGGTGGGAAAGTTTGGGTATTCGAGAAATCAACTGATGGTCATTTCATGCAATGACCATTGAGGGGTTTGGGGAAGGGCATCTATTACTTACCTTTCTATTTAGTAACAGTCACTTACGTTTTGCCTTTAAACATTAAAATGAATTGTAAGGCCATAAAGTCCTTTAAAAATTGTGCTTGTGTGGTGGCGCCGGACACCATTGCCGGGGACGCGGAGGCCGCCCCTACATGTCATCGGGGGCGCGCACTCCGCCCCCACTATTGAAATGAGCCCCCGCGCGAAATATTACGTGAGCTCCTCGGCAGCCGCTACATGCGGGCACCCCGCTGAGTTTAAAGGGCGCCGCCACGGAGCGTGGTGCCCGGATAAAATCCAGCCCATATTGTGTGATCTGTTTCTTCCAGAAAATTAATATTAAAAGCAGCTTTTTTTGTAGGAAAACATTAAATAAAGCTAATCAGTTGTTGATTCTATGCTTTTGCCCTTCAGGACTTTCACAGTGATCTAAACAGCAGATTTCCACCACATTAGAGAACCATGTTAAATCTTAAGTCACAGTCACCAATATAACAGTATATCACCAGGACATGTAATATACCATTTTTTTAATTTTTCTTTAAATATCATTATAAGAATGCGAACTGGGATAACTTGCATCCAGAAGTTTAAGTGTTGGGTTTCCTATATTGAATCTACAGCTTATTTCTTTGTTCTCAGCTAGACATCAGATGAAGTGTTGTAAAAACAGAAAATGCTGGAAATACTCAGCAGGTCAGACAGCATCTGTGGAGAGAGAAACAGAGGTAGTGTTTCAGGTCAATGGCATTTCATCAGAACTGGGAAAAGTTAGAGATGTAATAGATTTTAACCAAATGAAACGGGAGAGGGTGGGGGAAAAAAAAACAAAAAGGAAGATCTGTGATCTGGTGGAAGGCATGAAAGATTAAATTACAAAACTGTTAATGGTGCAAGGCCAAAGGAAGTGTTAATGGAACAAGTAATGACACAGAAGATGTGTCTAGAGGAGGTGTAAATGGCAGAATCATGAACAGCTACGGTTTGAAAGAAAAGCAACAGAATAAAATCTAAATACAAAAAAAAAGCAAAATGGGGGCAGAGGTTATAGTCTGAAATTGTTGAACTCAGTGTTGAGTCCAGAAGACTGTAAAGCGTCTAATCAAAAGATGAGATGCTTTTCCTCAAGCTTGTATTGAGCTTCATTGTCCTCAACCTCCTGCAGTCTTCCAGAGAGGTCAAAGTGGGAGCAAGGTGGAGAATTAAAATGACAGGCAACTGGAAGATCGGGGTCATGCTTGTGGACTGAACGGAGGTATTTGGCAAAATGGTCTTTCCAATGTAGAGCAGATCACATTGTGAGCAGTGGTTATAGTATACTAAATTGAGAGAAGTAAATTTCAATTGCTGTTTCATCTGGAAGGAGTGTTTGGGGCCTTGGATGGTGAGGAGGGAACAGGTAAAAGCACAAGTGTTACGTCTCCTGCGCTTGCATGGAAAGGAGCTGTGGGAAGGGGAGGGGTGTTAAGGATGATTAAGCAGTGGACCAGGGTGTGGCAGAGGGAATGGTCCCTTCGGAATACTGAAAGGGAAGGGGAAGACGTGTTTGATGTTGACATCATGGTGGAGGTGGCGGAAATGGCGGCGGATGATCCTTTAAATACAGGGGCTAGTGGGGTGGAAGGTGAGGATAAGGGGGATCCTATCATGGTTTTGGAACGAAAGAGGAGGGTGAGAGCAGAAGTGTGGGAAATAAGACGGATACGGCCGAGCATCATGTCGCCCAAGGGGGGGGGGGGGGGGGAAATCTTTAGTTGAAGAAAAAGGAAGACATATCACAAGCACTGGCATGAAAGATTACGTTATCGGAACAGATGCGACGGAGACAGAGAAACTGTGAAAAAGGAAAGGAGTCCTTGCAGGAAGTGGAGTGTGAGGACGTACAGTCAAGGTAGCTGTGGGAGTCGGATTTTTCATGAATATTCATTAATAGCCTATCCGCAGAAATGGAGACAGAGAAGATGAGAAAGAGAAGGGAAGAGTCAGGGATGGACCATGTGAAGGTGGGAGAATAGTAGAAATTGAAAGCAAAGTTAATGAAATTGTCCAGTTCATGGTGAGATCAGGGAAACAGTTCCAATACAATCATCAATGTACCGCAAGAAGAGCTGAGGGAGAGGGCTTGAGTAGGACTGGAACAAGGAATGATCCATATATCCCACTAAAAGAGAGGCATAGCTAGGACCCATGCGGGTACCATCGCAACACCTTTTATTTGGAGGAAATGAGTGGAGTTAAAGGAGAAGTTGTTCAATGTGAGAACAAGTTCAGCCAAGCAGAGGAGGGCGGTGGTGGATGAGGACTGGTGAGGCCTCCCCTCAAGGAAGACGTGGAGAGCCCTCAGACAATTCTGGAGATGTAGCGAGATTGGATATCTATGGTAAAAATGAAATGGTTAAGGCCAGGAAACTGTTGAAGTGGCAGAGGGCATTGGAAGAATCACTAATGTATGTGGGAAGAGACTGGATAAGGAGAGGAAAGTGTAGAGTCAAAATAGAAAGAAATCAGTTCAATGAGGCAGGAACAGACTGAAACGATATGTCTATCAGGGCAGTCTTGTTTGTGGATCTTGGGAAGGAGGTAAAAGTGGGCTGTTCGGGGCTGGGGGATTATGAGGTTGGCGGCCATGGAGGGAAGGCCTCCAGAGGAGATGAGTTCCATGACAGTCCTGGAGACGATGGCTTGGTCATCAGTAGTGGGGTCATGGTGCAGGAGGAAGAGTCAGAGAGTTGGCATTCGTCTCTGCAAGGTAGAGATTGGTTCGCCAGACAACAATAGCACCACCCTGCAGGTTTAAGGACAATGTTAGGGTTGGACCTAAGAGAACGGAGTGCTGTAATTTCAGAGGGAGATAGATTAGAGTAAGTTGAGATGGCCGATGTCACACCAACAACAGTTCTCAGTGAAAAGATCTAGAGAGGGTAAGAGGCCAGAGGGAAGGGTCCAGTTGGAGGGAGAATAATGAAGATGAATAAAAGAGTATGTTCTGCCAGGGAAGACGCCTGGCCAAAGAAGTAGGCATGGAGGTGAAGGTGACAGAAGATATTGATGCCATTGTACCAAGCTCAAAATTCTTTGATGTGGGGGCTTAAGGGGATGAAGCTGAGGGCTTCGCTCAGGACAGGCTGTTCAAGGTCAGAAAGGGGAAGGTAGGAGGATATCGTGAATGCATGGCAAGGGGTAACATTTGAAGGAGGGATGGAGTCAGAGGAAGTGATGGGGAAGAAAGATCTGGAGGAATGTTGGTACCCATTGGTTGTTGAAGCTTGCGATCCTTCACACCTGAAAGGAAGAGAAAATCTTTTTTGTTACGGCACTGGATAAGACGACGGATGAAGTGAAACTATGGACGAGGACAGCTATAAGATGGTGAGTTGTTGTGGCTGAAGAGGGAAGTCGAGAGCATGCATGTAGTGGCGCATGGCATTGAGTGTGGATCTAAGGATCTGACGAGAACAGCCGTTCGAAGAACTCTGAATGTCTGTAGTCATAGGTGGATCTGAAACATGTAGATGGAATTTCAGTTGTAATCCATGTTGAATAAGTTGGAGCTGGAGACAGTTGCTAAGGAAAGAGATGTGGCTGTGAAAACGAGTTTTGGTAGATACCTGATCAAACACAAAAAGGAAAACAAAAAACAATGAAAGTCAACAAGGTAGAAGAGACAAACAGAAACAGAGACAACAGGTGGGCATTCCTGGAAGAGAGTGACAGCTAATTAAATGCTAATACAAAAGCAAAATTCTATAGATGTTAGCAATCCAGAATAAAAAAAGCAAATGCTGGAAACAGCAGTTCTGGCTTCAGCAGTGTTCAGTTGAGATATTTACACCAAGTGATAGCTATGGGATGTGGTTATGAGAGAGAAGCAAGCGGGGCAGTATTCAATTTACTTTGCTTGAGTAATGCTGGGGAATAAGATTGGCATTGATTGTCCTAAAATAAATTTTTGACTGTCAATTACAAGCTACATACCCTCCTCGGGTAAAACGTGTGTATGATAAAGGAGGGGCAGAGACAGAGGAAAAGAAAGTTGCTTTTTTGCCTGTTATTAATTATATCCTTAAATCCTGTAAAATACAACAGTTGAATGTTTCATTCAGATTGATTAAAATTCACTTTATGGTTGTAATCTGGTTATTTGCCATTCCATCATAAATTCTACGGTAGTAAAAGTAGTGTGTATATATATATATATATATATATATATATATATATATATATTCCTAGAGATATGATAACCAATATTGCCATCTAACAAAGTTAGGGACAGCATATCCAGATGCAGATTAAAGTACCATGAATTGTCCAAGTTCTAATTTACCCTTTGCATTTTTTTCTATCCAGGTATTCTAGTGCTCTTTCTGAGCAAGACTGTCAGTTCAATACTGAATTGTGCTGTGCAGTGGATCCGCCCTCAGTATTGAATTGAGATCATTTAACATCAGGGTATGATGACATGTTTTTGCTGACAGTTAGAGGCCAAGCAAAGTCATTGCCTGTCTGAATTGGACCTCTGATTGGTATTGTGAATGCAGTAAATTCTTTGTATTTGTGAGTTAGGTTTAATGGCATATGCAATATGAAGGAAAAACAAGATGTTTTTGCCATCACAGTCAATGTCAATTCAATTCAATATCTTAAACTTGAATTCCCAGCCTTGATTATGCTGCTTGGTCTCAATGTTTAAAAAAAGCATAATTAAATTTTTCGAGTGGAATTTTTGTCATTGCCATTCACTCCTCAACTTTTAATCAGCCTAGGCAGACTACTTAAATAGTGTGTTAATTGTATTCTAAAGTTGGAATGTCCCGCTTGCAGCTTTGAAACAAGTGTTTCTTTTGAATGAACATTGAATCAAGCTGGGGAGGTGCCAGTTACGTAAATGGCTCCAGATCCCACACATTCTAAATTTGATGCAATTGGAAGAATTACCACTTAGAAAACCGTTTTAATTCAAGCAAAATAATTTAGCCACCCACAATGTTACCATCTAATCCTGTGTTTCTAATTTGCTTAATTCATGGAGCAGACTGCAGCCATTGTTTTATACCTCTATTGCGTCAATAGTCATTACATATATTCTATTGTGCAACTGACCGTAAAATTAGGTGTTAATTAAGTTACACTTCCAACACAGAAGTTTGCACTGCTGACGCTTGTAAATCCATTTTCCCCTGAGAGGAAATAAATTAACATAAAATTCAAACATTCATCATAGCTCTTTCCACATTCAGATCCTAGACCCAACTATTAATAGCTGCCTAATGAGCCCCTCTGATCTTTGAATAGCTAAGGAAAATGATTGATCAACGCACAATGTTTGGACATTGGATTTTAACCACAT
This sequence comes from Heterodontus francisci, assembly GCF_036365525.1. NCBI lineage: Eukaryota > Metazoa > Chordata > Chondrichthyes > Heterodontiformes > Heterodontidae > Heterodontus > Heterodontus francisci. The sequence goes on along the minus strand of NC_090395.1, from coordinate 41,436,795 downwards.
TGACAACCTTGTACCACAGAACAAGGGGGAATTATGACCGTGAAACCATTAAGTACTCAAACATCTGGCTTTAGGAGGTGGAAAATCTGTAAGAGAAGGGGAAATAATTTGCACGCTACACTTCACAAGCTAATAAGCAAAACCACATTTTTTTGTAAGTTAGAAAAATATATAAAGTCTAACCTATTGATAGTAGCACAGGGTCATGATTGAAATGTGTGGAATCAAAATGTTCATGTTAGGAGGCAAGGGCTGAAAAATTCAGCTCCATAGTGCGTGGTTTCTCGGCACAACAAGTGCTGTTTTGGCTCCAAAATGGCATTTTGGTTGTGCTCACACTTCTGGCATGAACCATGCAGATGCCATTTTGGTAAGGGTGTTAACACACTTGCAGGGAGCAGCCACAGGACGTGTACAGAGTAGACAGATTATGATGGCAATCAGTGTGTAATGCTGATTTGATGCCAGCGCTGCCATATTGGTGCGCAATGCCTCCAATTAACGCCCTCTCGAGCACACACCGATACATACATGTTCAGTAGCAGGAAGGACGTAGTAGATAATTGGTAATGTTACTGGACGAGTAATCTAGAGTGCCACTGGTCTTCTGGCCCCAGCTACCTCACCATACAGAAGGTCCTTGGGTATGTGACTATCTTCCAACCTGCGGACGTGTCCAGTGGGGCACCCAAAGCTCCGTTTCAAGGATGCTTGCAAGCATGACAGGAAGGCCCTAAATGTCGACTATTGCATCTGTTAGTCAGTAGCTGGCGCAAGAGGGAAATGGTGACACATACTGTGGACTGGTGTGCACTACCATGATGACCTGTTGCTACAGCAGCTAGGCCATAGGCGCCAAGGTAAAATAAACAAATCACAGCGTTGCTTGGCAGCTTCACGTGCAGCACTTGTGGCAGAACCTGCGTCTCAAGGATTGGTCTTCACAGCCATCAGCAAAGGTGCACCAAGAGAAGACACCCCACCTCAATGGATTGTTTGCTGCGGGTCCATCATCTTTCATAGATGGAAGGATGCCAACAACCAATCCGAAGGCCCAGACTAATATTCTGGAGACACGAGTTTAAATCCTAATACGGCAGGTGGTGAAATTTAAATTCAATTAATTAATAGATCTGGAAAAACTAATCTCCGAAATTGTGACTGTGTAAATACAGGATTGTTGTAAAAGCCCATCTCGTACACTAATGTCCTTTAGGGAAGGAAATCTGCCTTCCTTACCCGGTCTGGCATACATGTGATTTCAGATCCACAGCAATGTGGTTGACTTTTAACTGCCCTCTGAAATGGACTTACAGCCAAACAGTTGTATCAAATTGCTACAGAAAAGTTGAAAATAAATTAAACCAGATGGACCATCCAGCATTGACCTAAGCACTGGAAACAACAAAGGCACATCCTGCCCACTCGACCCTGCAAAGTTCCCCTCACTAAAACGCGCCAAAATTGGGATAACTGTCCAACAGACTAGTCAAGCAACAACCTGACATAGTCATACTCACCAAATCATACATTACATCCAATGTCCCAGACTCATTCATCACCATCCCTTGGTATGTCCTGTTCCACCAGCAGGACAGGCAAGGGAGGAGACAGCAGGGGCTCTGACACAAATTTTCAAATCCTCTCTGGCAAAGGGAGAGGTACCAGAGGACTGGAGGACAGCAAATGTGGTGCCATTTTCAAGAAGGATAGCGGGGATAAACCAGGTATTTACAGGCCGGTGAGTCTAACAGCAGTGGTTGGGAAAATATTGGAAAAAATTATGAGGGACAGGATTAATCTCCACTTGGAGAGGCAGGGATTAATCAGGGATAGTCAGCATAGCTTTGTCAGGGGGAGATTGTGTCTAACTAACTTGATTGAATTTTTTGAGGCAGTGACTAGATGTGTGGATGAGGGTAAAGCAGTTGATGTAGTCTACATGGACTTCAGTAAGGCTTTTGATAAGGTCCCGCATGGGAGATTGGTTAAGAAGGTAAGAGCCCATGGGATTCAGGGCAATTTGGCAAAGTGGATCCAAAATTGGCTTAGTGGCAAGAGGCAGAGGGTGATGATCGAGGGTTGTTTTTGCGAGTGGAAGCCTGTGACCAGTGGACTACCGCAGGGATCAGTGCTAGGACCCTTGCTGTTTGTAGTGTACATTAATGATTTAGATGTGAATATAGGAGGTATGATAAGTAAGTCTGCAGATGACACGAAAATTGGTGATGTCATAAATAGTGAAGAGGAAAGCCTTAGATTACAGGATATGATATAGATGGGCTGGTAAGATCGGCAAAGCAGTGGCAAATGGAATTTAACCTTGAGAAGTGTGAGGTAATGCATTTTGGGAGGACTGTCAAGGCAAGGGAATATACAATGACCCTAGGAAGTACAGAAGGTCAGAGGGACCTTGGTGTACTTGTCCATAGATCACTGAAGGCAGCAGCACAGGTAGATAAGGTGGTTAGGAAGGCATATGGGATACATGCCTTTATCAGCCGAGGCACAGAATATAAAAGCAGGGAGGTTATGATGGAGCTGTATAAAATGCTAGTTAGGCCACAGCTGGAGTACTGTGTACAGTTCTGGGCACCACACTATAGGAAGGATGTGATTGCACTGGAGAGGGTGCAGAGGAGATTCACCAGGATGTTGCTTGGGCAGGAGCATTTCAGCTATGAAGAGAGACTGAAAAGGCTAGGGTTGTTTTCCTTAGAATAGAGAAGGCTGAGGGGGGACATGATTGAGGTATACAAAATTATGAGGGGCTTTGATAGGATAGATAGGAAGAAACTTTTCCCTTGGCGGAGGGGTCAATAACCAGGGGGCATAGAGTTAAGGTAAGGGGCAGGAGGTTTAGAGGGGATTTGAGGAAAAAGTTTTTCACCCAGAGGGTAATTGGAATCTTGAACGCACTGCCTGAAGAGGTGGTAGAGGCAGGAACCCTCACAACATTTAAGAAGTATTTAGATGAGCACTTGAAATGCCATAGCATACAAGGCTATGGGCCATGTGCTGGTAAATAAGATTAGAATAGTTAGATGCTTGATGGCCGGCACAGACATGATGGGCTGAAAGCCCTGTTTCTGTGCTCTATGACTCTATGACAGACCCACCAGAAGTGACAGCACATTGGTATACAATTGTAAGGGTGTTGTTCTGGGAGTCCTCAACATTGAATCCAGACCCCCATGAGTCCCATGTTATCAGGTCAAATATGAACAAGGAAACCTTCTGCTGATTATCGCCTACTGCCCTCTCTCAGCTGATGAATTAGTACTCCTAGATGTTGAACACCATTTGGAAGAAGTACTGAGGGTAGCAAGGGCACAGAGTGTACTCTGGGTGGGGGCCTTTAATGCCCATCTAAAGAGTTGGCTCAGTAGCACCACTATTGACTGAGCTGGCTGAGTCATGAAGGACAAATTTGCCACACTGGGCCTCCGGCAGGTGGTGAGAGAACCAACACGAGGGAAAAACCTATTTGACCTTGCCCTCACTAATCTACCAGTCGTAGATGCATCTGTCCATGACAGTATTGGTAGGAGTGACCATCAAACAGTGCTTGCAGCACTTACACAGCAACCAGCTGTTCATTGATGCTCAGTTTGGGTTCCGCGAGGGGCCAATCAGCTACAAACATGAATAAAAGAGCTGAATTCTACAGGTGAGGTGAGAGTGACTGCCCTATTTGACTGAGGCAGCATTTGACTGAGTATGGCATCAAGGAACCCGAGCAAAACTGGAGTCAATGGGAATTAGGGGGAAAAACTGTCTAGTGGTTGGAGTCGTACCTAGCACAAAAGAAGATGGATGTGGATGTTGGAAGTCAATCATCTCAGTCCCAGGATATCACTGCAGGAGTTCCTCAGGGTAGTGTCCTAGGTCCAACCATCTTCAGCTGCTTCATCAATGACCTTCCTTCAATCATAAGGTCAAAAGTGGGGATGTTCGCTGATTGCACAATGTTCAGCACCATTCGCGACTCCTCAGATACTGAAGCAGTCCATGTCCATATGCTGCAAGACCTGGACAATATCCAGGCTTGGGCTGATAAGTGGCAAGTAACATTCGTGCCATACAAGTGCCAGGCAATGACCATTTCAAACAACAGAGAATTTAACCATCTCCCTTTGATGTTCAATGGCATTATCATCGCTGAATTCCCCACTATCAACATCTGGGGGTCACCTTTGACCAGAAACTGAACTGGACCAACCGCATAAATGCTGTGGCTCCAAGAGCAGGTCAGAGACTCCTGCCTTTGGTCCAGGCTGCAGGTCACTTGTGCCCAGTGTCTCACCAAGTGCAGATCCCATCTCTAAGCTATCTTCTAACGTATGCACTGTGTCAGTATCTCAGCTGGTGGCTGTGCGTGTGAGAGTGGGTGACAGTGTTTCTTCTTCATCACTGTCTTCCTGCTCTTCCACTTCTTGTTCTTCTACCACCACCTGGCCAGATTGCAGTTCTTGTGTATCTGAAAGGAGAAAGGCACAAGGGTAGGGTTGTGGGAGGGGAGAGGGTAAGGTAAGAGGTGCATGCTTACACCATCTGCAACCAGTACATCAGAGGGGATCGTGGAATGAGGGGGAAGTAAGATGTGAGGAGGAGGTTAGGTATGAGGATAATGCCATCTTCGATGGTTTCAGCCCCGTCGCTTGCACTTCCTCAGCGATGGCCACTCCAATAATGGCAACCACAGTCTCCTGTATCAGATTAAGGACATGAAGCCATAACCTGTCCCCCACCAGTAACGTCCTACTGTCCCTGGTAATGATCCTACTTGTCCTGCAAGAGAAAGTGAAGCATGTCAGTGAGTGTGATGCAATGTGTTTGGGTGATGTGGCAGTCATGGTTGAATAGCTGGAAGACTCTGCAAACTCAGAGATGTGGTTATGAAGCTTGCAGTGGTGCTAACTCTGCAAGGGTGAGGTGAAGTGAGAAATGTTGGGTATGAGTCATGATTGATAGAGATTGTGTTAGGTGAGTGATGTGGGTGTGGTGCATTGAGCAGTGTGTTAGACTAGTGATGCAGTTGGGGGGATATGGACAAGTCCCCGGGTCCTGATGGACTTCATCCTAGGGTGTTAAAAGAAGTGGCTCTTGAGATAGTTAATTTTAATTTTACGAAATTCCCTAGATTTCGGGAAGGTTCTGTTAGGTTGGAAAATAATGAATGTAACTCCTTTATTCAAAAAGGGAGACAGAAAGCAGAAAACTACAGGCCAGTTAGCTTAACATCTGTCTTAGGGAAAATGTTAGAAGCTATTATTAAAGACGTTATAGCAGGGCATTTAGAATAATTCAAGGTAATCAGGCAGAGTCAACATGGTTTTGTGAAAGGGAAATTATGTTTGACCAATTTATTGGAGCTCTTTGAGGGAGTTGCATGTGCTATGGATAAAGGGGAACGGGGTGAATGTATTGTACTTAGATTTCCAGAAGGCATTTGATAAGGTTTCACATCAAAGGTTATTGCAGAAAATAAAAGCTCGTGGCATGGGGGTAACGTATTGGCATGGATAGAAGATTGGCTAGCTAACAGGAAACAGTGAGTAGGCAGAAATGGGTCATGTTCTGGTTGACAAGATGTAACGAGTGGTGTGCCACAGGGATCTGTGCTGGGGCCTCAACTTTTTACAATCTATATATATGACTTGGATGCAGGGACCGAAGGTATGGATGCTAAATTTGCTGATGAGACAAAGATAGGTAGGAAAGTAACTTGTGAAGAGGACATAAGGGGGCTACAAAGAGATATAGATAGGTTAATTGAGTGGGTAAAGACCTGGCAAATGGACTATAATGTGGGAAAGTGTGAAATTGTCCACTTTGGCAGGAAGAATGAAAAAGCATATTATCTAAATGGTGAGAGAGTGTAGAGCTCTGAGATGCAGAGGGATCTGGGTGTCCTAGTGCATGAATCGCAAAAGTTTAGTATGCAGGTACAGCACTTAATTAGGAAAGCTAATAGAATGTTATTGTTTATTGCGAGGGGAATTGAATACAAAAGTAAGGACGTTATGCTAAAGTTATACAAGGTATTGGTGAAACCACATCTGGAGTACTGTGTACAGTACTGGTCTCCTTATTTAAGGAAGGATCTAAATGCATTGGAGGCAATACAGAGAAGGTTTACTCGACTAATACCTGGAATGGGCGGGCTGTCTTATGAGGAAAGATTGGACAGGCTAGGCTTGTATCCGCTGGAATTTAGAAGAGTAAGAGGTGACTTGATTGAAACATATAAGATCCTGAGGGGTCTTGGCAGGGTGGATGTGGAAAGGATGTTTCCCTTTGTGGGAGAATCTAGAACTAGGGGTCACTGTTTGAAAAATAAGGGGTCATCCATTTAAGACAGAGATGAGGAGAAGTTTCTTTTCTCAGAGGGTCGTGAGTGTTTGGAATTCTCTTCCTCAAAAAGCGGTGGAAGCAGAGTCTTTGAATATTTTTAAGGCAGAGGTAGATAGATTCTTGATGAACGATGGCGTGAAAGGTTATCAGGGTAGGTGGAAATGCGGAGTAATCAGTTCAGCCGGGAACATATTGAATGGTGGAGCAGGCTCAAGGGGCCGAGTGATCTACTCCTGCTCCTAATTTGTATGTTCGTATTTGAAGATACATTCAGTGACCTTGACCACATGTGAGGCCATTGGACTTTTTTGACACTGCATTCAGGTCCTTGGGGTGTGTCTCCTGGCATTGTAAGGAGGGCCTTCTGGCCCCTTGTGGATTGATCACATCTCTCTTCCTCTCCCCCACCTCCACCAAGGCATCCAATGAAGCGTTAAAGAATCTTGGAGCATGCGGACTCCCCTGTTGCACCAGAATTCACTCTTCTTCCTGCTCTTCCACAAACATTTCCAGCACCTGCTCCAGCCAGAATGCACCTCCCCTTTAGGAGGTGCAGACTAACTTTAAAAGGTGCTAGCATTGCACAAACGTGGACCCCCTGCTGAGGTGTGCAGCCACTCAGCAGCACATTTAGTGCCGGCTGCACGCAGCAATCATGCAAATTAGCACCAAGTTACAGTGTTGCTTGCATCAGATGTAACGGACGCCGTTTAATCGCCTATTGTGACCCCTGCACCCATTTTCAAGGGCTATCGAATTTTGCCCTCCAGATCTTTTAAATTTTGTCTTGCAAAATATGGGATTCTTTCCATTTATTTTCTCCAAAGGGATGGTATCAACTCTTGAAATTTTTGGCCAGGTTCTGTTCTTTGACAAAAGTTCTCCAAATACTCAAATGCAGAATTATTGCAAACAATGTTTTCTGTACTGCAGTTCAAACTTCTCATTTTGTTTTTATTTTAATTTAGTAACAATTTTCCAAATTTGTCACTCCTAAAGACAGTGACTCTTGCTATTGTATGATGCCACCTGAGCCAACAGCCCTCTCTATGATCTTATCCGAGTGGCCTTCTTTATATGTGAACCAATATAGTGACTGTCAAAAGGTTATTTGATCATAGTTATTAAAGTCACATCTAATAGTGTGTTAATCTAACATCCTTATGTGCAGTTTCCAGATGGGCTCTAAGTATCAATAGAAGCTGGAACACAGGCTGATTTTCCTTTCCCTGGCGCATGATTGCTGAGCACAACTGCTGCCCTGGCTGAGATCAGATATGTCAATTTGGGTCAGGAAACAAACCACCAGCATTATGGCCTGTACAGGCTAGTAGCATACTTCACCCACATGCCTTTAGCCATCAGACAATGAGGGGAGCCACAATCATGAATGATTGATTTATTTTTGTCACAGATGGGGCTATTCACTTTCTCTTAAAGCAAACGAATAAGTGTTGAATTCTCACTGATCACTTCATCAATTGCAAAGAGTTCACATTGTACGAAGTCCTAACTTTGTTATGCATATCATAAGTAAGCTGTGTATACGGATCTAATTGTAGCTCTCTATTCTAGATTGATTGGTAGGGATGAGAGTGTTCTTGCCATCCGTTGTGTGTTACTGCCTGAATGAACCAGATCTTCCATTGTAGTGCTACTGGTATAGCTTGTTCAAATGGTTGGTTGCACTAAGGTCTGGAGGGTTCCGAGAGGCAGTATTTTACACAATGTCTTAGAGCTTGAGGCAAATAATCTCAAGATGCATAAGAGTGTGCTCAATGTCTGTTCACATAAATGGACATACACCCTTTGAGGTCTGATGAAATCAGCCATTCAAACTAAGATTACTTAGGCTGCAGAGGCATGAATGTCCATTGTTCTCTTTATAACATGCAAAAGTGAGTTTCAGATTGCATTGTGCATAGTCTAAAGTCTGTCAAGCATTGCACCTCAAAAAGTGAATGTCACACATTGGACTGTCACAACTTGTGTCTGCAGACCAAAAAAATCATTGGCTGAAATAACTAAATGATACTAATTGGCTGATGTATCCCATTGGCTAAATGGAAAAGCAATTAAAAATTAGTTTGTGAACAGGAATAAAAAGCTACCAATCGGCAACTCAACTGTCAGAATAAATGAAATCGCTCATTTTTCCAAATGCAGCTGTCCACATCCACTAACTATTATAAAATTAGCTTATCAAATTACATTAAAAATTCTTTTCAAAATGATTTTGTTGTCAATTTTCTTTCCTTAATCAGATCAATGCAGCAAAAATAATGGGTGGAATTTTATGTTCTCCCCTGCAGTGGGTTTGGAGGTGGGGAGAGTATATAATGGGCTGGAATGGTGACAGGGCGGACCCAGCCACTATCCCACTTCCACCAAAATTTAGTCTCGGGTGGGAAGGCCTTTCAGCAGTCTTCCCACACCCCCCCCCCCCCCCACTGCCAATTGAGGCCCTTAATTGGGTAATTAACCCCCAATTAAAGGTCACTTCCCACTGCAGTTACAATTGCCCATGCAGCAGGTGGCCTTGTCACCACACGGGAAGCATGGCACAAGAAACCATGCAGGCTGCTTCCTGGCTCCGGGGTTGGGGGTGGGGTGCCTGGCTGGGGCGGTCCCTCATTCAAAGGCACTAAGTGCCTGAACGAGGGACCAGCATCGGGAAGGGGGAGTGGCGCCCTGTTGAGGGCCACCCCCCTGCCCTTGTTGCCGACCCTTCACCTTCCCTCCCCTGCGACCACAACCCTGTGAGACCCCTCCCGCACTGACCTACTTTAAACCTGGTTCCAGCCGCTCTTCGATGTCTGGTTGCTGCTACGACTCCGCAATGGCGCTGCAATTGCCGGCTTCTGATTGGCTAGGAGCTCTGCAAGGCCAGGACTTCCGACAACGGGGTCCTAAAGCCTATGAAAGGCCCGCCATTGACCAGTTAAGTGCCTGATTGTCACTAAATTCGGTGGGCCTTCCGTAGAAGAGGTGACACGGGGATCTCGGCATCGGTTTCCCCAGATGTCGAGATGCCTGCCACCGGCCTAAAATTCCACCCAATGCTTATTAAAAAATACATATAAAATGATACAATTCTGACAAAAAAACTCACTAAACTTACTCCAAAAGTTAGCCATTTAATGCAAGCCATATTGCAAAAATTTTCACTTGCATGGGCTTGTCCCTTGATCTGGAGCTGGAATTTAACTTTTACTTGAGCCACTGTGTTGGTAATCTTCCCTGAGCATTGGACGCTGGGGAAATCCAGCTCCCATGGACTAAATTCTTGTGTATGAATGCACAGTTAAAGCAATTGTGAGGTGGGAGTAGTTGCACAAAGAACGTTAAGAATAAAATGTTTCTGTCTGGTTTATACTCTTTAGTATTTTTAGTGTTGGTGGAATGATCCATTTTTGTGTCAGTGATTGATAATTGCGTCATGATGCTGGAGAGGAAGGATTTCAGATGTTCTTTTGCTGAGTTTGAACACTGCAGCCAGACTCAATCAGGTTCAGAAAGTGCCAAATGATCTCTCATTGAAGATACTAGGCTAGATTTAGTGTAGGTGTCAGGGACCTTGCTACTGGGGCCAAGAGCAGGAAGGGCAATCCAGAGTCGGTGGACGGAGGGACCTGGAGCTGTATTTTGCTGATGGCAGCCAATTGTGGCTGCCACTGAGGTTGCCAGTCCTATTAAGGTTGGTGGCCTGCCCCCATGAGCTACCGGCCCAGTCAGGGCTGGCAGCTCAGCAGCGTCACCAGCAGCTGGGGCAGCACCTGGAGGATGAGGGCTCATCAATAGCTGTGCACCTTCAAAGTCAGGTAAGTGGGGTCTGGAGGTGGGGGAGATTGGCTGAGGTCAGGAAGCGCCATTGCCACAGGGGGCATCTACTGCTGCCTGGGGGCCCTTTGTGGGCCAAACAGTGCCGAAAAAGGAGGGCCCACCCCACCACAGCCCACTGGCAGGTTTGTATGGTGGTCTCCCCATGCGGCAGTGGGCTTCCCAGCCGCTGATAAAATGCCAACAGAGGTGGGAAGAGGCCCTGAATTTTCAACTTAAGTGGATTAATTTGGGCTCTGAGTTAGTGGATTGTCTGCCATCTTTCCCACTGCTGGCAAAATGGCATGGCAGCAGGAAGATGTTGGGCATGCGACACGATGCTTTCCTACGCCCTTTTGCCAGCCTTCCCGTCTCCCGTCCCATCCCTAAATGGTCGGTAATATTTCACCCACTGGTTACTTAAGCAGGATAGTGGGGAACACTTGCGTGGTGCATTGCTACACCAAAAACAGCTTTGGCACATCAACAGGCCCGCTGTGGCCAGTAAAATTGTAGAAACATATACTTTATGGTCACTAGTTAGTGAAAAAAAGAAAAAACATTCAGGGTGGGTGAGGAGAAAATAACAGGAATAGGAGCAGGTCATTTATTCCCTCGAGCCTGTTTCTCCATTCAATGAGATCATTGCTGACCTATGACCTAAATCCATTGGGCCTTTGCCCCAAATTCCTTAGATTTTTGTTAACGATGGGTATTATCAATCTCTGATTTAAAATTAACAATTTGCCTAGCATTAACAGCCATTTGTGGAAAGAATTCCAAGCTTCTAACCCCCTTTGCATGTTGAAGCATTTCCTAACATCACTCCAGCGGGAATAGTTTCTCGTTATCTACTCTATCAGTTCCCCTTAATATCCTGAAAACTTTGATCAAATCACCCATTAACCTTATAAATTCCGGGGAATTTAATCCTAGTTTGTGTAATGTTTCCTTGTAAGTTAACCTTTGGAGTCCAGGTATCATTCTGGTAAATCTGCACTGCTCTCCCTCCAAGGCCTATAGGTCCTTCGTAAGGTGTGATGCCCAGAACTGAACTCAGTACTCCAGGTGTCTAACTAGGGCTTTGTTTATCTGGAGCATAACTTCTATCTCAATTGTATTCTCGTCCTCTAGATATAAAGGCCAGCATCCCATTAGCCTTTTTGATTATTTTCTATACCTGTCCATGTCTTTTTAATGATATGTACCTGATCCTTCAGTCTCTTTGGACCTCCACTGCTTTGAGCTTTTCTCCTCCGGTTATGTCCCTCTGTCCTTCAAATCTGCTGTCATTACTGCTCTCCAGCCAAACTTTGACTTCTCTATCCTTGCAAACAACCGCCCCATTTCTAAATTCCCTTTCCTCTTTAAAGCCCTTGAGCGTGTTGTTGTCTACCAAATTCATGTACATCTTTCCCGTTTGAATCCCACCAATCAGGTTTCCATTCCTGCCACAGTACCGAAACGGCTCTTACCAAAGTCATAAATGACAGCCTGTGTGACTGTGACAAAGGCAAACTTTCCTTCCTCGCCCTTCTCAACCTGTCTGCAGCCTTAGAAACAGTTGATCCTCCTCCAAAGTGTCTCCACTGTCCTCCAGCTGAGTTGGACTGCTGTCGCCTGGTTCCATTCTTATCTATCTAACTGTCTCTTCCCATTCCCACACTCAGTATCTAGTATGGGGAGCCAGTGTAGGTCAGCGAGCACAGGGGTGATGGATGAATGGGATTTGATGCAAGTTAGGACATAAGCAGCAGTATCCCTCTAGGATTTATCTAGTATCCCTCTAGGATCTATCCTTGGGCCTTTCCTATTTCTCATCTACATGCTGCCCCTCAGCGACATCATCCGAAAACACGATGTCAGTTTCCACATGTACACTGATGACACCCAGCTTCACCGCACACCACTTCTTTCGACTGCCCCACTGTCTCTAAATTGTCAGACTGCTTATCCAACATCCAGTACTGGATGATCTGAAATGTCTTCCAATTCAATATTGGGAAGACCGAAGCTATTGTCAGAGGTGCCCGCCACAAACTCTGCTCCCTCGCCACTGATTTCATCCTTCTCCCTGGCAACAGCATGAGGCTGAACTAAACTGATCACAACTTCAGCATCATATTTGAACACGAGATGAGCTTTCAACCACATATCTCTGCTGTCATTAAGACCGCCTGTTTCCACATTCGCAACATCGCCCATCTCTACTCCTGCCTCAGCTCTTTTACTGCTGAAACCCTCATTCATATCTTTGTTACCTCCAGATTTGACTATTCTAATGCACACCTGGCCAGCCTACCACATTCTACCTCCCACTAATTTGAGGTCATCAAAAACTCAGCTGCTTATGTCCTAATAAACTTGCACCAAATCCCATTCATCCATCACCCCTGTGCTCGCTGACCTACACTGGCTCTCCATTAAACAATGTTTTGATTTAAAAAATCTCATTCTTGTTTTCAAATCCCTCCATAGCCTGGGCCCTCCCGACCTCTATAAACTCCTATAGCTCTACAACCGTCTGAGATATCTGTGCTCCTCTAATTCCAATCTTTTGAGCATCCCCAATTTTAATCACTCCACCATTGGTGGTCATATTTTCAATTGCCTCGGCCCTAAGCACTGGAATCCCTTCCCGACACCTCTCTGCCTCTTTACCGTTCTTTCCTCCTTTGAGACACTTCTTTAAACCTACCTCTTTCATCTAACCTAATATCTCCTTATGTGGCTCAGTGTCATATTTTGTTTTATAATGCCTTTGCAAAGCACCTTGGGATGTTTTGACATTTTTGTTGTTGTTCACCATTTAGAAAGTACTGAGAGCTATCATTTTTAGGTCCAACATGGATGACTTCACGCTTGTGTACATTGAAATCCATTTGCCACGGTTTTACCATTCACTAAAACCATTAATATCTCTTTTATGCTTCCATCTACACTGCTTACAGTGCTACCTATCTTTGTGTCATCAGCAAACTTGGATAAGTGGCTATCTATCCCATTATCTAAGTCATTGATAAATATAGTGCATCATTGCAGCTCCAACATAGGTCCCTGTGGGACGCCACTAGTCACATCCTGTCAATTATACCACCTGCCTGCTAAACATACTCTCTGTCTCCTGCCACTCAGCCAATTTCATAACCAGGTCAATAATTTGCCTTCAAATCCGTAAGCTTCAACTTTAGCGAACAGTTTCTTATGAGGCACTTTATTGAATGCCTTCTGGAAGTCCATATAAATAACATCCATAGACAATCCCATGTCCACTATTTTAGCTATCTTTTCAAAAATTCAATCAGGTTTGTCAAGCATGACCTACCCTTTACAAATCTCTCTAATCTGCAGAAAATGTTCAAGCTATCAGTCACACTATCTTTAATAATAGACTCTACTCATTTCCCAACAACAGATGTTGGACTAACAGGTCTATAATTCCTTTGTTTCCCTCTGTCACATTTCTCAAATAGCGGAGTGACATGCACAAATTTCCAATCTAAAGGAATAATTCCCAAATCGAGAGAACTTTGGAAAATTATAGTTAGGGGATCTGCAATGTCTCATCTCCTTCCTTTATATCCCTGGGATGAAAATCATCTGGTGCTGTGGATTTGTCACTCTTTAGTGCCATTATTTTCTTCATTACTGGGATAATAAGGGGAAAAGTTTTACTTTTAAAGAAGCTCTGCCAATTTAGCATGGGAGGTACAGTAAGAAAAAATATTAAATACAGACAGTAAATGAGAATGAGGTTTTGGTGAGGGAATAATATAGTTCCAAATCATCTATGCCAAAAATGTTGTGTGTTTTTCTTCCATCACTTATTTATTTTTGTTAGTCAGCATCTTGGGGACTAACGTGAACAGTAAATAACAAAAGGCATCATAGCCTGGCAGGAGCAATGAAGAACACACTATTTTGCCTCTACTTTTAATTCTTCTTCATTCTTTATTTTGCATTTGCAGGTAAAATTGATTCTAAAGTGCAAGACAAAGGAAAATTGGCTCTCAAAGGAACAAGTTTGCAACGATCTTCATCTGATGCTGGTAGAGACAGAGTTGGGGAAGCACGCAAACCTCCATCAGGTATTTCGAGGCCTTCTACTGGTGGTTCTTTTGGCTATAAGAAGCCTACTACAGGCACAGCAACTGTGATGACAGCTGGTGGAAACTCTGTATCAGCAGCAAAAAACCAGAAATCTACAGGAATCCCTGTTAAACCAACAAACTCCAGGAAAACCAGCCTTGATGTTTCCCAAAACCATGATGGCTTTATGTCTTCAGGTGCAAGGACAGCTGTGCAGTACCGTAGCTTGCCACGCCCAGCCAAATCAAGTTCTGTTAGCATCACTGGTCGAGGAAGTGTAAATAGGCCTGTCAGCAGCAACATTGACCCAAGCCTCATTAGCAGCAAGCATGGAGGCATCCCTGTTTCTCGTCTGAAAGAACCCTCAAAAATTGGAATGGGACGAGCAAGTTCAGGACCAGTGAATCAAACTGATCGAGAGAAAGAGAAGGCCAAAGCAAAAGCAGTTGCTTCTGATACCGAATGCACAAATACACCAAGTTCTACAAAGGCCACTTCAGCTCCAGAAAGTCATAGCAAATTGCAAGGAATGCGACAGCAAAGTTCCAAGTTCTCAGAGATGTCATCTCCAACAGCACAGAGGTAATCTGCGGGAATATTTAGAGTAATGTACTTGGAATAAGTTTTAACCATGTGTATCATGTGTTGCATGTTTTTACTTTTACTTATTATTTCATGTCACTATAGTTTAGGTAATTGTTAGCTATCATAGTTTTCCTAGCCAGTTATGTATATTTAAAATACTGACAGGTCAACTTAACTTCCAATTTGTGTTGAAGCCAAAATGATTCTAGTTTTTGTTTTTCTTTGAATGGTTTCTGCCTTTATTTCTGATGGAACCTGCCTTATCCCCTCGCTACCATGTGTCATAATGTCATTTACGGCATAGAAAAATGTCATTCGGCCGATCAAGTCCATGCCAGCTCTCTGCGGGGCAATCCAGTCAGTCCCAATTCCCCATTCAATCCCCGTAGACCTGCAATTTTATTTTCTTCAAGTGGCCACCCAATTTCCTTTTGAAATTATTGATTCTTTCCACTTCCACCATTCTCGTGGGAAGCGAGTTCCAGGTCAATACCACACGCTGCGTAAAAAAGTTTTTCCTCACATTCCCCCTGCATCTTTTGTCCAAAACCTTCAATTTATGTCTCTTAGTCCTTATACCATCAGTTATTGGGAACAGTTTTTCCTTGGCTAACATATCTAAGCCTGCCATAATCTTGTACACCTTGATCAAATTTCCCCTTAATCTCTGTTGCTCCAAGGAGAACAACCCCAGCTTTTCCAACCTAACCTTCTAACTAAAATCCCCCATCACTAGAACCATTCTGGAGAAACTCCGTTGCACCCTCTCAGGGCCCTTCACATCCTTCCTGAAGTGTGGTGGTCAGAACTGGATGCAATACTCTAGTGACCTAACCAGAGCTTTGTAAAGGTTCAGCATAATTTCCCTGCTTTTGTACTCTATGCCTCTATTTATGAAGCCCAAGATCCCATATGCTTTGCAAACTACTCTCTTCATATATCTTGTCACCTTCAAAGATTGATGCACATGCACCCCCAGGTCCCTCTGTTCCTGCACACTCTTTAGAACTGCACCATTAAGTCTATATTGCCTCATCCTATTCCTTCTGCCAAAATGCATCACCTCACACTTGCCTTTATTACATTCCATCTTCCATTTGTCTGCCCATTTCACTAGCCTATCTATGTCCTGTTACAGGTGGTTTGTATCATCCTCACTGTTTGCCACTCCTTCAAGTTTGGTATCATCTGCAAATTTTGAAATTCTACTCTGTATTCCAAGATCCAAGTCATTTATAAATAGCAAAAATAGCAGTGGTCCTAGCTCCGACCCTTGGGAACACCACTGTCTACCAGCCTCCAGTCTGAAAAACAACTATTTACCACGACTTGCTGTCTTCTGTCCTTAAGCCAATTGTTTATTCAGTTGGACACTGACCCTCCTATTCCATGAGCCTCAATTTTGTTAACCAGCCTTTTATGTGACACCTTATCAAACGCATTCTTAAAATCTATATAAACAACATCCAAAACATTCCCTTCATCAACCTTCTCTGTTACTTCATCAAAAAATTCAATTAGACTAGTCAAACATGCCTTTTACATATCTGTGCTGGCTATCCTTAATTAACTAAAACAAAAACAAAAAGTGCTGGAAATACTCAGCAGGTCTGGCAGCATCTGTGGAGAGAGAAACAAAGTTAACGTTTCAGATCTGTGACCTTTCATCAGAACTGGCAAAGGTTAAAAAAGAATTGAGTTTCAAACAAGTGTAGGGGAGGGGGGAGGTGGTGGGGAACAGAACAAAGGGGAAGGTGTTTGATAGGGCAGAGGGAGGTTAAATAACAAAGCTGTCCTGGGACAAAGGCAAAGCGTGTGTTAATGCTTGTGGTGAAAGACAAAGCATTAGTCCAGAGAGACTGTTAATCGTGGAACAATAAGCAGCTCTGTCTACATGAAAAGCAGGCACATGGTTAAAAAATAAAATATTAAAAAAGGCCAGTCATGCTCTGAAGTTATTAAACTCAATGTTCAGGCACAAGGCAGTAGAGTGCCTAATCGAAAGATCAGGTGCTGCTCCTCGAGCTTGCATTGATGTTCACTGGAACACTGGAGCAGGCCAAAGACAGGTGGTGTGTGTTGAAATGGCAAGCAATCGGAAGCTCGGGGTCATGCTTTCGGACTGAGCGGAGGTGTTCAGCAAAGTGGTCACCCAATCTGTGTTTGGTCTCCCCAGTGTAGAGGAGACCGCATTGATTAATTAACTCAAACCTGTCCAAGTGCCTGTTGATTTTTCCCCCCTGATTATTGTGTCTAAAACCTTACCCACCACTGATGTGGTTAAAAGGTATTTCTCCAAGACCTCATACCAGTTGACATTAGTTCGATATGCTTCATTAGATATGCTTTCCTGCATCTTTAAGTAAATTCTATTTGTACAGACAATGAACAAATTCCCAGTAGAAGGATCTATCAAGCGAACAACCAAGCCACCCTTCAGTTAATTCATTGCTGCGTACCTTGCGTGTCCAATTAATTTTGTATTATTGGAGCAAGGCAGATTGAATTGGAAACATTCCCACTGTTGCAATCATGATTGTTTAGTAATGGCAATGCAAGAAACCAGGCCCATCTATGAAAGTCTGAAAGAACATTACAATACTTCTGATAAGTGCTTGGTTTTTAATTTTTTTTCCCGTAAGACTTATAGAACAATGACCATCTAATGTCAATATTACGACCAGGTGAGGATGGGGTCTAGGTCTCCCCTCTCAGCCTATCCCTGGTTTGGCCGCAACAGGGTTTAATTTTTAAAACACCATGTTTTTAGCTTTACCTCAGTGAAACCTGGTTTACTGTCCTCTAATTGTAATGGCAAAGCAATCAACCAGACAGGTTTTCTTCGACTCTAATTTAGTTAAAACTACTAAAAATTTGCAACGCAACCATGCTAGCATACATACAGCTGACAGAACATCCATTAATCTAGTGCATATAATGATAACGGTGTATTCAATCGTTGGGTTGCCAGACAGTACAGAGGTAGGCACATGTAAAATACACAGTCAAGTTAAGATTGGCTGCATGCATCTTGGCTATCTGATTTTTTTCTAATTCATTCTTGTGATATGAGCATTGCTGGCAAGTGTAGTATTTGTTCCCATCCCTAATCGCCTTTGTTGGTGGACCTTCTTGCACCGTTGCAGTTCTGTTGGTGAAAGTGGTCCCACAATACTACTAAGTTGGGCACCTCCAGGCTGACAATGAAGGAACAGTGATATATGTCCAAGTCTGGATGGTGTGTGACTTGAGTGGGAACTTAGAGGGTGATGGTGTTCTCATGTAGCTGTTGGCCATGGCGTCTGGGTGGTGTAGGTTGCGGGTTTGAGAGATATTGCTGAAGAAATTTTAAGCACTATTGGGCATCAAGTAGGTATGTAAGGTCAATGCCACTCATCACATATGTGCCCATATACATATAGTGCCATACAAAGCTTTTAAGGAGGACAGGTGTCCAATATATTGTCAGTGGAGGTCGACCTCTTAATTTTAAACCTGGCACTTGACTGAAAGAAAAAGGGTCATTTTGTATGGTTAGTTCCATTTACGCAGATAAACATGTGAACTTTAATGCCTGGCTTTAACCAAGCTTGAAGCACAGAGGAAATTTGAGCAGGGACGATGGCATGTCCCAACAGAGCCCACTTTTAAATTTAATTGAAATGAATGGAAGGAAAATCAGGCAGAATCTGCTACTGCTGAGTGATTTTCCACACCTAATTTTCATCGGTTCACCCTGCCCAGCTATATAGACCAAAATTGACCCCAGGAAATTTACTTTCTAATTGTTAGTAACTAGAGACTTTACATTGTGTTTCCAAACTAAGCATGCTTTTATTTGTATTTTGTATCTGGCCAGTTTTATAGTTTCTGTTTGGAATTATAAGTTCAGGTAAGTACTTGCACACATATTGATCTCTGACATACTTGCAGTGGTGCATTTTCTGATCTGGTGAAAATCCTGCCGGGTTAGTGGTAGTACTGGCTTTGTCTTTGCCAGTTCTAGTGTGCACCACTGCCAGGACATCTGCCTTAATGGGAGAAGGTAAAGGCAATGCTGGATTGTCAGAAACATACCAGTACTCCTGATACCCAACATTGCTAAAGCATCAATGTCCCCATGACCTCAGCTTTTAGAATAAATTTCATTTATATTCCGAAATAAAATTAAATTTCCAATTTTAGTAGAATCTGAAGTGCTGATTTAACTTGCTACACGTACAGGTACATGACAACTATTTTGTACTTGAGCTGAAGTTTATAGAAGGTAGGAGGCCGGCCAGGAGAGAATGGGAGCAGGTGAGCATGGAGAGAAGAAAGGCATGGATGATGGTTTTGGAAGCAGATGGGTTGAGACATATGCAGGGATGGTAATTTTACAGAGGTGGAAGTAGACAGCCTTTGTGATGGACGGAACGTGGGGTTGGAAGCTTAGATCAAGAACATTGAAGTTGTGAACAGTCTGATCCAACCTGAGACATCAGTCAGGAAGATGAATGGCATTAGTCATGAGGTTACAGAGGTTTTAGTAGGGGTCAAAGACGATGGATTCAATCTTCCCAATGTTTAATTTTTCTATGGTTCTATGGTTTAAATGGAGGAAAATTCAGCTCATCCACAATTGAATGCCGGACAAACATTCTGATAACGCAGAGGCAGTGGAAAAGCTGAGAGAGGTAATGGAGAGGTACAGCTGGGCATCATCAACTTATGTGCAGAATCTGATCGTATATGTTCGCAGACTGTTGCCAAGCGGCAGCAGGTAAATGAGGAAGAGGAGGGAGCCAAGAATAGATCCTTTGGAGACTCCAGAGGTAATGGTGGGAAGAGAAGACATTGCTGGAGATTGGCTGAGTTTGGTTAGGTAAGAATGGAACCAAGTAAGGGCAGCCCCACAGAGTTGGACAATGGAGTAGAAACATTGGAAGAGGATCGTGTGCTTGACCATGTCAAAGGCCGAGGAGGGACAGTGCACCACGGTCAAATGAGGAGAATTTCAGTATTGTTTTAAAAGCAAAATACTGCAGATACTGGAAATCTGAAACAAAACAAAAAGTGCTGGAAATACTCAGCAGGTCTGGCAGAATCTGTGGAGAGAGAAGCAAAGTTAATGTTTCAGGTCTGGGACCTTTCATCAGAACTCTTCAGTATTGTTTTTCCTGTTTTTAGTGAATCAAAGGGCAACGAATTTTGAGTTGAGCTCAATCTCCCCCAGCTGCCAAATTAGAACCTGGCCACTTCAAATTGTGCAGGTTGCTTCATTGGACAGATGTTGGGCACCTTGTACATGCAGATCAAAATCCTGATGCCATTTGTTGAACCCTGATTGATATTCATGTACAAATGAGCGGAGTTTGTGCCATACATGCACTGGTTGTTCCAGGCTTTGTGTAGATTAACCAGCATTTAATTAAGGGACTACTAAAGACCCTCAAAAACGGTACAGAACACTTTGTATAAGTTACATTTCTGTGCAGCTAAGAGGAGCAGTAATGTACCTCCTGATACCACTAAAATGCTTGGGGCTGCTGCCATCCCATGTTTCTCCACTTTCACATTGTTTTGCCTTGAGCAGTTTCCTTCAACATTTATCTATAAAACTCCAGATCAGTTACACACCACTAAATATGAGTTACTTTTGAATTCTGCTGAAATATTGAAGTTGTGATTTTAAGTAGGATCACTGTTGAATTTCTGACATGTAATTTAACTTGAATTGTGTATGAACTTGCAGGCTTGTAAATCAAATTTCTAATTGTACACCTTGGGTGACATGCAATACACTCCAAACTGTGATGTGTGTGGGCTAATAATGCCGTTCATGCGGTTGAAACTGTAATCGGCCTAATCAAATTGGCTTTTTAGCAGAAATAATTATTGTATAATGCAGTTGAGGTTGGAAGTTTAAAATGACCAAATTTTTGGCATAGAAATTACACTGTGTGTGAACAGAGTATGAACACTTGGCTGAAATTCCTCCTACCACCATTTATTGCAGCTCTGCTCTAAATAGTAGAGGAAGTAATTTCAGATTAATGTGTTAAATACAATGGCCTACCAGGCCTCTGTGCTTAACCTTCATAGTAATCTGCAAATAGGAAGTGTGTGAATATAGTTACAGGGGTTATAATGTATTCAGACTGATACACATTATAATATTTTAAGCCAAACACTTAGCAATGAGGACAATTTCCATGGTTCGGTCAGATAAAGGAAAGCTTCTACTAAAGTATTAGGGTGCTGAATAATAGAATCATAGAATGATACAGCACAGAAACAGGCCATTCGGTCCTTCAGGTCTGTGCTGCCTTTTTGAAAGAGCGATGCAATAGGTCCCACTACCCTGCTCTTTCCTCATAGCCCTACAGGATTTTTCCCTTCAAGTATATATCGAATTCCCTTTTGAAAGTTACTATTGATTCTGTTTCCACTATCCTTTAAGGGATTGCAGTTCAAGATCATAACAACTCAGTGATTTTTATTTCCCCTCACGTTGTCTCTAGTTCTTTTGCCGATCACCTTAAATCTGTGTCCTCTGGTTACTGACCCTTATGCCAACGGAAACATTTTCTTCTTATTTATTCAATCAAAACACTTCATGATTTTGAACAACTCTATCAAATCTCCCTTAACCTTCTCTGTTGTAAGAACATAAGAAATAGAAGCAGGAGTAGACCATATGGCTCCTCAAGCCTGCTCCGCCATTCAATACAATCAACTCCACTTTCCTTCCCATTCTCCATATCCCTTGATTCCCTGATGGACCAAAAATCTGTCTATCTCAGCCTTGAATATACTCAATGATGGAGCATCCACAACCCTCTGGGGTAGACAATTCCAAGGATTCACAAACCTCCTGAGTGAAGAACTCTCTCCTCATCTCAGTCTTAAATAATTCACTCCTTGTCCTTAGACTGTGCCCCTATGGTTTAAATTCCCCAGCCAGGGGAAACAACCTCCCACTGCCTACCCTGTCAATCCCCATCGAAATCTTGTCTGAGATCACCTCACATTCTTCTAAAGGAGAATAACCCCATCTTCTGTTTCTATGAATAGGATGGGAATAGAAGGATACGGTCCCCGGAAGTGCAGAGGGTTTTAGTTTAGGCAGGCATCAAGATCGGCGCAGGCTTGAAGGGCCAAATGGCCTGTTACTGTGCTGCACTGTTCTTTGTTCTCCAGTCTCTCCCATAGCTGAAGTCCTGCATCCCTTGTACCATTTTAGTAAATCTCCTCTATACCCTCTTCAAGGCCTTGACATCTTTCCTAAGTGTGGTTCCCAGAATTGGACACAATTCTCCAGTTGGGACCTAACCTGTGTTTTATAAATGTTTAGCATAACTGCCTTACTTTTGTACTCTAAGCCTTTATTTATAAAGCCAAGAATCCCGTTTACCTTGTTAACACACTTCTCAACTTGTTCTGCCACTTTCAAAGATTTGTATACTATACCCCCAGGTCTCTTTGTTCCTTCAACCCTTTAAAATTGTACCATTTAGTTTATTTTGCCACTGCTCATTGTTTTCACTGAAATGAATCAGTTGACACTTCTCTGCATTAGATTTTATCTGCCATGTGTCTGCTCATTTCACATGCCCTCCTGAAATCTGTTACTATCTGCCTCACTGTTTATCATCTGTAAACTTAGAAATTATGCCCTGTATACCCAAGCCAAGATCATTGATATGTGGTCCTAATATCAGTCCTTGGGGGATGCAAATGCACAACCTCCTTCCAGTCTAAAGAAACACCATTAGTCACTGCTTTCGGTCCCTTCGCCAATTTTGTGTCCATGCAATCACTGGCTCTTTAATCCCTTAGGCTTCAATTTTGCTAACAAGTTTTTATGTGGTACTTTATCAAAGGCTTTTTGAAAGTCCAGCTCAGTTGGCTAGACGGCTAGAGTGTGATGTAGAAAGACGCCAACAGCACAGGTTCAATTCCTGTACCGGCTGTGGTAGTTCATGGAGGTCTGCCTCCTTACCATACCCTCAAGCTATACATCACCAACTGTCTCTCTCTAATGGGGAGAGATGCCTATGCTCCTTGGGACTATGGCTAGAACAATACAGAACATAAACCACGCTTCCCTCATCAACTCTCTCCATTGCTTCTGACTGAAGTAATTTAGAATTGTAAGACCTTTTTATGTAAAAACATGTTTCAAATTAACTTACAAAAAGTATGCATCTGCTAGGAGTGTGAAAATATTCAATCAAGTCACTATTTTATGAATATGCAATGTTTTTATAAAAGTAACCAATATCCAGAAGGATTTTCGATGAAAAATCTTAAAGCGTTTAAAAGGGCAAACTTGACGTATGAGGAAAATTCCCATTTTATGTTGCATTCCTTGAATAATACCTGACTTTCCTACAGACTATACATTTTCCCTTGTGTTTCTTTGGCAAGTTTTTTGTCTAAAATGTCCAAGTATGAACACACGGAGTAAAATATGTTAACAATTAAACTGTTAAACTCATTTGCTCCAATGTTTGCTTGTAAATGGACAAGGGAAAATAAGAAACAAATGGAAAGTATGCAGAAAAGTTAGTCTATAAACGGAACAAGAAAATTGAGAGTTTTGAAATATTTTATATGCCCACAAGAGGTAACACATTGGGGGCTAAATTGGACAGCCCCCAAAAATGGGTGCAGGGATCACAATGCACCATTAACTTATGCCCATTGAATGCACTGCTGGCAGCATGGCATCTTCATGCTGCCTGCTCAATATCATGATTTCTGCGTACAGCCAGCACAAAACTCACTGCACGCATCAGCAGAGGGCTCAAAATCAATACTTGCTAGCACTACTTAAAGCTAACCTGCACTGTATAAAGCTAGTCTACACCTCTTAAATGGGAGGTGCATTGTGGTTAGAGTGGATGCTGGGACTCCTGTGGGAGAGAATAATGGCTGAACATGGGAGAGTACGGGCATCCAGGTTTTCAGATGCTGCAAGGGTTCGCTTGGTGGACTAGCAACTGACCTCTAAGTAGTTGATGATCCTTTTAAATAGTGTTGGCTTATCTATCCTGTTGCTTAACACATCTTCAGCTGTGTGAGGTTCAGAGAAGGCGTCAGCTGGATCCTTGAGCTCCAAAATGACAGCGCTGTCATCAAATCAGCGTGGACGTTATGATCTCCCTGCTCTGCCTAGTTTTGGCAGACATTCACTGTGCGCACACTAATGCCTGCACCAAGATGGCATGTGGCTTGCTCCACGGATGCCATTTTGGAGCTCTAAGCGCACCTATAGTGCCCCCAAAAAAGGGCTACTAAGCCTATTTTCTCACCCTTTTCCATTTTTTCTCAACAGTGTCAATCATTACTGCTCCTGCCCTGCTGTAATGAAAATTGGGATAGCCTAACTTTAAATTCACTGCACATAGACTTGAGTTAGGCAAAGTGAAAATCAATAAAATACGTCCCGGTGTTATTGGAAACTTTTTGTGACTATTTTATGAGATTTCAATCTGGATAGTTGCATTGAAATTTAAGGAAAAAAATAATGGTGCAAAATCCATAAAGGCTTAGGGACTGAATTTGGTGACTATATCGAAACACTGCAACAGAAATTCTACACAAATATATTAAATCTCTACCTAAATTTGATTTTGTAGCATATTCCTGTTATGATACAATTGCATACTTTGTATACTTTTGTGTTAATGCACATTCAAAACCATTTTTTGTTGATGCCAAAGTAAGTTCTAAATATATAAATATATAATATGCAACCTCACCCTACGTGTCATGCTGATCAGTCAGGCATGTGCGACTTAGAAATCTAATAGCCCAGATTTTGTGGTCAGCAGCAAAGGAACAGTGCTCACCATTTGCGACACTATCAGCTGCCGACAGAGCTTTTGTGGACTTTCAACCTGAGACTTCTTGTCACTGGGCATCTGATCGAGCCCAAGTCTCTCTACAGGGGATCTTGGCATGTGTAAGTAAGACAAGTAACAGGGACACTCTACCATCAGTCAAATCGAATATTTCTCACTGAGACTTGCATAATTCAAACCAGGAAGTATAAACCAGGAATTATAAATTAGATTGAAAGCATATACAGAAAACAAAATAAAGATTGGGAAAGAAAGATGTGATTGAGGGAGAGTTAAAAGAGACAGACAGACAAAGTAAAAAAAAAAGTTTTTTAAAATTTCCAACACTAAATTTTGAAGAAATGAGACTCCACACTTGTAAAGTTAAATTCTCAGGGCCAGTGAGGTTGTTTGGCAATAAATATGACTGATCACGCCATTAAAATTCTCTTATACCTGAATGCACAGGCCCTAACTTTTTCTGCCATTTTTAGTGGGTAACTAGTAAGTAGCACAACTTCACGCTCTTACGTTGATTTACATTAAGTCTATATCGCAACGGTATGATTATAGCGCAGTCTGTGGAGGTGCAAGGTAACTCAGACTGCAACTTCCAGATTTCCGTGTTTAACTGCGCATTTGCACACTCTAGAAATTGCTGTCTGATTTACTTCATAATAAAGGTGAGCACTGTTAGCATCCCTGTTATTTTCAGTGCAAAGTCTGACTATTGTTACTCCTAAGATTCATTTCAGATACCTCTCTGATTCTACCATCCATGAAGACATCAACAATATTAATTGTATAACACTCCCAACTCCTAAAAAACCAACAACACCAAACACTACTTAAGTATCACTCATGATCAAATACCGATTAGGGCAAAGTTTCCTGCCCTTCACCTTGGTGCTTAATAGCAACAGTGTGCCTGAAGTGTGCTGCTCTTGTCTAGGCCCAGGAATGCTGTGACATTTCCTGTGCCGGGCCTCAAAGATCAGGTCCTTTTGGTTGCCAATAGAGATCAGCAGCCTGATGGTCCAATTAGACTGGAAGAACCTGACCCACGTTGAAGTCTGCAGTCTATACCTGGGACTTTTTCTGACCTTCCAGTTGACAGGGCTTTGGAGCAGGTCACAATGTTGTGCTTTCAGGGTTGCCCTGCACTTCAGTGCTGAGCAAATGTTGATGCCAGATAATAAGATGGGAGGGTGGTAACATCCCCTACCGCTTCATATAAATAGCTCTAACTCACCTCTGTCTATTGTAGGCACAGGCCAGGATTTCCCCTCTCCCCCACCATATCCCTTAACAGGAAAGCACCAGAAATCCATTAACACCATAGAATTCCAGAGGTGTAGGAAACCAACAAACCAGTTCTCCAAATTTTTATCCTAACATATGGTTCTGACAAACTTGATGGTCTCTTGGCAAGAATCAGGAAAATCATCCCTTTCCAACAGGCAGTCTGACTGATTGTTTTTAGAATGTTTGTTTTTTAAGTTATTTGCAGCAAAAGCTTAGATCTTCCGATTAACATAAACTATAATACTTAACAAAAACCACTCTCTGTGCATTATGCCATTTTAACCAGAGTTGCGCTAATTGTTCTATCAGTGTTACCCATTCAATACCCTTTTTTGAAATAATCAGTATATAAGCAGTTATAAACTTGTTCGTCAAAAATAGGCTCAGAAATAAATATTAAATGTTTTGAATTGCATTTTTTATCAAACTTCTACACTGTTTATCCTTCCAGATGAAACACAGTCAATACACCTTCCACGTTTTGCAATCATCTAGGCACTGTCAAAACTGACATGATATGTTTTTTGCCCATTATATCAAAATGATTTTTTGTAACAGCCTAAACTGCAGGGCGTGTTTTGAATACAGCCAGCAGATAACAGATGTAACGACTTCCTAGTAAAGGTCCTACATAACCTGAGTATGGGCACACTCAACACAGTTCCCAGCAGATGTTAACTCACAGCACAAAACTGCAAAATAATTCAGCATTATTTATATACCACTGAGATGTTTTGTATAATGCTGGCTGCTGTAGGAAATTGAGGCTACTTAATGTGTAAAGGGGGTAATCCATTTTTATTACTCATGAGAGATTGGCCATTAACTTAAATGCAATAAATTACAAGAAATTTTTGTAGCCTGTCTCCGTGTAATAAAAATGACCCCCTTGTCTATTAATAAACTGTGTTTTATGCAATGGCAGTCTTAAATTTATGACCTTTTTTATGAAGATTTTTTACTTGTTTCTTTTTCATACAGTTTCTTCCTCTCCTTCCTTCCCTGAAGGCATTGGCTCCGTACTGTTGTCTTTCAGTACCTTACCCATGTGGTCATAGTTTGTGAGCTTCCGCAGTGAGTGTTAGCAACCGCAGGGCACCACAGCTGAACATAATATTGCTTTTATTCAACTTCAATGCATAGCTAGGGCTGGATTTTGCTCCCAGCCTGAGGTCGTGTCCCATGGTGGGGGGTGGTGGCCGGAAAATCGGAACGGCAGCGGCCACCATGGAATCTAACGCCAGGATTGTTGGACCTGATCTTTCCGGCAGCAGGAAAGCTCCAGGCGTCCCCTCCGCTGCTCTACAACAGGACACGTTTAGCATATTTAAATGACACATTTGCATGAATTAAGATCTAAACCGCAGCGATCTTGCCTTCAGTTCCCAATCCTCAGCGTGATGAGCAGCACTCGCCCACCTTCACTTTCTCGTCCAGGGAAAGCTGGTGCCACTGAGGTGGAGAAGGGGTGAACTCTGCACTCTGATTGGTAGGGGGTGGGGAAGGGGTGAACTCTGCACTCTGATGGGTAGGGGGTGGGGAAGGGGTGAACTCTGCACTCGGATGGGTAGGGGGTGGGGAAGGGGTGAACTCTGCACTCTGATGGGTAGGGGGTGGGGAAGGGGTGAACTCTGCACTCTGATTCGTAGGGGGTGGGGAAGGGGTGAACTCTGCACTCTGATGGGTAGGGGGTGGGGAAGGGGTGAACTCTGCACTCTGATGGGTAGGGGGTGGGGAAGGGGTGAACTCTGTACTCTGATGGGTAGGGGGTGGGGAAGGGGTGAACTCTGCACTCTGATTGGTAGGGGGTGGGGAAGGGGTGAACTCTGCACTCTGATGGGTAGGGGGTGGGAAGGGGTGAACTCTGCACTCTGATTGGTAGGGGGTGGGGAAGGGGTGAACTCTGCACTCTGATGGGTAGGGGGTGGGGAAGGGGTGGACTCTGCACTTTGTTGAACTGTCTGTAGAGCTGGCAGCCTTTTAAAAATGGCGCCAGCACCTTCTTCCTCATCGGTGACACTGTGAATGATGTTGCCAATGCCGCCCCCACCCCCTGATTGTGGGGGTGGGGCGGCTGCCGTGAATATGTAAGCTGGCCGCCCGCTGCAGAATCGCAGCGGCGCGGGTCCCACACGAGCATGCCCCCATTTTCTGCACCCGCCACTGCTCCTGGCAGCAGGACTACAAAATCCAACCACTAGTGTAGGCCATCGGAGCCCTGTCTGATTATCCCCTCACTAACCCAGCAGTGCTGAGGCCAGTTTTAACACTTCAACTGATATCAAACATTGTGGGTTATTTTGTTTTCAAATGTGTTCTGGATTTGTCTGTGCAGAGGTACACTGTTTTGTTTTAGGTGTCACTATAGTATGTCTGGTACCATTTTTATGGTTAATTTCTCCAATATCTTTTAACCTGTAGCATAAGGGATTTGCAAACTTTATTATCACACTGGAAGGTTCTACATAAAGTTTGATTAAACTTTTCGTTACACTCTACATCCCAGTCTCAGTCTGGTACCCGTTTAGTGTGATATCTATCTGGCAGTGCTAAATTACACTTATAGCTGCAACTTGCATTAAATTGAACAACAAAGTAACTCCACATATCATAATATTTTATGTTACAAGAATCAGAAAGAACGTCTGTTTTCTCCAAACATTAAGAAGATTCTTCATTAGGTTTTGAAAGTTTCCAGGAGATCATATTGGCATCTGGATACTTTAAAATGTGCTTGCACCAGTCTGGAATTGTACCATAATGCAAAACCATAATGGTTTGAGACTAGCTACTCGAGATAGCGCCACACCTCTTGGCTTTACTGCGCTCAGTGACTGAGCTTTTGCAGCTTTTATGTTGCAGCTTTAACATACATTGATACGTATTCAAAACTGCTTCATATCAATATAATTACAGCAATAAGGATTGTAATAAATGTATTTCTCGAACAGCATGTGCATAAATACACATTGTATACTAAAATAGTTATGAAGTACCATTTGAGATGTGGTTTGCTATTTTGTTATAAAACTCAATGGGAACATTACGCTGTCTCTAACACATTGTCCAGAATTTTCTTGGGAGATATGTAGTCCCATTGCCAGAATGGAAAGCTGGACCCAACCACCACCCCGCACCCACCCCCCCGCGTGGGCGGGTGGCGCACTCATGGCGCCAGTATACCAGCAGTGTCCAATTAGGAGGCCATCGCCGGGACTGCCGTCTAATTGAAGATGGTAGCACACTTTGCAGTGGGCTGGCATCTTGGCAGCCTCAGCAGCTCCACCGATAGGGCAGTTCAGTAGTGCAGCGGTTAGCACTGCAGCCTCACAGCTCCAGTGACCCGGGTTCAGTTCTGTGTACTGCCTGTGCGGAGTTTGCAAGTTCTCCCTGTGACCACATGGGTTTCTGCCGGGTGCTCCGGTTTCCTCCCACAGCCAAAGACTTGCAGGTTGATAGGTAACTTGTCCATTGTAAATTGCTCCTAGTGTAGGTAGGTGGTAGGAGAATGGTGTGGATGTGATAGGGAATATGGGACTAACGTAGGATTAGTATAAATGGATGGTTGTTGGTTGGCACAGACTCAGTGGGCCAAAGGGCCTGTTTCAGTGCTGTATCTCTCTTTGACTCTAGAGCTGGCCGCTGCTGAAGCTGCAGGATACCATACTGAGGCACCCTTGAAGCCCAGTTAAGTTTTTTCTTTAACCGTGCCGAGGCCAGGCAGTCAGGCCCCAGCGATTTGGGGGGTCTTCCAGCAGTAGTGCTATAGACACGGGGGTGGCCGTTGCCACCAGGGGGGCCCCTCCATGGGCCATCATGCAGTCATAAAGGAGGGGCCCCCCACACCCGGGAACCCAATGGAAAGCTTCCAGGGTTTGCCTCGCATTCTCCTGACGTGGCAGCAGCCACTCCCGATGCCGGTAAAATGCTGGAGTGATTGGGAAGTGGCTAATAATAAGCAACTGATTTACCTGGCAGCCATGTCATCAGGGTTCCCACCACTGGTCATAACCCATGGCGGCGGGAAAACGGCAGCCTCTCCTCCCAATGCCTTCCACTGCCATTTTACCAGCTCGTCCACCTCCCAGCCTTTCTCCAAAGAACTGGTAAAATCCAGTCCATTGGCACAGGCTGAATTTTCCAAGCCCTATGGTAACAGGCTGGTAATATGGTGCGGCAAGGCATCAGGAGGAAAGCCTGCTGTCCTCCCACTGCCATGGCATATTACCAGCAGCGGCCATTTGAGCCACTAAAGTGTTAAGGGCCACTTCCTGTCCCTGCTGGCATTTTTGCCCACAACAAGAAGGCCTGCCACCATGTAGGGAGACCACCAGGTAAACTCTGGCAACCTCCCAGCGTGTTCCAGGGTGTTGGGTGAGCCCTACTTAATGACTGCTGTATGGTCCCATGGAGGGGCTTCCCAGCAGCAAGGGCTAAGGTGCCGCTGCTGGAATATGTTCCCCACCAACCCCCCGCTCCCCCACAGTGATTGATGGGGCCTGCCTTCCTGGCCCCGGCTTGCTCAAAAACACTTACTTAGTCCTCGAGGACGCCTCAGCATTGAGGCACCCTCTCCTTCATGCTGTAGCCTCAGCAGTGGCCACTGCGACTGACGCCAAGGATTCCGAGGCTGCTTCCGGCCCAAATTAAGAAGCCACCACTGGTAAAGTGCCACTTCTGGGTCACGTCACCTGCTGGAGTGGGCTGGGCTCCTGCTTTCAGTCCCAGCGGCAACATTTCTTCCCTCCTCACAAAATGCAGCCCAGAAAAACTGTGGAGGATGATCTATTTTCTAATTAACATCATTCGTCTTGATGAAAACACGCAAAGAAGGCCTTTCCAAGGAGATAATTCATATTGTCTGTAATCCACAATCCAAGCTAAAAACAATAATTGGCAACTGGACTCAAATTTCTTAATATTTTTACATGCTTTTAAAGTGTCTGGTATTGATCTCTGATTTTTTGTAAGTGGTTTTGACTTTCAATTTTATGCTTCAGTGAGAAAGTGCCCTGTTTCTTTTCCATGTTTACTCAGGATGTATTGCAATTTTTTCTATGTATTGCATTACATTAACCAACTGGTTATTTGATTTTTTTTTTCTCTTCGACTCCAGGGTGATGAGTTCAAAGGGAATCAGCAAGCCACCCACAATAGCGAACATCGACAAAATCAACTCCAACAGCTTGGATTCCTCAACCTCAGGACACGCATCTATCACTAGCAGTGTTGCCAATGAAACTTTAACCAAAAATCCCGACGTCCAGACAACTGGAATCAGCTTGACTCCATGTCTAACACCAAGTCCCGCCCCTGTCCTTAATGTAAATTCTGGTACCTTTAGTCAAGGACTTGGCCTAGTTAGCAATTTCACAAGCACCAAGGAAACCCTAATGTACCCTAAACTTAGTAGCCTGCACACCAGCATGGAATCTTTGGATCTTCCATTGAGTGTTCCATGTTCGTTCTCTGCAAGTGGTACACTTTCAAGGGAAGAGGATCACAGTGCACTCACATGGACTGGGAGTTCTAGATTCTCACAGATGGAGAGGTACGTCAGTAATTTGATTAGGCCTGATTTTGTAGTATGGAACTGGATACAGTAAGACTGTATCATTTGCAACTTTTGGGTGAAAGATTCTGGTTTAATTGAGGCCATTTTTGTTGGATTTTTAGATCCATTTAATGGAGCATACAATCATTTTGCTGGCAATTTATGAATTAAAATATGTTATAATCATGGCTGTTTGATATTAGAACACTCAGCATATGAAATAATAATGTCAAAGGTTTGAGCCACAAGTGATCTCTTCAGCTCTGAGCAGGTGATATTTGAGAAGTTGAGTTGGTAGTTTAGACACGTATATGTCCTTTGTTGATTATTCATGATCTGTGATCTGTTGCTCTGTAGTACTTATTGTGTTCCTTTTTGTACAGCTTGTTGCCAATGATGTGATAAACCTTTTAACTCATTGATCTACATGAACTTATTTTCAATTTCAGTGGAAGCATTGCTGAAAATAGAGACATGTTGAAGCTTTTCATCTTGTCCTCATCAGGAGAATCACAAGAGTAATCAATGAAAGGGAAAAACAACTTATACTGCATGAGAAGAGAGTTGGTTGGCAAGTGAACTCTGATTGGATGAGGCATTGCCTGGGAGAATGCACCAGTTTACAGTGACTGACAGTTAACTGTCAAGCTTTGTTTGAAATTTGAACCAGGTAGCTTGACTCTGATTGGTCCAGGCATTGCCCTGAAGAATGAACCAGCGAATGGCTGCAACTTATTTTGTTCAGCTGAAACTGGCGCAATTTTTGTACATATTCTTTCTGTCTTCAAAGAACAGGGCCCTATGTATTAATATATGTAGCTTCCAGCACGCGCAAATGCGCCACACTGCGAGCCCTACTGACAATCTTAAATTGGTTGTAAGTGTAATTCTTAGCACACTGTGGATGATTTAGCAAATGTTGTCCAATCGCGGAATTACATCTAATGTTGGACACTGTGTTATGAATTTTGCAAACACGGGCTGGTTCAGTATGGCTCGGTGCATTCTCCATGGCAATACCTCATCTAATCAGAGTTCACTTGCCAACCAATTAGCACTCTCTTCTCTTGCAGTATAAATTGTTGTTTTCCCTTACATTGGTTATTCGTGCGATTGTCCTGATGAGTGCAAGACGAAAAGCTTCGACAACATGTCTCTATTTTCAGCAATACTCTAGTTCTGTACTACTAAACGACTCTTCAGTGGAAGCCTCTGATATTTCACCGAGACTAATTGGAGATACCCTCTCACTGATTGCATGACAAAAGCATGTGATTTGAATTCGATCAGATTTGTTGAATGTCATCAGAAAAAGCTGGCGTTGCTTGCATCCTCGCAGCTTGATAAAGTTCAAGCATAACTGATATTAATGCAATGCACAGATCACTATGATGTTATAATGCTTTAACCTGTCTGAGATGTCATTGTTGCATGGTAAGATTATTTAAAAAGGTATCCATTAAGTAGACCGATAGGAGCAAACTAAGTAAGGCTGTTAAAAAGCTGTCTGCATGCACTTCACACATCTTGTGGTTTTAAGCACATGAAAGTGTTTTATATAGCAATCAGACAGTATACTTACAGTTAATAAACAATGAGATTTTTTTTACATTAAAGTACAATACAATAATAGGTTTGGGATCTATGCTTCCCATTTGTGTCTTTATTAAAGAAAAATCATACTGCACTTTCAATAGGAAAATCTAATTGAATATGACTAATGGAATTTTATCTTTTCTTAATTGGGCACGCAATACATAACATTCTGTTCATTGCTGTAATGCATGTTCTTCCTAATTATTTCAGTATTAATGAGAAAATACTTTGAAGGACACCACTGACATTTCTTGTCCCTTATAAATTATGCAACTAACTGAAGAACTGGACTGCAGTTAAAAGTGTATGATAAGACCATTGTGGAATGGGAAAAGGCCATGTGGCATATACGAACATACAAACATATAAATTAGGAGCAGGAGTAGGCCACTCGGCCCCTCGAGCCTGCTCTGCCATCCAATAAGATCATGACTGATCTGATTATAACCCCAACTCCACATTCCCGCCTACCCCCAATAACTTTTCACCCCCTTGCTTATCAAGAATCTAACTACATCTGTCTTAAAAATATTGAAAGACTCTGCTTCCACCGCCTTATGAGGAAGAGAGTTCCAAAGACTCACGACCCTCAGAGAAAAACATTTCTCCTCATCTCTGTCTCAAATGGGTGACCCCTTATTTTTAAATAATGACTCCTAATTCTCCCACAAGGGGAAGCATGCTTTCCACATCCACCCTGTTAAGACCCCCCCAGGATCTTATATGTTTCAATCAAGTTGCCTCTTACTCTTCTAACCTCCAGCAGATACAAGCATAGCATGTCCAGTCTTTCCTCATAAGACAACCCGTCCATTCAGGTATTAGTCTGGTAAACCTTCTCTGAACTGCTTCCAATGCATTTGCATCCTTCCTTAAATAAGGAGACCAATACTGTACACAGCACTCCAAATGTGGTCTCACCAATGCCCTGTATAACTGAAGCATAACCTCCCTACTTTAGTATTGAATTCCCCATTATAAATTGCCCCTAGTATAGGTAGGTGGTAGGGAAATATAGGGACAGGTGGGGATGTGATAGGAATGTGTAGGATTAGTATAAAATGGGAGGTTGATGGTCGGCACAGACTCAGTGGGCCGAAGGGCCTGTTTCAGTGCTGTATCTCTAAACTGAACTAAACAATAAACAATAACATCCTAATTACTTGCTGAACCTGCATACTAACCTTTTGCAATTCATGCACTAGGACACCCAGATCCCTCTGCATCTCAGAGCTCTGCAATCTCTCACCATTTAGATAATATGCTTCTTTTTTATTTTTCCTGCCAAAATGGGCAATTTCACATTTTCCCACTTTATACTCCATTTTCCAGATCTTTGTCCACTCACTTAACCTATCCATATCCCTTTGTAGCTTCCTTATGTCCTCTTCACAACTTACTTTCCTACCTATCTTTGTGTCAACAGCAAATTTAGCATCCATACCTTCAGTCCCTTCATCCAAGTCATTTATATAAATTGTAAAATGTTGATGCCCCAGCACAGATCCCTGTGGCACACTAGTCTAATATTTCCACCCAGAAAATGACCCATTTCTGCCTACTCTCTGTTTCCTGTTAGCTATCCAATCTTCTATCCATGCCAATATGTTACCCCTACACCATGGGCTTTTATTTTCCACAATAAACTTTGATGTGACACCTGATCAAATGCCTTCTAGAAATCGTAGTACAGTACATCCACTGGTTCCCCTTTATCCACAGCACATGTTACTTCTTGAAAGATCTCCAATAAATTGATTAAGCATGAATTCCCTTTCACAAAACCTATTCTTGCCATATTACATCTAAATTTGTAACTGTGGACTCCTTATAACCTACAAATCTCTGCTGAAATAAGTTTTTATCCAATACCATGTTAACCAGCTAAAGGAGAATTTTGACATAAAATATTAACATAAAATAATGAGACACTTCTTGAAACAGTAAATATACATTAAAATGCAACATGTATGAATGTAGACATTATTTGTTCAAGAAAGAATAGACCATACTCACTTACAAAATTCCTACTCTGTAATTGCAGAATCTCTCGTCTACTTTAGGAACAAAAAAGCCAAAACTTCCTCTGAAAAGCACTAACTTTTTTTCCCTCAAAGACAATTTCTGTCACAACTTATTCATTTAGGGCTATACTTTGCTTCATTCGTCTTTTTAGGATTTAATAACTTCCAATCAAAATAGGGATTTTCAAAAACTCAAAATTATTAGTGAGATCACACGACTGTCAATAGTTTGGGCGGCACAGTGGCCTCACAGCTCCAGGGACCCGGGTTCGATTCTGGGTACTGTCTGTGCAGAGTTTGCAAGTTCTCCCTGTGTCTGCGTGGATTTTCTCCGGGAGCTCCGGTTTCCTCCCACATCCAAAGACTTGCAGGTGATAGGTAAATTGGCTGTTATAAATTGCCCCTAGTGTAGGTAGGTGATAGGGAATATGGGATTACTGTAGGGTTAGTATAAATGGGTGGTTGTTGGTCGGCACAGACTCGGTGGGCCGAAGGGCCTGTTTCAGTGCTGTATCTCTAAATAAAAATATTATCCTTTCACACTTAAATGTGACTGGCAGAACACTCTGTAACTAAGCTCTGCAGTATGCAGTACTTGTGTAATGATTCCATCAAAGTGAAGAAAGTGCAAATTTGTCCCGAAGGCTCAGTATTCATGAAAAGAAAAGCCTAAAATTGAGAATTCTGTTTTCCCAAATTAGAGCTACTGTTCCTTCGGCAGTAGTCATTTGTCACAGTCACACACCAACTATTATAAGCATTCCTTTCTGCTGAAAATCCAAGTTTATTTTGGGGGATCCTGCTTTGGCTGTCTGAATTTGGTTCAGGAAGATCGATAGTGACTTGGAGGAACTCATAATCTTGAGATATGGATTTCATTTTATTCACTGGAGAAAGATATTGGTGCACGAAAGTGGAAATTGAAGACCACTGTCTATTATATTGTATATTTGAGAATTCAGTGTTACAATTGTTTTCAAAAGGAATATATACTCTTAGTGAATGACCCGGCATGACCATTAGTGATTCTGATTGGCCTCATTATTGTTCAGCATCTTTCCTTAATCAAGATTGCGTCCTGAGAAATTGTTATGAGCAAAATCAAGAGCCCCAAAGCAGCAGGTCTCATATCAGTCCATCTGCAGTTTGTTATAGGAAAGCAGAGATGTGGTTACACTTGAATATCAAGGCTTTAGTAAAAGATCTAAATAGCAAAAGAAGGTTACTTCAACAAGATACAGCATGCTTCAACTTACTGGACAACATTGCTACAGATTGTCACTGGTGCTGTTTTATTTTCAGCACCTGTATGTAATTGTAAATTAGGGCCTCACTTGAACTTCAGACAGCAACCCCCAGGCCACGATTAAATCCAAATCAAGTAAAATTACAAAAAGGAGTACAACAGAATACGTTCAAGGCTGTTA
Source organism: Heterodontus francisci (assembly GCF_036365525.1). Taxonomy (NCBI): domain Eukaryota; kingdom Metazoa; phylum Chordata; class Chondrichthyes; order Heterodontiformes; family Heterodontidae; genus Heterodontus; species Heterodontus francisci. The sequence continues at coordinate 41,400,209 of NC_090395.1, read as the reverse complement.
GAGTTGGGATAGGACCCTTGAATAGCACTATAATATTCCCAATGTTCATTATATTCCATTAAAATAATTAAAGCATGTATATGAGTTCACTGTTGCTCTAAAAGTTAAGTTATAGCATTTGTGAAATGTCCTGCAATATGTAAAATGTACAGAAGTGGGAAAATACAAGTATGCTCACATGTATGTGTGATATTTTATTTTGCTCCCTCTCTCAAATTACTTTCTGCGAACTGATCCGTGGGAGTATTGCATTTTAATGTGCCCCAGTTGTGCCAGTTAGCTTGAGGTGGCTACATGTCCTAGGTACTCTGATTCTTCTTAAATATGGGAAGGCACCTTGCAAGTGCAGGCATGTACACATTGAACATATGCAATGTTGCACTGAGTATTAAGAGGTATAACCTGGGCACTGATACGTTTTTATTTACTGGCACACTGTCTGTTCACCTGAGGAGTTGGGCTCGCACCAGTAGTTCAAGCATAAATAGTTGCATTTATGCATGTTATGGTATGCAATAGTTTCAAGGTATTCAGACTTAACTTAGTGAGATAATGCATTTGGGTATGTCTGAAACCTCTTGGTACTATGAAATGAATAACTTCGCCAAAAGATCTGCACATTAAAGGAATTTGAATGCAACACTAAAAATCAAGTGTTTATGGCATTTTACTTCTCGTGACTCAAAGACAAGTAGTGGCAGATATAGTTACGTTTTCTATAAGATTTTCTGTTAAACAATGTGTCATGGTATTGTGCAGGTTTTGAAGTATGTTAGCGACTCACAAATCTCTCGCTGACCTTGCTACACCCTGCAGTTTCTTCCAGCTCTATGTTGCCTCCTGAATGTTCTTTTTCTCTGACTCCAGCATTTTTGGCTTCTCCTCCTCCCTTCATATCAACATGGGTGGCAAATCCTTCAGCTATTTTGATACTACTCTGGAGCTCCCTCGTCAAACTTGTCTGACTCTTCAAAACCCATCCCTTTGACCAAAATTTTGGTCATTCATCCTAATCTCTCCCTTCCTGGCTCAGCATCCATTCTCCATTATTCTCGTCATAATGTGCAATCGAACATTCTTTTATTTTGTTTCTTTGTTCATTTATCTATTCATTTATGGGATGTGGGTGTCACTGGCAGGTCCAGCATTTGTTGCCCCTCCCTTATTGCCTTTGAGAAGGTGGTGGTGAGCCACCTTCTTGAACCACTGCAGTCCATGTGGTGGAGGTACACTCAGTGCTGTTAAGAAGGGAGTTCCAGGATTTAGACCCAACAATAGTGAAGGAATGGTGATATAGTTCCAAGCTGGGATGATGTGTGGTTTGGAGGGGAACTTGCAGGCAATGGTGTTTCCATGTGCCTGTTGCCCTTGTTCGTCTAGGTGGTAGAGGTCACAGGTTTGGAAAGTGCTGTCGAAGGAGCCTTGGCATGTTGCTGCAGTGCAGCCTGTAGATGCCAGACACTGTAGTCACGGTGCACCTGTGGTGGGGGAGTAATATTTAAGGTGGTGAATGTGGTGCTGATCAAGCAGGCTGCTTTGTCTTGCATGGTATCCAAGCAAGTGGAGAGTATTCCATCACACTCCTGACTTTTGCCTTGTAGATGGTTGAGAGGCTTTGGGGAGTCAGGAGCTGAGTTCCTTGCAACAGGATTCCCAGCGTCTGACCTGCTCTTTTAGCCTCAGTATTTATGTGGGTGGTCCAGTTAAGTTTCTAGTCAGTGGTAATCCCCAGGATGGTGATGGTGGGGGATTCAGAGATAGTAATGCCATTAAGGGGAGTTGGTTAGAACCTCTCTTGTTGAAGGTGGTCACTGCTTGGCATGAGTGTTACTTGCCACCTATCAGCCCAGGTCTTAATGTTGTCCAGGTCTTATTGCATGCAGGCATGGAGTGCTACAGTATCTGAAGAGGTGTGAATGGAATTGAACACTGTGCAATCATCAGCAAGCATTCCCACTTCTGACCTTTTGATGGAATGAGGGTCATTGATGAAGCATCCAAAAGTGATTGGGCCTATGACGCTACCCTTAGTAACTCCTGCAGCAATGCCTGAAAGTGTGGTGGTGGCAAATTCAATTGTGGCTTTCAAAGGGGAATTGGATAAGTATCTGCAGCCCATATCCGCTCCCCCCCCCCCCCCCACGCCACCCCACCCCACCATGCCCCAGTTGGCAGAAACAAAAGCAATTGAGCTGGTAAAATAATGGAGAGATGTGCCCGGACGGCTCCCCCACATAGTCCTGCTGCCATGGAATTTTGCCAGCGGTGGGCTGGAAGGCAGATTGGCTGCCTAGTCCACAGATGTGTGCAGCTTATTTGCATAATTAGAGCCCCTATTAAGGGCTATTTTACAGGGCCAGCAGCATTTTGTTGACAGCGGGGTAGCCTGCTGCCCAAGTGGAGGCTGCCAGCTTCATGGAGGCGGGGTTGGGGTTTCCCCTTATTCCCATTGACTTCAGTTTTACTTGGGTTCCTTGAAGCCACACTCAGTCAAATGCTGCCTTGATGTCAAGGGCAGTTGCTCTCACCTCACCTCACCTCTGGAATTCAGCTCTTTTGTCCCTGTCTGGGCCAAGGCTGCAACGAGCTCTGGAGCCTCGTGGTCCTGGCAGAACCCCAACTGAGAAGGTTATTGCTGAGTAAGTGTCGCTTCATTGCACTGTCGACGACACCTTCCATCACTTTGTTGATGATTGAGAGCAAACTGATGGGGTGATAATTGGCCTGGTTGGATTTGTCCTTTTTTTTGGACAGGACATAGCTAGGTAATTTTCCACATTGTTTGGTAGATTCCAGTGTTGCAGCTGTTCTGGAACAGCTTGGCTAAGGACAGGAAATACCCAGGGATAGTGCTGGAGGAGCCTGTGGCATTGCCTGTAAGGTATGATTCTGTGAGCATGACTATTTCTCGCTATAGGTCAACTAGTCTGTGGGACAACACTCCCAATTCTGGCACAAGTCCCCATATGTTAGTGAGTAGGACTTTGCAGGGTCAACTGGGCAGGGTGTGCCTTTGTTGTATCCGGTGCCTAGCTTGATGCCAGGTTGTTGATCCAGTTTTATACTCTTGATACAACTGAATGGCTTGCTAGGCCATGTCCTTTCCTAAAGGACTTTAATGATCCAGATGGATTTTTATGACAATCCGGTAGTTTCACATGCACCATTACTGAGACTAACTTTTTAACTCCAGATTTATTTAACTAGTTGAATTTAAATTTTCTCAGCTGCCATGATCGGATTTGAACTTATGTCTCCAGAGCATTAGCCCAGGCCTCTGAATTACTAGTCAAGTAACATACTACAGTTCCCGGTAAACACTTGATGTGAATTAAGTTGTTGCAACATTGAAAATGATGGCATTGCATTTAAAGTTTAAATCAGAAAGTAGTAATTGATTTCTTTTCACCAGTGGTGGTCTAATCCTAGATTCTTGATCATATGTACACAATATTAGTTGTGTGCTTTAAATAAAATAGACTGAGTTGAGTAGATGGAGCAGGAAAATGGCAACAGGATCATTTGAGGTTTGATATATTTCTGGAGGATGTAGCATTATGTGTGATTGCTACTAGCATCCAGTAAGTGATTGGACTTTCCATTTAATCATCGACATAACAATCTGTAACAGCTTTTCTATTAGCCTTTGCTTCTCAAGAAGCAGCCAGCTGTGTAGATAGTCTCAGATGGAATAAATTCTGATTATTTTTCCTACTAGTTGAGTATTCCTTTGCCAATTTTGTGTACATTCAGATTTGTTAGATGTTGCTTTGTTCTGTGAAATAATTTTCATAAAGATAAAACAAAATTGAATTTGAAATATGTAACAGTAAAAGTCCAGACATCTTGTTCTACCAGTGTTTTGGCATTGCTTGGAAATTGCACTTTTGATTTTTTTTTAAAAAACACAAATCTTGATAAAATTAACTGCAAAAGAATCCAAATGGTTACTATAGTTTTTGTTCAATATATGGTAAGTTTGTAATATATAAAATCATTGAGGAAATGTGTAACATGGAGGCATAAATAGTTGATGTTCCAATGTACCCTGCTGATATAGATTCAGTTTGAAGTCCCTCATAATACACGAACTGTCTTGATGAAGAAAATGTCCAGCAGGAATGGACAAAAGTACTAGAAGTAAAGTTATTCTGGGGCATGTTCAAACAACTGTCTCAAGCACGGGATTACTAGTCGGATGACTGCCTGAGCTTTCTGATTGGAGATGATGTTCAACCCAGGAAACCAAAAGAAGTGAACAATAAAATTAAATGTCCTAAACTTGAAGCAATATTGGTGTTACTGTGTAAAGGTAAACCATGCCTCCACTTTCATTTTAATCACACTCCATCAAATTATGTCCATTTTTCCTATGAATAGTTTGTTAGTAATTCTATATCTGTGTTGTGGTTGTTTTGTCTGTTTTTGTGTATGATGTTGTATCAGTGTTCCCTGTTTGTTTTTGTAGTGCACAACGTGACAGAAATACTCTGCCGAAAAAAGGACTAAGGTAACTACCTTTTGGTGCAGTTTGTTTCAAGTTTTGATTTTGAACTCTAAATTCCAGACAAAGTGCCTGTTAGTTAGTGTAGTGAAGCGTAAGGGTTCTATTAAGAGGAACTGAATTTGAAACCATCCATTAAGCATTTTGGTCATTGCCTATTGGTGGGTTTTGCCAGTATGTCAGACACCCAGTTGACCAATAAAAAACAAGATCTCCTTAGATCGTAAAACTGAAATTGGGGTCACAATATTGAAAGATAAAGGAACTGTGTGATTAAATGGACAGACTAAACTATAGATGGAACATCATTTTGACATTAAGTGACACGGTTGCCTCAAGTTTCAATGTTATTAATTGAGCCTCTGAAAATCATACTTTGAACCTACATTACAGTTTCTCTAATGGTCTAGTACGTAGGTGAATAATACACACCATGAAAGCCTGAGGTTTGATTCAGGTTGTTCTATGTTGGCTGTTCTCAGCTAAAGCAGCAAGGAGAGTACTACGGTGGGACCCAGCATTCGGGTTGGAGAGATTGGGAGAGAAATTAATCGGAGGCCCAGCTCAATTTATTATGTGTGCTGAGCAAAAAACAGATACTCAGTGCTAAGGCTTAGCACTGTGTGCAATGGTCAGTTGGTGAGGTTCTGGGGTGTGGTAACTAATGCTCATATAATTGTCCCATATCAATTAGCCCTAAAAGACAGGAGGAGAGGTCGTGAGAAAATTAGTGGAGACATTTCTTTTGAAAATTAATCAGTGAATATTGAGAGTTATGTCAATCTTCTCACTGATTAGGAAAGGAGAACAAAATGGCAACATCGCTCTCTTTGCATACTTTAGTTTTAAGTAACTTGGAACTGCCACAAGCAGTAGAGCTTTCAAACAGAAAAATATAATATGCAAATTAAGCAAAACCATTAATATAAATGTTGTGTGCTACAATGTGGACTTTCCATTATTCATGACCATCTCATATAAAATCCATATACTCTTGGTGCTGAGATATTATTTTGTTTTTGTTATTTCCTGATCAGCCATATTAGAATTCCTTGATATTTGTGTAGTCTCACTATGTTTGTACGGAGTATTGCAATGCCGATGAGCTTCACCTATGTCCCTTAGCGATGTCATCAGATAATTCACCACTGATACCTTCTATTTAACACACTTGGAGACCTTTGAAGGAAAGCATGAATAAAATGACCAGTTATGTAACTTGCACTTTGAATTTTCTCTCATGCAATTTTACAATGTAGATGTTACAAAAAGTTTTAAATACCCGAAAGCCATGAAAGAGATAATTAGCTCTGCTGAGAGCTCTATAGCTAAATACATTGTAGGTGAAATTTAACTTGGGCAGGGGTGCAAAACAAGCTGTATTGCATTGGCTGCCAGTCATACACCCTCCCTGATATTCTGTTTCATTAACTTTTAACTTTGAGAACCTTCTGTAGCAGGTCTGTAAACAAGATGTGCTTCATACTTGAGTGATTATTTCAGAGTCATGGAGTTATACAGCACAGAAACAGGCCCTTCAGCCCACCGTGTCATATGGCAATCTTGCTAGGTTTATCCCAGAAAACTGCTTGTACAAAAGAGGTATTGTTGATGTGCGACTGAGATGGAATCAATAGCACATAAAATAGAATCAATTGAACCAACTTCAGTACAGATTCTTGAATAAGATAAACTATTTCACTCCTACTAAAGAATGATATGATATTCTTTATATACAAAGCAATTAAGACAGGCATAAATGAATCTTTTAAAGGCATTTGTAGAAGCTTAGAACCATAAAGTTTTGCAGCACAGAAGGAGGTCAAACGATTTAACTGCTGGCTTTTTTGCTCGGGCAGCCCAAAACTAATCCCAATGTCATGCTCTCCCTATGGCCCTATATCTTGTTTTGCTTCAAGTGTCCATCTGCCCCTTTAAAAGTGCAATTTTCTCTACATTAACTACTTTTGAGTGCCAAGTATTGCTTGCTCTAACAATGCCACATAACAAACTTTCCTCATAACCTCCTTCCTCACCCTCTTAATAATTTTAAATGGAGAACCTCTTGTGTCTGTTCCCCAACTAGAGATAATGTTCTTTCCCTACCAAAAACCTTCATACTTTAAAAATACCCTATTAAAACACCTCATAACAGTCTCTGCACCACTCCAAATGGCCCTAGTAACCCAAGTCTCATTTCTTTTTTTCATCGCTGATGTCATCCTAGTTAACCTATGCTATATGGTCTCTATGGCAGAAAATCCTTTAACAGGATGCCCAAAATTGTACATAGTAGTCTGTGGTCTATCCTTGATTTGAAAAAAAAAACATTCCTTCTTTATTTTTATGGCCCCTATTTATAAAATCCAAAATGCCTTTGTCCTTTTTTATGTCTTTAGCAACCTGCATTCACACTTGAAAGGAATTATGCAGATGTTTCTATTCACCCACATCCTTCAGCATCTTTCCAATGAATTACACTGCTGTTCCTTGCTTTGCTTCACTAATGTCAAACACAGTTTAACGTATGTATACAGGTTGTTTTTGATCCAACTGGTGTATCTCTAAATGCCATTAATTTGATCTTGAATTATGGATTCCAAGGGCTATAAACTTGTCTGTGCCTTTTTTGGGTGATTCTGAACCTACCCACACCCAAAGAGGTGGAGGTAACTTTGGTGCTGCCTCCTCATTGACCTGTTGCTTTGAGTGGGTCCCATGCTGCTGCTCAGTAAGGGGGCGAGCACCATGTGCTAATAACATATGCAGCCAGCCTTCTCCTCTTAAAGACAGTCTGTCCCTCTTAAAGGGAAGCTGCACTGAATTACTGGAGCCTGCTGCTGAATATTATTGCTGCAATTATACATGAGGAAGATGGAAAACCAGGACAGAGAGAGGGTTCCACGTTCCTGGATGTGGCACTGGAGGCCATAGTGTTGGAGGTGGACAGGAGGAGGGAGACCATGGTTCTGAAGGGGGATCAGAAGGTCCTCAAGGATCACCCTTAAAAGAGATCAAGAGCAGGTGGCCAGGGAGGTCAATTCCCAGCATCTGAACCCAAGGACCTGGCTGCAGTGCCACAAGAAGTGTAATGACTTCACGTGAGTGGTCAAGATCAGTGAATGCATCTTCACATGACATCTCCTACCAACCGCTTCACCAGTCTCACAAGTTGCTCAATGTGCAATAACCCCATCACCAGTCCCTGGTACTGACGAAAGGTCATTGAGCTGTAAGTTAACTTTGTTTCTCTCTCCACAGATGCTGCCTGAACTGCTAAGTATTTCCAGCTTTATCTGTTTTTGTCTCTGGATTACTAGCACAGTAACATAACTACTGTGCCCTCTACCCTCAGTGCTCCTGTAGTACTGTAATGGATTTGGGCCCATTCTTTCAACAATTTGACTCAATACCAGATCTCGCAGTGTTCCTAGCATTAATATTTTCCTATATGTCTAATTATAGTGAGTCTAAACCAAGACAAGCATCCAAGGTTTTGAGTTTGACATATTTGAATTTGCTATGTTTCATTTTCAGACTGTGCATTTTTGTCTTACTATGCTTGGGCATAAAATATACCCTGGGCGCAGCACATAGAAGAACATCTGCTCCAAGAGACAGCAAATATATCATTTAGTTTGTACTCCACTGCATGATAATTATGGAGGAAACACTTCTGTTCCGTGTAGCTTAGAGATAGCCTAAATGTTTTCCCCTCAATCAGAAAGCCAGGAGTTTGATCCCTGGTGATGGCTTTTAAGCAGTTTGTGAGAGTTCATTCTGTGTTATATTTCTGAAAGTTGAGAAACAAACTGACAGTTTTCTCCTTCCTCTGGTTTAACTGCACTTCTTTCTTTTCAATCACAAAAGTGTTCATTCTGGTGGAACTGGGAAAATTCAGAACTCTGTAGAACAGTAAGGGGGTCGGCAAGCAAACAAAAAGAGGCTGCTGTCAAAAAGGATAACTGATTCTGAGTTCTATGTGTTATATAGTAAAGAGCTCACTGTTCTGCTTATATTAATGCCATCTATGGTGCACCATTTAAAATGATCTTGTCTCGAGCTCATTACATAGTTAGTGGCAAAATACATTAAATTATGCTTGTGATCTGAAATATTAATGAATGTTTTTACTCCATTAACTTTCACATTCGTGGCTTGGTTTCCACATTGGTCAGGTTCTGACTTATTTGTATCTGGCCTCACCTCATTTACAGATATGGAACAAGTTCACAGCAAGAAGATGCCAAGGAATGGCTCCATGCACGTTCTATTGGAGGCTCTGTAGATTCAGATGGCCAGTTACTCTCCTCCCCCTCTACTATTCCATTATCAAATTTAGGTCAGTAAATTTTTCATTATCAAATAAATTATGAAAATGTCTGTACTCTAGATTTTCTTTTTACCAATGTATTTGTTTAATTTTATTATAAAAAAATAACCTTTTTTTGCATCACGCCAGGTGAGTATAGAATGTTTTAAAATTAAGAAGCATATTTTGTTTGGATACAATTTAAAGAGGGATATTGACTAATTGTGGATTTTAAGATCTGATGGTAAAAATACTGATTAGTGAAGTTTACGTACAAATGTTTAACACATTTGTGTTGCCTTTCTCTATGCGTTATTTTTATAATGGCTTTAACCTAATTAAAATGAATAGGTTATTGCCTGTGTTTTTTTTTTAAAAAGTGTTCCCTCTAATTTTTCTTTATACTGGCTAGGCTACAAACTCCTCTGAGCATTACTTTCTTGTCCATGGACAGCTTACATTTTAAAGGTTACTGAACTTTCATGAAGTTGTGAGCAGCCTGTTTATTTCAATGCACGGTGCATTCCAGATTACTGTGTGGTCACACACGCACCTTAGAGGGAACATTGCTCTCCCTCCCACTGATCCCATTCCACCTCTCCTCGAAGGTTCCTTTCCGTCTCAACCTCTCACTGGTCCCAACACACCTCTCCTCGAACAGGTCACATTATACTTCTAATCTTACATGGCCCAAACCTCTCTTCTTACTGGTCCCATTCTATCTCTGCTCAAACATTCCATTCTTGCACTTCTCTCACTGATCCCATTCTCCCTGTCCCCCTACTGGTCTCATTCTTCCAAACCACTCATACATTCCATTCTAGCTCTCCCCTCTCACTTCCCGTTCTCCCCTCCTCTGACTTGTCCCATTACCTGTCTCCCCCCATGTGGCCCATTCTCCCTCTCCTCTCATGTGCCCAATTGTACCTCTCCTCTCACGTGCCCCATTCTGCCTCTCCTCTCACGTGCCCCATTCTGCCTCTCCTCTCACGTGCCCCATTCTGCCTCTTTTTACGCAGTCCATTTTATCTCTACTCTCACACCTCCCATTCTAACGCTCTTCTCACTGGTTGTATTTGCTCTCTCTCCTCACACATCCCATTCTACCTGCTCTCACACCTGAACTGCTAGCTCCCCTTTCATGACACAAGAGTTTGCACTTTCAGGAGAGCAGATAAAATGGGAAAGGAGCGGGGAGGATGCACACGGCTTGGAAGTCTGATCATAAAGAACTTTAAAAATCCATTCACCTTGCTGAGCAGTGAATTAAAATTCACACGCTTTGGTCTCTCATCCATTATCCATTAACCTAGACAGCATCATTTTTATTCATTCATGGGATGTGGGCTTTGCAGGCAAAAGTGGCATTTATTGCCCATCCCGAATAATTTCCATTTTCCAGGCTGATATATGAGGCTCAATGTTAAAGGTAGGTGTTCATTGATCATATTTATGGAGCATGGCCAATGACAAAAAAAAGCATCAGAAAGCATTAGCTCCTCACTGAGACTAAATCAATCGATCAACTTAATTCCAGGCTCTGTGTCTTTATCTGGCCACGATAGGCCATGCCCACTGTGTTTGTGACCTTTAGTTGATGTGGGCCTCTCTGGGACATTCGGCTCCACGTTGAGTACTGGGCCATTGAGAGTTGCTGAATGGGGAGCTCTCCCAAGTCTTGCTCAAATCTCGGGCTGGCAAACAGGTACTCCATGGGCTCCATCACTTTCATTCAGCCCATCCCCTCCCCTCCCCTTCCTAGCCGACCGGTTCCGGGGAATTTCCCAGAGTCTCTCCCCCTCCCACAATGCCTGACTGATCAATCTGGAGTGCTCTCACCTTCTGAAGCTCAGCCTATCGCAGCGCTCTGAGGCCTTGTCCAGTTCCTCACTTCCCAGCCTTCTCCCGACATGCTGACATGCTGCTCACTTCTGGAAACACCTCCCCCTCCCTCCAGCTCAAGTTTGTTGCTCCTGCAATCAAAGTTGCACTATTTACCCTCTTGCTTCTCCTCCAATCGTAGATTCCCTCTCTCCTATGCTCGCTGATTCTCCAATCACAGCTGCACTTTTTCCTACTCTCTCTCCAGACACTCACGCTTATGCTATTGGGGTTTAATGCTCAGCCTGCCCTCTGCTTGATCTCGCTGTTGTGATCGGCCTGTTTCATTCAGTGTGCGGTACATTGCGGATAGCTGCGTGGCTGCACACTTGCGAACCAAAGGGAAAACATCATATGCATCTAAAATGCACTTGTATTTGTGTAATGTTTTGATGTAAAGATCATAGATTAGAATTTATACCCTTGGGATTTTCTGATCAAATGAATACAATATATGCCTGCCACAAAAATAATCTGTTTATTGATTTGTTTCCACATTATTTAAAATAGATAGCTATTTTCAATCAAGTAAATTTGTTACCATTAATTTGAACGGCAGTATTTAAAACTTGACAAATATCTCAATTTTTAGCGACTACTGAATAAATCATTTTCTACCTTCCCATCATTTAAACTAGTCCTGCACCGAGTCTCACTAACTTGAGGCATGGGTTGGAGAATCAGACACATCATTCACAATTCATGGTGCCCTTAACATTCTGGTAATATTTATGTCCGATTACAAAACAGAGAGTAGGTGTTAAAACTAATTACTCAGATTGGCAAATGATAGAAAGTGGTGATGCATAAAGATCAATGCTAGGACCACTGTTGCTCACAATATGCAGAGGTGATATGAACAAAGAACAATACAGCACAGGAACAGTCCATTCAGCCCTCCAAGCCTGCGCCGATCTTGATGCCTGCCTAAACTAAAACCTTCTGCACTTCCATGGACCGTATCCCTCTATCCCCATCCTATTCATATTTGTCAAGATGCCTCTTAAACGTCACTATTGTACCTGCTTCCACCACCTCCCCCAGCAGCAAGTTCCAGGCACTCACCACCCTCTGTGTAAAGAACTTACCTCGCACATCCCTGCTAAACTTTGCTCCTCGCACCTTAAACCTATGTCCCCTAGTAACTGACTCTTCCACCCTGGGAAAAAGCTTCTGACTATCCACTCTGTCCATGCCACTCATAACTTTGTAAACCTCTATCATGTCACCCCTCCACCTCCGTCATTCCAGTGAAAACAATCCGAGTTTTTCCAACCTCTCCTCATAGCTAATGCCCTCCAGAAAAGGCAACATCCTGGTAAACCTCTTCTGTATCCTTTCCAAAGCCTCCACGTCCTTCTGGTAGTGTGGCAACCAGAATTGCACACAATATTCTAAGTGTGGCCTAATTAAAGTTCTGTACAGCTGCAGCATGACTTGCCAATATTTATACTCTATGCCCCAACCGATGAAGGCAAGCATGCCGTATGCCTTCTTGACTACCTTATCCACCTGCGTTGCCACTTTCAGTGACCTGTGGACCTGTATGCCCAGATCTCTCTGCCTGTCAATACTCCTAAGGGTTCTGCCATTTACTGTATACCTCCCACCTGCATGAGACCTTCCAAAATGCATTACCTCACATTTGTCCGGATTAAACTCTATCTGCCATTTCTCTGCCCAAGTCTCCAACCGATCTATATCCTGCTGTATCCTTTGACGATCTTCATCACTATCCGCAACTCCACCAACCTTTGTGTCGTCCGCAAACTTACTAATCAGACCAGCTACATTTTCCTCCAAATCATATATATATACTACAAACAGCAAAGGTCCCAGCACAGATCCCTGCGGAACACCACTAGTCACATCCCTCCATTCAGAAAAGCACCCTTCCACTGCTACCCTCTGTCTATGACAGAACCAGTTCTGTATCCATCTTGCCAGCTCACCTCTGATCTTGTGTGACTTCACTTTTTGTACCAGTCTGCCATGAGGGACCTTGTCAAAGGCTTTACTGAAGTCCATATAGATAACATCCACTTCTCTTCCTTCATCAATCATCTTTGTCACTTCCTCAAAAAAACTCAATCAAATTAGTGAGACACGACCTCCCCTTCACAAAACCATGCTGCCCCTCGCTACTAAGTCCATTTGTTTCCAAATGGGAGTAAATCCTGTCCCGAAGAATCCTCTCTAATAATTTCCCTACCACTGACATCAGGCTCACCGGCCTATAATTTCCTGGATTATCCTTGCTACCCTTCTTAAACAAAGGAACAACATTGTCTATTCTCCAGTCCTCTGGGACCTCACCTGTAGCCAATGAGGATGCAAAGATTTCTGTCAAGGCCCCAGCAATTTCTTCCCTTGCCTCCCTCAGTATTCTGGGGTAGATCCCATCAGGCCCTGGGGACTTATCTACCTTAATGCTTTGCAAGACACCCAACACCTCCTCCTTTTTGATGATGAGATGACTGAGACTATCTACACTCTCTTCCCTAGGCTCATCATCCACCAAGTCCTTCTCTTTGGTGAACACTGATGCAAAGTACTCATTTAGTACCTCGCCCATTTCCTCTGGTTCCACACATAGATTCCCTTCTCTGTCCTTGAGTGGGCCAACCCTTTCCCTAGTTACCCTCTTGCTCTTTATCTAAAAAGCCTTGGGATTATCCTTAATCCTGTCTGCCAATGACTTTTCTTGATCCCTTTTAGCCCTCCTGACTCCGTGCTTAAGTTCCTTCCTACTGTCTTTATATTCCTCAAGGGATTCATCTGTTCGTAGCCTTCCAGCCCTTACGAATGCTTCCTTTTTCTTTTTGACTAGGCTCACAGCAGGCGGCACAGTGGTTAGCACTGCAGCCTCACAGCTCCAGCGATCCAGGTTCAATTCTGGGTACTGCCTGTGTGGAGTTTGCAAGTTCTCCCTGTGTCTGCGTGGGTTTTCACCGGGTACTCCAGTTTCCTCCCACCACCAAAAGACTTGCAGGTTGTTAGGTAAATTGGCCATTATAAATTGCCCCTAGTATAGGTAGGTGGTAGGGGAATATAGGGACAGGTGGGGATGTGGTAGGAATATGGGATTAGTGTAGGATTAGTATAAATGGGTGGTTGATGGTCGGCACAGACTCGGTGGGCCGAAGGGCCTGTTTCAGTGCTGTATCTCTAAATAAATAAATAAAAAATAAATAAATATCCCGCGTTATCCAAGGTTCCCCAAACTTCTTCCTCACAGGAACATGCCAGTCCTGGATTCTAATCAACTGACGTTTGAAAGACTCCCACATGTCAGATGTTGATTTACTCTCAAACAGCCGCCCCCAATCTAAATTCTTCAGTTCCTGCCTAATATTGTTATAATTCGCCTTCCCCCAATTTAGCACCTTCACCCGAGGACTACTCTTATCCTTATCCACAAGTACCTTAAAACTTATGTAATTATGGTCACTGTTCCCAAAATGCTCCCCTACTGAAACTTCGACCACCTGGCCGGGCTCATTCCCCAATACCAGGTCCAGTACGGCCCCATCCCTAGTTGGACTATCTACATATTGTTTCAAGAAGCCCTCCTGGATGCTCCTTACAAATTCTGCCCCATCCAAGCCCTTAGCACTAAGTGAGTCCCAGTCAATATAGGGGAAGTTAAAATCACCCACTACTATAACCCTGTTACCTTTACATCTTTCCAAAATCTGTCTACATAACTGCTCCTCTACCTCCCGCTGGCTGTTGGGAGGCCTGTAAAAACCCCTAACATCGTGACTGCACCCTTCCTATTCCTGAGCTCCACCCATATTGCCTCGCTGCATGACCCCTCCAAGGTGTCCTCCCGCAGTACAGCTGTGATATTCTCCTTAACAAGTAATGCAACTCCCCCACCCCTTTTACATCCCCCTCTATCCCGCCTGAAGCTTCTCAATCCTGGAACATTTAGCTGCCAATCCTGTCCTTCCCTCAACCAGGTCTCTGTAATAGCAACAACATCATAGTTCCAAGCACTAATCCAAGCTCTAAGTTCATCTGCCTTACCTGTTATACTTCTCGCATTGAAACAAATGCACTTCAGACCACCAGTCCCGCTGTTCTCCGCAACATCTCCCTGCCTGCTCTTCCTCTTAGTCTTACTGACCTTATTTACTAGTTCCCCCTCATTTATTTCACTTGCTGTCTTACTGCTCTGGTTCCCACCCCCTTGCCACATTAGTTTAAACCTTCCCGAGTGACGCTAGCAAACCTCGCAGCCAGGATATTTGTGCCCCTCCAGTTTAGATGCAACCCGTCCTTCTTGTACAGGTCCCATCTGTCCCTGAAGAGATCCCGATGGTCCAGATATCTGAAACCCTCCCTTCTACACCAGCTGTTCAGCCACGTGTTTAGCTGCACTATCTTCCTATTTCTAGCCTCACTGGCACGTGGCACAGGGAGTAATCCCGAGATTACAACCCTAGAGGTCCTATCTTTTAACTTTCTACCTAACTCCCTAAACTCCCCCTGCAGGACCTTGTCACTCTTCCTGCCTATGTCGTTGGTACTGATGTGAACCACAACCTCTGGCTGTTCATCCTCCCCCTTCAGAAAGCCCACTGTCCGTTCAGAGATATCCTTGACCCTGGCACCAGGGAGGCAACATACCATCCTGGAGTCTCTTTCACGTCCACAGAAGCGCCTATCTGTGCCCCTGACTATAGAGTCCCCTGTAACTATTGCTCTTCTGCGCTTTGTCCCTCCCTGCTGAACAACAGTGCCAGCCGTGGTGCCACTGCTCTGGCTGCTGCTGTTTTCCCCTGATAGGCCATCCCCCCCAACAGTATCAAACGGTGTACTTGTTAGAGAGGGGGATAGCCACAGGGGATTCCTGCACTGACTGCCTGCCCCTTCTAGCGGTCACCCATCTATCTGCCTGCACCTTGGGTGTAACCACTTCTCTGAAAATCCTGTCTCTGACGCTCTCTGCCACCTGCATGCTCCTAAGTGCACCCAGTTGCCGCTCCAACCGATCCATGCGGTCTGTGAGGAGCTGCAACTGGGTACACTTCCTGCAGATGTAGGAGTCCGGAACGCTGTAAGCATCACAGACCTCCCACATCTCACAGGTGAAGCACTTCACCCCTCTAACTGACATTTCTAGCACTAATTAATAACTTAATTTAAGACAAATAAATACTTATAAAATCCTTACTAAATTGTTATAACTATCTGGTCCCTAGTGCTAGATTCCTACTATAAATATTAAATGCTAACTAAATACAGTAATCTCCTCCCTCTGGTTTAGTTACTCTACTTATTAATTAGTTAATTAGGGTTTTCATCAATTTTTATCACTGTGTTATTTTCAAATTCAGTAAAAAGAAATTCCCTACCAGCCAATCAGGTCACAGCTTTCCTGTGACGTCACTTTCAATTTTTTTTACCAGAGGTAAGTTTTTTATACTTACCGGTCCAGAACTCTGCCCTCCGAGTCTTCTCCCAGTCAGCTGTGCTCTTTGGAAGCTCTGGGCTCCCCTCACTCTGAGGACAGGTAGGAAATAAAGGAGCTCCTCCCTCGCTCCCTCCTTTCCGAACTTCCTCACTTACCAAACTTCCACTGTAGTACTGTATTGAAACCCAAGTCAGCACTGTAAGATGGCTCACTTTTATGCTGACTCACTCTAGCCGCCAGAAAACTGGTTTAAACCAATTCTCTAATTAACAAGGTGCAGCTGCAAGCAGAGCCTGAGTGAACCCTGTTTAAAGCTGGTCTAAAGCTCACCTTCCCCAACCCTAACAGCAACTGTTAAGTTGATCTACTAAATAAAAGACAGTTTAGATTTAAGATAAAATTAACCCTTAATTATCCTCACTTAACAAACTTCCACTGTAGCACTCTATTGCAACCCAAGTCAGCACTCCAGTGCAAACAAAAAATGGGCGTAGGAATTGGATGTACAATTTCAAAACTTGTGGATGACACCAAATTTGGAGGGTATAGTTAATACAGATGAATATTGTGACAAAATACAGGAAGACATAAATAAACTTGCAAATGAGCATGTAATTGACAAATGAACAGCAATATATATATCTATGAGTGTGAGGGGGTACATTTTGGTACAAAGAATGAGGAGGCACACACTCCTTGGAAATAGGAACAGAGGGATCTGGAGGTACAGATACACTGATCACTATGACTTGGTTAATAAAGCTATACAAAAGTAAACAAAACACTGGGGTTCATTTCTAGAGGAAAATAATTGAAAAGCATAGAAGTTGTGTTAAACTTGTATAGAACCTTGGTTAGACCACATTTGGAATGCTGTGAACAGTTCTGGTCTCCATATTGTAAAAAGGATATAGAGGCACTGGAGAAGGCACCAAAAAGGATTTACTAGAATGATAGCAGAACCTGAGAGGTATATCTATCAGGAAAGATTGAACAGGCTGGGATTGTTTTTTTCTCGAAAGTAAGTGACTGAGGGGTGACCTGATCGAGGTCTTTAAGATGATGAAAGGGTTTGATAAGGTAGATGTAGAAAAGACAATTCCACATGCGGGGGAGACCAGAACTAGGGGCTATAACTATAAAAACAGTTATTAATAAATCTAATGGAGAAATCAAGAGAAAATTCTTTAACGGCGAAGTTGTAAGAATGTGGAACTTGCTACCACAGGGAGTAATTAAGGCAAATAGCATAGACGTATTTAAGTGGAAGCAACATAAGCAAAAAAGGGAGAAAGGAATAGAAGGACATGTTGATTCAGGTTGATGAAGAGGGTTGAGAGGAGGCTTATGTGAAGCATAAAGACCAGCATGGACCTGTTGGGCTGTAAATACTTTGTAATACTTTATGATTTCCCAATCCCTGGTCCTATCTGGTGAAGATCTGCATCAGAGAGAATTTGTACAGGTATATATGTACACCTTATTGCTGTCTCTTCTAGTTTGAATGTCTGAAAGCAACTATATTTTGGGTGCTCAAAGGTTCTTTTTCTTTTCTATTTGCCTTTGCTACTTAAAATTGGCATTACTGCATATCTCTGCATCAGAGGTATGAAAGACCCCATGAGATAAACCACATAGATAGATATAGTACTGATTTTAGGAAACCGACATTGGACATTCCATTTTACAAAATGTATTAAGAATCTATAACATTTGTTTCAAATAGTATCAGATCTGAGTTATTCAAGAACTATTTTATGTCATATGAAGATTTTCAGTTTTGGTGACCAATATGTCATATTACAAAATTTTTATTATTGTCACTTTGTCATCAGCTTTCCTTTTACGAATAGGACTAAAATCAGAGGGGCAAAATTTTGTTCCATGGTGTTGCTTCGAGCGGTGCTATGCAGACTACGTCAGTTCCCTCGGTCGCTACCTGCGTGGTATGAATGCATTTCTTCAATGATATCAATGGAGAAACCCATGTGGGTCACGCAGTAACAGCCGGCAGTGTTGTCTGTTCCCAGGGAATCGCTGTAATTGATGCTTGAAGCAACACTACGTGAATGAATTTTTTTCCCCCCCAAAGTGCTTGAACATCTTGGGCTGGGATGGAGGGACATTGCAATAATTTGGAGCAGAATGTGTCCCTTTTTTAAAAGTGTCAAATTGCACCAGAAGTGGGGCAACTGTGTTTTATGTTCACCCTGCATTCCCATCCCCCACCCACCACCCTTTAGGCAGCACTGGCACGATGATGTCGTCCTTCAGAGCCCTCACTAGTTCCACCTGTTTTTCTATCGATGCTAAGTACAGATGTATGATGTAAATGTATCACAAGGAACATATCCTGGAGGATGTAGGGTTCACAACCCAAAGTTCCCTCTAAGCTGAGCGGCCACTCAAAAGTCAGCACCTTTAAGTTAGCGCTGCATCGAGAAATTTAAAGGGGCTACAAATCATCCCCGCACTCCAAAACATATTAGAGGGTACGTTTCTCACAACTGCTTCAAATGCCAGTTTTCCAACAACGGAGCAATCCGTTACATTGGGAAAGTGGCAACTTAGAATTGTTCAAAGCTTTTCACAGCTCTACCCATCTTCAGCCAGATTGTGGCAAGGTGCTGCGCAGAAATTTCTGCTGCCATTGAGAAGGGGGCTTCAGTAACACCACAAATGGCATAGGTGGCCATCCCCACCCCTTGCAAACAGCTTTAACCCTATGAATTGGGACAGAGTCAGGAGTGCAACAGACTGACAGCTAAAGCAGGATCCCAGGAATACCAGTGGTTTGGAGGGTCAGAGGGCCATTGTCTTTTGCTCTCCCTTTGGGAGATAATTGGTAGTTTAAAAAGAACAGTTCTGTCCAAATATTACAATGCTATTTTCAATGCATACATCTTCCTCACAAGCATAGTGTCAAATAAGTGCCCGTTTTTCTAACTATGGAAGTGAAAAGCTGGAGATGTCAACGTTGCTTTTCTGGATTGAAGCCTTTGAGATCATTTTTGTTTTCAAAGGAACAATGATTATTTTATAATCTCAGTGCAGATGTAAACAGCCATTAACTTTTCTATGATTTACAACGAGCTTACAAAACCATGTTAATATTTCTCTTGTCAGCAAATGTTATGGGCTTTAAGAGAATTCTATATAATATATATCTAAATCAGGGTTGTTTTCAATAAGTAATTTTATTAGTATAATCCACCTCCTGTTGCAACATCTGTGTGTGAACTAAAACCTTAACAATGGTTGGCCTGCGCAAACTGGAATTTCCCAGAATGTCCTGGAATTTAAGAGTTAACTTCTTTTGTGGAAACAGCTATCCTGGTACAATACTTGCGAAAGTCAGACTTAAAGCAAAGTCAGATTTTAAGATTTGCTTAGTTGGCAGCATGATGAAGTAATGCTGGAATTAGCAGTTATTTTAGACCAGAAGACTCATTAGTGACTGTGAAACATGACAAAGGGCTCTTTTTCATGGACTTTGCAGTAAATGAGCAGTCAGTATATAAAAGATGTTGCATTCTCAGAATGAATGCCAAACAACAGCTGCATACTGAGAAATGCAACATGCATTAGTTTCATCCAAGACTTGTTCATAAATATTCACTGTTAGACCAGAATGACATGCACCTGCAACAGAAATCCCAAGAGGTAGTAAAAAGATAATTTTTTCATTCATTGTATTTGATTTCAGTGACAACAGTAGTAAATGTGGAAGTGCAACTTGATTAACTGTGGTAATTCAGGAATACTGAAAAGTATTATTTGTTTCACTTCTGTAGATTAACAAAATTAATTGTTTTAAAGTCTCAAATTGCTGCATCTGTGTCCAAATTCATCCATTTCAATATCACTGAATCAAGCTTCCACTAAATGTGCAAGTGCAAATTGCTAGATTAACATTTTAACTATTGTTTGTAGTAAGAGTATGTTAATTATGCAGTCATTACTTCTTGTAACATTGCCACTTTTCC
Organism: Heterodontus francisci; assembly: GCF_036365525.1. Classification (NCBI taxonomy): domain Eukaryota; kingdom Metazoa; phylum Chordata; class Chondrichthyes; order Heterodontiformes; family Heterodontidae; genus Heterodontus; species Heterodontus francisci. Next base: position 41,380,104 of record NC_090395.1, on the reverse strand, counting down.
TTCAATGCTGAAATGATTTCAAATTACTCAGCAATGTGACAGAGGCAGTTGGGAGTCAGACTCTGAAAAGTCTTCTGAGCTTACCAAAGCCTGAACTTCTCTAATGTGGCTAAGAATACAATTTTATAAATGTTACTTGCTATATTTTTAACAGAGCTTTTTTACTTATGTACACCATCTATACCTCTCTTTCATCTTTGTATTTACCTCAAGAAACTGATATGAAATTAGTTTTGTGTATTGCTCATTTACCCTTTGCCAGCATGTAACCCTCAAACACGTGTTAATGCAAGTATACTGGCAGTGGCATTAAAATTCAGAGATTGCAGACATAATTGTCCCAACACAAATAACATTAACACAAAAATACAGCTGGAGAAATATCTGATCCAGTTACTTAAATGAGATTCAAATTAATGAGCAAATCCTGTCCAAGCACAAAACAAACTGCTAAACCTTTTTGTACTTCTCAGTGTTATCCTCGCATCAAAATCCACATAACGACTTGTTCCTGTTCTCACTTTGCGATGTGCTGAATATAATTATTGCTTCATTAACAGCAAGCCCCACTGCAGTGTCCCAACTTAGCAGTCCCACTCCAAAAATGATGCGCTCAAACAGCATTCCAACTCATGATTCCTCTTTCGACTTGTATGGAAGTTTGCAGATGGGGAGCACGATTTCTTTGGCAGAAAGACCAAAAGGAATGATCCGCTCTGGTTCATTTAGGGATCCTGTGGATGATGGTAAGATTAAATGTTTTCACTTTCAACCAATATTAAGTGAGTCATTTTTTTTTGTTACTCGATGTTGCAGGATTATTTAGCAACATAAGTAGTTATTCATTTTAAGGTGAATTTTGAAAACAAAGCCCATCTACCTTTAAGTAAGTCTGTCATTGGTTTGACTATCAGGAAAGAAAGCAGAGTGTACATTGATTTAGCACCTTTCATGACCTCACGGTATCCCAAAGCACTTCAAAGCCAATGGATGTTATGTACACAAATTAAATATATTAATATCTGAGAAACTGGACACTATACCCTTCTTGTCTAGTATTAATCATTATATATCATTCATAACATGCAGAAACTTTGGGTTGAATTTTACCAGCCCTCTGGAGACCAGCTGGGAGGCGGGAGGGCTTATGAAATGGTGGAAGGCGTCAGGAGAGAAGGCCACGTTTTCCCACTGCCATGGAATATGCTCAGAAGTGGGAAAGGCGGTGGCTCAGCTGCCCGCCTACTGGAGGCAGGCGACTAATTCATTCAATTAACTAGCAAATTGGCAGCCAATTTACTACAATGTCGGGATTTTGCCAGTGTCGACACAGTCCCCCCCACCCCGCCGCGAGGGCAGACCGCCATCTGCACCATGCCGGCCTTCCAGCAACTTTCCAGGGTGGGAGGGATGTTGCTTTCTGGCCACTTCATGAACCATGGAGAGGCCCCCCTTGAGAGCAATGACCACTCCCCGCAATCCGGCACATTGAAAACATTTCTTACCCACCCTTGGCGCCCTCTCCTTCTCCCTGCAGCCTCAGCAGCAGCCACCTCTATCAGTGGTGCTGCTGTCCTGCCGGCACTCTGATTGGGCCAGCAGCTCTGCGAGGCGGGCCGCTATCCTCAATTTAACGATTTAACATAGTTCTGGCACGACCTCTTAATTCGCCACCACCGGTAATATCACCCCTGTGGTCCCACCGTCCACCTGCATGAGCTTGAGACCCGCTTTCGGTCCTGGTGGCGGGGCTTCCTTGATTTAAGTAAAATTCAGCTCAATATTTTTTTCTTAGAGGAAATACTAACACTTTCATAAGGTGCTTCAATTAACTGTTTCAAAGAAATAACTAAATAATTTAACAAAATATCATATTCAGGAAGGAATTGTTGCTGATTGAAATAACCTGCATACTATGATGTTATTTACTCAAATTCCAATTTTGACTGATATTTTGAATTGTACCTCCCCTAATGAGTAATTTCATTAGTTTTAACCCAGACAGTTACACGGATTGAGAGTCTTGTGGTAGCAAAGTGCCTTGTCTCAGCAGGCAGATTTTGATTGTACCACTCAGAGTGTTTGTACAAAGATCTATTCAATAAGATTCTGGAGAAGTTTCATTATACCCTTGACAGATTGGTGGTAGAAAGTACTTATAGTTTATTTTTAGAACGAAAGCAATAATTCTTCACTGGAACACCCAGGTTCTTGCATTCATTTAATCAAAGCATAGACTCTCTTCTATGCCTCCAGTGTGTCTTATCTTTTATGACAATAATAGGAACCATAGAAATATTATGGCCTCACATTTCCTGAGGGTAAGAGCACCATAGGAACATCATCTAAAGTGGGGGGAGGGGGTTAGATGTTATTTTTCAGGAATGATTTTCTTCTCTTCCATTTCATACCTTGTTTAATTTATTTGTGCAATACATTTTCACTAAATTTATCCTTATGTCACATCACTATTTATTTTCTCTTTCGTGTTCATTTCAATTACCTGGCTCCAACCCACTGGGGCTGTGTGCCCAAAGTTGTCTGGAGCATATTCAGATAATTAGTGTGAATTATTCACTTGCCTGTTATTTTTCTATCTGTTTCCTAGTTTGTAACTATTTTTTAGTTTTCCAATGCAACATACAAACTCAAATCGCTGTGGCACAATAACTACAACCTCGATCAGATAACAGCAAGACTCTACCTTGAGGGCACAGTTAACATCGTCAGCAAATGCTATTTATATCCAAGTTTTTAAATTATTCCTTCACAGTTTTTTTTTGCTTCCCTGTGTAATTCTGTGGTATTCATCTAGAACAGATGGAAAACTCAACGGTGGTCTTTTAGCAGTGTTAAACTGCAAAGGACTCGTTAGCAAAGACAAGCATTGTAGTCTAAGGCTAAAAATGTGCTTCATTACTGGGCAGTTATATCATAACTTATCTGTAGAGCATAGGATATCAAGCAGGGGCCCCAGCTGCACTGCTTAGGGATCCCAGAGGTCATCAGTTCCTGTCAGTATCACTTGATTGCTATGTTTTTATTTTTTGACGTATTTCTTACTTAAGAAAAAGTGTTTCTGCTGTGGGAGCACTGTTTCTTTTGGATGGCTGAAACTATCTCTTGTTAAAAGTTGCCGATGGCTGGTTGCTCCCCACCTGAAATTTGAAAACTGTCAAAGCAGCTAGCAGGAGTAATGGATTATAGAAGACCTGTAATTGCTGTTAGATGCCTTTAGTTTGCTTGGAAAGTGCTCCTTGGTGATACTTTAGTAAAACTTCTAACATCTGGAATTATATTTGCCTTTGTCATCTAGTTTTACATGCTTTTCCAAAGCTTTCCTAAGTCTGTCATGTAGTTGAGATAATAATCCTGCCCCTATCAGCATACATTTTGTGAAAAAGATTATGATTAAGCTGCTACTCCAGGAAAAGTGGGTAACTGGTTTCTCTTTCATTCTTATCTATATTTGCTTTTGTTTTGTTTTTGATTAAAATTTGTGTGGTTGAATGGTTTGCATAGCCTAATAAAGGATTACAAAGGTGAGACTGCAGATAACTGCATCAATGTGAATGAGATTGGGGAGAGCTGAAGCAGGGAAACAACAAAGTCACAATAATGCAAACAGTAAATTGCATATGAATTGTTAGGAACTCCCAAGACTTCAATTCTGGCCTGCTATCAACTAAACTAAGTCAATGTGACAAGGCTTTTCCAAACCCAAATGCTTTCCATGTTTGATACATCCCTAAACTGGTATGAATGTGTGCAAGACGCTAGTTGTTTACAATACATAACTGTAGTGTAATACATCAACAACAATCCCATTAAAAAAATCAAAGCCTATGTTAAATCTTCCTCCCTTAATGTCCACTGTAAAACATATGTACCATCACAAATTACAAGTTGAGCCCTTAGCAAGTCTGAATGTTTTCTATCAATGCGGCTTAATAAGGAAATTTCTGAGCAACAGTGACTCACATATATTTCTGGCTTATAATTTAGTTTCACTGTCTAGTTGGTGAAACTGAGATAGTAAATGTTGCTGTACAACAAACTGCACATTGTCCTTCCCTCTCAGTAAAACCAGTCTCACTAATGTTGAGGGGTTCATTAATGGTAATCACACTGTAGTACAAAGTAGAAGACTGCAAAAGCCAACTGTAAAGATTTTTTAGGATTTCCACTGCAGTATAAGTTTTATTTCAACTCTTAATAAAATGACATTTATTGCCCTGAGCTATATACATTTATATATGTCTGAGCCCATCTGAATAGTCACACAGGTTTTAGGGACTGAATGGCCCACTGCTATGTACGTACTGTATGTGAGGGGTACACATGTATAGTTGGTTTGTATTGTTGCTTTTTGTTCTACATTGTAGACTATCCAACTAATTTATATTCCCAATGCCTGGATTCTAACCTATCACCTGTTGGCCTCACAATCCTGACAATGTACAAATGATTGGGAATGCAAAGCACTGCCTTGTGAAATGTGAGTGAGCTCGAAGTCTGCCATGGATTCAAAATAATCATTAAATAATTCTGCAAAGCCAGTTACTAGCTATGATTTTGAAGAAGTGGAGCAAAATATTTGAGAATGTTATCCTGCCCACTTACATCATGGAAAGGAACACTCAGAGCTCCAGTCCCACGATATGCACTTCGCACTTTGACAACGTATTTTAGTACTTAACATGTTTATCATTGCACAAGTATATGGCCAATAACAGTGTCTATAACCTATACAGTGCTGAGCAGGAAGGCTTCATTGAAGCTTTTTCTCTGCAATAAAGCATTGGACACAAACAACAAGTAAACCTCCAACTCAGGAAAAGCTGAATGTAGTGGCACCATTGCATTCGTTGGAGCCATGTCCCATTGCATTGCACAATGTATTGTACAACTAGTAAAAGTGTTTTTGAGATACACCGATTAGAAATATGCATTTCCAGTATACATAAAGTAAGAATCTCCATCTGTAACAGTTGGTCTTTCATTAATTTGTTCTTTGTGGGATCTTGTGCTTAAATTGGTTGTCATGCTTGGCTACATAACAGGCATGACCACACTTCAGATGTAATCGACAGACCCACAGGGGTTTGTTGACCATCGTCTCTTAACCACAGCAATCTAAAATTCATTTCACTACCTTATTGCCATTAACTAACCCTGCATTTGATACTCTTAACAACTCCGCACAAATGCATTTCTCCTAACTCCTGTCCTCACAACGATAATTTTAAAGTAAAGATTTATAGTACTCAAAATACCACTAGCCATTTATATGACATTATCCTGCAATTGTACTTTTAGGGGATGATGGATTTGAACCCTTTGATGTCTCTGTTGATCCACACTCTTCATCGCCTTTCCAGTCCATGCAAACTCCCATTGTCGTTTTTGCCTCCCAAAATATATTACCACATTAAATTGTGTCTGTCACCCAGTACCTGTAAAGTGCTTTGGGATGGCCTGAGGATGCAATAAGGTGGACTATGTGAACAGTATTCTTCTAACTTTCCATTATGCTTTTAGTGTTAATCCTGTGTTTAGACACTTAATTCAGTAAGTGTTTTTTTTTATTTCTCCTAGAAGTAGTGCCTTTAAATACATTTTTGCTGGATCTATTTATTTTACTGCATAGTAGTCTTTTCAACAAAATTAATTCTGCGCTTTCTCAGATTGTAGCTTGAAGTCATCATATTGCAGACATTTGGATCCCAGCAAATTGTTAAAAGCTGAAAATTGACATACAGCTTCAACTATTTCAATTTTAATTGTCTCGACTAATTTGAGCTTGTGTTGATGCAATGCTGTCATCTCTTATCCTACTATATCAAGGTTAATCTCACTGAGGAAAATATTCCTGTGTTAAGCTAACATATCTCCATTTGTGAATTGATCATCGGAACAGCTTTCCTCTTGGTGAGAGGAAGGCAGGAAATATTGGTGTCCATCTCATTCCTCCAAATTGCAGCTTTTATCAGCCAAGGCATTCATTTCGAGCACTCATGGAGAAATAGGCAACGCTTTCTCAGCCAGAGGCTGAGTGAGGTGGTGAACAGCATATTGCAGAAAGAAACAGGCAGAAAATATCTGTAAAGAAAAAAACATTGGTGCAATAAAGAGCTGATAATAGAACTGATGTTTGCAATCGGGAGATTCAGTGACTTTTACAATATGATGGGAATCGGATTGTCTTTGAGAAGTGTGATTGCATTTTAGTATTGTGATGTGCATCAATGTAAACAGCGATTCATAGGGAAATGGGATGTTTCTATTTTGTAGCTGTAAAGGTATTTTAATGCAATGATCACACAATTACTTAGCTTAATTTGAAAAACTATTTTGCAGTTCATGGCTCAGTGCTTTCACTTGCATCTACCACATCATCTGTTCATTCTACAGTAAGTCTTGATTTTCTTTTTAAAAAATTCTAGAATAAATTTTTAGTGGTACCATTAAATCTCTGACTTTAAATGTGTGTGTATTGGGAAAGGTATATTACTGGAGCGTGAGCTAAATGATTATTTAATGTGTTATGAGAATACAGTAGGTAAAATAATTGAAATTTTTTGTTTTGTGTTCTCCCAAATCAATATTCTATTTAAAATACAATGTAATGTGATGAGCAGAATAATTTCTTAGACTGTTTGTCAGTCTCCATAAAATCCATATTCCTAATCAGTCTGCTCTGTATCTAAAGCTAGCTCCGTGCATTAACATAGGAACAAGATCACAGCAGCTCTGTGTTGCTTACTATGCATACCACATAGTAATACTTTGTGGATTTGATTTCCTCTGTGATGAAGAAATGAATGAGCCTGGATACTTATGCCTGCAGTTATCACAGTTTACAGCACAGAAGGAGGCCATTTTGACCCATCGTGGCTGTGTCAGTACTTTGGTAGAGCTATCCAATTAGTCTCACTCCTAACTCTTTTCACATAGTTCTACAGATTTTCCCTTTCAAGTGTATAACCAATTCCCTTTTGAATGTTACTATTGAATCTGCTTCCACCACCTGTTCAGATAGTGCATTCCAAATCATAACACCTCACTGTTTAAAAAGAATTCTCATCAGTTTTCCCCCTGGATTTTTTGCTAATTATCATCTCATCTGGTTACCAGCCCTCCTGCCAGTGGAAACAGTTTCTTCTGATTGACTCCATCAAAAACCCTCATAATTTTGAAAACCTCTATCCTATCTCCCCTTAACCTTCTCTGTTCTAACAAAAAGAATCCCAGATGTTCTGCATTTGCTCTCAACTAGGGGAGGGGATCAAGAGGAATGGGGAAATTCTTCCTAAAGCAAATAACAGTGCAGCATAGTGTAAATCTGTTGCCAACATCTGAGATTTGAAGACGGTGAATGCGGTTGGCTATTTCCAAAATTACTGCAAATATTGCCACATGTAGTCATTTTTAAATGTTCCACTGACAATTATGGCTTCCACTAGTGAGCCACTGTATATTAATGGTGAACAAAATGGATGACGCCCATCATCATACACTGCAAGCTAACTTTCTACCAGCTATGGATAATTTTCAAGATCACACGGTTATGCTGACCCCATGAAAGTTTTGCAGAATACTGAGGATGTGATTGCTTAATTTAAAAAAAAAGTCGTGCAGCATTTTTGGGCCCTGCCGAGGTCAGCAATGGAGGCAGATGGGGCCTAGCTGACGTGCCTGTTTCCTGACACCATTCCCGGTACTGGCCATTTGAGGTGAGGCGGGTCTGGGGCCCAGCAAGGCTGCCCACTCCACAAGGTAGGCAGCCTATTAGGCTCATTAAAAGTGTTATTAAGCAGAGTCAAAGAAAGCTGATTGGATTTTGCAGTCAGCCTCCATTTTCCCGAAGGGATGGGGAGGGGGTGCATTTCAGTGGCCTGGAGGCAGCAGACCGACGTACCAGCACTCCAGGCAGGCCTACAGTCCCTCCCTCCCTGCCTGCCTGGGTTTGGGTGCAATCAAACGCCCCCCTGCAGAGGCACAATGGCTTCTTTTCCAATGTTTTTTTACTTTTTAAAAAAAAGTGGTGAGAAGGCACCTTCATGTTGAATCGTCCTCTCAGTTACTTACCCCCTTACTGCAGCCAACTGCTTCTCTGAAACTGGAAGGCCTCTGATTGGCCCTCCAGCTTCAAGAGCCCACCTGCCACCCTTAATTTAGATTTTTTTTTTAGATTTTAGATTTAGAGATACAGCACTGAAACAGGCCCTTCGGCCCACCGAGTCGGTGCCGACCATTAACCACCCATATTATACTAATCCTACACTAATCCCATATTCCTACCACATCCTCACCTATCCCTATATTCCCCTACCACCTACCTATACTAGTGGCAATTTATAATGGCCAATTCACCTATCAACCTGCAAGTCTTTTGGCTGTAGGAGGAAACCAGAGCACCCGGAGAAAACCCACGCAGGCACAGGGAGAACTTGCAAACTCCACACAGGCAATTGTACAGGGAACCTGTTTCCATGCTAATTAACTGGGTGCCCTGGTCAAAATCTCAACGAAGGACTGTTTCCCCCAGGTGATGCATTCGGGACCAGGAGACAATCCTTGTTTCCTGTTTCCTGCCCCCAAAGCCCCTTGTGTTAGTACGTTTGGAGAAAATAAATGCAACTTCAACTAGAATTGATTATTGCAAAGTAGCTAACTTTGTCAGCCAAATGCTGGCTTTTTTAAAATTTATACTGAGATGAACTTTAAATGGCTCTGAATTCCGCAAGACAAATGATCGCCAGTGACTCCACGAGCTTGATTTTCAATCCGGGGTAGGGGAACCAATACCCGGATAATTCCCGGGTCCTGACCCCGCACTTCCACTCTGTCGCTGACGTGATGCTATTTTTAAATGCAAATGGCTTGATTATGCAGGAGGCAAACTCGGCGCCAAGGGCCTCCAGGAAGTGGGAACTGCCTGCCTGGTGCCAGTGGCAGCCATGATGGGACCTGCCACTGCCTTGTCGAAGAGAGCAGGCAGCTCCTCAGGGACAGCACCAAATATCAAATGGAACGGAGGTGAAAAAGGCAAAGCAAGGATCGGCGCATGTCCTCATGCAGGATACTTGAGCTCCCGATAATTTTAAACATTTAAAGAAACATTCTCCTTTACCCCGCAATGAACTTGACAGCTGTGTACTAATGTACACCAGATGATTTGGACTCGCTAGAATCCCCTTCCGAAATTGCCATACCAATCTCCCCAGCCCGTTAACAAGCTCCTAAAGGAGCTTAATGGGCCATTAATTGAATCCGAACGGCTTCCCCGTTCCCTCCCCCCTGCCCTGACATTGAAAATCATGGACTGCGTCAGGTTCCAGAGACAACCTCTAGGACTGTGATCTTCAAATTGTGTCCGCTTCGGCTCCTGACCCTGGGGTCCTTTTGAAAATCCAGCCTCATGTTATTTTCAGTCTGCAAAAAGCCACTGAAATTATCCTAGTTTGTGTAATTTTCTTGTATGTAATGCAGCAAAGAATTACAGTGCAAAAAATGTCAACAGAGAGACTGCAGTGCAGAAATAAGAGAGTGGTCATTTTCTCAAAGAAAAGGTTCCTTTCCTACAGTTCAGTAAACCAAACCAATATTTGGTACTGACATTTGATGTGTGGAAATATAGGATATTGACTACATCTGTGCTGTTGGTTTTGTTAATTTACTGAGCTATAGAATATGTTCAGAAGAATGAATGGGACTTAAATGCTCCCTTTCAGTATCAATTTAGTCTGTTGCACACTAGTTTAGATGTCGGGTGTCAACATTTAGAAGGTTTCTGCATTATTAATTTGTAGGTTTGAAAATGATGTTTTATTTTCTTCCTGTAGAGTGAAGACAAGGTCCAAGGAGAGGTATGAATATCTGAAGATGCATTGATTTGGCTCAGTTCAGTGTAGCCGTTAATGGACATTTTGTTAATTAGAATAATTGGTTAAATGTTTGTTTACTCAGAAATAGATACATTCCTACTCTTCTTTGTATACTGAAATCAGCTGAAACTATGGCTAATGTAAAACTGCAATGTATATCAGTGCTGGACATTGACAAGATGCCTAATTGGCAATTGGAATCAGCACACTTAATGGTGTTTGCTTGATAGACACATTTGAATAAAATGGGTGTCTTATATTGCAATCCTATGAATAATTGGAATTGATGTGGAGTTCTTTGTTACAGCATATTCGCAAACTACGTAGGGAACTTGAATCCTCACATGACAAGGTTTCAGCACTTACATCACAACTGTCTACTAATGTAAGTTGTTTCTTTGTACTTCCTTCACAGGCATAAAACAACACCTATTTAGTACAACACATCTTTTATCGCTTTCCTGTTAAAAGTAGTGTGATGATGACTAAAGTCATGGCACGAGCACTACAAGAATTATTCAGAGCAGTGGCTGGTTTTTGATGATGATGTCAATATCACCAAAATGACCCAGGAGGACCAGCCATATCTTTGATTTAGCATCAGATTGAGTTATCACCAATAAATAGGTGTTGGTAATGAAGAACAGCAAATTGAGAATGTGGCAGTTAATTAACACACTGGGGCCAATGCTCCTTAAGCATGCTTTGTGTCGAACAGAAATGAGCTGACCTTACACGATAATACAAGGCCAGCACGTAGTGATACTCCAGGAGCATTATAGCAGTTTTGAGTCAAATTATTGGATGCAGCAGCTAGTGAAGGGTTTCTGGTTGTCTTTTGACCACCAGATTTTAAAAAAAACTGGTGGGACATGAAGTCCCGAGAGGAAAATAAGCCACTGGGATCCAGTGAAATGCTGGAGCAAGGCCCCATATAAACAATAGGCAACAAGTGATTAAAATTTGCTTATCTTTACATTTCTCCCTTAAAACATCCACTCTAAGTGTGCACTAAATGTTTTGCTTGCCACTGAAGTACTCCAGTTGCATTATAGGAAAGTCTGTTAATTTAAATATCTTTTGTTGTCTTGATAGGCTTCATGTATAGGCTATGCACATGATGCCAATGCTTCACTTCCACAGCAATTGTATTGGTTGCAAAGTAGGTCTTTTAGCTGCACAACCAATCATAAGGGGAAAATTTTAGGCCCTCCTCATTGCCTTATTTCACTGTTTCCTTTAATGTTTGAGATGTACATTTGAATTTAGTTCGGACTGATGAAGTGAAAGCTGATTCTTTTCTCTGTCAATTGTTTATAAACAAACATTTAGCCACCACCCACACAATTTAAATGGTTGGGTGTATGCTCCTTGCCAGCACCTGACATCTTTGATTAGCAAACGGCATGCTACTGAAGCCTGACCATTAAAATCAGCTGTGCTTCCCTGCTGCCGCTCCCAGACAGTTTGCTAGGCCGCATTCCCACCCTGGTGGTAAGATTTGTGCCTTTACCTGGAAGATGATTGTTGTCTAGCTCTTTCACTATGAAGGACAATCCCAGCCTAACCACTCCTGTTCTCAATCAAGATGCAGACACTTTGCAGTTAGGACCAAGAATCCTTGGTAAATTTTCGAGTTGCTAACCAAGGGAAACTGAAGCCAATGGCCAAAAGGTGCTGCCTCACCTGAGAGTTAGTTTAGAGATACAGCACTGAAACAGGCCCTTCGGCCCACCGAGTCTGTGCCGACCATCAACCACCCATTTATACTAATCCTACACTAATTCCAAATTCCTACCACATCCCCACCTGTCCCTATATTTCCCTACCACCCACTAGGGGCAATTGCTAATGGCCAATTTACCTATCAACCTGCAAGTCTTTGGCATGTGGGAGGAAACCGGAGCACCCGGAGGAAACCCACGCAGACACAGGGAGAACTTGCAAACTCCACACAGGCAGTACCCAGAATTGAACCCGGGTCACTGGAGCTGTGAGGCTGCGGTGCTAACCACTGCGCCACTGTGCTAAGTTAGTACAGACCAGGAATTGAACCTGTGAGCTTCTGGTCTGCACTTCATAGTGTCTTTACTGTGTTTTATTCATTTGTTCAAAATTAAGCACACTTACAGCACTGCGATCATTTCTTAGGACCATACAATCATTCCTTTTACCAGTTTTTAGCTGCAGAAGTTAAAGATATTAACAACATTATTATTCTGTTATACTGCACAGTCTTTCCATTATCAGCTTCAGAATTATTTTTACTCATTTGTGGGATGTGGACATCGCAGGCTAGGCCAGCATTTGTTGCCCATCCCTAATTGCCCTTGAGAAGCTGGCGGTGAGCTGCCTTTTTGAACCGCTGCAGTCCATATGGTGTTGGCACACCCACAGTGCTGTTAGGAAGGTAGTTCCAGGAGTTTGACCCAACGCCAGTGAAGAAATCGTGAGATAATTCCAAGTCAGGATGGTGTGTGTCTTAGAGGGGAACTTGCAGGTAGTGGTGTTCCCATGCATCTGTTGCCTTTGTCCTTCTAGGTGGTAGAGATTGCGGGTTTGGAAGGTGCTGTTGAAGGAGCCTTGGTGTGTTGCTGAAGTGCATCTTGTAGATGGTACACACTGCTGCCACTATTGGAGTTCAGCTTTCCACCCATGATATATATTAATTTATTGAACTTCAAAACCTGGTCATAAAAGTAGGCTATCAGAGGAACTGCACTTTTTGAGCTCTTAAAATATATAAAGCTGTGCTATTTTGATGTTGTTTGCTTTGTAATAAGAAATTCAGTTAGCCTGAGTTACAGCAAATTTAATTCTAAAGCAATAATGTACCTTTGTGTAAATGTTTTTGAATATTTGTGAATGTGCTTTAAAAATAGACAAAGTAAAAAAAAAAGTTGTCTCCTTTATATTTTTCCTCCTAATTTTTAGGCTCATCTTGTTGCAGCATTTGAGCAGAGTTTGACTAATATGACCTCTCGTTTGCAGAACCTCGCCTTGACAGCAGAACAAAAGGTCAGTGAGAACTAACCTTGGATGCTTCTGAAACCTAATCTTAGTCTAAATAAAGTCAGATCTCAGTAAAGTACCAGGTTCATGACATTCATTTTTAAGGGGAGGATAGTGAAGCTGCTGTTCGAACTAAGCCTGCACCAGGTCATACTGTCATCACATATTGCCAAGTTCTATATTGCTGAGGGTCGTTATGACCTCAGTTACTAAGTAATCGTGTGTGGGAGTATACAAAGCAAGGGGGAAAAAAAATCGATGGAAAATTGCCATCTGTTCTACCATGTTGGCAGATGGTGCACAGCAGGAGTTTCTGCTATAACAAGGTAAATAATACAGAAGATTCATTGCAATGATGAGAATATTTTGGATGCCGTGTCAAGGTGGCATTTCTGAGTGAGGAGCAGCAAGGCAAGTTCTGATGTTACTAAGAAAATAGAAAACTCTATAAGGAGCTGTAGTGTACTTCAGCAATGAAAAGATGAGCACCTCCAAGTAATATAGCAGCCTAGAAGCTTCCTAAATCCTGGTATGGTTGTAGATGGGAAACATGGCAAAGGTGTGCATTCTAATACACTGACTAATATGACTGAGTTTCTTCAATTTGGGCCCTTTGATAAACAAGGATGAGTAAAGGATAATGCCATACAACTATCTTGTATACTTAGGCTAACACAGTAGAAAAAAGGATTAAATTCTCCTTCTCTGATGTACGTTTCTCCCCCCCGTCGCCCCTTCCCCACCCCCAGCCCCACCTAGGACAGGGGATGGTTGATGCAGATTGGTCTATTTCTTGTACAAAATAACAATCTTACCCTTGGAACCAAAATATTATATCTAAAAATATAGAAGAGAATGGACTATATATAACAGCCAGTTTATTGTTTGCAGGAATCCATCTGCAGTCTTCAAAGATGTTACCACTAACTTGTTAATATGTACATAAATATTACTTTTAGTTGAAACCAACCCTTGTTTTCATTCCACTGAGGACACAAAACATCTATTTTAATACTCTTTGTCCTTCAAAGGAAGACAATGTTTTGGCGGAGCACACAAAGAAAGGTCTATCTTCACTTCTGTTTGTGAGCTCATGCGAAGATTTAGTGGAAAAGAGAAGAGAAGCGATGAGGCAGATGGCTCGCAATTGGTCTGGAAACAGACTGAACCATATTGATACCAATAATTCAGATACACTTTAAGGGAATTCCCACTGAGTAACATGATTGGAACACATGTACCTCACTGCACTGTACAGCAAATAGAGAACATACCAGGCTTCGCAAAGGACATCTACCGCAATGATCATTTCTTTTATAAAGAGTTATAAACATTTTAACTTCTATAAAGGTCCTGTGGATAAAAATCAATTAAGTATTATACTACGGTAAAACTCAGCAATAGATTCCAACATTTCTTTCTCATTATTAATGAATTACCAATGCAAAATCATACTGACATTTCAGCTATGTTTGAAATTACTATCTTTAAATTATTCCAAAACTATGTATAGTAATTGGTATTTTTGACATGAATGCACTACACAGATTTGATTCTGATGAATATCAAAGCTGCAGTCAGGTTAACAGCCCATCAATATTGCACACAGTATTTTTGATTATCTAAAGTAGCATTTATTTTCTAGTACTATTTCAGGTGTTTTGCTAAAGTTCTTCCTTTGATGGTAATTTTCTTTATTTTAATTTTGAATAGGATTCTGAGTTATTTGATCTTAAAGAAACAATTGACATGTTGCACAAAAAGAATGCAGAAGCACAGGCTGTTATACATGGAGCACTGAACAATCCTGACTTAACACCCAAAGGTAATTCTTGTTCTGTTAATATAAGAACTAGACAGTGACTGCTCTAGAACCATCAAATTTTAGCGAGCAAAATGTTTAAACTTTCATGTTTCCTTACTTTCCATTCACTTCTCTCTCCTCATGTCAGCTCTATTCATTGTAGCCCACTTAGAGAGACTGTTGTATGAAACCTTAATTCGTGCAGTTTTCCTAATGTTTATTGTGATTTAACAAAGCAGCATAATTATAGTCCAGTTAATTTAATACCTACAGTAGAGAATATTTTATAATCTTTAATTAAAGATGAAATTGCAAAATATCTAGAAGAGAAAACAATTAGTAGCAGCCAACATTGAATTCATAAAGGAGGATTATGCTTGACAAACCTGATAGAGTTCTCTGAGGATAAATATGCTGGGTAGGAGAAATGTAGTGAATGTGATACATGTGGATCTTCAGAAAGTCTTTGATGAGGAACTACACAGGAAACTATTGGAGAAGATTAATAGATATGGAATTAGGGGAAATATAGCAAATTGGATTAAAAACTGTTTTGAAGGGAGGAAATAGAGAATAGGAGTTAAGGGCAGTTTGTCAGAGCGGTTGGAAGTGGGTAGCAGTGTTCCAAATGGTTCATTTCTGGGACAGTTTGGCACATGTTATGAAAATAGGAGGCAGACATTGGAAATAATTCTGAAGACCAAAAGAAGCTGCAAGGGAAAAATATTAACATGGTGAAATGGAAGAAAGTGGCATATAGAATTTGAGTCAATACATGTGAGCTGTCATATTTTGGAGGGAAAATTAAAAGTAAGGATTATACTTTGGTTGGAAGAAAGCTGAGTGAAGTGGAAGAGCAGAGGGATTTGGGGTTTAGGTTCACAAGGCATTAAAAACAGCACCTCAAGTGGAGAAAGCCATTTAAAATAAAAGCTAATGGAATACTGGGTTTTATAGTAAGAGGTATATTGAAATGTAATGGTGAATCTATAAAATCTGGATAAGACCACAGGCAGAATACTGTGTCCAGTTGTGGGTTCGACCGGAAGGATGTTGAGGCAATATACAGTGTACAACACAGATTCTCTGGGAATCTGTCTAGAATGAGGAAATCCAATTCCAAACAAAAACTTGAAAAATTAGGTCAGGTTTTTTTTTAACAGAAGAGATTTTGGGCTGAGTTGACAGAGTTGTTTAACATTGTGAAGGGATATGACTGAGTAGAAAGAAAGAGACTGTTTCCATTGATTGAAGGGTCTAGAATGATGTGCCATAGATATGAGCAATTTTAAGAGCTTTACTCAGAGGTTGTAAGACTATGGAAAGCACTAGAAGCAAAGACCATTTAAATATTAAATACTTGGTTAAAATGAGGCTGAAGAAAAGAGAAATAAAAGAATATGGAAACAGGGTGGGCACAGTGGATGAGAACTGCTACTCATGGAGGGTAAACACCATGACTGGGCCGAACAGACAGATTCTGTGGTGTAATTCCAGTTTAAGGAACAGCATTGTCTGTAAATCACTGGGAAGCTCATAGTAATTCACAATTTCTCTTGTAAATGTTGCAAACACCACTCAAATGTTAACTGGCTCAGTTCATACAGGATGTTTATGATAATTGGTTACAGTTTTCCAGATATTTTGCATTCTGAGCATGGAGAAGAATTTCATCAGTCAAATATGGTTGTTAACTTTACCTCTGAGAGTGTAAAGTTGATGTTTTTGAAAGTTCAAATGCAGATTTTTCCTCCTATTAATTGTGGATTTTAATTTGCAGTACTTCTCACACAATCAGTAGTGGTCTTTAAAAGGTTACACCATTTCATATCTTTATAACCTTGTTGCTCTTTTAATAAGTTGCATAATATGGGAGTACTGGGGGAAAATAGCCAGAACCAAACTTCTCTTTCTTTACGCTTTTAGCCAATGTATAATATAGGTAACCATCAAAAATATTTGATTAAGATTTTTACAAGCTGATTATTTGTGTAAGTTATATGGCTCCTCTCTTTGCAGCTCAATGCCAATGAAAATTTTATTTTTTTAGGTGTAGCAAATTTAATTACCCATGATATTTATGGGGAGGGTGCGGGAGAGGATGAAAATGACCAAAGAACCCGGCAAGGCCGGGGACACCAAGGTCCCTCTGAACTTAATGGCAGAATCCCATTAGCGTTCTTTTAATCTGTTTCTCACATAGCAGGCAGCAACGTTGACAGCCTAGCTGGTGTTTTTTTTTTATTCTTTCATGGGATGGAAAGCTCATCATTTGTTGCCCATCTCTAATTGCCCTTGATAACTGAGTGGCTTGCTTGGCCATTTCAGAGGGCAGTTAAGAGTCAACCACATTGCTGTGGGTCTGGAGTCATACATAGGCCAGGTCAGGTAAGGACAGCAGATCTCCTTCCCTAAAGGACATTAGTGAAGCAGATGAGTTTTTATGACAAATGATGATTATTTAATGGCACCATTACTGATACTACCTTTCAATTCCAGATTTATTTATTAATTATTTGAATTTAAATTCCACCAGCTGCTATGGTGGAATTTGAACCTGCGTCCCCAGGGCATTAGCCTGGACATTTACTGGTTCGGTGACATTACTAGTTCGGTGACATTATCACTGCACCACTGTCTCCCCCACCTGGAAGGCAAACCAATGATGGGAGGCTGCAGCTGCCCCCAAAGGCATACCCCCCCCCACTGCTGCACAGCAGAGGAAAGATGGAGATCATGGGTGGGGGTGATTAATTCGGAGAGCATGGCTGTGTGGAAGAGTCTGAAGGAAAGAAAGAGGGCATTAGGGCAGAGGGGAGGCCAAAGGCTTCCTTGGGAGGCTGGGGGAGCACTCCTGCACTTCCTGGTCCACAAGCTTTGTTAGAATAAGCACGTTCATTGTGGTGCCTGCAGCTCCCGTCTCCCTTTGACTTCTGGGTTCCTGACCCCTGGGAAACCTGCATAGCAGCAGCAAATTTTAAATAGGGCTCCCAATTGCACTGTGGGAGCCCTATTTAACTATGTTAATGAAATGTCCCACCTTTCCACTGCAGGGCACTGAGACGCCCCGATATATGCTGCCGTTGGACAATGGTGGGCATGTGCACATGGTTGGCAGAACTGAGTGGAGCTGGTGGGACTCCCGGCGCTGGGTCAAAAGGCAGTGGGAACTCCGGGCTAGGCCATTCAGAGCCTCCTCTGGTCTATTTAACGGTGCTTGGGCAATTAACTGCCTGGCGACCGGCTCCCTATTTCTTTAAAGATGGGGATCCCACCTCCAACAGCTGTCAGCCCTCTCTGCTGGACAATTGGAGGGCCGGAAGCTCAGTAGTATCAGCAATGCCACCGGGAGCAGTGCAGAAGGCCTTGGAGCCAGGCCCAGAGCTGGAGCCCCAAACCCCAGGTGAGTGAGGCAAGGCTACTGGGCCCAGTCCGGCGGGCCCTGGCAATGAGGAGAGGGAGGGTAGGCGTTGAGTGGAGGGGGAGGGGTTTCAGGGAGGTGAGTTGTTTTCTGCTGGGGGCCCTCCGTGGGCTACAGATTGCCCACGGAGGAGGGTCGCATTCGCTATTTTTAAGTCTTTAACCTCCCTGACTCTCTCTTACTCATTGTGGGGATGTTAATATTGAGGCCTATGAGATACTTTCCTGTGCTTATTATTTCTGCTATAATAGATCCTCAGTGTGTGGTTACAATTTAGTTGGAAATCACGAACAAAGGAAATCTTCCCACTTTGATTAACATGTCACTACACTTAACAACCACAGAAAATGATGCTCACAAATCATGGATCTTAGTAGTGGGAAACCCTACAAACAGCAACTTTTATTCTGATCTCGGGCTGAATTTTACCAGCCCCTCAACTCCACTGGTTGCAGCGCGGGGGTCGGTAAAATTCTGTGGGGAGAGGCCCGCCTCGACCCATGACGTCGAGAAGGGCCTGCCACATAATACCGGCAGCGGGGGACCTCGGTGTGGCCCCCCGCCACCTGGCGGTGGGCCCTTCATCTCCATATGCAAATTAGCGTTAATAAGATGTAAATGCACTTACCTACAGGTGGCGGCCGTTCCACACTGATTTTACGGCTGCCATTCGTGCTCTGCACGGAGTTCCGAGACAAGAATCTGGTGGGGAGGGGGAAGGGGGAAGAATAAAATTTTCAGGGTGAGAGGGGTGGGGAAGCGGGGAAAACAAATGTTGTTGGTTGTGTGAATGGTGCGAAGGGGTTAGAGGCCAAATATTAGAAGGTTGGGGTGGAAAGTTCAGGAAGGGAATAAAGTTTTTTCTGACGTTAAATGCCACTTAAATGATCATTGGCGGGATTGGGGAAGGGCCTCCACATCTTTATTAATTGTTAATAAAAATTCATAAATAATGTTCCTTTAAAAATTAAAAGTGATTCTAAGGTCTCAAAGCCCTTTGAAAATGGCCTGTGAGGTGGCATTGGACACCGTTGCCAGGGGTGCGGCAGCCGCCCCCTACACATCTTCGGGGTGGTCGCTCTGGCCACCACCCCCCCCCCCCCCCCCAACCATTTAAATGAG
This sequence comes from Heterodontus francisci, assembly GCF_036365525.1. Classification (NCBI taxonomy): domain Eukaryota; kingdom Metazoa; phylum Chordata; class Chondrichthyes; order Heterodontiformes; family Heterodontidae; genus Heterodontus; species Heterodontus francisci. The sequence goes on along the minus strand of NC_090395.1, from coordinate 41,360,855 downwards.
CCCCATGCATAATATCATGGGGGCTCCTTGGCAGCACTTTCGTGTCGGAAGACCGCTGAGTTGAAAGTGTGCTGCCGAGGAGGCGGTGCGCGATTAAAATTAAGCCCCTAGAATATTTTGGCTTAGTGTGAATTACTTGATCCACTTGGGTAATTAACCAAAATATTGTCGGAATGTAGCTCAGCAACAGTGAAATCTGGATTCCTGGACAAATTGTGTTAGCATTGTGAATGATCTTACAGAAAATATTAAATAATTGTGAATTTGATTGAACAAATTTCCCTCGGTTTTTGGTAAAATAACAGACATTAAGTGAAGCATAGATGAGAAAGATTAGACTTTATCTTTAAAAGGATCTACTGTATCATCTGGCAGCTGTAATGTGCTTACATTGCATTGTCTTATTTAACAGAATTACGTATTAAGAGGCAGAATTCATCAGACAGTATCTCGAGTCTCAACAGCATAACAAGTCATTCCAGCATTGGGAGTGGAAAAGACGCTGATGCCAAAAAGAAGAAAAAGAAAAGCTGGGTAGGTTATGCTTTCTCTTGCATGACAGTCAAATATGCTAGACTTGACACCTATAATTTTACAATTCAGTTAAAAGAGAGAGATGTCACTACTGAGGTTCTGAGTTTTCACTATCAGGATTTGAAGTAGATACAACACAGCCCTTCGGATAAAACTTTCAAATTCATGTTTGATATCGCTGTGAAATTTCTTCTTATTCATCTGGTTTATCTATAGCTCCTTGTACACAAGAAATAGGAGCAGAAGTAGACCATATGGCCCATTGAGCCTGCTCCGCCATTCAGTACGATCATGGCTGATCTTGGGCTTCAAATTCCAATTTCCTGCTTGCTCCCCATATCCCTTGATTCCCTGCGAGACCAATTATCCCAGCCTTAAATGTATTCGGTGATGGACCACCCACAACCCTCTGGAGTAGAGAATTCCAAAGGTTCACAACCCTTTGAGTGAAATAATTTTTCCTCATCTCAATTCTGAGACTGTGTCCCCATGTTCTAGATTCCCTGACCAGCGGGAACAATCTCTCAGCTTCTACCCTATCAAGCCCTTTCAGAATCTTGTATGTCTCCATTAGATCACCTCTCATTCTTCTAAACTCCAGAGAATATAGGCCAAATTTACTCAGCCTCTCATCATAAGACAACCCCCTCATCCCAGGGACCAATGTAGTAAATCTTCACTGCACTGCCTCCAGTGCAAGTATATCCTTTCTTAAATGTGGAGACGAAAACTGCACACAGTATTCCAGGTTCGATCTCACCTGTACAATTTTAGTAAGATTTCTTTATTCCTGTACTCCAATCCCCTTGCAATAAAGGCCAGCATGCCATTTGCCATCCTAATAGCCTGCTGCACCTGCTTGTTAACTTTGTGCTTTCCTTGTATGAGTACCCCCAAGTCTCACTGAACTTATCAGTTTCACACCCTTTAAAAAATATTCAGTTTTTCTATTTTTATGACCAAAGTGAACAACTTCACACTTCCCTACATTATACTCCCTTAGCCTGTCTATATCTCTTTGCAGCCTCTCTACATCCTCCCCGCAGCATACCTTTCCACCGAGCTTTATATCATCAGCAAACCTAGATACATTACTCTCTGACTCTTCATCCAAGTCATTAATATAGAGTGTAGGTAGCTGGGGCTCCAGCACTGATCCTTGCGGCACCCCACTATTCACTTCCTGCCAACTTGACAATGCCCTATTTATGCCCACTTTCTGCTTCCTGTCTGATAACCAATCCTCTATCCACGCTAATATATTACCCCCAACACCATGAGTTCTTATCTTGCCTGTTAATCTTTTATGTGGCATCTTATCAAATGCCTTTTGAAAATCCAGGTATACTACATCCACTGGTTCCCCTTTATCTATCCTACTAGTTACATCCTCAAAAAACTCTAATAAATTTGGCAAACAGGATCTCCCTTTAGTAAAACCATGCTGACTTATTCTAATTATACTCTGTTTTTCCAAGTGCAATGTTAATACTTCTTTAATAATAGTTTTCAGCATCTTCCCAATGACTGAGGTTAGGCTAACTGGCCTGTGGTTCCCTGTTTTCTCTCTACCTCCTTTCTTGAAAAGAGGCGTGACATTTGCCAACTTCCAATCTGTCGGGACCATTCCTCAACCTAAGGCATTCTGGAAAATCATAGCCAGCGTATCCACTATCTCTGCAGCTTTCTCTTCTAGAAACCTAGGATGTAGGCCATCTGGTCCCGGGGACTTGTCAAATTTTAGTCCCTCAAGTTTCTCCAATACTTTTTCTCAACGTTTATAAATATCCTTAATTTCTTCACTCTTTTTCACCTCTAGGTTACTGCCTATTTCTGGTATGGAACTTGTGTCTTCTACTGTGAAGACAGACATAAACTATTTGTTCAATGCCTCTGCCATTTCCTCATTCCCCATGATGATTTCTCCTGTCTCTCCCTCTAAGGGACCAACGTCTACTTTAGCTACTCTCTTCCTTTTTATGTACTTAGAAAAGCTCTTACAATCCTATTTTATATTTCTGGCTAGTTTACTCTCATTCTATTTTTTCCCTTTTTATCAACTTTTTGGTGGCCCTTTGCTGGTTTCTCAAACACTCCCAAATCCTCAGACTTGCTATTATTTTTTGCAACATAGTAAGCCTCTTCTTTTAGTCCAATACTCTCCTTAACTTCCTGATTGAGCCACAGACGGGTCTTTCTGGATGAGTTTTTGTTTTTGAATGGAATGTACTTTTGTTGAACACACTCATCTACAACTAAAAGTATACCCTTGTTCCCAGTCTCCTCCCTTCAGGTTCTATTCTGTAACACTGGAGTTTGTTTTAATTAATGCATTCTACTGTTGAGGCCACCAAAGCCTCAAAAGGTTAAACCTTTTACAGTGGAGATGTTCATGTTAGAACCTTTATTGCAAGGGGAATGGAATATAAAAGTAGGGAAGTCTTGCTACAACTGTACAGGGTATTGGTGAGACCACACCTAGAGTACTGCATGCAGTTTTGGTCTGAATGGGCTACCCCTGATCCTAATTCTTATGATCTTATGAACCAGAATTTTGATAATGCCATAGCCATAGTACAGAGAGCTAAAGTTAATCTCACCAATTCCGCAGTCTCCAGTAGTGAGCACATAGGTCAGGGATGGGGCTACAATGTTATAGGATTAATACTCTGACTCATACTCCCTTCGAGTGCTGCTCCCAGCTGCAATTGCGAGAGCATTGGATTTATCAGCTAAAGATAACCTTTTGGGGAAAAAAAATCACATTTGTATTTTCCCCAACTGAAGACTATAGGGCAGATTTATCGATGGAAAATCACAGGCTGTGGGCCTTATGTGTCTTGCCAGCATTGCGTCTCACTGGGAGCACTCCGTTTCAGGATAAGCCCCTGCACGTCAATAGAGATATCTGTAACTTGTTGCATTTTAACTAATAACTTAAACCATTGCGTCCTATGGTCCACATGTAGCCCTCAGAGCCGAAGCAACCCAACTCCTTTTTTCACTTTCTTGTTTCTTAGTTGCTAATGTGTCTTTTTTGAATCTTGTAGGCTTGAAGGATTAGATGTGGTTGCTTTTAGTGCTGCTGCTTCATTGATGGAGGAATCCTAAATCAGAGCACATAAATCTGTTGGTTTCATTGACTTGAGGTGTTTTCAAATTATTGGGAACATGGAATTAAATTTTATATGTAGCTCCCTGATATGCACCATGTATCCCATCAAGACAGAAAGCTCCGAGATCCCTTAATTAAACATTTCAATTATATTTATGTTATATATATTTCAAAATATATAGAATTAACTGCCCCACTTGTTTTAGTAATTTTCATGCTTTAGACTGAAACAGTTAGTATTACTTTATATTATTACGGTAAAAAAGCTACTCGAACATCAATACTTTATTAGTGTAACATTACCCAAACTACTAAATTAAACATTTAAAACGCTTTCGTACAAGAATTAAATATCACTTTATCTCTGCTCACTCTACTGTCCCTGTTTCCCATCTAATATTTCTTGCCTAGTTACTATATTTTTATTAACCTTGCATTTTCCTCTTCTATCTGTTGAACGCCCTCGTTGCTTACCTTTTAAGTTTTAAAATCTTTTACTGACTTTTCTTTTTCTGCGTCCCACCTTTAGGATTACCATAACTGTCAATGATTCTTCTACTTCTTTTGCTTAAAAAAGTGGAGCATTAATTTTGCTTAACTGGGGATATTTTAGAGTGAAATGTGTTGATGATAAATAATGGGAGAATCCATTATGAAAAATATTCTATCAGCCAGTTGGTCTGATAATATGGGGAAACTTACATTTATTAAACCTATTTATTTTAGACAATGACTTGTCAGAGTTCGAAACTGAAAACAGCTTTGTAACAAATGAGTATTATATAGGGGACTGAGGTAACTCTGAGGACAAGAAGCTAGTAAATTAGTTCCAGTCTCTACAACTGATGTCATTCCCATAAAACCTTAAATATTTTCTAATGTTATTGTCCACAGCTGTTGTATGAACAATGACGTCTAACTGCAGTCTATTAAAATTGTTTGTTGATGTCACAGTAAATTTGTCATGATTTTCTGAAATAACTTAATTGCTTTCACTGTTTGAAATAAGAAAACAAAGCACAAAGAAGTTAATGCTTTTAAAAGTTCTGCTTTCTGATGTACATGTTGTGGTAATGCAAAATATATAATTGATAAATGAAATAGCGTTCTATATCTGCCTTTGATAGATGATTAAACAAACATTAGTGAAGTTTATACTAGAACCATACTAAAATTTTGTGGTTAATTTAAGTAAATTGGATTAAACTGTGGTGACATAGCAAAAGGAGAATAGGAAAGCAAAAATATCAAAATCACCAAAAATCCAAATACTGTAGGTGCTAGAAATGTGAAACAGAAACAGAAAATGTTGGACATGCTAAGCTGGCCACTCTTGGTATGGATTCTTCTATGTGGGATACTAATAAACATGGAATTCTGGATTTACTGTCATGTGCTTGAGTGCTGCCTTTGAGAAGAAAGAGAAATCTTGAGCTTGGAACAAACCTGTCCGATTTAGATGAAAGAAAAATGTGGATAAAACTCCTTAATTCACTCACTTAAACAAAGAAGTAGATCTGAAAAAGCAGTGGTCTTGGCTGTTATACAACTGCAGACTGCAAACTAGAATTACCAGTGATATCGGTAAGAATTATAGATAACTTAATGAGATTATTACTTTTAAATATACCTTTTTTACTGGCAGCAAGATAATTAAGTCCTTACAAACTACTGCCCCATCTCCAATCTCCATTTCCTCTCCAAAGTCCTTGAACGTGTTGTCGGCTCCCAAATCCGTGCCTATTTTTCCCAGAACTCCATGTTTGAATCCCTCCAATCAGGTTTCCACACTGACCACAGTACTAAAACAGCTCTTATCAAAGTCACAAATGACATCCTTTGTGACTGTGACAAAGGTAAACTTTCCCTCCACGTACTTCTCAACCTGGCTGCAGCCTTTGACACGGTTGACTACACCATCCTCCTTGACCACCTCTCCAGTGTCATCCAGCTGGGTGGGACTGTTCTCACCTGGTTGTATTCTTATCTATTTATCTGTGGCTAAAATATCACTTGCAATGACTTTTCTTCCTGCTGCTGCATCATTACCTCTGGTGTTCCCAAGGATCTATCCTTAACCCCCTGTTGATTTCTCATCTACAGGCTGCCCCTCAGTGACATCAGCCGAAAGTACAGTGTTACTTGTCACATGCACGCTGACAACACCCAACTCTAACTCACCACCACCTCTCTCAACTCCTCCACTGTTGCTAAACTATCAGACTTTGACCAGTATTGGATGACCAGAAATTTCCTCCAATTAAAGATTGTGAAGACTGATGCCATCATTTTCAGCCCCGTTCGAAACTCCATTCCCTAGCTACTGACTCCATCTCTCTTTCTGGCAACAGTCTGAGATTAAGCCAGTCTGCTCACAACCTTTGACCCCAAGAAGAGCTTCCAACCTTATATTCACAGCATCACTAAGACCACCTATTTCCACCTCCAGAACATCGCCCAACTTTGTTCCTGTCTCAACTCATCTGCCGTTGAAATTTTTATTTATGCCTTTGTTGCTTCTAGGCTTGACTATTCCAATGCACACCTGGCCTGGATTTTAAGGAGCCCTCGTCGGTGGGATCTGTGGCGGGGGAGGGCCTGAAAATGGCCCCGGATGAGGCCCACCACAGACCTTGATGCTGGCAGGGCCGGCCTGATATTACCGGCAGCGGTGAGGCCTCATGGCAGCACCCCCGCTGCTCGGCGATGGGACCATAATTTGAAAATTTAAATCAACTAAAATCATTAATTTAAATAAACCTACATCGCCTCCTAATGTCCCGCTGTGATCATCAGCCCGGTGGCCGATCGGATCCCCGTCCGGGGAAATGAGGCACAACACTGGTGGGAAGGGGGAGGATGCAAGTTTCTCAGTGTGTGTGGAGTGGGGGAGGGGGGCGGTCAAATTAACGTCATGGGTGTAGGAGATGTTGGGAAGGGTTGAAGTTAAAAATTTGTGCAGTTTGTAGCGGGGGAAGGTCAGATTGCAAAGTGTTTTGGAGGGGAAAAGGACAAATAATTAATTGTTATAGGGATGGGAGAGGGGCAAAAGAAATGTATTTATTTATTTCTAATCACTTCACCTTTAAATATTTAAATTTCCCAGTAGGGCTGAGAGCCCTTTAAAAATGGTGTCAGTGCCTGCACAAAGGCAACTGACTCCATTGCTGGGGATGGACAGCCAGCCCTCTCCATGTGATCAGGGGCAAGGGTCGCGGGCGGCCTGCCCCAGCTATTTAAATGAGTCGTCGCGCTTGGAATTGCAGCAGCTCTTTGGCGTGCTATAAAATTCAACCCCTGGTCTCCCACATTCTACCTTCTGTAAACTTGAGGTCATCCAAAACTCTGCTGCCAGTGCCTTCACTTGCACCAGGTCCCATTTACCTATCACCCCTGTGCTCACTGAGCTGCATTGGCTCCCGTTCAAGCAACATCTTGATTTTAAAATTCTCATCCTTGTTCTCAAATCCCTCCATAGCCTCGCTACCTCCCATCTCTGCAATCGCCTGTAGCCTCACAACCCTCCGAGATACCTGCACTCCCCTAATTCTGGCCTCTCGAGCATTCCTGATTTTAATTGTGGCCGTACCTTCAGTTGCCTAGGCCCCAAGCTCTGAAATACCCTCCCTACACCTCTCTGCTCTCCATTTCACTTTCCTCCTTTAAGACATTCTTTAAAATCTACTTCTTTGACTAAGCTTTTGGCCATCTGACCTAATAGCTCCTTCGGTAGCTTGGTGTCATATTTTGTTTTATAAGGCTCATGTGAAGTGCCTTATTATGTTAAAGGCATTATATAAATGTAAGTTATTGTTCCAGAAATTGTCCCTGTGCTCCCCAGCTTTTTCCAAACCTCAAGCTCTCAGCTGACACATCATGAGCTTTAAAAATACTCTCATACTACAGTAATGTTACTGAGATGCATCATTCTGATAAAATGCAATACCAATATGACTTTAGAACACTCTTTAAAAATGAATTTATGTCATGCCTACTTTATTTCATTTTACTTTTAAAAACAAAATTCTGACTTTTTCCGCTTTCACCATATCACCATACACTATTGATCTGGGGCCCATGTACATAAAATTTAGTCCCCGATTGGCTTAAATGTTTCCAAAGTTCAGGTTTTCAAGCCTATGAGGAGATGGGATATTAAAGTTTGACGTGGTCATGCCACCGGTCACACAAGTCAAATTTTGGTGTTCTTTTCTAAACTAGTATGTAGAAGCTCATACTGAATTGCAACTAACATTTCGCACCCTTCCATATTTCTTTGCCTTCCTAATTGTTGCTTGTTTAAACAATGTATGCTAATAGCTGCATCTAGTGATGGGCCTTTAGGGAATTGTGGGTTGCAACTGGAACCAATTTTCCTAGCAGTGAGAGAGAGCTAAAGTGACTTCAGCAAACATTGTTAATACAGGGTATATCACCCTGAACATGTTAATTCAGTTTCATGACACTGTTCTCCCCAGTAAATCTTCCAAGCCATTGCTACTGATTATATAACTGGCACTCATTGTTTGGATAAACTATATTCAGGAGATTTGCTTGGATCTGTACCAGATGCCCTGGATCACATGTACACAGAATTATCAGAAAATCGAGTAGGTTGGAGCACACGCTAATAAAGGATCCCATCTGATTTCTCTTTCATTCATTGAAATGGAGGGAAATCAAGATGGTGCTTGTTTCTGTCTGATTTTCTGAAATGTCAAAAGATCCAGTATATCTGGGCACAGACCCAGAAACATATCTCTCCTTATGTTTGTGAAAAAGTAAAATAATGTAGCATTAGAACAATCACTTGAAACATTCTAAAAGGTGTACTGATGCTGGCATTTACACTTCAATATTGACATTACTACCTGTTGTGAAAAAGTGATTAATTTGAGATTTTCTTAATTTGGGAACTAAACTCTGCAGTGATCTGGATTGAATACAAGTGATGTTGCTGATTTCTGTCAAATGCCAATAGGCCCTGCCAATCACCGTTACTATTTAGAAATGATGCAGTTATGAAGTTGAAATATCAATTCAACTTTCCTTGAAATCTAGTTGTGCTTGCAGAGCAGTCATCAATAACTAAGCAATTTAGTAATATAAAAATGGACCACTGTAATTTTTTTTTTAAAGTTCAGGAAAATAGATGTGTTATTCATAAGCAAGCATTTTGCAATTGAAATTACATTAGACACACAGTTTAATTTCATAATCCAAAATTCAAAAGACATCTGGATTACTAAAATACATGAAAAGGTAACAAGTATTGCTTTGTTTTTCCTCCCATGCTGACACAAACTTTTTTTCAGGTTTATGAGGTAAGTGCTGTCAATATGTCAACCATGCGAAGAAATCACATAATACATCCCGTGTGGATGAGTGCCATCAGACCCATCGAGACTCTTAAAGCACTGTTTCTTACTTTCACAGTTCAGTAGTGATACATGTCCTCATGATTTATTAACTCTTGGTATGTGTGTACTGTAGTATTTCATTATCGTTTGTGCTTTGTAATTTTACTTTGTAAAATTTTTATTATACTATCCAGTATCACTGTTTTGGAATTGGCAGGACTTAAAGTTACTAATTTAATTCCACATTGTTGCATTTTAAAATTTAAAACATTGTAATTATACTTCACAACAAGTGCTTTAAGGGTAGGTGTGACCAATGTGTATGAACAATATGCATCCATTAGTATCACTGTGAACAGAGTGAATTGGATATTTCAATAATGAACTATTTGTTACACTCTCTTTGCTGTTTAAGATAATTTCACAAATAGGGCTGTCATGAATGTCTGATCTGAATTTTTTTTTTATAAATTATTAAATTTGGATTCTTTTTTGTTTCAATCCTCATTGAGAATTTAAGCTTTTCCTGCATTCTAGCTAAGTATACATTTACAGTTGTTGCAAAGGTAAAGTTGACAAATATATGAATAGGAAGGAAGAGAGGGATATGGGCCCCGGAAGTGCAGAAGGTGTTAGTTTCGGCAGGCATCAAGATCGGCGCAGGCTTGGAGGGCCAAATGGCCTGTTCCTGTGCTGTACTGTTCTTTGTTCTTCTTCTAAAGATTAAATGAATAAAATATATGGTGAGAGCAAAAGTATTTGCAACCGGAATCACTTTGTGGTATTGATTGCAAAATTCCCAAATGTCAGAAATCTAATTACGCTATAAGGTAAGTGACTTATTTTGCATAAATGACAATATTATTAAAGACATTTTGTTGACATGTACTGCAACTTTTTAATGTATTCATGTATCTCTCATAATATTGCTTCTGGGTAAAATTGGGAAAAGTGGAGAGTTTTGTATTTAAGATCTTAACACTTAAAAGAAGACAAGCAAGTTGAATTTTAAAGCAAAGCAAAACCTGCTTAAGGAAATAGATAGGAGGGAAGGTTAGGAGGTGAGGACAGGCAGAGTAGGAAGGAGAGGGTGATGAGGTTGGGGACATGATGGGAGTGAAGGGGTGGGTGGGCGAAAGAATGATAAGGAGATTATGGGATTAGAACTATTAAAAGCCAGATTTTTATGAGAAACTTCCTATAATATGTTTCAGATGTAGTAGGTGAGAACCACCTGCAGCAGCCAGATGACATGCTGGATTCATCAGTTTGTCATCCCTCTCCAATCGACAAGCTGATCAAATTGCGATTCCGAAATGAGGCCTAACCATTAAAATTGGTCCGGCTGCAAACTGATTCCGTTGGGGAGGTGACCAAACTGCATCACCCACTTCTGGCCTGGGAAACCAGTCACCCAAAAATTATACCCCATAATCTAACGTCCAAATAGAAAAGTATTATGTTTGTACAAAACCAAAGGCACCAGATTGGAATAGTGCTGATTTTAGAAAAATGAGGAGTGAGTTAACTGAAGTGAGGTAGTAAGATAGGTTGGCACATGGGGCTATGCATCGGGCATGCTATATTTTGGAAAAGGCGATGGCAATGTTGAAAATAAATATAAAGACCTGGGGTTTCTGCTCGATTGTGCTGTTTTGTGGCAAGGAATGGAATTTAATGCTTGCCCCCGTAGTGGGTTTGGAGGTGGGGAGAGCCTACAATCGGGTGGGATGGTGGTGGGGGGGGTGGGGTTTCCCGTCACCATCCTGCCTCCGCTAAAATTTAGTCCAGGGTGGGAAGGCCGGTGAACTGGGTAATTAACCCCAATTAAGAGCCTCTTCTCATCGCAGCCATACTTACCCATGCAGCGGGCAACTCTGTCGTTGCACGGGAAGCACAGTAGGAAAAATCGTGCGACTGCTTCACGGCTCCAGAGTTGGGGGCGGCGGGGGGAGAGTCCTTGTTAAAAGGCACTTAGTGCCTGAACGAGGGACCCAGCATCAGGAAGGGGGGGCCCGCTGAGGGCCATCCTGCTGCCGTTGCTGCCAATGCCCCTCCCCTATGACGCCCACCCTGCGAGACCCCTCCTGCCCTGACCTACCTGAGGTCTGGCTCCAGCGACACTCCTCTGCCTCCAGGAAAGTCACTTCCAGCACCTATGCGATGGCACTGCAGCTGTTGGCCTCTGATTGGTCAGCAGCTCTCCAAGAGCAGGACTTTCGTCGATGGAGTCCTAGATCCTATGGAAGGCCTGCCGCTGTCCACTTAAGTGCCTCATTGGCACTAAATTCCGCAGGCCTTCCGGAAAAGAGGCGACGCGGGGATCTCAGTGTCAGTTTTTCCCAATATCAAGACCTTCGCCGCCAGGATATAATTCCCCAAGGACACTAATAGGTATGATTTGAACATTTTGTTTAAAATTTACGAAGGAACTGACTACAGTAACCCAATCTAACTGTAGAAAATAGCTTTGTATGTTTTTTAAATGTCATTTTTAGTCATTTAAAATCAGTTGACTCCTGGGTGGTGGATTGACACTGTGATTTATTTTTTTTTGTGATAAACCCATTTTCAGCAGTATTCATTAAACTTTACCAAGGTACCACTCTTAAATACATCAAGAAATATTGTTAAAGCAAAAGTTTTTTTTTTTAATTAAGTTTTAAAACAGGTTCCCAGCCCAGAAATCAACCTGATTTGACAGGCTTGGCTTTCAGTCAGATGGGGAGCACTCCAGAGGTGGCCACAGGCCCAGGTAGGTCAATCCACGACCCTGGGATCAGGGGGTCAGGGGCAGTCCAATCCATGATCCCAAGGTGGGCAGGGGTGGATTTGATGGGGGTTGGGAGCTTGGGAGGCAGGAAGAAGCAATCTCACTCCTCCTGGCCCACAAGGAATATTGTGAAGGCCTCTCCACGAGGCAGTCCTTGCTTTGCTGCAGCTGCTGGGTTTCCTGAGGATGGGAAACCCGACCACTATGGTTAAACCTGCAAAGAAAGTTAAATCCATGTTTTCCAACCTCATTAACATATTTAAAATGAAAACCCACCTCCTGGGAGCAGATTGGGTACCAGCCCCTTGTCCCGCCGCAGTAAAAACTGGAAGTGGATAGGCTGGAGCCAGCCTCCTGACACACTTACATTTTTTTTGTCCATTTAATCCCCCCACCCACGCTCAAGTCCACCTGCTCACCAATGTCAAAACTTCCCACCGGGGTGTCTAATTACCTCACCTGCATTTTGATGGTTGTTAGAAAATTAAGGTTGGAGGATGTGGCTACTAAATTAGATGATTAGATAAAGATGTTTATAATTACAAAGGGATGGTACAGAGTAGATCAAAACTATTTCAAGTGTTTGAAAGGATATGGATATCAAAGTAAATGTAACAGCATGAGGACAGTGAGCAGAAGAAACATTATTACACAGAAGTTTAGACATGTGGAATGCACTAGTGATCAGTAATTGAAGCAGAGATCATGTAACCATTTAAGAATCGTTTAGATAGTTGGTTGAAGGAAAAGAGCTATGGGAAGAGGGTAGTCATATAGGAATAGGACTTCTGCTCATTGTGATGATAAACAAATGGACTAGTTAAGCTGCTGAATGGCCCGTTTTCATGTTGTAATTTTGATGTGTGTGAATGTGATAATTAAGTTTGATAACCAATTGAATGTTCATAAAATTTGTTGCAAATCTGGATTTCTATAAATGTAATTAATAATGAGATAAAGTTGTCAAATTAATGAATTGAATTAAGCTATATGTAGAGTAACTGATTAATTTAGTGAGTCAATAACTTTTGCATCTTAGTGAATATTTTAAGCTCATTATAAATTTGAGTGATTAATGTATTAAATGGTGAGATGATATCTGAAGTGTTTTTTCACACACAAGGCATGCTGCTGGGTTGTATTGTATGAGTGAAGAATGAAGATGCAAAGCAGTTCCATGGGGATTTAAACAGACTTAGTGAGAAGGCAAGAACATGGCAGATGGAATATAATGTGGAAAAATGTGAGGTTATGCACTTTGGTCGGAGGAATAGGTGTGCAGAGTAATTCATAAATGGTAAGAGATAAGAAAGTGTAGATACACAAAGGGGCCTTGGTGTCCTCGTCAATAAGTCACTAAAAGCTAACGTACAGGTGCAGCAAGCAATTAAGAAGGCTAATGGTATGTTGGCCTTTATCACAAGAGGATTTGAATACAGGAGTAGTAAAGTCTTGCTTCAATTGTATAGAACCATGGTTAGACTGCACCTGGAGTACAGTGTGCAGTTTTGGTCCCCTTACCTTAGGAAGGATTTTATTGCCATAGAGGGAGTGCAACAAAGGTTCACCAGATGTTCCTGGGATAGCAGGACTGTCCTATGAAAAGTGATTGGGGGAACTGTGCCTTATTCTCTAGAGTTTCGAAGAATGAAACCTACAAAATACTTAAAGTGATAGACAGGGCAGATGGAGGTAAGGTGTTTCCCCTGGTTGGGGAGTCTAGAACCAGGGGGCACAATTTCAAAATAAGGAGGAAGCCACTTAGTTGCTCAGAGGGTTGTGAATCTTTGGAATTCTCTACCCCAGAGGGCTGTGGAAGCTCAATCATTGAATATGTTTAAAGCAGAGATTGATAGATTTCTAAATAGCAATGACATAAGGGGATATTTGATAGTGTGGGAAAAAGGCATTGAAATGGATGATCAACCATGATCGTATTGCGGTGAGGTGAAAGTGACTGCTCTTGACATCAAGGCAGCATTTGAATGCATAAGCCATCAAAGAGCCCTAGCAAAACTGGAATCAATGGGAATCGGGGGAAAACTCTCCACTGATTGGAGTAATACCTAACACAAAGGAAGATGGTTGTGGGAGGTCAATCATCTCAGCTCCAGGACATCACTGCAGGTGTTCCTCAGGGTAGTGTCCTAGGCCCAACAATCTTCAGCTGCTTCCGTAATGACCTTCCTTCAATCATAAGGTCAGAAGTGGGGATGTTCGCTGATGATTGCACTATGTTCAGCACCATTCGCGACTCTTCAGATACTGAAGCAGTCCGTGTAGAAATGCAGCAAGACCTGGACAATATCCAGGCTTGGGCTGATAAGTGGCAAGTAACATTCACGACACAGAAGTGCCAGGCAATGACCATCTCCAACAAGAGAGAATCTAACTCGCACCCCTTGACGTTCAATGGCATTATGATCGCTGAATCCCCCACTATTAACATCCTGGGGGTTACCATTGACCAGAAACTGAACTGGAGTAGCCATATAAATACCGTGGCTACAAGAGCAGGTCAGAGGCTAGGAATTCTGCTGCAAGTAAATCACCTCCTGACTCCCAAAACCTATCCACCATCTACAAGGCACAAGTCAGCAATGTGATGGAATAGTCTCCACTTGCCTGGATGGGTGCAGCTCCAACAACACTCAAGAAGCTCGATACCATCCAGGACAAAGCATCCGCTTCATTGGCACCCCATCCACAAACATTCACTCCCTCCACCACCGACGCACAGTGGCAGCAGTGTGTACCATTTACAAGATGCACTGCAGCAATGCACCAAGGCTCCTTAGACAGAACCTTCCAAACCCGCGACCTCTACTACCTGGAAGACAAGGGCAGCAGATGCATGGGAACACCACCACCTACAAGTTCCCATCCAAGTCACACACCATCCTGCATTGGAACTATATTGCTGTTCTTTCACTGTCGCTGGATCAAAATCCTGGAACTCCCTTCCTAACTGCACTGTGAGTGTACCTACTCCACATGGACTGCAGCAGTTCATGAAGGTAGTTCACCACCACCTTCTCAAGGGCAATTAGGGATGGACAATAAATGTTGGCCTAGCTAGCGACGCCCACATCCAATGAATGAATATAAAAAAAGAATGGCAGAGCAGATTGAATGGCCTACTCCTGCTCCTCTGTTCCTCTGAGTAATGGTTTTCTATTGTAGCTGGTCAGAGGCAGTCATGAAGCTAAGATTCGATAAATTCAACAGAGGGAGATTGCTTTGCATTTATTTGAGATGTGGAGCTGAATTTTATTAGCGCGCTGCGCTTTGCGGCAACGCGCTTTGAAGTTGGTGGCCTTCAGGCGTGGATGCGAGCCCCCGCGATATTTTGTGTGGGGGCTCATTTAAATGGAGGGGACGGAGTGGCCACCCCCAATTACGTAGAGGGGACGGCCGCTCCGTCCCCAGCAATGGCATCCGGCACCACCGCGCAGGCCCCGGCGTCATTTTTAAAGGGCTTCAAGCTCTTAGCAAAAATTTGTGTTTTTAAAGTAACATTACTGTGGAATTTGTTTACAAAAATAATAAAAAGCTGGAGCCCCTTTCCCAACCCCCCAATTTTTTTTATTATCCTATATGACAAACATTAACTTTATTTCCACCCTGAACCTTCCCCCCAACCTCGTCACGTTTGCCCTTCAACCACTTCCCACAATCCTCACAGCCAATAAAAAATGTTTTCCCCGCTCCCCACCCCGCCCGCCCTGATAATTTCACTCCTCCCCCCTCCCCACCAGTATCTCACCTCAACTCTGAATGGAGTTCCGAAAGCGCACATGTTGCGGCTGGCGGCCATAATATCGGCGTGGGACAGCTGACGGGATAAGGTAAGTTGATTTGCATGTTTTAAAAATTAATTTTAATATTTACATGAAGGCCCCACTGCCAAGCAGTGGGGGTGTGGCCGCATCGAGGCCTCGCTACCACCGGTAAAACACGGCGGGGCCTTCTCCGCGTTGGGGGTCATGGCGGGCCGCTACCACAAGTATTTTAAGGGCCCCACCGCCACGACCCCTGACATCAAGGGGCTGGTAAAATTCAGCCCGTGGTGTTGATGTGGTGGGAGGGCTTTGCAAACTTTAGTGGATAGGAAAGAATGTTCAATATCCAAAGATGTTGGAAAATTTTGGGGGATTTGACATCCTCTTCTAAAGGGAGCAGTTGAGTCTCTGTATACATTCCTGCATTCACCCTCTGTTGGTATTCAAATTAGGGTACCTCCGCTATCTGCACAAAGTCCATTGGGATCAGTGGTGGTGCTTCTTGGTGGATGTCATCTCTTGGATTTTTTCAGAAACTGAGCTGTACATGTGTGCAATCTTGTGAATAAATGTAAGAATATATTATTTTCCAATCTTGAGATTTGTTTAATAAATTGTATAATCCGGCTTCAGATTTATTACACTAATCATTAGTAAAGTGGAAAATTTTATAATTTTTACAAAGTCATTTTATTTATGGAAACTTCAAAACTGGTAGCAGTTTTGCAGCAAGTCTTAATAAAGTTGAAGCATTTAGTAGATCGGTTTGCAGGCACCTCATGAGATAATATTACAACCTGATTTTTTTAAAAAAATTCTTTCAAACCATTTTGTGGAGCAAATGATTTCCACAAATCCCCCTGTATAGACGTAAAGTTTATGAAAATTGCCCCCCAAGCGAATGATGCAGTTAATAAATACCAGGTCTGCTCTGAATATTCCCTTGGAATCAGCATCCATGGTCTCTCACGTAGGCAGATTCTGCATCTCTTACAATCATGAAGTTTATCTTTACTGCACAACTATTTTTGCAATAGCATGACTTGGGGCTGTAACAATAAACATTTCATGTTATTTAAGAAACTGGATACCATAATTTCACATGTAAACTATACGCATTATCCAATCTTTTGAGGGATGGAACTGACAAACATTGGTCAAAGGAAGTCAATGAAAAATCAAGAAGCTGGTTTATTTCATAGATTATAATTGACTGAACAGAGTAGTAATTCCAGCTGTTTAACTTCTTTTATGACACTTCCCGTAACACATAAAACAACAAAGCATACATATTAGTAGGTTAACTTAACTTGCCCTGGTCAGCCTTATCACTCAATCTGTCCAGCTATCTTCTTAGTAGAAGCTTGTCTCCAACCTGTCTCCCTCAGACAGCATTTTTTGAATTGACTCACTGACCACATCTCAAGTCCTTCTTTTGTTCTCTTCCTGGACAGGAAGTTAACTGTTCGATCTCTGACTCCTTTCCCATCTGGGGGTTGGTTATTGGAGCTGTTAAACCAACAAGCACCTCCTGAACGAAAGCCCTGAGCAATTCCAACCCACTGCTCTCAAAATGAATAGAGTCATTGCCACACAATGAGTTGGGATGGTTCACATGAAAGTCTCAATGGACTTCCATTGTTTGATTTGAAGTTTGATCCATTTGCCTTGGCTTCAATACATATTTTCTTTCTCCTCACGCCAGTTCTAGCTTTAAAACTTTGAGAATGGAATTTAACTTAAAAGTAATAGTGGAATATAAATCATACCCACAGTTCGCCTCTAAGCCACATAACATCCTGACTTGGAACTATTTTTCTGTTCCTTTACTGTTGCTTGGTCAAAATCCTGTAACTCCCTTCCTAACAGTGCTGTGGGTGTACCTACCCGAAATGGACTGCAGCGGTTCAAGAAGGCATCCCAACACCACCTTCTCAAGGACAATTAGGGATGGGCAATAAATGCTGGCCTGGCCAGCGACACCCATATCCCCATAAACAAATAAAAAAGAAATTTGTGGCTAAAATCAAAAATCCCAAAATATGATACCCACTGAACTTTTAACCCAGGATTGACCATCTGCTTTGACGTGCGGCAGATGTTTTCACTCATTACTCTCCACAAGGATTAATTGTAAAATCGTTCATGAAGATGGAATCTTTTTTCTCTCCCTCTCTCATTTGCTACACAGTATAATAATGCACAGTTTTAAATACATTTCTTATGCTGCTCACCCAATTCCAATGAATTGTTCATGCTACTATATAAATTTAAAGCATTTGAGGATGAGAAAATCTTAAAGGCATGTTTTTGGTTGTATGTATCCCTTTTCTAGTTTGCCCATTGTAATCTTGGCATTCTACTTGTGTTTTTTTCCATTGCTGTTCACATTTAACTGATTATATGCATTGAACAAAATGGAATGTTGTGTAAGGTATTATTATGTGTTTTGGCAGAAAATTCATACCAGTGTAGGCTAGGATGCCAGCTTATTAAAACAAATTTTATTCTTACTGCCATTTACAAAACATATATTCCAATTTGGTGTGTATATTAATGTAATACACTGTATTGCATCTCCATATATTTAGGGAAGATGCATTTTTTGGGGGAGAAACTTGTATTAAATTGAAAGACTTATGTCATGACAGCCCTAAAATCATCATGTGTAACCCCAGTTTGTATTCCTTTGTAAAGTTGCGTACTACTGAAGTTGTTGGCATTTTTACATCTGACAGGATTACATCTGACAGGACGTATTCTACAACTTGTGCCTGGGATTTCTTTAACCCTCTGATGTAGCATAAATGACATTTCCTTTATTTATGTATCTGCAGCATGATTTTTTTAATAGCTTTCTGCAATTCTAAATTATTCAAATCAAATAGGCAGCACTAAATTCCAGTTGAAAAATTGGTTCTGTTAAATCTCAATCAATGTTTTTATTTCTACTTCTAGGTTGAGTAGTTACAGGGAATAGAGCAAACGCTTATGATTTCTAGAAGAAAAAAATGATATTTTTGAACGCAAATGAAATTGTGGGGTCAAGGATAATTTGACATCTGGAGCAGTGGACTATTAGGCTTCTATTTGCAAGCTTGGGTTTAAAATTTGAGACTCATCTGTCCATTTTCTGCAACTTCCTTTGAGTCAGCTTTGCCAGATTTCATTTAGATAACTGGGTGGAGTTCAGGGGAGTTTAAAAAAAAATCTCATACTACCTAAGCAGCTGGTATAGCATACAGCAAACCACTATGGAGGATTTCATGTCCCAAAACAATTTACTTCCTGGCTAAAGGAAGACTCTTGGCACCAAAAAACAATGAAAAGAGGAGAACAAATGTTTGAAGCCTTTTTTTTTTGTTAAAGGAAATGCTCTTGCCCCTCATTTTAAAGTGCTTTGAGGCCTTCGCAGGAATGTACTTCATGCTTGAGGATTAAACAGTTCCCAAACTTGCATAATTTTTCTTTTGATTTTCTTTCCCATAAACAGAAGGCACCTGTACAGACATGAAGACCATTGCTTTGCAAGTTGTCATCTTTGTATGTTTGATAGTGTTACACCATGCTGTGAAAATCTACTCTTTTTCAGCTGAGAAGCTCATTTAAACAAGCCTTTACCCTCAAAAAGGCTCCCAAATCAGCATCTTCATATTCTGACATCGAAGAAATAGCAACACCAGACTCTTCAGTCCCATCCTCCCCTAAAGTGCAACGTGAAGATACAGATTCATCATCTGCCCCCATTAAGCCATCACTTTCGTCCACTGAGTAAATATTTAAATATTTTCAACTTGTTTTGTTCACTAGTTTATTAACTGTTCATATAGGCTGTTATTAATTGCCTTTACAAAAGCGCAAGGGGAGAGCCAACTGTGTAACAGCCCCGACAATCAAATTTTTCTGCAGCACCTGTGGAAGAGCCTGTCACTCTAGAATTGGCCTTTATAGCCACTCCAGGCGCTGCTTCACAAACCACTGACCACCTCCAGGCGCTTACCCATTGTCTCCCGAGACAAGGAGGCCAAAGAAAGAAATTGGCTTTATATGAAGTTAATTTGTTGAATTGTCATGAATATACGAAAAGAGCAAAAGAAATACTTGCATTTATATATCGCCCTTCATGACCTCAGGACTTCTCAAAGTGCTTCACAGCCATTGAAGCACTTTTGAAGTTTTGTCACTGTTCTAATGTAATGGATGCCAACTTGAACAAAGCAAGCTCCTACAAACAATAATGTGATGATCACCAGATAATCTATTTTAATGTTGGTTGAGGGATAAATTTTGGACATAACACTGGAGAGAACTCCCTTACTCTTCTTCGAAAGAGTGCCATGGGATCTTTTACATCCAACAGAGAGGACAGACGGGGCCTCAGTTTAATCTATTAGAATATGATAAATTTTTAGTTTGTTTTACATGTTGATTTCATCTCTATAGGTTTTATGCAGACGTTCAGGGAGGGTCATTAAGTCCTTTCTTAAATATGTAAGAGATCAGTGAAGCTCACTGAAGTGGTATTACATAAGTGTTAAATTTATTTAAACTTCCCTCTTGAGTGCCTGCACCCGATGATGATGAGAGGTGCATTGTACCACTTAAATGATGTACACTTGAAGACTAACAGAATTCTTTGTTGCAGGCAATGTAAATTAACAGAGTGGTTTTGAGTAACAATATGTTTTCAGTGCTGGTAGAGGTTGCCAGTTGCATTACTAAGTTCCGCTGACAGTCAAGTTCTGACAGAAAAAGAGTAAGGGGGCGAGTGAAGGTTCTGTTAGTGGGATAGGGTGCGGATTGACAACAGAGCTTTGGCCGATCTTCATTACCCTTGTGAAATCTTTGAAGTGCTTCAGGCAGCAAATGGCAGTTCTTGGGGTGGTAAAGGTTGCATCCACATTCTCTGTAAGCCTGAACAATCCTTTTGTGGAACTTCCTCAGACTCCAACAGCCTTGTTCGTCTGGTCCTCACTTCTACCAAAAGGACCGCCACAGGAATCCTTTCCACTGCTAACACTGCTGAGGCTGCACTCACTGTTTAATATTTCCCATTTCTGCCCCTTTACTTGGCTGTAACATTTTCAATAGTGTAGAATATTCCTTCTACCAGTGGCAGGAAACCTTGAGCACTGCTCTAAACCCACCTTGCATAATCAAGGAGGACCCTGGGTTAAAAACATGGCAGGTTAAAGGAGGAGTCACGTGTGCTTTCCTACCATTTGCACCCCAATCAGAGGGACATCTAGCCCAGGTCCAAGTTTTGTGCAAAGCCCTGTGCCAAGTTGATGCCAGACTCCTTCATGCTCCTTGATGTTGAAGGCAGGTTTTCTGGCAGCTTCTCAATGCATCAAGCATTTAATTGTGCATGTCCCATCAAATTCCTCATCTGAGTCCTGTGCAGCAGAATCCCTGTGCGACCTTGCGACCTGTGCGGCAAGCTGGCACCTACCCAATCCTTGCCCCTGCCCTTGCTTCAGCTCACTTATGCCTGGTGTCTCACCATGCGCAGATCCCACCTCAGATCTATCCTCTAAGGTTTGTGCTGTGTCAGTACCTGAGCTGGTGGCTGCAAGTGTGAAATCAAGTGATGATGCTGTGTCTTCATCACTCTCATCTTGCTGGTCCTCCACTGCCTGGCCAGATTGCGCCTGTTGGGGATGTGAAAGGAAAAAGGCACAAGGATGCTTACACCATCTGTCACTTGTAAATCAGAAAACAATATGGGATGAGAAAGAAATGGGATAGGTGAGAAATAGGATTAGGTGTCCAGGACAAATGCTGGACAAAGCACCCCGCTTTACTGGCACCCCCATCCACAACATTCACTCCCTCCACCACCGACACACAGCGGCAGCAGTGTGTACCATCTACAAGATGCACTGCAGCAATGCATCAAGGCTCCTTAGATAGCACCTTCCAAACCCATGACCTCTACTACCTAGAAGGACAATGTCAGCAAATGCATGGGAACACCACCATCTGCAAGTTCCCCTCCAAGCCACACATCATCCTGACTTGGACATATATTGTCATTCCTTCACTGTTGCTTGGTCAAAATCCTGGAACTCCCTTCCTAACAACACTGTAGGTGTACCTACACCATATGGACTGCAGCAATTCAAGAAGGCAGCTCACCACCACCTTTGCAAAGGCAATTAGGGATGGGCAATAAATGCTGGCCTAGCCAGCAACGCCCACATCCCATGAATGAATTTTTAAAAAAAGGTGTGAGGATACTGTCATCTTCTATGGTTTCAGCCCTGACACAGGCCACAGCTTCAGCAAGGCCTTCCCAGTCCAGCAATGCCTCAAATTTAAAATTCTCATCCTTGCGTTCAAATTTCTCCATGGTCTTACCAAAGCCTATGTCTGTAGTCTCCTCCAGCCTTATAGGTCTTCAAGATCTCTGCACTCCCTCAATTCTGGCCTCTTGTACATCCCTGATTTCCATTGCCCCATCACTGGCAGCCTTACCTTCAACTGCTTACACTAAAGTCTAGAATTCACTCCCTAAATGCCTCATCTGTCTATGTCTGTCCTCCTTTAAGATGCTCCTTAAACCTTCCATCTTTGACCAAGCTTTTGGTGACCTGTCCTAACCTTTATTTGGCCTGGTGTCAAAGTTTTATTTGATTACACTCCTGTGAAGCACGATGGGGCATTTATTATGTCAAGGGTGCTATATAAATGCAAGTTGTTGTTGGAGTTAGGTCACAGATCAGCCATGATCTCATTGAATGTTGGAACAGGCTTGAGGGGCAAAATGGCCTACTCTTGTTCCTATGTTCCCACAGATCGCAACACAAGTGTGTTGCATTTTTATTAATGACACTCCTGTAATTAAACTGGTCATTGTAACTGTAGAATTTCTGGTGTTGTGTGAGAGCGCTGTTATTGTCACAGTGGCGCAGTGGTTAGCACCGCAGCCTCACAGCTCCAGCGACCCGGGTTCAATTCTGGGTACTGCCTGTGTGGAGTTTGCAAGTTCTCCCTGTGTCTGCGTGGGTTTCCTCCGGGTGCTCCGGTTTCCTCCCACATGCCAAAGACTTGCAGGTTGATAGGTAAATTGGCCACTATAAATTGCCCCTAGTATAGGTAGGTGGTAGGGAAATATAGGGACAGGTGGGGATGTGGTAGGAATATAGGATTAGTATAAATGGGTGGTTGATGGTCGGCACAGACTTGGTGGGCTGAAGGGCCTGTTTCAGTGCTGTATCTCTTAAAAAAAAAATATGTTTTTAATGCAGGGTCTATGACTCCCATGAGCCTGAGTTGAAGGAGGTGTCAAACCTACGGAACGAGTTATGGGATAAGGAAAGGAAACTCACAGATATTCGCCTGGAGGCTCTTAGTTCAGCTCACCAGCTGGAGCAGTTACGAGAAGCCATGCATAATATGCAGGTGCGTTGTATATTGTGCAAGGGAATAAAACTTATACAAATGCAGAGAGATTGCTGGCCAGCAAACGTTGCTTCATTAAGTCAATCTTAATGCGTGTCCGGTTATGAAGTGCCTTCAAAGGCAGTCAAGTTTGCTGGATAATTATTGTGACATACAGCAACAAATACATATTGGGCAGAATTTTATTCTGCCATTGGAGGCAAGCATGGAGGCATGTAGGCAAACAAAATGGCAGGAGGCGCCGTTCCCGACATTGCCCAGGCCTCCACAGCTGAAGGGGCTTGAGGAAGGAAGGGAATGGGTGAGCACCAGGCAGTCCAAGAGAAACAGGCAGGTAGTTCAGGAGTCCCCTGGGGTCCCACTTGCAAATCGGTATTCCATTTTGGAGGATGATGAGGCTGGTTCCTCCAGGGAGTGCGGACAGAGCCAAGCTTCTGGCACCACAAGCAGCCTGTCTGCACAGGAAGCAGGAAAGAGAGGAAGAACAATAGTAATAGGGGATTCTATAGTCAGGGGAACAGATAGGCGCTACTGTGGCCGTCAACGTGACTCCAGGATGGTGTGTTGCCTCCCTGGTGCCAGGGTCCGGGATGTCACTGAACGGCTGCAGGGCATCCTGAAGGGGGAGGGTGATAAGGCAGAGGTCATTGTACATGTTGGTACCAATGACATAGGTAGAAAGAGGGATGAGGTCTTGCATCAAGAATTCAGGGAGTTAGGCAGTAGACCAAAAAGCAGGACCTCTCGGGTTGTAATCTCTGGATTACTCCCAGTGCCACGTGTGAGCGAGTATAAAAATAGGAGAATAGCACAGATGAATGCGTGGCTTAAGAGTTGGTGCAGGAGGGAGGGTTTTAGATTCCTGGACCACTGGGACCGTTTCTAGGGAAGGTGGGACCTGTACAAGCAGGACGGTCTACATCTGAACCAGAGGGGGACTAACATCCTTGCTGGCGGGTTTGCTAGTGCTGCTGGGAGGAGTTTAAACTAACTTGGCAGGGGGAGGGGACGCAGACTCCTAGCAGAATAGGGACACAGCTATACACAGGAAAGCAAACAAGTCAGAGGGAATACAGCGGAAGTAAGTTTCAAGGGAGTAAGACCAGGATGGAAGGCCTCTACATTAATGCCAGGAGTATTACAGGTAAAATGGATGAGTTAAGGGCAATGATTGACATGTGGAATTGTGATATAGTAGCCATCACGGAGACATGGTTGAGGGAGGGGCAGGATTGGCAGCTCAATATCCCGGGATATAGAATCTTCAGGCAAGACAGAGGAGGGGGAAAAAGAGGAGGGGACATTGCAATATTAGTTAAGGAGTCAGTTGCTGCAGTAAGGAGAGATGATATCTTGGAGGGGGCATCAAATGAAGCTTTATGGGTAGAGTTTAGGAATAAAAAAGGGACAGCCACATTGCTAGGTGTTTATTATAGACCCCCAGATAGTCAGCGGGAAATTGAGGAGCAAATATGTGCGCAATTTGCAGAGGTGTGTAAAAATAATAGGGTAATTATATTAGGTGATTTCAACTTTCCCAACATTAATTGGGATAGTCATCGTGTTAAGGGCTTAGATGGAGTGGAGTTCTTAAAATGTATACGGGAGAACTTTTTAGCCCAATATGTAGAGGATCCAACAAGGGAGGGTGCAGTGCTGGACCTAATTCTGGGGAATGAAGCCAGACAGGTGGTTGATGTGTTGGTGGGGGAGCATTTTGGTGATAGTGACCATAACATGGTACAATTTAAGCTTGTTATGGAGAAAGAAATGGACAAGTTGCAAAAAAGGTTGGGGGAGAGTGAATTTTAGTAAAATAAGGCAGGATCTGGCCAAGGTAGACTGGAAAGAGTTACTTGTCGGGAAATCTACAGAAGAGCAGTGGGCGGCATTCAAAAAGGAAATGGGGAGGGTACAGGCCCAACATGTTCCCTCCAGGGTAATAGGTAGGAGCAACAAGCCCAGAGAACCATGGATGACCAGAAACATTCAGGGTACGATGAGAAGGAAAAGAGAGGCTTTTAGCAAATACAAGGAGAGCAAATCAATGGAAGCATTAGTGGAGTACAGAAAGTGTAGGATGGAGCTTAAGAAAGCAATTAGGAGAGCAAAGAGGGGATGTGAGAAAGCTCTGGCTGGTAAAAGTAGGGAAAATTCCAAGATATTCTATAAGTATATCAATGGGAAGAGGATAACCAGGGAAAGGGTAGGACCCATTAGGGACCAAGGGGGAAATTTGTGGGTGGAGCCAGAGGACATTGGTAGGGTGTTGAATGAATACATCACATCTGTCTTCACTCAAGAGAATGAGGATGTAGATATGGAACTCAGAGAGAGAGACTGCAAGGTTCTTGAGCAAATTGTTAGAGGGAGTGACAAGGTATTGGAGGTTTTGGAAGGCTTAAAAGTGGACAAATCTCCAGGTCCGGACAATTTGTGTCCCAGGATGCTGTGGGAGGCGAGGGTGGAGATTGCAGGGGCTCTGACCCTAATTTTTAATTCCTCTCTGGCCACAGGGGAGCTGCCAGAGGAATGGAGAACAGTTAATGTGGGCCCACTATTTAAGAAAGGTTGTAGAGATAAGCCAGGGAACTACAGACCAGTGAGTCTCACGTCAGTGGTAGGGAAACTATTGGAGAAAATTCTGAAGGAGAGAATCTATCTCCACTTGGAGAGGCAAAATTTGATTAGGAATAGTCAGCATGGCTTTGTCAGAGGGAGGTCATGCCTAACAAATTTGATTGAATTTTATGAGCATGTGACCAGGTGTGTCGATGAGGGTAGTGCAGTTGATGTAGTTTACATGGATTTCAGCAAAGCCTTTGACAAGGTCCCACATGGGAGACTTATCAAGGAAGCAAATGCACATGGGATACAAGGTAACTTGATAAGGTGGATTCAAAATTGGCTTAGCTGTAGGAGACAGAGTGATGACAGACGGCTGTTTTAGTGACTGGAAGCCAGTGTCCAGTGCCATACCACAGGGATCTGTGCTGGGTCCCCTATTGTTTGTCATTTATATAAACGACATAGTATGTCGGGGGTAGGATCAGTAAGTTCGCGGATTACACAAAGATTGGCCGAGTGGTTAACAGTGAGGTGGAGTGTCTTGGGTTACAGGAAGATATAGACAGGATGGTCAAATGGGCAGAAAAGTGGCAGATGGAATTTAACGCTGAAAAGTGTGAGGTGATACACTTTGGAAGGAGCAATGTGACACGGAAGTATTCAATGAATGGCCTGTCACTGGGAGGTTCCGAGGAACAAAGGGACCTTGGCGTGTTTGTCCATAGATCTCTGAAGGCAGAAGGGCAGTTTAATAGGGTGGTGAAAAAAGCATATGGGACACTTGCCTTTATCAATCGAGGCATAGATTACAAAAGCAGGGAGGTCATGTTGGAGTTGTACAGAACTTTGATAAGGCCACAGCTGCAGTACTGTGTGCAATTCTAGTCACCACATTATAGGAAGGATGTGATTGCACTGGAGGGGGTGCAGAGGCGATTCACCAGGATGTTGCCTGGGATGGAACATTTAAGCTATGAAGAGAGGTTGGATAGGCTTGGGTTGTTTTCGCTGGAGCAGAGAAGACTGAGGGGTGACCTGATCAAGGTGTACAAGATTATGAGGGGCATGGACAGGGTGGATAGGGAGCAGCTGTTCCCCTTAGTTGAAGGGTCAGTTACGAGGGGTCACAAGTTTAAGGTGAGGGGTAGGAGGTTTAAGGGGGATTTGAGGAAGAACTTACCCAGAGGGTGGTGACAGTCTAGAATGCCCTGCCTGGGAGGGTGGTAGATGCAGGTTGCCTCACATCCTTTAAAAAGTACCTGGATGAGCACTTGTAATGTCATAACATTCAAGGCTATGGGCCAAGTGCTGGCAAATGGGATTAGGTAGACAGGTCAGGTGTTTTAATGCATCGGTGCAGACTCGATGGCCGAAGGGCCTCTTCTGCACTGTATTATTCTGTGATTCGGTGATTCCTGCCATTTTGTCTAAGACAGGGAAGGCTGAGGACAGCCTTCTCGCCCCAGGCCAACTGAGGCCCTTAAGTGGCCAAATTAGTGTCTACTTAAGGGCCTCTTCCTGCCTCCATCTCAATTTCGCAGAAGGTCGAGGGGCCCACCGCCACGGGTGATGACGCCTGGTAAAGCTTGGACTCCTTGCAGAGTAAGGTGGGGGCCCCTCCTTTGGGGGCAATCCAGGGCCCCTCCTCACCCCCCGAAGCAATCGCCACCCCTGTTCCCAGGAAAACATGCCACCCTCATCAACACCACATTGCCCCCCCCCCACCTTGCTGGTACAGCAGAGCTGCCAGCCTGCCGATTGGCTGGCAGCTCTGGAGGCGGGAGCTCATCCCTTAAAGGGACGGCATCCCTGATGGCGGGCAGTTAATTGCCTGCCCACCTTCAGATGGCTTCCGGGATCTGACAGAGGGTCGAGGTGGGTCTCCCCCTGACTTCTGGCCCGCTGTTGGAACCCCCATCACCAGCATAAAATTCAGCCCATTGTGTGAGAATAGTTCTCATTAAGAAGTATCGTCAGGCCTGTAATATTTAAGGTGGAAGTTTCTAGAATTTGATTAGCAGTTTGTCTTGCTGAAGGGCACATGAATCTGACAACTGCAGTCACTCTGCTCAATGGGTGATGAAGCACTTGCCTGATTTTGGCAAGATGTGATGGACATGCTGATATTTTCTATGCCAAACATCTGCGAATATCTTAAGCGTCTTTAGTTTTCGAGAGCCTGTTTCGCTTCGTTAATGTCACTCATCTAATTTTCAAACTTACTTGTCTTATTTGCCTTTGGATATGTAGTAATATCTTGAAAGAAACCTGTGTTCTGAAAATTGATTGTTTTGTTTATGAAGTCTTTGAAAGAAATGACTTTGTGATATTCAAACTAAATTATTTGTAATATTCTGATTGCAGCTCTAACTCCATATAGTTCTAATTCGACCTGTTAGGAGCACTTCTGAAAATAATCAATTTAAAAAGTTCATTTGGTATCAAACAAACATCATTTGCACATGCACCAGATGGTGATGCACTGTGCATTAGATGATGATAAATGTAGTGTAAACATGTTATACTAGTGAATAATCAGGAATTATTGCCAGATTGAGACACTGCAGTAGTGCGAAATTACAATATTTTTAAAGGACTATTCATGATATGGTCCTATTTTTCCTTAAATTATCCATGGAGTTAAAAGAACACACAATTTGTGCAAATATGCCACAAGCTATCCAGCCTCCTGATCACTTTGCCCAGCTTCAGCATATCCCCAAGGTTGCTCCACTGAAAAATCCATCTAAAACAATAACTATGTTCGTCCCCACAATTAAAAGCTACTTTTAGACCTCTGTTCATCATACACAGCTTCTCAGCTGAGAGAACAGTTGGGCAGATGCACACAGTCCCTTCCAACTGATTACTGTGAGTATTGCAAGGGTAGCCAAGATTTTTGCTCCCTGGTTTTCTTTTCCCGCGAAGAAATATCTCTCCTTCACTTGGTATTTGTCAGTCCAGATGGAATCGAGAACTTACTGTGCAGAAAAATGTCACAGTTTTATATGCTTACCCTTGTACATTATTAAATCAATGGCCACATACACACAATCACATTTTAAAGTACAAATAAATTAATATAAAAAGCTTAGAGTCTCTTATTTTAACACAAAATATAAAGCAAGCTGAAATATGACAATCTGATTACACTTATCCTGATTTTACTGCAGCCATGAAATTCACATTCTGACTAATGTGTGAAGCTGCTTTTTCTCTTGGTGTATAATAATAATGAGTAACCTGCTTGAAACCAGAACACTGTTTGTATTGGCCCTTTATTTTTAAAAGTTGTGATGGCGTAACTGTGAATGGGAATTTTCTGTTCCTGCCATTTTTCTTCTGTTATATTTTGTGATCCAAGATTTCAGTGGATTTATTTGCTGTTCGAGTGGAACATAACCGGTTCCGGACTGATCTTCAGGTTCATAATGATGGGACCACAACTGAACAGTTTGATCAGAATAAGCAAGAGGGGGAAGATTTTCATCTTTACCATTTGGGTGGTAATCTGATAGAGTGGATTGCCTACCTGTTATAAAACCCAGCTGATTTCCATTTCATTCCTTTCAGTGCATGAAAAGCAGGCGGGTTCTACAGTGCTCAGGTTTTCTGCTCCGCTAGATCACCTCCCAAGTAGCAAATACAGAAATCTACCCCTGTGGCTGTCTCAAAGATTGATGTAATCTTTCATCTGTGAAACATTTCATTGCAAAATCTTTCAAAAAAAATTACTCCATAACAAATTTTGTGAGGTGATAGTCATACAAAGCTATATTAACAGCGTCTAAATACATTTTCTGTAAAATATGAGGCTTCATGTGCCCAACTGGATGTTTTGTTGCAAACAAAGAATAATTTCCAATTCATGTGTTAAAAATATCAAAATCACATCAAAATTATATTAGAAGCAGAAACCTCAGTGATGAGTTATACATTCTTGTTTTGACTTACATACTTTGCCTGTAATTCCAACACAAAATCAGAGGCAAGTGTGTTTACTAAATTACTCTCATCTTTTATAGGTGGAAATTGAAGCATTAAAACTGGAAAATGACCGTCTCAAAGCAGATACAGGTACTGGAGCTTCGCAGGCTGTAACATTATCGTCTGCCACTTCCTCTCCTCGGCGATCATTAGGGCTCACCTTAGCTCATTCATTCAGTCTAAGTCTTACAGATTCTATTGACCAAGGTAATGATGAACACACTTTATACTGCATTTTCATATGTTTGTGTTGAAAAGATTTTTGATACACAAAACAGAAAAGCCTTTGAAATCTACTAAAATAAAAGCAAAATACTGTGGATGCTGGAAATCTGAAATAAAAAGCAGAAATGCTGGAAATACTCAGCAGGTCTGGCAGCATCTGTGGAGAGAGAAGCAGAGTTAACGTTTCGGGTCAGTGACTGAAGAAGGGTCACTGACCCGAAACGTTAATTCTGCTTCTCTCTCCACAGATGCTGCCAGACCTGCTGAGTATTTCCAGCATTTCTTCTTTTTATCTTTGAAATCTACTGCCCTACAAGGGGCATTCATAAGGGGATCTCATAACAGGGTCTTCATCTCTGGCGTGCTATGGGAACCATAGAACCATAGACCCATTACGGCACAGAAAGTGGCCATTCAACCCACTGTGTCTGCACTGGCTGAAAAAAACAGCTGCCCAATCTAATCCCACCTTCCAGCACCTGCTCCGTAGCCTTGCAAGTTACAGCACTTCAGGTGCAGGTCCAGGTATCTTTTAAATTAGTTGAGGGTTTCTGCCTCCACCACCAATCTGAGCAGTGAATTCCAGACACCCACTACTCTCTGGGTGAAAAAGTTATTTCTCATGTCCCCTCTAATCCTTCTACCAATCACCTTAAATCTGTGCCGCCTGGTAATTGACCTCTCTGCTATGGGAAACAGGTCCTTCCTGTCTACTCTGTCTAGGCCTCTCATAACTTGCAAAGCTGAAGTCTCCCCTAACACTGCCCCCTCCCCCCATCAAACAATCATCTGTTGTTGTTCCCCTGTCTCTCATTACTGTTGTCAGCTATTCAGTCTTCCATTTGACTTACTCATGGTTACTCAGTTTGCTTGAAAGCTGACATAAGATACTGATGATGCTCAATCACTTGACTTAACATTCAAATCCCATGATTGCATGTTAAGTTGGGAATCTCAATGATATCTGTGTAGCAGTTTATCATATCTCAAAGTGCTTCATGCTTTGAATTATTTTGCAGTACAGTGATTGCTGCTATGCAAGTATATATGAGAGCCCTTCTGCCCCATAAAATTCCCACAAAGAGCCATAAGAGGAATAACTAGTTTGTCTGTTTATTGGCAACATTGATTGAAGGAGGGACCATTGGCAAGGACGCTGGGAAAACTTTCTGCAACGAGATGTGTAAGGGGAGATTTTCCTAAATAAGTACCAAGGTACACTGGCTCACCTGGGCACAGCATGTATCAGAATATTGAATGAATCAGATCGCACATCTGTAAAGGAGCCCATACAATACTCCATTTGAATTAATGGAGGAAACTCAGATGAGTTCCTTCACAGGTCAGTATTCCGACTCACCCAATTCTCCAATATTCACTGCTCAGACAATTCTGTGCGCTTGGTTATGCACCCTAGAAAATCTCCCGTTTTAACTGTCCACATGTAACAAACAAATTTAGCCTCAGTTTAATGTCTCATCAGGAGGGCATTTGTTATCTCAGTTGAAAAGAAGAAGAGGAGTCCTTTGTCAAATTTCTCAGGATGGCCCAAAATACTTAATACATAGAATTCATTTCTTTGAAGTGCATTTACTAATGCTATGTAGGAATTGTATCATTTCACAACTTTTCAGTCACTCAAGGGAACAGCTACCATTAGACCGGGTCGAATCTTGCTGACTCTTCATGCTTCAATGCTACTTCCTGTTGGTCAGCCAATGAAATGCTAGGAATAGAATAACTCAGAATACAGATCTTCAGGCCCTTACTCAGGATTACTATTGTGATGGATTTCCTGAAAAGGGAGAAATTCAAAGAAAACTGCCTTTTTTAAGAGAGAGAAAAAGAAGAGATTTTTGTCATAAAATTCTGCTGGGCTTCACTGACATACAGCGGAATCCAGCCTGACTGAAGCTGTTATTACACTACCATGTTCACATTCATGCAAAGGGGTTTTGGTATGCATTAAGGTGAAAGTGGCAGTACAACTGATGAATCGTGTCACATTGTGACTCCCAGGCCCAATAAATCCAAGTGGTTTAAGACCTCCTCTGGAAAGTTATTTTGACGCAGATGGAATATAACTCCAGTGCAGTCAAGTTGAAAAGTGCTCAGGGGACTTGTGTCTCTTGGCACTACATAAACTTGGTATTGAATCTTTTTAATTTTATTGGAAAGGAGACAGCACTACCCATATTTTCATAGATTTTAAAGTAGCCAGCAGGTGGAATTGCACATGCCTGTGGAGAACTCCCTCTTGGGAGGCAGATTCTAAGTAACAGGCAAGCGCAGCCAGTAATAAAATTCAGGCCTTGTCAGCTGCCCCTTGCACTCGAGTTTGTCACTCTCAGGTCAGTAATGAATTACAATTAATAGAATAATACAAATTTCAGATAAAGGTGAATTTTAAAAATGCATAAAAACTAACATAACCAAAAATTAGAACAGAAGGTAATCGTTATCAAAGGCAAAAGAACAAAGTAGAATTCAAGAAAGCATGAACAAAGAACAGTACAGCACAGGAACAGGCCATTCGGCCCTCCAAGCCTGCGCCGATGTTGATGCCTGCCTAAACTAACACCTTCTGCATTTCCGGGGCCCATATCACTCTATTCCCTTCCTATTCATGTATTTGTCAAGATGTCTCTTAAACGTCACTATCGTATCTGCTTCCACCACCTCCCCCGGCAGCAAATTCCAGGCACTCACCACCTTCTGTGTAAAAAAACTTGCCTCGCACATCCCCTCTAAACTTTGCCCCTCGCACCTTAAACCTATGTCCCCTAGTAACTGATTCTTCCACCCTGGGAAAAAGCTTCTGACTATCCACTCTGTCCATGCCGCTCATAACTTTGTAAACCTCTATCATGTCGCCCCTCCACCTCCGTCGTTCCAGTGAAAACAATCCGAGTTTTTCCAACCTCTCCTCATAGCTAATGCCCTCCAGACCAGGCAATATCCTGGTAAACCTCCTCTGTACCCTCTCCAAAACCAGAATTGCACACCATATTCTAAGTGTGGCCTAACTAAAGTTCTGTACAGCTGCAGCATGACTTGCCAATTTTTATACTCTATGCCCCGACTGATGAAGGCAAGCATGCCGTATGCCTTCTTGACTACCTTATCCAACTGCGTTGCCACTTTCAGTGACCTGTGGACCTGTACGCCCAGATCTCTCTGCCTGTCAATACTCCTAAGGGTTCTGCCATTTACTGTATACCTCCCACCTGCATTAGACCTTCCAAAATGCATTACCTCAGATTTGTCCAGATTAAACTCCATCTGCCATTTCTCCACCCAAGTCTCCAACCGATCTGTATCCTCTGACAATCCTCATCACAATCCGCAACTCCACCAACCTTTGTGTCGTCTGCAAACTTACTAATCAGACCAGCTACATTTTCCTCCAAATCATTTATATATAATACAAACAGCAAAAGGTCCCAGCACTGATCCCTGCGGAACACCACTAGTCACATTCCTCCATTCAGAAAAACACCCATCCACTGATACCCTCTGTCTTCTATGACCGAGCCAGTTCTGTATCCATCTTGCCAGCTCACCTCTGATCCCGTGTGACTTCACCTTTTGTACCAGTCTGCCATGCGGGACCTTGTTAAAGGCTTTACTAAAGTCCATATAGATAACATCCACTGCCCTTCCTTCATCAATCATCTTCGTCACTTCCTCAAAAAACTCAATCAAATTAGTAAGACACGACCTCCCCTTCACAAAACCATGCTGTCTCTCGCTAATAAGAAGGTGTGAACATTGGAGTACCTTGTACAAATAAACATCAGACAAACCCTGGCAATGACAGAATCAGTGAGCAAGAGCAAAAACCATTTTTACTGCTATCAGAAACAGATCTGTGTATGTATATTAGGGCGGCACAGTGGCGCAGTGGTTAGCACCGCAGCCTCACAGCTCCAGCGACCCGGGTTCAGTTCTGGGTACTGCCTGTGCGGAGTTTGCAAGTTATCCCTGTGTCTGCGTGGGTTTCCGCCGGGTGCTCCGGTTTCCTCCCACCTCCAAAGACTTGCAGGTTGATAGGTAAATTGGCCGTTGTAAATTGCCCCTAGTGTAGGTAGGTGGTAGGAGAATGGTGAGGATGTGGTAGAGAATATGGGATTAATGTAGGATGAGTATAAATGGGTGGTTGTTGGTCGGCACAGACTCGGTGGGCCGAAGGGCCTGTTTCAGTGCTGTATCTCTCAAAATAAAAAAAAAGATTTAAGGTTTAACTTTAAAATACGTGTCTTTAGTACAAAATGCACACTGATAAACATTTGCAGTAAGGGGTGGGTTTTTGTCTTTATTACCAGGGTATAAAGTATTACTTAGAGCACCGAGAGAAATACAGGTGGTAAGGATTGCACACCCAGAACAGAGCCTGCCTGATTTTCCTCCCAATTAATTGAGTGGATGAATGATTCTCCAGCTCGATTACGGTCGTGCAATCCTCCCCACTGAGGCAGTAAAGACAAAAATCTGGTTAGGATTTATTTTGTAAGTGCAATTCTGCCTTTTTGGCTTCAGTCATTCAAATGTGAACTTGTTAAATGTTTAGGTGTTTGCTGTTCGGAATATAAAGGGTGCAGCTAAGACATCTTAATTTATGTGAATCACCTAATGTTACAAATGAAACTATTTGTTTTGGGTTTTTTG
Organism: Heterodontus francisci; assembly: GCF_036365525.1. Lineage (NCBI taxonomy): Eukaryota > Metazoa > Chordata > Chondrichthyes > Heterodontiformes > Heterodontidae > Heterodontus > Heterodontus francisci. Next base: position 41,326,439 of record NC_090395.1, on the reverse strand, counting down.
GATATGGAAATCAGCCTTTCTGGAAATCCTTATGCAGCAACATTTCATGGTATTGTTCTGGTTTTATGTATCAAAAATCATTTAGAGTGGACGTTGATTTGTGCAACAGTGCAGACCTCTTAAACTGCCCAATAAAAGGTATGGAGCCTGAATAATAGAATGGGATCAGGCAAGGTCGCTCATATGAATAAAAACACCAGCACAGACTCGATGGAGTTAAAGGCTTATTTCTGTACTGTTTCATTCTTTGACTCTATCTTACAAATATAATCATAGCCACAGTTGACATGATTCTATATTTACTACAATGCCAATAAATTGTGATGGATGTTTTGGTGCAAATTGATAGAGCACGTTCCAAAATAAATATACAGTGTTGGTGAAAAATTGCAGGTCTGCAAAATGGACAGGGCATTTCATTTAAATTTGATGTGTTTCACTGCTATTTGTGGCACCAACAACTTCATTTTTGTGGCGTGACTAGTGCCTTTTATGAGAACTTTGTAAAATGCTGGTTTTGATAGAGTAGTCATATGCTATTTTCTTTTCGTACATAATTATATCTTATTAAATACATGGAAGGGATAGCAATGCAAAGCAAAACAGCCCAACCTTTCCTGGTGCTGTGTAATGGAGATTGTGTCAATAATATGTGTTATGTATGGACAAAAGTGAGTCTAAATTTGCATTTAGTTACAGCGGGAGTGAAATTATTTTCTTTGAATTTTGCAAATTAAGTAGATGTGTATATATAATTCACTTTATACATCTGCCCTTTTATAATTAAAATAGCATAGACAGGCATTTCATCTCCATTGTCACACAATGCATTATAGACCAACAAATGTGCACTTAAGCTCATTGTTGGTGTATCTGTCAGATTAAATAAGAGAGAAAAGATTTGTCCCTATCCTACTGTCTGATATGAACTTCACTCTGCAACCTATGTCTGCTTCCTTGTGCTAGCAGTCTTGTATTTTGTTTTGTAATTGTATTTTACTGCTTAAAATTACCTGAATTTTCAATTTCAAATAAAACACAGAATAAGATACCCAGTTATATTAAGTAATGATGGAGCTTGTAATTTTTTAAGGCATCCAGTTATGGACAACTTCAGTCTTGTTTAGAAAATGAGATTTATATGCCTTTAGTGGCTGTTATCCTTCTCTGGCATGAATGTCTTCTTATCCTTACATTTGGAATAGATATATAATTGATGTTGCATGAAAGTTATGTTAAAGTTTTGGCCTCATTTGTTAAATTCAGGTTTGTGGTAATATCTTTCTCTGTTTCTGATTCAGATGTATCCCCAATGGATGGGGTGACCAGTTCCTCCCTGAAGGAAGAAAGAAATGTTAGAATTGTGGTCCTTCTGACTGAGGAGCAAATTTGTAATGAAGTAAGATGCATATTAATATAGACATAATTTGGAATCTGCAATATAATGAAAATGAATTACTCAGTGTTTCCCCGCTAAAGATCATGAATAGCTGACTCATACATACAGGATGATCTTTGGTTATGATCCATGGTCCTGTGCTGAAGTAGTTGAATGCATTATATGTAGCAGTAAGAGCACTATTGTTGACCTCTCAATGCTTGTTTTAAGGAGAGGAAAATCAGTTAATCCTCCTGCTTCCAATTTCTATCCCCAAGTGCATGCAAATTGATGTCAGGTGAGGACAGAATCAGGATCAGCTGTTTTGACCCCCTGTGCTCAAATAGTTTTCCAATATTCTCCACCAATACTGTTACGATCAAGTGATAAAGGTGTCTAGGGATCCCTTTCAGCCTTCACTTCGTCTTACTGCAACAGGGTTTTGTTTTTTAAACTTCTTGGTGAATCCTAGTTCACCGCTTTCCAATTATAAGGCAAAGAAATGAGCACAAACAGGCTTTCTTAGGTTTAAAGAAGAAAAGTGAAATTTATTAAAACTTAAACTTGAACTCAGTCATCTAATTATCAAAAAGGAGGAGGTGTTGGGTGTCTTGCAAAGCATTAAGGTAGATAAGTCCCCAGGGCCTGATGGGATCTACCCTAGAATACTGAGGGAGGCAAGGGAAGAAATTGCTGGGGCCTTGACAGAAATCTTTGCATCCTCATTGGCTACAGGTGAGGTCCCAGAGGACTGGAGAATTGCCAATGTTGTGCCTTTGTTTAAGAAGGGTGGCAAGGATAATCCAGGAAATTATAGGCCAGTGAGCCTTACGTCAGTGGTAGGAAAACTATGAGAGAGGATTCTTCGGGACAGGATTTACTCCCATTTGGAAACAAAAGAACTTATTAGCGAGAGACAGCATGGTTTTGTGAAGGCGATAATTTGATTGAGTTTTTTGAGGAAGTGACGAAGATGATTGATGAGGGAAGGGCGGTGGATGTTGTCTATCTGGACTTTAGCAAAGCCTTTGACAAGGTTCCGCATGGCAGACTGGTGCAAAAGCTGGAGTCACACAGGATCAGAGGTGAGCTGGCAAGATGGATACGGAACTGGCTCAGTTACAGAAGACAGAGGGTAACAGTGGATGGGTGTTTTTCTGAATGGAGGGATGTGACTAGTGGTGTTCCGCAGGGATCCCTGCGGGACCTTTGCTGTTTGTAGTATATATAAATGATTTGGAGGAAAATGTAGCTGGTCTGATTAGTAAGTTTGCAGACGACACAAAGGTTGGTGGAGTTGCGGATAATGATGAGGATTGTCAGAGGATACAGCAGGATATAGATCGGTTGGAGACTTGGGCGGAGAAATGGCAGATGGGGTTTAATCCGGACAAATGTGAGGTAATGCATTTTGGAAGGTCTAATGCAGGTGGGAGGTATACAGTAAATGGCAGAACCCTTAGGAGTATTGACAGGCAGAGAGATCTGGGCGTACAGGTCCACAGGTCACTGAAAGTGACAACGCAGTTGGATAAGGTAGTCAAGAAGGCATACGGCATGCTTGCCTTCATCGGCCGGGGCATAGAGTATAAAAATTGGCAAGTCATGTTGCAGCTGTACAGAACCTTAGTTAGGCCACACTTAGAATACTGCGTGCAATTCTGGTCGCCACACTACCAGAAGGACGTGGAGGCTTTGGAGAGGATACAGAGGAGGTTTACCAGGATGTCGCCTGGTCTGGAGGGCATTAGCTATGAGCAGAGGTTGGAAAAACTCGGGTTGTTTTCACTGGAACGATGGAGGTGGAGGGGCGACATGATAGAGGTTTACAAAGTTATGAGCGGCATGGACAGAGTGGATAGTCAGAAGCTTTTTCCCAGGGTGGAAGAATCAGTTACTAGGGGACATAGGTTTAAGGTGCGAGGGGCAAAGTTTAGAGGGGATGTGCGAGGCAAATTTTTTACACAGAGGGTGGTGAGTGCCTGGAACTTGCTGCCAGGGGAGGTGGTGGAAACAGATACGATAGCGACGTTTAAGAGGCATCTTGACAAATATATGAATAGGAAGGGAATAGAGGGATATGGGCCCCGGAAGTGCAGAAGGTGTTAGTTTCGGCAGGCATCAAGATCGGCGCAGGCTTGGAGGGCCAAATGGCCTGTTCCTGTGCTGTACTGTTCTTTGTTGTTCTTCTAATTTGATTAACGTCCACGGATATACATTGCACCCCATGCCAGCATGCTTACGTGATATGCCCATGCAAATAGAGACAGAAAAGAGCAGAAGAAAAATAGTGGAGAGGTTAGAGGCAATCTCTGAAGTGGGGTTTTTGTAACTGTGCTTCAAGCTCGCTGTCGTCCTTGCATGCTTTTCGTTCGGGCCCAGTATTATTCTTATACCTTGTTCACTGTGGGAGACTTTTCTCTCTCGGGTTCATTATCTTCAATGAATTCTGAAGTTGTGGCAAGTTCAAATTAAAAAAAACTCAGGTTGCCCAGCAGGCTAGTCATGTGACTAGGGGTGTGTGACCACGTCCGTTTGTATATTCGGCCATCTTAGCAGTCAACCTGGAATGCGAGCTCCTTCACCCTCAACATCTGGTAATCAAAGGTCCATTGTGGTTTGAATGTGTCAGAAAATGGTCTTTTGCCCCTTTTAAGCACGATCTGTGAATATGCAAATGTCTTTCCAGTCAAGGGTCTGGTGTTTTTCCTTTCTTTACTCCAATAACAGTTTAAAGATCAATGTTTATGTGGTGAAATTAATGTGCCTCATTCTTGGCAGGTGGGGGCCTGCATGACAAATACATACCCAAAAATTACCCTGCCAATATTTCCATGCATGCTGGTGTTGGTTAAAGACTGGGAACATTTACACTACTGTTATAATCAGGTGATTCTCTGGTTTGACCACAACAGGGCTTATTGTTTTTTTAACACTGTGATTTAACTTACCACCTCAGTGAGCATTTGTTCCTGTTCCTCCAATATAATTGCAAATGAACCAATCAGGCTAGTTTTCTGGAGTTTAAACAAGAAAAATGTATGTTTATTAACCTTATCACTCTAAACCCGTTAAAATTACGAAAATACGCCACGTCTCCATGCCCCTCATTCACACAAGAGTCACACACACACACAAATAGATTAAAGAGGGAAAAACAGAGTTAGGAGGTTGGAGTAGAGTCTGTAATAAATGGAATTCAAATACTGAATCTCAATCCCAGAGTTGTTAGTTGAAATCGTAGTCCTGAAGTCCTCGCTGGGCCAGGTGCATGGTTCAGGCTTGCTTCTCAGGTTCTGGAAGGCAGAAGAGGGGCTTTATCCTTGTCCCCTAGTTGCTGGCTATTCTGGGCTGTAGGTTTGAGGCTTAGTAGTTGCAGCCGAAGCCTCTCTGGCTCTTTTCTGGAGAGAGGGAGAGAGAAGAGACATGTTCCCTTGCTGGATCTCAGTTACTGTCTGTCTTCTGGGTCACAATTCACAATCTTCCAGAGTTGCACAAGCAGTCACATGACATAACCACCTCTTTGCGTTTTAATGCAGTTCGTCTGGAATTTCCTCTGAAATTAAAGGTTCTCCCCTGAGGCTGCCCAGACATACCTGGGGGGGGGGGGGTGCGGGGGGGTGGTTGGCTCTTTCAAAGTCAATGGGTGTCGATAGCTTTTGACGATCAAATATTGTCAAGGCCATCCAAGATAATTGAATCAGGATGCACCCCATTGTTTTTTTTTTAGAATTAGAATTAGAACATTACAGCGCAGTACAGGCCCTTCAGCACTCGATGTTGCGCCGACCTGTGAAACCATCTGACCTACACTATTCCATTTTCATCCATATGTCTATCCAATGACCACTTAAATGCCCTTAAAGTTGGCGAGTCTACTACTGCTGCAGGCAGGGCGTTCCACGCCCTTACTACTCTCTGAGTAAAGAAGCTACCTCTGACATCTGTCCTATATCTATCACCCCTCAACTTGAAGCTATGTCCCCTCGTGTTTGCCATCACCATCCGAGGAAAAAGACGCTCACTATCCACCCTATCTAACCCTCTGATTATCTTATATGTCTCTATTAAGTCACCTCTCCTCCTCCTTCTCTCCAACGAAAACAACCTCAAGTCCCTCAGCCTTTCCTCGTAAGACCTTCCCTCCATACCAGGCAACATCCTAGTAAATCTCCCCTGCACCCTTTCCATAGCTTCCACATCCTTCCTATAATGCGGTGACCAGAACTGCACGCAATACTCCAGGTGCGGTCTCACCAGAGTTTTGTACAGCTGCAGCATGACCTCGTGGCTCCGAAACTCGATCCCCCTACTAATAAAAGCTAACACACCATATGCCTTCTTAACAGCCCTATTAACCTGGGTAGCAACCTTCAGGGATTTATGCACCTGGACACCAAGATCTCTCTGTTCATCTACACTACCAAGAATCTTCCCATTAGCCCAGTACTCTGCATTCCTGTTACTCCTTCCAAAGTGAATCACCTCGCACTTTTCCGCATTAAACTCCATTTTCCATCTCTCAGCCCAGCTCTGCAGCCTATCTTTGTCCCTCTGTACCCTACAACATCCTTCGGCACTATCCACAACTCCACCGACCTTAGTGTCATCTGCAAATTTACTAACCCACCCTTCTACACCCTCTTCCAGGTCATTTATAAAAATGACAAACAGCAGTGGCCCCAAAACAGATCCTTGCGGTACACCACTAGTAACTAAACTCCAGGATGAACATTTGCCATCAACCACCACCCTCAGTCTTCTTTCAGCTAGGCAATTTCTGATCCAAAGCTCTAAATCACCTTCAACCCCATACTTCCGTATTTTCTGCAACAGCCTACCGTGGGGAACCTTATCAAACGCCTTACTGAAATCCATATACACCACATCCACTGCTTTACCCTCATCCACCTGTTTGGTCACCTTCTCGAAAAACTCATTAAGGTTTGTGAGGCACGACCTACCCGTCACAAAACCGTGCTGACTATCGCTAATGAACTTATTCTTTTCAAGATGATTATAAATCCTGTCTCTTATAACCTTTTCCAACATTTTACCCACAACCGAAGTAAGGCTCACAGGTCTATAATTACCAGGGCTGTCTCTACTCCCCTTCTTGAACAAGGGGACAACATTTGCTATCCTCCAGTCTTCCGGCACTATTCCTGTCGACAATGACGACATAAAGATCAAGGACAAAGGCTCTGCAATCTCCTCCCTAGCTTCCCAGAGACTCCTAGGGTAAATCCCATCTGGCCCAGGGGACTTATCTATTTTCACACTTTCCAAAATTGATAACACCTCCTCCTGTGAACCTCAATCCCATCTAGCCTAGTAGCCTGAATCTCAGTATTCTCCTCGACAATATTTTCTTTCTCTACTGTAAATACTGACGCAAAATATTCATTTAACACTTCCCCTATCTCCTCTGATTCCACACACAACTTCCCACTACTATCCTTGATTGGCCCTAATCTAACTCTAGTCATTCTTTTATTCCTGATATACCTATAGAAAGCCTTAGGGTTTTCCCTGATCCTATCCGCCAATGACTTCTCGTGTCCTCTCCTTGCTCTTCTTAGCTCTCCCTTTAGATCCTTCCTGGCTAGCTTGTAGCTCTCAAGCGCCCTAACTGAGCCTTCACGTCTCATCCTAACATAAGCCGCCTTCTTCCTCTTGACAAGCGCTTCAACTTCTTTAGTAAACCACGGCTCCCTCGCTCGACAACTTCCTCCCTGCCTCACAGGTACATACTTATCGAGGACACGCAGTAGCTGCTCCTTGAATAAGCTCCACATTTCAATTGTTCCCATCCCCTGCAGTTTCCTTCCCCATCCTACGCATCCTAAATCTTGCCTAATCGCATCATAATTTCCTTTCCCCCAGCAATAATTTTTGCCCTGCGGTATATACCTGTGCCTGCCCATCGCTGAGATAAACCTAACCGAATTGTGATCACTATCACCAAAGTGCTCACCTACATCTAAATCTAACACCTGGCCGGGTTCATTTCCCAGTACCAAATCCAATGTGGCATCGCCCCTGGTTGGCCTGTCTACATACTGTGTCAGAAAACCCTCCTACACACACTGGACAAAAACTGACCCATCTAAAGTACTCGAACTATAGTATTTCCAGTCGATATTTGGAAAGTTAAAGTCCCCCATAACAACTACCCTGTTCTGGCCAGGCTGTGTCAATTATATCTGTCTCCAGTCTAATCCTTTGGTTTTTTCATATACAAATGTCCGTGGCCATCTTGGCTGCTGGCTGTTCTGTTTTAAAAGTCATTTGTAACAATTTCCAGTAAAAGTCTCAGGCAAAGTTCCACACAAGGAAATTAATATTTTCCATCTGGCATGTGGGCTTTTCATCACATTAATGTCTTAGCTTCTACATCAAGTATTGCTACTTTGGTAAAGTAGCATAGAGTGACCAGCGTCTGGGGAACTGTATCCCAACGAAGAGTTACCATCTTCAGACAAGGAGCGGGGATGGAAAAATATTGGCAGAAAAGGAAAGAAGTGGACAAAAAAACATTGCCTATGTTTCAATTTTTATGTGCTACTTAAAGCAGAACCTTGATTATCCATTCTTCTCTGTATTCTCCATTATCGGCAAGGATTTTGATGTGTGATAGGATGTCAGGGGTAGCAGAATTTTTTTTTTTCTTTTCAACTATGATCCTTCTGCCAGAAGATTAGCTGGCACTACAGAAACTGAACAGTAGGCTGATATAATCAGCTCATAACTTTCCCACCATGTCTGGCCACAGATTCATGATAGCTAGAAAAGGAGCTCCACTGACAGGAATTATTGTCTCCCAGCTACAGAGATAACAGCATTTGGTCGTAAGCACTCAACTGCAGTGATCCCATCAGCTGTCTCTGCATCACTGGTCTTAAAAGTGCTTGCATTGCAGGACTTAACTATTTAATGTATTTTGCGCTCACCTCTTTAGTTGGGAGGATGTGGTTGGCATCTCTTGGCTCTGTGGTGGAGTTAGTGGAGTCAGTTACAGGCAGGTACGTGGGGAAGCTAGTCGATCAGCTGTTACAGCAGGATCTAGGTTTGCTGGCAGGAATGCTGGAAATGAGCGCTGCTGGAGAAGGGTAAGAACAGAGTGTGTGAAGAGGCAGTGTAAGCCGTATTTATAAAACCTGTCCTCAAAATGTAATCCTTTTAATTCTTGAAATGATTCTGGTGAATCTTCACTGTAAGGCCAAAATATTCTTCCTGAGGTGCAGTACCCAAAACTGAACAAGTACTCCAAATGGGATCTGACCAAAACTTAACTTCCTCCCCCTTGTATTACAGCCCCATAAGATAACAGCCAACATTACATTATCCTTTCTGATTACTTTTTTGTACCTGTGCACTAACTTTGTGATTTGTGTACATGGACAGTCTTGGCTCCTCCACAGGTCTCAGTTTGTCATTATTAAGAATGTATTTTGATTTTTCTTATTTTGATCTACCCCTTGTATCATTCACACACTGGACTAGCCACATTAAAATGGAAAATTTAATTGGGAAAAAGCAACAAAAAAGCTTCTTTTTACCTAATCACAAGAAGGCTTATTACAATTTTACTTCAATGTAATGAAAAGTAAAAGGTGAAACAGTGACATAATTTTAACAGAATAAAACTAATGGGTAACTTGTTGAACAAGTTACCCATTAGTTTTATTCTGGTAAAATTATGTCACTGTTTCACCTTTTACTTTTCATTGCATTGAAGTAAAATTGATAGTTGATAGTCCCCATGTGAAATTTTTACAAAATAAAACAATGGTAGTGTTGGTCTGAAGCATGTAACTAGATCGAGGATCCACACTTTTCCTCCTACCCTGCTCCCAGCCTAAATCGGGTGATATGCTTTTCATAAGCACTTGACTTGACCTTTGCTGACCCAAGCTGTTAAAAATATGTTGGATAAATACTGGATGGGTAGAATTTGGTGGTTGCTCCAAGTTAAGGCCTAGAAAGTTGTCTAATGCTCCTCCTTTTAAAGCCTGTATCAGTGTTAACTGGTTGAGGCATGTTTACTCCTGCCAGACTCCTAACAGCCTATTGCCTAAGCCATACAATGCAGCTCTGCTGTCCCTAAAAACAAACATCCTTTCAGTAAATTGCAGATCCTTCAAACTACTCTGATGCCCGGTATTCTTGCGTGATATTTGGAGATGAATTCTCAGTGAAATCCCTGGGAAAATGTATTATTTATTTAGAGATACAGCACTGAAACAGGCCCTTCGGCCCATCGAGTCTGTGCCGACCAACAACCACCCATTTATACTAACCCTACAGTAATCCCATATTCCCTACCACCTACCTACATTAGGGGCAATTTACAATGGCCAATTTACTTATTATCTGCAAGTCTTTGGCTGTGGGAGGAAACCAGAACACCCGGCGAAAACCCACGCGGTCACAGGGTGAACTTGCAAACTCCGCACAGGCAGTACCCAGAATTGAACCCGGGTCCCTGGAGCTGTGAGGCTGTGGTGCTAACCACTGCGCCACAGTGCATCTAAATAATATTTTTGGCACATAGCGATCTGAAATAAAATTGGAACTGATTTCAGAGGACCATTGGCTCTTAATGGCATTTAAAAGCAAGAGTTAAGTTTTTTCTGGAATGTAAGTCAGAACTAAGCCAATTGGATAAATATGCATCCAGGCAAACCAAATGGTACAATAATCCCAATCAGTTTCAACTGTGATAGAGGAAGTATCCTACTTTTTTGTTCAAAAAGTCCTTGCCGATTGTTTCCCTTTTGAAGATATTGACTCAACGTACATGCAGAGTTCCATGTACTTGCATTCTTTGCTCAGTTGGTTAGATATAAGTTTAGATACTGTCGGCAGGCATTTAGCCATCTAGGGTCATCATTGTTGAATTTGGTCCTCCGCATACTTCTAATATGGGCCATGTGATCAACACAGCACAGACAGAGGGTCAATATTTAACGTTCTGCCCTTTGTTGGATTAAAATTGCCGGAGCATCAAGGGATCTTGTTTTGTACACATGTTGATGTATTTTTAAATGATACAGGAAACATTATGACATCATTCCTCCATCATTTACATCAAGTACAAATGCAATGGAGACTCAGTATTATAGGCTTTAACCTCTTCTCTGCCTATTGCTCAAACATGTGAGCACATAAAGTATTAGACTGAAGGAAATAATCTCTAGATAGCCTGAGAAATTAAGTAATCTTGCACCTTACACTTCTGTTATTAGTCTGAGGTGAAAACAGCACCAGTTTGAACACAAAGTATATTTGCTTTCTTCAGCAAAGCAATCAATTTCTTCAACATTTGAATTAAGTAGGAATAATCTGTCTGGTCTATCTGGGAATTGAAGTTGGTCTGGTTGATCGAAAGGCTTAGCTTGCAATCTCATCTTTTTCTTTCGATCCAAAGTAGTACACATGCTTAGTATGTTATTGCTTAACTCAGAATATACTGATTCTTAAATGAACCCAAGTGTACAGGGGTCACTGTTTCGATTGATTTCCAATGTTTCAACTGTCAGGAAATTCGTGAGTTACAGCACAAGAAATAATCTACTTCCAATTTCAGTTCTCGACCTACTTAAGCCCCAACTACAAAGCAAATGCATTTGTCAAAAACCTATGTATAATATATAGTGGTACAAAATGTTTCAATATCTTCCAGTAAGACACAGAATATTACCAGATACAATAGATTTTTTTCTCTCTCCAAACAGACCACAAAGCAGCAAGAATTTTTCATTGGTTCCACCAAAGTAAATGGAACAACTGACTGGACTATGTTAGATGGAGTTATCTGCCAGCTGTTTAAGGTTTGTTTGCTTTGTTGCTACAGATGATTACTTCTTTGCCTAGGATCCTTCTGAAAATTGTTGTACCTAATGAAGGGTTCATTTACATAAAGCCAGTGAACCTGATGCCAATTGGGCCTCACGATGCAGCTCGCCAGACAGGGCTTTCTCAAAGTCAGCCAGCTGAAATGCCAAACTGGCTTACAAGTAGATCCTGGCATGGGAGAATGATGGCTAGAGGGCCGTAAACCCAGACTGGCAGCACCTTACAATACAAGGTAAAAATGCTCAACTGAGCAAGAGCTAATTTCAGTGATTTGACAAGGGAATTTGGAAAATTCCAGGCAAAGCAAGGATGGAGCAATGGAGGGAAACCAGGGAAGAGATGGAAACTAGGCATGTTCCTTTGAGGGAAAAGGTAGAGCATCCAAAGCTCATGCTCCTGGGACGACAAAATAAAACTGGAAAAAAGGAGGCTTATGACAAACTTCAGGAGCAAGATTCAGTTAATAACTGGGAAGGTTATGAAAAGTGTAGAATGAAATTGAAATAGTTAACATGGGATGCAAATAAAGGTTACAAAAATAGATTAGCAGGCAACATTAAATTGAACCCGAAAGAGATTTGTAAGCACGTACAGTGTAGGATGTTCACTCGGGGAAAAGGTTGAACCTATTAAGGACTCAAAGGAAAATCTTCACTTGGAGGCAGAGGAGAAGGTAAATGTAATAAATAAGTACATTGCATCTGTCTTCACAAAAGAAGTGGATAATGTGAAACTTATACTAAAAAAAAGGAAGTTATTGACAGTAATAGATAGAGAAGACGTACTAAAAAGGTTATTGAAAATATTAGTAAGTCACCTGGTCTAGATGGACTGCATCCTAGGTTTCTGAAAGCAGCAAAGGTAGAAATAGCTGAGGCATTGGTCACAATCTTTCACTCTTCATTGGATACAGGAGTAGTGCTGGAGGACTGGAGTATTGTTACTGTTGTAGCACTATACAAGAAAGGGGAAAGAGATAAACCAGGAAACTGCAAGGAAGTCAGCCCGACAGCAGTGGTGGGGAAATTATTGGAAACTGGTGTCAAAGACAAATGAACTTTCATTTGGAAAAGCATGAGTAATCAAAGACCGCCAGCATGGATTGGCAAAGGCAAATTGTGTCTGACTAACCTGATTGAACCCCTTGATGAGATAACAGCGAAGGTCGGTCAAGTTAGTGCAGTAGATGTTGGTATATATTAAAGTTTAGAAGGTATTCAACAAGGTGTCACTCAGGAGGTTTGTTAAGCAGATTGAAGCCCATGGAGTTAAGGGGAAAGTGACAAAATGGATTGGCTCTGTGACAGAAAGAGGGTGGTGGTGAATGGCTGCTTTTTTGGATCCGTTTCTGTTTTCAGTTTTTATAAATGACCTAGGACTTTAAAATAACTGGAGTATTGTTGATACTTCAAGGCACCATACTTCAGGAAAGATGTAAAAGGCATAGAAAGGGTACAGAAGAGGCTTACCCGAATGTTACCAGGGATGAGGGACTTCAGTTATGAGGAGAGTGTTGAAAAGTTAGGACTGGGCCGCCGCCACGTTGGGAGACCAGCTGGTAAACCCTGGCGGCCTCCCAGCGGGTTCCCGAGGTGGGGCCCTCCTTTATAGCCACTCCATGTTCCACAGAGGGGCCTCTCGGTGGCAGTGGCCACCCCTGCGGCTATGGCACTGCTTTGGAAGATGGACCCCACTTTCCCCCCAGTTGCCAGGGACTACCTGCCTGGCTCCAGCACAGTAATGATGAGGTGTCCTTTTCTTCCTGTAGCCTCAGCAGTGGCCACATCTATCGATGGTGTTGACGAGGCTGCCAAGCTGCTGGCCCTCTGATTGAGTCAGCAGCTCTGGGAGGTGGGCCGCCATCCTCAATTGGATAGAATATCCTGCTGACCGTCATTATCAAGACTCGTGGATAGTGGCTACTTGAGTGAGGTACCAACAGTAATTGGCTCATATACAGCCATATCTCAGCAAGGAGTTCATCTCTTGAAGAGAAAATTGGCAGTAAACGTATTCCACACTATGGGCCAATGCACTTCAGAGTTGCAAAATCTGTGCACAGCACTGAAAGATCTGGCCATACTCTTTTCTTCTAATTATCCTGTTGTGTTGTTGGCAGGATGGGAGCTCTACTAGCCACAAGAATACCATTCTAATTCATGATGATTTTCTATATTCAGGATCATTTGCATTTTTTAGGAGAGCGTGTCTCCTTTGTAAAAGAATCCACCTGCAGGGAGGGTGAAGATGGGCTGCAGAAAGCCTTGGGAGGCCTGCTGCAGCGTAGTGTAACTGAAGGAGGGCACAATTTGAAGCAAAAAGCAGAAGATAAAAACCCTTGGCAAATACACTCAATCCAACTCTTTCATTTTTAACCCCTTCCCTCCCTTCTGCCACCTAAAGCAGCTCTGGGCACTGGAGTCACAAAAGCATCCCTTGAGCACAGTGTTGCAAACGCACAAATTATATAAAATGTGTCAGGTGCCATCATTACCCCTCTGAAACTGATCTCACCTTCAGGATGTAGCGCAAGCACAGATTAGCATGGAAATCCTGAAGTTGCGATCTGTCACTCAGGGCTCTGACACAGGCTGTGCTGTGGACACCGCCCCCCCCCCCCCCACCACCCCCCCAAAGCTGGCAATCACCGATTCCACTGACTGCATGATATCAAGAAACAGCTGAATGCACTGGCTACTGCAAAGGTAACGGGCTCCGTCAATATCCCAGCTGTAGTTCTGAAGACGTGCTGCAGAACTAGCTGCGCCACTAGCCATGCTGTTCCAGTACAGCAACAACACTGGCATCTACTCAACAATGTGGAAAATTTCCCAGGTATGTCCTGTTCACAAAAAGCAGAACAAATCCAATCTAGCTAATTATCATCCCGTCTACTTTCAATCATCAGCAAAATGATGGAAGTTGTTGTCCACAGTGCTATCAAGTGGCACTACACAGCAACAACCTGCTCAGTTTGGGTTCTTCCAGGCCCACTCAACTCTAGATGACATTACTGCCTTGGCCCAAACATGAACAAAAGTGCTGAATTCAAGAGGAGAGAGGTGAGAATAACTGCCCTTGACATCAAGGCAGTATTTGACTGAGTGTGGAATCAAAGAGCACTAGCAAAATTGAAGTTAATGGGAATCAGGCTGGTTGGAGTCATACCTCGCACAAAGGAAGATGGTTGTGGTTGTTGGAGGCCAATCATCTCAATCCCAGGACATCATTGCAGGAATTCCTTACGGTAGTGTCCTAGGCTCAACCAAAATCAGCTGCTTCATCAATGACCTTCCCTCCATCATAGGTTTAGAAGTGGGAATGTTCACTGATGCACAATGTTCAGTACCATTCCCAACTCCTCAGATACTGAAGCAGTACATGCCTGTATGCAGCAAAACCTGGACAATGTCCAGACTTGGACTGATAAATGACAACTAACATTAGTGCCACACAAATGCCAGACGACCATCTTCAACAAGAGAGAATCTAACCATTTCCTTCAACATTCAATGGCATTACTATCAATGAATCCCCCACCCTCAACATCTTACGGGTTACCATTGACCAGAAACTTAACTGACCAGCCATATAAAATATTCTAGCTACAAGAGCAGGTCAGAGGCTGGAAATTCTGTGGCAATTAACTCACCTTCTGACTCCCTAAAGCCTGTCCATCATCTACAAGGCACAAGTCAGGAGTGTGATGGAATATTCTCCACTTGCCTGGGTGAGTGCGGCTCCAACAACACTCAAGAAGCTCAACACCATCCAAGACAAAGCAACCCACTTGATTGGCACCCATCCATCACCTTCAACATTCACTCCCTCCACCACCAGTACACAGTGGCAGCAGTGTGTACTATTTACAAGATGCACTGCAGCAACTCAACCAAGGTTCCTTCAACAGCACCTTCCAAACCCACAATCTCTCGCACCTAGATTAACAAGGGCAACAGATGCATGAAAGCACCAGCACTTGAAAATGCCCCTCCAATTCACACACCATCCTGACGTAGAACTATACCACCATGGCTTCACTGTTGCTGGGTTAAAATTCTGAAATTCCCTCCCTAACGACACTGTGGGTATACCTACAGCACATGAACTGCAATGGTTGAAGAAGCCACCTACTCGGGGGTAATTAGGGATGGGCAATAAATGCTGGCCTTGCCAGCAATGCTCACATCCCAAGAATTAATTTTTTAAAATCAGCGAGAATTTCAACTTTCCTGCTCCCATATTGCTGTTAGAAACTCCTTAAAAAGTTACTCCTTGTTCAGTCAGGTGTAACTGGATTTTTAATGGTGATGTGTTCAATAAAATTTGATGAACAACAGAACTGGCCCTGAAAAAATAAATTTATATTTGTAGAGTACTGTTAAATGATTAATTTGTAGATATTGTAAACTAAATTTCTTTAATTTGTTAAAAAGCTTTTTCAGACTATTTTTGCTTCTACCTTCACCCCATGCGTATATCCTAATCCTTAAATTGCTCCCTGTGAAAATTTTTAGAAGTGATTTTATTTCACTGCTTTTTGTTTCCCTGTTTGTATGTCTATGAAAATCCTTCAATGTGATAGGCTGCTCGGACAGCCTGATGACATCACTGCTGTTCACGCTGTGAATGCCCAGTAAAGAATTCTGCAGTCAGTTGCAGTACCACTGCATGGCGATAGAGGTGAATTTCTCACCAGAGAGATCATTAAATGTCTCAGCAAGGCTTACTTTGTGGTCAGTGACAAGCGACCACAAAGTTGCTTCGCCGCTGACCGCAAATTCTGGGCTGATGTGTTTATAATTTAGGGAAATTTTCTGACGTAGTTGCAAGCAATCACCTAAGTTTTCCACAAGAATGCAGCAAAAACTTTGAGATTCTGCCCTTTCCTATGAGTATTCCCAAACATGAGGAAATAATGCACTGGAGACATGAATCTGATTATTCTGAGCATAGTCATAAAAGAAGTCTACAAAACAACTTTCTGTTTATATTGAATGAACAACATTATGGTATTTAGTCTCTCCTTTTAATGAACATTGCTAATTCATAAATTGAACCTCCCAGTGGCAGTGTGAATTGCATTTAAGGGACACATGATGAATTTTTATTTCTGGGTTATTCTTGGATTATTGCCTCAAAAATTATTGTTTATTTTATCTTTTGGTCATATAAACCCAATGTCGTACCACAGATGCTTAAAACCCTAAGTTATAGAGTGATGCTGCATAGGAGGAGGCTATCCAATTAATCCCACCCCATGCTCTTTCCCTATAGACTTGTAAATGTTTTCCCTTCAAGTATTTATCTCATTCTCTTTTGAATGTTACTATTGAATTTGCTTCCACCACCCTTTTAGGCAGTGTATTCCAGATCACAACTGGATTTTTAAAAAAAGTTGCCTCATGTCACCTTTGGTTCTTTTGCCACTACCATAAATCTGTGTCCTCTGGTTACCAATCCTCCTGCCAGTGGAAACAGTTTCTTACTATTTGCTCTATCAAAACCATACATAATTTTGAACACCTCTTTCAAATCCCATCTTAACCTTCACTGTTCTAAGGAGAACAACCCCAGCTTCTCCAGTCTCTCCACATAACTGAGGTCCCCTCAACCCTGGTACCATTCTAGTAAATCTCTTCTGTACCCTCTCCAAGTCCTTGGCTTGCTTCCCAAAGTGTGCTGCCCAGAATTGAATACAATACTCCAACTGAGGCCTAACCAGTATTTATAAATGATTAGCATAAGTTCCTTGTTTTTATAATCCATTCCTCTATTAATAAAGCCAGGCATCCAAAATGCTTTTTTAACAGCCTTCTCAACTTGGCCTGCCACCTTCGATAGTTTGTGTACATACAACCCCAGTGCCTAATCTTGCTTTACAAGAATAAAAGAAATGCCTAAAATGACATAGCTAGAGAACCAAGTAAAGGTGTATGCGTGCATTTATCATTTAAACTGTGTTCATCCACTGTAGGATGTAACCCTCCTCTTGCCTTTTCCATTTATATTTATCCCTTGCTATTCTCGCACATGTGGTTCCTGGGTATGATATTATGTCATCTCTCCATCATCTTCTCGGTCTACCCCTTTTTCCTGTTCTTGGCTGCCACTGCATTGCATTAGAAAACTTTTTAAATTTAAAAATGGTTTTGATTGCATATAATTACTATATGCAGCAAAATGGATACCCATGAAAGTTTACATAAGTTAAACAAAACATTCAGTCAAATCTATTACCATCTTATCAGGCTGTACTTTTCTCTTAGGACTACATTACAAAGGTAGACCCCGTTTCTTGTCTTGGGTTGAGCACAGATGCCATCTACAGCTATAACGTTGATCACGTAAAACGAGTCTTCGGAACTGATGCACCTGACATGCTGCCCTATAGATATATGGGAAAAGAAGCCACAACCTTCTCTATAACTTTGAAAGGTCAGTGAATAGAAGAAATAATATGGAATCTGCAAACATTTAGCCTAAACTTCTCCCTTTTTGTTTTAAGATATGCTTACTGTTAATTAATGAACAATTCATGATTGTTGGTGCACTATCATGGTTTTTGGGAGTTGTACAAAATGTGTGTTATAGTGAGAGTTATAGTTGAATGGATGTATAGAAAAGGCTCTGTTTAGTTATGCTGAGATCTGGCACAGTAATGCCTAGCCATATAAAAAAGAGCTGCCCTGCCTGGATGAGCATATTTACCTAAGTGCATTAGACATGGCATGACCAGACATTGCTTTTTAATGAATGAAAAACTGTAAACCAGAGACGGAAATGATGTGGTTAGTACTCCACTTTAGCCTCTACTCAGCGCCCAAGATTACACAGTGCCTGTCCTTGGGTGCTGTCTATCTGAGAGTGCAACATCTCCATGTAACTTGTGTCTGGGCAATTGGTTTATCCTTTCACATTGCCCGAGATCTGCCAGAACAACCATAGTCCAAAAACTGGGATTAATGGTCAATTTTGAGAACTCCCAGCTCCTGTCGAAACAGGAGCTATGCCTCTTAAAGTAGTGTAAAATCAGGTGGATGTACAGCAGACAACCATGGCATTCTTGCCAGGCAGTTTAGATTAACATGGAGGCTTAAATAAATGTATGTGATGTCAAATCCCCAAACCACTCAGAATTTGTGTTTGAACATCATTTGTTTTCTACTCATGAACATCTGTTCGGAGGTGCCACAGCCTTGAAGTCCAATTATGACTATTTATTGTTTCTTGTTTCCAAAGATCTGCAATTTTGTAATTTCTGGATAACTGCTAAGATGGACAGTCTTAGCTTTTTTGAAAAGAACAAACACAATCATTTGTCTTGTACTATAAATGTAGCTGTTGTGCCTGTAAATCGACAAAGGATAATGCGCTCTTGTGGCTGAAATTATGTAGAAATGAACAAATAGCTCGCTTTTGCTCTTTATTTTTGTTTTCTGCTCCTACTGTTCAGGAGAGTTGTCCTCTGGCTGGAAACAACTCTTCACAGCATAAGATGGGCATTCTTACATTTAGCGATACAGGCATGAGCAGAGGCAGGCATGACTATCAGAGGAAGTAGGCAGTTGTAGTGACAATGCCATAATTATTTGGGCATAGCCAAGGTTTGCTTCAGCGGGCAAGACAGTCTTGAAACTCTGCAATCACTTGCAGTCAGGTATTCAAATATCAATGGTAAAATTTCTTGAACTACCTGCACCAACTACCAGGCCGCAGACTTTGTGTTGACATGCACAGCCATCTCCTCCTTCAGAGTATACACAGCTCTGTTCAGAGGACAGTGCCTGTCCCGACTCAGAGATTGCAACCATTCTCTGCTTTACCTCTCAGAGTATATATCCACCGTCCCCTCTCTTGCCTCCCCTTCCAGCACGTGGCACAATCGATGTCAGGAGTGCTGCCTCATAATTCAAATGAGGAGACCTTGGAAAATACCAGGAGGGTCTCTCCCCACGCCCATGATGCAAGATACATGTGCATACTTCCAATTGTGCTGCTGCTGTGCTTCCTGAGGAAAATCTCCCCTGTGATGCACAGCATAATTTGTTTTTATTTAAGTCATGTACTGCAAGTTTTGGAACCAGGCTGAATTGGTCTTGTAACATTATGCAGAAAATTTGTTCTGGGTAAGTGCAGGGACAAAGATAGCTTTTATGAAGCTACTAAGTTGGAAACACACAGGTCTGTTGGATACAATACAGTGTATTGCAAGCTGTTATAGCCTGATTTACAATTTTACTTCCTCAAAGTGATATAAATATGCTTTCTTTCAACAATATTGAAAATATACAGTTTAATTGGAGAATTAACCAAAGTGATCTCCTTTCAGGTTTAAAAGAGAAAAGTGTAGACAGTTTGGTTTTTGAAACCCTAATTCCTAAACCGATGATGCAGCATTACATCAGTCTTCTGCTCAAACATCGAAGGCTTATCTTGTCAGGCCCCAGCGGAACTGGCAAGTCCTACCTATCTATTCGCTTGGCCGAATACTTGGTTCAGCGATCAGGACGAGAGGTTACAGATGAAATCATTGTAACATTTAATATGGATACACACTCATGCAAGGTAATTTTTAAAAGGTATTGCTCACTGATTATTGACTCTCCTTTGCACTGTGATTTTGTTTTCTTATAGAAGCTGCAAGAAATGGAGGGGCTTGAAGTTTTAAATTAGTACCTCACAAATGTGCAGAATTTTTTTCTTTAGATGCTCTGAATTACTGCTTGTTTATGTCTGCAACAAAAGCAATGCTCCATTATGCCTCAAACAGAAAGGTTTCTGTATTCCATCTTTTTTTAAATGGTGGCTTTCTTAAACAAGATCATGTGACTTAAAGACTGACTTAAGTCAGCTGTATTCTCAAAGGAGTCCTTTGTCATGATCTGAGGAAGCCAAATACACAATATACAGTTTATAAGAACCCCGGAAGCTCGAAATCCTGTTCTGCCAAAAAGTCAGAAGTACACTTGGCCGTTTCAGCCTGCTAGTTGTGCAGGGAGGACATTATAGCATTTGCCAGCTATTGGGACACAACGCTGGCTGTTGGGACACAATATCAGCTGGTCTGGCCAAAGAAGTACAGAACTAAGAGGGATTTGCCATTTATAGGAAGGTGCTCTCCTTATGGCAACTAGTTATTTTCTGACTGGCTGACACAAGGATACCAGCCTACCTCCTTCTCTGACATTACTCCCAAAATGGGGAGCGGCACAAAAAAAATCATCGCCCCAGGGTAACGATGGACTTCAAGAACAAGGCAAAGGTCCAGCGTAAATGGGCTTAACCCCTGCTAGCCACACAACCCTTTCCATCTTAGGTGTGAAAAAAGTTGTATGAGAGTTGAAAAGTTTTACTGAGGTTCTCTACTTTCACTACCTCATACAATAGAGTTGGCCAAAAGGGGCTCCAAAGAATCTTTGCCATATAAATGATTCCTTAGAGAATTAATTCAAAAAGTATTAAAAGGAACTGCTGAATATTTAAGACTTTATATTGTTTTGAAATAATTTATACATTGAGTACCTCAAGTAATATACTGTTTGGGCCTCTGTGTATTTCTACTTCTGTGTAATTATCTTGTAAATAAATCAGCTTAGCTTGAGAGTTGTGGTCTGACAGTGGAGACAGAATGTACTCAGGGACTAGTCTCTGGTGCATAATACTGTGAAAAAAGGTCATTGTTAACATTGTGGCATAGTATGCAATTCACATGATGCATTCTATCCAAATCATGTCTCTCAGTACATAAAAGACATGAGTTGTGTATGGAAACTGCTTTTTAATGTATGAGTTCCTTTCCTTTCTTTCTTTGGCCTCCTTGTCTCGAGAGACAATGGGTAAGCGCCTAGAGGTGGTCAGTGGTGTCAGTCGCTGTGAGGCAACTATGGAGTGACCTCTCCATGGCGCATGCCTGGGCGAATGAGTTAAAGGGATTGGAAGGCAGCCCAAATTGTAACTTGTTAACTCCCGACTGCAGTTTATAGAAGGAATCATCAAACTTAATTGCAGTTAAAGTTACAAACTTTCATTTGTAAAGAAAATAATCTGGGCCTCTTCCTAGATGACTTAACATAGGTCTTTAAAATTATGAAAGGGTTTGATAGGGTAGATGTTGAGAAGGTGCATCCACTTGCAGGGAAGACCAATACCAGGGCCATAAATATAAGGTCTTCACCAATATATCCAAAAGGGATTTTAGAAGAAATTTCTTTTCCCAAAGAGTAGAATATGAACTTTGCTATCACAAGGGATAATTGAGGCGAATGGCATGGATCATTTAAGGGGAAGCTAGGTGAGCACATGAGGGAGAAAGGACTGGTGGATGTACTGATGGGGTTAGATGAAAAGGGTGGGAAGCGGTTCTTGTGGGGCATAAATGCCAGTATAGACAGACTGTAAATTCTACGTAATTCTATGTAAAATGGAACAGAAAGATATTACCATGCACTAAGTTGAAAAGCGCTTAGCTTTGAAATGTGAGTATTATTGTAGAAATCTTTAAAGTCTGACCATTATTTTAGCGGGGAGCCATCTCAGTTAAAATAGGAGACAAACGAATTTGATATGACCATAAGTGTTAGTGCATTCTAATCTTCAGTGCCTTATTTCAAGACCCATGAATCTTCGGAATTTATGGTTTAAAGAGGGATGGCAAGCTAAAAACAAATTGATCCTAATGAACTTTACCTAATTTTATTATTAACTAAGCGAAATTTCAGTACAGCTACATTCAGAAATATTTTTATGATGATGGAAATCTAAAATGTTGTTTCAGTTTTAATGTGTGTATGTATTTCCCCTCTAGGACTTGCAGCTGTACCTTTCCAATCTCGCTAATCAAATTGACAGAGAAACCAGCACAGGGAATGTACCATTGGTAATAATACTTGACGACCTCAGTGAGCCTGGATCTCTAAGTGAACTTGTCAATGGTGCCCTTACATGCAAATATCATAAATGGTAGTTATGTGTTTTCTTACTACTAATTGTATGCTAGTATAAAGCTAAATGGATTCACTATAGGTATTTACAGATAAAAATATACAGAATTGCTAAATGCTAGATTTTACCGAAAGCTTTTATCAGGATATTAAGAAAATCAAAAGCCCTGTGAGAACGGGACAGGTTAGATTAAAATTGGGGTGAAGGTAACTTGCGTGATATTGTCACGAGAGGAGCAAAGTACACAGCTTTTGGGTACTGTAGCTTCTTTCATTCACTCTCCACCAAAAAGTAGACTACCTAAACAATGTGTACAAAAATACTATAATTCTACAATGCATTAACTACAGTAATAAAGATGCTGTAGTCCTTTTAAAACTATTGAATCATTAATAACTATGGAATGTGCTAAAGACAGTTTTATCTGAGTACATTTGCCCATAATACAGGATTCTTTTTGTTCTTGAAACATAGTAGCATCAACTAGCAGTAGATTGTGTTCATTAAACAAAAAAGAGCATAACTTTGTTTTCATCATTGTGAGTTAATTGATGTTGCAGAAGGAAATATTACAGTAATATTTCCACCTGGGAACCATTAATTTATGACGTTATGGTATCATTTTTATTATTTTCAAATCTGTCATAATATTTTGTTCTGTGACTCTAAAAATGTCATTTACTTCAGTTTCTATTGATTTATTCTGATTATTATAGTAGGGAAAAATAAGATACTGGCGATAAATACAGATGGAATTCACAGTGATTAAATGTATCATTCAGTGATAGTTTTTTTTAACCCTCAAGTCCAAAGTTAAAATGTCTCTCCCATCATTGATTTTATTCATTCTTCCATTGTGATTTTGAAGTTGAACTTGATTTAACAAATATCGCAGTAGCAATCAGAAGAGAGAGTAGTCCTCATCTGATGCCAGGTAAAGCATTTCTGTAATGCAGTTGTCACAAGAGCTTTGTTTTTTTTTATTGAAAGCTAAGAATTCTATGCGCTTTTAAAGACTGAGAAAAAGGATTTTCTGTGAACATTGAATGCTGAAACTTGGGGCTGAATTTTAATCGTGTACCGTGCTCCTTGGAACTGCCACCGAGGAGACCCTGCGATATTACGCGCGGGGGCTCATTTAAACAGCAGATGTGGAGCAGCCTCCCCCGATGACGTAGAGGGGGCGGCCACTGCGTCACCGGCAACGGTGTCTGCGCCACCGCGCAGGTACCGCCGCCATTTTTAAAGAGCTTTAAGCCTTGAACAGAAATTGTAATTTTTAAAGGGACCAGGACTTCAATTTTTAATAAAAACAGTACATTTCACATAAAAGCGCCACTTCCATCCCGCCAATGATCACGCAATAAATTTATTTCCCTCTCTTTCCCCCCTCCCCCCCGAAAAAAACTATTCTTGGCAGTCCCAAACTTTAAACCCCAAACTTTGCACTCTTTGCCCTTCAACCCCTTCCCACCATCCCCATAGCCAATGAAAAATGTTTTCCCCACTCCACCCTTCCCCCCTCCCCACCAGGTTCCTGCCTCGGAACTCCATACAGTGTTCCAAAGGCGCACGAGCTGCATTCGGAGTCAGTAAAATCAGCATGGGACATCCGCTGCCTGCAGGTAAGTTTATTTTCATCTCATTTAGGTTCATTTGATTATGCAGATGAAGGTCCCATCGCCAGCTGGCGGGCCACACTGAGGTCCCCCCCCCCCCGGTGCTGGTAATATGCGGCCAGCCCTTCTCGACGTCACGGGTCATGGCGGGCTTCTCCCCACAAAATTGTACCGACCCCCGCACCGCAACCTGCAGTGCGAGGGGCTGGTAAAATTCAGTCTTTGGTGTTTGAACTGAGTGACCCAGACTGCAAGGCACTTGTTTCCAAGCAACTCAACAGGGAAATGACAAGTAGATTTATGGCTGTCACATGACTTATTGTTAGAGTTTCAGTTTCAGTTTTGCAGTGTGAAAAATGTGAGTGAACAGGACAGGCAGGATGCAGTGAGTTGGCTGGGATCTGTGTTTGCAGACCAAAGAAAAGACCTACTCTCTGAAAAAGATGATTTGCCTCTCTTGTAAAAAGAATTTCTACATTTGAATTGGTGGCTGTAGTCTGCCTGGAGAGAAAGAAAAAGACCCCTGGAGAGGAAAAGAGGAGTTGCTTCTGTCCGTGGAGAAAGGCTCCTTTGCTGAGAGGAAGCCCTGCATTTTAAAAGGTAGCAGACTCCTATTGCCTCCGGTCTCTGAAAAATCTCTGCCTCAGGAGTGATGCCTGTTGTCTCATGTTTTGGGAGATCCTGAACAAAGAACAAAGAAAATTACAGCACAGGAACAGGCCCTTTGGCCCTCCAAGCCTGCGCCGATCCAGATCCTCTATCTAAACATGTCGCCTATTTTCTAAGGGTCTGTATCTCTTTGCTTCCTGCCCATTCATGTATCTGTCTAGATACATCTTAAAAGACGCTATCGTGCCCGCGTCTACCACCTCCACTGGCAACGCGTTCCAGGCACCCACCACCCTCTGCGTAAAGAACTTTCCACGCATATCCCCCCTAAACTTTTCCCCTCTCACTTTGAACTCGTGACCCCTAGTAATTGAATCCCCCACTCTGGGGGAAAAAGCTTCTTGCTATCCACCCTGTCTATACCTCTCATGATTTTGTACACCTCAATCAGGTCCCCCCTCAACCTCCGTCTTTCTAATGAAAATAATCCTAATCTGCTCAACCTCTCTTCATAGCTAGCACCCGCCATACCAGGCAACATCCTGGTGAACCTCCTCTGCACCCTCTCCAAAGCATCTACATCCTTTTGGTAATGTGGCGACCAGAACTGCACGCAGTATTCCAAATGTGGCCGAACCAAAGTCTTATACAACTGTAACATGACCTGCCAACCCTTGTACTCAATACCCCGTCCGATGAAGGAAAGCATACCGTATGCCTTCTTGACCACTCTATTGACCTGCGTTGCCACCTTCAGGGAACAATGGACCTGAACACCCAAATCTCTCTGGACATCAATTTTCCCCAGGACTTTTCCATTTACTGTATAATTCACTCTTGAATTGGATCTTCCAAAATGCATCACTTCGCATTTCCCAAGAAAGCTTCTATTGCAAGGTTGCTATTTCAAAACCCAAGTAGACCTATTGCAACACCCTTTGCTGAAAGATCTGTGTGACGCCTGCTGCAAATGAAGTGCCATGAATGCCTACCCATCACAGACTGTTCATCAACCTCGCCTGGAGAGACTTCGGGTGGCAGCCGACTATTCGACTCTGCGACACCTCACTGACCTGGAATTATCTTACCAGAACGTTACAACCCAGTTATTTTATTATTCCTAAGAATAATACAGTGGCGCAGTGGTTAGCACCGCAACCTCACAGCTCCAGTGACCCGGGTTCAATTCTGGGTACTGCCTGTGTGAAGTTTGCAAGTTCTCCCTGTGTCTGCATGGGTTTCCTCCAGGTGCTGCGGTTTCCTCCCACATGCCAAAGACTTGCAGGTTGATAGGTAAATTGGCCATTAGAAATTGCCCCTAGTATAGGTAGGTGGTAGAGAACATATAGGGACAGGTGGGGATGTGGTAGGAATATGGAAGTAGTGTAGGATTAGTATAAATGGGTGGTTGATGGTCGGCACAGATTCGGTGGGCCGAAGGGCCTGTTTCAGTGCTGTATCTCTAAAACTAAAAACAGTTGTAAGGAGAAAAGACTTTTAAAACTGGGTAACCATTTTTTTTGAATGTATGTATGTTTGTGTGTGCATGAGGGTTAGGAAGAATCAGAAATTATAAAATCTTGTCTATATATAGATTTATCTCATTATTGTTTAAGATTCAGTTCATTAACAAATAGTTAATTTTGTTGCTGTTTAAAGAAACCTGGGTTGGTGTGCTTTATTCTGGGGGACAAATAGTGTGTTTAATTTGGCTATTTTCTGGTAGGTGGGAAACTTTACTAATATGCTATGTCCTGTGGAGTAGTGGGACTGAATTAACAGTGCATTACTCCCGCCTTGGTCGTAACACAGTATTCAATATTAGTCCTCCATATTATTATTGTAATGGAGTTGGTGATGGTGGGTACAGCAAGAGTCCCTACTAATAGGCAGAATGAAAGAGGAGTGGCCAAGAACAAAATACCAAAAAGAAACACGGGGCTGGATTTTGTTCTCCCCAGGCATCGGGTTCTGTATTGGGGAGGGGAGGGCCTGAAGTTGGCTCCAGATGAGCCCCGCCATGGACCTCGATGCCATGAGGGTCTGGCCGGAACCTCCCAGCGGCGATGAGTCTCCATGGCGGCCCCCAGTCGCTGGGCGACAGGACCACAATTTAACTGTTCAAAAGAATAAAATTATTAATTTTAAATAGATTTACCTGTGATCTTGAGGGCCTCCTGCACCTTCAGATCGCCATCCAGGGAAACACGGCACCACGCTGATGGAGGGGGAGGAGGTAATTTTGTCAGTGCGGGGGGGGGGGGACGGCGGTGGGGTAATAGGGGTCAAATATACATAATGAGTGTAGGGGATGGTGGGAAGTTTGGTTAGTGTGAAACATTGAACCTTAAACTGTGCATTATGTGGGGCAAGAGCAGATGTAAAAGGTAAAATAAAGTGGAAAAGTTTGAGGCAATCTCTGAAGAGGGTTTTTTGTTACTGTGCTTCGAGTTCGCTGTAGAGTCCTTAATTGTAGGTAGAGCTTGCTTTTTGTTGGGGCCCAGTATTCTTCTTAACATTGTTCACTGTAGGAGACTTTTCTCTCTTGGGGTTCCCGTGTCTTCAGTGGGTTTTTGGAGTTCCGTGAGAAACAGATGGGAGCAGACAGGAGAGGCTGTGGAGAGTCAGCCAGGAGAGGTCTTTTCAATCCAGGATCAAACAGCTTTCTGCCGACTCTCAGTTCAAACTGTACAACTCAGAAAAAACCCCAACTGCCAAGCTGACTAACTTGTTTGACCACATCTGTTTGTGGATTGGATTGGAGCAGGGGATAGCTCCTTTGTTCCAAGCACTGTCTGTTAATATGCAAAAATGTCTTTCCAGCCAAGGGCCTGGTAACCCCTTGTCACAGGCCTTCTCTTCTTCCCAGCAACATTAAATTTGAAATTTAATGCCCATGTGGAGAAATTACTGTGCCTCATTCTTGGCAGGTGGGTGACATATTACTTTGACCAAGCTTTTGGTCACCTGACTTAATATCATCATCTTTGGCTAGGTATCAATTTTTGTCTGACTACACTCCTGCAAAGCACCTTGGAACATTATACTACATTATAGGTGCCACATAAATGAAAAATGTTGTAAAGAAGTCTGGTTTGCTCTAAAACAATGAATTAAGTACTATGCATGTGGCACTGGCTGACCACTGACTGGTGGCTTCTCCCACCAGCTCCTCTCCTACCTGCGCCACACCCCCATTCACAAGCCCTACCCAACTCCCCCACCCCACCACCCCCATGAAGGTAACAATAAAATTATTTTGTTTTAAATTCTATATGGAGAAAAAGAGAAAATGAAAGGTTTTGAAACTTTTTGTGGCACCTGACCTCTTAATCAAGTCTACAATCTGTACTGTAAGAGTATGATTAGAAATAGTACAGTCATTGATGTTACTGGGACATATATTAACAAACATTTTGGTTCGAGTGTGACTATTATATCTGTCAATGAGAAACTAAATTCTGATGTTGAAGCTATATACTGCATTTCTTTTTACGGTGTATCTTTGCAACAATGTATATGTTTCTGGCATCTTCACAACCATATGTTCAATTTCTTGTATGTAATCTCTCTCTTCATCATTGTTTCTGGCGAGCATACTCTGTTAAATATTGATTAGATTGACATTTGTTACTGTTTCAAATAAAATCTGTTGAGAAACATTGGGCTGAATTTTACGTTAGGCGAACGGGAATTCGCTACTGACGTAAAAGTCAGTGGCGAACCTGCTTCCGCCGAGCCCGGGGATCCGTCCCATATTTTACGGGTCCCCAGGCTTTAATTGTCCTGAGGCGGGACTTTCACCCACTTGAGGGAGGAGGTCCCGCCTCAGTGAGCTGCCGGCCAATCAGCGGGCCGGCCGCTCTTAATCCCAGCAACGCCACTGGGAGCGGTGGCCACTGCTGGGACTGCAGCCCAGCCGACGCCATGGAGCCTGGGAAAGAGGTAAGTTGGCCTTGCCTTGCCAGGGGGATCGGTCTTTCCCTAATGAGGCTGGAGTGGTCGTTTGGGGGGAGGGTGGGGCGTCTTGGGACCCGGGGGTGGGTTGGGAGGTGGGAGCGGCTCTCAATTGGGCACCCTGTGCCCGACTGCCATGGCCCCCCCCCCCCACCCTCCGGGGCGCGGAAAGGCCGGCAGCTATCGCTTGGCGGCCTTTCACGTCCCCAGCACGCCTGCTTGCCACGGGTAAAATACCCATGGAGGCGGGCGAGTGCCCATAAGTTGCCTTTAGGTGGCCACTTAAGGACCTTGATTGGCCTCGGGCGGGCGGGCCATTTTCCCCCCCCCCCACCACCCGACCACCGTAAAGTTCACCAGAGGCGGTGGGGGGAGCTGTAGGCCTCCCAGAGCCTCCCGCTCAATTTTTACGCTGCCCCCAAGCCACCATCCGACCCGCTGGGGCGGCATAAAATTCAGCCCATTGAGTACGACACATTTAAGACTTACGCCAGCATTCTGTTGTAGCCCATATACACTGATATTAAATGGAATTGCCATCACAGTAAGTCACCAATCTAGCATACATACCAACCAAACAATATTCAGTCGTGCATCTTGCAGATCCTTTCTCTTTTTCTGGCATTAATGTTATATTCACAGGAGAGTTCTTATATACAGTGGAACACTTTTAGGTGCAGTTGTTTAGAAGGGTACTTATTAATGAACTTGTATTTATTGAAAGACTACAGCGATATTGCCATACAACTGCTGAACACATTCATATATTCCCTCTTCGTTCTTAGCTGGATGGTCAACCCATCCAACAAGATCACAGACAGTAACCTCTATCCTTGAATCCCATCAGTGCTGTAATTGAAGGGAAATGAACTTGGTTATTGAAAGATTCATGTGAATTTGACATTGAAATGAAACTCTGCTTGACAAATTTTACCTTCTTAATCTATGTGGAGATTAAAACTATTTTTTAAAAAAAGCATTCTTTTCACATTCCTAATTCCCACCCCCAACTCACGAATACTTACCAGTTACTTCAATAGTCTGAACTTCAGGTTGTTGTGACCCTAACATCAGAAACGTTCTCTGATCAATTTCCTGATGATGTTCTTCAGATGTTAAAAAAAATTGTAGTTTTAATCCAAGTCCTGCACCTGTTTTTAACCATCTGTTGAGTAATATTCCACACATGCACAGCCAGTGTGTGAGGTTCCTCCATCGCCAGCACATTTCAGAAAATGAACCTGTATTGCTGACACCAAACCTATATCTGTACGGCAAAACAAACTTCCTTATTCAAAGAAGTTAGATTTTTAATACTTTGTATTCTGTGTGTCCTGCTGAACATATTGTGAATAACAGCTGAGTGACTTGTACGACCTTCCTTATTAACACTGAGTGATTTTTCTGAGCATCTCAAGCATTTCTAGTTTGATCTGTTGCGAGGTTCAATGGTTATTTGAAAATTGCACTATTTTTGCAACTGCAGAAAATGCACTGCAAAGTTAATTACGGTTCTAAAATCAGAAACTGATCTTCATAGCAGTTTAAATATTGCCCCTTGTATTATCTTTGGCATTTATTTTATTTTATTTTTCTTACAATGTAGCCCATATGTAATTGGAACTACCAACCAGCCTGTCAAAACAACACCAAACCATGGCCTTCATCTCAGTTTTAGGTAAGTACAGATCCATGTTAGAAATTAGTATATATGTTATCATGCCTTCGATTGATGTGAGGTTAATTTAATTTTCTTGTAAGGGAGTGACTTCTCATGTTCAGTGAAATAAACAGAATAAGTTTAAACTAATTTCGGCCAAACCATGCACTAATGCTATAGAAATGGACGTCTGACATAAAAATAAACCATGCCGGCTTACCAATATCTGAAAGAGAAATGGCATGCTAGTATTTTGGTCGCAGATTGTCGTTTATGCTACAGTGATGAATTTGTTTTAATTACAATTATAGCTTTACATGCCCATTCCCGGATCTTTATTCCTATTGAGAATTTTCTTGCATCCTACAATGTAATTTGATTTTTATGCACAGCTGTCTTTATCTGGAGCCTAAGGCTCAAAATGTCTAGGGCTGGGGAGGCAGGAGTTTAGCGTGGTACCCAAATATACTGGAATTCACCCCAGCCCCAGCCTCCAGTAGCACTGGCCTTTCAAATTCCACCATACCAAAGTTGTCCTGGATCTTCTGCCCACACTCTATACTCCAAGGGCTTCTATCCGGGCTGTCCTAAGAATATGGCCCATAACACCCTCTATGAACCTCAGCAGAACACATGCTTGAAGAAACCTCAAACTTTTACCAGGGAAAGATACTTCATCCCGACGAGGATTGATTACAGTCCCAGAGATGCCCACTTGATCCATTAGGAGAAGGTGCTAAAAAGAGGATAGTTTTCTTCAGGACATCACCATGGTATTGGAGCAACGGGATGCTGCTGCAACATTCACGGCTAGTGGTCTGGGTAGGCGCCACTGATGCACCCATCCTGGCCATGTAAGTGATTTGGGCAGGGTTTCTGTCTTGGACCAGGTGGGAGTTCTGTTCAGTTGCATTTGTACCTGCAAATCCCCTAGAGATTTCAGGACTGTAATGCTTTAATTTGTACTCCACCACCCATTAAGTTGTGAATGTTTTAATTTGTAGCAACAGGCAATGTTTTGAGTATTTTATTCAAATGTAAATGCAATTCTTTAAGGAAAATTAAAGGAAAGGCTAATTGGACAATTAACAAATTGAACTCCACACAGAAGAAGTATATTTGTCATTGTATTTATAATATAATAAGACAGTTAGGCTAGATTGAATTGATTGCATCCTTTTTCAGCTGAACAGCAGTAACTGCAGAAAATCAGTTGATGAACTGCAGTTGCAGTGTGGGAGAGTATTACACTTTCCTTCTTAAATTGAATAGTTGTGGTAGTTTCCTCCTGTGATAGTAACAAGATCAAATTGTTGGTTTCTGCAGTTGTTTTTATCTGCCGGTAGAAAATATGGAATAATAATGCCTAATATTGGTCTCTAGGCTGGTGCCATTTTCTAACAATGCAGAGCCTGCTAACGGATTTCTAAGTCGCTATTTACAACGAAAGCTGATTGAATCGGAGAATGATGCAAATGCAAACAATAATGAAATCCTCAATATTCTTAACTGGGTGCCCAAGTTATGGTATCATCTCCACACATTTCTGGAAATGTACAGTACATCTGACTTCCTTATTGGTAGGTGCTGTTTCTTGGATGTCAGTAGTGATCGTTTGATAACCATCAATAGTTGACTCTTTAATTATCAATTAGTTTAAATCTTGATATTATAGATTCATAGGAATTCGTCAGAGTTCTTCTCATCAGGATCTACCTTTGAATACTTCCGTTTGTGGTGAAATTCAACTGGGATCACTGAAAACATTTGCAGTAATGAACAGCAGTAATATTTCCTCTCGGTGTGCAAATAAAATTTGTTTGGGAAACAGTACCAGAACAGCTGACTGGTGCAAATTGGAGTGAGCTTTGCTTGCCTCAGCCATCAGTTTTATGATTTGAATTCATAATGTTGGTTTTAGGAGTATCCTGGTTGGGCACAGTTGAATGTCTAAGCCAACAATGGGGTCGGGGATGGGGAAAACATCAGAACAGAAATAGGCCATTCAGCCCCTCAAGCCTGTTCCACCATTCAATCAGAGTTGACCTGTACCTCAATTCAGTTTATCTGCCTTTTCTCCGTATCCCTTGAAACCCTTATCTAATAAAAATCTATTAACCTCAGTCATGAAAATTTCAGTTGACCTAGCATCCGCAGCCCTTTGGAGGAGAGAGTTCCAGATTTCCTCTACCATTTATGTGAAAAACTTGTTCCTGATTTTTGTTTTATTATTCTTTGGGAAGTGGGAATTGGTGGCAAGGCTGGCATCTATTGCCCTTCCCTGAGAAGGTGGAACCACTGCAGTCCATGTGGTGAAGGTATTTTCCCATTGCTGTTAGCTAAGGAGTTCCAGGATTTCAACTCAGTGACAATGAAGGAACACAAATATATGTCCAAGTCAGGTTTTTGTGCGACTTGAAGGGGAACTTAGAGGTGGTAGTGTTCTCATGCACCTGCTGCCCTTGTCCTTCTTGATTGTGGAGGTTACAGGTTACTCTTAAAAAGCCTATCACTAATTTTAAGAATATGCCTCCATGTTATGGATTCGCATACCAGTTACTTTCCCATCAAGAAGAGTTGGGAAACTAATTATTTTTCTGCCTAAGGGAAATATTTCAAACTTGTAGTTATATAGGTAGGAATTTAGAGAACTGGGAAACAACTAGATCTTCATAGATGCTATCGTTCTTTCTCCAATTATTTTCTATAATTACATTAGATCGCTGATAACATCAGTGCTTTACTAGATTCAAGTCCACTCTAGTTAAATCTGGCACAAGACTGTGCATTGGAAATGCTGTCACTCTTATCTGAAACACTCCCAGTGCTGGTCTTGGTTGAACACTGTTAGTTCCTTCCAACTGCTGCCGCTGAATGTTGAGTGAAAATACCAAGACTGACACTGTAGCCAGATAAAAATCCTCAATTGTCAGGATTTATTGGAATGAGGTATGACTATGACTTTCTTGATACTTTGTTTTCTATTCCACAATCTCAGCTGTTATTAGTGGCACAGTGAAAATAGAGCTGAAAAGTCTTGCAGCCAATCAATGTACTTCATCAAATATTTGAATTTATTCAGTTTGCTTCATCTTATTGAATTTCAAAATATTAAAATTCTGAGACGTGTCATAACTGCTATGGAACATTGATGTTACTTTTTATTCATTCTCTGGCAGGTCCTTGTTTTTTCCTGTCTTCTCCGGTCAATGTGGCTGAGTTCAGAGAATGGTTTATCGACCTGTGGAATTATTCCATTCTCCCATATCTTCAGGAAGGAGTTAATGATGGTATCAAGGTGATTATATGTATAGATTAAATAAATATTTATAGGAATGGTACTGATGATCTTCTTTTAAACCAAGAAAGTCAACTTTACATTCTTGAAAAAGACTTAAATGTGTGAAACTGTAGAGTGTAGCTTAGCCTTTACAGCCTTTCCATCTCCTTTCCCAATGGATTTGGAGGTGCACAATTCAAAAATTAAATACAGGATTGGAGGCTGTTGTCTCCTTCAAAGGCTTGCTATAGAAGTTTTACTGCTCAAGTTTGGTGAGACTCATTGATGGAGACGGAGGAGCCTTGCCTCCTGTATATGATGATGGCAGGGATAGAAAATAGACATAGTCAACGGGACATTCCTTGGCGGGTGGATGTCACTTATGGGCAACCTCATTAATAAACTAAGTCAGACATAATCTGCAGAAAAATAAATGATCCTGTTAGCTAAGTACAGAGAATCATTTTGGAAAGTCACATGGGGGTGGTCTCAGTAAGACCACACAAACAGACATTTCCAAATTAGCAGCAGAAAAAGCAAAAGTGTACTATTTTCTGTTTGTTGGTGAAATTGAAATGACTAGTCTACAAGGCTATCACCTTGAAATTAACTGTATAACACTTGATAGAAATCAAAGTCATGTACTTGTTAAGCTGTTTCTATGGTGTGCTGGTCTGATTATTTCTGCTGTTACTTTTTAAAATGGTTCGACCAACAATTTTGGTCTGGATTTTAAAGGGTCCCCAACACCGGGCATGGTGGTGGGGCGGGTGAAGATTGCCACCAACCCCAACGCTGGCAGGGCCCACCCAGCCTGAGCTCAACAGAGATGGAGCGGCCGCATGGCGGCTCCCCCCTCCACCACCCCACCGCTGCTTGGTGATGGGACCACATTTTCCACATGTAAATAAAGTAACCTACCTGAATTAATGAAGACCCCATCACCTCCTTATTTGTCACACCAATCTTCGTTCAGGGAAATGAGGCACAACTCCTGTGGGGAGAGAGGAGGAGGTACTTTTCTCAGTGTGGGAGGGAGGAGTGGGGTCAAACTCTTCGGATTGTTTTGTGGGGTGATGGAAAGGGGTAAAGGTCAAAGGTTCTGAACTTTCATGGGGGGAGAGGCCATATATTCACGGTAGGTATTCCGGGGTTGGAAAGGGCAGGAATGATGTGTAATGCCATTCGGTGGGGGTGGGGGGTTGCTGTGGGAGAGGATATGGAAAGATTTTTTCATTCATTTGTATTAACTGTAAAATGACTGTCACTTAAAAAATTTTAAGTGGTCATTTATGGCTGTAAGCCCTTTAAAAATAGCTCCTGTGCATTGGCGCCCGCCGCCATTGCGTTTGGAATTGTGGCGGCTCTGCGCTTTGTGCCCCGTGCATGCGGGCTGCCATGTTTTTTACCCGCTACCTATTTCAGTGACAGGCTTTCAAATGCAGCCCTTTGTTTCCATTTCTAAATCACATCAGTATCCTTCCATTTGGAAAATTGCATGACATTGACCATGGATTTATTTACAGGTATTGTCACTGGCCTTCCATGCTGACTGGCAGGACTTCTGTTATGTGGGTGGAGACAGGCTGCTCTGATAGTTTGTTTCCTCAATACTGCCTAGATGAATATTTTGTTACTGAGAAACGTTCAATCTAGCATCCTGGCATCTAGTGACCTGTCTGAAAACTAGTAAAATTAATTTGTGGAGGAGCAATTTTCAAATGTCAGTTAAGGCTACAATTGTAACCTGGGCCAATTCAGTGTGAACCCAACTTCCAGTTGCAGGAGCTGCCAGCCCTTGTGTTTGTTCAATCATGAAGGCCCTATATTTAAAATCTATATTATACCCTCACAGCTGTTATAATATATTCATAGCAAAGATTACTTTTTGATTCATAATTTAGAAGTTCAGAATTCTCAGGGAGGAAATTCTAGAGCATGAGGCCTAGGCAGCTGAAAGTATCGGGGCAAATGAAGTGGCAAAGGGAGCCTGCTGTCAAATGTCATAAAAAACCAACTGGTTCACTAATGTTCTTTAGAGTAGGAAGTTTGCAGCCCTTATTTAGTCTGCCCTGTAGTAATTCACACCTTTTCAGGACAACAAGGGATGGACAATAAATGCCAGCCTTGCAAGTCAGCCTAAATCTCAAGAAAAAAAGAGTGGAATCAAATAATGGCAGTCCCTCTGAGCTGAACAACAGAGGAAGAGCCAGATGATGCGATCCACAGTGTCAAAGGCTGCAGAGAGGACAAGGAGGGATGGTGCACGACAGTCGCAAATAATGTTGTTTGCGACTTTAGTTACGGCTCTTTTGCTACTTTTCTGTAAGTTTATATCATTTTATTTCAGATGCCAGAGGTTCAGCTGCAAGTACTTTAAATCTGTAAATGTGATAAAATGAATTATCACATGTAAATTTTTCTGCATCTCCTTCCATTTCTCATATGTTGCATAAATGATCCTGTCGTCAGTATTGCTACATAGCTGGATGAAGGGAGAGAAGTCATTTAAATGAGAGAGGAGGTTTCATAATCATCAATCACTGTAAAAAAAAAACAATCAATAATATGTATTGAAAATCTTATTCCTAAATTTGTATTACAAGGGAGACAATGCTGAATTATATCATATACATAATGGATTAATTCTTCGAGGAGGTGGTTTTGATATAGTGAAATCTTCAGAATAATCTGAAATAGTAGAGAATAGATTTGTGGAACCACCTGGAAAGATGCGGACCACAGCTTGATAATGTATTGGTACCTTGTAAATCTGTAGAAGATAGATTCCTAACCCAGAGCGGATGGACAGATATGTGGGGCTTGATGCTTAGGCCCCGCCAGGGTCAGGATCGGAGGCAGGCGGGCACGGAAAATAGCTCCAATGGCCAAAGTGCCAGTTCCCCAGCTCCATCCTGCCCTTAGGCCATTTTCACAAAGGCGGGATGGGAGAGCGGCAGTTGCCCACATGTTGCGGGTAGCCAATAGGGATCATTAAGGGTCTATTAAGGGCAATTAAAGGAGGCCAACTGAGGCCAATTAAACTGCCTGGAGATGACTTCCTGGCGGCTGACTGGGAATCCAGGGCACCAGACAGGCTTAGAAACCCTCCCAGCCCACCTGGGCACTGCATCAACTGCAGGCACCCTGCAGAGGGGCTCCGCCACACACCTCCCACCTCACCCCCCACAGTGGTGGCCTGGCTGAAAAGGCCATTTTTTTGTTTAACATTAAAAAAAAAAATTGGAGAGGGCGCCTCCATTTTGAAGCACCTGCTCTCTCTCACTTAACCTCCCATCACAGCCTGCTTCCGCTTTCAAGCTGGAAGGCGTCTGATTGGCTCTCCAGCTTCGAGAGCCCACCTGTCATCCTTAATCGGACATCGAGCCTGCCTCTGGCCACTAATTGGCCACCCTGGGGAAAATGACAATGAGTGACTGTTTACTACACAGTGTGGGCTTCTGACCCACATTTCAGCCTGACGGCCGGGTTCAGAAACTTGCAGGGAAAATTCTGCCTGTGGACATGATTTCCATTGTGACTCAATTTACAAAGAAATGTAAATCTGCTTCAAGTTCATTTTTTCGAGAAAAAAAAATGTTCATCCTTTCCACTTCTCTTTTGACGATGGTGTTGTCTGCTACTGCTGCGCAGTTTTATGGGCGCTGCCACATCGGAGTACTTTGGTAAAGTGACTATTGTTTATGTGTGATTGTGGACAAAGAGTTTTGATAGGTTATTCAACTGTGGACATCATCACAGTAGTCGAGTCATGAGCACTTATGACCACATGAGAATGAACCATTGATTATGAGCAAAACCCTGGCTGAGTTTCCCCTTCTGAGCCTGATTTTATTAAGGTGAATTGTCACACCAATACTGTAACTCAGACTGAGCACATCAACTTAGCACAGACTGGGAATTGAACCTGATACCTTCTAATCTGGCAGCAGGGCAGGTAGTAATTCTCAACCTAAATACTGTTGGATTAATGTTTTCTTCTACCAGTGATGCTAGTCACCATCTTAGTGCAGCATTAGAAGCTGTATTACAGTGAATGGATTTTTATCTCCTCCTTTGACTAGCTATGGTACAATTTCATAGCGCTGGCTATTTTTGCTGTGTAAATCTGTACAGGAAATGTGGGCAGAATGCTATGGGGGATAAGGGGTCCACAGCTCCCTATCCTCAATTACACTCATTCACCTGTATTTCCCCATAGGTGAGCTTGACTAATGATCTGAAGTGAT
Organism: Heterodontus francisci; assembly: GCF_036365525.1. Classification (NCBI taxonomy): domain Eukaryota; kingdom Metazoa; phylum Chordata; class Chondrichthyes; order Heterodontiformes; family Heterodontidae; genus Heterodontus; species Heterodontus francisci. The sequence continues at coordinate 41,288,881 of NC_090395.1, read as the reverse complement.
ACTCCTGGATGCTTTCCACCCTAACCCCAGCCCAGGGATACTGAAGTCAATTGTGGGCCTCGGCCACTACCTAGGCTGAGATTTGCTGCATTGATACAACTCAGGCAACATATCTCAGACTCTCCTGTTCTGTATGTTCCACAATGCGCACTGCCTTTGATTACTAAGGTATTGGGCAGCAGTGTGTACAAAAAGAAACCAACATTCTGAACTGTCACTTTTTGTGGAAAAACAAGGCTATTTTAAAATGTTATGTAATAATGATGAAGTTATTTAGTTACTATATTCAGCCCCCCACTGTCAACAAAGATGGAAAACCAAATCTCATCAAAATCCACTTTGATTTCATAGAATATTCATATTTTATGTTGAAATTGAATCCTTCAGTTTTGGATGCTGTGGGCTGACTTTTTTGTCTCACGTGGATGTTCAAGCCTGTTTTCTATCAGCATTTCATTTTTACGCAATTAAGCTATTGTCCATGTTATAAACTGGCTAACATTTCTTGCATTGTCAATTTGTTCTCAATTGTGTCCAATCAACATACAAATAACAACCCAAACTCTCTAGTTTCTCATGAGATACCTTCTTTGTTGGGATCCATAAGTAATGCCATCTGAGGACATCATACTTCCTAAATATCCGTCTGATTCTTGTTGTTTCATACAGATTATTCACAGGATTGATTTAGGGAAAGAAAGCAAAAGCTGTCAGAGATATAAACTTACCACTGCGTTGGAACATGTGAGATGACCAAATTAGACCACTAGGGTATTTAGGTAGTATTAGGCAATTAAGCTAGGAAAGGGTTAATAGGACCCTGACAGCGAGCTGGATACCGGACACACACAGGCAGGGGCAGAAAAGTGCTGGATCTACTAGGCCATGAAGGTTAGGCCCCTGGGCCTACACAAAGAAGGGTCGGTATCTCCCAAGAGACAGGATAATAGAGACTAGTAAAAGACAAAAACAAATGGTGCAAAGGGTTGTAGAACTGGAACCGAAACAATTTAAGACCCTATGCATGTGGTATCCTTACGATTGAATGATGGGATTTTGGTTGTAAGTCAGTGATTGGTTAGTGGGTTTGATAATTTCTGATCCAGGGTAAATGTATAAAAATAGGTGATTATCTGCTTAGGTGTGTGACTTAACAGTCAGCTTCCCTCTGTGTACTCCTATGCAAGATATGTAGATTCCGTACTCTGAAGAAATAAAGGGCAGAATTTCACTACCACAGGCTTTGGAACCCTGATGGGACCAAATGGGGGTCCCAAGTCCATACTTTCCAGGAGCCAGACCAGCACAATGATATGCCTGGAGGCAGCCTCCTAATTGACCACTTCTGAGTTTGCTGTCCTATTAAGGATGGTGGGCGGGATGTAGATGCTGCCGAACCAGTTAGAGGGCTGGCTGCTGTGAAGCCTTGGCTCCACTGGGAAAGGTGGGTGCTGCTGAGCAGCTTGGAGAATGTGAGCACAGCTAAAATGGAGGTGCCCTCGGAGGGGTCAATATGATTTTAAAATGTTGGATGGCCGGGGGGCTGACGGACCCATGGAACAGACGGGAAAGCCCTCCTTGGGGAATGCTTAGGCTGCAAGGTTGGGGGAGGGTTTGGAAGGGGGAGGGAGGGAGGGTGCCTTTCCTTCATGTGACCCCTTCAATGGGCCATGGAGCCTCCAGCTCCAATAGGCCCCTGGACTGCCGCTGGGAGGCCACCTTCATGAGGCTGGTGGCCTCTGCACGTTTTGGGAGTGCTGTTCTGCTGCCAGCAAAATGCCAGTGGGTCCTCCAATTGCCCTGAACAGGGAACTTAAATATTTAAATTGGCTGGCCGCCTCCAGTCAGCAGGCAGCTAATCTGCATCCAGTCCTGCCGCTAGGAAACTTCTTTGGCAACGGGAATGCATCGGCAAACCATCCCGACCCCGCTTCCCGTTATTTTCCCAGTCACCAACCACTCCGCCCACCCCCCCCCCCAACCCCGCACAACGGACCCCGACGTCCCAGCCCATCACTCCGGGGCCGGGAAAATCCTGTTCAAAGACTTCCACTTGAAAAGTATTCTATATGTGACTACTTCAACATGTTTGCCCCAGCATCCAAGGAGGTTATCTAGAGATATAATTCTGAAAACACTTTGATATTATGTTGAACCACTGTCCTTATATCTACAGCATACAATGTACCTTTAAGATCTTAGTACCAGGATGCAGTCATTTGACTACCTGCCAGTCTCATTCTAACTGTAACACCAAGAGGCAAGTCATGTAAATAGATAGCTCTGCACTGTATATACTTGTTAGCTGTAAATAAACTTGTTTGAGATCTTCAATCAACTGAACTCCAAGCAATCTCATTTATGTTATATCAGACAACATAAAGTGCTTCTCAATACAGGTGAGGCCCCACAAACTTATCTTTTGTCTGGGGTTGACATCCCTCTTGCTCCTCTCCCTGACTGCAGTCCCAGCAGTGGCCACCGGTCCTGATGGCGCTGCTGGGACTGAGAGCTGCCAGCCCACTGATTGGCCGTCAGTTCTTGGAAGCGGGACTTCCTGCCTCAGAGACACCCCACCCCCCTGAGGCCAATTAAGGGCCTGGGCCATGTAAAATCACAGCATGGCTCCCAGGCTCGGCGAAGGTGGGCTCGCCCCTGACTTTTTGGCTGGTGGGTGGGGCCGTCCGCCCAAAATAAAATTCTGGCCAGAATCTTTTAAAGTTTACAATTGGCCAAAGCTTGAGGGAAGGAGAACATATATATTCAACAGGAAACACTCAAATTAACCTTCAATAAAAAGACAAAATACCTAAATATCATCTGTGCATTCAAATTGAAATCTAAAATTAGTTTTGGAAATTCATTTTAGGTGTTACTCTAACAGGACATGTTTTTGCATTAAATAAATAAATATATGAGCTGGATGGCCACTTTTATTACTATCTATAATCTTTCCTATTTTATTTTAGACATATGGAAGAAAAGCTGTGTGGGAAGACCCTGCTAAATGGGTACAGGATACTCTACCTTGGTCAACTGCTTCACAAGACCGCTCCAAGATCTTCCATTTGCCTCCTCCAAGCACGGGATCACAAGTTACAGGTCCTCCCGCAGACAAGAGAAAGATCAAAGAGACGGCACCAACTTCACTTGAATCAGACCCACTTGTAAGTATAGCAGCAATGCCTTACTATTTAGTGGTGGAGAAATTCCAAGCTTCATTAACTTTATGTCTGCTTTTTTGGTAAATTAACAAAAATCAGAATTGGTTGCATGGAGGGTGAGGTGGGTGAATGTTGAATGGGACATTGGGAAATCTGCTTTTCTTTGTATAGTGCCATGAAATCTTAAAGATCCACCTGGACTCACCAAAGCCAATAGATTTGGGCCTCAGTTTAACATCTTATTTGAAAGGCAGCATCTTCAACAGTGCATCACTCTCCAAAGACTATGCTGAAGTATCAGCCTTGACTGTGTGCTGAAGCCAACTCAGAGGGAAGAATGCAACCAACTGAACCAGACAGGCAATTTAGAGGGTATTTTAGACTAGACACCTAGTAAGCAGTTAAAATGGCCGAGGTTATTTATCTGCTGGAAAGCTGTATGGATCTTTTTTTCTCATTCATGGGATCTGGGCATCACTGGCTATGCCAGCATTTATTGCCCATCCCTAATTGACCTTGAGAAGGTGGTGGTGAGCTGCCTTCTTGAACCGCTGCAGTCCATGTGGGGTAGGTACACCCACAGTGCTGTTAGGAAGGGAATTCCAGGATTTTGACCCAGCAACTGTGAAGGAACGGCGATATCGTTCCAATTCAGGATGGTGTGTGACTTGGATGGGAACTTGCAGGTGGTGATGTTCCCATGCATCTGCTGCCCTTGTCCTTCGAGGTGGTAGAGGTCGCGGGTTTGGAAGGTGCTGTCTAAGGAGCCTTGGTGCGTTGCTGCATTGCATCTTGTAGATGGTACACACTGCTGCCACTGTGCGTCGGTGGTGGAGGGAGTGAATGTTTGTGGATGGTGTGCCAATCAAGCGGGCTGCTTTGTTCTGGATGGTGTCGAGCTTCTCGAGTGTTGTTGGAGCTGCACCCATCCAGGTAAGTGGAGAGTATTCCATCACACTCCTGATTTGTGCCTTGTAGATGGTGGACAGGCTTTGGGGAGTCAGGAGGTGAGTTACTCGCCGCAGGATTCCTAGCCTCTGACCTGCTCCTGTAGCCATGGTATTTATATGGCTACTCCAGTTCAGTTTCTGGTCAATGGTAGCCCCTAGGATGTTGATAGTGGGGGATTCAGCGATGGTAATGTCATTGAATCTCAGGGGGAGATGGTTAGATTCTCTCTTGTTGGAGATGGTCATTGCCTGGCACTTGTGTGGCGCAAATGTTACTTGCCACTTATCAGCCCAAGCCTGGATATTGTGGTCTTGCTGCATTTTTACACAGACTGCTTCAGTATTTGAGGAGTCGCGAATGGTGCTGAACATTGTGCTTTCCCACCAGATGCAGGTCAGCATGAAGAGGATCAAGAAGCTGAAGAGACCCTCCAGTTGAGTCCTTAGTGGGGCTAGTGGGCTCAGGGGTATTCTTTTAGGCCCCACAAGTAAAATTTAGACTTCCCAAACCTCGGATTCTTCAGCCCACCCCTACCACAAGACCCCCCCCCCCCCCCCCCCGAACCTTCCTCCCCACATACACCTGCATGCTGAAAGGCAGCCAAGGGCTACCTGAGTTTCAGCGACAAGCAGCCATTTCCTGCCCACTTAGTGCCTGTTCCAGGTGGGAAATAGTCCTGCATCATCTTAATTAGGGCCAATAGTTAAAATTGGTGTGACCTCGTACTGCTGCAGGTGGGTAGGGAGCTAACTGAAACCAATGATTTCCCACCAGAAACCTGCTCATAGTTAAAATTCCCCCCACCGCCCCACCCAAACCATGTGTCAAAATAATAAAATCCACTCAGACCGTAACTTCACTTTGTTTACACTACTTTCAGACAAGGTAATATGCAGAGTCTTTGGTACATTAAATGTATTCCTAATATCCAAGTGTTAGATTAAATATTTAAAATAAATTATTTGGGAACATTCAGTCTCTTTAATTGTGCATATGTGTGTGTATTAGTTTTGCTATGATGATCTCTTAGGAAATAGACTGCCGACGTTCACTTTAGCAGAAAGAATGGTTGCTTGTGCCAAGTACTGGAAAACTTCTAGTGATTCAACAGCTTAAGGAGAGGCAGAATAAGGACAAAAAAAAATCAGTAACAGAGGCCTAAATTTTACACCGCCCAAGCGGGTCAGATGGTGGCATGGGGGCGGATGGAGTCGGCGTAAAATTGAGCAGGAGGCTCCTGGAGGCCTTTCCGCCCTGCTCCCGCCTCCAGCCAGCTTTACGGTGGTCAGGCGGGGGGGGAGTGGGGGGTGGGAAATGGGCCACACGCCCGAGGCCAATCAAGGCCTGTAAGCGGCCACTTAAGGGCCCTCGCCCGCCTCCACGGGTATTTTACCTGTGGCAAGCAGGCGTGCTGGGGACATGAAAGGCCGCCCAGCAATAGCTGCCGGCATTTCCGCGCCGGAGGGTGCCATGGCAATCAGGCACAAGGCGCCCAATTGAGGGCTGCCCCCGCCTCCCAACCCACCCCAGGGACCCATGATGCCCCCCCCCCCCCACCCAAACGACTACCCTTGCCTCGCCGCCATGACCGATCACCGCCGCCCCCCACCCTCCCCCCAACAGAGAGGCAAGCCCAATTTACCTGAAGTGCTGGCACCATGGCATCAGCTGGACTGCAGTCCCAGCAGTGGCCACTACTTCCAATGGCATTGCTGGGACTAACAGCTGCCAGCCCAACGATTGGCCAGCAGCTCACTGAGGCAGGACCTCCTCCCTCAAGCGGGTGGAAATCCCGCCTCGGAACAATTAAAGCTCGGGGACCAGTAAAATGCGGGTCAGATCCCCGGGCTAGGCAGAATCCAGCCCAGTATTTTGGAGAAGGAAGGAGAAATGCTTGTGACGTTGCAAGAGAAGCTGTTGTATCCAAGAACAATAATGCAATACAGTTTGCTTGATTGTGATCAGTGACATCGAGGGCCGAAGGGCCTGTACTGCGCTGTAATGTTCTAATTCTAAAAAAAAAGAACAAAAGGAGTCATGAAATGAAACAAGTTAGGAACTAGTCAGTCATTCAATCAGCCCAGCAAGTCTATGCCAACCTCGAATAATGCAAAATCTATCCTAACATTGACTCCCTCCCCTTTTCTGTATTTGGTTCATATATTCTACAACCTCCTGAGTGGAAGTCCTGCTTAATGTGTTCCTAAGCCCAAAGACGGTGTAGCTATATCTATCAAATATCATCACTTGTTAATAATATTGTTGAGAAGCAGCTGATGATTTTTCATGTTCGACTGAGTAGAATTCAAAACTATTTAATAGAAAACTAAACTCCCTCTTTATTCCAGGCTGAATATTACAGAAGTGTTTCACTCACTTGGATTTCTAACTTTGAAGTAGGGCACAAATAGGTCATTCATTCAGAAGTATTATATGTCCTCCAATTTCACACTCTGATAGCTCTGCTTCAGTTACAGCAAAGTTGTGCTGAAAATTGGATCTCTGCCCTTTATCCAAACTCAACAGCTACTTGAAATTTCAGGAAAGGACCACATGACTTCAACTCCATGTAGAACCATTAGGATAACATTTTTGTCCTTAAATCTTCAATTTCAGAATTTTTGGCAGACTTGCATATTTTTCAGCAAAAGTACAATGAAATGCATCTTTTCACAGCACATGCTGCACTGAACATTGCTAAGAGGCCTGTATTTTTAGGATACTTCACAATGGAGCCCTGTGAAAGCCATCAAAATCTACTTTAAATTGAGCATAGTGGTAGTTTTTGTTAGTTAAATTGATCATCATTGCAGTACATTTAATGAAGCTAATGTAAAACTGGCAACTGTTCCAATTGCATTATATTCATCAAGAAAGCCTGATATGTGTGTGTTAATAAATAATCATCTTTCTTCATCCTGTCTAATAAAGGTCAACTATAACATCAAATGAACATAAGGCAGAGAGTAGTACATTCTAATTAATCTTATGGCAGAAAGGAAACTGTTAAATTTGATGTAGAAGTGTTGATATTTATTTTACTTAAAATATAATTTAAGCTAATTTGGCATGAAGCATTAGAGAGGAGAAAGAAGTTGCATAGAGGACAGGGAGAGAGAGAGACAAATCTCATTAAACTAAAGAGAGCTAATTTACTCCAGAGTATAGCCCTTTGAATAATCTATAGAAATACTTTGATTTCTTTTTACATGTGTTAATTTAATATTTCTATGTATTGCCTGGGAACATGTATAGTCATAGTAGACAATAGGATGATACAGGAAATTACTGTGGATGTATAATATTAAACATGAATTCATTGGAACACACTTTTTGCATTGACCCCAAAAGCAGCCTTTTAAAAAGAGTCCGGTATGTTTATTTGTAATGTACGTAGGAAGACCCTGCCCTTTATTCCTTCGTAATATAATATAGTGCTATTTGTACCTTTAATAAACTTAGTTCACCATATAATGTAGAAAGTTTATATTCGATCTTAAAACCATTATCTCTCTGTACCTGAAATTTGAATTGCCTTTGTAGCAGGTGTTGGTAACTTATTTGCAAGTTGTTAAATTATCTGAGAAAGCATCCTGACTCTGTAATCAATTGTGGCTTTAGCTGCCAGACGAGAAAGAGCTTAGTGTTGCTCAGGGTGTGATTGTTTAATTCAGTATAGTACAGTCAATTTACGTGGAGAGCTGGTTGTGCAGCTGTGTATCATTAAACTGCTGCAGGGTTTATACATCTTCACTCTTACAGCGAAAAGCTGGTGAAGTTCAAAGCAAATGGTAATGTTCAAAGTCTCCAATAATTTAAAGTGAATCTATAACACTTCTTCTTCTGAAGGTCATCCTAAATTGCAGGAATAGATTATTTTTGTTGCTTTTCTTATAGCATCTGGTTACATGTTGACCATTATAACCAATATTGTTCTAATTTAAAAAGAGTCAATTAGTTTTTTAAAAATTCTTATGATCATTTTGGGCTTTAAGCTGAAGGATTGGGTTGATCGAAGTTGAGGAGTTGATCGAGTGTTCTTCTGGCTGTTTAGGGGCGGTACAGTGGCGCAGAGGTTAGCACTGCAGCCTCACAGCTCCAGCGACCCGGGTTCAGTTCTGGGTACTGCCTGTGCAGAGTTTGCAAGTTCTCCCTGTGTCTGCGTGGGTTTCCGCCGGGTGCTCCGGTTTCCTCCCACCTCCAAAAGACTTGCAGGTGATAGGTAAATTGGCCATTGTAAATTGCCCCTAGTGTCGGTAGGTGGTAGGAGAATGGTGGAGACGTGGTAGAGAATGTAGGATTAGTATAAATGGGTGGTTGTTGGTCAGCACAGACTCGGTGGGCCGAAGGGCCTGTTTCAGTGCTGTATCTCTAAATAAAATAAATAATGTAAACCATTCTCTATGCTATAGCATTTGATTTTTTTTCTTCTCTGCCTTTTCTTTCCCCCTTGCCACTAGTGTCGCAACTTCAGAATTCTTTTCCATTTCCTACACATATGTATTTGTTTTAGTGACCTGCTAAATCACATTCATATTCTTTCACCATTTTATTACAAATCCTCAAATCATTAAATTACATGGGCATGTGCTTCTGCTAGGTTTTTGCCCGAAATCGGCCAAAGCAGCACAAGAGATCGAGGAATATAAAGGGCAAATTACATTCACCGAAAATTACGTTTCTGCAATCTTTTGCACTGATTTTAAAAACATTACGCTAGAAGTGGTCCCCACCCACAAAACTGATCATACCCCCAGAACAAATTATCACCATGGTGAATGTCTGCTATTGTGCTTGTTTACAGGCCTTCGAAAAGGCACTTAAAATTAAGTTTTTTTTGAGGAGGCGTTCAGGGACACTAATAAACAAATTTTAAAAGCTTTTACTGTTTTTCAAGTTTGCCAAGGAACTGACTGACAACTGTACAACAATGTTACTAGCACATGGTCCTGTATAATTTTGAAGTAATGTTCAGTTATTTAAAATTTGGGTACTCACAGGCATTGGGCTTGATTAACAATGCTTTTTTTCTGAAGAAAACTATTTTCAGCTTTGCTAATTAAACTGCTCCATGTTACCACTCTTGAATATATAAAAGAATATTTAAAATGCAAAACATGACTTTAAAAGTTACATTCTAAAATTTAGCCAACGGGAATATTTTACATTCATTGATATGCAAATGACATTGAGCAGAAACTTGAGCAAAAACAAAACACATCAGAAAACGAGTGCAGTTTTGAGTGCAATTTTCACCCAGATTGCTGATTGCAACCAAAGCAGAAATTCTTGGCCTACATGTTTTTGCTACTGGTCACATTTTTGGGTTTTCATGCCAGACACTGGGTGGAATTTATGCTCTTCCACCGTGGCAGATTGGAAGGCGGGGAGAGCATAACATTGGGTGGGATGGTGACGGGGTGGGGGAGGGGAGGGGGAATGGTTCCTGCCACAGTCCCACCTTCGCTGAAATTTAGTCTGTCGTGGGAAGGCCTATGAACGGCCTTCCAGCCCTGCTGCCAATTGAGGCCCTTAACTGGGCAATTAACACCCAATTAAGGGCCTCTTCCCACGAGAAATGGTACGGGCTGCTTCCTGGCTCAACGGTGAGGGGTGGGGGGTGGTTTCCTCATTCAAAAGCGCAGAGCCTGAAGAAGGGACCCAGCATTGGGAAGGGGGTGCCCGCTGAAGGCCAGCTCCCTACCTTTGTCGCCAACCCCTCTGAGTTCCCCTCATTTTTTCAGGTTTAGTGACACCAGTTACTCATTTCAGAAAATCTCTCATCCCCTCCAATTTGATCTCTCTTTTTCCGCGCAATATCTGGGTAAGCAATAGTGAGACCAAGAGCTTGCAGCAAAGAACTGTCACTCTCTAAACTGACTATTGGAATGTAACTCATACTCCCACATGATGCACATTCTTTCCAACAAAAGGGGCAAATATACACCTTACCAGACCAAATCTCAGCTTTGAACCAACAAAGAAGTTTATGATGAATGTGATGGACCTGAGCCTGTTAAACAGTTAACATTTTAGACAATTGTCCTTGGGCAGGATTTTCCTGTGAATTGCAGGATCCCGCTGTCAGGCTCAAATGTGGGTCCGAAGCCTGCACAGTGTGGGAAACAGTCACTCACCTGCAATTTTCCCTGAGTTGTCCAAATAATGCCAGAGGGCAAGCTTGCTGTCCAATTAAGGATGCAGGCAGACTGTTGAAGCTGGAGGGCCAATAGGTGGTCCTCCAGCTTGAAAGCAGTAGTCGGATGCCATAACAGGTAAATGAAGGCACCCGCTCTCCAACTTTTTCAAATTTAAGATAAAAATAGACCTTTGCAGCCAGGCCTGCAGCTGGTGATGAACCCAGGCAGGCGGAGAGGGCCTCTAAGCCTGCCTGGAGTGCTGGGCTCCTGGTCTGCTGCCGGGAGGCTGCCTCCAGGCAGCTGAACTAATGCTGGTACCTGTCGGGACCTGGAGGCAGACTGGAAAATCCCAGTCAGCCTCTGACAGCAGGCCTTAAATGGTCATTAAGCAGCTCAATTGGCTACCCACCGCTCGTGGTTAGGGAGCCCTGCCAAACCCCCACCACCCCTTCCCAACTCCAGGAAAATGGCCCAGAGGTGAGATAGAGCCAGGGAACACATGTGCAGGCTGGCAACCCAAAATTCTGCACCTACCTGCCTCACTCCTGCCCCCAGCAGGAGCTAAAATTCCAGCCCCTTGTCTCGGAGACTGATGCCTTGTAGAGCTTGCTCCTGCACAATTGTCTAGTCTGAGGACTTTTCTGCTGAAAAATGCTTTGTGTGGCCTTGGGTGTTAAAATGTTACAAAGCTGTTTCTAACAGTACAAAATACTCTGGCTAATACAGGAAATTGTTATCTGAGTTTACTGAGAACCGGTCAAATATTTTTTACTTCAATTCTAAATGTTCCTTCCATTGTATGTTTGCAGATGACTATGCTACTGAGGCTCCAGGAGGCAGCCAATTACACACAAAGTTGTGAAGGCGAAAACATCCTGGAATCATCTTTGCAATCAACACTTTAAAAGAAAAAAAACACACCAAGGAATATGGGAGCCATCTTGTTTTTAATCATGCCACAACTACACTTTGGATATTGTAGTCCTGAAACAGAAGTATATTCTGTAATAGATGTAGTTAGGTAGGGGGCTAAATAAATTGATGGGTAAAATTGTAGGTTTAAGGCCCAAAATCATATGTAAGTTAACTGTGATCATTTATTGTAAATCATATTACCTAGCCATCTGGAAGAAAAAAAACATCTAACTATATGGACTGTTAATGATGTATTTGTACTTTATAATTCAATCTTCAAAAGTGCATGGCAATCATTTAAGCAGAAACAAATAAGATTTTAGTGAGCTTTATTAAGGTTAATTCCTAATCTACAACTCAAACAATTATAGGAGCCATCGCTGTTCCACTACTGCTGCCATCTCAGATGTTACACCGGTGCTGACTGGAGGACTTCTCCACCAACCTCTGCAGTTTATAGTGCTCAAAACCTCATTAGTCCACACAGCTTGTGTGCACAAAAGCACAACTAAAATGTGAATCATGGTGAAACCACTAAAACAGGAATTCATTATTTTCCAAGTTCTAAATAGCTGCACTTTGTAATTGGAACATTTTTGTGCCCTGAATTTAAAAGTGAAATGGTTTCTGAAATTAGGACATTCATTTGGCTTCAGGCTTAAGGTGGTAACATTTATAACAGGAACCCTTTAAGTACTCTTTTCCTTGTGTTCTTCTTCAAACATAAGCGTGCTTTTCAATCAAAGTGTGGTTAATTAAATTTCACTTTGTAAATTGTGGGGAGGGGTGAGTGTATATTATGGAAACAAAATTGTTAATCCTAGGAATTGTTTTATTCTCATTTCAACACTTCATCTTCAATTAATTATCCCCTGAAGATCCTTCGCAATATATGCAGTTCCAAGAGGGCAAGCCATTTGCTCCCAGAGCTCTGCTTAAACCAATATGTAATAGCTGCTTGGAGATGAACAAGAGCAGTCCAATTCTCCTTGCCCTTTAATATTTATCTGTCTTTGAGAAGGTGCTTGTGACTAGGCAATAGTTTCATATGATCTTGTGACACTTGTACCGCAGGCCACCATAATGCAAAGACCTTTTTTCTTTCTTTAGCACAGTATTTCTTCTTTATAATTATAATTTAACCTAGTAATTTTTAACTAGTTGTTGAAATTACATATTTTTTGTTTTCTGCTGAAGTATTTAAATCTTGCTATTACTTGCTATTACTACTATAGACCCACACAGCATAAATAATAATTCAGTGCCTCTGCTATAAAACTGCATAACCTTTCCTGAAAACATAGGGCACCATCATTTGAGAGAACGTGCTCCCTTTATTAAGTACCACTCCAAAACAGCTATTTTAAAAATAAACATAAATATATTTCCACGCTAAAAAGGAGATATTCTTATGTGTTCAGGTCCAAATGCACACTCACCGTGTCAAGTTTCCCAGCCAAAACGATGCATTGATCCTCAGCCAAGTGCCAATAAGAATGAGGATCAATTTCCTGAATGTCCGTTTGTCTGTAATCCAACCTAAAACTTCACTGCTGGCCTTTGAGCTTTAGTCAATATTTAGCCATTGAAATGTGTTTGAACACTAGGGAATCATTTCTAGCCAGGAGATCCAACTTAGTGGTATATAAAGGGTATATCTAGATTTGAATAAGGAGAATAACTGCTCTCACAGAAGAAATGTGCATGTATCGGGGGTGATTTCTGTTGGCTTTCTTAAAGGAAAAAAGTCTTTCTGGTGAAAGTATTTCTCCCTTCCAAAAAGTTGCATTTCCCTTTAAAAACCAAGTATATTGCACAGAATTGTCATAGAATTCTAAAATTTGTTATAACTGGAGCAACTTTATCCTTATTGGTCTTCCTGGATTGCTCTTGGTTGCTTCATTTTTCTTTAAAATTGATGCTGTAGGCGTCTTCGTAACTGCTGGAGATAAATTTCCTGTGTTTTCTAATTCATTTTATGTTTCTATTTGACACTAGTCTTAAAATTCCTACTCTGAAAATGGTTAAATGAAAATTAGCTAAAAAATTATTAAGGCAGTTTTGCTGGTTATGATTATTAATGACAGATTGAAATGTGAGTTCTATGAATTCTATGTCAGACTTGAGATTAGTGAGCTTAATGAAATGGAAAATTTTAAAACATCACTCTAGGCATAGCCTATCTCTTAGATCCAGTTTGATGGCCAAAAATGGGGAATGGCACATAATTTAAGAGAACCGTCAAAAATAAACTAAAATAAAAACACGTGGATTACATTAGCTAACAGATTGATGCAAATTCTGCTCTATTTGAAAAGCGACTGGTAAATGTTAATTCACAAATTCCTGAAGGATATGATTGCAGAAGGCACCCCTTCTACCTTGGATGGTGAGGGAAATATATTTTTCACTGGCCATTCTCAGCCATTGCCTTTCAACTGAACAATAATTGCAGTGAATTTATCTGCAGTGTTGCATAAAAAAATGACACATCATACCATTTAAATAACATTTTGTGTTGTTTCTGGGTAGGTCTTTCTCTCAGTATACTATGATTGTCCAGTTACAGATTAAATTGAGCCACCAACTTTAATAATTTCATTCTTATCACTCAGTCCGTTGGTTCAAATTGCTTTCAGTCCCTGAATATAACTAATTCAGTTTGAGTCTGAGACTTTGGGGGTGAATTTCTGGACAGGTTCTTTCACTTGTCCCTCCTTGACTTCAACAGAAGAGCTGCACAATTTTGTAAGCACCACTTCAACTGTTTGTCAGGGGTTTCCACAGCTCTTCTGCAGAACTTACATAATATTGTAAATCCACCCCCTTTACTATTACATTTAAAATCTGCATAATTTTATAAATTAACTACACACCCAAACATCTATTATTTGTACCAGTTACTAATACTGTCACTAAAGCATCAATAACTTCCCAATTACTGTACTTTTTAAATTATGCTCTTGAATGTATTTGTTGAGGGGTCATATTTCTCAATCATAATAATTAAAACTTTCTGTCGCTCATATATAACCTTCAATATATTATTGTAGAGTAAAGATTCAGCACCCACTTTCCGTCAACTTGTCTGTGTTTCTGTTACGTTTTCAGAAGTTAATCTGACTACTTTGAGATCCCTTCTTTACAAAAGGATTAATGTAATCCCTGATTTTTTTTAATCAGTTGACACATCTGCACTGACAAATAAATCACATCTTTCAGTATATTCTAAGCAAGGTCCAAGTACTACAAGCTGCAGAGCACTAAAAAGATGTAGTCAGAGTGTTTTAGTACTAAAGATGGTGATTCAGTATGCAATGCTATTTAGATGTAGTAAATTCTTATAATAACATAAAGATCAAGGACATCCATCTGATATATAAAGTGAAAATTCATTCTTCTGCATTTATACTTGATTGAGTTGTGCCTGATTTTTGTATATATTCTACCATCCAAAACTATAGAATATAAGAAAAGGCTGATCAAGGTGAGCACTGCACAGGATTTTCAATGGGTAAACATGCAGTGTAGTTTCATACCACAGTTGATGCTATGCTAAATTCAAAATTTATTGCATAAATATATGAAAACTATATGCACAAAGGGTATAACCTCTGATACCCTACTAAAGCAATATTCCATTTCATACCTAGGGCTAGAAATTCATCTCAGATGGTGGCGCAAAATTGGTAGTATGGGATAGGCCACCTGTTATATTCAGTTCTATTACAGTCAGCACACGAGATGAGTTTATAGTCCCTAATCACCTAGTCACAAAATTCCTGACTATTTGGAAGTGGTCAATATTTTCAAATCCGATCTCTACAGTATGCCATCATGTACATCAATAGCATAGGTAAAGTTGACAACAAAGAACATCCATTTACGATGGCAACAAATGAGAATTTTCTAAAGGATATTTTATCAAGGTTCTGGAATTTTGGTAATATTTTTTTAATCTGCAACTGTACCATGGTGCCCTAAGCCCTGCTCTTTGAAGAAGATTTTAGCCACTTCTAATCTCTCCCCTCCTGGCCCTGCCTTTAATAATCCCAGCCCCTATTTATGAAGCATTTTGGGACAGTTCTCAAAAAGAGAATGTTGTTATTGTACAGTAACTTACTGAATATGAAATTCAAATGGGGAAAGTTTTATATGGAAAAATAAATTATGCAACTTAATTTAAAATTCTAAAAGTAATGCCGTGCATCAAAGTACTTTGATCAGGCTGCTGTATAGAAACACTGCTCATGTAAAAAAGATAACTTTTATTTGTGCTGCACTTCCACCCATTCTTCAGCAGGAAAGTGGAGATTACCACTATGAGCCTGAGCACATGAACTGCCTTTCAGGTAACTGGGGATTTTCTTTGCATTCAGCCATTTTCTGCTACAATTCTGCATTCCACAGTTGGATGCATGAACCTTTCAATATTTCTACTGATTAAGTGGTGTTGCTGGCTGTTTAAGAAAATATTAAAGAATATTTACTACAGTTTTTGTGGTTATTGGCTGGTATTTTTCATTAATGCTAATGAAATGTTCTGAGAAATCTAACGTTTCAAGAATGCGTGTTTGAAGTTCATTAATTTTGGCAAAAAAGAAATTTCTCCCATTTTGTTACAGAAAAAAAATAAATTTCAGCTCTATTATGTCTAGAACTTTTGCAATGAAACATTTTGCAGTAATAATATCATGAATAGGGAAATGCTGCCCCCTGTCTATCATTTCCATTCATGATGTCACTGCAACAAGAAATTGCATTCAGTTATCATGCATAAAATAGGTCACCCAAGTGTTAACTGAGAAGTAAATGTATTGAAATCGCCCAGGTTTCATTTCTATTAACTTAAATGAAAATCAGGCATTTTCTATTTTTACACCAAATTGAAAATCTACTCATATAATGAGTAAGCTTTCCTCTTCTATGCCATTTAGAATTATGTGACAATTCAGCAAAATACTTCTCATCCTTCAGAGATTTTTTTTCCTTCACTTTTCTGATTTTTGTGTTGAAAGTAGAACTTATTTTGAAGCAGTCACGTTGTGCTTGTCTGATTTACTGAACTGTAGTACTTAAAGAGTTCCACCACCAAAAGCACAAGGTGTAAGCACATCCTAATTTGAACTGTCGGCAATTTTCAAGATAAATTGTTGGTTGCAGTATGTCCTGATAAATGGATGTTTGAACCAGCTTTATCAATTAGATTGCTTTTCATTATGCTCACATTGAGATAATTCTGTTTCCCATTATTCACTTTACAGGTATTGCAAGCTGTGATGGCTAAGTACACACTTAAAGGAAAGCTTCAGGCTCAGGCTGTGGCTCAGCTCAAAACAATACACATTTAATAACAGGAACTTGTACAGGTTCTGCTTCCTGTCATTAATTATTTTCTCGTGTTTACCTACATGGTAATAACGTTTCAAAGTGGAGGTTTCCACTGACATATAAGCCATTGGACAGAGATATAGTAATGAGTAGCAGGGATGAGTATCATTGGTTTAAATAGGTGGACAACTAAAAATATCAACAAAAATTACTTTTAATTTTATTTAGACTGCTTTCCATTGGGGAACCAAACTAAGTTAGCATATTGTTCTTTCATTTCCTGAGATCTGGAATCATTTTTTTTTCTATTTAAGCATGAGTAATGGAATGGAAGTTTCTTTTCTTTTTTAGCTATTATAAAATAGTTGAAATAAGTTTAAACAGTATTAGTGAATTTTTATGTGATACAAAGCCCATCTTATGAAGCTGTTCATAATTGGGCATGAATGCAGCCTCATTCAGTGAAGGCACAAGGATAGCCAGTATGGGAAGTGGAAATGTCCACACCAGCTGCAATAAGGAGTGATTCTCTCAGGTTGTTTGGGGGAGTGTAAATGGAACCTGTAAGTTGTGCTGTGCCTGTCCTGATAATTCTTGCTACTGATGCTCAGAATGAAAATGTGTTCGGTTCACCAGCACAAATATTTTCCACTTTGATTAGCACAAGATCAATGTGCTGGAAAACTAAAAAAAAATCAAACAATGTATTTTTTCTTGGTGATTAGGCAGTTTGTAATATGGCCATCTTCTACTTTGCTAGAGGATAAAAATCAAAACACTGGACTTTTAGTTTATTGCATTCATGTCTGATAAGAAAAGCCTATACTGTTTCCAAAGAGGTTACTCTTTAGATTTCAGCAGTGCAAAGACATTCCTTACTCTTTGGGTCAACCATTTAAATTAAATGAAAATCATCTCACACATTATGAAGATGAAAAACCTCAGATAATACATTGAAATTTTAGTAACTAGCATTATAATAACTACTTCTAAAATATAGGCATTCAGCTGTTCTTTTTCTTATTCACTCTAATATTTATTATTTTAACTTTTATTTTGGCCTATTTCATTCATTGCCTGTTCTTTTGTATCTCAACAACTTGCATCAATTCTGCAGCTGGGTAGCTGGAAAACCGTTCCAAAGGCTGATTCTTCAGCCAGTTGAAAGATTAAACATTGAAGTTTAATCTGGTACTGTCATTTCAGTAACCAAGCTCAACTGAGGTCTATTAAGTTGCTCTTGACAAGTACAACCATCCCCATCACTAGCTCAGGGAAGCAGGTGTTTAAAAAGTAGGGCACGGGGTTCCTGGAACAGTGTGCTTTATTTTTGTGCTATTCTCATGTGTGATTTAAGTTTATTTTTGTCAGTTGCTTTAGCACTGTTTAACCTAGCTGTTCCTAAATATCGTTCCATGACCTGCCTGTAACATTTGGGCAGGCTAGAATGTGCAGGTTCATTCAAGTCTAAAAAATAACACTAGCAGTGTGCTAGCATTTTATATTTAACAAAGGTCACATTTTAATTTTGCAGTAGAATTTCAATGTTAACAATTTTACTTCAAAAGGTATTTTGGTAAGTGGCTGATGAATGGAAAATATCTACTTAAGTTAGTTTTACTGTACAGGTGGAATGGGACAAATTGCTACAAAGAATCAGATATTAGAATGTAATATGTTTTTTAGAGCCTGAAGGTTTCCTTCGCTGTCTTAATATCAAGCCTTTCTGTAATTAAATCAACTCTACGGTGCTGAAACTACGCCTTAAAGGTTACAATTTAATCACTTGTTCCAATTCTTTCTATTTGAATATTTAAGGTTAATAGAACTGTTTAAAAACAGCTAAAAGTACTGTATACTAAATTATTAACTTAAAACCTCTGCCAGGTCTAGTAGTCTATTAGGTGAAGAGCACATTCATAATTTGAGTGTACTGTGTATAAAAATAAGCACCACATTTGCATTAGTGTTTGTCAGAACAAAAATACTATTGATAGCATTGAATGTCATTTTCCAATATTATACAAATATCCAAAACCAATAGGATTTGACACAGAGTTAAAAATTATCCAACAACTTAATTTCTTTAGTTGGCTTCTGATGGTTTAATTTTAAAACTGGTAAAATAAGCGGTATTTTCTTTTTGAAAGTATGTTAAATTCTTTTGATGTTAGAGACATTTTTTTGAAAAAATGAGGTGTTCCAGTAGGTTCAGTACTAGATCACTAAACTCTAAACAACAAATTCTAAGTTCAAATCCCAGTCTCAGTTGTCATTCTCAGTTAGGCTTTACCTTAAAGCAAACTTTGTCATGTTGCGTACAATTTGTAATGGGGAGAAAGTGGAAAGAGATTGATCTTTTTCTGCAGCATTCAAGTGTACCTGCCAGTAATTCAACCATGGCACAGCACTGTTTATCAAGCTGCATGATCCAACTCTCCTACTGGATGCAGAGAGGGGAAGGGGAAAAGCTACAAAACCAAATACATATTGAGAGTAAGGTGTGACATCAGAAATTGTAATTCCATAATATTATTTAGGTTGCTTGATCTAAAAGCTTTTCTCAAACTAACACCAAATTTTAATCAAAAATGACAATAGTTACCTGAGATTAATTTTCCCAGCCCATTGGCAACGGGCTGGGAGGTGTGAGGGCTGGCAAAATGGCAGGGGGCGGTATAAGGAAGGAGCCCAAAATCTTCCCACCGCCATGCCATATTGCCAGCGGCATGAATGTTGATGCTCGGCCGCCCATTGGGCGGTCAACTGAGCCATTTAAGTGGCCAATTAAAGGCCACTTCCCTCCTCTGCGGGCATTTTCTGCCTGCATTGGAAGGGCTCACCACTGCATGGGGAGACCACCCAGTAAACCCCGGTGACCTCACAGTTCCGGGGTGGGAGTTCTCCTTCATGGGCATTTAATGGCCTATGGAGGGGCCCCTCCAGTGGCAATACCTGACCTCACAGCAACCACGCCGCCAGTGTTCAATGACACCTACCCACCCCACAACCTTCCCGACTGCTAGGGCCTGCCTGTCTGGCCCCGGCTTCCCCAACCACACTTACTCCTCTTCAAGGGGGGCCCACCATTAAAGCGTCCTCCTACTGGCATTGCAGCCTCTTCAGTGGCCACATCTAGCGGTGGCACTGCTGAGCTGGCAGCCCAATCAGGGGGCAGGCAGGTGTCCTTAATTGGATGGTGGCCCTGGCAGCAGCCTCTTAATTGGTCACTGACAATATGCCACCAGGGTCTCGCCGCCAGCTGAAGCAGGGTCGGCTTTCGCTTTCGGCCCCAGCAGCAGGACTTCACCATCACTGACAAAATTCAGCCCTAAGTGATTGTATTCTTTTTGGTAGTCTTTTATCTCTTGAGCTTTCAATCAGGTAGAATGGGCCAGAACCATACATTTTCAGATTACACATTGAAATCTTATACTGCAAGTCTGTTACAGGCACTGGCACAGGTGAGGCTTTTTGAACAGTGCCACTTCGCATGAGCATGCAACATCATAATCTGTCTCTTTACTGCACTACCGTCAATTCCTCCGAAACTCAGTGACAAGCATACGCAAATGTCAGATAAAGCACCCAATTTTCATGCTTCACTTAACCTGGCTGAACACCCTGAAATCGACTCACTGCTGTAAAACTAGAGCCGCCAACAAATCAGGCACACAACAGAAAGTAGTCAGATTTTTTTGCATGCATCTTACTATCATATCTCATCATTATCTGAGATGTTGTGTCATCTCCTCATACTGGTCCTGCCGTAAAGTGAATACAAGGAATGGCCATCAGTTTCTTTGCAATCGGCTAGCAGCAGAATGGGAGTTCAAATTTAAAATCTGATAGTGTTTTGCTATGAATGTGGTTCTAATTTTACATGAATAACTTTGTGAATATGATGCTAAATTCGTTGATTAATACAGCATTACAGTGCACTCACTGCTGTAAAAATGAAGTACAACAAAATTGTACAATCCTTCATTCAACAACATTGAAAGCTAGCTTTTTATTTTACTTCAAATGCTTAAGATTAAATCTTTGGAGTCACATGCAAAAACTTTCAACTGCTGGCTGCCTTTTTTGTCACCTGATAAAGAAGCAATTGGAATTTGAAAATGTGGTGGAGATTTTGTTATGATCACTTATTCCAGATTCCAGTGTTTGATTGGAATGCTGATTTTTTTTCTCCTTGTTTTCTTTTCACAATGTAATTATTTTTAAACGAATACCTTGGGGTGCTGAATTCTTGAGCCAACATTGACTGAAATTCACTTTACAAAAATCAAGATGTTTTTGCTTTTTGCATAGATATGGGGCAGGATTTTATGTCAGGGGTACGTCGCTGGCCACCGACGTAAAATTTGGAGGCAAACCTGCTTCCGCCTAGCCTGGGGATCCGTACCGTATTTTACGGGTCCCCGGGCTTTAATTGTTCCGAGGCGGGACTTCCGCCCGCTTGTGGGAGGAGGTCCCGCCTCATTGAGCTGCCGGCCAATCATCGGGCCGGCGGCTGTTGGGCCTGGTAGAGCCACTGGGAGCAGTGGCCACTGCTGGGACTGCAGCCCAGCCGAGGACATGGAGCCAGGACTGCAGGTGAGTTTGGGTTGCCTCGCCGGGGTAATCGGCCGTTTGGGGGGAAGGGGAATGTCTTGGATTCTGGGGGTGGTTGGGGAAGCGGGAGTGGCCCTCAATTGAGCACCCTGTGCCCGATTGTCAGGGCTTCTCCACCACCACCCACCCCCCAGGGCGCTGAGAGGCCGCCAACTTTCACTGGGCGGCCTTTCCAGCTCCAGGACGCCCGTTTGCCATGAGTAAAATCCCCGTGGAGATGGGCGAAGGCCCTTATGTGGCCGTTAATTGGCAACTTAAGGGCCTTGATTGGCCTGTGGGTGGGCGGCCCGTTTTCTGCCCCCCCACCCTAAGTAAAGTGGGGTGGAGGTGTGAGCGGGTCAGGAAGGCCAACCGGAGCCTCCCACTCCATTTTACTCCACCCCACCCCCCCCCCCCCCTGCCATCATCCGGTTCGCTGGGATGGTGTAAAATTCTGGCCACGATTATTGATGTATGAGCAGGAGAAAGGGTTACATTGATAACGATCAAGGCAAAAGAAATCACTGAATTTGGAACAATTAATTGCACAGCACCACAAGTTATACTGGTATGCCATGGTTTGCTGGATTGTTCTACTGTGGACACAAAAGTTATTTGTACTCAATGGCCTAGCGGTAGAAATTAATCTCGGGCAGTGGTTCAAAGAGAGCCACATCGGATTGTCCGTCTGTTCTACATAGCGCCCGATATTTCTTCGCAGCCAATAGAATTAAATAACAGATGACCGATCTGATGCTGCCTATTTTGGGCCACTGTCCGAGCCGAATTTCTACCCCCAAGTTACATAACTAAGTCTTTTTGGTACATCATTCTGAAACTAGCAATCTAGTAGATCACAACCAAAGTAACCTTTCAGGAAAGTATGCCATCCTTTTTCTTCGGGACTTCTCTCCCTGTTTTAAAATCTTACACATATCAGCGTTGTGAATTCAGCATCACATTTACACATTTATCCATATAAAAATGACACCACATTCATAACACCATCAAATTATAAATGAGAACGTTGTGGAAATCTTATGGTTGGAATCAAATTGGTCTGGCCCAAGTGGCTATTATCTCAGTAACAATAATTATCCTAGTGGTTAGAGAATTGTTATGGAAATCAGCAACTCAGAAGTTAAGAGTTCATATTCCACTGTTGCAAATGGCTAAAATTAATTTATAGAAATCTAGTCATTCATGAGCTGACACCAGAAAATGACCATGTAAACTGCTTCTTTTAAATTGCAAAAACCCAATTGACTTTCTAATGTCCTTAAGGAAAGAAACCTGCCTTCCCTACATTGTCTGTGCTACATGTGACTGTAGTCCCACGCTAACTTTTTTTTACCATTTTGACTTAGTGTTTTTTTGGACTGAGATGTTCTCCAATGTCATGTAATAGAATTGATTATTCATCCTTTATTATTTGAGTCAATGTGCTCCTTTCAATGAAGAATAAATACATTGTAAGAACTGGTCACTAATTGGAAATTAATCACTTCCAAATACTTCAGTGTGAAACAGCCCACAAGTAATTATTTAGCAATGAGCAGCTGTTGTTCTACGGTGGCTAAATATTGTTAGTAAAATAATCAAAATAATGACATAAATTTGGAAGATGGGAAATAGTTCTCTCATTTAATTTTTTTTTTGTTTCCTATGGGTGAATCTAATGGCGGTACCTTTAAATTCTCTAATCATATTACATTAACAAAGGATACCATTTTTAAGCATAAATTTGCAGAATGCAAACATGAATTCTCTAATAAAGTAATTTTGTTAAAGTCATTAAACTTTGAGAGCATTCCAAAAGTTAATTTTGAACCTTCCTCATGTGAAATATATTTGCACCAGTTTTTAATGTTTGTTGCCAGGACAACTTGAAACTTCTTATAAAAGCAAAAAAAGCAAAATGCAGATTGAGTGTTCACCATTGTGCCACAGTTTTCAATTATATAAACAGATATTTGGTGCTTGTTTCTTCATGTAAATATACACTGCAGCAACCAAAAAAAAAAGTTAATCCTGGTCAACTGTGTAAATATGCAGTATGGAAAAGTTCATTAACAACAGTCTAGTGTCACCCTAAAATATTGTAAATGAATAACTTGCATTTCCAGTATTTAGAAAATGCTTTTCTCTCTCTCTCTCTCTCTCTTTCGCACATGTTTCTTTTAATGCATATGGCCTCGTGTAAATGATAATCATTGAACCAAGGCTATGACAATTGATAGAGATGAGTATCGAGGCCCTTTTACATACAAGTAACTTCATTTTTTTTTCTTAATTGATATCTTCCAATACCAGAAGGTATCTGTAATATTTAAAGAGTGCGTTTGGTAGATGCACTATAAATAATTTATAAGTGAGCAGTTGTGGACCAGCAGGTGTTCCTTTGTGGTTATGTATAAGAGTACAATTGAACAAAAATTTAAAGAAAGCTGAAATCATATAAACAGTAACTATCTGTTAAGCATGATATGTCATGGCATCTTAATATTTTGCTATTTAATTTTTTTAAATGTTATTCAATGTAACTAGAAATGTTATTAATGAAGTTAAGCTCTTTAATTTCACTTGTGTTACTTTTATAATTCAAATGGTTCTTTATACAAATTTAGAGGTGAACAGTTACTCTGAGTTTATTATCAGGGTATTTGCACAGTTGCTGGTTAAGTAATTAAAAAGAAAACTGCCTTTTACAGTATAGAATTTTTTACAGGTTTCTCTTGTGTCATGTTTTTGGAGTTGTAGGATATATTTGAAGAGGTTTTTTCTGTAAGTATAGAGTTTGGACTACCACTTTCAATCAAGCCTATGTGATGTGCTTCTGATGGTTATTTCCAATCGTGTGTGTGGATTAATGTGCTAAACAGAAGCAATGATTTATTGTGAGAGGCTATGCAACAATTTCTATTGGCATTTTAAAGGTCAGCTCCATAAAGATTATTGGAAACTTGTTTTGTTAGATGACTGGTAAAGCTTCTCTTTCATAAACCCTTAGAACCTTTAAGCAAATGTTTAAAGAATTAACCTAGTCAGTAGAGGTATTTCTCTTTGGTTTCATCATATCCAATCGGATAGTTCCAATGGCAATTTTGATTAGATGATTTTAAGTCTGACTATAATCATATGTTCACACCCTGTGCTGATTGTTAGGCCTTTCAATTTTATAGCCAATATGTTCAAATCATATGCCAGGCATTATCCATTTTCATTAGATATTGGAAGTATATTCAGACAGTGATGCGCTGTTTTAACACATCCTTTTTTTGTCATACATAGGCTTGTGTAATGGCACAAACATTAGTAAAATGAGTATTCAAAACTCTATGCAACTCCTGCTGTACTGCCTCAGCCTTAAAATAATGTATTAAAATCCAAAAATGATTAGAAATATTTTAGAAAGGAGATAGCAACAATTGTGTTCATATTTTGCTAGTTTTGAAATCCTATGTAGACAAAACAAAAAGGATGTTGTTTCCTAATGTGTCCATTTAACCATTAAATAATTCAGGTGTAATGTTACATCCCATACATGTTGAAGCTCATTTAAAAATTCAGAATTCAAGTGTGATTTTATCTGTTAAAACGATCAAAGTAAAAGATTTTCCACTGAAACTGCGTATGATGGTGAAACAAATATTTGTGAAATGTAACTTCCAAATTTAGAAATGTCCTCTAAATTTTAAATTGATTTGATAAACTGAATTGGAATTAAATATGTGTTTCTCTAATCCCAGAAATACATTTGTCTAAGAGCATACAATGATTCTTGCATATGTGCCCTTTTATAACCAAACAAATGAAAGTGGAGCAGCACAGCCAATACAGATTGCTGAATAGTCTTGTTTATATGCCATTAAGTTGGATTGCTAGAATTTAAAAGCATTAACATTAAAATGTTTACTAAACTGTGAAGTCATAGATTCCCATGTTAGCATGTTATTATGTTTGCCTAGGTGCTCTGTTTTCAGTTACTTTTTATGAACAAGTTTTGCAAAGCAGTTCTTTGTAAACTCGCTTTATATTTTGTACATTATAATGTATACAATGTAAATAAGCAATGTCAGCGACAGCAATCATTTAAAGTGTCTGTAGTCTTTCAAAGGAACTAATGGATTCTGTACTTTGTGCCAGAGTACGCTATCAGTAGCCTTTGCTCTTGGCCTAAAACCAACCTGAAGCATGTTTCTTCGACAACAAAATTATCATCTGTCTAACCTTCTGTCCATTAAAGTGATGCTACATATTTGTCTGTTGTTTTTCTAATGTCTATTGGAAGATGAATTAGGCTATTTACATTCAAGTTGTATTTTTTATATCTTGAAGACAAACATAAAAATTCAGATGGATGTAATGCATGGTTCATTCAGAAATCAGTAGAGTATAGATTAGTGCATGCCACCTGCTTTTTTCTTTGCTGATCTGCAGCTCATGGTGTGCAAGTGGTATGCAGTAGCTACAGCCAACTAACACACAAAACTAACACCTGTCCTGGCCCGGGATCTCCAACATCATCTCCTCTCCAGGCCTCCTGCAGTACCGGCAATGGCCAGCACTGCAAGTGGCACTGCTGGTACTGCAGAGCTGCCAGCCCTCCAATTGGCGGGCAGCTCTGGAGGTTGGAGCTCATCCCTTCAAAGGACAGTTTCCCTGACAGTATGTAGTTAATTGGCAGCCTGCTATTAGATTGCAATGGGGCTCCGACCGAGGGCTGAAGCAGGTACTCCCCCCTCACCTGCCTTAAGGCCCGCCGCCAGGACCCCATCGCTGGAATAAACTCCGGCCCATAGTGTTAATTTTTAAGCTCTCCAATTTGTTATTTTAATTGAATCAAAATTTGTTATTGTTATCAATTATCTAATCAATTAGGATCAACTGCTGCCAATATGGTTTAATCAGAGTTTAAGATAGGATGTAACACACTAATTATACAGCAAAAACATATGACCGTGACAAGCAGTGAGTACTGGTCCAGGTCGGGCAGGGTGACTGGCATGTGCAAACAGATATTTCTTTGTTCTTCTTTCTCCTTTCATCTCAGTGCCTCACGTCTTCTCAAACTACCCACGAGTGTTAGCATGGATCTACCGTTGGGAGTTTCTCTCCACCATTTACTGCACTGAGGCCTCCCAAAGTCTCTTACTGTATACCCTTGTTCAGGAGTGGATCTGGATGGATTATTGACAGGATTTTATTGCCCTATAATGATTTTGTTTATTATAAAAATGCCCAATAGTATATTGAGTTCTGTCTAAATCATGGAGTAAAAGCCCGTCCTTATATTCTCCACCTGCCATGAGCTGCTAGAGCTTTGGTACATACCCTCTGACCTTGATCAACCAGGCCTTTACATCGTCTTTCCTTACCTCACCCTAGGCTGTTTCCCAAGACTGGTTTTATACCTCCCTTTCATCTCATCTCTAGCCTTCAACTAACTTTCATTGTTCATATTGACAGGTAATCATTTATTTATAATCAGAGCTGTTCATAAGGCCTGTTAATGAGCTGTTCATAACTATTCAGCCCAGCCGTTATGTGTTTCTCATGAGGCTATTGAACCATAGTGATTCACTAGTGTAACTCCCATCCTATATACCCATCAACTTTTACCTTCCAGCAAACATCCGAATTAAACAAGGTTAAATGAAAACAGAGCTTTGTAGTATGGCTATCTATTTATGCATTTACCCAGCTATGGTTCCTTTTTGGGTTAACTACCATTACCGAAGAATAATCACTCCACTAGTTTTGGCTTCCAGCGAAACAAAACTCCAGTTTCCAATAAACCGAAACTTATAGCACTAATCTATTCCTTTACCTAGTTCAGGCTGACTACTAAATATATGTTTATTCTAAGTATATTTTAAATTTCTGACAATAATTACTTACTGCTTATTTCCTTCTCTAGAAATCTGGAAGCATGAACTTGTGGACATTTCTCTCGAAGCACCATTCCTACAAACCCAATAGGCCTAAATACAACTAACATGAAAGCAAGATAAAAGGTGAAATAAACACAGAAAACAATCATTATAGACAATTAGCCTACCAGCACTACAGCATGTGCCTCAGCAAAGCCTAAAATGGAGGAATAAGCACATTAATTTGTTAATTCTCATCATATATATTTCCTGCCAACGAGTGTTTTGACTATAAACTGCTGTAGCTCACGGTACAAGCACTTGTTCAGGTATTTGAGCCTAGAAATAATTGTTTGGATTAATAGTCAGTGAATGTGCAATACTTTCATATTATATTCCTCTGCTTTTTTTAAAGCACGCATTAGCCCATTTAATTTAAATAGATGAATATGTTACAACAGGAGACGATGGAATGCCATATATATCTGTCTGCTGTTAGCATCAACAGGAATATGAATGTACCTTTTCAATCAGGTGGTTCCTTCTGGACAACAAGTCATTTACCAGATGAGATAAAACTGTTCATCTATTACTATTTTTGTTTTGAAACAGATTGCCTCTTGTAGAATAACCATGTACTCACAAATGAGACTGCTGGCCATTCAGTCTTGTCAAGCACAGTTGTATGGGGGCAATGTTAAGCTAAATTGTCCATTGGGAAACTGACTGAATTGGGTGCAAAACTGGTTTTATACCCTGCCCAATTTTGTTCTCCAATTAATGTGTGGTGTAAAGCCAGCATTCCATCTGATCTCATGGGTTCCACACCCAGCGAGTTAGATTAAAAGTATCCCATGGTTTCTAACTACATCCATGAGTAAAAAGGATAATAGAGCAGGCACATTGTTTCCAGTCTTCTTAGTAATTTCACTCCATCCTGTCCACTGGAAGAAGGAATCTCGACCTGGTGTGGTGTGGGTGACTAGCAAAGAATCCATTCAGGTGCTGGTTGTTAAATGTTTCTTGATCAGTTACCCTTTCACAGCCAGGTGTTCAGTTTGTTGCAATGACTGTAAGACTAAGCTATTATCAGGAATTAAGCCCCCCATCTGTGCGATTGACTCATTACCCTGATGTTTCACAGCAGGTTTGACCATCAGTCTGGGTAGATGGTGGCAAAGTGGTAATGTCATTGAACTGGTAATCCAGAGGCCCAAGCTAGTGCCATGGGGACACAGGTTCAAATCTCACCGAGGCAGCTGTTGGAATTTAAATTCAATTAATAACTTCAGTTAATTAATAAAAATCTGGAATTGAAAGCTAGGGCTGGATTTTACGTCGGGCAGACGGGAGCTGGCCACCGACGTAAACTTTGGTGGCGAACCTGCTTCTGCCTAGCCTGGGGATCCGTCCAATATTTTACGGGTTTAATTTCCCAGGCTTTAATTGTTCTGAGGCAGGACTTCCACCTGCTTGAGGGAGGAAGTCCCGCCTCATTGAGCTGCCAGTCAATCATCGGGCCAGCATCTCTTAGTCCCAGCAGCACCATCGGGAACGGTGGCCACTTCTGGGACTGCAACCCAACCAAGGACACGGAGCCAGGACTGCAGGTAAGTTTGGGTTGCCTCACTGGGGGTAATTGGTCGGGCCCCGGTGAGGCAAGGGTGGTCATTTGGGGGGAAGGGAGGGGCGTCTTAGGTCCTGGGGGTGGTTGGGGATTGTCAGGGCCCCCTCGCCCACTGGGCCGCAGAGAGGCCGACAGCCTTTACTGTGTGGCCTTTCCCGGCTCCAGGGCACCTGTTTGCCATGGGTAATATCCCTGTGGAGGCGGGCAAAGGCCCTTAAGTGGCCATTAATTGACAACTTAAGGGCATTGATTGGCCTGGGGTGGGCGGCCCATTTTCTGCTCCCCCCCCCCCCCCCCACCCCCAAACAACCAACCACCCCACCCTACGTAAAGTGGGGCGGGAGCGGGTCGGGAAGACCTCCCAGAGTCTCTCGCTCCATTTTACGCCACCATCTGACTCTCTGGGATGATGTAAAATTCCGGCCCTTGTCTCAGGAATGGTGCCATGAAACTATCATCGATTGTCATAAAAACCCATCCAGTTCACTTAATGTCCTTTAGGGAAGGAAATTTGCTGTCCTTACTTGGTCTGGCCTACATGTGACCCCAGACCCACAGCAATATGGTTGACTCTTAACTACCCTCTGAGTTGGTCTAGCAAACTACTTAGTTGTCAAGAGTAATTAGGGATGGGCAACAAATGCTGGCCTTGCCAGCAATGCCTACATCCCGTGAAAGAATAAAAAAGGTCTTAATCTCCTGAAATAAGATAATAAATGATAGCCTATACTGGTAATGCAAGAAGAATGCTAACACCACATGAATACTCAAAATTGAACTGGGGGAGAAGGAGCAATAGTCTGTGTATAGTTGCAGCAAGTTATTTTAACATAGGAACATAAGAATTAGGAGCAGGAGTAGGCCACTTGGTCCTTCGAGCCTGCTCTGCCATTCAACAAGATCATGGGCTGATCTAATTATAACTTCAACTCCACATTCCTGCCTACCCTCGGTAACGTTTCACCCCTTTGCTTATCAAGAATCTATCTACCTCTGCCTTCAAAAATTCAAAGACTCTGCTGCCACTGCCTTTTGAGGAAGAGAGTTCCGAAGACTCACGACCCTCTGAGAGAAAAAATTTCTCCTCATCTCTGCCGTAAATGGGTGACCCCTTATTTTTAAACAGTGACCCCTCGTTCCAGAATCTCCCACAAGAGGAAACATCATTTCCACATCCACCCTGTCAAGACCCCGCAGGATCTTATATGTTTCAATCAAGTCGCCTCTTACTCTTCTGAACTCCAGCAGATACAAGCCTAGCCTGTCCAACCCGCCCATTCCAAGTATTAGTCTAGTAAAAACAAGAAATGCTGGAAATACTCAGCAGGTCTGGCAGCATCTGTGGAGAGAGAAGCAGAGTTAACATTTCAAGTCAGTGACCCGTCACTGTCTCGCAAACCTTCTCTGAACTGCTTCCAATGCATTTAGATCCTTCCTTAAATAAGGAGACCAATACTGTATACAGTACTCCAGATGTGGTCTCACCAACGAATAACTGATGCATAATTTCCCTACTTTTGTATTTAGAACGCCTTGCAATAAATGATAACATTCTATTAGCTTTCCTAATTACTTGCTGTACCTGCATACTAACCTTTTGTGGTTCATGCATTAGGACACCCAGATCCCTCTGCATCTCAGAGCTCTGCAATCTCTCACCATTTAGATAATATGCTTATTTTTTATTCTTCCTGCCAAAATGGACAATTTCACATTTTCCAGAACTTTGCCAACTTACTTAACCTATCTATATCCCTTTGTAGCCTCGTTATGTCCTCTTCACAACTTACTTTCCTACCTATCTTTGTGTCATCAGCAAATTTAGCAACCATACCTTTGGTCCCTTCATCCAAGTCATCTATATAAATTGTAAAAAGTTGAGGCCCCAGGACAGATCCCTGTAGCACACTGCTCTTCACATCTTGCAAACCAAAAAAGGATCCTTTTATGCCTACTCTCTGTTTCCTGTTAGCTAGCCAATCTTCTATCCATGCCAATATGTTACCCACTACAGCATGAGCTTTTATTTTCCACAATAACCTTTGATGTGGCACTTTATCAAATACCTAATGGAAATCTAAGTACAGTACGTCCATCGGTTCCCCTTTATCCACAGCACATGTTACTTCTTCAAAGAACTCCAATAAATTGGTTAAAGATGATATCCTTTTCACAAAACCATGTTGACTCTGCCTGTTTACCTTGAATTTTTCAAAGTGCCCTGCTATAACATCTTTAATATAGCTTCTAATATTTTCCCTATGACAGATGTTAAGCTAACTGGCATGTAATTTCCTGCTTTCTGTCTCCCTTTTTGAATAAAGGAGTTACATTTGCTATTTTTCAATCTAATGGAACCTTCCCCGAATCTAGGGGATTTTGGAAAATTAAAACCAACGCATCAACTATCTCACTAGCCACTTCTTTTAGCACCCTAGGATGAAGAGCATCAGGACTGGGGACTTGTCAGCCTGCAGCTCCAACAATTTGCTCAGTACCACATCGCTGGTGATTGTATTTTTCTTGAGTTCCTCCCTCCTTTCCATTTCCTGAATTACAGCTTTTTCTGGGATGTCACTTGTATCCTCTATAGTGAAGATCGATGCAAAATGCCTGTTCAATTCACCTACCATCTCCTTATTTTCCTTTATTAATTCCCCAGACTCACTTTCAATAGAACCAATGCTCACTTTGTTAACTCTTTTCTTTTTTAAATATCTATAGAAACACATAGGAACATAGGAAGATAGGAACATAGGAAAATAGTAACAGGAGTCGGCCATTCAGCCCCTTGAGCCTATCCCGCCATTCAATGAGATCATGGCTGATCTGCGGCCTAACTCCATATATCTGCCTTTGGCCCATATCCCTCAAGATCTTTGCTTAACAAAAATCTATCTATCTCAGATTTAAAATTAACAACTGTTCTAGCTTCAACTGCTGTTTGTGGGAGAGAGTTCCAAACCTCTACCACCCTTTGCGTGAAGAAGTGCTTCCTAACATCTCTCCTGAACAGTTTGACCCTAATTTTTAGACTATGCCCTCTAGTTTTAGAATCTCCAACCAGTGGAAATAGTTTATCTTTATCTAACCTGTCTTTTCCTGTTAATATCTTGAAGACTTTGATCAGATCATCCCCTTAACCTTCCAACTTCTAGCGAAAACAGGTCTAATTTGTATAATCTTTCCTCGTAACTTAACCCCTGTAGTCCAGGTATCATTCTTGTAAACCTACTTGCACTCCCTTCAAGGCCAATATATCCTTCCAAAGGTATAGTGCCCAGAACTGCTCACAGTACTCCAAGTGGGGTCTAACCAGGCTTTTGTACAGCTGCAGCATAACGTCTGTGTCTTTATACTCTAATCCTCTAGATATAAAGACTAGCATTCCATTAACCTTTTTGATTATTTTCTGCACTTACTCGTGACATTTTAAAGATCTATGCACCTGAACCCCCAAGTCTCTTTGGACAGCCACTGTACTTAACCTCTTCCCATTTAGAAAGTACCCTGCACTATCCTTTTTTGGTCCAAAATGGATAATCTCACACTTGCCCGCATTGAAATCCATCTGCCACAGTTTTGCCCACTCACCTAGTCTGTCAATATCTCTTTGCAATTTTATGCTATCATCTAGACTGGCTACAATGCCGCCTAACTTTGCATCATCAGCAAATTTAGATATATGACTTACTATGCCATCATCCAAGTCATTAATGAATAATGTGAATAATTGAGGCCCCAACAGAGATCCCTGTGGGACACCACTAGTCACATCCTGCCAATCAGAGAACTTACCCATTATCCCCACTCTCTCTCGCCTACCACTCAACCAACTTCCTAACCATGTCAATAATTTGCCCTCAACTCCATGGGCTTCGACCTTAGTTAACAGTCTTTTATGTGGGAATTTATCAAATGCCTTCTGGAAGTCCATATAAATAACATCCATAGACACTCCCCTGTCCACTACCTTAGTCACCTCTTCAAAAATTTCAATGAGATTTGTCAGGCATGACCTTCCCGTCATGAATCAATGCTGACTGTCCCTGATTAACTGTACTTTTTCTAGGTGTTCAGTCACCCTATCCTTGATTATAGACTACAGCAACTTGCCCACCACAGATGTCAGGCTAACTGGTCTGTAATTTCCTTGGTTCCCCCTTTCAGCCTTCTTAAAAAGTGGAGTGACATGTGCAACTTTCCAATCCAGAGCGACCACTCCTGAATCTAGGGAACTCTGAAAGACTATAGTTAGGGCATCTACAATGTGCTCCCTACTTCCTTTAACACCCTCGGATGGAAACTGTCAGGTCCTGGGGATTTCTCACTCTTTAGTTCCATTAATTTCCTTGTTACTGATGTTTTACTTACATTAATTGTATTAAGTCCCTGTCCCCTGTCGGCTATTAATTTTTTGGGGACTTCCGGCAAGTTATCCTCCTTTTCAACTGTAAATACTGAGGCAAAGTAATTGTTCAACATGTCTGCCATTTCCCCATTATCAATGACAATATCTCCATTTTCAGCTTTTAGTGGGCCTACATAGCTCTTGACCACCCTCTTTCCCTTTACCTAACTATAAAATTTCTTCTTATTGATTTTGATGTCCCTTGCAAGTTTCCTTTCATAATCTCTTTTAGTAGCTCTAATAAGCTGCTTTGTGACCCTTTGCTGGTCTTTGTATCGATCCCATTCAGCCGGATCTGTGCTGCGTTTTGCATTTTTGTAAGCCCTTTCTTTTAGTTTTATGCTATCCCTAATCTCTTTGGTTGTCCATGGCTGTTTTTTCTGTGAAGTGGAGCTTTTTCCTCTCGGGTATATACTCGCTCCGTATTTCGTTAAATGTTTCTTTAAATATTCTCCACTGTTCTTCAGTCGTTTGACCTATTAACAGAGCTATCCAGTTTACCGTGAACAGTCTGTCTCATCCCGGTAACACTTACAATGTGTTTTTATATTTCTAGCTAGCTTTCTCTCATACTCTAAATTTTCCCTCCTTATTAATCTTTTATTCATTTTCTGT
Source organism: Heterodontus francisci (assembly GCF_036365525.1). Classification (NCBI taxonomy): domain Eukaryota; kingdom Metazoa; phylum Chordata; class Chondrichthyes; order Heterodontiformes; family Heterodontidae; genus Heterodontus; species Heterodontus francisci. The sequence goes on along the minus strand of NC_090395.1, from coordinate 41,255,258 downwards.
TTTTTATGTTCTGTCCAATCTTCTGGCCTGCCACTGATCTTTGCAAAATTATATGCTTTTTTTCCTTAAGTTTGATACTATCTTTAATTTTTTTAGTTAACTACGGATGTTGGGTCCTCCCCTTGGACTTTTTCTTTCTCGCTGGAATGTATGTATTCTATGTATTCTGAAATATCTCCTTAAATGTCTGCCACTGCATCTCTATTGACCTATCCCTTAACCTAATTTGCCGGTTCACTTTATCTAACTATGCTTTCATACCCTCATAATTGCCCCTATTTAAGTTTAAAATACGAGTCTTAGACCCACTCTTCTCTCCCTCAAACTGAATGTAAAATTCAATCATATTATGATTGCTGCTACTTAGAGGCACTTTCACTATTGGGTCATCAATTAATCCTATCTCGTTGCACAATACCAGGTCCAGTATAGCTGCTCTCTGGTTGACTCCAGAACGTGCTGTTCTAAGAAACTATCCCGAAAACATTCTATGAACTCCTCATCTAGGCTACCTTTGCCCATCTGATTTTTCCAGTCTCTATCAGTCCATACAGTCTATATTAATAAAGTTGCCCTATCCAATTGCTTTTCCTACTCCTCCCCCTACAACTTGCTGTTAATCTAAGTGAAGTTACTCGAATTATCACAAGTCAATGATGAAAATGTTTTTCAGCATAGCCCACTAAAAGACAAATTGTAACACCAAATTTGGCGCAAGTTTGATTTTTCCCATTATGGCGAGTTCTTGTTGGGAAGTGCTGAGTGGAAGTCAGATGGCTCCTGATACAATGAGGAAGGGAGAGTTTTCCTTTGGCCACTATTATGCAGCTGCCTGTGGCTGGCTCAAGAATGATGTTGACAGGTGTCATGTGAGGCCCCCACCTGCCAAGAATGAGGCACATTAATTCTGTCATGAACATTGTTTTTTAATTGTTACTAGAGTGAAGAAATGACTTGTTAAACAGATCAGCCATGGGTGGAAAAGAGATTTGCATATTAGCAGACAGTGCTTGGAAGGATAAAGGACCATTCCCTGACACATCCAACCCACAATGGGCCTTGATCACCAGGTTTTGTCTGTAAGAGGAGCATTCCAGAGACTTCTAAGGTGATACAATCCAAGAATGGTTAGACCAGCTGGTCACATGACTAACAGCATGTTCCAGGGTTTTGAACTAGCCATAGAGAGTTTGAACTCAGAAAGACTGTTTGCTCCTGGACTGAGAAGGTCTCTCCTGTCTGCTCCCATCTCTTTCTAATGGAACTTCAAATCCACATGAACCCCAAGAGAGAAAAGTCTCCTACACCGAGCAAGGTTTAAGAAGAATACTGGGCTCCAACGAAAAGCAAGATCTACCTACAATCAAGGACTGTACAGTGAGCTCGAAGAACCGTAACAAAAACTCTTCAGATATTGCCTCAAACTTTTCCATTTTATTTTTCCCTTCTACTCTTTTCTGTGTCTATTTGCATGTGTGTAAAGCGTATGCATGCTAACGTTGTTTATCCGTAGGTGTTAACCGAATTAGAGTTTAAGTTTAATAAAGCTCAACTTTTTTTCTTTAAACCTAAGAAAACTTGTTTGTGCTGGTTTCTTCGCCTTATAATTGGAAAGCGGTGAACAGGGATTCACCAAGGGAGAGCTAAAACACGGTGTGTTTAAAATTAAACTCTATTACGGTAAGACCAGGTGAAGGCTGAGAGGGACCCCTAGACACCTTTCTCACCTGGTTGTAACACAGGTTTCCCACTTTCTTAGAAGCTGTAGGTATATGACCGGCACCTGCAGAATATAGAAGAATATGTACATTCGTAGCATGAAACATTTTCAAAGTGACTTTCTTTGCTAGGTAGCTGTCATAATTCTTGGTGCTAAACTCCTTTCTAGCACGGTTCACTGGCCAGGAACACGAACGCTATCTAAAGTTTCCCTTTGAGTCTTGAGGCTAAGTGCCACCCTTCTACTGCTGTTACACGGAAATCAGATAACTCGGAACAGATTAGTGTTCGCTGGAAAATTCTTCATGTAATATGAAATATTAATTAGAATATTGGTCAATGTACGAATACCCAGGTTGCACATTTCAGTTAAAGATTAGCTGAGAATCAAAGAAAGTAAATCGACTAAAGCAATGGCATTTTTCAATGTATCTTTTATCCTAATGATTTGGTACTATAAAGCCACAGGATACTTCAAAGCAGCCAAGAATCATTCTTAATATAGCACAGCTTGTCCTTGTGAAGGTTTTGGATCTACGATGCACATGAAAAATTATTTAAGTAAATAATCTTGAATCACCTTGAGGACTGGACTACATAAGGATAATCTGCCATTATCCCTAGGTGTTAAAGAAATGCTTCTTCAGGGTATTTTAAAGTACAATGGAAAATTTACCAGTATAGGAGAGTAAATCACAGGACCTTGAAGCGTTGCAGAGGAGTTTTATGAGAATGATCCTCAGGATGAGGGTCTTCAGTTATGTGGAAAGACTAGAGAAATTGGTGTTTGTTCTCTTTCGAGCAGAGGGGAGATTTAATAGAGGTGATTAAAATTTATGAAGGTTTTGAAAGAGTTTATAATAGTTTCCACTGGCAGATGGGTTAGAAGCCAGAGGACACAGATTTAAAATAGTTGACAAATGAAACAGAGGGGAGAGGAACAGAATTTTTTTAATACAGCGAGCAGTTATGTTCCAGAATGCACAGCCTGAAAGGGCAGTGGATGCAGGTTCAATAGTAACATTTAAAAGGCAATAGATACAAAAAAAGGAAATATTTGCAGGGCGATGGGGGCAGAGCAGGGAAGTGGGACTAATTGGAAATCTCTTTCAACGAGCCAGTTCAGGCACTATGGCTTTTTGCTTTGATGTGAGAAGTACTTTTACAAAGTTCCTCTCCTGTCATGGATCTTCACTCACTGACAGCACAAATTTTTAAAATTACTTAATATTAAAGGTTAAAATCAAAAATGGTAAATCATCATCCATATAAACGGGTAAATTATCATGAAATCTATGAGAAAAAGGAACACCTGGAGTTTCCTTAGGGTCATTCCCAATCTCCCATCATAAGTTTGGTGGAAAATGGGGACATCTTTCTGAGATTTCCACCCATCCCTCATTGATGTTGCAGTGGAAGATCATGATCACGATTTTATCCCAGTGACGGGGGCCCCAGCAGCGAGCCAGAAGGTGGAGGGGTAACCTTGCCTCGGCCATCTGCCGGACTTCCATTGGAATTTCAAAGCGGGTAGCCAATGAACTGAACACCGTTGGGATTGCAGTATGTTTAAAGGATGAGCTCCCATCTCCAGAGCTGCCAGCCAATTGGAGGAACAGCAGCTTTGCAGTACCAGAAAGGCCGAGAGGGGGGTTTTGACGACTGGGCAACTCTCAACCTCCATAAATTTGCCCAGGCATGCGCCATGGAGAGGTCACTCCATAATCACTGACCACCTCCAGGCGCGTATCCATTGTCTCTCGAGATAAGGAGGCCCAAAAGAAAGAAGAAGAAGTGCCACCAGGAGCGGTGGCCACTGCCGGTACTGCAGGAGGACTGATGTGGACAAGATGTTGGAGATCCCAGGACACAATTAAGTGGGGTCAGGGTTGCTGGGGCCAGTCAGGCAAGCCACAGAAGAGGGTGGGGGGGGTGTCTTATCGTGAGGGTGAATATCGCTGCCTGGGAGCCCTCCAGTGGCATGGATTGTCCACAGAGGACTGAAACCCCCCCCAGAGCCCAGTAGGAGGCCGCCAGGTCTCACCTTGTGGTGCCTCTATATGGCACAGACACCTCTGACTGAAATAAAATCAGAGGGGAGGTGGGAAGCTGCCCTTAAAGGGCCTCAATTGGCATGGGGCCGGAAGGTCGTCCCCACCCCGGACAAGATGGCATGAGGCCAGGACAATGTCAGGTGTGCTGCCCGATGCCACCCTTTGCCATTTTGTGTGCCATCTCTTGTATGTATGTTTAGTATGCTGCCACCTTAATATGCTTAGTTAATCTAGCTTAGAAAGATTCCTTAGTCTGGAGTAATTAGAATATTAACCTTTATTACATCTTAACTATGTACAGCTTCACACCAGTCTGTGTGACTCCCAGGGTACTGACAAGTTGCATCACGGACATTTGACAAAATTATTGGCTAAGCCACGGATAGGGGGTCAATTAAGCAGTATGTAAAGTGTATAGCCAATCTAATGCCATCAAAACACCTTTCTCCCTATAAATCAAGTAGTTAAGCATACAAACATCAATGGAGAGCAGCACAACTATATTAGCTGGCTAGCAAGCAAAATAGTATGCACTGCCAATGCGAATTACTTTTGTTGACAGAATAGAGCTAGCTACATCATGTCGGGGTGATAGATGGACCTTATTGGATGACTTCTGGATTCACACTGTGTCAGGAGCGCCAATTCATCCAATAAACCATGAAACTCAAAGAGAGAATTGTTATTGTGGTCATTGAGGTGAGGCAGTAGAAAAAACAGCAATAGGAAGATGGACCATTTCTCACACTGCTGTTGTCACAGATAATTTAACTCATGATGGTCTCCGTTTTTGTAACTTCTCCACGTGCTTGTAATATGTATCTGAAGACAGGGCAGCCACCAAAAGGGCAGTGATCTCTAAATCAAGAGAATTTTATAGGTTGTACTTCAGAAGAGTCAGGTAAAACAGAAATAGCAGAATGGGACAGGAAGGGACAGAAAAATTAATGGTAAGGAGCCAAGACTAGTTTATTCATCTTGACAGGCTGTGAAGTCTGGTCCAGGATTCTAAAAGAGAGAAACAACAGAATTTCTCATGGACATAATGTCATTTGCTCACCAAAGCTAGTGACAAAATTAAATAAACACAATTACAAATAAAGAGCACCCTTCAATTAGAACCATAGAAAAACTATAGCACAGAAGGAAGCCATTCAGCCTATCGTGCCGTGCTGGCCAAAAAAATTAGCCGCCCAATCTAATCCCACCTTCCAGCACCTGGTCCGTATCCTTGCAGGTTACAGCACTTCAGGTGCATGTCCAGGTACCTTTTAAAAGAATTGAGGGTTTCTGCCTCCACCACCATTCCTGGCAGTGAATTCCAGACATGCGCCACCCTCTGGGTGAAAAAGTTTTTCCTCATGTCCCCTCTAATCCTTCTACCAATCACCTTAATCACCTCTCTGCTGGGAGAAACAGGTCCTTCCTGTCTACTCTATTTAGGCCCCTCATAATTTTGTATATCTCAATTAAGTCACACCTCAGCCTCCTCTGTTCTAAGGAAAACAGCACTAGCCGATCCCATCGTTCCTCATCGCTGCAACCTTGAAGCCTTGAAAACATTCTTGTAAATCTTCTCTGTACTCCTCTTCAGAGCAATTATGTCCTTCCTGTAATGTGGCGACCAGAGCTGTACACAATACTCCAGCTGTGGCCTAACCAGCTTTTATGCAGTTCCAGCATTACATCCCTGCTTTTGTATTCTATACCTGGGCCAATAAAGAAAAGCATTCCATATGCCTTCTTCACCTGTCCTGCCACCTTCAGGGACCTGTGGACATGCACTCCAAGGTCTCTCACCTTTTCTACCCCTCTCAATATCCTTCTGTTTATTGTGTATTCCCTTGCTTTATTCACCCTCCCAAATGCATGACCTCACACTTCTATCTGGATTGAATTCCATTTGCCACTTTTCCGCCCACTCAACCAAATCATTGATATCATTCTGGAGTCTATGGCTATCCGCTTCACTATCAACTACACGGTCAATTTTTGTGTCATCAGCATGCCTCCCACATTTACATCCAAATCATTAATATATACCACAAACATTAAGGGACCCAACATTGAGCCCTGTGGAATGCCACTGGAAACCACTTTCCATTCGTAAAAACATCCGTCGACTACCATCCTTTGTTTCCTGTCACTGAGCCAATTTTGGATCCAATCTGCCACCTTCCCCTTTATCCCATGGGCTTTCATTTTTCTGACAAGTCTGCTATGCGGGACCTTGTCAAATGCCTTACTAAAATCCATGTAGACCACATCCACTGTACTACCCTCATCAATCCTCCTTGTTACTTCCTCAAAAAACTCAATTAAGTTAGTAAGACATGACCTTCCCCTAACAAATCCAGACTGACTATCCCTGATTAATCTGTGCCTTTCTAAGTGGCACTTTATCCTGTCCCTCAGAATTGATTCTAACAATTTACCCACCACCAAGGTCAGACTGACTGGCCTATAATAATTTGGTCTATCCCTCCCTCGCACCCTTTTTAAACAATGGTACAACATTTGCAGGCCTCCAATCGTCTGGTACCTTGCCTGTATCTAGTGAGGATTTGAAGATGATCCTCAGCATATCCGTTATTTCCTGCCTGGCATCCTTTAACAACCTGGGATGCAATCCATCCGGCCCTGATGATTTATCCACTTTCAAGGATGTCAGACCCTCTAGTACTTCCTCTCTCATTATACGTTTCATATATAATATTTCACACTCCCTCCTCTTTAACTACAATGTCTGCATCAACCTTTTCCAATAAAGCGATTCTCCTATTCACTTATGTCTATATCTCAGTCTATCACTATCGATTCCGATTCAGCTCTGACAAGATAACTATTAACAAAAAGCTTTACTACAAAAAGTTGAGCTATTGATACTGCATGTATTATTCAGTTACAAAATCTTTAGTCACTAACTGTAAGATTGTACTCCAGACTAAGCAATTTATATCCAAGCCAAATCTATTACCTGTTAGCAAAGGTGGACTTTTAACATAATGTAATTATATGATACAGACAACTTGCAAATGACATTGGCCACTCAGGTTATCTGCCCTCAAACTGGATAGTAAATGATGCACATTGCAGTTACTGATCTTTGATATACTTAGCTGCTAGGCAGCTGCTACATAGCTGCTAGGCGCTTGAAGCAGGGGTGTCCAACCTATTTGCATGGGAACCACATTACAATTTTTGTCTTACATAGGGGGCAGGTGAGACAAATTCAGAAATATAAAGGCATGAAAAATTTATCTTACTATTAATCAAAACAACAACAAATGTGCATTTTTGTCAAGAAGCTTTAAATGAGAAGACTAATTTATTAACTTACTTTCTATTCACTGTGTTGGACACTGATTTACTATGATAGCTGGCACTTTTTTGCTTGCACAGGTAGTCAGTGTTTGCCCACACACTTGTAGCATTGCAGATAGATGTCCATCTGCCAGGAGTGATCTTGATCACTCTGTCACCCTCTCCTCCTCCTTCTCTGCATTTACACTCTCTGTGGTTCCTCCCCCCCCCCACCCTGTGTCATCTCCCCCTCTCTCTGTCCCCTCTCTGCCCCCTCTCCTTCTTTGCCCCCTCTCCCTCTCTGTTCCCCATTCCCCCTCTCTCCATCCCCCCTCCCTGTCCCCTCTCTCCCCTCCTGTCCCTCCTCTCTCTCTTCTCCCCGACTCTCGCCCCTCTTTTTCTCCCCATCCCCCTCTCTCCCCCTGTGTCCCCTCTCTCTCTCCCCTTGTCCTCCTCTCTCTTCCACTGTCCCCCTGTCCACATCTCTCTCACTGTCCTCCCTCTCTCTCTCCCTGTCCCCCCTCTCTGTCCCTCCTCTCTCTCTCCACCCCCCCCCCCCCCCTCTCTGTAATCCTGTCTGATAGTTGCAAAGAGTGGGAACTCTCAGTAGAGCAGTTTTGTGATTGGTCAGTTTAAAAAAAAAAATTGCAGCTGTCACTTTCACAGCTGACAGGTACTTGAACAGAAACAACGCTTCCAGTTCGGACAAGTTCGGGCTTTACGGCAGGATTTTTTTGAAAAAAAGGAACCCGCCGGAAAGCTTGAAATTGTCCAAATCAGAAGCGTTGTTTCTGTTCAAGCATCTGTCAGCTGTGAAAGTGACAGCTGCAATTTTTTTTAAAGCCGGACTGAAGAAAGAAGTCAACAGGAAATTTCTCATCACTGACATTACCAGTCATAGACACCAAAATCTTTTACCATGGACACGTTGCCAACCTCTGTTGACTCCTCTAAAGACATGCTGCATCTATCTTCAAGTCTCTCTCTCATGTGATCTCTTACATCATCACGGTAGGAGCTATTCCTTACACTCTCTCAACATTAATCCTTTCAGACCCTTATACTACACCACCCCCCAACCCCCCCACCCCTGGTCTCACCCCCGCCTCCAGTCCCATCACCAAAGGCAGGATAAATCTCTGCCCCCTGAAAACTCCTGCAGAACTTCTACACCATTTTGTTTTCACTATGACAGTGTGGCTAAATCTGACATCTGTCATCCTGATTGTACCCTTGGTGATACCTTGCTCATTTTTTAGAAAGTTGTAAAGTGCTCAATTTGTGTTTATCACCCAGCAGGCAACGTGGCGTGAGCTCCTGATTTTCCTAGTAGTGCTCATGCTGCATGAATTCACTAACCTAGCCCAACAAAAAGATCAGTCCGCAGTTTCACACTTCTCTAACAGCTAACAAGCTGCTTAATGATTGCAAAAAGTGACAAGGGCCTGAATTGAGGTTTTTTTTAGGTGAAGGAAACAGGATTGTCAAAAATCGAGTTCAAAATACTTGCAAACAGATATGAATTGGTCGGTCTGTGAGACATGTATCCTTGCCCAGGTGGCAGACATGACTGACCTGATGTCATTGACAATGAGCATGAACTTCATGAGATTCTATGTGGTATTTTGTTGCAACCTAAATGCCAAACTCAGCAAAAATAAACTATGTAGGAGCCACGAACACTAAATCAATGAGTGGCAAATAGATTATCACAAACCTCTGCAAAATACTTTATAAAGGCATTAACTCATAAAAAATCATGCATCTCAATAATTATTGAAATGTAAGACCATTGCTAGATCAGCATGTTCTGTGGCCCCACCATTGATTCATTTGTGAGATTCCATAAGAGTAAATTTATGACAACAATCAGGATTCTGCACCAGTTTACTCACTTCTCCATTTTCATCTCACTTTATTCTAGAAGATAAATGTACAGCTCTCATTACGATGACCTCAGTCTGCTAACAAGAGTCGTTACAATTATGTTACCAATTGTGTGCACAGCCAGGTAGCCTGGCTGCATTTAATGATCATAATGTATTGCAATAATGATGGTTCAGGAATGTGATAGCCTGGCATACTAAAAGCCTTGCAGTAGTAATATGAAATTGTGTTTCATTTTGAATGGTCTGTTTTGTTTCACTCACTCATGGCATATATTAATTCAATCATCTTTGATGGTGATGTATCAACATATTAACATACAAGAGGCATATCCTTGGGTGCTTTATTTCCTCATATCATTAACACAGTGAATACTAACTGGAATTAATCTATTTCGCTCCCCACCCTGCCCATAACTAGGAAAGTCTCTTTACAGGTTCAAATAACCTATGTGTTTTATACAAAATAAGGGGGTATGATTGTGTCTGGGCCAAATATCTCTCAGAACTTTCTTTCAAATAGGTTTTATAAATTCCAACTTCCATTTTTAAAAATGCATTGTACCCAAATACAAAGGGGGGATCATTAACTTGAAGGACCATATCAGTTTGGGTACAGGTGGGGGATGGTCAAATTCAGCAAAAATATCAACATGTGGGGAAGACAGCTCTAACCCATAAGCCTCTGCATTTAACTAGAGTGCGTTGGGCTGCGTCTGTGCTACCCCTTCGGGAGAGGCACGTTCCATGCTAACTTATGTCAATTGCTCAATTAGAATGATATTTCAACTGACTTTTAAATTTAATGGCACTTCTATGGGTTTCCCAGGCTTCCTGAAACTTGCCAGTGAAGGCAAGGTGAGAACAGAGCAGCAATTGATTTAGATTTTAGATTTAGAGATACAGCACTGAAACAGGCCCTTCGGCCCACCGAGTCTGTGCCGACCATTAACCACCCATTTATACTAATCCTACACTAATCCCATATTCCTACCACATCCTCACCTGTCCCTATATTTCCCTACCACCTACCTATACGAGGGGCAATTTATAATGGCCAATTTACCTATCAACCTGCAAGTCTTTTGGCTGTGGGAGGAAACCAGAGCACCTGGAGGAAACCCACACAGACACAGGGGGAACTTGGAAACTCCACACAGGCAGTACCCAGAATTGAACCCGGGTCATTGGAGCTGTGAGGCTGTGGTGCTAACCACTGCGCCACTGTGCCGCTGAATCAATCTCATGAAAATATTGTGATAAATACTCAGTACTCACAGTTGCTTTCTTACCTGATAGTGGGGAAGGGTTTGTCCTCAGTACCTTTGCTGAAAGTTTACTTTCTACACTTGAGGTTTCTCAGTCACATCAGTGTGGGTGGTGCTATGACCTCTGATGAGGACTGATATGACCAATACCAGCCTGCTAGTCAGAGACCTGTAGCTGGAAAGCAGAGAGAGGTGCAACCTGCAGGAGGCCCTGCCCATGACACAGGGCTGGAATTTATACTTGTGCTGCCATAATCGGTGGCAGACGAAAACAATGGCAATCTGCCCATGCGGGCCGCAAGTCATGGAGCTGCCGCAATATTAAGCACGGAGCCTCATTTAAATAGCCGGGATGGACCACCCACCCCGATAACGTGGAGGGGGCAGGTGGGCGGTTCCTTCCTGGCAATGGCGTCAGTTGCCTTTGCGCAGGTGCTGATGCCATTTTTAAAGACCTTCAAGGCCTGTCGTTAAGTTTAAATATTTAAAAAGGAATTGATTTGAAGAAATTAAATAAATTTATCCTGCCACTCTCCCAACCCCCCCAATAACGATACAATTAATTACTTGCCCTATCCCCCCGCCCCAGAACATTTACCTTGTCCACCTGACCTTTCCCCCCCAAAATACATAAGCTTTCCACTATCACCCTTCCCACAATCCCCTACATCAATGAAATGATTTTGATTCCACTCCCCCCACCCCGCACTGAAAAACATACCTGCAACTCCCTCCCCACCAGTGCTCCGACTCGGTTCTCCGGACGGGGATCCAAAGGTGTGGGAGTGCCGGCCACCGGCACGGGATATTGCACCGGAACAGACAGCAGGAGTGTGAAGGGAATTAATTCATTTATTTAAATATATTTAAATATGGCTCCTGTCTCTGAGCAGCGGGAGGGGAGGCCTCCATGAGGCTTCGTCACTGCCAATATTGGGCCGCGCCTTCCCAGCATCCAGGTCCGTGTTGGGCCCTTCCCCACCCCGCCATGACCCCTGACATCAGGGGGTCTGTAAAATTCAGCCCAGGGTGTACAGGCCAAGGCTCAGTTTCCTCAACATGTCAGAACAGCAATGTCTCATCAGGCTCAAGTTGGGTTGGGCGCGGGAAAAAATGAAAGGACTCGGGCCGGTCAGGCTCGTGTCTGATGTGGTTCTGTCAGGCTCGGGTCGGGTTTCATTTGCAGACCCGAGCCGGCCTTTTATTCGTGCCACACAGGTGCCAGGCAATGACTATCTCAAACAAGAGAGAATCTAACCATTACCCCTTGACATTCAATAGCATTACAAATTCTGCAACTCTCACCATCAACATCTGGGGTTTACCGTTGACCAGAAACTGAACTGGAGTAGCCATATAACTACCATGGCTACAGGAACAGGTCAGAGACTGTGAATTCTGCAGTGAGTAACTCACCTCCTGTCTCCGCAATGCCTGTCCAACATCTACAAGACACAAGTCAGGAGTGTGATGGAATACTCTCCACTTGCCTGGATGGGTGCAGCTCCAACAACACTCAAGAAGCTCGACACCATCCAGGACAAAGCAGCCCACTTGATTGGCACCCCATCTACAAACCTTCATTCCCTCCACCACTTACACAGTGGCAACAGTGTGTACCATCTACAAAATGCACTGCAGCAATGGACCAAGGTTCCTGCAACAGTACCTTCCAAATCGCGACCTCTACCACCTCGAAGGACAAGGGCCTGGATGTATGGGACACCACAACCTAAAAGTTCCCGTCCAAGCCACATACCATCCTGACTTGGAACTATACTGCTATTCCTTCACTGTCGCTGGGTCAAAATCCTGGAACTCCCTTCCTAACAGCACAGTAGGTGTACCTACCTCACATCGACTGCAGCGGTTCAAGAAGGTGACTCATCACCATCTTCTCAAAAGCAATTAGGGATGGGCAATAATGCTGTCCTAACCAGCGATGCCCACATCCCATGAACGAATCATAAAAAAAACTGGTTTTGCCTTTGGATCCTTTCAGGGCATTGCCAGAGACATACCCTGGACCTCCCAGTCAGCGGCCCACAAATACATACGACAGGAGCCTGATGGCTTGTTTGTCAGGCCGGGCAATTCTATCAACCTTGCCTGTGATGGCACCAGCCAGAATGTGCGGGCGGTCAGGTTTGCAGCTCTGGCTAGCTTGTCACGAGTGCAGGATCTCAATGACTGCACAATGCATATCAATCTGAATACCCCCAGATCAACCACGAGTGTCAACCACAATGTCTTCCACTTTTAGATTTTTAGATTTTTAGATATACAGCACTGAAACAGGCCCTTCGGCCCACCGAGTCTGTGCCGACCATTAACCACCCATTTATACTAATCCTACACTAATCCCATATTTCTACCACATCCTCACCTGTCCTTATATTCCCCTGGCACCTACCTATACTAGTGGCAATTTATAATGGCCAATTCACCTATCAACCTGCAAGTCTTTTGGCTGTGGGAGGAAACCGGAGCACCCGGAGGAAACCCACGCAGACACAGGGAGAACTTGCAGAACACAGGCAGGACCCAGAATTGAACCCGGGTCGCTGCAGCTGTGAGGCTGCGGTGCTAACCACTGCGCCACTGTGCCGCCCTAACTTCTTGAACATACAGCTGGTGCGCCACCAATTAATATACATCTGCAGGTACGCACAAGATTCCTGAGAAGCTGCCATGATGCTTTCATCCTGTGGCAGTCCAAACTCCCTAACATCTTCGTATCTGCAAGTAAACTTAAGGGGTGGCTGCTAGGAGACGAAGGATACCCACTTCAAACTGACACCCATCAGAAACACGACCAATGAAGCCTAACAGTGCTACAATGAATGTCATATCACCTCCAAGCATGTGATCGAGCAAGCCATCAGCATGTAGAAGATGCCTAGACAGAACTGGAAGTGTCCTTCAATACATATCAGGGTGTCGAGAATGGTTGTTTTCCTCCCACAGCCAACGTTTCAGGTCTGTGACCTTTCATCAGAGAACATACATGTTGGCCGGGATTTTCCCAGCATGGTGTGAGTCCTGACATTGGGACCTGAGCCCAGGTGTGCAAGTAATGGGACTGTGGCAACAATCTTCCTACCAGCGGCCAATTAAGAGCCCACCAAAGATGGCGGGCTGGCTCTCTATGCTGGCACAATCAGAGGGTTGGCAGCTCTGCAGCCTCGACAGCGCCACCAAGAACATACGAACATATGAAATAGGAGCAGAGGTAGGCCTTCGGCCCCTCGAACCTACTCTGCCATTCAATAAGATCATGGCTGATCTGTTTGTATTTCAAATTCCACACTCCCATCTAACCCCGATAGCCCTTGCTTCCCTTGCCTAACAAGCATCTATCTACCTCCGCCTTAAAAATATTCAGTGTCCCCGCCTCCACCACCTTCTGAGGCAGACAGTTCCAAAGTCGCAGAACTGCCCTTATTCAAGTTTAAAATACTAGTCTTAGACCCACTCTTCCCTCTTTCAAACTGGATGTAAAATTCAATCATATTGTGGTCGTGCTACCTAGAGGTGCCTTTACTCTGAAGTAATTAATTAATCTGTCACATGACACAATACCAAGTCTAATATAACCTGCTCTCTGTGGAGAGAAAAGCAAAGTTAACGTTTCAGGTCTGTGATTTTTCATCAGAACTGGCAAAGGTGAGAAAATAATTAGGTTTTAAACAAGTGAAGGGGAGGGGTGTGGAGGAGCAAACAAAGGAAAAGTGTTTGATAGGGCAGAGGGAGATTAAATAACAAAGCTGTCCTGGGACAAAGGCTTGTGGTGAAAGACAAAGCAGTAGTCCAGATAGAGTGTTAATAGTGGAGTAATGAGTAGCTCTGACTACATGAAAAGCAGGCACGTGGTTAAAAAATAAAATATTAAAAAAAGGCCAGTCATGCTCTGAAGGTATCGGACTCAATGTTCAGTCTGCAAGGCTGGATAGTGCCTAATCGAAAGATCAGGTGTTGCTCCTCGAGCTTGCGTTGATGTTCACTGGAGCACTGGAGCAGGCCAAAGACAGAAATGTTGGCATGAGAGCAGGGGGGAGTGTTGAAATGGCAAGCAACCGGAAGCTCGGGGTCTTGTTTTCCTGTGCTCTGCACAACATTGCATCCAGCCGCATTTCACTGCGACCACTCTTCAGGAGAGCACTTTGATGCAGATCATTAAGGCCAAGGCTAAGTCATCTGTCATTCTATTTAAATATTCTTTTAATTCATTCGCAGGATGTGGGCATCACTGGCAAGGCCAGCATTTATTGCCAATCTCCAATTGCTCTTGAAAAGGTGGTGGTGAGCTGCCTTCTTGAACAGTTGCAGTTGACGTTAGGGACAAAGTTCCAGGATTTTGACCAGCAACAGTGCAGGAATGGCGACATATTTCCCAGTCAGGATGGTGCATGACTTGGAGGAGGACTTGCAGGTGGTGTTCCAATGCATCAGCTCCCCTCGTCCTTCTAGGTGGTAGAGGTCGTGAGTTTGGAAGGCCCTGTTGAAGGAGCCTTGGCAAGTGGCGGGTATGTTGTCATGCAAAATTTGCACAGTCGTGGTCAGGGCATGCATGGATACATTTGATTGGAGCGTTTGATGTTCCATGGAGCTGGCACTCGAAATGCATCACCATAATGCTTTGCGATATCAACCCAGTGATCCATTTTGCATTCTCTCTGCAGTTATGTTCAGTGCTGGGAAGGCCTGTCAGCACATCACACATTCTCTGCTACTGCTCAATGATTCTGCTTTTCATCAAAGTCCCTGGGGTCTGTGAACACAGTATCTGTGGTTCAACTGAGCAGAGCTTGGAGAGAGCTGCATACTCCAACATGGACTCTCAACAGCAGCCATTACCAACTGCTCCTGCTCACTTGTGAAGTCTGACTCACTAGGTGAAAACTCGACCATCTGTCTACCAGATCCCACTGAAGGACGAGTATCTGAGCTGATGCATGGCATGCATCAGTCCTGTGATGGTGCACCCTCAGAAGGATTCTGCTTCTCTGAGGAATTGTCATCCTCGATCTCCACTGACGTTTGCATGCAAAAGAGCCCTGTCAGAGATAAAGGACATGATTGGCAAGGTATGAATGTTGCAATGGATCAATATGAAGATGATCATGCAGTGCTGAAACCAAGTCAACATGAAAGACATGTGACTCTCCAAAATTTAATTATGCCACCAGGTAGCTGAGAGCTCCCCGACTTCCCAGGAGGAATTTTCACCTGCCAAAATGTGCAGGCAGCAGGTTAAAACAACTCAAACTTCTGGAATGTTAGGAAGCCAGCAGGAACCTGCCAGCTTCCACCTTGAAACTTACCATGTTTTGCAGCGTGCAGGAAACCCTCCATGGGACAGGTGGGTCTGCCATTTAAATATGGAAAGTATTCATTAGCTGCTCTTTTAATCCAGGATTCTGAATTTAACAGTGTATGCATAGATTTCCCAGGATTCCTGGAGCTTATCAGGGAAAATAAGGCAAGATGATGGTGGGAGTTGATGGGGCTGTGCAATTGGCAGGCAAGAAATGCTTTAAATACTGAAATCTAACACCTGCTTCCCTGCTTAAGTGAAAGGCTTTTGCTCACAGGACTTGTTCTGAATATATGCTTCACTGCTTTGGATGCCATTTTTACTACCTTGGAGCTTCTTGCCTTTCATCTCCACTTCCCAGCTGTCAACCTTCAGGTCAGCATGGGAGCTGCTTATGCAGCTCCACATTGGACTTCAGATGAGGAACAAGAGGAGCAGTAGCGCCAACAGCAGCAGCAGACTTCTCCTCAACTGCCTGTTGCTCCACAGGACAGAGGGAATTAGCACAGAGCTCCAGCTCAGAGGAGGCAGTACTCCCCAAAGCAGGGTTTGCAGATGGAGGATAAGCTTCCTGATCATTACTGAGCAGCAGTGCCTCAGAGTTTTCCGTTAGGTTGTCGCTGACATTTGCAGGATGTCTCCTTCCAAGTGGACCAGATGGCCTTGTATTTCTTCTGGTGATCAAAATCACCACAACACTTAATTTCTTCACCTCCTACTCCTTCCAGGGATCTGCTGGTGCTATTTGTCACATGTCGCAATGTGTTGCCCACAAATGCCTCTCACATATGTTACGACCTCAGTGAGATCAATGATGTGAAAAATACATGATATGAAACCCCAGACCAATTTCAAGAATTACATGACAAGATTTCACATTTTAAGATTTTTTATTATAACACAAAACCAAAAGAAACCCCAATTAACTGAATAGCACTTTGTAAGTAGCTGTGAAGTCTGACTCAAATTTCAAAGAAAGGTGTTTTAACTTATTAAAATACTTGAAACCTCACACCACACTTATATATGTTACGCAATAACTTTTGTTGGTGAAATCCTTTGTGGTTAAATGTCCCAAAGTCCTCCCAGTTGCAATGGGTTGGATCTCCCAGACCTTTCTCAAAGTCAATGTCCTCTCCGTTCACTTCTCTGAGCAGTTCCGACCTGGACATCTGTGAGCAAGGTGTTTCCTGGTGATCTTGCTGGTCTTCTTCTCCGCAAGCTTCAACTTTTGAAACAGTTTCAAGTCTTCACAGCCTTTTGCTGTATCAGGCTTCCCAGGTGTTATAGCCTTGTACATTTGCCTGTTTCGAATTGTTGATTTCTTGTTTTATGACCTGAAAGTCTGGGAGGGCAAAACCCATTGTTCTTCAAGTGTTAGCTTTGTAGTCTCTGTTTTTAGATCAGTCTTAGATCAGTGATTTCTGTCTGGCTTCTGGCTTATCCTTTCAAGAGTGGAGGTGAGGTCACCTGACATTCCAGACTCCATCTTGAACTTTTAAAAATTTCAGTTTTTAAAAAACATCATGTTACAAGGTCCAGCATTCATAACACAGATAACAAATACCATATTTGCTAGGACCGCCACTTAAGTGCACTTCATTACTCAGGAGGCAAGTCAGAATGAGCGGCTTTGTCATTCTGGCTGGCTTCCCACAGGAACAGGGAGTCATAGATTGCACACATGTGGTAATCAAAGCTATTCATATCCCTACTGTGACTGTTCAATTGCTCATGTGGCCAATGTCCTCTGGGATTAGAGGGCTGGGAAAGCCCCACCAAAGACTACCCCTCCTGCACCTATGCAGGGGATGACTTGTTCTTCAGGGTAAGAGGCAGCATGTGGGACAATGAAGGGGACCGGGGGCAAGGGATCAGAAGTGGTAGCGCTTTGTGCAGAGTCCTCACTTCTCCATCTTCCCTCTCATGGCTCACCTGCACTTCCCTGCTAGCCAAGAAATGGAGAGCACTTTGCTTAGAACTGTCAAGGTAAGAAATGCTAAGTCATCCTAATTCACTTTAACATTTCCATGGCAGCCGTCTTCCTCCTGTCTGCAGGGTACAGAATCTCACAGTGGGCCCTTACATCTTGCAGCGTTCACTCCAGAAAGTCGATCTTTGCAGGTTTTGTCTCTGTCTGCGCATCAGTACAATCCTTCAAGTCCGATCCTCAGAGGATCCCTTTAAATATTGGAACTGAAAGAGATTGGTGTGGGTTATCAGCATGCTGGCTCACTCTAATTGGTCAGGAAACCTGGAAGTCAGTTGAAAATGCAGTGGCTGGGTTAATAAGCCATTGACAAAAGTGCTGCTGAACCTTCTGGTTCTCAATGTGCTGTTGGCCTCACCCACTGCGAGTGGGTCTAAAAGTTAAAATACAGCCCCTTATCTCAGATAGCGTGGGATGTCATAATCCATTGATCTTCAATGCTTCCTTCTCTGGGAAAGGTGTGGAGGCCCATCTCCTGCTGTCTTCCTCACCCTCATGTCTGTGCTGTCTTCTCTTGCAATGAGAGAGTGAGTGCAATGGCATGTCTTGACCTGATGGATAGCGTGCATTTGGTGAGTGTATCTGGAAGAGGCATGAAATTGCAGAAGGATGAGGGTAAGTGGTGGATGGATTATGGGGATGTGAGAAAGTGCATAAAAAGGGAAAGATGGGTGGGTGTACAAGGTAAGTGGGTGTGAGGAGTGATGTGATGGAAGAAGAAGGTAGAACAAGGCAGAGTGAGGAGTTGGGGTATCCACACAGCAAGATGTAGGTGAATGTGCAATTGCCTTTCCTGACCTGGTTAGGTCATTGAAGCACTTCCTGTACTGAATCCAGGAGCGTGGTACAATGCTCCTGCTGCTGACCTTTTGGGCAACCTTCAGCTACACCTTCTTTATGGCAGCAGCAGGTTTCTTCCTCTTATTTCTGGGGAAGAGTATCTCACTTGGCTTCTCATAGCCCTCATCAGTACATCAAGGGAGGCATCTTTAAAGTGGGGTACAGCCTTTGAGCATCTTGATTCCATCTTCTGTAATTGCTGTGTCTGTTCTAAACCTCCCAGCTCCTCCAAACTGCATCGTCGGATTGGTGCTTTAAATACTGTTGATTGAACAGCAAACTTCAAAGCAAAATACTAATTAACTGGCTGAGTTAAAAAGCCAGACATGCTGAATTTACTCCCAGATTGCCCACTCGGTATCAGAATCTGGCTTCCACACATCTCCCAGTAAATATCGGAGCTAAAGTGTCTGCGTTCAATTAACTCATTTAGTCTGGAACATTGCTTCACAGGGTCATGCATTACTTTTCGTGTAGTCTTTCTTTGCACTAACAAATGGGAGGATGTGATTTTTAATCTTTCATACACATATATTTCTAAAACAGGCTTCAGGGATTAAGGCTTTTTGGATAGAAACTGGACTTTGTTGCACCTGTTTTACAGGTGTTAAACAGGTATAACAAGGAGCAATTTCAAAGAGTAATGTTTCATGCCCGAGCAGCACCAGGGATAGAGGTGCCATCATATTGTCAGACGTAGATGCCCATGCTGCTGCCTGAAATATGCATTAGGCGAATGCACGACATGAAAATTAATGCATGACCATGTGAAGCAACATTCCAAAGTGTGGTCCAGATCCCCAGGCCAGGCGGAGGCGGGTTTGCCACTGACTTTTCAGCTCCCGTCCACCGAGGGTAAAATTACAGCCTTTGAGTGGCATTTGATTATTTTTACACTAGGATACCTCACCCATCAGGAACATAACGCACAAAGACTAACAACCCAGTTATTTATTTATTCTTAAGAAACAGCTAATTTTTAAAAACATCATTCTTTTTGAAAAACGGTTGACTATTGATTTTTGAGTGTGTGTCTGTGAATGGGGGAGTTAGGTTAAAAATAAGAAGTTATAAGATCTTTAGACATAGGTTTATCTTTAAAGTGTTTACGATTTAGTTTTAATAAATAGTTAATTTGTTGTTGTCTCAAAACACTTGGTTTGGTCTGTTTTATTCTGGGGGTTACTAGAGTGTTTAATTTGGCTGTTTTCCGGTTGGGTTGGAAAATTTTAATACAAGGTGATTCCTGACAATGCAGCTGGCCACTGACGTCATCAGGCTGTGCCAAGGTGCGCACATGCGCAGGTGGGCTCCTGCTCTCTGCGCGTGTGCTGCGTTCCGACGTGCCAGGACTTGTTAGCGCATGCGCCAGTGATGTCATCGCGTGACGTGTGCATCTTCGGGCAATGCGCCTGGTCGGCCACTGCGCATGTGCTTTATGCATACAGCAATGCAACGCCAACAGGTATTCACGCATGCATTAAGCTCCACCCCCCCCCCCCACCCCACCTCGCTGCTCTCGTCAGCTGCTCCGCACTTTCGGCCACACTGCTCCCCACCGTCCCCGGCCCACTCCGCTCCGCCCCGTCCCTGCTTCTCTCCCCACCACCCCACCCCCTGTCCCCGGCTCGCTCGCCTGCTTTCTCCCTCCCGCCATTGTGTGCTGCCGTGTGTTTAGGTCAGGTTGCCTTCGTGTGATTATTTGAGCAGCGCCATCTTTAGTCCTGGCAGCTGCCTGAAGTCTCAGACTGTGACATTTTAGTGACACATGCTGCACTTGTACATGTGCCACTGCAGCACCATCTAGTGGTAGCGTTATCAGCAAATGCAGCTATTTTAATAATATGCTGTGACCTGTGGAGTGATGGGACTGAATTGACAGTGCATTGCTCCTGCCTTGGTCGTAACAACATTCAAAGGCAAAATTACTCTTTTGGGCCACTGAGGCTACTTACCGGTAATGATGAATTTATCACACCATTCAAAAAACCAAGTTACACCTCATTTAATAAGGTGTAACTTTTTCAAGTGTTTTTACAGCGAGATTAATTTTGTAACAATGGGCGTTCTCCTCAGTTCAGCAATTTCTGATTGATTGCAGTCTGGGAGGACCTCAATAGCACATCATCTGGAGAAGCATAGAATCACTGACAGCAACTTCTGGATTTCTGCATTCAACTGTGCACATTAGATTAGAGATACAACACTGAAACAGGCCCTTCGGCCCACCGAGTCTGTGCCGAACATCAACCACCCATTTATACTAATCCTACACTAATCCCATATTCCTCCAAACATCCCCACCTGTTCCTATATTTCCCTACCACCTACCTATACTAGTGACAAGTTATAATGGCCAATTTACCTATCAACCTGCAAGTCTTTTGGCTTGTGGGAGGAAACCGGAGCACCCGGAGAAAACCCACGCAGACACAGGGAGAACTTGCAAACTCCACACAGGCAGTACCAGGAAGACTTCAGAAGTTGATGTCAGTTTCAGAGGAGTAATGATGGTGAACGCTGTCAGATTTGCCATTGTTACTACTGCAAAGTCCAGGCTATAGTGTACCTCCATTACCAAAATGTTTCTGATAAAGTTCTAATAATTATTCTCTAAGCTGTGAGGCTGAATTTTACCCTGACAGCAAGTGTCCTGGCGAATGACTGGAAGATGATGGGGGAGGGGTGGGGGACCCTTCCTCGGCCCTGTTTGGGAGAATTCCATTGGCTGAATTCCATGATGGGCAGCCAATCAACCACCAGTCATCAGGGTCCTCATCCCTTTAAGGACAGGGAGTGATGGCTCTGCTGGTACTGTAGGAGGCTAGGGACCATGAGCAGCACTGGAGCCCTGGACATCGGGTAGGTGGGGCGGGCTTGCAGGGGCTAGTCCGGCAGGTCCCGGAAAGGGGAAGGGACGGTGGTCGTTGAGGGCAGGAGATTGTATAACTGGCTGATGGGAGGGTAGCATATAATGGAGTCAGTGATCGTGGTGTGTGTAACTTATGCCATGATAGCATAGGACAGGCTTTGTGAACCCAGTTAACCATTTCATGTCTGTCTTGGGTATCTTCTTGGCAGGGATGGGAAGTGATCAGGGGGGACGGGCCCGAGTGCAGACCAACAATGGTCTTTGGCACTGTAGTGGAGCTGGGAGGAACACACACTCCTCCAAGCTCGACATATCACAGAATAGTTACAGCACAGAAGGAGACATTTCAACCCGTCGTGTCTGCACTGTCTCTCCGAAGGAGCAATTTACTGAGTGCCACTCCTCCATCTTCTCCCGGTAGCCCTGCACATTCTTCCTTTTCAGAAAGCAATCCAATTCCCTCTTGAATGCCTTGATTGAACCTGTCTCCACCACAGTTTCAGGCAGTGCATTCCAAATCCTACCCACTGGCTGCGTGAAACAGGTTTCCTGATATCCCCATTGCTTCTTTAGCCAATTACCTTAAATCTGTTCCCTCTTGTTCTCAATCCTTCTGCCAATGGAAACAGTTTTTCGCTACCTACTGTGCCCGGAGTCCCCATGATTTTGAATACCTCTATCAAATCTCCTCTCAACCTTATCTTCTCCAAGGAAAACAGACCCAACCTCTCCAATCTATCTACGTAACTGAAGTTAAAATTATCTCTCTATTTGCATATGCATAGGGACTAACACCTGCCCTGGATGCCTCTTTTTCTGCCTTCACTAAAATTGCTAATGATACACTTCCAGCACGTAATGAATGTGCGCACTCCACCCACCATATTGGGCACTGAATAAAGGGAGCAATACCACCCAGGTTGTGAAGTCTAAAATCTATTTAATATAAAGGTAATGGTGGATTAATCGGCAATACTACAATAAATAGAAAAAATACACTAATTATATGTGAATATAAACTGGGCAGAATTAAGTGAAGGGAATAATGAGTATATCACTGTAATTCAACTTGGAGATAGAAAAGGACTGGACTGAAAATAACTGGATCATAAATTGTAGAAATAAAGAAATGGGAAATAATGTAAAAAATAAATTTTCATAGAAAAATAGAATTATGTTTTTAAAGAGGACAAGACGAATAATAAAGAGAAAAGAGACAATGATATAAAAGATTGAGAAAGATTAAAATATCCAAAGAAACACTGTTAGTGGTGTTAAATTTGTCTCAATTTTCAAAACCTTAAACTGAATATCCACGTTTGCAGCAAAAGGAATACAGTTTACCATTGGTTATGCATTCTGTTGCTTAGCAACCTGTAGGTTCTTCCCTTATGGATTCAAAAAGCTGTTTTTTTTTTTGCTTCACAGTAATTTACAGCCAGGGGAATTTTACAATCATTTGGATCTGACTGATGAGAGAGAACACAAGTATTGCCTTATTAAAGAGACATTGGTCCCAAATATATGTGGCAACTCAAGCAAATTCCTGCTATAATTCCAGTGGATATCCAGCAGAACAACCAGGGACCACATTGAGACCTATACATGACAGGTTCTAGCTTTGCACAGGAGTTTCCTGTGGCCTTGTTTAGCGTGGGGGGAGCCTCCTTCTGCCCCAATCAGGGTTACTGACTTGGAGGACTCAACAAGGGCAGGGAGTTCTCAATTCCTTGACCTTAATGAGACCTTGTGTATCTATGGAGGCCAGTATGCTGAGTGGGATGAGGCATATTTGCCTGCAGAAATGTGCCCCACTAGATGATGGGGAGGTGGGGGAGGTGGGGGGTGGGGGTGCAGGTGATGCCAGCATTTTCTGTGGTCTTAGGTGGGGGAGGGGTATGGTGCTACACAGATACCTCCCCTTACCATTTTTTTTTAAAATCATGGTCAGCAGCAGAACTCCACAGCGGGCACAATATTTTCCTATTTGCTGGGATTGCAGCCATACAATTTTACAGGGCAATTGTTCTCATAGAAAAGTCTAACATTTTTCATTTGAAAGCATAAGCCAGTGGCATAAATTGTATCAATACCACACAATAGCATCCTGGCCCAGATTTTTTCTCTCTGCAAATAAAAAAGATGTTCAGCACTTTTGTAAACATCCCTTAAAACATTATTTGTCTGTATTTTCCGTTCTGTGAGGGCATGACCAAGAAATCCTCTTGCATGTTACAAATGTTTGGAAATATATGTGTCCAACCTAATTAATGGAGAATACTAGCATGAATGTTTCCAAATAAAACAAAACAACACTTAGGAATATGAAAGAGTAATGGGGCACTGAAAGAACATCACTTCTCTAGCATTCGGAATAAAGTTTCAGATTTCTGTGGGCTTTGCTGCAGGAGACCTGAAATATGAATTTGTACGTAGTGTTACTAAGGTAATTATATAATTTTATTACCATGGACTATTAACGGACAGGCTTCATTCACATTCCACCAGCCAAACGCCTGCCTAAAACGGGCCTCCAGAAGCAGCCCATCACCCTTGGTCCTATAAAGATTAGGCAATCCAGAGGCCAGCACGTTCCCACATGTTAGTCAGATCCAAATGGAGAGATGTTCAGGAGGGTTTTGCAAGAGGGAGGTGGGAAACCAGCACAACCTTGCTTTATGGTACAGGGAGAAGTGCTCCTGCTTTTCAGTACTCTATGTGTCCTGCACATTTTACTGAGCAGGGTGGTCTGCGACAGATGCATTTCTCAGTGGGTAGTTAAAATAGCACCAAGGTCCTATCACAGTGATAGAACCCTAATTTGCATATATTTAGGAGACTCCTGACTGAGGCAGAGCAGATGTTCATCTGCACAAATTTTGAATAAAAGGAAAAGACAGAAGGAAAGCAAGGAAGAACCTGTAGTCATATCAATCACATCCTTAGGATGTCACAAAGCACTTCTTAGGTATACTCCTCAAGTGCAGTTATTGTTTTTGTAAGGAAATGTAGCAGTTTCTTTGAACACAGCAAGGTATCCCAGGCAGCAATGAGAGAAATGAAGTTACTTTTTAATTGGAGATGGAGATT
The DNA here is from genome assembly GCF_036365525.1 of Heterodontus francisci. Taxonomy (NCBI): domain Eukaryota; kingdom Metazoa; phylum Chordata; class Chondrichthyes; order Heterodontiformes; family Heterodontidae; genus Heterodontus; species Heterodontus francisci. The sequence continues at coordinate 41,230,919 of NC_090395.1, read as the reverse complement.
GAATTATAACTGTTGGCCAGTGCACTAGCAGAACTTTCCTGATCATCTTCAGATAGTGCCATGGGATATTTTACATTCAGCTAAATGAGTAAAAAGGATCTCAAATTAACATCTCATAGAACAGGTAATGAATACCAAAAAGGTAACATACGCTGAACCTTGATAGCAGATATTCCTGTACATGATGAATCACTGCCAGAGAATAGTCCAGCCCCTCTGCTGTTTATGGAGTGACTGAAGATTTGGGTGCCCACTGCCCTGCAAAATCCACATGAGAAACTTCCAGTCACAGAGTTGGCCATCTGAAGGAAACAGTCTGGAACCCTCACTGGCAAGATAGGTTTGTTATGAATAATATGAATTTAAATAAAGAACGTATTGAACAGTCTTTCATTTGACAAAAAGCAAAACTCAAAAACATAATTTATTTATGCATAACCAACACATGTATTCCTCTATTTTACAGAAGAAGCCAGAAGTAACCAATACCAACATAAAAGCAAAATACTGCAGCTTCTGGAAATCTGAAATAAAAACAAGAAATGCTGGAAATGCACAGAAGGTCTGGCAGCATCTGTGGAGAGAGAAGCAGAGTTAACTTTTCAGGTCAGTGACTCTTCTTCAGAACTGACAAATAGTAGAAATGTAGAAGGTTTTAGGCAAGTAAGCAGGGCCCTCAACCCTGTCTGGCCCATTTCCCGCACTTCTACCCTCACCCCTGCACCTCCCTCCCAGAACAGCGACAGGGTTCCCCTTGTCCTCACTTTCCACCTCACCAGCCTTCAGATCCAAAGGATCATCCTCCGCCACTTCCGCCACATCCAGCGTGATGCCACTACCAAATGCATCTTCCCCTTCCTTCCCCGTCAGCATTCCGAAGGGATCGTTCCCTCTGCAACACCCTTGTCCACTCCTCCATTACCCCCACCACCTCGTCCCCTTCCAACGGCACCTTCCCCCGCAATCGCAGGAGGTGTAATACCTGCCCAGTTCCCTCCTCTCTCCTCACAATTCAAGGCCCCAAACACTCTTTTTAAGTGAAGCAGTGATTTACTTGTACTTCTTTCAATTTAGTATACTGTATTCGCTGCTCACAATGTGGTCTCCTCTACATTGGGGAGACCAAACGCAGATTCGGTGACCACTTTGCAGAACACCTCCGCTCAGTCCGAAAACATAACCCCGAGCTTCCGGTTGCTGGCCATTTCAACATCCTCCCACCACCCCCTCCCCGCTCTCATGCTCACATCTCTGTCCCGGGATTGCTGTAGTGTTCCAGCAAACATCATCGCAAGCTCGAGGAACAGCATTGCATTTACCGATTAGGCACGCCTGCTGGACTGAATGTTGTATTCAATAATTTCAGAGCATGACGAGCCGCGCCCCCCCCCCCCCCCCCCACTTTATGTTTAGTTATTTTTTCTTTTTTTCTTTTTATTTGGTTATTTTATTTTTGTATTTTTAGTTTGGTTAGTTTGTTTCTACTGTGCCTACCCACAGTTTCTATTTTTTTTTAAATGTTTAATGTTTGAGCTTGGAGTGCTTTGTGCTTTACAGTCAATTCATACCCTCTCTGTACTAACGCTTTGTCTTTCAGCACACTATTAACATACCATTTGCCTTTGTTCCATGACCTTCTGGTCAGTTATTCTCTGTGACCTTGTCCTATCAACTCCTCTTTTGTTATCTCTTGCTCCACCCCTTGCTTTACTTACTTAAAACTTTCTACATTTCTAATATTTGTCAGTTCTGAAGAAGGGTCACTGACCTGAAATGTTAACTTTACTTCTCTCTCCACAGATGCTGCCAAATCTGCTGAGTATTTCCAGCATTTCTTGTTTTTAAACCAATACTAACCCTGTGTGTACCTTGGCCTATAATAAACAAACTAAGTGATTTACTTTTGACTGAAAATAGCCTGAAATGCAATGGCTCTTTTAATTTACTCCTGTCTGAAAGAAAATGGGAGTGTGACAGAAAGGCCACATAATTGGGATCCTGTCTGTGGAGCCTTATAACGGGGCAGTATACAATAATGTGGACAATAATAGATTAACATAAGAACACAGCATAAGTAGAGGGTATCATCGGATAGTTAGTATAGAGAGTTACAGGAAGTATACCAACCACAGGTGTGCATTAGCCAGGAATAGGCTGAAAGCTTTGAACATCCATTGTGAAGTCAGGAAAAATAGCTTTATGTAGAAATCAGTATTAAGATCTGCAAATTATGAATTTACACTTTGAGTGTCAGGCTAACACATGGTTTGGATTAGGCAAAAGCTAAGCAGGCAGAAGGTGACTGTTTAATGTAAATTAAGAAGAATCAAAGGATCTGCATGAAGAATTATGGCCTAGTTTAGAGATGATGGGGGCGATTTTCTCCTGATACTTTAGGCACTAAAGAGGCTCCAAGGTAGCCACAGTGGAGTCTTAAGCTGCAATGCCAGTTTAGCCCTCATTTTAGCGCAAGACAATTTCTTGGTAAAAGGAGTTTTAAAAAATTCTTTCATGGGAAGACCAGCATTTGTTGCCCATCCCTCATTGCCTTGACAACTGAGTGGCTTGCTAGGCCATTTCAGAGGGCAGTTAAGAGTCAACCACATTGCTCTGGGCTTGGAGTCACATGTAGGCCAGAGCAGGTAAGGACAGCAGACGTCCTTCCTTAAAGAACATTAGTGAACCAGATGGATTTTTACGACAATCGATGATAGTTTCATAGCACCATTACTGAGACAAGCTTTCAATTCCAGACTTTTTTATAAATTAATTGAACTTATTAATTGAATTTAAATTCCACCAGTTGCCGTGGTGGGATTTGAATCAGTCTCCGCAGGGCATTGGCCTGGGCCTCTCGATTATTAGTTCAGTGAATTACCACTATGCCACCATCTCCCCGGAAGAGGATGTGCTAGGAATGGCTGCCTGGAGGATTGTTAAGGGGCTGATTGACAATTAAACAAATGCTCATTAAAGAGGCTGCCCACCATTTTGGTGCTTGACTGACTGTCCTCTCCGAACAGCGATCAATGTAGGAATTACTTATGACTTTCACACTTCCCACATCTAAATCCACCTTGGCAGAAACACTATGGGCTCGATTTTATTTTCCTGCCGCGATTGGCGGAGGGTGAAAAAACGGCGGCCCACTGGGCATTGGCTCATTTAAACAGGCAGGGTACCCCCCTCCCAATCACGTGCTGGGGCAGTCTCGGTAATGCCGTGAATGGCTTCAGCTGTCTCTGCACAGGTGCTGGCGCCATTTTTAAAGGGCTGCCAGCCCTGCTCAGAGAATGCAGAGTTGCCCTTGTTCCCCACCCCTCACTACACTAAAAATAAATGTTTGGCACATTCCCCCTCCCCAACACACTGAAATTGCAGAGTTGACCCCTCTCCCTCCAACCCGCAACTGCACAAAGTGCAGAAGTCACCGCATCCCCCCCACCACCACTCTGCCACACTAAAAGTGCAGAGTTGACCCCGTTCCCCCGTCACCTGCTACACTAAAAATGCTCTGATCTCCCCTTTCCCAGTTTGGTAGCACCTGCTTTCCCTGGACGGGAAAGTGAATTGTGCGTGAGTGCCGCCTGTCGCACTGAAGATCCGGATCCGACGGTAAGATTGCGTGGAATTGGATTTAAATGTATGCGTAAAGTAAATTTCAATATTTAAAGTCGGGTCCCGTTGCCGAGCGGTGGATGGGTCCGCCACAGAGCTTCGCCGCCGCCGCGAAGTTCAGGCCCAACAATCCCGACGTCGGGCTCCATGGCGTGCTGCTGCAATCTTCCGGCCCCTCCCCCCCACCATAGAGCCCAGCGTCGGGAGCTCAACAAAATTCAGCCCTATCTCACCAGAGGTTATCTTTATTTAACCACTAATATGCAGATTAAACAAGAAACACAATTAGATCAGTTAAGTGCCCCAATTGGCCAACCTGATGATCTCTTGAAATCTTTTGAATCTTTAGGTGTCTTTTACAAGTAAAAACACATAAATTAGATATTGAAATTAGTTATACGGTATCTAGATCATAACATTTACAGTTATAAGGATAGGGATTGTGAAATTTACTAAGTATAGAAGCTTAAGAGTCCATTCGCTCAGCAAGGCCATTAGATCTAGGGCAATGTGGTGAGGACATCACATGGTTTATACCCGATTTGACACACATATCCCTGACAGGTTTGCCTGTACACTGTAGCCCATTGTTGGAAATGATTTCTTCGGGTGCACTGAATAGACTGAATATGGCACTCAATGTATCTGCAATGACTATGCTTGAAGTGTCTTTTACCTGTCTGACAATTGGAAATTTGGAGAAATAAATTGGTGACAAAGATAAAGTCATCTCCATTCATGGAAAATAGGACAAGGGTGATCTTGGATCAAGGGACTGACAGAATCTCATGAGGGTGTTGAAGTTCTTTGCGTTGTTGTGGCTGGTGGCTCTGGCATGCCTCGCACATCCTCACTAACCTTTCGATGTCACTGTTGATCCCTGTCTCGTGTCAGTCACCTTGTTCGCTTTATGCCCATATGGACTTGGTGATGTTGTGACAAGGTATCCAGTCGGAGAGTTTTGGGCACAATCACTTGAAGGTGATGCCTCTCAAGATACCAAGTTCACCTCTATAAGGACAAAAGCATCTGAGGATTTCTGTCACCTCTTTTATTGTATCAGGCCAAACTTCAATGATGACTCTCCACAGTGCCTTCAGTTGTGGGTCATTGGATGTTTCTGATTGTAGTTGGTCACATTTGTGCTGACCAAAATGCAATTAAATTGAGTTTGAGCATATCTTCCACCTCGATATCCATGCTGTCTACTTGTAGATCCAGTGGAACTTCTTCATTCTTGCTCAAGTTTGGCAATCTGCTCAGCGTATCCAAGGAGACCATTCTGGTACCCAGTTTGTAGCAGATGAAGTCGTACCCCTGTACTTTCACTAACAGCCACTGCAATTGAGGTGATGTGCTTGTCAATTGTTTGCGCCAGATCATCTCCAGTAGTTTGTGGTTGGTTTCCACTGTGAACTGCTAACTGAACAGGTAGGTGTGGAACCTTGAGATTCCAAGTACCAGAGCAAGTATTTCATGCTCTATGTTTGAGTAATTGGATTGTGCTGAGGATAAACATTTACATTTGAATGCAATTGGTTTGCCATCCTGCAGGATGCACGCTCCCAGCCCTTTCTGTGAGGCATTGACTTCCAGGATTGTCTTCTTCCTTGGATCATAGTACTGCAAGGTACAAGTTTCTGTTGACAATGCTTGTTTGAGAGACTCAAACATATACTGATGGTCCTCCAGCCATGCATATGGTATGTCTTTCTTTAAGAGCTCTCTCAGTGATGATGCTTTGTCAGAAAACTTTGGAATGTGTGTTGCCAAGATGTTGGAAAATCCAAGGCATCTCTGCAGATCATCTTTGTCTTGTGGGGTAGGCATATGCCTTACATCTTCGACTTTGCCTGGGTCAGGACAGATCTCGCAACCTGAACAGACGGAGCCAAAGAAATTAATCTGACTTGCATTCACCTGGCACTTCTTGCTGTTAAAAACGAGCCCTTAGTGACGAACTACAGCCATCAGTGAATGAAGATTTCGATCATGCTCTTTGGTTTTGCCCATTACCGTAATATCATCAGAAATGCATACACATCCAGGCACATTTTCTACAATTCTGTCCATATGTTGCTTAAACAGTTCTTGACTAACCGGTAAACCAAAGGGTAGTCTCTGGAAGCAATATTTCCTAAATGGTGTCCTGAAAGTGGCAACTTCTTGAGAGTCCTTAGCTAGGTGTACTGACCAATATCCATGTTTAACATCCAACTTGAAGAATTTGGCGCCTGTGAACTTGGGATTAAATTCCTCTCATGTCGGAATCTTGTGGGGGCATCTCTTTAGGGAGAAGTTTAGACACCTCGGATTTAGACATACTCTGATTGCTCCATCCTTCGTTAGTACGCACATAAAATTGAGCTGCAGCAGTCTGTGTGAGGTTGTACACAATGGATGATGCCATTGCATTCCATGTCATCTAACTCGAGCTTAAGCTTTTCTTCTATGTGCATGCTGCACTTTCTAGGGGGTCGAATGACGGAATTGTATCCTCTCTGAGGTGCAGTACGGCATCACCTTTGAAATTCCCTATGGCATCGAACCTGTCTGGGTATATTTGTTATCAGTCATGGACTGACTCAATGTGTAGGTACACTTGGTCTCTTCTGCTGTAGTGAGTACCTTGGTGACCTCGTGGATAGTCACAATGTTGAGGTCTTTAAACACTTCTAGTCCTGCCACTGCTGGTCCACTCGTGTCTATCAGGTACAATATTTGTGGGTTCCATGCCGACTTGCCATAGCTGCATTGCATTGTTAGTGTGCTACTGCAAAGGATGGGTGATCCATTATATGCAGATAGCTTTGCAATTGTTAGCTGTATCATTGATTTCCAACAACTCCAGTACATATCCTTCAGGATTTGGACTGGTAGAATATTTGCACTAGCCCCGGTATCAATCTTCACCCTGATTGTGCATTTGCCAACTTTCTTTGGGCACACGATGTTAATGATAGCAAAAGCTTCCTGTTGTTTGACTTCATCAACATGATGTATCAGGTTTACAATGTTAAACGCTTGTTCATCTGGCTCCTCTCTGAGTCTTGTCTCAGGTCTGTTTCACTGTGGACTTTGTGTATCGGCTTACATTTATGCAGGTCTCTGGCACTCTCCTTGCTTCTGCGTCTGTTGTCTGCTTGTCTGAGTCCTACTGTGACTTCTGGCTGTGTCTTTGGAGCTAGATTTCTTGCCTAGGTGGGCTCAATGTCCTTTTGCACTGCACGCCTTGCACAGATCTTGAAATGCAGGACAACTTTCAGTGGGACTAACCACACTTACCGCACAGCTTGCATGCTCTTTTCGATCTGGTTACCGTACCAATACTGTTGGCTGCACCTAGTGCTTGCAAATGCTGTTGTCCAGCTACAATGGCTACATATTTCCTGCCGTCGTCCAGCAGCGCATCAATGCTGTGACCTTTCTTTCTCCCCCCCCAAGAGGTCTTCTGAAATGCTTTATGGGTGTTGAGACAATTACCAGCTCCAATAGTCGCTCCGACAGCTTAGTTTCTGAAAAATTTCATTCGTTGCCCTTACTACAGCATCTGTTGACAAACTATTTATTGATTCCTGTGGCTGTTGCCTTTAGGACATTGATCACGAGCAGTGAATTTTAAAATTCACTCTCAATCGGAACTGATCTTCTAGCACTTTCCATATCTTTGTGGGATATTTTTGATCCTCTTCAGATATGCCAGAGGTATTGATCCTGTATAATCTCTCATTTCCAACTGCTATCAGTATTTTTAGAGCTTGCTTCTCTGGTTCTACAATCACTTGGTCTGTGAAGCATAACTGCATTCCTTGTTTGGAAAGTTTGAACTTGGATAGAATATCAATGGCCTTCCAGTTCATGCTCGGAAATTTGATATCCATCTTTCTGCTGTTCTTTTGCTTTTTGATCTTTATTTAACTTTGTTCTATTCATTCTGTGCTGTTTCCCGTTTTAAAAATTCTCTGTTCTTTAGACTGGCTGCTTGGATGGAGAGGAGCAGGTGTTTGAGAGTGTGCACTGCTAATCTTGCTTGCAGCACTTAAGATTGTCTGTTTACACAGCTGTTCAATAGGCAGTTCAATTGCTTCTTTTTGCTCGAGTTTGTTTATGTTCTTCATGCTCGATCGGTTTTCAATGTTTTCTTAGCTGTGGCTGCGTGAATGAAAATTCCTTCACGCTTGAGTGGTTTAATGATTTTTTAAAAACACTTTGGCTGCATGAATGGAGACTCCACGGTTGGAAGGCTTCTCGTGCTTTTTGCTATCAGATGACTCCTGCAATGGCGCCAAACTCGATCAGCCTGGGAGAGGAATCTGGTTTTCCCCGTTTTTTTTTAAACAGAGTCTTGGAAAAAAAAAATCAACTTTTTAAGCACTTCGAAGTTTTTTTTTAAACCAGTATCCCTCGACCGTCAACACAATGACTCACCCGATTGCAGGAATTTATTTGCAGCCTGTTCTGAGCTCTGTCTTCTACCGCTGGAGGTCAGTTCTTTCTTCTTTCCACTTTTTGGGCCAGTATTTATTTTGAACTTACTCTCTTTTGGCTGTAGGAAGGATAGTTTTCGAAGCTGTTTTATCTGTGGTCCTCAATCTCAGATCTTGTGTTTTCACCACAGCTACCATCATATAATGATTTCTTTATGTTGTCTTGTGCAACATAAATGAGATGCATGGAGTCGAGTTATGCTGAAGACCTCTAACAGGTTTATGAACTGTTAAAATATTATACACAGTTCAGAGCAAACTATTTACAAAACTTCCTCTAAGTGTTACAGTTGCAGAGTGAGCCTGGCTTGTAGTCACATGACTACATCCTGGTACTTAGCTCATTAGCATACTGAGCACTTAAAAGGATATCATACAACATCAGTTTTTTTTTCACTTGTTTTCACCCTTTGACCAAAATAATGCCCCACTCCCACCCCTGACTCCATGTCTATCTTACATTGCTGATGTCCTGGAAAATGTGTGAATGTTTACAATCATGCAAGGTTATAAGAACATAAAAAAATAAGAACCAGGCCCCTCAAGCCTGCCCTGCCATTCAATAAGATCATGGCTGATTTGCCCCAGACCTCAACTCCTCTTTCGTGTCAGCTCCTCATAGCCCTCAACTCCCCGATATTTCAAAAGTCTATCTACCTCCTCTTTAAATACTTTCAGTGATCTAGCCTCCACAACTCCCTGGGGTAGAGAATTCCAGACATTCACTACCCTCTGAGAGAAGAAATTCCTTCGCATCTCAGTTTTAAATGAGTGCCCCCTCATTCTGTAACTATGTCCCCTAGTTCGTGATTCCCCCACTAGTGGAAACATCTTCTCAACATCTACCCTGTCAAGCCCCCTCAGAATCTTGGACATTTCAATAAGATTATCTTCAATTATCTTCAATTCATAAGAAATGAGGTGCTTTATATTAGTGAGAGTGAAGTATATGTGTTGTAATATTGCTACCTACTGGTGTAATAACATATTGCACTTAAGGATCACATGTAATCTCAGAATTGCTGGTTCAGAACAAGTCATTTAATACTGCTTAGAAACTGCTTCTTGAATTGTAAAAATAAGAAATAATTTCAGTAGTTTTTTATCCCGTGAACTTACCTGAACTGTAGAGATTGGTATTTCTTCATGGATATCCTGCTTGCAACTACGTATATGTAAGGGAAACTTTTTCCCTTAGTGGAAAGTCAATAACTAGGGGTCATAGATTTAAGGTAAGGGGCAGAAGGGTTAGAGGGGAGTTGAGGAGAAATCTTTTCACCCAGAGGGTGGTTGGAATCTGAAACGCACTTCCTGAAGAGGTGGTAGAGGCAGAAACACTCACAACATTCAAAAAGTATTTAGATGAACACTTGAAATGCCATAACATAAAAGGCTACGTGCCAAGTGTGGGGAAATGGGATTAGTTAGGACGGGTGCTTGATGATCGGCGCAGGCGCATTGGGCCGAAGGGCCTGTTTCTGTGCTGTAAAACTCTATGACTCTATGTATAGACTTCCTTCTTTTTCCTACCAATTTTTGATAAACTAACAAGTAAATTTCTCTCTAGTGTTGAGCCGATATAATTTGGATGAATCCACTCAGATTAATCTAACTTGTGTCCATCACTTACAAGGGTACTTGCATCACTAGAGAAGTGACCAGTGGCAAGGACTCTCAATGATACGAGTTCTTGTGTCAATGGCCTCATAATAACCCACAACTTTAGAGGCTAGTACAGAGTAGGTGAAGAAGTATCGGCATCTTTAACAGTGCAAATTGACCTGGATTACCAAGGATTTTCAGGAGAATTTGCTTGGGATTGATTTTAAGCGGACATGAGGCTAAACTCAGCAATGTGGTTGACTCTTAAAATGCCCTCTGAAATGGCCTAGCAAGCCACTTAATTAGAACCATAGAAAATTATGGCACAGTAGGAGGCCATTCAGCCCATTGTGTCTGCGCCAGCCGAAAAATCTAGCTGCCCAATCTAATCCCACCTTCCAGAAACTGTTCCATAGCCTTGCCTGTTACAGCACTTCAGGTGCAAGTCCAGGTACCTTTCAAATGAGTTGAGGGTTTCTGCCTCCATCACCATTCCTGGCAGTGAATTCCAGACACCCACCACCCTCTGGGTGAAAATGTTTTTCCTCATGTCCCCTCTATTCCTTCTACCAATCACCTTAATTCTGTGCACCCTGGTAATTGACTTCTCCGCTCGGGGAAACAGGTCCTTCCTATCTACTCTATCTAGGTCTCTCATAATTTTGTACACCTCAATTAAGTCACCCCTCAGCCTCCTCTGTTCTAACGAAAACTACCCTAGTCTATCCAATCTTTCCTCATAGCTGCAACTTTCAAGCCCTGGCAACATTCTTGCAAGTCTCCTCTGTACTCTCTCCAGAGAAATTATGTCCTTCTGTAATGTGGTGACCAGAACTGTATACAATACTCCAGCTGCGGCCTAATCAGCATTTTATACAGTTCCAGCATTACATCCCTGCTTTTGTATTCTATACCTCGGCCAATAAAGGAAAGCATTCCATATGCCTTCTACACCACTCTATCTACCTGTCCTGCCACCTTCAGGGACCTGTGGACATGCACTCCAAGGTCTCTCACTTCTTCTACCCCTCTCAATATCCTCCCGTTTATTGTGTATTCCCTTGCTTTATTCGCCCTCCCCAAATGCAATACCTCACACTTCTCTGGATTGAATTCCATTTGCCACTTTTCTGCCCACTCAAACAAATCATTGATATCATTCTGGAGTCTACAGCTATCCTCTTCACTATCAACTACACGGCCAATTTTTGTGTCACCAACAAATTTCCCAATCATGCCTCCCACATTTACGTCCAAATCATTAATATATACCACAAACAGCAAGGTTCCCAACACTGAGCCCTGTGGAACGCCACTGGAAACCACTTTCCATTCACAAAAACATCCGTCGACTACTACCCTTTGTTTCCTGTCACTGAGCCAATTTTGGATACAACCTGCCACCTTCCCCTGTTTCCCATGGGCTTTCATTTTTTCTGACAAGTCTGCTATGCGGGACCTTGTCAAATGCTTTACTAAAATCCATGTAGACCACATCCACTGCACTACCCTCATCAATCCTCCTTGTTACTTCCTCAAAAAACACAATTAAGTTAGGAAGACATGACCTTTCCTTAGCAAATCCATATTCTTGATTAATCCATGCCTTTCTAAGTAGCAGTTTATCCTGTCCCTCAGAATTGATTCGAACAATTTACCCACCACCGAGGTCAGACTGACCGGCCTATAATTATTTGACCTAACCCTTGCACCCTTTTTAAATGATGATATAATGTTCACAGACCTCCAATCCTCTGTCACCTTGCCTGTATCCAGTGAGGATTTGAAGATGATCCTCAGCGCATCCACTATTTCCTCCCTGGCTTCCTTTAACAACCTGGGATGCAATCTATCTGGCCCTGGCAATTTATCTACCCTCAAGGATGTCAGAGCCTCTAGTAGTTCCCCTCTCATGATGCTTATCGTATCTAATATTTCACACTCCTCCTATTTTACTACAATGCCTGCGTCATCCCTCTGCTTTGTGAAGACGGAGACAAAAAACTCACTAAGAAACTTGCCCATGTCTTCTGCATCCAAGTTTCCTTGTACATCTCTGATGGCTCTACCCTTTCCTTAGTTATCCTCTTGCTCTTAATGTACTGATAAAACATCTTTAGGTTTTCCTTGATATTACCTGCCAATAATTTTTCATGTCCTCTCTTTGCTTTTCTAATTTCCCTTTTTACTTCACCCTGCACTTTCTATACTCCTCTAGGCTTTCTAAAGCATTACGTTTTTTGTGATCGTCATAAGCTTTCTTTTTCTGCATTAATTTACCCTGTAAGCTTCTAGATAACTGGGGCAGGAGGGGGGGGGGGGGCGGAGATCTGGATTTGGCCATTCCACCCTTTATCTTTGTGAGGGACATGCCTACACTGAGCCTGTAGAATCTGGCTTTTGAATGCCTCCCATTGGTTTGCCACTGATTTTTCTTCAAGTAGCTGTATCCACTCTACTTTTGCCAGATCATCTTTCAGTTTTGTAAAATTTGCCTTCCCCCAATTTAGAACTTTTAATCCTGTTTTATCTTTGTCCTTTTCCATGATTGTGCTAAAACTAACTGTGTTATGGTCACTATCTCCAAAATGGTCACCCATTGCTACTTCATCCACTTGCCCAGCTTCATTACCGAGGACTAAATCTAGAATTGTACCCCTCTCATTGGGCTTGTCAAGGGCAATTAGGGATGGGCAATAAATGCTGGCCTAGCCAGCGATGCCCACATCCCATGAACGAATGAAAAAACTACCCAAAAGCTTTAGGTAGATGGGTGCTTGAGGTACACTGATTGTGGTGTTCACACTCAGTGACCTCATGTTAATTCGATACTCTTTCTCCAAGCCCATATACTATGACTATTTGGGACCAGTGGCATACCAATGCCCATTTAACTTACAACTTCCACAATACCTTTATCTTCAAGCAGTTATTCTTTTGCTCAGAAAGGCACATCTCTGGGTGAAAATACATACATATGAATCAGCACCCTCGAGCCTGCTCTGCCATTCAACAAGTTCTTGGCTAAACTGTACACATTCCCGCCTACGCCCGATAACCTTTCACCCCCTTTCTTATCAAGAATCTATCTACCTTAAAAATACTCAAAGACTCTGCTTCCACCACCTTTTGAGGAACAGAGTTCCAAAGACTCATGACCCTCTGAGAGAAAACACTTCTCCTCATCTCTTTCTTAAATGGGCAACCTCTTATTTTTAAACAGCGACCCCTAGTTCTAGATTCTCCCACAAGAGGAAACATCCTTAACACATCCACCCTGTCAAGACCCTCAAGATCTTATATGTTTCAATCAAGTTGCTTCTTACTCTTCTGAACTCCATCGGATACAAGCCGAGCCTGTCCAACCTTTCCTCATAAGACAGCCTGCCCATTCTAGGTATTAGTCCAGTAAACCGAAAAAATTCGGGCTTCCTTTTACCATGCTGGCCAATGACCCTGAACGATTTCTGGTAAGGTCATTTAACTTTTTGCAGCATTGAATTGGCATACATAAGGTGGCCGTATTGGTATTCACTGCCCTGGCCTCCTCCTGCCATTGTTGATTTGCTACTCTGCTTGGAGACCAGCATTACTTTATGACATATCTGCTGTGCTTCATATAGAATCATTTCCACAGCTTCTTCAAAGAGCCTTGTGGGTGTCTGTCCTCCTACCAACTTTGTAGATCTGATTTAAGCAGAAAGCTTGAAGTTTTTTTTTTAAAGCTACAATAATTTAGTCCCTGCAGCAGCTCCCACACTCCAATGCCACTCAGCCCTGCCAAATGGTCGCCTCACAATCAGTAACATTTATAATGAAGGGAGCTTGCAGTCAACATTAAACTGAGCTTGACTCTGGAAACTAAGCCAGGGTCACCTGTTTCTCACTGGGCAGGTGCAAATTGCATATTTCTGCTTAGGATTTCGTCCAAGCAGAAAATCAAGACTTGTGTGAGAAAGATGAACAAAACAAAACTGATAGCAGATGAACTATAAACACGTCCTGCAGAAATGATACAGCTAATCATAAAACATTTCCTCTGAAGCAATCTTCCTTTGAGGTGCAGTAAAGCTGCAGTCAGTGTCTTGTTGTGCAAAGCTTTGTGTATCCTGAAATTTGTACAGCAAAAGCACATTCTGAATATACTGTTTATTGAAAGCCAAGGACATGACTGTGCTGAATGTGCACTTTGTGTTACATGAAAGAAATAATTGCAGTATGGCATCAGCTGATCTATGCTGGCATCTCAAGAACAACCTTTTGCTTGTACGATGGGTAGAAAACCATAGTATCTTTATGTGGTCAAGAATTATTTATTTTATAAGAAGTGCAATGACCTCCGAGTAATCATTACATTTTAGTGGGAAAATCAATAACAACATTATTGAACAGTATCCAAGTTAGCTGCAATTTTCAGCTGCATGCTGGTGAATGCTGTGAAGCTGTTAAACGTCTCTTAGACTGTCTTCCATTTTTCTGAAAGTGGATTTATTAAATAAACCAAAAATAGCACCAGTCACCTTCAGGAAGTTCTCGGCATATCCCCAGGATGCAGTATAGTAAATCTACTACTTCAAAAAATACAGGATTTTTATTGAAAGTATAGTATTCAGCCAATATAAGCTGAAGATAGCTGGATGCAATTGCAATACCATTGTGACACAGTCTGCATCTTATTTACAATTATCACATGAACTTAATAGTGCAATGTTTTGAATCAGAATTTTCAACCATTTTGACGCTCTTGGAGGCTTCCTAATTTAGAAGATATGATCAAAAGGCGATCATTTATGTCCACAATGTTGTAGCAGGAAATGAATTTAGAGTTGATGTGATCAACTTTCCCATTCTACATAAACTCGACTGTTTTGAACTACACACTGGTTCTCTTCCTGTCATTAAACTTCAAAACTGCGGATAATGTTTTTTGTGAGAATGAAAGGCTGCCATTTCCTTTGAAGTAATAAATTGATTCTTTTTAAGTCACATCATAGAACACATACTTTGAAAGTCAGCTATATTAGCATTTTTCTACATTTTTATAGCAAAAAAATTAATTCAGAATTAGAATTGCAAAGCCTTCCCATTCCTGTCTATTTTCGACCATTTTGATCAATTTGCACAGGAGTCTGTCTTTAATCCCTCATTTGTAATCTTTCCTAATACAAATGCTGGACAGCATATTATGGAGGAATAAAAAATCCAATTTGTATTGTAGTCAGGTAGTGGCTTAAAGCATGTCCACCCCACAAGACAATTTTCTAAGGTTTGCATAGAGTTGAGTAACTTGAGTAACACTGTGGAAATGCTTGAGGTACTTTTAACAGCTGTTTTAGACCAGGAGCAGCAGGCTGGGCCAGTAGACCAT
The DNA here is from genome assembly GCF_036365525.1 of Heterodontus francisci. Classification (NCBI taxonomy): domain Eukaryota; kingdom Metazoa; phylum Chordata; class Chondrichthyes; order Heterodontiformes; family Heterodontidae; genus Heterodontus; species Heterodontus francisci. Next base: position 41,215,844 of record NC_090395.1, on the reverse strand, counting down.
GCACCAAACTAATTATATAATGCCAGTGGGGTCAAATATTATTGCCTGGAAAGTCAGGCACATCCACGCTCCTCTGATCTCCATTTTCAGCTAAGTAAATGAGAAAAATTTAGCTTTTAAGTTGCAGGTTTTATTGAGTGTCGTCAGCATGCCACAAACTGTGTCAGGTCATTCCATTTTTAAAGTGGTGGCTTCAAATAGGGGCTATCCCTATTATTTGCATTTGCAAAGACATCAGTCCTGATTTAGGTGTGGGTAAAGGACATCTATATTTTTATCCTTTCTCAATATGGTGGGTGGCAAATATTAGTTCATACTGTTCAGTCATTTTAATAGAATCAAATAAATATATGAATGTCAACCTGAAAAGTAGTAAAAGCTAACATAACTGATAACTTAAAACCAACCTGCTAAAAGGCTGTGCTATGTAAAAGCAAGTTATTTCACTAAAGGTGCAGTGGAACATAGGCTTTGAACTAAACCTGTGGGTGTGCCCAACATTTATTCACTTTACGTACGTAAAAGAGGAAGCAATTTTTTCAGATCTTATGTGGAGCCAATCCCACAGAAAATGTTGATTTTTATTACTTTATTTGGTGAATTTTCGAATACATTGGAATGTATAAAGAACATTGCATTTTTTAAAATCTAAAAATAAAGGCAGCTTACCAACATAGAGCAGGAAATTCAACAGGGTAGCCAATTCTTTCACAGAATTCTGGTGCGCCTGTAGCCAGCATCCGACAGGGAAGGCGTGGAAGTGCGAGAGTAAAATGAAGCATCAACCTTGAGGAGAAGGGAACATTTTTGGGTATCACTTACAATAGCAAGGACATTAACTGTGGAAGCGGCATACTTACCTGACATGGAACAGACCATGATCAGTGACCTTTGATCCTGTTCCAGGTAGGTTTTGAGTGAAATGACTGTAACCAATTCTAGAGCTTCAGGCCAGGGAGTGCGTAACACCGTTCAGGTGGTGGTGAAGGATAAGGAAGGAGGTGCACCGGTTGACCGTACTTTCTTCATTAAGAAAAGCCTTATTGATTGCTGTAGATTCCAAGCTGCGGACATCTTCTGCCTGCAGGACTTCCCCAGCAGTGGATATTTTGACGTGATTTTCAAGAATGTGGTGGGATGCATCAAGTTCCTGAGGGTGTTCAAGGAGAAAGGGAACCTGGAGCCGCTGTCCATCCTCACAGTGGAGCCACTCTTCACGCTTCCGTCACAACGTGACCGGTGAAGACAATTCACCTCTGCAACCCCCATGTTCCGGTGGTGGATGTACTCACCTCCCTCGCCAGGTACATCGAGGTGGCCGGCAGCAGCACTGATGTTAGGGACCCATTTGGGATTTGGATCAGCAAGTGGCAGGTCAAGGTGACCTTGAAGGTCGATGCCAACGGAGCCATCATCCATCCTACCTCCAGCTTTTCTATCGGGGGAAGTCGAGGCTTCTTAGTCTATGCGGGGCAGCCCAGAGTTTGTCGCTCCTGTGGCAAATCTGGTCACGTGGCAGCTAACTGCAGTACAGTCGTCTGCAAGAACTGCAAGAAGGAAGGCTATCAGACCAAGGACTGTAAGCAGAGTAAATACTGCAACCTGTGTGGTGCAGCAGGTCACCTCTACAAAACCTGCCCCAAACGCTGCCTCCGTTATGCTCAGGCGGCAAGGTCCAAGGAAAGGCCGGGAGAAGGAACGGCCAATGCGTCTGGTGCTGGGAAGGAGAGAAGCAATCCTCTCCGCAGTGAGGAAAGTCTACCTGAGAAGGAGAAGAAAGGGGAGGCAGCTGCAACCAGCGACCCAACACCTACCCCATGCCTGGAAACCCCTCCTCCACAGACAGAATCAATGGAGGAGGAGGCAGCAGGTGGACAAACAGGTTAGTGGCAGGTGGTACAAAGGAAAACCACAAAGAAAAAACCTTGAAAAAAGGAACAGGCCACCACCCAAACCAATGGCAAGAGGAGGCTACCGTCTGAAACAGACTACGACAGGAAGGGCCAGAATGACGGCACCTGAAAGAAGCGGCAGAACTCAAAGGAGCTGGAAGATAAAGCCCCCCAGGCACTGGAAGCTGTGATGGACCCAGCGCGCCCAAACTCAAAGCACCGAACCTAGCGACATGGCCAGTGTATCCCAACACCGGGACACCGAGAGCAAAGAAGCGTCGGGCGCACTCCAGCTCTGGGAAGCTGGGAGCAGTGATGTGTTCGAGGAGGAAAAAAGGGGAAAGACACCAATAGCAGAGGACAGCCCAAGCCTTGCTGCCTACAAGATTCCCCTAATGTCACACCAGCGGAACAAGCATGAGAAACCAGGAGGGGTTTCTGAGACCAACGAAGGTGAAACAGCTTTTCTACACTATGGGTATGCAGGAACATACCGAAGGACTGGGACTAGCAAGGACAAATGGTGTGGGAAGCAACAAGTAACTTAAAAATGGGTATAAAGATTGCTTCAATTAACGTGCGCAGCATTAAATCCATTATGCGATATGTTTCAACCTTGGACTACCTCGCCAAGGTCAGAGCCGACCTACTATTTCTGCAGGAGTGTGGAATACCACACCTCAGTACCTACAGGCAATGGTTGTGATGGTGGTCCCACGGGCCATCGATCTGGTCAGGGGGAAATGATTCCCGTTCCTCCGGCCTGGGTATTCTGCTGCGGGGAGGTAACTTCACCATCTCCTAAGTTAAGGAGGTGGTGGGCGGTTGCCACCTCGTAGCAGATGTAATGTACAACAATGCTCCGCTCCGGTTGATCAACGTGTACGCCCCGGTACAACACAGCAAGCAGCTGACCGTCTTCCAGCAGCTCCCACTGCTGTTGGCGACATCCAGGCCGGTCATTCTAGGCAGTGACTTCAACTGTATCATCAATGCCGCTGGACGATTCAGCAGTGACGACAGCAAACTGGACGCTACGTCAAGATTCCTAATGGAAATGGTAAAAGATGCCAAGCTGTATGATGTCTTCAGCAAACCTGCAGATGGAGCGCAGCGTAGATACACCTGGTCAAGATCGGACGGGTCTGCCCTGTCCAGGATTGACTTCCTGTTTGTGTCCCGTGCTGTCACGGTCAGATCCACCAATGTCAAGCCGGTGTTCTTTTCCGACCATTGCCTCTTACTGGCCAACTGTTACTTATAGGATAATCAGCGGGTTGGCAGGGGGACATAGAAGCTCAATGCTACACTGCTAACCCCAGAGAACGTTGAGGAACTCAAAAGGGATGACAAAGGTTGGAGAACCGTGAAACCCCTCTTTGAGTCTCCAGTTCACTGGTGGGAGGCGATCAAGGAGAACATCAAGAGGTTCTTTATCTTCAAAGGTATTCAGAGGGCGAGAGAGAGACAGAGGGGAATGTCCTGACTCCAGAAAATAATGCAAAATCTGCTCCTGCTGCAATCGATGGGGGTCGAGGTCAAGGAGGATCTCCAAGAGGTGAAGAGCCAGCAGGCTTCGGTCTTTGCCATGGAGGCTTCCAAGATCATCTTCCGGTCCAGACTCCGCTCCGTTGAGCAGGATGAGACGTACTCGCATTACTTCTTCCAAAAGGTACACAGAGAGAGTTCTGTGATCAGCAGCCTGAAGGAAGAGGATGGCTCAGTAACGTCTTCGCAGTCTAATCTTCAAATCTTTTTACGCTGGGCTGTACGACATGAAGCCCATGGACAGCACGGCTTCCCAGTCCCTCCTATCATCTATCACGGAGGTCTTAGATGACAGCATGAGGGAGAGACTGGACAAACCGCTAACTCTGGACGAGTTGACAAAGGCCCTTCAAGACGAGTAAAACTCCTGGAAGCGACAGCTTACCGGTTGAGTTGAATTTGGCACTGTGGGATTGAGTTGGCCCAGACCTGCTGGAAGTATACGAGAGTATGCTCCTGGCCGGCAACATGTCAGAATCCATGAGGAAAGGCATCATCACCCTCATTTACAAGTGGAAGGGGGAGAGGGCGGAAATCAGAAATTGGTGGCCCATCTCACTGCTTAATGTTGACTACAAGATTCTGTCCAAAGTCATCGCCAGTCGGGTCAAGTCTGCTCTGGAGTTGGTGATTCACCCTGACCAGACCTGCACTGAACCCGGCAGGAGGATCTCTGACAGTCTCACGCTACTCAGGGATACAATCGCCTATGTATGGGACAGGAGGGTGGACAACTGCCTCATCAGCATGATGGACGTGCTTTCCAAAATGGGGTTTGGGGAGGGAATCTGCAATTGGATCAAACTGCTCTACACAAACATCAGTAGTGCAGTCACAATCAATGTGTGGGAATCAGAAAGTTTCCTGATCCAACCTGGAGTCAGACAGGGCTGTCCTCTCTCCCCTGTCTTGTTTATTTGCTGTATTGAACCTTTTGCTGAGTCCATTAGGAAGGATGTGAGCATAAGAGGGGTGACAATCCCAGGCAGCAGAGGCACTCAGGTAAAAACCTCCCTGTACATGGATGACTTCGCCATCTTCTGCTCGGATCCGCAGTCCATTCGCAAACTGATGAGCCTCTGTGACCAGTTCAAACTTGCCCCGGGAGCCAAAGTCAACCATGGCAAGAGTGAAGCCATGTTCCATGAGAACTGGACCAACCGATCCTTTGTCCCCTTCACCGTCAGGTCAGACTAGCTGAAGGTGCTGGGGATATGGTTTGGAAGGGCTGGGGCATACGCCAAAACCTGGAAGGAACGAGTAGCCAGGGTACACCATAAACTGAGCATGTGAGAGCAGCAATCACTCTCCATTGTGGGTAAGAACCTGGTCATCAGGTGCGAGGCGCTCACATTGTTGCTGTACGTGGCGCAAGTCTGGCCCATACCCCACTCCTGCGCCGTGGCAGTCACCCAAGCCATTTTCCACATTATTTGGAGATCTAAAATGGACCAGGTCCGGAGGGACACAATGTTCAAACCTCTGGATAAGGGCGGGAAAAATGTACCCAACATCGCCCTCATCCTGATGACCGCTTTCGTGTGCGGCTGCATCAAGCTGTGTGCAGAACAAAGAACAAAGAACAGTACAGCACAGGAACAGGCCATTCGGCCCTCCAAGCCTGCGCCGATCTTGATGCCTGCCGAAACTAACACCTTCTGCACTTCCGGGGCCCATATCCCTCTATTCCCTTCCTATTCATATATTTGTCAAGATGTCTCTTAACCGTCGCCATCGTATCTGCTTCCACCACCTCCCCTGGCAGCAAGTTCCAGGCACTCACCACCCTCTGTGTAAAAAACTTGCCTCACACATCCCCTCTAAACTTTGCCCCTCGCACCTTAAACCTATGTCCCCTAGTAACTGACTCTTCCACCTTGGGAAAAAGCTTCTGACTATCCACTCTGTCCATGCCGCTCATAACTTTGTAAACCTCTATCATGTCGCCCCTCCACCTCCGTCGTTCCAGTGAAAACAATCCGAGTTTTTCCAACCTCTCCTCATAGCTAACGCCCTCCAGACCAGGCAACATCCTGGTAAACCTCATCTGCACCCTCTCCAAAGCCTCCACGTCTTTCTGGTAGTGTGGCGACCAGAATTGCATGCAATATTCTAAGTGTGGCCTAACTAAGGTTCTGTACAGCTGCAACATGACTTGCCAATTTTTATACTCTATGCCCCATCCGATGAAGGCAAGCATGCCGTATGCCTTCTTGACTACCTTATCCACCTGCGTTGTCACTTTCACTTCCTCAGTACGCAAACACCAGGTGTCACTACGTGCTGAGGTTCTATCTGTCCCCGGTGTTGCGAAGGATGGGCCTGGTCACATTGCTGCGGAATGCTCCATCCAGTTAGACTGTGCCGTACCACCTATCCTTCGTGGGAAAGTTTCTGGGGGAAAACACCTTTGACCACCAATCCAATCAGGCAGTGGTCTGCACGGAATGTCCTCAAGTCCCTACGGGAAAAGGGGATGTGGATCCTGTCAGATGGTTCCCCGAGCAGACCGCCAAAGTCATTTGGCAGAATGCCTCATCACCAGAACTTTCAAACAAGCACCAAGACGTAGCCTGGCTGGTGGTGAGAAGGGCCCTCCGCGTCAGATCTTTCCTGCACGCCCGGAGTTTTGCCCCCTCCACACACTGCCCTCGAGGTGGCTGTGGTGGTGAAGAGACAGTTGCCCACCTCCTTCTGGAATGTGTCTTTGCAAAGCAGGTGTGGAAAGTGATGCAGTGGTTTTTGTCGAGGTTCATCCCAAGCAGCCCTGTGACACAAGAGTCTGTGCTCTACGGGCTGTTCCCAGGGACGCACACCAAGATAAACATCAATTCGGTGAAAGACGCTCTTTGGTCTGCCTGAAGCTTGCTGGTCTTCCAGCGCAAAGAGGTGTCCACGACCGAGTGCTACAGACTGGCACATTCCAAGGTCCAGGACTATGTGCTGAGGGATGCACTAAAGCTTGGGGCAGCCGCTGCTAAGTCTCAATGGGGAAAGACCACTGTGTAAGGTCCTCCCACCAAGCTGAACTGAGGGGCTGGACCCATGGGAAATCCCTCGGGCTGTATACACCAAATATGGTTTTGCTGTAAAATGTACATGGCAGATAAAATGGAACGGAAGGGTTGTGAGGCAACTCATTCCTGTATTGAAGAAAACTGATTTCCTTTACACTTTTTGGAATGTCAACTTGGTGCTGTTTTGAACTCTTTTGTTATGTATTTTTTTACAGATTTTTATGAATAAAGTAATTTTGGAAAAAAAAATTAACTGTGGAAGCATTTAAGTCTCAAAACCCACAAATGGCTGTAAAAACAAAGGCATGCCAAACTTGCTTCTAACCTTCCCTGACTGGAGCTTAAAATGGCTGTCTCTCAACTTCTATCATGCATATTTGATGGTTGGGAGCTGATGGTAAACTGCATGCAGAGAAATAAAATGGCATCAAGGGTCATTAATTTGTCCTCTGAACACAGTTACCAGATGGGACTCCCGCCAGTTCCAATGGGCACTCCGGCCATCAGGATAGAGGTCCTTTTAAAATTCGAATAGTGGGAACTTACCTCACTATTTTAGTCCCATTACTGCCCCATTTTATTTTTACAAAAAATTCACACTCTGAGACACTTCTTAAACAGGATGCTGATGGAGAGTAGTGGCTGTTGCTTTGATGATTTGATGCAGTGGAAACAGTGATTTGTCACTGACCACGATTATCACAATATATTTCACTGAGAGAGTGAACCTTTTAAAAACAATTGCAATTCATACTTACTCAAATTTTGGTGGAAAATGCTCCTGTGAAGAGCATTGGGATGTTTTACTGTGTTAAAGGTGCTATGCAAATGCAATTTGTTGATTCGGGAGCTGGATTTTCACTGCGGGGGCGGGAAATGGAAGTCGGGACTTTTTTGGGTCCTGAAAACCCCATCTCTCCCCCAGCTGGGCAGAAACAATAATAAGCCTCGAGTTGCATAGGGGCTCCTCCTTAATATTGCTACAGAGTCAGGTTTGGGAGCTAATTAGCAGCCGTGGGAATGAAGGCAGGACTTGGCCCGATTTAAACACACCACGGCAGCTATTAATATGGCTGATGTCTGACAGCTGTTACTGCAGAGTGCAAGAACACAGAAGATCTAAACTCCACAAAGTCTCTGGAGAGCTGTAGTCCTGGAACCCGAGGCAGGGCAGCCCCCAATTTCCAGTTGCGGACCTGGAGGTCCTGCTGGAGGCTGTGAGGGAGAGGAGGGAGGCCGTGTTCTGGAGGGTGGCAAGAGGAGGCCACCCTCCTAGGAAAAGCAGGCATAGATGGACATTGCTGATAAAGTCAGTGAAAGAAATGTGGTCCGAAAAATTTGGATCCAATACAGGAAGAGGTTTGATGACCTGATATGCTCTAGCAAAGTGAGTGCAACCCCAACCCTTCAGACAGGCCTCTGGGTTTACCCTCCAGCAGACACACCACCTTGACAACCTCAGGGCACTTGCTGCTCCTGAAAATGGGCGAAGTGTGTCCATCGGGCACTTCCTGACCCCTCAGACTGGCTCAGAGCCGTAGTGCTACTGAGGACCTGTCGACACTGAAACATGCAGCTTCAAATGAATTGACACAACTGGATATAGCCACAGAGGACAGCAGTGCCTTATGTCTCTCTCTCTTTTGTCCTTGTAGGAGAAACTGGCTCATAATGCCCCTGAGAGGGCCCTGACAGGTGGAGTGGTGCCCTAACTCCAAGTTATTAGACCCATGGAGGAGAGGGCAATGGAAACAGCCAGGATTACAGACCATAAAGAAGTCGCCCATGGTAAGATGGGCACTCATAGTGGAGATAGTCATTACAGAGCAATGCGCTCATTAAGGAGATGCATTGCATTCCACCCATCTGACAGCATAGCAAACACTGAGTTGTACTGGGAAGCATCAGCACTGCAGAGGCTTCTGCTCTGCAAGGCTATGTGTCATGATCTCTTCTTGTGTCTCCCACAGATGCAGACATTGAGCTACAAGGACATTCTTTCTCACCATCACCAGGCCAAGAGGAGCAGCAGAGTTCCAAAGAAGCACCGTCACGCCTTATGGGCTGAATTTTACCAGCCCTCCGACGTCGGGGGTCGTGTCCGGGGGGCCCGGAATATTCTTGCAGGAGAGGCCCGCCACGGCACCCGGCGCTGGTATGTCCCAACCCATTATACCAGTGGTGGGACCTCAGTGTGGCACCCCCCCCCCCCACCACACCCCACGCCACTTGGCGGCACCTCAATTTAAACATACTAAGTACGACTTACCCTGCCTGATTATGCATCCCACTGCTCGTCACTCCTCAGTTCCACATTTTGCACAGAACAGGCGGCTGTCACGTGCTGTTCCCATTAACGAATGACAGAAGCCAGTGGGACAGCAGAAGAGGGAGCAATCAGAGACAGTGCAGGTAAGTCTATGTATACTGGGGTCTCCACTCTGCATACTTGAAGGGAGGTGCGAGGCGGGGATGTGATTATGGGGGCCACAGCTCTGCATACCTGAAGGGAGGTGGGAGGGGGAATGGGATGACTGGGGGCACAGCTCTGTAGGTATGAATGGAGGTACTGTGTACCCTCCCTCCGTAAAGGAAGGCTGCTCTGCATTGTTTGTGTTTGTGTGAGTGAGGGAGCAATGGCACTCCAGTCACTCTGTGAGTGGAGAGGGTGCTAGAAACAGGAGGTGTGTACCTGACTGGTGGGGCAATTGATGCAGCTAGTAGAATCTTGATGTGGTCATGCTGTGCCACTCTTAGTGGGAGCTATGATAGGCAATTCCAAGCCATGCCACATAGTTGATGCATGAAAGCACCTGATGTAACAGTGAACAACAATGCCTGCCCTGTTAGGAACTTCCGAAGAAGTGAGGGATATGACTTTGTCTTGTGGAGATGGGTATGGTTCATCCTATATTGTCTGATCTGCTTCTTGTGAGGATCCATATGCACTACAGGCAAAACCAGCAGGCAGGTGCAGCCCACGTAGAGGTCCCTGGTCGTGAGCAGCAGCTGCCCCCAAGGAACGTTCGCCGCTATAGATTGTTGCACATCTATAGGTCCCGCATGATGTACCTGCAGATGTCTGAGCACCAATGTCATTGGTAACTGCGGATATCAAGAGAGGCAATGATACTGAAGTGATTTATGACTTATAGAGATTAAAGCAAATCAGGAGTACATCCCGCTGAATCTCCTTGAATTAAGTTCAAACCAGACAAATTCTTAGAGACACAAGAAATGCTGGAACCACTCAGCAGGTCTGGCAGCATCTGTGGAAAGAGAAGCAGAGTTAACGTTTCGGGTCAGTGACGCTTCTTCGGAACTGGCAAATATTAGAAATGTCACAGGTTATAAGCAAGTGAGGCAGGGGTGGGGCAAGAGATAACAAAGGAGAAGCTGTATATTGGACAAGACCACATAGCTGACCAAAAGGTCATGGAGCAAAAGCAAACAATATGTTAATGCTGTGTTGAAAGACAAAACATTGGTACAGATAGGGTGTTAATGGACTGAAGATTAAACAGCAGCAAGTACAAACTTGAAAAAAAACAGTGGGTAAGCAAACTGAACAAACTAAGATGAAATGAAATAAACTTAAAAAATGTTTGTTTTTAAAAGCGTAAAAAAAGAAAAAAAGAAAAAATAACTAAAAATAAAAGAAAAATGGGGGGCCCATCATGCTCTGAAATTATTGAACTCAATGTTCAGTCCGGCAGGCTGCAGTGTGCCCAATTGGTAAATGAGATGCTGTTCCTCGAGCTTGCGTTGATGTTCACTGGAACACTGCAGCAATCCCAGAACAGAGATGTGAGCATGAGAGCAGGGGGTGTGTTGAAATGGCAAGCAACCGGAAGCTCAGGATCCTGCTTGCGGACTGAGCGGAGGTGTTCTGCAAAGCGGAAGCGGAATATTTCCAGCATCCGCAGTATTTTGATTTTAAATTCGTATAGACACTTATTTGGGTCCAAAGAATTGAACTCGTTTTCCCTCAAAGAAAGAAAACTAACAGAGAATATTACCATCTTTTGGATAGTCTATTTTTAAAATAATTATGGCTAAGTAATAAATTTCCCAGATATTATATGGGTCATAGGAGAAATGCCACGAACAACAGATGCCCCTCTACGTTGCTTTCATTGATCTCACCAAAGCCTTTGACCTCATCAGCAGACGTGGTCTCTTCAGACTACTAGAAAAGATCGGATGTCCACCAAAGCTACTAAGTATCATCACCTCATTCCATGACAATATGAAAGGCACAATTCAGCATAGCGGTGCCTCATCAGACCCATTTCCTATCCTGAGTGGCGTGAAACAGGGCTGTGTTCTCGCACCTACACTGTTTGGGATATTCTTCTCCCTGCTGCTCTCACACGCGTTCAAGTCTTCAGAAGAAGGAATTTTCCTCCACACAAGATCAGGTGGCAGGTTGTTCAACCTTGCCCGTCTAAGAGCGAAGACCAAAGTACGGAAAGTCCTCATCAGGGAACTCCTCTTTGCTGACGATGCTGCATTAACATCTCACACTGAAGAGTGTCTGCAGAGGCTCATCGACAGGTTTGCGGCTGCCTGCAACGAATTTGGCCTAACCATCAGCCTCAAGAAAACAAACATCATGGGACAGGACGTCAGAAATGCTGCATCCATCAATATCGGTGACCACGCTCTGGAAGTGGTTCAAGAGTTCACCTACCTAGGCTCAACTATCACCAGTAACCTGTCTCTCGATGCAGAAATCAACAAGCGCATGGGAAAGGCTTCCACTGCTATGTCCAGACTGGCCAAGAGAGTGTGCGAAAGTGGCGCACTGACGCGGAACACAAAAGTCCGAGTGTATCAAGCCTGTGTCCTCAGTATCTTGCTCTACGGCAGCGAGGCCTGGACAACGTATGTCAGCCAACAGCGACGTCTTAATTCATTCCATCTTCGTTGCCTCCAGAAAATCCTTGGCATCAGGTGGCAGAACCGCATCTCCAACACAGAAGTCCTCAAGGCGGCCAACATCCCCAGCTTATACACACTACTGAGTCAGCAGCACTTGAGATGGCTTGGCCATGTGAGCCGCAGGGAAGGTGGCAGGATCCCCAAGGACACATTGCACAGCGAGTTCGCCACTGGTATCAGACCTACCGGCCGTCCATGTCTCCGCTTTAAAGACGTCAGCAAATGCAACTTGAAAGCCTGTAACATTGATCACAAGTCGTGGGAATCAGTTGCCAGTGATCGCCAGAGGTAGCGGGCAGCCATAAAGGCGGGGCTAAAGTGTGGCGAGTCGAAGAGACTTAGTAGTTGGCAGGAAAAAAGATAGAAGCACAAGGGGAGAGCCAACTGTGTAACAGCCCCGACAAACAATTTTTTCTGCAGCACCTGTGGAAGAGTCTGTCACTCTAGAATTGGCCTTTATAGCCACTCCAGGCGCTGCTCCACAAACCACTGACCACCTCCAGGCGCTTACCCATTGTCTCCCGAGATAAGGAGGCCAAAGAAAAAGAAGAAGATATGGGTCATGGAAACTCTCTTCAATACATATCTCTCCACTTAAAGAGACACAGAGAGGGATTCTTGTAGTTGTATACAGAATACTACATGAGACGATTTATTAACTTTTATATATTTATTAAAGAATTGAACATGCAATACACTTCTAATTGATAAGTCTATCATAATATCAAATATTACTAAGAGATGTAACACGTAATCATATTTCTAAAATAGAATCCAAATGTTCAACTTTGACTTTGTTACAGCAAAATATCTTAGAATATCTATCAAAATTTAAAGTAAACTTAAAATCCCCAAGTAAGCCATAGGGTGAGAAGTATTGATGAGGAATTCGATACTTCTAATTTTTGCTCCAGAAAACCTCATGCTTATACTGTTTCTAAGGTATCATCTGACCTTTTAGCATATAGGTGTTACCTTTCAGTGTGTGTTTTTCCTGCTTTTGAAATCCATATTTGGTAGCATCATTAACTAACATCTCCACTTAATGTTTTTTCTGGAAATGCCCTGCTCTTGAAATTGTGAGCATTTATCTGGTCAAAATGTTTATAATTGTCTTTACTTGACATCGGTTCCTGTAAGTATTATTTCATTTATTATTTTATTATCTATAATTGTGTTTTTATGATTCCTTGAAAAATCCTTTTGAGTCGATCTGTCTATATTTTACCAACACTATGAATTAAGCTTATTGCTACCTCTTACTGATGTTTCACAGGATGTCTCATTGTGTGTTTATCCTCCACGTCCCTGGCAACAGAAACGCTGAAATGGATTTTCCAACTTAAAAAGGTGTTTCTGGTTCACATTCTATTGTTACAGGGACCTTGAAAGACCTTGAAATTCCTAACGCTACCTTCTTAAAGGGGAATGTCAGTGAGTCTTGAAAACTGACCCTTTATTCAATCTTTAATTCTAAAAGGTATAATATATTAACTATATCTAAATTCTACCTAATTAAGCCTATTATACCTTTGTTACATCACAACACATCTCTGTGCTTTGCTCAACGGTGACCTGCAGCCGATGGGCTTTGATGGACATCCTATGCCTGTGGCCCTCAGTGACAGTGGCTCTTAATGTTTACGCCTCGGCATCATTTCAGGGGCCCACCGGAGACCTTTGTGAGGTCACACCATCAGCAGTGCACCGCTGCATCAAAGAGGTCACCGATGCCCTGTACCAAAGGCTGTTGACTATGTCCACTTCAGGAGGGCCTTCGGTTTCAGCTCCATTACGGGATTCCCACAGATGCAAAGGGTCATAAACTGCACCCATGTGGCCATTAGGGTTCCTGCCAGGCTAGCAGCTGCATACATTAACAGTAAGGGATTCCACTCAATCTAGGTACAGCTGGTATGTGATCACCAGAAATGCCTCATCCAGAAAGCTGCCATGATGCCTGCATCCTATGCCAGTTGCAGGTGCCGTTGCTGTTCACTGAGCTGGCTCAGATGGAGGGTGGCTTTTTGGAGACAAGGACTGCTCCTTGCAGACATGGCTCCTGACACCAGAGACAAACCCCGCCACAGCTGCCCACAGGAACGATACAATGCCACAGGAGCCACCATTGAGCAGGCGATCAGCTTGCTGAAAATGCGCTTCCACTGCCTGGATAGATTGGGTGGTGCCCTGCAGTACAAAGCGGAAACGGCAGCTCCTTTCATCACTGCTTGCTGTGCTCTGTACAACTACACACTCAAAAGAGGGGAGGACTGGCATGACGAGGAGCGGCATCAGCAGGAATCCTCCTTGGGGTATGAGGATGCTGAGGACTTATAGCTGGAAAGGCGCATGGAAGGTCAAAGGGCACACAGGCTCTGCTTGCAGGGCATTCAGCGAGCTTGGGATGCACGGCAGCGCCTTGTCAATCAAAATGTCTCCACTCCATAGGAACCACCATGAGCTATGCAAGCCACACAGCACCCTCGCTCACCTGCTGTGCAGAAGCCCACATCTGCAACATCTTTGTCTGAACCATTAGAGGCACGAGCAGACTGAGCCATTGTCCATGTCACCATATCTGTGGAGACGCACTTGTGTAACGGTGGTATGGCAATGTTGTTATGGCATACATTGGCATTTTTGAAAGCCCAATGTTGAAAAAGGATGAGATATGAGTGGCACATCCTGGCACACTTCATTCACACTAAATAAAAAAACACACACGTTCGTTAATAACATTTAGTGCAGCACTTATTTACATAGTTGTGACATCTGTGCATTCCGATTTGTGTTTGTGTGTTTTCCTTAAACGTTTGCGAGTGCTCTTTCTCAGTACCACCTCTTCGCCAACAGCCTGACTGGAGGAAGGCTGCTGATCTGATAGCCCTTTGGCAGTGGATGACTTTGGCGGTCATCCTCTGCGTGCATGAGGCCTGGTGTGCCCCGGCTGGCTGGAGGACTCCTGCGTCAGTGCAGAACTCTCCTCAGATGTCACGGCTGCTGGAGCTTGACTCACAGACGGAGGGGCAGAGGGGCTGGAGTCCACATTGGAATCACATTGAGGGGGCACCCCACATAGGGCACGCTGGCTCACCTCCTGCATCTCAGAGTTCATTTGAACCACTCTGCTCTTCCAGGAAGGACCAGGGGAAGGGACAGTCTCCATGCCCCTGGTCCCTCTCTCACCTAGCCACTGCTGAATGGATGTCATGGCAGCGGCAAGGGATTGCAGGTCAGTGTGGATCAGTGGAATCTGCCTCTCCAGGAGGGCCGCCGTCCTCTCCCTGCAGACGACAGGCACTCATATATCTGGGACATGGCAGCTGTCATGGCCTGGATGGACTCCTCCAATGTTCGCTCAAGGCTGCACAAGGCCTGTGACATCTCCGACTGCTGTTGCCACGACTTCTACATCAGCTCCAGCATGCCCTGTGCTGACGACAGCAGAGGGTCATCAGTAGCCTGGGGCTCAGCCTAGGCCTGGCCACTCACAGCCCTCCGACTGTCAGGGGCCTCAGCTGTCTCAGCCTCAGCCAGCTGCTCAGGCGCGTGTGCAGTGCTCTCACCAGCTTGTGACCCACACTCTAAGGCCGAACGGATACCCACCAAGTGACTGTATCTGTGCTGGTGGAAGGTGCGTTAGTGTCATGGGACTCTGCTTCCTCAGATGCTGGCTCTTCCTCCAAGGTGTGGGAGGTCTGCTGCGCAGCTGGGGTCGGCTCTGAGCTTTCACCTGGAAGACACAATGGGAAGGGGACACTGTCAGTCTTGAAGTAGCATATGTCACAATAACCACAGCATTGCGTTACAGAACAGAAAATCCACATTGATCATCATTCATATCAATTGGAAGTATGTTCTCCATGGACTCCAACGTCTACTTGACGAAATGAGCACGGCGACTTGCTCGTTGAGATCCCCGGGGCCTCCTCCTTAGCGTCTGTGAGCTGTTGGATGTCTGCTGGACCTCCACTGGTGCGAGTAGCCTCCCTCGAATTGTGGGCCCTCTTCACCTGGAGGAGCAAGGAGGCAGATATTATAGATGGCATTTCAACAGCATAACACATGTCACAAGAGGAGTCCTGGGCACAAAGGTGGGGGATGCTTGGTGTGTACTACTGAGTGGACCACTCAAGTAGGTGCCATTCTCTGAGCACCAGACAAGGGTAAGTTCTATCATACACTTTCCTCCCTGCCCAACCTCCCTTTCCTCGGAATGGCAGTGGCACACATGTGCCACTCTGTGTGGGCACGCCCAGTTCCAGTGGAGCCCTGATGTAAATTAGCATTTACTTTTGCAGTTCTTAGCAGGTTGTTCATCCTTTTCTGGCACTGTATCCAGTCTCGGCGGATGGCCCAACGGCTACTGACCTCCTCTGCCACCTCCAGCCAGGCAGCCATGGTCAGGTGGGAGGCCTCTTCTTGCCATCGCTGGGGTCGAGGACCACCCACCTTGCCTGCACAGCCTGGAGGAGAGTGGTCAGGGAGGCATCACTGAACCATGGGGCCACCCTGGAACAACCCTCTGAATGTAAGGTTCTGATTCCCTGTCTAGATTCACACTGTGCTGACTAAAAAGCTGTGTCTTTCACTTTGCTGTATAAGTGAAGGCATGACAGATGAGCTAGCTGCCCTTTAAATAGGGCCCCAACACATGATCATAAATACTGTCCCCTTCACGTGATTTCGGGGGCGCTGCGTTGCGTTTAGTATAATGAGCCGCTGCGCTGAATATAGCGGCAGCTCAGCGACGGGCGGTCATCAAAACGCGCTGCCGTGATTGGCGGCGCGCTTCTAAAATTCAGCCCAATGAGTGCAACATCCACCAACAGAGATACAGTCACCTTGGTGGGTCCTCACTCATGCTTGAAGAGGGTGGTACTGTGTGATGAGCATGGCACTAGTATGCAGGAAGAGATGAGCAAGGCAGAGGCATCTGTGGGCAGTTTCCCCTCGGAGGAGGGAGGACAGAACAGCCCTGCAAAGCTGGGTACCGATGCAGTACCTCAGGAGCCAATGGAAAGGAGGCTCTAACTAGACCAGCAGTCAGAGTTTCCTGAGGCAGCATGGGGTCATGGGCAGAGGTAGGAGGAGTCCATTCAGCTCATGTGCGCCAGCATGGCTCAGGGCTTTGAGCACATGTGCTCCTCCTTTGAGAGGGTGGCAAACCTCCTGGCAAGCCATATGTGGCAGCACGTGGAGTGCATGCAGGAACTGTGCACTGACGTCCACAGGATGATGATTTACTGTGTAGCCTAGACTTGTCAATGGCGCTGGTGGCGCAGAGATGTTTGAAGGGGATGCCATTTGTGCCCCAGCTGGTGTCCCCTCCGGCCATCCAGAGCACAGACAGACAGCTGTGGATGCCACTGAGGAGGACGAGGGTACGACGACTCACGGGTTACCATTGGCCTCCTTGGGCCCTCTGACTGAGTGCACAGTGCAGCAGGGCCAAGTGACAGAGGCTGCCTCCGCAATGATGTCGGTGCAGCAGCCTCTGGAGATGCCCCCATGGGCACCTCCACAACGAGGACGACCATCACATGCATTTCAGCCGTAAGCTGAGAAGCGAGCACGGAATAGAATTGACTAACAGCGGAGGCCACCAGGTCGGGCAGAGTACTGAGTGGGCCACCAAGGTGTTTTCTTCCTATAACTGGGCACGGTTTTACTATATGAGCACCATTTAAATAATGACACTTGAAGCCAGATATGTGGCACTCCTTTTTTTTAATGGCGGGACAACAAAAAGGTATGAGATGGTGAAGGAGAGCAAGGGTTCCTCAACAGTAATAGAAAAACATTTGGGCAGATATGCATCCTTAATTGGCAGTAAGAGTTTCAGGCTGTGTCTTCAATGGAAGTGTTAGCAAGGCACCTCAGAGTGAGTTCCATACCATCCTGTTCATCCTGGGTCAGAGGAGCTCTGTTGAAACATTCCAGAATCACATTCATGGCATCCTGAAAAGAATTTTGAACGCTGCGCCGGTCCCTGTGCAGCCGGGGCACCTCAGTGTTTGGCATTTTCCCTCTCCGCCTCCTCTTCCACGTCCTGCTCCTCCTCTTCCTCTAATGAGCTGTGTCCTTCCTGGGCCTCACCGTCCTCAAGTCTACACCTCTCTGGAGGAGAGCGATGTTATGGAGTGCACAGCAGACCACCACAGGGGTGTATTGCAGGATACCACCCAACCGGTCCAGGCACTGGAATTGCATCTTCAGAAGCTCAATGGCCTGCTCGAAGGCTGTCCTGGTGAGCAGATGGCTCTGCTTATATCACCTCTGGGCCTCCGTCGGGGGCTCCTGTAGAGGGGTGAATAGCCATCTCTTCAACGGATATTCCTTGTTCTAGAATCCATCCATGGACTTTCGGGGTCGGAGTGAAGAGCAGCAGCAGCCTGTATTGCTGGAGGATGAAGGAGTCATGGCAGCTGCCAGGAAAGTATAGGTTCTACCACCGAAGATGGAGTTACCTGGAGATGACCAAGAACCAGTGCCGCAGGAGACTGTGCCTCTCCAGGCAGAGGCGCCCTCTCAACACTTCAGAAAACTTCATAAGCAAAAAAATGGCCACAGCTGCTGGGCCAACATTGTGGAGGGATCTCCTCCCACAGGGCAGCCTGTGGCCGCATGTGTGCCCAAGTAGGTGGGGGAGGGGGTGGGTGTCTCAAAGGCATCTTGGAGCACTGGCCGCAACCCCCATCCCCCCACAACTCCCAAACCTGGTTTGTCACCAGGAGGCCACCTCAAGGCATCTATCAATGCCGTGGAGGGCCTGAAGGTGGACTGGAAAATTCCAGTTGGCCTCTAATCCATGGCCTCCTACACTGTTTGGGATCTTCTTCTCCCTGCTGCTCTCATATGCGTTCAAGTCTTCAGAAGAAGGAATTTTCCTCCACACAAGATCAGGTGGCAGGCTGTTCAACCTTGCCCGTCTTAGAGCGAAGACCAAAGTACGGAAAGTCCTCATCAGGTAACTCCTCTTTGCTGACGATGCTGCATTAACATCTCACACTGAAGAGTGTCTGCA
This sequence comes from Heterodontus francisci, assembly GCF_036365525.1. Lineage (NCBI taxonomy): Eukaryota > Metazoa > Chordata > Chondrichthyes > Heterodontiformes > Heterodontidae > Heterodontus > Heterodontus francisci. The sequence continues at coordinate 41,197,413 of NC_090395.1, read as the reverse complement.
GAGACTTTTCGACAGGATTGCGGCTGCCTGCAACAAATTTAGCCTAACCATCAGCCTCAAGAAAACGAACATCATGGCACAGGATGTCAGAAATGCTGCATCCATCAATATTGGCGACCACGCTCTGGAAGTGATTCAAGAGTGCACCTACTTCGGCTCAACTATCACCAGTAACCTGTCTCTCGATGCAGAAATCAACAAGCGCATGGGAAAGGCTTCCATGCTTTGTCCAGACTGGCCAAGAGAGTGTGGGAAAATGGCGCACTGACACGGAACACAAATGTCCGAGTGTATCAAGCCTGTGTCCTCAATACCTTACTCTATGGCAGCGAGGCCAGGACAATATATGTCAGCCAAAAGCAACGTCTCAATTCATTCCATCTTCGCTGCCTCCGGAGAATCCTTGGCACCAGGTGGCAGGACTGTATCTCCAACACAGAAGTCCTCGAGGCAGCCAAAATCCCCAGCATATACACCCTACTGAGCCAGCAGCACTTGAGATGGCTTGGCCATGTGAGCCGCATGGAAGATGGCAGGATCCCCAAGGACACATTGTACAGTGAGCTCGTCACTGGTATCAGACCCACCGGCCGTCCATGTCTCTGCTTTAAAGACGTCTGCAAACGTGACATGAAGTCCTGTGACATTGATCACAAGTCGTGGGAGTCATTTACCAGCGATCGCCAGAGGTAGCGGGCAGCCATAAAGGCGGGGCTAAAGTGTGACGAGTCGAAGAGACTTAGCAATTGGCAGGAAAAAAGACAGAAGCGCAAGGGGAGAGCCAACTGTGTAACAGCCCTGACAACCAATTTTAGCTGCAGCACCTGTGGAAGAGTCTGTACTCTAGAATTGACCTTTATAGCCACTCCAGGCGCTGCTTCACAAACCACTGACCACCTCCAGGCGCTTACCCATTGTCTCTCGAGACAAGGAGGCCAAAGAAAAAGAAGAGAAAGAATGAGCTTAATTAGCTACCCATATAATGAGTTCTTTTTATGTTGTCTGATGCAGCATAAATGAAACATGTGGAGTCGAGGTTGTTGAAGATCTCAAACAGGTTTATTAAACAGCTGTTATACAGTACAGAGCTAACTATTTACATAACCTGCCTCTAGGTGTTACAGTTACAATATGGCTGAGGCTCTAAGTAGTATGACTATTTACTGGTATTCAGCTCAATAGCATACTAAGATCTTAAAGGGATATCACTCTTCAAGGCAATCACACAACAACCCTTGCTTGCAGAACTGTTCTGATGAAGGGTCACTGTCCTGAAACGTTAACTCTGCTTCTCTCTCCACAGATGCTGCCAGACCTGCTGAGTATTTCCAGCATTTCTTGTTTTTATTTCAGATTTCCAGCATCTGCAGTATTTTGCTTTTATTATTCTGAATAATCAAATTGTCCATCCTAGAAACATCGTCATATCTTGCACTGTAATTACCATTTATCTGCCGACTGATCCGATGTTCAGCGTGGAGCTGTCTATGGAAGCCAACCCCTTTTAGATGAGCTTTTTTGGGGGGAGAAAACCCCACATCTTAACTAAGGTCATATTGAAGTCTTTTTGTGACACATGGCCAAAAATCCTGAACCATGAATGAAAGTTGTAGGTAAGTCAACACTTGCACACAATCCTTCACACCTGAGTGACCACACATTTCCTCAATCATAGTGTGAAGTAGCTATTTAGTTATTAGAGAAATGTAAAAGGAGTATCATGAATGCCTGTGTTCTTTTTGTTGTCCCATGAATTGTCCACAGGAAAATCATGTACATTTGATATTTAATTAGTGATTGGTAAGTCCTACTGAAGAAAGGGAAAAAGAATGCATAAAGTAGGCCATTGAGTTACCCAAGGCATAGAAGTGAATTAATGCTAATCAACATCATGCTGCATTGGAATTGCTGGCTTTCCTGAAATAGCGATCATTTATCCACACGACGTGAGCTTCCAGCACTGGGAGCTCGTCATCACTTTAAATGTTGGCATGGAACCCTATGAGTGGTGTGCTTTCAGTGACCCCCCAGCATTAAGTTTGTAATGACTTGTCAAGTGACACTGGACTCTGTAGCTTTCAGTTAGATAACCTAATGCTTCCTAAGGTGAAGTGAAAGTTTCTTGTAAGATCTACATTATAAATAAAGGAGCTGTCTGTTTTTCAGAACTTTTGTATGAATCAGTTTCACTGTTTCCAGTATCACAATCACTTGGCATCTTGTCAAGTAACATATCGTGCAATGTTCTGATAAAAAAATACAGATCTAACTAAAAATGTTCTCAAAATCTAGTCAAATTCCATTAAAAATCCTCAGTTAAAAGTGTCTGTATTTCTTTAATTGCCTTCTGATTATACCTTACCTTTAAAACCTGGTGTGAATGATGAAAGTAATACTGAATGGGAGGAAGTACCTTGAGGCGTGCAGAATGAAACTCTATTTAAATGGATGAGAGCAAATTACATAAATGTAAAATCGGATTGAACAATCATAATGGTAGGTGTTTGTGCATTTGTGGGTGTGTGAGAGAAGGTGGGGTGGGGTTTTGTGGAGGTGTGAATGGGGATTGGGCTAGTTCACTAACTACCAATTACCTGGGCTTGACATGTCCAAATCTCACTGTGGGGAATGATTACACTGAGTATAAATTCTACTCAATCATGATTTAAAAATCATAACATCTCACTGCTGGCCCACATATTCCCAATCAATCCTGGTAACAACCTTAGAAGATAGCCTCATCAAATGAATTTGAACTTCCGGCAGAAATATTAGGTACCCTGGCATTGCTTTAGCAAAGTAACTTTCAGAAGACTTCTTGTTGATCTAAGTAATTTCACAATCTAAATTACTCTTATCAAGAATTTTTTTTTCTTATTAAAACTTCTACATTTAGGACAGTTCATACTCTGCACAGATCTGAAAAGACTGATGGAAATAGCAACTATTGGGTGGGTTGTGAGGGTTGTCTTCAAGTTTTCTAAGTGGTGTGACCCAGTGGAAAAAGGGATCTGATGTTAAACAGTCGTCATGAACGTATATTGCTCTAGGTGGTGAACTACAACAAAACAACTTACACTTCTATGGCATTCCGTTTATTAAGATACTTTACCGAGCAGAGGGAAATAGTGGATGCTAAGCAAGAGGAAAGGAAAATTACAGTAAAATGAGTTAGTCGCTGGCAACAAAAGCATGGTTGAAGGGAAATTTTAAGGGGGCCTTTGAAGTCAGGGAGGGCAGGGCAAATAGCATGAATTTGGGGATAAGACAGCAGGGTGATGTCATCAAACAGTAGATTGGAGGGAATCAGGGTACAAGGAATACATATGTATAGGAAAGGAATAGACAGCTGGAGCAGCAGAGGGTGCACAAAAATGAGACTTAGTAGACTCAATGGTCAATATGAAGGGAGAGTAACAGCATTTACTAAGGATGTAGAGGGTGAAAGTCAGCATTAACTGGGGGATGTTGAGTTGGAGGTGTCAGAACATAAGAAATGGGAGCTGCAATTGGCCCTTTGAGCCAGTTCCACCATTCAACAAGATCATGGCTGATCTTCTATCTCAAGTCCACCTTCCTGCACTATCCCCATATCCCTTCATTTCCTGAGTACTGTTCTGACCTCAGTGGAGACCGTTAAATTTGAACAAGAGATATGGAGTTGAATTTGGTGGCGAGCTCAAAAAATGACTGCTCGCCCATGCACGTGGTATGCCAAAGAGCCGCCGCGATATTAAGCGCAGCAGCTCATTTAAATCACGTGGATGGGGTGGGCTGTCCATCGCCAGCAATGACATCAGCTGCCTGTGCACAGGCGCTGGTGCCATTTTTAAAAGTGGGTCACAAGCTGGTGAGAGCACTGCACATACGCCCGAGCAGCTGACTGAGGCTGGGACAGCTGAGGCCCCTGACAGTCAGAGGGCTGTGAGTGGCCAGACCCATGCTGAGCCCCAGGGTACTGATGACCCTCTGCTGTCATCAGCACAGGGCATGCTGGAGCTGATGCAGATGTCGTGGCAACAGCAGGCAGAGATGCCACAGGCTGTGCTCAGCCTTGAGCGGACATTGAGGGCGTCCATCCAGGCCATGACAGCTGCCATGTCCCAGATATATGAGTGCCTGTCGTCATCCAGGCAGAGGACGGCGGCCCTCCTGGAGAGCCAAATTCCACTGATCCACGCTGACCTGCAATCCCTTGCCGCTGCCATGACATCCATTCAGCAGTGGCTAGGTGAGAGAGGGACTAGCGGCACGGAGACTGTCCCTGCCCCTGGTCCTTCCTGGTAGAGCAGAGTGGTTCAAACAAATTCTGAGATGCAGGAGGAGAGCCAGCGCACCATGTGTGGGGTGCCCCCTTAAGGTGATTTCAATGTGGATGCCCGCCCCTCCGCCCCTCCATCTGTGAGTCAAGCTCCAGCAGCCGTGACATCAGAGGAGAGTTCTGCGCGAGCACAGGAGTCCTCCAGCCAGCTGGGGCACACCAGGCCTCATGCACACAGAGGATGACAGTCAAAGTCATCCACTGTCAAAGGGCTATCAGATCAGCAGCCTTCCTCCAGTCAAGCTGCTAGCGAAGAGGTGGTACTGAGAAAGAGCACTCGCGAACGTTTAAAGAAAACACACTAACACAAATAGGAATGCACAGGTGTCACCACTATGTAAATAAGTACTGCATTGGATGATATTAACAAACATGTGTGTTTTTTTTAGTGTGAATGAAGTGTGCCAGGATGTGCCACTCATATCTCATCCCTTTTCATCATTGGCCTTTCAAAACTGTCAATGTATGCCATAACATCATTGCCATACCACCATTACGCAAATGCGTCTCTACGAATGCAGTGTCATGGACAATGGCTCAGTCTGCTCGTGCCTCTAATAGTTCAGGTGCGGAAGCTCATTTTCAGCAAGCCGATCGTCTGGTCAATGGTGGCTCCTGTGGCATTGTATTGCTCCTATGCAGCATTGGCGGGGTTTGTCACCGGCGTCAGGAGCCATGTCTGCAAGGGGTAGTCCTTGTCTCCAAGAAGCCACCCTCCATCTGAGCCAGTTCAGTGAACAGCAATGGCACCTGCGACTGGCGCGCATTGCAGGAGTCATGGCAGCTGTCTGGAAAGCAAGCACAGATTTGAATGAGGTATTTCTGGTGATCACATACCAGCTGTACCTAGATTGAGTGGAATCCCTTACTGTTAATGTCTGCAGCTGCTAGCCTGGCAGGAGCCCTAATGGCCACATGGGTGCAGTTTATGACCCTTTGCATCTGTAGGAATCCCGCGATGGAGCGAAAACCGATGGCCCTCTGGTCTTGGCTGTTAGAGTGCATCCTGAAGTGGACAAAGTCACTGTCACTGAGGGCCACAGGCATAGGATGTCAATCAATGCCCATCAGCTGCAGGTCACCGTTGAGCAAGGCACAGAGATGTGGTGTGATGAAACAAAAGTATAATAGGCTTAATTAGGTAGAATTTAGATATAGTTAATATATTATACCTTTTAGAATTAAAGATTGAATAAATGGTCAGTTTTCAAGATTCACTGACATTCCCCTTTAAGAAGGTAGAGTTAGGAATTTCAAGGTCTTTCAAGGTCCCTGTAACAATAGAATGTGAACCAGAAACACCTTTTAAGTTGGAAAATCCATTTCAGCGTTTCTGCTGCCAGGGACGTGGAGGATAAACACACATTGAAACATCCTGTGCAACATCAGTAAGAGGTAGCAAAAACTTAATTGATAGTGTTGGTAAAATGTAGACAGATCGACTCAAAAGGATTTTTCAAGGAATCATAAAAACACAATTATAGATAATAAGATAATAAATGAAATAATACTTACAGGAGCAGATGTCAAGTTAAGACAATTATAAACATTTTAACCAGATAACTACTCACAATTTCAAGAGCAGGGCATTTCCAGAAAAAACATTAAGTGGAGATGTTAGTTAATGATGCTACCAAATATGGATTTCAAAAACAGGAAAGGTAACACCTATATGCTAAAAGGTCAGATGATACCTTTGAATCAGTGTAAATATGAGGGTTTCTGGAGCAAAAATTAGAAGTGTTGAATTCCTCATCAATACATCTCACCCTATGGCTTACTTGGGGATTTTAAGGTAAAAGTTTACTTTAAATTTTGATAGATATTCTAAGATATTTTGCTGTAATAACGTCAAGGATGAACTTTTGGATTCTATTTTAGAAATAAGATTATGTGTACATCTCTTAGTCATATTTGATATTGTGATATACCTATCCACTTAAAGGTGTAGTGCATGTTCAGTTCTTTAATAACTATATAAAAGTTAATAAATCGTCTCATGTAATATTCTGCATACAACTACAAGAACCCCTCTCTGTGTCTCTTTAAGTGGAGAGATACGTATTAAAGAGAGCTTCCGTGACCCTTATAATATCTGGGAAATTTATGACTTAGCCATAATTATTTTTTTTAAATAGGCTATCTAAAAGATGGTAATATTCTCTGTTAGTTTTCTTTCTTTGAGGGAAAACTAGTTCAATTCTTTGGACCCAAATAAGTGTCTATAAGAATTTGTCTGGTTTGAACTTAATTAAAGGAGATTCATAGGGATGTACTCCTGATTTGGTTTAGTCCCTATAATGGGTTAAAGTCATAAATCATTTCAGTATCACCGCCTCTTTCGACATCCACAGTCACCAATGACACTGGAGATCAGACATTTGAAGGTACGTCATGCGGGACCTATAGATGCGTGGCAATCTGTAGCGGTGAGCTGTCCTTGGGGGCATCTGCTGTTCACGACCGGGGGCCTCTACGTGGGCTGCACCTGCCTGGTGGTTTTGCCTGTAGTGCATATGGATCCTCAGAAGAAGTAGATCAGACAATATAGGATGAACCATACCCATCTCCACATGACAAAGTCATATCCCTCACTTCTTCGGAAGTTCCTAACAGGGCAGGCATTGTTGTTCACTGTTACATCAGGTGCTTTCATGCATCAACTATGTGGCGTGGCATGGAATTGCCTATCATAGCTCTCACTAAGAGTGGCACAGCATAACCACATCAAGATTCTACCAGCTGCATCAATTACCCCACCAGCCAGGTACACACCTCTCGTTTCTGGCACCCTCTCCACTCACAGAGTGACTGGAGTGCCATTGCTCCTTCACTCACACAAACAAATGATGCAGAGCAGCCTCCCTTTATGGAGGGAGGGTACACAGTACCTCCCTTCATACCTACAGAGCTTTGCCCCCTGCAATCCCATCCCCCCCATCCCTTTAGGTATGCAGAGCTGTGGCCCCATAATCACATCCCCCTCCTCGCACCTCCCTTCAAGTATGCAGAGTGGAGACCACGGTATACAGAAACTTACCTGCACTGTCTCCAATTGCTCCCTCTTCTGCTGTCCCGCCATCTTCTGCCATTCATGAATGGGAACAACACGTGACAGCTGCCCATTCAGCGATGCCCTGTCAGAGAGCTTTGGACACAATCACTTGTTCACCTTTGAAGGTTACGGCTCTCGAGATACAGAGTTCTTCTCTATAAGGCCAAAAGCATCTGAGGGTTTCTGGTACCTCTTTTATCGTATCAGGCCATCCTTCTGTGATGACTCACCACAGTACCTTCAGTTGTGGGTCATTGGCTGTTTCTGATTGTAGTTGGTTACATTTGTGCTGACCAAAATGCAATAAATCGATTTCATGCACATCTTCCACCTCGATGTCCATGCTGTCTACTTGTTGATCCAGTGGGACTTCTTCATTCTTGCTCAGGTTTGGCAATCTGCTCAGCGTATCCGAATTGACCATTTTGACACCTGATTTGTAGCAGACATCGGAGTCTTACCCCTGTACTTTCACTAAAAGTTGCTGTAGTTGGGGTGGTGTACTTGTCAATGGTTTGCGCCAGATTATTTCCAGTGGTTTGTGGTCGGTTTCCACAGTGAACTGCTTACTGAAAAGGTAGGTGTGGAATCTCATGATCCCAAATACCAGAGCAAGTGTTTCTCGCTCTATGTTTGAGTAATTGGACTGTGCTGAGGATAAACACTTGGATCCGAATGCAATTGGTTTTCCATCTTGCAGGATGCACGCTCCTAGCCCTTTCTGTGAGGCATCTACTTACAGTATTGTCTTCTTCCTTGGATCGTAGTACTAGAGGGTACAGATTTCTGCTGACAATGCTTGTTTGAGACATTCAAACATATGTTGATGGTGCTCCTGCTATACATATGGTACGTCTTTCTTTAAAAAGCTCCCTTAGTGACGATGTTTTGTCAAAAAAAATTGAAATGTATGGTGCCAAGAAGTTGAAAAATCCCAGACATCTGTGTAGATCTTCTTTGTCTTATGAGGTAGGCATATGCCTTACATCTTCGACTTTGCCTGGATCAGGAAGGATTCCACGACCTGAATAAATGGAGCCAAAGAAATTGATCTGACTCACATTCACCTGGCGCTTCTTGCTGTTAAAGACAAGACCTTTGCGATGAGCTACTGCCATTAGTGAATGAAGATTTCGATCATGTTCTTCTTTGGTTTTGGCCATTACCGCAGTATCATTGGTAATGCATATACATCCAGGCATGTGTTCTACAATTCTGTCCATATGCTGCCGAAACAGATCTTGACTGACAGATAAGCCGAAGGGTCGTCCCTGGAAGCAATATCTTCCAAATGGTGTTCTGAAGGTGGTGACTTCCTGAGATTCCTTAGCTAGGTGTACCAACCATTATCCATGTTTAGCATCCAACTTGGAGAAGTATTTGGCTCCTGTGAACATGGGATTTAATTCCTCTAGTGTTGGAATCTTGTGGGGGCATCTCTTTAGGAAGAGGTTTAGATGCCTTGGATCTAGACACACCCTGATTCCTCCATCCTTCTTCAGCATGTACGTAATAGAGCTGCACCAGTCTGTGTGATGATGCACACGACGGATGATGCCATTGCATTCCATGTCATCTAACTCGAGCTTAAGCTTTTCTTCTGTGTGCATGCTGAACATTCTGGGAGGGTCGATTAATGGAATTGCATCCTCTCTGAGGTGCAGTATGGCATCACCTTTGAAATCTCCAATGGCATCAAACCTTCTGGTTACATTTGTTGTCGGTCGTGGACTGACTCAATGCGGGTACCCTTGGTCTCTTCTGCTATAGTGGGTACCTTGGTGACCTCATGGATAGTCACAATGTTGAGGTCCTTACACGCTGGTCGTCCTGCCGCTGCTGGTACGCTCGTGTCTACCAGGCAAAATAGTTGTGGTTTCCATGCTGACTTGCCATAGCTGCATTACATTGTTAGTGTGCCACTGCAAGGGATGGGTGATCCATTGTATGTAGTTAATTCTACAGTTGTTGGTTGTACCATGAATTTCCAACAGCCCCGATATATATCCTTCAGGATTCAGACTGCTAGCATATTTGTACTAGCTCCCATGACAATCTTTGTCCTGAATGTGTGTTTGCCAGCTTTCTTTGGGCACATGATAATAATAGCAGCAAAAGCTTCCAGTTCTTTGACTTCATCAACAAAATGGACTGGATTTTAGGAAGCCCTTGATGTCAGGATCCGTGGGGTGGTCGGTTGGGGGCGGGGGGCGGCGTGAAGATGACTCCGGATGATGCATGCCACGGACCTTGACACCAGCAGGGTCCAGCCCAATCCTCCCAGCGATGATGAGGCACCGTAGCAGTCCCCCTGCCGCTCAGCGAGGGGACCACAATCAGCATATGCAAATTAATAAAATTAAAAGATTTACATATATTTACGTCTAATCTTGATGGCCCGTCATGACCTTCGGCCTGGCGGCTGGCACTCCTGCGCCTTCGGATCCCATTGGCGGAAGCGTCGCGAACCAGAGGAACCAAAGGGGACTTGAGGAAAACCTTTTTTATGCAGCGAGTGGTTAGGATGTAGAATGCACTGCCTGAGCGTATGGTGGAAGCAGATTCAATCATGGCTTTCAAAAGTAAATTTGCAGGGCTATGGGGAAAGGGTGGGGGAGTGGGACCAGCTGAGTTGCTCTTGCAGAGAGATTGCATGAAAACAAAGAGCTGAATAGCCTCCTCCTGTGCTGTAAGTTCTATGATCCTATGATTCTTCAAGTTATGGGCAGATTTATAGAAACTACGTATCATTGAATCTGCTTATGCCAACAAGTTCTGGATTGAAAATAGTTGGAGAGTAATAGAGGTGGCTTGGAATTAAATAGCTCACATTTCTTAGCTGTCTAATTTTCTTCTCAACATTATTATTAACTACAAGTCTCCTCTTTTATCTGTGTCACCTGCTTAATGAACTATTTGACAATTGCTTTGGAAAACCAATTAATAGATGTACCAATTTACAATACTATCATGTTGACATATCGATGTTCTCAATCTTAGAATTTCCAATTTTTCTAAACCTTTATGGTATAAAAAATGGCCATTAGCTTATTGCTGCACTGTTAAAAGTGCAGTGACATTTTTTTTGTTTGCACATGGCTAACAAAGAACAAATTTGTGACTTTCTTGACATTCAATATACTTGTCAGATTTTTCAATCATTCTGTAATCGCCTGACTCCAAATAAATCACGGCACAGAGAAACTAAAATAATTTCTCCTTGAGTGTTGCAGAAGTTCGTACCAGCTGACACATTACACTACACACATATAGCAGATCTTGAATCCAGCCAAATTCAATATCTACAGGAAATTCTTCAATTTAATAACTTTGTAGAAAAATTCAACACAATTGTAGAATGGGATCAAAATTATTGGCAGGAAGGACTTTGGGGGCAAAATTCCATTTCATGGAAATTGAATTTTGATGGAAAGCAGGCGGGAGGCCTATTAAAATTGCCATGGAACTTGTCTGTCAATGATGTGCTCTCTTCCCACAAGCTTCTCTTTTAACCCTTTCTTCTGAGCAGGTGAGAAGGGCACTCACCAGAAACCAATGGAGTCCTTTAAATCTGCAGATCAGGGACTGATGAAGTAATCAAAGCCTTAGTGGTACACTGAAGTGACAATCTAGATTATATACTCAGATCTCCGGGGTGCGGCTTGAACCCTCAACATTCCAACACAGGGGCAAGAGTCCCTCTACTGAGCAAAGGCTGATCCTCGCCAGAAGCTAATTTGAAGGGTCCAGCAAGCAATTTACAAGGATTTACAGAAAAGCTTATCTCTGAAAGAATTTGCAATTTTTCTTTGTTGTTGCCAGTAGCCTTCCCATCTACCTTTATGCTATCTGTTGTGGAACTCCTATTCCGCCCTTGCTTCCTTCATTCTAAAGAGGGTACCATGGATTTGGGATTGCTCCTGTACTCAACAATGCAGGGAGACCCAGCTGGTGAGGCTGCACCTATCTACCAGTATCCCACTACCAGAGCATACCGACCTTATAAGAAAGACTCCTCTGATACAGGGGAATTTCTTTTGACTAGCACATCTGACTATCGCAATGAACAGTTATGTTATATATTCTTCTTTCCCTCCTCAAATATGTCATTATCCTGTATAAGTTAACTGGTTGAAGGGTAGGAAACAACAGATACTTTTGTTGGAGGAGAGAGCACTGAGTGAGATAGTGGTGCTTGGAGTTGGGATCATTACCGTTTCTAATTTACTTAAGTGACTGGGAGGTAGTCACACCTCAGGTAAAAGAAGTAGGTAGATGGGTTACCGTCAGGGGAAGGAGAGGGAACCAGCAGGCAGTGCAGGGATCCCCTGTGGCCGTTTCCCTCAACAACAGGTATACCGTTTTGGATACTGTTGCGGGGGACGACTTACCAGGGGTAAGCAATGGGGTACAGGTCTCTGGCACAGAGTCTGTCCCTGTTGCTCAGAAGGGAAGGGGGAAGAGGAGCAGAGCATTAGTCATTGGGGACTCCATAGTTAGGGGAACAGATAGGAGGTTCTGTGGGAACGAGAGAGACTCACGGTTGGTGTGTTGCCTCCCAGGTGCCAGGGTTCGTGATGTCTCGGATCGTGTTTTTGGGATCCTTAAGGGGGAGGGGGAGCAGCCCCAAGTCGTGGTCCACATAGGCACCAACGACATAGGTAGGAAGAGAGATGGGGATTTAAGGCAGAAATTCAGGGAGCTAGGGTGGAAGCTTAGAGCGAGAACAAACAGAGTTGTTATCTCTGGGTTGTTGCCCGTGCCACGTGATAGCGAAGCGAGGAATAGGGAGAGAGAGGAGTTGAACACGTGGCTGCAGGGATGGTGTAGGAGGGAGGGTTTTGGTTTCCTGGATAATTGGGGCTCTTTCTGGGGTAGGTGGGACCTCTACAAACAGGATGGTCTTCACCTGAACCAGAGGGGTACCAATATCCTGGGGGGGAGATTTGCTAGTGCTCTTCGGGGGGGTTTAAACTAATTCAGCAGGGGAAAGGGAACCTAAATTGTAGTTCCAGTGTACAGGATGTTGAGAGTAGTGAGGTCAGGGATAAGGTTACAAGGACGCAAGAGGGCACTGGCAAGCAAGAACTTGGTTTAAAGTGTGTCTACTTCAACGCCAGGAGCATCCGGAATAAGGTGGGTGAGCTTGCAGCATGGGTTGGTACCTGGGATCTCGATGTAGTGGCCATTTCGGAGACATGGGTAGAGCAGGGGCAGGAATGGATGTTGCAGGTTCCGGGATTTAGATGTTTCAGTAAGAACAGAGAAGATGGTAAAAGAGGGGGGGTGTGGCATTGTTAATCAAGGAGAGTATTACAGCAGCAGAAAGGACGTTTGAGGACTCGTCTACTGAGGTAGTATGGGCCGAGGTTAGAAACAGGAGAGGAGAGGTCACCCTGTTGGGAGTCTTCTATAGACCTCCGAATAGTTCCAGAGATGTAGAGGAAAGGATAGCGAAGATGATTCTTGACAGGGGCGAGAGTAACAGGGTAGTTGTTATGGGGGACTTTAATTTTCCAAATATTGACTGGAAATACTATAGTTCGAGTACTTTAGATGGGTCAGTTTTTGTCCAGTGTGTGCAGGAGGGTTTTCTGACACAGTATGTAGACAGGCCAACCAGGGGCAATGCCACATTGGATTTGGTACTGGGTAATGAATCCGGCCAGGTGTTAGATTTAGATGTAGGTGAGCACTTTGGTGATAGTGATCACAATTCGGTTAGGTTTACCTTAGCGATGGGCAGGGACAGGTATATACCGCAGGGCAAGAATTATAGCTGAGGGAAAGGAAATTATGATGCGATTAGGCAAGATTTAGGATGCGTAGGATGGGGAAGGAAACTGCAGGGGATGGGCACCATCGAAATGTGGAGCTTATTCAAGGAGCAGCTACTGCGTGTCCTTGATAAGTATGTACCTGTCAGGCAGGGAGGAAGTTGTCGAGTGAGGGAGCCGTGGTTTACTAAAGAAGTTGAAGCGCTTGTCAAGAGGAAGAAGAAGGCTTATGTTAGGATGAGACGTGAAAGCTCAGTTAGGGCGCTTGAGAGTTACAAGCGAGCCAGGAAGGATCTAAAGGGAGAGCTAAGAAGAGCAAGGAGAGGACACGAGAAGTCATTGGCGGATAGGATCAAGGAAAACCCTAAGGCTTTCTATAGGTATATCAGGAATAAAAGAATGACTAGAGTTAGATTAGGGCCAATCAAGGATAGTAGTGGGAAGTTGTGTGTGGAATCAGAGGAGATAGGGGAAGCATTAAATGAATATTTTTCGTCAGTATTTCCAGTAGAGAAAGAAAATGTTGTCGAGGAGAATACTGAGATTCAGACTACTAGGCTAGATGGGATTGAGGTTCACAAGGAGGAGGTGTTATCAATTTTGGAAAGTGTGAAAATAGATAAGTCCCCTGGGCCTGATGGGATTTATCCTAGGATTCTCTGGGAAGCCAGGGAGGAGATTGCAGAGCCTTTGTCCTTGATCTTTATGTCGTCATTGTTGACAGGAATAGTGCCGGAAGACTGGAGGATAGCAAATGTTGTCCCCTTGTTCAAGAAGGGGAGTAGAGACAGCCCTGGTAATTATAGACCTGTGAGCCTTACTTCGGTTGTGGGTAAAATGTTGGAAAAGGTTATAAGAGACAGGATTTATAATCATCTTGAAAAGAATAAGTTCATTAGCGATAGTCAGCACGGTTTTGTGAAGGGTAGGTCGTGCCTCACAAACCTTATTGAGTTTTTCGAGAAGGTGACCAAACAGGTGGATGAGGGTAAAGCAGTGGATGTGGTGTATATGGATTTCAGTAAGGCGTTTAATAAGGTTCCCCACGGTAGGCTATTGCAGAAAATACGGAAGTATGGGGTTGAAGGTGATTTAGAGCTTTGGATCAGAAATTGGCTAGCTGAAAGAAGACAGAGGGTGGTGGTTGATGGCAAATGTTCATCCTGGAGTTTAGTTACTAGTGGTGTACCGCAAGGATATGTTTTGGGGCCACTGCTGTTTGTCATTTTTATAAATGACCTGGAAGAGGATAGAAGGGTGGGTTAGTAAATTTGCGGATGACACGAAGGTCAGTGGAGTTGTGGATAGTGCCGAAGGATGTTGGAGGGTACAGAGGGACATAGATAGGCTGCAGAGCTGGGCTGAGAGATGGCAAATGGAGTTTAATGCGGAAAAGTGTGAGGTGATTCACTTTGGAAGGAGTAACAGGAATGCAGAGTACTGGGCTAATGGGAAGATTCTTAGTAGTGTGGATGAACAGAGAGATCTTGGTGTCCAGGTACATAAATCCCTGAAAGTTGCTACCCAGGTTAATAGGGCTGTTAAGAAGGCATATGGTGTGTTAGCTTTTATTAGTAGGGGGATCGGGTTTCGGAGTCACGAGGTCATGCTGCAGCTGTACAAAACTCTGGTGAGACCGCACCTGGAGTATTGCGTGCAGTTCTGGTCACCGCATTATAGGAAGGATGTGGAAGCTTTGGAAAGGGTGCAGAGGAGATTTACTAGGATGTTGCCTGGTATGGAGGGAAGGTCTTACGAGGAAAGGCTGAGGGACTTGAGGTTGTTTTCGTTGGAGAGAAGGAGGAGGAGAGGTGACTTAATAGAGACATATAAGATATTCAGAGGGTTAGATAGGGTGGATAGTGAGAGTCTTTTTCCTCGGATGGTGATGGCAAAAACAAGGGGACATAGCTTTAAGTTGAGGGGTGATAGATATAGGACAGATGTTAGAGGTAGTTTCTTTACTCAGAGAGTAGTACAGGCATGGAACGCCCTGCCTGCAACAGTAGTAGACTCGCCAACTTTAAGGGAATTTAAGTGGTCATTAGATAGACATATGGATGAAAATGGAACAGTGTACGTCAGATGGTTTCACAGGTTGGTGCAACATCGAGGGCCGAAGGGCCTGTACTGCGCTGTAATGTTCTTCTAAAAGAATATTAAAGCAATGTAGGCAAATTTTAAGATGATACTAAACTAAGAGGGTCAGTGAAATCAGACAAAGCACCACAGAAAATATAGAATGAGTTGGATATGATTTGCAAATGGGCAGAACAATGGCAGATGAAATTTAATGCTGACAAGTGTAAAGCACTATACGTAGGCTGTAAAGCTCAGGGAATACTTCTGCTCCTCCTAGCTCCCCAGAAAGCGTTTAGAAGAGCATTTATACATTTACCTTTCATTGGCAGCCCGTGAGAGCTGCTAAAGAATCCTGAATGGAATAGGTCTGACATCTGATACGCTCATCCCTGGTGTATTTTGCAAGGGGTTAAAAGGTGTGGCATCGGGGATTTCCTGATCAAGTTGGCTGACAGGTAATGCGCGATACAATAGGAAAATCATGGTGAATCTTCATCTGAATCCTGGTCTCCGGCTTACCCATCTCCCACTCAATCTGTTGCCGGTTTCCCAGGAGCTTAGAAGCTTCCTCCTGGTATCAGGCAAGAGGGTGGAGGTTAGGTGGTTCACCATCTGTAGACAATCCATTTCTGTTGTATTGCTGATTTTTTAATGAAAAGAACATGTAAATGTGTGAGAATGCCTTGTGGTTGCCATGAGATGCAGTCAAACCCAGGTCCAGCATGCAGATCACTATAGGGTGCATGAACTGAATGCTTATATGCTACTCGAGGCTTTGGGTTGGATTTTATAAGCCCACTACCGATATCGGCGGTGGGCGAAAATAATGGTGACCCACCCTTGTCAGCCACACGTCAAAGAGCCCTCACAATTCCAAACGGCGCCTCATTTAAATAGCCGGGACGGGTGGCCCAGCCCAATCACATGGGGGGGGGGGGGCAGGAGGCGGCAGGCTGTCCATCTCCGACAATTGCGTCAGCTGCCTGTGCGCAGGCGCTGACGCCATTCTTAAAGGGTTGTCAGCCCTACTGGTAAATTTAAATATTTAAAAATAGATTACATGAAATAAAATAAATACATCTCTTTTTCCCCTCTCCCAGCTCCCCCCCCCAATAACAATTAAATTAGTTATTTGCCTTTCCCCCCCAAAACACGTACCTTACTATCTGACCTTCCCCCCAGCACAACTGCACAAACTTTAAACTATAACCCTTTTCACCATTCTCTACACCCGTGATGCTAATTTGACCCGTTCCCCCCACCACTGCCCCGCACTGAGAAACTTACCTTCTCCCCCCACCCCTCCCCACCAGTGTTGTGCCTCGTTTCCCTGGATGGGGATCCGAAGACACGGCAGTGAAGATTGTGGCAGTACAACAGGAGGCAATGGGAGACTCATTAATTCAGGTGATTTAACTTATTTAAAGATTTAAATGGTGAAACCATCACCTAGCGTCGGGGTGAGGCCCCCACAAGGCCTCGCCACTGCTGGCAATATCGGGCAATCTTCACACCCTCCACCCACCACAGATCTCGACATTGAGAGCTGTATAAAATCCAGCCTGTTTAGTGGAATGCATGCTTATAAGGCTGTGAGTAGGTTTTGGGTGTAAAGGACTGCGCGGTACCTCCTGACATTAATGGCAAGCTCACAAAGCACTTTAACACATGCGTAGTACAGCATATTCCTGCAAGTCTCCTCTTACCTTGGTAAAGCCACTATATGATTTGCAGTACCAAGTTACCATGTATCAGGTTATGGTGTTGGCACTCATTGCCCTCATCGCCTCCTTCAACTAAGCTTGAAACTTCCCTTTGGGGACTTTGGCTACTCTGGGCAAACCAGGGCTTCCTTCCTCTCTTCACTTGGTCTAATTGCAATTCTAACATTTTCTCGACAACAACAACAACAACTTGAATTTATAGAGAGCTGTTAATGTACTAAAACATCCCAAGGCACTTCACAGGAGCATTATAAAACAAGATATGACCCCAGCCACATAAGGTAATATTAGGGCAGATGGCCAAAAGCTTGGTCAAAGAGGTAGGTTTTAAGGAGTGTCTGAAAGGAGAAAAGAGAGGTAGTTCAGGGAGGGAATTTCAGAGCTTAGGGTCCAGGCAGCTGAAGACACAGACACCAATGGTGGAATGGTTAAAATCAGGGATGCTCAAGAGGCCAGAATTAGAGGAGCGCAGCTATCTTGGAGGGTTGTGAAGCTAAAGGAGGTTACAGAGAGAGGGAGGGGTGAGGCCATGGAATGATTTGAAAACAAGGATGAGAATTTTAAAATCAATACGTTGCTTGCTGGAGCAATGTAGGTCAGCAAACACAGGGGTGGTGAGTGAACAGGACTTGGTGCAAGTTAAGACAGAGGCAGTAGAGTTTTGGAGTTGAGTTTATGGAGGGTAGAACTTGGGAAGCCAGTCAGGAATGCATTGGAATAGTCAAGTATAGAAGTAGCAAACGCATGGATGAGGCTTTCAGCAACTGTTCACCTGAGGCAGGGGCACTGTTATGGAGGTAGAAATAGCCAGTCTTACCAATGGCACAAATATGTGGTCAGCAGCTTAACTCCAGGTCAAATTTGACACGAAGATTGTGAACAGGTTGATTCAGCCTCAGACAGTTGCCAGGGAGGAGGATGAAGTCGGTGGCTAGAGTGCAGATTTGTTGCAGGGACAAAGAGAATGGCTACAGTCTTCCCAATGTTTAGTTGGAGCAAAATTCTGCTCATCCAGTACTGGATGTCAGACAAGCAGTATGACAATTTTGTGAAAGCAGAGATCAAGAGAGCTGGTGGTGAGGTAAACTAGGTGTCATCAGCATACATGTGAAAATTGACTCTGTGTTTTCTAATGATATCACTGAAGAGCAGCATGTCGATAAGAAAGAGGTGAAGGCCAAGGATAGATCCTTGGGGGGACACGAGAGGTAATGGTGTGGAATGGGAAGAAAAGCCAGTGCAGGTAATTCTGTGGCTACAATTAGATAGGTAAGAATGGAACCAGGTGAGTGCAGTCCCACCCAGCTGATGACAGTGGAGAGGCGTTGGAGGGGGATGGTGTGGTCAACTGCGTCAAAGGCTGTAGACAGGTCAAAAAGGACAGGAGGGATGGTTTACCTTTGCCACAGTTACATAGGATGTTATTTGTGATTTTGATCAGAGCAGTTTCAGCACTGTAGCAGGGATGGAAATCTGACTAGAGGGATTCAAACGTGGAGTTCCAGGAAAGAAGGGTATGGATTTGGGAGGCAAAAACACATTCAAGGACTTTGGAGAGGAAAGGGAGGTTGAAGATGGGGCGGCAGGTTGCAAGGACAGAGGGGTCAAGGGCTTTTTTTTTGAGGAAATGATGGCAGATTTGAAGGGGGTGGCATGGGGGGATAATACCTGAGGGGAGAGAATTGTAAACAATATCAGCTAACATGGGAGCCAGGAGGGGAAGTTGGGTGGTCAGCAGTTTAGCGGGAATAGGGTGAAGCAAGCAGGAGGTGGGTGTCATGGACAAGGTGAGCTCAGAGAGAGTACGAGGGGAGATAGGGAGGTTCTCATGAGGGCTCTGCTGTGCTTTCCTGCAGTACTAACAGCCTTTGCTTGAAACCCTAAACCTCTGATCCCAAATTTATTTTCAGTGTGCCTGGCCTCTTAAGCTGCTGTAGATATTTAGCATCTACAGCCACAGACCACTTCCCCAGACCCAAACAGGCAAGCTTCCAATGAGAGCTGGTTGCAATGTTGGGAGTATGTCAGTCTGAGAAGCAGATGAGCAAGGTGGGCCCCATCATTTTTGGAAGGGTCGTCCCTTGCACAGTCAGGCTTCAGATCAATTTTGAATTATTTTGTAATAATCCTGTCCTTATGGGCATATTTTAGCAATATTTAGTCAAACCACTAGATGGTGCAGTGGTCTGAAGGATCAAAAGGTAGGAATATATCAGTGCTGAAGGAGGCCATTTGGCCCATTGGGCCTGTGCCAGTTCTTTGAAAGAGCTGTACAATTTACTCCCACCTCTCAGTTTTTTTCCCAATCATCTTGAAAATTAGCCCTCTTCAATTACATGCCCAATTGCCTTTTAGACATCCCTATGGAATTTGATTCCACCACCATTTCAGGCAGTGTGCTCCACAGTGGCGCAGTGGTTAGCACTGCAGCCTCACAGCTCCAGCGATCCGGGTTCAGTTCTGGGTACTGCCTGTGTGGAGTTTACAAGTTCTCCCTGTGTCTGCGTGGGTTTCCTCCGGGTGCTCCGGTTTCCTCCCACATGCCAAAGACTTGCAGGTTGATAGGTAAATTGGCCATTATAAATTGCCCCTAGTATAGGTAGGTGGTAGGGTAATATAGGGACAGGTGGGGATGTGGTAGGAATATGGGAGTAGTGTAGGATTAGTATAAATGGGTGGTTAATGGTCAGCACAGACTCGGTGGGCCGAAGGGCCTGTTTCAGTGCTGTATCTCTAAATCTAAAATCTTAACAACCTTCTGTGTGAAAACATTTTTCTTCATCTCCCCACTGGTTCTTTCGCCAATTATTTTAAATTAATGACCCTTGGCTACCAGCTGACTTAACAGAGGAAACTGTTACTCTCGACTTGCTCAATCAAAATTACTCACAATTTTGGAACCTCTAATTGGTCTCCCTTAACCTTCTCTGCTCTGTAAGTGAGGTAGCACAGGGCAGTTAGACATGATTTTTCGTAGGAGCTGTTTGATGCAAAGAAATCTAGCAGATTTAAAGGGAAATTAAGCAAAATAATATATAATCTGGAGGGAGCATGGGATTTTGGAGAGAAAAGATGGCCGGAATTTTACGGCCCCCAAACGAGTGGGCTGGTGGCAGGGAGGGGTGTAAAATTGAGTGGGAGGCGGGGGGACATTGTTCTCAATCCCCTCCTGCCCCCACTGCAATTTTATGCGGGGCGGCGGCAACGAGAAATGGCCTGCCCGCCCCAGGCCAATCAAGGCCTTTAAGTGACCAATTAACTGCCACTTAAAAGCCTCCTCCCGTATTTTACCCTCTGCAGAGACCTTGGACCCAGGCCCAGTGCTGGAACCCTTGACTTCAGATAAGTGAGACGGTGTCACCGTGGCCAGACCGGAGGCCCCGGCGAGGTGGGATTGGTGGGGGGATATGGTTGTAAAGCCCAGGGGGAGGGAGTTCCTGGGAGGTGCAACGTTTCCCAGCCGGGCCCTCCCTGGGCCAGAGATTGCCCAACGTTGAGGGACCCTCCCCCCCACCAATCCCACAGGGAGGTGCCTCATTTTACAAGGCGGCCTCCCCACATGGCAGAGTCCCTACCCTCCCCCCCTGCTAATGCCGGTTAAATCCCTTTGGTGAGGGGGGGTAGAAGCCCTTAAGTGGTTAGCACTGCAACCTCACAGCTCCAGCGACCCGGGTTCAATTTTGGATACTGCCTGTGAGGAGTTTGCAAGATCTCCCAGTGACCACGTGGGTTTCTGCTGGGTGCTCTGGTTTCCTTCCACAGCCAAAGACTTGCAGGTTGATAGATAAATTGGCCATTATAAATTGCCCCTAGTATAGGTAGGTGGTTGGGGAATTGAGGAAAGGTGGGGATGTGAGAGGGTAATGGGATTAATGTAGGATTAGTGTAAATGGGTGGTTGATCGTCAGCACAGACTCAGTGGGCTGAAGGGCCTGTTTCAGTGCTGTGTCTCTAAATAAATAAATAAGTGGCTGTTAATAGGCCACTTCAGAGCCTCAATTAGCCTCTAGGCAGAAAGGCTGTTGTTAGCCTCTCCCACCCCCAGGAAAATTGCTTGATGGCAGGGCGTCGATTGGCCTTCCTCACCCCCTGCCACCCATTGCGATTCTATGGACCTCTCTGCCTCTGACCCCATGTCAGGGGGGCCCATAAAACCCAGCCCATTGTTCCAGTAGCACTCCCTCTGTGGCGGTGGTTCAGTTAGCAGCACTCATCTCTGAGGTAGAAGGTTGTGGGTTCAAGTCCCACTCCAGGACTTAAACTCAAAAATTAAGGCTAATGATCACATGCAGTACTGAGGGGGTGCTGCATTGTTGAAGGTGCTGTCCTTCAGATGAAATGTCAAATAAGGCCCTGTCTGCTTCATCAGATGGATTTAAAAGATATCATGGAACTATTTTGAAGGAGAGTTATCCCTGATGTCCTGGCTAATACTTATGCCACAATCAATATCGCACAAAAAAACAGATTATCTGATCATTATCACATTGCTGTTTGTGGGAGCTTTCTGTGTGCAAATTGGCTGCTGTATTGCAACAGTGACTACATATTAAACATTCTTCATTGGCTATAAAATATTTTGGGATGTCCAGTGTGTTACACCTCACACATTATGAACGTATGAACTATAAAATGAATTTAGGAAATAAATTCAAAATGGACATTTTTCCTGTAATATAAAATGGAGTTGAGAGGTCAGGTGACCTTTTCTTTCCTGCCACTATATAGAGAACTGCAAGAACCCTAAGCTAATCTTCATGTCTGAATCAGGGGTCAGCAACATCTCCGTCCATGGGCACCAATGTCTGTGATAAGGCTTGGAGCAAGACATTTAAAATTACCAGGACCCTAAGTAATTAGAAGAGATCGGGATCATTGGGGCATCGAGGTAGGTCCAAGAACATGAAGCAGCAAGTAACATTATGGAGCAGACTGTCAATTAAAAAGAAATCAATGCCAAAGAAAAGGTTATGGGGTGACATTGGTGAATGTCAGTAGCATGAAATGGGTCAATAGTGAATTGGCAGTCTGTTATACACAGTGGATGATTTTCTATTAATAAAATTGATTCTGATGTAAAACCGGTTGCCAATTTTCCATCAGCCCATTGTGTGGTACTAGCTTTGACCAGTGATGTCTCTCAAGCTGCTTATCAAGAGCCTTTATAGCCCTTGAAAGCCTAATTGTCGTTGCGACCATAAATATAAATTTGCACTGCATAGATGAACAAGGTAAGGGCCTACTGCCTGAATTAAACAAATGAGTTTGCATCATTGTTCGTGTCAACATTTCTACCTCCTTCTCTGCTTTAAAACAGGCTCCACTGCAGGTCAATTTCAATCCATCCAGGATGAATTGCTGGCTTTTAATGCCCACTCATTAGGGATGTCAAAGTCAGACTTTGAATTTGGCCCACCTCACAGTATTAAAATACTTTGAATATGACAATTCTCATTGACTGTTGTAAATGCTATGATGTTATGTACTTTAAATTCCACACAAACGGTTATTAATTAAACTGAAAGCTCAAAACTGTGGGGATTCTGGGCAAAACTTGGGTCTGGATAAAAAAAAATTGGAGGGTAGCAAGTACCAGGTGCTGGTTAATATTGGGGTTGGTGATGGCAGGAGTGGGGTGGGGGTGGGGGGGAGATGTGGTGAAGTACTTAATGATTTGCCCCAGGTTTCAGTATTGGCCCACTGCTATTTCTGATTTACAACATTTTTTTATTATTATTATTAGCTTTCTAGCTAACTAGGACAGCTAACTAATCTCTTTTTCCAGTGTGGAAAATTATTTTCTCTATACTGGTTGAATGATATAAAGTTACTTCTCACAGTCCTGTTTTATATTGCGTGGATGGTTTAGCTGGCTGGCTACATACTAATGCAACATTAGCACATGATGCAGCTAGCTCTATTCAGTGAACAAAAGTAATTCACATTGGCATTGCATACTGTTTTGCTTGCTAACTAGCTAATACAGTTGTGCTGCTCTCCATTGAAGTTTGTATGCTTAGCTACTTTATTTACAGGAAGAAATGTGTTTTAAATAGAACTATATTTTGATAGCATTAGGTTGGCTATACACTTTATATACCGAATAATTGCCCCCATGTCTGTGGCTGAGTCAGTAATTTTGTCAAATGTCCGTGGTGCAACATGTTGTTGCCTATCCCTGGTCTGGACAAATCTTTGAGAAGTCATTAAAATGCAAACAACCCTTTTTGTGGTAATGGTTGCATTTCTTCAACTGATTGGGTTAAGAATATTTTTGCAGACTTTTTGATTGCAAGCTTGAACACCAGAGAATGATAGTGATACTTTCCCTTTACTTACCCAGGTGGACTCGGGTTAGTTTTAACTGTGTTGATATTGGACAATTATTTAGCAAACTATGTTGGAGCATAAATGCGAAGTGTACATTTTTTTATTTAAAGTAAAAACATAGAGGCCGGAATTTTACGGTGGGCAGGAGAGACCCGTCCATCGGCTAAAAAGTCAGTGGGAGCCTGCCTCTGCCAGGCCTGGGGATCCAGACCAGATTTTACACTCCCAGGCCCTTAATTGGTCATGGGCAGGACTTCCACCTCATTGAGGCAGGAAGTCCCTGCGTATGGAACTGCCAGCCAATCAGCGGGCCAGCAGCTCTTAGTCCCAGCAGCACCACCAAGAGCGGTGGCCACTGCTGGGACTACACCCAGCTGTAGGAAGAAGATGATGGATGGCCCTGGAAAAAAGATAAGTTTTTCGGGCTTCACCGGGGCCAATTTGTCAGGCCCCAGTGAGGCAAGGCGGCTCAGTTAGAGGGCGTTTTGTGCATTGGGGGATGTTGGGGCTTTGGGGGCGCAGGGTGCCCGATCAGGAGGGCTCCCCCCCAGCCCACCAGAAGGCCCCTAAGGCCCCTAGTTTTATCAGACGGGTTTTCTGAGGCCTCAGCCACCCACCAGCCAAATGTAAAATGCCCATGGCAGTGGGCGGAAGTCCTTAGTGGCAGATAATTGGCCACTTAAGCGCCTTGATCAGCCCGGGGTGGGCAGGCCATTTCTTGCCACCACCGCCCAGCATAAATTGGAAGCGGAGGCGGGAGGGGATTGGGAAGGGCGCCCCCAGCCTCCCACTCCATTTTATACCGCCTCCGCCACTCCTCCACTGCCACCAGCCCGCTCTTTTGGGGGTGTAAAATTCCTGCCAATCTAGATGATCAAAATGTTTACCCTATAAAAGCTAGTTCCCAACTGAGTTTTATTATAATGACCAGTATTTTGAGTCAGCCTAAAGTGCCCAATTATTTAATGTGATGCTTTAGGTGAGCATTTCACTGGGAAGGCAGGATTCCCTCATGATTTGAGCCTTTTCATAGTTCTGCAGCACTCTCTAACACAGGCAGAAAGGACAGAGCATATGGTGCACTGTATAGAAGCCATGTTCACACAATCTGTCAAAGCTGACAGGAGCAGAAAACATGCCCACAAAAGGTAAAAAAATGCTCCAGTAATAAAGTCATTTTGGCAATGTCATGTGCAGGCAAAGGGGATTTTAAAGTCATATAAATGTGAACAGATTAGAAATTTGAACAAAAATCTTTAAAAGCCAGTTAAGTGAGCAGAATCATTTAAAAAAGTCAAACTTAAACATAAAATTTTAAAAAGTCAGATAAATGATATCAGAATCCTATTAAAAAGTCATATCAATTTAATAATTTCAAAAAGTCAGATAAGTATTCCAAATCATGTTAAAAAATTTAATACATTTGAGGAAAGCATAATTGCTTTGAAAGTTGAAATCATCTGCCCAGAAAAAATGCCTAGGGGTGACCCTTGTAGATTTCTTTAAAATTATGAAAGATTTTGATAGAGTGGATACAGAGAGGATTTTAAGAGCTCGGCCCCGAGGGAGGCGGCAAGTTTTAAAAAATGGCGGCCCGCCCGTCCGGCTGCATACCAAAGAGCCGCCACAATCTCCCGCACAGTGGCTCATTTAAATGGCCGTGGTGGCCCACTTCCCCCCCATTCACGTGGAGGGAGCGGGCTGTCCATCACCGGCAATGGCGTCAGCTGCCTGTGCACTGGCATTTTTAAAGGGCAGCCAGCCCTGCTGGCACATTTAAAGAAGTAACCTCTCAAAATTAATTAAGTAAATTAATACCACTCCTTTCCCACCTCTCAATATCAATTACAGTTACTATTTGCCCTTTCCCTTTCCAGCACTTACCTTTTACATCTGACTTCCTCCCCTCTCAAACTGCCCAACATTTAAAGGTCAACCCTTGCCACCATCCCTTACATCCATTACATCCATTACGTTTATTTGACTCCATTACCCCACCCCCCCCCAGCCCCACTGCACAGAAAATCTTACCTCCTCCCCTCTCCCCACCAGCGTTGCGCCGCACCTCCCCGGACGAGGATTTGAAGGTGTGGGACTGCCAGCCGCCACGCCAAAGATTGCGGCGGGCCCTCAAGATCGCAGGTAAGTCTATTTAAATGTATTCATTTTATTGATTTGAATATTTTAATTGAAGTCCCGTTGCCCAGCAGCAGGTGGGGGGGCGTGGAGGGGATGGCGATGCTGCCACAAGCCTCGCCGCATCTGGGATGATTGGTCCTCACGGCGTCACGATCCGTGGCAGGCCTCATCTGGAGCCATCTTCGGGCCCACCACCATGGAATCTGGGGGCAAACAAAATCCAGCACAATGTTTCCAGTTGTGAGGAAGAGCAGTGTTACAAACACGGCAGGAGCAACGCGCTGTCAATTCAGTCCCGTCACTCCACAGGTCGCAGCATATTATTAAGCTTTCACACCCAATTGGAAAACAGCCAGATTAAACACTCTAGTAACCCCAGAATGAAACAGACCAAACTAGGTAACTTTAGACAACAACAAATTAACTATTTATTAAAAAACTAAATCTTAAACCCGATTAAGATAAACCTATGTCAAAAGACCTTATAATTTCTTCATTTAATCGAACTCCCCCATTCATACACATACACTCAAAAACTAACAGTTAACTGGTTTTTAAAAGTGGAGTTTTTAATATTAGCAGTCTCTTAAGAATAAATAAAATAAGTAAGTTTTGTAGGTTACGTTCCTGATGGATGAGGTCATCTAATGTTGAAAATGGTCAAAGGTTGCTCAAAGTCTTCATCCGGATTTGATGAAAATAGTCCTTCAGTAGGTAGGCATTCAACTCTTCAGCTGCAGTTGCATTAAACAGTTCTTTGAACGACGAGCACAGCAATAAAAATAATTTCTTGAAAAAGAAAAGCGTTTCTTCTTTACTCAGGGAATTAACTTGGCTTGTAGCTCATAGTAAAATTTTTCTGAGAGGGAATAAAACAGTTCCTTTTCTTCAGTACGCCTTGCTGGAAAGTGTCTCAGAACTAATTAATTACAGCCAGTTTCTGCCAGTTCCACACACAGCCAAATGGAAACATCATACCATGTGACCGTTCTCTCCTGCTGTTGCCCATGGTAACAAAAATGCAACTGCTACACACTGTGTCTCAGGAATTCCAGAACCTTCCCTCTCTTAAAGATGCACTGTTTTTTAAACAGAGTCTTAAAGGCACATACACTGTTTTTAATCTGAGGAGAAAAATAATTACAGGTCCCTGACAGCAGGAAGAGCATAACTATAGGCCATCAATATAAGATAGTCACCAAGGAATTCAGAAGAAACTTCTTTACCCAAAGACTGGTGAGAGTGTGGAACTCACTACACAGGGAGTGGTTGAAGCAAATAGTATAGATCCATTTAAGGGAAAGTTAGACAAATATTTGAGGGAGAAGGGAATAGAGGGTTACAGTGAGAGATTTAGATGTGGAAAAATGTGAGGAGGCTTGAGTGGAGCATAAAAGCTGGCATGGACTGGTTGGGCCAAATGGCCTGTTTCTGTGCCAGATATCCTATGTAATCCTATGTAAACTCTTGGACACAGCCTGTGAAAGCAGATGCTAGAAAATCCGAAATGCTGTAGAAAAAAAAAGAATGAGTTTGAAATATTCTCATTTAAACCCAGTTTTGGCCTAAACAGAAGCAAATTCTACCTCCCTATCTAGTTATTGATCTTTTTCTGTGAGCAACCTTTTAGCTGTTCAGCAATATTCACAGTGTGGGGACAGCCCAAGAGAAAAGCAGTTCATAGCTGCCATTTTAAATTTCCCTTTTTGTCCTTTAATCTGCTGCACATGAACCCTTTCCTTTCCCCAGCTCCAAAGTCTGTTACCTAAAGTACATATTTTATATTTTTGTCTTGGTATGGCACTGCACCTCTCCCCTCTCTGAAGAATTTTTCTTAATTTAATGCTGTTCTGGTTATTGAAGCAGCAGTCCCAGTAGCAATTGCACAGGCCCCCTTAATGGCTTCGAGCACCTTTATGGGAGCAGTCTCCATGTATCAACAGCATTAGTACAGTAAATTCCCCAGTCCCATTAAAGCTTGGTGTGTGAGCCTGCGCTTTTGGACTGATTTTCTTTTCGGTCTTATTATTTTCCAAATAACCTGTCAAGCACACTTTTTTTGCAAATGCACTTTACTAAACAGAATACCAAGGAGTTGATCTATCAGGCCCATCAATCACCAAACATTTTTCCATGAAGTGTCTGTTATTTCAATTATTATATTCTGAATGTGACTCTTAACATTTTGTCAGTGCAACAAAATCCTTTACGTAGATAGACAATGAATTCTAAATTGTGTTCAAGCTTACAGATAGCTGAATAAACCAACCAATGCAAAAGATGGAAATCATACAAATTATTTAAAATGAATTATTCAATGAGTTTTAAATGTAATTAATTTGCAATGGTACTTTTGAACTTGCATGATTTACTTCTTCTGCTTGTTTAAACATGTGGTGCATTAATAATCTGTCCAAGTTGTGACTCACTGTGGTTACATTTTAAGCTGCACCCAAACCCAATAGTTCGTTGAACAAATTGAGCTTTTACAAAAGCGGTAGATGGAACTCAATCTTATTTTTTATTCTGTGCAGCGACTGGAATCAATAATTAGAAAATTTCATTCAGAAGAGATTGGAAAGCCATTGAGATAGATGAAGCAAACTTGTAACTGTTTAAAATGAATGAATATTGCACAAAACCAAATTGCAATGATGTAAATGGACTGTTCAGTCAAGCAAAAAAAAGATGACAATCACAATTCTGAGTTGCAAAATACATTTCTCTGGTGTATTGAATGGGTATAAATTTATAGCAAAATCTTACTTAGAAAATAGGCTTTACTAAATGCACTGTATATTTAAAAGGGACGCTTGGTTTATCACATCATAATTCTTGAATGCTGTATCTCTTATTGAAGTTCAGCAGTGTTAGCCTACTCATTGTCATGCATTTAATTAATATTCCATCTACCATAGTCTTTTACAGTCAACCCACAGCTTTCATTCAGTCAACCTCTTACTTCTACCTTTGAATGCTGGACTTTGTTGAATGGTTATGCTTTAAAAACTGTGAACTTTAATGCACTGTAAAATGGGCATTCGGAGGAAACAGGTGACAAAGAACAAAGAACAGTACAGCACAGGAACAGGCCATTCGGCCCTCCAAGCCTGCGCCGATCTTGATGCCTGCTTAAACTAAAGCCTTCTGCACTTCCGTATTCCTCTATTCCCATCCTATTCATGTATTAGTCAAGATGCCTCTTAAATGTCATTATCGTACTTGCTTCCACCATCTCCCCCGGCAGCAAGTTCCAGGCACTCACCACCCTCTGTGTAAAGAACTTGCCTCGCACATCCCCTCTAAACTTTGCCCCTCTCACCTTAAACCTATGTCCCCTAGTAACTGACTCTTCCACCCTGGGAAAAAACTTCTGACTATCCACTCTGTCCATGCCGCTCACAACTTTGTAAACCTCCATCATGTCACCCCTCCACCTCCATCATTCCAGTGAAAATAATCTGAGTTTATCCAACCTCTCCTCATAGCTAATGCCCTCCAGACCAGGCAACATCCTGGTAAACCTCCTCTGTACCCTCTCCAAAGCCTCCATGTCTTTCTGGTAGTGTGGCGACCAGAATTGCACGCAATATTCTAAGTGTGGCCTAACTAAAGTTCTGTACAGCTGCAGCATGACTTGCCAATTTTTATACTCTATGCCCCGACCGATGAAGGCAAGCATGCCGTATGCCTTCTTGACTACCTTATCCACCTGCGTTGCCACTTTCAGTGACCTGTGGACCTGTACGCCCAGATCTCTCTGCCTGTCAATACTCCTAAGGGTTCTGCCATTTACTGTATACTTCCCACCTGCATTAGACCTTCCAAAATGCATTACCTCACATTTTTCCGGATTAAACTCCATCTGCCATTTCTCCGCCCAAGTCTCCAACCGATCTATATCCTGCTGTACCCTCTGACAATCCTCATTAATATCCGCAACTCCACCAACCTTTGTGTCATCCACAAACTTACTAATCAGACCAGCTACATTTTCCTCCAAATCATTTATATATACTACAAACAGCAAAGGTCCCAGCACTGATCCCTGCGGCACACCACTAGTCACATCCCTCCATTCAGAAAAGCACCCTTCCACTGCTACCCTCTGTCTTCTATGACAGAGCCAGTTCTGTATCCATCTTGCCAGCTCACCTCTGATCCCATGTGACTTCACCTTTTGTACCAGTCTGCCATGAGGGACCTTGTCAAAGGCTTTACTGAAGTCCATGTAGACAACATCCACTGCCCTTCCTTCATCAGTCATCTTTGTCACTTCCTCAAAAAACTCAATCAAATTAGTGAGACACGACCTCCCCTTTACAAAACCATGCTGCCTCTTGCTAATAAGTTTGTTTGTTTCCAAATGGGAGTGAATCCTGTCCCGAAGAATCCTCTCTAATAATTTCCCTACCACTGATGTAAGGCTCACCGGCCTATAATTTCCTGGATTATCCTTGCTACCCTTCTTAAACAAAGGAACAACATTGGCTATTCTCCAGTCCTCTGGGACCTCACCTGTAGCCAATGAGGATGCAAAGATTTCTGTCAAGGCCCCAGCAATTTCTTCCCTTGCCTCCCTTCGTATTCTGGGTCAATCCCATCAGGCCCTGGGGACTTATCTACCTTAATGCTTTGCAAGACACCCAACACCTCCTCCTTTTTGATAATGAGATGACTGAGACTATCTGCACTCCCTTCCCTAGGCTCATCATCCACCAAGTCCTTCTCTTTGGTGAATATTGATGCAAAATACTCATTTAGTACCTCCTCCCATTTCCTCTGGCTCCACACATAGATTCCCATCTCTGTCCTTGAGCGGGCCAACCCTTTCCTTAGTTACCCTCTTGCTCTTTATATACGTATAAAAAGCCTTGGGATTCTCCTTAATTCTGTTTGCCAATGACTTTTCATGACCCCTTTTAGCCCTCCTGACTCCTTGCTTAAGTTCCTTTCTACTGTCTTTATATTCCTCAAGGGATTCGTCTGTTCCTATCCTTCCATCCCTTACGAATGCTTCCTTTTTCTTTTTGACTAGGCTCACAATATCCCGCGTTTCCAAGGTTCCCGAAACTTGCCAAACTTATCCTTCTTCCTCACAGGAAGATGCTGGTCCTGGATTCTAATCAACTGACGTTTGAAACACTTCCACACTTCAGATGTTGATTTACCCTCAAACAGCCGCCCCCAATCTAAATTCTTCAGTTCTTGCCTAATATTGTCATAAATGTAACCTCATACAAAATCTGCCCAGAGACAAGCCAGGGGTCTTGGGTACCATGAGAACAAGGAACCCAGATCAAAGACTCTTTTGAAAGCAGGGTGAAAGGTTGTAACACCTCAAGGACAATGGGTTTCACTCTCCCAAATGCTCAGATTGTAAACAGGGAGCCAGAGGCTCTCGAATACAGATTTGAGTTGCAATTTTTAACACTTGGAACAAAGGAAGGCCCAGGTGGTTTCGCTTTGGCCAAACATATGGTCTCTGAGAATTGTCAAAGGCTTTATAGCAGGGCATTTAGAAAAATTCAAGGTAATCAGGCAGAGCCAACCTGGTTTTGTGAAAGGGAAATCAGGTTTAACCAATTTTTAGAAGTTCTTTGAGGAAGTTACATGTGCTGTGGATAAAGGGGAACCAGTGGATGTATTGTACTTAAATTTCCAGAAGGCATTTGATAAGGTGCCACATCGAAGACATTGCAGAAAATAAAAGCTCATGGTGTACCGGGTAAAATATTGGCATGGATAGAAGATTGGTTAGCTAACAGAAAACAGAGAGTAGGCATAAATGGGTCATTTTCTGGTTGGCAAGATGTAATGAATGGTGTGCCACAGGGATCTGTTCTGGGCCTCAACTTTTTACAATTTATATGAATGACTTAGATGAAGGGACTGAAAGTATGGTTGCTAAATTTGGTTTTCTTCCCTCAAGGATATTAATGAGTCAGTTAGATTTTGATGATAATCTGACAGTGGCATAGCTAGTACTGATACTAGCATTTTATTTCAGATTTATTCCAATTCATAAACTGCCATGGTGGGATTTGAACTCATGTCTGCTGGATTATTAGTATAGTGACATAACCACTGTGCTATTGAACCAGTTGTAGTGTTGAAAGTGTTGCTGTGGCTTTAATTGGACAGCAGGTGGAGCACTCCTATCTACCTGCGACTCAAAACTCCCAATCTTGTAGCAAATGCTCAGCTACTGGAGCTGCTGTTCAAGTATTAACTGTTGCAATTCAATTGAAGAAACGATTTATAAAACTAAAAGTCAAATGAATACTCGTGAATGTCAAGCTTGATGTTAGTACAGTGCCATAAAATGATCAGTCAGGGGAGTAGGTTAGCAAGAGCTGTTCGTATGTTGATGGTCAATGTCTTATTTTTATTAAATATTGATGATATACTGTTAAATCTTCTCAGTTGGGCTGACAGCACTCTCCTGGTGGCTGCTGTTTAGAGGTCTATTAAACATGTAACTGAACATCTTTGCACCAGCACAATTTTTTCTTCAGCACTGGTGGTCCACTATAATTTTAAAACAGCAATTTATTTTCAAAGTAAAATTATAAGCTTGGTGTGAAGTTGTATCTTTCACATGTTCTGGCACATGCAGCAACCATTTATTGTTTTCCTGACAGCAGCACTTCATGTTCTGCCAGTTAAATCCAATTGTATTTTATAGCATTTGCAAAAATGTCATGCAGTAGAAATGCCCATTGAATTGTCGTTAGGCACAAATCATGGAAAGCGCCAAACATTTTATCATATCAAAGTTATTCAGGATGCAATTTAATGCTTTGCTATCTCGCAATATATTGTATCCATGAAACTAGAACTGGAAATGTATTCTGGTCAGTTATAGAGTTTATTATAACAGACTTCACATTGACCTTTCATGTGAAGTAACTGGTTTTGAAAATCAATTTGGCCAAAATCAGGTGGTGTTCAATTCTAGTAACAAGCTTAATACAGAATCACAGAATTGTTACAGAACAGAAGGAGATCATTCGGGCCATCGTGTCTGCACTGGCTGTCCGAGTGAGCAATTCACTTATTGTCATTCCCCCGCCTTCTCTCCATAACCCTGTACATTCTTTCCTTTTATCCAATTCCCTTTTGAATGCCTCAATTGAACCTGCCTCTACCGCACTCTCTGGCAGTGTATTCCAGATCCTAACCACTCACTGCATTAAATAATTTTTCCTCATGTTGCCCTTGCTTCTTTTGCCAATTACCTTCAATCTGTGCCCTCTCGTTCTTTATCCTTTCACGAGTGGGAACTGCTTCTCTCTCTCTCTCCTCTGTCCAGACCCCTCATAATTTTGAATACCTCTATCAAATCTCCTCTCAGCCTTTTCTTCTCCAAGGAAAACAGTCCTAACATCTCCAATTTATCTTCATAAATGAAGTTCATCATCCCTGGGGAACCATTCTCGTGAAGCTTTTCTGCACTCTCTCCAATGCCTTCACATCTTTCCTTAAATGCGATGCCCAGAACTTGATGGAATATTTCAGCTGAGGCTGAACCAGTATCTTATACAACTTCTACATAATTTCCTTGCTTTTGTACTCTATGCCCCTGTTAATAAAGTCTCGGATACTGTATGCTTTATTGACCGCTCTCTCAACCTGTCCTTCCACCTTCAAAGACTTATGCACATATACACCCAGGTCCCTCTGCTCCTGCACCCCCTTTAGAATTGCACCCTTTATTTTATATTGTCTCCATGTTCTTCCTACCAAAATGAATCACTTCACATTTTTCTGCATTGAAGTTCATCTGCCACTTGTCCGCCCATTCCACCAGTTTGTCTATGTCCTTTTGAAGTTCTACACTACCCTCCCCAATGCTTCCAAGTTTTGTATCATCTGCAAACTTTGAAATTGTGCTCTGTGCACCAAGGTCTAAATCATTAACATATATAAGGAAAAGCAAGGGTCCCAACACTGATCCCTGGGGAACTCCATTACAAACCTTCCTCCAGCCCGAAAAACATCCATTAACCACTACTCTCAGTTTCCTGTCAATCAGCCAATTTGATATCCATGTTGCTACTGTCCCTTTTATTCCATGAGCTATAACTTTGCTAACAAGTCTGTTGTGTGGCACTATAACAAATGCCGTTTGGAAGTCCATATACACCATATCAGCACTATTGCCCTCATCAACTTTCTCCATTACCCCTTCAAAAAAACTCCAACAATTTAGTTCAACAAATAGTCCTAGGTTGTGACAGCAGTATATTATCAATGTGGTGTTTAATGTTTGCCGGATCACATAGTAGATTGGTAAGACACCAAGGGCTAAAAATTGGGTTGCTCTGGTTTTCAGGAATGGGGATCGCGATTTGCGACCTGCCTGCTCCCATGCAGATCGCAGTGGGCACCACACAAGTTTCATGACCTCACCTCATCTGCATGATTGTAATGTAGGGCCGAGTGAGCCCACACTGCCGTCCGCTCCTCCAAGCTGCCTGCAGCCTCTATGCACAGCAGTGGGCGACAGCAGTGTTGTTTGCCAATCACTTGGTACAGTCAGCCAGCTCTTAAAGGCAAGCTTTATCTTAAAGGGAAGCTGCACAAAAATATTACTGCAGTGTAAATTATTCCAAATTGAACACCAGGGCAGACAGAGGGTTCCAGAGTGACGGATGCAGTGCTGGAGGCGTTAGTGGTGGAGGTGGAACGGGGAGACGCTATGGTTTAGGAGGCCCTCAAGGGCCGTCTTCAGAAGGAAGGGGGAGCAGGTGGCCATGGAGGGTAACTCATTGAGTCTGGACCCAAGGACCTGGCAACAGTGTCACAGGAAGTTTAATGACTTCATATGGGTGGTCAAGGTCATTGAATGCATCTTCACAGGACCTCTCCTACCCATCACTTCACCAGCCTCTCATACTGCTCAGTGCACCACACATCATCAGTCACCCAGCAGCACACTCCCTGGCATTCAGGATTCACACTTAACATCCAGGTACTTCACTCACCCTCACACACCTACCAATGCTGCCAGCCTCACACCCACATCATATTGCCTCCAAATACCACCAACTATTCAGCTATGGCAGGTACATCACCAAAACACAGTGCTACACAATCCCCAACATTCTTCCCTTTGTCTTGCAGGACCAGGTGGTACACAATAGAAGGGAGCAGAGCAGAATTGGTGCGGGTGGATGGAGGATGCACAAGGGCGCCTAAATCTCCTGAGAACAATGGAGGAGATGGTTGTCCATATCATGAGGCCAGCTGCAACAGGGCCCGTGGCATCTGGCATCGCTCAGAATATTCGGGGTGATGATATGTTCCTTCTCAAATCCAGGACACTCTCATCCTGCTATCTGGCATGATGAGCAAGCTGCAGATGATGTGACCATGGACCTCATGCTTCCCACCCCACCTCCCCTTCCCTCACACTAACCTTCCTCCTCTGAGCTCCTGCTTTTAGACACCTGAGAACTGCTGCCTGCCAGCCACAGGAGGAGGAACAAGAACAACAGCACAGCAATGATGGAGTGGCCCCATCACTTGATCTGACACTCCCAGCCACCAGCTCAGATACTGACACTGCATGTAGTGCAGTGACCCTGGAGGCTAGTATAGTGGTGGGCTTAGCACATAGTGAGTCACCAGGCACGAGTGGGCTGCAGCCAGGCCAGGGGTAAAGGATGGTTCATTTGCCAGCTCACCGGAGGGCAAAGTGGCAGATGAATACTGCTGCAGAGGACTCAGATGAGGACCTTGGTGGGGTGGCACATAGGAGAAAGGTAATGGTCAGGCACGCTTAGATGCTGGTTGCATTGGCAGGCCTGCCAGATAGGCCTGCCAGATAGCCTCCTATCACTGTCGAGGAGCATGGAGGAGTCCTGCTCCACCTTGGCAAAGGGTGTGGTGCAGAGCTTGCCCTCTCCTTAGCCTCTGCTCTATCTACCTGTTGTACTGAGACACAGCCACTGCTGTCGCCAAACCAGTTGCAGCCTTTGTGTGGACAGGTACCCTACTCGTCTGCACCCCACCCCACGTGCCAACCCCCCACCCCCAACATGAGGATGCAGCAACACTCTCTGGAAAATGCAGGAATTCACCAAAACAGGTCCAGAAACACTCCAGAGTACGTCCAGCCACTTTGCAAAAGAAAAAGTTCCAAAATATTACCTTACCTGCAAGTTTTGTGCCTGTCCCTTTAAATAAAGCTATTTCACAGCCCATCTTGCAGCTTCACACTTGTTGTTTACAGGTGAAGAACAAAGAGGCCGGCTGCACATGTATTGCCCAAATTTGGGATCCTGGCATCACATCAGCTGGCTCAGTTGTGTGACGTAAAGAAAAAGAAAAGAAAGAGTTGCACTTATATAGCACCTTTCACGACCACCAGACATCTCAAAGTGCTTTTCAGACAAAGTACTTTTTGAAGGGTAGTCACTGCTGTAATGCAGGAAACACAGCAGCCAGTATGCACACAGTAAACTCCCACAAACAGCAATGTGATAATGAGCAAATAATCTGTTATAGTAATGTTGATTGAGGGATAAATATTGGCCAAGACACCAGGGAGAATTCCCCTGCTCTTCTTCAAAATTGTGCCACAGGATCTTTTATATCTACCTGAGCAGGCATATAGTGCCTCGGTTTAACGTCTCATCCAAAAGACAGCACCTCCAACTGCATTGGAGTGTCAGCCTTGTTTTTGTGCTCAAGCCCTTGTGCGGGTCTTAAACCCAGAACTGTGCAACTTAGAGGTGAGAATACTACCAACCGAGCCAGAGCTGATACATGTATTGATAGTGTTCATTCAAGGCCCTGCTGTGCAATCAGGGGATGCACCTGTATCTGCCATTCTAATGGAACAACACCACGCCAGCTATGGAGGAAGTGACCAGCAGTGCTTCGCACCCTGGGAAGCAGAAGTAGGCATCCGTAGTGCTGATTGTGGCTGCACCATCACAACAAATTTCTAGCCTCAAAAGTACTCTTATTTTTAAAGTTGGTATGTTTCATGATTGGTAAGCAGTCTTGTTGCCATATATCCAAGAATCTCCCTCACTCCCAGAATTTTCCTTTTATGTCCCTGACTCCAAATGGCTATTGTTATGTGAGTTGAGAGTAATTTTATACATAAGCAAAATACCATGGAGATTGGAAATCTGAAATAAAAACAGAAATGCTGGAAATATTCAGCAGGTCAGGAAGCATCTGTGGACTGGTCCACTCTGGCCCACCATTTAATCACCTCCAAAACCCGCTCCCCTTCTTACAGCACCTTCCCATGCAAATACAGGAGATGCATCACTTGCTCTTTCACTTACTCCCTTCCCACCATCTAAGGCCCCAAACACTCCTTCCAGGTGAAACAGCGATTTACTTGCACTTCTTTCAATTTGGCGTACTGTGTTTGCTGCTCATGATGCTGTCTCCTCTACACTGGGGAACCAAACTCAAGTAGGGTGATCACTTTGCGGAACATCTCCATTCAGTCTGCAAGTGTGACCCGCTTACATTTGCAACTCCTCCAGACCCATCTATTGTTTCTTTATTTGTCCCATTACCACTCTCTTTTGCCTTGCATCATTGTCCCTTTTGTCATTTAATCTCTCCTGCCTTCCACCCTATCACACTTTTGTTTTTTTTCCAATCCCCGCCCCTGCCTCTGTACTTGCTTAAATATTATTACATCATTAACATTTTGCATTTCTGAAGGTCATCGACTTGAAAAATTAACTGTCTCTCTCTCCACAGATGCTTCCTGACGTGCTGAGTATTTGCAGCATTCTCTGCTTTTATTTAGGTAATTTTATTGCCTTGTTCTCAATATTTTGATTGTTATTACTTTAAAATATTGAGCAAAATTGTTGTTTACACTGTGCGCTGTAGGTTTTAATTTAAGCAGGAGCAGTTTTTTCTATCTAAATAAAGGCTATCAAGTAACAATATTTCCAGCTCATGTTCCATATTCTGAATGATGTGCTGTGCTACCCCTCTTGGTTGAAGGAACTAAAGTTAGCACTCGTCGAAGAATCCCACTGTGTAGACAGGTCAGTTTACTGAACACTGTATGATTCCTGCAGCAAATCCTTTTAGAGGTGCAGCCATCAATTAGTTCCCCAGTTAAGATACACGCTTTATCCACGGTATGTGAAATGCTACTGTGACTCCACCCAAAAGTGGATTTAGGGAATTCCCGGCAAGCTTAATCAATGGGACCTCTGCCTATATTAAAAACAGGTCTAGCAATATCTGTGGAGAAAGAAACAGAGTTAACGTTTCAGGGTGATGTTCTTTCATCAGAACTGGGAAATATTAATGATGTAATCATTTTCAAGCAAGTAGAGAGGCAGGGAGGGGACGAAAGAAAAAAAGGAAGATTGGTGATAAGGTAGAAGACAAGAGTGATTAAACAACAAAAAGATTAATGGCATA
Organism: Heterodontus francisci; assembly: GCF_036365525.1. Lineage (NCBI taxonomy): Eukaryota > Metazoa > Chordata > Chondrichthyes > Heterodontiformes > Heterodontidae > Heterodontus > Heterodontus francisci. The sequence continues at coordinate 41,159,565 of NC_090395.1, read as the reverse complement.
AGGCAAAAGGGGGAGGTAATGGGACACATAATTAAATAAAAGGTCCAGAAGGGCTGTCAATGGCCATTCCCAGCATCTACTGTCCAAAAAGAGTGCAACTATGGTTATGATATGAGTTTATTGAATCCAATGTCAAGTCTGAAGGTTGTAACATGCCTGATTGAAAGGTGAGGTGCTGTTCCTCGAATTCTGCCCACCCCTGGCCTATTTCCACTTGAACACCTGGTTTTTGACTCATCCAATGCATGTCAGCACACAGTATATTATATTCAAAAATGCATCACTTTTATTTTAGTTTATATTTTGAATTACCTTTCAATTTTGGGTTATTACAAAAGGCTTGTGTTTTCAATAGGGCAGATGTCTAAAAGGTGAATTTCAGCTTCCCAACAATACTTTACAGAGGTGTAGAATTGATAGTTGTCGACCTTGACAGGCATTAGCAAGGGCAATTTTTGAATGGAGTCAGAATAACGTTTAACACAGTTACCTTGCAGGTTTTGTTTTAAAGTGTGAATAGCTTACATTTAAAACCCAAAACAGAAAGATACTGCATGTGTGCTCAAACTAGAGCTGGTCCACTTCAGATTGAAACAGACAGCCTTTATTAGGGTGAATTGTGTAAAGCAATCTATTTCTTCCTGTACTTAACTCAATATCCTGTTGTAATACTGTACAATTTCAGTTCGTCTGCAGACCTGGAACTCTGTAAATGCTGCGATTTATCATAATACCGGTGAGAGTTCTGTTGTCACCAGCAGACCTCATTCTGGGTGATATGGTTGGCCACATGTCTGCACGTGCTCACTGAGGAAACATTGAGCTGGTTGAGTTATTACCTTGCACAAGAGCAAATTCTTTATGAGTGGGTCTAAAGAGTCAGTAGCTGCAAATCAGCCACCAAAGGCATCACAGCTGACCCCAGTCACATGTACACTCCATTCTGCCACCAATGTAGTATTACTAGCACAGGCGAATTTCAGCTTACTTAACCATAAACTTTGAAAACTGCTGCTATTACTTCTATGCACAAAAATGGTGATGTCAGGCTGGAGCCATGGGTTTCGCAGTTGCCTAAAGCAACTCTTGTGATGGTGAAGAATGGTAAGGGTTGCAGCTATTTGTTTTTTAATTCAAAATTGAAAGGCAAATACGTTGATAAAAAGAAAATCTACATTCTTTTTGGTAGTCTTGAGTTTTTAAAAAAAAGTTGTTTAAATGATATAAATATGTTTAATAATTTGGAATGACCAATAAAGTTTCTCTGATCTGCACAGGACTGAGCAATCAATGGTGATAATAAGGCTACAAAGTGAATCATGAAATACTGACCCATTAAACTTGACAAGATAAAAATAACTAGCCTACAACATTGCATCTTGTATATCAAACTCATAATACTAAATAACAGTTGATGGATTTACTGCTGTGAAAGGTTACTTTGATAGTGAGGAAAACGACCATGGGGTTTAATACACCTGCTTCAAATTCATTACAGCTGGTTAGAGGAGATGAGAACAGATGATAAAAATACATACACAAAGTAAATACTCGATTTAGAAAGTCCAGAAAGTAAGAACATAAGAAATAGGAGCAGCAGTAGGCCATTCGGCCCCTCAAGCCTGCTCCGCCATTCAATAAGATCATGGCTGATCTGATTCTGGCCTTGACACAATTTTCCTGTCTGCCCCCCATAACCCTTTACTCCCTTGTAAATCAAAAATCTTTCTAGCTCAGCCTTGATAAGAACATAAGCTTCTTGATCTATGCTGATCTCAGCCAGAGAACAGTCGTGATGCCAACATTGGCCTCAGTGTTTCAAGGTTATGAAGGAGGATAGAAAAAGCCAGGAGTCTTGCTCCTGATCACTATTCAGGGAAGGGCATGTATATCAATAATTGCTCAGGAGAGGAGCAGGCTCATTTTGTGATATTGTAATTGATTCACCAATACTTGCAGCCAAATATTGGCCATTACATCTTGGCTTCTGGAGATAGTAGTATTTAGGCCTAAGGGTAGGGGTGAGGGAGGAAGGCCCTGCCTGGTTGTTATATCTTTTGGTCATTGCTCTTCATAATCAAAGGGTGGTTTGCTGTGTTTGAAGGGGGATAGGTTATGCTGAGTGAGTATCTAAGAACAGACCCCATACTATTTAATATTTCTCCAGTTTCTGGTGAAGGTTTGGTAGACAGCACTTAGAGTCATAGAGAGAGAGAGAGAGAGAGAGAGTTACAGCACTGAAACAGACCCTTCAGCCCACCGAGTCTGTGCTAACCAACAACCACCCATTTATACTAATCCTATATTAATCCCATATTCCCTATCACATCCCCACCATTCTCCTACCACCTACCTACACAAGGGGCAATTTATAATGGCTACTTTACCTATCAACTTGCAAGTCTTTGGCTGTGGGAGGAAACCAGAGCACCCAGCAGAAACCCACACAGTCACAGGGAGAACCTGCAAACTCCACACAGGCAGTACCCAGAACCGAACCTGGGTCACTAGAGCTGTGAGGCTGCGGTGCTAACCATTGCATCACCCACATTGGCTTATGTCCTACCGTTGCTTCAGCCACATGTGTCCTGTGGAGAGGAATGCAACTTCTTACAGCTATTAGCAGGAATCCGTTTGCAGAGGCCCCTCACTCTCCAGCAAGCACAGAGTTGGATCCTCTGGCATGAGATATACAAGCTGCCTTAACCTCTTGACCCACACTGCTTTCAGTGTGAGAACAGTCATTCCAAGAAAATTGGAGGTCTGTTCCTCCTGCAAATATAATGCAGTCAGAATGCACAAAGTATATGTGAACACATGTTTTTTGAGAGCTCAAAAAGTAAGGGTACTGAAGAGCTGTTAGCCTATGGAACTATATTTCAAAGAGAGTCACTACTTTCAAGAAATAAGGGAGACAAAGAACATTGGGGCAGAAGACAAGATAACTCATGTTTAAAGATTGGGAGAGTAAATTTTAGCAAAGTGACTTTCATAGAAATTAGGTTACATTTGTACATAAGAATACACTGAGAGGTGATAAAAGTTTAAAGTCGTGCTGAAACTAAAAGATAACAGCAAAAGACTTAAATACAGGGTCTGTAAAGATTTATTTTATGGTACAGTAAATATTGTATAGTCTTCTGCATTGAGAATTTGAAACAGCAGGATAGTGCCTGGAAAGCTGCCTATCCAAATACATCTGGGATGCATAACAAATCAATATTCCTTTCATTCATAGTTCAGTCACAATAAACATAATGAGACCTTAATGGGATCTTGCAAGGTTTTGTGTCTAATAAAGATTACTTTGCGAACAAATGAAAGCTAATTACAGTTAGTCTTATTTAATTGACCTAATTGAATTTATTTTTGCCATGTATTTTGCTAAAATATTTTGATCCTGATCACAGCCATCTGGAACATAGGAACAGGAGTAGCTGTTCAGCCTTTTGAGTCTATTCTGTTCTGCCATTCAATTAATTTTATGAGTGATCTTAAATCCCATCTACCCACCTTAGTTCGATAACCCTTAATGCCCTTGCCTAACAAAAATCTATCAATCTCGGTTTTGCAATTTTCCATTGACCTAGGCTCAACTGAGGGAAAGAGTTCCAGATTCCACTTTCTTTTTTGTAAATAAGTACTTTCTGACATCACCCCCTAAACAGCCTAGCTCTAATTTTAAGGTTATGCCCCATGGTTCTGCAATCTCCCACTGGAGGAAATAACAGGCTGAATTTCATCCCAATGGCATGGGTCACAGCAGCGGCACTGGAAGCGGGTAACTGTTTCCGTTTACGAGTTAGGTGGTTGGCCACAAGTGATCCCATGGCAGCTGGCCAATTAAGGAATGTACGTCACGGGTGTTATTCAATCCCGGGTCCGAGGTGATAAAAGAAGTGTTGAGGTCAGCATCAGGTGATGCCCTGTCAGGTGCTAGTGCCATTTTTAAAGGGCTGCCGGCCCTGCATTTGTTGCTGCCTGAACAAAAGACTCCTTCCTGTCCCTGTTGCCTTGGGTTGTCCTGTTCCTGCTGCCCCTGTGTTGTGCTGCTACTGCTGCCTTGAACCATCCTATTGCTGCTACTGCTCCCCTCACTGAAGACTCAAAGCAACCAAGGAGTTCACCAGAAGGCACCACCAATAATGGCAGAAGGAAGACCCCAGGTGGCCCCAGGGTTCAGCGATGCCTCCCTGCAGGTTCCCTTCCAGGCTGCAAGGGCAAGGCGGGAGGTCCTCTTCCCTAGGGACAGGAGGAGGAGAGCGCCCCGCCTGATCAAGCAAGCCTTGATGGAGATCGCAGAACAGGTCAGCAGCCGTGGGATCACCCCCAGAACCTGGATCCAATGTCCAAAGCACGTTAATTACCTCATTCAGTCTGGCAAGGTGAGTACTCCATACCTCTCTTTCCTTTGGATAATGCAAGAGACATGGCTTGGTGCCAAGGGCCTGATCACCCAGTCGGTGACAAGGGGGTGAGGTATCAGCATATCCTGTCAGAGGCATGGCTGCATCTCTATGAGAGGCACCTGTCTGACTATTCTGACCACCACAAGGTCCCTCGAGAGTGGCTGTATGCAGGTGGTGATTGTGTGCCCCATCATGAGACACTGGACCCCCACCAGCATAGGCGTTGTGCTTGTCTCCATGTGCAATGCAACAGTCTTCCTTTTTGTGCTTCCAGGAAAAGATGGCATACAACATTAAAGAGAGAGCCAAAACAGGCAGAGAGGACCAGGAGTACTGTCGTGTCTCTGATGAGTGCGTGATTGCTCCACTGAGAGGTTAATGACCCTCATAGAGAGCTAGATCCAGCAGACCACTCAGTGGATGCCACAGTTGTGCATAGACCTGCATGGCATCGCCTTGGCCAATGCAGCAGTGGCAAGGCGAGAGGAGGAAAAGGCGCTTGCATTCTCCACCAGGTCCTCATCTTGCTCAGTGTCCCTTGCAGGAAAGGAGCAGCAGCTGCCTTCCAGTTCTGGGAATTCCTCTCAGGGCACCCTGGAGTGGACAGCGGGCTCCGCAACCCCTCTACCAGTGGCTCCATCGCCTCAATAAAAACATGACGACAGAGGAGGGTTCTGCACCTCCAGGCCTCAGGCAGCCAGAAGACGACCTCCAAGGCCATCCCAAGTCATGGGTCACCATGATCAACAGCCTGCCTTCACCTCAGCTGCAAGCACAGGTCTGGCACCTCATAGGAGTATCCATAAGAGAGTTAAGACCACCTACCTGCACATGGGAGGTGGGGAGGTGGGGGGGGGGGGGGTGGGGGGGAGCGGTGGTCACAGGTGATTTAAACATTTAAGCGTTAAGTTTCCTTTTTGGTGTCGCCTCAATAAATCTTTCACACAATCTTCCCACTTCTCACTTTAATTGTTGGTGGCTTGTAAGATCGCATCAACACCCTTCCTCCCTCAATGGACTTGAAGCAGTGGAATAAAGCGCATCCGTTCAGCTCCTCAGCCTTGCCATTGTGCGCTGTGCACCTGGGTGATGGGGATGGAGTGCCAAATGAAGGAGGCAACATCAGGGCTGATTAGAGGTAAGGCTTTTTTGGAATGTTTCTGAAAGGACAGAAGGGCCACAGGCGAGGCAAAATGAGATATGTGCAAGGGGGACTTTCACAGGAAATGGCTATATATTAGGATGTCCCAAGTCCCCCTTGCACATATCTCATTTTGCCTTGCCTATGGTCCAAGGGGTTTCTCATGTTGCATCGCCTTGTCAGCAGGTTCCTCCACATCCTCATTGTCAGAGGAGGTGTCATGATCAGCGATGTCCTCATTGTTCAATGCCTCCCCTCTCTGCATGGCTAAGTTGTGCAATGCACAGCAGACCACAGTGATACGTGAGATCCTCACTGGGGCATATTGAAGGGCTCCACTGGATTGTTCAAGGCACCTGAATCGCATCTTCTAAAGGCCAATGGCCTGCTTGATGGTCACTCTAGTTTACCCCTGACAGGTATTGAACCTCTCCTCTGCATCCATGCATGGGTTCCTCACAGGTATGAGTAGCCATGTCTTTAGTGGGTTGCCCTTGCCTCCAAGTATCCATCCTTGGAGGCTCGCGGGGTGCTGGAAAAACTGTGGGGCTTGGCACTGCAGGATTACATATGCATCATGGATTCTTCCTGGGAACCGTGCACACTCCTGAAGAATCTGCTTTCAGTGGTCGCAGACCAATTGCACATTGAGCAAGTAGGAGCCCTTTCTGTTGATGAAGGCGGTTGGCTTGTCCTGGGAGCCTTGATGGCCACATGCCTACAGCTGATGACACCTTGCACCTGGGGGAATCCAGCGATAGCCCCAAAACTGATGGTCCTCTCCACCTGACTGTCTGGATTGCTGCAGTATTGCACATAGTCACCGGTCCTCTTGAACCTGGCATTGGCCACCTGCTTGATGCATTGATGGGCTGCAGACTGGGAGATCTCACACATGTCCACAGTGAATCCCTGGAAAGAGCTGGAGGCACAGAAGTTGAGAGCCACAGTGATCTTCGTGGTCACTGGCTTTCGGTGTCCACCAAACCCCATGGGTCTCAGTTCATCCTGCAGCATGGCAGCCTCCCTGGAGAGCTGCTGTCTTTGTTGAAACTGCTGCTCAGATATTTGGAGAAAGTTCAGCCTTGGGTGGCAGACCCTCTCCTGTGTGTAATAATACTTGTTCCTTTGATATGTGAACTATTGTAAGACTTACAGGACTACATGTAATATCTAAAGAAAACATGGGTTTTATTATAACTTAACTGGAACATATGGCAGTTACTGCACAAACACATCTAAACACATCTCACTCTGTCAGGGTACACCCACAATTACTGGGTCATATGTGACATGACATCACTTCCTCTGGTGTTCTTCAGTTACAGCTCTTAAGGTGGTCCCTTCTTAAGGTCGTCCCACAACATCATCCTTTTTTTCAAAGATAAAAACATATGTACAATATACAATGATGTTGCAGTTTGGACTAACTATACATGAATAAAGCAAAATATTGTTTACAAGTTAGTAAGTTTAATGCTGTCTAAAATGTAGGAGGTTTGCTTATTCATCCTGATCTTTTTATTGTAAACCTCTTCCGCTAAGCTCATCTTGATGACTCCTCTGAGACTCTGGTGACTCAGAACTCTGGTTAGCATGTTTGTTCTCTGTGCTCGTAGTCTTTTTATGTTTATCTTCAGATTTTGTCATTGTTGCCAGAGTTGTCACATGTAGTGTTGTCGTACAGTTCTTTAACTTGACGTCGGTTCCATCTCTGAATCGCACCATTGGGTGTCTGGACCAGGTATGATCTGGGCTGGTCATATGTCCTAGCAACCTCTGCAGGTTACCAAATTCCTGATGCATGATTGAGGACCTGCTTGGGCTTTTGTTGTGTGTTGCCATACCTTCTGTTGCATTTGCCATCCTGTCTTGCAGACGTTCTTTCTGCATCTGATCTGATTCCTATGTGCAGTATCTGAGCTTGGCCTTCTGCACTGCTTTGCTTACTGTCCTCACATGCCACAAGCTCTGTATTGGACCTGGTACACCAGGCAACTGCGAACTGGGGGAGTCAGGCCATATTTACCACAAGGCTTAGCAGATGTCTGAACATAATTTACCATGCCAATTGTCAGAGCTGCTCCTAACGCTTATAACTGTTGGCGCCCAGCCATGATGGCTGCAAATTTCCTTCCATCATTGAGTAGTGCATCTATGGTATGCCCTTTCTTCTCTTCTAGCAGGTATTTTTGAAAGGCCTTTAGTGGGGTAGATGCGATACTAGCTCTGTAACCCGTTCCGACGATTCAATATCTGCAAAGTCACATTCTTGAGCTTTGTCTCAGCACCTTTCAACAAACTGGTCAATGGACCCATCTTGTCTTTACAGGTAGGTCATAAGCTGAAGCCTATGTACTCAAGAAATTGACCTTTACCTTCAGTTGGTCCTCTACGAATGTCCATATCTTTCTAGAGTGCTTCTGTTCATCAGCTGACAATCCTGATGTGTTGATCCATTTCAGCCTCTCATTGCCCAGTGTGATCTTGATTTTTATAGTTTGTTTCTCTGGTACACTCACTCTTGATCCAGGAAACATAGTTCCATTCGCTGTTGAAACAGTTTAAATTCAGACACTATGTCCAACGCCTTCCAATCTATAACTGGATATCTGAAAGCCATTGTCTTAATGATCCTGCTTTTTATAAATATAGGACTTTTTACAGAAAGTGTGACTTTTTTCATTTCTAATTTTAGTGCAAGAACATAAGTGTGCACCAACAAAAATACTTACAGCTATTGCAATTAATGCTATGTCAACTAGATCTTCACGCAATCTAGTTAATATGAGAAACAATGGATGTAATTTTCAACTACCTATTGATTTCAATGGGAATGAAGCTGATTCTATCATGGGAAGGAGATCTACTCTGCCAGTTTACCACCCAAGCAGGGACAGTGAAAAGTACCCCCATGCTGCTGATGTCTGAGTGAAATGTTGTGCACCAAGGGCCCAGTCTGCACAATGCTTGCTCCAAGTTAAAATTGTGGCTATGGAGTCAGGAAGGAATCTGGAAGAACTGCATTGATGGACTGTAAGACATTCCGAGTTGAGCATTCCTAGTTTATGTTGGGTCGTGTACGAGCAGTTTTGGACAGAAAATGATACTTGTTTTGCTGTAAGTAGGTGAAATTGTGAGAACGGCGAGATACTCTGATGCTTATAATTAACTTTACTCTTATATTTTTGATGATTTAGACTGTGTTGATTGGTATTATCTGTCCATTTACTTTTACCATCACAAAGCCTTGTGATGGTACTAATTGTATTATTATGTATTGTAGACGTCATCAAAGAAAGTTCCATTAGCAATACTCCCAGTGTTTAACTCACTGTACTCCATAATTTAACTTGTGTTTTTACAATTAATTAATATTTACCTTAAATTTAATAAGCCCCACATTTGTTGTCTTAGATTAAAAGAAGGGCGGGTTTGTGAAGAGAAATGGTATTCTTGACCTGTTCTCCATTTCAAGTGACTGCTAAATGTGCAAATTGAAGAATAGGAATGGTAGGGAAAAGATTTGACAAGCAACCACTCATCACTGTAAAGGAAGAAGTGGATATTCATTTCTTCAATAAAGTATTTTTTAAAAAAGCAGCAAGTGCTTAATTAGCACTCTTTATGTTTTCCCATGTGCTGTTCTGAAGTATCCTGTCACTTTTTTTTGCTAATCATTTTCTCTGGTTCTGCAGCAAAGCCCCTTCCTGTACGCAGACCTTGCATCCCCTGGAATGTGTCCTCTACTGCCCAATATCTAGGTAAATAATAGTGATACAGGATCACATCAGAGAGCTTTCTACACTGACTATTGGAATGATTCATTCTTTAAATGTGAACTAACTGTGAACTGTTCCCAGACTGAGGCTTGGGTCTTGAACCAACATGTGGCTAAATTTACATAAAACAGGTAATTATTTTTATTATTCGTTTACAGGATGTAGGCATCATTGGCAAGGACAGCATTCACTGGCCATCCCTAACTGCCCTTAAGAAAGTCATGGCGAGCTGCCTTCTTGAGCTGCTGAAGTCCATGTGGTGTCGGTATATGCACAGTTCTGTTAGGAAGGGAGTTCCAAGATCTTCACCCAGCGATGATGAAAGAACGATGAAATATTTCCAAGGCAGGGTGATATTTGACTTGAAGGGGAACTTGCATATGGTGGTGTTCCCATGTAACTGCTGCCGTTGTTCTTTTAGGTGATATCGGTCACGAATTTGGAAGGTGGTGTTGAAGCAGCCTTGCGAGTTGCTGCAGTGCACCTTGTAGTTGGTACACACTGCTGCCACCGCGCACCAGTGGTGGAGGGTGTGAATGTTTAAGGTGGTGGATGGGGTGCCAAACAGGCAAGCTGCTCTGTCCAGAATGGTGTCGAGCTTCTTGAGTGTTGTTGAAGTTGAACTCATCCAGGCAAGTGGAGAACATTCCATCACACCTATGACTTGTGCTTTGTAGATGATGGACAGGCTCTGGGGAGTCAGGAGGTGAGTTACTTGCGACAGAATATCCAGCCTCTGACTTGCTCTTGTAGCCATAGTATTTTTGCGGCTGGTCCAGTTAAATTTCTGGTCAATGATGACCCCCTAAGATGTTGCTGCTTGGGGATTCACCAATGGTAATGCTGTTTAATATCAACTGGAAGAGGTTAGATTATCTCTTTTTGGAGATGGCCATTGTCTGGTCCATGTGTGGTGTGAATGTTACTTGTTACTGGATGTTGTCCAGGTTTTGCTGCATGCTGACATGGACTGCTTCACTATCTGATGAGCTGTGAATGGAAATGAGCACTGTGCAATCACCAGCGAATATCCCCACTTCTGACCTGATAATGGAGGTAAGGTCATTGATGAAGCAGCTGAAAATGGTTGGGACTAGGACATTACCCTGAAGAACTCCTGCAGTGATGTCCTGGGCCTGAAATGGTTGGCCACTAGCAACCACACCTTTGTGCTAAGTATAATTCTAGCCAGTCAAGAGCTTTCCCCCAATTCCCATTGATTTCAATTTTTATTAGGGCTCCTTGATGCCTCACTCAGTAAAATGCTGCCTTGATGTCAAGGGCAGTCACTATGACCTCATCTCACCTCTGGAATTGAGCACTTTTGTCCGTGTTTGGACCAAGGCTATAATGCTGTCTGGAGCTGAGTGGTCTTGGCGAAACCCAAACTGTGCATCGGGAGCAGATTATTGGTGAGTAAGTACTGCTTGATAGCACTGTTGACGACACCTTCCATCACTTTGCTGATGACTGAGAGTAGACTGATGGGTAGTGTTTGGCCGAATTGGATTTATCCAGCTTTTTGTGGACGAGACATAGCTGGGAAATTTTCTGCTTTGTCGGGTAGATGCCGGTGTTGTAGTTGTACTGGTACATCTTGTCTAAGGGCACAACTAGTTCTGGAACGCAAGTTTTCAGCTCTACAGCTGGGATGTTGTCAGGACTTATAGCCTTTGCTGTATTTTGTCGGAATTGGTTTCAATGCTTACGAGTGGTGTTTTCAGTGCTTTGAAGAATGATATGTTTCTCTTGATGATTTGTGAACCGTGCTTAGCAGTGATCATTGATCCTTTTGTGTTGGTCACAACAAATTGCTGGATGTCGTAAGGGGTTGTTTGTTTTCCAACATGACCATTACATTTCACAAGTTCATTATCTCCTGGCTTGAGCTGGAACTCTAAATCTCATGATTCGCTCAGCATTTTCTTTCATTTGTTCCTTTTGTTTTCGATCGCATTTGCGTACATATTGATCCGCAGGGTAGATCAGGTGGACGTGTGCACATACAATGTGTAAAGCTGAGTGTAGCTGGAGATTTTCCAGTAGTTGAGTGAGGAGTCACTCTGTAATTATGAAGAAAGTGATATAGCTCTTGCTTCCATGACTTGCTCTCAGCTGTAGCTGTATGTATCACTTCTTCCAATGTTTGCATAAATCTTTTAACTTCACCATTAGCTCTTGGACAATGGGTTGTGATTTTTCTAGGAGTGAACCCTAGGTAGTTTGCAAAGTTAACTAAACTCATCGCTGTTGAATGGGGGTCCATGGTCACTTCTTACCATTTGAGGCATTCCAAACAAGGCGAAGATCTGGTCAAGCTTTTGGATAACTGCTTTCGTTAAAGTTGGCATAACTAATTCCACAATTGGGAATCTGCTGTAGTCGTCAGTGACAACAAGCAGCTGTTCACTTGTGGGCTCATTCGCAAAGTCAACGCTGACTTCAATCCATGGTCCTGAAGGTCGTTTGGACATCTTGAAAGGATCATGAAAATTTTACATTATGGTTGCTTGACATGGTAAACACTGATTGATTGTGCTGTATCATACGATCAATTCCTGGAAACCATACCTTTTCCCGAAGGAGTTGTTTGGTTTTGAAGCTATATCGATAACACATTGCCTCAATGAGTGTGGAATGCCAATATAGTTGTTGTATCACATGAGATCGGATGTGGTTGTAATGGTGAGCTCATTTCGAACAATGTGAAGACCTTGCAGGGTGTGAGCGATTTCACTTGTAGACATTTTCTCAATCATGCCTTTCCAGTTTTGTGATTCCATAGCCTTCATACATAATTATTTTCTGCTTTGTTGTCAGCTAGTTTTAGTGACTTTGGCACCGCATTTTTGCTCATGTAGTTAAGATGTTGTTCAGCAACCTTTTCCTCACGACTAGTAGGACTGACTGATAGCAATGGATGTCGCAAAAGGTAGTCTGCTGGGTTGAGCTTGCCTGGCTGATACTCAACTTGGAACTCGTACTCTTCTAGTTTGAGTATCCAATGTTTTATTCAAGTGGGTGGTTTGTGTATTGTTGAACAAGCTTACTATGATAGGTTATTACTTTAAATTTGCTTCTATATAAGCAGAGATGAAAGTGTAAGATACTCCATGTGATTGAGAGCGCTTATCTCTCTGTGTGCGAATAATGTTGCTGTACAGGCATTAATGATCTGCTTGCCATCTCAAAGATTGATGAGTTACCTGTCTTGTCTTTCTGTATGAGAACTGCACCTAAGCCAACTGGGCTTGCATCCAAGACTAGTTGGGTGGTTTTCTCAGGGTCAAAATAGGCATTTGTGTAACTTACAGACAAATGTCATTTGATCTGGTGTACCGTTTGTGTGATTTAGTCCATTCCCAATTGGTTGTCTCTTTTGTCAGATCGCACAGGGGGCAAATAGAGTAGCAAGGTCTGGAATGAAACAACTGCAGTACGTGATGAGTCCCAGCAGACTCCAGACTTCCTGCACGTTTGTAGGATATGCAGCATTTGCAATGACTTCAACTCTCTGTGGATCTGGTGATACTCCTTCACCACTGAACCCATGACCGAAGAATTCAATTCAGCTTTCATTAAACAAGCACTTGTTTTTGTTCAAGGTGAGGTTGCACGCATGTCGGTGCATCTCAAGTTCCTTTTCAGTGCGGCCATAGATCAGAATGTCATCACTGATGTTCAGTGTCCCTTCAAGTCCTTGAAGTGCAGATTGAATCATGTGCTGAAATACCTCAGCTGCTGAGCTGACTCCAAAGTTGAGCCTCTTGCATCGGAAAAGTCCAATGTGAGTTGGGAATACAGTAAGATATCTTGATTCTTCTGCAACTCAATTTGATGGTAGCCTGTGTTGAGGTCCACTTTACCAAGTGTTTAGCCCCATTCACTTTCTCTATGATATCATCGATTGTCGGTGACAAGTGTCTTTCTCGTTGTATGACTTGGTTTGCTGATCACATATCAACGCAGATTCTGATCTGGTTTTCGCTCTTGGGTTTCTTGATGACTTGTACGCATGAGACTCGAGGGGTAGGCTCATCCCCAACTTTCTCAAAAATATCAAGGTCAAGTAGACGTTGAAGTTCCTTCTCTGTCTGTATCCTGACATGAAATGGTATTCGTCGCCATTGATGCACAATTAGGGGCACATTAGTGTCTACATGCAACTTGCATGTAACATCTTTCAGCTTGCTGATGCCAGTGTAGCGATCAGCATACAGTTTGAGAATGTTTTTGTTATGCGAAGGAATGGCGTATGTGACTGCAATCATATGCAGATCTGTTGCTGTGTGAAAACTGATGTCTGTCACATTCTCTAGAATACAGCTTTTATTCTAGTGTCTTCGAATGAAACTGGCAATCCAAAAGTCCTGAGGATTTTCAGTAGTTTGTTACTGTTGTAAGGGAAAATTTGCACATTCCCTGGTTTGCAGAGAATGGGCAGTCCTGAAGTTGGTTGAATGTTTTGTCCCCCATGACACTGATAGATGCTCCTGTGTCTCTGAGAGCACCTATGTCTGAACAGCCAATGGTCACTGTCACACGTAGCTGTTTACTGTGTCTGAGAGGGAGAACTAAAGTATGTTCAGGGTCATCCACCTCTACATTAGTTACATTCTTTTGCCTTTTAGCTGTGGTTCACATATATGCCACCCTTCTGCTGGAATTGGTCTTAGTAGTTGATTTTGCTGATAAACGATAAACACTAGCAAAGTGGTTGAGTTTTCCACAAGCTTTACACTGTCTACTAGTGGCAGGATACTCTGTCCTGTGTGAGTAAACACCACCACAGTGGAAACATTTTTTGGACAAGTCACAACTCTGTTGTGAGCTGGCTGTTGTTGTTTTGCAAGTGGTTCCCTGGCACATGTTTGATGAACAGTGTTCATAGGAGTTGAACCTAGAGTGTAGCAGTTACTCTTAGTAGCCCCAACTTCAGTAGCTCTAGACCCTGAGAGCAATATTGGTCTTGCTAACTCCAAAGGCTCTGATAGCTTTCTATCTTTTTTGTGTGCTTTTCGGCATAGCTGTCTAGAGAGACAGCCTTTGATTATGAGTGCTTTGATTTGCCGTTCGAGATGTTCAACATCACCAAAGTCACAGCTTGTTGCTAGTTGCCTCAGTCATGTGCAATATTGGTCAATTGTCTCATTTGTTTCTTGCTTGGTGCATCAGAAGACAATGGTTTCTATTATGGTGTTTTTCTTGAGTGTAAAGTAGGTTGTCAGTGCATTTTTTGCAGAGTTGTAGTCATTTTGCTTAGGCATAAGCGTCTCAAAGATATCTTCCAATTTTTCACCTCCGTCGTGTAGGATTAAGGCCTTTTTCCTTGTGTCATCTGTGATTGCGAAACCTGTCAACGTGCCTTCAAAGTGTTGCAGCCACTTTTGCCAAGATAGGGATACAGATGATGGCTCTGAATGCACATCAAAAGGTGGTAGGTTGGGCATAGACAACACCATATTGAGTAGCAATGCAATGATAAAGGATCCGAGATCATGCTCCTTTCAGAGGAAACTTCTCTGCAGTGATCTGAGATTATCTATTTCTTTATTGGATGGTTATTTTGGAGAGATCAGTTTATGAATATACACTGTACAAGCTTCCTGTGTGTCACTCTATCACAGTCTGCAGCTTAAAATACTGTCTTTAAAAGTAGACAAAAATCCAAAAATTTCATAGTTGAAAACCATGTTTCTGTTTTTTTTGCCATCCTTTACGATTTACCCCATTATCATTATGATGTCTCTTGTAACTGGAGTGAGTTTTATCTGACTTTAGTATAAGATATGTGAGACAGAGATTGAGACAGAAGCAGCAGGTTGTTGAACACAAAGGCTTCCTCTTTATTCTGTTTTACTTTCTGGCATGTGTATTCTATAGCAGCTCCAAGTGTAGACAACGCACAATGCAATTGCAATTTCAAAACAATACAACACTACAGTGGGAACAAGTTCAAGTAAGTTTCTTTCTTTGGTTCTCTCACCACCTGCCACAGGCTCAGTCTGGCAAGCTATGTGCTTCAGAACTCGAGCAGCTCAGTCAGTAGTGGTGCTACTGAGTCACTCTTGGCGATGGACATTGAAGCCCCTCACTATTCTACCATTCCTGTAAACCGTATAAACAGTGAATCGTACACTCTTCTAACCCCTTGATGCGTAAAATATTAAATACACCACTCAACTTCTTTCTGAAGGTTGACTTTAAAACACAAACATATTTCTGATTTGTGCAACATGTCACAGCCTATGAATTGACTGAGCTCCTCTACTGGTTAGTACAAAACCTAAAGTTGAGTTATGGCCTGGCTAGAAAGCTGAGGGCTGCCTGTCATTTGAAACCTCAAACTAGTCCTCGAATTGGAGACCCCTTGTGACTGTACTGTCCACTAAAGAGGATTACAGTCAATTAATAATCCTGACACTTTCTCCAAGATTCCAGACACAACTGGCAATCAAACTCACTACCCACATAGGTCTGGTTCTTTGATCTGTTTTACCATGGCATGCACCCACCACAGCAAACATGCTTAACCAAAAAAGATAATAGAGGAATTACAACTCTCATAATTAGGCCAATAACCATGTAAGAAAGCTGTATTTCTCTTACCCATGTTGAATTGATTACTAATCTTAGACAATTGCAAGGATGTTTGTGATTGAATGTGATGGTTCTGGTCAATTTCACAGTTAAAATCTTAGGCAACTCATTGTACTTTTTTAAATAACTCACACCTAGCCCATCAGGGCTCTGAAATGATATCTCTTCTCTTGAAAAGTACCCTGCACGCCTGTGAGATTGTAACCCCCGTACATGCCTATTCTAGATACTGTACCCAATATTTATGGGGAGGCGGGGAGGAAGAAGGGTGAGTGGTTCCTGGTGGCTGGGAAACTCAGATATGTGGGTAATCTGTGGGTAATCTGTGGGTAATGCTGAATTTAATGGTAGGACTTCATTTAAATTTTTTGCTTTTGTTTCCCAGCCGAGAGCCAACCAAATTGAGAGACCGGCAGGCTGCCGTGCAGTAAGGTCTGTAGCATTAAGCTGTAGCTGGGGAGGGAGAGTTTGGAAGGGCAGGGGGATATCGGAGATCGGTGGCAGGTCTGGATTTTGGGGAGATCAGAGGTCAGGGTGACAGTGTTGGAGGGGGAGATCAGATCGTGGGGAGGGAGGCAGGTTAGCTTGAGAAGCCAAGGGGATGTACTCCTGTTCCTCCTGTCCACAAGCAGTGCTGGAAAAGTATTTACCTGTCAGATATTCTGTTCTTGTCTCACTCTAGCTATCGGGTTTCCCAAATCCTGGGAAACCCCGGCCGCCAGCGTTAAATCGAAAAGCCTGCAAAAATTTGAGGCACGCAGCCTCATTAAAATGTTTAAATTATGAACCTGCTTCCAAAGCAATCCTGGCTGGCCACCCACATTCTACCCTCCGTAAACTCGAGGTCCTCCGAAACTCTACTGCCCGTGTCCTTAATCACACTGAGTCCGTTCACCCATCAGCCCTTTGCTCGCTGACCTGCATTGGCTTCCGGTCAAGCAACGTCTCGATTTTACAATTCTCTTCCATTTTTCAAATTCCCTATGACCTCACCCCTCCCTATCTTTGTAATCTCCTCCAGCCCTACAACTAATGTTCCCTCTAAGCTGTGCAGCTACTCAGCTACCCAGAAGTTCCCGTGCAGACTGAGCACATAAATGAATAGGCTGAGACTATTCAAAAAAAAATTAGATGGAATGTTGCTCACAACTCCCTGAAATATCTGCGTTCATCTAATTCTGGCCTCTTGAGGATCCCTGATTTTAATTGCTCCGCCATTGGTGGCTGTGCCTTCAGCTGCCTAGGCCTCAAGCTCTGGAATTCTTTCCCTAAACCTTTCCACTTCCCTACCTCTCTTTCCTCCTTTAAGACTCCTTTAAACTTTTGGTCATCTGTCCTAATATTGCCTGATATCACTTGGTGTCTAATTCTGCTTTTTGACACACTTGTGAAGCACTACATAAATGTAAGTTATTGTTGTTGGAAAGCAGGATAATCACCAGCCCCTCAACAAACCGCTACTAAAACTGGAAATGGGCATGCTGAAGTTTGGTTGAGAATACATTTTTGATTTTTGAAATTTAAGCCTTTGTTTATCTCCTGCATACTGTAATATTAAAATTACCCTCAACAAATCTGATCAAAAAAAATACAATAAAATGTATCCCCTCCCAGTGACTTAGTTGATGAAGGGCATTGCTCAGCCTTAAACAAAGCCATAAAGAATAGGAAGAGTAAAGGATCAATCCCTGGTCTGTGTTGAGTTAGTTGACCTCAGCTGGGGTGATAGGAGTGCTGTACAATGGACATCACTGAACCTGAACCAAGGAGAAGAAAAATCCACCAGGATTTCCAGTCTTGCTCACTATCTAGTGACATTACTGGAAACTCTGTATGCATGCATGTAGTGTGAGGACGAGTTCAAATTTTTAAATGGGGAAAGACTCCAAAAGACAGCTTTTTACAAAATATATTCGTTATCTAATCAGATGTCCAATTGTTGAATGTTGAAGGACTTTGGAGAGGAAAGGAAAGTTGGAGATAGGACAGTAGTTAGAAAATGTTGGTGGGATCAAGTGTTTTTTAAAAAAATATCTATTTTCTGAGATGATTTTTGCTATGTGTGTGTTTAACTTTTATAGTGGATGAGTGATATAAAATGAATTTGCTTTGTAGGTGTTATTTGCTGCTTGATTACGCATAGCGCTGTGTAGATTGATATGTCAAGAATGGCCAATCCACTGTGATACTGGAATGCAGAGGCACCCATGAAGCGATGACACAGCATGGGGAAACTTCTTCAGGAAACAAGTGTACATAATTTAGGTAAAATTATGTTTTGTTAAAAAAGAAAGATTTACATCATAGGAACATAGAAACAGGAGCAGGCCATTGAGCCCTTGAGTCCTTGATCCATTCAATCAGATCATTAATCAGTTTATTTGTACAATTCAGTTCTTTAATCAGGAATGAAAAGCTGGTATCAGTAATGGTGACAATGAAGCGATTGGATTAAAGATGTCGATTGTCATAAAACCCCAACTGGTTCACTCACATCCTTTAGGGAAGGAAACCTGCCATCTTTATCCAGTCTGGCTTATATGTGACTCCAGTTTCCAGCAATATGGTTGACGCTTAACTGCTCTAGCAGTTTATCAAACTGCTACAAAAAAGAAATTGCAAAAAGAATAACACCAATGGAGCCCTCAACATTGACCAAGGCATTGGATTTAGAGATGAACAACCCGTCCCAGTCGACCTTGCAAAACCCTGCTCATTAATATCTGGAGACTTTTGGAAAAATTGGGAGAGCTGTCCCAGAGAGTGACATTGTCATACTCACAAAATTATACCTTTCAGCTGTCCCGGCTGCAACAGAGTCCCAGATCCCTCCATTACCATCTAGTTGGCAGAGGTGGCGGTATATAGTTTAGAGGGAGTGGGCCTGGCAGTCCTCAACATTGACTCTGGACCCCATGAAGCCTCATGGCACTATGGTCTCCTGCTGACTGCTGCCCTCTGCTCTGCCAGGGAATAACCATCTCCAACAACAGAGAGTCTGGCCACCTCCCCTTGACATTAAATTGTCACTATTAACATTCTGGGGATCACCATTAACCAGAAACTTAACTGAAAATACTTAAATGAAATGCTGCGGTTACAAAAGCAGGTCAGAGGCTGGCTATTCTGCAGTGAGTGACTTGCCTTCTGACTCCGTAAAGCCTGTCCATCGCCTACAAGGCACAAGTCAGGAGTGTGATTGAATACTCTCCACTTGCCTGTATGAGTGCAGCTCCAACATCACTCAAGAAGCTTAACACAATCCAGGACAAAGCAGCTCAATAGATTGGCATCCCATCCACCACATTAAACATTCACTGCCTCCACCACTGGTGCATAGTGGCTACAATGTGTACCATATACAAGATGCACTGCAGCAACTCACCAAGGCTCCTTCTACAGCACCTTCCAAACCTGTAGCCTTTACCATCTGGAAGGACAAAGGCAGCAGATGCATGGGAACATCACCACCTGCAAATTCCCCTTCAAGTCACACACCATCCTGAATTGGAAATATATTCCCATGCCTTCATTGCTACTTGGTGAAAATCCTGGAACTCCCTACCTAACAGCATTATGGAGGTATCTTCACAGCACCACTACCTTTTCAAGGGTAATTAAGGATAGGCAATAAAGGCCTGGCCAGTGACACTAAATCCCATGAATGATTAAATAATAGAAAAGGAATATAATCCAAGATTATCCAACCTAACCTCATAATTTAACCTTGCTAGTCACATTATCATTCTTATGGATCTGCACTGCATCCCTTCCAAGGCTAATATATCCTCCCTGAGATGTGATACTCACAACTGAGCTCAGTACTCCAGCTGGGGTCTGATCAAAGCTCTATACAACTGAAACAAAGGCCAACATTCCGTTAGTCTTTTTGATTATTTTTGGTTCCTGTCCTTCAGCTTTTAGTGATTTGTGTACATGGGCGCCCAAATCTCTTTGCTCCTCCGCGATTTCTCATCTCTCACCATTTAGAAAATACACTGATTTGCCTTTGTTAGATCCAAAGTGGATTACCTCACACATCCCCACATTGAACTCCATTTACCACATATTTGCCCACTCACTTAATCTATCAATAGCCATTTGTAACTTTCTGCTCCCATCTGCACTATTTATTGCACTTTGTAACTTAGTACAAACTTTGATATACAACTCACTCTTTCTTTCTCCAAATCTTAGTTGCAAGACATACCTGATTATTTCAAATAGGCATCAAATAGGCCCTACCTGTACTTGAGTGCTGCAGAACTAGTAATCAGCATATTATTATGGCTGTGCTTGCAGAAATGAAATCCTGTCAGATTTGGATTTACAGTCTGCAGTCTTCAAAGCATTTATTTTAGTCCCGACAACCTGCTTGTAATTTACAGCTTAGATGCTAGACAGTGGCACACTTGAAATCTGATAAGTCACCGAAAGAATCACAAAGTAATGACGCAGACCAAGAAAAAAATGAAGTACCTCTAGTTAGTTGCACACATGCATCAGGCTGCAGGCTTTATTTATTTGTGATTAGACCGAATGATACACAGCTACTTGTCTGTACTGATTGCTTCTCATTTGTCACAGAGGACTGAAGCAAACATAGGAATGGGAATAGGTCATTCAGTCCCTCGAGCTTGTTTCGCCATTTAATTCACCACGGCTGAGATCAACTTTATTTATCCACCTTTGCTCCATACTGCTTAATATCCTTATTCAACACTGGAGTGCCATCAAAGTTTTGAATTTTTTAATTGATCTAGTCTCAACAGCTTTCTGCGGAGAGAGTTCCAAATTTCCACTACCCTTTGTATGAAGAATTGCTTTCTGACATCATCCCTGAACTTCTGCCCCCTTGTTCTGGACTCCCAACAGAGGAAATAATTTCTCTCTATCTACCCTATCAAATCCTTTAATCATCTTATATAACTGTAATTTGAGATAGTTGACTTATTGAATTATTTCTCATTCAATAGGAGAGTGTATCGAGCTAAGACAATTTGTTCACGCAGCCATACTTTGTTTTGTCAGGTAGCTCCTACGCAGTTGAATAAATGTTCAGCAGTCTTTCAAGAATGTACCTAGTCTCCAATTAGCTTCTTAGTGTGGGGAGAGATTTAATTTAACCTGTCTCCAAATCATTTCACCATTAAAGGCTCAGGGTAAATAATGGTTTGACAACAATGATCTGATGCAGCAGGAATTGGGGATGTTGGGAAACTTTTTTTTGAAGGCAAGGCATTGTTAAGAAGAGATACTTAATTAAAATTTCTTTTAAATTGTGGAGTAGTGATTTACTCTACTGGGGGGATTTTATGCTCTCCTCCGTGGCGCGTTTGGAGGCAGGGAGAGCATTTAAACAGGTGGGATGGTGGCGGGGTCCCCACATCCCAATTAAGTCCATGGTGGGAAGGCCCAAGGAAGGCCTTCCCACCCCGCCGCCAATTGAGACCCTTAATTGGGTATTAGTCCAGCGGCGGGGGGCATATCGCTACACGGGGAGCACGCCAAACATACCCGTGAGGATTGCTTTCCAGCTCTAGGGGAGGGTCCCTCAATTCAAAGGTACTTAGTGGCTGCTTGAGGGACCTAGCATCGGGAAGGGGGGGAGCCCACCGAGAGCCACCCCCTGTCCTTGCTGCTGGCCCCCCTGCACAGCCTTCCTCCGTGATCCCATCCACATCAAAATTTCTCCTGCCATGACTCACCTGTGGCCTGGGTCCCGTGACGCACCTCAGCCTCAGGTAGGTGCAGTACCGGCAGCAGCCACTGCCTCCAGGGTGGCGCTGCTCAGTAAAAGAGCTGCCGGCCTCTGATTGGCCGGCAACTCTCAGCAGGTGGGACTTCCGTCCCTGGGGTCCTTAATCCCAGGGAAGGCCCGCCACTGTCCACTTAACTGCCTAATTGGTACGTAATGCGGCGGGCCTTCCCCAGAGGAGTTGACGCGGGGCTCTCACCGGCTCTTCAGCCAGTGGCTGAGACCCCTGCCGTCTATATAAAATCCCTCCCTGCATATCCATTTTCTAGGGTGATTTTTGACATGTGTGCGTCTAACTTTAGTGACCCAGTGAAGATATATGTTTAATTTGCTCTGGAGGTATTAATTCTTACCAGGGCATTCTTCTCTTTCGCTGATGTTTCAAATCATCAAATTTATTTTGTTTCTCCTGCTGATCAAGATTCATTCTCTTTTCACTGAAAGTATGCTCTCTCTGTTCATACAATGTCTTTATTCATGATTTCAGATCAACCATTCAGAATCCAGATTCCAAATACTTATGCCAAGTTACTGGTGGGTCCAATACAAGGTCCAAAATTAAATCGTTGAACATTGTACAGCATGAGAATGGTGTGGTTGTAGATTAGTTTATAGTCTGGCCACAGGTAGCAAAAATGTACAGTTAATCAAAACAAGCAATTCAGAAAATAAAATGGCTCCAATTAAAGCATCCTTTATGCTTTGCTTCGTCTCTGTGTCCTTATTTCCTTCCTGTCTCTTCCTACAAGCATTATTTCCTGGAAGCTCAAAAATATGTATCTCCTTACTTCTTTGTCTTACCTTCTTTCTGCAGTTAACAGGCTTCCAGCCTTAGCAGTCATATCTCATTTTCTTTTCTATTCTGCTTAATCTGATCGTGTCCTGTACAATGGACCTTGGCTTCACTGAGGTTTTTTTTTTAAATGGACTTTGGAAAAAAATATTTGTCAGTTCTGTCTAAAAATTCTGATCATGAGTTCCAAATTTTGAAAATCAACTTTGAACAACTGTTTGTTTTTCCAAAATTGTGTTAGAAATTATTGATTGTCCTTACTTTCACTGTTAAGCTAAACATTTTGGGGAGATTGGAGGTGCCTGCTTGAAAGTTATTTTTTTTCAGTGAATGGTAGATGCCATTTATTTGGAATGTTTCTTCTTCAGCCATCAATTTATTCTGTAATCATTTCCAGTTTATAGAACCGATTTAATGGTGTTTCTGTTTCTACTGGCAACTGTTCCAATATTAGGATAATAGATGTAAGTACATTAAACACTAATGCACTATGGGGGTGGTTGTTGGAATAGGGGATGGGTAGAGATTGAAGGTGACTGTATTAAATTTATTTTTTATCAGGGTGAGGGTGGAAAATGACGGAACAGAAACCCAAAAGAAACGGCTGGAATTTTGTTTGAATGTAGCCAATATAGTACTGTGTTTTTTTTCTGACTGATTACTGATTCTGGCAGTGGGGTTATAAAATAATTAACACTTGGGCCAGGAAAGTAATGGAAAACCCTGTCAGTACAACCCCATTGTGGTTCTGCCTCAGGGTGAGTTTCCCAGTGGTGGGCTATCAATGGAATTGGCAACCTCGTTGCCAGAGGCAGACAGGCAATCAAGATACTTCAGGCGAAGGAGATACTCATGTGTAAAGTTAATTAAGATAAAGAATGCCACATTTTTTAAAATAGAAAGGTTGTGGCAATTGTTGGAAACTTCTGGTTGTCATTAAAAAGGAATTGATCATGTACAATTTATAGGTTTGTTAATGTGAACTTTGTGTGTCACAAGAAGCTCAACACCATTTAAGACAAAGCCGGCTTGATCGGCACCCCATCCACCACCTTAAACATTCACTCCATCTACCACCGATGCACAGTGGCAGCAGTGTGTGCCATCTACAAGATGCTCTGAAGCAATTTACCAAGGCTCCTGCAACAGCCCCTTTCAAGCCCGTGACCTCTACCACCTAGAAGGACAGGGGAAGTAGATGCATGGGAACACCACCACCTGCAAGTTCCCTCCAAGCCACACACCATCCTGACTAGTAACTATATCATCATTACTTCACTGTGGCTGGGCCAAAATCCTGGAACTCCCTCCTAGCCACATACTGGGTGTACCTACACAACATGGACTGCAGTGGTTCAAGAAGGCAGCTCACCACAACCTTCTCAAGGGCATTAGGGATGGGCAATAAATGATGGCCTTGCCAGCGACGTCCACATCCCAGGAACAAATAAAAAAATATACTGAGTTCTCCTGATATCACGACCAACACTTATC
The DNA here is from genome assembly GCF_036365525.1 of Heterodontus francisci. Lineage (NCBI taxonomy): Eukaryota > Metazoa > Chordata > Chondrichthyes > Heterodontiformes > Heterodontidae > Heterodontus > Heterodontus francisci. The sequence goes on along the minus strand of NC_090395.1, from coordinate 41,135,588 downwards.
CTTCAACCAATACCACCAAAACAGATGATACTGTAACTTTCCTCATTGTAGTTTGTGGGATCTTGCTGTGTGAAAATTGGCTGTGAGTCTGCTTAAAGAATGTGCAGTTCCTGTCCACAAACCTTCCTTCCTGATTTTTAGTCACACTTTTCAGTCAGCATTCACTATCCGGTACATAAAAATAAACTTGTATTAGGACCCCTAATTGCCCCTAATTGACTAGGGGCAATGCCATGGGCAATTAAATAGTACATAATTAAAAATAAAATTGACAGGATTATTTTTAAAATGGCCCAGGTCTGCAGGCTGAGAGAGACAATTTAACATAGCCAGTGCCAAACTGAGTAATAGACAATGGAAACCATAAAATGAACCAAATTAATGTACTATCTAGAAACTAGTGGTACTGGCATAAAACCTGTGCAGATATGCACAGAGTATTTCTTAAATGGTAAGAGATTAGAAAGTACAAAGATGTACAAAGAGACCTGGGTGTCCTCGTCAATAAGTCACTGAAAGCTAACATGCAGGTGCAGCAAGCAATTAGGAAGGCTAATGATATGTTAGCCTTTATCACAAAAGGATTTGAGTACAGGAGTACTGAAGTCTTGCTTCAATTATATAGAACCATGGTTAGACTGCACTGGAGTGCTGTGTGCAGTTTTGGTCCCTTACTTTAGGAAGGATATTATTGCCATAGAGAGAGTGCAACAAAGGTTCACCAGACTTGTTTCTGGGATGGCAGGACTGTCCTATGAAGAGAGATTGGGTAAACTGGGCCAGTATTCTCTAGAGTATGGAAGAATGAGAGGTGATTTCATTGAAACCTACAAAATACTTAAAGGGATAGACAGGGTAGATGCAGGTAAGATGTTTCCCCTGGTTGGGGAGTCTAGAACCAGGGGACACAATTTCAAAATAAGGGAGAAGCCACTTAGGACAGAGATGAGGAGAAATTTCTTTACTCAGAGGGTTGTGAATCTTTGGAATTCTCTACTGTGGAAGCTTAGTCATTGAGTATGTTTAAAGCAGAGATTGGCAGATTTCTAAATACCAATGACATAAAGGGATATGAGGATAGTGTGGGAAAAAGGCATTGAAGTAGATGATCAGCCATGATCATATTGAATGGCGGAGCAGGCTCGATGGGCCTACTCCTGGTCCGATGTTTCTAACCTTAAACAGCTAATAATTATGACTTAGGAGTTTCTGAAGCAAATGTGCTTGAAACAATTGTGAATATTTGAGAGGCTATGACTTGTAAACCTTTCATTGATTTTAGGGTGAAAAACAGATGATGAGAAAAACAGACAGGAAAAATGTACAGAAATTAAGCTGAACAGGGAAATTCTCATTAATTAAATGAATTTCAACTAGTGATGCTGCACCCTGGACCTTAGATATAAAGTACTGTCAGATCAGTTATAATCCACGATCATATAGAAATATCAATATGAAATTCACCATTAAAATTACTTACTTTATTAAAGCATTGTCTCTGAATAAATAACTGAGATGCATTAAAAAGTAATTGGCAAAATAGTGATCCAATTGAGGTATAAATACTATGTTACTCGTTCAAACAGCACATCCCTTTGGCTGTTTGCAATAGGCAGAGTACTGATCGTACTCAATCAGCCTGTACTTGCAAAACTCAGAATACAATGACTAACATTAGATATGATTCTGTGAATGGACAGCACTTACTGAACAATTAAGAGTGTGCTAAGAATTACATTAACAACCAATTTAAGATTATCAGCTGGGCTCATAATGTGGCTCACTTATGCTTGCTAGAAGCTACATATATTCATATGCAGGGACCTATCCTCTGCAGGCAAAAGGAACATATCCAGGTATTGTTCCTTTATTGAATTAAACAAAAGGGTGGGGGACAATAATTCCCTGGTGCATTCTCCATGGCAATGCCTTGACCAATCAGAGTCGACTTGCCAACCAATCAGAACCTTTTTCTCATGCAGTATAAATTGTTGCTCCATTTGAAATATGGCAGTCTGGCATCTGTCTTGATGAGTGCAAGATGAAAAACTTCAACAGCATGTTTCTTTTTCAACAATATTATTCATTTTTACAAATGGACAGAATATTGAACAGCATTTTGCTGAAATAATACAGTGGCAGGAAATAATTCTTCTTGTGAATCTGGATGGCCAGAAACAGGCTTACCAACTTCTCCTAACTTGATAAAAGACATTAATTATATAATGAAGTTGCATGCTTTCATATTTTGGCTTTGATTTTGCAGTCAGTTAATTTTCACAACTTGAGCATCCATCTTGGCTTATTTGCTGAAAAGAGAAGAGCCTAAAGAGCCACCCCATCATGCTTTTAAATGATTCAGGGTTTTTGCCTGCATCACTTTACGTCGCTGTCCATTCTATGTCATCTAATGTCATTGCAGTATTTCAAGCAACTGTGAGGCATGAATCAGGAAATTATACTGTTGTTTCTCTACAGCAGAAATGGAGAAAATGGCCAACCATTAAATTTGATTAGTATTTATGTGAAGGTATTCTTCCAGATATCAGTACTTAACATGTCCTTTACCAAATTGGACCTCTGGCCCCTTGTCCTACTGTGTTCATTTACCTTGAAGTAATACTTTAGGTATACCTTTTCTACACCATTTCATCTCTTGTATATTTCTAAAAGCATCCTCTCAGCTTTGGCTTCTTTATTCTACATGCATAGCTCAGCCCTGTGATGCTAGCAATCAGCTTTGGAGCTCTTGGCTGAACTGTGCTTAAGGTGGTGAAATGCAATTTTGGTGAGCAAATTGCATGGATGTAGAACAGATGGCTGAGCACTACTGCCCATTTTGTGCTTTTGTTAAGTTAAATCTCAATCCCATTGTTCTTCAGCTGTATCAGTGCAAATCGTCAGAGTTGTGCTTTATTTCATTAAAACTACAATTTGGAAGTATCCAGATGTGATTGCCTACAACTGTTCCACAACAAAGTGTCAACTCAGGATTCACAGTTCTCAAAATATATACTGGGGACTGAAGCACTTTCTGGTAACCTCAGACTGACTATTAGAACAAAGAACAAAGAACAAAGATAATTACAGCACAGGAACAGGCCCTTCGGCCCTCCAAGCCTGCGCCGATCCAGATCCTCTCTCTAAACATGTCGCCTATTTTCTAAGGTTCTGTATCTCTTTTCTTCCTGCCCATTCATGTATCTGTCTAGATACATCTTAAAAGACTCCATCGTGCCCGCATCTACCACCTCCGCTGGCAATGCGTTCCAGCTGCCCACCACCCTCTGCGTAAAGAACTTTCCACGCATATCCCCCCTAAACTTTTCCCCTTTCACTTTGAACTCGTGTCCTCTAGTAATTGAAACCCCCACTCTGGGAAAAAGCCTCTTGCTATCCACCCTGTCTATACCTCTCATGATTTTGTACACCTCAATCAGGTCCCCCCTCAACCTCCGTCTTTCTAATGAAAATAATCCTAATCTGCTCAACCTCTCTTCATAGCTAGCGCCCTCCATACCAGGCAACATCCTGGTGAACCTCCTCTGCACCCTCTCCAAAGCATCCACATCCTTTTGATAATGTGGCGACCAGAACTGTACGCAGTATTCCAAATGTGGCCGAACCAAAGTCCTATACAACTGTAACATGACCTGCCAACTCTTGTACTCAATGCCCCGTCCGATGAAGGAAAGCATGCCGTATGCCTTCTTGACCACTCTATTTACCTGCGTTGCCACCTTCAGGGAACAGTGGACCTGAACACCCAAATCTCTCTGGACATCAATTTTCCCCAGGACTTTTCCATTTACTGTATAGTTCACTCTTGAATTGGATCTTCCAAAATGCATCACCTCGCATTTGCCCTGATTGAACTCCATCTGCCATTTCTCTGCCCAACTCTCCAATCTATCTATATTCTGCTGTATTCTCTGACAGTCCCCTTCACTATCTGCTACTCCACCAATCTTAGTGTCGTCTGCAAATTTGCTAATCAGTCCACCTATACTTTCCTCCAAATCATTAATGTATATCACAAACAACAGTGGTCCCAGCACGGATCCCTGTGGAACACCACTGGTCACACGTCTCCATTTTGAGAAACTCCCTTCTACTGCTACTCTCTGTCTCCTGTTGCCCAGCCAGTTCTTTATCCATCTAGCTAGTACACCTTGGACCCCAAGCGCCTTCACTTTCTCCATCAGCCTGCCATGGGGAACCTTATCAAACGCCTTACTGAAGTCCATGTATATGACATCGACAGCCCTTCCTTCATCAATCAACTTTGTCACTTCCTCAAAGAATTCTATTAAGTTGGTAAGACATGACCTTCCCTGCACAAAACCATGTTGCCTATCACTGATGAGCCCATTTTCTTCCAAATGGGAATAGATCCTATCCCTCAGTATCTTCTCCAGCAGCTTCCCTACCACTGACGTCAGGCTCACCGGTCTATAATTACCTGGATTATCCCTGCTACCCTTCTTAAACAAGGGGACAACATTTGCAATTCTCCAGTCCTCCGGGACCTCACCCGTGTTTAAGGATGCTGCAAAGATATCTGTTAAGGCCCCAGCTATTTCCTCTCTCGCTTCCCTCAGTAACCTGGGATAGATCCCATCCGGACCTGGGGACTTGTCCACCTTAATGCCCTTTAGAATACCCAACACTTCCTCCCTCCTTATGCCGACTTGACCTTTCTTTTGGGCCTCCTTATCTCGAGAGACAATGGATACGCGCCTGGAGGTGGTCAGTGGTTTGTGAAGCAGCGCCTGGAGTGGCTATAAAGGCCAATTCTGGAGTGACAGGCTCTTCCACAGGTGCTGCAGAGAAATTTGTTTGTTGGGGCTGTTGCACAGTTGGCTCTCCCCTTGCGCCTCTGTCTTTTTTCCTGCCAACTACTAAGTCTCTTCGACTCGCCACAATTTAGCCCTGTCTTTATGGCTGCCCGCCAGCTCTGGCGAATGCTGGCAACTGACTCCCACGACTTGTGATCAATGTCACACGATTTCATGTCGCGTTTGCAGACGTCTTTATAACGGAGACATGGACGGCCGGTGGGTCTGATACCAGTGGCGAGCTCGCTGTACAATGTGTCTTTGGGGATCCTGCCATCTTCCATGCGGCTCACATGGCCAAGCCATCTCAAGCGCCGCTGACTCAGTAGTGTGTATAAGCTGGGGATGTTGGCCGCTTTAAGGACTTCTGTGTTGGAGATATAGTCCTGCCACCTGATGCCAAGTATTCTCCGAAGGCAGCGAAGATGGAATGAATTGAGACGTCGCTCTTGGCTGGCATACGTTGTCCAGGCCTCGCTGCCGTAGAGCAAGGTACTGAGGACACAGGCCTGATACACTCGGACTTTTGTGTTCCGTGTCAGTGCGCCATTTTCCCACACTCTCTTGGCCAGTCTGAACATAGCAGTGGAAGCCTTACCCATGCGCTTGTTGATTTCTGCATCTAGAGACAGGTTACTGGTGATAGTTGAGCCTAGGTAGGTGAACTCTTGAACCACTTCCAGAGCGTGGTCGCCAATATTGATGGATGGAGCATTTCTGACATCAAACATCTGTTCCTAACCTCAACATCCGTCATGTCCCTCTCCTCGGTGAATACCGATGCAAAGTACTCGTTTAGAATCTCACCCATTTTCTCTGAGTCCAAGCATAACATTCCTCCTTTGTCCTTTAGTGGGCCAATCCTTTCTCTAGTTACCCTCTTTCTCCTTATATATGAATAAAAGGCTTTGGGATTTTCCTTAACCCTGTTTGCTAAAGATATTTCATGACCCCTTTTAGCCCTCTTAATTCCTCGTTTCAGATTGGTCCTACATTCCCGATATTCTTTCAAAGCTTCGTCTTTCATCAGCCGCCTAGACCTTATGTATGCTTCCTTTTTCCTCTTAGCTAGTCTCACAATTTCACCTGTCATCCATGGTTCCCTAATCTTGCCATTTCTATCCCTCATTTTCACAGGAACATGTCTCTCCTGCACGCTAATCAACCTCTCTTTAAAAGCCTCCCACATATCACATGTGGATTTACCTTCAAACAGCTGCTCCCAATCTACATTTCCCAGCTCCTGCTGAATTTTGGTATAGTTGGCCTTCCCCCAATTTAGCACTCTCCCTTTTGGACCACTCTCGTCTTTGTCCATGAGTATTTTAAAGCTTACGGAATTGTGATCACTATTCCCAAAGTAGTCCCCTACTGAAACTTCAACAACCTGGCCGGGCTCATTCCCCAACACCAGGTCCAGTATGGCCCCTTCCCGAGTTGGACTATTTACATACTGCTCTAGAAAACCCTCCTGGATGCTCCTTACAAATTCTGCTCCATCTGGACCTCTAACACTAAGCGAATCCCAGTCAATGTTGGGAAAATTAAAATCTCCTATCACCACCACCCTGTTGCTCCTACATCTTTCCATAATCTGTTTACATATTTGTACCTCTATCTCACGCTCGCTGTTGGGAGGCCTGTAGTACAGCCCCAACATTGTTACCGCACCCTTCCTATTTCTGAGTTCTGTCCATATTGCCTCACTGCTCGAGTCCTCCATAGTGCCCTCCTTCAGCACAGCTGTGATATCCTCTTTGACCAGTAATGCAACTCCTCCACCCCTTTTACCTCCCTCTCTATCCCGCCTGAAGCATCGATATCCTGGGATATTCAGTTGCCAATCATACCCTTCCCTCAACCAAGTCTCAGTAATAGCAATAACATCATACTCCCAGGTACTAATCCAAGCCCTAAGTTCATCTGCCTTACCTACTACACTTCTTGCATTAAAACAAATGCACCTCAGACCACCAGTCCCTTTATATTCATCATCTGCTCCCTGCCTGCTCTTCCCCTTAGTCACACTGACTTCATTATCTAGTTCCTTACAGGCTTTTGTTACTACCTCCTTACTGTCAACTGACCTCAATTGGTTCCCATCCCCCTGCCACATTAGTTTAAACCCTCCCCAACAGCGTTAGCAAAAGCACCTCCAAGGACATTGGTTCCAGTCCGGCCCAGGTGCAGACCGTCCAATTTGTAATAGTCCCACCTCCCCCAGAACCGGTCCCAATGTCCCAAAAATCTGAAACCCTCCTTCCTGCACCATCTCTCAAGCCACGCATTCATCCTGACTATTCTTTCATTTTTACTCTGACTATCACGTGGCACTGGTAGTAATCCTGAGATTACTACCTTTGAGGTCCTACTTTTTAACTTGGCTCCTAACTCCCTAAACTCTGCATGTAGGACCTCATCCCGTTTTTTACCTATATCATTAGTGCCTATGTGCACAATGACAACTGGCTGTTCACCCTCCCCCTTTAGAATGTTCTGCAGCCGATCTGAGACGTCCCTGACCCGTGCACCTGGGAGGCAACATACCATTCGGGAGCCTCGTTTTCGACCACAGAACCGCCTATCTACTCCCCTTACAATCGAATCCCCTATGACTATAGCCCTTCCACTCTTTTTCCCGCCCTTTGGAACAGCAGAGCCAGCCACGGTGCCATGGACCTGGCTACTGCTGCCTTCCCCTGGTGAGCCATCTCCCTCAACAGTATCCAAAACGGTATACTTGTTTTGGAGGGAGATGACCGCAGGGGACTCCTGCGCTGCCTTCCTGCTCTTTCTCTGCCTTTTGGTCACCCATTCCCTTTCTCCCTCAGCAATCCTAATCTGCGGTGTGACCAATTCACTAAACGTGCTATCCACGACCTCCTCAGCATCGCGCATGCTCCAAAGTGAGTCCATCCGCAGCTCGAGAGCCGTCATGCGGTCTAACAAGAGCTGCAGCTGGACACACTTCCTGCACGTGAAGGAGTCAGGGTCATCAGCCATGTCCCTGAGCTCCCACATTGAGCAAGAGGAGCATGATACGGGTCTGAGATCTCCTGCCATTTTTAATCTTAAGCTTAAACTTAGTTAAATGAAAAAGGAACGAAAAGTTTCTACCAATCACAATAAAACCAGAGAAATCGAAAAAGCCTGACCTTATAAACACCCCACCGAGTCCTTTTTTTTGCCCATGTAAAGTCACCCTCGGATTCATCATTCAAATATTTTGAAGACATATTGAAACAAAAAGCATTACAACTGTTTTTCTCAACTCCATTGGATAATTGTCAGTTATATAGGATGCTTAAATTGAATAGAGCACAGAAGAAGGCCATTCCGACCATTGTGCCGGTCATAGAATAGCTTGATTCACTGATGTGTTTTCATGACCTGTTCCATCATGGTACAATGGTGGCATTCAAACCGTTCAGATGGCGATCTTCCTGACGTGTGGTTATTAGTGAGACTGTGATAAATGTTTATGTAACTTGCAGAATCAATCAGCTGGAAATAACTGATCTAAACCCTGTGTCACCTGTAGCCACCTGCGAAATAGACCAAACTATCTTCCCGTATTTGATAGCTGTCTTTATCACAGAATTGATCTCTTCCTTCAGATTTTGCCTTCCATTTCAACTAAGATGACATCACCTTAACTTGTATGATTAAATCATCATGCAGACATTAGCATGTATTTAGAAATGTTTAGGGATCCATGACTCATTGCCCTAGGAATTCCTTTCTTGACTTCAATCCTGAACGGCTATGCTGAAATTGCTGAGCAAGAGGACGATGTAACATTTGTCCTTTTGTGTCATCAGGACACGACTGGCTTGCTGAGGATAACAAGATGAAGATCTGTTGCTGGGGGCACTGGCACTGGTGTATCCAAGTTGTAGAGTAGAGCCTGGGGAGAGTAGAGTAGGGTAGGTGGGAGTGAGTGGGGATGTGATGGGTGGTGAGTGAGTGATGAGCAGTATCTGGAAGTCAGGAGGAGCACTGCTGCCTTTTCTGGCTCCACATTCAGGTATAAAACATTTTAAACTTATTTTCTGGGAGTCTCTGTTGTGTGATTACCTTTAAGAGTAATGTACCTTTAAGATCTTAGTATGCAAATGAGCCAAGTACCAGGACATAGTCATGTGACTACATGCCAGTCTCACTCTGCTACTGTAACACCAAGAGACAAAACGTGTTGATAGATAGCTCTGTGCTGTATATAGTTGTTAGCTGTTTAATAAACCTGTTTTGAGGTCTTCAAACAATCTGAACTCCATGCATCTCATTTATGTTGCATCAGACAACATTAAAAAAAGCTTCTCAATGCATGGTGGCAGCTGTGGTGAGAAAACAGGATCTAGGTTTGAAGACCACAGGGGAAACAGCTCTGAAAATAACTTTCCTGCAGCCACTTGAGAGAGAAAGTTCAAAAAATACTGGCTCAAACAATAGGAAAAAAAGAAGAACTCACCTTCAGCTGTAGAAGACAGAGTGCTGAACGACAGGCTGCAAATCAATCACTGTGATCTGGTGAGTCAGTCTGCCGTTGGTACAGGAATCCCAGTTTAAAAAAAATAGAGAAGCCTTGATGTCCTTAAAAGATTGATTGATTTTTCTCTCAAAGGCTCCCTGGGAGAATAAAAAATACGGGGTGGACCCAATCCTTTTCTTAGGCTGATTAAGTCTGTGCCATTACAGGAGGCGCCTGGCAGTGAAAAGCGTGGGAACCCTTCATTCTGGCAACTACAGCTATAAAAGGAAACCCCATTAAAACCACTCAACAGTGAAGACTTTTCATTCACTCAGCCTGAGTTTTAAAAACAACTCATAAAACCACTCAAGCATTAAGAATTGCCTCTTGAAAGGCTGTATAAACAAACTAGCAGAGAAAAAGGTACTTGAAATACCTGTTGCACAGACAGACTAGAGCACTGGAAGCTAGACAAACAGACAAGCTGCTGCTGTCAGTCAAATCAGCCAAGAGAATTTCTTAAAGGGGAACAAGTAGTCATAAAGCAAGTTCTTAAAGCAAGTTTTAGAGCAAAAGAACAGCAGAAAGATGGATTCCAATTTTCCCAACATGAACTGGAAAGCCATGGATATCCTATCTGAGTTCCAACTGTAGAAACAGAGAATGCAGTTATGCTTCACAGACCAAGTGATGGTAGAACCAGAGAAGCAAGTTCCAAAAATAATGATAGTGATCAGAAATGAGGGATTGCACAGATTCAATAACTCTGGATTATCTGAACAGGACCAGAAAGATCCTGCTAAGGTATGGAAAGTGCTGGAAGATCAGCTCCGATTGAGAGTGAATTTTCAAATTCATTGTCTGGAATTGATGTCCTATAGGCAACAGCCACAGGAATCAATAGACCAGTTCATAAAGCAGATGCCGTAGTAAGGGGAACCAATGTGACTTCTCAGAAACTGAGCTATCAGACTGAATAATGGAATTGATGATCATATCAACACCTACTAAAGCATTTCAGAAAGACCTCTTGGGGAAAACGTCACAGCATTGATGCACTACTGGAAGATGGCAGGAAGTACGAAGCCATTGTAGCTGGACAACAGTGCCTGCAAGTACTAGGTGCAACCAACAGTATTGGCACCATAACCAGGTCGAAAAGAGCAAGCAAGCTGTGTGTTAAGTGTAATAAAAACAAGAAATGCTGGAACCACTCAACAGGTCTGGTAGCATCTCTGGAAAGAGAAGCAGAGTTAACGTTTCGAGTCAATGACCCTTCTTCAGAACTGCTGAGTGGTTCCAGCATTTCTTGTTTTTATTTCAGATTTCCAGCATCTGCAGTATTTTGCTTTAATTTTAGTGTGGTAAGCGTAGTTGGTTCCACTCATGGCCAAATTTTCCTGCATTTCAAGACCTGTGCAAGGGGTGCGGTTTAACTTGAAAGGCGCAGACAGAAGCCACAATAGGACACGAGCCAACAGAAGACAGGCACAGCAGCACTGCAACAGCAGCAAGGAAAGTGCCAGAGACCTGCATAATCGCAAGCCAATACATGAGGTCCATAGCAAAACAGACCTGAGACCAGACCCAGAGAGAAGTCTCAGTCAGAAGACGAGTAAGCAGTCCACATTGTGAACCTGACACACAGTGTTGATGAAGTCCAACTGGAAGCTTTCACCACCAAACATCACGTGCCCAAAGAAAGATGGCAAATACACACTCAAGGTCAAGATTGACCCCGGCGCTAGTGCAAATATCCTACAAGTCTGAATCCTCAAAGATATGTACCGGAGTTGTTGGAAATTGATGATACAACCGACAACTGCCAAATTATCTGCACACAACGGGTCACCCTCACCTTGCATTGGCACATTAACAATGCAATGCAGATATGGCAAGTCGGCATGGAAACTACAAATGTTCTACCTAGTCGACACGAGTGGACCAGCAGTGGCAGGATTACCAGCATGTAAGGATCTCAGCATCATAACTATTCACGAAAGCATTGCCAAGGGGAAATCTCCAAAGAACGGAACCTGTTCGCAGACTCTGACCAGCATCAAATGATGCAGTCTGGAACCCAGCAACAGCACAACTATTCAATGCCTTTACTTCTGCTCTCTAGAGAACTGTCAGCACCACAATGAGACAGAATGGATAGGTATCTCCATGAGATCAAGTACTCTTGCCCCAAGAAGTCCTTGACTTTCAGCCCCAAGCGTTCAGATGCAGAGGATGAGGAGAAGTGAAGGACACACAATGCCCTGAAGTGGCAGAGGAGGAATGAGTTGAAGCATTGTCTATTGGCTCTTTGAGATGAGGTGCCGGAATTTGCCAAGAATGACAAGACCCCAAAATTGGTCATCTTGAGAAAAGCAACAGAGTATGTTAGCAGGCTGAAGGCAGAGCAACAGAAAATGAATGCAGAGAGGGAGAAACTTCAGAAAGAACAGCAACAGATGAGACCATAATCCCTGAGCAAGAGTTGTCAAACCACCAAGATGACATATGGACTTTTGAGCCTCTATTCTTGTAAAGTTCATAATCTCTATCCATGTGTAAATAATTTTGATGTTATGTAATGTTACGTGTTTCTTACTTTTAGCATACCAGACTTATCTTTGGAAAGAAGGGGGATGTTGTGTGTTTGCCTTTCAGAGTAATGTACCTTTAAGATCTTAGTATGCTAATGAGCTAAGTACCAGGACATAGTCATGTGACTACATGCCAGTCTCACTCTGCTACTGTAACACCAAGAAGCAAGTCCTGTAACAGTTAGCTGAGTACTGTATAGATTAGTTAGCTGTTTAATAAACCTGTGTGAGATCTTCAAACAACCTGAACTCCACGCATCTCATTAATGTTGCATCAGACAACATAAGAAAAGCTTCTTGTTGCAGGCTCCACCATCACTATAAAGACTGCTAGTTTGGTTGCTATTCACCTGGATGCTGTGGTCAGTTGCACTCCAATGCCACAATGGGGCCTAAATTAGGCATTAGGCTTCTGATTTGCATATCAATAAGCCTAATGCATGTTTCTGGTGGGTGCTCTGAATGACCGCAGGGTGTCCTAGCCAGTATGGAGTGTGGTGCTTACCTGCGCTATATTGAACCCTTCCATTCCTGTTTTTACTTGACCAACAGCTGCTGTGCAATTCAATTTCTATGCTATTTATATTTGTTTCCTAAATTGCTCACCTTTGCTGGACCAATTGTACATTTTTGAAACATACTGTGCACACTGTTTACAAGATTACCTCAAATATTATCTCTCCCTTTCTCCAAGCTACTGGGATCCACCATCCAACTTCATGGTTAGGCTTTTCCACCCTATGTCAGCCTTTGAGATTCTCCAAATATCCTGATCTTTCTTCTTTGTCATCACTGATTTCCCTCAATATGTCTGGAAACTCCCTACCCAAAAGATCAGTAAAAATGTTTGACCTATTCACTTTTATACCTCACTCTATGATTGCTGATCTCGCTCATGGAACACTCTAGCAAGATTTTATGGTAAAAATATCAGCTCACTTCAGCATCATTGAAAATTGTTGATACTTGCTGGAAGGCCACAGTATGTCTGATCAGCAGCAGTGAATTTTACAGGTCTTTGCTAATGTCACAAATGTTAATGTGGTAAAACAAAAATGTCTTGTTGAGAATCTTTTCATTGCTATTCCTTTGCACTGTAGTCTTTTTAGATTTCGCTTGGCCCAGGTGCATTTATAAACATTTAACATAATTATTGGTTGTCATGTAGCAGAAATCTGAAAGCTTTGTTTTGATATTCATGTTAGGGAAGTTTATTGGCATTGACCATTGTGGGTTTTACTTTTGGAGCTAATTAAACTTGAGTATGTGCAATAATGGTGATTTTGGGCTGGAATTGTCTCTGCAATTCTGTCCAAAATCAGATAGTATATGGAAAAATAGAGTGGTGATGGCTACTGCTGGCTCCTCCCCCTAAAATGAATTTTTCCTTCTCTTGCTTCCAAAGAAACCATCACTGGTGACTCCTTCCTTGTCCACTGCATGTAAATGCTAGCAGGGAGGTGGAACCTGGTATCCTATTCCATTTTCCTCTCGCCTGTTCCTCTTACTGCTGCTTCCTGGACCCATTTGGCAGAAGCTGACAGTGGTCCTGGGCTGGCAGAAATATTGACTTTAAAGTCTCCTGGTGAAAGAAGAGGATCTAGCAGAGTGTTCCTCCCCCTCCATTTCAGTGCAATGGACTTATCAGTATTAGCCAATTGACGTCAAATGAAAATGAAAATTGGTAGATGCTGTACTGGCTGCTGATTGGTTATCTCCTGTTTTACATTATTGCTCCAAAGCTATTATTCTGTCTTGCCCCTTTTCACTAAGAGAAACACGAATATAAACATCTACATCACTGGGAAAATGGAGAATGTTTCTCCCCCATCAACATTGCTGGAAAAGAACTGATGAACTAGTCCTCCACTGAGGTGTTAATAGTGGTTAGATCTCCCCCGATACCCCTAATATTAGCCCAGAACTCAAAAATAAATTAAATTCAGGGATTTGTTTCAGACTTTGACAGCTTCAGTTTATTTCCATCCACCATGAAGTCAAGATACATTGATTTCAAAAGGCAATTGGATGGACATTTGAAGGAAATAAACCTGCAGGGCTATGGAGATTGAGTGGCGGGAGTGGGATACACATGGATAGCTCCGTGGAGCGCTGACATGGACTTGATGGGCCAAATGGCCACCTTTTATGGCGTAAATTACTCTATGACATACAATAACTATGTGCATGCACATGAAGATTTTTTTCTCTGGTATTTCATTTCTTTTTGTTGTCTAAAGGCACAGGGATGTTAGAATCGAAAGTGAGCTGAAACAGCCAAATTCAGCTCACAGTGCAGTGACCCATCAATTAAGCTTTGGAAACTCATTTGATGCTTGGGTGGCAGAAAGGATCTAAAGCCACGAACAGTGACATTCAGTATTAAAAAAATCTCAATTGCATTTATGCATTTAATACTGAAGAGGGCACTAAAAGCTTATTGTTTCTGATTGCAATTTAGTTTATATTTTCAGTAAACTACTCAATTACAATCTGTACAAGCAACCAATAATTCAGCCATGATTTTAAACGTCAATCCTTCCATTATGTTATTAAAATCGATAAAATTACCTTGGATTGGTATACGTGCCCAGAACCAAAGGTTTTCTGTAGGATAAAACCATGGAGCTTGGAACTAGAAAAAAACCAGCAACAGCAGTTCAGTGTGAGAGTAACGCAATTAATCTTCATTGTCCCTCAAATATAATTTAATTCTTTAGAGCTCTTTGCAATTGTCTTGAGTGTTTGGGGTTTCTGCATATTCTCAGGATACTGGTTAATTCGGTTGGTGATTTTTAATGAATTTTTATTAAGTTACATAAAGCTCTTTGTTATTGTTACAGTTCAGGGCTTTCTCTCATCCGTCTTATAGACATTGGCTCGGAGGTAGTTTCTATAAGCAGACTGATTTTCCTATATCTTTGCAGGTCAGAGGCTAGGAATCCTGCGGCAAGTAACTCACCTTCTGACTCCCCAAATCCTGTTCACCATCTACAAGGCACAAGTCAGGAGTGTGATGGAATATTCTCCACTTGCCTGGATGGGTGCAGCTCCAGCAACACTCAAGAAGCTCGACACCATCTTGGACAAAGCAGACCACTTGATTGGCACCCCATCCACAAACATTCACTCCCTCCACCACCGACGCACAGTGACAGCAGTGTGTACCATCTACAAGATGCTCTGCAGCAACGCACCAAGGCTCCTTAGAAGCACCTTCCAAACCCGTGACCTCCACCAACTAGAAGGAAAAGGGCAGCAAATGCATGGGAACACCACCACCTGCAAGTTCCCCTCCAAGTCACACACCATCCTGACTTGGAACTATATCGCCGTTCCTTCACTGTCACTGGGTCAAAATCCTGGAACTCCCTTCCTAATAGCACAGTGGGTGTCCCTGCCTCCCATGGACTGCAGCAGTTCAAGAAGGCAGCTCATCACCATCTTCTCAAGGGCAATTAGGGATGGGCAATAAATGCTGGCCTAGCCAGCGACGCCCACATCTCATGAATGAATTTTTTAAAACGTGATTGAGTTAGCATGCAATAGAATCAATAATCACCCCTTAATTGCAATAAAATGTACCAGTCATTAGGTGAGACATACGCCATGTTCTTCTGTCTTCTCCTAAAGATTAGTAATACAACACACATGGATCATTATATTCCAGCTAAACTAACAATCAGATTTATTTACAATTATGATACTATACTGCAGCATTAAGACACAGCAAGTTACCAATACTACAAATACTTGGAGAACCATAAAGAAAGACTGAATCAGTTCACAAGGGGTCAAAATACCTTGATTATAAAGTAGTTATTACTTATATGGTTTTTAGTGAAGCTTGTGGATGAAACAGTTGTAGATCTTCACAATACAATGGTTTTTATGTCAGTGGACATCACAAAGAGTCAAGTTGTCAATTAGAATGAATGGAACTGCAATTAAGCAGCACTGGATCAGATTTTGCTCTCAAAATAACAGTGAGGCTAATGGTACTCAGCATTAACTATATGCAAAACAGTGCAGCAAATTCAGGGAAGGAGTAGCTGCACAGTTAAATGCCAATATCCAAAGGTTGTGCTGCTTTGTTGTTAGTTTCACGAAAACGGCACGCCGTGTCTGCTTCAGTGCTGAAATCTTTCATGGCATATGGGTGTCGCTGGCAAGGCCAGCATTTGTTGCCCATCCCTAATTGCCCTTGACAACTGAGTGGCATGCTAGGCCATTTCAGAGGGCAGTTAAGAATTGCTGTGGGTCTGGAGTCACATGTAGGTTATATGTCGTCCAGACCAGGTAAGGATGGCAGATTTCCTTCCCTAATGGACATTAGTGAACCAGATGGGTTTTAACGACAGTCGATGATAGTTTCATGGCACCATTACTGAGATTAGCTTTTAGTTCCATTGAATTTAAATTCCACCAGCTACTGTGGTGAGATTTGAACTCTCGTCCCAGGGCATTAGCCTGGGCCTCTAGATTACTAGTCCAGTGACATTACTACTATGCCACCGTCTCCCCCATTGAATTGCATGAGGTTGCTGTATTTGCGTGGTAAATATGAACTAATCTCACCATAGAAAGTTAAATCTTATCAATCCAAGTGTAAGTACCATTTTAATGATGTGATAAGTGTTAATTACTGCCAGTCAATCTCTCTGACACTGAAAATTAACAAGTTTCATGTCTCATTCCTTCATTTTTTAATTGTTGTTGGAAATTTTCAATTTTTATTTATGTTTTGGCTTTTCCTGTCTCTCTCTCTCTTACTCCAATCTTTCTTTTTCCCTCTTTATTTCTCTTTCTGTACCTGATTGACATTAAATTTACCCATTTTAATTTACACTTCCTTCACAGTCTTTTGTGCTGCTAATTTCACAATCCTTCAATCTGATTGGTTAAGGTGTCATAGAGTCATTTACAGCACAGAAGGAGGCCATTCAGCCCATTGAGTCCATGCTGGCTCTCCATGGGCTATCCGTAACAATCCGACTCCCCAACTT
Organism: Heterodontus francisci; assembly: GCF_036365525.1. NCBI lineage: Eukaryota > Metazoa > Chordata > Chondrichthyes > Heterodontiformes > Heterodontidae > Heterodontus > Heterodontus francisci. The sequence continues at coordinate 41,118,679 of NC_090395.1, read as the reverse complement.
GATCCCCATAGCCTTGCAAGTTTATTTCCTTCAAGTGACCATACAATTTCATTTTGAAGTAATTGATTGTCTCTACTTCCACCACTCTTGTGGGCAGCGAGTTCCAGGTCATTACCACACAGTGTAAAAAAGTTCTTCCTCATATTCCCCCTGTATCTTTTGCCCAAAACCTTCAATCTGTGTCCCCTAGTCCTTATATCATTAGTTAATGGGAACTGTTTTTCCTTGTCTAACTTATCTAAGCCTGTTATAATCTTGTACTTTTCTATTAAATCTTCCCTTAATCGCCTTTGTTCTAAGGTGAACAACCCCAGCTCTTCCAACCTCACCTTGTAACTAAAATCCTCCGTCCCTGCTACCATTCTGGTAAATCTCCTCTGCACCCTCTCAATGACCCTTACATCCTTCAGTTGCTTGCCCTGCTCACTCAGGTCCCAGTTGCACTGTTTCCCTTACATCTCACACTTTCAGAAAATTGCTACCCAAAGTTTTAAAATTCTAAACAGGCAAGGGCAAGATAACTAACAACAGGTGTCATTAGATGTCTTTTCTGTACCATAAAAATGCAACGGACAATAAATTTATGTCTTCATCTAGTCTGCAAAGGAATAATGCTCTTTTAACTTAATTAATTTCTGAGTACAAGCAGTGACCCCAACAGAGAAGACTAGCCAACTCTCATTGAACATACTGATGGATCTCATCAGTTTTTGAATTGGTTACTTCCCTGATACAAAAATAAAGTAACCGTTTTAAAAGATATAGATAGCTGAAACCAAATTTTAATCTACTTTTATCTACAAAGAATAAAGGACAAAGAACAGTACAGCACAGGAACAGGCCATTCGGCCCTTCAAGCCTGCGCCGATCTTGATGCCTGCCTAAACTAACACCTTCTGCACTTCCGGGGCCCATATCCCTCTATTCCCTTCCTATTCATGTATAATAAATAAAATATAATACATTAATCCTTTCCTGTTAATTGGCCGGTGTCTCCTTTAGCAGGGTGTCTTCAAGACTGTATCACAAAGGAGACTGTATTGACATGACTGACAGTATAACATTGTCATGAGCTACATTAGATAGGACTACTTTCACTGATTTGAAACTACAAATGAATCTCCCATTGCATTGCTGGTGGGAAATTAGGGAGGATGTTGTGTTTTATAATTAAATGGATGTGATGCTTTGAGGTTGGATGGTCGGAAGTGCATATTTGAGAGAAGAGGGCTAATGAGTATTTAGGGCACCAATGACTACAAAATTGGGCTCTGTAGCATTGCTGGTGCCGGCACTATGGAAGCCCCAAACTCAAAGAAAGTTTCCAGCTGCTTCAGGTGTGGCCCGCATGGCATGCACTGACTGTTGGGGCGCCAGCGAGGCTGTGCTAGAAGCTTGCAGAGTGGGTGGATCGTAATGTAAAACAGCCTCTAATGATGATTTGGTGCACACTCTGCCATTGTGGATCACGCCAGAGCATGGCTACCCAACCCGAACCCGATAGGACCCGACGACATGTGTCGGGTTCGGGTTGGGTCGGGTCGCACTTCCAGGTCCGGCATTCGGGCTCGGTCAGGTCGGGCCGGGTCGGACATGCTCTATCACCACCTCCGGTAAGTGGCTCCACTGTTAATGTACTTTTTGGACTTGAAAGATGGTTTTGTTACAGTTTTTTTTAAGCTTGTGCAGATAAGCAACAAAGTGAAAAACAGAAGGCAGGTTAACTGATAGTCGGGTTGGGTTGGGCGGAGGGAGAAATGAAAGGACTCGGGCCGGATTGGGCTCGGGGTCGGATGTGGTTCGGTCAGGCTCAGGTCGGGTTTCATTTGCAGACCTGCGCCAGCGTTTAGATCACACAGGTCCAGTTAATTCCCGCTTTTAATCACTCCCAGCTGAATATGCATTTAGCTGCATGGGGCAACCCCCCTCCCCCCACCCCAGAGTCCCCCCTCCCTTCCCCCACAGCCACACTAGCAACTGTTAGGTTTAGGCTGGGTTACTGAGTTTTGTAATATCTGATTTAACTCAGAGCAATGCAGATATCACATGTGTGTTAAATAACCAACAGGTTTATTTACAAGACTTTAAATATAACGGTTCTTACAGGATTTCAGTACAATCAGAGCAGCGTGTTCTGTGGAAGCTTCTAGCTGTGTGCCTGTCTTAGTTTCACTTTCACTCTGCAGCTCCACCCAGAGGCTTAAGCAATCAAACATAGTGAACACAGATAGTGGACAGACTGATACAATCAAACCATGATCAATCAGACATTAAGTGCCCTTGCTATCAGGCATAAGGAGGCCACACTGGGAGGAAAATGATGTGGGAAAGAAGAAAGGGAGGAGGCAACAGGCCACCTTTGCTCTGAACAAGCATTCCATCAGTAGAAACTCAGAATCCAGTTTCCCAAAGATGTCATCCCTACATTACAGTTGTTCCACAGTCCCCCACCTTTCAATCCATTTGCTAAATACCATCAAAGCATCCGCTTGACCAAAATGCTGAAATAAAAGCCGCTAACAAAAAATGATTCCATAACAACTTTATCCACCACCATTTTAAAGGCTATTTCACAAAAGAAAGAAAGACTTGCATTTATGCAACCTCTGAACATCCGAAACACTGTACAGCCAATGAAGTACATTTTGAAGTGTAGTAATTGTTATAATGTAGGAAACACAGAAGCCAATTTGTGTACAGTAAGCTTCCACAAACAGCAATGTGATAATGACCAGAAAACCTATTTTATTGTAAAAACAGAAAGTCCTGGAAATACTCAGCAGATCTGGCAGCATCTGTGGAGAGAGAAACAGAGTTGACGTTTTGTTTTTATTTCAGATTTCCAGCATCTACAGTATTTTGCTTTGAATCTATTTTATTGTGTTGGTTGTGAGATAAACATTACCAGGATACAAGGGATAACTCCCCTGTTCATCACAATCTTGCCGTAGGATCTCTTACCTCCACTTGAGAGGGCTGACATTGAAAGATGGTACCTACAACAGTGCACCACTCAGTCTACAGCACTGGAGTGTCAGCCTGCATTTTCTGGAGTCTCTGGAGTGGGACCTGAACACACCAGGGCCCCAAATCTTTTATGAACTCTTATTTTAGTGAGGCTGTGAGGAGCAGAAGTGTTCCTCTTTGTAAAAAAAATACTGTGGCTCATTGCCAGCTGTGCTTACCATTCTGTGGAATTGGTTCCTCCCTCCCCTTAACACAACCTGCCTGCTAGCTTTGTGTTGAAGCCAGAAAACTTTCCTGCCCTCCCACAAGCCAACATGCTGCAGTGGGACATCCATTTGGAACCTTCCAGCTCATCTGATAGAATCAAATAAGATCTGAACTTAAAAATAGTTCAGGTCACCTGATGCCAGCTTTGGGATGGTGACATGGGCACTCTGCCCACTTCATGCCCATTTCAGGCAGAAGTTGAAGATTCCACCCCTCCATGGTTCTAATATTGTTTCCATGTCCGCATGAGTGTGTCATTTACTTTAATCATCCTCATTAGATTATTAAACCTCTTCCTACACTATGTGGATATTTGTGGGTGATGGAGATTACATGGTGGCCCTTGGCACCTGCCTCCATAATGGTTGTGTTATGTATTCTGCATGCATGGGTTCAATTCCCATCCAAGTCATCACTTTTTGTTATGTATTCACCAGTTTGCTGGACATTTTATATATCTGATTTATCTCTGAGCAATGCAGATATGACACTAGTTCTAAATCAACAACAGGTTTACTTACAGTACTTTAAAATATCTCAGCACTTACAAAATTTCAGTAAAATGTTTGTATTTACTAGAACCTTCCAGTCTGTCTCTCTGGTTTCAGTTTCATGAATTTTAGGCTTAAGCAATCAAGCACAGTGAACTCTGATCAGTGAACAAACTAATACAATCAACCCCAGATTAATCAAACCATTGAACACTACAAGTTGCACCACCTTTATGTTTGGCCTCTTGTGCTCCATGTCTAAGACCAGTCCATCCACAAGTGGATTGGTAAATTTTTGGACTACTGCTGCCATGCAGAAGCTGTTCCTCCTTCAAAACCTGTTGCAATTCAATATGTTTGCTTTGGAGATTTCCCGAACTCTCCTGTAGCAGTACTGTACTTGCTTCTCTCTCTGTGGTGATCAGTTATTTAGGAGTGGAGATCCTGGTTGTAACCTAGCATGAATATTAAATTAGCCCCATCCCAGGAAAATAGGTTAGGATCACTATAGGTTCAAACTGATGAGCACCCTGCCTTACATCTGATGGGAAAACAGAATAGAAGTAAACTCCAGGCTATTATATGACTAGAAGTGCTTTATTAAGAAGAACAATGAGTTATATCATTGTTACACAGCCCACAAGCTTGAAATAAGATTTTGTGCTCTTGGAATTAATTTTTTCAGCATGTCTTTTTATGTTCTGGAATGGAATCATTTAATTTTACACATTAACAAACTTGGAGATGTCTAACACGAAACATCTCTCAATAATCTAATGTTCTTGTACTGTTTCTATCTGTTGCTGTTGCACTTAATCAAACTCACACTGTTCTTTTTCACTTGAGCTTTTGCTGCATATAGTAACTAATTGCAATCCCAAGTGTTTTTGTTCTTCTGGTTTGTTAGTGGTTGCATATACAGGGCTATGAAATTCTGCTCCTTAGCACCCTTTTCATCCAGAATGGTGTCCATTGTGCATGCACAATTCTTGTGTTGACTGCGCCAGACACCATTTTGGTGAGGACATTAGCTTGTAACATTGATATTGTGCTGGCGCTGCCATTTTGGAGCCCCAAACTCCAGCTAATGCCCTCTCTTAGCCTCACGCAGCTGAACATATGTTGAGCAGCAACAAGAACTCAAACAACAGCATTATTTAAATGGATCATCAACGACTTGCAGGTTAGTTGCTGAATGATGTCAACTGTCTGTTGCTGGGTTTGTAGAATTGTTTCATGTTTTGCAGAATTGTTTAAAGTTCCTGAAGTCTGACATCTCACATGTGGGAGACTTTCAAACGTCAGTTGATTAGAACAGGACCGGCATGTTCCTGTGAGGAAGAAGGATAAGTTTGGCAAGTTTCGGGAACCTTGGATAATGAGGGATATTGTGAGCCTAGTCAAAAAGAAATAGGAAGCATTCGTAAGTGCTAGAAGGCTGGGAACAGCCTTGAGGAAGCACTTGAGGAATATAAAGAAAGTAGGAAGGAACTTAAGCAAGGAGTCAGGAGGGCTAAAAGGAGTCATGAAAAGTCATTGGCAAACAGGATTAAGGAGAATACCAAGGCTTTTTATACATACATAAAGAGCAAGAGGGTAACCAGGGAAAGGGTTGGCCCACTCAAGGTCAGAGAAGGGAATCTATGTGTGGAGCCAGAGGAAATGGGCGAGGTACTGAATGAGTACTTTGCATCAGTATTCACCAAAGAGAAGGACTTGGTGGATGATGAATCTAGGGAAGGGAGTGTAGATAGTCTGGGTCATGTAGTTATCAAAAAGGAGGAGGTGTTGGGCGTCTTGCAAAGCATTAAGATAAGTCTCCAGGGCCTGATGGGATCTACCCCAGAATACTGAGGGAGGCAAGGGAAGAAATTGCTGGGGCCTTGACAGAAATCTTTGTATCCTTATTGGCTACAGGTGAGGTCCCAGAGGACTGGAGAATAGCCAATGTTGTTCTTTTGTTTAAGAAGGTTAGAAAGGATAATCCAGGAAATTATAGGCCGGTGAGCCTAACGTCAGTGGTAGGGAAATTATTTGAGAGGATTCTTCGGGACAGGATTTACTCCCATTTGGAAACAAACAAACTTATTAGAGAGAGGCAGCATGGTTTTGTGAAGGGGAGGTCATGTCTCACTAACTTGATTGAGTTTTTAGAGGAAGTGACGAAAATGATTGATGAAGGAAGGGCACTGGATGTTGTCTATATGGACTTCAGTAAAGCCTTTGACAAGGTCCCTCATGGCAGACTGGTACTGGGCGTACAGGTCCACAGATCACTGAAAGTGGCAACGCAGGTGGATAAGGTAGTCAAGAAGGCATGTGACATGCTTGCCTTCATCGGCTGGGGCATAGAGTATAAAAATTGGCAAGTCATGCTGCAACTGTACAGAACCTTAGTTAGGCCACACTTAGAATATTATGTGCAATTCTGATCGCCACACTACCAGAAGGATGTGGAGGCTTTGGAGAGGATACAGAAGAGGTTTACCAGGATGTTGCCTGGTCTGGAGGGCATTAGCTATGAGGAGAGGTTGGATAGACTCGGATTGTTTTCACTGGAAGGACGGAGGTGGAGGGGCGACATGATAGAGGTTTACAAAGTTATGAGTGGCATGGACAGTGGATTTTCAGAAGCTTTTTCCAAGTTGGAAGAGTCAGTTACTAGGGGACATAGGTTTAAAGTGCGAGGGGCTAAGTTTAGAGGGGATTTGCGAGGCAAGTTCTTTACACAGAGGGTGGTGAGTGCCTGGAACTTGCTGCCAGGGGAGGTGGTGGAAGCAGGTATGATAGCGACGTTTAAGTGGCATCTTGACAAATACATGAATAGGCTGGGAATAGAAGGATACGGTCCCCAGAAGTGCAGAAGGTTTGAGTTTAGACAGGTATCAAGATCGGCGCAGGCTTGGAGGGTCGAATGGCCTGTTCCTGTGCTGTACTGTTCGTTGTTCTTTGTTCTCTTTGTTCTACAAGGAGTGGTGTGGCACATGCTGAAAGACTTATCCTGACTTCAAGAATTCTGCACAAACTACCTGCTTCCAGGCATGGGTGCAGTAACATGCACTCTCCTTGGACTACTGCATGGCAATGAAAATAAGCAGAGGTGACATAAAGCAGGACAAGCTGATAGAAGAGGGAGGAGGAGGAATGGGAGAAGGTCTCTCAGCATGAGTCCTAGGGTATTTAAAGAGCAATTCTGAGGCCTCAACCTCAGTGAGGAACTGTCAATTAGATGTCTCGGCTTCATTGAGGATGTTCTCACTGAAATCTGCTGCCTGCTGCAGCCACAACTGCAGCCTCAGAGTAGGGCAAGGATGACATTGCCAGTGGCTGTGATGGTCACCATGCCCATGAACCTTTATGTGTTGAGCTTCTTCCAGGGTGGAACAGATGATATTTGCTATATATCCCAGTTTGCTGTCCACTATTGCGGACTGAGGCTCTGTATTCCAAGAGAGCTAACTACGTTTCATTCTTTATTGCCAGAGAGAAGCAGGTGGAGTGAGCATATGGCTTTGCAAGGATCGCAGGGTTCCCCATGGTGCAAGATTCCATTGACTGCACACATGTCACTTTGCGGGCGCTACATGTCAACTCTGAGATGTACCTCAACTGAAAGGGATCCCACTCCCTCAATATCCAGCTGGTGTGCGACCATACACAGTGTATCATGCAGGTCAATGTCCAGTATCCTGGCAGCAGTCATGATACATTCATTCTGCAGCAGTCCGCTGTACCAGCTGCATTTGAACCATGACGACAAAACATAGGGTTGCTATTTATGCAAGAAGGGCTATCCTTTGACAACATGGCTCAAGAATCTGGTGTGTAACTTATGCACAAATGGACAGCCTGCATATAACTTAAGCCAGGCTGCAATGTGAAATGTTAGGGAGCAAATCATTTTGGTGCTTAAACAATGCTTCCATTGCCTGGACCACTCTTTAAGTCCCCTGCAGGACTCAGCAGAGTGTGTCAAGATTCAAAATGATCTGCTGCACACTGCACAACCTCGCCATCATGAGGGTACAGCCCCTGCCACCAGCTATATAGCGAGCAGCCAAAGAGGAGGAGGAGAAGGAAAAGATAAGGCAACCAATATCACCCCTTTCAGACTGTACTGTCCATGGGTGACTCGCCTGACGACAATACCATTAAAAGCAAGGCGAATTCCCCATTCACAAACAGTTGCTCCATCCCTTCGTTACTGACCATCGCAGGACTGCTTGGCCCCAGTGCAAAATTAAAATCCACTACAAAATAAACATTCCAAACCAAATTTATAAATCAACTATGCCATATTGTGTACAAGCGTTAACTAATAACCATGTACATTTCCTTAGTGCTTGTCTTTTATGTGCCTTTGCCTGTCCTCGTGCCCCCAAACAGTGGCTGCAGCATGGCTGATGAAAGGCTGATGACTTTCAGTGGTGGAGACTGCCAATAGTCTTGGGGAATGACCTCAAGTGCTTTGGCCCTGAAAAATTGATTTTGGACTGCACTACTTCAGCATGAGCGGCAGCAGTCTAGGCTGGCTGTCTGAGAGGCAACAGCAAGGGCATTGTGGAGTGGCAGTGGTGGAAGGATGAATGCTGTCATCTCGGGACAGAACAGCAGGTTCATGTTTCATAGAGCCACTGTCAATCCCATGGAGCAATGCCTCAGCAATCCTAGTAATTTATTGGAGAATAGATTGCTAGACTGCTGTGACACTTTGCAAGCCCTTTTTGAACACTGATATACACAGCTGTTATGGCAGCAGTCTGAGCTTGCGTGGAAGCAAGTTGAGCTTGCCTGACTTTAGTCTGAGCACCCACTGCAGCACCCAGACGTTGACAGCTAAGATATCACCCATCATGCACTGCATCATGATTGACTCTGCAAATGAGCTGATGGATTTGGCAACCACTTCCATGCTGGAAAGGATAGGCTTCAAGCTCTGCGTACAACCCTGTGCCAAGTTGGTGCCATACTCCTCCATGCTCCTTGATATTGGACACAGGCTTTCTGGCAGGATTTTTTTGATTCATTCATTGGATGTGGGTGTCGCTGGCAAGGCCACTAATTATTGCCCACCTCTAATTGCCCTTGAGAAGGTGGTGGCGAGCTGCTTTCTTGAACTGCTGCAGTCCATGTGGTGTAGGTACACACACAGTGCTGTCAGGGAGGGAGTTCCAAGATTTTGACTCAGCGACAGTGAAAGAAAGGTGATATATTTCCAAATCAGGATTGTGTGTGACTTGGAGGGGAACTTGCAGGCGGTGGTGTTCCCATGCACCTACTGCCTGCCCTTGTTCTTCTAGGTGGTAGAGATCACAGGTTTGAAAAGTGCTGTTAAAGGAAACTTGTGAGTTGCTACAGTGCATCTTGTAGATGGTACATACTGCTGCCTCTGTGTGCTGTTGGTGGCCGGAGAGACTATTTAAGGCAGTGGATGGGATGCCAATCAAGTGGCTGCCTTGTCCTGGATGTTGTTGAGTTTCTTGAGTGTTGGAGCTGCACTCATCCAGGCAAGTGGGGTGTATTCCATCACACTCCTGACTTGTGCCTTATAGATGGTGGACAAGCCTTGAGGAGCCAGGAAGTGAGATATTCACCACAGAATTCCCAGCCTCTGACCTGGTCTTGTGGCCACAGTATTTATGTGGCTGCTCCAGTTGAATTTCTGGTCAATAGTGAGCCCCAGCATGTTGACAGTGTGGGATTCAGCAATGGTAATGCTGTTTAATGTGACGGGGAGGTGGTTAGATTTGCTCTTGTTGGAGATGGGCATTGCCCAGCACTTGTGTGGCCTGAATGTTACTTTCCATTGATAAGCCCAAGCCCAAATACTGTCCAGGCCTTGCTGCCAATGCACCAAGCATTTCATTGTGAATTACCATCAACCTTCTTCTGTAGCCATCAAAGTCCTCATCTGAATTGTCTGCAGCAGAACTGGTGTGCAGCTTCTTCTTTCCAAAGAGCAGTCACCAGTGTTACCTTTGTCCCTTGCCTGGGCTGAAGGCCACTCATGCCCAGTCTCTCACCATGTACAGATTCCGCCTCTAAGCTGTCCTCTGAAGTATGTGCAGTGTCAGTATCTGAGCTGGTGGCTACGAATGTAAAAGTGAGTGAGTGTTTCTTTATTTCTGTCTTCCTGCTTTCCACCTCTTGCTGTACCACCACTGCCTGACCAGGTTGCGGTTTTGGCTATCTGAAAGGAGGAAGGTGCAAAGATAGGTTTTGGTAAGGAGATTGGAATGGGAAAGCAAAAGGTGTATGATTACGCCATCTATAGTTTGTAAATCAGAAGAGATTGTAGGATGGGGTGGGGGGAGTGGGATGTAAGAAGGAGGATTAGTTATGAGGATACTGTTATCTTCAATAGTTTCAGTCCCACTGCTGGCCCCGCCCTCAGTCGTAGCTGCTCCAAGGATGTCTCCTCCATCGTGGTAAAGATATGCAGCCGTGCAGGTTAGCTCCTGCTACCTCCAGTTTGCACCAACTTGCCTGCAAGAAACAGTGATGTGTGTCAATGAGTGTGATGTAATGTGCACGGGTGATGTGGCTGTCATGGTTGAATAGCTGGAAGTGAGTGCAAGCTGTGAGATGTGGGTATGAGGCTTGCAGCAGTGCTAAGTGTGTGAGAGTGAGAAGAAACTGTGAATGTGAAGTATGAATTGAGATTGATAGAGATTGTTGGTAGGTGAGTGGTGGGGCTGTGACGCATTCACCAGTGTGTGAGGCTAGTGGTACAGTTGATGGCGTATGACATTTGAAGGTGCATTCACAGAGCTTGACCACGCATGAGGTGAATGAACTTTTTGCAGCACTGCGTCCAAGTCCTCAGGACTGGACTCCTGGCGTTGACTGCCAGGACGATCTGGGTTCACTGCCTTACAAAGATTCTCTGTAGAGTCTCTTGGCCCTCTGTGGGTAGATAACATGTCTGCTTCTCTCCATTTCCTGCACCAAAGCCTCCAGAGCAATGTTGGAATATCTTGGCGACCATTCTCTGCCATGTTGCATCATTTTTCTGTCTTTCTCAGGTCAGATCAGTTGTTGAATGACTTTCAGCACCTGCTCCAGCCACAAGGCAACTCCCCTTTAAGAGGTGCAAGCTGGCTTTAAGAAGTGTAGGCTAGCTTTAAGTGGTGCTAGCCTGGATTTTGCACCCCTGCTCAAGTGTGCAGTCACTGAACAGCAAGCTTAGTGCTGGCTGCATGCTACAATTGTTTAAATTAATAGTAGGCAGCACAAAGTTTGCATGCTGCCTGCATCAGAAACAATGGGTGCAGAGTAATATAGCATCACAATCCCAGTGCCCGTTTTCAGGCCTTGCCCTATTAAGTGGCCATGATATGTCTGTGTGGACAGTGCCCTTCCTGTCTGTGTCACTGATATTTACCATGCATTCACTCCTCATCAGCCTTACAAGGGATTACTTCATTTCCTAATGAGCATGTTGCATGTATTCTCAAATCTTTTTAAAAGTTCAAGGGTATGAATCAGTTTCTGGAACCAAGAATTAGACACTTTAAAAGGTCTGGAATTTCCTCAAAGGTTTTGGCATGTAAGAGCAGAGTTGTACCTTGTTTCCCCCAGAAATGTTGTGCTTAACTGATATCTGCCGCTTTCATGCAGAAACATTGCCACGCACAAATTTACTCGATCATACTTTTAAGTCACATCTGCTGAAACCCCGCTTATTTCATTAACATGGCATCACCCCATGCAGAAGGCCAGAGAACATGCATTTATGACAATTCCAAGTTGTTGTGCATTAGGCCTAAATTTTACCTACAGTAAGACCAAAGGTCACTGGCTGGAATTTTATGCCCCCCGCCACAGGAGTGGGCTAGTGGCGGGAGAGCTGTAAAATTGAGTGGGAGGCGGGAGGTAAAGGCCTGCTACTCGACCCGAACCCGTGGGACCTGATGACATGTGTCGGGTTCAGGTCAGGTCGGGCCAAGTCTGTGTCGTGCTCGGTTCGGGTCAGGCCGGACACACACAGTAAATGCTCTAAAAATAAAAAATTTAGCTGAGCTGGGAGTCCAGGATGAAACTGAGTCTGCGCAGTGAGCGAGTGATGTCACTATGACGTCATCACGCATGCGCTGCATCTTCGTGGAGCTTCCCAGTCGGAAGGTAAGTAGAGGGATGGTCGGGTCAGTTCGAGTGGGGTCAGGCTCGGGTCGGGTCGAGCTCGGGGCAAAATTGGAGGGACTCGGGCTGGGTCGGGCTCGGGTCCACTGTGGATCGGTTGGGTTCGGGTCGGGTTTTTTTTCTCGACATGAGTAGGCCTTTAGTGGGAGTGCTGTTCTTGACACCTTCCTGCCCCCACTGAAATTTTATGAGGGGCAGTGGTTGCGAGAAACGACCTGCTCGCCCCAGGCCAATCAAGGCCCTTAAGTGGCCAATTCATTGCCACTTAGGGGCTTCCTCCCCCCCACCACTGGTATTTTAGCAGGGGCGGCCAGGCAGCAAAGGCCCCCAGAACGCTACCAGGTAAAACCTGGCGGCCTTCTTGCGGGTTTGGGGCACCCTGCGCCCCACAGAGGGTCCCCTCACGGCCCAACCGCCCCTACTGCACAACACCCCTCCCCTCTAACTGATCCCCCTTGCCTCACTGCGGCCTGGTTGATTGTCCCCTGCAAGGCTCCAAAAACTTACCTTCTTTCAGGGACCTCAAGGAGGTGGAAATTGTATGCAAGGCCAAGTAAGGGCCTGGGCAGCAAAAAATCCCAGCGTGGCTCCCCAGGCCCGGCTGAGGTGAAAGCGCCCCTGACTTTTTGACCGGTCCCTCCCAACATAAAATTCCGGCCACTATTTCTAATGTTTAATCACAATTTTTTTTTTTAAATCACCTTACTGAGACCAGCACTGTATTTTCTATATCTTTGAATGCCCTCTTGTAGCATCAGAATCTGTTACATTATAAAGAGAAAACTTTCCACAATTACATTTTCTTAAACCTGCAATGCTTAGTGGGTATAAATGCTGGATAGTTGGCTTCAAACTCTAATTTTTGTAACATTAATAAGAACATATTATAAGAACATAAGATATAGGAGCAGGAGTAGACCATACGGCCTCTCAAACTATTCAGTACAATCAAGGCTGATCTTCTGCCTCAACTCCACTTTCAGCTCCCCATATCCCTCGATTCCTTGAGAACAAAAAATCTGTCTATCTCAGCCTTGAATATACAACGATAGAGCATCCACAACCCTCTGGAGTAGACAATTCCAAAGATTCACATCCCTCTGAATGAGTAAGTTTCTCCTCATCTTAGTCCTAAATGATCGACACCTTATTCTGAGATTGTGCCCCATGTACTGGGTTCCCCAGCTAGGGGAAATAACCTCTCGCTATCTACCTTGTCAAGCTCCTTCAGAGTCTTATATGTTTCAATGACTTAAAGAAGATATGCAGCATCTGTTTCAATGCTCTTCTCACTCCTTGATTGTTTATGCTCATTCTCATTTGTTTTACGCTGGTTTTTATGTTCAGGTATATGCAGATGAGGTTAATTACCTCTGGCAAGTTTGGCATTGAAACTAATGCAAATTAGTTTTAATAAGTCAGATTGAAGAAATTCCAGCCCATAGTGAACATCCATAGAGTTAGCCGAGGATGTACTGAGGGATCAATTCTCTCATTTCCTCCTTAATTCATTGCTGGATTTTTAATAATACTCCTTAATTAAAATGATGGTACCCAAATATAGTAATTAAAGCCGAAGTTCTTTTTTTAAATAATGGCTCTTTTTAATGTTGCATTTCTGAGACAAAATGCTGTTCTGTTTGACCCAGCATAACAGGATTCTGTCAAGATATAAATTACACCAGCAAAATCTTTTCTGTGCTAAAGATGTCCAGTTCTTGGCTTTTTCTGGGAGCACTAATAGGATGATTCCTTTCTTGGCATCCTTTGATTTATTTTAATTGAGAAAAGTTCATAATACTAGAATCCCCATACAGCTTTAACTGTAGCAAAGCATCTGTGCCGGTATAGTTGAAGCCTATTTGTCTTAATTTGCAGTTTTGCACAGCCATCAAAGTTTATTTGATACAGTTTATTGATTATAAGTTCAGTATGCTAAAGGAATCAGCTTTTGGTACAATCTATATTGAATGGTTTTGTTCATTAAACAGAAAATCTAAGTATAGTAGCACTCACCTAGCTAAAGAATGAGCATATTTGGTGAGATCCTAGCCAATATAACTGGTAGGTTATGGTTCCAATAAACCTTTGGTTTTGTAAGCTCATTTTTATTTTATTTTAAATGAATGCGGTCAACGGACAAACAAAGTATTTTATAAAAGGAAATAGAATTTTTATATGGGTTCATAGAAACATAGAAAATTTATGGTATAGAAGGAAGCCATCTGATGTGGCAGGGGAGCAGGAGGTGCACGCTTACACGATCTGCAGCTTATAAATCAGAAGCGAATGTTGGTAGAGGGGAAAGTGGGATGTGGAAAGGAGGATTAGGTATGAGGATACCATTAGCTTTGATGGTTTCCGCCTCACTGCTGGTCACAGCTTCAGTCAATACAAAATCCATCAATATCCATCAAAAGACGAAATCTGCAAACCACATCCATAATTCCAGCCAGTAGAGAAGTAACTGAACTAGAGAGTTGTTAGGTCTTCTGATTCTCATAGGTTAGAAATAATCACACTTTAGACTTAAAAATGCTGGAGTCCATCGTGTGTTCTCGCCATGTTGCTTGGTAAGACACGTTATGCATCACATGACTCCAGTGCAGCATTGAATCACCCTGGAGCACACTTACACATTACAATTAGTTCCTAGCTAATTAGTTCCTAGTTCTTTATGAATAATATAACAATACATAACATCCCTCTTTCTTTAAAAAACACAGTGCCTCTGTAGCAATATAACTGTTCCAATTATTAACTTTTTTTCTAAACGAAAGAAGATTAACAATCAACATTTAGAAATAAACTGACCCCTTTTAGAGTCTTTTATAGCTTGTTTTCTTTTCTAAATATATTATTCATAGTATTGCTTAGGTGAAAAGATGTTGTGCCTCCATCTTGTAGACTTGCCATTCATTGTTCTCAGTGGTGAGTTGTCACGCTGCACAGGCGATGATGTGCGTTTTTCTCCCAGTGTTGTAGGGGTCGTGCTTGCTGTTGCTAATGTTGTGTCACTTGCTGGTGATGTTGTTAATGTTGTCTCGCTGGATAGTGACGTTTCCAGTGTTGTTGATGGTCTTTTCTGTTTTTCCAGCTCAGGCGTAGATCAGATATGGACTCTGTTCCTTCTCATTTGCTTACCGGTTTCAGTCTCAATGCTGTATGACCTCGGAGTCTCAGCTTCACCAACAACTTTTGCTGGACTCCAGGTTTTTGTGATTGGATCCTGTACATGTACAGTTTGTCCTTTCAACAGCTCAGGTAGGGATTTAGCATGCTTGTTGAAGTGTTGACCTCCTTCTACCTGTGCTTCAGTGAGTTGTTGTCTCACTTCCTCCTGGTCACTTGGAGGATGTATTTTGCTTGGCAGAGTTGTCTTATACTTTCTTCCATTCAACAGATCTGCAGGTGATTTCATGTCACCTTGAGAGGTGAAATCGGAGTGACAATAAGACAAAGTTTGGGTCTTCCTTCATCGCTCGGCATCTTGCAAGGATTCTTTTGACTGTCTAGACGTGTTTTTCTATAAACTTGTGTCATCGTGGGTAGTGTGGTGATGAGCTGGTGATGTTGAACCCATACTGTTCAGCAAATTCCTTACATTCTCTGGATGTGAATTGGGTGCCATTGTCACATATTAATCTTTCAGGAATCCCTTGCTCAGCAAACTTGTATCGCTGAGATAATTGTTGTAGCTCTCGAGTCTTTCACCTTCCGGATAAAAGGGAACTTTGAGTAGTAGTCTGTGGTTATGAGATACCATTCTTGATTGTGTGTGAATAAATCGGCTCCTACAGTATGTCACGCTCTGGGTGGTACTTCAGTAGCTATCATCTCCTCTTTCTGCTGTGTTTTTCTGTACTTCTGGTATACATTGCATACAGACACCATGTTTTCAATATTTTTGTATATGCCTATCCAGCACACAGCTGATCTGGCTCTGAGCTGCATTTCTCCATTTCCATGTGGCCTTCACTTATCTTCTGGAGAAGTTCTTCCTGCATTGTTTTGGGGATGATTATTCTGGATCCAGGTTTCAAAACTCCATCTTCTAGTGAGATGTCATCTCTGATAGACCAGTACTGCCATATTGCTGGCTGTGTTTGCTGTATCTCATCAGGCCATCCCTGGATCACTTGCTGAGAGAACATCTGTAACTCATCGTCTTTGCTGGTCTCATCTCTAATTTGACTCAGTTTCGGTGGTGTTACATTCACCAGGTGATGAATCGTTATACCTAGATCTTCTATCTCGTGTTTCTCTCGTGACGACAAATGAGACTGGGTATCTGCTATATTGCAGCTCTGAAGCCTCAAGAGTAACCTCTGCTGTCTTGCTGGTGCTTTACATAGATTTATTTCTTGTAGATCTGCTCCAGTGAATGATGATCACTCTCCACTAAGAATTTTCTCCCTTAGAGATAAGTATGGAACTTCTCACATCCATACATGATGGCCAAAGCTCTATTTCTATGTTGGTATATCTGGTCCCAGCTAAGGTTAGAGCTTTGGATGTGAATGCTATTGGCTTTCCCTCTTGTATCATGGCCGCTCCCAGCCGTTTTGTAGAAGAATTTACTTGCAGAGTGACAGTTTTTTTTCTGTCATAGTATGACAGACTTGTGTCCTTGCATACTACCTTTTTGAGTTTGCTGAAACTCCTGTTGTTTGACTCTGGCCACTGGTACTCTACATGTCTTTTCATCAGCTCCCACAGGTTTGCTGTGTGTTCCGATATATGTGGTATGAAGGAGCTCATGTATTGGATCAAGGCAAGGAAACTTCTCAACTCCCTCTTGTTTATTTGGGCTTCCACTCCAGAGATAGCTGAGATTCTTTCAGAACTCGGCTTGACTCCGTCAGGTGTGTACACTATTCCGAAGAACTGGCATTCTGTCATTTTCACAATACATTTGTCTGTGTTTAGTTTGATCTCAGCTTTCCTGGTTCTCTCCATGCCTTCATGTAGATGGTAGTCATGATCTTTTCCATCTACACTATATCATCAGCTGCATCAACTGCTCCTTTTCATCCTCGGTATGTCTTGTCTACTTTCTGCTGGCTCACTTTAAGGCCAAAAGGTAGACACAGGAATTTGTACCATCCAAAAGGTGTGTTGAATGCTGTCAACAGTGAAGATTCCTTGTCAAGCTTCACATTCCTGTAGCCATTTCTGGCATCTGAAAACTTGCTGAAAACTTTTGCCCCTGCCAGTGCTGGTGTGATCTCTTCCAGTGTTGGAATAGGTTAGTGATTCCTCTTTATTGCTTGATTAAGATCTTTGGGATCCAGGAAAACTCTTAGCCGTCCATTTCATCGATTTGGCTTCTCTCTCACCATGATGGAATTTACCCAGTCTACCGGTTCTGTGACTCTAGTGTCAGGCAAGCCCCCCACCTGTCCAGATTGAGGAAAAATTAATCTCGCCACATGAACATTGATTTTAAACTATTGTTGTTGAAAAAAGAACTCGCTTTAAAAAACAATTAGAGACTTTGGCTGGAGAGATACATTAGCATATCAACAGACAAGTACTTCAAAGGACAAAGGAGCTACTCCCTGCTCCAATTTAATCCACAATGGACTTTTGATTACCAGATGTTGAAGGTGGAAAGGCTAGTATTCCAGGTTAACTGCTAAGATGGCCAAATACACAAACAGACAGGATCGAACCATTTTGACTGTTGGAATTTTTTTGAATTTGAACTTCCAACAGGGATTTTGAACAGAGAAGGCTGTTAGCTCCTGGACTGAGAACACTTCTCTCCTGTCTGCTCTCATCTCACTGTCACCAGCTTCGGAAACCATTGAAGACATATGAACCCCAAGAGAGAAAAGCTACTACAGTGAACAAGGGTTAAGAAGAAATACTGGGCCCCAACAAAAAGCAAGACTACCTACAATCAAGGACCCTACAGTGAGCGCCAAGCACAGTAAAAAAAAACCCTCTTCAGAGATTGCCTCAAACCTCTCCATTTAATTTTTCTTCTCTTTTCTGTCTTTATTTGCATGTGCGTATCGGGTGTGCATGTTAGCATGGGCGTGTAGTATATCCGGAGGTGTTAACCGTATTAGAATTTAAGTTTAAGGTTTTATAAATTTCACTTTTCTTCTTTAAACCTAAAGAAAACCTGGTGTGCTCATTTCTTTGCTTTATAATTGGAAAACTGTGAACAAGGATTCACTAAGCGGAAGCTCAAGACACAGTGTTTAAAATTAAACTCTATTACAATAAGACCAGGTGAAGACAGTAAAAGACCCCGAGACACCTTTCTCAGCTGGTCATAACACGAGAAATTGCCTTCTTTTCTTCCATCTCTTGGAGCTCTCTTTCAAGCTTTCTTTTTAGTTTTATTGGTACTTAACATGGGGAAGAATCAGAGGTTTCATCTCTGGATTAATAGTGATATGATACTCAAAATATTCAAAATATGCAACCATCTTATCAAAACAGTCTGGGTACATTTATACCAGGTCTTCTTTGCCGTTAGCATGACCTTGTTTCGTTTAAGAACAACTTTCCTTGGATAACTATTTTCTTCCAAATTTTTGGGAAAGATCTTTTGGTATAGTCTTAGCAGGATGATGTTACTCTGTGCTCCGGTATCAAGCTCCATCTTCAGATTTATTGTTGTGGACTTATATCTCACCCTCTTCCTGCTTTGAATGTTTGTGTAAATTTCTTTTCTCTGGGAAGTGTCATATCCAGACATTTCATGCAGTTGTATAGTTCCTATGCCTATCGTATTCTGAAACTCATTGTTAACTTGCAGGGTATGGATATTTTAGTTTCTTTTCCTACTGACTCATCCTGTTGCTCTGTCTCTGGTGACTCGTCTACCACTTTCTTCCATTGTTCTTCACATCTTTTCCCAGTGATTAGCCTTTCTGCAAGCTCTGCGGATTGATCCATATGCGGGACATTTCCACCTGTCTGTGAATTCATGTGTTCGTCCATAGCTCCTGCATGACTTTCTCTCTGGTGTGCATTCTTTTGTTGCAGTTTCACTACATCAACCCTGTTGCCTTTCTCTTGGCAGGGGTGGCACAGTGGTGCAGTGGTTAGCACCACAGCCTCACAGCTCCAGCAACCTGAGTTCAATTCTGGGTACTGCCTGTGTGGAGTTTGCAAGCTCTCCCTGTGCCTGCATGGGTTTTCACCAGGTGCTCCAGTTTCCTCCCACAGCCAAAGACTTGCCATTATAAATTGCACCTAGTATAGGGGATGTGGTAGGAATATAGGATTAGTATAGATGGGTGGTTGATGGTCAGCACAGACTTGGTGGGCTGAAGGGCCTGTTTCAGTGCTGTATCTCTAAATAAGAAAAAAAATAAGTAACTGGGGGCTTGCTGTTTGGATAGTCAGTGTCTTCATCTGTCTGCTGGTGTCTTCTTCATGTGCTCTGGCAGTGTCTACAGCCTGCAATAATGTAAGCTTGTCCTTTCCAATTAGAGCTTTTTGTGCTTTTGGGAGTGCAGAACCCCAAATTAGCTGATCTATCAGCCTTTCATCTGTGTCCTTAAATTTATATTTTCTGGCTACATTTTTCAATCTTGTTACGAAATTGTCAATGGGCTGTCGTAATTCCCGTCTGATGCCTTGAAATTCATGTTGGTAGAGCCAATGATTTGATTTTGGCTGGAAATGCGTGTTGACTTTTTCAAAAATGTTTTCTGAGTTTCTGCTTTCCTCTTCACTCAGCTCCCAGCTATTAAACACATTTAATCCTTTATCCCCTGCCATGGAAGGATATAGTTGACCCTCTCTTCTTCGCTAGTGCCTTTTTGAAAACTACTGAATGTCAATCTGCACTTTTCTTCAAACTTCTCAAATGCCTCTATGACATCATCAGCTTCTCAATATGTCATGGGCCCTACCTGTGCATTCATTGCTTGTGGCGGTGGCCATTTCATATTCACATGATTCAGTCAGTTTTTCTCTCTCTCTCTGGCACTAATTTGGGTTGATATTTTCAATCTAAGTCAGCATTAAGTTTACAATGTTTTAAGCTTACTCACATACACCTGCTGCAACCATATTATGTCTTCTGGTTCCCATAAGTTGGAAATGATCACACTTTAGACTTAAAATGCAAGAGCCCATTGTGTATTTTAATAGAACTCTCCATGTTGCTTAGTAAAACTAATTTAGACTGGTGTAGTGTTTCACATCACATGCCTCCATTGCAGCATTGGATGTGGCACCCTGGAGCACACTTACACATTACAATTAGTTCCTAGCTCTTTACAAATAATATAACAATATATATATATAATGGGAGTGGTAAAAATACGCTTTTAAACCAACGGCTGTGCACCCAGGAAGGAAAACAGCCAAGGCAATCACTACATCATATTGTGAGAAGGGTAAATAATACTGTTAAGATCTGAATTACATGAGGTTTGCGTCCTATTTCAGCTCAGTGCCTTTCTCAGTTAGGTTAGACAGTACTGACTAGGTTCTGGCTTCATACACTCCTGTGTCAGAGGTGATAAGCGGAACAGTTAGTTAATATGTAATGGTGGCTGATTGTAGAGTCTTGGGAAATTGAGGGCAGATAGGTTGATATTTTGAAAGATCCAAGATGGGTCAACTCTATTAGCCTCTGCAGTTCTTCATTCTCAGACATGATACAGACACCATTCTTATCACTCATTCACAGTTTCTGGCAGTATTTGAACTTGTTTTAATGATCCTCTGGCAGTTTTTTAAAGTTGCTGCCCCAGCTTAAAGTGTCAGAAATAACTTCTCTTATTGGTCCAGGAGTATTACTGGTCGAGTGACTCATGGGGCTGGATTTCACCAACCCTTAAGGGCACCAGTAAAATGGCACGGGGAGGCATGTGATTGGTGTGCCTGTCGGCTTCCCACCGCCATGCCATCTTGCCAGTGACAGGGAAGGTGGCAGCCCAGAGCCCAATTAAGCAATTTAAGTGGCCATTTAAGGGCCTCTTTCCACCACCAGTGGCATTTTACCAGCAGTGGGGTGGCCTCCATCGCACGGGGAGATTGGTAGATATACCCTGGCAGCCTCCTAGTGGGCTCCAGGGGTGGACAGTGCCCTCCTTTTTGGACACTCTTTGGTCCACAGCGAGGCCCCACCCCCTTCCCCCGGCAGCCATGGCCATCTCCTTGGCTATGGAGCTGTCTTCCCTCACCAATGCCCAGCCCCCAGACTTACCAGGGCCTGCCCTACTGGCCCCGTTGCTGCCAGACCCCACTTGGTTGTGAGGGTGCACATCCATCAATGTGTGCTCTTCCTCCAGGTGCAGTGCTGGCAGTGGCCACCAGTCCGAGAGATGCTGCTGAGGGTGCTGAGCTGCCAGCCCTCCATTTGACCAGCAGCTCTTGGGGGTGGGCGGCAGCCTTTAATAGGGAAGGCAGTTGCGGTCCCGGGTCCCACTGACCACCACACCCCACCCCTCCCACCATGCTTTTGGGCCCAGCAGCTGCTAAATTCAGCCCGTGGTCTTAAACAGACCTGAGCATTCTCCATTGAATTTGAATGTTCACCGGTCAATCAGTCAATTTTTTGGTTTTTGTAATGAGCTGGAAATTTTTTTGTGCTCAATTTAATGACTTTGCAAGTACCTATTGAAAGTGCATGCTGCTGCTTTGCAGAAAGAGAGTGGACAAAAATCTTTACCACAGAATTGATTTCCAACACAGTGACTTCTAATTTCAGCTATATTGCTGTGGGGAGATGATGAGCAGCAATCAAGCGCTTAACTGCAGGAAGTCAGAAAAAAACATCCACAGCTTTTCTATTCTCCTACAGGATAAATCAAATGCCACTGACAGGCCTATGAGGGATTATATAGGCTACCTGTTGTGTTGGTTACAGATGGTGCAGAACACAAAAAAGAAAATTTCTTGCACAAAATGAAAAGTGCACTATGAAACAATTTAGCATTCAAAACATTCTTTGAAACTAATCTTAGGAGAGTGTAAGCATTGATTGTTGGCTTTGTTTACTAACCATGGAAAACTTTGAACCATCATCTTGTTTCTTGTTATTTGATCTTTCTGGCTGCTTCACCAATATTCTTGGGTTGATATCAGCATGTTCCCACTTATACTGTGACCGACAGGCAATCCGTGATTTCTAACACTCTTCACTGTCCTGCAATGCTTACCTTCTAAGATATCAAGAAATCGGGTGGATTTGAAAAAGGGTATTGTTGCATGTCGATGAGAAATGGGGTGGCTGGCTTTCACTTGTCAACGCCAGGAGCATCCGGAATAAGATGGGTGAGCTTGCAGCATGGGTTGGTACCTGGGATCTCGATGTAGTGGCCATTTCAGAGACATGGGTAGAGCAGGGGCAGGAATGGATGTTGTAGGTTCCGGGATTTAGATGTTTCAGTAAGAACAGAGAAGATGGTAAAAGAGGGGGGGGGTGTGGCATTGTTAATCAAGGAGAGTATTACAGCGACAGAAAGGACGTTTGAGGACTCGTCTACTGAGGTAGTATGGGCCGAGGTTAGAAACAGGAGAGGTGAGGTCACCCTGTTGGGAGTCTTTTATAGACCTCCAAATAGTTCCAGAGATGTAGAGGAAAGGATAGCGAAGATGATTCTCGACAGGGGCGAGAGTAACAGGGTAGTTGTTATGGGGGACTTTAACTTTCCAAATATCGACTGGAAATACTATAGTTCGAGTACTTTAGATGGGTCAGTTTTTGTCCAGTGTGTGCAGGAGGGTTTTCTGACACAGTATGTAGACAGGCCAACCAGGGGCGATGCCACATTGGATTTGGTACTGGGTAATGAATCCGGCCAGGTGTTAGATTTAGATGTAGGTGAGCACTTTGGTGATAGTGATCACAATTCGGTTAGGTTTACCTTAGCGATGGGCAGGGACAGGTATATACCGCAGGGCAAGAATTATAGCTGGGGGAAAGGAAATTATGATGCGATTAAGCAAGATTTAGGATGCGTAGGATGGGGAAGGAAACTGCAGGGGATGGGAACAATTGAAATGTGGAGCTTATTCAAAGAGCAGCTACTGCGTGTCCTTGATAAGTATGTACCTGTGAGGCAGGGAGGAAGTTGTCGAGCGAGGGAGCCGTGGTTTACTAAAGAAGTTGAAGCGCTTGTCAAGAGGAAGAAGAAGGCTTATGTTAGGATGAGACGTGAAGGCTCAGTTAGGGCGCTTGAGAGTTACAAGCTAGCCAGGAAGGATCAAAAGGGAGAGCTAAGAAGAGCAAGGAGAGGACACGAGAAGTCATTGGCGGATAGGGTCACGGAAAACCCTAAGGCTTTCTATAGGTATATCAGGAATAAAAGAATGACTTGAGTTAGATTAGGGCCAATCAAGGATAGTAGTGGGAAGTTGTGTGTGGAATCAGAGGAGATAGGGGAAGTGTTAAATGAATATTTTGCGTCAGTATTTACAGTAGAGAAAGAAAATGTTGTCGAGGAGTATACTGAGATTCAGGCTACTAGGCTAGATGGGATTGAGGTTCACAAGGAGGAGGTGTTAGCAATTTTGGAAAGTGTGAAAATCGATAAGTCCCCTGGGCCAGATGGGATTTATCCTAGGATTCTCTGGGAAGCTAGGGAGGAGATTGCAGAGCCTTTGTCCTTGATCTTTATGTCGTCATTGTCGACAGGAATAGTGCCGGAAGACTGGAGGAAAGCAAATGTTGTCCCCTTGTTCAAGAAGGGGAGTAGAGACAGCCCTGGTAATTATAGACCTGTGAGCCTTACTTCGGTTGTGGGTAAAATGTTGGAAAAGGTTATAAGAGACAGGATGTATAATCATCTTGAAAAGAATAAGTTCATTAGCGATAGTCAGCACGGTTTTGTGACGGGTCGGTCGTGCCTCACAAACCTTATTGAGTTTTTCGAGAAGGTGACCAAACAGGTGTATGAGGGTAAAGCAGTGGATGTGGTGTATATGGATTTCAGTAAGGCGTTTGATAAGGTTCCCCATGGTAGGCTATTGCAGAAAATACGGAAGTATGGGGTTGAAGGTGATTTAGAGCTTTGGATCAGAAATTGGCTAGCTGAAAGAAGACAGAGGGTGGTGGTTGATGGCAAATGTTCATCCTGGAGTTTAATTACTAGTGGTGTACCGCAAGGATCTGTTTTGGGGCCACTGCTGTTTGTCATTTTTATAAATGACCTGGAAGAGGGTGTAGAAGGGTGGGTTAGTAAATTTGCGGATGACACGAAGGTCGGTGGAGTTGTGGATAGTGCCGAAGGATGTTGTCGGGTACAGAGGGACATAGATAGGCTGCAGAGCTGGGCTGAGAGATGGCAAATGGAGTTTAATGCGGAAAAGTGCGAGGTGATTCACTTTGGAAGGAGTAACAGGAATGCAGAGTACTGGGCTAATGGGAAGATTCTTGGTAGTGTAGATGAACAGAGAGATCTTGGTGTCCAGATGCATAAATCCCTGAAGGTTGCTACCCAGGTTAATAGGGCTGTTAAGAAGGCATATGGCGTGTTAGCTTTTATTAGTAGGGGGATCGAGTTTCGGAGCCACGAGGTCATGCTGCAGCTGTACAAAACTCTGGTGAGACCGCACCTGGAGTATTGCGTGCAGTTCTGGTCACCGCATTATAGGAAAGATGTGGAAGCTTTGGAAAGGGTGCAGAGGAGATTTACTAGGATGTTGCCTGGTATGGAGGGAAGGTCTTACGAGGAAAGGCTGAGGGACTTGAGGTTGTTTTCATTGGAGAGAAGGAGGAGGAGAGGTGACTTAATAGAGACATATAAGATAATCAGAGGGTTAGATAGGGTGGATAGTGAGAGTCTTTTTCCTCGGATGGTGATGGCAAACACGAGGGGACATAGCTTTAAGTTGAGGGGTGATAGATATAGGACAGACGTCAGAGGTAGTTTCTTTACTCAGAGAGTAGTAGGGGCGTGGAACGCCCTGCCTGCAAAAGTAGTAGACTCGCCAACTTTAAGGGCATTTAAGTGGTCATTGGATAGACATATGGATGAAAATGGAATAGTGTAGGTCAGATGGTTTCACAGGTCGGCGCAACATCGAGGGCCAAAGGGCCTGTACTGCGCTGTAATGTTCTAAAACCTCCCAACTGACTGTAGATAGTGATTTTTGTTAAACTAGTGTTTCTGCCCCTGTGTTTTGTTTGCCAAATAAACAGACAGTGATAGGTTTTCTCCTAGGTTTGAAACCGAAGATTAAATATTTATTGAACAAAAATCACCCGAAATGATCGCAACACTACCCACGAACGCATTCACTCATACATGCACACTCAAGAAAAGATAGATAGAAGGTAAAGGGTGAGAGGCGTTAAGAGTTCAAGGTATTAAAGTCTGCTGTTTTCAGGAAAAATTTGTGGGATCCTCTTGGAAGGTAAGTTTTTTAAATTGCAGGCATGTTTGTAGGTTGTCTCACATTTGCTGGGATGTTGAAGTCTTCTGGCAATCAACATTTCAGTTTGAAGACAGTGCTGGTATTTCTTAGTTCCATTTTCACTGGTGGAGGAGTTGATTAAAAGTCACTCACTTATTTCTCTGCTGTAGTTAGATACAAACTCATCGCAGCAGGGTTCAACTGTCTTAGCTGGAATTAATCTCTGTCTCTCAGCCTTGTTCTGGAATTGAAGATGGCTTTTGATGTTCTCTCTATGGCTAGCTATTTCTGGCTGATGTCCTGATGTTCTCTTTTGTTCTCCAAAAAAGGTTACCTTTAACAGTAAACTCATTAAGTATTAGTCTCACCTATGTGACTTTACATTTCAGTTCCTGAAGGGCTATACAACAGTTCTTGGCAGGTTACAGCACTTCAGGTGCATGTCCAAGTACCTTTTAAAAGAATTGACGGTTTCTGCCTCCATCACCATTCCTGGCAGTGAATTCCGACACCCACCACCCTCTGGGTGAAAATGTTTTTCCTCAAGTTCCCACTAATCCTTCTACCAATCACCTTAAATCTGTGCCCCCTAGTAATTGACCTCTTCACTAAGGGAAACAGGTCCTTCCTGTCTACTCTGTCTAGACCACTCATAATTTGTACACCTCAATTAAGTCACCCCTCAGCCTCCTCTGTTCTAAGGAAAACAACCCTAGTCTATCCAATCTTTCCTCATAGCTGCAACTTTCAAGCCTGGCAACATTCTTGTAAATCTCTTCTGTATTCTCTGCCGAGCAATTATGTCCTTTCTGTAATGTGGTGAGCAGAACTGGATGCAATACTCCAGTTGTGGCCTAACCAGCATTTTATACAGTTCCAGCATTACATCCCTGCTTCTGTGTTCTATACCTCGTCTAATAAAGGAAAGCATTCCATATGCCTTCTTCACCACTCTATCTGTCCTGCCACCTTCAGGGACCTGTGGACATGCACACCAAGGTCTCGCTTTATTTGCCCTCCCCAAATGCATTACCTCACACTTCTCTAGATCGAATTCCATTTGCCACTTTTCCACCCACTCAACCAAATAATTGATATCATTCTGGAGTCTACGGCTATCCTCTTCACTGTCTACTACACGGCCAATTTTTGTGTCATCAGCAAATTTCCCAATCATACCTCCCACATTTATGTCCAAATCATTAATATCTACCACAAACAGCAAGGGACCCAAACCTGAGCCCTGTGAAATGCTACTGGAAACAGCTTTCCATTCTCAAAACATCTATCGACTACTACCCATTGTTTCCTGTCACCGAGCCAATTCTGGATCCAACTTGCCACATTCCCTGTATTCCATGGGCTTTCATTTTACTGACCTGTCTGCCATGCGGGACCTTGTCAAATGCCTTACTAAAATCCATGTAGACCACATCCACTGTACTACCCTCATCAATCCTCCTTGTTACTTCCTCAAAAAAAACAACTAAATTGGTAAGACATGACCCGCCCCTAACAAATCCATGTTGACCATTCCTGATTAATCCGTGCCTTTCTAAGTGGCAGTTTATCCTGTCCCTCAGAATTGATTCTAACAATTTACCCACCACTGAGGTCAAACTGACCAGTCTATCATTATTTGGCCTATCCCTCACACCCTTTTTAAACAGTGGTACAACGTTCGCAGACCTCCAATCGTTTGGTACCTCTCCTCTATCTAGTGAGGATTTGAAGATGATTCTCAGCACATCTGCTATTTCCTCCCTGGCTTCCTTTAACAACCTATGAAACAATCCATCCGACCCTGGCGATTTATCCACTTTCAAGGAGGCCAGACCCTCCAGTACTTCCTCTCTCATTGTGCTTATCATATCTAATATTTCACATTCCTCCTCTTTAACTACAATGTCTGCATCAACCCTCTCCTTTGTGAAGACAGAGACAAAAAAACTCATTCAGAACCCTGCCCACATTTTCTGATAGGCCCTACCCTTTCCTTAGTTATCCTCTTGCTCTTAATGTACTGATCCAAAGCTGCTCCGTGGATGATGTAGAGGCATGGAGAGTGGAGAGTTGGTGAGTTGGCTTGCAGAGGCCATTGAAGCTGCACCACAGAGGTGTGGTAGTCTGAAAGAAAATTCCCAGTCCAGTGATCGCAGGCTTCGCATCGGCCGAGGATCTGGTGAGCAACCCTTAAAAAGGGTAGAAAATTGTTTTTAATGGCACTGGGCAGGCAGCGCTGGGAAAAACAAATCCATAGCAAGGGTGCATCTGAAGTCAGCACCTTTACACGTGACTACCGTGAGGCAGCACGAGAAAAAAAACAGCTGCGTGTACTAGGTAATCCAGAGAAAGGGAGTGAAGAGATTATTGAAATGATGCTGCAAAGCTGTGTTCAAGACATAAATACCTAGCATAGCAGAGAGATTCCACAGGAAAAGACAATGACCGATGCAGGAGTCTAATCGAGGCTAAGCAGTGCGGGAAAATTTCCAACACTGGACGGAAAATTTTGAACAGCAAGTAAAATACCTAGAAAGCTTAGAAAAGCTATGGATCTTAAATTCATGATACCAGAGAGATTTGGACACATGGAAGGACCAAATCAAACTCAAAACTGGTCACTTTGGAGAAAAAGATTTTTGAGGTACAGAATTGCTTCAAAATTAGACAGCAATTCTGAAGCAGTACAAGTCAACACATTAATTTATTCTGTTACGACCAGGTCAGAGACGGGTCAAGGGTTCTCTCTCAGCCTTCCCTTAGTCTTACCATAACTGGGTTTAATTTTAAACACACCGTTTTTTTTAGCTCCCCCTTAGTGAATCCTTGTTCACTAATTTCCAATTACAACGCAAAGAAACTAGCCAAACAGGTTTTCTTATGTTTAAAGAAAAAAGGTTGAACTTTATTAAATTTAAACTCCAATTCGGTTAATGCCGACAGATACGCGATGCGCCCACGCTAGCATGCAGATAGAGACAGAACAGAGCAGAAGAAATAAAGTGTAAAAGTTTGAGGCAATATCTGAAGATGGTTTTGGTTACTGTTCTTCGAGCTCGCTGTAGACTCCTTGATTGTAGGTAGGTCTTGCTTTTCGTTGGGGCCCAGTATTCTTCTTAAACCAGGTTCGATACAGGAGACTTTTCTCTCTTGCAGTTCATGTGTCCTCAGTGGGTCCAGAGGCTTGTGAGAAAGAGATGGGAGCAAACAGGAGAGGTCTTCTCACTCCAGGAGCAAACAGTCTTTCTTTCTGAGTTCAAAAACTTTGTGGCTAATTCAAAAAAACGTGGACCAGCCAGTTAGTCATGTGACCAGCTGGTTTAACCAGTCCTGTCTTTTATGGATTGTATCACCTTAGCAGTCTCTGGAATGCTCTTCCTTACCCCTTCAATGTCTAGTGATCAAAATCCATTGTGGGTTGAATGTGTCGGGGAATGGTCCTTCTGTCTCCACAAGCACTATCTGTTAGAATGCAAATGTTTTTCAGTTATGTGCCTGGCAACCCTTGTAACAGGCCTTCTCTTCTTCCCAGCTACAGTTTAAAATAAATGTTCATATGACAAAATTAATATGCATCATTCTTGGCAGGTGGGGGCCTGCATGATAATGGCAAAGGAGCAATAGCCGATGATGTTTTTGCAAGATAAGGCATTAATGAGACATCAGATAAATTTGAAGAAATCTTAAAAGTCTTTGATAATTATTTCAATGTGAGGAGCAACAATATTCTAGCAAGGGCCAAGTTCATCAGATGGGTCCAGAAACCAGGTGAACCAATAGATGCTTTTATTAATGACCTTTACAGGCTAGTTGAAGGATGCGAATATGGAGACCTAAAATCAGAATTAATATGACACTGCATTATAGTAGGTATTGTTGATGAATCCCTGTCAGATTTATTGCAGTCTAAGGAAGACCTCACCCTAGAAAAAACAATGCAGGTGGTGAGACAAGCAGAGGTCCGTAAGCAGAACAGAGCAATCCTGAGAGGTGAAGAAAAACCTTGGTTCAGGAAGCATCCACTGACCATAAAGTTCCTTAAGCATAGGACTGTAAAAGAAGCACCAGAAAAGAAGGTACACTTGAGAGGGAAAGTGCAAGAGGCCATGAAACCCTACCAGTGCTGTGGCACCAAAAAGACCCACAGGCGGGAACAGTGCCCTGCAAACAAAGCAGAAGGCTTTCACTGCAAGAAAGTTGGCCATAGTAAAACCTTGTCTTTCACCAGATCTAAAGTAAAATTATTCACGCACACAGCTATTAATGAAGTTGAACAATCTCCATCAGAAGAGAAATCAGAAAATTTCCTGGTGAGATCAATGACCCTAATCATTGCATTCAGAACTGCATATATATACATCAACGGACATATCACCAACTTTCAGCTAGATATTAGAGCAAGTGTAACAGTTTTATCAGACAATGAACTGTGGTTATCAATGCATTGCCTGCAACCAACAGAAACTCAGTTCACGGTCCAGGAGGGATTGAACTGAAAATCAAAGGAAAGCTATAGAAAACATCCAGTTCAAGGGAAAGCAGATATTGGAGACACGGTATGTTCTACAGAATCAAGAATTTTCTCTTTTAAATAGGCCTTCATCTTCTCAGGAAAGTGGAAGAAAATAAGCAGCAAGACCTAAGACTAAATGCAGCATTACGTTGTGAAAAGATGCTAAACATGTATGTCTTTTCATGCCTAGGACGATACCACACCCACTAATGAAGCAAGTCTAATGTGGATGAGCACCATCAGAAATGTTTTTTTTTAATTCATTCGTGGGATGTGGGCATCGTTGGCTACGCCAGCATTTATTGCCCATCTCTAATTGTCTTTGAGAAGGTGGTGGTGAGATGCCTTCTTGAACAGCTGCAGTCCTTGGGGTGTAGGTACACTCACAGTGCTGTTAAGAAGGGAGTTCCAGGATTTTGACCCAGCGACAGTGAAGGACTGGTGATACAGTTCCAAGTCAGGATGGTGTGTGGCTTGGAGGGGAACTTGCAGATGGTAGTGTTCCCATGCATCTGCTGCCCTTCTAGGTGGTAGAGGTCGCAGGTTTGGAAGGTGCTGTCGAAGGAGCCTTGGTGAGTTGTTGCAGTGCATCTTATAAATGGTACACACAGCTGCAACTGTGCATCGGTAGTGGAGGGAATGAATGTTGAGGGTGGCGGATGGAGTGCCAATCAAGCGGGCTGCTTTGTCTTGAGTGATGTCGAGCTTCTTGAGTGTTGTTGGAGCTGCACCCATCCAGGCAAGTGGAGAGTATTCCATCACACTCCTGACTTGTGCCTTGTAGATGGTGGACAGGCTTTGGGGAGTCAGGAGTTGAGTTACTCGCCTCAGGATTCCTAGCCTCTGACCTTCTCTAATAGCCATAGCATTTATGTGGTGACTCCAGTTCAGTTTCTGGTCAATGGTAACCCCCAGGACGTTGATAGTGGGGAGTCAGCGATGGTAATGCCATTGAACATCAAGAGGAGATGGTTAGATTCTCTCTTGTTAGAGATGGTCATTGCCTGGCACTTGTGTGGTGCAAATGTTACTTGCCACTTATCAGCCCAAGCCTTGATGTTGTCCAGGTCTTGCTGCATATGGACATGGGCTGCTTCAGTGTCTGAGGAGTTGTGAATGGTGCTGAACATTGTGCAATCATCAGCGAACATCCCCATTTCTGACCTTATGATGGTCATTGATGAAGCAGCTGAAGATGTTTGGGCCTAGGACACTAACCTGAGGAACTCCTGCAGTGATGTCCTGGGACTGAGATGATTGTCCTCTGACAACCACAACCGTCTTCCTTTCTGCTAGGTATGATTCCAACCAGTGGTGAATTTTCCCCCTGATTCATTGACTCCAGTTTTGCTAGGGATCCTTGATGCCATACTCTGTCAAATGCTGCCTTGATGTCAAGGGCAGTCACTCTCATCTCACCTCTGGAGTTCAGTTCTTTTGTCCATGTTTGGACCAAAGCTGTAATGAGGTCAGGAGCTGAGTGACTTTGGTGGAACCCAAATTGAGCTTCAGTGAGCAGGTTATTGCTGAGCAAGTGTCACTTGATAGCACTGTCGATGACCCCTTCCATCACTTTATAGGAAGGAAGCTCAAAACAAAACTTACTATCCTACCCAAAAAAATACTTCCAGGGCTAGAAGTCCAGGATTATCAGACAGTTCAAGACAGAGAAAAGTCTTATTGAAAACTACAAGCTTATAACTATAACAGGAGATATTGTACCAGGAACCCACCTAAGTTGATAGAAAGAGAAAAGGTTTTGGTATGAGACCAAGGCAGAGAAGGAGTAATCATCCAGAGAGATGATAATCAACAGAGATCTTACTTAGTACAAACTTCAGAAGGAACTATAAGAAGAAACAGGAGAAATCTTATTTCTATTCATCAAAGACGTCAATAGGTCATACTTTTGGCTGAATCAGATGTTGAACCAGAAATTCAGAAAGCACCGGATACTACAAACTTCAATGAAGGCCATCCAAGTCAAGAAACAAGAGCTCAGAGAAGGACTACTGATCTTCCAAGTCTGACAACAACACGATCAGAGAGAGTTATGAAGCCTCCTGACAGATTGAATCTGTGATGTCAGAGACTTTGGGAGAGATGGGGTAGTATGCAAAAGTAAAAATGAATGTGTAAAAAAAATATGAACAAAGACTTGGGGCTCGATTTTGTTGCGGAAGGTGCAGTAAATGGCGGCTGCCCTGCATGGTAGCCGCGGCGATGGCCACGTAACATATTGAAGGTGGTTGCCGACTCCTCCCGATCAGGTATTGAAGGCAGCATTGGCGACACCGTTCATGGCATTACCTGATACCTGAGCAGGTGCTGGCGCCATTTTTAAAAGGTTGCCAGCCCTGCAAGCAGTTCAAAATACTGCAGAGTTCTCCCCGTCTCACCCCCCGCATATCCACAAAATAATGCAGAGTTAACCCCTTCCCCCCTTATCCTTACACAATGCAGTGGTGACCCCTTCCCCTCCTCGGTGGCGGCAGCTTCTCCTGGATAGGAAAACGAAGACGCGTGAGTGTCACACATCGCACTGAAGATTGGGAACGGATGGGAAGATCGCAGCGGATGACATGGTAATGTATGCAGATAGGTATTTTAAATATTTAAACCAGTGTCCCATCACAGAGGGGCCGCCATGGAGCTCCAATTCTCCAGCACCCACCCGCCACAAAACCCGATGTCGGGCTGGAAACAATGTCCAGCCCTTGGGGTAGATGTTGTATAACGATTTGAAAGGGTTGATGTCTGGAACAGTGTAATACTTCCCACTACAATGATGTAAGAGATCACATGAGAGAGAGACTTGAAGAAGAAGCAGCATGACATCAATGGAGTTAGACGTACTTCAGTAAAACTGTATATAGTTCTTTAATATGTAATAAACCAGTTATTGTTAAAACTTACCGAAGACTCAGTAATCTCTCCTAGCTAGACTAAGCAAACATACAGCACTCAGGACATCTAAAATGACATATTTTATAATAAAATGATTAAAGTTTCCTATAAAATGATCTTTTGTGTCAGATATTTTCAACTCTCTCAAAAGCCCAGGTTTTTAATTGTTAGTAAAATTCAAACTAAAAGATTGAGTGTATTCTGGGATCCTTGCATGAAGTATGAGGACTTCATACATTCTGTGCAGATGGGTGTAAATAAATTAGCATCCTGTACCAGCTTGAGCTAGGGGCCTATCACATTTGAAGAACTGAGATTAATTAATGTGCAATGGATTGAGCAGATGACCATGAACAGGACCTTGAGAGATGGAATTGCGATGAGTATGTTTCAAGATAGCCACTAATGAGACCTGGAAGAGGAGCTGTCATGAGATGTTTTTGGGGGTAATTTTAACTTTTATTGTCAGATGAAAAATGGGTGAGAGTAAATTGGTGGTCCATTTTACACATTACCTTATTTTCTATTGATTTTGAGGTGCAAAAACAGGCTGCTGATTCGCTATCACCTGTTTTTTACACCAGAAGTTAAAAATAGCCTCTTTGTGATTTAGATGCCAGGAAGACACAACGGGTGCAAAAATGCACTTGGTAGCACATTTGTTTGGTGCTATGAGTGTTGCTCAGGGATGAAAATGGCATCCGTTGCGCACGTGGACCTTTGTGCTGTGAATCACACTGGATACTATATTGGTGACTGTCCACCCGAAATATGCAAAGCAGGCAGATCATGATGTCAATCAGCATGCAATGATGAAGTGATGCCAATGCTGCCATTTTGAAGCTCCACACTCTAGCCAACACTTTCTCTTACCCTTACACAACTGAAAATGCATTAAACAGCATGAAGGATTTCCCTACCCTCCAACCAGTGCTATTCAAAGGGATAATCAACTACTTACAGTTAGTTTCTGCTTGCTTTTTTCTGCCAGCTGGTACAATTCTACAAGTGTTTGGTACTTTCCATGGTTGTTTCAACTTGAAAAGGTCTGCAGGGAGTGTTGTGGCAGCTTCTGAAGAGATTTATTTTCTGACTTAAAGGCTTCTACACAAAACAGCTTCTTCCAGACATTGTGGGGGGGGGGGGGGGGGTGGACATGGGGGTGTGGGTGGTGCATAGCAGGACTTCCTCTTGGCATTGAGCATGACTGGGAGAATGAGCAGAGGCCATACAGAGTGGGAAAAGCTGCTACATGAGAGAGGAAGGGGGGAAAGCAACTCTCAGCAGGAGGCCATAGCTGCAGAGGGGCTTTAGGAGCAGATCTGTTTGAGAACAGGTTGCTGGAGTGCTGTGATGCCCAGGTAATCCCTTTGCCTACTGATATCCAGAGCCATGATAGCAGCAATTTGAGCTCCCACTGTAGCACTCAGATATTGGGTGGCCGCTGCTTATGGTGCAATGGAAGCTGACACACCAGCCATCAGACACTGTCTCATGGTGGACTCCACATGCATGTCCAAGTAGTTGGCCATCACTTCCATGTTGAAAGGTGGGCTCCAAACTATGCACAAAGCCCTATGCCAAGTCAGTACTGGAATCCTCCATGCTTCTTTACATTTAACACAGGCTTTCTGGCAGGCTTCCAAATGAACCAGGCACTTTGTTGTATACAATTCTATAGTCTGGTCCATCAAAGTTCTCATCTGAGTCCTCTGCAGCAGAACCCTCAACCTCTGGCAAGCAGGCACTTGTGCTATTCTTGCCATCTACCCTGGCTGAAGGCTGCTCATGCCTGGTGTCTCATCACATGCAGATCCTGCCAATATGCTATCCTCCAAGAGACATGTCGTATCAGTATTTGAGCTGGTGACTGGAAGTGTGTAATTGAGTGACGGTCTTCCTCATGTTCTTCCACTGCCTAACCAGGTTGCAGTTCTTGGATATCCGAAAGGTAGAAAGCATAAATATACGTTTGTAATATGGGGAAAGTGGGGGAAAGTAAGATGTGTGTGCTTATACCATCTGCAGCTTGTAAATCAGAAGAGGGTATGGAATGAGGGGGAATTGAGATGTAAGAAGGAGGATTAGGTATGAGGGTACCGTCATCTTCTGTGGCTTTAGCCCCGCCAGTGCCCATGGCCTTAGCAATGGGCATTACAACAATATCCAGCAGTATCTCCTCCATGGGGCTTCGGACATGCAAGAATACATGTCCTCCTCCGGTGAGCTCCTCCTGTCTCCGGTTGTGGATCACCTTGTCCTGCAAGAGAGAGGGAAGTCTGCCAGTAAGTTTGTTGCAGCATTTTTGGGTGATGTGTCCATCGTGATTGAATAGCTGGCAGTGTGTGCAAGCTGTGAGATATGGGTGTGAGGCTTGCAGCAGTGCTAAGTATGTGAGGGTCTGGTGGAGGATATGATTGTTAGATATAAGTCCTAATTGATAGAAATTGTTGGAAGGTGAGTGATAGGGGTGTGCTGAATTGAGGAATGTCTGAGATCAGTGGTGCAGTTGATAGGATATGGCATTTGAAGATGCATTCACTGACATTGACCACTTATGTTGCACCATTGCATCCAGGTCATCAGTGCTCAACGCCTGGTATTGACCACCACAGCTATCTTCTCACACAGCCTTTTGACCATGCATCTGTAGGGCTTTGTGGCCCCTTGTAGATACAGGACACCTTTGCTCTGCTCCTTTCCACCTCCTCCACCAAGACCTCCATGGTAGCATCAGAAAATCTAGCAGCCACTCTTTCCCATGTTGCCATCCTTCACCGTTTTCCAGGTCAGATTCACTTCCTGCACAACAAACACCCAGCACCTGCTCCAGCCACCTCCCCTTTAAGAGGTGCAGGCTAGCTTTAAGCAGTGCAGGCTAGCTTTATCTAATACTAGCAAGTTCGAATTTTGGGTCCCTTGCTGATGTGTGCAACCAATGAACACAGTGTGCTTAGTGCTGGCTCCATCCAGAAACAATACTAATGAGTAGGCAGCATGAAGATGGAATGCTGCCTGCATTTCAAACAATGGGCGTGAGTTAATTGCACATCACAATCCCCGTGCTCATTTTCAGAGGTTATCCAATTTAGCTCTCAAAGAGTAGTAAGTGATATTTGGAGATTGCTATCTCCTCTCAATCTAATTAAAATCTAGCAGTTCTAGTTCCTAAAGCACAGACATTAGTTGAATGACACCATGAATAGTGCTCCATGTGACTGAATTGGTATCCTGATTACTCATTATTTGCTATGTCATTTGAGTGATCTCCTTTGAGAAGTTTTGAGAAATTGTTTGAGTTTTCAATAACGATCTCAAGAAGATCTTTAAAACAGAAAGGGTTTAACAGCAAATACATGGAGGGTTTAAGAAAGGTCTTGTGTCTAACCTGAAATAAAGACTAGGAAGTGTGTTACAATGGTTAACTTTAATAGTTTTAGATACAGATAAAAAATGCAGATAATGGGTAACAAAAAATTATAGTACTTTCAAAGTTATCTAAAGTAAGAGAAAAAGGCAATAACCATGGATGATGACTCACTGAGGATATCCCTAGAAGAGAAGCCAGAGTGTGTCTCAAGAAGGCAAAACTGCCCAACAGCACAAAGGCACAACTCAAAGACAGATGTTATTTGGTTTTACACTCACTTCACAAAGGAACAGCCTTAACAATGGAAATCTAGCAGTAATGTGATGAACATAGACTGTAAACTGTACTATCCTAAGGCTATACTGTATTTTTGGATATTAAACATATTTATTTTACTATTAAGCAACTCCCAGCTATGACTGAAATAATATGATACAATTAACTTACAATTGTGCTTATGATGAACAGAACACTGTTGATTGATGTTAAGATCAGTTTGCTTTGTTAGAATTGCCAGTGCTCAACCTTGTGATGATATTAATTGTATTGACATAGATATTGTTAATGCATCTCATTCATGCTTCCTACCAGTAAGTGTTGAGTTGCCCTTCATTCATTGTTGAACTGTCACCATACTGTTGCCTGATCTGGCTTGGATAACAATCAATGAGGGCAAAATTTACCTTGGGTGTTGGAGCAAATTGAGCAATACCGAATTGGAAGCATGTTCTGCATGGGTCCGGTTTTTCTTTTCCATTGACTTCAAATTGAAAAAGTTTTTTCTATTGTTGCTGAGAAAAAGTCTTATACATTTCTTTCCAATTCATTCACTGGAAAAGTGCATCCATCTCCCAATTCCACACCCAGCACCCTCTAACTGCCCGTAAACAATGAAATGGGAAATCCGGAGGTATTATAATAAAATGGTATGTCACGTGTACATTTCTTATCTATCTCTTTTTAAGTCACACTTTTAAAAAGGTATGAAGAAGCAAATGCAATCACTTAGAATGCACCCAATCTCGTTGCAAAAAAACTTACTTGGCACAGAAGTGAGAATGTTTGTACTTTCTGACCGAACTTGCTAATCACAAACTTTAGGAGAAAAACTACAATCTGAAGGACAATTTAATGTGAATTGAGACCATAACAACAATTAAACTCTTTGGCCTTAAATGAACATAGCTTCACCTCAGCCATAAAGTAATGGTTAAGCATTACATGGTATAACACCCCTATGCTTGTAAAACAGCAAAGGGGGAATTTTAACTCCCCTCCATGCCCAGCCAGAAATGTGCAGAAAGTGAGTGGCCATTTTAATGCTGCTGTTTTCTGGGGCGGTTGAGGCATCTGCCTGCCTCGTGGGAATATAGGAACATAGGAGCAGGAGCAGACCATTCAGCCCATCGAGTCTGCTCCGCCATTCAATACGATCATGGCTGATCATCCACTTCAATGCCTTTTTTCACACACTATCCCTATATCCCTTTACGTCATTGGTATTTAGAAATCAGTAAATCTCTACTTTATACGTACTCAATGACTGAGCTTCCACAGCCCTCTGGGGTAGAGAATTCCAAAGATTCATAACCCTCTGAGTTTTTTTTTATTCATTCATGGGATGTGGGCATCACTGGCTGGGGCAGCATTTATTGCTCATCCCTAATTGCCCTGGAGAATGTGGTGGTGAGCTGCCTTCTTGAACCGCTGCAATCTATGTGCGGTAAGTACACCCACAGTCCTGGTAGGAAGGGAGTTCCAGGATTTTGACCCAGTGACAGTGAAGGAACGGCAATATAACTCCAAGTCAGGATGGTGTGTGACTTGGAGGAAACTTGCAGGTGGTGGTGTTCCCATGCATTTGCCGTCCTTGTCCTTCTAGTTGGTAGAGGTCGCAGGTTTGGAAGTGCTGTCTAAGGAGCCTTGGTGTGTTGCTGCAGTGCATCTTGTAGATGGTACGTACCGCTGTCATTGTGCATCGGTGGTGGAGGGAGTGAATGTTTGTGGGTGGGGTGCCAATCAAGCGGGGTGCTTTGTCCTGGATGGTGTCAAGCTTCTTGAGTGTTGTTGGAGCTGCACCCATCCAGGCAAGTGGCGAGTATTCCATCACACTCCTGACTTGTGCCTTGTAGATGGTGGACAGGCTTTGAGGAGGCAGGAGGTGAGTTACTCACCACAGGATCCCTAGCCTCTGACCTGCTCTTGTAGCCACAGTATTTATATGGCTACTCCAGTTCAGTTTCTGGTTAATTGGTAACCCCTAGGATGTTTATAGTGACGGATTCAATGATGGTAATGACATTGAATGTCAAGGGGAGATGGTTAGATTCTCTCTTGTTGGAGATGGTCATTGCCTGGCACTTGTGTGGTGTGAATGTTACTTGCCACTTATCATCCCAAGCCTGGATATTGTCCAGGTCTTGCTGCATTTCTACATGTACTGCTTCAGTATCTGTGGAGTTGCGAATGGTGCTGAACATTGTGCAATCATCAGCGAACATCCCCACTTCTGACCTTATGATTGAATGAAGGTCATTTTTGAAGCAGCTGAAGATGGTTGGGCCTAGGACACTAACCTGAGGAACT
The DNA here is from genome assembly GCF_036365525.1 of Heterodontus francisci. Taxonomy (NCBI): domain Eukaryota; kingdom Metazoa; phylum Chordata; class Chondrichthyes; order Heterodontiformes; family Heterodontidae; genus Heterodontus; species Heterodontus francisci. The sequence goes on along the minus strand of NC_090395.1, from coordinate 41,080,095 downwards.
CCTACAGAGATGTCCTGGAGCTGAGATGATTGACCTCCAACAACCACAACCACCTTCATTTGTGCTAGATATGTCTCCAACCAGCGGAGAGTTTTCCCCCTGATTCCCATTGATTTCAGTTTTGCTAGGGCTCTTGATGCCATATTTGGTCAAATGCTGCCTTGATGTCAAGGGCAGTCACTCTCATCTCACCTCACCTCTTGAGTTCAGCTCTTTTGTCCATGTGAACCAAGGTTGTAATGAGGTCAGGAGCTGAGTGGCCCTGGCATAACCCAAACTGAGCGTCACTGAGCAGGTTATTGCGAAGCAAGTGTCGCTTAATAGCACTGTTGACGACACTTTCCATCACTTTACTGATGATTGAGAGTAGACTGATGGGGTGGTAATTTGTCGGGTTGGACTTGTCCTGCTTTTTGTGTACAGGTCATACCTGGGCAATTTTCCAGAAGTTTCTCCGCATCTCTGTCCTAAGTGGCTTCCACCTTATTTTGAAATTGTGACCCCTGGTTCTAGACTCCCCAACCAGAGAAAACATCTTACCTGCATCTACCCTTTCTATCCCTTTAAGTATTTTGTGGGTTTCAATGAGATCACCTCTCATTCTTTGAACCTCTAGAGAATACAGGCTCAGTTTCCCCAATCTCTCTCCATAGGATAGTTCCGCCATCCCGGGAACAAGTCTGGTGAACCTTCATTGCACTCCCTCTATAGCAATAATATCCTTCCTAAGGTAAGGGGACCAAAACTTCACACAGTACTCCAGGTGCGGTCTAACCAAGGTTCTATACAATTGAAGCAAGACTTCACTACTCCTGTACTCAAATCTTCAGGTAGGTGCCTCATGAATACACGTAAAACTATTAGTCCACTGGTTGGAGAGTCTGTCATGGACACGCTGCTCAATAAGATCCAGTAGGCAAGAAACCTTTATGGATAGGTGTAAAAATGTTTTTTCTGTGGCCTAGAAGATCAGCAGTGCTCCTTGAAGCCCCACAAAGAAAATTTAGGGCGAATGTGGTCCTGCGCTCCTTCCACTTCTGCATTTGGAAAACCCTTCCAAATGCACCCCCCCGTTCCCACCCAATGTCTTTCCTGAGTGCTTGCTGGGTGTCCTCCGGGCCAACTAATATTTCTTGGTGGAATCCAATGAGCTGCCTCTGCTTGCCAGTTTCATGTAGGCTGCTTGCTGCAACTATGTTAATGAAAGCTGATCAGGAGTTAAAATTTCCCATCATATCATTCAACTGTTAATGCAAAACATCACAGGATGTCACTAGTAATAAGATAAAATGATGTATATTTGTGTATTTGCTGTGTCTTTACAATCCATAGGTCACACCTTGGGCTTTACGACTGTGTTACATTTCTGACTGGAAAAGATCATGTCATACTTGCACCTGATTGGTTCAAATTTCTTGCTTATAGAACAGCAGCTAAATAAATTGAACAGTGACGAAAATCTACCAATAAACAAATGAACAGAACAAATCAAATTTTTCAGAGAATTAAAATACTTTTGAGCACATTTTCTCTTCAGTCATGTTCACTACAGAAGGCAAAATTGTTGAAAGTAAAGTTTATAACATAATTGACATAAAAAAATGTATAATTCACCATAAAATGATCAAACTTCTAAAACTGTATTTGAGTCAGTTAACATTTTTATCTGAAGGCCTCAACCTTTCTGAAAAACAAGAATTTTAAAACAAGTGTTTGGACTGAGGCTCTGAGACAGTAGGAGCCTGTAACAGTATGTATTATATATATATTCAATTAAACATTCACCAACTTGCTGTTTGTAAATCTGCCCCTTTGCAGCACAGTACAGTAAACTCCTAGAGGCTTCTGATGTAACTGGATTGTCTTTAATATGAAAACCTGAAAATGTTTAAGTTAGCAATCATCCAACATATTTTAGAAGCATGCAGGCGCTGGATAAAATTTCCAGTATAGCTCAGTTGATTCTATCAGGTAATCTAAGCGACAACTTGAAGCATGCTTTCTTCAGGCTGTAGCAGTAAATATAATTTTGTTATTTTTTCCAAATGACACAAAAATAAGCTCAAGTATGATTGTTTGAAATCTTTTTTGAGATATGTTTTGACAGAAAGTCAATTTTCAAGTACTTATTTTAGCTTGAGCCTCAAGCAGGCTGATTTGGAGAAGAAAAGAAGCTAGCTGGGAGAGGGAATGAAAGATGCTGTTGCCTAAATTTTTCATTTATTTTTGCCCAATAAGTAGAGGTAAATTTGGCAAAACTGACCATTTTCTCCATACTAAGTTTGAAGGATGACTGAAGCACCCACTCTTGTTTTGTGGTTAAAAATTATCTTGTTGCTTCTTGACTGCAGTTTCAAGGCGGCGTTGCTGGCAAAGTGATGTTTCGTGCATGTACCCATTCATGGAAAATGAGCTTTGAAGATAATGTTCTGTTTCTCAGGATCTTTACAGCTCCTCTAAGGAGTGTGGGAGCAACTTCTGGAGGCTATTTATGAGACTGACTGTGTTTTTCTTTTTTACTGTTACAACTGAATTTGCAAAGAGCCTTTGGTGCAATTGTTTAGGCACTACCAATTGCAATTATTACCATACTAGCACAGTGAATTTCCCCTTTTACATGTTTTTTTGGAAGGAGATGAACACAATGTAGGGAAGCTAGGTTGTATGGGAGGCACTCTCCCTCAACTATGATGCCCCATTACACTTTCTTCAGAGATGCACACATCTCAATTTGTTAGCTGAGCAGCAGAGGCTTTGATTTATCAGGGAGTGTTGTGCTGGTTGCCTCAAGTTAATGATGGCCAAGCTCTTTCAATCAAATGGCTGAGCTTGTATCTGTTGAGATTGCATCATACCATAACTTGATGCTTCAGATGCATTCCAAGAATATGAGCCAAAACAATTGTATAAAACAAGTTACTGTCCTCTTGTTGTTGAACAAGGAAATTCATATCCTTTGCGAGCAACTTGATAAAACTGTGGAGTTAATAAAGTGGCACGACTTCCAAAGATCTTTGAGAATACATATTGACCATTATGGCCCTTGCACCATTACTTCTCAGATCTCTTTAACAATGCTTTTGTATAAAACAATCCACTGTTCCACCATTATTTCATGCAGTCAAATCTTGGGTTGCTCCTGGTCAATTATGGTTAGCCCTTGCAGCTTGGGACACTAACCAAACACAATTGAGGCATAGAGTGACCTGAGCAATCATCAAGAATACCACCGGACTATTGAAGCATTGTTTCAAATATTTGGATAGACCTGGAGCAACCTGCAATACAACCACTCTAAGGGTTGCCTGCTGCACACTGCAGGGGCTGAAATATATGAGCATGCCACAGATCGCGGCGGCGCACTCTGATCTTGGCGGTCTTCATGCACGATGCGCCGTCGCTGAGCCCTCACAATACTTCACACGGAGACTCATTTAAATGGAGGAAGTGGAGTGGCCAACCCCGATGTTCTAGAGGGGCTGCCTGCTTTGTCCCCAGCAATGGCATCCAGCATCACCATGCAGGCGTCGGCACCATTTTTAAAGGGCTTCAAGCCCTTCACGTAAATTTAAATGTTTAAAGGTCCCGCCACACTAATAATACAAATACAATTATATTCAGACTTTGCATCCCCTCTCCCACCCCACCGCAATGAGTTCTCAATAAATAACACTACCTATACCCCCAGAAAATTTTTTACATGATGAAATTTAACCCCACCCCACCTTCAGAACATTTGACCCTCAACCCCTTTCCACCAACCCCACAACTAATCAGAGTGGTTTTCCCTGCTCCCACACCCCTCCCGACCTGAAGATTTCACTCCTTCTCCCTCCCTACTCATGTCATGCCTCGGAAATCCGAACGGAGTTCCGAAGGCATGGGAGTTGCGGCTGGTGGCCATAATATCGGTGTGGGATGGCCGCCTCGACAAGGTAGTTTCATTTTAACTTAACTATAATATTAAAATGAAGGCCCCGCCGCCGAGTGGAGGGCAGGCTGCACGGAGGCCTCCCTGCCGCAGGTAAAATATGGCGGGGGCCTTCTTGGCTTCAGGGGTTATGGCGGGCTGCTCCCTCAGGTATTTTACAGGTTAATTTTACATTAACTATTTTCCCATTCGCTGCCCCCCCCCAAAAACATTTACCTTTGAAATCTGACCTTCCCCCAGCACCAGATTGTACAAAGTTTAAAGTTCACCCCTTCCCACCATCCCCGACACTCATTACGTTTATTTGACCCCGTTTCCCCCCTCCACTGCACTAAAAATCTTAACTCCCCCCCTCCCCACCACTGTCACACCGGGAAGTGAAGGCACAGGAGTGCCGGCTGCCGCACTATAGATCACGGTGGGCTTGGAAGATTGGAGGTGAGTGCATTTAAATTTATTAATTTCCCGGTGTCGTCCCCCCGCCCTGCCACAGAGCCCGACCTCGGGGGCCCGGTAAAATCCAGCCCCTTCTGTGCAAGAAACACAGGCATGGGATTCTGCTGCAGACATCTCTGGAAATTACACACATTCCATACTATATTGCAGTGTTGCAAAACTAAGGGGATTTCTTCACTTCAAGCATCTCCACCATGCTCATGGCACAGTCCTGAAAAGGTGTGCCAATGCTCAATGCTTATGTAAGCATCCTTATTTTTAAATACATATCAAGTGAGGGCAGATCCCTGGCCACACCAGCCAAGGCAGCATGCAAACTTGACCTCTGAAAAGCAGGTTCATGCTCCTCATTTGTCATCACCTACTCCTGTAAACTTGTACACTTTGTGTCTTAATGTTGGGTGAGTTTTCTTCCCACTCTACTGACTTCCAGTCAAGGATACAGTTGATTGGAAAATCCAGAACATGTTGGCTCAGTCCTTAAAGACCAATTAAGGGCCCTCGCCTGCTTCCATGGGTATTTTACCCATGGCAAGCGGGCGTGCTGGGGAAGTGAGAGGCCACCCAGGCATCAAAAACCTACCTTGGATCCCGGCTCCATGGCATCCTCCTCGGTTGGCTGGGCTGCAGTCCCAGAAGTGGCCACCACTCCCAGTGTGGGAGTCCAGCCTGGGGACAATTAAAGCCCGGGGACCCGTAAAATGCGGGTTGGATCCCCGGGCTAGGCAGAGTTGGGTTCGGTGATGGAGTCCCGTCGCCTAATGTAAAATCCAGCCCTTTGTTTCTAACAGTCAACAGGAGTGGGAAACTGATGTAATTTCACCACCCCTCCCCCCCCACCCCCCAATCCTTATCCGGGGGTGGGAAAGCCAATTTGATGTCTTTGCTGCCACCCGAATTGAGATCAGTGACTTGGCACAGACTGGGCATCGAACCTGAGATCTTCCAGGTCTGTCAGACTCAGTCACCCCACCAGAGTCCATTTACTCATTCAGCTATTAGAGGAATTTTGAAAGTGCTATTTCTGCCACAAGGGAGAAAAATCCAATTTTGAAAAGATTTATTTGCAGCGTGTAAATCCATTGCTGCTAAGCTTGTGACAATCTTAGGCCCTGATGTGCACATCTGATTCCTTTGGGGATCCACTGAACTGAACCCACTTTATGTTCTTACAACTAGGGCAAATGACTTGTTATTGCTCTTGTCTGCTAAAATTTTCCGCCTTCAGGATGGTTTAAGCAAAATTATGGTGCTGCAGCAGCAAATTGTGCTACAGGCAGCTAGTTATGGGATTTAGTGGGGAGTGAGATACCACAATAAATCAGTGAACTAACTATATGATGGAAACAACAAAAATAAATAGGTTGTGCTTTTTAAACCCTGTGCTAGTAAATGAATTATATTTATTGATAAATAAGATACATGACAATTCACTGCACTAGTGTTAATAAGCTTTTTAGAAAGTTTATTGTATCTCCTAAACTAATTCACTTAGATTAAGATAGTTCTATCAAAACTAGACAACAATATTAGATGATTGTTAAATATTGTTATCATACTTTAGCTGTGCTCAATGTGCATTGTGACAGTGCCAATACATTCTTCAAGTACTTACTAGAGCATTTAGAAAGGGAAGGGGGTTTCTTATCTTGTCTACCACCTTTTTACGGATTTGAACCAGGCAATAGATCTGTTGTTAAAGTAGATGGAGACATTATACACGTCAATAGCTGTCACATGTACAAATTGTTTTATTTTACCAGAATTGGATTTCCAGACAGACACTGGCCATGGATGCCCATCAATCCTGTTCTCTTCTTTTTCCTTTAGAGATCATTTGAACAGGCCTGAATGCTGACAGAATTCAAATTGAAAAAATACACACAATACATTTTATATGGAGAGATGCTTTGCTTTACATGCTTAATCCTCTTATATTGTGAATGACATGCCAAAATGTTTTCATCTATACAGCGTTCAAAATCAATAGGTAAAACTAAAGCACTATCACTTGGCTGAGCAAATATCAGAATTTTAAGCCCATTTCACCTTTTAATCGGGTGAGCAAGAAGTTTTAAAATATTTACAGCTAACATTTATCATTTTGCAGCTGAATTTTGTCCATGCCCATGTATATTTTGACTGGGGTATGCTCATGGTTTGCAAATTCATTTGAACGTCAATCTTGTGCATTTAAATTTGCTCTTCGCACACTTTGCATTGAATAAAAGTTGACATAAAAAAATTGATAGCACACTCAAGGAAAGCAAAGTTTACTCATGGGCCTTTCATGTAGCTCAGGTTCTTTAGAACCAACAGCTTAGTCAATCATGAAAACTTGCTAAAATAATGATGAGACCCCAATCCAATTGTTCAGTTTGCAGACTTAAGCGCCGATGAGGGAATAATTTGAATGAAGGCCACTTTATTGATGAAAACCTTCAGGTTCTTGTGAATGGCGTGAGGAAACAGCAATGTGTATTTTTAGAAACTAGAAGACTAACACACCAGTAATATGGGCCTAAGAAATGTGATAAGCGACCAGTTGAAATGTCTATGTAGTCTTCCTAACCTAACACATGTTCCAGGGATGTGTGAAAGAAGGTACCTACTTTAAAGGAAAGAGGCAAGAAAAGCAAACAGCAACTTCCAATTGTTATATATTGTTATATAGGAATGAGTGTCAATTGTAGGAATGCCCCTTAAAGGAGATTGCGGGCCAGTGTTGGCCATATTTGTCTGAATAGAGTCATAAGGTTATTGTTGGCCTGAACTTTGTCTGTATCCTGCTAAATATGAAGCACAGAAGAGAAATATTAAGGGTATTTCTGAACTGCTGAAAGAAATCTAGCCTCCACTTAAATTCTGCTGGTTTGGCTGCAGCAGGCATGGTACATCCTTTGGTCAGTTGCATTCCAATTTTGGAAAGGGGCCTGAATTAGGAGCTAGGCTACTAATTTGTATAGGCAATAGGCCTCGGTTTCAATCCCATGATTAACCATAGGGAGGCCTTATCAATGTGATGTGTGGTGCATAACTGGCACAGAAAGATTGTGCCATGTCACATGCCATATTGAACTCTTCAGCGTCTGCTTCTCACCTTAAAAATGGACACTAAATAATCCAATTGCTAGGTCATTTAATACATCTTGTTATGCTGCCATAGGTGGTTTAAAACCAGCTTTAAATGGAAAAAAAATAATGTCAGGTGTGAATGAGGTAAATCTGGAGTGAATCTGCATATTCTACATTAATTTTTTCCAAAAGCAAAAGAAAACCTTGATCTGCACTATTGTGGAGATATACATAGTTGAGATTTTTCTGCCAGGAGCAAGTTTATGAAGGTGTAAAAAAAAATGCCAAATCACGTGAATTAGCTCCAAATTAGCCTCAAAATGTACAGAGTTGCTATTGCTCCTGTCTGCAGTCCCCACCAGTAAACATGGGCATGTACTGGATTATAATTTCCACCTATTAACTATGAATGACCCTTGTTAAGTGAGCATATTTTCAACTTAACCGAACCCAAGTCTAACATGTTTGAACCGGAAAGGATGCCATTTTTTCCTGGGCTATTATACAAATGGGAAGTATGTCAAATGGGTTCCTCTATTTGTCACAAGAACCTTGATACTGATTCCCCAAACCAGTATTAATAGATGTTCAAATCCAAGCAACTGCAGTACAGATTCTGTCTTGCTAAGATGTACTCAAGACTGAGCACATAACTGGGAGTGCATTTGCAATTACAGGTGAGAAGAGCAAAAAAAACTGTTCTGGTAGGAGCATTCACAGTATATAGAAGACAAGCGCAGAATTGTTAATCTGCACATTTTCATGTATCAAAAGGGATCTGTACAAATTTATTGTTGGATCTCAGCTTACATATCCACGGGCATTAAATATTCTAATAATTTTCAATCAATCCAGACTGCCCGAGATAACCCAAAAATTGTTGAAGATCCTAATGGGCAATCCAATAAAAACAGGCATTTATCCTTATTTCGTTGCTGTTTTAAGTCATAACCTGTCATAGCCGCTAAGCACATTGCACTCTTGAACTACAAGAAAGCCCCCAGCGAGTTAACATCCGTAGCACTTAAAGCAGCCAGAAGCGCTGCACAAAGAACAGCCAGGCGCTGCGCAAATCACTACTGGCAACACCTATGCAGTCATATTCAGCTGGCCTCAGACACCGGAAACATCAGAGGAATGTATGATGGCATTAAGAGAGCTTTTGGGCCAACCATCAAGAAGATCGCCCCCCTCAAATCTAAATCAGGGGACACAATCACTGACCAATGCAAGCAAATGGACCGCTGGGTTGAGCACTACCTAGAACTGTACTCCAGGGAGAATGATGTCACTGAGACTGCCCTCAATGCAGCCCAGCTTCTACCAGTCATGGATGAGCTGGACATACAGCCAACCAAATCGGAACTCAGTAATGCCATTGATCCTCTAGCCAGCGGAAAAGCCCCTGGGAAGGACATCAATGGCCCTGAAATAATCAAGAGTGCCAAGCCTGCTATACTCTCAGCACTACATGAACTGCTTTGCCTGTGCTGGGACAAGGGAGCAGTACCTCAGGATATGTACGATGCCAATATCATCACCCTCTATAAAAACAAAGGTGACCGCCGTGACTGCAACAACTAGCGTGGAATCTCCCTGCTCAGCATAGTGGGGAAAGTCTTTGCTCGAGTCGCTTTAAACAGGCTCCAGAAGCTGGCCGAGCGCGTCTACCCTGAGGCACAGTGTGGCTTTCGAGCAGAGAGATCGACCATTGACATGCTGTTCTCCCTTCGTCAGATACAGGAGAAATGCCACGAACAACAGATGCCCCTCCACATTGCTTTCATTGATCTCACCAAAGCCTTTGACCTCGTCAGCAGACGTGATCTCTTCAGACTACTAGAAAAGATTGGATGTCCACCAAAGCTACTAAGTATCATCACCTCATTCCATGACAACATGAAAGGTGCAATTCAACATAGCGGCACCTCATCAGACCCCTTTCCTATCCTGAGTGGCGTGAAACAGGGCTGTGTTCTCGCACCCACACTTTTTGGGATTTTTTTTCTCCCTGCTGCTCTCACATGCGTTCAAGTCTTCAGAAGAAGGAATTTTCCTCCACACAAGATCAGGGGGCAGGTTGTTCAACCTTGCCCGTCTAAGAGCGAAGTCCAAAGTACGGAAAGTCCTCATCAGGGAACTCCTCTTTGCTGACGATGCTGCTTTAACATCTCACACTGAAGAGTGTCTGCAGAGTCTCATCAACAGGTTTGCGGCTGCCTGCAACGAATTTGGCCGAACCATCAGCCTCAAGAAAACGAACATCATGGGACAGGACGTCAGAAATGCTCCATCCATCAATATTGGCGACCACGCTCTGGAAGTGGTTCAAGAGTTCACCTACCTAGGCTCAACTATCACCAGTAACCTGTCTCTAGATGTAGAAATCAACAAGCGCATGGGAAAGGCTTCCACTGCTATGTCCAGACTGGCCAAGAGAGTGTGGGAAAATGGCGCACTGACATGGAACACAAAAGTCCGAGTGTATCAAGCCTGTGTCCTCAGTACCTTGCTCTATGGCAGCGAGGCCTGGACAACATATGTCAGCCAAGAGCGACGTCTCAATTCATTCCATCTTCGCTGCCTCCGGAGAATACTTGGCATCAGGTGGCAGAACCGTATCTCCAACACAGAAGTCCTCGGGGCGGCCAACATCCCCAGCTTATACACACTACTGAGTCAGCGGCGCTTGAGATGGCTTGGCCATGTGAGCCGCGTGGAAGATGGCAGGATCCCCAAAGACACATTGTACAGCGAGCTCGCCACTGGTATCAGACCCACCGGCCGTCCATGTCTCCGCTGTAAAGACGTCTGCAAACGCGACATGAAATCCTGTGACATTGATCACAAGTCGTGGGAGTCAGTTGCCAGCGTTCGCCAGAGCTGGCGGGCAGCCATAAAGGTGGGGCTAAAGTGTGGCGAGTCAAAGAGACTTAGCAGTTGGCAGGAAAAAAGACAGAAGCGCAAGGGGAGAGCCAACTGTGTAACAGCCCCGCCAAACAAATTTTTCTGCAGCACCTGTGGAAGAGCCTGTCACTCTAGAATTGGCCTTTGTAGCCACTCCAGGCGCTGCTCCACACACCACTGTCCACCTCCAGGCACTTACCCATTGTCTCTCGAGATAAGGAGGCCAAAGAGAGAGAAGAGAGTTAGGAAGGCTCTTTTACTCCACCCTTGTTACATTTAACAGACTGTATTTGGGCAGCATATAATATGTAAACTGCAGTGGGTCAAAATGTATATGACCTGGGAGAAAAGACTTCACATTATATGCAAATCACTGCAGTTAAATACTAAAAAAGATGATCTGGTTTACCCTAACTTTAAATTTACTATTTGGCTTTGTGGGCATCGAATAGGATATTCATGGTCCATGATTCCTAAAGAACGCTTCTGTGGTTAGAAACAGCACATCGTGTGTCCCTGTGCACTTGTAGCTAATTTACTGTCAGTTGTCACCAAACGTAGATAGGAATTAAGACTTGATGTGTGAGTAAAAAAAATTATATTTTTATATTCATAAATCGTACTATTAAAACTTGCAAAGATGTAAAGAACTAAATTCATGGAAATTTTTATAAGTTTCTTGAAGTTCAGCCTAATTGAACACCAGGTTCATAAGCAAACTGTTGACTTCATAGAATAGAATCATAGAAAGTTTAAGGCACAGAAAGAGGCCACTTGGCCCATCATGTCTGTGCTGGCTGAAAAACGATTCACCTATTCTGATCCCACCTTCCAGCATTTGGTCCTGTCACTTATGGCACTTGAGGTGCATATCCAGACTCCTTTTGAATGAGTTGAGAGTTTCTGCCTCAACTACCCTTTCAGGCAGTGAGTTCCAGGCCATCACCACCCTCTGGGTGAAAAAGTTTTTCCTCATCTCCCCTCTAATATTTTTACCAATCACTTTAAATCTATGCCCACTCATCACTGACCTCTCTGCTAAGGTGAATAGACCCTTCACCTCAACTCTATCCAAGCCCCTCAAAATATTGTACATTTCAATCAGATCTCCCCTCAGCCTTCTCTGCTCCAAGGAGAACAACCCCAGCCTATCCAATCTTTCCTCATAGCTGCATTTTTCCAGTCCTGGCAACATCCTCGTAAATCTCCTCTGTATCCTCTCTAGTGCAATTACATCCTTTCCGTAATGAGGTGACCAGAACTGCAAATAGTACTCAAGTTATGATCTAATCAATGAATTGTACAGTTCCAGCATAACCTCCCTAGATATTCTATACCTTGGCTAATAAAGGAAAGGATTCCATATGCCTTCTTAACCACCTTATCAACCTGTCCTGCTACCTTCAGGGATCTGTGGACATTCACTCCAAAGTCCCTCACTTCCTCTACACTTCTCAGTATTTTCCCATTAATCGTGTATTCCTTTGCCTTGTTTGACCTCCGCAAATGCATCACCTCACACTCTCCAAGTTGAATTCCATTTGCCCTTTTTCCGTCCATCTGACCAGACCATCAATATCTTCCTGCAGCCTACAGCTATCCTCCTTGCTATCTACCACACTGCCAATCTTTGTGTTGTCCGCAAACTTCTTGATCATGTCCCCTACATTTACATCCAAATTGTTAATATACACCACAAAAAGCAGGGGACCCAGTACTGAGCCCTGTGGAATGCCACTGGAAACAGCCCTCCAGTCACTAAAACAGCCCTCAACAATTACCCTTTGGTTGGAATCTGGAACGCACTGCCTGAAGAGGTAGTGGAGGCAGGAGCCTTCACAACATTTAAGAAGTATTTAGATGAGCATTTGAAATGCCATAGCATACAAGGCTACAGGCCAAGTGCAGGAATATGGGATTAGAACAGTTGGGTGCTGTATGGCCGGCACAGATTCAATGGGCCAAAGGGCCTGTTTCTGTGCTGTATAACTCTATGACTTTGTTTCATGCCACTGAGTCAATTTTGCACCCACCTTGCTGCATTTCCCTGGATCCCATGGGTTTTTTTTTAAACTAGTCTGCTATGTAGGATCTTGTAAAAAACCTTGCTAAAATCCATGTAGGCCATGTCAACTGCACAACCCTTGTCTCTCTTCCTTGTTACTTCTTCAAAAAATTCGATCAAGTTGGTCAAAGAAGATCTTCCCATGTTAACTATCCTTGACTAACCTGTGCCTTTCTATGTGACAATTTATCCTGTCTCTCAGAATAGATTCCCATTATTTTCCCACTACTGAGGTTAGACTGACTGGCTTATAATTATTCGATCTATCCTTTGCTCCCTTTTCAAACAGAAGTACAATGTTAACAATTCTCCAATCCTCCGGCACCATACCTGTATCCAGCGAGGACTAGAAAATGATGGTCAGACCCACTTTTATCTCCTCTCTTGCTTCTTTTAACAGCCTAGGGTACATTTCATCTGGCCCTGGTGATTTATCAACCTTCAAGGATGCTAATCCCATTAGTAATTCCTCTCGCCCTATGTTTATCACATCCAATACTTCACACTACAGTATCTGCATTGTCTCCATCTTTTGTGAATACAGATGCAAAGTATTCATTAAGAACCAAACCAATATCTTCCTCTCCTACACATAGGTTACCTTTTTGGTCTTTTATGGGCCCTACTCTGTCCTTAGTTATTCTCTTACTCTTAATGTATTGATAAAACATCTTTGGGTTCACTTTGATTTTGCTTGCTAATATTCTTTCATGCCCTCTCTTTGCTTTCCTAATTTCCTTTTTGATTTCACCCTTCCACTTTCTATACTCCTGTCGGCTTTTTGTCATATTGAGTTCTCGGTGTCGGACATAAGCTTCCCTTTTCTGCCTATCTTACCCTGTAGGCTCCTTGACATCCATGGGGCTCTAGATTTCGCCGCCTCACCCTTTTTCTTTGTGGGAACATGTTTACCCTGAACCCCTTGAATCTCCCCTTTGAATGTCTCCCACTGTTCTGACACTGATTTATCTCCAAGTAGCCATTTCCAGTCCACTTTTGCTAAATCACTCCTCAATTTAGGAGCTTTTCACTTGAAAAAATTCTGAATAATTGTTCACAAATTATATTCATGGGGAGGCGGTGGCATAGCGGTAATGTTGCTGGATTAGTAATCCAGAGACCCAGGCTAGTGCTCTGCGGTCATCGGTTCGAATCCCACCATGGCAGATGGTGAGATTTGAATTCAATTAATGAATCTGGAATTAAAACGCTAGTCTAATGGAGACCATGAGACCATTGTTGATTGTTGTAAAGACACATCTGGTTCACTAATGTCCTTTAGGGAAGAAAATCTGCCGTCATTACCTAGTCTGGCCTACATGTGACTCCAGATCCACAGCAATGTGGTTGACTCTTAAATGCCCTAGCAAGTGACTCAGTTCAAGGGCAATTAGGGATGGGCAATATATGCTGGCCTAGTTAGCGACGCCCACATCCCATGAACAAATAAAAAACAATCCCATTGAATACAATCTCACAGACAATTCCTGAAATCAATTACCCACCTTGAAGATATTTACAAGGATATGACCAAATAAACCTATAATTAAAATCAGAATGTAAAATGTAAAATAATTGATAGGTATGAACCTAACATGAATATTGAGCAATCAGAAAGGATTTTTATTGACTCTGGTTGCAGTCACAAAACATGGTCCGAATACTGTCCCAATGAAGCTGCTATTTGAGCCATATTAGATTGGAGAGGCAGTAAATAATCTGAAAATGGGCTTTTGTCTGCTGTGTTACTTACATGAACAAAGAATTTGTGTGATAATTGAACTTTCAAAATATATTTCTGAAAAAAACCTTTTATATTAATGTTGATGTTAATAGCTAGATAATAACTCCTGGGATAAATCATTCATATGCTGAGCGCTTTGAAAAATATACAATGATGGGAACAGATTTTAGAGATTAGTGTGGCTAATTTATGGATTAGGCTGCCACCTGGCATTGTAAATGCTAGTGCAGTTGAAGAGAATTAGACAGATTCCTAAATCAGCAGAAAATAGAGGGTAGGAAAGACATCACTATGGGTCTTGATAAAGACCTGAGAGATGTGGTGAGCTGGATGGGTTGAATGGACTTTCTCATTACTATATTCATATCAATTTGGAGTTTACCATAATAGTTACTTGGTTGTATACCAAATAGTTATAAGATTTTCCTTAGAACTTGTTAATGGTTTGCCATTGACAATTTAGTCCTCAGCTTTCTTGACTCGATGCAGTTTCCCCAATTTGCACATTATTTGTTTCAAGAAAACACAATGCTCGAGTGATTTAACACTGAAAGGGGAAATGATCTCCTGTTAAATTCGACTGATGATCAATGGTATGGAAAAGGCATTGCAATATGAGAAAGTAAAGGCAGTGTGAAATGGAGACTTGTGGAAAAAACCCAAACCAGCTGCTAATCTATTATTGATGTTCTTTGCTAAATTGTTTTATATCAGAACTCCTAAATCTATTAAATATTATCATTAAAGTTGTGCTGGATTTTATTTTCTTTTTTTAATGCCTTGTAGCTCAGGTCTTCTGCAGCCATAATTGTGCTGTCAAAATTCTGTCCTTGAAAAATTAAGGTTCACAGTGCACAAAGGAACTTTAATAGAAAAGGGAACTGACAGCACAGGATAATGAAACACTTCTGCTTCTTTGAATCTGGTAGTGACAACTAGAAAATCATTCAACTTTAATAATATATATGGAGCTTGCGTGAGCTGCTGTAGTGACCTGCAATTGTATTTTAAGAACAGATTTAAGAGCTAGCGTATTGCACCACGGGCATAAAAAAGCTGTTAGATATCCATTTGTTATTATAAACTTAATACAATTTCATCCTTGCCAACAGACTAATTCTGCAATACTCTGATTGAAGAGAACAGGTATCAGAAAAAAATTACATTACCCGGATTGCATTGCATACACACATTATGCGCCCACGTCTTGTGACAAGACACTGTACCAATAGGACCCCTCCATTATAAATTCATTTGAAGAGCAAAATTGTGGTGTTCTGTATATTATTTGGATTTTCACAACCTACTTTTTTGAAAGAAGGGGTCATAAAAGTATTACTGTGCAGTGTTGTGGGATCCAAACAGAATAAATAAGGGCTGGAGACTAATTCCAATATTTGTCCTCAGTCTACTAATCATAAATAGTACGTTGATCTTTTATCCTTATGGATGGCATTACAATCCCTGGTGCCAACCAATGTTTTGAAGAACTTACTCATTGTGCTAATGCCACGAGCTATTTGAAATAAAATCCAAAGATAATGGAAATACACAACAGTTCTATCAGCATCTTCCAAAAGCAAAAGATAGCTTAACCTTTTAAGAATATATACTTCATCAGATCTGCAAATAGAAAAACATCCACCCTTTCTGGGACTGAACAAACCCAGGGGCGTGGATAGCACACCAAGGAGAAGTCAAGTTAGGTTAACATATCATGAAATCATAGAATCGTTAGAGCACAGAGGAAGGCTATTCAACTCATCATGTCCGTGCTGGTTCTTCTAAGGAGCAATTCACGTACTGCCACTCCCTTGCCCTGTCCCCACAACCCTGCACATTTCTCCTTTTCATATATTTTGAATATTTAAAAATGTAGAAAAATTTACAGCACAGTAGGAGGCCACTATGCTCATTGTGTCTGCACCGTGTGAGTATTGAGCCAGCCAGCCTAATTCCATTTTCCAGCACTTGGTCTGTATCCCTGGAGGTTACGGGACTTCAGGTGCATATCTTCTTTGGGCCTCCTTATCTCGAGAGACAATGGATATGCGCCTGGAGGTGGTCAGTGGTTTGTGAAGCAGCGCCTGGAGTGGCTATAAAGGCCAATTCTGGAGTGACAGGCTCTTCCACAGGTGCTGCAGAGAAATTTGTTTGTCGGGGCTGTTGCACAGTTGGCTCTCCCCTTGCGCCTCTGTCTTTTTTCCTGCCAACTACTAAGTCTCTTCGACTCGCCACAATTTAGCCCTGTCTTTATGGCTGCCCGCCTTTTAAATGAGTTGAGGCTTTCTGCCTCTACTAACCCTTCAGGCAGTGACTTCCAGACCCCTACCACACTCTGGGTGAAAACATTTTCCGCATCTCCCCTCTAATCCTCCTACCAATCACTTTACATCTATGCCCCCTAGTCACTGACCCCTCTGCTAAGGGAAATAAGTCCTTCCCATCCACTCTATCCAGGGCCTTCACAACCTTGTACACCTCAATTAAATCTCTCCTCAGCCTCCTCTGTTCCAAGGAAAACAACCCCAGCCCATCCAATCTTTCCTCATATTTACAATTACCCAGTCCTGGTAACATCCTTGTAAATCTCCTCAGTACCCTTTCTGGTGCATTTACATTCTTTCTGTAACGAGGTGACCAGAACTGCACACAGTACTCAAGTTGTGACCTAACTAGCGTTTTATATAACTCCAGCATAACCTCATTGCTCTTATATTCTATGCCGTGGCTAATAAAGGAAAATAATCTATATGCCTTATTAACCACCTTATCAACCTGTCCTGCTATCTTCAGGGATCTGTGGATATGCACTTCCTCCACATCTCCCAGTGTTCTCCTATTGTGTGTTCCTTTGCCTTGTTTGATCTCCCCAAATGCACACTTCTCCAGATTGAATTCTGTTTGCCACTTTTCTGCTCACCCGACCAGTCCATTGATATCTTCCTGCAGCCTACAGCTTCCCTCCTCACTATCAACCATACAGCCAATTTTTGTGTTGTCTGCAAACATCTTAATCATGACCCCCACATTTAAGTCCAAGTAATTAATATATAACACAAAAGCAGGAGATCTAGTACTGAGTCCCACAGAAGCCCCTGGAAACAGCCTTCCAGTTGCAAAAACACCCATCAATCATTACCCTGTGTTTCCTGTCGCAGAGCCAATTTTGTATCCAGCTTGCCCCTGGATTTTATTTTGCTTTAACCAGTCTGCTATGTGGGACCTTGTCAAAAACCTTGCTAAAATCCATGTAGACCACATCAACTGCTCTACCCTCATCAATCCTCCTTGTTACCTCCTCAAAAAATTCAGTCAAGTTAGTAAGACACAATCTTTCTTTAACAAATCCATGTTGACTATCCTTGATTGCTCCATGCCTTTCTAAGTGATAGATAATCCTGTCTCTCAGAATTGATTCCAATCATTTACCCACTACTGAGGTTAGACTGACTGGCCTGTAATTATTCGGTCTACCCCTTCTCTCTTTTTAAACAAAGGTACAATATTAGCAGACCTCCAATCCTCTGGCACCACACTTGCATACAGTGATGATTGGAAAATGATGGTCAGAGCATCCGCTATATCCTCCCTGGCTTCTTTTAACAGCCTTGGGTATATTTCATCTGGCCCTGGTAATTTATCTGCTTTCAAGGATGCTAATCCCCTTAATACTTCCTCTGTCCCTATGTTTATCACATCCAATATTTCACACTCCTCCTCCTTTACTACAATGCCTGCATCATCCCCCTCTTTTGTGAAGACAGATGCAAAGTATTCATTAAGAACCATCCCCACAGTGCAAATGATAGATGTCGGGGTGATAATGCAAGTGAGAACCAGGATGAATATAGAAAGTTCAGAGGGAAAATGAAAATCTAATGAGAAGCAAAGAGAGAGAGTATGAGAAAAGACTAGCAACCAACATAAAAGGGAATCTATAAGTGTTCTATAGTGTTACGGCCAAGTGTGGACTTGGTCACAGTCGTCCCTCTTGCCCTTACTCTTATTTGACCGCAACAGGGTTTATTCCTTTTTAAACAGTGGTTACGCATACCACCTCAGTGAGTGTTTTGCCTTTTCCCTTTACTGTGCTCGTGAAAGAACCAATCAGACAGGTTTGCTTGCATTTAATCAAGAAAGAGGTAAGTTTATTATACTGAACAAGCTAAACCTGATCTAAAATAATAAAAAAAAATGCTACACATTCACGCACACATTCACACAAGGGTTTTACACACGCACAAATAGAATAAAAAGTGGAAAGTAGGTTTTTTGATTGGATTAAAGTCCAGAATGAATAAAAGTTAAATACAGTCTGAGGTTGGATGATTTGGTGATGTTACGACCAGGTCAGAAAGGGGTCTAGGGTTCTCTCTCAGCCTTCACCTGGTCTTACCGTAACAGGGTTTAATTTTAAACACACTGTGTTTTTAGCTCCCCCTTAGTGACTCCCCCTCACTAACTTCCAATTATAAGGCAATGAAACTAGCTAAACAGGTTTTCTTAGGTTTAAAGAAAAAAGGTTGAACTTTATTAAACTTAAATTCTAATTTGGTTAATGCCTACAGATACGCGACGCACCCACGTTAACATGCATATGTGATACACACATGCAGATAGAGACAGAAAAGAGCAGATGAAATAAAGTAGAAAAGTTTGAGGCAATATCTAAACATGATTTTGGTTACAGTTCTTTGAGCTTACTTTAAAGTCCTTGATTGTAGGTAGGTCTTGCTTTTCGTTGGGGCCCAGTATTCTTCTTAAACCTTGTTTTATGTAGGAGACCTTTCTCTCTTGAAGTTCATGTGTCCTCAGTGGGTCCAGAGGCTTATGAGAAAGAGATAGGAACAGACAGGAGAGGTCTTCTCAGTCCAGGAGCAAACAGTCTTTCTCTTTGAGTTCAAAAACTCTGTGGCTAGTCCAAACAACCCTTGGACCTATCAGTTAGTCATGTGACCAGCTGGTTTAAGCAGTCCTGGCTTTTGTGGATTGTATCACCTTAGCAGTTTCTGGAATGCTCTTCTTTACACCTTCAATGTCTGGTGATCAAAATCCATTGTGGGTTGAATGTGTCAGGGAATGGTCCTTTTGTCTCCACAAGCACTGTCTGTTATTATGCAAATATCTTTTTAGCTAAGTGTCTGGCATCCCTTGTAACAGGCTTTCTCTTCTTCCCAGCAAGTTTAAAATCAATATTCATATGACAAAATTAATATGCCTCATTCTTGGCAGGTGGGGGGTCTGCATGACAATGATCCTCCAGCTGGAGTTGTATTCTTGAAGTCTTTGCTTCATCAAAGTGCACTTTGTGACTGGCCCGCTTTGCTCAGAGTTTTCTTGGAGGCAGACTGGTCGGTGGCACTCTTCCCCTGGTCTCTGGCTGTAGCAGTCTGTAGGCTTGAAGGGTCCACAGTCACAGACAATTTTCAAATTTGATGTTTTCTGGAGAGAGAGAGAGAGAGAGAGAAAGGGAGGCAAACAGCCTTCAGTGCTGCTGCTGTCTCCGTTACTGCTTGTCTTTTTTTGTGTGTAACACATATCCCAGTTTTTCCAGAGATGGACAGATGGTCACATGACTGCCTCAGTGTATTCTCTGGAACCTTCCAATGAGATACAAGGTGCAGAATTGGCTCCACAGGCCCCAGGATGCCAATATTTATACTTAGAGGGGTTTAAGTCAATGTGATAGGATTGCCTTGACTGCCATGATAATGATGCAATCCTAAATAATTCAATTACTTAAAGCAAGCCATTGTTCTGGGTCCAGGCTTCTCAGACTTCTGTATCCAGTTGGGTCTTGGAATGTGCAAAGGTGTTCCAGATGCAAATTGCAGTGGCCATCATGTAACTGCAGGATTGTCTCCATTAAAAGTCTAATGTAAGTTCCAACTGATGAATTAATATTGCTCATTTGGCATATACTGTTTTCTTTACAATAGGCATATAATAAGCAAAAGGATGGTAAAAAGAGGAGTAGTGTCCATTAGGGACCAAAAAGGGGATCTACACATGGAGACAGAGTGTATGGCTGAGATACTAAATGACCACATCTGTCTTTATCAAGGAAGAAGATGCTACCAAAGCCATAGTGAAAGAGGAAGTAGGTAAGACACTGAAAGGGCTAAAAATTGCTAAAGAGGAGGCATTAGAATGGCTGGTTGCACTTAAAGTTGATAAATCACTAGGACTGGATCAGATGCATCCAAGAATACTGAGGGAAGTAAGGGTGGAAATTGTGGAGGCACTGGCCATAATCTTCCAATCCTTCTTAGAAACAGGAGTGGTGCCTGAGGACTGGAGAATTGTAAATGTTATACCCCTGTCAAAAAAAAGGTGTAAGGATAAACCCACCAACTACAGGCCAGTCAGCTTAAACTTGGTAGTGAGAAAGCTTTTAGAAATGATAATCTGGGACAAAATTAACAGTTACTTGGACAAATATAGGTTAAATAAGGAAATCCTGCATGGATTTGTTAAGGCAAATCTTGTTTAACTAACTTGACTGAGTTTATTGATGAGGTAACAGAGAGGGTTGATGAGGGTAATGAGATTGATGTGTACATAGACTTCCAAAAGGCGTTTGCTAAAGTGCCACATAATAGGATTGTCACCAAAGTCAAAAGCCATGCAATAAAAAGGACAGTGGCAGCATTGATACGAAGTTGTCTGAGTGACAGGAAACAGAGATTTGTGGTGAACAGTTGTTTTTCGGACTGGAGGAACAGTGGCGCAGTGGTTAGCACCGCAGCCTCACAGTTCCAGGGACCTGGGTTCGATTCTGGGTACTGTCTATGCGGAGTTTGCAAGTTCTCCCATTGTCTGCGTGGGTTTTCGCCGGGTGCTCCGTTTTCCTCCCACATCCAAAAGACTTGCAGGTGATAGGTAAATTGGCTGTTGTAAATTGCCCCTAGTGTAGGTAGGTGGTAGGGAATATGGGATTACTGTAGGGTTATTATAAATGGGTGGTTGTTGGTCGGCACAGACTCGGTCGGCCGAAGGGCCTGTTTCAGTGCTGTATCTCTAAATAAATAAATAAATATTGTGTGGTTCCCCAGAGGTCAATATTAGGACCACTACTTTTCATGATCTATATTAATGACCTAGACTTGGGTGTGCAGGGCACAATTTCAAAATTTCCAGATGGCACAAAACTTGGAAGTACTGTGAACTGTGAGGAGGATAGTAATTGACTTCAGGAGAACATAGACAGGCTGGTAGAATGGGTGGACATGTGGCAGATGAAATTTACTGCAGAGAAGTGTGAAATGATACATTTTGGTCAAAAGAATGAGGAGAGGAAATATAAAATAATTGTGCAATTTTAAAGTGGCTGCAAGAGCAGAGGGCATATATACCTGGGTTGGGGTGGGGGGGGGGGGCGGGGTGGTGGGTGCGGTATATGTGCGCAAATCGTTGAAGGTAGCAGGACAAGTAGAAAATATGATTAATAAGGCATGGGCTTTATAAAAAGAAGCATAGAGTACAAAGGCAAGGAAGTTATGGTGAACCTTTATAAAATACTGGTTCAGCCTCAACTGGAGTATTGTGTCCAATTCTGGGCACCACGTTTTAGGAAAGATATGAAGGGATTGGAGAGGGTGCAGAAAAGATTTATGAAAATAGTTCTGGGGATCAGATACTTCAATTATGAGGATAGATTGGTGAAGCTGCTGTTCTCTTTAGGGAATAGAAGGTTAATAGATTTGATATAGATGCTCAAAATCATGAAGGGTCTGAACAGAGTTGTTGTTGCTGCTGCCATAGTCCCAAAGGAATCTCTCTCATTTGAGAGAGACAGTTGGTGATGTATAGCTTGAGGGTCACCACTCCACAAGCATAGGGCAAGGTGAGGAGGCAGGCCTCCATGGACCACCATAGCCAGTACGGGGATTGAACCTGCACTGCTGGTATTATACATTAGCTATATAGCCAACTGAGCTAGCCAATCCCCTCTCAGCAGTGTAGATAGGGAGAAACTGTTCACATTGGCAGAAGGGTCAAGAATCAGAGGACACCCGTCTAAGGTGATTGTCAAAAGAACTAGAGGTGTCATGAGGAAAAACTTTTTATGCAACGAGTATTCAGGATCTGGAATGTACTGCCTGAAAGTGAAGTGAAGGCAGATTCAATTGTGGTTTTCAAAAGGGAATTGATAATTTGCAGGGATAAGGGGAAAAGGTGGGGGAGTGGGACGAGCTGAGTTGCTCTTCCAGAGAGCCGACATTGAAACAATGGACTGAATGGCTGCCTCCTGTGCTGTAACCATTCTATGATTATTTAATCCATTAGCATTGTTGCAGACCAACCATGATGCAGTGTCTGATGGCTGATATCTCATCTTCCATTGCAGCACACGCAGAAGCCACCCAACGTCTGGATCCTGCAGTGGAAGCTCAGACTGAAGCTCAGCTTGCTGTCACATAGTGACAAAGGGAAGGTAAGGTGCGGGTTTGCTGGTGACTGGGGAATTAGGGTTGCATTTACTGGTATTGCAGTCAGATGAGTTGATCACGGACAGCCCATTAGAAAGGGGATGTTGCCTCCTTCCTCCCTCCTCCTTTTCCTACTCCTCCCCTTCAACTGGTCACCATAGAGCTGATGGCAAGGCCTGTGCCCTCATAATGGAATGGTTGGGCAACATGCAGCAGATCACCACGAATCTTGCCACATGCTCTGCCAAGTACTGCAGGGCTCCTCCAGAGCAGTCCAGGCAGCAGAAGCATTGTTAAAGCAGACCATAGATCATTGGGGTGCTTAAATATATTTTGTGTTGTAGGATGGTTTTTGTTAGACGTGTGCTGCCCGCATGTGTGTGGTTGCATACTAGAGCCATGAGCCACGAGCCATGTTGTCAAATGCCATCCCTTATTGCCCAGTACCCACTCATTGGTTTGTTGTTGTGGCTCAAATGCAGATGGCACAGGCCTTGCCACCTGCTATATGGCTTCATGAAGATTGCAGGCTTCCCCATGGTGCAGGGTGCCACTGACAGCACACACATTGCTTTGCAGGCGCCTATGTCAACATTGCGATGTACCACAACTGAAAAGGATTCCACTCCCTCAACTTGAAGCTACTGCGTGACCACAGCCAGCATATCATGCAGGTTAATGCCCAGTGTCCTTGCAGCAGTCATGATGCCTCCATTCTGCGGCAGTCCACTGTGCCACCTGCAGGCGCTTGCTCTTCCTGCTTCTCTCTGGGAGGAGAGAATGAAATGTATTCAGCTCTCTGAGAATACAGAGCCTCAGGAACCTCTGTTATGCAACAGTGAATGGCAAACTGGGAGGTGCAGCATATATCATCTGCCTGGAATAAACCAGGCACACAAACGTTAACAGACATGGTCACCTTGACAGCCACTGGCAATTGTGTCTTCAGTTTGCTCTGAGGCTGCAGTTGTGGATGTCCTCAGTGAAACAGAGATATCTGACACCTTGTTCTCACTGAGGTTCAGCTCGAAGAATTGCTTCTTGAACACTCTGTGCTGATATGGCCTCTTGCTGAGAGTTCTTCTCCGGCATATTTCTGGCACCAGGCTCCCTGCACATCTGTTAATGGCCTCATTGTGAAGCATCTGGTGCAGCTAACACCAGAAGTGTGCATGCATGTGCTGCAGATGCCATTTTGGAGGCAAAATGACACCCTTAGCACTGAAAAACTGGTCACTACAGAGCCGAATTTTACAGCCTTAATGTTCTGGTACCATTGTCCGTTTCCATCCCTGACTGAACTCATCTGCTGCTTATAACCTCAACCATGCCATTGTTACCTCTAGACTCAACTATTATATTGTTCTCCTGGCTAGCCTTCCATCTTCCAGAAGGAGAGGTTTAAGGATAACATTTGAGAGGGTGGAGCTTGGGCCTGAGGTAGAAATGGAGGCGAGTACTGTTATGAAGTGGAAGATCTTTCTGATGGAGGGGATATGGGGCTAGAAGCTCAGTTTAATGTTGAATAGAATATCGAGTGAGCAGTTTGACAACACAGAGGCAGTGGAGAAGTTGAGAGAGGCAGGGGAGTGGTAGATCCGTGTGTCATCAGCATACATGTGGATGCTGAGATAGGTTCATTAATGTTGCCAAGGCAGTATGTAGATGAGGAAAAGGAGAGGACTAAGAATGGATCCTTGGGGCACTCCTGAGTGACAATGTGGGTATGAGAAAAGAAGCCATTGGTAGAGATTGTCCATGATTGGATGAGAGAACAACTAATACGAGTAATCCCACTGAGGTTAACAGTGGAGGAGGAGGTTTATTGCAAATGAGTCAATCCATTCAATGGAAAATCCCATGTGATTGATGTTCTGGGAATATTTTAACATCTAATTGATTAATTGATAGTCTGGTGTTTCCAAATGTGGGCATCAGTCACCTACATTTAACACATCAGTCAGCAGTGACTGGGCTAATCAGTGTGCTTTGTGGTAGTGTATTGCAACCTAAGAAGTGAGAGACCCTAGTTGCAAGTATCAATTCTATGCTGAGGGTTATTGCAGGGGAAGCATCTTTTTGTTTTTGACATTGAGGTGAACAGTAAAGTTTGAAATTTCTGTAAATACATTAAGTTTTGTTCACTTACTGGCTTTTTATATTCAGTAAATCTAATAGTTTCTAATTCTGAGGCAGGGTCTGATGAATATTTATACTGCTGACTTTCTGAGGTAGCATCATATACGTCCTATTAATTCCAGTCTGTGTTTGATCTCTGAGTCTTGCTTCATTTACCTAGATGCTGGGCAAGTAGGGGCATACTGGGTTTCATGAGGTTGCTAATAGATCTGAAGAGCGATGCTGAACCCAAGGAGAATATCTAGTGTAAAAACCCAATTGTGTAACTGTTGAATGCTGCAACCTGTAGTCAAAAGGGGAACATCTGCATTATTTAAATTTACTCTGAAGTGGAAGTGTTCTGTTCCTTTGCGGACATATACAAAACCTGGTGTTTCTAAGCTTTCTTAACAGATAAGCAAAATTATCAGCTCCCAAAATAAAATTTACATTTCCAACATATAAAAAAAGTGCACTGCAATGAAAGTCAAAATGTTAATAACATAGCTGAAGGTCAAAATGAACCATTACGGGTGTCTGACTAATTAACAGTAATAGGCAGAGATGCAAGTCATCATCCAATTAACTGGGATATTTATTAATGTCACAACACAAACTGCTTTCACTAACTGACTCCTTGGCACATTTCACATTAGCCTGATGCTATCTGATACTGTATAAGCTCACACCTACATTTGCTCCTGGTCTGGCGAGGCCTCAATATTTAAAATTCTCATTCTTGTTTTCAAATCCCTCCATGGCCTCATCCCTCCCTATCTCTGGAACTTCCTTCAGCCCTACAACCCTCTGAGATTTCTCCACTCCCCCAATTCTGGCCTCTTGAGCATCCCCAATTTTCATTACTCCACAATTGGCACCCATGTGTTAAGTTGCCTATAGACTTAAGCTCTGGAATTTGCTCCTAAACTGCTCTGCCTCTCTCTCATTGCAGCAGCTTATTCGGAAGCAGAGAGTGCTGAGCGAGTGATCAGCTGGGAAGGTCAGTTTCAACTTAAACTTAATTTTCCTTTTGTTTTTTGGTGGACCAGGGGGCTGCTGGGTAAGTAAAAATCTATATATTTGGGCTGTTTAAAATAACTTGCCTTTCATTGCAGCAGCTGATTCGGAAGCAGAGAGTGCTGAGTGAGTGATCAGCTGGGAAGGTCAGTTTCAACTTAAACTTAATTTTCCTTTTGTTTTTTGTGGACCAGGGGGCTGCTGGGTAAGTAAAAACCTATATATTTGGGCTGTTTAAAATAACTTGCCTTTCATTGCAGCAGCTTATTCGGAAGCAGAGAGTGCTGAGCGAGTGATCAGCTGGGAAGGTCAGTTTCAACTTAAACTTAATTTTCCTTTTGTTTTTGGTGGACCAGGGGGCTGCTGGGTAAGTAAAAACCTATATATTTGGGCTGTTTCTGAACCCGAGACACTACACCTGTAGTGTCTCCCACCCACCCTCCTCCTGTAACCAAAAAAAAGGACTCGGTGGTGTGTAGATAAGGGTAGGCTTTTTCTATTTCTCTTGTTTTTATCGTGAGATTGGTAAAAACTTGTCGCTCCTTTTTCATTTATCTAAGTTAAGCTTAAGATTAAAAATGGCAGGAGATCTCAAACCCGTGTTATGCTCATCTTGCTCAATATGGGAGCTCAGGGACACGGCTGATGTCCCTGACTCCTTCACGTGCAGGAAGTGTGTCCAGCTGCAGCTCTTGTTAGACCGCATGATGGCTCTGGAGCTGCGGATGGACTCACTTTGGAGCATCCGCGATGCTGAGGAGGTCGTGGATAGCACGTTTAGCGAATTGGTCACACCGCAGATTAGGATTGCTGAGGGAGAAAGGGAATGGGTGACCAAAAGACAGAGACAGAGCAGGAAGGCAGTGCAGGTGTCCCCTGCGGTCATCTCCCTCCAAAACAGGTATACCGTTTTGGATACTGTTGAGGGAGATGGCTCACCAGGGAAGGCAGCAGTAGCCAGGTTCATGGCACCGTGGCTGGCTCTGCTGTTCGGAAGGGCGGGAAAAAGAGTGGAAGGGCGATAGTCATAGGGGATTCGATTGTAAGGGGAGTAGATAGGCGGTTCTGTGGTCGAAAACGAGACTCCCGAATGGTATGTTGCCTCCCAGGTGCACGGGTCAGGGATGTCTCAGATCGGCTGCAGAACATTCTGAAGGGGGAGGGTGAACAGCCAGTTGTCGTTGTGCACATAGGCACCAATGATATAGGTAAAAAATGGGATGAGGTCCTACAAGCAGAATTTAGGGAGTTAGGAGCCAAGTTAATCTCAGGATTGCTTCCAGTGCCACGTGATAGTCAGAGTAGAAATGAAAGAATAGTCAGGATGAATGCGTGGATTGAGAGATGGTGCAGGAGGGAGGGGTTCAGATTTTTGGGACATTGGGACCGGTTCTGGGGGAGGTGGGACTATTACAAATTGGACGGTCTACACCTGGGCCGGACTGGAACCAATGTCCTTGGGGGTGCTTTTGCTAACGCTGTTGGCGAGGGTTTAAACTAATGTGGCAGGGGGATGGGAACCAAATGAGGAGGTCAGTGGACAGTAAGGAGGTAGTAACTAAAGCCTGTAAGGAACTAGATAATGAAGTCAGCGTGACTAAGGGAAAGAGTAGGCAGGGAGCAGATGATGTACGCAAAGGGACTGGTGGTCTGAGGTGCATTTGTTTTAATGCAAGAAGTGTAGTAGGTAAGGCAGATGAACTTAGGGCTTGGATTAGTACCTGGGAGTATGATATTGCTATTACTGAGAGTTGGTTGAGGGAAGGGCATGATTGGCAACTAAATATCCCAGGATATCGATGCTTCAGGCGGGATAGAGAGGGAGGTAAAAGGGGTGGAGGAGTTGCATTACTGGTCAAAGAGGATATCACAGCTGTGCTGAAGGAGGGCACTATGGAGGAGTCGAGCAGTGAGGCAATATGGGCAGAACTCAGAAATAGGAAGGGTGCGGTAACAATGTTGGGGCTGTACTACAGGCCTCCCAACAGCGAGCGTGAGATAGAGGTACAAATATGTAAACAGATTATGGAAAGATGTAGGAGCAACAGGGTGATGGTGATAGGAGATTTTAATTTTCCCAACATTGACTGGGATTCACTTAGTGTTAGAGGTCTAGATGGAGCAGAATTTGTAAGGAGCATCCAGGAGGGTTTTCTAGAGCAGTATGTAAATAGTCCAACACGGGAAGGGGCCATACTGGACCTGGTGTTGGGGAATGAGCCCGGCCAGGTGGTTGAAGTTTCAGTAGGGGACTACTTTGGGAATAGTGATCACAATTCTGTAAGTTTTAGAATACTCATGGACAAAGACGAGAGTGGTCCTAAAGGAAGAGTGCTAAATTGGGGGAAGGCTAACTATACCAAAATTCAGCAGGAGCTGGGGAATGTAGATTGGGAGCAGCTCTTTGAAGGTAAATCCACATTTGATATGTGGGAGGCTTTTAAAGAGAGGTTGATTAGCGTGCAGGAGAGACATGTTCCTGTGAAAATGAGGGATAGAAATGGCAAGATTAGGGAACCATGGATGACAGGTGAAATTGTGAGACTAGCAAAGAGGAAAAAGGAAGCATACATAAGGTCTAGGAGGCTGAAGAAAGACGATGCTTTGAAAGAATATCAGGAGTGTAGGACCAATCTGAAACGAGGAATTAAGAGGGCTAAAAGGGTCATGAAATATCTTTAGCAAACAGGGTTAAGGAAAATCTCAAAGCCTTTTATTCATATATAAGGAGAAAGAGGGTAACTAGAGAAAGGATTGGCCCACTCAAGGACAAAGGAGGAAAGTTATGCGTGGAGTCAGAGAAAATGGGTGAGATTTTAAATGAGTACTTTGCATCGGTATTCACTGAGGAGAGGGACATGACGGATGTTGAGGTTAGGGACAGATGTTTGATTACTCTAGGTCAAGTCGGCATAAGGAGGGAGGAAGTGTTGGGTATTCTAAAAGGCATTAAGGTGGACAAGTCCCCAGGTACGGATGGGATCTATCCCAGGTTACTGAGGGAAGTAAGAGAGGAAATAGCTGGGGCCTTAACAGATATCTTTGCAGCATCCTTAAACACAGGTGAGGTCCCGGAGGACTGGGGAATTGCTAATGTTGTCCCCTTGTTTAAGAAGGGTAGCAGGGAAAATCCTGGTAATTATAGACCGGTGAGCCTGGCGTCAGTGGTAGGGAAGCTGCTGGAGAAGATACTGAGGGATAGGATCTATTCCCATTTGGAAGAAAATGAGCTTATCAGTGATAGGCAACATGGTTTTGTGCAGGGAAGGTCATGTCTTACCAACTTAATAGAATTCTTTGAGGAAGTGACAAAGTTGATTGATGAGGGAAGGGCTGTAGATGTCATATACATGGACGTCAGTAAGGCTTTTGATAAGGTTCCCCATGGTAGGCTGATGGAGAAAGTGAAGTCGCATGGGGTCCAGGGTGTACTAGCTAGATGAATGGGCAGGAAGCAAAGAGATACAGACCCTTAGAAAATAGGCGACATGTTTAGCTAGAGGATCTGGATCGGCGCAGGGTTGGAGGGCCGAAGGGCCTGTTCCTGTGCTGTAATTTTCTTTGTTCTTTGTACTCCTTTAAGCTGCTCCTTAAAATCTACCTCTGACCAAACTTTTGGCCATCTGTCCTAAAATCTTCTTGGGTGGCTTGGTGTCCAATGTTATTTGATAATGCTCCTGTAAAGCACTTTGGGAAGTTTTGCTACATTAAAGGCACTGGTCTGAACTTTCATTCTGAGGTTGAGACCCTGATCTCGGGTGCATTTCTGGGTTCCCACCCTGCATAATGTCAGTGCCTGATGCCCGATGTTATTTTTGAAAGCAGGTCAATTAGTGACCAATGTGCACGCTTGCTGTCTAATTCGTGGCAACCA
Organism: Heterodontus francisci; assembly: GCF_036365525.1. Lineage (NCBI taxonomy): Eukaryota > Metazoa > Chordata > Chondrichthyes > Heterodontiformes > Heterodontidae > Heterodontus > Heterodontus francisci. Next base: position 41,050,473 of record NC_090395.1, on the reverse strand, counting down.
TTATTGTGGTTGCTGGTTTAGAAGTAAATCGAAGAATCCGGAGAGCAGCAGAAAAGCAGAAGGACAGGCACCCGTTTAAGTGCACCCTCTAGATTCAGCGATGACTCCCTTGAGGTCCTTTTGGAGGCAGTGGCATCACAGCATGCCATTCTATTCCTGTAATGTGGCAGGAGAAGTCTAGGCAGGCAAATCAAGGAGGCCTGGCTGGAGATAGCAGAGGAAGTGAGCGGCCACAACATGATGAGGAGAACCTGGATACTGTGCTGCAAATGCTTCAATGACCTTCTGTGTTCTGGCAATGCTGCACCCAGATGACAGGGCTCCAGGTCTGCAGTCAATGCATTCACATGAGATGAGCAACCTCAGGGCACATAATCCTCCAGAACAGTCAAAACATATGTGCCCAGAGTGCAGGAAGCAACACTGAAGACAGTATATCACATGTGTCAGCGCAACAGGAAGTACAGAAGGAGGGTACTATGGTCCTAATCCTAATATGGTCCTTTTGACCGGTCAAGAGTAAAGAATGCACAACACAAGAGAAAGGGCTCAGTCTGGTGGTGGTGTGCCACATCTAGCCATTCTGGCAGCCATGGAGGAGGTGGCCCTTGATGTAGCCAGAATGGCAGCACATGAGGGAGTGGGGGATGGCAAGATGGGAGTCTGCACAAGATCTGATCATCTTCAGGTGATGGGGCTGGATCTCCCTCCTTCCCAGTTTCCTTCATGCTAAAGCATCAGATTTAATGGGCTGCTTCAATTCTGGAGAAGCAGCTGCTGACAGAGGCGATTTGGCTTCACCACCACCTTATACTTCCCACAGGGACAGATGTGGAGCAGGAGACTAGGCAAGCCAGGGGGATGTCTTCATCACCTCCAGACAAGGAAGAAGTGAGAAAGGCTGCACTGCCACACTAGTCAAGACACTCTCCACTATTGTAGATATACACAGCTCGAGGGCCTTCGTGCGATTTTAGAATAGGTGGCACAGGCTGAGCAACACTTCACAAGTGAGCAGGAGGAGGTGAGGGAGGCAGATGCAGCTGTGGGAAGTCCCCATTGAAGGATGGAGGACAGACACAGCCATGCACAGCTGGACGGCAATGCACAGCCTTGGGAGTCACACACAAGAAGGGGATTCCTGGACCAGCAGTGGGACATGTGTGCCCACGTGTTGGAGTTCCCTAATGTGATGCAGAATCATGGGATCAGAATGGAGGAGTCCACTCATCACATGAGCATCATCATGTCTCAGGGTTTTGAGGCGTGAGCTCCTGCATTGAGAGTGGCCAACCTCGTGGAGTGCCATATGCAGCATCACTCTGAGTATATGCATGAGTGGCGCATTGACTGGTCAGTGGCACTAATGACGCAAAGATGCATGGAGTGGATGTCTGTTGCACCTCAGATTCTCAAGCACTCCATCAAAGGGCTGTGGATGTCAAAAATGATGTTGAGCAGGCCACCCCTCAAGGAGGCCACCCCTCATGGGACTTGTCATCTGAATCTGTCACTTTGGGCCATCTGACTGTGGAAGCATCTACACAGCAAGGCCCTGTGACAGAGCCTGCCCCTACATTTTTGCTGGTGGAGCAGCCTGTGGGGCTGCACCCATTGGCACCACCAAGACGAGGACAACCGCCACAGACATCTCAACTATAAGAGCACACTGGTGAGCACTGTGCCTCCACCTCAGGGGGAGAACCCTATGGGAGCAGTCGTGAGCAAAGGCTAATGTGTTGGTAATTTCACATTGAGGTTCACTTGGGTGACTCATTTTATGTTTGAGTATAGGTATGAGAACTCAATATTATGGATGTGGTGGTGTTTGAACCGAGAATTCTGGGTTTCCAGTCTTTGATGAAATCAAGGTAAAAGAAGGAAGACGTGGGGCAGCAATGCAATGGTTTGTGCTCAGGGTAATTGTGTGGCCGGTAGTGACTTGTGCCTCATTCATTGTGGGGAACAATGGGAGATTTCTGCTTTGTGTGGAGGTAGGAGCACTATCTAATATAGATGAAGGTGAGTATCAGACCCAAGTGCTTTCCAAGATGAGGCACTCTCAGGAGAAACATTCCTGGATAAGAGTTGCCCGAGTTTTCCTGGTGCCCTGCTCAATGCCTTGGCCTTTGATCTGGTTCTGTGGAAGGCCTTGCAAAGCATGGGCACCCTCCTCCACTGCCTCTTCCGCCTCCTCCTCCTCCCCTAAGTAAATGTGCTGCTCTACCACTTCTCCCTCTTCAAGTCCACACTTCTACGGAGGGCCATGTTATGGAGAACACAGCAGACAATCACATGGTCAGAGATCCTCCTGAGCGAGGGTACTGGAGGGCATCTCCCAACCGATCAAAGCATCAGAACCACGTCTTCAAAAGCCCTATCGCTGCTCAATAGTGGTCTTGGGGATGAGATGGCATCGGTTGTAATGCTTCCATTAAATTGTCTCATATCAGTGTCAGGAACCATCTCTTCAGGGGATATCCCTTGTGCCCCAACAGTCATCCACTGAGTCTCTTGGGTCCAATAAAGGGCTGCAGCGTTTGCCTGAGGATGAAGGAATCATGGCGGCTACCTGGATACCGTGCACGCACCTGCGTGAAAAGCTTGTTGTGGTCACAGACCAGCAGAACATTTGGGGAGTGAAATCCCTTCCCTTCCTATTAAGGAATCTCCCTGGGCTGCCTTGATGGTCACATGGGTGTAATCAATGACCCCCTGCACCTGAGGGAATCCAGTGAGAGGCAAATCCCATTCCCCTCTGTGCCTGTGTTGTGCTATCCGTTTGGAACTGTTGGAACTGCATGTAAGACACGGCCCTTTTGAACTGCGCATCCATAACGTGTCTTAGGCAATGATGGACAGCAGTTTGAATGATGTCACCCAGGTCAGCAACCAGTCCTTAGAAAGGCCCAGATGCAAAGAAGTTCAGAGTCACTGACTTTTACGGCTACTGGCAGGATGTGCCCATGAAATCTGCTAGGCCTGAGGTGGTCTTCAACTAGGGCACACAGGTCAGAAACCAATTGCTTGGACAGGAGCAGCCTCCTGTGACACTGATGCTCTGACATTGCTAGGAAACCTGTTGAGAGGGTATCACCTTTGCTGTCTCCCAGCAACTCCTTTGTCACCTCTTTGTCGCTCATAGCCAGGGGTTTGCATCTGCTGCTGAGTCTGCTGCTCATCGTTGCTCATCTCCACTTCAAAGTAGCTAATCCTCATTTGCAGGAATGGCCTTGCTTGCCTCTAGCTGGAACATCATGGCCTCTTGGACTCCCTTGCTGTGTCCCCATGACCCTTGCAATTGCACATTCCCTCCACCCACAACGACCCCAGCACTCATTAATCAAACCCTTAGGGAGCACTGATAACACAATGGCAATGAATGAGGTGATCCCTGAGCCTTCCCCCTATTATGCAGTTTTCTGACTGACACCCACATCCTTGATTGGCTCCCCACTGCGAAGCCACCTTCTCCACATGGGTGGGCTTGAGACCTTCTGTATTTGCTGTGCCTCCTCTAAAATAACTGCAAATTGCCCCTCAACTATTTGACAATTAGCTTGTTTGCATGTCAAATTACAGACATTTTTGGGCGACTTTCCACTTCCCGATTCCGGACTCCATTTTCGAAATCACAGTGCACTAGAACCATGTTGGGAAACACGCGTCTCAGTGGTGTGGTTTTCCAGGCCCGCTTACCTCTACCACCCTTCAAAAATTCGGCCCACTATATCCAAGCTGTTACTTTTTAAAATTTTATTCGGCTGTGGCCAGGCCAGCATTTATTGCCCATCCCTAATTGCTCTTGAGAAGGTGGTAGTGAGCTGCCTTCTTGAACCGCTGTAGTCCTTGGGGTGCAGGTACACCCACAGTGCTGTTAGGAAGGGAGTTCCAGGATTTTGGCCCGGTGACAGTGCAGGAACGGCGATATAGTTCCTAGTCAGGATGGTGTGTAGCTTGGAGGGGAACTTACAGGTAGTGGTGTTCCCATGCATCTACTGCCCTTGACCTTCTAGGTGGTAGAGGTTGCCAGTTTGGAAGGTCCTGTCGAAGGAGACTTGGTGAGTTGCTGCAGTGCAACTTGTATATAGTATACACTGCTGCCACTCTGCACAGGTGGTGTAGGGAGTGAACGTTGAAGGTTGTGGATGGGGTGCCAATCAAGCGGGCTGCTTTGTCCTGGATGGTGTTGAGCTTCTTGTGTGTTGGTGGAGCTGCATCCATCCAGGCAAGTGGAGAGTATTCCATCACACTCCTGACTTGTGACTGACTGTACACACCAGGAATGTCCATCCTGGTTCCTCTTATCCAAGGCCCCTACCTAAACATGCCGACTGCAGCAGTTGCCAAAGCAAACAGTAGCTGTCCCTTAACTTTGAGTTCAATGGCAAATCTGTGTTGTAACTTGCAGCCTTCCCTCCTGTTTATGTGCCCTGCGTCATAATAAGGCTGAAGGATTCGGCCTGGATACCAGGCAATGTATCTCTGCAGCAATTGACAGCCAAAAATCCCAGCAGCTAAAAGATACTTGCTGCTTGACTTGCAGACTTCTACTAATTGTGCAAGATATTTCCTGCAGTCTATCAAGGGAGGAGCTGATGCTACAGTGGCTGGGGGCAAGTGAATGGCAAGAGGTCATGCATGGGTTCATGCAGCCTGGCAGGGCAATGCCTGGCATTCACCATCGTGGCAACTGTCCCTTTTATTGGCAGTTGACCCTCTTACACTGAGGCCTGCAGTTTAAATTTTGATGGTAAGGATAGAAAAAAAAATTTGCATTTATATGGTGCCATTTACAACCTCAGGATTTCCCAAAGTGCTTGACCATCAATCCGTAAATTACTTGTTGAAATTTTATTATGTGGACAAATACACAATTTGTGCACAGCAAAATCCCACAAACAGCAATGAGATGAAGGGCCACTTAATCTATTTTGACACTGTTGGTTGATGGATAAAAGCTATTTCAAAAACCCTGGTGCTGTTTTACCTAACCATGGTATATTTTGCATCCACCTGAACAAACAGATCAGACCTGGCCTTAACATCCCAAATTTAAAAAGACACTTTTTTAATGTATTTGTTCATGGGATGTGGGCGTTGCTGGATAAGCCAGCATTTATTGCCCACCCCTAATTGCCCTTGAACTGAGTGGCCATTTCAGAGGGCATTTAAGAGTTAACCACATTATTGTGGGTCTGGAGTCACATGGAGGCCAGACCGGGTAAGGACGGCAGATTTCCTTTCCAAAAGGACATTAGTGAAGCAGATGGGTTTTTATAACAATCGACAGTGGTTTCATGGTCACCATTAGACTAGCTTTTTAATTGAATTCAAATTTCACCATCTGCTGTGGTGGGATTTGAACTCATGTCCCCAGAGCATTAGCCTGGGCCTCTGGTTACTAGTCCCATGACATTACCAATACGCCACTGCCTCCCCTAAACTTCCAACAATAGTCCACTCCCTCAGTATTTCACTGAAGTATTAGTCTAGATTTTTGCCTGGAATGTGCCTTGAGCCCATGACCTTCTGACTCAAAAGTGAAAATGCCACCACTGAGCCAAGGCTGAAGGGAGGGACCCAACTCATAGCCTGTGACCTATGCAGCATGTGAGTTTGAATGCCGATCCTGTCTTTACAGACCCATTGGGGACTAGCCCCAGCATGTCACCTCAAAAAGCAACATCATTGCAAAAAGTTCAATGGAAATGACGCAATCCTGAAGAGGGACCAACCAAAGTTCCATTCATAAAACCTGCACCAATCTGTGTTTTTATTTATCTTATACAAATGGTGATTTTTCTGATTTTATTTCTTAATTTGTTGCAGTGAGCTGCATTTCGGAAGATCAGCAAAAGCTTCATGTATAGAGGCCCCAGGCATTTTGTGCAGACTAGAAAATATAGGGACATTTCTCTGACCTCTAATGCTGTCTTTGTCTCAACAGCAATAGTCCTAATGCTTGAGCTGGCAGGCATTTCACTGCCTCACTTTCAGTGCTTATGGATCTAAATTTAAATGTAATTAATGGAAGGGCATAACATTCCCTGCCAGACCTCTTGCAATTATTTCAAAGCAAAATGTTTTAATTTCTGAACTAGAGGCTTGGATTCAGATGCAGCCAGTAAAATAAGTTAACCCTTTAATGTAGAGTGCTCCAATGCTGTCCTCCAATTTCTTGCAGATTTTCCTGATATCTATTTTCTTCTCCAATCTTGAAAAGCTGAGAAGACCTAGCTCTGTAATTGTGTCCGTGTAGAATTAAACCCAGATTGTGAAGTTCATGCAGCTCATGACCTTCTTAACTTGTTCAAGGTGACTTGTAGTAGTGTCTCTTTCTTGAGCTGGATTTGCTGCTGATTCTCCAGGGTGCTATCAGCCATGACCTACATACGCTTATTAGTTATGTCAACCACCACTGTGTCCATATGCATTATTACTGGAAGAATTTTATTGTGACTTTGAGTTAAGTTGCAAAGAATCTATCTATGACTAAATGACTTAACTTTCCAGAATACAAAATAAGGATTACTTACAGAGGAATCAGTCTATTATTTTCTACCACATATTAAAGACTCATCTTGCTGTTTAAGTCATATTAAAAGAACAACATGCACATGATAAAAACAACTATCTCAATGACTACGATTAACCCATTCAAACAAATAGGAGAAAAAATAATTGCCTAAAAACAATAAAGTAATTTGCCTCACTGTTTTGCCTGGGGGTCGGGAGATCTAATAAATTTTTTTTGTTAGTAAAGGAAAAAAGGAACAAATAGAAATGTCTTTTGTAGAAGCTCTGAAAATGTTCTTTGTGCCAAATATGTCTGCAGTTTTGAGGAGCTTTTAAGATTCCTAGAAGCTGACTGTTATGCCATGTTAGTATTTTGAATAGAAATATAGATACTTTAAATACAAACCCAATCTTCCGTTGGGAGGGGGGAAGGGTGGTGAAGAGACCTGTGTAATTAGAGGCCGATCAGACTGTATGTAACAGTTGCCTCTGAGGAGAATCTAACGTTCCCTGTGCAATTCTCTCCTCAATCTGATGGTTTTCATTCTTATTTACCAGCTTAACGTATTCATAGTTTTTTTTTCATTTCATCTTTCTATTATGGAGCCAGTGAGCTACAAATTGCAACACTACAAAACAAACTGAGTGTGTAAGGCTGCCGAAATCTATTAAAGGAAATGCGGTTATAGTCTGTAGGATTCTGTAATACAATAGTACCTTTGGCAGCAGGGGTTGCTTTGATGCTTGAAACAGCAGTGTACTGTAATGCTAGATCATGTCGAGATCCAAATAATAAAAACAAATATTTTTAACGAAGGAAGTGTTAAGATTCATAACCTAGAAACTCAGAATTATTTGCCTTTTTATATCTAAGGATTACAAACATCAGGGGGGATTTTCAAGTAATTCCTCACCTTTTGATTTAACACACAGTAAAATGCATATAGTCTTCTCTGCAATATACCTTTTGCATAGATATGTAGTATCTATTTCAACAAGAGATATTGACAACATTTATCCACATTCAGAATCCTCCGTTCAAGGTCAAGACGTAATGTAATATAGTGGATGTTCGGCCTGACAATATTGCAATGGACAGTTTGCACATAGCTGAAAATGTATTGTGAAGACTGCTTTCTGCTTTCAGTTTTTGTGGCAATTTTGCTCAACAAGGAACGTGCAGAAAACATTTAACAGCCATGTGGTTATATATTTATTTATATATATATATATATATATAAAGAGCACTGTCTGCTCTCAAAATTATATTATGAGCATAAAAAGAAATCTTTTGCTTTGTTTATCTGCTCCTTCCTTTAGTTACCAATAGATTTATAATTAAGGCAACTTTTAATGCTTTTACTCTTCCACCATCTCCTCCATTAATTTCCGGTCCTTTTTCCTTGGGATCCCTAATGTATTTTACAGTAAAGACTCCAGTCGAGGGACACATGCTGTGAGTGAGACAAATATTGCAAGAACTGATTGCAGCAGCACACTTTATATCTCTATATAAGGGTTTGACATGCATTTAAATCATGTTACCACTTACAGTGCTCACTAGGTTTACTTACTGAATCTAACTGCCACTTTAGTTAGCAACTATCCATTACTACACCTAGGTGTGCTGCTTTTTACTTTTATTAATTGCTAATCTGTCATTATTTGTGTACAAAATCATAGCACTTTTTTGGTCATTTGGGGGGTTCAGCATGGTTACAAACTCAACTTAATGTGTAAACACCTCCAAATCAACCTGGTAAGAAATCCATCAAGGCTGAAGTTTTTGCTTGCATGATGTGTCCCTGCAGGGACACAGTCCACTTGCCTAGAGCGCATGTGCACATTGGCAAGAGTCAAGACCTACTAGAAGTGTTTTGCTACAGTTTAATCAGCTAAATCAGCTAATCAGCTTGCTAGCACAGAGCATTGATGAGATTCCTTAGCTAGTCCAGTCAGCTTTTGCCTTTTGAACATCACATCAGTGAACCCCATGGAGATTTAGGGATCATGATAAAATTCATATTCCCATTAATTTTCATTTGTCTGGTTGGGATATAAAAGACATTTTGTTGCATTGATTTATGATTTATCCATCAATGAGCATGCATTTAGTCATCGATAAAGAAACAGTACTGGATCTCTGACATGGCTAAAAAAAATCTCCAATTATATGCTTGGGAGTTCAGAACTGTATCCTACAGACTGTCTTTAGCATATCCTTTGCCTCTTCTTTGCATTATCGTAGAGAACTGTGACCAGGCTAAAGCTGTCACTGACCTGTACCCTAGAAAACAAGAATGAACAACTGTGATTTCTGCTCTTTATATCTGCCAAATAATGCCTTCAATATACGCTATTTGGCCATATAAAGATGTAATATTGCATTTGGGGAAACCATTACTTTAAAAGTACTCTGATTTCAACCAATTGGATCTCCTTCATTTTCTACTTATCTTAACATGATCTTGTTTAACCACCAAGTGTTAGCAAACTGATTTCCCCAGCAGTGGATACTTCGACGTGATGTTTCGGAACGTGGCGGGATGCATCAAGTTCCTGAAGGCGTTCAAAGGGAAAGGGGACCGGGCGCCACTGTCGATCCTCACAGCGGAGCCACTCTTCACGCTTCCGTCACAACGGGACTGGGTGGTGACGATTCACCTCTACAACCCCCATATTCCGGTGGTGGATGTACTCACGTTTCTCGCCAGGTACGTCAAGGTGGCCGGCAGCAGCACTGATGTCAAGGACCCCTTTGGGATTTGGACAAGCAAGCAGCAGGTCAAGGTCACCTTGAAGGTCGATCCCAGTGGAGCCATCATCCACCCTCCCTCCAGCTTCGCTATCGGGGGAAGTCGAGGCTTCTTGGTCTATGCTGGGCAGCCCAGAGTTTGCCGCACCTGTGGCAAATCTGGTCACGTGGCAGCAAACTGCAGCATGGTTGTTTGCAAGAACTGCAAGGAGGAAGGCCATCAGACCAAGGACTGTAAGCAGACTAAGTGTTGCAACTTGTGTGGTGCGGCAGGCCACCTCTACAAAACCTGCCCCAAACGCTGCCTCAGTTATGCTCAGGCGGCAAGGTCCAAGTAGAGGCCGGGAGAAGGTTCGACGAAGGCGTCTGGTGTTCGAAAGGAGTCCAGCAACCTTCTCCGCAGTGAGGAACTCCAACCTGAGAAGGAGAAGAAAGGGGAGGCAGCTGAAACCAGTGACCCAGCACCTACCCTGCACCCGGAAACCCCTCCTCCACAGACAGAATCAATGGAGGAGGAGGCAGCAGATGGACAAACAGGTCAGTGGCAAGTGGTACAAAGGAAAACCACAAAGAAAAAACATCCAAAAGCGGAACAGGCCACCACCCAAACCAGTGGCAAGAGGAGGCTATCTTCTGAGACAGACGAAAACAGCGCCTCTTCACTGGACGGGGAAATGCTGGAACGACGGCCCCTTCAAAAGAGGCGGCAGAACACCAAGGAGATGGAAGATAAAGCATCCCAGCCCCTGGGCACTGGAAGCTGTGATGGGCCCGGTGTGCCCCAACCCCGAAGCAGCTGAGGACAATCCAATCCTCTCTGCCTACAAGACACCCCCGATGTCACCCCAGCGGAACAAACACTGCATGAAAAACCAGGAGGGGTTTCTGAGCCCAACCAACGTGAAACTGCTTGCGCACACGATGGTTATGCAGGAACATCCCGAAGGACTGGGACGAGCAAGGACAAATGGTATGGGAAGCAACAACTAACTTTAAAAAATGGGTGTAAGGATTGCTTCCATTAATGTGTGTAGCATTAAATCTACTACGCGATGTGTTTCATCCTTGGATTACCTCGCCAAGGTCAAAGCTGACCTACTGTTTCTGCAGGAGTGTGGAATACCACACCTCAGCACCTACAGGCAGTGATCGCGATGGTGGTCCCACGGGCCATCAATCTGGTCGGGGGGTAATGATTGCCGTTCCTCCGGCCTGGGTATTCTGCTGCGGGGAGGTAACTTCACCATCTCCGAAGTTAAGGAGGTGGTGGGTGGTCGCCTCCTCGTAGCAGACATGATGTACAACAACGCTCCGCTCCGGTTGATCAACGTGTACGCCCCGGTACAACGCAGCAAGCGGCTGACCGTCTTCCAGCAGCTCCCACTGCTGCTGGCGACGTCCAGGCCGGTCACCCTAGGTGGTGACTTCAACTGCATCATCGATGCGGCTGGACGATCCGGCAGAGACGACAGCAAACTGGACGCTACGTCCAGATTCCTAATAGAAACAGTTAAAGATGCCAAACTGCACGACGTCTTCAGCAAACCTGCAGACGAAGCACAGCGCAGATACACATGGTCAAGACCGGACGGGTCTGCCCGTTCCAGGACTGACTTCCTGTTTGTGTCCCGTGCCGTCACGGTCGGATCCACCGACGTCAAGCCAGTGTTCTTCTCCGACTGCCTCTTACTGGCCGACTGTCACTTACAGGACGACCAGCGGGTTGGCAGAGGGACGTGGAAGCTCAATGCTACACTGCTGACCCCAGAGAACGTTGAGGAACTCAAAAGGGATTACAAAGGTTGGAGGACCGTTAAACCCCTCTTTGAGTCTCCAGTTCACTGGTGGGAAGCGATCAAGGTGAACATCAAGAGATTCTTCATCCACAAAGGTCTTCAGAGGGCGAGAGAGAGACAGAGGGAAATGTCCCGACTCCAGAAAAGTATGCAAAATCTGCTCCGGTTGCAGTCAATGGGTGTCGAGCTCAAGGAGGACCTCCAAGAGGTGAAGAGCCAGCAGGCCTGGCTCTTTGCCAAGGAGGCCTCCAAGATCATCTTCCAGTACAGAGTCCGCTCCATCGAGCAGGATGAGACGTGCTCGCGTTACTTCTTCCAAAAGGTACACAGAGAGAGCTCTGTTATCAGCAGCCTGAAGGAAGTAGATGGCTCGGTAACGTCTTCGCAGTCCGACATACAAAGGATCAGCAAATCCTTTTATGCTGGGCTGTATGATGTGAAGCCCACAGACAGCAGAGCCTCCCAGTCCTTCCTGTCATCTATCACAGAGGTCTTAGATGACAGCAGGAGGGGGAGACTGGACAAGCCGCTAACTCTGGACGAGCTGACAAAGGTCGTCGAGTCCTTCGAGACGAGTAAAACTCCCGGAAGCGACGGCTTACCGGTCGAGTTGTACTCGGCCCTGTGGGATTGGGTCGGCCCAGACCTGCTGGAAGTACGCGAGAGTATGCTCCTGGCCGGCAGCATGTCAGAATCCATGAGGAAAGGCATCATCACCCTCATTTACAAGCGGAAGGGGGAGAGGGCAGAAATCAGAAATTGGCGGCCCATCTCACTGCTTAATGTTGACTACAAAATTCTGTCCAAAGTCAGAGCCAGTCGAGTCAAGTCTGCTCTGGAGTTGGTGATTCACCCCGATCAGACCTGCACTGTACCCGGCAGGAAGATCTCTGATAGTCTCGCGCTACTCAGGGATACGATCGCCTATGTACGGGACAGGAGGGTGGACACCTGCCTCATCAGCCTGGACCAGGAGAAGGCTTTTGACAGGATATCGCACACCTACATGATGGACGTGCTTTCCAAAATGGGGTTTGGGGGGCGAATCTGCAATTGGATCAAACTGCTCTACACAAAAATCAGTAGCGCAGTCTCAATCAATGGGTGGGAATTGGAAAGTTTCCCGATCCAATCTGGAGTCAGACAGGGCTGTCCTCTCTCCCCGGTCTTGTTTGTTTGCTGTATTGAACCCTTTGCTGAGTCTATTAGGAAGGATGCGAGCATAAGAGGGGTGACAATCCCAGGCAGCGGAGGCACTCAGGTCAAAACCTCCCTGTACATGGATGATGTCGCCGTCTTCTGCTCGGATCTGCTGTCCGTGCGCAGACTGATGAGCATCTGCGACCAGTTCGAACTGGCCTCGGGAGCCAAAGTTAACCACGGCAAGAGCGAGGCCATGTTCTTTGGGAACTGGGCTGACCGATCCTTTGTCCCCTTCACCGTCAGGTCAGACTACCTGAAGATGCTGGGGATATGGTTCAGAAGGGCCGGGGCGTGCACCAAAACCTGGGAGGAGCGAGTAGCCAAGGTTCAACAAAAGCTGAGCATGTGGGGGCAGCGTTCTCTCTCCATTGTGGGTAAGAACATGGTCATCAGGTGTGAGGCGCTCACGTTGTTGCTGTACGTGGCGCAGGTCTGGCCCATACCCCACTCCTGCGCTGTGGCAGTCACCCGAGCCATTTTCCGCTTCATCTGGGGATCTAAAATGGACCGGGTCCGGAGGGACACGATGTTCAAATCTCTGGACAAGGGCGGGAAAAATGTACCCAACGTGGCCCTCATCCTGATGACCACCTTCGTGTGCGGCTGCATCAAGCTGTGTGTAGATCTCCAGTACGCAAACTCCAAGTGTCACTACGTGCTGAGGTTCTATCTGTCCCCGGTGTTGCGAAGGATGGGCCTGGTCACCTTGCCGCGGAATGCTCCATGCAGTTGGACCGTGCCGTACCACCTATCCTTCGTGGAGCAGTTTCTGCGGGATAACACCTTTGACCACCGATCCATTAGGCAGTGGTCTGCACGGAACGTCCTCAAGGCCCTACGGGAGAAGGAGACGGGGGATCCTGTCGGATGGTTCCCCGAGCAGACCGCCAAAGTCATTTGGCGGAATGCCTCATCGCCAGAACTTTCAAACAAGCACCAAGATGTAGCTTGGCTGGTGGTGAGAAGGGCCCTCCCCGTCAGATCCTTCATGCACGCCCGAAGTCTCGCCCCCTCCGCGCAATGCCCCCGCGGTGGCTGTGGTAGGGAAGAGACGGTCGCCCACCTCCTCCTGGAATGTGTCTTTGCAAAGCAGGTGTGGAAAGAGATGCAGTGGTTTTTGTCGAGGTTCATCCCAAGCAGCTCTGTAACACAGGAGCCTGTGCTCTACGGGCTGTTCCCAGGGACGCACACCGAGACAAACATCAACTGCTGCTGGAGGACTATCAATTCGGTGAAAGACGCCGTTTGGTCTGCCCGAAACTTGCTGGTCTTCCAGCATAAAGAGTTGGCCACCACCGAATGTTGCAGACTGGCACATTCCAAGGTCCAGGACTACGTGCTGAGAGACGCACTAAAGCTTGGTGCAGCCGCAGCAAAGGCTCAATGGAGAAAGACCACAGTGTAAGGTCCCCCCACCAAGCTGACCTGAGGGGCTGGATCCATGGGAAACCCCTCGAACTGTATCGGAGAAATTTTGTGTGCTGTAAATGTAAAAATGTATATGGCATGACAATGAAATGGAAGGGTTGTGAGGCAACTCATGATTGTATCGAAGGAAACTGATCACCTTTGCACTGTTTGTATTTTTTGACTTGATGCTGTTTTAAACTGTTTGGGAATGTAATTTTTACAGATTTTTATGAATAAAGTATATTTTGGGAAAAAAAACTCAAACCTCCCAATTTATGACTTTCATTGCAGAGGCAACAAAATCAACAATCACATCACCTGCTGTCAATTTCACTTTCTTAGTGGTATCATAGACCCAGTCCCAGGTTGTGTGATCTTCGAACTGAGTGAACAAAGTCTTGCACAAACATTCATCATGCATATAAACGGGTTTACATTAGTATTCAGTACTCAGGTGATATCAATTAATCCAGTTATACACACCACTTTACTGTTAATGACATTTTAAATAGCACCTTTGTAAAAGGAAAGATTTGCATTTTTAGAGGACTTTACATGACCTCAGGTCATCCCAAAGCACTTTACAATCAATTAAGTACTTTTGAAGTGTCGTCATTGTTGTAAAGTAGGAAATGCAGCAGCCAATCTGGGCACACAAAGTCCTACCAACCACAATGAGAAAATGACCAGATAATCTGTGTTAGTAATGTTGGCTGAGAAATAAATATTTTGGTCAGCTTCAATCATTGAGCTTCAGTACACAGAGCACACTTGTGTATGTGCTCACTTGTAGACTGAGCTCCAAGTCATTTTTGACTCCTGCACTGAAGCGTATGGGAGGATGGGCCTTACTTTAAACATCTGGAAGACTAACGTCCCATTCCAACCCACTCCCGTAGGTCAACATCATCATTTGTCCATCGAGATCCATGACAAGACCCTGGAAAAGTGGACTATTTTCCATATCTCGGGAGTCTCCTCTCAACGAAGGTAGACATAGATGACAAATTGACCACTGGGTTAAATGTGCAGCTCTGCCTTAAGCCAACTGAGGAAGAGAGTATTTGAGGACCACGACCTCTAATACAGGATTAAAATCATGGTGTACCAGGCAGCAGTGATCCCTGCACTCCTATATGCTTCAGAGACTTGGACAATCTAAAGCAGGCATCCCAAGGCACTGGAGAAATACCACCAACGCTGTCTCTGCAAATTCACATTCATTGGCAGGATAAGCAGTGTAATATCATCATCCTCTCCCATCGATGTGTTAAAACCAGCTTCGTTGGGTGGGCCACATCACTTGCATGCCTGACACCAGGCTCCCAAAGTAACTGCTCTACTCTGAGCTTTGCCACAGCAAAAGACTCCCAGGAGGACAGAGGAAATGCTTTAGGGACATTCTCAACGCATTGCTGAAGAAATCCAACATATCCACCATCTCATGGGAGTCCCTGTCCCTCGACGGCTCAAAGTGGAGAAGGTGCATTAAAAATGGGAACAAACACCTCGTGAGATTTGGATGGAGCATGTGGAAGCCAAGTCCAGGCACTGGAAGGAGTGCACAGCCCACCCAGTAACTCGCTTGTTCAACTCTGCAAACCCCACCTGCCCCACACGTGGTCAAGCCTGTGCTTTGCGCATCAGACTCGTTAGCCATGTTAAATCTCACTGAACTGGAGTGGAAGCAAGTCATCCACAGTCCCAAGGGACTGCCTAAGAAGAAGAAGAAGATTGGCCAAGATACCAGAGAGAAGTCTTCTTAGAATACTGCCATGGGATCTTTTCCATCCACATGAGGTGGCAAATGAAGGCTTAGTTTAACACAAAAGCAAAATACTGCAGATGGCTGGAAATCCAAAATAAAACAAAAAAATACTGGAAATGCTCAGCAGGTCTGGCAGGATTTGTGGAGAGAGAAACAGAATTAATGTTTCAGGTTCTGATCATTGACTTGAAACATTAACTCTGTTTCTCTTTCCACAGATGCTGCCAGATTGGTTTATCATCTCATCCAAAAGTACTGCTAGATTTTTGTGCTTAGGTTTCTAGAGTGGGACTCAAACCCACAGCCTCAGAGGCACGATGGCTCCCCACTGAGCCACAGCAAACACGTGTGATTCATTATTTGTTCAATTAACCTGGTATCGCATAGCCAGAATGCAGTTGTCATAGTTTAGCTCAGCTCCCTTTCTCTTGCTTCCACCTTTCCAGCCTTTACTGCTTTACTGCATATCTTAAGTCCTGTGGCAACCAGCACTGTCTTTTATGTTGCCACTTGTAATGTAGGAATCTCGGCAGCCAATTTTCTCACAGCTAGGTCCCACCAACAGCAATGAGTTAATAACCAATCTGTTCTAGTTTCTCCAGCTTTGGAAATTCTGGATTAAAAAATTTCAAAAATACTATCTGGATATCAAAAATCTGTTTTTTTAAAAGAATATTTATTTCCACCTTCACTGATATCAGAACTCAAGGTATGAGTCCACCTCATTTCTGACTCTTTTTATAACTTAATTTGTATTCAGGATGTGAACAATTCTAGTAAGACCGTAGTCATTGTTCTGAAAAGATGCTAGTGGACCTTCTGTAGAGCATATTAACCATGAAGTGTGAGAATAGAGTCACAGGCAGGCCTGAGCAGCTAATGGTGGAAAATACACTTTCTCAAAGGCTTCACTGAACAAATCCAGAAGCTTTCATCGTCTGTTTAACTAGCCACAAGATATCAATTTTGCAACTTGCCAGGATTGTCAGCAACCCAGGGGTTGCTAATTCAGTGTCAGAACCATTTCCTACTTGAGGTATAAAATGCCATTGGCATCTATGGAACTGTTCCAGTATAAATTACCATCCTGGGGAGAAATTTAGGGCTGTTCTGGCTCATTTGTTTCCCCAGATAAAATGAATGTTTTGTGAAAATATCAGGGACAGGAAATTGGGATTGTTTGTGTCAATTTCTTGGGTGTGACAAGCTTTTGGAACTCCAAAATGGCAGCTGCAGCACACATGTGCATGGTTGTAGGGCAAATCGTGCCAGACCCTACATTGGTGCGGCCATTAATGAATGTACAATGAACATCCACCGGAAGGATGCAGAACAGACAGATCATGACCTCAATCAGAGTGCAATGCTGATTTGGCACCAGCAGTGTCAATTTAGACCTGAATGCGTCAGCTAAAGCTTTCTCTTAACCTTACACAGCTGAACACATAGTCAGCAGCAAGAAGGACCCACCCCACCACCAAATACCACCACACCCCCACCAAAAAAGCTATTTAAAGGAATCATCAACTACTTACAGGTTAGTTGCCAGTTGATTGCTTCTGGTTGTGCTTTAATTTTACAGTTGTTTCAAGTTGCAAAAGTCTACAGGGAGTGGTGTGGCAGGTGCTGAAGGAGTTTTTTCTGACATGGGTACACTGTAGGCATTCTCTTTGGAATACAGTATAATTTGGAGAATGAACAGAGGCCATGCAGAGCAAGACAAGTTGCTGGAAGAGGGAGAAAGAAGGGGAAGAAGGGCATTAGGCTAATCATGCACTATTCTGTCTCTCAAAACAGCTGAAAAAGTTAAGGCTTGTTCAATCAGAAGTGTCAGGACCCTAAGGTCTGCTGCAGCATGTTCCAGCCCCCCAGACTGATGTGACTCCTTGGTGGAGTCAAGGACTGATGTGACTCCTTGTTTGACTGTCTGCTGCATGGCAATGACCTGGAAACAGCAAATACACCCGGGTCTGGTGGCCATTGCTACGTGGGCAGAGCTGTCTACCCAATAACCAAGCGGAAAGCCCTGGCTAACCTATCCACGTACAACAATGCTATTTACTATTTTCTTCTTGCAATTTTATTTTCTTGGCTGTTCTCTGTGAAATAACTTCCTCGAGAGAAATCACCCAGAAGAAAATGAACAAAACTCTAGTACATTATTTTATCATTATAATCTGCTTTATTGTGTTGTGACCAATTGGCATTACCAGATTTCAACAGGTTTGGAATCATAAAGTTCCACAGTGAACCTGATCACTGATTATCATCAGCTCAATATGAGTTTTGTCCATCTTGGTTTCAGAAGAGTTAGCAACAAAACAATTCTTCCAATGGAAGTTCAGTGTTCACATCTAATAATCTGTAGGAAGAATATTTTTTCTGGTATACATTTCTCAAGCGTGGCCAGAATTTTACAGCCTCACAACGAGCAGGCTGCTGGAGGGTGGGGGGGGGGGGGGGGTGCTAAAATTGAATGGGAGGTGGGGGGGCCATTCCCGACACTTTCCCACCTATGCTGCAATTTTACACTGGGCAGCAGCAGCGAGAAATGGCCTGCCCGCTCTAGGCCTATCAAAGCGCTTAAGTGGCCAATTAACTGCCACTTAAGGGTCTCCTCCCGACAGAAAAGGTCCAAGGACATTGCCTGTTAAAACCTGGCAGCCTTCTTGGGCAGAGGGGGTGGAGGTGGCCCTCCTGATTGGGCGCCCCGTGCCCCATGGAGGGACTCCCCCAAAGCCCGAACCACCCCACCGCACAACACTCCCCCACCCCCCTAACCAACCCCCCTTGGCTCGCTCGGTCCTGGCCGATTGTCCCCAGCGAGGCCCTAAAGATTTACCTTTGTTCCAGGGCCATCCTTCACCTTGCTTGCAATGGCTGGATTTAGTCCCAGGAGTGGCCACCGCTCCCGGGCGGGGACTTAGAGCTGCCGGCCCACTGATTGGCCAGCAGCTCCATTAGGTAGGACTTCCTGCCTCAAGGAGGTGGAAGTCCTGTCCAAGGCCAATTAAGAGCCTGGGGAGTGAAAAATCACGGTGTGTGCAGGCTTGGCGGAGGCAGACTCGCCCCCAACTTTTCAGCCAGTGGGCGGGACCTCCCGCCCAATGTAAAATTTTAGCCCATGTCTCTGATCCTATGAGCACAGCGCATGTGAATGCATTTACTGTTTTCACTAATTACCTTCCCTCTCTTGCATCCCTTGGATGGCAATGCCTGCTTGGGGTACAGTTCCAGTGGTGCTTTTGTTGCTCCAATGCTTCACTTGAGTGGCTACTGAATGTATGAATCTGAGAATTGAGTGTAGGCAGGTTATTCAAACATAACAGGGAACTATGGGCTAAATTTTCCCGATCCCATGGAGACAGTGTTAGAGGTGGGGGTGTGCCAGGAAATTATCGGGCAGCCGCGTTGGTACAGCTCTCCAACGCACTCCGACCTCTGGAGGACTCTGCCGGGGGCAGGCTGGGATCAGGGTCAGCTGCCTGCTCCATTAGTGCAACTAAGCCCATTTTGCACCAGTTCTAGTATTTTACCGACGTTGGAGTGGCCCACTGCAGTGTGTTGATGCTGTCAGCTCATTCCAAGCAGCCTACCTGTGGCAGGTCAGGGAGCCAATGGAGCCAGAGACTCCATGCCTCTGAGATGAAAGGTTGCAGCCCTTTCCATTAATAGTCCTGCAGAGAGGCGTCCCCTCCAACCCAGTGGCCCTACTGGCTTAGGGTCTCTTATTTATTAATTCTGTGCAGGCAACTGAGGGCGTCTCTATGTTGAGGTGCCCTCGCACTTGCCTGCCTGCCTCAGCAGCGTCCACTTCTTTCAGTGGGACTACCGGCCTGACATCGCTGAGGGCCCACTGATTGGGCCTTCAGCTTTGAAAGCTCGCCTGCCGTCCCTAATAGGATAGTGAGTGCAGAAGCGGCCAATTACGAAGCTGTCTCCCAGAAGGCTGTGCCAGCAGGTGCACTGCCATCATGTGTGTGCTCGGGACTCCCATATCGCCCTGATGTCAGGGTCCTGATGCCTGCTGGAAAATCCAGCCGCATGGCGCTGAGTTTAGTCCATGCTGCTCTCCCTCACCAGTGCCTATAATGGTGCAGCTGGTGTCACAAGACGAGATCAGCAGTAGAAACTCAGAATCCAGCGGCGATAAGGGTAATTGCAATGCTCATAACTTCGGCCTGGCTGAAATTGGCAAATTAAAGCACGTCAGTTTTTAAGCTTCATTTTTGTACAGTACTGCATTTCAGTGTGCTACCAAGGGAGTACTGAATTGTTGGAGGTACCGTCTTTCAGGTGAGAGGTTAAACTGAGGCCCTGCCTGCTGCTCAGGTGGATGTTAAGATTCCAAGGCACTATTTGAAGAACGTCCGGAGTTTTTTTTCCTGTATCCTGACCAACATTTACCTCTCAATCAACACTAAAACAGATTAAGTGGTCATTATCTAATTCATGTTTGTGGGACCTTGCTGTGTACAAAATGGCTGCTGTAGTAGTTTCTTTCATAATAATAATGGCACATCAGAAGTATTTTTCTCATACTTTCCCTCTCTTTCTGTGTCCTTCTTTCCCAATATTTCTCTCTGCATTACTGAATGAATTAACTTCACACTATTTGTATCCCTTTCAGTTTAATACTTTATTCTGAAACTAAACCTACATTAATTTTTTTGTATTATATACCACTGCATTTTCCAAAGTGTTGTTCTCGAGGACGGTAATGATATACTATGTAATGCAAATGTATTTTTCTGGAATGATGTACCTTTAAGGCCTTAAGGTCTCATCGCTGTGGAAAAGTACATCCTGAGGTCAATTAAAAGATAATTGTTTCTTTTTCTGTAGATTGGTAGCTGCTGTAAATCCCTGGTTCCTTCTGAAGGTCAGAAAACCAGCAGGAAATAATTAGCTTTCTTTCATTTTTTTAAACATATAGTGAACCTTCCACATTTCTACTCACAGTTAGTCAGAAAATAATGACTGGAAAAGTGGATCTCATTTCTCCCATTCTTCCTGTGTAAAACCGACAAAAATTATCAAGCCCTCAAGGACATCCGAAAAACATACAATGCCATGTAGGAGTTGAACAATATACAGGAATCCAGCTGGCTGCCGTCAACAGGTGTTAATATTTTTCAGATGCTAATGAGGGGC
Source organism: Heterodontus francisci (assembly GCF_036365525.1). NCBI lineage: Eukaryota > Metazoa > Chordata > Chondrichthyes > Heterodontiformes > Heterodontidae > Heterodontus > Heterodontus francisci. Next base: position 41,029,868 of record NC_090395.1, on the reverse strand, counting down.
CTGTTTAAGGACTGCACCCCAGAATTCACCATCTTTGAGCAGAGCTGGGGTTGCTCCTTTCCACTTTTCTTCAGTTTGTTGCAGTCTAGCCAGTGTTTGCCAAGGCAAGGGTAACTTTTGTTTTATTACTTATCTTCATGTGAAGCCAGGAGGAGCAAAAAGCTCCACAGTATATAGACACTGCTAGACCATGATGTTTTCCTCCCCCTTCCCCTCCTGGTTTTGCACCTCAACCTGCCAAACTTTGCTGGTACTGCAGCCAATTGGTGGTGATGCAACTGGAGAGCTGCCTTTGGATACTTGATTTGGTGTCTGTAGCTCACCAGAAGTATGCTGATGCAATCTGAGGCCCAGTTTCAGGTGAGCCTCAGGCCTCTGACCTCTGGCATACCCTCCAGTACATGTCTATTTTAGACCTGAAAACCAGCCTGAATCAGTTTCGAGGCCAGTATGACTGTTGTATATTGTTGCTAGCATTTCAAAATGCAAAGTGGAGCTGGGTTTACAGAGATCTTGGAGTTGTTGTAATTCTAAACAGTAACTCATTTATTTTATTTACATGGACTGTATTCACTTTCCATAAAGCCTGTCTCGCTTCTGCTACTCATGATGCATTGTGCTTCTTCCAAGCCTATCACACATGTGATTTCTTACATCATCATTGCAGTGGGAGGTGTTACTCTCACTGTCCCAAATATTAACCCTTTCAGACCCTTATATGACATCTCCAAACAAGTCTTTGTCCATATATATTTTTGATATATATACATTCATTTTTACTTTACTTACTACCACATCCGCCACCCCCCACCCAATTCTCTGACATTGCAGATTCAATCTGTCAGGAGGATTCACATTCTCCCTGATCATTTTCTTGTCAGTCTCAGAAGATCAGTAGTCTTTCTCTGAACTCTTGGGCGTTGACTTCGATGGCCTTCATTGAGGTTTGAAGTATCCGGTTTTCTCTGAACTTCAGGATCAACATCTGGTTCATCCAAATATATAACTGATTGACGTTTTTGAGGAATAGGAAGAAGGTTTCTCCTATTTTGTCTTATTGTACCTTCCAGAGAATGTACTAAAGAACTCTGATGGTTTTCATCTCGCTGGATAATTACTTCATCTCCAGCTTGGTCACGTAGCCATACCTTTTTAACTTCTAACAGCTTGGGTAAGTTCCTTGTAAAATATCTCCTGTTATAATTATAAGCTTGTTGCTTTCAGTAAGACATTTCTCTGTCTTGAACTCTCTGATACTCCTGGACTTCTAGCCCTGGAAGTAATTTTTTGGGTAGGATGGGAAGTTGTGTTCAAAGCTTCCTTTCCATCAACAGTTCTAATGGTGCTAAACCATAGATCATCCATATATATATCGGGGCCAGCGAGCAGTGTAAAAGAGCTAGGCTAGCCAGTCCAGGCCACCAGAGCGGACTGAACTCGTTCTGAGGAGAAAAGAAAAATCAAAGTGTGATGTCATAGGAACACAGGTAGTTGATTTATTGCTGAGTTTTTTTTATCATTTCTTTCAAAATTTGGGTAATTTTACGAATTGTAAGATTTTCTTTACGAAAGCTAGTAAAGCTTAATAGATTGGCTGGTGAATATTTCCTAATAATTAATTAAGTAAATAATTAGTTATTTAAATCACAATCAGGATGGCAGAGCAGGTGATGTGTTATGGCTGCAGTATGTGGGAGCTGGTGGACGTCAGTGTGATCCACAGCAAACATGTCTGCCGTAAGTGTCTGCAGCTCGAAGAGCTTTGGCTCAGAGTCAGTGCGCTGGAGGCCAAGCTACAGACACTGCAATGCATCAGGGAAGGGAAAGTTACCTGGACACTTTGTTCCAGGAGGCAGTCACACCCCATAGGGTAGGGTCTTCTGATTTGGTTAGGGAGAGGAGGGTGTGACTGCGATTGAGGCAGCTAAGGGGATCGAGAAGGCAGAAGTTGACAAGGCTCAGCCCTTGCAATTGTCCAACAGGTTTGAAGTTCATTCAGCTTGTATGGATGAGAGTGAGGGCTGCAGGGTGGATGAGCAAACTGACCATGGCATCATGGTATAGGAAGCCATTCGAGCAGGGTGAGTAAATAGGAATGCAATGGTAGTAGGGGACAGTATAGTCAGGGGGTTAGACACCGTCTATGCAGCCAAGAGCGAGAGTCCAGAAGACTGTGTTGCCTACCCGGTGCCGGGGTTCAGGACAGCTGCTCGGGGCTGGAGAGGAACTTGCAGTGGGAGGGGGAGGACCCAGTTGTCGTGGTCCATATGTGTACCAATGACATAGATAGGACTAGAAAAGAGGTTCTGCATAGAGAGTATGAGCCTCTAGGGGCTAAATTAAAAAGCAGAACCTCAAAGGTAATGATCTCAGGGTCAATACCTGAGCCATAAGCAAATTGACGTAGGGTAAATGAGATTAGACAGTTAAATGTGTGTGGTGTGGGAGAAATGGGTTTCGATTCATGGGGCATTGGCACCAGTACTGGGGAAAGTGGGGGCTGTACCGTTGGGATGATCTAAACCTGAACCATGCTGGGACCATTGTTTTGGCGAGTCGTATGGCTAGAGCAGTAGAGATGGCTTTAAACTAAATAGTGGGGGTGAGGGATCAAGTGAGGGAAGATGTGATAATTTAGAGAGGAGAAGACAAGAGAACAAGATAGCAATAAGGATAATGATAATCAGGGTGTGACAGGAAGGGACAGTATGTACAAACTCAAGAGTGAGCTAGCAGATAAGACTAGAGGTTGAGAACTAACAGAATGGGGGGAGGGTTTGGGAGAGGTGAGATTTAGAAATTTAGAGATTTAGAGATTTAGAAATCCAAATCCAAATCCAAAGCATTGGAACAGTATAGTGTTATGGGTAAAGACAGAATGGGACAGGAAGGGACAGAGAGTTTAACAGAAATTGTACACCAGCAAATAAAGTCATTGAGGGGAATAAAAAAATGAAATTAAAGGTTTAGTATCTGAATATGCAAAGCATTTGCAATAAGATAGATGAACTAGTGGTGCAAAAAGAGGTACATGATTTAGATCTAATCACTCTCACAGAGACATGGTTAGATGGTGATCAAGGTTGGGAAATAAATTTCCAGGGTACACAATATTCCGGAAAGACAAACAGAATAGCAAAGGAGGAGGGGTAGCACTGATGGTAAAGGATGACATAGGGGCATTAGTGAGAAAGGATCTGGCCTCAGAAGATCATGAAATAGAATCCGTATGGGTGGAAATAAGGAATAGCAAGAATCTGAAAATACTGGTGGGAGTAGTTTATAGGCACTTAACAGTAGTTATACAGTTGGACAGAGCATTAAACAAGATGCTATTGGAGCTTATAACAAAGACAATGTAATAATTGTGGGGGACTTTAATCTTCTTATAGACTGGGACAATGAAATTGGAAGGAGTGGTCTAGAAAATGAGTTTGTAGAATGTTTTTGGGACAGTTTCTTGGAGCAATACATTGTGGAGTCAACTAGGGATAAAGCTTTCTTAGCAGGTCTGGCAGCATCTGTGGAAAGAGAAGCAGAGTTAACGTTTCGGGTCAGTGACCCTTCTTCGGAACTTCGGTCACTGACCCGAAACGTTAACTCTGCTTCTCTTTCCACAGATGCTGCCAGACCTGCTGAGTGATTCCAGCATTTCTTGTTTTTATTTCAGATTTCCAGCATCCGCAGTATTTTGCTTTTATATAAAGCTTTCTTAGATTTAGTATTGTGCAATTAAGCAGGGTTAATAAGCAATGTGGGAAACCTTTAAAAGAATAATTCAAAATGTTCAACAAAATACATTCCTTTGAAAAACTAAATCTCAGCCAAAAAAGACTCAGCCGTGGCTCCCTCAGGAAGTTAAGATTGAAAGAAAAGGCTTATAAAGTTGCAAAAAAGAGTAGCAAGTCTGGGAGTGTTTTAGAAACCAGAAAAGGGCCACTAAAAAGTTGATAAAAAAGGAAAAAATAGAACAAGAGTAAACTAACCAGTAGCATAAAAAGATTGTAAGAGCTTTTATAGGTATATCAAAAGGAAGAGAGTAGCTAATGAAAACATTGGTCCCTTGGAAGCAGAGACAGGAAAAATCATCATGGGGAATGAGGAAATGGCAGAAGCATTGAACAAATACTTTGTGTCTGGCTTCACAGTAGAAGGGGAGGCAGTGGTGTAATGGTAATGTCAGAACTAGTAATCCAGAGCCCAGCCTAATGCCATGGCAGATGGTGACATTTGAATTTAATTAATAAATCTGGAATTAAAAAGCTAGTCTAATGGTGACCATGAAACCATTGCTGTTTGTTGTAAAACCCCATCTTGTCCTTTTAGGGAAGGAAATCTGCCGGCCTCACCTGGTCTGGCCTAAATGTGACTACAGACCCGTAGCAATGTGGTTGACTCTTAAATGCCCTCCAAAATGGTCTTGCAAGCCATTCATTTCAAGGGAAATTAGGGATGGGCAATAAATACTGTCCTAGCCAGTGACACCCCCATCTCACAAATTAATAAAAAAAGCACAAGTTCCATACCAGAAATAGACAGTAACCTAGGGGCTAAAAAGAGTGAGGAAATTAAGGAAATTCATTTCAGCAGAGAAAAAGTATTGGAGAAACTTAAGGTACTAAAATCTGACAAATCTCCAGGACCTGATGGCTTACATCCTAGGGCTCTAAAAGAGATAGCTGTAGATATAGTGGATGCGCTAGCTATGATTTTCCAAAACTCCTTAGATTCTGGAACAGTCCCATCAGAGTGGAAGTTGGCAAATGTTACAGCACTTTTCAAGAAAGGAGGGAGAGAGAAAACAGGGAACTACAGGCCAGTTAGCCTAACATCAGACGTTGGGAAAATGCCAGAATCTATTATTAAGAACAAATATGTGGGTTGAGATAGGTAACTTTGTTCTCCTTTCTCTGTGTTACACCTGGTTGAGAGGGTGTGCTGGGACCTAAAACTTTGCGTTAGAACATACTTGAGAGGGGCGGGGTATTGAGTTTGGTTTTTTTTGTGTCCTTCCCCTGCCTCCCTTTTGAAAAATATCTGCATCAGCTGACAACTCTTACACACTTGAAGAATGGCATGTCCTCCACTGGACAGCTGCTGTTATAACAGTGTTGAGTTGCAGCACCAATGTAACATGATCTAACCATCACATCTGTTTCTATGTTCTTTTGCATTTCAGTGTTAATAGACCTTCTGTTAAGGAAAACAAAGTATTGTGGGTTAGTTGTTTCCTAATTAGTCTATTTAAAATGTCCATACAGTTTCTCCTGATGACTCAACAAACTTCTTAAGTGAGTAGCTAAGCCATACAAGGTAGGAAGGCCCCAAATTTAATCCATGGTCATGTGACATATTAGCTAATCTTAGCTAGGGACCCTACAGTTGATGTTGTAGCTTACTCCTTATCACTATCCAGTGACCCCTGCTAGAAAGTGGACATTGGATAAAGCTGAGATCGGGCTAGTGCGGCGCAGTGGTGCAGTGGTTAGCACCGCAGCCTCACAGCTCCAGTGACCCGGGTTCAATTCTGGGTACTGCCTGTGTGGAGTTTGCAAGTTCTCCCTGTGTCTGCGTGGGTTTTCTCCTGGTGCTCTGGTTTCCTCCCACAAGCCAAAAGACTTGCAGGTTGGTAGGTAAATTGGCCATTATAAATTTCCTTTAGTATAGGTAGGTGGTAGGGGAATATAGGGACAGGTGAGGATGTGGTAGGAATATGGGATTAGTGTAGGATTAGTATAAAATGGGTGGTTAATGGTCGGCACAGACTCGGTGGGCCGAAGGGCCTGTTTCAGTGCTGTATCTCTAAATCATAAAAAAAAAAAAAAAAATGCAGTTAGAAAAGCACAGTATGATTAGAACAAGTCAGCATGGTTTTACTAAATCCTGTTTGACAATTTTATTAGAGTTTTTTGAGGATGTAATTAATAGGGTAGTTAAAGGGGAACCAGTAGATGTAATAGACCTGGATTTCTAAAAGGCATTTGATAGGATGCCATAAAAAAGGAAAATTGGCACGATAAGGGTTCGTGGAGTTGGGGTAATATGTGAGGATGGATAGATGATTGGTTAACAGACAGGAAGCAATGAGCGTGATCAAGGGATACGGGGAGAAAGCAGGAACAGGTTACTGAGTTTGGATGATCAGCCATGATCGTATTGAATGATGGAGCAGGCTTGAAGGGCCGAATAGCCTACTCCTCCTATTTTTTCTATAAACGGGGCATTTTCAAGTTGACAGACAGTAAATAGTGGAGTGCTGCAAGGATCGGTGCTGGGGCATCAGCTATTTACAATCTATATTGATGACTTAGATGAAGAGACAGAGGGTAATGTATCTAAGTTTGCTGATGATACAAAGGTAGGTGGAAAGTAAGCTGTGGGAAGGACACAGAGACGCTGAAAAGCGATGTAGACAGGCGAAGTGGGTGGGCAGCAAGATGGCAGATGGAGTCTAATGCAGGGAAAATGTGAAATTATGCACTTTGGTCATAATAATAGAAAAGCAGAATATTTTTTAAAAGGTGTGCAAAAAGTAAGTGTCGATGTTCAAAGAGACTTTCGGTGTGCTTGTACAAGGAATGCAGAAAGTTAACATGCAGGTACAACAAGCAATTAGGAAAGCAAGTGCATGTTGGCCTTTATTGCAAGGGGATTGGAGTACAGGAATAAGAAAATATTGTTATAATTGTACAGGGTTTTGGTGAGACCACATCTGGAATACTGTGTGCAGTTTTGGTCTCCACATTTAAGAAGGGATACTGTCATGCAGGCCCCTACCTGCCAAGAGTGAGGCACATTTGTTTTGCCGCATGGACAATAAACTTCAAATTGTTGCTGGGAAGAAGAGAGGGCCTATTATGGAGAATTGCCAGGCCTCTGGCCGGAGAGACATTTTTGCATACTAGCAGACAGTGTTGGAAAAAAGGAACCAGTCCATGCTCCCAGTACACAGAACGGACGTGGTCAGACCAGTTTAGTCACATGACTAACTGGCTGTTGCAGAGTTTTGAACTGAGAGTTTTGAATTGGAGGAACAGTGTTTGAAGACAGAAAACTCCTGGATTGAGAACATCTCTCTCCTGTCTGCTCCCATCTCTTTCTCACCAGCTTCGAAATCCATTGAAGACACACGAACCCCAAGAGAGAAAAGTCTCCTACAGTGAACAAGGTTTAAGAAGAATACTGGGCCCCAGCAAAAAGCAATAATTACCTACAAGCAAGGACTCTACAGTGATCTCAAAGCACAGTAACAAGAAACTCTTCAGATATTGCCTCAAACATCTCCACTTTATTTTTCTTCTCTTTTCTGTCCTTATCTACATGTGTGTATCGCGTATGCATGGGCGTGTTGTGTATCCGTAGGCGTTAACCGAATTAGAATTTAAGTTTAAGTTTTAAGAAATGTCACTTTTCTTCTTTAAATCTAAGAAAGCCTGTGTGTGCTCATTTCTTTGCCTTATAATTGGAAAGCGGTGAACAAGAATTCACCAAGGGGGAGCTCAAAACATGGTGTGTTTAAAACTAAATCCTTTTACAGTAAGACCAGGTGAAAGCTGAAAGGAACCCCTAGACACCTTTCTCACTTGGCCGTAACAATATACTTGCATTGGAGGCAGTGCAGCAAAGGCTTACTGGATTGGTCCCCAGGATGAGGGGGTTGTCCTATGATGAGAGACTAATAAATTGGGCCAGTATTCTCTGGAGTTTAGAAGAATGAGAGGTGATCTCATTGAAACATAGATTCTAAAGGACTGGATAGGGTAGACACTAAGATTGTTTCCACTGGTTGGGGAATCACAGTCTCAGGATAAGGGGCCGATCATTTAAGACTGAGATGAGGAGAAACTACTTCACTCAAAGGGTTGTGAATCTTTGGAATTCTCTACTCCGGAGGGTTGTGGATGCTCCATCGTTGAATATATTTAAGGCTGGGATAGACAGATATTTGGTGTCTCAGGAAATCAAGGGGTATGGCGAGCAGACTGGAAAACTGAGTTGAATCTTAAAATCAGTTTTGAACGGCAGAGCAGGCTTGATGGATCTGCTCCTATTTCTTGTGTTCTTGCAAAGCTTGAATGACGGATTCAGTAGTCATTGTATACAAATGTTTGACTTCAATCCACCTTGAAAAGTTGACAATCACTATCATGTAGGATTTCCCATGAAACAAAAATAGATCCATCCCTAGACATTCCCATGGTCTGGTTGGAAATGGTATCGATATAAGAGGTTCCCTCTGGTCTGGTCTTTGCACTGTGCATACCTGGCAATTAGAGATCATTTGTTCTATAACTTTTGATATTTCCAGCCACCAAATGGACAACTGAGACCCTGCTCTGCATTTCATTATATCTACGTCGCCCTGGTGTATTTTCTCCAAGATGTTTACCCGGAACAAGTCTGGAATCACCAGCCTGTCATTATACACCAGTAAATCATCCACAATAGTAAAGTGCCTTCTGTGGTCGAAGAAGATTTTCATCAGCGTACCAATGGGACGTTGATGCGGCCAACCTTGTGTACAATATTGGCATTTTCAGATGCATTCCTCATCTCGCTTCTGAGCATGATGAATTTCTTGGAGCTATTGTGTACATGCTGGCCATTACAATGCAGTATAATGTGCATCCGACTCAATCTCATTAATAAAGTTAACATCCTGTTGTGTAGGATGGTAAACAGTAGCTCTGGACAATGCAGCTGCTGTCGTTTGTTGCTTGCCCTGTACATGTACCGTTTCATACGTGAATCTCCTTAACCTCAACCGGAATTCTTTGGATTCTCGGAGGCATCCTAATGAGCTCCTTTTCATTAAGAAGGAAACTAGGCATTTGTGGTCTGTATCTATGACAACCTTTAAGCTAATAATATAATCTGAGAATTTCTCACAAAAACACGTGACTGCCGAGAGCTTCTTTCTCTATCTCAGCGTACCTCGTCTCAGTCTCAGACAGTGATCGAGATGCATAATTCTTTCTTTTGGGCCTCCTTATCTCGAGAGACAATGGATATGCGCCTGGAGGTGGTCAGTGGTTTGTGAAGCAGCGCCTGGAGTGGCTATAAAGGCCAATTCTGGAGTGACAGGCTCTTCCACAGGTGCTGCAGAGAAATTTGTTTGTTGGGGCTGTTGCACAGTTGGCTCTCCCCTTGCGCCTCTGTCTTTTTTCCTGCCAACTACTAAGTCTCTTCGACTCGCCACAATTTAGCCCTGTCTTTATGGCTGCCCGCCAGCTCTGGCGAATGCTGGCAATGGAGATGCATAATAGATTGGTCTATTATCTATTAGGGTCTGCCATTATGCCCTTGCTACTAACAATATGTTCTAAGAAACAAATAGACGTTTTCGAGAATTCATACCTTTCATTAAGTGTCAGGCTGCCTTCTTGTAAATGACTCAAAACCGCTCCACACATCAGGTCATGTTTTTCGACGGATTCACCATTGACTAAGATGTCGTCCATATGGAATATTACTCCTTTAAGGCCTTGTAAAATGTTTGACCTACTCTTTTGGACTATTTCGGGTGCAGATGTTATACAGAATGGTTAATGATTAATGCAAAATCTTCCAGAGTGATGAAGGTTGTCGGTAATCTTGATTCTCGACCAATGTAACTTGCCAAAAGCCGCAATTCACGTTGTGTTTTGTAAACATAAAACTCTTGGATAATTTTGCCAAGCTTTTGTCTACTGAGGACATTGAATGCATTTCCCTTGCGACCGCCTTATTCAGCTGAGTCAGGTCTGCACTGATGCTAAGAGTACCGTTTGGTTTCAGAACTGGAACCATTCCCAAACACCACTCTGTTGGTTTCATGACAGGAGAAGTAACTCACATCCTGGTCATTTCTTCCAACTGAATTTGGATTTGCTTCAGCGATGGGTGTCGTATCTTCCTGGGCATAAAGAAACATATCGGTTTTGCTTCTTCCCTCAACATAATGCTGTTTTCGGTCTTAAGTCTTCCTCGACCCAAAAATAGTTTTGGAAAGTCTGCTTGAAAGTGGCTCTTGGATTCTTGTTGCTTGATTTTATCCACTTCTTTGATAAGATGAAGATCTAAACACACTCTTCTGTTCAAAAGAGAAAATTCTTGATTCTGTAGAACATACATTGTTTCCAATATCTGCTTTCCTTTGTAGTAGTGTTGCCTGTAGCTTTCCCTTGACTTTCAGTTCAGTCCCTCCTAGGCCATGTAACTGAGTGCCTCAACTAACAAAACAATGTGTTGATAACCATGGTTCATTCTCTGACAAAACAGTGGTGCTTGTTTCAGTGTCTAGTTTAAAATTGGTAATTTGTCCATTGACATAAATATCTGCCGTACAGAATGCATGATTAGGGTCATTGATCTCCCCAAGGAAATTTCCTGATTTATCCTTCAACGGAGCTTGTTCCACTTCATTGACAGCTCTTTGCATGAAGACAGTTTGTTTGGAATCTTTGAAAGTAGAGGTCTTGCTTTGACATATTTTTCCAAAATGGCCCATCATATTACTGTTAAAGCATTCTGCTTTATTTGCAGAACACTGTTCGCGCCTGTGGGTCTTTTTGGCATCACAGTGCTGACAGGATTTCATGGCGTCTTGCACCTCCTCTCCCGAGTGTACCTTCTTGTCTGGAGACTGTTTTTCCCATCCTGTACTTCAGAAACTATAGGTCATCAGAGTTTTCCTGAACCAAGGTTTCTCTTCCTCTCTCAGGATCGTTCTGTCCTGCGTAGAGACCTCTGCTTGTCTGACCATCTGTATCATTTTCTCCAGGATGAGGTCTTCTTTAGACTGTAATCAATCTGATAAAGATTCATCAGCAATGCCCACAGCAATGCAGTCTCTTATCAATTCTGTCTTCAGGTCTCCATACTCACATCCTTCAGCCAGTCTGTACAATTGTTAATGAAAGCATCCACCAATTCACCTAGTTTATGGACCTTTTCTATTAAATTTGGCCCTTTCTAACGTCTTATTGCTTCTTAAGTTTAAAATATATATCGAAGCCTTGTGAAACATCATCAAACTTATCGGAACTCTCATTGATGCCCTGCCTTGTGATCATATCATCAGCTATTGCACCTAATGAGCAAAGTCTTTATTTGTTCAGCATCAGACTTGCTGTACAGCTGGGCAGCTATTCTGTATCTTAAAAACCTTTTCCTCCATAGAGACCAATTCTGAGTCTGGTTAGGTCCTTCCAAATTCTCAAGCCTTTCGAGTATTGTATATTTTGGATCCATATCCTTCCTAAACTCTGTAGGCTGTTTACTTTCTTTTACAAATTTTCATTCTCGCAATGGGAGTTTTCTTGCATCTTTTGGAAGGTTCTGCTCTTTTGGAGGTTTCCCACACTTTTCAGAGTTTTCCCATGTTTCACCCTTGCCGTCTCCTTAAGTAATGGCCACCCACTTCGGATCTGCCCTTTGTGAGGATTTGGCTTTTCCCCGCTTTGCCTGTCCAGTGCACCGTTAGACAATGATTCTATCCTTTTCTAAAGGTTTCTCACCCAATCCCCGACTGTCGCTCGGTTCTGTGACTCAATGCCTGTGATCACTGGACTTGGATTTTTCTCATGGACCACCATGCTTCTGTGGTGCAGCCCTAACACCCGTGCAGCTGACTCACTGACTCTCCGTGTCTTCATCATCTATGGAGCAGCTCTGGAGCTCTTTGCAACCTCTACACAAGACCTGTAGTCTTTTGGCATTACTGTATCAGGTTAGGCTTCTCAAAATCTTCTGGGTGTGTTCACCACTGCCACCATGTTGTATATTGTTGCTAACATTTCAGATGCTAGGTTGAGCTTGGATTACAAAGGTCTTGGAGTTGTTGTAAATCTAAACAGTAACTCATTTATTATATTTACATGGACTATATACACTTTCCATAAGCCAGTCCAGCTTCTGCTACTCATGATACCTTTTGCTTCTTCCAAGCCCATTACACATATGATCACTTATGCCATCATTACAGTGAGGGGTGTTACCCTCATTCTCCCAAACATTAACCCTTTCAGACCCTTATACTACAATGACTTTTATATGTTTGTTGTGGGAAGCTGTGAAAAGTTACATCCACACACTGGAGCAAGGTAGAATAACAGGGAATACTGTTGCAGGTTAAGCACTAATTTCAATGCATTGGGCTTGTGACATGATTTTAAATACATGAAAATGCAATGCTCTGGATGGAATATGTATTTCTGTTATCTGCATAGATTAACATAATCTATAATTGTCTTGTTCAGCCGCATTTTTTTGAAAGCTGACCAGAATGTCCTTTTAGGATGGAAATGTTGATGTTCAAATACTATTCCTTTTTCAAGGGATAAATACGGTTTATACTCCTTAAATCATTGTGCACATTGTAAAATTATGCATGTTCATAAATGAATAGCTGAGATTGATTTCTCAATCTAGATATATTAGCATGTAGGATGCTTAATTCTAGATCTGAACCTTCAGAGCCTATTCTTCTGGCCAGGCATACAATTGCCATTCAAATTTTGTTTCCCATTTGAGCTGCACTTGCTGAAAAAGCCAACCATTTGCTCTGTAAATTGAAATTTGTAGTGTTTCTAGACAATTCTGCAAAGTATTCCATATGAAGGAACCATCTGGTGTTTTGCTTAGAGCTACACATTTTAAATGCAGTAAATAACCATGATTACAACATTGGAACAACGATTGGCAATATTTGTACATACTTAACCCATTCCTCTGACATTTATCTATGCTAATTTAATGCTGGCATTCGCCCATCTACTACTTAAAAAGGACAAAGAAATGTCATATGAGGTTGTTATCATTTGAGACATCTAATATCACCAACAATAATTGTTGGGTTCAAATGTTTCATGAAAAATAAATTGTTAAATATAAATTGGCATGTATCAGTTTTCCTGATAAATGTGATTACTAGACTACAATTACAATTATAAAAGACAGAAAATTGCTTTACACTATCCGGGTTGTAATATTGAAAGGATTTTTGCAAATCATTGGCAAAAAAAAACTGGCTATGATATTTATGTTCATGTCTTGCAAACTGATGTTTAATATAGGGGTGATTGCACATCTGTTAATTAATCAGTGATGACCTCTGACCATAAATATGATTATCAAATTATAGACTAGCGTGCAGAGATATTGTACTGCAGCAACTGAGGTCAAGCTGTATAACTAAAGATCACAAAGTTAAGTCAAAATTGTGGGCCCCCCTGAAACCATTTGACTGCTATTTATCTGAAAAGGTCTCCACTCAATTAGCCAGGGCAGTGATAAAGATGTTACAATTGGCTATTGTATTCATGAGTTTGGGAGGGGAGAAAACTAGTCAGGGTGTTACCATTTGGGTATTATATCGTTTTCTCATCGAAGTGTTGTGTAGAATTTCTTGAGTGAGCTTTGTCCCTCTCAACTAGGAGAAATGCTTCTCTCACAGACTTCCCTTCAATAGGCTGGCATGACTTGAGCCTAATTATTAACCTAGCTCGGCTAAATTGTGTATAGGAAGTGTAAGGGATTTCTAATTGGTCTTCAGTCTATTCAACTACAGAAATGTCACACACCAAACAAGCCTTTTACATGGATATTTGTTGACTACTTAAGTAATGCATGTTTAAAAGATATACAGGATTTTAAGAACTTAACAATAATATAAGCACAAGACAATGGTTTCATTGCTTTTTCTGAAAGAGCCCTTGGTTCTCTTAGCTTTTATTGTATAGAAAAAGTCTTCTTTTCAATGATGCCGACAGTCAAATAACAATGACTCCAACAAAGTCTTTCAGTTTCGAAAGTTCTCCCCTTGTGGTGTAATTAATGGCAGCTTCTGACAGGCTCACATTGAGAATGACTTGGAGAATGGCATATGCCATCCAGCCTTAAACTCAAATTCTCTTCAGTCTCAAAATTGCAGAGCGAAACAGCAATTTTGGGCACATAACAATGATCTGACTCCTCCTAATATTACTCTAAAATTAGGTATTATGTTATGAAAACTAATTTCTGTAGACTACTGAACTGTAATTCATAGCAACATTATAATAATATACAACAACTAGGAAACTCTTAAAATCTGACAGAGGGCTGGATATTAACAGCCCACCGCCAATCTTGGTGGCAAGCTCACAAAATGGCGGCCCCGCCTGTGCGGGCCGCATGCCAAAGAGCCTCCGTGATCTTAAGCATAGTGGCTCATTTAAATAGCCAGGATGGCCTGACTCCCCAATCATGTGGAGGGGGCGGGCTACCTGTTCCCGTCAATGGCGTAAACTGTTTGTGAGCAGGCGCTGGCGCAACTTTTAAAGGGCAGCCAGCCCTGTCGACATATTTAAATTTTTAAAGAATAATCCCCCAAAATTAAATAAATAAATTTCTTATGCCCTTTTCCCACCCCACCAAAAACAATTAAAATAACTATTTGCCCTTCCACTCCCCCCACCCCCCCACCCGCCTCCCCAGCCATAACACTTAGCTTTTACATCTGACCTTCACCCTCAAAACTGCACAAAGTTTTAAGGTTCAACCCTTCCCACCATCCCTATATCCATTACATGTATTATCCATTACCACTGTGGGGCTCTGCGTTTCCCCAGATCTGAAGGCACGGGGGTGCCAGCCGCCGTGCCAAAGCATCGCGACGGGCCCTCAAAATTGGAGGTAAGTGTATTTAAATTTATTAATTCTATTGATTTGAATATTCAAATAGTGGTCCAGTCGCCCAGCGGCGGGTTGGGTGGGGAGACACCATGGAGCCTCTCCGCCATCTGGAGGATTGGGCCTGGCCTTTCCGGCATCGTGGTCCATGGCGGGCCTCATCCGGGGCCATCTTCAGGATCACGACGCCTGGGAGAGAACAAAATCCAGCTCATAGCTTCAGAGGTGCTGATGATCTATATAATAATCAACAACTCAAAAACATTACGGCCAGTGCTTTAAGATTTCTGAATGTTACATTTTATTTTAATTACATGGGATTCCAGGTCTTTTACATTGTTTTAGGGATCATATTTTGAAATCTGGCCATTGTTTTTTTTTGGAAATCAAAAGTCAAAAGTTGTTCCCATAACATGTTAAACAGAGTGCAGTGGAACTTGACCTTACTGCAACTAAAGCTGTATACTCAATATTCAATCACTTAGGGTTCAGGGAACAGCTGAAGCACACGAAGTTACAACTTTTGCACTGCTGGAGTGAAACACTTCTGAAGGGGATGTGAGTACTGAAAATGAGGGTCTGTGTCATTTCTCTCCACAGGAAACTTTCCAGCTTTAATTGGAGTCTGCTGTGATACTACCTTGGCTGCAAGAAATAATTTATTTTGGAAAATTTACAGTTAGTTTAAATTCATACTAAACTTATTGCTAGAAATTATAATTGACCCTTGATTTTTGTACCATTGGAATTTACTAAATATTGCATGTAACAGCAGGTCTAATGTGTACAGATACCATTGATAAATAAAGTTCATAATAAGTGTTCCTGCAGCTCTCACAAGGATAAAATAAAGCCCTTCCTTTGCTTGCCTAGGAGCATTCAACCATAAAGAAGTGTTCTTTGAAGTCTGGTATATGCCACAAATTTAATATGCACCTGGACTCTGCTGTAATTGAAGAATGATGTGAAGTGCAAAAGTGCCCTTTGCCCATTCTCAGTGTAGGATTGTGCCCACGCTGGAGGTTGCATCTGCTGGGACCTCCAGATATCAATATGAATTGACATTTGTGATGGGTGGCCCTTGTATCTTCCAGTTATTGCCTTCAAGATTTCGTATTGTACTGACTTTAAACTATAATTCCATACTTGAGGGCACCCATCCACCCACTCTCTCTCCTTTGTTAGCTTACTGCTTAAAATCAAGTTTATAGTGTACCATATCTACAAGTGAGTCTGCTAATAACACACATCATGTATATAAAGGAACACCAGAATTCTTTCAGGACTGACATTCCCTTACAATGCTATCTAGCATCACCTATGAAAACACTGAACAAGATGCTTGATCATGTATAATGTTGCCTCACTCCTTTTTTAAGAGAGAGAGGTTTACTGAGTCTCCCATTTACCTTTCCACATGTTTTAGGGCTGCTATACACATCCTGGATATAAGTCAACATTTGGTCATGTACGTAGACTGTTTCTAGCTTTGTCAAGAAAACTGTCTGAGACACTAGATCAAAATCTTTACCGTAATTGTTGAAATCATGGTGAAATCATGCCCTGAATTTCATGGCACTATGTAATCTCGTGCAAAGTCATAACTTGCATTCCTTACAGATGCACAATCCAGACTGTTCCTTTCTGGTTACTTTGCAGGATTCTAAAGCAATGCATTCAACATAATCCCAATACAGTATCAGCAAGATTTCTTGTAGCTTTCCTGCTCATTAGGATCCCCTTCCTCTGGAGAGAAAGGATAACTTCACACTGGAATACTGAGGGCATACAGGCCTCAAACAAAAACCTGTTCACTCGCCTCGGGAGATGGAGATGCAGCTGCTCCAAGGCTAGTCGATGGTTCCCGTCACTGTTTTCTAAGACATTGGCATTTCTGCCTTGCTTACAACTTCCTTTAAATATTTGTGCAAAGCAAAATACTGCAGATGGTGGCAATCGGAAATAAAATGAGAAAATGCTGGAAGTACTCAGCAAGTCAGAGAGAAACAGAGTTAAATTTCAGGTCAATGACCTTTCATTAGAACTGGAAAAAAGTTGGAGATGTAACTTTTTCAAGAACGTACAGGGAGAGACAGGTGGGGAGGTGAGGAAAGAGCAAAATGGAAAGTCTGCGATAGGGTGGAAGGCAGGAGTGATTAAATAACAAAAGCAATGATGGGGCAAGGCATAAGGGGGTGGTAATGGGACAAGTGAGAAACCAAAGAAGGGTTGAGAGGAGCTGTAAGTTGCAACAGCAGAATTATTACCAGCAACTACTGTCTGGAAAAAAAGAGACCAGTTGGTTATGATCTGAAATATTTGAACTCCAGTGAGTCCAGAAGGCTGTAAAGTGCCGAATCGAAAGATGAGCTGCTGTTCCTTGCACTTCCATTGAGCCTCACTGGAACAGTGTATAAGGCTGAGAACAGAGAGGTCAGAGTGGGAGTGGGACAGAGAATTAAAATGGCGTGACCAGAAGAAATATTCCGCTAAACGATTTCCCAATCTGCGGATTTTTTTTTCTCCCCAGTGTAGAGGAGACCGTATTGTGAAAGAACGGGTAAATTGCTGCTTCACTTGGAAGAAGTGTGCCAGCATTTTCTCCTTTTTTTTTATTACGTAAATATGGATGGCTGGTGTGTACGTATATAACCTACCTGATTGTACATCTTACATCACTCAGTATAATTGTCATCACACGTCAGCTTATAATACATTCTTCCATCTCTTATTCTCTCCAATACAATTTGCAAAATTAGGAACTGTGGCCTACCCCCTATTAAGGTTTGAAGTAGTTAGAGGGTCCCAACAGCCAGTAGGTGACCATGTGACAACGCATGCACACAAGCTCCAGTGCATAAATATGCTCGGTGGATTCTATGTTGATCTTTTAGGACTACTCAGAGACTGCTGTTGTCAACAAATGCTGCCATGCATGCGCATGTCTGCAAATTTGCAAAAATATACTTTAAAAACCATTTTATTTTTAAACTGTTTCTGTACTCTTTTCCCCCATCTATCATTTCTCAGCTGTGAGGTTTAGTAGGTGTTCTGCTCCTAAAATTAATATTATGATATAACCAGATGTCGCACCAACTTGGCTAACAAATTTCCCTTCCTCTATTCAGCTGCTTGAGCTCATCACCCTCCCTTACAGCATTGTTGAATGAGAAATCATGGGCCTCCACCCACCTCCTGCCATAAAGCATCATACTGATTTATTCTTGACCAAAATTTGATGCTAAAACATTTTGTCATTCTCCTTTCATGTAATTTAGCATTTCGGAAATAAAATTGCTATATGTTTGTATCTTAAGATAAACTAGTCCAATCTTCTGTGACATTTCCCATGCTGCGTTGGAGGGTAGAGTCTGTCATTCAGGCTTAGCTGACATCCTGCTGGCTGTTGATGATGTTGCTGCCTTACTGCATTGTCTCCCATCCAAAGGTATCATGCTGTTATTCACATTGCAAAGCTGCCCTGTTGCTTTGCAATCTCCAGTGTTAATGTATCATTGATCAGGAACCTTCTGAAGTAATGAAAGATGCCATGTAGAATAAATAATAAATGAAAAACAAAAATTGTTATTTACTTAATCTCACTCCATAAAATATTAAAATTATAATTCATGCAATGTAACTGAGTTAAATATGGAAATGATAATGAAATGCCAGAGTAAAATATTAAAATAATCAGTTATCCAATGTAACTTTTAAAGGTTTAAAATTATATTTTAAATGAATTGTAAATGAGAAGTGTTTAATATGTATTTAATTGAAATTAGATTAATTAATTGAAATTAATTTAACAATTATCAGGTGGAGAGGAGCCATTTGTGAGAATAAATGTATAAATGGAAACGAATTATGAAAGTTTGTTTGAAGAGGCTTAAAAAAGACTTAAAAGATTAATTTTACAGTGGAAGCAGAATAAACAGGTCGAAGGGAGGACTCTGCGGCAATACGATTTAAAAACAAGATCAATCATGCTCCAGGCAGATATTGGGACAGGCTCTCGAATCCACCAAGAGGAGTTCTGTTAAATGGGAGTCAAGATTAACAGAAACGGGCTTGGAGACCAGATATTGGGAAAATTTTGAGGAATGATTTTAAAAATGGTGAAAATTTTTAAAATTTAAAATAAAAATGTGTGACTTAATAAAACATTTAAACCTGCTTTTTCTATCCAGGAAAGGACAGTGTAAAGTTGGATGAGCTGCAGATGTTCTGAGGGTGCTTAATGGTGGTCGAGCGGAGGGGGAGCTGAGCAGGATTCTAAAGCTCCATCTGGTGGTGGAGCCTGATTTTCTGGCATGAAAACGACAGCAAATAGATGTTCATTTAGCAATGAGAAATTGTATCAAGGGACCCACCTCGAGGCACAACAGGGAATCGTGATAGCCAACTGTTGTCATTTTAACATTGGCAAATCAATAGGAGATGTCTATCCAACTTTAAAACGTGATGCACATGCTAATTGTAAGATATTCCTAGTCAATCTCTTGTGGCATTGTTTGATCTTCAAGTGAAATGATGTTAGAGGAGAGGGGATAATTGAATGAGTGCACAGATGCAACTCAATTCCCATTTTTTTGGTTAGACATTCTGTTCTTATTCTGTGTAACACTTCAATAACATATGATTTATAGTTAAATAGTAAATCTTGCAGGAATTTGGGAAGCAGAGAAATACAGTTGATTGGAGAATAGTTGTTTCCCTAAGTCCAGGCTGAGGAGCGGAGATGCAAAACTGAGGCAATACAGCACCACTCCTGGCCAGTTGGTATAATTACAGGGCCAGTTGATCTGGGTCGTTTCCATTCTAAAGGCTGGATTTTATGTGAAGGCAGCAACTCCCACTACCGGGGCTGATAATGGGTGCCAAGGCCGCGTAGTGGGTGACGCAGTTTCGCACGTGATATGAGCAGGGCCAGCCAATTACGGGTCGGCAAGCGGGGGAGGCATCCAGTGAGACAGGGCATGTGGAGAGAAGTTTTGTTTCCACCTCCACCCCACCACCCCCCCACCCCCCCAGATGGCAGGAGGAGACCTAGCGCTGCAGACCAAACAGGATTGGATGGAGGTTGTAGAGGTGGTCAGCAGCTGTGGGTTTGTCCCTCTTACCTGGCAGCAGAACGGTATTTCTCTGCTTCCCAAATTCCTGCCGAAAAAGGGTCAATGACCTGATATGGCCCGGCAAGGTGAGTGCAACACATAACTTTAAGCTTGTATCCTTAAGTGTGTCTGAAGGTGAATAAGAGATAGGAGGTGGTGCCCACCTTGTCATTGAAGATGCCCAGGCATCAGCGTTGGCTGACAGATGTATGTCACTCTGTGTGCAGCACACTGGTCAGGCAGAAGTGATTCTTGCGTAGTCAGTGCGGATTGACCGCATGCAGTTGGCATGCCTGTAGCACCACGTTGGACAGTCAGGCTGCAGCAACACAGGGGTCGTGCCTCTCTTGGATGACTGACTAACAATGGTGATGTATGTGTTTATAGGAGGAGAGCTTATAATGCTCGGGAAATGTCCAGAACCAGAGGCGGTGAGCCCTACATGGCCATTCTCACTCCCATGGAGGAGGAAGCAACAGAACTGATTGGAATGGAAGCCGGCCAGGCTATTGCAGATGGTGAGACAGGAGTGGAGCCCCAAGAAAGTGAGTGGCTGAACGGATGGGCGAAAGCAACAATCTGGCAAGCACAATGCATAGTGCCCATGAATCCACCACTGGTCACATAGAGCTCCAGCCGATGAGTAGTCAGAAGGACTTGTTGGAAAGTGTATAGCTCTCTTATCAGTCTTATCTCTGTTGCAGGTCTTATACAAGAACGGCCAACCGCCAATCCTAAGAGACAGCCCCTACCTCTGAGGAGGAGGAGGAGACCTCAGAGGGTGCACTATCACATCATTTCCCTGCACCCTTCACCTCACCTGTCTGCTTGTAGCAATAATGGCTCCTCTTCATGCAGCTGCACCTTCATCTCCAGAATCTCCGAGGATTTAGCCTTGGCACCCTCCTCTTCCCACCTACATGATCTGCCCCTTGGCAGCCTCATCTGTTGGCATGGGATGACCTTCCACATGTGCACTGATGACATCCACCTCTACCTCTGCACCCCCTCTTCTCTGCATTAGTGTTGCCAAACTGCTCGTCCTACATCCAGTCTTAGCTGGAGGAAACTGCGGTTCATCTAAACAATGGAACAATCAAAACTATTGTCTTGGGGCCCCCACCAAAAGCTTCATATCCTTGTTACTAATTCCATCCTCCTTCCCAGCCAGATTCTTCATGGCCTCAGTATTCTGTATGATTGCGGGTACCTGTGCAGTAGCACCCACCTACACCTCACAACTTTGTCACCTCCAACCTCAACTATTCAAATTGTCTTCTGATTAATGCCACCTATCCACCTCAATAAACTTCAGGTAATCGAAAGCTCTCTTGCCCTTATATTGTCCCGCACAAAGTCCTACTGACTCATCATCCCTATACTTTACGGACCTATATTGGCTCTTGAACATCCAATGCTTCAAGTTGAAAAGTTGCATCATCCTGTTTAAATCCCTTCATGATCTTATCTTTCTGAATCTCTGTCACTTCTTCCAATCCTACAACCCATCCCTGAACTCTGGAATACCCTTTCTAAACTTACCTGCCTCAAACTCCCTCTCATCCTTAAAACGCACTTCTTTGACCAAGCTTTTGATCAACCCTCCAATAGGTACATGTCCATTTTTAAAATTATATATCGGTGAAGTGCCATGGGACTTTCATTTAACAAGTAAGAGGTGCTATATAAATGCACACTGTACAAATGACAAGTGTTCTTGGTGATAACTCAGAGTAGGAAAGAATTTTGAGGAGAGAAAGTGGTCTGATTGGACATTGTGGGCTGAATTTTAAGCAGCTGGTGGAGGTCCTGACGAGAGGCCAAAAAGGCAAGGGGAACCCTGCCTTGGCTGTTTCAGGGACCCCCAACTGCATTTCATGTACTCAGGCAGTTAACTGCCCGGTGTCAGGGTACCCATCTCTTTAAGGACGTGGATCCCACCTCCAAGAGCTGCCAGCCAATCAGAGGGCCAGCAGCTCAGCAATCCCAGCAGAGCCGCCAGGAACAGTGATAACTGGAGTGATCAGACGAGGAGCAGCCATGGAGCCCTGGACTGCAGGTAAGAGGGGGACGAGCTCGCCAGGGCCAGTCAGGCAGGCCCTGGCGAGGAGTGGGGGGATGGGATGTTGCAGGCAGGGAAGAGGCTGGGTGGTGGCACAGGGGTGGCCTTTGCCACCGGGGGCCCTCTGTGGGCCACAGATTGCCCTAGAAGGAGGGCCCCTCCACCACAAGCCCACACGGAGGCTTCCTGCAGTTACTGGGTGGCCTCCACTTAATGGTCTCAATTGGCCTCTGGAAGGCCATCCTCAACCTTGCCCGTCCCTGACAAAATTGAATGGCATCAGGAAGGTGACAGGCACTTCACCTCCCAATCCACCCTACCACCAACAGCACCCCCCCACCTTCCCTCAATTCTATGGGTCCCCACACCACCCCGACTGTCCCTAGAGGACTCATAAAATTCAGCCTAATGTAAAAATGTGTAATATTAAGGTACAGCTACAGTTCTCTTATTTGGCGTAACACATGGATCTTGCATAGCAAAAACAGCTCAAGAAGATGGTCTCTGGCAGGCAGTAAGCCTTTCTTACCTGGTTAGCTGATCTTTAATGGCTCTGAACTTCACCAAATCCAGCAGTAGGTATGGGTTCTCATAACTTGCCAAGTCAGACGAGTTTCCTAATTGAATTAACATAGTTTTGTTTTTGACACCAAAGTTGCCAACTGCAACAAGTTTTGTTAAGCTTTTTTTGAGGATTGCCACTGTTCTAGCAAGTTTTGTTTGTTTATCACAGTACAGCTTGAAAATGATTAGAAGGCAATCTAAGGGTTTCAGTTCCCTTCCTCCTTCCAATGATTCTTGTACCCCGGAATTACAAGAACATAATGGACGTGACAGAGCAGGTTTTGGCTGAGCCTAAATTTGTTACTTTATTAGTCCAACAAAACCACAGTACAAACCCCTCTATGATTTGACTGAAACTTACAATCACCCACACGGCTAGTCGTAACCGATGTTGAATGTTGGCCTGGATCTGGGGAGAAAGCAGGGGAATGAAACTGAGGGAATTGCTTTTTCGGAGAGCCAGTGCGGACATGATGGGCTGAATGGCCTCCTTCTGCACTTGTAACGTTTCTGTGATTCTGTGATGTGGCTGGTCGTTACCGATGTTCATTGTAGGCCTGGATCTGGAGATGACCGGTCCCCGTCCACCTTCACCTCACTGCAGTGCACATATTCCAATGTTCTCCTTTCTTATAGAGTTCCAGTTGCTGTCCCACACCTGGGCCTCAGGCCTTAATATCTGTTCTCAGCCTACTGAGCTGCCTGGTTTTTCACACCTCTTTATCTTGGTTCTTTTAATCTCCTGGGCAATGAAGAATTGCAAGGTCAGAGACAACTCATCATCTCCTCCCCTGCTGTCTACACACACAAAGATAATGTTATTTCCGTCCGGGTGATGGGCCCTTAGCTCATGGCATTGTTCAGGTGTTAATGTGTCTTCCAGCTGAATAAGAGTTTCAGTTAACTTATTCCTCCTGTGCCTCGAGGTTGACTGCTTCATGCCCTTCAGCAAAGACCTAAAACTTCATAATTAAGGAGATCGTGATGCTATTATTGAGTGAAAGTAGGTGAGCAACATCATGATCAAGCGTTCTTGGCATAGTTATTGACTCAGTTTTTTCAGGACAAGATAAGACACCACAGTTGTCCACCCATTATTCTGTTTTGTCTTTATCTTCTTACAATGACTCAGTTACTGCTTAAAGTTCAGAATGGGGCATTAATCATTCCACAGGTAGTGTCAACAAAAAGATGTTTTAGCTGATTGTAGTGCAGGTTCCAGTTTGAAAGAGAGGACATCTGGTTAATTAAAAAAGGCAGCATCATTTAGGTCAATACTGGATGTTTAATGATGCTGAGTTAACAAGTGCAAAATATCCTCCATACATTGATAATTTTCATCACAGAAAGGGCGAGTGATGCTAAGAATCTAAGTACAATACATTCACCGGTTACCTTTCATCCACAACACATGTAACTTCCTCAAAGAATTCCAATAAGTTGGTTAAACATGATTTCCCTTTAACAAAACCATGTTGTCTCTGCCTGATTACCATCAATTTTTCAAAGTGCCCTGCTATAACGTCTTTAATAATAGCTTCTAACATTTTGCCTAAGACAGATGTTAAGCTAACTGGCCTGTAGTTGCCTACATTCTGTCTTCCTCCCTTTTTGAATGAAGGAATTACATTCGCTATTTTCCAGTCCAGTGGAACCTTTCCTGAATCTAGGGAATTTTGGAAACTTAAAACTAACGCATCAACTATCTCACTAGCCACTTCTTCTAAGCACCTAGGATGAAGTCCATCAGGACTCAGGGACTTGTCAGCCTGCAGCTCCTACAATTTGTTCAGTACCACTTCCCTGGTGATTGTAATTTTCTTGAGTTCCTCCCTCCCTTCCATTTCCTGACTTACAGCTAATTCTGGGATTTTGCTTGTATCCTCTATAATGAAGACCGATGCAAAATACCTGTTCAGTTCATCTGCCATCTCCTTATTATCCATTATTAATTCCCCAGACTCACTTTCTATAGGACCAACGTTCTTTATTAACTCTTCTTTTTAAAATATCTATAGAAACTCTTACTATCTGTCTTTATATTTCTAGCTAGCTTTCTCTCATACTCTAATTTTACCTTCCTTATCAATCTTTTCAACAAACTTTGCTGTTTTTTATATTCTGTCCAATCTTCTGACCTGCCACCCTTCTTTGCGCAATGATATGCTTTTTCTTTAAGTTTGATACTATCTTTAACTGTTTTAGCTAACCACGGATGGCAACCACCCCCCTGGAATTTTTCTTTCTCATTGGAATGTATCTATGCTGTGTATTCTGAAATATCCCCTTAAATGTCTGCCACTGCATCTCTATTGACCTATCCCTTAACCTAATTTGCCAGTTTACTTTAGCTAGCTCTGCTTTCATGCCCTCATAATTGCCCTTATTTAAGTTTAAAATACTGGTCTTGGATCGACTCTTCTCTCCCTCAAAGTGAATGTAAAGTTCAATCATATTATGATCACTGCCTTAACTATGAGGTCATTAATTAATCCTATCTCGCTGCACAATGCCAGATCAAGTATAGCCTGCTCTCTGGTTGGCTCCAGAACTTACTGTTCCAAGAAATTATCCCAAAAACATTCTATGTACTCCTCATCTAGGCTACCTCTGCCCATCTGATTTTTCCAGTCTATAAGTAGGTTAAAATTCCCCATGATTATGGCCATACCTTTCTAACAAGCTGCCATTATTTCTTCCTTTATACCCCGTCCTACTGTGTGGTTAACGTTACATGGCCTGTACACCACTCCCACAAGTGACTTCTTGCCTGTATGATTTCTCATCTGTATCCAAACTGCTTCCAAGTTCTGGTTTCCAGAACTTAGGTCATCCCTGTCTATTATGCTCATACGATTGTTAATTACCAGAGCCACCCCTCCACCTTTTCCTAGCTTCCTGTCCTTCATAAATGCCGTGTACCCTTCAATATTCAGATCCCAATCTATGTCATCTTGCTCAGGTAAAGGTTAACTCAGAACTGTTTATTATTTACTTTATACTATATACACACTCCTCAAGCTACCTAAACTAGCATCCTCTGTTCCATAGGTGCATCAAAGAGATGACCAATGCCCTTTTTCAATGTAGTAATGATTTCATCAACTTGCCTCTAGACGAGGACAGCCAGACAGCAAGGTCTGCTGCCTTCAGCGCCATCTCTGGGTTCCTTAGAGTGAAAGGGGTGATCGACTGTACTTATGTGGCCATTAGAGCTCCCTGGGACGAGCCTGCTGTCTTTGTGAATCGCAAGGGCTTCCACTATTTATAAGTTCAACCGCTTTGTGACCACATGAGAAACATCATGCGCGTTTTCCAGGCAGCTGTCACGACTCATACATATTGAGGAACTCCCAGCTGCCATCAGTTTTTGAGGAACCAGCCAAAGTAGATGGCTGGATCCTAGGTGACAAGGGTTACCCCCTTTGTACATTGTTGATGACACCAGTACGTCATCCCCAAAACGCTGCTGAAGAGAGGTACAATGCTGCACACGCATCCACCAGAGCCATCATTGAAAATGTGATTCCGCTGTCTTAACTGGTCTGGAGGGACACTTCAGTACTCGCCACAGAGGGTACCATGAGTGATCGTTGTCTGCTGTGCCTTGCACAACCTTGAAATTAGACGGTGCAACATTCTGCTGGCGGAGGAACAGGAGGAATACCAGACCTCCTCAGATGATGATGACTATGAAGAGGGTGAGGAGGAGGATAACAATGACAACTATGCCATCATCGACATGAGAGCCATGGAAAGACATGCAAGGAACATCAGGGAGAACCTCATTTATACATGTTTCTGCCAACAATAAGCCACATCATCAAGAAATGTTGGGAGGAGAAATAAAGCAATTCTTCTCAGAAATTCTCTTTTGCATGAGGTCTTATTCATCGCTGCAATCTTAACGAAGCTTTGCTGCACTTTCATGTGATTGGCATTTGAAATCATCTGTGGGCTACGAAGAATGTGACTACACACCACTGCAAGCAGCGTTAAGTTATGAACGCAGAAACTCAAAAGTAAGGCATGACAGTAGCGCAAAAAGTTAATAATCATTAATAGGAAAATAGCCATCATTGAAGAGTGAAGGCTCAAAATTAAATGAGAAATGGACACTAGATATTTTCTAAGATGCTTTGCAAATAGGCCTCCAAAGAACACCGGGCGGCACAGTGGTGCAGTGGTTAGCAGCGCAGCCTCACAGTTCCAGGGACCCGGGTTCGATTCTGGGTACTGCCTGTGTGGAGTTTGCAAGTTCTCTCTGTGTCTTTGTGGGTTTTCGCCGAGTGCTCCGGTTTCCTCCCACAAGCCAAAAGACTTGCAGGTTGACAGGTAAATTTGCCATTATAAATTGCCCCTAGTATAGGTAGGTGGTAGAGAAATATAGGGACAGGTGGGGATGTGGTAGGAGTATGGAATTAGTGTAGGATTAGTATAAATAGGTGGTTGATGGTTGGCACAGACTCGGTGGGCTGAAGGGCCTGTTTCAGTGCTGTATAACTAAACTAAACCTTTGTTTCCACCTGAAACCAAGCAAAAGATTAATGAGAGTGGATCAAATTTTAAATGAACTAAAGATGTATTGAAAAATATGTACATGACTTGTGCCACCTTTGTGCCCAAAACTGTTTCAATTTTCTTTTTCTAACACTATGTCTAGGTGCTACCCCTGACATTAGTAGCTCCAGATTCTAATCTTCAATCCCCTGTGGACTGTTTGGATGTATCTGCGCTGGTGGAAGAAGAGGCAGGTGATGGTGCACCCTCTGGGGCATTGGCTTCTTCTTCCTCCCCGGAGGAGGAATCTTGAGCCACGTGGCATTCCACGACTTGAGTGCGGGCACCTGCAGTGGCACTTTAAGCATGTGCTTTACATGAGTTCACACAATTTACTTTAGTGTCCACATATGGCTGCAAGAGTGGAGATGGCCCTTCATCCTTATGCCTTGTGAATCCTGCCTCGCCATCTCTGAACGCCCTGCCTCCCTCCTCTCCCACGATCTCCGATGCGTCCTCCTCAGCCATGGTCAGTAATCTGATGTCAGGGACCCCTCCTCCTGTTTTAGCATGCTCGTGCTGGTTGTGGCTGCATTTATCCTGCAGGAGACAGTGCAGATTTAATGACATGGCAAAAGATACATCACAACCATTGCATACATGCATTAACATCATTTAGTGAATGGTATCAAGGCTGCTCACACATTCCTTGTGTACCCTCTGCCTTAAAGACAGGGAGCCAGGGAGGAAAACGATGGAGCTGCTTCTCCAAGACCATTTACCCTTGCTGATCTGAGCATGTCATGGATGCGTTTGCGATTCTATGTGTTTGAGACCTCCTCTGCTACCTCCATCCAGGCTGCCTTAGTGAGCCAGGAAGGTCTTTGGATTCCATTTGTAGGGAAGAAGACCTCCTGACTTTCCCTGACAGCCTGGAGGAGACTGTGCAGGGAGGTGTCACTGAACCGTGGGGCTGGTCTCTGCCTATTGGTTGACATCTAACTCACTTTTGCTGAAGGGAAATTAAATGATGTGAAGTTGGTGGTGACTTTCACAAAATAAGGGAGGCAAAAACATTTTGAATGAAGTAAAAGCTTTAACTTAGGTTAACCTGAAGATACTAACATGAAAGAAAGGCTGATGATCCTTGAGGCTGCAAGCACGGAATGTTTTCTACTGTTATGACCGAGGTGGGAGGAGTGCACTGTCTTTTTTAGTTCCACTTCTCCACAGGACAGATCATATATTTTTTTAAATGTTTACTCAGTTACCGATGCAGTCAATCATATGCTCTACTCTTTATTCCAGATTAAACTACACCAACCAGGTTTCTTCGATAAACAACAAAATTATCAGTTCATGAGAAAACAAGACTTAACCAGTAACAAAGCAAAGCATTAACACACAGATTGAAATATGAAAGTAACCTTTTTTAAATTCCCTACACACAAATTCACACATACACTGAAAAATACAGAAATTCTCTCTGCAGAGCTCTGTTACAAAAAAGAAAGACAAAAAAGAATATTTTGGCCAATTCTTAAAGAAGAAGAGAAGAAATGGAAAGATGTCAGTTGTCCCTTTTTGATCTGGCATCCCAAATACGCATAGACGGCCGTCACTGGGATCTTTCTAGAGCAGTTCTTTTCAGGTGATGTTAAGGATCAGTTTGGCAGGCTTTCCAGGAGAAAGGCAGCAACAGAGGTTTCTGGCAAGCTTTTCAGGAGAAAAACAGCATCAGTTTCTCTATTTCTTACACTTGATTCTCAGGAAGTTCTCAAAGAGATGGAAGAGGGTGAGCTGATGGTGGCTGCTCTCTTGGCTGGTTTTCTCCAACTGTCTTCAAAACAGTTCACACCCCAAAACACTGTCCAAAGTGAAACTAAAAACAATATCTCAAGAGTCAAGCCTCCTGACCTCTATAAATCTTAACCTATCACTTCTCTGTAAACATCTCCCCCAGGTCACCAAGGCTTCTGTTGTTTATAGCTTAAAGCACATGACTTCCAGAAAGGCTGTTTTTAAACAATAACTCTATGTCATTTCAGTGAACTGTCAACAACAATGCTAAGTCCAGCTTCTATGAAATCTTCAGCTTTCCAATAAATCCATCTCCACAATTTAAATACATGTCCTCAAAAACATATACTTAACAAAAAATATAGAAACATTTTCATAACACTATCTGTGGCGATCATTGTGCTTGGGACAGTGATGGCTGGTTCCACCAATGAAAGGCCACCCCCTCCCCATGATCCCACATGTCTCCTGTGCCTCTCGCCGCATGGCTCATATACATATAACATTTTATTTTATTTATTTTTATTTTATTTAGAGATACAGCACTGAAACAGGCCCTTCGGCCCACCAAGTCTGTGCTGACCAACAACCACCCATTTATACTAATCCTATATTAACCCCATATTCTCTACCACATCCCCATCATTCTCCCATCATCTACCATCGCATGTGAAATGGGCAATGCAGTGCAAGCGGAAGTTACACCAACTTCTGGTCCCACCATCGGGAATGATGTGGCACTCATAATATCCCGGCTACTGTTTCAGGTTCGATTACCTTTCATCAAAGTTGAATCATTCCTCTCTAACCTTTACTTCTCTGATTCTGAATGATCAGGCCTCAGCTGATTTTCCACAAAGACATAATTTTGCTTTTGTTTTCCCTGTAGATTTACTTCAAGTCATTGTGCTGGTGCTTAGAAACTAGAAAAATATTTGGAAAGGTAAATGCAATAGTAGAAAGGCACTAGAACTGATTTGGAATGTGTATAAGGGTTTAAGTTCCCCAATATAATTCCTTGCCACTTTTCAGAATGGCTGACTTGCTGGTCACATTTAGGAATGAGAGATTTTTTAAACAGGTTACCTTAAATAGCAATGTATATCTTAGTGTATTTGTTCATGTTTTGAATGGAATTATATATTCTTCCCTTTTCTTTCTGGAAGATTGGCTATGGCTTTAATTTGGACCAATGCATATATATTGTGACAATCAAGGCAGGAGTAATGCACTGGTAATTCAGTCCACAGGTCATATCATGTCAAATAAAGTTTCCCACCTATCAAAGACTAGCCAAATTAACCATTGTATTTTCCCCCCAGAATAAAGCACACCAAGCCAAGTTACTTTAAACAACAACAGCATTAACTATTTATTAGAAAATAAATAATAGGTCTTACCTACTAACAAGATAAATCTATATATGAAAAAATTCCTTAATCCCTTAACCCTCATGAACACAGACATACATTCAAAAAGAAATGGTTAACCAGTTTCAAAAGGGTATTTTGGATTATAACTGTTTCTTAGGAATAGAAGGAACAATAAAAAAATAATTGAGGTTCATGTTCTGGTAGGATGTTTTCGGTACGGTGAGGTGTCCCAGAGTCGAATAGTCGGATGCCACTCGAAGTCTCTCCAGACACAGTTGATGAACAGTATGTGATGGAAGGTGTTCATGGAAATTTAACTGCAGCAGGCAGACACACAGATCTTCCATCAGGGGTGTAGCAACAGGTCTACTTGGGTTTTGAAGCAATAGTCTAACAGTAGAAGAATTCTTCAGATTTCAAGATTTCTTACAACACAGGAGGAAGCAGGAATCTCACTGGATGCAGAAATTCTTCAGAGACCAGAGGCAACAGGAATCTGCTACCTTTCAAATGCAGAATTCCTTTTCAAGAGATGCGAGTCTCCTTTACAGAGAGAGAGGTAGCACTTTTCTGGGTCTTTTCTTTCTTGCTATTGGCAGGTCAAGCAAAGATTTCAAATGCCTGCCCTTTGTCCAATTCACAGGCTTCTAAAGTGTCCAGTGTAATAAAAGGAACCTTCCTGAACATGGTCACATGTCCAGACACAGTGGGATGAATTTTATAGAGCCCTTGACATCAGGAACGGTGGCGTGGGGTGGGGCATGAAGATTTCTCCAGATGAGGCCTGTCACTGACCTTGATGTCAGCGTGGCTAGACCCATGCAGCTAGACTGTGACCACAGGAAACGCTTCATGCAAGCATGTGCCCGCTTTCCAGGCAGCTGCCATGACTCATTCATCCTGTGCCAGGCCCAGGTACCAATGCTCTTCACTGCACCAGCTCAGATCCAGGGGTGGCTTTTTGGGGACAGGGGCTACCTCTTGCAGACATGGCTCCTGACGCTGGTGAGAAACCCCACCAGCGATGCAGAGGAGAGATACAATGCCTGCCATGGTTCGACACTGTGGGGCCACCCTTCCTTGCTCCTCTGCCATCTCCTGTGTCTTGCTGGGGTCCTGGTTCCAATATGACGTTCAACAGCTCCTGTGCTTGCACCAAGGTTTTGAAGTTGATTCTGTCTGTCTGCAGGGCTGGCTGCCATTTAAATATGGCGCCAGCATTTAATGAGTCGCCAGCTGACACGTTTATGCCATCGTTCAGCCCGCCCCCTCCACACCATTGGGGTAGGGGGGCAGCCACCCTGGATATGCTAATGTGCTGCTGCGTTTGGAATCGCGGCAGCTCCGCGACATGCGGCCCGTGTTTGCGGGCTGCCATTTTTTTTGCCCGCTGCCGATTCTGACAGCAGGCCTATAGAATCCAGGAAAATGTCTCCCCTGGTTCAAAAGCTGCTCTGAAGAAAGGTCAAACCCCTGTGGCTTCCTTGAAACCTTGAAACTGCTGGCCTTCCTGTCCTTTTACAAGTTTAACTTCCTTTCAAATCACCTATAAAGTTTAACTCTTTTTCTGAACTTTCAAAACATTGCAGGAATTCCAATTATTTTTGCAAGTGTCTTTCACTGAGCAAAATCCTTTCTTTGAAACACAAAGAAGTCCCAGATTTTAGTGCAAATATGTGACAATATGCAATTTGCAACATTTAGCAGGTCTAATTGATTCAAACTTAACTGGATGCCAATTTCATGGTCTACGGGGTCTCTGCATTCCTCTAGGAATGTGGGTAGACTTGGTCATTTGGCTTGATAGTGAAAGATGTTGCTGGGAGACTCAGTCATATTCGTACATGAAGCACCAAGAATGCCATATTCACCTGAGATAACAGCATTATTTATTTTATGGATGTTTGTCACTGTGATTGCTGATGAAAGCAAACTGGACTGTTTCATGGGAGAACAGGAGAGATTGATGCTCACCACTTACTTCCTGCTTCCTTGGTATTCCAATTCCTGCTTCACAGTAGACAGTGAGCTAGTTTTTATTAAATTTATTGAGAACAACATATCAAGCACATGTTAGTGTCATAGAGTCATAGAGTTATACAGCACAGAAACAGGCCCTTCGGCCCATCCTGTCTGTGCCGGCCATCAAGCACCTAACTATTCTAGTCCAATTTTCCAGCACTTGGCCCGTAGCCTTGTATGCTATGGTGTTTCAAGTGCTCACCTAAATACTTCTTAAATATTGTGGGGGTTCCTGCCTCTAACACCACTTCAGGCAGCGTATTCCAGATTCCAACCGCCCTCTGGTTGAAAAATGTTTTCCTTGAATCCCCTCTAAACCTCCTGCCACTTACCTTAAATCTATGCCCTCTGGTTATTGACTCCTCCTCTAAGGGAAAAAGTTTCTTCCTATCTAACCTATCAATGCCCCTCATAATTTTGTATACCTCAATCATGTCCCCCCTCATCTTTCCCTGTTT
Organism: Heterodontus francisci; assembly: GCF_036365525.1. Classification (NCBI taxonomy): domain Eukaryota; kingdom Metazoa; phylum Chordata; class Chondrichthyes; order Heterodontiformes; family Heterodontidae; genus Heterodontus; species Heterodontus francisci. Next base: position 40,997,323 of record NC_090395.1, on the reverse strand, counting down.
GAAGGAAAACAACCCCAGCCTTTTCAGTCTCTCTTCACAGCTGAAATGCTGCAGCCCAGGCAACATCCTGGTGAATCTCCTCTGCAGCCTCTCCAGTGCAATCACATCCTTTCTATAGTGTGGTGCCCAGAACTGTACACAGTACTCCAGCTGTGGCCTAGCTAGCATTTTATACAGCTCCATTATAACCTCCCTGCTCTTATATTCTATGCCTCGGCTAATAAAGGCAAGTATCCCATATGCCTTCCTAACCACCTTATCTACCTGTGCTGCTGCCTTCAATGATCTATGGACAAGTACACCAAGGTCCCTCTGACCTTCTGTACTTCCTAGGGTCCTACCATCCATTGTATATTCCCTTGCCTTGTTAGTCCTCCCAAAATGCATCACCTCACACTTCTAGCTAAGTTGTTTTATTTCTACTAACAACAAAAAAAATGTCTTGCATGTTGAATAAAAATTGAGAACATAAATCCATAATAAATTATGTATAGTCTGAAAAACATGCATTATATATATTCCTAAAAAGGAAAAATAATTAATCTAATCATCTTATGGTCTGATAATGATGCCTGTTTACATTCTCTTTTTTTCATTTAATGAGCATTTGTGCAATATAATTCATGTCAATGAATATAAACCTATATATCAATCATTAATTAATTAATTAGTGAGCTGCTTAACCTATCTTTTTTAAAAACAATTAATAATGTTCTGTGAAAGGCTGACAGTAGCCAGAATCCGTTCCTTGTTCTATTTTTTAAAAGTAGGATGCTGCTTCTGTGCAAATTGCATTATCTATTGATCTGTTCTGTTTGTGTGCCTGGCTGAATCATTTACGCATAGAACATTACCACTGAAATGTAGACTCCTTATACCGTATGCTAGTGCTGGTGTCTGCTGTCAGTTCAGTTGTATTTGATTTTCCCTCATTGTGCTGATCCAGCAATACTTGATGCGGGGGTGGAGAGTGCACCACAAAAGGGACCATCCCCAATTAATGCTGAGATTCAACATTACTGAACAACACAGCAGCCAATTGGCTGCCAGCACTGTGAAATACAGCAATGTATCACTAGAGGGATTTCTGGGAAACTGCAGTGCTTTTACTATGATGCTGACCTAAACATTTCAGCACTTCTCTCTTCCTCTCTCTCTTTCGTTTTCTGCTTCCTTTTCTTATGTTGTGGGTCAATGCTCATTTGAAAAGGGTAAAGTTGTCTTAAGTCTTTAGGAAGCAGTTTTCTTTTCCCTGCTCTGTCTGAGAGACTGTCCTGAAAATCCTATTGACGAGAACTTCCCTGTAAGGAGCACAAGCTAAGGTAAGGCTGCCTAGCTGCAATAGATGATTGAAAGTACCTCTCTCAATTGCATGCATCATTGTCAGGCTGCTGCTGCCTCAGCCCACGCTGCACTGCAGCCAGAGGTTTCCCAGTATTATATAAAACTGCAGTTCGCCTTGTGTTTGAATATAATTAGGTAAGAGTTTGAAGCCTTTGTAACAAATTGAGATGAATGAATACATGAGAAACCAAACTATCATGCTTGAAAAGGAGAAAGGAAATTGTACTGCAGTGTTTCTCTCAACATATAAATTCTGATTTTATAAAAGTCTGTGCTAACATTACATCGTCAGAGTATTTTTCTACATAGTTGTAGCTTTTCAGGTTGGATGAAGCTGCAAAACTAGCTTTGTATTACTTCTGCAGTTTTAAAAAGTAAGTAGTTTCCTGGTGTATTCTGCCTGCCTCTGAATGAAATATTGCATTCTGAATCTTACTAACGTTACAAATCAGACTGGAATTTAGAGATCCTTAGATCAATTCTTTGCTGCATTGTTTAATTAAACTGAAACTAGACTATGTATGTGTGTAGAATAATGCTGCTAAGACTTAATCATGTGTTTAATAAATCATAATTTCAATAATTTTGATATTGTCAATTTATTAAATGAGCGGAAAGTTAACAATTGGTTGAATTTTTTGCTCTTGCCTTTCTGACTTCTGTGGTATATGGTGCATAATAGGAATAAGTATGAATAATCTGCACAAAAACTTCAAGATGGCCTGGACAAACATGAAAATAACCTGAAATGAAGTTTGTTTCAAATACTCAACTCTGATCCTCTTAAGAAACAAAAATTATTTAGAGAATTTTCTATTTATCACTAAAATTGGGAAAATCTTTCAAGAATTTCAATTTCATTGGCACTTCTTTGATTTAGGAGCATTGTAGGGATAGATCATGATCATAACAGTTGTGGTGTAGAAAATATTTGTTATTGGGCTGCTGCCAATGACTGAGGGGAGGACAAACAGGAGCCAGAGTATGAAGGGTAGTGAATCTTGAGTAAAATAAAGTACTGGAAGAGGCTACACTTCAAAGTTTTACAGTACATTACAGATCTAACCTCTGTCACATTCGTGGTAGTTGTATGGGTATTAAGACTCAGAATTCTGTGAATACTGGAGTTTGTAGAGGAGATAATCATCTTCTCTCCAAACTTTTATAAAGGCTCACAGCTACTTGTTGTAAACTCTTTGATTACTTTATCTGTTGAGAATAATATGTGTTGTTCATGGACTTCCCCGAATCCGGCATCAATGCAACCAGCTAATCAGCTTCTAGTTTTCTCCATTTGAGATGGAAGGTGGACATTTTTAAGGATTGGTTCCAATTATAAGTTTAATTGGGTTGGATCAAATTAAACCAAACTACACAGTTTAGTTCATTGCAAACCTAACATACTTTCAATGTTTTATATGGATCCTTGTTTAAGTATATGAAATGAAACCTGATCAGTTAAAGATTGTTATTATATAGATCTGTGAATAAAGTTTGTTGAGTGTATTACTTTTTCAGTGTATTACTTGAAAGAAGATAATGGGAAGGAAATGTAGTTAACTTCATGAACATAACTGCCAGACCAGAAGCAATAGACGAAACATAAAATTGTGAAAGATCTGAATGTCATATAAATATATAATTGAATCAGATTTGAAAATGTCTTTGAAAGCCTGGTGAGAGATCACTATTAAAATGAAGGAGCATGAAAATTCTGTAATCCATTGGATATAGACACTGGCTGCATTCTTAATAAATTAGTACCCTCTGCTGTCACTTTAGTATTTCTCCTCCTTCATTAGGAAGAGAAAAAAGTTGTGTTTTCAGGCTCTGATTGACAGTGGCTCTAAAGAGGACCTGACTAGGTCTTCCATATTTGGATCCAAATTAATTATTTCTAACATTCTTTTATTACATCTATTTTTGGTGTGGTTCTGAGCATTGGATGATGCAGTATAGCAAAATGTACTTGCCTCTTGACTATTATAAAATTGGACAAGAAATAAGCTGTTTCACACCTAAATATTGGTGTGGAATAATTCATTACTGCTGTTGAAGCTTAATAAAATACAGATTCGCTATAATGTGCAAAATGTTTACAGTGTACCGCTATAGAGTGATCAAGGGCAGACATATTCCCCCAGATATAATGTGATGAGCACTGCACTGCATTGCCCTTAGCTCAGTGCCATTAATGAGTTCCACCTTGAATCTCTGTAATCCTGGCTCTATCTTTCACTGTGATTGGACAGCAGTCTCAGCCAATTTTATAGTGGTTCACATTTGAATATGTATATGATATTTACTTTGGCTAAATAGCTGAGGGACTGGGGAATTTAACTACAGATAGAATGTGGTCATTCATTAAATTGGTATGCAAATAGGGTGAATAAATAAGTAAATGATTATGCCACAAACTGGTTTAGTGCCGGTGCAAAGCAGTTTCCTGTTTGATGTAAGTTGTATATCAAGATCCAAGCTGACTTTGAAGCAAAGTGCATTGAGATTCCCTCCTTCCAGGGAGTCTCACTCCACTTTAATCTGTTGTCAGATTGGGCCCTGACTACGGATTCTAGGCTTTAATTCCAGTACTGGTGTGAAGCAAAACTGCCACGCAGGGATGGCAGATTAATGCACCCTTGCATGTACCTCTAGCTATGAACAATTTTGCACAGTGTGCTGCTAAATAAAATACATTTTAGTGGCTTGTTCGTACAAATTGCAATTGCAATCAGTGTTGACACCTAACAATTATGCTGGAAAATTGTATGGTGCTTCAACAATATTGTACAACTGCATATTAGAAATCACTGAAACTGCTTTTATATTGATCAATTAAGCATGCTTACCTGAGCTTTTTGTTATTATCAGAAGACTGAATCAATTACAACAAAGCTGAGACTGATTTTTAAAACAAGCTGTTATGTTTTCTGATTTTTGAAATGGTTGATACTTTTTAAGAGCAACAGTTTTCAACATCAAAGATTTATTATGCATTTTTAGAACAATTTTGGAAAGCTGAAATAGCTGGTCAATGTCTTGTTTTTTAAATTGGGGAGCAAATTATAAAGAAAGGACTTCAAAATTCTTTTATATTTTAACATTTTATTATTCGAGGAACCTCATCTGATACTAAATACAAAGCTGCTGGAGGAAGAACAGTTCTAACAGTGTGAAAAAAAAAGCTTGAGTCTTTTCCTGCTGCGTTAACAAAAAGCCCTCTGTCACAGTCAGGAACATGCTGCAATACCTGACGTACTCAAGGACTCTCTTCCAATAGGTTGTCCTTAAAATGCTTTTGTGCAGTCATCCACTTACTTATGAAGATGTACAAAACACAGCCAGAGAAAGTTCAATAGTTCATATAACTTTTTCTGACTGCACAGTATTTGAAGTATTGCATGCTGTTATACTGCTGATTTAGTGCTGGAATTGGAGTGCTATTAATTTTCTAGTGTAATGCCAGTGTTCTTTTGGGCCTCCTTATCTCGAGAGACAATGGATACACACCTGGAGGTGGTCAGTGGTTTGTGAAGCAGCGCCTGGAGTGGCTATAAAGGCCAATTCTGGAGTGGCAGCCTCTTCCACAGGTGCTGCAGAGAAATTTGTTTGTCGGGGCTGTTGCACAGTTGGCTCTCTCCAGTGTATACCGATTGATACAGAACCTGTACACATTTACAGCTTTAGAGGAGACGCTTGGAAACACTGAGAATCTCAACTGCTAGAAATGACACAAACCAAATGAACTCTGGGCAATCAACTTATCAGCATTAGTCAGATCCCTTCTGTTGGCAGACTTGCGATAGCAGAATATTTCAATGTGCGCTTTCTCTCAAGCTTTGGTGTCACCTTACCTGTGGGGTGCTGGGATTGTTATGCTGCTATTATAACTGTCATATTATGTTAATACAAGCAAAATAGTCAATAATTTGGTTCACTCATCATCCGCCCCGTGCTCGCTAGCCTACCTTGGCGCTCTGTTTCAAATCTCTCTGTGATCTCGCCCCTCCCTATTTCTGTCATCTCTTCCAGCTTTGCAGCCCCCTGAGATCTCTGTGCACCTCCAATTCTGGCCCTGAAGTTATGACTTTAACCCATTATATGGACTAAACCAAATCAGGACTGCATCCCTATGAATCTCCGCTAATCAAGTTCAAACCAGACAAATTCTTATAGACACTTATTTGGGTAAAAAGAATTGTGCTTGCTTCCTTCAAAGGAAGAAAATCAACAGAGAATATTACCATATTTCGGATAGTCTATTTTTAATAGTTATGGCTAAGCCATAAATATCCCTGGAACGCACTGCCTGAAGTGCTGGTAGAGGCAGGAACCCTCACAACATTTAAGAAGTATTTAGATGAGCACTTGAAACACCATAACATACAAGGCTATGGGCCAAGTGCTGGAAAATGGAATTAGAATAGTTAGGTGCTTGATGGCCAGCACAGACACGATGGGCCGAAGGGCCTGTTTCTGTGCTGTATAACTCTATGACTCTATCCCAGATATTGTAAGGCTCTGGGAACTCTCTTCAATACGTATCTCTCCACTTAAAGAGACACAAAGAGGGTGTTCTTTGTAGCTGTATACAGAATGCTACATGAGACGATTTATTAACTTTTAAATATTAAAGACTTTAACATGCAATAAACTTCTTAAGTGGATAAGTATATCACAATATCAAATATTACTGAGAGATGTACACATATTCTCATTTCTAACATAGAATCCAAAAGTTTAACCTTGCTAATGTTACAGCAAAATTATCTTAGAATATCCAGAATATCCATCAAAATTTATAGTAAACTTTTACCTTAAATCCTCCGAATAAGGCATGGGATGAGAAGTTTTGTTTGAGGATACAACACTGCTAAACTTTGCTTTCAAAACCTCTCATTTTTATACTATTTCTGAAGTGTCACCTGACTTCTGCATTTAGATGTGACCTTCCTGTGTTCCTTTTAAAATCCATATTTGATAGTATCATGAACTAACTCTCCACTTAATGCTTTACTGGAAACCCTTTGCTGTTTTTTGAAGTTGTGAGCCTTTATCTGGTCAAAATGTTTATAATTGTGTTTACTTGACCTCTTGTTCAGACTATGAGGACGCTGAGGACCTACAACATGAAAGACATATGAGAGGGCAGATGGCACCCAGGGTCTGCGCACAGGGCTAGCAGTGAGCTAGGGATGCATGGCAGTGGCTTATCAGATAGAGGCTGCCTGCTTCATATGAACCGACATGAGCTCTGCAAGCCACACATCACCCTTGCTCACCTGCTGTGCACCAGTCCACATCTGCAGCATCCCTGTGTAAACTATTAGAGACAGCAGCTGACTGAGCCAATGTCCATGTCACTGCATCCGTGGAGACACTCATGAGTAATGATGGCATGGCAATGATGTTATTGCATACATGTGTGCTACATGTTGGCACACATCATTCACACAGAGAAAAGGACACTCATGTTGGTGAGGAACATTTAGTGAAAGACGCATTTACATTTCTGTGACACCCATGCATTCTCATTTGTGTCAGTGTGTTCTCTGTAAACACTTGTGAGTGCCCCTTCTCGGTGCAACATCCGTGCTAGCAGCCTGACTGGATGAAGGCTCCTGATCTGATTGCCCTTTGGCTGTGGATGACTTTGGCAGTCATCCCCTGTGCGCATGAGGCCTAGAGGGCCCCGGCTGGCTGGGGGAGTGCTCGTTCATCCTCTTGGCGTTGGACCCTTTGATGCCAGATGGTCCCACGGCTACTCACCTCCTCTGCCATCTCCAGCCAGGCTGTCTTGTTCAGGCATTTAAAGCAACCTTTGGAGCCGATTTGTCTGCATCAACAACCCCATAAACTAATTAAGTTTATTGCTACCTCTTACTGATGTCACACAGGATACCTAAATGTTACCTTATTAAGCCTATTATACCCATATTCCATCACAGCCACTTGTGCATCTATGATTTTCATCATTCCATTGTATCTTCAGCAGTCTAGGTGCTAAGCTCTGGAATTCACCACCCCCCCCCCCCCCCCACCGCCCCACTGCCACCCACCCCCCCCCCCCCCCACACCAAAACCTCTCTGCCTCCCTAACACTCTACCTCCTTACCTCTCTCTCCTCCTTTAAGATGTACCTTAAGACCTAGCTGTTTCACCAAGATTTTGATCACCTCTCCTAATATCTCTGTATGTGGCTCAGTGCCAAAGTTTAGTTGATAATATTCCTGTGACACACCTTGGGACAGTTTACTACATTAAAAGCACTATATAAATGCAAGTTGTCACATAGCTCCATTATTAACTTATTAATATATAATTGTTCACCCTCTGGCAAACCGCTATCTTTGCCAAGCACCCATATTCCAGGGAGTGTACTTCTTAGTATTTTTGTCATCTCCTTCAACTCCTAAAGCAGCCTCATCTCCAATACCTCTGTGATCTCCTTTGACACTAAGTACAGTCACTGGTTTTTCAGCACCAGTCTACTTGTCATTATTCCCTCCCTCTTCTCTACCATCAGGAAGGCTACTTCAGCCATCTTGACACCCCAATTTCTAGACTTTCCTCCCTCGACAACTCAACCTTTTCACTTCCCTAGCTTCAAAAACTTCACTTTAAGCTGTCCCTCTTTGATCATCTTTTTGCCCTTTGCTTGACCATCTCTACTCCCTTGCCTCTACCCAACTTGGCATTCAGTGCCTATTAACATTCTGTAAAGTGCTGTGAGCTGAATGGTATAGAAATGCAAGTTATTATACCTTATATTAAAAAAGCAGCATGTATCGATATTTCTTACTTCAATTATATTATCCCAATGTGAGAGGCTTGCTGCCATTTTTGTTGTTTTTTTCCCTCTTTTGCCTGTGGTATGTGAATCTGGAAACTGTTCTGTAACATGTAATTATGAGACTTAGAAACTGTACTAACTTTACTAGACTGAGGTCTATATTAGAACTGTTCTGTTTGATTTGACTGTGAAGCTTTAATGATTGATCAAAGAAAATCTTTGGACTGTGTATGTAGGGAAATAGTGTTTTTTTATAAATTGAAAATGTGCATATTTGTAGCAAAGTATGATATTGTGATAAAAACGTGGGGAGTAATAAAATGCAAATCACATTATCTGATGGCTGAAAATTGAACATGTCTTGTTATGTCCTATATCATCTTGCACCCAGTCTCTAACAGTAAAGAAACAGCTATTTTGCAGACTAATGCTGGTATCACTACTGATTGTAATCAGCACACATGAAATGACTGATTGAAAGAATGATGGATGACACTGCAAAACTGTTTTTAATGTGACATTTAGTGGTCATTCTGCACAGTTTGCCTCAGCTGAGAGTCAGTTCAGTGGGAGGAGTCTGGAAATTCTCCTGGCAGTTCCATTTGATATGCCAACACACTTGCATCTACTTTTGATAATCCTGCTATGTTTACATTCAATGCAGAATGCTACACATTGCAATTAGGCATGTAACTGAGGGAAGCATTACAGAAATCTTTTTGTCATCGGAAATTTTACTTAAAATTATTATTTTCAGTTCTATTATATATTTTTATTTGTAAGCTTGTTTACTAGATTTTCAAGTTTCATGTCATCTGCCAACTTTGACCTACACCCAATTCCAGGTCAGTGATGTATAACAAAGAACAGTGGTCCCAATACTGACAGTTGGGGGTCACTACTGTATACTTTCCTCCAGTCTGATAGATAACCATTCACCGCTACTATCTGCTTTCTGTCTTAGTTAATATTGTATCCCCTTTAATCTCATGGGTTTCAATTTTGCTAAGAAGTCGATTATGTGGCACTTTATCAGTTGCCTTCTCAAAGTCCATATGGACAATATCAACTGCAGCACCTTCATCAACTCTCTCCATTTTTTGATTGAAGAACTTGTCAAGTTTATTTGCCACAATGAACGTCTAAATTCTAAAATTTCAAGGTGAATCACTCCTGGAATATTGTTTTCTTTTGAACCTTTTAGTTTAGTTACAAAAATGATTACTAATATTTTAAACTCTCATTTTCAATAGTGTGCAAAATGGGTGGTGTGGGCATAATCCTGGGGACAATGTTCTGTATTGATTTAGTGATAGGTTTTCCCCTCAAATCCATGTTAAATAACTAATGGAGATCTTTATCCTGTATCTCTGCTTGATGTTGTCAAGCAGACCCCCACCTGCCAAGAATGAAACATATTAATTTTGTCACATGAACATTCATTTTAAACTGTTGCTGGAGTGAAGAAATGACTTGTTAAAGAGATAACCAGACATTTGGGCTGGAAGGACATTTGCATTCTTAGAGATGCTGCTTGTGGAGACAAAGGACTATTTCCTGCTCCAATTACCCAAATGGATTTTGATCACGAGACATTGAAGGTGTAAGGAAGCGCATTCCAGGGACTGCTAAGATAATACAATCCACAAACCTCGCAGGCGAGACTGTTCCAAATAAGGAGCTAGTCACATGACTGACCTGCTGGGCAACCTGGGGTTTTTTGAATTGTGCCACACAGAAAGGAATAGAAGGCAGTTTGCAACTGAAACTGGAACAAGGAAGCCTCTCTCCTGGCTGTCTCTCTCTCTTGCTTTCTCCCAAACCACCGGACCCACGGAAGACACATAAACCTCAAGAGAGAAAAGACTCTGGCATCGAAACAAGTTGAAGCGTGCACTGGACCCCAATGAATTGCAGGACTTAACGGCAATCAAAGACCCCACATCAAACTGAAAGGACAGTACATAGAAACCCATCTGTTCTCCCAAACTTTTCCCCTTTATTCTTTTCTACTTTTTCTGACTTTATCTGTGTGTGTGTTTATCGCGTATGAATGCTGGTGTGGTCCTGTTGCATATTCGAGGTCGTTAACCGGATTAGAGTTTAAGTTAATAAACTTCTACCTTTCTTGTTTAAATCTAAGGAAACCTGTCTGATTTATTTGCCTCACAATTGGAGCAGTGAACAAGGATGCACTGAAGGGGTAACTAAAAAAACAGTGTTTCTAAAATTAAACCCTGTTACAGTTAAACTAAGCAAAGGCTGAGAGAGAACCCTAGACCCCTTCTCACTTGGTTATAACAATGTTAACAAAAAAATCTAGATGTACTTTTTCAAAGAAAATCGAGTCTCCAGTCATTTATTCACATGGTTGGGTATTGATATAGGGTAATCTAAACAAATGCCTATTCCATCTAGTTCCACTCCTTGTTAACTGCTCAAGTATGTTTTATATATAAATTATTCTGTTACCACTAAGTGCCATTATTGTGTCAAAAATTGAGAACCAAAAGATCCAATTGATGTTGATGCTATAAGCTTTCGCAGTGGGAAAATTCAAAACCATTCACAAGAGTCACCCATAAACCACTCCACATCACATCAGTGTCAAACACATATATAACTTGGAGCTGGAAACTAATAATTGGGCATTAACTTCTTCAACGAGATCCAGTAACACAAATAATCTTGGAAACACTTGCCTCAGTTATATTCCATGCATGAGCCACTATGTATGACTCACTTTCATCATTTTTGTATCTTTATATCTTGTACACTGAACCTTTATATACTGTGCATTACTTCAATAACATGTAATTGGGTTATAACTTGGAACAGTTGCAATAAACTTTAAAAATGGAAATTCTATATGAACCGTTGGGTTATCTAATCCAAGCACAGTTGATTCTTGTAGTGATCCAAGTTGAATTCTCATGAACCCACATTTTATTTTATGATTCATTCTTATGCTATTTTTTCCAAATATGAGTAGCTTCCAATAGGATAGCCAATATTAAGATATAGACATTTTTCTTTTTTCTTTCTTCTCTCCCCCACTTTAAATCTATAGCATCATCTGACTCCTTATTTACCCCAGTATTATGTACCATTTTTATGCAGCCTGCCAAACTGCTCTGAGATCTCTTCCAACTTACTCTGCAACCTACTACTAGAAGAGTAATGGCAATCCGTTCAAATTTTCCTTCCAGGATTGAAGATTTTCAAAGCAATTTACTCCAAGTTATTTTCCAGCTCTATGTTCTGTATGTATTTAACAGTAACATTCTTTTTTAATTTTAACAACTCAACTCAACATTTCCTAAGTCACAACAGTTGAAAATACCTAATAACAGACAACCCCTTTCTCTGTATTGTGTTTTTCTCAATACTGCTTTGGTATGTTGAAAAATTAAATCAATTTGATCTCTATCTATAATTAAGCAGACAGTTATGCTGAAATATTGGTTCCTGTGAAGCAATTCCCATTTTTGAGTGATGCTAAATTGAGCAGGATTACTTATACAGCAGCACATCATTAGTAGGGTAAAACTAACTTGTCTCATGACAGGTATCGATCTTGAGTTGGCCTGATCTGACTCCAGAGTGAAGTGTTGCACTGAATTTTACGAGCGCACTGCAAATTGTGGTGGTTCTCTGATCTCGGCATTCTGCCCGTACGGATCAGGCTGTCACTGAGCCCCCACGATATTTTGTGTGGGGCTCATTTAAATGGAAGGCGCAGAACGGCTGCCTCTGATGACATAGAGGAGGCGGTAACTCCATACTCGGCAATGGCGTCTGGCGCCACCGCGGAGGCACCGGCGCAGTTTTTAAAGGGCTGCAAGCCCTTACCTGCAATTTTAATTTTTGAAGTGACCATTACCTTTAATTTATATAAAAACATTACAGTACAGATCAAAGCCCCTTTTCCACCCCTCAATCGTAAACCCAATACATTTATTTCCTTCCTCCCCACCCCCCACCCCAAAAAAACATTTTCGCTAGTCCCAACCTTTCACCCTCAAACTTTATAATCTTTACCCTTCAACCCCTTCCCGCCATCCCCTCAGCCAATGGATTAAGTTTCCTCTGTTGCCTCCTCTCCCGACCTGAAAATTAAACTCTTACCCCTCCCCACCAATGTCTCGCCTTGAATCCCCAAACGGGGATCGGAAGACACGGGACTTCTGGCCACCAGCCGGAATATTGGCAGGGGACGGCCGCCTAGTCCAGGTAAGTTAATTAACATGTATTAGCATACATTTTGTTAGGCAAATAAAGGCCCTGCCACTCAGTGTTGGGGGGGTGGAGCCACACCGAGGCCTCGCTGGTAAAATGCGTCAGGGCCTTCTCAACATCAGGGGGGCCTCTTTGTCAGAATTTTCCAGGCCCCCTCACCATGACGCGGAGGGCTAGTAAAATTCAGCCCGTTGTGTGAGACCCCTGGAGGAGTGAATCTCATATTGCTTGGGTTTGTCACAAGAGGTGTTTCACAGTCCAGTGTGATACGAAACCTGGTTTAAAAAAAACTGCAGGATTCTTTAAACCTCCTGGGCACTTTTTTCAAATTATCTGCCGTTCTTGTAACTATTTAGAAAGTGCAGACTTTCCCACCTGCAGTCTCAAAAGATTTTTAACTTAAATGGCTGGATTAGAGGTTCTGCACATGTGTGTAATTAAGAGTTACATGTCACAGTGTAAGCCAACACAATATAAACAAGGTGCTGCCAGACCAAAATCGATATTGCAACTGTTGGTCTTGACCTTCATATGTATCCTAAATTCCTTTACCTTGTTGACAGCATGTTCCAAGATTTCAAAGTGAACTGCTCCTGAAATGTGACTTTCCGTGTATCTTGACAATTTTAGATGGAAGAATTATTGATAAGTTTTAAAGTCTTTCTTTAGCACTCTCGGTCAGATCTGCAGGAAGTACATATTCTTTAATGCAGCACTTAGCCATGTTGGGCTTCCCCTTGTCAGTCATATTTAATAAGTAGATCTCCTTCATTCTTTATCTGTACTTCAGTTTACAACAACGGCAAATGTGGTTACGTTTTTTAAAAAGAATTGAATTAACGCATTTATTAATACAATTCAGGAGAGCAAGTTTCTAGTTTCATTCCACTCTTTAATTACTCATTTTTAATATAAATATGTACATATGGATATGTTCTCCCATCACAAATTGTAATGAAGTATTGGGATATTTTCACTAAATATAAAAATATATATCTCAAGAGTGGAATTTAAACTTTTCCAAGCAAATTTTATGAAAATACTTTTTGTTCAGATATTTTCCACTATTTATAAATGCTGTTAATCTTTGTAGTTATTCAGGTAAGTTCATAGTTCGCTTGAAGTTGAATTTATGATCCATAATGACATATTAACCTTGGAAATGTGAATCACCCTTGCCTCTATAGCCAATATTAACCTTTTTTCTTTAAACTGTCTTCAAAAAAGCTGTTTACAAAGGAATGAGAGTGTGCTGAAATGCACTTAGCTGTTTCTCGTTTGTAAATTGATAGTAAATTTTCAGTTTAATTCTATAATTGGGTTCTTACCTGACTCATGAGATAAGTGAAGGTGGGATCCTTTGAAAGGGATAGTCTCACACTTTGGTTTGATGATATGTGGAGTCTTAGTATCTAATTGGGTATGTAAAGCGATCAGGGATATGTTTTGCATCCAAGACACACTATAAATTTAAATGTACCAACAGCAAGGAGACTCCTCTTTAAACATTTAAACTCAAACAGCTTGGCGTGTTGCATACACAGGGCTCTATCTTGAACTCAATGGTCTGCTACTAGCCAGTATAAATAAGGTACAGTGAATAGATAATGTAGCTATTGATCTGAGATCATTAGCTATTGTATAACTGCACCACCATCCAACCCACAATATTAATAAGGCAAAAATTACATGATTTTCACAAATTATGTTTGGATTCGTACTGCTTTACATTACTTGGTTTACAGTATAACATTGAATGAAATGATCTAAAACATATAGATACAATTTTTGACTTTTGTATGAGACGTTAAACTGTGGTCCTGTCAGCCCTGTTTTGTAAATGTAAAAGAGCCCATGTCACTATTTTAAAGCCGAGCAGGGGAGTCATCCCTGGTGTCCTGACCAATACTTATTCTTTGATCAGCATAGCAAAAAACAGATTATCTGGCCATTATCATATTGCTATAGTGGGAGCTTGTATGCAAATTAACTGCTGTGTTTCCTACATAACAATAATGACTACACTTCATGGGTACTTTGTTGGCAATAACGTGCTTTGGAAAAACCTTTGGAACATTCCTGCAGTAGTACTGAAGACTTGTGCTCCAGAACTGGCCACGCCCTTAGCCAAGCTGTTCCAGTACAGCTACAACACTAGAATCTACCCGAAAATGTGAAAAATTGCCCAAGTATGTCCTGTCCACAAAATGCAGGACAAATCCAACCCAGCCAATTGCCACCCCATCAGTCTACTCAACCATCATCAAAGTGATGGAAGGTGTCGTTGACAGTGCTATCAAGCAGCATTTCCTCAGCAATAACCTGCTCAGTGATGCTCAGTTTGGGTTTCACCAGGGCCACAGAGCTCCTGACCTCAATAAGCCTTGGCCCAAACATGGACAAAAGAGCTGAAGCAAGAGGTGAGGTGAGAGTAAGTGCCCTTGACATCAAGGAAGCATTTGACCGAGTATGGCCCAAGCAAAACTGGAGTCAATGGGAATCAGGGGGAAAACTATCCACTGGCTGGAGTTATACCTAGCACAAAGGAAGATGGTTGTGGTTGTTGGAGGTCAATCATCTCAGTCTCAGGACATCACTGCAGGAGATCCTCAGGATAGTGTCGCAGACCCAACCATCTTTCAACTGTTTCATCAATGACCTTCCTTCAATCATAAGGTCAGAAGTGGGGATGTTCGCTGATGATTGCACAATGTTCAGCACCATTCGCAATGACTCAGATACTGAAGCAGACTGTGTCCATATGCAGCAAGACCTGGACAACATCCAGGCTTTGTCTGATAAGTGGCAAGTAACATTCGTGCCATACAAGTGCCAGGCAATGACCATCTCCAACAAGAGAGAATCCAACCATTTCCCCCTTGACATTCAATGGGATTACCATTGCTGAATCCCCCACTATCAACATCCTGGGGGTTACCATTGACCAGAAACTGAACTGGACCAGCCGTCTAAATACTGTGACTACAGGAGCAGGTCAGAGGCTGAGACTTCTGCGACGAGTAACATGACTCCTGACTCCCCAAAGCATGTCCACCATCTACAAGGCACAAGTCAGGACTGTGATGGAATACTCTCCACTTGCCTGGATGGGTGCGGCTCCAACACTAATGAAGCTCTACACTATCCAGGACAAAGCAGCCTGCTTGATTGACACCCCATCCACCACCTCCGACATTCACTCCCTCCAACACCGATGCACAGTGACAGCAGTGTGTACCATCTACAAGATGCACTGCAGCAACTCACCAAGACTCCTTCGACAACACCTTCCAAACCCATGACCTCTACCACCTAAAAGGACAAGGGCAGCAGATGCATGGGAAAACCACCACCTGCAAGTTCCCCTCCAAGACACAACATCCTGATTTGGAGCTATATCACCGTTCCTTCACTGTCGCTGGGTCAAAATCCTGGAACTCCCTTCCTAACAGCACTATGGGTGTACCTACCCCACATGGACTGCAGTAATTCAAGAAGGCAATTCGGGATGCATCCCGTGAAAGAATTTTTTAAAACCCTGAGGTCGTGAAAGGCACGATATAAATGTAAGTCTTTCTTTTTTTTTAACTTATCTCTCTCCTAAGTTATTTACTGTTGCCTTTCCTTCAGGGACCACCATGTCAGGTATCAGTATTGAGCAGGTTGCCAACTTAATTCCTACCTTTTGAAAATGCCATTTCTTAACCAAGTGCTGGGAGATACTGCTATAAACGGGTGGGAAATGCTATGTGGTGATTTCCCTTTTTCACTTCTCAATTAACTGAAGACAGTGTTTTTATTGGGAATGTGTTTTAACCCATGAGCATTTAAATGTTAACAAACAGACAAATGACAGGTTTTCTCATCGGTTTAAAGAAAGATAAATGTTTTTTACACAATACCCCAAAGTATTTGTAACTTCACCCACGCAAGTTGCGCACACACATGCAGACACACACAAACATGCGCACACACACAAGAAAAGATAGAGATTAAGTCTGATGTTTTCTTCCCCAGAGGTGAGGATGTAACAACAAAATAGTGCAGGCCTGTTTTTTTTCTTTTTCCTAGTTCACTGAAGACAAAACTTGGAAATGTTCAGGAGGGCGATTGCATTGTTGCAGACTTGTTTTGTTGTATCGCAGTCACAGTTCAATGCCGAAAACTGAGTAAAATTTCTCAGGTAGGGAGTCTCAATGCCACTTCCAGTCACTGCCTACTTGTAGTTTGAAAAATGGTATTCTTAGGCAGGGTCCTTCTGCTGCTGCAGCAGATGGGATCTTTCTCTCTCTGGCTGTCAGTCTTTGGCTGCACAGCATATACTTTTACAATGTGACTCCTGACAACGCAGCCCCTCCACCGACATCATCAGAGCGCTCCCAGATTCGCACTGGTGCAGAACAGACTCTTGCTGCATATGCAGCCTGTGTTAACACCCGGCTTGCCAGGAATAATTCGTGCATGCGAGCGAAAATGACATTTGTCGCTCGTCACTCCCAGCCTTGTCACTTCTCCCCACTCAGCTCCCTCCTGCTTCTGGTCCGTGATCGCTGCCTTTCTTCCCCTCACAGGGAAAGCAGAGAATAGAGAGAGTGACAAGATATGCAGGGAGACTGCGAGTGGAAGGGAATGGAGAGCGAGCGGCTGAGGGGGAAGAAGTGGCGAGGCCACGGATTCTGTTGAATTGCACACATAATCATGCTGAACACTAGATCCCAGGATTAATCTGTTCCAACTTCCAAAATGTTAGAAATCTCTTTTTAAAATGCTCACTGGTTTAAAATTCAGGTTTGTATCCAGAAAGAATCGTCAATAAAATTTATTACGGGGAGCAAGAGCGGGGACCAGAAGCAGGATGGAGCGGGGAGCAATGCAGAGCAGCGGGGAGGAAGCGGTGATCGCCTATTGGTTTCATTTGTTTTAGTTTTTGTGATAAATTGAGCAGCGCCATCTTTGCTACTGGCAGCTTCCAAAAAACATCACCGTGACATTTCAGCGCATGAGGCTGCATTTGCGCATGTGCAAGTGCTGTGCCACCTAGTGGTTGCGTTGTCAGCAAACGCAGCCATACGTTTATTAAGCTTTTATCAGACGCCTGGTTTCTGTCATGTGACCATGGTTTCTCAGTACTAATGTTCTCATAAATGGTGTCTGATGTTGGGGCCATTATTAGACAATGGGATGTTGGGGCCATTATTAGACAATGGGGTCTCTCTGTCACCCATCTTCATTCCATTTTGATAAAGTGAAGTTTTTTCACACCAATTCATATGAGTTTAGATTTTGAGACACCACGCCATTGTTAACCCAATTTGTTGAAGAGAGGTAGCTTTTAACACAGAATGGACCATTTGCATTTTAATGCCTTCTCCAAGGCTGGTCCAGACATGAAGTTTGACTCAGGGCTCTTGTAGTTTCCATTTGTATTGTCAGTACAGGATGAGGTCACCTAACCTCCCATGTCCATCTTGTTTTTCAGGAAAAGTGTCCCTTTTTGGGTTTGTTTTATAACTTCATTCTACAGTTCATAATTTCTCCTTGCGTGAGCATGACAATACCCCATGGGATCTAATGATGGATCCAACAAATTTCCCCCCTTTTATTAAGGATGTGCCTTACTGAAAGTTTGGATGAGATTGGAAATAATCTGCCTTTCGAATTGTAGGTACAATTGATATCTTAATATCTAACACATTCTGAATCCAGTATGTTCTCCTCTTAGTCACCATAGGAAATCTAGAATTAGTACTTGGAAATTCTACCTTACAGCAGTCCCTTTCCACGTATATTTTGTGACAGATTAGAAAATATATAATGAAAAAGGTAACTGCTGGAAAATATTACTCTGCAATAGCTATTATAAAAACCCATTATACTCTGAAGTTTCATTTTAATAGTGTAATTTATACAAGTCTATCAAAAAGTGAATGCACATTTCCAGAAAACAAGAATAACTAGACTCATGTCATTAATGTAAAGTATAATTGGAAAAAAAGAATGATTGTTGGGTTGAGCAGTGAACTGAATCATCAACCAAAGTTATTGAATTTGTATTAGTGCAGATATATGCTTGATGTGACTTGCTATTTTACCTGCCCCACCATTGCAATGTTGCTACACAGAACTACAATGTGTCCTACTAATTTTCCAGCAGAACATGTCCCTATTCATACTACTCTGGTGAACAGGATGCATCTGCTTCATCTGACAGTGTCAACAGACTCTTTCTTCTGCAGAGAGGGGCATCTGAATCCAGCCTCTGCTAGTGTGATAATTGTAGTAGATTAGTGTGGAAGCAAATAGTGAATATGTGTCATCTTGGGTTCTCCAGTGAGTTTATCATATGAGGTGCAAGTACTTCATCTTTGGTTCAGTAACTACACAAGTGGTATAGAGTTTAAAACAGAAGCCAGTGCCAGACCCTTAATAAAATTCAAACTTACTCAATATTGTGAATCACTTTGGTATTCTTAACATGACATTTGGTTCGAACAATTGAAGCTATTCTTTTGCACCATCAGATGCAGGCAAGGTGTAGACATTTAAAAAAAAAAGACTTGTATATGGTGACTTCACAACCTTAGAACCTTCCAAAGCATTTTCCAGTCAATGAAGTACTTTTGAAGTGTAGTCACTTTTGTAATGTACAAAATGTAGCAGTCAATTTGCATTCAGCAAGGACCCACAAACAGCAATGTGATAATAACCAGGTAATCTGCTTTAATGATGTTGGTTGAGATATAACTATTGGTCGGGACACTGCGGAGAACCCCCCTGCTCATCTATGAAATAATGGGATCTTTTACGCCTTCCTCTGGATCATATCCCTAATGCTAAATACCAAGCTTTGATTTCCTAGATTACTCGTGCATTCATCTCTTCTGCATATCTTCCCCTACAACCTCCAATCTTTTTCCAAAATCCTGCACAGCCCACTTCTACCACCACCCCAAAATACACAAGCAGCTGCCTTGACAGACTAATAGTTTTTCTTTATTCCCTGTTCCACTGAATTTATGTCTTATCTAGTCTTCATCCTTCCCCAACATCCGCCACATCATCCAACCCTTTCACTTTCTCTGCCTCCGATAATAACTGAGGAGGGGAAAGTGTGATAATGTGATGTCCGGTTTAAAACCCAGAAGAACTTTCAATGTGTCAGTCGTTGGTATGTTAACACAGCCACCTAATCATAATATTACTTCTGGGTTTGTCATCGAATACACAGCAGTGATCTGTGAACCTGCATAACGCAGTCTCAACTGGAGTAAGGATCAATCCATGATGGAATTTAGAGGAGTTTGGAGTTGACACAAAGAGAGGGAGAAGTTTCATGATGGATTCAGGCTAGTCACGGGTTGTGCCTCAATTTAACAATGCATCACATGATGTACTGCTGGATTCAGTAGGGAGTAGGAGAGAGAGATATGCTTTTCCCAGCAATATGAGAAAGAAAGCTGCTGCAACAAAGAAGGTGTAACTGAAGGCTGGATTTTAAGAGCCTGCCGCCACTTTTGGCAGCAGGAGAAAAAAATGGGGTCCACACGCCACCATTGCGGCGGCTCATTTAAATACCCGGGTTGGCCTGCCCACCATCATGTGGAGGGGTCAGGCTGTCTGACACCAGCAATGCATCAGCTACCTGTGCGCAGGCACTGGTGCCATTTTTAAAGGGCAGCCAGCCCTGCCAGTAGATTTAAATTTTTAAGGAGACATCGCCCCCACCCCCCAACTGTTGCAAACAAAATTCTAACGCCCCTTTCCCACCCCCTCAATAACAAAGTGAAGTAATAGCCCTTCCCCCCCCAAAACACTTATCTTACAAATATGACCTACCCTCCTCAACTGTACAAAGTTCACAGTTCACCCCTTCCTACCGTCCCTTACATTCATGATGATTATTTAACCCAGTTCACCCCCTGCACTAAAAATCTTAACTCCGCGCCCCCCCCACCCCGCATCAGATAGGGAAGTGAAGGCATGGGAGTGTCAGCTGCCGCACTGAAGATCGCGGCGGGCCCATAAAATGGGAGGTAAGTTTATTTAAATTTATTCACGGTGCTCAGTTCAATATGCAAAGCTGGGTCCCGTCGCCCAGCGGCAGGGGGAGCTGCCACAGAGCCTCACCGTCGCCAGGAAGATCGGGCCTGGCCCTCCCGGTGTCGAACTACGTGACGGGCCTTTGCCGGAACGATCTTCCGGCCCCCAACCCTCCCCCGCCATGGAGCCCGAAGCAGAAGCCTGGTAAAATCCAGCCCTGAATGTGGTTGAGCATTGTGCCAAGCTCCTGAAATCAGTGCAGGAAACACTTTTAATGACCTAACCAGGCCAGGAAATGTGAGTACAGTTGCACATTCATCTGAATTCTGTTGCTTGCATTATCTCCCTCACTCTGTCTTGCCAAATCTATTCCATCACATTACTCTTCACATGCACATATCACACAAGTGCACTCATTGGGCTAAATTTTATGTGCCCCCCCCGAGACTGGTTCGGAGGCAGAAATTGCATCAGGAGATGGGGGTAGTGGAGGGCCCATTGCTTCCCCTTCGCAATGCAATTTTCTCGGGGGCCAGATAGGCTGAAGACGGCCTTCCCACCCAGAATCCAGCTGAAGCCCTAAAGTGACCGAATAACGGCCACTTGAGGGTCTCTTCCTGACGCTGCTGGGATTTAACCAGTGGTGGGAGGGCCTCTGCCACGTGGGGAGGTCACCCCTTAAAGCAAGGTGATCTCCCTGTGAGCTTGGAGGAGGGCCGTCCTCCATAGACAATCTGTGCCCCGTAGTGTGTCCCCACTGGGAAAACCTGCATCTCCCTGGACACCCCTTCCCCTCAACTCAACGCTCACCCTCCCCATCTCACTTCCCTTGGAAGTGGGCTGGGCCTGGGTCCAAGGCTTCTTGTAGTATAGGCAGTGGCCACCGCTCCCAGTGGAGCTGCTGATACCACTGAGCTGCCTGCCATGTGACTGGCCGGCAGCTCTTGGAGTCGGGATCCTGGCGCCAGGCAGTTAATTGATCTGGCGGTGTAGAATCATGCGGGGGGGAGGTGGGATCTGCAGCTGGCTGCGGTGGGATTTCCCAACTTTTTGGCCCGCCGCCGCGAGCCCCGCTGTGGGCACAAAATTCAGCCTATTGTTCTCTTTTTATCCACTTCCTCACTTCTCTATCTATTCAGCCACCATTGCAACTTACTCTGATCCTTATGCAATTTGATGCTTTTCTGTAAGGCCAGAGCCTTCACGTGTACAGCAGCAGTTTGTGCAGCTCCTGGCCAATGAATCCTCAGAGGTTCTGAGGGCGCACCATGTACCAGCACAGATCCTTACAATTCATTGGGTCCAGTTAGACAGACAATTGGGTTTTCACCTTGGTGACTCACACTTCACAAGTAAACAACAGCAGACTGTGGTGGCAGGGACAGGAGTGAAAAGTCCGCATCAGAGGGCACAGCTCTCTCCAAGCTCTGCTCAGCTGGACGCAGATGCTGTACCCTGGGGGTCATCGATGAAAATGACAATTTCAAGGGCAACAGATCATGTGCGACATACTACCACGCCTTCCACACACACACACACACGCAGCATGATTCCAGAGAGAATGGAGCAGTCAAGCTCAAGTATGAGTATGTTGTTGTTGCAGAATATTGCAAGGGTGTCTTCTTCCAAGAATAGAATAGCTAACTCTGTGGAACACCAATTGTGGTAATTGAATGCATTTATGCAGACCTTGACCATGCCTGTTGTTATGAGTGTTTCCATTTTTTTTTGTTAAATTTTTTGATGACTTGTGTTTTAAAACTGAAGAAAGATTCCATAGATGCTGGAACTGTGTGTCTGTTTTTTTAAAAAGAGGTCATCAGAAGGTCTTTGGACTGAGCTTGTAAATAACAGTTATTAAGAATCAAGGAACGCTAAAAACAAACCCTTACTGGAAAGCACCTGTCTTCAGATAATTATCCAGCGGGGCTTTTTTTTTGACTTAGGAAAAGACGTTTACAAAGAAGTGACTGTGTGTGTGCGTGCGTGCGTGCGTGCGTGTGTGTGCGTGCGTGCGTGCGTGCGTGCTTTGTTACTGGTTAAGACTTATTTTATAATAAACTGATATTTTTGCTATTTATTAAAGAAACTTGGTTGGTGTACTTTATTCTGGGATAAAAATAGAGTCTATGATTGACTGTAACAGTATCTGGGAAAAAAAAATTAAATCTATGTTGTGACCTGTGGAGAAGTGGAAGTAGAAAAACAGTGCACTGTCCCACCTCGGTTGTAACATATAATTGAGGGTTTTTTGTGGGATAACCCAATGCTGACAACGTGCGATTGTAAGTGGGGTAATAATAATTGAAAACAGGTTTCATGCGCAGTAGATTAAAGTTTACTCTACCAGAATGTCTTTATCAGTTGCTGCAGCCTTTCCGGGGAAGGAGGGTGTATCCCTGAGTGATTTGAGAAACTTCACCAAGGTTAAACTAAAGGATTTGGCAGACCTGTTGGTGTTAGAGTTAAAACCAGGAGCTGAGAAAGCAGATATAATTGAAGTAATAGCACACCATTTGAAGTTGGAAGAAAAAGGTGGCAAACCCAAGGGTAGTACAGTTGAATTAGCTAAAATTCAGTTACAGATGAAGCAGCTTGAGCAGGAACAGCAAATAGAAAAACTTAAGCTTCAACAGGAAAAAGAAAAGGCAAGGGAATTGAAAAAACTTGTGCTTGAAAGAGAATTGACAAAAAAGAAGCATGAATTTGAAAGAGGGAAGGGAAAAAGAGAGAGTATTTCAAAGAGAAGAGAAAGAGAAGGAATGGAATTCAAAGTTAAAAAGATGGAACTAAGACAAAGGGGTGGTCTTGACACCAGTGAAAGTTCTGGTGAGGAAAGATCTGACTCCAGCCCAGGACCCAGTAGACAGCTGATTAAATTTGTACAAGACCTCCCTAAGTTTGAGAAAAGGGACGTAGAGGCATTTTTCATTTCTTTTGAAAAGATAGCCAGACAGGTGAAGTGACCGAAGAAAAGCTGGAAACTACTTATGCAAAGCTGGCTGATGGGCAGAGCTCATGAAGTTTATGCCATGCTTTCTGAGGAGGCTTCTGCAAATTATGGGATGACAAAAAAGGCTATTTTTGCTGCTTATAAGTTGGTCCCTAAAGCTTACTGGCAGAAATTTTGGAACCTCCAGAGACAGTCTGGGCAGACTGATATATATAGAATTTGAGAGGGTAAAGCAAATTAATTTTGATTGTTGGATATGGGCACTAAAGGTAGAGGCCATGTATGAGAACCAGTTCGCCTGAAAGAATTTAAAAATTCACTTCCTCCGTTAGTAAGCACTCCTGTAGAGAACCAGAAGGTTTCAACGGCTAGATAGTCAGTAGAAATCGCTGATGATTATGAGCTTGTTTATCAGCCCAAACCCTTAGTCTATCATCCCGACAAACCCAAGAAGGCTAGAAGGTGGGAGTGTGAAAGGAAGGCAAGTAGCCGGGGACAAGCAGGAACAACTGGGAACAGCCATGAATCTCCTCCTCAGGCCACAAAGGAAGATGCTGAGGGTGGAAGTGAGGTCCAGGAGCCTATGTGTTACCATTGTCACAAGGTGAGACACCTTTGTGCAGAATGCTGGAAGTTGTGGGGTAAACCCATGGGACGTATTGGAGGACACAAAATCATTAAAGAGAAAGACGCCCTGACCAAAAGTATGACAGATCAGGCTGTAGCACTGACTGAAGCTGTAAGGCCAAATACAAAAACCACTGTGAGTCCAGGGATGTGAATAAGATACCTAGAGTTCTATGGAATTATTGTTAAAAGGAAAAATAGCTCCTTATCCTTCAAGTGAGGCAAGTAAACCTATAGTTATACTTCAGGATACAGGAGCCATCCAAACTCTTTTGATGGGGAAAGGCATAACTTTTGTACCAGAGAGCGCATTGAATGGCGAGGTTTTAGTGAATGGTATTGGCGGGGACTATGTATCCATACTTTTTGTATTGCATGCAGCTGGCATGTGACCTAATGTCTGGAACGGTATCTGTGGGATTTGTCCATAGTTTGCCAGTAGATGGAGTTGACCTACGCCTGGGGAATGATTTGGCCGGAGCGAAAATAGTAGCTTCTCCAGTAGTCACAGAAAAAAACAAATGAAGTTAAAGAGATAGAAGAGTTGCAGGAAAAGGTTCCAGGAATTTTTTCTTCCATGTGCAGTGACCCGAGCAATGGCTAAACAAGTTCCATTGTCGGAGGTAAAACTGGCGCCACAGTCAGATAGTCGAATATCTGAAACTTTCTTTGGGGACTTGGATAATCTGAAGGAAATGTTTAATAAGTCTTCTCTGATCAAGGCTCAGCAAGCCAATCCAGAGTTAAATAAAGTGGCACAATCAGGTCAAACAGAAGTTGACGCAAAGAGAGTTCCGGAAGGCTACTAAATTAAAAATGGGATTCTGATGAGGAAGTGGAGACCTCCTCACAGAGCTATGGATGAAGACCAGATGGTTGTTCACCAGATAGTGGTACCGCTGGGAACTATTAAGGATAGAGCACGAGATTACTACAGCGAGACATGTGGGGATCCGGAAGACCCAATCACATATAGGTCAACATTTTTACTGGCCAGGACTTTCCAAGGACGTGGTGCAGTTTTGTAAAACTTGCCATATGTGCCAGATTGTGGGAAAATGGCAACCTGCAATAAAACCGGCACCTCTTATTCCCATACCAGTTATTGGGGAACCATTTATGGGTTTTGGTAGACTATGTAGG
The DNA here is from genome assembly GCF_036365525.1 of Heterodontus francisci. NCBI lineage: Eukaryota > Metazoa > Chordata > Chondrichthyes > Heterodontiformes > Heterodontidae > Heterodontus > Heterodontus francisci. Next base: position 40,972,184 of record NC_090395.1, on the reverse strand, counting down.
ACCTTTACCGAAAACAAAAGCCAGACACCAATATCTACTTGCTATCATGGATATGGCTACTTGGTTCCGAGAGGCCATTCCCTTGAGAACAATTTCTGCTAAGGTAGTGGTAGAGAAGTTAGCTCAGGTTCCAATTTTATGTCAAAAATATTTTAGGAAGTTATGAATAATTTGGGTATACAACAGTTAAAGTCTTCAGCATACCACCCACAGACACAAGGGGCTTTAGAAAGGTACCATCAGACCCTCAAAACAATGATCAGGGCATAAGGACTAGAACTTCTTTTTTGTTTGCCACTAGGGATTCACCTAATGAGTCTACCGGTTTTAGTCCTTTTGAATTAGATTATGGACATGAGATAACAGGTCCTCTAAAACTAATTAAATAAAGGTTTTTAGAACAAAGGGACAAATCTTCTGTGCTATATTATGTATCCGTGTCCGGGAACGGCTCACGAGAGCCTGCAAAGTGGCTCAGTACCATCTTAAAGCTTTCCAAATAACCATGAAGAAATGGGCAGACACGCATGCCAAGACATGAACATTTCAACCAGGGGATGAGGCGCTAGTATTACTGCCTTTACAGAGTGAACCACTGAGAGAATGGTTCAGTGGTCCATATAAAGTGGTCAAGAGACTTGGTAAAGTAAATTATTTCATTGACACCCCAGATCGCCGGAAAAAGAATCGATTGTGTCAAATTAATATGTTAAAACAATATCAGCGCCTGGACAAGGATAAGCAAGCACAGGTATGTCAGGTAGTAGGGACAGTGAAGAATGAAAGTGATAGTGAGGATGAGGCAGAAGGAGGCCTAGACAATTCTCAAATTGAATCTGCTACTATCCGGTTAGCTGAATTGTTAGGGAGATTGGACACTGTGCTTTCATATTTAGATGCAGAACGAGAAGACCTAACAAGGCTACTCACAGTATTTAAGAGTCTGTAGGGATAAGCCAGGATGTATAACCTTAGCAACACATGATGTGGATGTAGGGGAATACTTTCCTATAAAACAGCATTCTTATCGCTTAAGTCCAGAGAAACAGGCCCAGGTGAAAGCAAAAATCCAATACATGCTGGAAAACGACCTAATTGAACCCAATCAAAGGAGCTGAGATCCCCAGTCCTGTTAGTGTCTAAACCTTATGGTTCAATGAGACTGTGCATCGACTACAGAAAGGTTAATGCAGTAACAAAGGCAGACTCCTACCCAATTCCTCGCTTGGAGGACTGTACTGACAGAGTGGGAAGTGGCACATTTCTTGTAAGAATAGATTTGTTAAAGGGATACTGGCAGGTTCCTTTAACACCTGAGTGAAAGAAATATCAGCCTTTGTCACGCTGGACGGTCTTTTCCAATACTGAGTGATGCCATTTGGGCTAAAAAATTCCTCAACAACTTTCAGAGACTAATAAACCAAGTGGTAGCCAGTGTTCCTAACTGTGTGGTTTATCTTGATGATGTGCTGCTATACAGTGACACTTGGAAGGACTACTTGGAACAACTAGAAACTCCGTTAAGGAAATGACAATTGGCTAATTTAGTGATAAACCTTGCCAAAAGTGAATCTGCAAAAGCAAAATTAACATACCTCGGCATATAGTAGGGCAAGGACAAGTGTTGGCAAGAACAGCAAAAGTACAAGCATTGGTGGAGTTCCTCACCCCGAAGACTAGGCGAGAAATCATGAGGTTTTTAGGGATGTGTGGTTTCTACTGAAAGTTTGTGCCAAACTCTACTGACAGATTTGCTACAGAGAAAGAAAACCAAGGTAGTGTGGTCAGGGGAGGGCCGAGTATATTTCGATAGGCTGAAGGCCATTTTGATTAATGAACCCGTGTTGGCTGCTCCAAATTTCACTAAGCCCTTCAAGGTAGCAATTGATGCTCGTGACCTGGGGGTCAGTGCAGTCCTGTTACAAGACGGTGAATCAGGTATAGAAAGGCCAGTGGGATACTTTTCCAAAAATCTAAATCGACACCAAAAAAGATATTCTACAGTGGAAAAAGAAACCCTAGGTTTATTACTAGCTCTTAAGCATATTGAAGTCTATGTCCACCATGACTACAGAGAGACGTTGGTATATATTGATCATAACTACCTAGTTTTGTAGAAAAATTCAAAAATCAGAATGCCAGACTATTCCGATGGAGTTTACTATTGCAACCTTATCACTTAAAATGTATCCACATTACGGGCACACATATGTAATTCCAGGTGATTTATCTGGAACCTAACTTTGCTTTGAGTTATCTGAGTGCAAAGATGCTACAAAGCTGAACTGTATTAACTGCAGGTAAAGAGTGAATGAAAATGAATTTGGAAATGTGTTTTAAAATTTTCCATCTTCTGATTTTTTTCCCCACACTTTGTAATGAAACGCATTTAAAATGGTGTTTCATTCCCCCAAGGATGGAAGTGTTACGAGTTAATTATTTTCAGGACTTGTGCTTTAAAACCAAAAAAAGATTCCATAAATGCTGGAACTTTGTGTGTTTTTTTTTCAAAAAAGAGGTCATCAGAAGGTCTTCAGACTGAGCTTGTAAACAACAGTTACTGGAAGAATCAATGAGTGCTAAAAACAAGTCCTTACTGGAAAGCACTTGTCTTCAGATAATTAAACAGCAAGGTTTTTTTTTGGATCGGGGAAAGATGTTTTCAGAGGAGTGCCAGGTTATGATTTATAGGGGTCAAGTGGCTTGACTCTTGTGATGTTGTTTTTGGTTTCACTTTGGACAGTGAGTAGGTGATATGGACAGTGTTAAAAGGACTGTTGGAGAAAACATGTCAAGGGATCAAATCTCAACTCAGCTTGTTCCATATCTTTGAAAACGCCTGCCAACTTTTCCATCTCTTTGAGAAGCAAGTGTAAGAAACTGCCTGAAACGCCTGTTGCTGCATTTGTTTTTTCTGGAAAGCCTGCCCAAACTGATCTTTAATGTTGCCAGACAAGAACTGTTCTAGGAAGATCCCCATGCCAGCTGTCTATGTGTATTTGGGATGCCAAACCAAAACAAAGGACATCTGACATCTTCCCATATCTTTTTTCTCTTCAAGAATTAGCAAGTATTTGGCCAAAGTATTCTTTTTGTCTGTTTTTCTTTTATAATGGAGATCCAAAGAGCACGAAAACTCTTTACTTTTTGGTTAACCGGTGTGTGTGAGGGGCTAAGGTAAAAAGGGAACTTTTATATTTCAATCTGTGTGTTTATGCTTTGCTGCGTTACTGGTTAAGATTTCTTTTATAATAAACTGACAATTTTATTGTTTATTAAAGAAACCTGGTTGGTGTATTTTATTCTGGGATAAAAATAGAGTCTATGATTGACCGTATTGGTAACTGGGAAGAAATTTAAATGTACGTTGTGATCTGTGGAGAAGTGGAACTAGAAAAACAGTGCACTCCTCCCGCCTCGGTCTTAGCACTATGCAGACTCTGGGTACCAACATGCCTGGCACCTTAAATAGGATGAAAAATATTTAAGCCATTGCCTTACAGCACATCAGTGATCTACATCAAACTGTCATCCAGCAGAATGCTCAAAGTGAAGTGCTCCTGGCCATATGAGAGGGATGATGGCAAAAAGGGACATGGAAGTAGGAACTCCACTCAAAATGTTATCACCTCTCAACCATTGCCCTGCCATCACCCAGTACCCAACATGTTGACTCCATTCCTGATGGTCAGGTCTGCCACTGCTTAAGCAGGTAGAACATTCTTTAGCAGGACCCTCATGGACTCCAATACTCAGAGGTTGTTGGCCAAGAGCAGGGATCTGAGCAGCCTCGGTGTTGCATTATGTAGGAATAGTAGGAAAAGAAAGAGTAAAGTTTTGTATTTGCACAAGGGTATGTTATGTTGTTAAGTTTCCATTATCCAGTGGAATCACATGAAATGCATTGGTTTGCATCACATTTCTGAGTTGGCCATTCCTGGTTGCCTGGTGGGAACTTGCATTTCCAAATGCATGTTGATGATTGGGAAGACATGAATTGACAGGGGTCAAGTGGTTGGGGGATGGGGGGATGATCAATGAATGGATGGTTTGCTGCAGGACCACTTTGTGTCAATGGAATTGGTGGGGGGTGGGGAGAAAAGTGTTCATTGGATGTGAATGTTACACCTTTGCAGTGGTAGTGACTAACTGAACTTCACAGTTATAAGGGAATCCCTGGCATCCCAGGCAGCCATGTGAATAGCTGGTGCTGCATTAGGGTTGCCATTTTTATCCCCTTCCCTCTTCCACTTCCTCTTCCTCCTTGCCTTCCCCTTGTTCCTCCCCCAATGCTTGCTGCTGGGCAAATTATGTGTAGAGCACAGCACACCACAATCATGCTGGAAACTCCAGCTGGTGACTACTAAAGGGTGCCTCCAGATCTATCCAGACACCAAAAAGACATCTTGTGCACCTCAATTAGTTCCTCAGTGACAAGCCTGGTAGTCATATGGCTGTTGTACCATTCCTGAGCTTCATTATTGGGGTTCCCCAAGGGTGTCATCAGCAAAGTTTGATGGGGTAATCCCTTGTCGCCTAACAACCATCCCTTAAATTTGCTTGCAGGTCCCAAGAGGTCAGGGAGCCTAGACAGCTGCAGGATGAAAGCATCATGGCAACTCACTGGGAATCTGGCACACACCTGCATGAACCTTTTCTTCTGGTAGCACACCAGCTGAAAATTGATGGAATGAAATCCCTTGCAGTTTACAAATACTCCTGGTTGTTCTGGAGGTGCCCAGATTGCCATATCTGTGTAGTCAATGACAATGTGCACCAGTGAGAAACCAGCCAGAGATACAATCTCAAACGCCCGCTCATTCTGACTGGCATCATCACAGGTGAAGTTGATATAATTGCCATCCCTGGCAAATAATCAGCCTTATGCATTCATATGCAGGTGTCTGGGAGATCCTGGATATGTCTCCTGCAGTGCGCTGGAAGGATCTGGAGGAACAAATGTTGAGGGCTGTGCCAACCTTCACAACCACTTGTAATGTGTAGCCTCCAGGTGCAGCAGGAGGCTGCAGATGTCTGCCACCAAATGATAGGAGATTCTGAGACTTCGGAAGCATTGCTGTTCCTAGAGATCTGGAAAGTTGAGCTTCTGCCTGTACACCTGTTATACTGGTAGTGCTTCCTGTGAGTTGGACTGCTCTGCTGACCATCTGCATGTGCAGGCTTTTGCCGCTGCTGATGCTCACTTTGCTCCTCATCTGACTTCAGATTGAAAGTAGCTGTGGCATCACTCATCCTGATCATGAATCTCAACACCTGCAAAGTGCAGATATTAGTCACTCACCACAAATAATCTCAGTGTGAAGTAAGAAAGCAGTTGTGAGTACTGAGAATTCATTGATGATGTATGCCTGACTTTTAGTGAGCTCCATGAATTGTCTTCCAGTCTTCTTGCCTTGGTTTCAATGGCAAGCTTAAGGAAGTTCGGGAAACCCTTGCATATTGAATTTAAAATGCCAGGTAAAATATTGTTGGAATACACTGATTTCAGTATTCAAGTTACTAACCCAGCTCTCTGGAGGAGCTTATGTTCATGCAGTCAGAAACACCTGCTTTAAACCTAGAAGCATGGAGCCAGCTTCTAGACCCACTGAAATTTTTGTGGCATTAAACTCCCCAGCCACACCTAAATCCACATCAATATTAGAATTCCTCTCTCTGTCTCCATTATATTTGCCATGATGGCTGGACTTTCCATATGAGAGCTTCTGAAAGGTACTCCTTTATTATCAGCTGAGGATCCTTCTCCACAGTACTCAGCAGGATGGTTGTTCACGTCTGTCCCTCTCCCAATACTTCATAATGCCCATTCCTCCACCTACAATTACTATTGCTACTATTACCAACATAACTCTTGCCCCACCCCCTTCCCCCCCATTCCATCCATGTCTGCATTTGTTGTGCTGGATTTTATGGGGCCCCCTGAAGCGGGGTCGGAGGCGGGGGGAGGGGGCCATAGAATCGCGACAGGTGGCGGGGATGGAGGTTTGCTGCGCTGTCGCCAAGCGATTTTGCCAGGGGCGGGATAGGCTGATGGCCTTCCTGGCCAGAGGCCAAATGAGACCCTTAGGTGGCCTATTATCAGCCACATAAGGGCCGCTTCCTGGCACTGCTGGGATCTAACCAGTGGCGGCGTGTGCCTCCGTCATGCTAGGTGGGCGCTTTCTAAAATGAGGCACACTCCCTGCGAACTTCGGGGTGGCCCCACCACCGTGGGAAATCTGTGGCCCATGGAGGAACCCCACCAGCAAAACCTCCCTCCATGGACAACCCTCCCCGAGGACTTCATACCCACCTCCCCCATCCTCTCTTGCCAGGGCCTTCCAGCCTTTGCCCACCCCCTCATTTCTGACCCAGCACCAAGAGTGCTGCCTACTCCACAAGATACCTGCCGTTAGCCATTTTCTGCACCTACTAAACTTTCCAGCAACCAATGGCAATCACAGTCATCACTGTAATTCCTCCTCTTATACCCTCTCTGACCTTTCTGTCTTGGTCTCCTATTTGACTTCCCTTCATCAGAGCACAGCATATCATATCTGCAGCTGTTTCCTCTTTCTCTTTTCTCTCTTTATTCTTTTTTTGCCCTTTCTTTATGGTTGCATTATCTCAATGGTGATCTATTATGTTTAAATGTTGTCCTTTGAGCAGGGTGCAGATCATTTACTTCCTTGCTGATTGATATATGCATTAGTTCTTCTTGCTCTACTCTTTCTATTTTTCTATTTTTCCAACCTTATTAAAATCCCAACCTTGGCCTTCAGTCTGATCAAGGGTACACACCTGAAGCAGCATAACCTTTTTTCTCCACATAAATTGACTGACCTGTTGTGTATTTCTAGCATTTTCTGTTTTAGTTTCAGATTTCCAGTATTTCATAAGATCAATCAATAATTTACAGTGTAGTTGGAAGATGGCTGAGGAGGGTGGAGCAAAAAGGTCTGACTAGGAATTGGAAAAGTACTTGTCATCAGATTTGTAGAGAAATGGTGGTGCCTGGCAGGGGGTATGAGATAGTATTAGATTGAGTGCCCATCCAGAAAAATACCAAAGCCTACAGTTTCCGTTAGGTTGTGCTGGTATTTCCAGTGCAATTTGACTCAAATTGTCCAAATCAGTGCAAATGGTGGACCAGACACTGATTAAAAATGCTTATATTTTGTAGTAAACCTGTATTAATAAAGCTGCTAAGATTACCACTCTTGGATATATCAAGGAATACCTTTTAATGCAAAATTTAAAAGAAAATTATGTTCTAAAACACTTCCTGATTGTGCTGGCTCATGGGAGATTTTACATTTGGCGCTATGCAAACATGTTTGAGTGGGATCTTAAGCAAAATAAATTCTGAAAACTCGTGCAATTTTCAGCTCGTGCAATTTGTAACCGGATTGATGATTGCACCCAAAGCAGAAACCCTTGGCCTAAATTTTTAATAAATCTAGATGGGACATGAAAATTTATGTGTTTGATGTCAAAAACTAACCTAATTTTGAGTTGGGTTATAAATGCACCCCTGACTGTTCACATAACTGAAATGCAGGAAGGGATTTTGATGTAGCATTTGAATCTGTAGATCCATATGGCAATACCTTTTCCATTGATAAGAGTATGAAGGGGACACTGAATCATTATGCCACAATGCATAACTGCTTTGTTATTGCAGATGTTCAGAAGTTCTTGTTTATATGATTGCTGAAATTAGTATTGTGGAAGCCTCTTTATTTCTTGTGAATTCACTTCACCTCCACAAAAACGTCACCAACAGCTATTTTACATAAGCCACATTTTACATGCAACCTTATCATCAAACAAAAGGACATCTGGCTCCCAACAGATGGAAGAAATTGTACAATCATCAAAGGAGTATACAGAAATGTCCTAGATTAACTACCTACAGTCATTTGTCGAAGACAGATAACAGATAGTGATAATGTATAACGTTGCCATCTGCAGTAATAGGATGATGGAATTTTTAAAGAGAATTTTACAGGATTCTTATTGAAAAAAAAGTTTGTTTTCAACATTAATCACCTCAAAAGTTGATATACACTGCATTGGCACCTTCTCCACATATCAAATCTGTGAACTAAGATTACACATTTCTAGGATGACCTCAATTCAGAATGAAGTTCTGCTAATTAATTCCATTAGCTGAGTCAACACAAAAGTTTATGCATCAGCATTTAGCACCTCATCAGCAATTGCTGAAATATTTTTGATGTGCTAGCCCAAGTGAACAATTGATGTGCACTGATGTTACAAAGGCGTTGGCAGGCAGATGCTGAATAATATTTTATGATATAACATTCATTACAATTCTACTTTGTTTTCAACCATGCAAACTGTAGTTTTGGTAAGTTTATTGAACAAACCAAGCTGAAGATTTTGAAACCTGAGGCAAGATTCTGAAATTCAACTGCGATTATGTTGTTTCTTCTGAAAAGTGTTCAGTAACCTTTTCTTCTTGATAACTTTCCTTTTGTAGATTTAGTAAATTAAAAACATTATTCAAGTTTCAAAACCAAATCAAAGCTCACTTGAAAATGCCATCCATATGTGTTGTAAGAACAATTTAGATATGGGTTATTTGAAACATCAGGGAAGGACTGGGTGGTACAGTGGTTTAGCATACTGTTACTTCACCCCATAACTCAAGTTTTAATCTAGCTAGGAGAACGTTCTTGAAAGTCTGGTCCCAAATGACTGTAACAACAATAACCATTCATATTTATATAGCATCTTTTAATGTTATAAAATGTCCTAAGGCACTTCACAGAGGTATTATAAAACAAAATATGTTACTGAGTCACATAAGGGAGATATTAGGGCAGATGACCAAAAGCTTGGTCAAAGAGGTAGGTTTTAAGGAGTGGCTTAAAGGAAGAAAGGAAGGTAGAGGTTTAGGAAGTGAATGCTGGAGCTTGGGTCCAAGGCAGCTGAAGGTATGACTACCAATGGTAAAACAATTAAAACAGGATGTACAAGTGACCAGAATTGGAGGAGCACAGATATCTTGGAGAGATATAGGACTGAAGGAGATTGCAGAGATAGGGAGGGGCCAGGACATGGAGGGATTTAAAAACAAGCATGAGAATTTTAAAATGGAGGCAATGCTTAACTGGGAGCCAGTGTAGATCATCGAGCACAGGGGTGATGGATGAATGGCATTTGGTACGAATTAGGACACAGGCATCAGAGTTTTGGAAGACCTCAAGTTTATGAAGGATAGAATGTGGAAGGCTGGACAGGCAGTGCATTAGAATAGTTAAGTTTGGAGACTAATAAAGGCATGGATGAGGGTTTCAATAGCAGAAGAGCTGAGGCAGGGTACAGGTGGGCGATGTTATGGAGGTGAAAATAGGCAGTCTTAGTGATGGCGCAAATATGTGGTTGAAAGCTCATCTTGGGATGAAATATTACACCAAGTTTGTGAACAGTCTGGTTCAGTCTCAGACAGTTGTCAGGGAGAGGGATGGAGTCTATGGTGAGGGAGCAGAGTTAGTGATGGGGACTGAAGACAATGGCTTCAGTCTGCCAAATATTTAATTGGAGGAAATTTTAGTTCATCCAGTACTAGCTGTTGGATAAGCAGTCTGACAATTTAGAGACAGTAGAGGGGTCAAAGGAGATGGTAGTGAGGTAGAGCTCGGTGTCGTCAGTGTACAAGTGGAAACTGACTGTGTTTTTGGATGATGAGAAATGGGAGGGGTCCAAGGATAGATCCTTGGGGAAACACCAGAAGTAACTGTGTGGGAATATGAAGAGAAGCCATTGACGATGATTCTCTGGCCATTATTAAATAGATAAGAATGGAACCAGGTGCGTGCATAGAGTCATAGAGTTATACAGCAAAGAAACAGGCTCTTTGGCCCATCGTGTCCGTGCAGTCCCACCCAACTGGCCGAGAGGTGTTGGAAGAAGATGGTGTGATCAACTGTGTCAAAGGCTGCACACGGGTCAAGAAGGATGAAGAGGGATAGTTTGCCTTCATCATAGTCATACAGAATGCCATTTGTGATTTTGATAAGAGCTGTTTTGGTACTATGGCAGTGGTGGAAACCTGATTGGAGGGATTCAAACTTGGAGTTCCGGGAAAAATGGGCACAAATTTGGGAGCTGACAACACATTCAAGGACTTTGGAGAGGAAAGGACGGTTGGAGATGAGGCAGTAATTTGCAAGGATGGAGGAGGTCAAGGGTTGTTTTTTTGAGAGGGGGAGATGACGGCAGATTTGAAGGAGAGAGGGACAGAACCTGAGGAGAGAGAAACATTGTCAGCTAACATGGCAGCTAGGAAGAGAAGCTGGATGGTCAGTAGTTCAGTGGGAATAGGGTCGAGAGAGATAGAGGTGGGTTTCATGGATAAGATGAGCTTGGAGCGGTCATGGGAGAGAAACTAGAGAAGGAAACAGGTTTAGGGCTATGGCAGTGGGGAGCCTAAGAGGAAGTTTGGCTCTTTGGGCTAGTGAAAGGGAGGGAAGTTACAAATGAAGTTTATCAGATGGTCTCAATTTTGGTGACAAAGAAATCCATGACCTCTGTGTACTGTTGTTGTAAAGAGGTACAAGATCAGTCATGACCTTGTTGTATGGCAGAGCAGGCTAAAGGTGTACAAAGGAAACCCGACCCCAGTCCAAATGCCAGAGCTGGAAGCCCGACATGACACGTGTTGGCGGATCCTGTCAGGTAGCAGGCCTTCACATCAGTATATGGGTAAAGGCCTGCTACCCGACCCGACCCCGATGGGTCCCCACGACATGTGTCGGGTTGGTGCCGGGTCGGGTCGGACTTCTGGATCCAGCATTCAGGTTCGGTCGGGCTTCCTTTTCACACCTTTAGAGCAGGCTCAAATGGGCAAATGTCCTATTGCAGCTCTTATGTTCTTATGTTGTAAGTGAAATGAGTTTGGGGTACTTTTAACTCAGTCCTTTAATTGCAGACTGCAACACAAAGCTTTCAATAAATGTCATTCACATTTACAAAAAAGAACAATCATGTTGGTGCAGAAAATGGGCAACAAATCAATTGAAACAGTAGGAATTGTACTAATATTTGGCTGAAAATTCATTATTGGGTGGGAGAACACAAGTTTATTCTGTACCTGATTGAAATTAGCACCAACGGGCTGATTTTACAAGACTCCCCTGCTGTTGTAGAGCCTTGCTGATCATGACCATAGGTTGCAAAATCTGATTTATGGCATGCCCAATTTGGTGAAGTGTGATTTTTGTGGTTAGAAAGACAGAAACACTAAAGGCAAGCATAACCTGAATTACTGAAATGAGGTTGCACATTCAATTGCATAACTTTAGACAAGGTCCAACCCCAGCTACACACAATGGTCATATGACATCTTGATGGACTTGGCCTACTTTGGATTCATTCCTAAAGCAAGGTTGCAAGTGTTTCAATTAGTGTTGATGTGTGGTTTGTCTTGTGAGTGATCATTTATCCACTTTTATCTCAGCATTTTTTGCATTTATCTCAGTATGTCTTCACCTTTGCTGCATTTCTGAGGCACTTTCTACAGATAACTTAAGAGTTTGGACAGCTCTTCCTGTATCTGTGAAGGTCATAACATCAAGAATCTTCCAAGCAAAAGGATCCTACCAGGCCATCGAAAGTGACATCTACCAAATAAACTAGACTGCAGTTCATGCTTGTATAAAGAAACGGACTCATGTAATGTTTGCAAGAGGTAATACCCACAGGAACTCCGATGCATTTACCAGCTGGCAGGCTTCCCAAGAGTCTAGAACGTTACAGATGTAACCCATGTGGCCATTAATGCTCTACATCTCAACACAAGTGCACATGTGAACAGGAAAGGATATAATTTCATAACAATGCAGTTGGTTTCTGACTAGAAAAGATGTGATCCTACTTTTGGCAGGAATCCATGGTGAAAGTTTCAAGAGAACAAATATTAGTAGTTGCAAGTCAAGGTTAACCTTTGCAGCCATGGTTCCTGATTCTAATTAGAAACTTCAACACTGCAGCAAAACACAAATAACTGGAAAACCATGCCACCATTTAAGTTATTATCGAGTACACCATAGGAATGCTGAAGCAATCACTCAATTATTTGGATCACTCATGGGGGAGGGGTGAGCAGTATTACTCTATAGCGAAAGCCAACGACGCAAAGGTTTTTCCTTTCTGCTGTATCATTTTGCCACCCAATGAGGAATGAGCATGTAGCAGCATAATGATCAGGTGAATAGGGTTGTAGGATCAAAGGAAGAGGATGAGGAAGAGGAGGAATGCAACATTGAGAGAGCTATTGTACAGACAAGTAGACCAATGCAGAAATCTGTGATCGAGAACTACTTCCACTAATGGGTGCAGGCTGTCACTTACCAATTTCTGTTTCTGCTATGAGAGTATACATATTGTTCCCATGTTTAGAACATAATTCACAATCCACTACTTAAACTGAAATGCAAACTTTCAGAACCCTCCAAGCACTTGGTACCTTTATACAGCACAGCCCAACAAACACTGTCCACACTGTGGAGAAATAAAGACTGTGTTTAAGTGCTCCCTGAGTCAAAGGGCTCCGCTCTTATCCCTCTCCTTGTTTGACCGCAACAGAGTTTATTTCTTTTTAAACTGAATGTGCTTGCCAATTCAGTGAGTTTTTAACTATTTACGTACTAGGATCATAAAAAGATTCAATCGCACAGGTTTACTTGAGTTTAACAAAGAAAGAAGTTAGCTTTATTGTACTTAAACCGATCCAAATAAAATAATAAACTACTCTCCAGCTTTCTCACACACACACACTTGAGGTTCACAGACACACACAAATGGGTTACAGAGCGGGGAAGAATAGCTTGGTCAGATTAGCGTCCGATGGAATATAAAGAGGTATACAGTCTGTGGAGGTTGGTGACTTGGCTGGCTTTTGGTTGAATTCGGTGGTCCTGAGCTTTCTGGCTTGCAGGTGTGGACAGCAGATTCGGTGGTTCTCCTGGAAACAGCAATGCAGATGATTTCCTTTAAGGGGTCTTTGTCTGCAACAGTGATAGGCCTAGGTGGTTATGACCAGCAGGCAGGGTTCAAAACTTGCAAGGTAGACTAAAGGGAGAGAGGGACCCCACTTGGTTCTTCTCTGGTCCATCTCCAGTTGCTGTCTGGTCTGCAGAGAGAAAAAGAAAACAGCTTAAACATACAGATAGTGGGCCTGTCACATGACCATCACCCATTGTTTATCCCCTCTCACAACTTAATCAGTTCATGTCTAGGAATTCCCCTTCTCTCAACCAGGGTCCCATTGTTCAAGTAATTAGGTTTGAGTAGTTTGTCTCTATCAGTTTAATGTCAAAAGTGATAGCCTTAATTTCTTGTTAATGGGGACAGAGGTAATTCACTCAAAATTCCCAGGTCATTGTTCTTGCTGGGGACTGAGTAGACACTACATTTCCACCTCGATGGATTGGAATGTAGGATATGGTAATGCAAATTGTGGTAGACATTTTAGCTGCTAGCAGTCACCTTTTATCTGTTCCTTTTTCTGCTTTTTAAAAATTTAATTCAGGAATCCAACTAGTCGATTAATAAATAATCATTCAGCATAGCAAGCTTTTCTGAAAATATTAATAGAATATTTGCTGTTAAAGGCAGTTCAGGAGAAACCCATTTACCCAGCGAGAGGTTAGGATGTAGAACTCGCTACCACAGGTAGAAATTGAGGTGAATAGCATAGATGCCTTCAAGGGGAAGCTAGATAAGCACATGAGGGAGAAAGGAATAGAAGGATATGTTGATGGTTTAGATGAAGAGGAGAGGGAGGAGGCTCATGTGGAACATAAACACTGGCATAGACTTGGTGAGTCATATGGCCTGTTTCTGTACCACAAGTACTTTGCAATACTTTGTGAAATGCCTTCAGATTCTCTTGCATCAGTCCTCCGCACAGTTTAGCAGCTGATAGAACACCTGTCATTTGCTCATTGTGATTCAGCATGGTTGGGTCACCACTTCCCTTGATCTCTTCTGTGGTTTTGTAATATCTTGTAGCCTGTAAACAATACATTTAGGAAGATATTACCAACTACCTGAACATCCCTATGCCCAACCCTCCTCTCCCATGGCAAAAACCTTGTGAATTAGGTAGCATGGTGTTTCTGCTGCAGTACTCTTTGCAAGCTGAAGTTCAGAACTGCTTTATGCAAAGTTTTACTGTGACCCACTGCAGTAGTGCCATCCATTTTCTGTTAAATGAAGGAGTGAAAAGGGGGGGGGGGGGGTGCTGGCGTCCTCTGGTCATTTAAAAATACATGGCAAAGCAGGTTGAATTTATTTTTAGTAATTATTCAAATAATAGACAGCACGTTGTTATCATTTGCATACTGATTTGATGTTTGGTTGAGCTAACACCATCATGGCTCTGCCTTCCTAATAATTCTCTTAAAAAAAATAACCTTTTTGTGTATTAAATATAAGTTTTTTAGGTATTTGATTATGCTACACATTCAATGGTACAAAAAGAATTCAGCCTTAACTGGGTTTTAATTACAGGGTAACTTTCACTCACATTTTATAGGGTGGCACAGTGGTTAGCACCACAGCTCCAGCGACCTGGGTTCAGTTCTGGGTACTGCCTGTGTGGAGTTTGCAAGTTCTCCCTGTGACTGTGTGGGTTTCTGCCAGGTGTTCCAGTTTCCTCCCACAGCCAAAAACTTGCAGGTTGATAGGTAAATTGGCCATTGTAAATTGCCCCTAGTGTAGGTAGGTGGTAGGAGAATGGTGGAGATGTGGTAGGGAATATAGGATTAATATAGGATTAGTATAAATGGGTGGTTGTTGGTCAGCACAGACTCGAAGGGCCTGTTTCAGTGCTGTATCTCGAAATAAATAGTATTTTAGAATTGCGCAGATGCTATGATGTGAATCCATGTACTTTGAGGGTAGTTTTCCCCTGTGTGTTATATATAGTGAAATCATAAACCTGCTATTTACAAATGGGTTTACAATTTAAGTTACAAGTGGTACGCATTGGAAATTGTCCTCCTCCCTTGTGCTTGCTGTGTAGGGTCCTGAAGTAAGGTCCATTTCTCTTGATATTTTGTGCAGCTATTTTCATTTGTAACAGTCCCCTGCACTACTGCGCTACTGGATACTTCTTTACATTGTTTGAAATTATACTTTGATTTGCTGATGTAAGTAAGAAAATTTTTTTAAATGCTGGATTTCCCTTGCAAGCTAATTGATAAACCTAAGTAAAGTGTAGTAAAAACAGAAAGTGCTGGAAATACAAAGCAGGTCTGGCAGGATCTGTGGCGAGAGAAACAGAGTTAACGAGCTGAATTTTCCCAGCCCCTTGATGCCGTGGGTCATGCCAGGGGGGCCTGTAAAATTCAGCGGGGAGAGGCCTACCTCGACCCCCGACGTTGAGAAGGGCCCGCTGCATATTACCGGTGGCGGGGGAACCTCAGTACAGCCTCCCCCGCTGCCAAGCGGCAAGGCCTTCATCTAAATATTTAAATGAAGAATAATGAGATATAAATTGACCTACCTGCAGGCGGAGGCCGTCCCACGTCAATTTTACGGCCGTCAAATGCAGCTCACATGACTTCGAAACTCCGTATGGAGTTCCGAGGCGAGAACCTGGTAGGGAGGGGGGAGGAATAAAATTTTCAGGGCGGGAGGGGTGAAGTGGCAAAAACGAATGCGGTTGGGTGAGGGGACGATGGGAAGGGGTTGAAGGTTAAAGGAAAGAAAGTTCGGGGGGGAAAGGTTGTGATGGAAACTTTGATGTTTTTTTTAGGGGGTTAGGACAAATAATACACAGATTATTCATTGAGGGGGTGGGAGAGGGGATTTGAAGTGTGCATAACATTTTATTGCAAGATATTTAAAAACCTGTCACTTTAAACATTGAAATGTAAGTGGATGCAATTGGTGGGGACGTGACGGCCGCCCCCTCTACATCATCGGGGTAGCCACTGCACCCCCTCTACATCATCGAGGTAGCCACTCCACCCCCTCGACATTATCGGGGCGGCCACCCCACCCCCTCTACATCATCGGGGCGGCCACCCCACCCCCTCTACATTATCGGGGCGGCCACCCCACCTCCTCGACATTATCGGGGCAGCCACTCCACCCCCTCTACATCATAGGGGGCAGCCACTCCACCCCCTCTACATCATAGGGGGCAGCCACTCCACCCCCTCTACATCATAGGGGGCAGCCACTCCACCCCCTCTACATTATAGGGGGCAGCCACCCCACCCCCTCTACATCATCGGGGGCAGCCACCCCACCCCCTCGACATTATCGGGGCAGCCACTCCACCCCCTCTACATCATCGGGGGCAGCCACTCCACCCCCTCTACATTATCGGGGCGGCCACCCCACCCCCTCGACATTATCGGGGCAGCCACTCCACCCCCTCTACATTATAGGAGGCAGCCACTCCACCCCCTCTACATCATCGGGGCAGCCACTCCACCCCCTCTACATCATCGGGGCGGCCACCCCACCCCCTCGACATAATCGGGGCAGCCAATCCACCCCCTCTACATCATAGGGGGCAGCCACTCCACCCCCTCTACATCATAGGGGGCAGCCACTCCACCCCCTCTACATTATAGGGGGCAGCCACTCCATCCCCTCTACATCATCGGGGCGGCCACTCCACCCCCTCCACATCATAGGGGACAGCCACTCCACCCCCTCTACATCATAGGGGGCAGCCACTCCACCCCCTCTACATCATAGGGGGCAGCCACTCCACCCCCTCTACATCATCGGGGCGGCCACTCCACCCCCTCTACATCATAGGGGGCAGCCACTCCACCCCCTCTACATCATCGGGGCAGCCACTCCACCCCCTCTACATCATCGGGGGCAGCCAATCCACCCACTCTACATCATCGGGGCAGCCACTCCACCCCCTCTACATCGGGGGCAGCCAATCCACCCCCTCTACATCATCGGGGGCAGCCAATCCACCCCCTCTACATCATCGGGGGCAGCCAATCCACCCCCTCTACATCATCGGGGCAGCCACTCCACCCCCTCTACATCGGGCAGCCACTCCACCCCCTCTACATCATCGGGGGCAGCCAATCCACCCCCTCTACATCATCGGGGCAGCCAATCCACCCCTTCTACATCATCGGGGCAGCCAATCCACCCCCTCTACATCATCGGGGGCAGCCAATCCACCCCCTCTACATCATCGGGACAGCCACTCCACCCCCTCTACATCGGGCAGCCACTCCACCCCCTCTACATCATCGGGGGCAGCCAATCCACCCCCTCTACATCATCGGGGCAGCCAATCCACCCCTTCTACATCATCGGGGCAGCCAATCCACCCCCTCTACATCATCGGGGCGGCCACTCGACCCCCTCTACATCATCGGGGGCAGCCACTCCACCCCCTCTACATCATCAGGGGCGGCCAATCCACCCCCTCTACATCATCGGGGCGGCCACTCCACCCCCTCTACATCATCGGGGGCAGCCACTCCACCCCCTCTACATCATCAGGGGCGGCCACTCCACCCCCTCTATTTAAATGAGCCCCTGCATGTAATATCACGGGAGCTCTTCAGCGGCACTTCTGTGTCGGAAGGCTGCCGAGTTCAAGGCGTGCCGCCAGAGAGCGGCGCACTAATAGAATTCAGCCTAACATTTCAGGTCTGTGATCTTTCATCATTCTTTCGGATTTCCGGCTTCCGCATTATTTTGCTTTTTAGTAAAGTGTAAATTTGCAAACCACTTGACCAGTTTTTGAAAGACTGCTATATAAATGAAGCCATAAATTAGTAATCAATTTATTGGCATGCTTTTAGAGTTTTAATGACCTGTTCACTAAACTGGCTAGCAACGAGTGCTTTCACTACTACTGTAATAAGACGTCTTGGGAATTTGTGAAAATTGTTGGCAAATTCCCCAAATTATTTACTAAATTAGCCTTTAGAAAAGTACAGTCAAAATATTGACACCATGGAAGCACACGAGTTTCACAATTTATTATTTTTTTGTTTAGAAACTAGATTTAGCCAGTTAACAAAAAGTCCAACATTTGTCAATGTGCACAAGATAATAACATGCACTACCCATCATTTTAATAATTGCCCAATCTTTTTTTTTTGTTCAGTCCATTTTTGACAGAAAACTTGATCTAGCTCCAAAAGGGTATGGGTCAGGATATACAAACCCAATTTAATGTCAGAACAATTGCCTTGAAAACAGTATGGCTGAGATTTTATGGGCCCCACCCCATCGAGGCGAGATCGGAGGTGGAGGGCCCGTCGCCTCCTGTCACCCTGCGATCTTCCCAGGGGCTGGATAGGCTGATGACGGCCTTCTCACCCAGCGACCAATTGAGGCCCTTAAGTGGTCTATTAACAGCCAATTAAGGACCTCTTCCCAATGCCGCTGAGGTGCCCTCCCTACGGGCTTGTGGGGGGGTCCCATCTCTCTGGGCAATTTGTGGCCCGTGGAGGACAGCCACCAGAACAACCTTAATGCCTCCCCCCCCCACCCAGGACACCCCTCCCCCTGGACTGGCTGACAATCCCCGCCCCCCCATTACCTCGCCAGGGCCTTCCGGACTGGGCTCTGCGACCTCACCTCACCTACCTCTGTTCCGGGATTCCAGCTCTGGGCCTGGGTCCGGAGGCCTCTGCAGTACTGGCAGTGGCCACTGTTCCTGGTAGTGCTGCCGATACTGCTGAGCTGCCAACCCTCTGATTGGCTGGCAGCTCTTGGAGCCAGGATCCCAGTCCCTTTAAACTCTTTAAAGGTATGGGGTTCCCTCCTCCTAAAACATCGAATCAAAAAGACCAGAGAATCACTCCGGGGGTTGGGGCGGGGGCACATAAAGGCAGAGGCGGGGTTCTCCCCACCTTTTCAACCCTCTGCTAGATGCCCCCACCATCCCTATCCCAGCACAAAATCCACCCCTATTTCTCTGCTTAGCATTGAAGTATGCATACCAAAGCAAAAGACCATATTATGAGCTCACAATTAATTTGTTTGAACTGTGTTTTTTTTATTTTTCTCATGTAATCTATTCCCAATTCTATCTAGTACAGTGCAAAAGTTTTAAACAGATTGCGTTCATTTGAATTGCTGGCCCTCGATGGTATTTTTTGGATTTGTGTGCTATGCAGCTTGCCAAAAGCTAATTAACTAGTGCTCTATATTATCATCAGAGGTGCATTACAGAAACTTCTATTTACAATCTATTCTATGTACATTAGTGATGTGCAGTTCAGTAATTTCCAAATTTTACAGTAAATGCCATGTTCCACACATAAACACTCCCACATAATCTGGAAAGATCAACCAAAGGAAAGTTCTAAAAATGCTGGATTTTGATTAGTTGTTTATCAGGAGGTGTATGTGCTTATCCACTCCTGCATTATCATTGAGCTCTTCTTAAATTTGTTCTTGATAGCAGTGATACAAATATTGATTATCCTTCACCAGTTTCTCTAAGGGCATTCAGACCACATAGCATGAGACAGCAGTCAAGTGTGGACCAGATGGCTGGAATTTTACATTGGGTGGGAGGCAAAGTTGGTGGCGAGCCTGGAGATTCAGGCCGGTATTTTTCACTCCCCAAGACCCTTAATTGGTCTTGGGCAGGACTTCCACCTCCTTGAGGTAGGAAGTCCCACCTAATGGAGCTGCCGGCCAATCTGCAGGCCGACAGCTCTTAATCCTAGCAGCGCCACTGGGAGTAGTGGCCCCTGCTGGAATTACACACAACCATCAGAGCCAATAGGAAGGACGGTCCCGGAACTCAGGTAAGTTTTTAGGGCCTCACCAGGGACAATCTACTTGGCACCAGCGAGGCAAGGGGGGGCCGGTTGCGGCGGGGGCGGGTGGGGGGTGGCGGGCGGGTGCTGGGTGGGCGGGCCACCGTGGAGCATAGGGTGCCCAATTAGGAGAGCCTCACCCCAGCCCAAAAGAATGGGACCTTTGCCCTCCGGCCGCCGAGGGTAAAATACATGCAACGGCAAGAGGAGACCTTAAGTGGCAGTTAATTGGCCACTTAAAGGCCTTGATTGGCCTGGAGTGGGCGGGCCATTTCCTGCCACCGTTGCCCCGCCTAAAATTGCAGCGGGGGTGGGAGGGGGTTGGGAACGGCCCCCCCACCTCCCACTCAATTTTATGCCCCTCCACCCGACTCCCCCAACCACCAGCAGCCAGCTCATTGGAGGGCCATAAAATTCCGGTTGATGAGTTTGGGATGGCTGGTTCCTTCCCTAAAGAACATTAGTGAACCAGTTTGGTTTTCATAACAATCCAGTCGCTTTATGGCCATTTATACTGATACCAACTCATAAATTACCACATTTATTGAATTCAATTTTACAATTCTTCATGGTGAGATTTGAACTCATGACCTCTGGCCCGGTACCGCTGCTATGAGGCTACTATACCCTAGATAGGGTGCCCATGATGGCCTAAATATTGTGAACATCACCTGAACTCCAAAAAAATATTACAGCCTGTAATTATTTAAACACATTTATGTCGTAGTGGTTACATTATTTTTATACTTGCATGCAGTCATGGTGCTGTAAAGTTTACTGCAGCTGCAGAGCTTTTCATTGAGAGGTATATGGTGGTCTTCTGAAGGCAATGAACCACTGAGCAGAAACAAATGAGGTTGTTTATCAGGAGGTTTAGATACATAACCAGTCCATAACTGAGGAGAATGATAGTGAAACAAGAGAAAGGTCATTGCTGTAATCATGAAGAATGAATGACATTTACTAAGACTTCACATATAACAGTAGAGAGGTTAACTTTAGTATTCATATCTCTAGCCTTATTTTTCCAATAAAAAGATGAAAATATATTTTTAAATCAATACATAAGTGTGAGTGTCCAGCTACAAGAAAATTTGCAATGTTTGCTCGCATGTGTGATCTATTGAGGGGGGTCAATTGACAGGTACTATCGATGTTCACAAAAAGATGTTCATCATAAAAGAGCTGTAAAACTACTTCAGAGCTTCTGCGGGGAATGTCTAATGCCATGTCTTGTAAGAATATCAAGATAGACATGTGACTGCCTTATACCTTAAGAGCAATACACCAAGCATTGTCACTTTGCACCTCACTTCTTCTAGTCATCTCCAATACGTTACCTTAACAAATCTGCTTTGGTTTGTTGGTGTTTAAATAAAATAGTTCATCCATTCTTCTTCAGTTTATGCTGAAAGCATGAATAATATTTTCCTGTAAAAGGGGTCAAGCCTGACTTGTCACTCCCACTGTCTCCACCTCCTCCAGCTGTAGTATCAGCAGCAATCTCAGTGGAGGCCTCTCATCCTACCCAAGGAAAATGTAATTGCTTAGTTGTTTGTGACAATATTTATTAATTCACTGTCCACAAATCTAATTTTTAAAATGCCACATCTATAATGCACAGCTAGTGAGACCTCCATTTATAGTAAGGCAGCAGATGGCAATGTTGTAAAATAATTAGCGTTGTTTCACCTGGTTGTATCGTCCATCTAATGGCTTAATTTGTATTGTTTAGGCTGTGTTTATCCTCTGTAGGATGTAACCCTCCTCAAGCCTTTTCCATTGAAATTTATCCCTTGCTGTTCTCGCTCATGTGGTTCCCAGGTATGATATTATGTCTTCTCTCCATCCTCTTCTTGGTCACCCCTTCCTTTTCCTATTCTTGGCTGCGACTGAATTCGCCTTTTTCTCCAAGCAACATTCCCGGCCCATCTCCATTTGGCTTTGTTTATCTTCTGAATGATGTCCTTAACTCCGGTTTTCTGGCATATTTCAGTACACCTGATTTTATCATGAATATGCAACATTTGCCTTTCCATTGCTCTCTGAATTGTACACAGTTTTTGTTCTATACATTTTGTAGTTGTCCACGATTCTACCCCATATGTCATGGTCAGTAGCACACAAAAATTCTTCTTCTTTATAAAAAGGAGACAGGGCAGACATTAAGAATTACCAACCCATCAGTATATTATCTCATTTGTACAAAATTCTAACTAGAATTATTCAAGATAGGATAAAGATAACACCAACCAAGAGAACAGGCAATGTTTAGGGAAGGATACTCTGCAACAAACTATCTACATACAATGAACCAATTCATTGAGAGGGCAAACGAATATCAGTTGAACCTGTGCTTTGGATTTACTGACTATGAGAAGGCATTCAATTTCATGCAACACAGAGATTTATTTATAGCTTTAAGGAAAACAGGAAGAAAGAAGGGATATGTGAAGATCATGGAGGACATTTACACAGATGCAACGGCCAGAATACACATCGACAAAGACCTAACACTGTTGATAAATATTGAAAGAGAAGTGAGACAAGGGGATACAATCTCACCAAAAATATTCAACATAGTAATGGAAGACATATTTAAGAAGATACCTTTAAAGGAGAGAGGATTAAATATTGACGGAGAAAAATGAATTGACTTGGGCTATGCAGATGATGTTGCACTAATTACTTCATCTGTTACAGACTTGGAATTTGTATTTGTTTAAAAAAAAAGGTTTCTAACAATATGATCCAAAAATTGAGAAGCAAGACTAGATCTGCAGATTGTGTTTATTTTAGGTTTGAAAAGCTTAGTGCTTGGTTTTTGCTCATCAGAATCGAACTTCCTCTCGGAGGATCTGCCAGCGCATTCAAGGTGAGTTGAGCTTATCAGAGGAGAGTTTTACTGTTTTCCTGTCCCAGGACATTTGTTTGGTCTGTTGGGAGGTTGCGGGGGGTGTGGGGGGGGGGGGTCTCCCAATGTGGACCCATTCCCAACAGAGCCATGTGCTTAGGTCCATGGGTGGAAATGGGAGTGCAGTTGCAGTCTTGAAAGACCTGAAACTCTGACCCTGGCAACAGACATCGATGCCTTCTCATTACTGCTGGAGTTGTGCAGCAGGCAGGCCCTGAGACCCAGAGAATATTGCGGGACGGGGATTGGGGGGGGGATGTGTGCAAGTAGAGGGTGGGAGGGGGAAGGGTGGGGAGCAGGGGAAAAGAGGAAGGTATGAACTAAGAATAATGCTTTTGTGCAGGTGTGTTCAGACTGCCCTGGGACTCCTACAGACCTGCCAGTATGCAGGCGTCCTGGTGCAAATCCCAGTGCTACATTTGTTGGATGTCTCTGCGAGGAAACAATGGCAGGAGGCAGGACAATTACTTGTAATACTTGCACTGAGTCTGGGACTATTCCAGGTACAAGGAGGCTGATGTAAGTTTTCTTCATATCAGTCATAAAAAAATTTGTTGTGTCCCCTTGATCGCCTACAGTCTGACTAGAGTATTGTACGGTTTGATCATTTCCTCCACTGATTTCTATCCTACTGTTTTGGCTGTCCCATTAGCTTTGTTAATTCCTGCTCTGTATTGGTTGGATATACATTTAAATGTTGAGTCTACTAAGACTGCAAGGTTTCATTCAACTTTATCCTTCGATAATTACACACAATTCATAGAACATACTTGGTTTCCATTTTTCATAAAATGTGTGGAACTTGATACCTGTCTGCATTAGATTTCATGTTCTATTGTTCTATACATTTGAAAAGCCCCATTTATGCATAGAGCAATTTCCAACAAAGATAAAGCAACGGAGCAGGAGAAGCTCTGAGGAAATTCATGCATATTTGGAGGGGGTGGGGGGGCTTTTACAGCAAGGAGAGTGGTTTCAAGGTAAAAAGCGTGTTCAGAAAGAGCTCCCAAGAGTAGAAAGGTGGTGACTGAAAGCATCCTGGATCATGTGCGAATGAGGGCGGCAGAAATGGAGGTGAGTTGTGGAGTATATTAAAAGAAGTATTGATATTTGTTTGAATGATGGGCCAGAGAAGGAGTTAGGAATTGGAGATCTGTTTTAATATTTAGTACAGTAGCACTACTAATAAGTGTTTCTGTATGTTGATTGCTACTGAATAAAACATGTAGTGGGATTGACTAGGGACTAAACTCAGAAATTACTGATAAGGCAAGTCTCAGATGGAATTTATTTTTTTTATGACAGAAGTAAATTCAGTGGTGCTGTCTGATCTTGGATCACGATAGGGTCATGAGCATCAACACCATTTTACCTTTATTAATTGCTTCTGTTCCACTTCAATACTAACCTATTGGAAATTATTTAATGCTAAAGATTTGAGTTATGTTGAAAAATCTTTAATCTGCTTACATTTAAGCCCTATTTCAGTGATTCTCTTTTCGCATATTTCACTGAGCCGTTTCTTTATTTTATATATTTTGCTGTGATTTATTCTTTGCAAGCTCTGCTCTGCTCTAGATTTCTAAAAGCTCACATTTATTTCAATTTAAATATTTTCTGTTAGCTGCAAAATAAAGCGTAATTGAAGTGTACCATTTTGTAGTGTATATGTAGAATTAAGGATACGAAGGACTTGGTGACTGGTAAATCTTCTTTGTAACTGGTAATCTGTTAAATTTCATTAAATAGGTCAATATAATCCTCTTGTTTAAGATTAGATTTCTTCCCAATACAAGTGTCACATTTAAAAATAAGCTTTTGATTTTTAAATTGCATTTTTATGCATTCTTACTCATTAAAGGTTGCTTTTTATAAATGTTTTGTTTGATATTTTCTAATTAGGTGACCATTTTAGTTCTGTAAATCATATTAGCTAACTGAAAAATAATAACACAGTAATCTTGCCAACCTTTCAAGAAAGCTTTAATTGCTGTTCAAACCTGTATCCAAAAATGATATATTTTGTACAATTTGCACACTTTAATAAAGCTTTCATAATTTTACTCCAATTAAGCCATTTCTGATCCGGTCAACAGAATCATTTACTACATCTAAACTGACAAATGGGCGAAGGCCAAGATCTCCCTTTATCAGTTTCTTCGTCCTCCTTTGCTGTATTCTAAAATCCTCCCAATCCTCAGGTTTACTACTATTTCTGGCAACTTTATAGGCCTTTTCTTTTAATCTTATACAATCCTTAACTTCCTTTGTTATCCATGGTGAGAAATTTTGGGTGAGAAATTGTTGTAATGATGGTTTAGCGGTGAATGATGTTAATTGGACTTTTAGTACATGCAGATTTACGGGGGTTGAATTTCTATGGGTTTCTCCAATTGTCTGCAATAACTTCAGCAGAGGATTTGTGGAAACCTCACAGAAACAGCGTAAACGATAGCTTGGAAGAACTCGCACAGATATTACTGGTGAAAACTTTTAATACATTACATAAGTACACCTGCTGATTTTGATTTGGTCTATTTGCAAAAAAATAAATTCTCTGACTTTGAGTACCTGAAGAAAGCGCGCTGAGAATATGGGAGGATTCACTCTTCTAATTATTGTAACCAGGGCCTTGTCTATGCTAATAGTTTAATATTTTGCCAAACTGAACTGCTCGGCAAAAAACTGACATCTTAGGGTCAGTTACTGTGATGCAAAATTGACTAGGAGTAACCAATTTCTAGCCATGATTCAGGTATAAGCGCTTCCTCATTCAATTCTGCCAGAAAGTTCTGTACCGGCCAGCAATTCAGCAGAAAACAATGCAAAGTCCCATGGCCTTGAAGTCACATTCCCAGACCAGGTAGGTGGTGTGATTGATTGCCAGGTCCATCCATTGGAAATCTTGTGATTGGGAAGGGGGGATGGGACCCTGTGGAAGGGAAGGCCTGAGCTTTCATTGTGGGGCCTGAAGAGGTGCTCCTGGTCCTACCTGTAAAGTAAATAAAAGGTTAAAAAAAATTGCACCTTGTTTGGCTGTTGAGTTAAAATTCCAGTATGAAAGGACCACACCGTCTTCAGGCAGATGTCCTTGCCACCTGCTCAGTTTAGCTGGCTAGAATTGTGAGCCATCCATTCCCAACGTCTCCAGGGAGTGTAAGTAATCTGGGCAATTTTAGCTACAACCCACTTGATTTTCACTGGGCACGTAGGGTTAAAATCACCCTTTAAATTTTCCAACTGAAGTTTAATTATCACCAGTATTAAAATAATACCGGTCAGAAAATCTAGGCCATAATCGTATATTTGACGTTAACTGTTCTGCCAATAGCATATTGATCCCCATAAAATATCTGGGTGTGCTAATCAAAACATCAATACAATTTTTCTGAAAAGACACCAATTCAGACCTTAAATAATTAGTTGCGTGAGAAATGTGTTTTTCTAAATCTAATGAGATGCCTCTGGTTTTAATTAATAAATTAATTCTATACTGTGTAACAAAATGGACAATCTTTTAATGAGATTTTGGATCTCTGTGATTCAGATAGTAAAAAGACATTGTATGAATAAAGTATTAGTATTTGAATAGGAGTATGTTTTCATCCAAATACTAACACAGGTAATAGGATTCAAATCTAAACCCTTCTATGTTTGATCAGTGTGAAGCAGAATTGGAGGTGGCCTTGGAAACAGATCATGATGCAGATATTTCAACATGTAGATTGCATAGACGAAGACCCATGTCCTCCTCTGTCTACTGTCTTTTGGGGTAAGCTGTGGTTACAGGAATGATGTACTGCATTTCAACTAGGTAGGATCTAGGCAGTATGCAGAAAATAATTATATAAATATTAGATGTTCTCTGCTGTCAAAATAAATAAAGTACCTACCCCAGACAACCTCCAAACTTGAATTTGTAAACCATCAGGTAAAGGACTTAAAATGTATAAGCAGATATTAAAGACCCAAGAGAAATAGCCAGTGAGAATTAGTAGAGAATGAAAGCAGAAATTTGTCCAAGTTCACGCCCTTCCTCCCAAAATAAGGGGAGAACACAAATACATAGAGAGCATCATTTCATTCACAAATATGAACTATTGGCATGAATTCCAGCATTTATTACATGATAATGGCATTCAAATAGAAGACTGTTTAGAGTGCAAGGCTTAAAGGTGGATGTCTGCAGTTAATGAAACTTTCACTATAAGTTTTTTGTAAACTTGCTAAATTTAGTTCATTGTTTAATATTGCGTCAAGACCGATACCTGGAAACTATCATCTATTATCGGAAATGTGTTGGAGACAATTTTGAGAGATAAACACTTGGAAAAGCATAAATTGTTAGAATTCAAGACAGTTAGAATGTACTGAGTAAAGGGTCATCATGTTTATTAACCTGGTGTAATAGGCTTAGGGAAATGTAATTGTTATTTCCTTGGGCTTTTAGAAAGCCTTTGTCTCGTCAAGTAATGGCTAAGGTAAAGAGACAGAAAATACATTAAGGAGGACTCAGCAGTGTGGGGAATTGCCTGCTGAACTTGGTTATGCTGTTCAGGAAATGCCCTAAACGCTTACCAAAGGCAAATTGGGTTGCGTTAACAGACTGATGGATTACAAATCATAAGACATTATATTACAGGATGAAGCATTGTCTGTTCCCATTTGGAGTACTCTATACAGTTCTGGCTACATAATCATAGGAAGGATGTCACTGTTTCTGAGAGGACTCTAGGGGAGCCGCAGGGTTGAATTTCGATACTAGGAGTTCAAGTTATAGGAGGCTGGCTCTTGCATTTGGGAAGGCCAGGGCAGGGGGAGGTGGCTGCAGCGCTCAGAGTGGGATCAGCTAGGGCTGAAATCATTGAGTCAGACAAGAGGATTATAGTTGGAGCAATAAGAGCAGGTTTTGGTGGAAGGGAGACACTGGAGCTGGAGGACTTGAAGCAAATTTAGGATAAGGGATGCAGTGAGCACAGCTGAACTGTCTGGGAAGGCCCATGAAAGAGTAAAACAGAGGCCCATGAGGGAATAGAATGGGAAAAGTGTTTGGAATGGGGATTAATGCTTCAAAGAATTGAAAACAATAACGGTGTCAGAAAATGGATTGAAATTATTTGGTTCCAACAGAACCAATAGTGAGATCTGATTAGTGCTTTGCATCCTATGGCTAGCAAAATAAAGGTGAGAGCAATTATAGTGAAACATTTTCACAGATTCAAAAGGATTTAGATCTTTTAGCTAACTGGCTGAACAGTTAGCAGATACAGTTTAATAACTAGCGCCAGAGCAAGGAAACTAAAGAGAGATTGTGTCTTAATCAATGTGACTAATCAAGAAATAAATGTGACTGCTTAATTCTGTTTCAATAAAACCTCTAATGTACTGGATCACATTTGCAGAGGGATAGAGTACAAATCAAAAGATCCGGTCTTGCTGCTTTGTAAGCATCAGTCAGACTCCATCCTGAACACTGCATTTACTATTCTGATTCTGGTCACGTAACCCTATAAAGGTATTATTGGCGATGAAAGGGTAGTGCGGAGCAAAATTGATGATTACAGGTATCAGAAATATAAATTCTTCTTCTTCTTCTTTGGCCTTCTTGTCTCGAGAGACAATGGGTAAGCGCCTGGAGGTGGTCAGTGGTTTGTGGAGCAGCGCCTGGAGTGACTATAAAGGCCAATTCTGGAGTGACAGGCTCTTCCACAGGTGCTGCAGAAGAAATTGTTTGTCGGGGCTGTTACACAGTTGGCTCTCCCCTTGCTATAGGAAAAGGTGAAGGGCTTGTTTTCTTTGACATTTGAGTGGGGTTAACAAAATTGTTCACTACATTCAATGGCTTAAGTATCCAAGACACTGTTTTAAAAAGTAGTGTGTTAGTAAGAAGGGAAGTAAAATGGAATCTCTGCACCTAAAGAGTAATAGCATTGCAGAATAAGTTAAGGGGGAAGGTCATTGAAGTAGACCCATGAGACGACTGGATGTCTTCCTAGAGACAGAAGAGTTTGTGGGATATCATGAGGATATATGTAGTTGAGAATTTTGAGCCTAAAATATCTTTTTCCTGGATATTTAATTGCTACAATAAATAGAATAATATATTACTGAAAGTCTGAATGAATTTGATGGTTGTTTAATGAATCAGATTTGCATTTATAGATATATCAATGCGATTTTTAATACTGGCAATATAGGATATAACTATAACTAATCAAGAAATGTTGGTGTTCAGGCAAAGCGGCTAATGTAAATAAAAGGATCAAATAGGGGAAATAAGGTGTTGAAGGATAAGCTTAAATGGTTTTAAACTAATGCAAAAAGCCTCAGGCATAAGCTTTTGGAATTAGAGGTTTGTGCAGATGGTGGAAAATAGTGACATTAGCATCATAGAAACAGACTGTGAGTAGAGCATGGCATGGGATAGAACTAAGAGGGAAACGCCTCTTTAACAATGGTAGACAGAGAGTGGGTTTATTGGTAAGGGAGCAGGTAATAGCTGTCTACTGAGTGAATAAACGGTGGAATTTTTAGGTGGTAGACAAAATCAGTATAGAAATCAATAGTGAAAGGAAAAGCAAAATAAACTGTCAACCTCACTCAGTCTTTATGCTGAACCGTAGAGAGAGAGTTGCTTCAGCAAGTAAGAGAAACTGCCAATAATCATTGCATGGTAATCAGGTCTTAAGGGATTTCAAGGATCCTGAGATAAATGTGTCGACCAGGGATATATGATGGGGTGGGTAGGGGTGATATACATACAAGCTATTTCACAGAAAAAAGCAGTGATAAGCAGATTATGAGGCCAGGATGCTGAAATAGACCTACTGATTTAGTAGTCTACCAGAACTAACTGGCAAGCTAAAAATGGAGGTGAGAGGTCTGGTAATATGGCGAGGGAAGGCATCGGGAGGGGAGGCCGACATCTTCCCACTGTCTTGGCATATTATCAACAGTAGGAACCTCAGCAGTGGGCGGCCAATTGAGCCACTTAAGGGCTACTTTCTGCCCCCCCTCCCCACTGGCATTTTACCCACATCAGCAGGACCTGGTGCTGCATGGGAGGATTGCTAGATAAACACTGGCAGCCTCCCAGCAGATTCCCGCAGCAGGCCCTCCTTTATAGCTGTTCCTTGGCCCATGGCGGCACCCCCCTCCCCCCCATCCCAGCCCAACAGTGGCAACAGCCATCCCTGCAGCTGAGGCACCGCTGCTTAATATGTCACTACCTCCCCCCACCCCCCCACTGAAGACCGGGGGCTGCCTGCCTGGCCTAGGCTTCCCCCAAGAAAGCTTACCTGTCTTCAATGGTGCCTTGACATTGAGGTGTTCTTTCCTTGGTGCTGCAGTGTCATCAGTGACCACTTCTCTTTGGGCCTGCAGCTCTAGGAGGCGAGCCGCTGTCCTCTAATGGCCAGCAATCCTGGTGGCAGCCTCTTAATTGGCTGCTGCTGATAAAATGCCATGCCCGGGTCCCACTCACCCACCAGCATGAGGTCAGCTCCCGCTTTCGGCCCCAACTACGGGACTCCTCACCATCTGAGAAAATTCAGCCCTGAGATTCATGAACCAGAAACAAGCTTGGATTCTTTGCCTTTGGATTCAACAATTCCACAGTGCTACAGATGTCAAACCCCACAAACAATCCATTCTTCATCGGAACTTTTAACGTATGGCACTTAACGTAGAATTTGCAGCACATGAGCAAGCCATTCAGCCCAACTGGTTGATACTGGTGTTTATACTGCACATGTAACATAAAAATGAAAATGCTGAAATGTCAGTGAGATCCAGTAGATGCCCTAACATTTCTAACAAAGTGAATAAATGAAAAGGTAGATACCTGAAACACCCAGGGCTCTGTGTATCTTAATCTCAATATTGCGAGATATTGTCAGTGAATATTGACTGAATATATTTTCTAAGCTCTAACTTGATTAAAAAAAACATGTGTTCACAAGTTTATTACTCTAAAATATAGTCCAAAAACCTACAGGCTATTTTGGTAAGTTTTGTTAATAAGCTCTGGTAGTGTTCTACTCCAGTAAATCACTGATTCTATCTTGCATACACTATAAGCTGCTCCTATAGTCCTCGGGGTAATATTTCACTTATGTTGTCCTCTTCCAAAGCACTCATGGTGTAAGACTGATGTGCTGTCAAAATATTCATACTCAGGAGTACTGCAAAACAATTTAAAGGAAAAGTACCCATTTTATCACCCTATGAGAAAACTGTAGCAGTAACCATTTAAAAAATGCTGTGATTAGACATTTCAGAGGTTCTCATTTAAAACGTAAATACTGCACACCTCTACTGATAGCTCATGTCAATTTATTTAGTAAGTAGCATAGCCATGCAGTTCCAAGTTTGGCCCCTGAAATTGCTTGTTAGCTACTCTCAGCTGGGGCATAGTGGTGGTACTACCATTGGCCTCAGTGCCCTTTAGTCCAGGGGAAAATTATTCAGAGTTGTTATTCCTGATTACTATCCAACAATTCCGACTGGAAGTCCTGGTGTATCAACTCACCTGCGATGTGCCTCACGGTCGAATAGTCTGACAAGCATCACTGTCGAGTCCCATACAGCAATAATTGTCAGTTGCACAAGGCACTGGATGGTGGCTGGTGTCTTCTTAACTGTACTCCAGTGAAACGTCAATGCCTTGAAGAGAGGAGAAAAGAAACTGGTCAAAAAAATTAAAACTTGAATATAATCTGAAGTTAAAGAATGTTCATTTTAATGAAATAATTTAAACATATAATAAAACAGTCAATGTGACATTAAGCCATTTAAAATGTATTTATTTTTCATTTCTTCATCTCAATTTTTTGCATTACAGATATCTTCTGTGTCTGTGTATCTCTGGATCTATTTTTTTCTTAGGCTATGGGCAATGTTGGCAGCTCAACATTTCTTGTTCATTCCTAGTTGCCCTGAGAAGGTGGCGATGGGCCTTTTCCTTGAAGCCCTCCAGTCCTTGGCGCATCCATAACAGTCTTCGGCGTGAGAGGCTTTGAGCATATAAGAGGAAAACCACTCACTGCAATGTAGTTGGCCTCTGCCCTGCTCCTGTGGGTATTATGTTGATATGGCTGGTCCAATTAAACATCTGGTCAAGACTATACACATATTTATAGGAAAAAACTTAAAATAATCAGCATGTGGGACACCAGTACAGAACACAAAAGATATTCTTTCAAACTTATTACAAATAACCCTGAACACAAGGATAGAAGAGCTATCTGACACCACCTTAGAATATCAGGAATTCCACATACTAAATGCATGATGAGATATTCACTTCACATTCTGGAATCAATCCTAATCTCAAACTATCAGTGTAGTAATGTTCATAAAGGAGAATTCAACAGGTCAGTAATTGGGCTGCTAAATCAATGAACCATTTTTCTACAAAATAAATTTTGGCCCTTTAATTTGATATTCATAACCATTCTATTGCTAAAGGTTCTAATTCAGGTATTTGTTCCCACCAGTTATTTTGTTTACTTTATATATATTAAAGAACAAGTTAGCATGGTTAAGCAGTGCAGCATGTTGGTGCATAGCATACACACAACAGTGGGAGATGGACCTGCAGCAGTGATTCACTGCACAGTAAGGGCTGGATTTTATGCAGCCGTTGAGGAAGGGAATTGTGGTGGGATGCCGGGGGGTGGGGGAGGGGGGGTCAGCGGGGGGGCACGGAGGATCTCAACACAGCTGTTTGCCTGGGAACCTGGCGTCGTGATGTCAGTTCTGGATTTTGAAAGTGGCAAGAAAGCACAATGGCGGCACTCTCGCCGCAATAGGGAACCTATTTTAAATTTTGAGATGCTGATTCAAATATGTCTAAATATCAGTATTAGTGATTTAGTGAGCATTGACTGATTCTGTGGACTGGCGAAGGGGACACTAATGTACCTACAGTTTCACGGCCAGTGAAACCCGACAGCAAAAGGTGAGAGGGCACATTGACGCGATGGGGAGGCAGCCTGGAGCACTGCTGCAAAGGGGAAGAGGTGGGTTGAGAGGCCACAGTGGGAGTGCGCTGCTGCAGATACTACAAAGGGGTCCGGGGCAGTGGGGGCTCTGCAAAGGGGTCCAGGGTAGTGGTCTCTGCAAAGGGGCAAAATGTGCATTTGGGGGTGCTGGGAGTGGGGGTCTCAGTATGGGGTAGGCAAACTGCTGTGTGATGGGTCTGCTTACTCACACAGCTGGAATAGAGGGTGGGCGATAGTCAAGGTTGGGCTCTGAGGTCCATGAGCGACTCTGCCGATGGAATTGGCCAGAATTGGCACATCCTCAGGTACCAAGGCAGGAGGCCAAATGGGTAAAGCAACATGCAAAGGAGGCAAGAGAAACCGCACAATGACTTCTTTGCAGCCATCCTGGTGCCCATTTGCAGAGAGTGAAATAAAGGCTCACCTTAATGCCTGAACTCTGTCATGTCCTCTCCATTGTGGTCCCTGTCTTGCAAGCAGATGCAATGTGTGCTAATGCCCATGGGACAGCATATGTTAATGAAGGCGGTCATCACATTAGCATGTTAATGAGGACTGTGGGTACACTGGCATAGCCCTAAGGGGGAAGGGTGAGGTCTGCATCTCACAATTAAGGCATTAAGGCACATGGCTTTCAGACAAAGCAGCTGAAAGATTTGAACAAAGGATATTTTTAATTGTTTAACACAAAACGTATATTCTACACTCATGAAACATGAAGTGTTGCTATGTGCTCTTTTTAAACTGTTTGCAGGTGCTCCTATGTGGTCTGATCCCAGCAACAACAGCTGGGCTAGAGGCATGCTACTGAACAGACTGCCCCTTGGCCTGTGATGACTTTGGCAGGCGTCTCTGACTGCCTGAGGCCTCAAAGGCCCAGTTGCCTGAGGGTTTCCTGCACTGGTGCAGGACTCTCCTCAGACGTCGTGGCTGCTGGAGTTGGGCTCACTGGCGAAAGGGCTGAAGAGTTGGTTGTCACACTCGGAGCATCCTGAGGGGAGCCCCCAGATGTGGCTCATCGCCTCTCCTACTCCCTTTGAAGGCTCTCCTAAGCCTCCCTTCTCACCAGAGAAGGACCAGGAGCTGAAGAATCATCTGAGCTCCAGTTCCTTCTCTCACCTTGCCACTGCTACTTTGAGCTCATGGCCAAGGTGATTGTGTGCAGGTCAACGGGAACTGGCTCTCCATGAGGGTCGCCTGCCTCTTGATGGAGGAAGTCATGCGCTCATAGGCCTGAGATATGGCCGCTGTGATGGTATGGATGGACTCCTCCATCATCTGTTCCTGGCTGTGCATGGCCTCTGGCATCTCTGCCACATTTTGTCCTATCCCTCTCGGCAACTCTAGCATGCCCCGTGCTGTCGACACTAGAGGCGTGTCATCATCCTGGAGCTCAGCATGGGCCTGGCCACTCAGTCTTCCAACTGTTGGAGGCCTCGACTGTCTCAGGCTCAGCCAGCTGTATCTGCTCTCACCAGCTTGTGACTCTGATTCTAAAGCCGAGTGGGTATCCACTGAGGTGAAAGTATCTGCACTGGTGGAAGGTGCAAAAATGTCATTGGACAGTGCATCCTATGAGTCATCCTCAGAGGTGAATGCTTGTCCCCCAGTGGTAATGGACCTCTGTGAATGGCTACCTGCATGAGAGAGCACAAACATATGTGGGTTAGGCTGTGCAGTTCTTTTGATGCCTACCAAGCATTATGTGAGTCTCCAACATTGATGCGCATGCCAACAGGACACAATCCTCACTCTCTTATGGAGGGACTCCAATCTTCCTGTCGCCAACTCCAAGGCCTCTTCCTCAGCGGAGGTCAGTGGATGTACATCTGGTATTCCTCTGCCTATCTGGGCCAGCTCCCTCCTATTATGGGCTCTCCTGTCCTGCAAGAGGAAGGATGGAGATGGTAGAGAATGACACACAGATCAACATGACAGTTTAGCTCTTCTCAGCCCCTCAACCTCTACTGGGGAATCTGATGTCTATCATGCTGATACTTACTGTCAGGGGAGTTAAGGGGGTTGAGCTATGAAGGAGGATGGCTTGTGGCTGAAAGACATCCATGCATCTGTCGGGAAGAGACAGACCCCTAGGCACTCAGGCAAAGCCACAACGCCGCCACCCTCCCCATGTCACAAAACCCCCCACAAAGTCACATACAATCCTCAAGAAGGGAACTGGTGTGGAGCACTCACCTTGGCAGAACGCAGTATGTTATTGACCCTCTTTCTGCACTGGACCCAGTTGTGCTGGTTGACCCCATGGCTGCTGACCTCTGCGATCTCCACTCAGGCCTGCTTCATCAGGCGGGATGACCGCTTCTTGCCATCGCGGGGGAAGAAAAGCTCCCGTCTTTCCCTCGCAATCTGGAGGTGAATCTGCAGGGAGGCATCACTAAACCGCGGGGCTACCCTGTGTCTTTGTTCTGACGTGGTTTTTTGCCTTCCTCAGGGAGTGGGAGAGCTATAGGACCCAGATAGACAAAGTTGAAATCTGCACCATATCCAGGACAGGAGTAAATGCAGGGCTGGAAGGCCTTTAAATAATGTACCAACACCTGCTCTGAAGTCATCTGAGGCCCTAATCAACAAATTGCCTCCTGCCCCCCCCCCCCCCCCATGTGATTGAGGGGACCCGCGCCTTCACTGTGCAAAATGGATACCCGCCATGTAATCGTGGCAGGGTGGATGCCCATGTGTCCAACAGTTGGTGGTAGGATAAACTTTTCTTACTTTGGTGTGTCAAATAGAGAGAGTCCATTAATTGACATGTCAAATTTTGTTTGATAACACTTCTGTCGTGTGCAATGCGACGTTTTACTGTGTTAAAGGTACTATATAAATGCAAGTTGTTGGTGTTATTGAGGGACAGAAAAATCAGAGTCAATCTGATCTATTCTCAGGCATTTGCTAGTGACTGGTTCCAAAAAAGACATGCAATGCAAAACATAACGGTCAGCCTGGTTTCTCCCATGAAATTCTCAGACATTTCCTGGTCAACATGTTACTGTCATTGAATTTGCTGAAGAGCAGCAATGTTAAAATATTAAGAGCTGGTTAAACATGTGGACTGGAAGGGAGAGAGGTTAGAAGGGAACACAATAATTTAATGGCAGTATTCTGTGATCTTCACATACAATCGTCTGTGTAATGCTCAATTGCCTCAATTAGCAGGCAATCAGGAAACTTTTTTCTCCTGCACAAATAAAATGCAGTTGAGTTCATTATAATTCAGCAATTGTAAGTTGGACACAAAATATATTGATCTGACCTTAAAAATGCTACACCAGACTTAGTGAGTTAACATGGGACCTCTGGTTAGCAAGAAAAAATGCAAATACCAGTCCTGATTTGCAAGCCTCGGAGACTCTGTATTGAGAAAGCTTGGTTATCCTCTATTATGCCCTATACTTTGGGACCCCTGAAACCAAGAGAACACGCTATGCCCTGTTGAGGCGATGCGTTCATTCTGCAGATACTAATGAAGGTGTTGTCACTTGCAAAATAGACCTCTATTACTTACTTGATGCATCTGTGAACAACCAATTGACTGATTTGGCATTAGCCACCAGTAGTGGCTTGGGAGGATCCTATAGTAACTTACACAGGAAGAGGCATGCCTGTGGTACAAGTTGTTTGCAGATTGGCCTCCAAACAATAACATAGCTGCACAGCAGAACATTTGTGAATCGGAGACAACAAAGACATATTTCCTGTAATGTGAGCATGTTTGACAGGATGCAAAAACAGGGCCTGGGGGTAATGATGGGGGTGCATCAACCACACTCTGTGTTATTATCTCATTCATCCCCAGGACTGCAGATCAGTGCCACAAGGAGTTCAATGACCTGACAAAGGCAGACAAGGTAACTTATTGGCCACTTTGCCTTTTATTCCTTGCGTATTAGTACACCTTAAAACTAAGAGCTGCACAAGTAGCTCTTCACACTGCACTCTGTTAAGAGTGCCACTAACTCAGGACTCATACAATATGGGGGAATTTGAACTCTCCCCAAGAAGCAAGTATAGAACAAGAGGGCAGGCACACTTAAACTAGAACAGCTCCATTTCCTGTTCTGTTGCCACAGATTCCCCATTTTAATACGACAGATTTTGGTGGTGGATGAAGCTCTCACTGACACCACTGAGAGCCTTATTAATAATTTTAAACTGCTCCTGAGTAGGAAACCTGGATTGGTAGTCCTGCCAGGTAAGCCTGTCAGGAAGTTTGCAAGGCTCTTTAAGGTAAGTTGAAAAAAAAACTTTCCACAGTGGGCCCATGAGTGCTTGTTTGAATCCCACAAGTCTGGGCCTCTGCTCCCTTGGCTCCAACCTCCCCTCCCCGCCCCCACCCCGCCCCGTATCCCCAGCCACAAGACGCTAAGATCACCCACCCCTTCTCTTGGTGCTGGTGGGCAGCCTCTGGGTCATTGATCTTTGTCCAGTTAAAATCTGCCAGACTTCCAATGAAGACTCTCACGTGGGATTGCTGATGCTACTGCAGGGAATTAAAATTGTCCCTTAAGTGACACTATTTTCCCTATACAGCAATTAATTGCATACGGAACCATAACAACCTTTCCTCCACTTTAACAGATCAATATCACCGGATCATCGACATCAGCTGTCTGTTGCCATCTGAGAGACATCCCTCAATTACAAGCCTTCACCTAATTTACTCCGTCAATCTTGTTGCAGGAGAAACTTGCAGACAGTACATGTGAGAGGCAGGGAATAGAAGGGTCATCTCTGACATTAAGGAGATCATTTCCTGTAACCGGCAGTCCATGAAGCTGATTAGCAGGCACTCTGCTCTAGCTGTAGGAGATGATGAGATTGGTAGCACAGTGCTGGCGCCAGATTACATGGTGCATGTCTGCACCATCCCTGTAAAATGGCACATGGTGACAGACTTGCACACAATTCTCTGTCTCCATAATCGCAAGGGGGTTATGAGCACTCATTTTTAGCTAGTACCCTCCTTTCCTGCAGATCTATCACAACAACCAGAGGTAGAGGCTAAGGAAAAATATGATGATGAATACCAAAAGGGAAGGTAGATTGTCCTCAGCGACTATAATGATGTGAATGTCGAGGAGGTGGCTGATGATGAAGGAGAGAATGCGAAGGTCAGGCCCTCCTATAAGTCTCAGGATTTTGATCCTGGCCCACGTTTACCTGTTATAACCTCCCCTACCTCTCTCCCTCCATCAATTATTTTCTCACTCCCAGGCACCAGCTCAGACACTTGCATCTGGGAGGAATTGGGTATTGTTAATGAGCATGCTGCACCAGATGATGTACAGGTCAAAAGCACGTCAGAAAGTGGGGAGTGGGTCAGGAAGGGTCCCCTTCCAATCAGAAGCTGAAATGAAGTCTGTATGGCTTGAGTTGTGGGACCTATATCTCTGGGATACTTGTCTGAACAGAAGGATGCTTGAGGAATATCACAGCTATGTGGAGACTCAGAATGTGTGATAACTGGCAGCTGAGTCTATTAGCCTGCACTTCTGGT
This sequence comes from Heterodontus francisci, assembly GCF_036365525.1. Taxonomy (NCBI): domain Eukaryota; kingdom Metazoa; phylum Chordata; class Chondrichthyes; order Heterodontiformes; family Heterodontidae; genus Heterodontus; species Heterodontus francisci. Next base: position 40,933,943 of record NC_090395.1, on the reverse strand, counting down.
GACAGCAGGGAAGCTTTCTTTTTGCAGCATCAGTGAAGCAGGTGGAAGCTTCACTGGAATGTGCAGCAGCCCTAAATATGAAGAGGTCATGGACAAATTGGTGCCACAGTGGCGCAGTGGTTAGCACCGCAGCCTCACAGCTCCAGGGACCCGGGTTCGATTCTGGGTGCTGCCTGTGCGGAGTTTGCAAGTTCTCCCTGTGTCTGCGTGGGTTTCCTCCGGGTGCTCCGGTTTCCTCCCACATTCCAAAGACTTGCAGGTTGATAGGTTAATTGGCCATTATAAATCGCCCCTAGTATAGGTAGGTGGTAGGGAAATATATAGGGACAGGTGGGGATGTGGTAGGAATGTAGGATTAGTATAAATGGGTGGTTGATGGTCGGCACAGACTCGGTGGGCCGAAGGGCCTGTTTCAGTGCTGTATCTCTAAAACAAAAACAAAATAAATGTTGCGCTTTGTTATTCATGGAGATTATAGTCCTACAGGAAAAGTTGCATTTAACATTGTGCTGACTTATTCAATCAGGTGATTATAATTGGCATGTTGATGTACAACTGTATTTATATACCACCTTTAATGTAACAAAATGTCCCAAGACGCTTCACAGAGGCATTATAAAACACAAATATGTCACAAAGCCACATAAGGAAATATCAAGGCAGATGACCAAAAGCTTGGTCAAAGAGGTAGGTTTTAAGGAGTGTCTGAAAGGAGGAAATTGAAGTCGAGGGGCAGAAAATTACAGAGCTCAGGGCTTAGACAGCTGAAGCCACAGTCACCTATGGTGGAGAGATTAAAATCAGGGATGCGCAAGAGGCTGGAATTAGATGAGTGCAAATATCTTGGAGGGTTGTAGGGCTGGAGGAGAATACAGAGATAGAGAAGGGCCAGGCCATGAAGGGATTTGAAAACAAGGATGAGAATTTTAAAATCGAGGCACCATTTAACCGTGAGCTAGTGTAGGTCAGCGAGCACAGTGATGGCAAAATGGCATTAAAGTGAGTTCAGACATGGGCAGCAGAGGTTTGGATGACCTCAAGTTTATAGAGGCTAGAATGTGGGAGGCCAGACGGAAGTGCATTAGAATAGGTGTGTCTAGAAGTAACAAAGGCATGGATAAGGGTTTCATCAGCAGAGAGTTGAGGCAGGGCAGAGGCGTGCAATGTTACAGAGGTGCAAACAGGTAATCTTAGTGATAGTGTGGCTAAGTGGTTGAAAGCTCACCTCATGGTCAAATATGATACAGAGGTTGCAACAGTCTGATTCAGATTCTAATAATTGCCAGGGAGTGGATTTGAATCAATGGTGAGGGAGAAGAGATGTGGCAGTGGCTTCAGTCTTCCCAGTATTTAATTGGAGGAAATTTCGGCTCATCCAGTACTGGATGTCTGATAAGCAATCTGATAATTTAGATATAGGTGGGGGGGGGGGGGGGGTGGCGGGATAGGGGTCAAGACAGGCGGTGATGACGTAAAGTGGGTGTCACCAGCGTACATGTGGAAACTGATGTGTTTTTGGATGATGTCGCTGAGGGGCAGCATGTATATTAGAAATAGGAAGGGTCTATGAATAGAACCTTAGGGGCACCAGAGGTAATTAGGTGAGAATAGGAAGAAGAGCCATTGATAGCGATTCTCTGGCTGATTAGATAGATCAGAATGGAACAAGCTAAGTGCAGTCTCAGCCAGTTGGATGACAGTGGAGAGGTGTTGGAGGAGGATGCTGAGATCAAAGGCTGCAGATAGGTTGAGATGGATGAGGTGGGCTTGCTTGCCCTTGTCCCAGTCACATAGGATGTCATTTGTGACGTTGATAAAAGCTGTGGCAGGGGTGAAAACCTGATTGGAGGGATTCATACATGGAATTCCAAGGAAGATGGGCACAAATTTGGAAGGCAACAACAGATCAAGGACTTCAGAGAGGAAAAGGAGTTTGAAGATGGACTGGTAGTTTACAAAGACGGAGGGGTCAAGGGTTTGTTTTTTTGAGAAAAGGGGTGATCATAGAAGATTTGAAGGAGAGAGGGACAGGACCTGAGGAGAGAGAACGTTAATGATGTCAGCTAACATGGCAGCCGGGAAGGGAAGCTGGGTGGTCTGTAGTTTAGCTGGGAATAGGGTCAAGAGAGCAGGACATGGGTTTTATAGACAGAATGAGCTTGGAGAGGGTATGAGGGGAGATAGGAGAGAAGGAAACATGTTTAGGGCTAAGGCAGGGGGTAGCCTTCGTGGATGTTTGGCCCAGTGGGCTAATGGAAAGAAGGAAGTGACAGTGGCAGCTGATATGGTCTCAATCTTGGTGACAAAGAAATCCATGAACTCCTTGCATTTGTGGTGAGGGTAGTGGAGACAGGGGAAAGGGGTTTAAGAAGATGGCTTGTAGTAGAAACTGGGGTTTACCTTTGCATTCCAGGATGATCCTGGAATAGTGAGCAGTTTTTGAAGAAGAGAGCAGGACCAAGATAGTGCTTTATGTGGTCCAGCCAGATCTGCTGGTGAATATCTAAACCATTATCTGCCATAACCATTCAAGTCTGCATCCCTTGGACTTAAGGAAGCAGAGATGTGGGCCGTACCAGAGGGGAACGGCCAGAGTGAGAGTAATGGTTTTAATGGGGCTAGGACGTCGAAGGTGGAGGTGAGCATGTGATTGAGCAAATCGGTAGCTGCAAGAAAGTCGTAGTGAACGGAGGGCCAAAGGCTACAAAATGTGGAAATTGTAGACTTTTTCCCAGGGATGGATACAGAGATAGAGTTTGGAATTGCAAGCAGGATGTGGGTGGACAGCGATACTAGGAAGTGATCAGAGATGACCTTATCTGTGATTGATACTATGGAGTAGCGAGGCGATGTGAGAAGGCAAGGTCAAGCAGGTGGCTGCGAATATGGGTTGGGGAGTTTCCATAGAGGGAGAGATTAAGGGAGGATAGGAGGGCAGTGAACTCAGAGGAGAGAGAACATGATGAATTGAGATGGAGGTTGAAATCACCAAGGATGAGAAGCCACTCTGTGCAGAGGCTGAGGGGGGAAAGCAATGAAGAAAATTGGCATGCTATTTGGGCGGGCAGTAGTGAAGCAGAATTTTAAGTGTGAAGTGAGAGGGGTGGAACAAGGTAAGATTCTCTAAGGAGGAGAAAGTACCAGAGGAGAATAGGAACAGACCGAGGTGAGATTTGGTTTAAGAATGACGGCACCATTGTGACAGTCTGGGCGAGGTAAGTGGTGAAAGGTATAGCCAGGCGAGGAGGCTTCAGTTAGGGGGAGGGTGTCATCACTCCTCAGCCAGGTTTCCGTCAAAAAATATATGGTGGCAAATAGGCCTGACATGGTTTGATGTTTGAGGGTTGATTTTCCCCTTATTGGGAGATGAGGGAGAAGTCGTTAAGGTAGTGGTGACAAAGATAGATTGTGTTAAACGGATGAGAACACTTCAATAGTCAATTGTGCTCTGAAGCTCCTTGCAGTTATTATTGAAGAGACTACAGACTGTCAATCTGAAGACTACCTTGAAGCTCTCCTCCATGTACTTCTGCCTCCAAATTAGTGCTGCCTCCTCATCAATGTCCACATCCAGGTGATTATGGATGGGGAATTTGTGCAGGTTGCAACATGAACTGGAACATAATCCAAAGCCTCTCGCAACCTGCCGAGACAGTGAAACACCTGCTTCAGACACCAGTGATCCACTTGATAATTACTGTGGCAGAAATATATGTCTCACTGTAGCACCCTCTACTGTTTGTACCAATCCTAGAGGGGTCATTAGCTATAGGAGCAGGAGGTGGGCCTTGTGACCCACAAGACATATTCTTTTTTATTTGAAGAGTTTATGGAGGACCAAATTCAGAAAGATGATTTTTTTTGTTCATGGGATGTGGGTGTCACTGGCTAGGCCAGCATTTGTTGCCCATTCCTAATTGCCCTTGAACTGAGTAGCTCGCTAGACCATTTCAGAGGGCATTTTAAGAGTCAACCACATTGCTGGGCGTCTGGAGTCACATGTAGGCCAGAGCAGGTAAAGACGGCAGATTTCCTCCCCTAAAGGACATTAATGCTCTGTGGCAACAACAAAACCCATGTTGTCACACACCAACCAGATATTCAGGAAGTGTAAGCCCTTTCTATTATAAAGGTGGGGGCATTAACTATAGGAACTCACAAAGCAATGTGGGTGCCATCTACTGTACTCTGAAACTTGGGAAAGTCCGTAATCCTGAAAAACTGTATGGCTCTTTCTTGTCACTGACTTGCTGTGATACCAAACTGCATGCGTTCCCCAGCTCAGCAGAAATGTGCATCAGTTCCCTGACATCTACGTGCCTGTCTTGCAGTTTAGCTGATATCACTGTGGCTACCTGTGGCTTTCTTCTCCCTGCTGCTTTCACATGCGTTCAAATCCTCTGAAGAAGGAATTTTCCTCCACACAAGATCAGGGGGCAGGTTGTTCAACCTTGCCCGTCTAAGAGCGAAGTCCAAAGTACGGAAAGTCCTCATCAGAGAACTCCTCTTTGCTGACGATGCTGCTTTAACATCTCACACTGAAGAATGCCTGCAGAGTCTCATCGACAGGTTTGCGTCTGCCTGCAATGAATTTGGCCTAACCATCAGCCTCAAGAAAACGAACATCATGGGGCAGGATGTCAGAAATGCTCCATCCATCAATATTGGCGACCACGCTCTGGAAGTGGTTCAAGAGTTCACCTACCTAGGCTCAACTATCACCAGTAACCTGTCTCTAGATGCAGAAATCAACAAGCGCATGGGTAAGGCTTCCACTGCTATGTTCAGACTGGCCAAGAGAGTGTGGGAAAATGGCGCACTGACACGGAACACAAAAGTCCGGGTGTATCAGGCCTGTGTCCTCAGTACCTTGCTCTACGGCAGCGAGGCCTGGACAACGTATGCCAGCCAAGAGCGACGTCTCAATTCATTCCATCTTCGCTGCCTTCGGAGGATACTTGGCATCAGGTGGCAGGACTATATCTCCAACACAGAAGTCCTTGAAGCGGCCAACATCCCCAGCTTATACACACTACTGAGTCAGCGGCGCTTGAGATGGCTTGGCCATGTGAGCCGCATGGAAGATGGCAGGATCCCCAAAGACACATTGTACAGCGAGCTCGCCACTGGTATCAGACCCACCGGCCGTCCATGTCTCCGTTATAAAGACGTCTGCAAACGCGACATGAAATCGTGTGACATTGATCACAAGTCGTGGGAGTCAGTTGCCAGCATTCGCCAGAGCTGGCGGGCAGCCATAAAGACAGGGCTAAATTGTGGCGAGTCGAAGAGACTTAGTAGTTGGCAGGAAAAAAGACAGAGGCGCAAGGGGAGAGCCAACTGTGCAACAGCCCCAACAAACAAATTTCTCTGCAGCACCTGTGGAAGAGCTTGTTACTCCAGAATTGGCCTTTATAGCCACTCCAGGCGCTGCTTCACAAACCACTGACCACCTCCAGGCGCGTATCCATTGTCTCTCGAGATAAGGAGGCCCAAAAGAACCTGAAGCAAACCTGCACCATAAAAGTTGAGTGCAGCCCTGACCTCCATAGCCACAGAGAAAGCAATGGGGGCAAATGACTGTGACTCCAGCTCTTCATGCAATAGTTAACACAGCCCCTCTATTGCCTCTTTGCTAAAGTACACTCTTCTATCACACAACTCCTAATTTCTTCATAAGATATGTCTTGCCTGTAAATTCTTGGTTTCGACGTGTAATATCTTGTGGGGGTGTATTCTCCTTAAATGCTGTCTCACTCTCCTTTCCTCCATCCTCTCCTGCCCATCCACCTCTTTCTCCTCCATGATACTGATGTACAAAGATATGCCAATAAGGAATCCTGTAGCTGCTCCTGAAAAGTCTCCATTGTGGTAGGGAGTGGGTTTATATATCCTGGTAGAGTTCCACAGGCAAATCCATGGCTGTCTAAGATTAAAGCAAAAACCAAATTGCTCCAAAGAGTTCATCCTGGTGTAGTAATCACTACTGAAGCTGTCAGCAGGTGTCAACTTCAAAAATTCCTCACTTACACCAGTCTCTCCTGATCCTAGCAAAAGCTGCACTTATATTCTCAGCCTAACTTGCTCCTAGTGCATTGTAAGGTTAAGTACAGGAATTACAGTGCCATTGGACTTTATTTTAATATATATTAATTAGGTGTAGTGGGACTCAGAGAGAGAGGGTGGTCAGGACAAATTGAGTTTGGAAATTTGAGTGCTCCATCTTTAGGGTGGAAAACCAGCAAAAGCAGCTTCTTTTCCAATCTGCTAGCTAGTAAAATGAGTTGGCCTGATTTTAGGCCCCAGGAACTCCAAAAACCAGCTTGGACATTTGGGAACATGATTTCAAAAACACTTGAGTGTTTGGATTGAACATTGTATTACAATTCAGTTTTAAATCTGCAAATTATGACCAGTTGAATTCTATGACTGTGCATCTGTGTAAAGCAGCTGATTTATTTGAAAAATAAAAGCTGCAGCAAATGAGTTAAGAAATGAATAAATATCAATAATTGTAGAGGTCTAAAAAATATCAGTTGAAATAAATTCAGATTCAAGAGAAGCACTGCAGCATGTAATGCAGTCCCAGGCCCTCGTTTATCAAAGCTGTCATCAATTCACTGCAGAGCACGTTTGTCGCAGTAATATTCCTGTGGCACTGGGGCTTCAGCAAGGCAAGGAACATGGTGCTGAGCAGCAGTGCTCAATACTGTAGCTGATTTGATGCCATACTGTGGTCATAAAGTGCACTGCAGGATAAAGTTCTGCAGTGAAGGGATATTTGGAAGCCCCCTTGTGACACTGACAAAAGCAATAACCTTGAGATCTAAATGTAAAATGAAAAATGCTGCCAAACAGACTTGGAATGAACCTTTAAGTACAGTCAGGAAGCAGAAAGGCATTTGTTCTACAGATTTGAGCCCGACCTCTAAACATTGCAATGTTGTGAAACCTACAGGAAAATAAAATGGACATAAAACTATCCCAATGTCCCTGATAGAAGTCAACATTATTTTGCATGATACAGAGATACAACGCATACGGAGGCTTGATGACATGATTTTAACCTCTATCATTAGCAGCTTTGAAACAGTCAGTGAGGTTACAGCTGTAATCATTATTTTTCAGCACTAAATCAAATATGTTTTAAATGTTTCACGTATTTCATTGAAGTCAGGGGCATACGCAACTATTTCTTTGCGCTTTGTAGAGGTACATAATAAACACAGATCATCATAGAGCAATACCTGTAACTGTGGCGTGACTGTGCATAGATCCTTTACATCCTCAATTATACAGCAGGAATATCCATTTGTGCTGTTGACTCTCAGATGATAATCACTCCACTAGTGCATGACAAACCTAGCCAGATAAAGGTGTTTCAAAATCATTTGCCACATCAAGTGGAAAATCAGTTTGATCTGCATTTTTGAGAATGATATTTCTAAGTTTATTTTTTGTCACCTCTGATCCATCTGCTTCATCTGATCAAGAAAGTAACTATAGTTTTAGCACATAAACATGCCAAAACATGCAATCTGAATCTTCATCTACACACTGATAATAACTGCAATTTTCCTTTCTGGATAGCTATTGATGTAATGCCTCTCAATGTGCACTCACACCATGTTGGGCACACATCAAATGTAACATCTGCTAAGGTTTGATTTAAATAAATGGCCAGTTGCTTTGGCAATGCTTCATTCACAGAAGGAAATTACAGACGTGAATCTCTCAGCAATTCATTATTTTTTAATAAATAGAATATGCAAATCAGCTTTATAGAAATGTATCTGTAAACAGCGAACTTCGCTACTTGATCCAGCAACTGTTAAGGGGGTTAAGATTTTGTGGTTCTGACAGCCATGACTAAGATGAGGGACATTGGGAAGGTCCTGCGGTATTGAACTGGTTCATTGGTATCCATTTTCAAAGGAAGGAACAAAGTAGACCCAGGCAAATTTCAACAACAACTTCCATTTATGTAGCACCTTCACCTTAGTAAAATATCCCAAGGTTCTTTACAGGCGCATTATCAAACAAAATCTGACACTGAGCCACTTCTTAGGACAAGTGACCTAAAGCTTGGTCAAAGAGGTGAGTTTCAAGGAGGATCTTAAATTAGGAAAGAGAGGTAGAGAAGCAGAGAGGTTTAGGAAGGAAATTCCAGAGCACAAAGCCTAGGCAGCTGAAGACACATTGCTGGACTGGGAGCCAATGAAGGTCATTGAGTACAGGGGTGATATGTGAACAGCATTTGGTGTGAGCTAGGATGCAAGCAGCAGAGTTTTGGATGAGCAGAAAATGGAGGGTGGAAAATAATATTCTGACTCAGAGAATATTGGAGTAGTCAAGTCGAGAGGTAATAAAAGCATAGATAAGGGTTTCAAAAATAGATGATCTGAGGCAGGGGCAGAGATAGATGATGTTATGGAGATGGAAGTAAGTGTCTTGGTGTTGGAATGAATATAGGGTTGGAATCTCTTCTTGGGATCAAATAGGTCAACAAAGTTATGAACGAGAGGCAAGAGGAACGGAGTTGGTGCTAGGGAATGCAGTTTGAGGTGGAACCAAAGACAATTGCCTGGATTTTGTGGTCAGTGGTGAACAAACTGTGCTTGCTGTTCATTACACTTACAGCTGCCCGCAATTTTTTATGAGCTGTATCATGGCAAATTATGGTCATCAGGAGGCTGTTACAGCATGCCACCCTCTGCAGGGGATCTGGGCCCTGAGTAAACAGGGCAGGCAATAGCATGTCTCTTTAAATTACAAGGTTGAATAATCCTTACTGCGACACACAGAGTCTAAAGAGGAATTGCATGTTACAATATTTAATTCAATGTAATATCATGCAGAAAACAAAATGCACATGGAGAATGAAAAATGGGTTTAAGAGAGAGAGAGACAAAAGTGTCAGAAAGAAAAAGTAAAAAAAGGAATAAAAAAAAATCTCCAGCAATAATTAAAATCGGAAGGAATGAAGCTCCACATTTGTAAAAGCAAATTTTCAGTGCCTGAAAGGTTGTTAGGGAACACCTAAGCTATCACGTCATTAACAATTCACTTACACTTGAATGGACAAGCCTCACATTTTCTGGTGTGTTTAGCAGGCATCCAGTGTGCAAGTACCACAACCTCACGCCTTTCATGTGCTTGAATGCTGTGTCTCTTGGTAAGATATTGATATAGCGAAGCTTGTAGAGGAGCAGGGCAAGTTGAACAGCAACTTTCTGATTTTTGTGTTTAATTGAACATGTATGGATGACGGAAATTGTGGCCTGATTTACTCTGTATTAATAGTGAGCTCTGATAACCTCACCATTGTTACTACTGCAAAATGTGAGCCAATAGTTTAGGTCTTCCCAATATTTAGTTGGAGGAAATATCTGCTCATTTAGTAGTGCACGTTTGACAAGCAGGATAACAAATCAGAAGCAGTGGAGGGGTCGAGAGGGGTGGTGAGGTAGAGCAGGATGTCATAAGTGAACATATGGAACCTGATATGTTTTTGTATGGTGTTGCAAACGGGTAGCATGTAGGTGAGAAATAGGAGGGGGCCAAGGATAGATCCTTGTGGGCTTCGAAAGATACGGGAGCAGGAAAAGAAACAGTTGCATGTGATTCTCTGTCTACGACTGGATATAATGGAATGGAACCAAGTAAATGTAGTCCCATCCAGCTGGATGACAGAGGACAGGCATGGGAGGAAGATGGTGTGATCAACTGTGCCAAAGACTGCAGACAAGTTGGCAAGGATGAGGGAAGGAACAGTTTACTGTGGTCACAGTCACACAGGATACCATTTTTGATTTGATAAGGGGCGTTTCAGTGCTGTGACAAGGGCAGAAATCTGATTGGAAGGATTCAAACATGGGATTGCGTTAAAGGTGGGCACAGATTTGGGAGGTGACTACATGTTCAAAGACTTTGGAGAGGTAAAGGAAGTTGAAGATAGGACAATAGTTTGTAAGGGCAGAGGGGTCAAGCCTGGGTTTTTTGAAGATAGGTAATGACCCAGGATTTGAAGGAGGGGGGAACCATACTTGAGGAGAGGAAACTGCTAACAATATCAGCTAACGTGAGGGCCAGGCAGGGAAGTTAGGTGGTCAGCAGTTTGGTCGAGCTGAGGAGAGCATGACGGGAGGTAGGAGCGAAACTAGAGAGAAATCCAAGTTCAGGGCTAAAGTTAAGACAAGAAGGGAACCTTGGAGAAATTTGACTTGGCAGTTAGGGGAAGAGAGCGAGGCAGCAGAGGTCAATGAATGAATGGTCTCAACATTAAAGGTCTTAAAGGATAAGAAAGATGTGGAGGAGTTTAGAAATTGTACAGTGTAGGCCCTTTGCAGCTGAAAAATGAGGGGGATATGCAAGAGACTGGATTCAGTGAAGCATGGTTAACAAAGTCGGTCAAGGAGTGTATCCAATCAAAAACTAAGGCATACAAAACGGCGAAAACTAGTATTAGACCAGAGGATTGGGAATTTTTTAGGAACCAGCAGCGAATGCCTAAAAAGGCTAATAAAGAGGGAGAAAATTGATTATGAAAGTAAATTGGCAAAAAATATTTTAAAAAAGCACGAGCTTCTACAGGTATATAAAAATAAAGGAAGAGAGTAGCTAAAGTGAGCGTGAGGCCCTTGGAGGATGTGACTGGAGAATTGATAACGGGGTACAGGGAAATGGCAGATTATTTAAACCAATATTTTGCATCGGTCTTCATGGTGGAGGACACTATATACATCTCACAGATATCAGATAAACAAGGAGCTAATGGGAGGGAAGATCTTGTAACAGTCTCTATCACGGGGGACAAAGTATTTGACAAACTAATAGGATTAAAGGCAGACATGTCGCCAGGACCTGATGGCCTACATCCAAGGGTTTTAAAGGAAGTGGCTACAGAGATAGTGGAGGCATTGGTTGAAATATTCCAGAACTCACTGGATTCCGGGAGGGTCCCAGCGGGTTGGAAAACCACTAATGTTATGCCCCTGTTCAAGAGGGAAGGAGACAAAAAGCAGGAAACTATAGGCCAGTCAGCCTAACATTGGTCGGTGTGAAAATGCTAGAGTCCAATATTAAGGAAGAAATAGCAGGACATTTAGAAAAGCTTAACCCAATCAAACAGAGTCAACATGGTTTTGTGAAAGGGAAATCATGTTTGATAAATTTGCTAGAGTACTTTGAGGATATAACAAGCAGAGTTGATAAAGGAAAACCAGTAGATGTAGTGTATTTGGATTTCCAGAAGGCATTCGATAAGGTTTCACATAAAAGATTATTGCACAAGATGGGAGCTTATGGTATTGTATTATGTATTAGCATGGATTGAGGATTGGTTAATTCACAGAAGACAGAGAGTCGGGATTAATGGGTCTTTTTCAGGTTGGAAAGTTGGTAACTAGTGGGGTGCCACAAGGATCAGTCCTAGGGCCTCAATTATTTCCTATCTATATTAATGACTTGGAGGAGGGGGCAGAGTGTAATATATTCAAATTTGCTGACGATACAAAAATAGGTAGGAGGGCATGTTGTGATGAGGACATAAGGAATCTGTAAGGGGATATAGATAGGTTGAGTGAGTGGGCAAAAAATTAGCAGATGGAGTTTAATGTAGGAAAGTGAGAGGTCATGCACTTTGGTAGGAAGAATCAAAAGGCAGACTGTTATTTAAATGGAGAGAGACTCCAGAAAAGTGCAGCACAGAGGGATCTGGGTGTTCTTGTGCATGAACCAAAATGGTTAGCATGCAGGTGCAGCAAGTAATTAAGAAGGCAAATGGAATTTTGGCCTTTATTGCGAAGGGGTTAGAGTTTAAAAATTAGGGAAGTCTTGTTACAACTGTACAGGGTGTTGGTGAGGCCGCACCTGGAGTACTGTGTACAGTTTTGGTCCCCACATTTAAGAAAGGATATACTGACATTGGAGGCAGTTCAAAAGAGATTTACTAGCCTGACTCCTGGGATGAAGGGGTTGACTTACCAGGAATAACTAAACAGGTTAGGCCTTTATTCATTAGAGTTTAGAAGAATGAGTGTTGATCTTATTGAAACATACAAGATTCTGAGGGGGCTTGACAGGGTAGATGTTTAGAAGATGTTTCCACTAGTGGGGGCATCTCAAACTAGGGGACATAGTTACAGAATAAGGGGGCACTCATTTAAAACAGCGATGCGAAGGAATTTCTTCTCTCAGAGGCTAGTGAATGTCTGGAATTCTCTACCCCAGAGAGTTGTGGAGGCTAGATCACTGAAAGTATTTAAAGAGGAGATAGATTTTTGAAATATCGGAGTTGAGGGCGATGAGAAGCTGGCATGAAAGAGGAGTTGAGGTCTGGGGCAGATCAGACATGATCTTATTGAATGGTGGGGCAGGCTTGAGGGCTGAATGGCCTACTCCTGCTCCTATTTCTTATGATGCAGTGATGGGGAGGAGCAAGGCAATAGGATTAGAATTTTCAATTTGATTCCCTGGGGGACTGAAAACCATTGTAGGTCAGCAAGGAGAGGGGAGAATGGGTGAGCAAGACATGGTGCAGAATATCATATTTGCAGCACAGCTTCAGATGCGCTGCAATTCATGTCGTATTGAGGGTGGCCAGGAGAGTGTAGGAATAGCCAAATCTGGAGGTGACAAAGGTATTACTGAGGGTTTCATCAGCAAGTGAGTTGAGGTATGGGTGGAGGTGGTCAACATTACAGAGGTGATGATGACACTCTTTGTGATGGAGAAAATATGGGAACAGAAGGCCAGTTCAGGGTGAACTAGTATGCTGAGGTTTCAAACAGTTGGCCTCAGCCTGAGACCGAAAGGGGAATGGAATTGATAGCATGGGTGATGGGGTCTGAAGACAGTGACTTTGGCCTTCCAATTTTTAATTGGAGGAATTGCATATCATTCAAGAATGAACAACACAGAGGCAGTAGTAGTTTAGAGAGGTTGTGCAGAGATAGAACCCAGTTTTATCAGCCTATATGTGAAACCTGATGCCATGTCTGTGGCTAATGTCTTCAAAGGGCAGAAAGTTGATGAAGAAGACAAATGGGCCAAGGATAAACCCTTGGGGGAATCTAATCTTGAGAAGGTGGGAAGAGAAACCATTGCTAGAGATGCTCGGGTCATGACTAGATTGTTAATGGAAAGGTTACTCAGTTTGCTTTCCGGGGTGGTGCCTCAATGTCAAGGCTAGTGTAAATATTCAGAGATATAAGGCATTAGGATTCACCTATGGCGCTGATCCAAGAATAAAAGAGTCTAGAATTCAACAGTAAGAAAGGTAAGGAACAAAAGCAAAAATTGTAACACTTCTCATAATGCCCATTTAGATTTATAGTGTTCCTGATGCTCTGAGATCGCTGTCTCGGCATTTTGCATGATTAAGCGGAAGTTTCTGAGCAAATGATGAGAGTGGTTAATGACGAGAGTGCTGCAACTGCATGGTCAGAGATGAGTTTTTAAGAGGCTTTTTTAAAGGAGCATGGTGAAGTGGTGAGGTGAAGTGGTCAACAGAGAAAGTTTCAAAGAAAACGAGCATTTTGAATTTGATGAACTTGGAGAAGAATACTAATGAGTTTGTGCAAAGGAGGACATGAGCTGCAAGATTTTGAATTGCCAGGTTTGTGGGGGAATTGAGACTAACGACCAAGACATTCAAAAAATCAGCTTAATAAATTATGAAAGTGTAGAGTAAGGAGGAAATTCTTTGCACCCTACTGCCTTAACTACACTATTACTTTCCAATCTCTTTCTTAAAGGTTTTATTATTATAGCTTAATTATCTTGATATTTCAAGTTAATTTACATACTATAGTTACACTGAGTTATAAAATCTCCTCCAATTATAAAATTGTTTTGCACATATCAACTTATTTAAGCTGGCATGGGTTATGGCCATCTTTTCTATTGATACAGCTATCTAATATTGCTCTTTATTCTGAGTCTAAAATTTGGGCCATTATTAAAAGGAAACATTCACTTCAGCTTGTAAGCTAAGCAATTGCTTATTTGTAATTCAAAAGGGTATCTCACAGCAGGATTATAAAACAAAAGGTTCAAAATTTCCAGTACAAATACTCATATGCATTCCAAATAGGTAATTCATTTTCTACAGTGCAGATCTCCAGTGAACATGATTTTGTAATGCTAAATATGACAGAGGAGTTGATCCAAAGAATTGTGGTATCTGTGCACTCACATCCCATTTCCTTTTCTATTTCTGCTTTCCATTCTAGTTCTACAAATGTGAGCTCGCTGAGAAATAATGCTGAATTGCATTGTGATGCATGTTTCAGGTCTTTCATGTGAAGGTAGCATACTGTTATGGAAAGAAGCATCATTTGTAAAGTCAATGGGGTACAAACTGGACCTCGGTGCAACCATTTTATGCATTCGAATCAACAAAACTCACAAGAAGAAACTGTCTTAATATGGGGAACAATTCATGGATATGCCAATTCTACAGATTTACCTGTGCTATCACTTATGCATCCAACTCAACTGCAGGATGTAATGTTGGCCAGTAATTTATCATAAATTCTCCTGCTCCAACTTTGCTGGAAAGCCACTGCCACATGCCACTGCGAGGAAATCTGTTGTCTTGATTTTCTTAGAGTGGAAAAGAGGAATCTGAGAGGTGATCTGATTGAGGTATACAGTTAAAAGAATGGAAAAAATAAATCCACATATTTACTTTAATTTAAATTACAAGATTAGGACAAGAGGACATGGGTTCAAACTAAGAAAATGTGAGTTTAGAATGGGTATCAGGAATGAATGGATGAATTAAAAGGAGCTGATCTTGTGAAAGGAAAATGTTGGAAAAATTGCATCATATGCTATTCACACACCTACACTGTTGTTAATATTTTGTATTATTTTTGGTTCATGTGTAGAGAGTTGGGAACTGACACAGTGGTCCAGGTACTTCAGGGAGTAACCAGCTGTGAGGTAAGGGAAGCCAGATACAGGGGGCTGAATTTTATAAGCTCACCGCCATTCTCGGCCTTAGATTTAAAATAAAAAACAATGAATTTTTAAAAGTAGATTTCTGTGCATTCTCTTTTTTTTAAAAATTAAAAGCTGGAAGCCCTTTCCCAACCCTGCCCCCCACCTCCACCCCCCCACCCACACTATGTTATTTTTATTGGCCTATATCTCAAATTTATTTTATTCTAACTTTCCCCCCAACCTCGTCACATTTGCCCTTCAACCCCTTCCCACCATCTCCACGGCCCTCCACACCACCCCCCTCCCACCCTGATAATTTCCCTCCTCCCCCCTCCCCACCAGTGTCCCGCCTTGAATCCCCAAATGGGGATCGGAAGGTGCAGAACGTCTGGCCACCGGCTAGAATATCAGCATGGGACAGCCGCCTGGTCCAGGTAAGTTAATTAAAATTTTTTGCATAAGTTTTAGTAGGCAAATGAAGGCGGCAGCAGTTGCGGGGGGTTGCTGGTGGGGGTGCACCGAGGTCTTGCTGCCACTGGTAAAATGCGGCGGGGTCTTCTCGGTGTCGGGGGTCATGGCGGGCCTCTCCCGGAAGAATTTTCTGGGCATTCCTGTCATGACCCCCAACACCAAAGGCCTCATAAAATTCAGCCCAGGGTAGCAGTAATTGATGCAAGTCAGTCAGCATCTCTGGAGGGAACAGATCTACTTTGTGTTTATGGAAACATAGAGTCATAGAATTGTTGTAGCACAGAAGAAGGCCATTTGACCCCTTGTGTCCGTGCTGGACCACCTAAGGAGCAATTCACGTACTGCCACTCCCCCACCCTCCCCCCACATCCCTTCCCTTCACATTTCTTCTCAGATATTTACAATATTTAGAAAATGTAGAAAAATTTACAGCACAGAGAAAGGCCACTCTGCCCATCGTGTCTGCACCTACCGAAAAACAAACCACCCAGCCTAATCCCATTTTCCAGCACTTGGTCCCTATCGCTGGAGATTATGGGACTTCAGGTGCATATCCAGCCACCTTTTAAATAGGTTGAGTGTTTCTGCCTCTACTACCCATTCAGGCAGTGAGTTCCAGACCCCTGCCACCCTCTGGGTGAAAAAAGTTTTCCTCATCTCCCCTCTAATCCTTCTACCAATCACTTTAAATCTATGCCCCCTAAGTCGCTGACCCTCTGCTAAGAGAAATCCACTATATCCAGGCACCTCACAATTTTGTACACCTTAATCAAATCTACCCTCAGCCTCCTCTGTTCCAAAGAAAACAATTCCAGACTATCCAATCTTTCCTCATTGCCGCTATTTTCCAGTTCTGGCAACATCCTCATAAATCTTCTCCGTACCCTCACTAGTGCAATTACATCCTTTCTGTAATGAGGTGACCAGAACTGCACACAGTACTCAAGTTGTGGCTTAACTAGTGTTTTATATAGCTCCGGCATAACCTTAAATTCTCTGCCTCGGCTAATAAAAGAAAACATTCCATATGCCTTCTTTACTACCCTATCAACCTGTCCCACAACCTTCAGTGATCTGTGGACATTCATTCCAAGGACCTCTACACCTCTCAGTATCCTCCCATTTATTGCGTATTTCTTTGCCTTGTTCGACCTCCCCAATGCATCACTTCATGCTTGTCGGTGGGAGGGGTGGGGGGGGGGTGCGGGGGTTGAATTCCATTTGCCACTTCTCTGCCCACCTGACCAGTCCATTGATATCTTCCTGTAGCCTACAGCTTCCTTCCTCACTATCAACCATGCCAATTTTTGTGTCGTCTGCAAACTTCTTGATGCCCCCTACATTTAAGTCCAAATCATTAATATATATCACAAAAAGCAAGGGATCAAGTACTGAGCCCTGCAGAATCCCACTGGAAACAGCCTTCCAGTCACAAAAATACCCGTCAATCATTACCCTTCGTTGCCTGTCACTGAGCCAATTTTGTATCCAGCTTGCTACATTCCCCTGGATGCCATGGCTTTTATTTCCTAGCCACTCTGCCATGTGGAACCTCATCAAAAACCTTGCTAAAATCCATGTAGACCACATCAACTGCACTACCCTCATCAATTCTCCTTGTTACCTCCTCAAAAAATTCTATCAAGTTGGTCAGACATGATCTTCTCTTAACAAATCCATTCTGACTGCCCTTGATTACTCTATGCCTTTCTAAGTGACAGTTTATCCTGTCTCTCAGAATCGATTCCAATAATTTGCCCACCACCAAGGTTAGACTGACTAGCCTGTAAATATTTGGTCTATCCCTTGCTCCCTTTTTAAACAAAGGTACAATGTTAGCAGTCCTCCAATCCTCCAGCACCACAGCTGCATCCAGTGAGGATTGGAAAATGATGGTCAGACCATCCACTATTTCCTCCCTAGCTTCTTTTAATAGCCTGGAGTACATTTCATCTGGTCCTGGAGGTTTATCCACTTTCAAGGATGTTAATCCCCTTAATACTTCCTCTCTCCCTATCTTTATCACATCCAATATTTCACACTTCTCCTCCTTAACTACAATGCCTGCATCATCCCCCTCTTTTGTGAAGACAGATGTAAAGTATTCATTAAGAGTCATACCCACATCTTCTGCCTCTACGCATAGGTTACCTTTTTGGTCTTTTATGGTCCCTACTCTGTCCTTAGTTATCCTCTTACTCTTAATGTACTGATTAAACATCTTTGGGTTCTCCTTGTTCTTACTTGCCAATATTCTTTCATGCCCTCTCTTTTCTTTCCTAATTTCCTTTTTGATTTCACCTCCGCACTTTCTATGAGTTCTCGGTGTCTGGCATAAGCTTTCCATTTCTGCTTTATCATACCCTGTAGGCTCCTTGACATCCAGGGGGCTCTAGCTTTGGCCGTCCCACCATTTTTCTTTTTGGGAACATGTTTGCTCTGATCCCCTTGAACGTCCTCTTTGAATGCCTCCCACTGCTCTGACACTGATTTACTTTCAAGTAGCTGTTTCCAGTCCACTTTTGATAAAACACTCCTCAGCTTAGCAAAATTGGCCTTACATAAATTTTGAAATTTATCTCCTGTTATATCTTTGTCCTTTTCAGTAATTATGATAAAACTAACTGTGTTATGACCACTACCACCAAAATGCTCTCCCACTGCCACTCCTTTCACCTGCTCATCTTCATCATCTAAAACCAAGTGCAGAACCGCATCCTCTCTTGTCTTTGTTTCAGATACTTCCAGCAATTTGCTTCTTATTTGCCCAATTGTTTCCCTCCTGTTTTGTGCTGTTAAATCATATTATAAGTAGCTCATGAATGGGTGTAAGATTTTAGGTGGTTCGTTTGAATGGTGAGACATTGGGCTGAAATTTTCCAATGGAGGTCAGGTCCTGTTACTGAGTACAGAAGCGGGAACCAACTCCGCATTGGTGGGTGGAGGGACCTTGGGGTGGCATTTTGCCAGCAGCAGCCAATTAACTGGCCTCCAACAGTGCCACCATCCTATTGAAGATGGAGGCCCACTGCCCAGACCTGACATCCCAATCAGAGGGCTGGCAACACAGCAAGCAGGCTACAGCATAAGGGAGAGCGAAACCTCAGTGTCTGGGTGCCCTCGGAGAGCAGGAAGTTTTTGTGAGGAAGCTGGGGCCAGGCAGGCAGGCCTTGGGGATCAGGTTGGGACAGGGTAGTTGTGGTGCTCTGGCGGGGCCGTTGCCATGAGACAGCCATTGCTGCCATGGGGGGACCTCCAAAGGTCATGAGGTGGCCATAAAGGAGGACCACCCCCACTCCAGGAACCAGTTGGAAGGTTATCAGTGTTTACCTGGCAGTCTCCCCAAGTGGCGTTGGGCCCTCCCAATGCAATAAAATGCTGGTGGAGGTGGAAGATGGCCCTTAATTGGTCCCTTAAATGGCTCAATTGTCCATCTGGTGGGTGGCCTCTCCGCAGAGGTTCCTGCCACTGGCAATATGCCATAGTGGTAGGAAGATGTCTGGCTTCCTCCTGACACCTACCCCACCATATTGCCCTCCCTTCGCCCAGCCCCTCTCCAAAAGGCTGGGAAAATTTAGTCCGTTGGACCTCAGCATGATCAAGATAGCAAACGCTCAGCTGACTCCCAGGAAATTCCTCGTTTGAAAGACCTTTAAAGTTTCCTGTGCTGAGGACTGAGTTTTGACCGTTTTAGTTGATGTTGGAGGTTGCATGCTAGTTATTTTTTCACTTTCTTGGGAAGGAGGAACCAAAGTTAAAACTTAACCAGTCAGCCCCTCCAGTACGATTATAGTTCTTTTGACCAATCGCAATGTCACACTGAGGCTAGCAAATCACAAAGAAATCTAAGTCTCAGATTATAAAATCTCCCTGGCAGTGGAGACAACAGTAATGCGGGTGAAACCTCTCGATGAAAAAACTGAGAAAAACTCAATTGAAGACATAACTTAAGATATTTTTTGACCAAGGTAACTGCCAGATTACAAACCCCTCTTGACACATCTGCTTAGGTCACAATCAGATGTGTGGCAATAGAAAGGATTAGAATTTGTTTATAATCCACCAGATATCACTATTTTTGGTAAATTTCAGTTTATCGTGATGCATTCTTTCAATTCTAAAATGAAGCATCAGTTTGGAATTATATTTGTGAAACAAGTGTTATGATTCAAGAGTATACTTGAGGAATCATTAATGAGATTTAATAATTCCATGATTATGGTAAGTGATTTAAACTGGCACTACATCCTATGATAAATCCTACAATTTCTATGCCTACTATATGTAGCATGATATGCTGCTCAAGTAACACAATTTTGCATGAAATGTCCCGGAGGCAATGAAAATGCAACTTTATGAGTGGATCTGAGTGATAGCAAATTACTTGCCACAACAAATCACTTTTCTCTAACTATGATAGATTGCAGTAGCTGCACAGTATTTTTCTTTTAAAATTATCAGGGATGCGGAAGCTGCAAAATATTGTTTTATTTATATATAAAACAATATCTATTTCCGTTATTATGGACAAGATAATTCATGCTGCGTAACAGGCCGTCTTTATTTCACTTCCTGTTAAGTAGACCATTAAATCAAGTGTGGCATGAGACAGATGCAATACCGAGCTTCCTCTTGATTTCCTTCATGATCTAACACAACCCAACTTCTTGACAATTTGCTGTCTATGTTCTGTACCATTCTGATCTGCCTGAGCGAGGCTGCTGAACTATGGTGACAACAAAACATGAGTGTGGTTATGTGCTTTTCTCTGGGAAGTGGAATTAAACTGGCCATGCTTATTTCACCCAGGATCATTGAACTACATTGGCAACAAAAGATTTTCATTCCAAGCCTCTCAATTGGATTTGTCCCCCAGTCCAGACGAGAAAGAGGTGCTTTCTAGAAGATTGTTCCCACCTAGCTATTGGAACTGGTTTCCACCCAATTGATGGTCGGTAGGGGAGAAAAGCTAAGTTTACATCTATTGACGATAGTGATTATGAGATCCTTTTACTTGCTTGTGACTTATGAAATAGAATGAAATTTGAATTGATTTGAAATTTCTATTTCAGGACAGTTTATCAATCCTATTTTTATTCAGTCTTATCAAATTCCAGCCCTTCCTTTTGATATCCATATATTTCCTTAAGCTGTCGTAATATTTTTAAGCTGCAAGAGAATAAAAGGGAGCAGTGCAGACTGAAGAATTCACCAAGACCAAGAATCTTCATCCACGGTGAAATGGTGAAAGCCATATTTATTTTAAAGATGAGTTTTGCCACAGTCAGCCTGCTATTATTATAAAATTATCCTTTTGGAACAACTAGCTAAAAACTAATAGAGCTAATCATATTGCAGTCCCTTGCCTTTGTTGTGAGGAGTTCCACTGTTCTGTTATTTGCATCTTACCTGACAACACAAAGACTTTTGAAGTGAAGCATATATTGCCAATGTTTGTTTTTCTTTTGCATGCTTTCTTATCTTAAGTAATGAGGTTGTAGTTATTATTCCTTATCTTTCTATGAACTAAGCTATGGTTTCAAGCTGCTTTATCATTTATATATTGGAGCCATTCCCTGTTCAAAAAAATTCCTTCAAGCTGATGGTAAAACATGTCTTTGCTGAAGAAACTTTAATTTACCTATTATATAACATCGTATTGATAGACCACTGGACAGATATCAAGTTTATTGTAGTCATCCAGTCACTTGGGCAGGGGAAGCAAGGAGTTTTCTGTAGACAAGAACCAAGCTGTAATTGTATTTCTTGTAACAACCAAAGACTTTCCCGCAAATGTATGATCAGTGATTATAATTACAAGTGCAACACTTTGGTGATTAAGATGATTCAAGAATATTAATAAGAGGATCATGGATAATTTTGGAGGAGTTAAATGTAAGTTCAAGAATATAAATATGATTAACTAAGTAACTTACTCATACTTCATTTAGCTGTACACTGGTGTATGTTTGCAATGAGTCAATAACCATAAATTCAGTGTGTTCCATTTATCTGTATTTGTCTAAAATAACAATCGAGTTCTACTACAATATGGCCTCAGGATTGCTCTAACTGATCATTTCCTCCACAAGACATGAATATAACCATATTTTGATGGGCTACACCACACAGAAGTAAATCTGTAGATGATTTTTGTACATGCTTAAATGAACAAGCAGCAAAATCTAATTTCACTAATTTATTGAAATCAAAATAAGTATTATAGAAGGCTATTTGCCTTAAAATGTTGTGCCACCCTGTCCAAATCAAAGAGCATACCTTTAGATGAGCATTCAGAACTGACCAGTACACTCAATGTAGCCGAATATCATGAGCAGATATGGAAAGTAAGCAACAAAGCTGTATCTACCAGATAAACATTGTGAAAACCCTATTGTGTCACTGCAAAGCTACATTCAAGCCAGGTCAACTTCAATTGTATGCGATATCACCCACATACTCATAATGGCCCAGCAAACAGCAAAAGATGGCTGTGGGAAATATTTATTTTTGCTGGTATTATCAGCTATTGTACAGTGGACCACTACAAAAACAGGCAACAAAATATGCTGGTTAATGATATAATCTACAAAAGAATAGTTAGTCAAAACAACACAATGTGCAGCTAGTTATTAAAGTAAAATTTACTGGGCTGCATTTTATGGGCCCCTAAGGATGGGAATGGAGCTGGGGTGCCATAATATTGCATGGGAAGCTGTGGAATGGAGTACCTGTTGCCTTTCCGATGCCTTCCAATTTAGTCTGGGCGGGGAAGGCCGAGAACAGACACCTCGTCCAGAGGCCAATTGAGGCCCTTAAGTGGATGATTAATGGGCCTTTAAGGACCTCTTCTGCCACCGCTGGTATTTTACGTGGTGGGAGCCCCGCCACATGGGGAGGTTGCCCAGTAACTCAAGGTGGTCTCCCTGCGGGCTTGGTGGGGAGGTCCTCCTGTATGGGCAATCTGTGGTCCACCCCTCTGGCATCACCAACCCCTTGCCCTCACTAACCCACCAGCCACTCCTATCCTTCTCTTGCAGGGGCCTGCCTGAGTGGCTCTGGTGAGCAAACTGCCACTTACCTTTAGTCCAGGCTCCATGGCTGCCCCTCTTCAACTGCCTGCTGCACTCCCAGTGGCGCTGCTGGGCCTGCTGAGCTGCCAGCCCTCTGATTGGCTAGCAGCTTTTTAAGGACAGGGACTCCGACACTGGCCGGTTAATTGCCCAAGCACCATTAAGTACAGCTGGGGAGCCTCCAAAAGGCCGATGTGGGGTTCCCCTTATCTTTTTGGGTCCAATGTCAGGATCCCCACCAGCTCCATAAGCTATAGAGATAGTGAAGCATAAGTATTTTCTACAACAGAATAGCACACTATCAATTTGATAATGAGCAATGAGCTGATGACAATAATGCATTTAATGTGCAGATGTATAATGGCACATGTTTTGGGGGTAAAATATTGGATGGAAGTAGATAGATACTCAATGGAAAGATGCCAAGGGATTTGGAGAAACCACAAAGCTTAAGCAGTGAAGTACATAATTCTTTGAAAGTGCAAGTACAGGTAGATAAAGCCATAAGAAGGACAATAGCATTTGTTCTTTCCGGACTTGAGTCCATCACTCTGATTCCACTTTTGCTCATTCTTTTTAACTTCTTTTCTCTTTGCCCTTCCTAGACCCTTCTCTTCTATCATCACGTCTCCTTTCACTTCTCCACTTTCGTGTATTCTGCTGTCCCAATTCTCTACCCAAACTCCTTGACCTTCCAGCTCTCTTGCTGCCGTCCCAGGCTTGACTGCCTCTTAGATAAGCCTTCAGCTTCTCTCTGTCTCTCTATTGTCATCCTCCAAAGGGCTCATCAAGACACTTGGCACTGGCTCATTATGAGCAGCAACCCCAATTACTCCATCCGTCTTAACTCGCACCAAGTCCCATTCACCTATTCCTTCTGTGTTTGCTGACCTACATTGACTCCCGGTCAAGCAACACTTCGATTTTTAAAATTCTCATCCATGTTTTCAAATTCCTCCATGGCCTCACCCCTCCCTATCTCTGTAATCTACTCCAGCCCAACAATTTTCCAAGATATCTGCATTCCTCTAATTCTGGCCTCTTGTGCATCCCTGATTTTAATTGCTCCACCATTGGTAGCTGCACCTTCAGTTGACTAGGCCCCAAGCTCTAGAATATCCTCCCTACACCTCCCTGCTACTCCACCTCATTTTCCTCCTTTAAGACACTCCTTAAAACCCAGCCCTTTGACCAAGCTTTTGGTCACTTGACCTAATATCTCGTTATGTGGCTCGGTGTTATAATTTGTGTTAAAATGCTCCTGTAAAGTACCTTGGGACATTTTATTTCATAAAGGTGCTATATAAATACACGTTGCTTATAATTAGCTGCCTAGAGTACAAAAGAGAAAAGCTTATGATAAATTTGTATAAAGGCAATTATTAGGCAAAAGTTAGAATATAATGTTGTTTTGGGTGCTCAAATATGGAAGAAAAACATTAACATCATACAGAATATTCAGAATAGATTCACCAAGTTGATATTAGGGATGAAAAACTGTTGTGAGGAGAGGGCTGAGACACTGGGACTAATTCCATTGGAGCAGAGAAGATGTAATAGAAATGCTTTAAGTTATGAAAAACTTGCCTTGGGTGAATAATGAAAGGCTATTTCCTCAGTTTGGGGGAGGATCAGTGATGAGGGACCATCAATTTAAAATTGTCCCTAAGGCAGCTGAGGAGAAATGCCTTTATGCAGAGTTGTTAAAAGTAAGGAATGTTTTGCCACAGGAAATAATTGAGGCAGAGACCATTGCATCTTCAAAGGAAAGAGTAAATAAAGATTTAAGGGAGATACAAGGCTATGGGGAGCATGCAGTACCTGGCATTAGTTTAGATTGTTATAGAAAAGAGAGTGTTTAGTAACGTTTTGCATCAATTCACAGAGTCTGACCATCAATATTTGTCATGCAGAACGAGCCTAGTTGTTTATTTGGCCTTTATAAACATGAATCGTGACAATTCATTAATTTACCTTCATCGGTGAATAGCACCAATGTATCAACGTTTGGAGGATGCTCTTTGCAGTGAATTCTTAAGTATTTGTCACAGTCAAACTTAAAGGTACGCAAGTCAAACAACTCTGTTATTGTGTTCAGCATTGGCACTAGATATATTTTCTTCCATGGAAGAAAGTTGAGATAATGCTAAAGGAATAAAGCAAAGTGATGATGCAAAGGAGCCTATATCTTGGGTCTCACATCTAGTAATAAGTCCAAGAAATGCAAAGATATACAATTTTGTGTTGAAATGTGAACAGCAGACAAAACAATTAAGCATGAATGGCATGAAACTATAACCCTTGATGTGCTTATCATTGAGGTATAGGGATCACATGTTTTCTCAAAGCTAGACCATTTCTGGTAGCACCAGTTTCAGCTTGGCAATATTTGTTACATACTTGGTCTGAAGCAATACAACAGTAGTAGAGATTAACGAAGGCCAAAGCAATCCACAATGTCGTAGTTCCAAATACTGCATCAAAAATACACAGTCCTCTAAACATGTTTGCTTACTGTTCCCATGTTTCCCCAAATTGGCTAAAATTCCAGAAACTTTCAATTTTCCAAAATCAAGATTTTGAATCTGAAGCATTGGGAATTATACGGGCTGTGCAATGATTTCACCTGTATATGTATAGTCAACAATTTACATGTGTTGTGTTAATAAGTCACAAACCTTTTATCCCATTACACGTTCCAACCACACCTCAGCCTTCTACTAAGATCCAGTAGCTGGTTACTAAAAGTCCAGACTTATGAAATGATTGAAGGTACTGAATCTCTAGAATGAAAACAAAAAATGCTGGAAATACTCAGCAGGTCAGGCAGCATCTCTGGAGAGAGAAACAAAGTCAACATTTCAGGTTGACCTCTCTCTGTCCACAGATGCTGCTAAATCTGCAGAGTATTTCCATAAATTTCTGCTTTTATTATGAAATGATTGTTAACAATCACCTCAGATCTGATAATCCTGCTAAGCAAAAGTCACAAATAACTGAACCAGATTCTGCCACCAATCATTATTGGAGAGAGTTGAGGAATACAATAATTTTGTCGTTCAGCATTTTAGATCAAGGCAAGCATTATAGCTGATACCAAATATGTTAAGCAGAAAGATCGTAAACTGCAGGCAGCACAAATCAAATGCACAGTTTGACTACTGGCAGCTACAGCAGGAGCTATCTGTCACTGAGAGTATCACTGTATGCAGTAAGCATATAGTGCACTCAATGGAGCCTAGGATTGAGAGATATCTCCTCTCACATTGGCCATTAAAGGATAGTGAAAATCAAAACCCTCCTCTGAACTGAACTGTGGTTCCCAGGCATGTACATGAAAGTGAAAGAAGCTGTTAAGTGAGGCCTCAGCTATCAGCGATGACTGTTAACACGAGACAGCAATCCCAATGCTGGCATTGGTGGGCCCGATCTTCTCGGGGGCGGGGAATCTCTGTGGCGTCACCTCTGCCGCTTTGCAACGGGACCCTAGTTTAAATATTTTAAATACCTCTCTGCATAAATTTCAGCATCATTCAGTCTACCAGATTGTCCATAGCAGTGATATTGTGTTGCTTTTTTGGGCCTTTCCATCAGGAGATTATATTTTAGAAGTGTTTGACAATTTCTTCTGATTCCCAGTAGCTGACATAACTAATTCCATTATGGCTAAATCTATTATCCCACACCCTTACAAGATTCTTGCAGGACACAGAACTACTCTTAGACATCAGTGTTCCACATTCTAATCATTGATAGAACAATTTGGATTTCTCTCCCATCAAATTACAACACAATGGCTGCTCTCAAATGCTGCTATGACTAAAAGATGCATGACAACCATGAAGTGGTGTCTTTGATTGAATGATATATCATGGCAGCAGCAAAGTTGGGAATCCCTGCATCAACTCCGGTGCACACCTCACTCCACCTTGGGCGAAACACCTGCAACAGCTTTGTATGATTGCTAATTGAAAATTGTACTGCTTTACAATATTGTTCCCAAGATTATAAAATCAGAATGTTAAAGCAAAGATAGAGCAGTACATGCATTGGAAGTGCCACATCCAACCTAATGAATACTAGCAACAGGTTGCATTTATATCGCAACTTTAATTTAATGAAACGTCCTGAGGCACGTCACAGGAGAGTTATCAAAATTTGTTACTCGACCACATTAAGATATATTAGGAGAGGTCGCCAAACGTTTTATTAAAGAGCTATGATTTAAGGAGTAACTTAAAGGAGAGAGAGGCAGAGATATTTAGAGAGGAAATTCCAGAGTGTAGGTCCTAGGTAGCTGAGGGCATGGCTACCAGTGGTGGAGTGAAGGAAATCAGGGTGTGC
The DNA here is from genome assembly GCF_036365525.1 of Heterodontus francisci. NCBI lineage: Eukaryota > Metazoa > Chordata > Chondrichthyes > Heterodontiformes > Heterodontidae > Heterodontus > Heterodontus francisci. The sequence continues at coordinate 40,907,106 of NC_090395.1, read as the reverse complement.
AAGAGGCCAGACTTCTGGCTGCTGGATCTTGTGCTCAGCCTGACGTCGGGGTCGTGGTGGGTGGTGCTGGAGAATTGGAGTGGCAGCGACTGCTACAGACCCGATGGTGGGATTGCCGGGCCTGATCTTTTCGGGGGCGAGGAATCTCCATGGCGCCACCTCCACCGCTCTGCAACTGGGCCCTACTTTAAGTATTTAAAATACCTCTGCATAAATTTCAGTGTCATTCGCCACAATCTTTCTATCCATTCCCAATCTTGAGCTTGACGTGGGGCACTGGCGCACCTTCACTTTCCCATCCACGAAAAGCTGGTTCCACCTAGGAGGGGAAGGAGTCAACTCTGCATTCTGTGTATAGATGGGGGGGGGGGGGGGGTGGCGGAGAAGGGGTCAATTCTGCATTTTATTTGCAGGGCTTTTAAAAATGGCGCCAGCACCTGCTCCCACATCAGGTGATGCCGTTTGTGGCGTTGCCAACGCCAGCCGGCCGAGTGATTGGGGGGCAGCCGCTGTCAGTGTGTTAAGTGGCCACCCACTGCAGAATCACAACGGCATGGGTCCCATGTGGGGTGGCTGCCATTTTCTCCACCTGCTGCCACTTGTGACAACAAGATACAGCCCTAGGAGTGCGGAGATCTCAAAGGGTTATCGGGCTGGGGGAGGTTACAGAGAAAAAGAGGGGTGAGGTGATGGAGAAATTTGAAAACAAGGATGTGATTTTTAATATCAAGGCATTGCCGACCCAGGAGCCAATGTAGGTGCGATGAATGAATAGGACATGGTGCAAGTTAGGAGACATACGGACATACAAGTTAGGAGCAGGAGTAGGCCGCTCAGCCCCTCGAGCCTGCTGCGCCATTTAACAAGGTCACTGCTGATCTGATTGTAACCTCAAGTACACATTCCCGCCTACCCCCGATAACCTTTCACCCCTCTGCTTATCAAGAATCTATCTACCGCTGCCTTAAAAATATTCAAAGACCCTGCTTCCACTGCCTTTTGAGGAAGAGAGTTTCAAAGACTCACGACCCTCTGAGAGAAAAAAGAATCTAGGAGTTTTGGACCTCAGGTTTATGGAGGGTGGTAGGTGGGAGACCATGTGCGAGAGCACTGGAATAGTCAAATTTGGAGATAACAAAGTCCTGCATGAAGGCTTTAATATCAGATAGGCAGAAGAAGGAGTGTAAATGAAGTAAAAGCAAAATACTGCGGATGCTGGAAATCTGAAATAAAAACAAATGCTGGAACCACTCAGCAGGTCTGGCAGCATCTGTGAAAAGAGAAGCAGAGTTAACGTTTCGGGTCAGTGACCCTTCTTCGGAACTGACAAATATTAGAAAAGTCACAGGTTAAAAGCAAGTGAGGTGGGGGTGGGGCAAGAGATAACAAAGGAGAAGGTGCAGATTGGACCAGGCCACATAGCTGACCAAAAGGTCACGGAGCAAAGGCAAACAATATGTTAATGGTGTGTTGAAAGACAAAGCATTAGTACAGATTAGGTGTTAATGCACTGAATATTGAACAGCAGCAAGTGCAAACCTGAAAAAAAACAGTGGGTAAGCAAACTGAACAAACTAAGATGAAATGAAATTAATGCAAAAAAAAGATTGTAAAAAATGTAAAAAAGAATGTAAAAAAAAGAAGAAAAAAAAGAAAAGATAACTAAAAATGAAAGTAAAATGGGGGGCTGTCATGCTCTGAAATTATTGAACTCAATGTTCAGTCCGGCAGGCTGTAGTGTGCCTAATCGGTAGATGAGATGCTGTTCCTCGAGCTTGCGTTGATGTTCACTGGAACACTGCAGCAATCCCAGGACAGAGATGTGAGCATGAGAGCAGGGGGGAGTGTTGAAATGGCAAGCAACCGGAAGCTCAGGGTCCTGCTTGCAGACTGAGCGGAGATGTTCCGCAAAGCGGTCACTCAGTCTGCGCTTGGTCTCCCCAATGTAGAGGAGACCACATTGTTTGCCTTTGCTCCGTGACCTTTTGATCAGCTATGTGGCCTGGTCCAATCTACACCTCCTTTGTATCTCTTGCCCCACCCCCACCTCACTTGCTTTTAACCTGTGACTTTTCTAATATTTGTCAGTTCCGAAGAAGGGTCACTGAACCGAAACGCTAACTCCGCTTCTCTTTTCACAGATGCTGCCAGACCTGCTGATTGGTTCCAGCATTTCTTGAGTGTAAATGAAGGATGTTTTGGAACCAAAGTTGGTTACCATACCCTAGTAAAGAAATCTACTACTCCTGTGCAAACCACTCAATCACACTGATATACAGACATGGCTCCACTGCAAGTCCTCAAACAGGTTCAGATGAAATGACCAAAAATGTTTCTTTCTTCAAGAATGTAACAGCATCAGTGGAATTTCAACTATTCACATAGACCTAACATGGATCAAGCGGAACCTTTTTGAACTCTCCCTTTTCAGAAGCAGAAGACTTCTGTTGCGCCTGGAGAACTATATGCTTTAAAAGTCTGTTATCTTTTACAGCACTTGTTTTCGTTAAGTCATCCAAAAACTAGAAGAGGAACTATGAGTTTGCTCTTATGATTATATCACTTGTAAGAAGCATGGACTGTCCCTCTAAATAAATAATCAATGTTAAAGAAGTTAAGTACAGCATCATAGAGTCATTTACGGCATAGAAGTTGTCCATTCGGCCCTTCAAGTCCATGCCGTCTCTCTGTGGAGCAATCCAGTCAGTTCCATTCTCCTGTTTAATCCCTGTAGCCCTGCAATTTTATTTCCTTCAAGTGCCTATCCAATTTCCTTTTGAAATCATTGATTGTCTCCACTTCCACCACCCTTATGGGCAGCGAGTTCCAGGTCATTACCACTCGCTGCATAAAAAAGTTCTTCCCCATATTCCCCAGCATCTCTTGTCCAAAACCTTCAATCTGTGTCCCCTAGTCCTTGTACCATCAGTTAATGGGAAGTTTTTCCCTGTCTAACTTATTTAAGTCTGTCACAATCTTGTGCACCTCCATCAAATCTCCCTTCAATCTCCTTTGCTCCAGGGAGAACAACTCCAGCTTTTCCAACCTAACCATAGGTAGAAAGAGGGATGAGGTCCTGAAGTTAGAATTTAGGGAGCGAGCTAGGAAATTTGTAAACAGGACCTTGAAATTAGTATCTCTGGATTATTCCCGGCACCATGCAGATGAGTATAGAAATAGGAGGATACAGCAGATGAATGCATGGCTGAAAAGATGATGCAGCGGACAGGGTTTTAGATCACTGGGATATTGGGACCAGCTCTTGGGGAGATGAGACCTGTACAGGCCTGACAGGTTGCACCTAAACAGAGCTGAGACAAATTTCCTTGCGGGGCGATTTGCTAGTGCTACTGGGGAGGGTTTAAACTAACTTGGCAGGGGTGTGGGAACCAAAAGGTAATACTAGTGGGGACTAGAGTGCACAGAATACTGGGAGACACAGATAACACTAGAGTGGGAAAAAATGATACGTTAATAGGTGGGTTCACAGTAAGGGGGAAAGTAATAAAGTCCAAATTAGGGTTATTGTGCATCTTTGTGAATGCATAGAGTGTAGTAAATAAGATTGATGATTGTAGGCACAGGAAGCCACATGGAAATGTGATGTTGTGGCTATAACAGAGACCTGGCTCAAAGAAGGGCAGTGCTGGGTATTAAATATTCCTGGATACAAGGTGTTTCGGAAAGATAGGACAGGATGGAAAGTGGGAGGGGTGGCAGTATTAATTAAGAAGAACATTGCAGTGCTGGAAAGAGAGGATGTCCCAGAGGAGTCAAGACCAGAATCTGTTTGGCTAGAGCTAATGAACAAAAAAAATGCAGTTACATTGCTTGGTGTACTCTATGACCCACAAAATAGTGGGAAAGATGTAGAGGAACAAATTTGCAAGAAAATTAGAATTAGAATTAGAATTAGAACATTACAGCGCAGTACAGGCCCTTCGGCCCTCGATGTTGCGCCGACCTGTGAAACCATCTGACCTACACTATTCCATTTTCATCCATATGTCTATCCAATGACCACTTAAATGCCCTTAAAGTTGGCGAGTCTACTACTGTTGCAGGCAGGGCGTTCCACGCCCCTACTACTCTCTGAGTAAAGAAACTACCTCTGACATCTGTCCTATATCTATCACCCCTCAACTTAAAGCTATGTCCCCTCGTGTTTGCCATCACCATCCGAGGAAAAAGACTCTCACTATCCACCCTATCTAACCCTCTGATTATCTTATATGTCTCTATTAAGTCACCTCTCCTCCTCCTTCTCTCCAACGAAAACAACCTCAAGTCCCTCAGCCTTTCCTCGTAAGACCTTCCCTCCATACCAGGCAACATCCTAGTAAATCTCCTCTGCACCCTTTCCATAGCTTCCACATCCTTCCTATAATGCGGTGACCAGAACTGCACGCAATACTCCAGGTGTGGTCTCACCAGAGTTTTGTACAGCTGCAGCATGACCTCGTGGCTCCGAAACTCGATCCCCCTACTAATAAAAGCTAACACACCATATGCCTTCTTAACAGCCCTATTAACCTGGGTAGCAACCTTCAGGGATTTATGCACCTGGACACCAAGATCTCTCTGTTCATCTACACTACCAAGAATCTTCCCATTAGCCCAGTACTCTGCATTCCTGTTACTCCTTCCAAAGTGAATCACCTCGCACTTTTCCGCATTATTATAGAGAAATGCAAGAATTATAGAGTAGGTATAATGGGGGACTTTAGTTATCCGAATATAAACTGGGATATTGGTAGTGTAAAGGGCAGAGAGGGGCAAGACTTCCTAGAGTGAGTTCAGGAGAATTTTCTACAGCAGTATTTTTCTAGTCCAATGACAAAGGAGGCATTGCTAGACCTGGTTCTTGGGAATGAGCTGGGCCAAGTGGATCAAATGTCACATTGAGGAGACAGTAATCATTGCATCAAAAGGTTTCGGTTGGCTATGGAAAAGGACAAGGAACAATCCAGAGTAAGAGTAATTAATATCCCATGAACAAATAAAAAAAAACTGGGGGAAGCCAACTTCAGAGGGGATATAATGGATCTGACCCAGATAAATTGGAATGAAAGGCTGACAAGCAAAATTGTAACTGAACTTAAAGAAGGGACAGTTCTGGCACAGTCAAGGTATATTCTCATGATGGGGAATGGTAGGGCAAAGAAATCCAGAGCTCCATGGATGATGAAAGAATAGAGATTAAGGTGAAGAAGAAAAAGTGTGCTTATGACAGATGCCAGGTGGATAATACATTGGAGAACCAGGTTGAATATAGAAGGTTTAGAGGGGAATTGAAAAAGCAAATAAGAGAAGCAAAGAAAGTGTATGAGAAGAGATGGCAGCTAACATAAAAGGGAATCCAAAAGTCTTCTATAGCCGCATAAATAGTAAAAGAGTGTGTTACGACCAAGGTGGGAGGAGTGAATGGAAAGCAGTTTCCAGTGGCATTCCACAGGGCTCAGTCTTGGGTCCCTTGCTGTTTGTGGTATATAGAAATGATTTAGACTTAAATGTGGGAGGCATGATTGGGAAATTTGCTCATGACACAAAAATTGGCCGTGTAGTTGATAGTGAAGAGAATAGCCGTAGACTCCAGAAAGATATCAATTGTTAGGTTGAGTGGGCGGAGAAGTGGCAAATGGAATTCAATCCATATTAAGTGTGAGGTAATGCATTTGGGAAAGGCAAATAAAGTGAGGGAATACACAATAAATGGGAGGATATTAAAAGGGGTAGAATAAGTGAGAGACCTTGGAGTGCATGTCCACAGGTCTTCCAGGTAGAAGGATTGAGGGAACATGAGGAAAAACTTTTTCACCCAAAGGGTGGTGGGTGTCTGGAATTCACTGCCAGGAATGGTGATGGAGGCAGAAACCCTCAATTCTTTGCTAAGATACCTGGACATGCACCTGAATGCTGTAACCGGCAAGGCTACGGATCAGGCGCTGGAAGGTGGGATTAGATTGGGCAACTAGTTTTTTCGGCTGGCACGGACATGATGTGCTGAATGGCCTCCATCTGTGCTGTAATTTTTCTATGGTTCTGTGGTTCTAAGACTTACTGAACATTTCCTTTGGATTATCCAATCCCCAAAGAAAGTTGCAGATATTGGGCTTTCTGTCTGTGGTGCCAATTCGACCGTCAACAATGGAACTTGTTCAGCCATTGCTCGGATCACTACACATGAAGGAAAAATTCCTGGAACATTTTCCTGTAACGGTTCTGTTTCTTTGACTTCACTTGGTCTTTCTGTGACTACTAGAGTAGCTACTACCTTTGCTCTGGCCAAATCATTCCCCAGGAGTAGGTCGACTCTGTCTACAGGCAAACTATGGAAAACTCCTACAGTTACCATTCTAGACATTAGGTTGCACACCAGCTGCACCCAATACAAAGGTACGGGTATATACTTCCCGCCGATACCATTCATTAAAACCTTGGCATTCCATGTGCTTTCTGATGGAAAAGTTATGCCTTTCCCCAGCAAAAGAGTTTGGGTGGCTTTTGTTACCTTAAGTATAACTATAGGTTTACCTGCCTCACTTGAGGGTAAGGAGTTACTTTTCCTTTTGACAAAAATCCCCTATAACGCTCAGGTATCTTATTCATTTCCCCCGCACTCACAGCAGTTTTTGTACTTGGGCTTACAGCTGCAGTCAGAACTACAGCCTGATCTGTCATACTCTCAGTCAGGACCCTTTTCTCTATATTGGCCTTGTGTACCCCAATAAGTCCAATGGGTTTACCTCACAGCTTCCAGCATTCTGCACGGAGGTGTCTCATCTTGTGGCAATGGTAATACTTAGGCTTGCAGACCTCACTTCCACCCTCAGCATCTTCCTTGATGGCCTGAGGAGGAGATCCCAGAGCCTTCCCATCTGTCCGTTCTTGTCCCTGGCTACTTGCCTTCCTTTCACTCTCCCATCTTCTATCCTTCTCGGGTTTGTACGGGAGATGGACAAAGGGTTTGGTCTTGTAAACAAGCTCATAAGCATCAGCGATCTCAGCTGCCTGTCTGGCTGTTGAAACCTTCTGGTTCTCTACGTTGGTTCTTATTAACGAAGGGAGTGAATTTTTAAATGCCTCCAGGAGAATTATTTCCCTAAGGTTCTCATACAAGGCCTCTACCTTGAGTGCTTGCATCCAATGATCAGAATTAATTTGCTTTACTCTCTCAAATTCTATATAGGTCTTCCCAGGCTGTCTCTGGAAGTTCTGAAATTTCTACCAGTAAGCTTCAGGGACTAACTCATAAGCAGCGAGAATAGCCTTTTTTTGCATCTTATAATCTGCAGAAGCCTCCTCAGAAAGCGTAGCATAAACTTCATGAGCTCTGCCCATCAACCTGCTTTGCATAGGCAGTGTCCAGCTTTCTTTCAGCCACTTAATCTGTCTGGCTATATTTTCAAAAGAAATGAAAAATGCCTCTATGTCCCTTTCCTCAAACTTCAGTAGGACTTGCACAAATTTAAACAGCTCTCCACTGGGTCCTGGGCTGGAGTCAGTTCTTTCCTCTCCAAAATTTTACCTGGAGTCAAGGCCACTCTTTTGTCTTAGTTCGAGCTTTTTAAATTCGAATTCCCTTCCTTCCCTTTCTCTTTATCTTTATTTTTCTCATTCTCTTTCCTGTCACTCTGCTTGCTCCCTTTGAAATGATAGTTCAGGTTTTTTTTATTGTCAATTCTCTTTCCTGTTCAAGCTCAAGTGTTTTAATTTCCAATCGCAACTGAATCCAAGCTAATTCAACTGAACTACCATCTGGATCACCTTTTTCTTCTTCCAATTGCTATTACTTCAATTTTGTCTGCTTTCTTAGTTCCTGGTTTTAACTCTAATCCCAATTTTGCTGCCAATGCTATTAGCTAAAACTTGGTTAAGTTTCTCAAAACACTCAGGATAAGTCTACCTTCTCCAGAAAGGTCATAGTAGCTGCAAAATCCATTCTGGTAATGTAAACTTTAATGCACAAGAAGCCTGTTTCTTCTGTTTTCCTCTTTTCAATTATTATTACCCCACTTACAATTGCACATTGTTGGCTTTGGGTTATCCCGCACAGAGCCCCCAGTTATATGTTACAAATGAGGTGGGAGGTGTGCACTGTCTTTTCTAGTTCCACTTCTCCACAAGTCACAACATATATTTAAATGTTTACCCAGTTACCGATATGGTCAAGAATATACTCTATTCTTTATCCCCGAATAAAATATACCAACCAGGTTTCTTCAATAAACAATAAAAATATCAGTTTATTATAAAACAAGACTTATCCAATAATGAAGTAAAGCATCAACACACAGATTTAAATATGAAAATTCCCTTTTTAAATACCATCCCCCCCACCCCACCCCCACTTGCAGACACACCGGTTGACTGAAAAATAAAGAGATTTTCTGTGCAGAGCTCTTTTACAAAAAAAAACAAAAACAAAAAAAGGATTAGTTTGGCCAAATACTTCTTCATTCTTGAAGAAAAAAGAGAAGCTATGGAAGGATGCCAGTTCTCCCTTTTGGTCTGGCGTCTGGGTTTTTGGAGACGGATCACTGCGATCTTTTCTGGAGCAGTTTTTTGGAGATGTCTATAAGCAGTCTGGTAGGCTTTCCAGGAGAAATGTGGCATCAGGGGTTTCAGTTATCCCACTCTAGATTTGCAGGTTTTTCAAAGAGGTAGAGAAAGAGGAGCTAACACACTGGATTTCTCTGGGTCTTTTAGAGGGGTACAGGAAAGATGAGCTGGGGGTTTCTGTCTTGGCAGGTTGATCGCCAACTGCTTTTCAACACAGTGTACTCCCCAACGAGAAAGTCAAAACAATATCTCAGAAGTGAAACTAATTGCTCCCTCATAAACCTTGACATGTCACTTCTCAGTAAACATCTCCCCCAAGTCACCAAGGTTCTGTTGTTTTCTGACAGCCAGTAAAAGTTTGTTTTCAAACAAGACTTCTCCATTTTCCATGTAAAAAACAGGTCCATGGAGCCCTTTCAGTTTTCCCAAATAAACCAATGTCCACAATTCTAAAATACGAATTCTCAAAAATAAAAATTAAAAATCGAAGCACTTTCATAACAGGTAGTAAAAGGAGGACTGGGGCTGATTAGGGACCAAAAAGGGGATTTACACATGGAGTCTGAGGGCATGGCTAAGGTATTAAATGGATACTTTGCATCTGTCATTATCAAGGAAGAAGATGCTGCACAGGTCATGTTGAAAGAAGAGGTCGCTCAGACACATGAAGGGTTTAAAATTGATAAGGAGGAGGTATTGGATAGGCTGTCTGTACTTTAAGTTGTTAAAGTACCAGGACCAAATAAGTTGCGTCCAACGATACTGAGGGAAGTGAGAGTAGAAATTGCGGAAGCACTTCTTTAGACTTAAGGGTGGTGTCAGAGGACTGGAGAATTGCAAATGTAACACCCTTGTTCAAAACAGGGTGTAAAGATAAGCCCAGCAGCTCTTGGCCAATTAGTTTAACCTCGGTGGTTGGAAGTTTCTAGAAACGATAATTCAGGACAAAATTAAGAGTCACTTGGACAAATCCAGGTTAATTAAGGAAAGCCAGCACAGATTTGTTAAAGGGCAATCATGTTTGACTAACTTGCTGGAATTTTTTGATCAGGTGACAGAGAGGGTTGATGAGGATAATGCTGTTGATGCAGTGTACATGGACTTCCAAAAGGCATTTGATAAAGTGCCACATAACAGACTTGTGAGCAAAGTTAGAGCTTATAGAATAAAAGGGATATTGGCGACATGGATACAAAATTGGCTGAATGACAAGAAGTAGAGAGTAGTGGTTAACGGTTGTTTTTTGGACTGGAGGAAGGTTTGTAGTGGAGTTCCCCAGGGGTCGCTATTAGGACTCCTGCTCTTCTTGATATATATTAATGATCTAGACCTTGTGTACAGGGCACAATTTCAAAATGTGTGGGCGATTTAAAACTTGTAAGTATTGTGAACTGTGAGGAGGATAGTATGGAACTCCAAAAGGCATAGCCAGGTTGGTGGAATGGGCGGACAGGTGGTGGATCGAATTTAATGCAGAGAAGTTTCAAGTGATTCATTTTGGTAGAAAGAAAGTGGAGAGACAATATAAAATAAAGGGTAAAAGAAAAATATTGCAGATGCTAGAAATCTGAAATAAAACCAAAAAGTGCTGGAAATACTCAGTAGGTCTGGCAGCATCTGTGGAGAGAGAAGCAAAGTTAACGTTTCAGGTCAGTGACCTTTCATCAGAACTGGTAAAGGATAGAAATGTAATAGGTTTTAAGTAAATAAAGTGGGGGTAGGGCAAAAGAACAAATGCGAAGGTGTTGAAAGGACAGAGGGTCACAGAGAATAACTGACAAAGAGGTCATGGGGCAAAGGCAAAGACAAAGAATGTGTTAATGGTGTGGTAAAATACAAAGCAGTAGTGCAGAGAGGATGTTAAATGACAGAATAATGAAAGCCCTAGCCAAAAGCAAAAAAGTGTAATGATGAAACAAATTAAAATAAAATGAAATAAAAATTAAAAATACAAAGTAAAACTTAAAAAAAAGGTAAAACTAAAAATAAAAGGGGAGATGCTCTGAAATTATTCAACTCAATGTTCAGTCTGGTAGGCTGTAGCGTGCCTAATCGTTAAATGAGGTGCTGTTCCTCGAGCTTGCTTTGATATTCATTGGAACTCTGCACCAATCCCAGGACAGAGATGTAGGCATGAGAGCAGCGGGGAGTGTTGAAATGGCAAGCGACAGGAAGCTCGGGGTCATGTTTTCGGACTGAGCGGAGGTGTTCCGCAAATCAGTCACCCAATCTGTGTTTGTTTTCCCCAATGTAGAGGAGACCACATTGTGAGCAGCAAATACAGTATAATAAATTGAAAGAAGTACACGTAAATTGCTGCTTCACCTGAAGGAAGTGTTTGGGGCCTTGGATAGTGAGGAGAGTGGAGGTATAAGGGCAGATATTACACCTCCTGTGATTGCATGGGAAGGTGCTGTGGGAAGGGGATGAGGTGTCGGGGGTAATGGAGGAGTGGACCAGGGTGTCGCAGAAGGAATGATCCCTTCGAATTGCTAATAGGGGAGGGGAAGATGTGTTTAGTACTGGCATCACGCTGGACGTGGCGGAAATGGCAGAGGATGATCCTTTGGATGTGGAGGCTGGTGGGGTGGAAAGTGAGGACAAGGGGAACTCTGTCGCAGTTCTGGGAGGGAGGGGAAGACGTGAGAGCAGAGTTGTGGGAAATGGGCCAGACACGGATGAGGGCCTTGTCAACCACAGTGGGGGTGAATCCTTGGTTAAGGAAAAAAGAAGACATATCAGAAGCGCTGTTATTGAAGGTTGCATCATCAGAGCAGATGCATCGAAGAAGGAGAAACTAGGAGAATGGAATGGAGTCCTTACAGGAGGTAGGGTATGAAGAAGTGTAGTCGAGGTAGCTGTGGGAGTCAGTGGGCTTATAATGAAGCTTAGTAGACAGCCTATCCCCAGAGATGGAGACAGAGAGGTCGAGAAAGGGAAGCGAAGTGTTGGAGATGGACCATGTAAAGGTAAGAGAAGGGTGGAAATTGGAAGCAAAGTTGGTAAAGTTTTCCAGTTCGTGGCAGGAGCAGGAAACTGCACTGATACAGTCATCAATGTACCAGAAAAAGAGTTGGGGGAGGGGGCCTGAGTAGGACTGGAACAAGAAATGTTTGACATATCCCACAAAAAGACAGGCATAACTAGGACCCATATGGGTACCCATAGCGACACCTTTTACTTGAAGGAAGAGAGTGGAGTTAAAGGAGAAGTTGTTCAATGTGAGAATAAGTTCAGCCAGGGGGACAAGGGTGGTGGTGCATGGGGACTGGTTGTGCCTCTGTTCAAGGAAGAAGCGGAGAGCCCTCAAACCGTCCTGGAGGGGGATGGATGTCCATAGTGAAGAGGAGGCGGTTAAGGCAAGGACATTGGAAATTGTCAAAATGACGTAGAGCGTCAGAAGGGTCACGGATGTAGGTGGGAAGAGACTGGACCAGGGGAGCAAAGATAGAGTCAAGATAGGAAGAAATAAGTTCAGTGGGGCAGGAACAGGCTGAAATGATCGGTCTGCCAGGACAGTCCTGTTTGTGGAGTTTAGGATGGAGGTAGAAGCGGGCTGTCCGGGGTTGCGGGACTATGAGGTTGGAAGCTGTAGAGGGAAGATCTCCAGAGGAGATGAGGTCAGTGACAGTCCTATGGACAGTAGCTTGATGTTCGGTGGTGGGGTCATGGGCCAGGGGGAAGTAGGAAGAAGTGTCTGAGAGTTGGCGCTCAGCCTCTGCAAGGTAGAGGTCGCCATACCAGACAACAACAGCACCACCCTTGTCTGCAGATTTGCTCACAATGTCGGGGTTAGACATAAGAGAACGTAATGCAGCAAATTCAGAAGGAGACAGGTTAGAATGAGTGAAAATAAAGGATACAATTCTAAAGGGGGTGCAGGAGTGGAGGGACCTGGGTGTATATGTGCATAAATCATTGAAGGTGACAGGACAGGTGAATAAAACATACAGCAACCTAAGCTTTATCAATAGGGGCATAGATTACAAAAGGAAGGAAGTTATATTATACTTGTATCAAATGCTGGTTCGGCCTCAGCTGGAGTACTGCGTCCAGTTCTGGGCACCACACTTGAGAAACAATGTGAAGGCATTAGAGAGGGTGCAGAAAAGATTCATGAGAATGGTTCCAGGGATGAGGAGCTTCAGTTACGTTGATAGTTTGGAGAAGTTGAGACTGTTTTCCTTGAAGAGAAGGTTAAGAGGAGATTTGATAGAGATATTCAAATTCAAGAGGGGTCTGGTCAGAGTAGAAAGGGAGAAATTGTTCCCATTGGTAGAAGGATTGAGAACCAGAGGGCACCGATTTAAGGTTATTGGCAAAAGAAGCAATGGCAACATGAGAAAAACGTTTTCACGCAGCGAGTGGTTAGGATCTGGAATGCACTACCTGACAGTGTGGTGGAGGCAGGTTCAATTGAGGCATTCAAGAGGGAATTGGATTATTATCTGAATATGAAGAATGTGCAGGCCCAAGGGAAGAAGGCAGGGGAGTGGCACACAGTGCACTGGGGAGCCAACACAGACATGACTGGCCGAATGGCCGCCTTCTGTGCTGTAGCTGTTCTATGATTCTATTTAGCAACTTCTAGCTCACTCCCTTCCCTTGAAGAGTATCCTGCACTCTCTCCGTGATGTCCTTTACCCTGGCACCAGGAAGGCAGCTCACCATGTCGGACCCACGATGATGGTTACAGAAATGCCTGTCTGTGCCACTGACTATGGAATCTCCTTTAACAACTGCATTTCTACACTTTGCTACTCCCTCCTGTACAGTCCCTTGACCATTGGTGCCATGGTCTGGACTGCACTCCTTCAGGATATCGTCACCCCTAGCAGGCTCCAAAGCTGAGTACCTGTTTGAGATGATACATTTATGAAAAAGCATTAGATTAAATTCCCTAGCTTATGAAATAAAATATTACCCTTTGATTTCTTTTGTACATGATATGTTAAAACCAATTTTCTCAGTGACTCATTTAAAAGACACTTAAGTAGTCAAAGCTAAAAATGAGTGCAGAGTGAATTACTTTCTTAAATGCTCAGATAGCACCAACTAATCAGAATCACAATTGTTTGTATGTACTTACTTAATATGAAAAATTTATTTGTTATATAATTTCACTTGACTTTATAAAAAATTGTCTGTGCGCCACAAGGAGTGAGTTAAAATATGTTAATGATACATTTGCAAAGTGAATTTTTATATCCATTATAATGGTATCAGACAAAACAGATGTTTGGCTCTCCAGTGTACTGACATTAGTGATCTTGGAGATGTATCTCTCATTGTACTCTTGAATCCAATGTGGGCAGTTTGGATACCAGTTAAACTACTTCTAAGTACTCATTTGAAAATAGTGAATGCCTACCTTTTTTTATTTGTATCATGGAACGTGGGCGTCACTGACTATGCCAGCATTTATTGCCCATCCCTAATTACCCTTGAGAAGGTGGTGGTGAGCTGCCTTCCTGAACCGCTGCAGTCCATGTGGGGTAGGTACACCCACAGTGCTATTGGGAAGGGAGTTCCAGGATTTTGACCTGGTGACAGTGAAGGAATGGCGATATAGTTCCAAGTCAGGATGGTGTGTGGCTTGGAGGGGAACTTGTAGGTGGTGGTGTACCCATGCATCTGCTGCCCTACTCTTTCTAGGTGGTAGAGGTCATGGGTTTGGAAGGTGCTGCCTGAATAGACTTGGTGCATTGCTGCACTGCATTTTGTAGATGGTACACACTGCTGCCACTGTGCGTCAGTGGTGTAGGGAGTGAATGTTTGTGGAGGGGTGCCAATCAAGTGGGCTGCTTTGTCCTGGATGGTGTCGAGCTTCTTGAGTGTTGTTGGAGCTGCACCCATTCAGGAAAGTGGAGAGTATTCCATCACACTCCTGACTTGTGCCTTTTAGATGGTGGACAGGCTTTGGGGAGTCAGGAGATGAGTTACTCGCTGCAGGATTCCTAGCCTCTGACCTGCTATTGTAGCCACGGTATTTATATGGCTACTCCAGTTCAGTTTCTGGTCATTGGTACCCCCCCCCAGGATGTTGATGGTGGGGGTTTCAGCGATGGTATTACCATTGAATGTCAAGGGGAAATGGTTAGATTCTTTCTTGTTGGAGATGGTCATTGCCTGGCACTTGTGTGGCGCGAATTTTACTTACCACTTATCAGCCCAAGCCTGGATATTGTCCAGGTCTTGCTGCATTTCTACACGGACTGCTTCAGTATCTGAGGAGTCGCGAATGGTGCCGAACATTGTGCAATCATCAGCGATCGTCCACACTTCTGACCTTATTATTGAAGGAAGGTCATTGATAAAGCAGCAAAAGATGGTTCGGCCTAGGACACTACCCTGAGGAACTCCTGCAGTGATGTCCTGGAGCTCAAATGATTGACATCCAACAACCACAACCATCTTCCTTTGCGCTAGGTACGATTCCAACCAGCGGAGAGCTTTCCCCCTGATTCCCATTGACTCCAGTATTGCTAGAGCTCCTTGATGCCATACTCGGCCAAATGCTACCTTGATGTTAAGGGCAGTCACTCTCACCTCACCTCTTGAGTTCAGCTCTTTTGTCCATGTTTGAACCAAGGCTCTAATGAGGTGAGGAGCTGAGTGGCCCTGGCAGAACCCAAACTAAGCATCACTGAGCATGTTATTGCTAAATGAGTGCTGCTTGATAGCACTGTCAATGTCACCTTCCATCACTTTACTGATGATCGAGAGTAGACTGATGGGGCGGTAATTGGCCCAGGTTGGATTTGTCATGCTTTTTGTGGACAGGACATACCTGGGCAATTTTCCACATTGCCGGGTAGATGCCAGTGTTGTAGCTGTACTGGAACAGCTTGGCTAGGGGCCTGGCAAGTTCTGGAGCACAGATCTTCAGTACTATTGCTGGGATGTTGTCAGGGCCCATAGCCTTTGCAGTGTCCAGTGTCTTCAGCCATTTCTTGATATCATGTGGAGTGAATTGAATTGGCTGAAGACTGGTATCTGTGATGCTGGGGACTTTAAGAGGAGGCCGAGATGAATCATCCACCTGGCACTTCTGGCTGAAAATTGTTGCTAATGCTTCAGCCTTATCTTTTGCACTGATGTGCTAGGCTCCCCCATCATTGAGGATGGGGATATTTGTGGAGCCGCCTCCTCCAGTTCATTGTTTAATCGTCCACCACCATTCACGACTGGATGTGTCAGGACTGCAAAGCTTTGATCTGATCTGGTAGATGCCTATCATGTGCAAATGACAGCATTGTGGCACAGTGTTGGGATATACCCCACAAAGGAGAGGAAATCCAGGCTTTCACAGATTTTAAAGGCAACACCATGAAAGGAGCTAGAAATGTAGCAGTGCCATGACAGAAACTGTAGATACAGTCAGGATTTCTATGGACATCTGTTTTGTTGGGATCGTCCATGAGGGTCCTGATATTCCAAGTCCCGAAATGCATTTTGAGGAGTGGCCGATCACTGTGCATGAAATTCTTTTCACGTGGGGTGGCCGTTGCATGCCAGCTACCACACAGACTAGACAGAGTAAGATCTTGATCCAATGCCAAGGATGTCTGAGACGACTGGAGACCAGACTGTGCATCTAGAACCAGGAACAATGTCATAGTAGCTCTTGATGTTTTTAAGATTTCTGCAAATTTGTCTGAAGCTTTGGATCTTGTGTGATAGTGTAAAACTGGTGATCTCAATTGGGAATTAGTATATTCAAGGCTGTGATCGTTTGATTTTTGGACTCCAGGGGAATCAAGGGATATGGAGATCGGATGGAAAAGTGGAATTGAGGTCTCAGATCAGCCATGATCTTATTGAATGCCAGAGCAGGCTCAAGGAGCCTTGTGATCTACTCCTGCTCCGATTTCTTATTTTATGTTGTTATGAAATTAAAGTAAAAATTAGGAAAGATGTGGAACTTGTGGCCATTTTAAGTATTGCCTAAGGTGAGAATTGCCCCATAGTACCTAAACAATAGGTCAGGAAGCCATAGCATCAGGTTTTTCAAGGGCAGTCTGTCATTGGCCTGCTTTTGGCATTATTGGAGGAAATCCAAAAATAGGCCTGAGTGGTGTATAGGCATGCATTTGCTAGAAATTTACATTGCAGGAATCCCTTTAAATGCAGGCACCAGAAAAGCCCATGGGGGAAATTGGGGCAGTGTTATTTAAGGGCAAAACTGGATCAAAATCTGGTAAGTGAAAATAAGAAGTCTTAAATCAAGAGAGCAAGATCAACAAAATATTCTTTCGACTAAAAACAAAATACTGCAGATGCTGGAAATCTGTCATAAAAAGAGAATGTGCTGAAACTACTCAGCAGGTCTGGAAGCATCTGTGGAGAGAGAAACAGAGTTAACGTTTCAGGCCGGTCTCGACAGGTCCTGCCAGACCTGCTGAGTATTTCCAGCACTTTCTCTTTTTATTATTCTTTTGACTAGATTTCTGAACTGGAGTGTTGCACTTTTAACCTGTACTTTAACAAGTAGCACGTCAGGTCTGTTCACGACTACTGGATGTGTCAAAGTGCTTTACAGCCAATGAAGTACTTTTTGAAGTGCAGTCATCGTTGTAATTCAGGAACCTTTGCAGCCAGTATGCGCACAGCAAACTCTCGCGAAGAACAATGTCATAATGACCAGATAATCTGTTTTTGTGATGTTGATCGAGGGATAAATATTGGCCAGGACACCAGGGAGAATTCCCCTGCTCTTCTTCAAAATAGTGCCATGGGATCTTTCACTTCCATCCCAGCAAACAGATGGGGTCTCTGTTTAACTTCTCATCCAAAAGATAGCGCCTCGACAGTGCAGCGCTTCCTCAGTGCTGCACTGGAGCGTCAACCGTTAATTTTTGTGCTCAAGCCCTGGAATGGAACTTGAACTGGAACGCTATAACTCAGAAGCAAGAGTCTGACCAACTGAACCACAGCTGCCACACAAACAGTGTAGGCAAAGAACAGAATGACTGCAACAAGAAAGAAAAAGAATCTCTAATACAGAACACCATTGGATGCAGGGCAACATTAGATTTCCATTACAAAATAGGCGTTTTCTAGATAGATGCATAAAGCTTTCAAAAATATAAGATTCAACTCAAAAGGCATAAAATATCTATTAAAATCATGTAGCTGTTGAATAAACATTTTAAATTCTGTTATGGCAGGCTAAAATGGACCTTCATACAAGGTACCATGTTTAATTATAAAAATTATAATAATTGAGAGCTCTTTATGTACTTCTTCTTCTTTGGCGTCCTTATCTCGAATGACAATGGGTAAGTGCCCGGAGGTGGTCAGTGGTGTGTGGAGCAGTGCCTGGAATGGCTATAAAGGCCAATTCTAGAGTGACAGGCTCTTCCACAGGTGCTGCAGAAAAATTTGTTTGTCTGGGCTGTTACACAGTTGGCTCTCCCCTTGCGCCTCTGTCTTTTTTCCTGCCAACTGCTAAGTCTCTTTGACTCGCCACACTTTAGCCCCGTCTTTATGGCTGCCCACCAGCTCTGGCGAACGCTGGCAACTGACTCCCACGACTTGTGATCAATGTCACAGGACTTCATGTCGCGTTTGCAGACGTCTTTAAAGAGGAGACATGGACGGCCAGTGGGTCTGATACCAGTGGCGAGCTCGCTGTACAATGTGTCTTTGGGGATCCTGCCATCTTCCATGCGGCTCACATGGCCAAGCCATCTCAAGCGCCGCTGACTCAGTAGTGTGTATAAGCTGGGGATGTTGGCCGCCTCGAGGACTTCTGCGTTGGAGATACGATCCTGCCACCTGATGCCAAGTATTCTCCGGAGGCAGCGAAGATGGAATGAATTGAGACATCTCTCTTGGCTGACATACATTGTCCAGGCCTCGCTGCCATAGCGCAAGGTACTGAGGACACAGGCTTGATACACTCAGACTTTTGTGTTCCGTGTCAGTGCGCCATTTTCCCACACTCTCTTTATGTACATGTGCTTCATAACTGCGTGGTACCAAAAAAAATATTAGTGTGCTACAAACACTGTCACATGGGTCAATTAAAGGGTGTTGATTGAAAGGTTTTTTTAAAAATTTAGGTTGACCATGATCAATGACCATGATTTATGGAGCTTATATTCCATTTGTAATGTACAAAGAAGAAATAAAATGCTTACAATACATATTAAACTGGTTACCAAGCATATTCAGACGATTTCACAATACATTCTGCTTGTGGTACATTTTATTTAGGTCTTGATATGAGACACAGGGCTGAATTTTATCAGCACGCCGTGTCCCAGTGACGTAGAGGGGGTGGCTGGCGCATCCCTGGAAACGGCATCCGGCGCCACTGCGCAGGCGCCGGCACCATTTTTAAAGGGCTCCAAGCCTGCCAGGTAAATTAAAATATTTAAAGTGTTGTCGGAAACATTTTTATTTCAAATAAAAAATTAAAACATGCAGGCACTTTCCCAAGCCCCACAATGGTGCGTTTACTGTCTGTTGTGTTTGTAATATATTTTATTCCCAGCTTGAACTTCCCCCCGCACCCCCCAACCTCTCCACTTTGCCCTTTAACTCCTTCCCACCATCCCCACAAACAATAGGTATACATTTTCACGCTCCCCCATGCCTCCCGCCCTGAGAATTTTATTCCCTTCCCCCTCCCCACCAGTTTCTCGCCTCGGAACTCCGGTCCCCCCGCCGCCGGTAATATGCGTCAGCCCTTCTCGAAATTGGGGGTCGAGGCGGGCCTCTCCCTGCAGAATTTTACGAGCTTCCCCTCTGCGACCCAGGGCGTTGAGCAGCTGGTAAAATTCAGCCCACAGATTTCAAAAATGCAGAACCCCCATCCACTGGCTTATACATCCACTCCCTCCTCCCACTGATGTACCATGGCTGCAGTGTGTACTATCTACAGTGGGGGCTCGCAAACAGGGATCTCGGATGAAAAGATTCTAAGCGGTCCGCCAAAAAGGTCTCAGAACTCCAGACGAAAACACGTCAGACCAGAGAATTTTATTCTGTCCTTGGAGACGGGAATGGAGTCAGTGAGGGGGAGTGGTGGGCATGTCTAACAATATGGCAAGAGGTGTTGTTCCTGACGGTGCCTGGGTCCCCATTTTGTTCGGGGCATGGAAAGCTGAGTACGACCTTCCCACCCCTGGCCAATTGAGGCCCTTAAGCGGCCGATTAATGGCCGCTTAAGGGCCTCTTCCCACCTTCACTCCAATTTTATGGAGAATGGAATGGCCTGCCATCGAGTGGAAATGTCGTCAGGTAAAGCCTTGTGGCCTCCTGCCGGGGTTGAATGGGTCCCTCCTTTGGGAGCAATCCAGGGCCCCCGGAGAGCCCCCCCAGCTGCGATGGTTGTGCACTTCGCAAGATCCCCCACCCACCCTGTCATCGGGATCAGCATGAATGGCCCCGGCGACCCTAGCTCCACTTACCTGTCCCGGGGTCTCTGAAGCCCTTGGTACTGCAGGGCCTTTGGCAGTGCAGGCAGTGGCCACCACTCCCGCTGGCACCACCGGTACCGCAGAGCTGCCAGCCCTCTGATTGGCCAGCAGCTCTGGAGGCAGAAGCTTGTCCCTGAAAGGGACAGCATTCCTGACGGCGGGCAGTTAATTGGCTGCCCACTGTGAAATAGCAACAGGGCTCCAATGGAGGGCCAAGGCAGAGTCTCCCCCTACCTTCCAGCCCACTGCTGGAACTCCAGTCACCAAAATAAAATCTGGCCCCTTAGTATCTGGAAATTATTTGCAGCTTTTGGTTAACCATTCCCCCCATTCAGTCCCCTGCCGTTAATAATTTCTACATGTTTTGTTTATCTGATTCTTTGTTAACCATTTCCTATTTTGATCTTGCTCTCTACAGGTATTTTTTACTTTCAGTTCATGATTTCCCAGCACTTACTAATTTTTGCAGCCTCTGGTTTAGTGTTTCCCCACTTTTGGGTTCCCCTTTTCCCTTTTGGACCTCTTATCTGAACATTATTTCTGACTTTTTGGTTAATTGTTTCCCTGCTTTTTGATTAACTATTTCCCTTTATGGACTTGGTCTTTGCATGCATTTTTTTGATTTTTTGGTTAATCATTTCTCAGTTCTTACTCAGTTTTTGTCAGATTACCTCCAAGTCGTGACAGTATTTTTGCTCAGCGCCAGCAACACATTTTGTATTTCGTAAGTAAAGCAAAACTAATAATAAATATATGTTTAATTGTATAACTAATTTTTATACAGAAGAAGTACTTCTAATGTGTTACAGGTGGGGGGGGGGGGGGCGTGATATCCATGTCCTGAGTATATGAATAAAAAAAAGAACAACCCGGCATTCTGAGAGCTGAGAGCAAATGAAGAGAGTTTGCTATGGAGAACATATTTTACCATATGGAAATCATCTTTACATGCTTGAACTCATGTTATTTTACTGCACCAGTGCTAGATAAACTTTGTGATGAGAAAGCAATTTTACAACATGTGGATTCGGAAGCCAACAGCTACTGGAATTTAAATACAACATTGAAAAACGCGTTTTCTAAATGTGCTTTTGGTAACTTCACACTGCAGTGGACTCAAGGCAAATTAATTCAGGGATGAAATCTGATCTCTGGGGTTATTTATAGAAAGATCCTCATCTGAATATTAATAGATAATGGAAAAAAACTCCTTCCCATCGGCTTGTGTGCATTTCTGAGAATTTCTTTTAGGGTGAATTCAAAGTTTTTTTCAATAAAATATTTTTGATCCCTGATCTGCCAATCAATTTAATTGTGTTTATACAACAGCATATTGAACTGTAACATTTATAGTTGCAGTGTGTAAGCAAATGATAGATAGTTTATATATAGCAGTGAGAAGGTTTGCTCAACTGGCATTGGCAGGCTGAAACAGGACCCAGTCAGCAAATTATTGGAAGAATAAGGTTGACAATTTCTGGAAGAACCCTAGAGCGAATTTGAGTGCCGTTATTAACCAAGGAAGTGATGCAAGTTCCCTCAAGCTGGACGTTCCAAAAGACCTAACCTACCTATTTCAATCTTCACTCCACTTCAACAGTGAAAACTCTCACCACATGGCAAGATCTTTTACACATTAGTAACGGAACTCAAATCCTCTTGGGATTCTTCCAGCTCTTGAAGTTCCGAAGAGGATCCATCTATCTTCTCTGATGGTTTATCTGTTTTTTTTAAAAAACATATCGCTGTTTTATTTATTTCCTTTTCTACATCATATACAGGTCTTAAGGGCAGTACTTATTCTAATCCACTGTTACTTTACATGTGAAATCCACTCTGTAAACACCAATGATATATTAAATTGCAATATATGTTGCAAACCCTTTATTTGGACATAGTTATTCTGTAGCTTTGCATTGATACAACAGCATATTTATTTTTATTTAGAGATACAGCACTGAAACAGGCCCTTCGGCCCACCAAGTCTGTGCCGACCATCAACCACCCATTTATACTAACCCCATATTCCTACCACATCCCTATACTAGGGGCAATTTATAATGGCCAACTTACCTATCAACCTGCAAGTCTTTGGCTGTGGGAGGAAACCGGAGCACCCGGCGAAAACCCATGCAGATACAGGGAGAACTTGCAAACTCCACACAGGCAGTACCCAGAATTGAACCCGGGTTTCTGGAGCTGTGAGGCTTCAGTGCTAGCCACTGCGCCACTGTGCTGCCCTGCAAAGTAAAGTTAAATATTCCACTATGTAAGCAAACAATACACGATTTATAAATAGCAGTGAACAAGTTTAAAGCAAAGAAAAAGTGCTAGATTGCCCAATCAATAAACAGTTGGAATATTTTCTAACTGAAAGAGTAAGAATGAAAAGGTGACAGGAGCAGATGCATGGAAACACCACCACTTGCAAGTTTCCCTCCAAGCCATGCACCATGCTGACTTGGAACTATATCGCCATTCCTTCACTGTCGCTGTGTCAAAAACCTGGAACTCCCTTCCTAACAGCACTGTGAGTGTACCTACACCCCAAGGAGTGCAACAGTTCAAGAAGGTGGGTCACCACCACCACCTTCTCCAGCTCAATTATGGATAGACAACAAATGCTGGCCTTGCCAGCAATGCTCAGATCCCATGAAAGAATTAAAAAAGGGGGCCCACAAGACAAATAACATAGCGTACCTTAACTTGGATTGTACAACATGCCACACACACATGCAGCATGATTCTAGACAGAATGGAGCATTCAAGCTCAAGTATGAGTATGTTGTTGTTGCAGAATATTGCAAGGGTGTCTTCTTCCAAGAATAGAGTAGCTAACTCTGTGGAACACCAATTGTGGTAATTGAATGCATTTATGCAGACCTTGACCATGCCTGTTGTTATGAGTGTTTCCATCCAGTGAAGTGTAAAGCTGTTTTTCTTTTGACTAATTTGATTATTGTGGTCTCACTGTTGTACCACATGATTATGTTTCATACTGATGGTATTACTCTGCATGCAGACCTAAATAAAACTGCAAATTTCATTTTACCAAAAGGGGAAAAAATGAATTTAAAACAGAGAAGACAAAAATCCAATACAGAAATAGAACTTTTGGGTTATTTTTCTGCCTAAAATGACAATTCAATTTAAAGTTTATGTCATGGTCTTGAGAATTGTTTTAACTGCGCAGTAATATTCCACTTCAATCATAGAGGCCATTTGGGAAGACAAGTGATGTTGCTTTACATGTCACTTGTCCTTTGCCTAGAGCTGTCTTCCAGACAGAATGACCAGCTTGCAGAATTTCAAAATGAGACTAATCATTACTTATCGAACCATGGTTCCTGATTATTCATTGAGTCATAGAAAGATGCTTGGCCTACTCATTGGCATCAGTACAAATTCCATTTGTCCTTCTGTGTTTTTGGGATCCAGCAATATCAGTTTCAGTGAGACATCTGTCCTCTTTATTGTTGCCTCTTGATGCATATTATGTCAATTAAATGTACATGGGAAAGAAGCTACATGCCAACAGATCAGTTAAATATGACTTCAAAATGTGAAAGCTGAGTGCTGAAATGTCCTTTCACCTCTGCTGCTTGGGTTTAAAAATGTGGAAAAAATGGCTGTTGAACAAAGTGATGCCAAATTAAAGGGCGTGGAACTTTGTGAGGGAAAATGCAGAAGACTAAGCAAAGATATAGCTAGGTCAGTGGTGTGGGCAGAGAAATGTGAAGCAGTGCACTTTGAAAGAAAAATAACAGCTTTTTATGAAATGCTGGAAAGTGGGATTAGGCTGGGTGGCTCATTTTTCAGACGGCGCAGATACGATGGGCCAAGTAGCGTCTTTCTGTGTCGTAAACTTTCTAAGATTCTAACAGTGAAAGGAAGTATGCCCTACATGCATGTATGCCCTATGTAGCAGAACTTGCACTTATAGTGCCTTTCATGTATTCAGCACATGACAGCCAACTAATTAATTAAGTACTATCCTAAGACTCTGATGGAAAGACTCATGTCTGACAATGCTTTAGGATGTGGGTGTCACTGGCCAGGCCAGCATTTATTGCCCATCCTTATTGCCCTTGAGAAGGTGATGGTGAGCTGACTTCTTGAATCATTGCAGTCCATGTGGGGTAGGTACACCCACACTGCTATTAGGAAGGGAGTTCCAGGATTTTGACCCTGCAGCAGTGAAGGAACGGCGATATAGTTCCAAGTCAGGATGTTGTGTGGTGTGGAGGGGAACTTGCAGGTGGTGGTGTTCCCATGCATCTGCTGCCCTTGTCCTTCTAGGTGGTAGAGGTCGCGGGTTTGGAAGGTGCTATCTAAGGAGCCTTGGTGCATTGCTGCAGTGCATCTTGTAGATGGTACACACTGCTGCTGCTGTGTGTTGGTGGTGGAGGGAGTGAATGTTTGTAGATGGGGTGCCACTCAAGCAGGCTGCTTTGTCCTGGATGGTGTCAAGCTTCTTGAGTGTTGTTGGAGTTGCACCCATCCAGGCAAATGGAGAGTATTGCATTACACTCCTGACTTGTGCCTTGTAGATGATGGACAGACTTGGGGGAGTCAGGAGGTGAGTTACTCGCTGCAGGATTCTTAGCCTCTGACCTGCTCTTGCAGCCACGGTATTTTTATGGCTACTCCAGTTCAGTTTCTGGTCAATGGTAACCCCCCAGGATGTTGATAGTGGGGGATTCAGCAATTGTAATGCCATTGATTGTCAAGGGGAGATGGTTAGATTCTCTCTTGCTGGGGATGGTCATTGCCTGGCCCTCCATGCTGCATTGAACTAGCAGGCTAGATTATGTGCTTAAGTCTCTGGAATGGAATTTGAATCCATGACAATCCAATTTAAAATTCTGAAAAGAATGCAGGAACAGAGTGATCTTGGGCTGTAGATACAGAGATAAAAGTGGGACTGCAGGTAGAAAAGACAATTAAGAAAAGAAAAATGGATTTCTGGGTCTTATACATATGATCATTGAATATAGAAGCAAGGAAGTGACATTGAATTTGTGCAGGACAGTGGTTAAGTCACAAATGAAATGTTGTGTGCAGTTCTGGAGACCCCTAATCTGGGAATGATATTAGAGGGAATATAACAAAATAATGAAATCAGAAATGAATGGTTTTAAAGTTGTAAGGAAAGGCTCACAAAAATTATGGGCTTTTATTTTGCTGAAATATGCGAAATGTAATAGAGGTTTTCAAAATTATGAATGGTTTTAAGAGGGTAAATAGGAAAAGATTGTTTCTACTTGTTATTATTGTATTAATATTGTATTATTGTATTGTATTGTATTGTATTGTATTAATAACAAATGCAGCATTATTAGAAAAAGAACCATGGAGGAAGTTATTAGAATATGGACTATGTTACCACAATTGGCTTTTGAGACAGAGACAGAGACATAATTTTAAAAGAAAGCTTAGTATAGAATAGGAGCAAACATAATATCATAGAATGGTCACAGCACTGAAGGAGGCCATTTGGCCTGTTATATCTGTTCCAGTTCTCTATAAGAGCAACTCAGTTAGTCTTGCATCCCCACCCTTTCTCCGTAGCCCTGCAAACTTTTTCTCTTCAGATAATTATCCAATTCCCCTTTGAAAGCCACAATTGAATATGCCTCCACTACACTCTCTGGCAGTGTATTCCAGATCCTAAACACTCGCTGCGTAAAAACAGTATTTCCTCATGTTGCTGTTGATTCTTTTCCATTCGCCTTAAATTAGTGTTCTCTGGTTCTTGATCCCTCCAACAATAGGAAAAATTTCTCATTATCTACTCTGTTTAGACCCCTCATGATTGTGAACACCTCTATCAAGTTTTCTCTCAACCTTCTCAAAAGAGAACAACCCCAGCTTCTCCAGTCTATGCAAATAATTGAAGTACCTCATACCTGTAACCATTCTTGTGAATTTTTTCTGCACCCTTTGTAGGGCCTTCACGTCATTCCTAAATGGTGGTGCCCAGAACTCGACACAATACTCCAGTTGAGGCCAAATCAGTGTTTTATACAGGTTTATCATAATTTATTTGCTTTTGTATTCTGTGCTTCTATTTATAAAACCCAGAATCCTGTACACCTTTTTAAGCACTTTCTCAACCAGTCTTATCACCTTCAATGATTTGTGCACATATGCCCCTCAGGACTCTTTGCTCCCAAATCCCTTTAGAATTGCACCATTTCTTTTATATTTTCTCTCCTTGTTCTTCCTATCAAAATGCATCAGTCACACTTTCCACTGCATTTAATTTCATCTGCCACGTGTCTATCCATTCCACCAGCCTATGTCATCTTGAAGTCTATTACTATGCTGCTCACAGTTCACAATACTTCTGAGTTTTGTATCATTCGCAAATTTTGAAGATGTGTCCTGTACACCTAAGTCTAGTTCATTAATATAGATCAAGAAAAGCAGTGGTCCCAGTACCGACCTCTGGGGAACCCCACTGCATACCTTCCTCCAGTCTAAAAAACAACATTCACCACTATTCTTTGTTTCCTGTCACTCAGCCAACTTTGTATCCATGCTGCCACTGTCCATTTTATTCCATGGGCTTCAATTTTGTTGGAAAGCCTATTATGTGGCACTTTATCAAGCACCTTTTGGAAGTTCATGTAAAACATAACAACTGCGATACCCTCGTTAACCCTCTCTGTTAGCTCATCAAGAAACTCAATCAAGTTAGTTAAACACGATTTGCCTTTAACAAAGCCATGTTGACTTTTCTTAATTAATACACTTGTCCAAGTGACCGTTAATTTTATCCTGGACTTCCCATCACCGAGGTTGAATTGACTGACCTGTAGTTGCTGGGTTTATCATTACACTCTTTTTTGAACAAATGTGTAACATTTGAAATTCTCTGGCATCACCCCTATATCTAAGAAGGATTGGAGGATTATTGCCAGTGTCTCCATAATTCTCTCAGTACCCTTGGATGCATTCCATCCGGTCCTGGTGACTTATCAAATTTAAGTATAACCAGCCTTTCTAATACCTTCTTGTTATCAATTTTTAGCTCATTCAGTGTCTCAAGCACCTCCTCATTCACTATGATTCTGGCAGCATCTTCTTCCTTGGTAAAGACAGATGCAACGTATTCAATTAGCACCTCTGCCATTATTCCCCCTGCCTCCATGCATAAAATTCCCTTTTTGGCCCCTAATCAGCCCCACCGCTCCTCTTACTACTCTTTTACTATTTAATGCCTATAGGATTCCCTATTGTGTTAGCTATCAGTGTCTTCTCCTATTCTCTCTTTTGCTGCTTTTATCTCCTTTCTCACTTCTCCTCTGAACTCTCTATATTTAGCCCGGTTATCACTTGTATTATCAACCTGACATCAGCCTTATGCAGACTTTTCCTGCTTCATCTCACCCTCTATCTTTTTCATCATTCAGGAAGTTCTGGCTTTGGTTGTCCTACCCTTCCCCCTCATGGGAATGTACCCGAGCTATCTCCCACTTAATGGCAGCCCATTCTTCCAATCTTTGATTCAAATTTACTTGGGAGAGATCTGTTCTCACCCCACTGAAAGCGGCCCCACTGTTTAATTATTTTTACTCTGGATTCCTCCTTGTCCTTTTCCATAATTAACCTAAACCTTATAATGCTATGATCACTGTTCCTTAAATGTTCCCCTACTGACACTTGTTCCACTTGATCCACCTCATTTCCCAGAAACAGATCCTTCAATGCCTCCTTCCTCGTTAGGCCGGAAACAAACTGATCAAGAAAATTTACCAGAACACACTACACTCCTGCGCTCTGCCCTTGACACCATTACTATTTCTGTCTATAGTATGATAATTAAAATCCCCCATTATCACTACTCTATAGTTTTGCACCTTTCTGTAATTTCCCTGCAAATTTGCTCCTTTTCCTACTAGTTGGTGGCCTATTCAATACACCTAGGAGCGTAGTGGTATGTCTATTGTTTCTTACCAAATGGATTCTGTCATTGACCCCTTTAGGATATCCTTTCTCTCCAGCACTGTAATATTCTCCTTAATCAGTACTGCCACCCCTCTCCTTTCTCTTCTTCCCTATCTTTTCTAAATACATTATATCCTGGAATATTTAGGACCCAGTCCTACCCTTTTTGTGAGCCAGGTTTCTGTTATCACCACAACATCATATTCCCATGTAGCTATCTGCACCTGCAGCTCATCATCTTTATTTACTACACTTTGTACATTTACATTTATGGAATGTAAACCTAATACAGACCTTTTGCATTCTTTATGACTCTGACGCCACCTAATGGTTTACTATTTCTTACTCTATTGCTATCAGTCTCTTCCAATTCTTTGTGCACCTTGTTTCTCCTTTCTAATGCTACATCCTAGTTCCTATCCTCCTGCCAAGTTAGTTTAAACCCTCCCCAACAGCACTAGCAAACTGCTCCACAAGGACCTTGGTCCCAGCTGCTGAGTGTTGAGGTGCAACCTATTCGGCCTGTATAGGTTCCATCACCCCCAGAACTGGTCCCAATGTCCCAGGAACTAAAGCCCTCCCTCTTGCACCATCACTCCAGCCATGCTTTCATCTGCTCTATCTTCCTATTTCTTTACTCACCAGTGTGTGGCACCAGGAGTAATCTGGAGATTATGACCGGTTCAGAAGTTCCAAAGCAGAAGCCAACCCTGCAAACAAGATGTCAATAGAGATCATTCTGCACCACCAGCAAGGGACAACTTCATGTGTGACACTTGTGGCAGACTTTGCCTTTCCAGAACTGGCTTGTTCGGACATCAAAAGAAGTGCAGCAGATGATCTCATCACCAAAGTTCTGAAGCTACATTCCCATCATCTCTCCCAGATGGAAAGATGCCAATTGCTACCTTTGAGGTGCTGCTTGCTAATCTCCTTCCTAGTTTCCTAAAATCTGCCTGTAAGACCTCATCCCTCTTTCATCCTGTCTTTGGTATCGATGTGGACCACGACCTCGAGCTGTTCACCTTCCCCGCACAGAATACTCTGCAACCACTCAATGATATTCCTGACCCAAGCAGCAACATATCATCCTGGAAACACAGTTGCAGAAATGCCTTTCTGTTCCCTTCGCTATAGAATCCCTCATCACTATTGCTTTGCCAATCTTTCTCCTGCCTGTCTGTGCAGCTGAGCCAGCTGTGGTCCCATGGACTTGGCTCTGACTGCACTCCCTAATGGAACCATTGTGCTCACCAGTATTCAGAACAGAATACCAGTTGGAGAGCAGGATGCGCTCAGGGGACTCCTACACTATCTGCCCTGTCCTGCTTGTCTATCTGGCAGTCACCCATTTTCTCTCTGCCTGCATACCCTTAAATTGTGTTATCCACAACATTCTTAGTTCTCTCTTCTATGCTGTAATCTTTCTATGATCCTATTATTCACAGAGATGCCAGCTGTTCCTCGAGATCTGAAACTTGATGCTCAAGCTCTTCCAGCTGGTGACCGTTCCTCCACAGGTGATTGTTCAGGATGCAAGAAGTGACCTGGAGTTCCCACATGGAGCAGGATGTGTATTCCATGGGACTGAGGTGCCCTACCATGCCTCTATTTATTAGAGTATTAACTAAATTTTTCAGAAATAAAATTTCAATCTTTAAAACTTCACACTTCTTGTAACATCAAATTTAATTATTCTAGTTCCTTATCTTAGATCCTTACTCCTCAGTACTTACCCTCAATCATGATGTTAGTTCCATCAGGTCCTGCCATTCCTTTCTCACTGCACTGATACTGTCTTCACTGTGACCTCATTCTTTCAAGTGCTGCCTCTGCTCTTGCTCTCACACCCTCAGGTGAAGGCTGCTCTGATGTGACTCCACTCACGCATCTCCTGGTCAAGTCCACCCTGACATCACTTTAGTTCAGTTCACGCTCTGACTCTGACTTTACGGAGCACTCAATATTAAAGAATATGAGGAAAGTGCAAGGTAATAGGCTTAGAGTAGACTGGTCGAGTTGAAGAGCATTGCTCCAACCTTGTTGCACTGAGTGGCCCCATTACATGCAGTCTACGATTCTACACAGGATGAAACCTTAACTACACCAAAGTTGGTCTGTGACGTGGAAAACTGTCAAACCTTCACCTCAACCCTAGCCTTATACTTAAGGAGAAAATACTTGCAGGCAAGACAAAGTGAAGCTGTCAATAAATGACTTTAGAAACCTGACAGATGGGAAAGCAAATGTAAATCTCAGCATCTACTAAAGTATTCAGCCAAAATATCCTTTGAATTAAAGCCAATATGAAAGGCAAGCTTGCCAGTAAACAAGGCCTGACATTTATAATCACAGTCCAGTGATATTTCCTGCTAGAGAATCGATGCACTACACAGATCAGAAAAATATGCATTTCCAGGTAGTATGCTGGAAATGGGAATTCATCATGACCATTTTATAGGGAACGAGATTATGTATCTCTGGGTGAAATAAATCAAAAGGAAAGAAACCACTCAACGGTGAGATTGTACCTTAATGTCTCCATCATTTTCAAGATTTGACACAAGAACAGGAATGACAGTTATTATGATTTCCCAATACCCAGCAGTGCCAGTGATTTCACTGTAGTAATCTTCAGTACAGAAGCCAACTAAAATCTTGTGGGAACCATAGCATAACTATCAGAATATACGGTAGCTTAGTCCCATGGCAAATTGTGTATTTCAGGCAATAAATTTGGTAAAATGATTGTCAAATTTTTGTAAAAACCCAACTACTTCACTAATGTCATTCTGTGAAAATCACGTACTACCCCTAACTGTTCTAGCCGACATGTGACTCCAATCTCAGAGGAAATGGTTCCAGGAATGAGGGATTTTAGTGACAAGGTTAGGTTGGAGAAGCTGGGGTTGTTCTCCTCGGAGCAAAAAAGGTTGAGGGGAGATCTGATAAAGGCATACAAGATTATGACAGGTTTGGATAGGGTAGAAAAAGAAAAGCTGTTCCCATTAGCGGATGGTACAAGGACTGGGGGACACAAATCTAAGGTTTTGGGCCAGAGTTGCAGGGGAGATGTGAGGAAGAACTTTTTACACAGCGAGTGGTAAGGACCTGTAACCCATTGCCTACGGGGGTGGTGGAGGCAGAGGCGATGAATGATTTCAAAAGGAAATTGGATGGGCACTTGAGGGAAACAAATTTACAGGGCTATAGGAATACAGCAGGAAAATGGGACTGATTGGATCGCTTTACAGAGAGAATCCAGCATGGATTCAATGGACTTACTAGCCTCCTCCTGTGCCGTTATAACTCCATGCTCCTTAAAACCTACCTCTTTGTCATCTGCCCTGATATCTCCTTCTATGGCTTAGTGTCAAATTTTGATAATAATGATCTTGAGAAGTACCTTGGAATAATTTGCAATGTTAAAGGCACTGTATAAATGTAAGTTGTTATTCTGCACTGATCCCGCTGGCAGAAACTTAGGTCCAACTTTCCTCGGCACTCCTTTGGCATACACCAGAACACAAAAACCAGCATAAAACAAGTGCAAAGTCAATGGTATTAACTTGTATTCTAATTTCTATATTCTAACTGGCTGGTCAGAGGTTTAAATTAATGGTCGTTTTAGTCATGTCATAATAAAGTTGTTCAAAGCTATGCTCCTGTATTTGAATGTTTTAGTTCATTGTATATATAAGTAACTAATTCAGGAAATGTGAATATTTATAAAACCAGATTTGAATAGTAGCTATAATGGATTCCTTGTTTTCATGCAATCACCTTTATAATTGTATTGCTGGACCGGTATTTATTTATTTTGATACATACACTTGTAAAATCTCACCGACCAATGCATCAATCACTATTGCAGAAAATCACATGAAAGTTGCTTAGAAATTACATGTGCACTAATACAGTTCTGTGGAGAATGGTCTGGATCTTGAAATTTATATATTCAGGTTGAATATTCATTTAAATAATTTAATGGTGCACTGGAGGGAACCTTGAATAAGTATTTGAATCCGCTAGTATGGACACTGCAGTTTCTGCTTAATAGTTAAATTTATTTACAGAGAAGGTAATTAAAATTAATTTTTGAACAAGGAAGCATCAATAGTTATTAAAGTTTCTTTCCTAAATAGATTAAATCTTCAGAGCTGAGAAATGCAGTAACTCTTCCAGTTACCTGGATATCAGGTGATTTTTTTATTTTATTCGTTCATGGGTTGTGGGCGTCGCTGGCCAGGCCAGCATTCATTGCCCATCCCTAATTACCTTTGAGAAGGTGGTGGTGAGCTGCCTTCTTGAACCGCTGCAGTCCTTGGGGTATAGATACACCGACGGTGCTATTACAAACATCAAGGGGAGATGGTTAGATTCTCTCTTCTTAGAGATGGTCATTGCCTGCATTTATATGGCGTGAATGTTACTTGCCACTTATCAGCCCAAGCCTGGATGTTGTCCAGATCTTGCTGCATCTGGACATGGGCTGCTTCAGTATCTGAGGAGTCGCAAATGGGACTGAACATTGTGCAATCATCAGTGAACATCCCCACTTCTGACCTTATGATGGAGAGAAGGTCATTGATGAAGCAGCTGAAGATGCTTGGACCTAGGACACTACTCTGAGAAACTCCCGCAGTGATGTCCTGGGCATGAGGTGATTGACCTGCAACAACCACAACCATCTTCCTTTATGCTAGCTATGACTCCAACCAGTGGAGTATTTTCCTCATGATTCCCATTGACTCGAGTTGCTAGGGCTCCTTGATGCCAGACTCAGCCTTGATGTCAAGGGCAGTCACTCTCACCTTACTTTGGGTCCTGCTGCATCTAAATATTTGGGGATAAATCTACGTCAGTGTATTACTGCCATAAATACAAGAAATTTGCATGAGTTGGTCTTTGGCATTGGGAATACCGCTATATAAATGAATGGCTGAGGGCTTCAAAGGACTGCAAGCTGTAAAGGACTGGAAGCACTGCAAAGTATCGAAGGAAATTGCGCATAACCATGTTTTGGCATAAAACTGATCTAAATCAGTTACGTGCAAATTTCCTTGGGACAAAATGACACAACCCCTCTCTTATGTTCTTATATAGAAAATTTCCAGCCATAATATAATCATATCAATATTTAGCTACTTCAAGACAAAGTATAGCCTGATTAAAAACACGACTGAAAAGAATGAGCTGCACAGCAGACTTAAATCACACTGATCCTGAAACATGAATTGTCAATGTAAGGTGGATTGATTTTTGAGACGCATCCATTTCATGATTTCTGCATTGATGTTGCTGCTGACACAAGGGATAGCATTTAGTGTGCAGCAAGACATTCGGAAATGCAGAGTGTGCTCAATAAGCCATATGGGACCTTGGCAAAATAAATAAGATGATGTACGGAATTGTCTGACTGGTTCAGAGGAAGGGACAAATCTGATGAAGGCTGTGATAGCATCTGTTCTGTCTGAGTGACCATAACGAGATAGGTCCAATCAATTTATTCAACTGGAAAGGTAGCACTTATCTCTAGATCTTTGGCTGTTTACCTTTAACAGAGGTAAAATTCCCTGAAGTACCACAACAGGGTAATTTCAGTTTATGAAGCCCAATTTTGGGCTTATCCATCTAGTTATCACAATCATGGCAAGATGGAAGGAATAGTGTAGGCTATCAATGACTTACTTGGTGAAGAAGTTGAAAGATTCTTATTTATCTTTTTTAGCATGTAAGGTTTTAAATTGGAGTTATGAAACAGTCTCAGGGTTCCTCAGATACTTACATAGCATAATTTCAAGACGTGAAACAATAATAAAAGGTTAGGAAAAATATGTGAAGTTAGCAACAAGCATTTAACCTAACAGGAAAAGGCACAAAGACAAATACGGCCTATGCACTAAAATAAAAGCAAAATACGGCAGATGCTGGAAATCTGAAGTAAAAACAGAAACAGAAAACACAGTTCTGATGCAAGTTCATCAACCTTTTTTTTAATTCATTCATGGGATGTGGGTGTCACTGACTGGGCCTGCATTCATTCCCCATCCCTAATTGCCCTTGAGAAGGTGGTGATGAATTGCCTTCTTGAACTGCTGTAGTCTATGTGAGGTAGGTACACCCACAGTGCTGTTATCGAGTCATAGAGAGATACAGTACTGAAACAGGCCCTTTGGCCCACCGAGTGCGCTGACCATCAACCATTTATACTATTCCTACATTAATCCCATATTCCCTACCATATCCCCACAATTCTCCTGCCACTTACCGACACTAGGGGCAAGTTATAATGGCCAACTTACCAATCAACCTGCAAGTCTTTGGCTGTGGGAGGAAACTAGAGCACCCAGCAAAAACCCACACAGTTACAGGGAGAACTTGCAAACTCCACACAGGCAGTACCCAGAATTGAACCCAGGTCGCTGGAGCTGTGAGGCTGCGGTGCTAACCACTGCGCCACGGTGCCACCCACTGTGCAGTTGGGAAGAGAGTTCCAGGATTTTGACCCAGCGACAGTGAAGGAACGGTTATATAGTTCCAAGTCAGGATGGTGTGTGACTTGGAGGGGAACTTGCAGGTGGTGGTGTTCCCATGCATTTGCTGCCCTTGCCTTTCTAGTTGATGGAGGTTGCGCGTTTGGAAGGTGCTTCTAAGGAGCCTTGGTGCATTGCTGCAGTACATCTTGTAGATGGTACACACTGCTGCCACTGTGCGTCGGTGGTGGAGGGAGTGAATGTTTGTAGATGGGGTGCCAATCAAGTGGTCTGCTTTGTCCTGGATGGTGTTGAGCTTCTTGAGTGTTGTTGGAGCTGCACCCATCCAGGCAAGTGGAGAGTATTCCATCACAGTCCTCACTTGCAGATAAAGTAGATAAGTCCCCAGGGCCTGATGGGATCTACCCCAAAATACTGAGGGAGGCAAGGGAAGAAATTGCTGGGGCCTTGACAGAAATCTTTGCATCCTCATTGGCTACAGGTGAGGTCCCAGAGGACTGGAGAATAGACAATGTTGTTCCTTTGTTTAAGAAGGGTGGCAAGGATAATCCAGGAAATTATAGGCCGGTGAGCCTTACGTCAGTGGTAGGGAAACTATTGGAAAGGATTCTTCGGGACAGGATTTACTCCCATTTGGAAACAAACAAACTTATTAGCGAGAGACCGCATGGTTTTGTGAAGGGGAGGTCGTATCTTACTAATTTGAATGAGTTTTTTGAGGAAGTGATGAAGATGATTGATGAGGGAAGGGCGGTGGATGTTGTCTATATGGACTTTAGTAAAGCCTTTGACAAGGTCCCTCATGGCAGACTGGTGTAAAAGGTGAAGTCACACAGGATCAGAGGTGAGCTGGCAAGATGTATACAGAACTGGCTCGGTCACAGAAGACAGAGGGTAACAGTGGATGGGTGTTTTTCTGAATGGAGGGATGTGACTAGTGGTGTTCCGCAGTGATCAGTGCTGGGACCTTTGCTCTTTATAGTATATATAAATGATTTGGAGGAAAATGTAGCTGGTCTAATTAGTAAGTTTGCGGATGACACAAAGGTTGGTGGAGTTGCGGATAATGATGAGGATTGTCAGAGGATACAGCAGGATATAGATCGGTTGGAGACTTGGGCGGAGAAATAGCAGATGGAGTTTAATATGGACAAATGTGAGGTAATGCATTTTGGAAGGTATAATGCAGGTGGGAGGTATACAGTAAATGGCAGAACCCTTAGGAGTATTGACAGGCAGAGAGATCTGGGCATACAGGTCCACAGGTCACTGAAAGTGGCAACGCAGGTGGATAAGGTAGTCAAGAAGGCATACGGCATGCTTGCCTTCATCGGTCGGGGCATAGAGTATAAAAATTGACAAGTCATGTTGCAGCTGTACAGAACCTTAGTTAGGCCACACTTAGAATATTGCGTGCAATTCTGATCGCCACACTACCAGAAGGACGTGGAGGCTTTGGAGGGGGTACAGAGGAGGTTTACCAGGATGTTGCCTGGTCTGGAGGGCATTAGCTATGAGGAGAGGTTGGAAAAACTCAGATTGTTTTCACTGGAACGACGGAGGTGGAGGGGCGACATGATAGAGGTCTACAAAGTTATGAGCGGCATGGACAGAGTGGATAGTCAGAAGCTTTTTCCCAGGGTGGAAGAGTCAGTTACTAGAGGACATAGGTTTAAGGTGCGAGGGGCAAAGTTTAGAGGAGATGTGCGAGGCAGGTTTTTTACACAGAGGGTGGTGAGTGCCTGGAACTTGCTGCCAGGGGAGGTGGTGGAAGCAGATACGATAGCGACGTTTAAGAGATATCTTGACAAATATATGAATAGGAAGGGAATAGAAGGATACGGGCCCCGGAAGTAAGAAAGTGTTAGTTTCGGCAGGCATCAAGATCGGCGCAGGCTTGGAGGGCCGAATGGCCTGTTCCTGAGCTGTACTGTTCTTTGTTCTTTCTTCTTTCTTCTTTGTGCCTTGTAGATGGTGAAACGGCCTTGGGGAGTCAGGAGGTGAGTTACTCGCCGCTGGATTCCTAGCCTCTGACCTGTTCTTGTAGCCACGGTAATCATATGGCTACTCCAGTTCAGTTTCTTGTCAATGGTAATCCCTATGATGTTGATAGAGGGGGATTCAACGAACGTTAAGCCATTGAATGTCATGAAGAAATGGTTAGATTCTCTTTTGCTGGAGATGGTCATTGCCTGGCACTTGTGTGGCACGAATGTTCCTTGCCACTTATCAGCCCAAGCCTTGATATTGTCCAGGTCTTGCTGCATTTCTACACGGATTGCTTCAGCATCTGAGGAGTCGCGAATGGTGCTGAACATTGTGCAATCATCAGCGAACATCCCCACTTCTGACCTTATGATTGAAGGAAGGTCATTTATGAAGCAGCTGAAGATGGTTGGGCCCAGGACACTACCCTGAGGAACTTCTGCAGTGATATCCTGGAGCTGAGATGTTTGACCTCCAACAACCACAACCATCTTCCTTTGCGCTAGGTATGACTCCGACCAGCTGAGAGATTTCCCCCAATTCCTATTGACATCAGTTTTGCTCGGGCTCCTTGATGCCATACTCGGTCAAATGCTGCCTTGATGTCAAGGGCACTCACTCTGACCTTGAGTTGAGCTCTTTTGTCCCTTTTGAACCTAGGCTGTAATGAGGTCAGGAGCTGAATGGCCCTGGCGGAATCCAAACTGAGCATCACTGAGCGGGTTATTGCTAAGAAAGTGCCACTTGATAGCACTGTCGATGACACCTTCCATCACTTTACTGATGATTGAGAGTAGACTGATGGGGCGGGAATTGGCTGTGTTGGACTTGTCCTGCTTTTTGTGTACAGGACATACCTGGGCAATTTTCCACATTGCAAGTAGATGCCAGTGTTGTAGCTGTACTGGAACAGTTTGGCTCGGGACATGGCAAGTTCTAGAGCACAGGTCTTCAGTACTATTTCCGGAGTATTGTCAGGGCTCATAGCCTTTGCAGTATCCAGTGCCTTCAGTCGTTTCTTGATATCACGCAGAGCGAATCGAATTGGCTGAAGTCTGGCATCTGTGATGCTGGGGACTTCAGGAGGAGGTTGAGATGGATCATCCACTCGGCACTTCTGGCTGAATATTGTTGCAAATGCTTCAGCCTTATCTTTCGCACTGATGTGCTGGGCTTCCCCATCATTGGGGATGGGGATATTTGTGGAGCCACCCCCTCCAGTTAGTTGTTTAATTGTCCACCACCATTCACAGCTGGATGTGGCAGGACTGCAGAGCTTAGATCTAATCCGTTGGTTATGAGATCGTTTAGCTCTGTTTATTGCATGAGGCTTATGCAGTTTGGCATGCAAGTAGTCCTGTGTTGTAGCTTTACCAGGTTGACACCTCATTTTGAGGTATGCCTGGTGTTGCACCTGGCATGCCCTCTTGCACTCTTCATCGAACCAGGGTTGTTCTCCTGGCTTGATGGTAACAGTCGAGTGGGGAATATGCTGGGCCATGAGATTACAGATTGTGGTTGAGTACAATTCTGGTGCTGCTGATGGCCCACAGCGCCTCATGCATGCCCAGTTTTGCAATGCTGTATCTGTTCGAAATCTATCCCATTTAGTGCCACACGACACGATGGGGGGTATCCTCTATGTGAAGGCGGGACTTCATCTCACAACGACTGTGTGGTGGTCACTCCTACCAATACTGTCATGGACAGATGCATCTGCGGCAGGCAGATTGGTGAGAACGAGGTCAAGTATGTTTTTCCCTCTTGTTGGTTCCCTCACCACCTGCTGCAGACCCAGTCTAGCAACTATGTTCTTTAGTACTCAGCCAGTAGTGGTGCTACCGAGTCACTCTTGGTGATGGACATTGGAGTCTCCCACCCAGAGTACATTCTGCACCCTTGCCACCCTCAGTGCTTCCTCCAAGTGCTTATCAACATGGAGGAGTACTGATTCATCAGCTGAGGGAGGGTGGTAGGTGGTAATCAGCGGGAGGTTTCCTTGCCCATGTTTGACCTGATGCCATGAGACTTTATGGGGTCCGGAGTCGATGTTGTAGACTCCCAGGGCAACTCCCTCCTGGCTGTATACTACTGTGCCACCACCTCTGGTGGGTCTGTCCTGCCGGTGGAACAGGACATACCCAGCGATGGTGATGGCAGTGTCTGAGATATTGTCTGTAAGGTATGATTCTGTTAGTATGACTATGTCAGGCTGTTGCTTGACTAGTCTGTGGGACAGCTCTCCCAACTTTGGCACAAGCCCCCAGATGTTAGTAAGGAGGAATTTGGAGAGTCGACAGGGCTGGGTTTGCCGTTGTCGTTTCCGGTGCCTAGGTCGATGCTGGGTGGTCCGTTCAGTTTCATTGACTTTGTAGCAGTTAGATACAACTGAGTGGCTTGCTAGGCCATTTCAGAGACTAGTTAAGATTCAACCACATTGCTGTGGGTCTGGAGTCACATGTAGGCCAGCAGATATCCTTCCCTAAAGGACATTAGTGAAGCAGATGGGTTTTTACAACAATTGATTATGGCCATCTTTAGACTAGCTTTTAATTCCAGATTTATTAATTGAATTCAAATTCCACCTTCTGCTGTGGTAGGACTGGAATCCATATCCCCAGAGCAATACCCTGGGGCTCTGGGTTACTAGTTCAGTGACAATACCACTATGCCACTGCCTCCCCTTCAACAGAAACTTTAATTCTGTTTCTCTCTCCACAGATGCAGTCAGACCCGCTGAGTATTTCCTGCACTTTCTGTTTTATTACGGCCTATGTACTGTCGCTCAATGTACTTGATGATTTACACATGCAGAAACAGCTTGGTCTTTATTTATATAGAGAAATAATTTTCTCCTCGTCACTCAACCTCCACCCACCCACTCTACAAACTGTTAGTTATAGTGTCTGATTCACATACATTCTATATTTTTGAGATGAGAGGTGTAAAAAAATATATAGCTAACTAAATGGAGAGTTTTCATACAATCACTGATCCAGACAGTAAACACTGCATTTACAAAGGAGAACTAATTGACCGACACGAAAACTGGCATCAATTCCAGATGGATCAGGAGAGTCAACGGTATGTAGTATGATGGTGAACATACTCAGAGACCACAGATTTACTGGGATGAACACAGATGATGCAACATTCTATGTGACTCAACATGAACACACTGAAGACTCAAAGTTAGTTGCACATCCCAGAAATTTACACCATACTTCAAAGTGTAAAACTCAGCTATCAAAGCTCAATAATGAGGCTGCTGCTGCCTCCGTGGTTAAAGGCACCATTTGATGTATTACGGAACCATACAGTTTCTGTTTCAATTCTCAGTCCATACTGGCCTAAGTAATATGGGTTGCAGTGCTATATATTTGACCTGAGCATCCTGGAACTGGGCAGGAATAAAATCAGCCAACCTTCCTGCTGCTGATTAATGATGCTTGCTGGAAATGTAAGAAGATAAGAAATAGGAGCAGGAGTAGACCATAAAGCCCCTCAAGCCTGCTCCGCCATTCAATACAACCATGGCTGATCTTTTGCCTCAACTCCACTTTCCCACCTACTCCCCATATCCTTTGATTCCCTGAGAGACCAAAAATCTGTCTATCTCAGCCGTAAATATATTCAATGATGGAGCATCCACAACCTCTGGGGTAGAGAATTCCAAAGATTCATAACATTCTGACTGAAGAAATTTCTCCTCATTTTATTCCTAAATGATCAACCCCTTATCCTGAGACTGTGCCCTCTCTCAGTGTCTCCCTTGTCAAGCTCCTTCAGAATCTTTTATGTTTCAATAAAAGCACCTCTTATTCTTCGATACTCCAGACGGTATAGGCACATTCTTCAGCCAGAAGTACCGAGTGGATGATCCATCTTGGCCTCCTCCTGAAGTCCCCAGCATCACAGATGCCAGACTTCAGCCAATTCGATTCACTCCGCGTGATATCAAGAAACGACTGAAGGCACTGGATACTGTAAAGGCTATGGGCCCTGACAATATTCCAGCAATAGTACTGAAGACCTGTACTCCAACACTTGACGCTCCCCTAGCCAAACTGTTCCAGTACAGCTACAACACTGGCATCTACCCTGCAATGTGGAAAAATGTCCAGGTATGTCCTGTACACAAAAAGCAGGACAAGTCCAACCCAGCCAATTACTGCCCCATCAGCCTACTCTCAATCATCAGTAAAGTGATGGAAGGTGTCATCAACGGTGCCATCAAGCGCCACTCGCTTAGCAATAACCTGCTTAGTGACACTCAGTTTGGGTTCCGCCAGGGCGTCTCAGCTCCTGACCTCATTACAGCCTAGGTTCAAACATGGACAAAAGAGCTGAACTCAAGAGGTGAACTGAGAGTGATTGCCCTAGACATTAAGGCAGCATTTGAGCGAGTATGGCATCAAGGAGCCCTATCAAAACTGAGGTCAATGGGAATCAGGGGGAAAACCCTCGCTGGTTGGGGTCATACCTAGTGCAAAGGAAGATGGTTGTGGTAGTTGGAGGTCAATCATCTGAGCTCCAGGATATCACTGCAGGAGTTCCTCAGGGTAGTGTCCTAGGTCCAACCATCTTCAG
Source organism: Heterodontus francisci (assembly GCF_036365525.1). NCBI lineage: Eukaryota > Metazoa > Chordata > Chondrichthyes > Heterodontiformes > Heterodontidae > Heterodontus > Heterodontus francisci. The sequence goes on along the minus strand of NC_090395.1, from coordinate 40,866,089 downwards.
CTGCTTCATCATTGACCTTCCTTCAATCATAAGGTCAGAAGTGAGAATGTTCACTGATGATTGCACAATGTTCAGCACCATTTGTGACTCCTCAGATACTGAAGCAGTCTGTGTAGAAATGCAGCAAGACTTGGACAAGATCCAGGCTTGGGCTGATAAGTGGCAAGTAACATTCACGCCACATTCACAAGTGCCAGGCAATGACCATCTCCACCAAGAGAGAATCTAACCATCTCCCCTTGACATTCAACAGCATTACCATTGCTGAATTCCCTTCTATCAACATCCTGGGGGCGACCAGAAACTGAACTGGAGTAGATATATGAATATCGTGGCTGCAAGAGCAGGTCAGAGGCTAGGAATCCTGCAGCGAGTTACTCACCTCCTGACTCCCCAAAGCCTGCCCACCATCTACAAGGCACAAGTCAGGAGTGTGATGGAATACTGTCCACTTGCCTGGATGTGTGCAGCTCCAACAACACTCAAGAAGCTTGACATCATCCAGGACAAAGCAGCCTGCTTGATTGGCACCCCATCTACAAACATTCACTCCCTACACCACCGACGCACAGTGGCAGCAGTGTGTACCATCTACAAGATGCACTGCAGCAACACACCAAGGCTCCTTAGACAGCACCTTCCAAACCCATGACCAAGACCAACTAGAAGAACAAGGGCAGCAGATGCATGGGAACATCACCACCTGCAAGTTCCCCTCCAAGTCACACACCATCCTGACTTGGAATTATATCGCCGCTCCTTCACTGTCGCTGGGTCAATATCCTGGAACTCCCTTCCTAACAGCACTGTGGGTGTACCTACCCCATATGGACTGCAGTGGTTCAAGAAGGCAGCTCACCACCACCTTCTCGAGGGCAATTAGGGATGTGCAATAAATGCTGGCCTGACCAGCAACGCCCACATCCCACGAATGAATTTTTTTTTTAAATTACCGATTCTGCCATTATCGGACAACCCTCTCATCTCAGCTACCAATCTAGTGAACCTTTGCAGCACCGTCTCCAATGCAAGTATATCCTTTGTTAGATATGGAGACCAAAATTGTGCTTCCGCAGAAAGCGTGTGAGGACATGATGAGGCTCAGCTGCTGTGCCTTCCACAGTTGAAACATTCTTTGCCTTAACTCATATGAAGAATGGTAATTGGATGAGATGCCAGAAGGCTGGTGATTCTCCTTGAATCATAACCACCACTACCTTCAGGAAAGGAGACAAGGAAGTTAAGGTGTAAATAAACCCGAGTGATAGCAACATCACTGAAAAATGTAGCAGACATTAGGACTCGAGTGCACAAATACAAAAATATACAGAACACTTAATGAACAAGTGAGGAAACATTAATAATTACTATTCTATATTGGCCCAAATTACCAACTTTTTTTAATTCATGAGATCTGAGCATCGCTGGCAAGATCAACATTTATTGCCCATCCCTTTCCCAACCATTGCCCTTGAGAAGGTATTGGTGAACCACCTTCTTGAATACAACTGAGTGGCTTGCTAGGCCAGTAAAGAGTCAACTGCATTGCTGCGGGTCTTGCGTCACGTACAGGCCAGTAGGCCAGACCAGTTAAGGGTGGCAGATTTCGTTCCCAAGCAGTCAGAGTGGCTGATGTCGTACATCCTGCTCAATTTTCTTTTCCATTGATTTCAATTATGGAAAATTAGATGTGGAGTATAACAGGCAATACCACCAGCTTTCCACTCCTGCCCGAGTTGAAAATTACCCCATAACTGTATAGTTATGATGGGCGCTTTTGTTTTTGTATAAATTGTGTGTCTACTGAAAGCTAAGCCATTACCAACCAAATTAAAGTAAGAGAAAGCTTAATACTAGATGATTCTCATATAGCCCAACCTAGAAGATGAGTAAGAGCTAACTATAGCTTCAAACAGTTGGAAACTCCTCGAAAAGAAACTCAGAATATCTCATATGATATGTGGACTTATGAGGATATGTATTTACACTCTCTGTTGGGAAAGCTGATTTGTTAAATGTGTTTAAAATTGTTTGTATGGTGTCACAGAGATATTTGCCCCTCTCCCCCAAGTTCATGCTGGCACTCTTCTTCTTGAGTCATTCTGGTACTCTTCACCCCCACTTTGCCCCAGTTCATGTTGACTCTTGTTAGCTACCCTCATTCCCCTGCACCAACACCCCCTTCCCACCTCAGCTGCCATCTCACTTCATACTGGCACTCTTTTTTTTCCCTCAGTCTCCCAGAACATACTCGCACTCAACCCTCCTCGCCCACATTTCATGCTGGCATTCTGCTGTTTGCTCAGTACCCCTCAGTTCTCCTACCGCTCCCCTAATTCAGATAACTGCGTGTCATGTTTTGGGATCTCTTTTGACTATTTTTCACAGAAAGGAATTGAGAAAAGGTGTAAATTCAAATGTTGAGTTTTTAAAACATCTAGATGAAAAATGGTAAATAAGTTAATGGGATTTGTTTTCCCAGAACTCTGTAATTTCCTAGTCTGTCTTGGCATTTGATAAATACCTCACATACATTTTGTTGGGAAGAATTTTGGCCATTTTGGCTGTGTGCAGAGAATGATGTAAAAAAGTCTGTCAATCAGGGCCAGCAAAGGCTGTGAAGTCAGTCATCATTTAACGAAAAGAAGCTGTGAGGGAATCAGTTTCAGGAAAGTCTACAGAAAGGTTAAAATGCAGGAGAATAGTTAGAGGTTATTTTTGTTTAAACCCAGCAAAACAACCCATTGAAGTGGACAATCATTGAGTGTTCATTATTTTTGTATTATTACACAAAGATAAGTTGTACTGATTAATCTTAACTAATTGCTATGGACATAGATCTTTGAATGTCACCTCCCAGGTCTATGCCCATGTCTCCCACAAAAGTACAAAAGCCCTTCGCTAGTACTTCTTTTGGAATTAATGCAAAAGATAATCTATAATGAGAGGAGTGTTTAATGTAGGCATTTTATAGAAGTTTTTTTGGTTAGGAATTCACAACACACATTCAAAAATATTGACATATCAGAGAATGCTATAGAGTACTACATTCCATAGATCAAAAAAGATAGCCTAGAAAGAAAATATTTCTCTCTACATGATACAAGATGTAGAATATTTCCACTCTTGACTGGCAAAATTGAATACAATTTAAAGAACATTATGTATTCAGGAAAATCATATTACTGAACCAGTAGCAAAATGGAATTTGCTTTAATCAGTGTCAGCTTAGTGAGTTAGTTGCTTCAGGAGATTGGCTTCCAATTACTGTTCTGTATGGGGATGTTTAATTAAATGAATAACCACAAATGTAAATACTTATGCTGTCATAGGTTGGTTAAATATGTGAACTGTTCTGTAATTTCAAAAGTAATTCTTATTCAAGACCAGTGCACTTTTGATGAATTCTTATTTTACTTCAGTCCTAGTTTCACATCCGACCTTCACTTCTCTAACAGATTTAGAAAGATTTATGTCCATAATATTTTCTGACAAGGTGGAGAACTCAAATTCAAGGTGACATTTCAGGGTAACTGAGCCAGTCTCAGCTGACGGTCAGTCAACTATGTAAAAAAATAAGAGAAGTGACCACATAAGGATTCATTAATAGGATATTTAATTACTGCGTAGTGGAGCTGGCTGAATCCTTCCTTTCATGCACTTAATGTAAAGCCCCAGCTGCAGTGTATCAGTAAAGTTCAACTTGTAACCTCCAGGTTCGGAATCAAGTGCTCAGCTGCTCAAGCTATTGACCTTCATAATCAAAAGCATAATCGCAAAACACCTGGCTTACAGCTTATCTTTCCAGCTCCCATCTGTTAAATCTTGAAGGATCTTTAAGTGATAAGCTATACTATCAGTTCACATCTGCGCTGCCATCAAGGAATGAATACTTTAAGCGATGGAGTTCATAAATCTCTGTAGTGTTTAGAATAAGAAACATTGGTCGATAGTGACGAGTCATTTTCACTTATGTGCATTGCTACAAGGCGTGTTCTCAAGTGCAGTTCCTGTTAAAAGTAGAATGGCCCCCTTCATTTCATTACTTTGACCATTTAATTGTTAAAGGAAGAACATCAGAAGAGTAATAATTAAAATATATTTGATTTAACAGAAGTAAGAAACTGCTGACTACATCTCAGTCAAAAACGCTAGTCTGATAATTGGTCTGATAAAAATATAAATTCAGCTCTTCCTAACAAGGGGACATAGCCTTCAAATTAAAACTATAATAGAGCTATATAGAGACTGCAAGGTGCTTGATGAGAGTGACTCTTAGGTTTAGAAGCAATTGTATGAGAATCGGTTCAGTACTTAATACTGCATGCACCATTGTACTACAGTTTTAATCAAAAGGGAAAAATCAATCGCGCTTTCTCTCTCAAATGTGTACTGGAAAAAAATCACTGAACAATGTATTTTGTCATGATATTTTAACTATATACATTTGAGAGGCATCTGCATTAATAAGCTCCATGCTTATGGGATAATTCATCAAATAAGAATGAGCAAAAAATAGCTAAAATATCATTGCAGCATATTAAATGAGGCGAGTAAACAGCACTAAGATATAAACCCAGATTTTAGCCCAGCCCACCCAGAGCGAATGAGCTGGGCTCGTTGTTAAAATGGCAGCCAAGGAGTTTGCACTTCATTCACGCATGCTGCCATTTTACTCACCTCAAAATAGGCCTGTGTGTCCACCCATTCCAGACAGCTGGGGGCCTGTCATTGCAAATAAAAATCGGGATAAATTTAAAACAGGTTGCTGATTTGCTTTAACCTGTTTTACATTATTGCACAAAATCAATATCTACTGTTTAATGCAAAACCCCATCTTTTATTTCATATTAAACAATACAAGCAAGGGTGCAAACAGTTTAGTTTGCAATAACTGTTTTTGGTTCTACAATCTACAATAAATATTTAGCTGAAAGCAAAGCATTGTGAAGTCGGGCAGAAAATGGAAAAGTTGTCTTGTTAATAATCCGAGTCCCATGGAACTCTCAGGCCCGTGGGCTTTGGCTCAGAAATCAGATTCAGTGATTGTTGTTGAATTAACATAAGTCTCAGTGGAGGATATGATACTAGGCCTTATTATTTATAATTAAAACAAGTTCTTATTCAATGTAGAATGCAGCTGGAATGGTTATAAACAGGAGCGAGAAATTATCCTCAACAGCATTTGGATTAAACTGGGTCAGGTGATTGACTTCATTTGGACTGAACCGCAGCTTAAACTGAACGAGAGAAAGATGTCTATTGAAAGCTAAAAATGCAATGTGACTGTTAAGATAAGAATTCAGAGGGACAACAATCTTCTGTAATTTATAAAAGCTGAGGTGTAAATTTTTGGCCCATGTTCTTGGTCCTTATCAACCTTAGCCAAGATTGCCTGGATTGACAGCTGACTGGTTTTGCCAAATATTACACAACTTCCCAACTAACCAGCAAATGTTCAGAACAATGACCCTCAAACGTGCGTGCTAAGAACCATAAAGCCTAATCACAAATGTATGTGATCCAGAAATAAAGCAGATGCCAATAATAACTAACCTTCCGCCAGTGTCGCTGCTGCAACACGTAACTGTGATATTAATTGTATCCCCATGACCTTTTACAGTCATTTGCTAAAAAAAAGGTGAGTTAGATGTTTATGTTTTTGTAGCCTCCATCACAGTTTCTGCTCATCTCATATTGCAAAACTAAACAAAATCTTTATAGCTACTGAGAAACAAGGTGGATATCTAAGCCACTAAGGTAGAAGTGAATATTATGGGGGGAAATGTCTGGACCGCATTGTATGCTTTTTCAGGTCAAAGGAAGATCAAACTAACTTGCATTTGTATAGTGCCTTTCATGACCTCAGAATGACAAATTACTTTTGAAGTATAGTCACTGTTGTTATGTAGGAAAATAGCCAATTTGCATGCAGCAAGATCCCACAAACAGCATGGATATTGATAATTTTATCTGGTTTCTTTTTTTGGTATTGGCAAAGGGCCAAGCATTTGCCAGGGCACCAGGAGAACTCTTTTGTTCTCCTTTGTATTGTGCAATGGACTCTGATTAACTGATTAGGCAGTTTTACTTCCCACCCAAAAGATAGCATGTCCAACCATCTCTCAGTAATATGCTGAAGTGACAGCCTAGATTACATGCAGAAGTTACTTTTTTTTTATTCGTTCATGGCATGTGGGCATCGCTGGCTACGCCAACATTTATTGCCCATCAGTAAAGTAGGCTTGACCCCATGGCCTGCTGATTCAGAAGTAAATGTGTTACTATTCAACCAAATTAATACTGTCCTTTAGAAAACGGAAGAACTAGGTAGAAAATATGAGCCCAATACATGTCCACTGTTATAACATGATGTTAAAGGATGCTGTAAATTGTAACTTTGAGTCTTGGTCAAGAAGTGAAATAAAGTCAAATTTACAATCTGGTTAATAAGATACTTTATGCCTGGAAGTATATTTGTCCATTACATGCAATTAGATTCACAAATACTAAACATGTGCTGAAAAGGTTACCAATGGATCACAGTAAATTTGGTCTGTATTTTCACAGGGGGTTTATCACAACTAGATGTTCACTGAATTCTCACAATACTGAAATAAAAGCAAAATACTGCAGATGCTGGAAATCTGAAATAAAAATAAAAAGTGCTGGAAAAAGTCAGCAGGTCTGGCAGCACCTGTGGCACGAGAAGCAGAGTTAACGTTTCAGGTCAGTGATCTTTCATCAGAACTGGCAAAGGTTAGAAGTGTTTGTGCTTTTGGCCAGGGCTGTTCATTATTCTATCATTTAACACCCTCTCTGCACTAACGCTTTGAATTCACCACACCATGAACACACCCTTTGCCTTTGCTTCATAACCTTCTGGGCAGTTATTCCCTGTGACCCTCTGTCCTATCAACACCTTCCCTTTTGTTATCTTTTTCCCCACCCCTGCTTTATTTGCTTAAAACCTATTACATTTCTAACATTTGCCAGTTCTGGTGAAAGGTCACTGACCTGAAACGTTAACTCTGCTTCTCTCTCCACAGATGCCGCCAGACCTGCTGACTATTTCCAGCATATTTTGTTTTTATCTCACAATACTGAGTTGTGTCTGTAGTTTCTGTGCTTCACTCCCTTCAGTTCATTACTGTTTGGTAATAGTGAACTCCATCAATGACAATAGCTGTACCTATGACCATGAAAGTTGTGATTTTAGAGAAGTTTGATAACTAGATTGCTTAATTTACGAATCTGAAATTTGGATCCAGAAAGATAGATTTAATGATTATGACAATACATAAGATGGGTGCAATGTAAGTTCTTAAACTGTTCAAGATAAGATTCAAAAGCTAGGGAAACAACATTGCCAATTTGGCAGGAAAGTGTACTATTACTGATGGATAAGTAACTTTCTACTGCCAGAGTAGCTTAGGTTGAGTACTGGCAAATTTCCATTCCTTCTCCTGTCCCACACACTGGAGATAGGGAAATTGAATAAAGGAGAAGGTTTGTTGAGCTATCAACTGCTGCCCAATGCATTTCTGTCCTTTTTCATTAGGTGCCACTGGCAGTAATGAATCTGCCTACTTCTTTGTTAAATGTTTCAACTGAATCAGTATTTACTGCGCACTGTCTCAGTCTACACAAGTTAATAAGCTTGCAGTGCAAATCATTGTCCTGTTGTGCATTTCTGAATTTTCTGTTCTTACTTCAGGTTTTCAACTTTCACCATTTTTCCTTTTATTGTTCCTGATGTTATGTTTGACTCAAGGTTTTCTCAGCTTGTAATTATATCTCCCAAAACAACACAAGGAATTCTTAAATCAGACCTATTGATTCCATTCATGATTTTAAGAACTTGATTGTAAGAGCAACCGATTAAGAGAAATACAATGCAAACCAACTTAGTAGCCTTAGAGACTTGTCATAGCTCATTGATTTTAGACCATATACCATTCTTGTTGGCCTTTTCTGCATCCTGTCCAGTTACATCAGGATTTATCTTATATCCATAAAGAGATATTGTATTTTCTTCTTTTGGGCCTCCTTATCTCGAGAGACAATGGATACGCGCCTGGAGGTGGTCAGTGGTTTGTGAAGCAGCGCCTGGAGTGGCTATAAAGGCCAATTCTGGAGTGACAGGCTCTTCCACAGGTGCTGCAGAGAAATTTGTTTGTTGGGGCTGTTGCACAGTTGGCTCTCCCCTTGAGGATATTTATAATATCCTGAAACAACTAACTAGTCTTTCTGAATCTCAATTTTTCCCATTTTTACTGCCTAGGTATATTACCATTACAAGACACACTGTCTTACAGCAGTATATGTTACAAGGCATGTTTCATATTAGTGTGTGCTTTGACTATTGTCACATTTATGGGTTTCTCAACCATTTTACCATGGAAGGATTTGGGTACGATTTAGATTGATGGATTGAATTTATATTAAATTGACTCCACAAAGAGATAAAATCCAGCTTATAGCTAAAGCTGGAGGAAGATAGAGCTAGGTCAAGTCAAATGGCTGACCATTGGAATATGGCCTGACTTCTGATCAAACATTTTGTAGTCAGCAGTGAAGGAATGGTACTCAGCATTCATTACACTTACGTCTCATGGACTTTTGAGCAGCAGTTCACAGTCATCGGGTGTCTGATACAGCATGGAACCCTGTACAGGGGATCTGAAACATGTGTGAACAGGGCAAGAACTAGCATATTGCTTCAACTAAATAGATTGAAGAATTCTTACTGGGACATGCAGGGTGCATTTTTTTTCTCCAGGTCTATTCCTGGTATGACTAATTTCATCACTGGAGGTGGTGTTACGGAAGCCTAGCACCCTTTTTCTGGGGTATGTGCCATAAGCCACTTCCCAAGCAATAAATTCATGCATCAATCTACAAAAGGAAAGCAATTAACTGCAAGGTGAGCCCTGCACTGGCATTATTTAAAGGGCCAGGCACCCAACTTGCACATAAAGTAATTTTGAAGCATTTCTATTGCAAAGTGTCTGGATTGTTCAGGAGGTGTTATGGTGAGTTCCTGGATTTGGCAGGGATTGTCAGTGCTTCCTCACAGGATGGCCGAGGTGTACGTGACCTGTCCACACAAAAGCTGCAACAGGTATGAGGACAGCGGTAACATCATCTCTGGCTCTGCAGCATGACAGGGAGGTGGAGCAGAGGCTGCAGAGAGGGCAAACTCTGCGCGATGCCCTCTGCCAAGTTGGAACTGGATTCCTCCATGCTCCCTGACAGTGACAAGAGGCTGTCTGGCAGGCCAGCCAATACATCCAGCATCTTGGTGTGTGTGCCCATCAGTGTTCTCCTGCATGACACCCCATTGAGGCCCTCATCTGTGTCCTCTGCGGCAAAACTCATCTGCAATCTTGCCGTCTGGTGAGCTGGCAAATGTATCTTCCTTTATCCCTGGGTTGGCTGTAACCCGCTCATGCCCAGAGACTAACCATGTGCTGATTCCAACTCTAAAGTAGACTTCAGGGTACATGCAGTGCCAATATCTGAGCTGGTGGCTGTGGGTGTCAGATCAAGTGTCAGAGCCTCTTCATTGGTGCTGTACTGGTCCTCTCTCTCTCCCTCATTGGGTTGGGTAAGTGGCAGATCTTGGGTGGCTGAAAGCAGAAAATCAGAAGGCGATGGGTGTTGTGTAAAACAAGAGGTCCATAGTCACACCATTGGCAACTTGCACATCATGCCAGATAGCAGAATGAGGGTGAACTGGGAGTTGAGAAGGGACATCAGGCTGAAACATGTCATCATCCTCAATGTCTCAGCGATGTCGGATGCCACGGGCTCAGTCACAGTTGGCACCATAATTCTGATAGCCATCTTCTCTGTAGGGCTCAGGAGATGCAGATGCTCTTGTCCCCTGCCGCTTCTGCTATGCTCCCTTCTTTTGTGTGCCACCTTGTTCTGCAAGAGAGAGGGCAGTATGTTGGTGAATGTATAGCCCTGTGCTTAGATAATGTGTATGTCATAGCTGAATAGCTGGCGGCAAGATTTGGGTGTGAGATCATTAAGTGCCTGAGGGTAAGGTGGAATATCTGGATGTTAGGTATTAGTCCTCAGTGCCAGAGAGTGTTGCTGGGTGTCAAGAAAATCTGCTATGCCAAATGAGGAATTTTAATTCTTTGGTTAGAAATTTACATTAAACTTTTAATGGAAAAAAAAAGGACTGGAAACCTACAGTTAACTTTCAAAATAGGCAGCCAAGATAGCCACTGCTTTCACATTGTAAGACATCAAAGAGGAGTCAAAGTCTGATGAGCCTGTACTCAAAACAATGGCTTGCTCTATTGATTGAACTACCTGAGATTGCTTTCATTAGCATGACATGCAAAGACCTCCTGGAACATTAACAGTGAATGGACAAACACCCTCCAAGTGTAAATATTGGCATCCTGAGGCATGAGAGACTACAATTCCTAAACTTGAATCTCATTAGAAGGTTCCAGAGAATACACTGAGGCGGTCATGTGACCATCCCTGTGAAAGCTCGGAATTTTCCTTGAACAAGAGACAAGACAGTGACTCAAATGGGGCAGAAACCAGTGTCTCTCTCTCTCTGTCCCTCTCTCCAGAAGGCCTGGTAGGGCGTGCGAAGACCAGGTGCTGGTCACCAGATCCAAGATAAAGACATCAGGGGAAGAAAGCCACCTACAGATCTGCCTTCAAGAAAACCCTGACCCAGGTAGTCCAGCCATAAAGTGCACTTCTACCAGCCAAAGACTCCAAGAATACAACTTTAGCCAGAAGACAATGGTATCATCCAACCCTATAGACTGTGTATAAAGTTTTATTTGTCATGGACTCCAATCCAACCACAAATCGACTACTCACTCTGTAATCTATTTGTATGTGTGTGATTCTCGTGTCAGTATGAACATGAATGTATAGCTTTTTAAAATTTTATTTGGATCAGGTTTAGATTGTTAAGTATGATAAACTCACCTCTTTCTTGTTCAAACTCAAGAAAACCTGCCTGATTGTTGTGATTGTAAAAGAACCAAAGGTAAAAGGTAAAACACTCACTGAAGTGGGAAGCAGATCCATTGTTTAAAAAAGAATAAACCCTTTTGCAGTCAAATAAGGGGAAGGACATGAGGGCAGCCTATGACCCCACCTCACCTGGCTGTAACACTGGGTAAGTAATGGGGGTGTGGTGCATTGAGTCGCGTGAGAGATTGGTGGTGTGATGGGTAGGAGATTTTATGTGAAAATGCATTCACTGACCTTGACCACCCATGTGAGATCATTAGATTTCTTGTGGTACTGCTGCTAGGTCCTCAGGGCCAGATGCCAAGAATTGATCTCCCTAGTCACCTGCTCCCTCCCTTCTAAGGGTTTTCCTTGAGGCTGTCCTGATCTCCCGGAGAACCAGAGCATCTCTCCTGCCCACCTGCAACGTGAATGCTTCCAATGCTGTATCCATCAACCTGGAATCCTTTCTCTGCCCTGGTCTTCCATTTTCCATGAATTAAGTTGCAGCAATATCATTCAGTGCAGCTTTCCTTTAAGAGGAACAGATTGGCTTTGAGAACAAGCACTGGCTGCACCACATGCTATCAGTACAACACTATTTGCTGTCCTGCTGAATGTGGAGACAGCCAGCGGCACGAAGAGGCAGTCAGCAGTGCAGAACCCATTCGGTACTATGCTAGAATCATGGTAATGAGGTGGGACAATAAGGGTTGCAATGGTTCAAACCCCAACACCACCTTCTCAGGGCAACTAGTGATGGGCAATAAATGCTGTCTTGCAAGTGGCACCCAAAAACAAATTTAAAAAATAAGTTTAGAATGAGTAAGAGCCACTGGTATAGTTTGTTTATTTAGTACTTATATGTTCTTTTATTTTAATGTATTGTTTGCTTAATTCACAAAAAGAATGGGTTCAAATTATCTTTTCCACGTTGCCACCTTTGGTTTAACTTTTAAGTCATGAAGAATAAAAATCCATGTGCTTTAGAAGAAAAACAAGGTAAAAGAAACTGAAGGTCAACAATTATAAGCTAAGTGCATTTCCTTCCTTTCTATTAAATAAAAGAACTGCATATGTGTGTACTTAGCAAAATTGATCTGAAATCCAATTGAACTTCTTGCAATGCCATTCCAGAAAGGCATTGTGGAGTTTGTTGTACATCATAATTACAACAATTAAATTCTGAGAAAAGCTCAGAACTCACCTCAGAATTTTGAATCAGATTGTTAACTGGCCCCTTGTCAGTTTTAGGACTCAACCTAGTTTGATTAATTTGCAATTTTGGTTCCTGAAATCTGAAAAAAAATTCTGATTTTTTTTTGTTTGTTTTGTAAAGCCTGCTTGCCTATTACCACAAAGAATATTTTTCATTTGGCAATGTTAGACTATATGACTGTCCAAATGCTGCATGTTAAGGCTCATATCACGTCCTTGATTGCAGGCTCAAACCCCCAGTGATAAGACTCCAAGGTGCTTCTCTATCACACAATAAATGATATGCCATTTCTGGTAAATGAGATGAACTCAATTGGGAGAGAGAGACACACACACACATACACAGGCTGACTCGGTCACTGTTGGCAGTTGTATGTATGAATCAGCAAAGGAGCCCAAGTCTGTGGAGAATTAGAGGACTGTGCTGACATTGGGGGAGAATGGAAAGTACAATTTTAAAAAAAGCATCTCCATTTTCAGCTGGCTGATTTTACAACTTGGGCTTTAAAAAGGTTTTTAGAATTATTGGCAATCACAGCATGAGACATAAAGTGGAAGCAACAGGAATCAACAACCCGCCAAATATATGTAAACCACCAGAGAATGAGAACCTTTTCTATTCAAAGCATGCAAGTGTATCTCAGCCCTTATTGTTCCTGAACTTGAGAGTTTAGATAAAACATGAGCAAATTTATTCACAAATATAATAATTAGGTTTGGATAAATTCTAATTCATGAAAGTAACTCAAATAAATTGATTAAAAGATTAATTTTCCATATTGCAACTTTCACATTTGTCTCGAATGCAGCATTACATTTTGTAGGTGTGAATTAAATGGTACATAACTTCAACCCATATCCCTCCAAAAAAGGTAAAAGAAACTGCAAAAGATGAATTCAAGAAAACTTTGCAATTTGTTTGGACTTCCTTTACAAATGTCTACTTTAAAAAGTTTAAAAAGCAGCTGTATAAACTTTGAAGGATCTGTATTAGAAACTGGGCGCGCAGTAAGTGAGGTAATTACCTTTCTGTAGTCTTTTTAATGATTATTCTGAATCTACAAGGATTGCACAAACATTCTGGATAGCATTAAATTAGAAAACGATAATCACAATGAAGCTGAAACATAGGGCTGGATTTGAAGGAGCCCTCGACATCGGGACCGTGATCTGAAGATGGCCCCGGATGAGGCCCGCTATGGACCTCGATGGCAGCAGGGCCCAGCCCGATATTACCGGCAGCGTGAGGCCTTGTGGCAGGCCCCCCAGCCACTCGCCGATGGGACTGTTATTTAAATAAGTTAAAATACTGGAATTTATTACTCACCCGTCGCCTCCTGATGTCCCGCCATGACCTTCACCCCGGCGGCCAGCGCTGCCACATCTTCGGATCTCTGTCTGGGGAAACGAGGTGCAACACTGGTGGGAAGGGGGAAGGGAGATAAGTTTATCAGTGTTGGGGGGCGGGGGGATGTCAGATTAGCTTCATGGGTGTAGGGGATAGCAGGAAGGGTTATATTTTAAAGTTTGTGCAGTTGGAAGAGGGGGAAAGTCAGATGGTAAAGGTTAGTATTTTGGGGGGAAGGGCAAATAATTAATTTATTTGTTATTGGGTGGGTGGGAGAGGGGCAAAAGAGATGTATTTATTTTTAAAAATTCAATCCTCCTTTAAACATTTAAATTTCGTGGTAGGGCTGACAGCGCTGGCGTCATCACCTGTGCACAGGCAGCTGACACCATTGCTGGGGACGAGCAACCCGCCCCCTCCATGTGATCGGCGGGAGGTACGGCCTGTCCCAGCTATTTAATTGAACCTCCATGCTTGGAGTCGTGGCCGCTCTTTGGCGTGCGGCCCGCGTGGGCGGGCTGCCATTTTTTTTGCCTCCAATGGAGGCTGGGATTTTTTCCTTGGCGGACGAGAGCTGTCCACCAACTGAAAAGACGGTGGCGAGCCCACTTCCGCCTGGTCTGGGGATCCGATCCACATTTTGCGGTTTCCTGGCCTTTAATTGGTCTGAGGCGGGACTTTCATCCACTTGAGGCAGGCAGTCCCACCTAATGGAGCTGCCGGCCAATCAGCAGGTTGGCAGCCCTTAGTCCCAGCAGTGCCATCGGGAGTGGGAAGAAGATGTTGGGGAGCCCGGAGAACGGAGGTAGGTTTTTGGTGCCTTGCTGGGGGTGATCGGTCGGGCCCTGGCGAGGCAAGGGTGGTCAATTGGGGAGATGGGGGGCGTGTTGGATGTTGGGGGTGGTTGGAGCAACGGGGGCGGCCCTCCATCAGGCACAGGGTGCCTGATCATGAGGGTCTTCCCCACCCCAGGCCATTAGAGAGCTGCCTGCTTTTGTCAGGCGGCTTCTCTCGGGCCTGGGCCGCCCGACCAGCCAAGGATTAAATCCCGGTGGTGGCGGGTGGAGGCCCTTAAGTGGCCGTTAAGTGGCCACTTAATGGCCTTGATTGGACTAGGGCAGGCGGGCCATTTTTCGCCGCCACCGCCCTGTGTATAGTGGCAGCAGATGCGGGAGCAGGTCGGGAAGGGCCCCCGAGTGTCCCGCTCCATTTTACGCACCCCCCACCCCCCCCCCCCCACCACCTTCCCGCTCTTTGGGGGGCCTAAAATTCCGGCCCATAAGCAGCAATCTGATTTTATTGTATATGCAGATTTATATTTATTGATAGATACAAGATGCTGTCTGAGTAGCAAAAAATGGGCCCTTCTTTTTGAGGGATAAAGTTACAAATAGCACAGTTTATATCAGAACCATACGCTGTGCTAACAATATTTAAGACAAACTATGTATCTTTACCTCAGATGCTTTTGTCATCATTTTCCCAAGCTCTCTAAATTCAGGAATTGTGCCTTTGGATTGGAAAATTGTAAAATTTCACTCAATTATTTAAGAAGGGAGAAAGGGATAGAGAAACATGGTAACTACAGACCTGTCAGTTTAGCATCAGTTTAGGGGAAGGTAATGACATCAATCATCAAAGACAGAGGCTGGAACTTCTCGAGAAAGTAAGTAGTCCCT
Organism: Heterodontus francisci; assembly: GCF_036365525.1. Taxonomy (NCBI): domain Eukaryota; kingdom Metazoa; phylum Chordata; class Chondrichthyes; order Heterodontiformes; family Heterodontidae; genus Heterodontus; species Heterodontus francisci. Next base: position 40,850,846 of record NC_090395.1, on the reverse strand, counting down.
CCACCGAGACAGAAAGCGGGAATAAACACCGCATGGGCAAGCAACGGGACCCTGGGCGGCATTTTACTGGTGGTGGCCAATTAAGAGGCTGCTGTTGGAGCCACTGTGCAGTTGAGAATGGTGACCTGCCTTCGAGAGCTTCCAACCTAATCAGAGAGCCGGCAGCTCAGCAGCCTTGACAGCACCACTAATAAGAGAGGTCACTGGTGAGGCTACAGGCAGAAGAAGAGGTCGCCTCCATGCTGAGGCGCCCTCAAAGGCAAGGTAATTTTTTTTTTTAACTGAACCAGGACCAGGGAGGCAGGCCCTAGCGAATGGGGGGGTGCACCCTCCAGGGGCAGTGCTTTGGCTATGGGGGCAGCCAGTGCCACCCGGGCAGCTATTGCTGCCAGGGGGCCCTTCTGTGAATCATGGAGCAGCCAACAAGGAGTGCCCCTCCCCCAGAACTCACTGGGAGGCTGCCAGGGTTTACTTGGTAGTCTACCCATGCGGGGTCGGCCCCTCCTGCCGCTGGTAAAATGCCACGAGGTGGGCGGACAATAAACCAGTTAAGTGGCCAATTATCGGCCACTTTCCGCCCCCGTCAGCATTGTACTGGTGTTAGAAGACAACCAAGGTCCTCCCCTCGGGTTCCAGGAGGGAGGGCTCTCCTTTATGGCCACTCCATTGCTCCATGGCAACGGCTGCCTCTGTCGCTATGGCACTGCCGCTGGAGGGTGCCCCCCGCCCCCCCACCCCAATTACCGCAACCTGCCCTCCTGGCCCCGGGTTGGTTGACAACAACTTGCCTTGCCTTCGAGGGCGCCTCAGCATGGCGGTGTACTCTTCGTCCTGCAGCCTTAGTAGTGGCCACCTCTATCGGTGGCACTACCGAACTGCCAGCCCTCTGATTGGGTCGGCAGCTCTGTGAGGCAGCCACCATTCTCATTTAGATGGCGGTTCCAGCGGCAGCCTCTTAATTGGCTGCCCCTGGTAAAATGCCTCCCAGGGTCCCGCCTCCTGCCCTCATGCGGTCGGGTCCCGCTTTCAGTCTTGACTGCAGTACTACTTAACTTCTCAAAAACTTCCTGCCTGTTTCTCTCTATGGATGCTGCCTGGCCTCCTGAATGTTTCCAGCATTTTCTGCATTTTATTTCAGATTTCCAGCATCTGCAGTATTTTGTTTTTGTATTCATTTCTGACTAACCTAGTTGAATTTTTTGAGGTGGTCACTAGTTGGCTGAACAGGGGAATGGCTATGGATATTGTCAATATGTACTTCCAGAAAGCAACTGAGAAAGTTCTGCACAAAGGATTAGTAGCAAAATGGATGTGACCTTGTGACATGGATTGGTAATATGTTGGAAGGTTGGGGACGGCGAATAAGGCTGAAGGGAATATGTTTTTATTGAAAGGATGTGACAAGTGGTGTTCCAAAGGAATCTCTTTTAGGGCCTCAGCTTTTAATCATCCAAATGAGTAACTATCATTTCTACAGTGGTCCTCTCATGCAGGAAGTCATTTCAGAGCACATTACAGTTAGAAGAAACAGTAGACATTGAGCAGAAAAAATGAAAGGCAAAAATAAAGAGAGTTAAGGGTGGGTGGAAGCTAAGGCATAGTCAAAAAAGCATTTTGAAAATAAAAAGGTTCAAACTGGAGGGATATAGCCAGAACCTATCCAATTATAGGATTATAGAGGCTAATAACTAACCATCAGTAGTTGAGCAGAGGGAGTGAGGAACAACAAAAAGCCCCAGTTCTGGAGAATCAAAGGGTACATATGGAGGTTGGGTGAGATGAGGACATGGATAGTTTTGGAAGTAAGGTTGGAAATTTTTAGGCCAACTTGGTGGGTTATGGGGAGCCAGTGAGGCTTGTAGAGAATGGAAATGATGGGAGTGCAGTAGTTTGTGCTGGTCAGGATATGCACTGCATAATTTGATGCGACTGAATGTATGAGGCAGGGAGATCCTCGAAAACAGTGTTGTCCAACCTTTTAGTGTGGGGGCTACATTACAATTTTTGTCTTACATAGGGGCCAGTGAGACAATTTCAGACAGATAAAGGCATTAAAAGTTATCTTACTATTAACCAGAACAACAACAAATGTGCATTTTTGTGAAGAAGCCTTAAATGAGAAGATTAATTTATTGACTCACTTTCTCATCACTATGTTGGACACTGAATTAGTGAGATACCTGGCTTTTTTTTTGCTTGCACAAGTAGTCAATCTTTGCCCGCACATTTGTTGTAGTGATGCAGAGTATTCCTGATAGATGTCCATCTGTCAGGAGTGATCTTGATTGCTCTCTTTCCCTCCTCGCTCTGTCTGTCTCTCTCTCTTCCCCTGTGTTGCCCCTCTCTGTGTTGTTACCCCACTGTGTTGTCCTCGCTCTCTGTATCCCCCCATCTCTCTGTTTCCCCCTTTCTCTCTCTGTCCCCCCTTTCTCTCTCTGTCCCCCCTTTCTCTCTCTGTTCCCCCCTTTTCTCTCTCTGTTCCCCCCTTTTCTCTCTCTGTCCCCCCTTTTCACTCTCTGTCCCCCTTTCTCTCTTGGTCCCCCCCTCTCTCTCTCTGTGCCCCCTCTCTCTCTGTGCCCCATCTCTCTCTGTCCCCTTCCCTCTCTGTTCCCTTCTTTCTTTGTTCCCTGCTCCCTCTCTGTCCCCTTCTCTTTCTCTCCCCCGTCTCTCTCTCTCTGTCTATTCTCTGTCTCTTTCCCCCTCTCTCTCTCCCCCTCTCTCCGCGTCCTTCTCTCTCTCTCTTCCCCTCCTCCCCCCCTCTCTCTCTCTCTCTGACAGTTGCAGAGAGCGGGAGTGCTCAGCAGAGCAACTTTGTGGTTGTTCAGTTTTTGAAATATTGCGCTGTCAGTTTCACAGCTGGCGTTGGTTTCCCAACTTCAGACAGATTCAGGATTTTCCAGCAGGCTTAAAAAAAAAGTCAGAACCCACCAGAAAACCCTGAATCCCTCTGAAGTTGGGAAACCAACCTGTCAGCTGTGAAACTGACAGTGCGATGTTTTAAAAAGCCAGTCGAAAAGAAGAGGACAATGAAAAATTTCTCATCTTTGAAATACATCCGCGGGCTGGATGGAAAACTTTGGTGGGCCAGATCCTGGCCCAGAGGCCATATGTTGGACAACCCTGCTCGAAAAGATCAATGAAAATGAGTAATAAAACAACAAAAATGATCTTTATTGTATTCTTGCTGAAGTATTAGAAATTGAAATTTGTTTTTTAATCCCCAAAACTAAAGTTAAGATTTAGCTGTGAGGTCATGTGCATTCCCTTAAGCCATTTAATTAGAACTTTTGATATGGAGATCAGCAGGATGTGAAGCTCAGAGCAAGTAACAGCCAATGCATCTCTTGGGTCCACAGAATTTATTTTGTTGCATCTCTTGGGTCCACAGAATTTATTTTGTTTATACTCCATATAAAAGAAATAATTCAATAAAGAGATAAGAAATGTGTTTAATGGTGCACTACATTACATTTTGGTTGTGGATTGGCTCCAGTGCAACTGGAGCAGTGTGCATGCTAATTAAGCTATTGTTGTGTGATTCAGTTTGAGAATACTAATGTTCTAATTGTTCTCTTCAAAGGAAAGAACACAGTTCCGATAGTTAGATGTGATGTTGTTGATGCCATATTAATTTAATATGAAAATGTATCGAATACCATTCTGCACTCTTGAAATTACAGATCAATTCTGATCAATTTGATCTGGAACTCTGTTTTAAATCAGTTACAGCAGTGTGCTAAGATCTGTTTTCTTGTAATTAAATTTATGAATTAATATCTCCATAACGTAACCAAGAAAATGAAACATTGTAATAAAGACTTTTGGGAATTTTATGATTTTTTTTCAGATACACGTAATGGGATATCTTTCGGAGATCAAAGAAATAAATGTTGCTTTTTCCCTTCATTTTCCTGCCATTTCAGTGTCCAAAAGTTTCCTCATCTTGCTTCATGCAGAATTCATTGGGACTGTTCAACTTTATTTGTCTTAATTTAAAGCATATTTTTATTGAATACAAATTATTTAATATTTATAATAGACTTTTAAAGAAAGTCTTTCATTATCAGATGCTTTGCTACCACTGTCATTTCAAGCCAGTGGAATGGTATCTCATATATTTTCATATTTAATTCATTTGGCATCAGCACACCTTTGGCTCCTGGTCTGGCAAACCTTGATTTTAACATTTTTATCCTTGTGGTTAAATCCGTCCATGGACCCTATCTCTGTAACCTCCTCTAGCCCTACAATCCACTGAGATTTCTGCACTCCTCCGATTCTGGTCTTTTAAGGATCCTGGTTTTCATTACTCCAACATAGGTGCTTATGCCTTCGGCTGCCTCTACCCTAAGCTCTGGATTTCCCTCCATCATCCTCTTTGCCTCTCAACCTTTCCTTTTTAAGTCATTCCTTAATCAATTCTTTAACCAATCATTTGGCCACCTGTCCTGATATCTCTTTATGTGAATTGGTGTCAAATTTATCTGAACGCTCCTGTGAAACATCCTATGTTAAAGATGCTATATACATGTTGTTAACTTCAGAATCCTATCAGCTTGATTTTTATTAAAATAGCTTAGATCAGCTTTACTAAACACTGTAACTGAAGGAAGGTGGAAGGATCAGATGGGCAAACATAGCCTAGATGAGGAGTTCATAGAATGTTTTCGGGATAATTTCTTAGAACAGCACATTCTGGAGCCAACCAGACAGCAGGCTACACAAGACCTGGTATTGTGCAACGAGATAAGATTAATTAATGACCTCATAGTGAAGACGCCCCTAGGTAACAGTGATCATATTATGTTGAATTTTACATTTAGTTTGAGGGAGGGAAGAATGGGTCCAAGACTAGTATTTTAAACTTAAACAAGGGCTATTATGAGGGCATGAAAGCAGAGCTAGCTGAAGTGAACTGGCAAATTAGGTTAAGGGATAGGTCAATAGAGCTGCAGTGGCAGACATTTAAGGGGATATTTCAGAATATACAGAATAGATACATTCCAACGAGACAGAAAAATTTCAAGGGGAGGACCCACCATCCACAGTTAACTAAAAACATTAAAGATAGTATCAAACTTAAAGAAAAAGCACATAATTGCGCAATGATGGGAGGCAGGTCAGAAGATTGGATAAAATATTAAAAAATAGCAAAGAATGACTAAAAGATTGATAAGGAGAGAAACATTAGAGTACGAGAGAAAGGTAGCTAGAAATATAAAGACACATAGTAAGCGTTTCTATAGATATTTAAAAAAGAAAAGAGTTAACAAAGTGAATGTTGGCTCGATAGAAATTGAGTCTGAGGAATTAATAATGGATAATAAGGAGATGGCAGATGAATTGAACATTTATTTTGCATCAGTCTTCACTGTAGAAGATACAAGTAACATCCCAGAAATAGCTGTAAATCAGGAAATGGAAGGGAGGGAGGAACTCAAGAAAATTACAATCACCAGGGAAGTGGTACCGAACAAATTGTTGGAGCTGTGGGCTGACAAGTCCCTGGATCCTGATGGACCTCATCCCAGGGTCTTAAAAGAAGTGGCTAGTGAGATAGTTGATGTGTTGGTTTTATTTTTCCAAAATTCCCTAGATTCGGGGAAGGTTCCATTAGATTAGAAAATAGCAAATGTAACTCCTTTATTCAAAAAAGGAGGGAGACAGAATGCAGGAAACTACAGGCCAGTTAGCTTAACATCTGCCTTGGGGAAAATGTTAGAAGCTATTATTAAAGGCATTATAGAAGGGCATCTAGAAAAATTCAAGGTAATCAAGCAGAGTCAACATGGTTTTGTGAATGGGAAATCATGTTTAATCAATTTATTGGAGTTCTTTTAAGAAGTAACGTGATGTGGATAAAGGGGAACTGGTGGATGTACTGTACTTAGATTTCCAGAAGGCATTTGATAAGATACCACATCAAAGATTATTGCAGAAAATAAAAGCTTATGGTGTAGGAAGTAACATATTGGCATGGATAGAAGATTAACTAGCTAACAGGAAACAGAGTAGGCATAAATGGGTCAATTTCTGGTTGGCAAGATGTGGTGTGCCACAAGGATCTGTGCTGGGGCCTCAACTTTTCATAATTTATATAAATGACTTGGATGAAGGACTGAAGGTATGGTTGATAAATTTGCTGATGACACAAAGATAGGTAGGAAAGTAAGTTATGCTTCAGTTATATAGGGCATTGGTGAGACCACATCTGGAGTATTGTATATGGTATTGGTCTCCTTATTTAAGGAAGGATATAAATGCATTGGAAGCAGTTGAGAAAGTTTACTAGACTAATACCTGGGATGGGCGTGTTGTCTTATGAGGAAAGGTTGGGCAGGTTGAGCTTGTATCTGCTGGAGTTTAGAAGAGTAAGAGGCGACTTGATTGAAACATATAAGATCCTAAGGGGTCTTGACAGGGTGGATGTGGAAAGGATGTTTCCCCTTGTGGGAGAATCTAGAACTAGGGGTCACTACTTAAAAATGTGTCACCCATTTAAGACAGAAATTAGGAGAACATTTTTCTCTCAGAGAGTCATGAGTCTTTGAAACTCTTTTCCTCAAAAAACAGTGGCAGCAGTGTTTTTGAATATTTTAAGGCAGAGGTAGCTGGATTCTTGATAAGCAAGGGGGTGAAAGCTCATCGGGGTAGGTGAGAATGTGGAGTCGAGGTTACAATCAGATCAACCATGATCTTATTGAATGGCGGAGTAGGCTTGAGGGCAGAGTGGCCTACTCCTGTTCCTAATTCGTATGTTCGTATGTGAGCAAATGATGGGTTCAGCTGATATTAGTCTCCTTCACGCTGTTGCAATCAGTAAATTATCAAGGTCAGTTCCCAATGATGTCAACAGGACTCACTAGAGTTGATTATGTGATTGAGTACTTCAGCAGCACTGGCACTGCTCAATTGAAGGGGAATTATTGAGTCAGGTGAGTATGTCATGCCCAATTCACAGACCGGATCATCAGTAGCCAGGCTACCTTGTCATCACAGTGAGATGTTGCAGTTTTCTATAATACTGCAAAAGTGTAGTTTTCTATTGTGCTGCTGGCTTTTATCATGGGGAAAATTATGTTAATGAGCTAGTGGCAGCATTCTAGATGCTTTTTGTCAACAAAACAGTGTAGTCATTGAACACACATTTAAAATGGTTGCAGCAATAAATGTACTTTCATCCATATTGGATATTATAGTATTTAAAGAAGAATTTATTTATCAACTTTACAGCTTTCTATGCTACAGTACTCTCTGCTGATTTGAGTTTCCATGCACTTTTTCATAGCATTTACCAATAGCTTTTCTTGTGGTTACCTATTGACATTAATGTTTAGATTTCTATTTTCCGCCTGTGTTTTCTGCTGCTGCAATTTCAGTTGCCACTTCCACAATGTGATAACGGGTAAACATCGGGTGTACCTTTCTATTTGCTGGTTCTGGAGATGGCATGAGAAGAAGGTGCATTCACACCTAAGGCAGTCCTGCTGGACCCACTCATACCCAACAACCTATCCATACAGACCAAAATGCACCTACCTACATATCTCAGAACAAATAGGTCTTTATCACTTACAATTCACTAGGACGGCAGGAATATAGGCTGCATCAGACAGAGACAGCGCTGCCAATGGCTGTCAAGCTGACCACTGCCTTGAACTGCTGTACAACTATTTTCTTCCAAGAAACAGCAGGGGATATCTGCCAAATTTCACAAGCAGCAGTTCACTGATGCAGGTGACAGATACATTGTTTACCAATGCCAACTCCTTTATTTTCTTTCTTCATGGAATACAGCCATCATTACAACATAGAGCTGCACGTTTACTGTGGGACAGGACATTATTGATGTCATGCATGTGGCCATCCTGTCTCAGGGCCCCGTTTCTCCCCTGCTACCAGCACTTGCTTCTCTTCACCTATGATCTACATGCTACTACCTCCTCAAGCTGACTGGTGTTGTCCTCCAGAATGTGTGAAACCGTACTGGTTTTTGAAAATGTTAGTGAGAAGGTGTTGTGTTCCTCTGGACCACTGTCAGGTTGCTTTTATAGTCCTGCAATAAGAGAAAAGAAATAAATATTAGAATGCTGATTGAAAGACATACATTCAAATAGAACTTACTTTGTCATAACTGTGTGTGTGATGCTTATGTGTTTGTACATATGGCTATGTAACAGCAAACGCCATTGAGACAACCCCGATAAGCAAGATTATACTAGCCCTGAGCTTAGGGAAGACTAGCAGTTTCATCTTGCCCTATTATGCTGTGATATAAGGGCATTCATGGTAGGCTGCTTCTTTAAAAAAATAAAGGCATACAATTCTGAATCCTTCAATTTGAGTCTGTTTACTTGTATTCATTGCCATCTTGTTGGGCAAGCAAAGACATATTCTTAAGAAGTAAGTCAAAGGATTATGAATACAGTGCAAGACATGACCCCATCTTGCAGCTATCCTGGCTGTCATTAAGTAATCCTGGTTCACTTCATTGCCCAGATACAGCAACATCTGAACATTGGGTGGGTTTCTTTAGACAGGCATGCACTTCAACATGCCCAAGTTTCTAATATTTGCTGTGTAACCAAACACACACTCCTCCTTGCACTTACTTCATGTAGCAGCTGGTGATCAAACAGGTGACAGGTGCTGTGCTGATCCATCACTTGCCCATGGATTCCATTTTGTGCTTCCACATTGGGTTTTCCTTCCCTTCCCTTTTCCCCTCCCCTTGTGTGGTCACAACCTAATCTATAAAGGTTTCCTAGCACAAAATTGTGCATAATCCAGACAACATGATATGAAGCTGCTTAGGAGGAGGGAGAGCTTGAGGATGGGGGGGAAAATTAATGGAGTAGGAGTGGACTTCTTATTTCTGAAATTGAGACTAAGACAAATTGCTGGGATACAGTACAAAGTGCTTTCAACTGCACAAAACTGTGCCATACCTGACCTGCGGGCATTTGATGCTGTGGTTGAACGTCTAAATAGAAAATGTTTGCATTCGCAGCACAGATATTCTTTGACGAGCATAAACAGTGAATAAAAATTGTAAATTTAAGAAAGAATTTCATAGGGTCCAGGAGAGTGTTTACCCAGCTTCTCATTGGGGAGCTCATTAAAATGATTTTTTCAAATGGCTTTTCTGTTCCATAATCTCAGAGACATTCTTGTAAAACATAATCTTGTTGCAAAAGGTATATCCACAAATCCTACCCCAAATTTCTTTGCTGAGTAATTTGAATCCTACACTGTTAACTTCTCCAGACTAAAAAATTCAGGCTATCATGTTCAAACAGGATTGAACAACATCCCCATTGCTAATGAATGATTTCAAGCTAAAGAAAGATAACTCATTCCACTGTGATTTCTGGAGTACAATATCACTTTCATAAGTCATTTGCTCAAATGAATATTTTTTCCAAAATAGAATAATTCTCTTTTTCTTGTTTATCAAAATGCTTTAAGAAAAAATCCTTTGGAACAAGTACACACAATGACTTAGAGATTTGGACATGCCCAAATTTGGACACGGAGTGGGGGGCGGGTTTGCTGGCAGCACAGAGATAAATCCCTGCACCTGAATGATGAGTCCCGAGTTCTGATGAAAGGTCACTGAACTGTAACGTTCACTCTGCTTCTGTCCACACAGATGCTGCCAAACCTGCTGAGTTTTTCCAGCACTTTCTGTTTTTATTTCAGATTTCCTGCATCTGCAGTATTTTATTTTTATTGCTTCATCTTGGATGCTGTTAACCTTCTTGAGAGTTGCTGTTGTTGTACATTATATTTACAATCTACATTATATTATATTGTACTTGCCTTATATTATTTGTCATTCTGTACAAAATTACGATCTTATACTATTATATTCACCATCCTTTATCATTCTATTATTTTATGACATTCATCCTATATTATGCTTTATGCTTTATTATATGAACTATCCCATATGCAGTAGTCCAGAATTTGTTGTCAAAGTAACAGTGATGTAACAGATGCACTGTTTCCCTCGCTGTGACATTATCAGCTCACACTTCCAGCAAATTCCGGTGCAAAATATTTTAAAATCTAAATGTGTTCAAAAGAAAAGGGAAAGACGTGCATTGATATAGCGCCTTTCATGACCTCAGGATGTCCCAATGCGCTTTACAGCCAATTAAATACTTTTGAAGTGTAGTCACTGTTGCCATGTAGGAAATGTGGCATCCAATTTACAAACAGCAAGATCCCACAAACACAATGATAATTACCAGATAATCTGTTGAAGTGATGCTGATTGAAGAATAAATATTGACTCTTCTTCAAATAGTGCCATGGGATCTTTCACACCCAACTGAGAGGGCAGACAGAGTCTCGGTTTAATGTCACATGCGAAAGACAGTAGTTCCAACAGTTATAGTTAATTTTCAGTGCCAAAGAGGTTAATTATCAATAATTAACAATCATCACATCAATAAAAGGATACTTGTACTTGTAACGATGAGACTTAACTTTCAATGGTAAAAAAAGATTTAAATTTGTATAGCACCTTTTAAGATCTCAAATGTCAGCTTAGATTTTGTGCTCATGTCTCTGGAGAGGGTTTGAACACACAACCTTCTGACTCAGAGGCAAAAGTGCTACCTACTGCCCTACAAACAAGGCTAACTAATAGCTGCTACTGTTGGATGCCCTGCCAAAACAAACTGTGGGCCAACATGTTTGTGCTTTAAGTAATAAGCCAGAATTTGCTGTCAAAATAACAGTCATAATAGAACTCACTGTTATTTATGTGCAAATGGTTCAGCAACTTCAGGCAAGGCACAGTCGGGTGGTTAAATGTGAATAAGCAAAATCTGCTGCCCAAATTGCAAGCTCCGTCATTAGCTTTGCAAAAGCAGCATTTTGCTGTCTGCCTCGCCATTAAATGCATTGAATGGCATGAAGTTGCTGTATTTACACTGCAGATACAAACTAATTGTATATAAGAACTTAAGAACTAGGAGCAGGAATAGACAATTCAGCCCCTCGAGCCTGTTCTGCCATTCAATACGATCATGGCTGATCTCATCTCGGCCTCAACTCCACTTTCCTGCCCATTCTCTATAATCTTTCAACCCTTTACTAATGAAAAATCTGTCTATCTCCTCCTTAAATTTACTAAATGTCCCGGCATCCACCTCACTCTGGGGTAATGAATTCCAGACTCACAATCCTTTGAGAGAAGTAATTTCTCCTCATCTCTGTTTTAAATCTGCTATCCCTTATCCTAAAACTATGACCTCTTGTTCTAAATTGCCCCATCAGAGGAAACATCCTCTCTACGTCTACTTTGTCAACCCCCTTAATCATCTTATATACGTCAATTAGATCTCCTCCAAATCTTCTAAACTCGAGAGAGTAAAGGCCTAAACTGCTCAATCTCGCTTCATAAGACAAACCCTTCATCTCTGGAATCAATCTAGTGAACATTCTCTGAACTGCCTCCAATGCAACTACATCCCTCCTCAAGTAAGGGGACCAAAACTCTAAGCAATACTCCAGGTATTGCTGTAGTTCAGTTGGCAGCACACTTGCTCCAGAGTTAGAAGTTTACGGGTTCAATTTCCACTTCAGAAACTTGAGTATAAAAAATCTAGGCTGGCATGCCATTGCAGTACAAAGGGGGTGCTGCCTTTTGGATGAGACATCAAAACAAGGCCCTGTCTACTCTCTCAGATAGATCCCAAAGCACTATTTTGAAGAGGCAAAGGGAAGTTATCCCCAGTGTCCTGACCAATATTTATCCCTCAATCTGTATTAATAAAAAATAGATTATCTGGTCATTATCACATTGCTGTTTATGGGAGTTTGCTGTGTGCACATTAGCTGCTGCATTTCCTATATTACAACAGTGACAGTACTTCATTGACAGTAAAGCACTTTGGGATGTCGCGAGATATTGAAAGGTATAATAAAAACAAGAGTTTCTTCCTTCTCACCACTGAAAGTTAAGCCTTATCATTATAAGCATAAGTACCCTTTTAATGATGTGATATTTTTAAATTACCAACAATAAACCTCTCTGGCACTGAAAATTAACTATTTAAAGTGTGGAGTCTCATGCTTTTGGGTACTAATTGCTGTTGCAGACTTAAAAAATGTAAAATGTAAAAGTTTTTTTTTCTTTTCTTTTGTGTCTCTCTTATTCCAGTCTCATTCCCTCCCTTTGATTCTCTTTCTGTACCTGATTTGACATTGAATTCACACACTCTAATTTGCACTTTCTTCTCAATCCTTCCTCTTTATTTCCTAATCCCTTAAAACTGATTGGTTAAGGAGATACACTGTTGGTTGTCCTGTTCACTCAGGTCCCAGATGCCCTGTTGCCCTTGTTACGCCATTATCAGCTTGCATTTTCAGAAACTTTATGGACAAAACTGTTTTGAGATGAATGGTGCAGGACCAAACCTAACTAATGACAGATGATTTTAAATGCCCTGCTACCATTTAATTGGTAATATGGGAAGTAGCACCAAACAAAAAAAACTAAAACAAAAATGAGCAAAATTTCTAAACACTGAAATCAGTGTCTTCCATGAAGATCCAAAACATTTCAATGCCTATCTCCTATCCTTCTCAGTCCATTCTGTATTCTTTCTGTGTGACGTTCTAAGAACACATCAAATTTCCCAGAATGACAGTTCATCAACCCCCAGAATGTGCTGACATTCATCCTTCTTCACAGCAGCAACCTTCACTCTGAAAGGTCTTTTCACATTCCTCCTCTTATAGTTACATTCAGATTTACATATGGGGCATTTTACTACTTTAAAGCTGCTAAATAAATGCTTATTGTTATTGTTGTGTTGCTCTCCAGGAAAATCCCAAAAGCAAAGGTTCCAGTCCAACAACACTAGTCAGGCTTTTAAATAGAATTTTAAAATTGGGGATATTAATGAAAGGATCTGAGCTAAATGCAGCTCATTTGGTATAAGATCAGTATGAATGTAAATTCAGTCGAACCAATCATAGGTCCACTATCAGTCAGGCTTGCTATTTAATGGTCATTGTTCACAACCTAATATTATGTGGAATTTCATGTAGGCAACGGGGTTCTCGGCCACCAGCTGAAGAGTCGGCGAGAGCCCCGTGTTGCCTCCTCTGGGGAAGGCCAGCAGTATGCCGTGCCAATTAGGCACCTAAGTGGACAGCAGCCGGTCTTCCCCAGGATAAAGCACCCTGGTGACAGAAGTCCCGCCTGCCAAGAGCTGCTGGCCAATCAGAGGCTGGCAGCTCTTTTACTGAGCAGCGCCACCACAGAGGTGGTGGCCAATTTGAGAAGAACACCACCCAAGGCTCGGCTTGCGTTAGATCCAGATTCAGGTGAGTGATGGCAGGAGAGGTTTCACAGGGTTGGGGTTTTGGGGGAGGGTGGGTATTGGGGGGTCAGCAGCAAGGACATGGGGGTGGCTCTCAGCAGGCCCCCCTCCCCATTCCTAATGCCGGGTCCCTCGATCAGGCATTATTTTGCTTGGTGTGCTCCCCACATGGCGACAGGCCCGCCCACTGCTGGGCTAAACCCAATGCAAGCAGGTTGAGGCCCTTAATTGGGCATTAATTGCCCAATTAACGGCCTCAATTGTCAGTGGGGTGGAAGGCCATCCATGGGTCGTCCCGCCACGTACTTAATTGGGGTGGGGGGGCGGGAAGGTAGCAGGGTGGCAGGCGCCTCCAAAAATGCCGCGGGGGGAACTGCATAAAATCACCCCCATCGAGTTCAAAATAAAAATTAGCTAGAGAAAGTGATGCAGATAGTACTTAAAAACTTATAGGGCTCGCTTTAAAACAAAAATACTTATTTCACACTTCTGATACCTCATAATATGTGATTTAACAACTTACTTCCCTAACTTTATGTGCTCACGTTCCCTCATGATAGCATCAGTGTTGCATTTTATCGATGTAATAATCCAAATTCTGCTTATGCTTTTCAGTAGCTATATAGGTCATTCTGTTTCACTCCATTAACACTAACTTAGTCTAGTCTAAATCACACTAAACTCTTTTACAACTCTAATTGAAAATAACTGCATCTAGTATAATCACTATAATTCCCACATGATACATATATCAAAAAGCATGAGTAACATGCAGAAAATGAGGCCATTTCCTGCCTTTCATCTATCCTAACAGATATAAGCCTGCACAGTAATATTAGGTATTAAGGTAATATTAGGTAATGCAGGAACTGACTGGGGGAAGAAATGATGAAACAACACATTGCACTGCCGAACAACACCCAATAAAATGAAGAGGGAAATGTTCCAGTATTTTAATACTTCAAGAATATACTATTTCCCCTTTAGTCTAGAACCACGCAATGCACTAATTAGTTCAGGTAAGCTTAATGCAAAATAATTCCTTAGAGCTATGAGAAAGGAATGCCTTCGCATTAGGACAAGATGTACCACTTATCTAAGCAATGCAGAGAAGGTTTGTGGAAAGCAATGACTAATACAGAACAAGTGGAGCATACTAAATAGTTTGTTAACTGAAATGGCTATTTGAGAGTGCTGCACACTTTCTCAAAAAGTACAAACATAGCAGTATTTCAATATATTTGGTCCTTTGAAGCTCTTTATCCACCCTAAGCTGATGTATTATGTATACCTCTTTTGAACTCTACTAATGATATTCCAGCTTGTAGTGAGCGCAAGAATGACTAGGATCAATAAGATCCCAATTCTCTTGGAGTTGATTCTATTTACATCATGTTCAGCTACCACTGGAGTTCAGTGACTACAGATTTTTGCAGTAACTTTTCTATGACTCTCAATTTAGAGTTACCAGTTTTATGTTACAGTCCACATGCTCTGCTCCTCCAATTCTGGACAACACTGCTCCATCTCCATAAATCAGTCAGTCATCTCTGCCCTTTGGAAATCTGCAAAAAGTCAATTTGCCTTCTTTCCCTCAAAAGCCACTCAAAACACTGTCTCAGACCACGACTTCAGTGGATCACACTCAACCTTTCCTACCTCCTGACCAGCAATCTTCCCCTTTGTTGCAAACCACTCTTGAGATATTCTTCTCTCTGAGAGGCACTGTATTATTAAAAGTTTTTATTTTGCCTGTGGGTCATATAAAATATATAGGTTCACATTACAGTGATGGTTGCAAACAAGAGGTTTGATAGGGCACTTCAATCCGCAGCATTTCCTAAATGATGTAGCCAATCTGGGAGGTGAAATTCCTCCTGTTGAAAATTTGAGTTAAAAAATACCAAAATGGTAAATGTGTGTAACAAAACACAGGTACAGTATTTCAGCTCTGAAGATAAACCTGTTTCAATGCTTCATCAACCTCTCCACATTGAGGTATGCTTCCTGATCATGGATGGAATAGAATAGCTCTATCTTTAGTATATAACAAGCACTATCTTTAGTACATAACATTGTCATTAGTTATAAGCCTACATTTAGTTAATTGCACGACCCTTGACATATACAATATGCTAGCTTTAGTATATAGCAATGTCTTAAGTATTCTGTTTTATTATGTAGTCAATAAAATTCTCTGATCACTGGTTTTGCTGGGAAGTGAGAGTGGAAGAGGTATGCAGCTCTCTAATATATAAAAGAGCAACCAGCACTGCTTTAAAACAGATTGCTAATCAGCAGTACACAATAGCTTCAAGCTCATAGGATCCTCATGGAATACAATTATTATTATATTTTCTGTAAGAATAAAAATGAAGCATATGTTTTCTTCCTGGCTCATTATCCTTGTTTATGAGCTTTATGCAGACACATTATTATTCCAGCCTTCTTGTAAATCTTTATATATTCTTGCAATCCTGCTATGCATTGATCTAAACTGAATTATTACAATTTTAATGGAGAAGGGAAGTAAAGGAGTCTCCGATTTACTGGCCTGACTGGGAAAGGATTGTACAAATGTTAAAAGCTGGAATAAAAGGAAGTCGGTATAAATGTTACCTCTTACTCTATAAAAGTCACCTCCTGACAACATTCCTACTGCTGCCCATTATCTCGAAGACACCAGCTGAAGTCGTCACTGCAGTTGTGCAATACAGACATTAAATCTTCAAGTGTCACCACAATGGCAGAGTGTAGATTGAGACAAATAAAAGAGCCATTCCTTTTTCAAACTATTTTGACATGATTTTCATCTCGTGTGGTACTGGAATATTATGAGATTGGCATCAATTGTATCAAACCAAGTTGAAATGTGAGTCAGGCATGATTGACATGACAGTACTCTGCCTTATTTGTATTTGAAACTGAAGTGTTAGAAAACAACACTTCTAACAAGGTAAAATGTAGCTTGAGGTGCCAGACTATGTTCATGTACTACAATAATAGTCCAGTGCAGAAATGATTATTAGAAATATTGTTACAGTCCATGTATTTGGGTTTAGTGGATTCCACTCACTGGCCTGGTGAGATACTGCCAGTGCAGAAGGCCTTTTGTGTTGATGTGCTACATGAATGGCATTTAAATTTGTATTTACATTAATGAAACTTAGAGAGCATTTTGTTTGCATACACAAGTATAGGCCAGTCTTAGTGAAGACGGAGTTGGTTTTTTATTCATTCTCCCCAGCCTCCTATCCATAATATTGTGCAGTATTTTTTTTCTCATGGAACTCCCCTGTCTAATCATCGGTCTCAGAAAGAGCTCTCTAGTGTAACATAATTTTCATCCTGCTGCTAGTACTGCACTGCAGATGTCCAAGAATACTTCTGTGGATTGGGGTTGCTGATAGAATGCTTGGGAGTGCTGCTATATAAATTATCATTTTTGCTCAACACCTTGCTTAGTGAAACCATTAAAATGTTCATTTCTGTGGAGGATGGTGAAAAAAAGTACAGAGATGCATATCATGATTTAATGTCAAGGAAAAAATGAGAAGAAAGGAATCCCTTTGAGCACTGCAGTACTGTGTCTGCACCAAATTAACTACATCGAGAATAACTGGTTGCTGTGATTGATTTCATTTCATTCAAATTTGGGTGCTTTTAATGGAGAATTGCTAGTGGAGAGGAACAACAAGGCAATCATTTTATTATGGGGTTCAGATGATGTCATAAACTCAGGAACCCCATAAAGAGATTATTGCTTGCTATCTCTCCAACGATTTTATGACTTATAGATAGTGACAACAATAGGCTTTGTTTTATTTCAATTGTGGTCCTAATTCTTTCCTGTAATATCTGTGGCTAAGGTATTATTTGTCAGTGCATTCCATGTAATTAAGGCAGGCTTATGTTTACACTGTAGGGACATGAAATAATTATTGCAAGATTATCTAATGCTAATCAAAATCTGATGTATTAAGATGAATGGTCCACAATATTTCTACAGTTCATGACATCACTCAACAAGTACAAAATTACACTATTAGTTTTACAATTGTTATGCAAAATAGGGTGTGTCACCAGGCAGTGCATCAATACAGTCAATTACTGTCATGGAGGATTATTAAGCTTCTCCATAGAGGGGGAGTAGGAGCTGGAGCAGGGGTAATCACTGAGCTACTCTTGTGCCTTTCCTAGCAGCCTGTTTCAGAGTGGCATTGAGAACGTCTGAGGGACTCCTTTCCAGACCAGCTACTCAATAAGGAATAGAAGTTGGCATCAAGGGACCAAGAAGGATTTGAGATGAAATCAGAGATGGGCAGAACTTTCATCTTTGGCGGGGACACAAAACAACCAATAGTGGATCTGTTGACAGTTATGCAACCCACCAATGTTCCTTTCCATTAATTATTCCAACAAGTCTTTTCAATCTGTATATAGTAATTAACAGCAATAATTAAGAGTCAAACATTGCAGTTCCTTTGGTGACTGTCTTCTATGCTTATTTACCTATCCTGATGCTCCCCAGGGCTACAGCTTGGGAGGTGGAAGACTGAAGAACTTCTATTGAGGACCTGTCAGATGATTATGGCAGGTGAACTCAACCAGCTATCTCTATGTATCCATGTGAAACTTATCTTTCATACACCACTGAAATAGTTAGCGAGGGTGCAAAAGCACTTCAAAGTTTTGAGAAAAGCTGTATCAATGAAGATTTCCTAGGATTTGTCACGTGCTTCCTCCATCTGATGCAAAACTAACTTCTAGATCCTCTAAGCATTCAATACTTGCTTGTGGAATACACTATAATCAGAGATCAGCTGCTTCTCCTGAGATAGGCTGTACCTTTTCAACTATGTCCTTTAGGGAAGGATATCGTCTGTCCTTACCTGGTCTGGCCTACATGTGACTCCAGACCCACAGCAATGTGGTTAACTCTTACATGCCCTCTGAAATGGCCTAACAAGCCATTCAATTGTACCTAACCACTACGAAGTCAATAAAAAGGAATGAAACCGGATGGACCACCCGGCATCGACTTAGGCACCGGAAACGACAACGGCAAACCCAGCCCTGTCGACCCTCCAAAGTCCTCCTTACTAACATCTGGGGGATTGTGCCAAAGTTGGGAGAGCTGTCCCACAGACTAGTCAAGCAACAGCCTGACATAGTCATACTCATGGAATCATACCTGACAGACAATGGCCCAGACACTGCAATCACTATCCCTGGGTATGTCCTGACCCACCGGCAGGACAGAGCTAAGCGATCCCATAACCAACGGATCAGATCTAAGCTCTGCAGTCCTGCCACATCCAGCCGTGAATGGTGGTGGACAATTAAACAACTAACTGGAGGAGATGGCTCCACAAATATTCCCATCCTCAATGATGGGTGAGCCCAGCACATCAGTGCGAAAGATAAGGCAGAAGCATTTGCAACAATCTTCAGCCAGAAGTGTCGAGTTGATGATCCATCTCGGCCTCCTCCTGAAGTCCCCAGTATCACAGATGCCAGACTTCAGCCAATTTGATTCACTCCCTGTGATATCAAGAAACGGCTGAAGGCAATGGACACTGCAAAGGCTATGGGCCTTGACAATATTTCGGCAATAGTACTGAAGACCTGTGCTCCAGAACTTGCCGCACCCCTAGCCAAGCTGTTCCAGTACAGCTACAACACTGGCATCTACCCGGCAATGTGGAAAATTGCCCAGGTATGTCCTGTACACAAAAACCAGGACAAGTCCAACAAGGCCAATTACCGCCCCATCAGTCTACTCTCAATCATCAGCAAAGTGATGGAAGCTGTCATCAACAGTGCCATCAAGCAGCACTTGCTTAGCAATAACCTGCTCAGTGATACCCTGTTTGGGTTCTGACAGAGCCACTCAGCACCTGACCTCATTACAGCCTTGGTTCAAACATGGACAAAAGAGCTGAACTCAAGCGATGAGGTGAGAGTGACTGCTCTTGACATCAAGGCAGCATTTGACCGAGTATGGCATCAAGGAGCCCCAGCAAAACTGGAGTCAATGGGAATCAGGGGGAAAACTCTCTGCTGGTTAGAGTCATACCGAGCACAAAGGAAGATGGTTGTGGTTGTTGGAGGTCAATCATCTGAGCTCCAGGACATCACTGCAGGAGTTCCTCAGGGTAGTGCCCTAGGCCCAACCATCTTCAGCTGCTTCATCAATGACCTTCCTTCAATCATAAGGTCAGAAGTGGGGATGTTCGCTGATGATTGGACAACGTTCAGCACCATTCGCGACTCCTCAAATACTGAAGCAGTCCGTGTAGAAATGCAGGAAGACCTGGACAAGATCCAGGCTTGGGCTGATAAGTGGCAAGTAACATTTGCGCCACACAAGTGCCAGGTCAACATCCTAGGGGCTACCATTGACCAGAAACTGAACTGGAGTAGCCATATAAATACCATGGCTACAAAAGCAGGTCAGAGGCTAGGAATCTTGCAGTGAGTAACTCACCTCCTGATGCCCCAAAGCCTGTGCACCATCTACAAGGCACAAGTCAGGAGTGTGATGGAATACTCTCCACTTGCCTGGATGGGTGCAGCTCCAACAACACTCAAGAAGCTCAACACCATCCAGGACAAAGCAGCCCGCTTGATTGGCACACCATCCACAAACATTCACTCCCTCCACCACCGACGCACAGTGGCAGCAGTGTGTACCATCTACAAGATGCACTGCAGCAACGAACCAAGGCTCATTAGACAGCACCTTCCAAACCCGCGACCTCTACCACCTCGAAGGACAAGAGCAGCAGATGCATGGGAACATCACTAACTGCAAGTTTCCCTCCAAGTCACACACCATCCTGACTTGGAACTATATCTTCACTGTCGCTGGGTCAAAATCCTGGAACTCCCTTCCTAACAACACTGTGGGTGTACCTACCCCACATGGACTGTCGCGGTTCAAGAAGGCAGCACACCACCAACTTCTCAAGGGCAATTAGGAATGGGCAATAAATGCTGGCATAGCCAGTGACGCCCACTTCCCATGAACGAATAAAAAAAAACTGGGAGTTATACTAACCGCCCAAAATTGCTAATTCCATTGCCTGCATTGTTACCATCATATTCTACAAACTGTACTGTGAATAGTCCCGATAGAGTTATGTCTATATAATCAAGATTAACTATGTCTACCTTTAACTCCTTTCCTCAAGCATATTCTGTATTCAATAGGACATTATGCCCATATGTCCAGAAAAGCCAAATGAGTGGTGGGTATTTGAGGTTTTGGGACCATTTTCACTGCAGGAGAGAAGGCATAATATGGATTTTATCCCTCGACCAACAGTATAAAAAATAGCTTATCTGTTCATTTATTTCATTGCTGTTTGTAGAAGCTTGCTGGGCACAAATTGACTGCTGTGTTTCCTACAATACAATAGTGACTATACTTCAGAAGCTATAAAGGGCTGGATTTTGTTCCTAGGCTGACGTCGGGTTCCATGCGGGTGATGGGGGGGTGGGGGGGCCGGGGGGTCCTGGAGAATCATAGCAGCAGCGGCCACCACGGAACCCAATGCCAGGATTGCTCCGCTTGATCTTCCCAGGACGGGATAGGCCAATGTCGGCCTTCCTGCCTTGAGGCCAATTGAGGCCCTTAAGTAGCCTATTGATGCCCAATTAAGAGCCTTTTCCCACCACCGCTGGGATTTTACCAGCAGTGAGGGGGGGCCACCGCCACGTTGGGAGGTTGCCTGGAAAACAAGGCGCCCTTCCTGTGGGCTTCGGGGGGGGCGGGTGGGGGGGCTCCCTCCTTCATGGGAATTTGTGGCCCACGGAGGATCCCCTTGCCTGGGAACCACTGTACCCCCCAGGTCCTCCCCGCCTTCCCCTGGATGAAATGCCCACCCCGAACCCCTGGCCCCTTGACAGGCCTTCTTCAGTACTGGCCCCGGTGACCCCGCCTCATTTACCACAGGTCCAGGATTCCAATGCTGGGCCTGGGTCCAATGCCTCTGCATTACCGACAGTGGCCACTCCCCCCCGATGGCACTGCCGATACTGTTGATCTGCCAACCCTGTGATTGGTCAGCAGCCCTTTGTGGGTGGGATCCCCATTCCTATTAAGTGTTTAAAGGGACGGGGATGCCGCCTCCTTAAACCTTGAATAAAAAAGACTGGAGGATTGCTCCGGGGATCCCTAAAAATTGGGGAGACTAAACACTGATTGGGTGACCACTTTGCGGAACACCTCCACTCAGTCCGAAAGCATGATCCCAAGCTTCCATTGCTTGCCATTTCAACACACACACCCTGTTCTCATGTCCACATTTCCGTCCTTGGCCTGCTGCAGTGTTCCAGTGAACTTCAACGCAAGCTCGAGGAGCAGCACCACATCTTTCCATTAGGCACTCTGCAGCCTTGCGGACTCAACCTTAAGTTCAACAATTTCAGAGCGTCACTGAACTTTTCATATTTTTCTTTTTTTTAATTATTTTATTTTATTTTTAATCATGTGCCTTTTTTTTCATTATTCTGCCCTTAACACTCTCTCTGGACAAATTTATTTTTATTTTTTATTTAGAGATACAGCACTGAAACAGGCCCTTCGGCCCACCAAGTCTGTGCCGACCATCAACCACCCATTTATACTAATCCTACACTAATCCCATATTCCTACCACATCCCCACCTGTCCCTATATTTCCCTACCACCTACCTATACTAGGGACAATTCATAATGGCCAATTTACCTACCAACCTGCAAGTCTTTGGCATGTGGGAGGAAACCGGAGCACCCAGAGAAAACCCACGCAGACACAGGGAGAACTTGCAAACTCCACACAGGCAGTACCCAGAATTGAACCCGGGTCGCTGGAGCTGTGAGGCTGCGCTGCTAACCACTGCACCACTGTGCCGCCCCATTTCACCACAAGCATTAACACGCTCTTTGGCTTTGTCCCTTGACGTCTTTGTTAAGTAATCTCTGCTGCCCTCTGCCCTATTACACACCTTCCCTTTTGTTTTCTTCCCCACCAAAACCCACCATGCCACTGCCCACCCTCTGAAATTGCTTAAAACCTAATGCTTTTCTAAACTTTGCCAGTTCTGATGAACCCTGCTTCTCTCTCCACAGATGCTGCCTAATCTGCTGAGTATTTCCAGAATTTTCTGTTTTTATTTCAGATTTCCAGCATTTTGCGTTTATTGTACATTTTGCATGTTAATCAGAAAATTGACATTCCATGGGCAAATGCATAGTTGTGATACAGTTGTCCTAAATCACTCTCACTGAGCCTTGAGTGTAAAAACTGTTGGGTTTCATTTAATAAGGGATTTTATTAGATTTGAATGTGAGTCACTATATAAATCATAATCACCAAAACAAAGTACCATAGAACTCTCAATCTCATTCCTTATGTTGTAAATTTCAGTCAATGTTTGTTGTGCATGACATATTTGTTTCACCACACAATCCCTTTAAGATTGTTGAGTGGTCGTGCACATGCATATTGTGACAGAAACCACACCTGCCAACACGAGACATATTAATTTTGTCATATGGAACATTATTATTTGAATGTTTACTGGATATTGAAGTAACTTGTTTAAAAAGACCACAGAACAGTGGCTGAAAACTTGGCTGCATATTTGCATTCTGAAGGACAGTTGCATGGAGAGACAATGGGAGGATTCCCTGATGCAAATAGCCAGCTGGGTTTTGTCAATAATGATGAGCAAGAGATATTGAGGGTCATTGAATATGTAAGAGCCAGCATTCCACCCCCCACTGAGAGTGTCTGGTAAGCTTGTTAGTCCACAGCTGGAGTACTGTGTACAGTTCTGGGCACCACACTATAGGAAGGATGTGATTGCACTGGAGAGGGTGCAAAGAAGATTCACCAGGATGTTGCCTGGGCTGGAGCATTTCAGCTAGGAAGAGATACTGAAAAGACTAGGGTTGTTTTCCTTAGAACAGAGATGGATGAGGGGGGACATGATTGAGGTAGACACAATTATGTGGGGCGTTGATAGGTTAGATAGGAAGAGACTTTTTCCTTTTGCGGAGGGGTCAATAACCAGGGGGCATAGATTTAAGGTAAGGAGCAGGAGGTTTAGAGGGGATTTGAGGAAAAAAAATTTCAACCAGAGGGTGGTTGGAATCTGGAATACAGACCCTGCAGGGGTGGTAGAGGCAGGAACCCTCATAACATTTAAGAAGTATTTAGATGAGCACTTGAAACGCCATAGCATACAAGGTTATGGGCCAAGTGCTGGAAAATGGGATTAGAATAGTTAGGTGCTTGATGGCCGGCACAGACATGATGGGCCGAAGGGCCTGTTTCTGTGCTGTATAACTCTATGACTCTATGACTTGGAGAAAACCACAAACCTCGCAGGAGAGGCCATTTCAAACAAGGAGCTCATCACATGACTAACCTGCTGGCCAACCTGGAGATTTTTGAATTGTGCCTGACACAGAAAGGAAGAGACTGCAATTGAACTTCAAGAAGAAAGCATTCCCTCTCTCTGTCTCTCTCTCTCATGCAAAGTTCCAGGGACCCACAACAGTAACTCAAGCTTCAAGGCAAAAGACTCCTGCAGCCTTCTGGCACCAGCTAAACAAGTCTGAAAGTGTGCACTGGGCCCCAACGAGAACTGAAAGACTTAACTTCAATCAAAGACTTTACATCCAACCCAGAACCAGTAACTGAATTCCAACTATTACTTAAAACCTTACCTCCTTAATTCTTTCTCTTCCTCTGTCTCTATTTGTGTGTGTGTTTATTACGTATGCATGCTAGGGTGGTCGTTTTGCATATTCTTTGTAGTTTTAACTGATTTAGAGTTTTAAGATTAATAAACTTACACATTTCTTGTTTAAATCTGAGAAAACCTGTCTGGTTGATTTCTTTGCAATTATAATTAGGGAGCAGTGAGCAAGGACTCACCAAGGGGAAGCTAAAAACACGGTGTTTAAAAAATTAAAGCTGTTACGGCCAAACCTGGTTGTAACAACATCATCAAGGGAATGTTGGTTGTGCACAGCCTGTTACACTGTGCGGTATGTTTCAGATTGCAGCATAGCTACATCAATGCAGCTTAGTGGGAGTATTGACCAGAACATTGAACTCCTAAGGGGAAGGCTAAACCTACAGCTAAGTGTGACTCATGTTGCGACTATGGACAACTAGAAGCTGTTTACAGAATGGGTAAGTTCTCCCAATATCTTGGCCAACATTTACTCATCAGCAACTAATACTGATTATCTGTTCATTTATCTCGTATCTGTTTGATGTACCTTGGTGTTCACCTATTGCCTGCCTCATTTCCCTACATTACAAGTGTGACAAGCATCAAAAATACTTCATTTGCTGTGAAAAGATTTGAGATGTCCTGAGGTTCTGAAAGGCAATATATTAATGCAAGGTCTCTCTTTTTTACTTTAATGTTATGGTTCTGCTTTTTTCCAATAGTTTCATTTTGTCTTTGTGGCTCAAAGGAGGTGTCTACAAGCAGGTTTGGTTTATAAATAGCAAACTGCACCTTTATAGATTCCCAGGCTTAATAAATAGCCCCTCCTATCACCGTACCATTGGTGGCAGAGCTGTCAGGTACCTGTGTCTTACTCTTTGGCATTCGTTCCTTAAACCCCTCTGCTTCTACACCCTACTGCCCTTTTCAAAGCTCATCTCTTCAACCAAGCTTTTAGTCATCTCTCCTGATGTTGTCTTTCCTGGCTTGGTTTCCATTTTCCTTCTGTGAAGTTCCTTGAACGTTTTTTGCGTTAAAGGTACTATGTAAATGCAGATTATTAATATTGCAGTATATTGCGCACTGGAGGTCACATGGAATTCCCACAATGTTCTCTGGTCTATTCCAAAAGATTGGAAATAGCATGTTATCAGTGCAATGGATATATACTAAGGGCTGAAATTTTATGCCGCCCCACCAGGTCGGATGGTGGCATGATGGGGGTGGCATAAAATTGAGCGGGAGGCTCCAGGAGGCCTTTCCGCCTCCAGCCAACTTTACAGCGGTTGGCGGGGGTGGGGTGGAGCAGCCTGCCCACCCCAGGCCAATCGAAGCCCTTAAGTGGCCACGTAACGGCCACTTAAGGGCATTTGCCCACCTCCACAGGTATTTTACCCATGGCAAGTGGGCGTGCTGGGGTCATGATAGGCTGCCCAGCATAGGTTGCCCAATTGAGGGCTGCCCCCACCTCCCAACCCACCCCCGGGACCCAAAACGCAACCCCCCCCCCCCCGCCCCCCACCGGCCCTCCCCCCCAAACAACTACCATTGCCTCACCGCCACGACCAACCACCCCCCCAGTGAGGCAAGCCCAACTTACCTGAGGTCCTGGCTCCATGGCGTTGGCTGGGCTGCTGTCCCGGTGGCGCTGCTGGGACTAAGAGCTGTCCGCCCGTTGGTTGGCCGACAGCTCACTGAAGTGGATCCTTCTCCCTCAAGTGGGTGGAAATCCCCTCTCGGGACAATCAAAGCCCGGGAACCCGTAAACTGCGGGTCAGATCCCCGGGCTGGGCGGAAGCGGGTTAGCCACCGACTTTTAAAATCCAGCCCTAAGTCTATTTGGTCAAATGTATTTACGGGTTGACTATTACAGAGAAACAGTAAGTCAGAGCAGGATGCTGAAAAGACACAAAACTGAAAAAGTAATAACAATAGCTTCAGTCCAAAATGCTTTAATATACCCTTTTCAGAATGTGTTTTTGATAAAGCCAAATAATAAAGCAACTTTTCAATGAAACAGGTTTATCTTCTTGGTAGCACGGTAGCACGTCAAGAAATAAATTATTGTGTTTGGATAAAATGGCTTCAAGTTCATTTTTATTTAATTTATTCATTTGCAGGATGTGGGCATCACAAGCATTTATTGCCCAACCCTAGTTGTCCTTGAGAAAGTGGTGGTGAGCTGCCTTCTTAAACCGCTGCAGTCCATGTAGCAAAGGTACTCCCACACTGCTGTCAGGTAGCAGTTCGGGATTTTGACCCAGTGACGTTGAAGAAATGGTGATATATTTCCAAGTCAGGATGGTGTGTAACTTGGAAGGGAACTTGGAGGAGGTGGTGGTCCCATATGCCTGCTGCCCTCATCCTTCTAGGTGGTAGAGGTCCCGAGATGCCGTTGAAGAATCCTTGGCAAGTATCTGAAGTGTATCTTGTAAATGGTCCACACTACAGCCATATTGCTAGGGTGGTGTAGGGAGTGAATGTTTAAGGTGGTGGATGGGGTGTTGATCAAGGAGGCTGCTTTGACCTGGATGGTGTCAAGTTCCTCGAGTGTTATTGGAACTGCACTCATCCAGGCAAGTGGAGAGTATTCAATCACATTCCTGACTTCTGCCATGTAATTGGTGGACAGGCTTTGGGGAGTCAGGAGGTGAATCATTCGGTGCAGAATTCCCAGCCTCTGACTTGCTCTTGTAACCACAGTATTTATGTGGCTGGTCCAGTTAAGTTCTCGTCAGTAGTGACCTCATATTTAACAATGGTAATGCCATTGAATGTCAAGGGGAGGAAGTCATTGTCTGGCATTTGTGTGGCATGAAAGTTACTTGCCACTTACCAGCCCAAGCCTAAATGTTGTCCAGGTCATGCTGCATGCGGGCACATGCTGTTTCAGTACCTGAGGAATTGTGAATGATATTGAACACTGTGCAATCATCAGCAAACATCCCCGCTTTTGACCTTATGATGGAGGGAGGATCGTTGATGAAGCAGCTGAAGATGGTTAGGGCTAGGCCACTGCACTGCGGAACTCTTGCAGCGATGTCCTGTCTCCAACACCCACAACCATCTTTCTTTTTGCTGAGTATAACTCCAACCAGTGGAGAGTTTTCTCCCTGATCCTGTCAAGGATAGTCACTCTCACCTAACCTCTGGAATTCAGGTCTTTTGTCCATATTTGGACCAAGCCTGCAATCGGATCTACAGCCGAGTGGTCCTGGCAGAACCTAAACTGAGCATTGATCAACAGACGATTAGTGAGTAAGTTCCAGTTGATAGCTTTGTCCATTACACCTTCCATTACTTTGCTGATGATTGAGAGTAGGCTGAGAGGGTGGTAAATTGGTCAGATTAGATTTGTCCTGCATTTTATAGACAAGACCTGGAATATTTTCCACTTTGTCAGATAGATGCCAGTGATATAGCTGTACTGGAAGAGCTTGGCTAGAGGCATGACTAGTTCTGGAGCACAAGTCTTCAGCACTACCGCCAAAATGTTGTCAGGGCCCATAGCCTTTGCTGTCCAGTGTTCTCATCCATTTTTCATATCACATGAAGTAAATTGAATTGGCTGAAAACTGGCTTCTGTGATGCTGGGGACCTCAGGAGGAGGCTAAGATGGGTCATTCACCAACACTTCTGGCTGAAGATGTTTGCAAACACTTCAACCTTATCTTTTTCACTCATCTGCCTCCATCATTGAGCATGGAGATGTTCATGGGACCTCCTCCCTTTTTTTATTCATTCATGGGATGTGGGCATCGCTGGTCAGGCCAGCATTTATTGCCCATCCCTAATTGCCCTTGAGAAGCTGGTGGGGAGCTGCCTTCTTGAACCGCTGCAGTCCATTTGGGGTAGGTACACCCACAGTGCTGCTAGGAAGGGAGTTCCAGGATTCTGACCCAGCGACAGTGAAGGAACAGTGATATAGTTCCAAGTCAGGATAGTGTGTGACGTAGCGGGGAACTTGCAGGTGGTGGTGTTCCCATGCATTTGCTGCCCTTGTCCTTCTAGTTGGTAGAGGTTGCGGGTTTGGAAGGTACTGTCTAAGGAGCCTTGGTGCATTGCTGCAGTGCAGCTTGTAGATGGTACACACTGCTGCCACTGTGCGTCGGTGGTAGAGGGAGTGAATGTTTGTGGATGGGGTGCCAATCAAGCGAGCTGCTTTATCCTGGATGGTGTCAAGCTTCTTGAGTGTTGTTGGAGCTGCACCCATCCAGTCAAGTGGAAAGTATTACATCACACTCCTGACTTGTGCCTTGTAGATGGTGGACAGGCTTTGGGGAGTCAGGAGGTGAGTTACTCACTGCAGGATTCCTAGCCTCTGACCTGTTCTTGTAGCCACAGTATTTATATGGCTACTCCAGTTCAGTTTCTTGTCAATGGTAGCCCCTAGGATGTTGATAGTGGGGGATTCAGCGATGGTAATGCCATTGAATGTCAAGGGGAGATGGTTAGATTCTCTCTTGTTGGAGATGGTCTTTGCCTGGCACTTATGTGGCGCGAATGTTACTTGCCACTTATCAGCCCAAGCCTGGATATTGCTCGCTGCATTTCTACATGGACTGCTTCAGTATCTGAGGAGTCACGAATGGTGCTAAACATTGTGCAATCATCAGCGAACATCCCCACTTCTGAGCTTATGATTGAAGGAAGGTCGTTGATGAAGCAGCTTTAGATGGTTGGGCCTAGGACACTACCCTGAGGAACTCCTGCAGTGATGTCCTGGAGCTGAGATGATTGGCCTCCAACAACCACAACCAACAACCACCTGTTAGTTGTTTAATTGTCCCCCAAGTTTAGATCTTTTGCCAGAGCTAAAGACAGTAAGAGAATTTTACTGTTATTCAATCAAAAAGCCTCTAAAATCAGTGCGGTTAAACCTTTGAAATCAATGGGCACAAACTGAGTAATGAAAATCCCCCTTATCTCATCTCTGGTTCCTTTGCCAATTACCTTGTGTCTGTGTCCTCTAATTACCGACCCTCTGCCATTGGAAGCAGTTTCTCCTTATTCTATCAAAATCCTTCGTAATCTTGAACCTCTCTATCAAATCCTGCAATAACCTTCTCTTCTCTAAGGAGAACAACACCAGCTTCTCTAGCCTCTCCAAATAACTGAAGATCTGCATTCCTGGTACCATTCTAGTAAAAGTCCACTGCACCCTCTCCAAGGCCTGAACATCCTTTCCAAAGTGTGGTGCCAGAATTGGACACAATAATCCAGATGGGGCATAACCAGTAATTTAGGCAGATTTAGCATAACTTCCTTGCTTTTATACTCTTTGTCTCTGTTTTTAAAGCCAAAGATCTCGTGTGCTTTTTTAACAACCTTCTTTTGTGCCTCTACCTGCAAATATTTGTGTGTGTATACCCCCACATCTCTCTGTTCCTGTACCCACTTTAAAATTTTACCATTTAGTTTATATTGCCTCTCCTCATTCCTCCTACCAAAATGCACCACTTCATACTTCTCTGCATTAAAATGCATCTGCCATGTGTCTTCCCATTTCACTAGTATACTTATGTCCTCCTGAAGTCTGTTACTATCCTCCTCATTGCTTACTACATCACATCTCAGAGTCTCATGTCACCTGCAAACTTTAACATTATGCCCTGTATACCCAAGTCCAGGTTGTTAATGTATATCAAAAAATCTGATACCCATTCACAAACTCTACTTTCCTCTGTTTTGAAACCTGGTATAGGAGTTCTTCTATTTTATTAATGGTTGTTTTAAAACAATGTATGAAACAAAAACAGAAACATTCTCATGGTGAGACCCTAAGAAGTGCTGCAGATAACAATAGCATGGTAAGGAAAATATTTGAAAGGTGGAACAAAACATTTCCCCTGAAAGAGGTAGTTTATATTTATGGATACTTTTTTTGCACTGGGATTTTAAACACAACTTTCTATCAAGTCTGGAGCAAGGTACCATGTAGGCAGCCAACATTCCCTCCACCTAACGTTTTTACTGGTGGGCTGACTAAGATAAGCTAACTCAATAAAGACCAGAATCAAACTAGGGCAATCCTGGTCTGAATATATGGTTTAGTTACTCACTGGATAGATGCCATAAACCATGGGAAAGTAACAATTACTGCTCTCACACCATTGTGGTGCCATTTTTCTGTTTCAAGATGCATCATGATATAAAATTTGAAGGAATATTGATTTAATAGTATAGCAATAGTAGGAATACTGGATTTGTCACATAATGCCTGAGTAATATTGTATTTGAGATGTAGGGCCTGAAGTAATATTGGATTTGTGATGAAGGAGCTGCAGGAATATTGTGATATCGGATCTGTTTCACCTCTTTCAAAAAATCTTGGATATTAGTTCACAAGTACTTTTCTCCCCCCACCCCCCCCAACAAATGTAATTCCTGTTAAATCACTCACTGCTTCCCATTTCTAGAGGTGGTTTGTACTATATAACTAATATGAACATATAATTGCTCAATCTATGTTCTTAAAGGCTCTATACTCAAGTGTTTCTTTTTTTAAAGCTAGTTGTCTCAGCCTATCCATTCACCATGTTAAAATTTGCAGTAATATTGGAATTGTGATCCAGCAAAACCTGCAGAGGTTACTGTTTTGATAATGAATTGTTGAAAAAGTCACTACCCTGTATGTATCATAAAGCACACCTCTTCACATTTGGTCTAGCTTCTTTATAGTCCTCGCTCATATATCTAATTAGATTATCATCAATGATTCATGCTTTGACATGTCAGTTAAATCATGATCACTTCATTACATGAGCCACAGCAACCAATCTCAACCTTGGATTAACTAAAACAATTGGCAAATTGAGTGACTTTCCATATGAGTTCTTCCAATTATCTGCCATGGCTTCAGTGGAAGAACTCCAAAGGAATGGCCTTCGCAGTGTTTACACAACTTTTCCTAGGTTTCTGCAGCTCTTCTGCCAAAGTCACAGGGAAGATCAGGAAAAGCCTTATGGAAATTGACAGTAGCTACATGAGTTTTTACATTTCAGTAGCTTACACTAATGTAATTGTTCTCAGCATCACATTGTCGAGCTGAAACCTTATAAACCTGACTCAAAGTTGGATTTTGGTTGCTGTGGCTCATGTAATGAAGTGATCGTGACTTAACTGACATGTCAAAGGATGAATCATTGATGATAATCTAATTAGACATATGAGCGATGACTGTAAAGAAGCTAGACCAAATGCGAAGAGGTATGCTTTATGATACATACAGGTCCCTGGACCTGCAGCCAGTCGAAGGATTAAGATGCCTGCTGCCCTTACATTTCTGCACAGCAATGCAGAGCTGAACCTTTATTATTCCCCTTAATATATTTAATTGAGTCTTATGCTAAATATAGTTGATTTTTTTCAAGTCATCACTAATTTTTCTTTTTTTTCAAATATCTTGCTCATGATATCTTTTGGCTGTGATTGAATACTATTAAATGTAGGTTCCAGGGAAAAATGTTGATCAGAACTAATCTATTTGCACAAAATGGAGTAAATCCTCTCTTAGTCACAGGACATACTTTGATTCTGGCTGTTTGTGCAAACTCATCAATTTGTGCTGTTATGTGTGAGGCGATGGCTATTTTTAGACCATTGCTGAATCCTTTTTGAGCACATAAAATAGCTGATAATGTGTGTTGGATATGGATCCAGCACATCTAAGACTTTCAAGCATGAATCAAATGGGAAGTATTCAATGCAAAACTGCTAAGTGCTTCATTTTAAGCTCAATTTACGTCTGTCTTTACGTACATTAAAAAAAACCTAACACTTAAATATTTAAAAATAATTTTTGTGGACAGAACACTTGGTGAACACAGTTATAATTTGCCTATTTGAAGGGATTTAGACAGAGTGTAAATGGTTTTTGTGACTGAGATGGGTATTGCGACATACTGTTATAAATGTGCACAAAACACAATGAATGTTTTATTTTTTATAATGCCAGATTTATTGTTACATTCCCCATAGTGTTTTAATTTGAAAACAGTCCTCAAATCTAATTCCAACCTGAATTTCTGTTTACTTTTGAAGACATAGCTCAGTTTTTAGCTCTTTTTACTGGTATCAAGGGTATTTTATAACTGCCACAGTTAGAATCAGGGAATTAGCAGCTACACCTGTTCAAATGAGTGTGAAGCTTCTTTGCAGTGCTGTTGCATTTGAGAAGGCATGATGATTAGAATTCAGGGAGGTAGCCATAATTTTCTCCATGTTGGTTAACCCACACAGATTAGACTATTGCTTGTGAAGTTATAGACAGGAATACTACACCACAAACAGAATACAACCTCCTGACCTTATTTTCGGAATGCAAACTCCCTCCTGTGATGTAACAGTAGCATGACTGAATAATTAATAGAAGTTCAGTGTTTAAATTGACTTGTTTGCTATCTGAAGTTTATAAAGAGTGGTTCAAATCTCAACTGGTACTGGCTCCATTTATTGCTTCTGTGGTTGGCAGCATAATTCGCACCTCATTTACATATATCATTCCCCCCACTCCAGTATTTTCTTTTAAATGCTACTTGGGTGCAATCAGAGTTCACTGTCAATATGCTGTCAAACCAAAAATATTGTTGAGTTTGAATCAGTGAATTAATTTACAGGAGAGAGAGAGGTAGACAAGAGCATCAATTATATTTGAACCTTCCCAGAAAAAAAACAAGCAAATCAAATGATGTATTTCTCTTGCAGTACTGTTGCTGACATCAACCCCAACTTAAGGAGCAGTGGGGTACAGAAAGTAGCACCAATGTGATGGTTTTCAACTGCATTTGCTTTCCTTAGCCATGGGCCAATTGAGTACACAGCCCATTTGTACAGTCCCGAGGGAATTTTTCAATTGCTGATCTATATGAGCCAACCCCAAGTCTGGCAGCCAGAAGATAAGATGCAAAGTGTGACTTTGAAACACTATAGGCTAGGTTTTGTGTAGGAGGCGGGGCTGCCAGTGGCGGGCTGAATCGCCTGCCCGCCGCCATCCCCAGAGTAATCCTCCGGTCTTTTTATATCTAAGTTTCACAAGCCGGGATCCCCACCCTTTAAAGATGGGGATCCCGCCTCCAAGAGCTGCCAGCCAATCAAAGGACCAGAAGCTGAGCAGTATCAGCAGCGCCACCGGGAGCAGTGGCCACTGCCGGTACCACAGAGGCCTTGGGCCCAGGCTCAGGGCTGGAACATCAAACCTCAGATAAGTGGCGCAGTGGTTAGCACTGCAGCCTCACAGCTCCAGGGACCCGGGTTCGATTCTGGGTACTGCCTGTGTGGAGTTTGCAAGTTCTCCCTGTGTCTGCGTGGGTTTTCTCCGGGTGCTCCGGTTTCCTCCCACAAGCCAAAAGACTTGCAGGTTGATAGGTAAATTGGCCATTATAAATTGTCACTAGTATAGGTAGGTGGTTGGGAAATATAGGGACAGGTGGGGATGTTTGGTAGGAATATGAGATTAGTGTAGGATTAGTATAAATGGGTGGTTGATGGTCGGCACAGACTCGGTGGGCCGAAGGGCCTGTTTCAGTGCTGTATCTCTAATCTAATCATCTAAAGTGAGGTGGGATCATCGGGGCATGTCTGGAAGGCCCCGATGAGGGGGGGTGGGGTGGGGCAGGGGGGTGGTCGTGCAGTCCAGGGGGAGGGGGGTTCTGGTGGGTAAAGTGGTTCCCGGCAGGGGTTCTCCGTGGGCCTTAGATTGCCCACAAAGGAGGGACCCACCCCCAAACACACAAGGCGTGCGCCTCATTTTATAAGGTGTAATGAGTTTTTATGTTTGATGCAACATAAATGAGATGCATGCAGTCCAGTTTGCTGAAAATCTCTAACAGATTTATTAACAGCTCAGCTGTTATTTACAGCACAGAGCAAACAATATACAGAACCTTCCTCTAGATGTTACAGTTGCAGAGTGACCCTGGCTTTGAGTCACATGACTACATCCTGGTACTCAGCTCATTAGCATAAGATCGTTTAGGGATATCACTCTTAACGGCAATCATACAACATCCCTTTCCTTTCCAAAGATAATTCTCATATGCTACAAGTAAAAACATATAACTTTGGATAATATCAAAATTATTTACGCATTGATAGAAATCGTGAAATTTACACATGCAGAAGCTTAAGAGTCCACATATCATTTTGGTGGTTTGACAGAGAATTTGCGTCTAAGCTGTGACAGTTTTTTTCTGAAGATTCTCCCTCTCTGAATTCAGTTTGTGTTGCTCTGCCTTCAGCCTGCTCAGATACTCTGTTGCTTTTCTTAAGATGACAACTTTTGAGACCATGTACTTCTTGGAAAATTCCAGAACCTCATCTCGAACAGATAATGCTTCAACTTATTCCTCCTCTGCCTCTTCAGGACATTGTGTGTCCTTCGCCTCTCCTCATCCTCCACATCTGAAGCCCTGGAGCTCAAGCTCGAGGACTTGTTGGGGGAATAGTACTTTGCCTCATGGAGGTACTGTCCGTTCTGGCTTGTTTTGGTGCTGGCAATTCTCTAGGGAGCAGAAATGAAGGCGTGGCATAGTTGTGCTGTTGCTGGGTTTCCAAACTGAACAATTTGATGATGGCCAGAGTCTGCGAGCGGTTTCCACTCCTTGGAGATTTCCCCTTGACAATGCTTCACACTGCCAGCCTTTGCTTCTCAGTGGTGATAATGTCAATCTCTTCTTCTGAGCTGCTGGAGTGAGAAGAAACACTGCCTGTTGAAAAAGAACTGTCACCAGCTCAGTTTGGATCTTCATTCTCTTGGTGTGGCATCTCTGAGAAGGGGCTAATACTTTCCAAACCAGAACCACTGAGACTCTGGATGAACTATGAGGTACCCTTGGTCTCTTCTGCTGTAATTGGTATCTTGGTGACCTCGTGGATATTTGTTGAGGTCCTTACACGCTGGTAGTCCTGCCATCGCTGGTCATCTCATGTCTACCAGATGGAATATTTGTGGTTTCCATGCTGACTTACCATATCTGCATTGCATTGTTAGTGTGCCACTGCAAGGAATGGGTGACCAGGTGGATGCAGATAAATTTGCAGTTGTTGGTTGTATCATTGATTTCCAATGACTCCAGTATATATCCTTCAAGATTCGGACTGGTAGGATATTAGCACTAGCGCTGATGTCGATCTTATGTATGTATTTTTGCCAGCTTTCTTTGGGCACATGATGTTAATAGTGGCGAAAGCTTACAGTTGTTTGACTTCATCAACATGATGTGTTAGGTTCACAATGTTGTTCAACTTCTGGCCGAGAACTACTTCTCTCTGAGTCTTGACTCAGGTCTGTTTCACTGTGGACATCGTGTATCGCCTTGCATTTACGCAGGTCTCTGGCGCTTTCCTTGCTTCTGATGTCCTGTTGTCTGTTTGCTTGCGTTCTCCCGTGACTTCTGGCTGTGGCTTTGGAGGTAGATTTCTTACATAGGTGGACCCAGTGTCCTTTTTCACCACAAACCTTGCACGTCTTGAAATGCAGGACAACTTTGCGCTGAGTGGGACCAACCACACTTACCACACAGGTTGCTCACTCTTGTTGACCTGGTTATTGTGCCGATACTGTTGGCTTCACCTAGTACTTGCAGATGCTGTTGTCCAGCTACATGTCTTTGTATTTCCTGCCACCTTCCAGCAGGGCATCAATGCTGTGACCTTTCTTTATCCCCAAGAGGTCTTTCTAATATGCTTCAATGGGTGTTGAGACAATCACCAATTCCATTATTTGGTCCAACAGCTCTGTTTCTGAAAAATCATATTTGTTGCCTTTGCTACGGCATCTACTGATGAACTGGTCTATTGATTCCTGTGGCTGTTACCTGTTGAACATCAGTTCCAGAAGGTTAATTCTAAAATTCACTCTTAATCAGAGTTGATCTGTCAGCACTTTCCATATCTTTGCGGGAGCTTTCTGGTCCTCTTCAGATAAGACAGAGGTGTTGATTCTGTATAATCCCTCATTTCCAACTGCTATCAGTATTTTTAGAGCTTGTTTCTCTGGTTCGACAGTCACTTGATCTGTGAAGCATAACTGCATTCTCTGTTTAAAACATTTGAACTCATAGGATATCAATGGCTTTCCAGTTCATGCTGGGAAATTTGGTATCCATCTTCCTGCTGTTCTTTTGCTTAAAACTTGCTTTAAGACTTGTTCTATGACTCTGCACTGGTTTCCCTTTTAGAAATTTTCTGTTGTTTATGCTAGCTTCTTGGATTGAGAGGAGCAGCTGTTTGAGAGTGTTGTGTGTTTATCTTGCTTGTAGCACTTAAGCTTATCTGTTTATACAGCAATTCAATAGGCAGTTCAGTTGCTTTTTTTTCTAGTTTTTTTGCAGCACTTAAGCTGGTTTGTTTACATAGCTGTTCACTAGGCAGTTCAAGAATTTTTTTAGAGTTTGTTTATGTTGTTCACGTTTGAGTGGTTTCATGGTATTTTTAAAGCTATGGCCGTGTGAATGAAAGCTCTACTTCACCAGAGTTGTTTTAAAAATTTGGCTGCATGGAGGAGGCTCATCAGTGGTCATGGTTTTCCCATGCTTTTTGCAATCGGACACTTCCTGTAATGGCGCCGACCGCGATCAGCTTGGGAGAGGAGTCG
Source organism: Heterodontus francisci (assembly GCF_036365525.1). Classification (NCBI taxonomy): domain Eukaryota; kingdom Metazoa; phylum Chordata; class Chondrichthyes; order Heterodontiformes; family Heterodontidae; genus Heterodontus; species Heterodontus francisci. The sequence continues at coordinate 40,814,172 of NC_090395.1, read as the reverse complement.
GGTCTTCCCTTTTTTTTCTCTCCCTTGGAGGCTTTGAAAGAAAAAAAATCAATTTTTTAAGCACTCTACAGCTTGTTTTTTTTTAAAACTGGGATTCCTCGACCACTGACACAATGACTCACCTGATTTACTTGCAGCCTTTCGTTCTGAGCTCTGCCTTCTACAGCTTGAGGTAAGTTCTTTTTTTACTGTTTAAGCCAGTATTTTTTTGAACTTTCACTCTAGTGGCTATAGGAAGGGTAGTTTTTACAGCTGTTTTACCTGTGGTCTTCACTCTTTGTCTTCTCACCACAGCTGGCTCCATATAATGAGTTCTTTATGTTGTCTAATGCAACATAGATGAGATGCTTGGAGCCCAGTTTGCTGAAGATCTCGAACAGGTTTATTAACAGCTCAACTATTATGTACAGTACAGAGCAAACTATTTACAGAACCTTCCTCTAGGTGTTACAGTTGCTGAGTGACGCTGGCTTCGGGTCACATGACTACGTCTTGGTAGTTCATTAGTATACTAAGATCTTAAAGAAATATCATTGTTAAAGGCAATCATGCAACATAAGGCACCGTCCCCGGGAGGCAGAGGCGACTCCCGACACTGGTAAGATCCCAGCGGCAGTGGGAAAAGGCCGTTATGTGGCCGTTAGTAGGCCACTTAAGGGCCTCAATTTGCCTCTGGGTGGATGGTCGTCGTCGGCGTATCCTGCCCCCGGGAACATTGTTCGGCGACAGGGCTGCAACAGGCACTCCACCTCCCCTCCCATCTGCCACTCAATGCGATCCTATGGGCCCGCCCCACCCCCCTCCACGTCCAACTCTGCCTCAGGGGGGCCATAAAATCCAACCCTGTGTTACTGCAAACTTCTCTTTCTATTGTTCAGTGCTATGGAATCTGACCAATGATGTAACTAGGATAGATTTGACAGTGCCGGAAAGCAAGACCATTACAATAGCATTTCTTCTTGAAATGGATCTGTAATATTTCATTCTTGCTGTGGTCCATGCTATATATAAGGCACATCTTTGGCACAGATTAACAGGTCCTCATGAAACAATAGTGATATTACACCAAGCTATCCATCAGTGCGTGAAGAATAAGCAGAATTTTCAGTGGTTTCTATTTTTCAGATTCATTCTCCTTTTTTGGAGCATTTGTAAATTAAGTAAAACACTTCATATATTTGACTTTTTTGCTCTTGAAATGAATTTCTGAATCTCTAAGAATTCCGGAGCATAATGCCTCTGAAGTTCCCACTGTATTCTTTCAGTTCTGTTTTGTGTGGCTTTATAGTACTAAAGAATAATTTATGTCAGTCTTTGGGTCAATTAGACCTATACTCAGCTGGAGTTCAGAAGGTCATGGTGCTGTTTGGCATGACAAATTGCTACCTAGACCTTGCATTCTGCATGAAGAGCATTCAAATATGACTTTAGCTTGTAGCATCACTCTCCCTACTGTCCTACTAACAAATTACAAATCAGCCATACCAACATGCCAATATCAGCCACATTAATTTAGTTTTCTTTCAATTACATTCCACCCTCATTCTCAGGAGCCAAAGATTTTGGGTTGTAATGAGTTGCTCCCCTGTAGTAGATTCTGCAAAACCTAAAGTGAGATGTAACAAGAGAAAAAGTCCAGATCCTTTGTTTTGGAACATCATGACAATGCGAGTCTTATCATAAGGGTGGGTATAATTCACAATGTCAGAGAGATGAACAAGAGTAACTCCGCCCACTTTGGCACTGTACATAATCAGCACAGGCAGTTTCATTGTTTGGATCAGGCTGGAATTGTTGCTTTTGGTCCCAAGAATAGAAAATTAGCTCTGTCATTGTAATGCAGCTGTACTTGTTCATTTTAATTATACCATTTAAAACCCCCAAAATGCCATAACAGCAACCAACATGAAATGAGGACTGAAAACATATCCAGATTTCAAGTCGAGCATAAATATTCTTGAAAGTACAGGGAGTTGGGACACACTCTTGAGTGTGATCCAAGATACAAGGGCTGTAATAACTACAGTAAGAATATCACAAAGACTCAGAAAACTAACATCTATTAAATTCCAAGCTAGTGATAAGGACAGTCTGGTAAAACAATACCTTTATCCTGTACGTATAAAAAAAGAACCATACCAACACTCTCAGCACATTTATGCCATAAGGAAATTCTTTTCAGTTTAGCATTGTGAGAAAATAGATATTTCTCAGTTAATCACTAGCTATGAGCTTAATAGGCATTCTTACCACAGTTATTTCAGCTCTTCTAGCTTGGATCACATTGATCAGTGTGTCCCAACTCCACGTACCTTCAAGAATGTTTATCCTTGTCTTAAAGTCTATATAGATTTTCATTAACACACCCAGGAAAATAAATACCTAGTCTAAAAATTGGTATTCACTACTGAAGTATCTTATAAGTTGTAAGTTCTCACTTCAGCCCTCAAAAGTGGAAGAGCATCACATGAGACCTTGGGGGAGAAATTTGACTTGTAGCCGCAGTTAGTGGAGTAAATGCTCTGTGTACTGGTGCGTGCCTGAGGTCCAAAACAAATTTCAATGCCCGTTGTGAAGCTGCCATAGTGCGTACTCTTGCCTATTCTTACATAAATTTTGCAATTTGAGTCCTTCAGCCAGCAAAGGGCATACTTTGCATATTTAAACACTTAGGGGGGTAGATGGTGCAACCATTTAGAGGGCCATCTGAAAATGGCATCATTGGGTGTCAATGGAGCAGCTGATGTTCAATTGCTGGCTGTCCATTTATCAGGGGTAATATGGGCAGCTATAAATTGAATTTTTTCTTGGCATTTTTAGTTTAAAATATCAAATGAATTCATTAATTGAGCAATGAATAAGTGCATAATCTAACAAAGACATAATAGCTATATTTTTGTCATTAAAAATAGTCTTTTATCTAACAATCTCAAGTTTACAAAATAATTAAAGTGTTACAATCAAATATCAAGTTATTCTGTTTTAGAATACTTTTATAAATGTAGTCCCTTTCCGACAAAGCTTCTCCAATAATGGGAGTTAGCTAACCTACTGTATCTTTTCCTGCGATGTATCCTATTGGTTTGACTATCATTTGTTAGCCAAATTCAAGGTATAGATTCCAGCCACTTAAACATCTCTTCAGCATTTGCTTTGGCTTGTTCAGAATTTTTACAACTGACTTTAAAGAAAACAAGTAATTTCGAAGGAATGAAAGACTAGCATTTATATAGCACCTTTCATAATCTCAGATGTCCCAAAGTGATTTAGAGCCAATGACGCACTTTCAAAGTGCAGTTGCTGTTGTAATATAGGAAACGTGGTTGGCAATTTGCACACAGCAAGGTCCTACAAACAACAATATGATAAATGATGAAATAGTCTGTTTCAGTGATGTTTGTTAAGGGATAAATATTGACCAGGACAATAACAAGTTTCAACACAATTGGATATCATGCATTTAATTGAATAAATCATACAATCTGTGTGTTCCTTTGCTTCCTTACCTCAAGCTGACAGCCAGTTTGAACCAATATTGCAACATTTATATCAAAATTAACTTGGTACAGGGATCTGAACTGCGGCAGTTTTTTTCTTTAATTGGGTATGTACAGTGATTGAATTTAAAGGAACATCCACTAACTTAAAACTAGTCAGATATACTTAATTTTCCTCACAATGGTCTTGGGTCAATTTGGATTGAACTGGGCCAAATCCGTGTTTCTTGATTAGCCAGATATCTAGCTTGTACAGAAGCGCCCGCGGGAGATGGCTCGGAGAGCATCTGCAGCGCACTGTCGGCAATGCTGCATGCCTTTATTTAAACCACTGCAAAAAAAAAAAACCCTTAGCAAATGTAATCACCTCTAAGTCTGCCAAATGATGCTTCACCTCCCGAAGGACGTGGATGAGCTTTCCGGACGTCGATGGTGGGCACTGAGGAAATGGCTTATTACCTGCACCAGATTCCACCCCCCCTCTCCCCCCCTTTACCCCCCTTCCACCCCCCCCACCCCCGTCCCCTTCCCTGCTCCACCCTCTCAGCTCACCCCCTCACAACCCCGTCCCAGCCCGCCCCCCCCTCGCACCATCTTCACCCCACACCCCCTTCCCCTGCACCCCCCCCACCCCCTCCCTCTACCCCTCCCCCTTGCATCCCCTCCTCCCACCGGCACCATCCTACACCTGTGTAGGGGCCCCAACAACCCCACTGCCTTGTGGGCGTCTCGGGAGAGACCAAGGCTAAGGGAGTAAACCCTAACAGAAAATCCGGAGCGGAACCCTGTAGGCGGTCATGTGTCACCTTTGGCATGTTTCCGGCAGTTCCTGCAGCCATACTGGTGCCAAACGTCGTGTCCTGCACTCCTTTGGACCCCACCAGAAAGGCCGAGAGGGGGGTTTTGACGACTGGGCAACTCTCAACCTCCATAAATTTGCCCAGGCATGCGCCATGGAGAGGTCACTCCATAGTTGCCTCACAGCGACTAAAACAACACGGAAGGCAGCAGTTACGGGTTATAAGTCCAGATAAATTGGCGTAGAAACTGGGCGCCACGGGTTGCCTTTGTCGGTGGGAGAGGTCATTGCAACTCACTGGACAGCTACCGCCCGCCTCAAACCGGGCAGCCCCCGGTCAATAAGGTTCTGTCCCGCCACAGTCTGCCTGCTTCAATGGGTGCTTGGAGCTCAGGGTCATTGCCCGAAAGGTGGACTGATACACCGCACCAAACAACATGAAAAAAGGAAAGAAGGTACCAGCCCTTCGCTTTGCAAGCTGGAACGTCAGAACTATGTGTCCTGGCCTGTCGGAAGACCTTACACAAATCAACGATTCTCGGAAGACCGCCATCATTAACAACGAGCTCAGTAGATTCAATGTGGACATTGCAGCACTTCAGGAGACTCGCCTCCCCGCGAGTGGCTCTCTAGCAGAGCAAGACTACACCTTCTTCTGGCAGGGCAGGGATCCTGAAGAACCAAGACAGCATGGAGTGGGCTTCGCCATCAGAAACTCCTTGCTCAGCATGATAGAGCCTCCCTCAAATGGCTCGGAACGCATACTGTCCATCCGACTGCTCACCACCTCTGGTCCAGTACACCTACTCAGCATCTATGCTCCAACACTCTGTTCCGCACCTGAAGCTAAAGACCAGTTCTATGAACAACTCCATAACATCATTAGCAGCATCCCCAACACCGAACACCTATTCCTGCTGGGGGACTTTAATGCCAGGGTTGGGGCCGACCATGACTCATGGCCCTCCTGCCTTGGGCGCTATGGCGTTGGAAGGATGAATGAGAACGGGCAGAGACTGCTTGAGTTGTGTACCTATCATAACCTCTGCATCACCAACTCGTTCTTTCACACTAAACCCTGTCACCAGGTTTCATGGAGGCACCCAAGATCACGTCGTTGGCACCAGCTAGACCTCATTGTCACAAGGCGAGCCGCCTTAAACAGTGTTCAAATCACACGCAGCTTCCACAGTGCGGACTGCGACACCGACCACTCCCTGGTGTGCAGCAAGGTTAGACTCAGACCAAAGAAGTTGCATCATTCCAAGCAGAAGGGCCACCCGCGCATCAACACGAGCAGAATTTCTCACCCACAGCTGTTACAAAAATTTCTAAATTCACTTGTAACAGCCCTTCAAAACACTCCCACAGGGGATGCTGAGACCAAGTGGGCCCACATCAGAGACGCCATCTATGAGTCAGCTTTGACCACCTACGGCAAAAGTGCGAAGAGAAATGCAGACTGGTTTCAATCTCATAATGAAGAGCTGGAACCTGTCATAGCCGCTAAGCACATTGCACTTTTGAACTACAAGAAAGCCCCCAGCGATTTAACATCCGCAGCACTTAAAGCAGCCAGAAGTACTGCACAAAGAACAGCTAGGCGTTGCGCAAACGACTACTGGCAACACCTATGCAGTCATATTCAGCTGGCCTCAGACACCGGAAACATCAGAGGAATGCATGATGGCATGAAGAGAGCTCTTGGGCCAACCATCAAGAAGATTGCCCCCCTCAAATCTAAATCGGGGGACATAATCACTGACCAACGCAAACAGATGGACCGCTGGGTTGAGCACTACCTAGAACTGTACTCCAGGGAGAATGCTGTCACTGAGACTGCCCTCAATGCAGCCCAGCCTCTACCAGTCATGGATGAGCTGGACATACAGCCAACCAAATCGGAACTCAGTAATGCCATTGATTCTCTAGCCAGCGGAAAAGCCCCTGGGAAGGACAGCATTACCCCTGAAATAATCAAGAGTGCCAAGCCTGCTATACTCTCAGCACTACATGAACTGCTATGCCTGTGCTGGGACGAGGGAGCAGTACCCCAGGACATGCGCGATGCCAACATCATCACCCTCTATAAAAACAAAGGTGACCGCGGTGACTGCAACAACTACCGTGGAATCTCCCTGCTCAGCATAGTGGGGAAAGTCTTTGCTCGAGTTGCTCTGAACAGGCTCCAGAAGCTGGCCGAGCGCGTCTACCCTGAGGCACAGTGTGGCTTTCGTGCAGAGAGATCGACTATTGACATGCTGTTCTCCCTTCGTCAGATACAGGAGAAATGCCGTGAACAACAGATGCCCCTCTACATTGCGTTCATTGATCTCACCAAAGCCTTTGACCTCGTCAGCAGACGTGGTCTCTTCAGACTACTAGAAAAGATCGGATGTCCACCAAAGCTACTAAGTATCATCACCTCATTCCAAGACAATATGAAAGGCACAATTCAACATGGTGGCTCCTCATCAGAGCCCTTTCCTATCCTGAGTGGTGTGAAACAGGGCTGTGTTCTCGCACCCACACTTTTTGGGATTTTCTTCTCCCTGCTGCTTTCACATGCGTTCAAATCCTCTGAAGAAGGAATTTTCCTCCACACAAGATCAGGGGGCAGGTTGTTCAACCTTGCCCGTCTAAGAGCGAAGTCCAAAGTACGGAAAGTCCTCATCAGAGAACTCCTCTTTGCTGACGATGCTGCTTTAACATCTCACACTGAAGAATGCCTGCAGAGTCTCATCGACAGGTTTGCGTCTGCCTGCAATGAATTTGGCCTAACCATCAGCCTCAAGAAAACGAACATCATGGGGCAGGATGTCAGAAATGCTCCATCCATCAATATTGGCGACCACGCTCTGGAAGTGGTTCAAGAGTTCACCTACCTAGGCTCAACTATCACCAGTAACCTGTCTCTAGATGCAGAAATCAACAAGCGCATGGGTAAGGCTTCCACTGCTATGTCCAGACTGGCCAAGAGAGTGTGGGAAAATGGCGCACTGACACGGAACACAAAAGTCCGAGTGTATCAGGCCTGTGTCCTCAGTACCTTGCTCTACGGCAGCGAGGCCTGGACAACGTATGCCAGCCAAGAGCGACGTCTCAATTCATTCCATCTTCGCTGCCTTCGGAGAATACTTGGCATCAGGTGGCAGGACTATATCTCCAACACAGAAGTCCTTGAAGCGGCCAACACCCCCAGCTTATACACACTACTGAGTCAGCGGCGCTTGAGATGGCTTGGCCATGTGAGCCGCATGGAAGATGGCAGGATCCCCAAAGACACATTGTACAGCGAGCTCGCCACTGGTATCAGACCCACCGGCCGTCCATGTCTCCGTTATAAAGACGTCTGCAAACGTGACATGAAATCGTGTGACATTGATCACAAGTCGTGGGAGTCAGTTGCCAGCATTCGCCAGAGCTGGCGGGCAGCCATAAAGACAGGGCTAAATTGTGGCGAGTCGAAGAGACTTAGTAGTTGGCAGGAAAAAAGACAGAGGCGCAAGGGGAGAGCCAACTGTGCAACAGCCCCAACAAACAAATTTCTCTGCAGCACCTGTGGAAGAGCCTGTCACTCCAGAATTGGCCTTTATAGCCACTCCAGGCGCTGCTTCACAAACCACTGACCACCTCCAGGCGCGTATCCATTGTCTCTCGAGATAAGGAGGCCCAAAGAAGAAGACAGAAGCACATCACAGTGCTTAAGAGTTTAAAAAGCTAAGCCACTGAGAAATTTATGCAAAGGAAGTTTCTTTTTCCCTGATATGGAGTGCATAGTCATTTTTCACAGGAACACATTTCATTTACCTTAGTCAAGAGAGTTTAGGCACAAGTTGGCAATAACTGAATGTGCGGGACTTCCCAGGGGTGCACAAGAGCTAACCAGCTACAACTATACAGCTTATCAGCATGCAATGTATTGATAAACTTGTTCAGCTAAGATTATCCCGATCTTTTAGGTATTGGCTTGCAAAGTTATGTGAAGTGGGAAACATCTCAATCCCACATGACAGGTCTAGTCCTTCAAGTCCCAGTAATAAAGCCAGTTAGTTTGTCAATCTTCTTTAGTGCTTTTTAATGGAGTCTTATGGACCTGTCATGTTGCCGAGTCTACCAGAAGGTTGGCTTTGTCTTAATTTTTATTTATAAATAATAAATTTGCATTTGTTAATTTTTGTGTCACCCTGCAATCTACCTAACCTCGAACAGTTGAAGCCAGTCCTGTGTCCTTCATAAAGCATAAAAATAACTAGTCACTATAAATAAAACTCTCCTACCTGCTGCAGCCTTTGCTATTTCTCATATCCCTTGCTAATTGAGAAACTATAGAGAATATGCCCCCTGTAAAACACCTCATTGTATAACACCTACATATTTCCAATGACTTTCCTACTCACCCATAAATTATACAGTTCCCTCTGATGATAAAAAAAAATCTGACACACATTGAACCCATTTTCACAAAGCACATTGAGCCACAAATTTTCTGTTAATTAATATTCTTACTTTTGTTGTCTTCATGACATGCTGACTGGATTATACAGAGGATTGTTCACCTGTTATTTAGTTATCAAGATCTGGAAACTTGTCAACAGAAAGTGGCTGTTTGTTTCTACAAATTGTGGAACCAGTCAATAAGCTAATTGCTAGGTTATTTGTAGCAGATATTAGCAGTTAGGTTGTTTTGACTTCATGAGTGCACCAGTTGCCAATGTTTGAGAATTAGTCAATATTGTGAGATTTGTAAACGAACACTTATTTTGTTTGACTCTAGGTAAATAAGCTATATTAATACATTTTTCAATTGTACATTAAATTCAATTTATCTTGTTAGTTTCCTTTATTATTTATCCTCCTCCATGTCTCCCTGAACCATGCACCTTATCTGGTCGAAAGGACAGGATTGACGCTTTAGCACAAGACGCCATTTTGGCAAAGGTGTCAAAACCTACATTTGGAACAGTTGGCCAGAGGCTCATTAATGGGCTGATTGCCACATAAAATGCTTGCTGGCACTCATCAAAGAGGCTGCACAGCATTTTGGTGGCTGACACTTTAATTAATGCCCTCTCCTAACAGCAACCAGCTGTTGGGACGAGACACGGCATTGATTTCAAGTGCTACGAAAGGGATGCTTACCATTTCATATTCACGCAGCTTGTGAAGAGGGCCTCTGAAACACATTGGGAGACTTCCTGGGAAATTTTGTCAGGATTTCACCAACACTCCAGCAGCATTTCATTTGGAAATTTTCTGAGGACTTCACCTAAAAAGAGTCAGTGCTGCGTCACTCTCCCTTTTTGAACACCTTATAGGAGTCATCAAGAGAAAGGAAGTGCTTGGACATGGGCATCTTGCTCGGGGCACCCCCTTGGTCTGCAGGAGAAATAGGAGGTGGATATGGGAACAGGGTACTGAATTAGATGATCAGACGTTATCTTTTTTAAATGGCAGGGCAGGCCCGAAGAGTTGAATAGCCTTTTCCTACTCCTATTTTCTATGTTTCTATGTTGCTATATGAGGCCAGGCAGAACAAGACCAGCTATTGCAAGAGAGAGGGACAGGAGGGCGACGGTGGCATCCTTCCCTCTCCCTTGCTCGATAAGTACAGGACATCCCCCCTCCATCAGGATCTCCAGTGCTGTGTCTGAAACCTGTGCGTCCTCTCAGGTTCTAAGCTATCCTGTAACATGCCACTATCTACCAGCCAACGTGCTCCACACCTTCACTGGAAGTGTGTGTAAGGAGCCCATAGGGTTTGATCGCTACCGCTGTCGGCGGCGGGTGTACAAAATGGCAGCCAGCACGTGCGCTCCGCAAATAGCACCACAATCTTGAGTCCAGCAGCTCATCAGAATATGCAGAGCAGCTGCCTCCCCCCCCCTATCACATGGAGGGTGTGGCCTCAGCAACACCATGAACAGCGTCAACTGTCTCTGCACAAGCACTGGTGCCATTTTTAAAGGGTTGCCAACCCTGCTCAGAGAATGCAGAGTTTCCCCAGTTCCCCCCCACTCCCCCCGCCCCCCACCACTACACTGAAAATAAATGCTGGCCCCGTTCCCACGCCAACTACATTAAATTGCAGAGTTGACCCGCTTCCCCCTCCACAGCTGCACAAAATGCAGAGTTCACCTCTTTCCCCGCGCACCCCCCCCCCCCCCACCGCCACTACCCTAAAATTGCAGAGTTCACCCTGTCTCCTCCCCACCCTACCCCCCGCCCCCCCCCCCACCTCACTACACTTCAAATGCAGAATTCCCCCCTTCCCCACCTTATTGGTGCCAGCTTTCCCTGGACAGGAAAGGGAAAGCACGTGAGTGCCGCCCATCGCACTGAAGATCCGGAACTGACGGTAAGATCGCGGATAATTCAATTTACATGTCTGCAAACAGGAAATTTCAATATTTAAAGCATGGTCCCACCGCAGAGCAGCGGAGGGCCCGTCACAGAGCTCCCTGCTGCCGGGATGATCAGGCCCAGCAATCCCAGCATCGGGCTCCTTGGCGGGCTGCTGTCATTCCGATCTTCTGGCACACCCCACCCCCCCACCACGAAGCCCAACGTCGGGAGCTGAACAAATTTCATCCCATATACTGCTCCAGGAAATTTGTATCTAATCAGCAGTTGACTGCGAAATCTGCAGGTTTCTGCTTTGGCATCTCAAGACAAGTTCAAATTAGAGTAATCAGCAATTACGACAAATTGTGTTCTAAATCCAGACTTCCAAACAGGCGTGTCTTATTAGCACTTGTCTTATTGAGCACCTATTTTCACCCATTGACCAAAGTAATCACTTAGTTCTCTGACAATATAGCCGGGCATTAGGAGTGTGCGAGGGCAGCCTGGTTTCTCCTTTCTCCATGTGGGTAAGCACCACTGCTCTGGTTAAAGCCTCCCTATAACAGCATGGCTGACATTACAAACTTACTATATTTTACTTGTAAACTAGATTTAATCTACTGATCTAAGAAACTGACATTGTCAATTTCGTGGCTCCTTTGCTGATAGGAGCATCACATAACTCACCTCTTCTGTAATATATCCTTTGCAGAACACACTCAGATACTGTCCATTTGGTGAGGATTTGACCTTGGAGCAGTACAGCAGCTGTTGCTTCCTTTGACCAATCTAGATGCATTGTTAAATCTATCTATTGCAAATATATTTAAGAGTGGTAACCTGGTGCAGTTTTATTATCACAGCTGAAAACAGGTTTATCACAAAAAAAGCATTTTCAACCAGAGAGTCTAGTCTAAAACCTCATCGTCATTACAGCACTGAAGGAGGTCAGTCAGCACATTGAGTCCATGCTGGATGGAAAACCTGTGGGTGTACCCAGAACAGTGAGTTCTGACTATGGGTCATTGACCTGAAACGTTAACTCTGTTTTTCTCTCTTTTGAGATGCTGCCAGACCTACTGAGTATTTCCAGCATTTTCAGTTTCAATTTCAGATTTTCAGAATCTGTAGTATTTTGCTTTTGTAATTATTTTGGCCACATATGTTCTGTTCAATTTACACAGTTTTGCATTGGCACTAAACCAGAGTAGTGAAGATTTGCTGTGATGTTAATGATTGAAGCTTATGCTAGGGAGATGTACTACTTTTGCTCCCAGAATGTTTATTTTCCCTCCCTCTCTGTGGGAAAGGAATAACTATCATTTGGGAGGCAGAAACCAGTCACTGGCTTCAATACTGTAAAAAAAAAACTATTTTGAATTTACTCTGTATGTTTATGGCCTTAGATGTTTTCTTTTTGCAGTAAAAAAAAATATAGTGAACCTGTATGGGGTTATGGAGCAATTTTCCAAAAAGAGCCTGAAGATTAAAGGGACATGTTTCAAAGGAGGCTCTTCAAAATTAATCTTGCTTTTAATGTAACCTTGTATACTGACCTTTGTTTTCCCATGTTAGTTATTACAGTTCATTATTAATTTAGGAAACGTGCAATCCTTTTTATTTTCAAGACCATAATAGAAGATCAGTGGAGAAACAAAATTGCGCTGAAATCTTGGTAGAATATTTTAAATAAACAATTTTTCTTTATAAATTCCTTGTCAATGCCAAAGGCCTATTCAAGGTCACCTTGCTGAGAAGCAAAAATCCATTCAATGTTTATCCTTTTATTTGTTACATTATTTATCATTTATCAATTTCAAGATTATTTTTGGTTATTGCTGAAGGTGATTCTTATCAGAGTTGAACTGTATTATTTAATCAGTGGGACATCAGTGAGCGTGCTCTGCACTATGCTGGAATTTTGGAAGCACTGCATTGCAGTACTTTAAAGCAACAGCGTTCTCGATGGTGAGCTGTATCTCACATACTGAATTTCAGGACTCTTCAATAACTACAGTCTTTCCCACTCAGATCATTCTCTCTCCTGGCTTACAGATTTATTATCATTTTGCACCCCATGGCACACAATACAGTTTAGGATTTTTTAGGGGGATTGATTAACTCTACCAGGTATTTAATTGCCAGTTAACCGATTCAGTAGCAGAAAGCTGCAGGTAGGCTTGTATACAATAGCTTCTATAGAGTACTTGCGATTTTCATCATGTATTTGTTCAAGAAGTAATATTTCACAGAAATAACTGCGAGTGTACTGATGTAAAGATTGCATGCTCAGTTTTCAGACTAGGAGCCTGCCTGACAAAAATCACAATTGTACGGACTTGTCCCCAGTCTTGCAGTTTGTAAAAATCCACACAAATTTGTGACATTCGCACCGGAATTTATTGTATATGCGTTAACTCGATGATAGGTGCTGAGGGTTTCATTTTTTCAAAGAAATCTCCCCTCCATGTTGTGCAACATCTTCTGCCAAAGGGCAGGAAGGTGACATCTTCTCAACTTTCATTATAACACTAAGCTGCTATAAGCTGTGTCAGGAAAGCATAGAGTGACATTCCCTCCCTCCCCGCCTCTCAGTAAGGTTTTGTCTGCAGCTTTTGTAGACAAGGTTGAGAAATGACAGGCACAACCCCACAGTGAGCTTCGTGTTGTGGAGTAGAGAGACATTGTGCCACTCGCTGCTGAATTCTGTACAATCAGTTGCATATTCAGTTCTCAGTAAATCAGCTGCGATATATTCCATAACGTTCATTTGTAATGAGCCAACAAATTCATCCAGAGACAAAAGACAACCTGTGTGGAAGAAAGGAGAGCAGCAGCTGGCTTTCCAACTCACCTATGATAAGAATTCCTTGATTACTATATGAGGCAACGTTACGAATTTCTTTGAACAGTAGTGGTTTCACTGGAAGTACCAGAAGGAATCTTTACAAACCATTTGCAGTGTTACCACCAAGGTTCGGGAACCTTGGATAAGGAGGGATATTGTGAGCCTAGTCAAAAAGAAAAAGGAAGCATTCGTAAGGGCTAGAAGGCTGGGAACAGATGAAGCCCTTGAGGAATATAAGGACAGTAAGAAGGAACTTAAGCAAGGAGTCAGGAGGGCTAAAAGGGGTAATGAAAAGTCATTGGCAAACAGGATTAAGGAGAATACCAAGGCTTTTTATACGTATATAAAGAGCAAGAGGATAACCAGGGAAATAATTAGCCCACTCAAGGACAGAGGAGGGAATCTATGTGTGGAGCCAGAGGAAATGGGCAAGGTACTAAATGAATACTTTGCATCAGTATTCACCAAAGAGAAGGACTTAGTGGATGATGAGTCTAGGGAAGGAAGTGTAGATAGTCTCAGTCATGTTGTTATCAAAAAGGAGGAGGTGTTGGGCGTCTTGCAAAGCATTAAGGTAGAAAAGTCCCCAGGGCCTGATGGGATCTACCCCAGAATACTGAGGGAGGCAAGGGAAGAAATTGCTGGGGCCTTGACAGAAATATTTGTATCCTCATTGGCTACAGGTGAGGTCCCAGAGGACTGGAGAATGGCCAATGTTGTTCCTTTGTTAAAGAAGGGTAGCAAGGATAATCCAGGAAATTATAGGCCGGTGAGCCTTACGTCAGTGGCAGGGAAATTATTAGAGAGGATTCTTCGGGACAAGATTTACTCCCATTTGGAAACAAATGAACTTATTAGCGAGAGGCAGCATGGTTTTGTGAAGGGGAGGTCGTGTCTCACTAACTTGACTGAGTTTTTTGAGGAAGTGACAAAGATGATTGATGAAGGACGGGCAGTGGATGTTGTCTATATGGACTTCAGTAAAGCCTTTGACAAGGTCCCTCATGGCAGACTGGTACAAAAGCTGGAGTCACATGGGATCAGAGGTGAGCTGGCAAGATGGATACAGAACTGGCTCGGTCATAGAAGACAGAGGGTAGCAGTGGAAGGGTGCTTTTCTGAATGGAGGGCTGTGACTAGTGGTGTTCCGCAGGGATCAGTGCTGGGACCTTTGCTGTTTGTAGTATATATAAATGATTTGGAGGAAAATGTAGCTGGTCTGATTAGTAAATTTGTGGACGACACAAAGGTTGGTGGAGTTGCGGATTGTGATGAGGATTGTCAGAGGATACAGCAGGGTATAGATCGGTTGGAGACTTGGGCGGAGAAATGGCAGATGGAGTTTAATCCGGACAAATGTGAGGTAATGCATTTTGGAAGATCTAATATAGGTGGGAAGTATACAGTAAATGGCAGAACCCTTAGGAGTATTGACAGGCAGAGAGATCTGGGCTTACAGGTCCATAGGTCACTGAAAGTGGCAACGCAGGTGGATAAGGTAGTCAAGAAGGCATACGGCATGCTTGCCTTCATCGGTCGGGGCATAGAGTATAAAAATTGGCAAATCATGCTGCAGCTGTACAGAACCTTAGTTAGGCCACACTTAGAATATTGCATGCAATTCTGGTCGCCACACTACCAGAAGGACGTGGAGGCTTTGGAGAGGGTACAGAAGAGGTTTACCAGGATGTTGCCTGGTCTGGAAAGCATTAGCTATGAGGAGAGGTTGGAAAAACTCGGATTGTTTTCACTGGAACGACGGAGGTGGAGGGGCGACATGATAGAGGTTTACAAAGTTATGAGCGGCATGGACAGAGTGGATAGTCAGAAGCCTTTTCCCAGGGTGGAAGAGTCAGTTACTAGGGGACATAGGTTTAAGGTGCGAGGGGCAAAGTTTAGAGGGGATGTGCGAGGCAAGTTCTTTACACAGAGGGTGGTGAGTGCCTGGAACCTGCTGCCTGGGGAGGTGGTGGAAGCAGGTACGATCGCGACGTTTAAGAGGCATCTTGACAAATACATGAATAGGATGGGAATAGAGGGATACAGTCCCCAGAAGTGCAGAAGTTTTTAGTTTAGAAAGGCATCAAGATCGGCGCAGGCTCGGAGGGCCGAATGGTCTGTTCCTGTGTTGTACTGTTATTTGTTCTTTTGGTGTTCTTTATATAGTGACTGGAGTAATTCATGTTCTCCATGAGATCTGCGGAGGGAAGTGGACTCTTGGAAGGCATCCATAAGTGCACAGATCATGACAAAATACTGGAAGCAAAATTAACTAATGCCTTAATAATGATGAGATGAGATAAAGGTCTGGCTATTGAGGTCAACAGTGAAAGAACAGCACTCTCCATTCATTACACTTATCGCTACTCACATACATTGGGCTCGATTTTTAGATGTGGGTCAGGAATCCGACGCCCAGACAATTTCTGGGACCCGATGCCACGCTGCCACTGTATTGCTCACGCAATGCTATCTTTAAATTTAAATGCCCTAATTGGGCTGGAAGTGGAAACTGCCTGCAGAGTGCGAGCAGCAAAGGCAGATGGCAGCCATGATGTGGGCCTGCCGCTGCCGTGCAGAAGAGAACAGGCAGTGGCTCAGAGGGCCAGCAGCCTCAACGAACACTAAAGTGGCCAAATGGAAGGTAAAGTGCATGCTCCAGCACAATATATCCCAACTCCTGAAATTTTTCATCACCAATAAAATAAACTTTACCCTCTGCCCACTTTGAACCCAAAAGCTGTGCACTCATGAGCACCAGACTGCTTGGTAGTCTCGCCTTTGAAAAGTGCCTCTCTCCCTTCCACGGCCCATTAACAAGCTCCTCAAGGAGCTTAATGAGACATTAATTGGAGGCGGGTGAGTTCCCCATACCCCACCCCCACCTTTGAAAATTGCCTAGCGTTCCAGAGGTGGCAGGATCTAGTGCGGCCCTCCGGGAATGAAATTTTCACATTGCACCTTCACTCCTTCCTGACCCCATCAGCAGTGCTGGAAAGGCTCTTACCTTCTCCCTCAACCTGTTCTCACCGCACGGCAGCCGCCAAGTTTCCCGAGGCCTGGGAAACCCAGCTACCCTTGTGAAAACCTGCAAAGTAGGTTAAATCAGAGGCTGACAGCTTCATTAAAAATATTCAGTATAGGTTGGCTGTCCACCCTTGTCCTGTCTCCATTAAATCCAGAAGTGGGTGGGTTTGGAGGCTGCTTCCCAACATGTTTGGAATGTTGCCTGATTTAACCCCCCCATCTATACCTAACAAATATACTCACCCATGTCAGTATTCCCATCACTCACACAGAGGTCTGAATTTTACCAGCCCCTCAACGTCGGGGGATGTGGCAGGGGGGGGGCCTGTACAATTCTGCAAGGAGAGGCCCGCCTCGCCCCCAGACGTTGAGAAGGCCCCGCCACATCTTACCGGTGGTGGGAGGACCTCGGTGCGGGCATCGCCCCTGCTGCTCCGCGGCGGGGCCTTATTTTAAATAGTCAAATCAATGGAAATAAATTTATAACCACTTACCTGGTCCCAGCGGCCATCCCACACCAATTTTACAGCCGCCAAACACGCCTATGGAACTCCATGTGGAGTTCCGAGACGAGACACTGGTTGGGGGGTGGGGGAGGAGTGTGGGAAAAACACTCCTTATTGGCTGTGGGGATGATGGGAAGGGGTTGAAGGGCAAAGGTGACCAAGTTCAGGGTAAAAGGTCGGGTTAGAAATAAAGTATTTTTTTTTGATGGGAAAGGCCCAAAAATAAAGTTTGTAGTCATTGGGGGGGGGGGGGGAGGTGGTCGAGGGGCTTTCATCGTTTATTGAACATTGGAGACTCAATGGCAAATTAATGTTTCTTTAAAAATGTAAATGCTCCTGAAAGCTTGAAGCCCTTTACAAATGGCGGTGACACTGGATGCCACTGCCAGGGATTGAGTGGCTGCCCCCTCTATGTCATCGAGGGCGTCCGATCCGCCCCATCCATTTCAATGAGCCCTTGCGCAAAATATCGCAGGAGCTCAGCGGCGGCACTTTTGACTTTTGTGTTGTAACGGCGCCAAGTTCAATGCGCGTCACCGTGATGTGTGGTGTGCTAATAAAATTCATCCTGGAGTCTAAACCATTAAGTGTCATTGTAAGTTAGAACTTTTAATTCAATGTAAAATCAAATACAGAAAGTGAAATAAAGAGGGAAAGAAAGTTGGGGTAAGAGGTAAAAAAGACAGAAATATACAATTAAAAATTTTCTTTTTAAACTCTCCAGCAATAATATAAATCTGAAGGAATGAAAGCCAAACTTATAAAAGTTAATTTTCAGTACCGGAGAGGTTGTTTGGCAGTAATTAACTTATCATGCCGTTAAAAGTTCACTTACACTTGAATGAACAAGCCCTAACTATTTCTGGCATGTTTAGTGGGTATTTAGTGGTTAAGTACAGAAACTTCACGCCCTTACTTATTTCAATGTTGAGTCTCTTTGCAAGGTGCCAGTCTAGCAAAGCTTGTTGAGGAGAAAGGCAACTCAGACAACAACTTCCTGATTTCCACGTTTAACTGCGCATGTGTGAATGCCAGAAATTGCTGTCTGATTAACTTCATGATAATGGTGAGCTCTGATAGTCTCAGTGCTATTATTACCACAAAATCCTGGCCATTAACATATCCAAACTTTTAAAGTGATTTCCAGTAACCCAGTTTGCATCAGCCAAATGTGTCAATGAAACTAGACATTTCTTTAGATACAAATCTAGTGGATACAGTTTCCTAAAGTAGATAGGAACAACAACAAATTATATTTATATAGTGCCTTTAACGAAATAAAACACCCCAAGGTGCGTTACAGGAGCATTATAAAATAATGTATGGCACCAAGCCATAAAAGGAAATATTTGGTCAGATGATCAAAAGCTTGGTCAAAGAGATAGGTTTTAAGGAGTGGCTTAAAGGAGGAAAGTGAAGCGAAGAGACAGAGAGGTGTAAGGAGGATATTTTAGAGCTTGGGGCCTAGACAATTGAAGGCGTGGCCACCAATGGTGGGACAATTAAAATCAGGGATGCACAAGTGGTCAGAATTAGAGGAGCGCAGATATCTTGGAGGGTTTTGGGGCTGGAGGAGATTACAAAGACAGTGAGGGGTGAGGCCATGGAGGGATTTGCAAACAAAGATGAGAATTTTAAAATCAAGACGTTGCTTGATCGGGCGCCAATGTAGGTCAGCGAGCACAGGAGGTAGTATAGGAGCAATGTAGAGGACAGTGCATAATGTCTGGAATTTTGATGTTTGCTTTGCTGATGTTGAAAATTCATTGCAAACTTTGGAATGAAGGGAACAAGAGAGCTTGCAGTTATGTAATGCCTTTCATGTCGTTAAGACTCTTCAAATTGTTTCACAATCAATGAAATACTTTTGAAGTGTAGTCCATGTTGTAATGTATGCAAATGTGGTAGTCATATTTTCACTTAGTAAGATTCCACAAACAGCAATGAGATAAATGACCAGATAATACTTTTAGTGATATTGGTTGAAATATAAATGTTGGTCAGGACAATGGAAGAACTCTCTGCTTTGCAAATAATTCTCTGGAATTTTTTTACGTTCACCAAGGGAAACAGGCTTGATTCAGCATCTGATCTGAAGGACAGCACATCTGACAGTGCTGCACTGAAATGCCAGCCTATATTTTATGCATATGACTCTGCAGCAGGGCTTGAACCCATGACTTTGCGACTCAGGCAGGTTAGTTCTACAACTGAGATGAGGCTGACACTTTAGTAACTCTAATAACTAGTACTGTCTTCAAATCACAGCATAGAAAAATCAGAATTTTGATGCCCTGTTTACATTATGGAATTGTATAAGCGGAGTGCTTCAGTGTGGGATCGAAATCACAAATGTGGTAGACTTAGATAAAGCACTGGGTGATCAGCTCATACCGCATCCATCTGAAAATAGCTGCTTTTTTATATCTTTAGGATGAACTGGTGAAAGTTATCAGTTTTTGCAGGGATTGCTACTCAATAAAGCCATAAAGCACAAAAAGGCCATGGCCAGAGTTTTATAAATAGAGTTTTATAAATAGAGCCATTTGCCTGGAAAATCATGGTACCCAAATCTGCCAATGTTGGTGCAGCAGAGTGGAACCCCTGCCTGTCCTTGCCCAAGGCTTTTTCTGGAGATAGGCTTCTTTGCATAGCCAGAACCTGCAAAGATGCATCTGCATCAAACACTCCGACCTGAGTAGATTTGCCCTTCTAAGGTCGAAGAGAGTCCTCTGGAGGCCCAAATCAAAGCATGCTGTTTTTAATTCTCCCTTTCTTTAAATTTACATTTCTGTAATTGATCCCCTCCAGGATCAATTAACATATTCTCATAAAAAATGTCCTTGAAACACAATGGCCAAGAATTCCCAACAATTTGCACTCGTTTTCAGAAGTGTTTTTTTTGGCTCAAATTTCTCATTTGCATATCGCCGAATGTAAATTCTTCCATTAACCAGTGCAACTGGGCAGAATTCTAGAATATTTTTTTAATTCCTTGATTTATTTAAGAGTGGTAACGTTGTGCAGTTTTAGTAATATCGCTGAAAATGTATTTATCACAAAAAGAATAAGCATTTTTATTCAGAGTGTCTAACCCACTACCTGTGAGTAACCTGATTCGAAATAACTGAAAATGACTTTTAAAAATCTGTACAGCACCATTTACTAGTACATACGAACATACAAATTAGGAGCAGGAATAGGCCACTCGGCCCCTCGAGTCTACTTCGCCATTTGATAAGTTCATAGCTGAACTGATTACTCCACATTCCCACCTACCCCCGATAACATTTCACCCCCTTGTTACATAATGTACAGTTGTCAGTTTCTTAGTAAATTAGAGAAAAAATATTCAAAAGCTTTTAAAACCTTCCTATTAGTTTCATTGCACCTAAAAAAAAAACTTCATTTGAAGAGCCTCCTTGAACTGCAGGTGCAGTTGGTGGAATTTCGCCAGTGTGATTAATTCAATCAGGGGTGTAGGCAGTTTTGTGGGTGGGGCCATCTTCTTGTGCAATTTTTATTAAACCGGTGCAACAGATCCCAGAAACTTGATATGCATTGGATGTAATTAGCGTTTTAAACTCCTCAATCCTTTGAGCTAGTTTAGCTGATTTTGGACAATTTGCACTGAAAAATCAGTGCAACCTAGCAGAAACTCCTAGCCACGTCTGCAATATCCATGGAAAGAAGACTACGTCTGTTTAACTGCTGTCCTTGGCTATCACCTTCATTTTAACATGGTTAACTGACACTGCCAGTGATAATGTTTCTGAACAATTAAACCTCCAACCTGCTCCTTGAGTGATGCACGAGGTATAAACATTGTTTTACAATAACTGCCATAACCCATAGGTGTGAGTACCAACTTTCCACTGTTGAATTTAAGACAATATTGAGCATCACTCTGAAGTGAGAGTCAATAAAGTTTCAGACCAAAAGAAAATATTCGGAGCAGAAGGTTCTACTTGAAATCGCTTAACCAGAGGTATACAAATAGGCGGGTTTATAATGAACAAATGCATGTGTTTGTGTAAAATTTCTTCATCCGCTGGTCCATCAGAAAGTGTTAACCCATTAAAAGTGAAGAGATTAAGCCCTTTGTTACAATAGCAGAATTTCAAACAAACCTGTCAACCCATTTGTCGCTAATGTCGCATCCATTTTAGTCATAACTCACTTCAGAGTCTCTTCCTTGGTACTGACAGCCTGGCATATCCAGGAGGGATACATTGGCATTAAATTTACTGATCAACGTTAATTCAGCAGGCTTGCTGTCTTCCAAACCCCTCCACCACCATCTCAAGGGCAATTAGGGATGGACAATAAATGCTGGGCTAGACAGCAATGCCCACATCCCACGAATGAAAAAAAATAGTATCCTAATACCATCAATAAACTCTGGTGAAACTGAGAAATTGGGTGCGGGTTATTAAGGTGAAGTGGATATGAGTCCATATCTACTCTTTCACCCCAAGTTGCCAGTACACATGCAGTAGCTATATATGCATCATGTATACGGCTACTGATATTCAGTCAGTACAGTATATCACTTGTAAACTGGTCATACCTGTGAATCCCTTAAAATACTGCTTCTCTCAGGAGAAAAATCTGTCACTAAAATACACAGATAACATGCTTTTCTGGAATGTATTGTACACTTTGACTTGTCAATGTTTTTTTTAAAAAAGCTCTATTTTCACTTACTATTATGAAACAAAAGACATCATAAGCATCTGCCAAGTATGCTAAGTATAATAGACCTGCGATGGGAATGGGAGCTTTTGAGGCAATCCCCAAGTTTAAAAATGTAAAACAAATCAGACAGCACATCTATTTGAAATATTAACAGGATCATTGGTCAGAGTTAGAATTCTCCTGAAACTGAAGCTGGCCTAGAGTTGGGATGCACTAGAGATGAGCTGACTTTCCTGGAGGGTTATTAGATGTTGCCAGGTAACAGCATGTATCTGTAGAGCTCATATTTTGGACTCCTGGTTCTGTGCTAATGTAAGAAAGACTGAGCAATGAATGGACTGCAGTCACAAGTGGCTTCAACATGTTTCTGTCCGGGCTGCTGGAGATCAGGTGGTATCAAAATGATAGCTCTCAAAATATAATTCCCCAGATATAGTTGATGGAAACACTGCAAATAATCTTGATGAAAATATTAATAAATATTGCACTGCTGTAGTGAACAATTAGGCTCAACCTATGCATTAGATTTTTAATACAACCGTAAAAGACAATAACTTGTGAACAGATGTATGTGAACTGAATGATAAGTACCTGAGACAGAAAGTAGGTACCAAGAGAATTAAGTTCTATCATAGAGTGATGTTGCTATGTAGGATATGGGAGCTTTAACTTTCATAGACAAGACTTTTCAGTTGTGTATTTGCTGCTCCACAGTTTAGCCAGTAGGAGGTGTAGCACACACTGACTGCATCCTGAGCAGTTAGATGCTCGCCAGTGATCAGAAAGATATGGAACACACATTACTGCTGCCCAGGTGACTGATTCTACAACCGTTTTATTATATTGTGTAACTTCTGTTTTCAGCCAACATAGAACAAAAGTGCATTCAGCTATCAGAGCAATTATTTAATGTATAAAAAAATTATCAACTCACATTTTATGTTGGCCGAAAACAGAAGAGGATGAAGAAAAGAATCACGAGAATGATTCCAGGGATTGGGAACTTCAGTTATGAAGATAGATTGGAGAAGTGCTTTTCTTGGAGAAGAGAAGGCCGAAGGAGATTTGATAGAGGTGTTCAAAATCATGAAGCTTCTGGACAGAGTAGATGTGGAGAAACTGTTCCCACTTGTGAAAGAATAGAGAATAAGAGGGCACAGATTTGAAGTAATTGTTAAAAGAAGCAAAAGTGACATGAGGAAAAACTTTTTCACGCAGCAAGTGGTTAAGGTCTGGAATGCACTGCCTGAGATTGTGCTGGAGGCAGGTTCAATGGACGCATTCAAAAGGGAATTAGACTGTTATATGAAAAGGAATGATGTGTAGGGTTACGGGGAGAAGGCAAGGGAGTAGGTGAATTGATCATTTGGAGGGCTGCAGCAGACATGATGGGCCAAATGGCCTCCTTCTGCACAGTAACAATTCTCTGATTCTGTGATTTGTGACATTTTTATCTAATAACAAAAAGAAAGTTTGGTGCAGATTGCTTTTTAAAAAAGTGCTAAATCTTTGCAGGGATATTTAGATATAGAATATATTTGTATGTTGTTAATGGTAATAATCAAAATCACAAAACTCCCAGTAAGGGCAGTTTTTGAAAGGCAAGATCTGCTTCATTTTGAGTCCAAGCATTTTATTACATTAAAGTATCATTTTGACTGAACAATAGGGGATTGTCTGTTTTCCAACCTGTACTTTGGTTTGCAGTGTGGCTCCAAAAATTGCATCAAACTATATTTCTCATTTGTGTGAACAATCATTTGTAATTCAGTTTTAACTATTGTTTACATTTCTTGCACGAAATATACATGTAGGTCTCTGATAAAAAATGTGTTTACATAGATTTAATTTCTTGTTAAATTTGTGGCATGAAAGCAGTTTTCTGTTTTCATTTCTTTCTTCTTTGTGTTTCAATATACACACAGAATTATTACCAAATGTCAGGCAAGAAAAACAGAAACAGTTTTTATAAATACATTAGAAAATTGGCTATATAAAAGAATTAATACAGTTCCAGGCAGGCGGTTGGTGGGAAGCGGTGGTAAATTGGTTGGCTTAGAGGTAAGTTCATCAAGGGGCACTTGCTTAGTAATAACCTGCTCAGTGACGCTCAGTTTGTGTTCCACCAGGGCCACTCAGCCCCTGACCTCATTACAGCCTTGGTTCAAACATGGACAAAAGAGCTGAACTCAAGAGGTGAGGTGAGAGTGACTGCCCTTGACATCAAGGCAGCATTTGACCGAGTATGGCATCAAGGAGCCCTAGCAAAACTGAAGTCAATGGGAATCGGGGAAAACTCTCCGCTGGTTGGAGTCATACCAAGTGCAAAGGAAGATGGTTGTGGTTGTTGGAGGTCAATCATCTGAGCTCCAGGACATCACTGCGGGAGTTCCTCAAGGTAGTGTCCTAGGCCCAACCATCTTCAGCTGCCTCATCAATGACCTTCCTTCAATCATGAGGTCAGAAGTGGGGATGTTTGCTGATGATAGCACAATGTTCAGCACCATTCATGACTCCTCAGATACTGAAGCAGTCCGTGTAGAAATGCAGCAAGACCTGGACAAGATCCAGGCTTGGGCTGATAAGTGGCAAGTAACATTTGCGCCACACAAGTGCCAGGCAATGACCATCTCCAACAAGAGAGAATCTAGCCATCTCCCCTTGACATTCGATGGCATTACCATCGCTGAATCCCCCAATATCAACATCCTAGGGGCGACCATTGACCAGAAACTGAACTGGAGTAGCCATATAAATACCGTGGCTACAAGAGCAGGTCAGAGGCTAGGAATCCTATGGCGAGTAACTCACCTCCTGACTCCCCAAAGCCTGTCCACCACCTACAAGGCACAAGTCAGGAGTGTGATGGAATACTCTCCATTTGCCTGGATGGGTGCAGCTCCAACAACACTGAAGAAGCTCAACACCATCCAGGACAAAGCAGCCTGCTTGATTGGCAGCCCATCCACAAACATTCACTCCCTCTACCACCGACGCACAGTGACAGCAGTGTGTACCATCTACATGATGCACTGCAGCAACGCACCAAGGCTCCTTAGACAACACCTTCCAAACCCGGGACCTCTACCAACTAGAAGGACAAGGGCAGCAAATGCATGGGAACACCACCACCTGCAAGTTCCCCTCTACGTCACACACCATCCTGACTTGGAACTATATCGCTGTTCCTTCACTGTCGCTGGGTCAAAATCCTGGAACTCCCTTCCTAACAGCACTGTGGGTGTACCTACCCCACATGGACTGCAGTGGTTCAAGAAGGCAGCTCACCACCACCTTCTCAAGCAATTAGGGATGGGCAATAAATGCTGGCCTGGCCAGCGATGCCCACATCCCATGAATGAATAAAAAAAAGTGGCATGATCCACTGCCAGGGCCATCCCTTGGATGTCTCCCAACCAGGAATAGGGCCAGAGTCCATGGCATGGGAACACTCATTCTATTCCTGACCCCACAATCAAAGTGAAAAGAAAATCACTAATTTACCACTTTGGGCATTTTTTGATTCTCTTCCTCGTTAGGTTGGCCTACGTTAAACTCCTAGCATCTAGTTGCTCAGGCCGCCGAGTTAAAATTGCGGTCATCTCCCAATTGCATCACTGGTACATGCATTTTTCAAAACGGGACCCTGCCAGCTTTGTACAAGTGTCCTTACCGCCTGTTCAGTCCAGCAGGTTAAACTTGCAAGAAGTCAATGCCAGTGAGTCCTTCGTGGGCAAATAACCTTGGCAATGTTAACTGCCACTGAGCAGGTAAGATTAAAATTACAACCAAAGGATCAGAAAGGTTACAGTGCACAATATATTGTATGAGTCGATGGGGTGGGGAGGGGTGTGGGGGGAGAGACTATCACATTGGCACAGTTATTTACAGCTCTCTATGAATTGCTCCATAATAAAAGGAAAGTCTTGCATTTTATACAGCACCTTTCATGACCACTGGACATCCCAAAGCATTTTACAACCAATGAAGTACTTTTGAAGTGTAGGCACTGTTGTAATGTAGGAAACACATCAGCCAAACTGCGCACAGCAAGATCCCACAAACAGCAATGTGATAATGACCAGATAATCTATTTTTGTATTGTTGATTGAGGGATAACTATTGGCCAGGACACCATGGAGTTATGGAACCATGGACTGGTTCAAGTCTATATACTGTGGAGATGTCTGAGTGGAAACTATCTTCTACCTCACAAAGAGAGAAGTGAGTGCTATTTGTCTCAAAAGTCATGCTCACACCCCTCACAAGAAACAATTCCAGAGCAGTACTTAAGGTAGGAATAGTCTATTTCCAGGACCCAACAGCCCCACACAAGCGGCCAGATTTTGTTTGCATCCTGATGGCAGGTTTTGGGGCGGGGGTGAGGGGGGTGGAAAATCGGGGCAGAATCGCCCGCCATGGAACCCAACGACTGGGGATGGGATAGGCTGACGACGACCTTCCCACCCAGAGACCAAATAAGGACCTCTTCTTTCCGTTGCTGGGGTCTTACCAGCAGCAGGTGGGGTGTGGTGGGGGCGGGGGTGCCTCGGGGTGTGGGGGGGCGGTGCATCCACCATGCAGAGAGGTTGCCTTGGAAAATGAGGCACACTCTCTGCGGGCTTGGCGGGGGTGGGGGGGGGGTCCCTCGTTCATGGGCAATTTGTGGCCAATGGAGGACTCCCACTGAGAACAACTGTACCTCCCGGTTCCCCCCCGCCCCACCTGACTTATCGGCCCAGTGCCAGAAGCCCTGACTCCTGCACAAATCCAGCCTGAGGGGAAGATAATTTTCCACAGCAGCCACAAAGTACATGGAGTTTTCGTTGTACTGACTTTGATATCCTTTCTTGCTGGCAATTTAGGTTGAAGATCTGAAACTTTTAGAACAAATAATAAAGCAAACTTTTGTGGTATATGATGGTCATGATGTTGCAACCTGAAGTTTGAATAACCTCCAAGACTTGAAAGTTAAGAATAAATGTGACTCGAACTGCGTGCAACTTGATTCTATCAAAGGTAAATTCCTGATTCTGTAGAAGGTAAATCTAGTGTCCATTTATCATTGAGTTTGGGAGGCCAGTCCAACTTCTAATTTAGTGTCAACTGGGTTATTTAGTCATACTCTCAATTCTGAACTAGAAATTCTGGTTCAACTCTCATTCCCAAGATTTGAATAATAATCTAGGGCCGGCAGCTTTTGGTCCCAGCAGCGCCACTGGGAGCGGTGGCCACTGCTGGGACAGCAGCCCAGCATGAAGGGGGGATGCCTGGGAGCCGGGACGGGAGTTAAGTTTTGGTTGTCTTGCCAGGTGTAATCGGTTGGGCCCCGGCAAGGCAAGGGTGGTCAATTGGGGGGAAGGGGGGCATGTTGGCGTCTTGGGCGTGGTTGGGTAGTGGGGGCGGCCCTCCATTGGGCACTGGGTGCCCAACCATGAGGGCCATCCCTGGATGCTCGGAAGCTGCCTGGTTTAGCCAGGCGGCTTTTTCGGTCCTTAGCCCCCCAACCAGCCTCACGTAAAATCAGCGTGGAGGCAGGCGAAGGCCCTTAAATGGCTATTAAGTGGCCACTTAAGGGTTTTGATTGGTCTGGGGCGGGCGGCCCGTTTTTCGCCCCCTGCTACCCTGCATAAAGTGGCTGCGGAGGCAGGAGAGGGTTGGGACAGCCTCCCAGAGCCTCCCACTCCATTTTACACCACCCCCTCACCACCATCCCGCTCTTCAGGGTGGCATATAATTCTGGCCAATGTACTAGTTGTGAGGAACTTTGGTATGTAATGACATGATATAAGTTTTCTCTTTCTCTAAGTATCTTTGAAATGGAAACTAAGCACGCTTTTTTAAAGCTGGGCTACACGACTTTGTTGAAAGTGTTTTTTCTAAGTGTGTGAATGCCTTTATTAAAATAACTTAATCATTCTTGACAGTTCTGCATTTTTACAATGATAAGAAAATGACTTTCCATAAAACAACTTAGCAAAGTGAAACTCAGAGTTAAAAGAAAACGATAAATAAAATAGTGCTAGATTCCTTTGGATACAGCCCCTTCCTGAGAATTTTTTTTGAAACACTTTTACCTAAAATATTAACCTGCTGTGCTTTTTTCAGATGCTGCTTGATTTGTTCCGTATTTCCAGGGTTCCCTGTTTTTGTTTCACATTTTGCTGGGCAATTCTTTTTCTTTATATCCCACATGAAATTATTATTTCTGAAGAAAACAAAGACAGTTTTAAATGGGAGCAAGAAAGAACCAGCTTCCCTTGGGTTCCTGTTAAGGTCGGAAGTCCTTATGATTCTGCAAAGAACCAAAGGCGAGTCTGGAAGACACAAACGAATTAAACTAAATGGAGCATGAGGAAAAAGAAAAGAACAGGAACCATGATAGAAATTAGGAAAAAGAGAATGGAAACTGAAACCAAGGATAGACTTCATGTGAAGACCTTGCATAAAGAGGGAAGAAATAAAACTGCAGGGAATTGAAATTGAAGGAGAGTACACGGAAATTGTTTAGTCACTGGGCTGAATTTTACCGGCCCCTCGACGCCGTGGGTTTGCGGTGCAGCGGCCGGTAAAATTCTGCGGGGAGAGGCCCACCTTGACCCATGATGTTGAGAAGGGCCCGCTGCATATTACCAACGCCGGGGGGACCTCGGTGCGGTTCCCCCCCCTCCCCCCACTGCTGCCTGGCGGCAGGTCCTTCATCTCCATATGCAGATTGCCAATAAATGAACGCAAAATAACCTACCTGCCGTCCCACACCGCTTTTAAGGCCTCCGTTCGGCCTTCGGAACTCCACAAGAAGTTCCGAGGTGAGAACCTGGTGGAGAGGAGGGAGGAATAAAATTTTCAGGGCGGGAGGGATGGAGGAGCCAGGAAATCAATTATGATTGATGTGGGGATGGTGGGATGTTGAAGGGCAAAAGATTGAAGGTTGGGGGGGAAAGTTCACGTATTTGAAAAATCAATTGATGATCATTTCAGGTAATGAAATGCCCATTGGAGGGGTTGGGGAAGGGCCTCCATCAATTATTTTTATATTTAATAAAAGTCGATTATATTTTCTCTTTAAAAATTATTATTTGTAAGGGCTTAAAGTCCTTTAAAAATGGCACTGGTGCCTGTGCGTTGGCGTTGGACACCGTTGCTGTGGACGGCGGCCGCCCCCACACACCATTGGGGGCGGGGGCTCTGCCCCCACTATTTAAATGAGCCGCCACGTGAAATATTGCGCAGGGCTCCGCAGCGGCCACTGAAGGCAGGCACCCTGCTGAGTTTAAAGGGTGCCGCTGTGCAGTGCGGCGCCCGAATAAAATTCAGCCCACTGAATAAGGGAGTTACTGAACAGTAGCACAAGGTAAGGTTCAAGAGAATACAGAAAATAGAGCGGAGGCAAATAAAAATATCCTGGATGACAAGGAAATAGTTTATCTGGGAAAGTTCAATTCTCGAGTAGAAGTTGTTCTACAATCAAGGACAACTGTAAAAATCTGAACACTGAAGAAATGCCATATCACGAAGCCAGTTAATAAGTGAAGTAAACTACTTAGTTTGGAATGAGTCTGTGTAATGGAAATCTTGAGAAAGAAATAATTCCACCAGTGCAGAAACCCAAACCCAAAAAGGAGCAAAAATGCGCAAGGTCCAGTGACCTGTTCTATCACTCGAAATGTTATTGCCATTTGTCACTGATATTATTTAATCTCATACCTGTGTGTTAAATAACACTTTTTTTTACAAAAGTGTTACCAGACGTTTTCTCCAAGTCATATGTTCATCAGTGAAAGAACCCTTTGATTACATAATCACCTTACATGAAGTAGATTTGTTTTTTTACATAAAAATGCACTTCTAAATTATATTCTGATGGAAGAATAGGGCATTTGACATTTTGTGGCTTTGGCTAATGTGAAATTTCCTGTAATAGCCACAATGTAAGAGACGCCGCTAACCACATTTATACAGAAATGACTTAAGAGGTTTGTTGGGGATTTACTTTTTTAAGGTTTTTTTATTCATGTAGTTTTTCATGTAAAGATCACAGAATATTTCTCTCATGGACACACAGTTAATGATAAAGTGGTTTAACAAGCAGCAGTCTTCATTAGTTTAACATAATGTTCAGAATAACTGAGTCCTGAGAGGGATGCAAATAGAATTTAGTCAGTGTAATTTAATTTAGATAGAAGCCAAAGAATTACAGTCAGAAACACAGTCAATAATTAATAACTCTTTTTCACCAGCTCTCACTTTCCATAATATTTTATTTCTTGCTGATACTTTCAATAGATGCATCTTGATTTGACTTCAATTAATTTAATGTTAGCAGTAACCATATAAAATCTAGTTATGCATATGTTTACAACCATTGCCTTCCAGCTAGTGGGCAATATCCTGTTTTACACACAACAGCCTTTGTTGAAAGGTTGAGCAGATAGCTAAATTAACCTTGCGTCGTAATAATCTGGAATGGTTTTAAAGGAATAACGTTAAGGTAGTAGGTGGAGTTAAGTCATTGTGCTGTTGCTTTGCATTTATTTTAACCAAAAATCTTTTAAACATTTAGCTAAGTTGTTAGCTTCAGAAAGTCTTGAAGGATAACTATTTTATGCAGGTCAAAACAATCATATTTTAAGGATTTGTATGTATTTTTGTCTTGGGCGAGCAGCAACAGGTTTATTAAAAATCAACTGGTAAATTCACCACAGTCCAAAGTTGGTAATTTACAGGAGTATTTATATAAATATGTGCCCAATGACTTTTCAACATGTACCTTCACTCACCATGAGCACATATTGGAAATTTGGGTGACAGCTGCACATAAAGGGCTGAACTTTATGGGTCCCTGAGGGACAGGAACAAAAGTGGTGGGGTGGGAGGGTCCATAAAATTGCATGGGAAGGCGGGGAGGGCCCCCGCTGTGGGAAATCTGAGGCCCTCCTCTGTGGGGAATCTGACGCCCACAGAGGGTCCCCGGTGGCATCATCCAATCTCCTGCCTTCAGTAACCAACCCCCCGTCCCTCCTCACTGGGTCCTGCGTGAGCGGCCCATGGATCTTCGTCCCCACTTACTTGCAGTCCAGGCTCCATGGCTGCTCCTCTTTCAGTAGCTGCTGTAGTTCTGGCAGTGGCCACTGCTCCCGCTGGAGCTGCTGGGACTGCTGAGCTGCAAGCCCTCTGATTGGCCGGCAGCTCACGGAGGCAGGATCCCTGTCATCGAGTCATAGCGTCGCACAGCATAGAAACAGCCCCTTCGGCCCACCGTGTCCATGCCAACCATAATGCCCATCTATACTAATCCCACCTGCCTGCATTAATTTCATATCCCTCTATGCCTTGCTCATTCAAGTACAGGTCCAGATGCCTCTTCAATGTCGCTACTGTTCCTGCCTCCACCACCTCCTCAGGCAGTTCATTCCAGATACCCACTATTCTTTGTGTGAAAAATTTATCCCTTTGATCCCCTTTAAACCTCCTCCCTCTCACCCTAAATCCATGCCCTCTAGTTTTAGTCACCCCTACCATGGGAAACAGACTTTGGCTATCTACCCTATCTATGCCTCTCATAATTTTATATACCTCTATCATGTCCCCTCTCAGCCTCCTTCGCTCCAGGGAAAACAGACCCAGCCTATCCAATCTCTCTTTATAACTCAAACCCTCCAAACCAGGCAACATCCTTGTGAATCTTTTCTGCACCCTCTCTAGCTTAATCACATCTTTCCTGTAGTGCGGTGACCAGAACTGCACACAGTACTCCAAATGCAGCCTAACCAACGTGATGTACAACTGTAACATGACGTCCCAACTCTTGTACTCAGTGCCTCGGCCGATGAAGGCAAGCATGCCATATGCCTTCTTCACCACCCTGTCTACCTGTGTTGCCACTTTCAGGGAACTACGTACATGAACCCCAAGGTCTCTCTGCTCAACAACACTCCCCAGGGCCCTGCCATTCACTGTATACGTCCTGCCCTGGTTTAACTTCCCAAAATGCATCACTTGTCTGCATTAAATTCCATTTGCCAATCCCTTGCCCACTTTCCCAGCTGATCTATATCCTGTTGTAACCTTAGACAACCTTCTTCACTGTCCACTATACCACCAATTTTGGTGTCATCTGCAAACTTACTAATCATGCCTCTTACATTCACATCCAAGTCACTAATATATATGTCCTTACAGGGACGGGGACCCTGGCACTGGGCAGTTAATTGCCTGTGCGCCACAAAATACAGCCAGGGGTCCTCCAAAGTCAGGGTTCCCCTCACCTTTTGGGCCCAGCGTCGGGAACGCACCGGCTTTATAAAATCCAGCCTAATATTTTTCTAACCACCTAAATTAATGATCAGAAAATTGCACAGCAGATCCCCAAATTTCTGATCAACAGTCCTGATGGGTAAGGCTCCCCACATGTAAAACTACCACTTTTTAATTAGTGCCCATCTCTTAAATACTACAATCAATACACTAAATAAAGACAGTGAGTGAGAAATTGAGCTTGTTCACACCCATTTTGGGGGCACTACGAGTATCCTTAGAGCTCCAAAACAGCATCCAGTGAATATTTGTGGGATGAATCATTCTGGACGCCATATTGGCACAGGCACTAAAGTGCACGCAGTGAAATTCAACCGGAAGTATTTAGAGCAGGCAGATCTACTTTCTATACCAAGACCTCCAGTGTAATATCCGAAAACATTGAAACTCCCTCTCTCCCATGTTGTGCCATTCCTCACTCTTTCCCAGTTCAGATTATCTTCAACCATGACTCCCTGCACCTGCTCCAGGAAACAATATACCTTTTTCCCTGTCCCCTTAAAAAGGTGCAGGCTAGCTCTAAGCAGTGCAGGCTAGCTTTAAGTGGTGCTACCAAGTTGCAATTTTACTGATGTGTGCAGCTGATGAACAGCACAATTAGCACTGGCTGTACGCAGCAACCATTCAAATCAGCTGACAGCACGAAGTTGGTAAAAGGATGGAGAGCAAGCTATGTGCCAACTTGGTGCTGGACTCCTCCACAATCCTTGACACTTCTGGATGGCTTCCCAATAAATAAAGCATTTTGTTTTGTGTATCCATCAACCTTCTTAGGTAGGCTGTCCCAGTCAAGTGCTCATCTGAGTCCTCTGCTGCGGCACCTGTATGTGTGACACCTCCCTCTGGTGAGCTGGTACCTTCGCTACCCTTTCCCCTTGCTCGGGTTGCAGGCCACTGGTGCCTGATAACTCACCACATACAGGTCCTGCCTCTACTCTATCCTCTAAAGTACATGCAGTACCAGTACTGAGTTGGTGGCAGCAAGGGTAAGATCGAGTGACGGGGTTTCATCATCATCAGTCTCTTCTTTCTCTTTCACTTCACACTCCTGCACCACTACATAGCCAGGTGGCAGTTCTTGGGTATCTGAAAGGAGAAAGGCATAAGGGTGGGGTTGTGGTGAGGGGAGGAAGGAAAGCAAGAGATGCATGCTTACACCATGTGAAGCTTGGGAATGATCAGGTTTGAGCATACCTTTATTGTCATTCTTTCACCATGCAGATGGCCACAATCCCGGTCATGGTGGCTCCTATGATGGCGACCACTGTCTCCTCCTTTGGGATGAGGATATGCAGCCATGCCTGTCTCTGCTGGTTAGGTGCTGCTGCCCTTGGTTATGTGTCAATTTGTCTTGTAAGAGAGAGCAAAGTATGTCAGTGAGTGTGGCGCAATATAGTTGGGTAATGTGGTCGAATAGCTGGCATTCTGTTTAAGCTGTGAAATGTGGGTCTTAGGCTTGCAGCAACGCTAAGTGTGTGAGGGTGAGGTGAAGCTATGATTGTGAGATATGAATCATGGTTGATGGAGATGGTTGATAGATGAGAGATTTAAGTGTGGAGCACTGAGCAGTGTATGAGGCCAACAATGCAATTGAATGCATTTGGCATTTGAAGATGCATTCACGAACCTTGACCACTCGTGTGAGCTCATTGAACTTTTGGGGCACTGCATCCAGGTCCTCAGGGCTACACTGCTGGCTTTGACCTGCACAGTTATCTGCTCCCATTGGCTTCTCAGAGTTTGTCTGGAGGGCCTCCTAGTTCTCTGTGGATAGAGGACCTCTCTCCTCCTGTCCAGCTCCTACAGCAAGGCCTCCAATGCTCTGATGGAGAACATTGGAACCCACTCTCTGCCATGTTATGCTGTTCCTGTATCTTTTCCAGGTCAAAGTCACTTTTACAATGAAGTCCAGCACTTGTTCCAGCCAGAATGTGCCTCCCCTTTAAGAGGTGCAGGCTTACATTAAGTAGCACAGGCTAGCTTGAAGGCCAAGTCTATTTAATCTTTCCTCATCGGACATTCCCTCCATCCCAGAAATTAGTTTGGTGAACTCTCATTACACTCCCTCAGTGGTAGGTATATCTTTCCTTAGGTAAGGAGACCAAAACTTCACAAAATACTCCAGGTGCAGTCTCACCAAGGCTCTACTAAATTGCAGCAAGACATCTTCACTGCTATACTATATCCTCTTGTAATAAAGGCCAGCATACCAATTGCCTTCTAAATTTCTTGCAGTACCTGCATGCCAACTTTCAGTAACTCATAAACAAGGACACCCAAGTCCCTTTGAAGCCTTTCACGGTTTTGTGCCCCCTGCTCAGGCCTGCATCCACTCAGTAGCACCCCTAGCATTGGCTGCATGCTGCAATCATGTAAATGAGCACACACCAGAACAAATAGGCACATGCTAATTGCACATCGTGATCCCTGAACTTGTTTTCAGGTCTTATCCAATTTGTCCCTCTTGGTTTTTAGTTTGTGCATCATTAAGCCATGCCATACTAAATTGCAGTGATTTTTTCACCTACCATTACAATCTATTGCACAGGCCACCATTAGACTACTAGGCAATTGAACCTTTTCCATCTATTCAGTGATAAAATAAATTTTTGGTTGCATACTACACCAGCAATCAGACTATTAACTGGCATGTAGGCACTTAAATAAATTTTACTTCTTTTTGCTGGAGCTCCAGACATAGGTGACAGCTACTCAGTTATATAACGGTGGGCTGGTAAACTTGGCATTCCGCAGGCAACATCTGGTGCCTCTATATTTTCCTGTGACACCATTTGGACTTGAGTTTCCTTCATATAAGGACACCAGAGATCAATCGGAAAATGAGCTAATTTTCCAGCTGATTTCTGTTGCCCTTACATGAAGGAAAGTTCAAAGATTACGACTTGATTCTATGTAGAGTTGCCAGCTGCATTGATGGCATTTATACTTCTACTTCATTCCATTGCTATTCTGCTTAATGCTTTTTTCATAAGAAATTTCATGTGAACATATGAATTAGGAGCAGGAGTAGGCCTTTCAGCCACTTGAGCCTGCTCCACCATTTGATAAGATCATGGCAGATCTGATCGCAGCCTCAACTCTACTTTCCTGTCTACCTGCGATAACCTTTGACTCCCTTTCAATCAAGAATCTATCTAACTTGGCCTTAAAAATATTCAATGACCCAGCCTCTACTGTTCTGTGGGGAAGAATACGCAGAACCTTTAAACTTTAGGCAACAGTTATGATGAAGCGGTATTTTAAATATAGAAGTCACTTCAGCTTATTAAAATTGGCACTGTTACAGTTTTCTGACTGCATTATTACATAAACAATAAAAATGTTGAGAATTTTATGGGACATTTAAGCTGCATACACAGCAATCGGCATTGAATCCTGGATCTTGAATCCTGGTGCTTTGGCACCAATTGAAATTACTATTCACATTTGACATAAAAATACAGTTTTCCATTAAAAATGATTGGAAAGCTGAGATGTGAGTTTCATCAAGCAAGTGGCAGTCGTCTGCAAGTATAGCACTGGTACATTGCCCGGAGCCAACGACGCTGCATCTTATGAATATAGTCAGTCCTACAATGTCTATAATTTCTTTTGCCCAGAATAACCTTATCCCAACGAACACAACTGTTATGCTGCAAAGTAATAATGAATTGCATTTAAAAAAGGTTCCCTGAAGATAAGAGGTCACAGCACAGAGAGAGACCTTTAGTGCATTATCACTCTCCTGCCTTAGTATGTGTTAGCCGCTGTCTGCCTGCATTCAGAGATCAGCCAGCTGTAGCAGGTTATATTATAATACAGGTCAATACTTGAGGCTTTTGTAATACTGAATCACACAGTTCTATTCCCACTGTCATTCAGTCTCATTAGTGTGGCTCAGCACTGCAGTCAGATCAATACAAGACAGCTGTCAACTAAACTCCCTTTTAATACACAGTGCTTTGCAGCAAACTGTTTTTTTTTTCAGATTACATTCTTGGTGAAGATACAATCAGAACTGTTTCATTTGTTTTGTAAAAGTATTAGGGGGGCAACTTTAAACCCTTCTAGGCGCAGACAGGCGGGCGGTTAAAATTGTTGTGATGTACTTACCACTCTCTTCTAGATGTGTTCTCACTGCCCACCATTTTAATCATGCAGAATCAATTGAGACACCTGCTGGAGACCAGTGGGGACCTCATGAATAGGTGTACGTTGAGGTCCTATGACCCAATTAGGATCCTGGCACCATTTTAGCACAAAATTATTTCTGTCTGCCTAGCATCCAACTTGCCTGTAAAACCTGGTCTCAGTGCCACTGCAGCAGCATTTAAAGGATCACTCACCTGCAGGTAATTGGATCTGTATGCCTTTGTGCTGTTTGGACATTTTCAACTTCCAGGTCACTCCTTTTTCACTTATTTTTTCCTTACTTACCCTCAATAAGCTGTATCTGCTTTTCAAGGTGGCTTTTATTGCCAGTTTCATTTGGATGAAGGGACAATTGGAGGAAGAGGAGCAGTAGAACCAGCAAGCAGCTGACCACTGAAGCCTCCTACATCAGGACCTGGTACCTCAGGACCAGTGGCTGCCAAAGTCACCCACAATTTTAAACATTTCAACACTTGTGAATTGCAAAATATGCACAATTTTGGATTCAAGTTGGCTTATCCCATTGATGATTTATTTATAAAAATATGCATGATCGGATTTTATTGAAATTTCACATTTAGTGATGAGTGGCTGGAGTCATAGCAGCAAAAATGGATATATTTTAATTTTAAAAAACTAATTGTTCTAAAAGGTGAACTCCCGTTTCTTGTGTTGATGGTGGGAGTGAGGTTGCAGGTAAGCAGTTTAGTGATGGGCTCTCCATTAGTTTTCCTAACTGCTATTACTGGGCTGATCAGTCTGAGTTGTGATGGAATCTGCCGGCAGTCCTCGGCAGTGTGCAGGTGGGTTTGCAAATTACATATGATTTACAGCGCAGAAACAGGCCGTTCGGTCCAACTGGTTTTTGTCAGTGTTTGTGTTCCACATGAGCCTTCTCCCACCCTACTTCATCTCACCCTATCAGTATATGCTTCTTTTGCTTTCCCCCGATGTACTTATCTAGCTTCCCCTCAAAGGCATCTCTGCTATTTGTCTCAACCACTCCATGCGGTTGCAAGTTCCACATTCTAATCATTCTCTGAGTAAAGACATTTCTTCTAAATTCTTCATTGGATTTATTAATAACCATCTCATATTTATGTTCCCTAGCCTTTGACTCCCCTACAAGTGGAAGTATCTTCTACTCTATCAAACTCCTTCATTCTTCTCATTTCGAGAGAAAAGAGCTTCAGTCGTTTCAGTCTTTCCTATAGTTGTACAATTTGGGGATCTATCTTTTGAATAGCCTAAAATTCATGGTGACTCATGAATCAACTTGTAAGATTCAGTCACAGAAGCACCTCAGTTCTGAATTTCTTTAAGTCAAAAATAAAAATCAAATACCAAAAATAATCTTTTCTATAACTGCAACATGTAATAGTGAAAATGTCTGATCAGGATGAAAGAATAGCAGTTCTTTAACAGCTTATATTGCACATGAACTTCAACTATTTAGTTATGATGCATGGATTTATGAAACATTCATTAGATTCTGTGTTTGTGCAAAAGTGGCAGTAGATGTAGATTCGATTTATTGCTAAGCACAGTAAGGGATTTACTCTTTATCAATATTCTAGTTTCCAATGAATAGAATGACTGCTTGTGTTTCAATGCATGAGACAAACCTGCCGGGACTTGTGCATTAGTAGTGGCACTCACGCATATTGATTTAAAAAGTCGACCTTTAAAATCAATTCTGCCAAAATATACACAGCTCCATTTGTTTAACTGTATTCATGACCTGTGTCACTGTTCATATTCATAAATCTTGCACCTAAAATTTCCTCCATGTTTATAGTCCTGATTAAATACAGGCACAGAAGATGTGTATTTTGTCAAGAAAAATGCTATGCCAAAGGAGGATTTTTTTAATTCATTGGTTGGAAACCTACATTAAACTTTTAATTAAAAAAAAGGAAAAGGGATCGAATTGAAGACACTCATCCAGAACAATGCTTTGGTTAACTGAGTAGATTATCCATATCACCTTCATTAACGGGGCATTCAAAGCCACCTTGAGATATTCATGAGTGGAGACGTCCCTCCAGGAGGTAAACACTGACAATACCACCTGAGAGAGGTTTGGGTTTTAGGCTTTGGACCTCATTAAAAACAAAGGGGGAATTGAGAGAACCATGTGACCATCCCCCAGGCTGTGTAAAACTGGGAGTTTTGTTACACATGGCAGACAAGCGACTGAGACCTTGAAGCAGACAGGTTTCATGTGCTAACCAGGCAGAACCCCAGTGGAACTGTACATCTCCCTCTCTCCAGATAACAACACAAGTTTAAAAACCGCCTGCAACGGTGGACCATCCAAGCCTACAGATTACTACAGCGAGAGATCCCAGGGGAAGAAAGCCACCTACAATTTTGTCTCCAAGAAAATCCTGAGCCAGGTGGGATAGCCACAAAGTGCACTGCTACTAGCCAAAGACTTCAAGATCACAACTGCAGCCGGAAGACAACGGAATCATCCAACCCCACAGACTGTGAATTAATTTTTACTTGTTCTGGGCTCTCATCCAAACCAAACTATTTCTCATCACTCTGTACTCTGTGTGTATGATTCTCGTGTGCATGTGTGAGAGTGAAAATGTAACGTAATTTTATTATTTTATCAAGATCGGGTATAATTTTTTTTAAGTACAATAAACTCACCTCTTTCTTGTTTAAACTCAACAAAACCTGTCTGATTGTTTCTTTGTAATCACAACAAAGGTAAACGGTAAAACACTCACTGAGATGGTAAGCACAATTACGGCTTGAAAAAGGAATAAAACCTGTTGCAGTCAAACACGAGGAAGGGCAAGAGGGGAACCTTGCAACCCCTTCTCACCTGATCGTAGCAAAGTGAATTTGATTAGCTTTAGACTGAACTCTATCTTAAGACATGTATATTTTTATATCTGACCTTGTATGGATTTTATGGTAAATTGGCTGTCCACCGCCATGCAGCAGGTAGCCAATTCACTTTCCATGCTGCTCCTGGGCAACCTCCTTGGCAGTGGGAATGCATAAGGGAGCCATCTCGACATGGCTCCCACTTATTTTCATGACCCCCGCAAGCCTGCCATCTCGGGCCTCAGAAAATGCAGCATTTTGGGCCTAATTCACACAAGCAATCATCTCATCCTCAGGACATCTCTGCAGGAGTTCCTCAGGGTAATGTCCTAGTCCTAATTATCTTCAGCTGCTTCATCAGTGACCTTTCCTCCATCATAAGGTCAGAAGTGGGGATGTTCGCTGATGATTGTACAATGCTCAGGTATGGAAACAGCCCATATCCAGATGCAGAAAGACCTGGACAACATTCAGGCTTGGGCTGATAAGTGGCAAGTAAAATTCGCGCCACACAAGTGCCAGGCAATGACCATCTCCAACAAGAGAGAATCTAACCATCTCCCCTTGATATTCAATGGCATTACCATTGCTGAATCCCCCACTATCAACATCCTAGAGGCTGCCATTGACCAGGGTGGCACAGTGGTGCAGTGCTTAGCACCGCAGCCTCACAGCTCCAGTGACCCGGGTTCAGTTCTGGGTACTGTGTGGAGTTTGCAAGTGCTCCCTGTGACTGTGTGAGTTTCCACCAGGTGCTCCGGTTTCCTCCCACAGCCAAAGACTTGCAGGTTGATAGGTAAATTGTCCATTGTAAATTGCCTCTAGTGTAGGTAGGTGGTAGGAGAATGGTGGGGATGTGGTAGGGAATATGGGATTAATGTAGGATTAGTATAAATGGGTGATTGTTGGTCAGCACAGACATAGTGGGCTGAAGGGCCTGTTTCACTGCTCCATGACTCTATGAGAAACTGAACTGGAGTAGCCATATAAATACTGTGGCCACAAGAGCAGATCAGAGACCATGAATCCTGCAGCGTGTAATTCACCCCATGACTCCCCAAAGCCTGTCCACCATCTACAAGGCACGATTAAGGAGTGTGATGGAATACTCTCCACCTGCCTAGATGAGTACAGCTCCAACAACATTCCAGAAGCTCAGTATCATCCAGGACAAAGCAGCCCATGTGATTGGCACCACCTTCAGAATTCACTCCCTCCAGCACCAACACTCTGTGGCAGCAGTGTGTACCATCTACAAGATGCATGGCAGCAACTTGCCAAGCCACTTTTGGCAGCACCTTCCAAACCCATAATCTCTATCACCTAGAAGATCAAGGGCAGTAGATGCATGAGTACACCACCACTAGCAATTTCCTCTCCAAGCTACACATCATCCTGACTTGGAACTATATTGCCATTCCTTCGCTGTCACTGGGTCAAAAACCTGGAATTTCTTGACAGCACTATGGTTGAACCTCATCTTCTCAATTAGGGTTGGGTAATAAATACTGGCCTTGCCAGTGATGCTCACATCCCATGAACAAATTTTTAAAAATGGCTGTTTTTAAATTGAGTTGATGCTAGCTTACATTGATTTATCTCACACATGCAAAGATAATAGTGCAACAAGTTATTAAACAGTTTGAATTGGGATCATTACTTGGAGTTGGGGAGCTCAGTGTTAAGTTTTGAGGTATTCATGTGCTTTTGTCTTGGTCACATTCATTTATAATTCACAACAGTGGTCTCCAGATTAATAATTCACTATATACATAGAAACAAGAGTAGCCTCAAGCCTGAAATAAAAACAAGAAATGCTGGAACCACTCAGCAGGTCTGGCAGCATCTGTGGAAAGAGAAGCAGAGTTAACGTTTCGGGTCAGTGACCCTTCATCGGAACTCAAGCCTCAAGCCTGTTCTGCCATTCAGTTAGATCATGGCTGATCTGTACCTCAACTCCATTTATGCCCCTTTACTCCATAACTTTTAATACCCTTAACCAATAAAAATCTATCAATCTCAGTCTTGAATTTTTCAATTAAACCTAATCTCAGCAGCTTTTTGAGAGAGAGTTCCTAATTTCCACTATCTTTTGTGTGGAGAAGTACTTCCTGACATCACCCATGAATATACTTGCTGTAATTTTAAGGTTATTACTCCTTGTTCTGGATGCCCAACCAGAGGAAATAGTTTAATCTGTTTACCCTATCAAATCCTTTAATCATCCTAAACATCTCAATTAGATGACCCCTTAATCTTCTACACCCAAGGGAATACAAACCTAGTCTATGCAACCTGCCCTCATAATTTTATACCAGACCTATTAATATTCCATTAGCCTTTTCAATTATCTTTTTGTACCTATCCACTAAAGCTTTTTGTGATTTCTATATATAAACCCCTAAATCTCTCCACTCCCCGACAGTTCCTAGCTTCTCGCCATTTAGAAAATACTCTGATCTATCTTTCCTTGACCAAAATGGATTAACTCACACTTCTCCACATCCAGAACACCATCTGCAACAGTTTTGCCCACTCACTTAATCTAACAATGTCCCTTTGCAACTTTCTACTCGCATCTACATGGCTTACTGTGCCATCTCACTTAGATAATAGCACACAAGCCATGGCACACAAGCCCTGAAGCCAGGGTGTAAAATTTGAATAAAGGAAATTATGAAGGTATGAGGGGCAAATTGACTGAGGTGGATTGGGAAAATACATTAAAAGACATGACAGTAAATAGGCAATGGATAGTCTTTAAAGAAATATTACATAGTTTACAGGAACTATACATTCCTTCAAGGCACAAAAACCCCAAAAGTAAAGGCAATCAACCATGGATAACAAAGGAAGTTAAGGATTGTATAAGATTAAAGGAAAAGGCTTACAACGTTGCCAGAAATAGTAGTAAACCTGAGGATTGGGAGGATTTTAGAATACAGCAAAGGAGGACCAAGAAACTAATAAAGAAATGGAGAATAGAATATGAATGTAAGCTAGCAAAAAACATAAAAATGGACTGTAAAAGCTTCTATAGGTACCTAAAAAGGAAATGTTTGGCTAAGACAAATGTGGGTCCATTACAGGCAGAGTCAGGAGAATTTATAATGGGGAATAGAGCAATGGCAGAGAAGCTAAATGATTACTTTGTGTCTGTCTTCATTGAGGAAGATACAAGAAATCTCCCAGAATTGGAGATCCAAGGGATTAGGGAGAATGAGGAATTGAAGGAAATTAGTATTAGTAAGAAGACTTTATTGGAGAAATTAATGGGGCTGAAGGTTGATAAGTCCCTGTGTCTTGTCACTTTTGGATTTTTTAGTAACATGCCCTCATCACTTCATGGTAGACTTGTATGCAGTAGAAGTTGTAGTTATTTTCATTTTAACATGAAGCATACACAGAAATGTATAAAAAAACTAAATTAACTGGAAAAATAAGTGTGATGAGTCGAGTTCACCTTTTATAGATACTCAAAAGTTAAATATGCTTCAAATTGATTTTAAACTAAGGCACTTAGATGAAGAAAAAGCAGGAAAGGGCTTATAATATTAAAGGCAGTTATCCAAGACAATGTAGAATGAATAAAGAGCTTTCAAAGTTACTGCAAACTGTTAGAAAACATTTGTGTATCTGCACTAGTCCTGACATAGTTATACTTATATTTCAAAGTAGAATTATATGATCTGCACTGCTTTCTAGATCCATTAAAAATGCAATAATTTATCAAATAGTGCACTATATTCCTCACTTATTTCTTGCTCTTTTCAAGAAGCAGAATGAAGATTTGTTGTATATTTCAGTTTCACATTGAGAAAATACATTGCATAATGTATGAATAATGTAAGAACATGAATAACATATGAAGTCACCATTCAGAGTTCTCCAAAGCCTGATTTGATCGCAGAGCTAATATTACAGCCAGAGAGAAGTAAAATCAGGCAGCTGATTTTTTTTCACCAGGAGAACTAAGTAAATTGCCCCCATTGTAAATCCAAGTTTGCAGATGACACTAAGTTAGGATGGACATTAATTGTGAAGATGGGAGCAACACGTTGCAAATTGTCATAGATGGAATAGTAAGTGGACAAAACAATGGAAAATGCAGTTCAACATGGGTAAGTGTGAAATCATCCACTTTGGGCCCATTAAAGATTAATCAGAGTATTTTCTAAATGGTGAGAAATGAGGGACAGTAGAGGAGCAAGGCGATTTGGGAGTCCAAATATGCAAATTATTAAAAGCCAGTAGACAGGTACAAAAAGCAATCAAAATGGTTAATGGAATAATGGCCTTTATCTCAAGGGGCTGAAATATAAAGAAGAGGAAGTTATTCTTCAGTTGTATAGAGCCTTGATCAGACCCAATCTAGAGGACTACATTCAGTGTTAGGCACCACACCTCAGAAAGAATACATTGCCCCTTAGAGTGTCGATTCACCAGAATGCTACCAGGGCTTAGAGGGGTAAATTATGGGACAGATTGCATAAAGTAGTCTTGTGTTTCTTTGAGTTTAGAAGGTTGAAGATGATTTGATTGTGGTAAAATTGATTAAGGAATTCAATAGATTAATCCATTCAGGGGTGAAATCAGAAAGCCCTTTTTCCACGTTAAGTGTATTGTAAACTTGGAATGCACTCCCCCACAAGGCTGTGGAAACTGGTTCAATTGAAATTTGCAAGACTGAAATTGACAGTATTTTATTAGGTAAAGGAATCTAGGGATGTAGATCAAAGGGGGGCACATGGATTTGAGGTATAGATGAGCCATAGGCCCGAGGGGCTGAATGGCCTATTCTCATTCCTGTGTTCAAAATTAACTATAATTTAAAAAAAACTCCAGGCTCCAAGCAGATGCTGTATCAATCTGGCATTCATTATCACAATGCAATTCGATGCTATTATGCAAGCAAGCTGATTTATTGAATCAGTTCAG
Organism: Heterodontus francisci; assembly: GCF_036365525.1. Taxonomy (NCBI): domain Eukaryota; kingdom Metazoa; phylum Chordata; class Chondrichthyes; order Heterodontiformes; family Heterodontidae; genus Heterodontus; species Heterodontus francisci. The sequence continues at coordinate 40,770,201 of NC_090395.1, read as the reverse complement.
TGTGTTTAGTCATAGAAATTTCAGCATTGTGCCGGAGCCAGTGCTTGCTCCATGTTGGAATTATGTACTCTAATTCCATTCCGCAGCACTTTCCCTATGCTCTGTTATATTCTTCTGCTGTTTCTTCCAGCATTTGCCCAATCCCTTATTTAATGCTGTGATGTCTTGACTTTAATAGCCATTTGTAGTGCTTCATTTCATATGTTACTAGCCCTTCTAATGTTAAAGTTAGTACTCTTGGGTGTATCTCCCCATTGTTACTCACTCACTGACCAGTGAAAAGGAGCTGTCACTGTTTACCCTTTTAAATATGGTACATATCTGTTAGCTCTCTTCTAAACTTATCTCATCCAGTTCATAAAGCCTGAGTTTTTAAAAAATAAATCTAAACATAACTATATCCACTCATCCATGGTTTCATCTTTGTGAATCTACTTTGCACCTTTTCCAAAAGCATTATTTCAATAAACATAATTAAAACTACAAATTCTACACTAAAATTCTACACTAACTGCAAAGTTTATTTTTGAAAAAAATTGATATCAATTAAGTAATTTGTTAAACATTACACCAAATATGTTGCAATTTGTTGAGCATCATAAACTCAATAATGAGCACTGCTTGATTAATAAGATTTTATACAATTTAGGACAAGCTGCACTGTGCACAATGATGAACAGTAAACAGCCTGTTTTACATGCAGATGGTTGGATGTACCTATGAATCATACCAGAAGAATTTTACTTAACATGCTCCCTTAATCAGAAAAATTTAGAACAATTTTATTGTAGATTGGACTGATGCCTTCTGGACATAAAAGTGAGTTAAAGTTTTGCTGTTGTTTCAAACACATCATTGAGTTCTTTCTTCACACTATGATTTTAGTTTGGGGGTTAATTTTTCATATCACTGTGTCTCTACCAAATATGCACATTCCATCATGAGATTCATTAGACAGACCAGACAGGTGTACTCCTGATCACTATAAGATATTGAAACCAAATCCAGCACACAGTGTAATTGCCTCACCATGGACAGGAAAACAAATATCAATGTACAATCAACAATTCTTTCTCACTGTGGCTTCAGATAAAAAACTATTGGGCTGAATTTTATGGGGCCCCTAGGAATGGGAATGGAGGTGGGAAGGTGGGTGCGGAGTACCCAGGAAAGGCACTTAAGGGTGACTGCCGGCACTAAGAGATGCCACCAGGTTTGACCTGGTGGCCTCCTGGCAGGTTCGGGGAAGCGAGTCCCTCCTTTGGGGGAAATCCAGAGCTCCCGACGGCCACCACCCAGTGACGATCACCGCCCACCCTGGGAAGACCCCTTCCACCCTCACTGACAGCCCCCCCCAACCCCGTCACTGGGACCTGCCTGAATGGCCCCGGTGACCCCAACCAAACTCACCTCTCCCAGGGACTTCATCAATCTTCTATTCTGCAGGGCCTCCTGTCATGCCAGCAGTGGCTACTGCTCCCAGTGGCACTGCCAGTAATGTAGAGCTGCCATCCCTCCAATTGCCCTGCAGCTCTGGAGGTGGGAGCTCATCCCTTAAAGGGACTGCTTCCCTGACGGCAGTTAATTGCTTGCACGCCGTTAAATAGCTACAAGTGTCCAACACAGACCTGAGGCAGAGTCTCCACCTACCTTCCGGCGCACCATCAGAACCCCCCATCGCCGGAACAAAATCTGGCCCATTGACTTGGCTCTCTACCCTTCAGCCCTGACTCTCACATTCACACGAATACCAAATGTGCCACCACAACCATCTAAATCTCTCCCATGATTATCTCTAAAACTGCATTATACTTTAGAAAGAACAAGTTATACTGACTGTTTCGCACTGTTTCACAGTAAAGAGGAGAAGACCACTGTGCATGTGTACTTGAATGTGTACTCTGCTAACCAGCTGCCAGTGATCTGTTTCCATCTAGCACGGAAGTTATTGTTGTTGGCTATTTATTACCATTAGAGAGTGCTGCATTGTCAGAGCTGAAATCTTTCAGATGAGACCTTAAACCGAGACTAATATTTATCCCTCAACCAACATCTCTGAAAAGCAGATTATCTGCTCATTATCACATTACTGTTTGTTGGAGCTTGCTGTGTGCAAATTTTGGCTGCCACATTTCCTACATTACAACAGAGACTACACTTCAAAGATGCTTAATTGGCCGTAAAGTGTTTTGGATGGCCTATGATTGTGCAAGGTGCTATACAAAGGCAAGTCTTTCTTTTGTAAAAAATGTGAAGTTGCATTTTTAAGTTTCTTAAAGTTGACATTATAGGTCTATTGCCTTCAGCATAAAAGCAAAGCAATAAACATGCATTGGACCAGAAACATTAACTGTTTCTCCCTCCACAGATGCTGCCAAACCTGCTGAGTATTTCCAGCATTTTCTGTTTTTATTTTAAATATGCATTGTTATTGCCTTATAAGGCTTGAATGCTTTATTTGGGCTTTTCTGATTGACTTTATTGGTTAGTCCCAGTATGTTCAGATATGACCCATTTATATTTTTAAAAAACCTGATGTTTGCTTAACCAATAAGAGGATTTGATTTCAGAGAGCCCAGAAATGTAAATATGTGTAGAGATTTATCTACAAAATTCATTGCCAGTTGTGAAACCCGATCAAGTCACAGCCTGAAAATAAACACAGCGCAGTACATTGTAGCATGAGTAACACATTATTCATATACAAATAGCAGTCGCAAATTGGGAAAAAACTGTTCTTTGGTGTCTTCTTTTTAAGAGACCTAAGGCCTTGTATTGTCAAACTTCTATTCTCCAAGAGACAAATTTAAGACATGAGGCTAAATTTTATGATGAGGGCAGTCCGCCCATGCGGACCGCCCATCGCGGATCGTGGCGGCTCATTAGCATCACGGCGACGCACCCGCCCCCCCAATTACGTGGCAGGTGGGGCGGGACATCTGGCACCATGATCGCCATTGGCTTAGCTGAGGAGCAGGTGCTGGGGCCCTATTTAAAGTACCCCAGCACCTGTTTCCTGACAGCTCCCAAATACATAGGGGAGGTGGTGGCATAGTGGTATTGTCACTGGACTAGTAACCCAGAGACCCAGGGTATTGCTCTGTGGACATGGGTTCAAATCCCACCACAGCAGAAGGTGGAATTTGAATTCAATTAATAAATCTGGAATTTAAAAAAAAGCTAGTCTAATGATGGCCATGAAACCATTGTCGATTGTTGTAAAAACCCATCTGGTTCACTAATGTCCTTCAGGGAAGGAAATCTGCTATCCTTACCTGGTCTGGCCTACATGTGACTCCAGACCTACAGCAATGTGGTTGACTCTTACATGCCCTCTGACATGGCCTAACAAGCCACTCAGTTGTATCTAACCACTACGAAGTCAATAAAAAGGAATGAAACTGGATGGACCACCCGGGATCGACCTAGGTACCAGAAACGGCAACGGCAAACCCAGCCCTGCCGACCCTGCAAAGTCCTCCTTGTGCCAAAGTTGGGAGAGCTGGCCCACAGACTAGTCAAGCAACAGCCTGACATAGTCATACTCACGGAATCATCCCTGACAGACAATGTCCCAGACACTGCCATCACCATCCCCGGATATGTCCTGTCCCACCGGCAGGAGAGACCCACCAGAGGTGGCGGCACAGTGGTATACAGTAGGGAGGGAGTTGCCCTGGGAGTCCTCAACATCGACTTTGGACCCCATGAAGTCTAATGGAATCAGATCAAACATGGACAAGGAAACCTCCTGCTGATTACCACCTACCGCCCTCCCTCAGCTGATGAGTCAGTCCTCCTCCATGTTGAACAGCACTTGGAGAAAGCACTGAGGGTGGCGAGGGCACAGAATGTACTCTGGGTGGGGGACTTCAATGTCCATCACCAAGAGTGGCTCGGTAGCACCACTACTGACCGAGCTGGCCGAGTCCTAAAGGACATATCTGTTAGACTGGGTCTGCGGCAGGTGGTGAGGGAACCAACAAGTGGGGAAAATATACTTGACCTCGTCATCATTAATCTGCCTGCCGCAGATGCAACTGTCCATGACAGTATTGGTGGGAGTGACCATCGCACAGTCCTTGTGGAGACGAAGTCCCACCTTTACATTAAGGATACCCTCCATCGTGTTGTGTGGCACTACCACTGTGCTAAATGGGATAGATTTCGAACAGATCTAGCATTGCAAAACTGGGCATCCATGAGGCACTGTGGGCCATCAGCAGCAGCAGAATTGTACTCAACCACAATCTGTAACCTCATGGCCCGGCATATCCCCCACATTGCCATTACCATCAAGCCAGGAGATCAACCCTGGTTCAATGAAGAGTGCAGGAGGGCATGCCAGGAGCAGCACCAGGCATACCTCAAAATGAAGTGTCAACCTCGTGAAGTCACAGCACAAGACAATCTGCGTGCCAAATTGCGTAAGCAGCAAGCGATAGACAGAGATAAGCGATCCCATAACCAACGGATCAGATCTAAGCTCTGCAGTCCTGCCACATCCAGCCGTGAATGGTGGTGGACAATTAACAACTAACTGGAGGAGGTGGCTCCACAAATATCCCTATCCTTAATGATGGGGGAGCCCAGCACATCAGTGCAAAAGATAAGGCTGAAGCATTTGCGGCAATCTTCAGCCAGAGGTGCCGAATTGATGATCCATCTCGTACTCCTCCTGAAGTCCCCAGCATCACAGATGCCAGTCTTCAGCCAATTCGATTCACTCCGTGTGATTTCAAGAAACGACTGAAGGCATTGGATACTGTAAAGGCTATGGGTCCTGACAATATTCCGGCAATAGTACTGAAGACCTGTGCTCCAGAACTTGCCCCGCCCCTAGCCAAGCTGTTCCAGTACAGCTACAACACTGGCATCTACCCTGCAATGTGGAAAATTGCCCAGGTATGTCCTGTACACAAAAAGCAGGACAAGCCCAACCCGTTCAATTACCGCCCTATCAGCCTACTCTCAATCATCAGTAAAGTGATGGAAGGTGTCATCAACAGTGCAATCAAGCGACACTTGCTTAGCAATAACCTGCTCAGTGATGCTCAGTTTGGGTTCTGCTGCCAGGGCCACTCAGCTTCATTACAGCCTTGGTTCAAACATGGACAAAAGAGCTGAACTCAAGAGGTGAGGTGAGAGTGACTGCCCTTGACATCAAGGCAGCATTTGACCGAGTATGGCATCAAGGAGCCCGAGCAAAACTAAGGTCAATGGGAATCAGGGGGAAAACCTTCTGCAGGCTGGAGTCACACCTAGCGCAAAGGAAGATGGTTGTGGTTGTTATATGGCTATTCCAGTTCAGTTTCTGGTCAATGGTAGCCCCTAGGATGTTGATAGTGGGGGGATTCAGCGATGGTAATGCCATTGAATGTCAACAGGAGATGGTTAGATTCTCTCTTGTTGGAGATGGTCATTGCCTGGCACTTGTGTGGCGCGAATGTTACTTGCCACTTCTCAGCCCAACCCTGGATATTGTCCAGGTCTTGCTGCATTTCTACACGGACTGCTTTAGTATCTGAGGAGTCACGAATGGTGCTGAACATTGTGCAATCATCAACGAACATCCCCACTTCTGACCTTATGATTGAAGGAAGGTCATTGATGAAGCAGCTGAAGATGGTTGGGCCTAGGACACTACCTTGAGGAACTCCTGCAGTGATGTCCTGGTGCTCAGATGACCTCAGATAAAGGAAGATGGTTGTGGCTACACGAGCAGGTCAGAGGCTAGGAATCCTGCAGCAAGTAACTCACCTCCTGACTCCCCAAAGCCTGTCCACCACCTACAAGGCACAAGTCAGGAGTGTGATGGAATACTCTCCACTTGCCTGGATGGGTGCAGCTCCAACAACACTCAAGAAGCTCGTCACCATCCAGGACAAAGCTGCAGGCTTGATTGGCACTCCATCTACAAACATTCACTCCCTCCACCACCGATGCACAGTGGCAGCAGTGTATACCATCTACAAGATGCACTGCAGCAATGCACCAAGGCTCCTTAGACATCACCTTCCAAACCCGCGACCTCTACCAACTGGAAGGACAAGGGCAGCAAATGCATGGGAACACCATTACCTGCAGGTTCCCCTCACACACCATCCTGACTTGGAACTATATCACCGTTCCTTCACTGTCGCTGGGTCAAAATCCTGGAACTCCCTTCCTAACAGCACTGTGGGTGCCCACATGGACTGCAACGGTTCAAGAAGGCAGCCCACCACCACCTTCTCAAGGGCAATTAGGGATGGGCAATAAATGCTGGCCTATCCAGCGATGCCCACATCCCATGAATGAATTAAAAAATACTTACCTCAGCACAGAATACAGTGGATGCTGGCAATCTGGCAGAAAAGCAGAAAGCGCTGGAGAAACTCAGCAGGTCTGGCAGCATCTGTGGAGAGAGAAGCAGAGTTAACTTTCAGGTCTGACCTTCACAGATTTGAAACGTTAACTCTGTTTCTCTCTCCACAGATGCTACCAGACCTGCTGAGTTTCTCCAGCACTTTCTGCTTTTCTGCCACATACTTGCTTTGCTTTGTCCCGGTGTCCTGTGCAGCTCCACTCAAGTGTAACATTTGTTCTTGTAGGTTTGCTGCACCTCGGTGAAAAATCTTACTTTTGCACATGCCAGAAAGTAAGACTGAATTGTAACATAAAAGGTAAATATACTCTCAGAAATAAAAGCATCATTTCATAATATCTACATACTATGGGCTTTTAATTTCCTGAATGTGAAAAGCCACAGACTAATATGCATTTGGAATCTGTATTCTTTTCATAGCTAACTGTTATGTGAAAAGACTTGTAACTGGAATTGAAACTATTTCTTCAAGAACCAGGAAATTATGTTCCTGTTCTAGCTGCATTGCAAACCTGAACTATGATATCAATAATTATTATGAACTTGTGCAGAAGCAAAGTGTATGTGAACATGTATATCTGTGTCTGTCTGTCAGAGATGAAAAACCAGGACAACAGCACAGATTTCCTCACCAGCCGTGCATTAGTTTTAAAAAACAGTTTCCAAAAAAACCTTGCAGCCAGAAGTTAGAGCAGTTACACAGTGAAATCACCTTTGCATTTAAAGGACCAGACCAAAAGCTGAAGATGGCAGAGGGGCACTCCTGGTTGGCCCCATGGTCCAACAGTGCCTCCCTGCTCACTGTCCTCCAGGGCAAGGTGGGAGGTCTTTTCCCAGTGATGGTAAGGAGACACCCTCCTGCCTGACCAAGGCAGCCTGGCTGGAGGTGGCAGAGGAGGTAAATAGCCGTGGGGCCATCTGGCATCAAAGGGTCAAATGCCGGAAGAGGATGAACGAGCATTCCCCCAGCCAGCCGGGCCTTCCAGGCCTCGTGTGCACAGAGGACGACTGCCAGAGTCATCCACAGCCAAAGGGCAATCTAATCAGCAGCCTTCCTCCAGTCAGGCTGCTAGTGCAGAAGTGGCACTGCGAAGGAGCATCTGCAAGCTTTTCCAAAAACCACTGTGACACAAATGAGTCTGCACGAGTGACAACACTGTAAAAAGTTCAACCTCTAAATCTTCTTTATTAACATGTGTTGCTTTTACTGTGTTAATGAAGTGTGCCAGCATGTACCGATTGTGTCTCTTCCCATTACAACATTGGCCTTTCAGAACTGCCAATGTATGGAATAACATCATAGCCATGCCAGCATTACTCATGTGCATCTCCATGGATGCAGTAACATGGACAATGGCTCAGTCTGCTGCTGCCAGTAATGGTGGATGCAAAGATGTTGCAGTTGTGGACTGCTGCACAGTAGGTGAACAAGGGTGCTATGTCCCTTGCAGAGCCTTTGATCAATAAGGCGTTGCCGTGCATCTCTTGCTTACTGCTCACCCTGCATGCGGCGCCTTGATGCTCTCTGTCCTCCCAAGTGCCTTTCCTGCTGAAAGTCCTCAGCATCCTCATCGTCCAAGGAGGAGTCCTGCTCACATCTCTCCTCATTCTGCAAGGCCTCCCCCCTACTGAGTGCGTAGTTCTGCAGAGCACAGCAGACAGCAACAATGCGAGCTACCCTTTCCAGCTCGCACTGCAGAGCACCACCTGATCTACACAGGCAGCGGAAGTGCATTTTCAGTCTGCCGATCGCCTGCTCAATGATGGCTCTTGTAGCTCTGTGGCTGGCGTTGCATCTCCCCTCTGCAGCAGTGGTGGGGTGTCTCACTGGTGTCGGGAGCCATGTCTGCAAGAGGTGGCCCTTGTCTCCAAGAAGCCACCCCTCCATTTGAACCAACTCAGTCTACAGCAGCGTCAGCTGGGATTGGCGCAGGATGAAGGCAACATGGCAGCTGTCTGGAAAGCGGGCACAGATTTGCAAAAAGCTGTTACGGTGATCACATACTAACTGTACACTGAGCCAGTGGAAGCCCTTTCAGTTTACTTATGCAGCTGGTCGTCTGGCAAGAGCCCTGATGGTCTCATGGGTGCAGTCTATGACCCCTTGCACCTGTGGGAATCCCACAATGGAGCTGAAACCGATGGCCCTGTGAACCTGGCTCCCAGGATCCATTATTCCATCGTGAAGCAGACATAATCACAGGCCCTCCAGTACAGGGCATCAGTGACCTCCCTGATGCAGCGGTGCACTGCTGACTGAGTGACCCCGCAAAGGTCTCCGGTGGACCCCTGAAATAGTGCAGAGGCGTAAAAGTTAAGAGCCGCTGTCACTTTGAGGGCCACAGGCATAGGATGTTCACTGAAGCCCATGGGCTGCAGGTCATCATTGAGCAGGGCACAGAGATGTGTCATCTGCAGTCGCCTCTGACACTGGTGTTCAGACATCTGCAGGTATATCTTGTGGGACCTGTAGTTGCCTGGCGACCTGTAGTGGCAAGCTGTCCTTGGGGACAGCTGCTGCTCATGACCGGGGGCCTCCATGTGGGCTGCACCTGCCTGCTGGTTTTGCCCGCGGGACATATGGATCCTCACTAGAAGCGGATCAATTCCTATATGATGATCCATACCCATCTCCAAGTGACAATTAAACTCGGTTCCTTCACCTTCAAAGATTCCTAACAGGACAGCCATTGATGTTGACTGATACATCAGATGCTTTCATGCATCAACTACGTGGCTTGGCATAGCATTGCCTGTCTTAGCTCCCACTAAGAGTGGCACAGCATGATCACATTAAGATTGTAACAGATGCACCGATTGGCCCAGAAGCCATATAACCTTTACATGCCTACTGTTTTTGGCACCCTCCCCATTCACAGGGTAACTGGAGTGCCATTGCTCCTTCACTCACACAAACAAACAATGGTGCCGAGCAGCCACCATTTACAGAGGGAGGGTACGCAATACCTCCCTTCATGCCTGCAGAGTTGTGCCCCCCAGTAATGCCATACACCCTTCCACCTCCCTTCATGCCTGCGGAGTTGTGCCCCCAGTAATACCATCCCCCTTCATACTTCCCTTCATGCCTGCAGAGTTTAGACCCTGATAATACAATCCCCCCACCCACCTCCTTTCAAGTATGCAGAGTTGAGACCCATCTATCCAGACTTACCTGCACTGTGTCTGATGACCCCTACTTCTGCTGTCCTGCCAGCTTTTCTCAGTCGTGACTGGGACGGCATGCGACAGCCACCTGTTCACAGATAAATGAGGAACTGTGGAGTGAGAGGCAGCAGGACGCATAATCAGGTAAAGTAAGTAACGCTTTACATATGTTAATATGGGGTTCTGTCCCCAAGCGGCGGGGGGTGGTGGGGGCCGCACTGAGGTCCCGCCGGTAAAATGGGGTGGGACCTACTCGGCATTGCAGATTGTGGCGGGCCTCTCCCGGAAGTATTTGGCCATGACCTCCAACATTGAGGGGCTTATAACATTCTGACCATAAAGACAAATGTTTTTACATTCTGCCTGCTGCTCAATTTCCAATGGACATTGTAAGTGTCAACAAAAAAGTTCTGACCAAAAGTCAGACTAGAAAAGTTTGAATTTGGGTAACATACTGAATTGTACTTTTTGTAAAAAAAACTGCTATCTTATTCATTGAAGCACTGAATGAAAGGCTTTTTCATATAAATTCAGACAATAAGGATATAGCAAGATTTGATTTTGGGATGGGGGACATCTCCAAGGTTCCACAGTTTTATTAATCATCAAAAAATTGACTTAAATTGGAATAGTGCCCACAAGGTTTACCATAATGTTGTTTTCTCACACTACAATGTGTACTTATGCACAGCCTTTCTCTCTTAGATTACAAAGAAATATAAGACTGATGATTTGGACTTGTATTTGTTAATGCACAGAGTAGTGGAAATGTTCCATATGATGTACAGGGCAGAGACATCACGATTGACAGGCAGGCATGTTTTTTTTTTATTCATTCATGGGATGTGGGCATCGCTAGCAAGGCCAGCATTTATTGCCCATCCCTAATTGCCCTTGAGAAGGTGGTGGTGAGCTGCCTTCTTGAACTGCTGCAGTCCATGTGAGGTAGGTACACCCACAGTGCTGTTAGGAAGGGAGTTCCAGGATTTTGACCCAGCGACAGTGAAGGAACGGTGATATAGTTCCAAGTCAGGATGGTGTGTGACGTAGAGGGGAACTTGCAGGTGGCGGTGTTCCCATGCATTTGCTGCCCTTGTCCTTCTAGTTGGTAAAGGTCATGGGTTTGGAAGGTGCTGTCTGAGAAGCCTTGGTATGTTGCTGCAGTGCATTTTGTAGATGGTACACACTGCTGCCACTGTGCGTTGGTGGTGGAGGGAGTGGGCTGCTTTGTCCTGGATGGTGTCGAACTTCTTGAGTGTTGTTGGAACTGTACCCATCCAGGCAAGCGGGGAGTATGCCATCACACTCCTGACTTGTGCCTTGTAGATGGTGGGCAGACTTTGGGGAGTCAGGAGGTGAGTTACTCGCCGCAGGATTCCTAGCCTCTGACCTGCGCTTGTATTCACGGTATTTTTATGGCTACTCCAGTTCAGTTTCTGGTCAATGGCTGCTACATTTATTTCAATCTGATTTTTTTTTGGGTTCTACTTATGTTGCACAGTAGACTGCTATAGATTTTTTAAAAACAGATTAATCTTACTAAAGTATTTATGTTGTCTATGAAACCAAACAGGGGTGAAATTAATTTCAGGGAGAGCGCAAAATGGGCAGTCGTAAATTGACTTCAATGAAAAGGAAAATTGGACAAGGTGTATAATAGATGCTTGATCTTGGTTCCCCACTGAAATTAAATTACACCTCTGCTATCTTTAACTATGGGTACAGTGTTATATTTAGAAACACTAGGATTTAAGAGATGGGAAGGTATAATGGTTCATGTTCTAATGTTCTAATGTTCTAAAAAAAAAGGCCTTTTAACTGACATTTGGGTGACATGCTTCACCCATGTATCCTGATGTTGAGCGCCCAAAGAATAAGTATATCACGTTCATAATGCCATTTGTTATTTTTTTACATTCACCTGAAACCCTGTCAATGGCTTGCTTTTACGCCACCCATTTTATGCACAGAAATTGATTGTTGGGCAGGGGAGAATCAAGCTTGTATTTTTAGCTATTGTTGGAGCAATAGAGGCAGTTCTTCCTTTATGAAATTCAGCAACTTTCATTCCTGTGCCTTTAGGTTTAGGCACCATTTTCCACACAGAGCTTCTCCGTGTGCTTATTAAAGGTCACTTAACTCATTAGCAGTTGATAAGATGCCAAGTATCATAATTTCAATGTTTTACTATCGGATGCTCTAGTTTACCTTTAGCAGTAAATTGCTCTGTGGAAAAATGGTAAAGGCATCCATATGGCTTGGTACTGTGTATCATTGGCATTCATTACTGTCCAAACAGCCTTATAGGCTGCATATGATACTCCTATGGATTGTAAAACATAAGGGGTCAACCTAATTTTATTAATCATTTATATTTGTTGACAGTTTGAATTTCAGCAAGTCTTCAAATATATTGGTGAAGAATGTGAAACACCACATTCTCTTTGTATAAGATATTTTTGCTTATATCATTTGGGGAGAAATGGAAGATGACCATTGCACTAAGAACAGCTAGCAACCTTTTCATTTGATTAATCAGCTGTGTTTTGGAACATTGTGGCATATCAACTATCTAGTGATTAAACAATAAATGATCATTTGAGATCACCTATGATAATGTGACTGGATAACCAATGAAAGTAACGGTGAGAAATAGTCTTGTGCCTTGAAGATTATACACCACATTTTTAGGGAGTCCAATTTAGTCATTCTGTTAAGCACTGAGGCAGTGAATTTACTGTGATCAGAAGTATAACCGCACAAAGGGCTCGCAGCAAAACAGATGAGATTAATTTCATTTAAGGAAACTGTTACTTGATGTACAAATTGTTGGTTGAGATGATAAATCTTTAGGCACTTAGCAAATAATAAGAACAATCTATTTCATTCCCACATATCCTAATTGACCACAATATTGATGAGAAGGGATGCTCTTATTAGTTAAAGTTTCATATACCTAAGTGTTAAGTGTGTAAATGAAATTAATACTAATGATAAATATTCATGTTGTGATGGATATTGCATTCTGTGTAATGCAATGGGTTAGCAAACAGCTCTTGCACCTCTGGGATATTAGCTCCAATCCAGTCTGGACAGATGGTGTGAAGTTTGCCTTTCCTGCCAAATATCAAGGGTCTACTACACAGGACTGCCCACAATTAGCATCAAAGAGATGTTGAGTTGGCGCTCTCAATACAATAGAACATCAGAATGGCTGGTGTTGAAAATGGGAAAAATTCATACTGTGAAGATACATTATTGCAACAAAGTAGTAGGACAATATAAAACATGCTGTATTTATTATTGAAGGACTCGATACAGATACTGAAAGTGCAAAAAGAAAAAATGTTCTAAAGTTAGTGGGTGAAGACCAATACCTGCTGACAGCAATGCATGAAAAGTAAACATAGTGTTAAAGCCATACTGTTCTCTTGTCAAGAAAAAATATGTTGTGTGCATATTTATTTATAGTCATCACAGATCTGGGGTTGACCCTGGGTTCCTGGTTGCATCAGCAAAGTAATGCACCAGATATCCACTGAGCTATCAGAATAATTTTTAAATTAAGAATATCTACCTCATTGTACCTATTGAATCCTCATGGAGATTGTGTTTTCATGAAAACGTTCTATGCTGAATGATGATATTAATTCATTGGTTGGAAAACTACAATAAACTTTTAAAAGGAAAGCTGGAATCCTACATTCAACTTTTAAAAAGCTGGAAGCTAAGATGGACACCACAATTTGCATTGAAATACCACACATTCCAAGGCATCAAAGTGGAGACGCATGTCTAAATAGCTCTCATCCAGAACAATGGCTCAAACAGTTGAATGATATCGCTTTCATTAGCAAGACATTCAAAGCCATCTTTGAAACATTCATACTAGTGCATACAGGCCTCCGGGGCGGGGGGGGGGGGGGCAGTAAACATTAAAACAATAAAGCCTGAGAGAGAATGACATTCTTAGACTGGAATCTCATTAAAGTACCAAAGAGAATACTAAGACAATCATGTGACAGTATGTCTATCTCTGTGAAAACTTGAAGTTTCTGTTACACACAGCAGACAAGCTTTGAGAGCTAACCAGTGCAGGACCCCAGTGGGGCTGCGTCTCACTCCCTATCTCTCTCCAGGTAATGCTGTAAGTTTTGAATCCTGTCTGTGGGCTGCAAACATCCAAGCCTATCACTGCTGCAGGTAGAGACTTTGGGGAGAAAAATTTATATCATGGTCTATCAGAAAACCCAGAACCAGCTGCAAGTGCACTTCTACCAACCAGAAATGTCAGGGCCATGAATTCAGCTGGAATACAACTGAATTACCAGACTCCACAGACTGTATATTATTATATTTATTCTGGAGTCTAATCCAACCAATCTATTCTTCATCACTCTGTAACCTATTTGTGCATGTGTGTGATTCTCGTGTGTAAGTGTGTGTGTGTGTGTGCAAGTTAGAGTGTAGTTTATTATTTTTACTAAGATAGGGTTTTGATTTTAAGTACAATAAACTAACCTCTTTCTTGTTTAAACTCAAGAAAACATGTCCAATTGGTTCTTTTATGATCATAGTACATAAAGGGTTAAATACTCACTGAATTGGTAAGCACATTCACTGTTTAAAAGAAATAAACTCTGTTGCAGTCAAACAAGGAGAGGGACAAGAGGGGAGCCTTTCAACCTCTCCTCACCTGATTGTAACAGTGTCCATGGACAGGATTTGGCTTGTCTGTGACACTCCAATTGCAAAAGGATGCTAACTAATACAAAAGCAAAATACTGAAGGTCAGGATTAAAAACAGAAAATGCTGGAAACATTCAGCAAGTCAGGCAGCATCTTTGGAAGGAAAATCAGAGTTTGCATTTCAGGTTGATGATCTTTCATCAGAACTGGCAAAAGGTAGAGATGTAACAGGTTTTAAGGAAGGAGCAGGGGAAGAAAGAATAAAAGGAAAGGCAGGAGAAATAAAATGACAAAAGGGACGATGAGACAAGGCAGAATGGGTTGGTAATGGGAGAAGTAAAGAAAAAAATAAGTCTACGGAAGGTATAAATAGCAATAGCAGAATCATTAGCAGCACCTGCTGTCTGAAAAATTGTGAGCAACAGTTTTGATTTGAAATTGTTAACCTCAGTGTTGAGTCTAAGGGCTGGATTTTATTCCACTGGTGGGAGTCCCAGCAGTGAGCCACAAGGCAGGGGGAGAACCCGCCTTGGCCCTCCATTGGATCCCCATTGCTATTTAATGGCAGGCAGCCAATTAACTGCCTACCATTGGGGTACGCCGTCCCTTTAAGGGATGAGCTCCCGCCTCCAATCGGAAGGCCAAGTGTCTGCAGTACTGGCAGCATCACTGGCATCAGTGGCCACTACCGGTACTGCAGGAGGCCCTGCAGAGTAGAGGATTGATGAAGACCCCTGGAGAGGTAAGTGGAGTGAGGGTTGCTAGGGCCAGTCAGGCAGGCCCGACAACAGGGTGGAGTAAGTCTTGGTGAGGGTAGGAGAGTGGTCTTCCTGGGGTGGGTGGTGATGATCGCTCCCAGGTATTCTTCCAGGGGCCCTGGATTGTCTCCAAAGGAGGGACCCCCCCTGATCCTGCCAGGAGGCTGCCAGGCTTAACCTGATCGTTTCTCTCCAGGGCCTCCCCGTCTCCGTGCCTGCCATCAATGATAGCACAAAATTCTTCCATAAGCTTCCGTTGAGCTTCACTAGAACAGTGCAGGAAGCCAAGGACAGAAAGGTCAGTGTGGGTGTGGGATAGATAATTAAAATCGCAAGCGACCAAAACCTCAGGGTCAGACTTGTGGATTGAATGAAGAAGTGCAGCAAAGCAAAATCTCAATCTGCATTTGGTCTCCCCAGTATAGAGGAAACCACATTGTTAGCAGCAAATACAGTAATACTAAATTGAAGGGAGTACAAATAAGTCACAGATTCATTTGGGAGGTGTCTTTAGGGCCCTCGACAGTAGGAAGGAAAGAGGTGAGGGGAGAGGGGCGGGAATGTTGCATCTTCTGCACGCACAGGAAGATGCCATGGGAGGTGGGTAGGTTTTTTGGTCATTGAAGAGTGTACAAGGGTTTTTATTTGCTGACGCTCACTGTCCAGTTTCACTTGAGGAACATTAATGTAGGTGGGGTCCCAAACAGCCACTGCTGCCCATGAAACTAAATTGAACCACTGCCTCAGGAAAAGAAGCCTGCTATAAATTTCAAATCAGTCTTAGATTATTTTGGGGTATGGTGGTTCTGGTCACGCCTGTAAACAGTCTGAGTGTCTTATGCTCGAGAGTTCTCATGCTGTTCAACATCTGTTTATATAGTGGTATATCTCGGGGTATGACAGTAGGAGCCCCTTGTGGTCTAAGCGAAATATTGTGCCTTTCCAATGTGCCGTCACAAGTATTCTCCAATAGGCAGACTAAGGAATACTTTACGAGTTTACAGCTTGATGCAAATCATTAAATTGCTTTATGTTACAGACAGCCACAAATATACACAATGAAAGTCAATGCAAATCTCACTAAACTTTGTGCCTTGTCCTTTTTTTTGGTGACCTCATTGGTTTTGGCTTTCTTTTTCTTTCGAGACAACCTCTAACTGCAACATCTGGCTATCTACTTTTTAACCTCCAGCTCTGGATCCAGGCCTGCACCTCCTAGTCTTTTGATTAAAACATCTCTGACTGCCCTATTTACAATTCCTTTTGTATGTTGTTGCCAGTAATGAGCCTAATTTGCATAACACCCTCTGTGTTAATTTTTCAGTTAATTCTAAGTGTGATAGTAGTCTTGTTAAATTTGCATACATTAGCTAGTCCTACATAGCTACATCAGTAAATTGAATTGCTTCCTCAGAGTTGTTCCGATCAAGTGAGGAGGGGTCGAAGGGCTTCCCTCTTTTCCCTCTCCTTGTTTGACCACATCAGATTTAATTCTTTCTTTAAGTGGATGTAGGGGCCAATTCAGTACGTGTTTTATTAATTACTTGCTATAATTATAACAAGAACCAATCAAACAGGTTTTCTTGAATGAACAGAGAAAGAGGTTAACTTTACTGTACCTAAACCAAACTAATAAAAATAATAAACAATGCATCAACTTTCACTCACACACACATTCTGGAAGTTTACACACACACAAATAGGTTACAGAGTGGGGAAAGGTAGATTGGGTGAGTTAGAGTCCATAAAAAAGGGGTATACAGTCTATGGCGTTTGGTGACTTGGCAGGCTTTCAGCTGAAATTGGTGGTCCTGAGGCCTTTAGTTTGAACAGTTAGATGACTGCTCATGTCAGAGTCCAGTTGCTTCTCATCTGCTGCAGAGAAAACACCAGCTTAAAACCACAGATGGGGAGGGTCTTGTCACATGACAGTCACTCAGACAAGCAAACATAGCAGTTAGCAGTATTTCTCTGCTTGCTGAGAGAGCGGGTAGTTCCTTTAAACATCCTGGGGCTTGGTTCTTGCTGGGAAGTGCAGACATTTTGTCTCTCTCCTCACAATGATTGCAATGTAGGATACAGTGTTGCCAATTAGATGATCATCTTCAGCTGAATGGATGACCTTGCTGGCAGCTTGTCTTTTTAAAATGTCTCTTAAAAAATATATAAATTCAGATCTCCAACCAGTGAACCGAAGAAAATTATCATTCGGCAAAACACGTTGGCATAACAGAGTGGAAATAAAAGTTTTTTTCGGCTGTGTGACTCATGGAATGGCCTTTAGTTGTGTTTCATCTTTTGTCCTATACTCTGTGTATTTACAAAATATGGAAGGATGGAACATGCAACTCTATTCCCCATTTGAGTACTCACCATTACATCTGTCAACCAAATTAAACTTGCATTTATATAGTGCTTTTCACAACCTCAGGATGTCCCAAAATGCTTCAAAGCTAATTAGGTACTTTTGAAATGTAATCACTGTATGATGAAGAGAAAATGGCAACTGATTTTGGACAGCAAGATCCCACAATCAGCAATGAGACAAATGACCAGATAATTTACTTTGCTGGTGATAGCTGAGCACCGAACATTGGCTGAGACACAAATGGACCAATGAATATTTTTAGTGAAAATGGTATTTGATTAATTATGAATGTTCACAGGAAACTCCAAAACTAACGTAATTGAGATGAGATACCCTGATTCAAACGTTTCATCTGAATACTGACTTACATTACCCAGCTCTGCTTTTCTGTGAACTTAACCGATTGAAATTGCATTCAACAGGAGCATTTGAAAGATAAGTTAGTCAAAAATCCTGAAACATGATGCTTCCTCACTATCTACAAGGACAGTCAGAATTTGAATGCAGTGCATGAAACAATATCCGTGTACAGTGAAGTAAATTAGTTTCTTACACACCTGTACAAAAATGGCACAAGATGAAAAACAGCTGCTTTCTAAAAGAACAGGCACCTCAAAACCCAGTGCGATTCAATTGGCTAGGTTCAGCATTCAGCTCTGGCAATAATGCCAAAAAATACCTGAAGAATTGCTAAATGAAGAGTTATTTCTATTCAAACGTGAACCGAAGTCAAATATTTTTGTAATCTGATCTCTCAAGATAATGATTGACTGATAGCTACTAATCACAGAACCATAAAGCTCGAAAGGAGGCCATCCAGCCTATCATCCCCATGCTGGCTCCTTAAAAGAGCTTTCTAATCAGTCCCACTCCCCCCTCTTTCACCATAGTCTGACAAGTTTTCAGATATATATCCAATTCCCTTTTGACCAAACCGGTTATGAAAAAGGTCTAGAGGTGCATTTAATGATGTTTGCTGGGTGTTCTTTATTGGGGAAATTGTATCAGTCATCAGTTGATTCCCAGTATTTATAAACCAGTCAATGACATTGGTAAAACTATCGACTTTGTAACCAGAGGAGGGTTTGGATATTGTCACAGAATGTGATGATGATCTGAACAAGGTGAAATTGCACTGCGCAAATGACACCAAGAGGGAGTGGCTCTGAGGTTTGCTGTGGTTGCAGAAGGCTTATTTATGCTGTCACAGAGAGCACAGCACAACTGCCAATTCGAGCATTAATGAACTAAAAAGCACAGGAAATGCTAAAGAGATAACCTGAAACTTTAGATGGTAGTTTGAGCCCCAGCAAACATGAATTATTACAGGCAGTATGTTTTCTGAGTTTAGAAACTATTGCAATAGCAGGACTCAGGGTAGATTAACTGAAACAATACATTGTTATGTTCCACTGGATTTTTCCCGATTATATTTGGTTTGGTTGATGCTATCCCAAAATGATTGCAGTCGATGTTGACTTTCTGCAATAAATTGGAGTTCGTACACTAGAAGTGAAGGTATTGATCTTATAACTGTTTATTCCAAGCTAGCTCACCCCAGTCACAATTTCTTTGATAGCAGGTGACTGATTTATTTGTTTCTAAAAGGTGGATAGTCCCATACTGAATGGGAAACTCCTGTTCAGGTGGCTGTAAAGTACAGACTGGAACAAACAATCTGCAACATTGATTATAAGAATTTAAATATCAACATGGGCCGGAATGTTGGGTGGGAGGCCCGACCACTGATCAAAGAGTCGGGGGCAAGCTCACCTCCGTCAGGCCTGGGGAGCCACGTCAGGATTTTTTGCTCCCCAGGCCCTTAACTGGCCTTGGGCTGGACTCCCACCCCACTGAGGCAGGAAGTCCCAGCTAATGGAGCTGCTGGCCAATTAGCGGGCCGGCAGCTCTCAGTCCCAGCAGTGCCGCCCGAGTGGTGGCCATTGCTGGGACTGCACCCAGCCAATAGCAGCAAGAGGAACAAAGGTCCCGGAAAGAAGGTACGTTTTTGGTGCTTCGCCAGTGACAATCGGCTGGGCCACGACAAGGCAAGGGGGGGGGGGGGGTCAGTTGTGGGGGCAGGGGTGGGATAGTGTTATGCAATGGGGGCAGTTGTGCCTCCTACCTCGCCCGCAAGAAGGCCGCCACATTTTTCCTGGCAGCGTTCTGTGGGCCTGAGCCGCCTGCCAGTCATTGGGTAAAATACCAGCAGCAGTGGGAGGAGGCCCTTAAGTGGCAGTTAATTGGCCATTTAAGGGCCTGGTTTGGCCCAGGGCAGGCCAGCCATTTCTTGCCACAACCACCCCTCATACATTGTAGTGGGGGTGGGAAGGCATTGGGAATGGCACTCCCCACCTGCCACTCAATTTCCCCCCCCACCACCTACCTGCTCCTGGGGTGGGCGGGGAGGGTTAAATCCCAGCCATGGGATAGAAATTGGTTGTAAACTGGTCCCTCCCCACCCCCACCCCTGTCCCAGCCATGGGAGAAGCAAAAAATCTGAAAAACCCAGGGCCAATAAGGGAAAAACTCTGGAAAATTCTTCTCTGGCCCTGGAAGGGCTGAATGGAGTGTAAAGGTATATTTGGTTAGCTCTTGTAGCTGCAAGAAAATAACACTTAAAATTGGAATAAAAAATTTACTGGGGTCCTTAATTAAATGGAAACATTCTCTTAAACTTATGTGATTGTGCATTTGTCAGTCTGCTGATAAAAGTTAAAGGATAGTTGGTAATTTGGGAAGTCATGGTGTTATCACCGGAAAATTGGGCAAGAGCTAAAATAGTGTAAAAGCACAGGAAAATTATACCACAAGTGCTTCAGCATACTGTTCAAAGAGATTGTGCTACTCAGTTATGCTTTATTTGTATTTTATGTTTTAACTACATTTTTGAAATGTGATAAATTTCTAGTATCAATTATTCATTACGAACTGACCGTTAGAGACTGCTGACCTTAGGCAACAACTAGAATCAAAACAAATTAGCTACTATCCTTAATATTGCTGTGGTGTGTTGTGATGGGTGTAGTTGGAAGCTTACAATTAATTTAAGACTTTTATCAATTAATACTTAATTTGATTGACTGGGATAGAAAATTGGGTTGTTTTAATAAAAGTGCACCTCACCTGTCAGTTGATAAACTAGAAAACAAATTCCATCGAAAAACAAAGGCTTTTAAATGTGTTTATGACAATGGTAAAATGCAGAAGAAAAGATCTGTTAGCAATTGGAATGGTTTTCCAAAACAATGGCTATTAGTTTACAGGATGCTATTTCTGCAAGGCACCACAAAAATGTTAAGTTTAGAGTTGAGTTTGATCAATGCAGTATGATATTTCATTGTCATAAATATCAGATTGAAGGTTAGTCAGTTTGTTAGATGCAAGAAGGTCCTCGTTCCATTATGGTTCGAGTGGTGAGGATTTTGTCACTAAGGCATCAAAGACACAAGTGTCTTCTAATAAAGTGCAATCCAATGGCTTTAAGTCATCATGCTAGGTTGCAGATTAATAAATTGGGTACCCAGCAACTACTAATCATTAATAATTCAAATATCAAAAAAAGTGTCAGGAAAATTTGTACTTTATTTGTTTCACCACATTTTGGCTAGCTTTCCTTTTTTAAAAAAAATGTTGGGCAAAATTGATATAAGCTGCAAATGGTAACATAGTCACTCCACTCACAGGGCTGGATTTTGTGATGAAGGCAGGGCTCCCAGCGCTGGGCCAAAAAGGCAGGGGATCCCCCACCTTTTCCTTTTTGTGCCCCACCCCCAGAGCAATCCTCCGGTCTTTTTAAATCAAAGTTTCAGGAGCCAGGATCACCATCTTTAAAAGGCAGGGATCCTGCCTCCAAGAGCTACCAGCCAGTCAGAGGGTACATCAGAGGCCTCGGACCCAGGCTCAGTGGTGGAACCTCGGACCAGAGGAGGGTGAGGCAGGGTTGCCGGGGCCAGTCCAGAAGATCCCAGCAAGTGGGGGCGGGGGGGTGGCGTTGGTGGGGTGGTTGTGCAGTCCGGGGGAGGGGATCTTGGGGGTAAATTTGTTTCCGGTGGAGGGTCCTCTGTGGGCCACGAATTGCCCACAAAGGAGGGACCTCTCCCCCAAGTCCACAGGCAGGGCACCTCATGTTGCAAGGCGTCCTCCCCATGTGGCAGAGGTAAGGTCCCAGCGGCAGTGGGAAGAGGCCCTTAATTGGCTGTTATTAGGCCACTTAAGTACCTCAATTGGCCTCTGGGCAGGGCCAACATCGGCCTATTCCGCCCCCGGGAAGATCGCTTGACGACGGGGAGGCGACTGGCCCTCCATCCCACCGCCCCACCCCTTGCCACCCATCGTGATTCTCCATGCCTCCCCGCCTCCAATCCTGCCATGGGGATGGGTGGGGATGGGCATAAAATCCAGCCCACAGTCTTCGAGCTAAGAATAAAAACAGAAAATGCTGGAAATACTCAGCAGGTCTGACAGCATCTGTGAAGAGAGGAACAGAGTTAACATTTCAGCTTGATGACCTTTCATCAGAAAGGGAAAGGTTAGAGATGTAATAGGTTTTGAGCAAGTGACGGGGGGAGGATGGGAAGAAGAACAAAAGGGAAGGTCAGTGATAGGGTGGAGGACAGGACAGATTAAATGACATGGTACAAAGCCAAAAGGGTGATTAATGCGACGAGTAAAGAAACAAAAGATGTAACTAGAGGAGGTATGAATAGCAGGATGGCAGTTGTCTGAACACAAAGTAAAGGAAATAAAAAAGAAATGAGAGAAAGAAACAAACCAGCAGAATAAAAACCAAAACAAACTGGGGACGGAAGTTATGATGTAAAATTATTGAACTCAGTGTTGAGTCCACAAGGCTGTAAAGTGCCCAGTTGATAGATGAGGTGCTGTCCCTCAAGCTTGTGTTCAGCTTCATTGAAACACAGCAGCAGGCCAAGGATAGAAAGGTTAGAGTGGGAGCAAGGTATAGAATTAAAATGGCAGCTGGCTGGAAGCTCAGGGTCATGCTTGCAGACTGAATGAATCAGTTCCGCAAAGCAGTCATCCAATCTGTGTTTGGTCTCCCTGATGTACAGCAGACCACATCATGAGCAGTGAATACAGTATACTAAATTGAAAGAAGTACAAATAAATCATTTTCACTTGGAAGGAGTGTTTGGGGCCTTGGACGGTGAGAAGGGAGCAGGTAAAGGGACAGGTGTTTCAACTCTTGTGCTTGAATGGAAAGGAAATGGAAGAGGTGTTGGGGTGACTCAGGAGTGGACCAAGGTGGCACGGAGGGAACAATCGATTTGGAATGCTAAAAGGGGAAGGGGGGGAAGATGTGTTTGGTAGTGGCATCACTGTGGTGGTGGTGGAAATGGCAATGGATGATTTGTTGAATACAGAAGCTGGTGGGGTGGAAGGTGAGGACTAGGGGAGGCCTATCACGGTTCTGGGAGGGAGGGGAAGGGGTGAGAGTAAAAGTACATGAAATAGAATGGACACAATTGAGGGCCTCGTCAACTATGGAGGGGGAGTCCTGGGTTGAGGAAAAAGGAAGACATATCAGAAGTGTTAGTATGGAAGGTTGGAGCATCCGAACAGTTGCGCCAGAGATGGAGAAAATGGGAGAATGGAATGAAGTCCTAACAGGGAGTGGGATGTGTAAAGTGTAGTCAAGGTAGCTGTGGGAATCAGTGGGCTTATAGTGAATATTGGTTGAATTGTATATTTCCATGAGGTTTGCAGCAAATTATGAGACATTTCAGTGGCTCCTAAGCCACGAGCGATGAACTTGCTACTGCAAACTACAGGACTCAATATCTGAAAACAGCTTCTGCTAAAAAGAAATCATAGCTTCAATGCATTAGCTGTGTATTTTGTTGCTAAGCAACAGATGCTGTATATAGATAAGGAGTAAAAACAGCTAGTTTCTTTACCAGTTCTGTTGATGGCAATAACTTCCACCATAGACACAAGAATGATTTGTATGAATTTTAGAACATCTATTGAGGGAGTTGTTTTTAAGGCTGCTGTCTCCCTCTTGAGATTGACATTGTAGAGTTCTATAATGTGTGAGGGAGACTCAAAGCTACGTTGCCATAAGAACAGGATATAATGATACTATAATAGAAAGAGAGTGGTGAGAATGTGGAACTCACTACCACAGGGAATAGTTCAGGCAAATAGTATAGATGCATTTAAGGGGAGACTAATAAGCATATAAGGGAAAAGGGAATTGAGGGCTATGCTGATAGAGTTAGATGACAAAGGATGTAAGGAGGCTTGAATGGAATATAAATGCCGGAAAACACATATTGGGCAGACTGTGTATTCTATCTGAAAAAAATGCAATGATAGAACAAGCATAAGACAGGAGAGAGTTATTTGTAAATTATATGCTGATTTCTATGATACATGACTATTATGTATGTAGAACACCAGAATTATCTGATGATCATAAGAGATTCCTGGAAAGGCCTTTCGTGGGGATGGATCAGGGGCAGGGCATCACTGACCCCTTCCAATTCCCAGCTTGCATAATGTGAGTGGGCCACATTTGACACTACTGGGATACCAGCTTCATTCAGCAGAGGGGCATTTTGCTGTACCGTGAGTGGGCTCACTGTGCCAGCTGAAGATCATTACTTTTTTTTAAAGAGTCATTTTATTTACTACTTTCCCAAGTGGAACTGCAATTGGCCGCTCTGGGGAATCTAACCTTTAAATGAAGTATCAGCCAAACTTCTACGAAATGTGGTCCTAGCACAACTGTCCACCTGCATCACGCAGGGACGCAGGCAGGGGCACATGCAGTGGAAGTGACAGGATCTATAGTGGGTGAAGTAATTCTCCCAGTTCCACCTCTGTAAGAAATGCCCACATGAGAGTCTACAAGAAACACCTACTCCCACTTTGGGGTGGATTTAGTCTTGGCTGAAATAAATGGGCCCACCACAAATTTCTCTCTTGCATGCCCAGATAACAGTGGCTTTGCGTGCCAATGCTCCAGGAAATTCAGGCTTTCATCGTTATCTTACAGATTGGGAAAAGAGTAACTGAATTTTATTTTTTTCTTAAATTTATACAAAATTTTATCCCTTTTAAAGTGATAAAATGCAATGATTTACTGAGTAAATATTCAATGATACATTTCATATTGAAAGATGAAACTTTTTCTCAATAACCAATTACTGTTCTTTGTCCAAACAGTCAAACTGATGGTCAAAGTTACTCCCTCTTCCTAACCACTGACACTGCAAGTAAGAGACATTTTATTTTCACTATATATTTATTCAAAATTTTCACCAGTCAGACTTCTGCAAATTAAATGGTTGATATTTGAAATACTGTATCACATATTGGAGTTCGTTCCCAATAAATTAAACCATAGAAAAAAGATTTAAATTTAAATGTAATTTAAAATTTAAAATAACAAAATTTAAACAAGAAAAATGTTTTCACCCAGAGGGTGGTTGGAATCTGGAACACACTGCCTGAAGAGGTGGTAGAGGCAAGAAACCTCACAGCATTTAAGAAGTATTTAGATGAGCACTTGAAACGCCATAGCATGCAAGGCTATGGGCCAAGTGCTGGAAAATGGAATTTGAATAGATAGGTGATTGATGGCCGGCACGGACACGATGGGCCGAACGGCCTGTTTCTGTGCTGTGTAACTCTATGACTCTATACACTTGTAAGTGATCTGACAAACTCATACTAAAATATTGATAGGAAACTTCGATCTGTCAGGAATGCTCTACAATAAGTGGCTTGGGCACTTTAATTAAACATTTTGGGCGGTAGCCTCATTTTAATCAATATTGGATCCATTTATTTATTCCTCATGCACCTTGAAAGATGGAAGCTATCATCTAAATGGCTTAAAATGCAGGTCACAATAATGGCTATAATTATACATATAGTCACTGAGATGATGAAAAATGAGTAATACATACATGTATTTAATCATTGCGGTCAAATATGAAGACTGGAATGTTTTTATTTAAATGCTCATGTTCAAGAAAGCAATTTTTTCTCCCATTTTGATGCTTTATTCATCCACTCATCCACTGTATAATCAACAACTAAAGAAGGGATAGCAGCTTTAGAATTAAATGGCTTTTTGAAATCTCCCTGGTAAGATTTATTTCTTCTCCCCACCACTTCCCACCACCAGCCCCCACCCCCCTTCCCCGCAGCCTCACCCGCCTCCCACCCACTCCTTCCCAAAGATACAGAGAGAAGCTAAGAAAAATAAACCAATAATATTACAATTTTGTTGATATTAGATTTTGACGCGCTTTCAAGTATGAAAACTGAAAGTAAACATGGTCCCCTGGGACTGACATGGGTTGCTAAGGATTCTCTAGGTTGAGATTTCTTTGTTACAATGTGATATGTTTTGTAATAACAACACTGAGAAATAATATTAAATGCCTTCTAAGGATTATTTCTCTCACTTGGATCTATGCTGCTTCAGTGCCTTTTCAACAGAAGGGTTCACTTCAATGAAAAATTGCTAGAAAAACACCTTAATATTTGAACTCCAATACAGTAGAACCTAACTAGAATAG
Organism: Heterodontus francisci; assembly: GCF_036365525.1. Taxonomy (NCBI): domain Eukaryota; kingdom Metazoa; phylum Chordata; class Chondrichthyes; order Heterodontiformes; family Heterodontidae; genus Heterodontus; species Heterodontus francisci. Next base: position 40,744,299 of record NC_090395.1, on the reverse strand, counting down.
TAAATGTTTACAGCACAGATGGAAGCCATTTGATCCAACATGTCTATGTTAACGCTTTGTTTAAACTAATCCTACTGCTCCACTCTCAGGCTGTAGCTCTGTGTCTTTAGATATTGATCCAATTTTTCCTTATAAAATGCAATAGTCTTTCCTCAACCTTTTCCTGACAAAGAATTCCATGCTCCAATAATCCCCTGTGAAAAGAAATGTCTCCTAATCGGTCTTCCCTTTTTCAGAGAGACAGTTCTAAATTAATAACCCCTCAACTTCAAAGCCTAGATGTGGAGAATGAAATTATTAGTTAGATCAATTTCAAAAATCATCATCCAAGGAAATTATATTTTACATCTCTAAAACAAATCACACTTAAGAATGATATTATTGGGAATTAGTAACATGTACTCTTCCTGAATTTATAGAAAATGCAGTTAGGATTGTATCAGAAGCGACGGGTGGTAGGGGGCGGTGGGATGGAGAGACCATTGCCTCCCCATGGCCCGGCGATCTTGCTGAGAGCGGGATAGGCCGATGACGGCCTTCCCACCCAGAGGACAACTGAGGCCCGTGTGGTCTATTAAAGGCCAAATAAGGGCCTCTTCCCACTGCTGCTGGGATCTTACCAGCAGCGGGGGTGGGGGAGCATCCGCCGCGCGTGTAGGATACCTTGCAACACGAGACACCCTCCCTGCGGGCTTGGGGGTGTCCCTCTTTTGTGGGAAATGTGTGGCCCACGGAGGACCCCACTGGGAATAACTTTATTCCCCAGGAACCCCCCTTCCCCTGGACTGAGCGACCGTCCCCCACCCCCCTTGCCGAAGCCTTCCGTACTGGTCCCGGAGACCCCACCTCACCTACCTCTGATCCGGAGTTCCAGTGCTGGGCTTGGGGCCGAGGCCTATGCACTACTGGCAGAGGCTACCGCTCCCAGTGGCTCTGCCAATACTGCTGAGCTGCTGGCCCTCTGATTGACCGGCAGTTCTTGGAGATAGTATCTCCGTCCCTTTAAAGTTCTTAAAGGGACAGGGATCCCGCCTCCTAAAACTTTTATTCAAAAAGACCAGAGGATCGCTCCAGGGGGCACGAAAAGGCAGGGGCAGGGCCCAGCTGTATGTAGATCACATCTCTCCTCTCCACCTCCTCCACTAAGGCATCCAGTGCAGCATCAGAGAACCTTGGATCCCACCCTCTCTGCTGTTGCGCCATAATTCACTCCTCTTCCTGCTCAGACTCTCTTCCATAAACAGTTCCAGCACCTGCTCCAGTCCAAATGTACCTCCCCTTTAAGAGGTGCAGGCCGGCTTTAAGTAATGCAGGTTATACCTTTAAGTGGTGCTAGCTTCTCACGAACCTAGCCCTCCCCGCTAAGGCATGCAGCCAGTCAGAAATGCATTTAGTGATTGCTGCACACAGCAATCTTGCAAATTAGCAGACGGCATGAAGTTGGTGTTCCGCCTGCATCAGAAGCAACAGGCGTAGGTTAATTGTGCATCGTGCTCCTCACATTAGTTTTCGGTGGCTATTGAATTTTGCCCCAAAAATTTTTGAAGAAGCTTTTTCAGAAGCTTAGAAGTTCCACAGATTAGGAAATGAACACAAATTTCCCAACAGAATTGGTTCAAATTTACTGCACTGCAGACTTGAGCCCTGTAGGGATCCACACTGTATTTCATGTTGGGTAATTCAGTTTGAACACAGATTCGTTCATTCTTACTGTTCAAGGTCATTGAGAGCTGATAACTGCTGGTATGTAAATGCCTTTCATTAGTTCTCACCCTGTCTGCTGCCTGTGGTATTCCACCCACAGCAACAGAAAGCAAATCTTCCTGCTGGGTAATCAGCAGTGAACAGAGGGACGAGGAATTGCAATGGAATCTGCTGAACATGCTCCCAGCCTGGCTGGAGGCTTTGAAAATGCAGTAACATTTTTTCAACAAAAGAATAATAATTGGCTTTTTTACTTCAATCATTTGGCCATTGCACTAGTATCAAGATTCTAGGTATTTTTGTTATATTGCAGAACGGAGAATGACTGACACAGGCAAAATAATACTCATATTTTAAATCAATGTTCATATAAGAATGATTTATAATAATATTGGAGAATAAAATATTTAAAAATTAAATAACAGTAATTTTGTCTCACTCTTTCTATTTTAATCAGGTATATCATGAAATACATTTAAAATGTACCTTATAGTTTCATATCTTGGCCAATTCTACTTTGTAATATTCAACATGAAGATTTATGGAAAATCATTTTCATTTCATCTTTCATCTACCATTTTTTTCAAAAATCGAAGTCCTATTTTTAATCAAATTTGGTGTCTGATGATTATTCTTTTAGGGATGAGGATTAATGAATTATGCTAATTTGACCTACTTTAAAAATCTGATTTAAGATTAATTGGAACTAGTCTTTTCACTATAAATTAAAAGCCACATTCCTTATGAAACTTAGAGTGCAAGTGCCTCTACTCTTTGCATAAAACGTTAATGAATCATGGTAATTAGACACAATTTTCATATGCCATTAGGCAAATGAGAAAGTAATCCTTTCCATGTAGCTTAAAGAATCCCTTCTTCATGTTTGTGAAAGTTTTGATATTATATATAGAACAAATATATGAATAAGTTCAAATAATTAGACTTAAATTATATATGCAAATTTGGGTGCACTTTCTGGTTATTTCTTGATTAAACTTAGATGTATAAGTGAGACCACCAGCAGCTTCTGTTCAGAGCAGAATCCACAGTAATATATTACACTTAAAAGAAGTTCCAACTCTCGCACCAACCCAACCTTATACTAAGAGCATGCCCTGAGAGCTGATTGAATATTATCCAATGGAACAAGTCGCAATACCGCTTTATGCATGGCCAGGGACTGCTTATGGCTGAAGAATATCTCATGGTAGAGCTGTATGTCTGCCCTTCCATTAGAAATCCCCAACAATTAATCAGCCAGTTTGTTTAAAAAATTATAGTTTTGGGACAACGAATGCAATTTTCAAACAAAATCAGAAATTATGAACTGTACATAACAAACAACCATAAAACATGAAATGGAACAAAAAAAGAGAAACATAGAAAGTTTACAGCACAGAAGGAGGCCATTCAGCCCATCGTGTCTGTCCTGGCCAGAAGAGTTATCCAGCCTAATTCCATTTTCCAGCTCTTGATCTGTAGCACTCTAGGTTATGGCACCTGAAGTGCCTGTCTGATTATTTTTTAAATGCAGTAGCCTAGGCCAGTTTATGGCAGCTGCAAATTTTGCAGTATAAAGGAATCCCCAATGTCGAGCTGTATAAGCCTTATGTAAGCCTAATTTATCCTTTCAGTCCGTTAAGCTTTTTTTTATTCAGTCGTGGGATGTGGGCGACGCTGGCTAGGTCAGCCTTTATTGCCCATCCCTAATTGCCCTTGAGAAGGTGGTGGTGAGCTGCCTTCTTGAACCATGGCAGTTCTTGGGGTATAGATACACCGACGCTACTGTTAGGAAGGGAGTTCCAGGATTTTGACCCAGCGACAGTAAAGGAAAGGCGATATAGTTCCAAGTCAGGGTGGTGTGTGGCTTGGCGAGGAGCTTACAAGTAGTGGTGCTGCTATGCATCTGCTACCCTTGTCCTTCTAGGTGGTAAGTTACCAAATGCCAGCTTCTTAGCCATTCCACTGTCCAGAAGCGCATGGAATGGATGAGCATGAGTGCCTTATGGAGCATTGATGCTGAAATTTTTCAGAGTCGAGGGCTGAATAACAGCACATTGGCAACACTCTGTGTTATGCCAAACAATGTTAATGTAATGTTTCTTTGAGGAGAATTCAAGTAAGGATAGACAGACACCATGAAAGCATCCTTGTGCTGTTGTGGAATTCAGTTTAATCAAAAGAGGAAAATAACCAACTGAGTTCCAGTTTTACCAAAAAATAGTCGTCCAGTCAAAGTCTCTAAGCATCAAATACGTTTTTCAGCCCTGGTAGCATCATTATCAAATAAAAGCAAAATATTGCAGATGCTGGAAATCTGAAATAACAATAGAAAGTGCTGGAAATACTCAGCAGGTCAGGCAGTTCGATGAAGGGTCACAGACTTGAAGTGTTGACTCTGCTTCTCTCTCCACAGATGCTGCCTGACCTGCTGAGTATTACCAGCACTTGATGTTTTTATAGCACCATTATCAACCTGCTTTCAGTTCTGAGGAGGATATTTTCCAGGCTCTACTTACCTCAGGCAGATAAAGTCATTTGGCCTTTCAATTTCAGTTCTTCCGCAGGTCATATGCAATTCCTCCAGTCATGCATTCCACTCCTTAATTTCCCTTCAGAAAAGTTATACAACTCTTCTCCACGAACATCAAAGGTAATTAGGAAATAATTTTGATTTTTTATCCACTCTATGTCGTGTTTGTTCAACTTTGGCTGGATGATGTTTTTCTAAGTTAGGCCACCCCAGAATTCGAGTTCCTCAAACAATAAAGCAGCAAGAGAAGCTTAAACACGGTCCCTAACGGATGAATGTTCAAATGCCTTGAGACTAGTCTACTAATTTGTGACTCTTAGACTACTTGCTAATGAATACATTTTCATAAAACTGTAATGTGGCAAAACCACTTCAGCCCAATTTTTGCTTGAAAACAGTCTGTAACTTTTGCAAATCCTCAATGTTGATTTCCTATCTGATGGATTTTCCTTATCATTGGTGAGTTGTATTTTCCTGGCCAGGATTCTCCACTCTATGCTCAACTGGCTGTGATATTCCACCCATTAAAATGAATGAGAGTAAACTGTGGGCTGTTGAACACATAAGTGAAACATCCCGGTCTGAATTTGTGCTTGGTGTTGATGTTCACCAAGTTGATCTGGAGGTAGATTGATTGCCTAATTTCAGATAAGCTCAACCATTTTCTGTTATTGGTTTAGTGTCTGATAATTTTATTCTCTGGCTGTTTCTATCTTTATTCACTTAATCATGAACTCTTTTAAGCATACATGTTGCTTGTCTTATGTTTGTGACTTCGATGTGTTATGATCTAGCACTGACAAACAAATTAAGATATGTGCATACAAATTAAGATGTTGAGCACACCGTAATGAGTTTGATGTTCCATTTAGTAAACTCTACTGCTGCAAATGTAAATTATTTTAGCATCAATGCATATTTTGAAAGGTCTGAGGTGCCATCATCTTCAGGTATTAGAGAATAGAATATTGAGGACTACTGCAGATGGAAATATGAATGGATAAATTCAGTTTGGATTCAGATCTCTTAAAATTCAGAATATCTAGTCAAGCTTATGTCTTTCTTTTTATCAAAAAGCATATTAAATAAATACTCAATAGTATTTATTAATACTATAAATAGCATTTGGTAAACTAGACAGTTTGGGACTGCACATCACATATAAAAGAGTGTTCATGTTATTTCCTTAAAGGGATAGCCATTTCCATTTCAAAGTACCTCAACATTCTGAATTTTGGTTGGATATGGATTGATTTGGGTACAGAAAGTACTTTGGAACTGATGATGGCATTCATTATGCAAGTTGTGCTTATATGAACATTGCTGAAAAACATTTAACTATGACAGGGTAAAACAATAGATACACTGGGCTGGATTTTACCTTAGGCAGACAGGAATTTGCCACCGACGTAAAAGCTATCGCTGGGCAGCCTTTCATGTCCCCATTACACCCATTTGCCACAGGTAAAATACCCGTGGAGGCGGGCGAGGGCCCTTAAGTGGCCACTTGAGGGCCTTGATTGGCCTCGGGCGGACGGACCGTTCTCCCCCCTTCCCGAACGCTGTAAAGTTGACCGGATGCGGGAGCGGGGCGGGCAGGCCTCCCGGAGCCTCTCGCTCAATTGTACGCCGCCCCCACACCACCATCTGACCCACTGGGATGGCATAAAATTCAGCCCATTGCCTGAATATTTATTTTCTTGAATTCATTCCTGGAATATGGGTGGTGCTGGAAGGCCAGCATTTATTGCCCATACCTAATCACCCTTGAGAATGTGAACCACCTTCTGAGCTACTGCAGTCTGTGTGGTATAAGTACATCCACAATGCTTTTGTCCACAATGTCCTCAGGACCCTGCTCTAAGACAGCGAGGCCTGGACAATGTATGTCAGCCAAGAGCGACGTCTCAATTCATTCCATCTTCGCTGCCTCCGAAGAATCCTTGGCAACAGGTGGCAGGACCGTATCTCCAACACTGAGGTCCTCGAGGCGGCCAACATCCCCAGCATATACACCCTACTGAGCCAGCGGCGCTTGAGATGCCTTGGCCATGTCAGCAACATGGAAGATGGCAGGATCCCCAAGGACACAATGTACAGCGAGCTCGTCACTGATATCAGACCCACTGGCCATCCATGTCTCCGCTTTAAAGATGTCTGCAAACGCGACATGAAGTCCTGTGACATTGATCACAAGTCGTGGGAGTCAGTTGCCAGTGATCGCCAGAGCTGGTGGGCAGCCATAAAGGCGGGGCTAAAGTGTGGCGAGTCGAAGAGACTTAGCAGTTGGCAGGAAAAAAGATAGAGGCGCAAGGAGAGAGCCAACTGTGTAACAGCCCCAACAACCAGTTTTATCTGCAGCGCCTGTGGAAGAGTCTGTTACTCTAGAATTGGCCTTTATAGCCACTCCAGGTGCTGCTTCACAAACCACTGACCACCTCCAGGTGCTTACCCATTGTCTCTCGAGATAAGGAGGCCAAAGAAGAAGAACAATGCTTTTAGGGAGGGAGTATCAGGATTTTGACCCCACAACGATGAAGTAACAGTGCGATATTTACAAGACAGGATGGTGTGTGATTTAGAGGAGAACTTGGAGGTGGTACTTTTCCCTTGGACCTGCTACTCTTGTTCTTCTAGGTGGTAGATGTGATGTCCTCCGGACTTGAGTGAGATTTAGCGGAGTTTAATATAGGATATGAGGCAAAGACAGAGAGAGACAAAGACTGCAACAGCTGAACATAAAGGTTTCTCCTTTTATTCTCTCTTAGTTTCATTTTCTCTTTGCTAGCATGTGTGTTCTACAGCAGCCTCTAGAGTACACAATGCACAATGCAATTGCAATTTCAAAACACTACAACACTACAGTAGAGGTCTTTGGTTTGGAATGTTCTGTCATTGAGCCCCGATGCCATATGGACTGCAGGGGTTCAAGAAGGTGGCTCAAGGGCAATTAGGGATGGGCTACAAATGCTGGCCTTGCCAGTGATGCTCACATCCCATGAAAGTATGAAGGAAATAGAAGCCTTGGCAAGTTGCTGCAGTGCATCTTGTAAATGTTGCACACTGCAACCAGAAGACTGAATTTATTGTGGCCGTTTAAGGCGGATATGATGACAGAGCCTTCTGCCCAGAAATCCGGCGTCGTTACGTAGGCAGGGAAGTACTCTGGTGGAATTGATGCTCTGACGTGACAGAAACCTATTTTAAATTGCTGAAATGCTGTTTAACATGAATATAAATGTAATTATTAGTGTCTAATAAGTGGACAGTGACTTTTTTAATGGTGGGCAGCACTCACATGGCTTCAGGTTTGTGACCTTTAAAAGAGAGGCCTCAGTGCCACGATGGGGGGGTATCCTGACCATTGCAGCATAGGGGAAGTGAGGGGTTCTGAGGCCATTGTTGCACTGATGATATAGGCTCTGCAGGGGCTTGTGTGTATCGGGGGTTCTGTAAGGGTTTAGTTTGGGTGTGGGTGGGCATTAGAGGGTCTCGTAACTGCTATGTTACTGCGTGTGGTGGCACACACTGCTGGAAAAGATGGTGGGCCATCAGTAAGTTTGAATTCTGAGGTACATCAGATATTCTGCCGAGCAAATAGCAATAAGCATAGTTACCAAGGCAGGGGTCGTCTCTGCATCCGAAGTGATCCAAAGGCCCCAGGTCACCTGCCATAGATCTCATACACCCTGTGTTTTTGGATCCCCTTGGCGTGTTAAGGCATCTCTGATGGAGGCAGGCACAAGAGGCAGCTGCGCCTCACCCTGAAGCAGCCGGCCAGGGTAAGAAGGGCACACGTACAGAACAGCGTCTACAGGACTCACATCACCTACCTCCAAGTGACATCATTAGCAAAGACTACAGCTCTCCAGGGAGGTCGCCACTGCCTTATGAGGTCTTCTGCAGGACAACTTGCGGCCTCTGGGATTTGGGGGTCACCCTATGCCAATGGCCCTGAAGATTCCCATGGTACTAAACTTCCACACATCTGGATCTTTCCAGGGATCCACCGAGGACATGTGTGGGGTCTCTCAGGCCGCAGCCCACCACTGCACCAAGGGGGTGATTAATGACCTGTTCAAGAGGGCCAGCGACTATGTGCACTTCCAGACCAATCCTGACAATCAGGCCAAGAGGGCCATCAGTTTCAGAGCCATAGCTGGATTACCCCATGTGCAAGGTGTGATAGATGGCATGCATGTGGCCATCAAGATTCCCACGGACCAGTTAACCACCTTCATCAACAGGAAGGGCTTCCATTCCATCAATGTTCAACTGGTCTGCGATCACCGAAAACATTTCTTGCAGGTGTGTGCCCGATTCCCGTGAAGCAACCACAACACCTACATATTTCAACAATCCCAGGTACCTCAACTTTTCAATTCCACCGCTTGCCTTCAGGGTTGGATCCTCGGGGACAAAAGTTGTTGTATGATTGCCTTTAAGAGTGATGTCCCTTTAAGAGCTTAGTATGCTAATGAGCTAAGTACCAGGATGCAGTCATGTGACTCAGAGCCAGAGTCACTCTGTAGCTGTAATGCCCAGAGTAATGTGCTGTAAATAGTTAGCTCTGTACTGTATATAATATTTCGCAGTTTAATAAACTTGTTTGAGATCTTCAACAACCTGGACTCCACGCATCTCAGTTATGTTGCATCAGACGACATAAATAGAACTCATTACAGGGGCTACATGTTGAAGACATTGCTTCTGACACCTGTGAGGAATCCTTGCAATGCAACAGTGGAGAGGTACACTTGCCACAGCTCCACCCGAGCGACCATTGAGCAGGCCATTGGGCTGCTGAAGATAAGGTTCTGGTGTCTTGATCGAAGTGGTGGAGCCCTGCAGGATGCCCCATCAAGGGTTTCACATATCTGCTGTGCTCTGCACAATCCAGCAGTACAGAGGGGGGAGGCCTTACATGAGGATGAGATGCCTGAGTGACAATCATCCTCTGATGAGGAGGATGCAGAGGAGAGACAGAGACAAGCAGCAATGGATGATGAGAGCACAGCGATGGAGGCCAGACATGTTGAGCGACGTACAAAGGAGGCAAGAGACAACCTCATAATGATCTGCTTTCAGCCACCCTGATGTCCACTCACTGAGAATCCAATAAATACTCACCTTTATGTATGTAGTGTGCCACCTCCTTTCCTTCTGTGTTTCCTGAATGCCGACCAGCTGCAATGCACGCTAATGGGAGAACATATGTTAATGAGATCTGCAGTCACATTGCTATGATAATGAGGTCTGTGGTCACATTGAGACTGCACTAAGGGGTAGGGTGGAAGTCAGATGCTCACAACTAAGGCATGATGGAACATGGGTTAAACACAGTGATGGTTAATGACTGAATTTAATTAAACATTCTTTTGTGCCAAAGAACATATTTGCAACACCTGTGAATATTCAAATGTGGCTAGGTGATTTTCATAATTTCTTTGTGAGTTCTCCTACCCAGTGTGACCTCTGCACTAGCAGCTGTGCTGGAGGCAAGTTGCTGATCAAGACACCCCTAGGCCTGAGATGACTTTGGAGGCCGTCCTCTGGGTGCCTGAGGCCTGGAGGGCTGCGGCTGCCTGAGGGTTTCCTGGACTCTCATCTGGCGTCACTGCAACTGGAGCTGGGCTCACTGGCGGAGGGGCTGAGGAGCCGGTGTCGACATTCAGACACCCCAAGGGGAGCCCCCTGATGTGGAGCGCAGCCTCTCCGCCTCCCTTTCAAGGCTCGCTGGAATCTCCCTGCTCACGAGAGAAGGATGAGGAGTGGGAGAAATCTCCAGGCTCCCGGTCCTTCTCTTGCCTTGCCACTGCTGAGTTGAGCTCATGGCTAAGGCGATGGTGTGCAGGTCCTCACACATCTGTGGAATCTGACTCTCCATGAGAGTCGCCAACCTCTCAATGGAGGAAGCCATGCGCTTATATGCCTGGGACATGGCAGTAGTCATGGCATGGATGGACTCCTCCATTGTCTATTCATGGCTGCTCATCTCCGCCAGATGTTGCCTAATCCCTCTGCAATTCCGGCATGTCCTGTGCTATTGACACCAAATGCTCATCATCAGCTTGGGGCTCATCATGGGCCTGACCACCTACAGTCCTCCGACTGTCAGAGGCCTCGGCTGTCTCAGCCTCAGCCAGGTGCTTGGGCATGTGTGCGGTGCTCTCACCAGCTAGTAACCCTGATTCTCATGCCGATCAATTACCCACTGAGGTGAAAGTATCTGCACTGGTGGAAGGTGCAGCAGAATTATGGCATGGTGCATCCTCTGAGTGCTGCTCCTCAGTGATTGACGGCTGTCTTTCTGTGGCTGCAGTCACCTGCGCATGCCGAACTGCATGAGAGAACACAAGCATGTGTGGGTTAGGCTGTGCACATCCCATAATTCCAAACATGCCTGATGTGTTTCTCCATAATTCATGATTTTTTCAATGAACAGCAATAATTACTCTCTTGCGCAGGGACTCCAGTCTCCCTGTCAGATATTGCTCATCCGCCCTGGCTCCTTGCCCGTTCTAAAGCCGCTTCTTCGGCCTACCTTAGAGAACAAATGTCAGGAACCCCTCCACCAGTTCATGCTGCCTCCTTCCTGTTATGGGCGCTCTTCTCCTGCAAGAGGAAGGATGGAGAAATTATAAATTGGCATAAGTATCAGTATGACAGTTCTACTACTATGGGCCCCTCGACCCCAACTGGGGGATCTGATATATCTCATGATGACACACGCTGTCATGGGATTTACTGGGGGTGAGCTATGAATGACGATGGTGTGTGGTCCAGATGCAGCCATGCATCTTTCATGATGAGGTTATAACCTCTCTGCCATCACGCTGATAGTGGCACTATCGACATGACACACACCCTGTAGTTACATGCAACCTCCAAAAAGAGCATTGGAATGGTGAGCTCACCTTGGCTGAATGCAGGAGGTCATTGACTTTCTTCCTGCACTGGACCCAGTTGCACAGGTGGTGTCACAACTGGTGACCTCCTCTGCGATCTCCAACTAGGCTTGATATTTGCACCTAAGTGCCGGACTCCAGTTTTATTGAGGCTGGGAATGTTCATGGAGACCCCTCCTCCCATTAGCTGTTTAATTATCCACCACCATTCACAACTGGATGTGGCAGGATTGCAGAGCTTTGATCTGATCTGTTGGTTATCCATTTGCTTAGCTCTGTCTATAGCAAGTGCTTCCGCTGTTTAGCAAGCTTGCAATCCCGTGTTACAGCTTCACCAGGTTGGCACTTCATTTTTAGGTATGTCTGGTGCTGCTCCGAGCATGCTGTGTTACATTTCTCATTGAACCAGGTTTGATTCCCTGGCTTGATAGGTAGAGTGTGGAATATGCCAGGTCATGAGGTTAACGATTGTGGTGGTATACAGTTCTCCTGCTGCTAACCACCCACAGTGCCTCATGGATACCCCCTTTTGAAATGTTAGATCTGTTCTGAACCGATTGCATTTAGTACATGATAGTACCACACAATATTACGGAAAGTGTCCTCAGTGTGAAGGCGGGACCTGATCTCCACAAGGAATGTGTGGTGGTCACTCCTACCAGTACTCTCATGGATGCATGCATCTGCGACAGGTACATTGATGAGGGCAAGGTCTAGCAGATTTTTCCCACTATTTGGTTCTCTCACAACCCGCTGCAGACAGGTCCTTCTGGATTCAGCCAGCTTGGTCAGTAGTGCTGCTACTGAACCACTCTCGGTAATGGACATTGAAGACTTTGTTATCCTCATTCCTTCTTCCAACTGATATTCAACATGGACGAGCACTGATTCATCAGCTAAGGGAGGAAAATAGGTGATGATGAGGAGGAATTTTTCTTGCCTATATTGGACCTGATGTTATGAGACATCATGGGGTCCAGAGTCAATGTTGAGGACTCCCACAGCCACTCCTTCCTGACTGTATACCACTGTGCCACCATTTCTGGTGGGTCCGTCCTGCTCTTGAGACAAGACAGACCCAGGGATGGTGATGGAAGAGCCTGGGGCATTGGGCGTTGGTCTGATTCTTTGAGTATGACTATGTCAGGTTGTTGCTTGATTAGTCTGTTTGACAGCTCTCCCAATGTTGGCACCAGTCCCTAAATATTAGTGAGGAGGACTTTGCAGGGTTGACAGAACTGAATGTGCTTTTGTCATATCCAAAGCCTAGGTTGATGCCAGGCTGTCCATCTGGTTTTATTATTATACTTTTCTGTAGTGGCTTGATATAACTGAGTGGCTTGCTAGGCCATTTCAGAGGGAAGTTCTGAGTCAACCATATTACTGTGGATATGGAGTCACATATAAGCCAGATGGGTACAGGCAGCAGATTTCCTTCCCTAAACGACATTAGTGAACCAGATGGGTTTTTACGACAATCTGGTAATTGCACGGTCACCATTACCGAGACTAGCTTTTTATTTCAGATTTATTTAATTAACTGAATTTAAATTTCCCAGCTGCCATGTTAGGATTTGAACTCATGGCTCGAGATCATTACTCTAGGCCTCTAGATTACTAGTCCAGTAATCTAACCACTATGCTACTGCAATGGCAAATTGTGCTGAGGATGCAACACTGCAGAGAAAAGAGTTAGCAAAATACTCATTTTGTGCATTCCCGGAAAACTCCATGTTCCATCATTACGGTGGAATGGAATTGATTGATATTTGTCTTCTTATCTCTCAAATCTGACAGCAAAATCTCAGCACAAACAACATTTAGAGGGCGGAAACTTACAGCACATTTTCCATGCCGTTAAATAGCACAAGCAACTCTGATTATTGAACTATTTAAAAGTATTATATTAAAATATCACGCCACAACAGTAGGTTAATTGCAAACCTAGCTTTCATTTAGCCTTCCTATAATGTCATGCATAGTTTCAAACTGTCTGGCCTAATGATAATTCACAAACTGCAAGTAAAATACCACAAGTTTAAGGATTCTTTAAATCATAGCCAATCAGATAAAAATTCAAGCAATAAGAGACCAAATACCAGCCCCAGTGTGTACAATAATACTATTCCCCAGGGAATTAAAAAAAATGATTGCTAAAGTAGTAACATCTTTGAAAAAGAAGCAGGCCAAATGCTAAAAGAGAAAAATTGCCTCTGTGCACTGTATTCATCTCACAACCAAAATTATAACAGGTGTCTGAGTTTGTCTGAGATAAGTGTATGAAGAACCATTAATAAACACTGCAGATGAAGATATCCTTATAAAAGAAAAATTGCAGCATTAGCAATAAATGAAGTTTTGTTATCACTTGAAGGTGTAAAAGTCCCAATTTAGGAGTCCCATGTGCAGTCATTCATCTGGCCAACTGTTTGTGAACAGCTGCTCCCACCTACAAATTTGATTTTTAGCTTTATTCAGGTATTGAAGGCAATCTTCCACCCATATAGCAGGCTCCTCTGGGAACTTGCAGGCACCTGACAGAAGTTCTGTGTAATAAAAGCAAAATACTGTGGATGCTAGAAATCTGGTGGAAGGTCACAGACTTGACACATTAACTCTGTTTCTCGTTCCACAGATGCTGCCAGACCTGCTGTGTATTTCCAGCACTTTCTGTTTTTATTTTAGTGGTTCTGTGTGTTGCTGTGACTATTTCCAGGGGAGCACAGTTGGTGCAGCAAAGCTCCTGCGGAAGTAAACAGAAACCTGGATTTTCTGGTATTGGTGTAGTTTAGGTGTGAAATATTAGTGCTGAATTTTGAGCAGCCTTAAATGCAAGTGTGCTATTTGCACTCAAATATTTGGAGGTTGGCTCATCTCCATAGCTTTAGTGAAGGTTTGAACATATGCAGGTTGCACTCCAGTGATGGGAGCAAAAAACATCATGTATGTGAAATTTACAGAAAAAGAGATTACTAAAAGGATGTGTAAGAATAGGGGACAAAAGTTCTCAAAGCCTTTGCCAAAACCACAAGGCATCTCAATTTTGGCCAAGAAGGAGGAAATTAAGAACTAACAGGCAAAAATGAAGAGAAGGGAAACATTGCGGTGAAATTGGGCTCAGTAATTCCTGTATTTTGGGTGCTACAAGATCCCTTAAGATTCCAAAATGGTGTCCATCTTTGTAAAGGTGTTTGTACGCATGTGCATCTAACATCCATCGGCAGCATGTAGAGCAGGTAGATCATGGTGTCACATGCTGATTTGATGCCAGCACTGCTATTTTGGAGTTTCATGCTTCAACATACGCCCTCTCTTACCCTCCCATTGCTATACATGCATTGAATGCCATGAAGGATCCCCCAACAGTGCTAGTTAAATGATCATCAACCACTTTCTGGACAGTGGCTGGATTATTTCTTCTGGCTGTTCCTGCAATTCTACATATTTTGAGTTCTTTTTCATGCTTCTTAAAAATTTCAATAGTCTACAAGGAGTGGACTGGCTGGTGCTGCAGTAAAGGTTTGTATGTAAACCAGTTACTTCCAGATACGGATGGTCTAGTAGGGCATTGAACATGACCAGGAGATGAGCAGGACAAGTTGCTGGAAGAGGGAGGAGGAGGGGGAGAAGGGTTCTCAGCAGGACGTCCCACAGAGAGTCTTTAGGGAGAAGATCTATTGGAGAAAAGATTGCAAGGGTGTTGTGATGCCGTGGGAGCCCCTTTGCACACTGGTATCCAGAGCCATGATGGCAGCTGTCTGGGCTTCCACTACAGCATTCAGACGTTGGGTGAATGCTGATTGTGCTGCAACAGAAACTGAGACATTGACCATCGTACACTGCATCATGGTTGGTTACACAGGTGTGTTGCTGGCTGTAGCCACCTGTTACATATTGGAAAGGATGGCCTCCAAACTCTAAGCAAAGCCCTGGGTCAAGATGGTGCTGGACTCCATGCTCCTTGACATTGAACACTGGCTTTCTGGAAGGCCTTCAAGTACACCAAACATTTTGGTGTACACACCTATCAGTTTTCTTCTGTAGCCTGGCCCATCAAAGTCATCATCTAAGTCCTCTGCAGCAGAACACATGTGTGATCTTGCCATCTGGCAAGCCTGCACCTGTGCTATCCTTTTCCCCTGCCCAGGCTGCAGTGCATTGTGCCCCATGTCTCATCATGTGCAGATTCTGCCTCTCAGCTATCGTGTGAGTTACATACACTGTCAGTATCTGAGCTGGTGGCTGCAACTGTGAAATTGAGTGACAGTCTGTCTTCATCTTGAATGACTTCTTGTTGTTCTACCACTGCCTGAGCAGGTTGCAGTTTTTGGGTATCTGAAAAGAAAAAGGATTGGGTTGTAGTGAGGGGAGAGGAGAAAATAAGAGGCGCATGTTTACACAATTTGCAGCTTCTCAGTCAGATGATATTGTCAGATCAGGGAGAGATGGGATGAGAGAAAGAGGATTAGGAATGTACATCCCCTTATCCTCTGTTGCTTCAGCCATGCCAGTGGCCACAGCCTCAGCAATGGCCCTTCCGATAATGGTCAGCACCATCTCCTCAATGGGGATTATAATATGCAGGAACACCTCCCCACTCTGGATAGTTCCAGCTGCCTTTAGTTATGTGCCACCTTCTTCTGCAAGAGAAAGGGAAGTGTTTCAGTGAGTGTCATGAAATCCGTTTGCGTGATGTGGCTGTCAAGGTTGAAGAGCTGGCAGTGTGTGTAAGTTGTGAGATGTGGGTGTTGTAACATACAACAGGTGTGAGGTTTTTGCAACAGTGTGACGTGTGTGAGATGAAGCATATGAGTAGTAGGGTTGAATCCTGATTGATAGGGGTTGTTGATAGCAGAATGATGGGACTGTGGTGAATTGAGCAGTGGCTGAGCACTCGTGTAAAATCACTAATCTGCTTCTGGCACTGTATCCAGTGTCCTTGGGGCTATACTCCTGGCATTGACCTCTGCAGCTATCTATGCCCACTGCCCTCTCATCATGTGTCTGGAAAGCCTCCTGCCCCGCCTAAGGATACAGGACATTTCCACCTCCTCCGCCAAGACCTCCAGTACAGCATCTGAAAACCTGAGTGCACACTTTCCCGGATGATCAGCCATTCTTTCCAGGTCAGATTCACATGTAGAACAACTCCCTGCACCTGCTTCAACCAGAATGCTCTCCCATTCAAGAGGTGCAGGCTAGCATTAAGTGGTAAGAGGCAGTAATGGGGCCCCTGCTGATATGTGCAGCAAATGAACAATATAGGGAGTGCTGGCTGCATGCAGAAATCCCTGCATCCATTTTCAGGGGATAACCAATTTACTGCCCCTAAAGTCCAGGCACAAATCTGCTGGCTGGTTATGAAGCAGTCTAACACCTTATGTGATGGCTACTGAACTGAAGGTGGTGTAGTATGAGGTGGCTGTGAGGAAGGTGGCCCTCTGTGCTACTCAACAGCACCAGCCCCATACGTTTTCAATGCATCATGCCTGCAATGAGCTGGATCCAAGATTCAGGTGACAGCTGACTGTTACTGCCACAAGCTGTAGGTGTCCTTGCAGTAATTGAGATGGACTCTGCGTCTATCTCTCTGCTGACCTGGAAGACAGTTCTCCAAAGTCATTGCCAGATCAGTGCAAAAATGTTTGCAGATTTGGTTCATGGTATTTCAGAAGGTGAGACCAATCAACATATGCTGATTCTTGAATACCCTGGCATGCCTTCTTTCATGCAGGAAGCAGTCCCTTAGATTGGAAAATTGCACATGTCACTGCACTATTTAAGGAAGGTGAGAGAGCAAGGAAGTGTAGACCAGTTAGCCTAACATCTGTTGTTGGGAAATTACTATAGACTATAATTAAGGATTGAGTGGCTGAACAGCATGAAAATTTTCAGCTGATCAGAGACAGGTAGCATGGATTTGTAAAGGGTAGGTCATTCCTGACGAATTTGAACATTTTTAATAAGGTGATTGAAGTAGTGGACAGGGGAATGTCTATGAACCAAAAACAGAAAATGCTGGAAATACTCAGCAGGTCAGGCAGCATCTGTGGGGAGAAAAACAGAGTTAATGTTTCAGGTTCTGTGACCTTTCATCAGAACTCCAGGTTTCCAGTATCCACAATATTTTGCTTTTGTTTGAATGTCTATGGGTATTATTTAAGTGGACTTCCAGAAGGTACTTGATAAAGACCCGCATAAGAGTCTCTTTGCTAAAGTTGAAGCACATGGAATTGAAGGCAAGTCATTGACTTGGCTAGGAAATTGGCTGAGCAGCATGAGACAGATGGTAGGGATAATGAGCAGGTACTCTAATTGGTAGGATGTGACTAGTGGTGCCCACTGGGATTTGTGTTGGAGCCTCAACTATTCAATGTATTATTAATGACTTAGATGATGGGATAATGAGTCACATATCCAAGTTTGCCAATGACGCAAAGATAAGTGGCATTGTAAATAGTGTAGATGAAAGCATAAAATGACAAAGATGTATAGAATGGAATAGAATAGGGAACAGAAAGAGGTCACTTGGCCCATTGTGTCTGTGCTGGCTGAAAAACGAGCCACTGAGTCTAATCCCACCTTCCAGCATTTGGTCCGTAGCCCTGCAGGTTATGTCACTTGAGGTACATATCCAGACACCTTTTGAATGAGTTGAGGGTTTCTCCATCTACTACTCTTTCAGGCAGTGACTTCCAGACCCCCAACACCCTCTAGGTGAAAAAATATTTCCTCATCACTCCTTGAATCTTTCTACCAATCACTTTAAATCTATGCCCCCTAGTCACTGACCTCTCTGCTAAGGTAAATAGGCCCTTCACATCCACTCTATCCAGGCCTGTCACAATTTTGTACATTTCAATCAAATCTCCCCTCAGCCTGCTCTGTTCCAAGGAGAACAACTACAGCCTATTCAATCTTTCCTCATAGCTGCATTTTTCCAGTCCTGGCAGCATCCTCATAAATCTCCTCTGTACCCTCTCTAGTGCAATTACATCCTTTTTGTAATGAGGTGACCAGAACTGCACACAGTATTCAAATTGTGGCCTAACCAATGATTTATACAGTTCCAGTATAACCTCCCTGCTCTTGTATTCTATACCTATTAATAGACTAATAGATTAAGTGAATGGGCAAAACTGTGGCAAATTGACTTCAATAGAACCAAGTGTGAGGTCATCCACTTTGGACCTTGTAATGCTAATGTGCTTTGTAGAATGATAATTTTCTTTAATCCACTGACTGGAGATCTGAATTTATAGATGTTTTTAAAAAGACATTTAATAAAGAAAAGCTTTAGATGATCACCAAATTTTCAACACTGTATCCTACATTGCAAAGGACTGTGAGGAGAGAGAAGAATTGGTTGCATATCACAACAAGAACCAAGACCCAGGAAGTCTCAAGGAACTGCTTGTGCTTTTTAGGAAGAGAGAAATACTACTAACTGCTATGTTTGAATGACTGAGTGACTGCCATGTGACAAGCCCCTTCCCATCTGTGGTTTTGAGCTGGTGTTTTTTCTGACATGTGCAGACCCTAAGTGGGAGGCCCTCTCTCTCTCTCTATTCCAGCTTGAAAGCTTTCAAATCCTGTCTGTTGACTGCCGATCTTTGCATACTCCAGCGACAATCAGAAACCCCATTGGAGGAAATCATCCGCATCTCTTTCTCCAAGAGACCCACCAAACCAGTCATCTCCCTCTTCAAACTAAAAGCCTCAGGACCACTGAATTCAACTAGAAGCCAGCCAAATCACCAAAGTCCACGGACTGTACACCCTTTTTTATGGACTCTAACTCAACCAATCTACCTTTCACACTCTGTAACCTATTTGTGTGTGTGTAAACCTCCAGAGTGTTTGTGTGAATGAAAGTTGGCATGTAGGTTATTATTTTTATTAGTTCAGTTTAGGTACAATAAAGTTAACCACTTTCTTTGTTAACTCAAGAAAACCTGTCCGATTGGTCCATGTTATGATCATAGCAAGTAAGTAATCAAACACCTACTGAATTGGCCAGTACATTTACTTTAAGAACGCTTTAAATCAAACAAGGAGATGGAAAAGAGGGAAGCCCTTTGACCCCTCCACACTTGACCGTAACAAGCAAAATAGAATAAATCAGAGTTTTTTCTAATTGGTGAAAAGTTACAAACAGTGGAGGTCCATAGAGACTTAGGGGTCTATGTGAATCAATCATTAAAATGTCATGGACGGGTATTGAAAATAATTAAAAAGTCTAATGGAATGTTGGCTTTCTATCTACAGAACTAGAATACAAGGGTTTAGAAGTTATGCTACAGCTATACAAAGCCGTGATTAGACCACACCTGGAGTACTGTGAGCATTTATGGGTGCTGCACCTTAGGAAGGATATATTGGCCTTGGAGGGAGGGTAGTGTAGATTTACCAGAATGATACCAGGGCTTCAACGGTTAAATTATGAGGAGATTTTGCACAAACTACGTTTGCATACCCTGGAATTTAGAAGGTTAAAGGTTGTTTTTCTCGAAGTTTTCAAGCTTTTAAGGAGAAGGGCAGATAGAGAGATAGATAGAAAATATTTCCATTGGTTTGGGGAGTCGAGGTCTTAGGGTCATTGTATAAAAGTTACAACCAGGCCTTTCAGCAGTGAATTTAAGAAACATTTCTGCATGCAAAGAAGTGCTAGAACTTTGGAGCTTGTTGATTCTAGGACAATTGTTAATTTTAAATCTGAGATTGATAGATTTTTGTTAACCAAATGTATTAAGGGATATGGATCAAAGGCTTTGGAGTTAAGCCACAGATCAGCTATGATCTCATTGAATGGCAGAATAAGTTCGAGAAGCTAAATGGCCTCCTCCTGCTCCTATGTTCCAGTGCCACATAGTATGCTTCTGAGGAACATTCTTAAGGGCAATTAGGGATGGACAATAACTGCTGGCTATGCCAGTAACACTCACATCCCAAGAATGAATTTTAAAAAAGCATCAAGCATTATGATTAGGAAGGTTTTCACATATCTTAGTCTTGCAATCAGATGTGCTGTCCTTTGGGAAGAGGAGCATCCACACCCTAAATGTCTCCTGTTCAAGGTTTGGTGACCTCTGTGCACAGATTCAGAGTTCAGGTTCTTAGCATGTGAACACAAAACGTGAGTTGCTATGTATCCCAGCATTGGTCCTTTTCTTCCAAGTGTCTCAGATAAGGGGATTCCCACTGGGTAGGATATTGTTGCCAGTAAAGTTGCTGAGAAAAAAAAATAATAATTTGAGCAATTGGCACAGAAGCTCACAAGAATCTAAGTGCCAGAAGGGATAAATATAACCTATATGCTGTTGCACAGCATTATATATCGGAACTTATATCGGACGTCCTGCATGGTTAGACCTCTTTGTAATGCAAAATTTTGCAGCATGTTGCAAACAATGAGCAGAGAGATCCCAGCCAGGCTATACTGTAAGGCGTCCCTTGTGATTCAACATGGTGATGGAAAGTTCTGTAATGGTCCTGTTAATCCGGATATATCTTTCTGTATCTGTGCAATGCTTCTGTCCATGATTGGAGGAAGGATAACACCACACATGGTTGAATATTCTGGCTTCATTTCTGAGGACCAATCCCTACAGTTTGGTTCAAATAAGTGCATTTAAAAGGGAGGCAACGTCACTGCTATATCCTCTGGTATTCCTGGTCACTAATCAGCTGTACATTGATGCTGTTGAAGCCTGTTCATGTTATTTACTGCACTGCACTGAAAGGCCCAAGTAGCCACTGTTTCTTAGGAAAACATGCAATGCAGTGAGATTGGGTATCCTGTCATATCACTGTTGCTGTTCAGTGGCAAAGTAGTTAAAAGTATTGGCCTTGCTGAACAATTTTACATCTGTGGACAAAAACTTAATTGAAATGGCAGATGGCCACTGGATAGCCTGTAAAAAACAAGAGTCATTAAAGCTGATGACTGTGGTCACCTTGACTGCCACCGGCAGTGCTTTCCCTATTGTGCTAGTTGATTGTTATGTCTTGTTGATAGCAGATGCCACATCTTTGTAACTGCCTCTCTGCTGCTCCATACCCTGTAGAGACAGCCAGCATTGGTCATTTCCAAATAGATGTGCATGCCTCTGATTTCCCTAACTATTCTTTCATCTTTTTGTCCTATAGCATGAAGTCCTGTTAAACGAGTGCTTTGAAAATGGTAATTTAAAAAATGACTGTATCTTTAAGAGTTCCCTTCCCAACAGCCAATAATACTGCTGGCTTTCAATAGCCACTTTAAATAGGCAAACACAGCTGGGTGGGAAACGCACCTGAAACACAGAAGATCAAGTCCTACATTACAATGGCTTCATTAGCAGGGAATATGAATGTTATACAAGACTCTTGCAACAATGCTGCTGGGAACAATGTAAGTTAGCACATTGTACAAACAAGCAGCAGCTGGAGAGTTCAGCAAGTCCCCACTTCTCAGTTATCACCAGTAGAATCATTTTTTTTTTATTCGTTCATGGGATGTGGGCGTCGCTGACTAGGTCAGCACTTATTGCTCATCCCTAATTGCTCTTGAGAAGATGGTGGTAAGCTGCCTTCTTGAACCTGTTACAACCAGGTGAGAAGGGGTCTAGGGGTTCCCTCTCAGCCTTTGACTAGTTTAACCATAACAGGGTTTAATTTTAGAAACACTGTGTTTTTAGTTCCCCTCAGTGAATCCTTGTTCACTGCTTCAATTGTAAGGCAAAGAAATCAGATAGGTTTACTTAGATTTAAACAGGAAAGGTGGAAGTTTATTAACTTAAACTCTAATCCAGTTAACGACTACGAATATGAGACATGACCGCGCTAGCATCTTTCTTTCTTTTTGGGCCTCCTTATCTCGAGAGACAATGGATACGCGCCTGGAGGTGGTCAGTGGTTTGTGAAGCAGCGCCTGGAGTGGCTATAAAGGCCAATTCTGGAGTGACAGGCTCTTCCACAGGTGCTGCAGAGAAATTTCTTTGTTGGGGCTGTTGCACAGTTGGCTCTCCCCTTGCGCCTCTGTCTTTTTTCCTGCCAACTACTAAGTCTCTTCGACTCGCCACAATTTAGCGAATATGAGACATGACCACGCTAGCATGCATATGCGATAAATACACACGTAGATAGAGACAGAAAAAGTAAAGAAGAATGAAAGGGAAAAGTTTGAGGCAATATCGGGGTTATAATTACAGTCCTTTGAGTTCAATGTGGAGTCTTTGGTTGCCGGTAAGTCCTGCTGTTCGTTGAGGCACAGTTCACACTTCAATTTGTTTCAATATCAGAGTCTTTTCTCTCTTGAGGTTTCCGTGTCTTCTGTGGGTCCGATTGGTTGGGTGAAAGTGAGAGAGAGACAGCCAGGAGAGCGGCTTTCTTGTTCCATCTTCAGTTGCAAACTGCCTGCTGACTTCAAACTGTCCTGCGTCTCATTCAAAAGCTTGGATCAGCTGGTTAGTCATGTGACCAGCTGGTTTAACCAGTCCTGTCTTTTGCGGATTGTATCATCTTAGCAGTCCCTAGAATGGACTTCCTTACACCTTCATTGTCTGGTGATCAAAATCCATTTGGGTTAATTGGATCAGGGAGTAGTGTTTTGTCTCCACCAGCACCGTCTCTTAGTATGGAAATGTCCTCCAGTCAAAGGTCTGGTAATCTCTTTAACAAGTTATTTCTTCACTCCAGCAACAGTTTAAAATCAATGTTCATGTGACAAAATTAATATGCCTCATTCTTGGCAGGTGGGAGTCTGCATGACACCTCTACACCCAACGGAATGAAATGCGATTTTTTTTTAAAAGAGCATTTCATGAAAAGGGAATAGAGAGAAGATAAGGACAGGAAGACACACATGCATCTCTCTCATTCATTCAAAACCCAAACAATTGTTACAGACTGTCTTTTCTTGGTAGCAGTGCTGGTTTAAATTTCCCATTTCGGGCATCCACTAAACATGTGGTTTTTGAGGAAGTTTTTTTTCAGTTTGCATATTTGCATTACTGCCGAGGGTCTCTTTGTTCTTGTTGAGGTCTGCAGGGGCAGGGTTAGATTTAATTAGCCCTAAGTTGGAGTTCTGCTCAGGGGCGACAGCGGTGGGTGGTTCCACTTTGAACTCTCTTTCATGCTTTGGTGACTCTTTGCTAATGTCCCCTTTGTCCTCTGGGAAACTCCTGCTTGCAGGTATTTGTCCAGATTCTGCTGCACTTTTCTCTTGAGGACATTCTTTGTCACTGCAGGTTCCTGTAAATGCTGTTAGCAACTCTGATGGGATGCTTCTAGTGTCTGCATTTATGTAGGAGGATGTGGGGTCTAACTTTTCAAATGTTTCGGGATTGGCTAACGGGATTTCACCCGGACTTCCTTTAACCTGCCTTCTTGGTCCCTTTATCCCCGTTCCTTTCTAATCTGTTGCCATCCTTGTGCCTGCTGGTCTCTTTTTGTCCTTGGCAGGGATCCCTTACAGTTCACCAGCCCTCTGCTGGAGGGTCCTCCAAATACTGATAGAGGACTTAGGGGTGTTGGGGTTTCCCCTCATCCTGGCACCTGTGGCAACTCCTACAGTACTCCACCACATCTTTGTGGAGTTTTGGCCAGTCAAACTGCTGTCTTATGCGGGCTTTGGTTTATCGTATACTGACATGTACAGCCACTGTAGTCTCAGGGGCCTTTCTTAATATTTCACTCTGGTACCGCTGAGGCACCACTAACTGGTGAACCACTGCCCACTCCTTGCTCTCAGGTCTGTGAGAAGAATGCCATTTCCTTATCAGTACCTCATTCTTTAAATGGTAGCAATCAGGTACTGCCTCTCCTTCCATTTCAGACTGGGGAAACTCTTGCAATAATGAGTCAGCTCACTGAGCCTCAGCTGGGAAAGATCCATTTAACTCATTCCCTGGGTCTTCTAACTTTCCAAAGAAAGTCTCGACAGTCAGACCTCATGGTCATCTGCCTACAGTGTCAATTCAGTCTCTGCTAGGGGAGCTGGTTTGATCATGGCCTGATTCACCATACATTCAGGGAAACTGCAGGGGACCGTCTCCTGCCACTGCCCTGTCTCTCTGACCTCCTGCGGTCTCTCTTTCACTGCTGGGGAAGCTACCACCTTTGCCCCCGCCAGATCTGTAGCTAGGAGCAGGTCAACCCCATCCAAAGGCAAACTAGGGACAATCCCTATGGTCACTGACCCCAAAACTAGGTCACACCCAAAGTGTATCTGGTGTAACGGTACATGCATACACTGCCCTCCAATTCCATTCACCACCATTCTGGTGTTCACTGCACTCTCTGGAGGAAAGGTCAGGCCTTTTTCCAGTAAAACGGATCTAGTGGCCCCAGTGTCCCTGAGGATTACGATGGACTTGCTTGCCCCACTCGAAGGGTATGGGGATACTCTTCCTTCAGACACAAAACGCTGATAACCTTCAGGAATCCTATTAGATGTTACTGCATTTGCAGCATTAAGCTTCCTGGGTCTCACTCCTACTGTAGTTAAAGCCACAGCTTGTTCTGCTGTGCTTTCCATCAGGTTCTCTCCTTCACTGAGCGGGTGTGCCCTGATTAACCCTATTGGTTTTACTTTTAGTTTCCAGCAGTCAACTGTTAGATGCCCTGCTTTATTACAATGGAAGCACACAGGTCTCTGGGTCTCACTCGTAGTTCCAGCACCTTCTCTTTTGGCTGGAGGAAGGCCCCCTGTGTCTTCTGCTTTTCTTTCTCTCCCAGGACTGCTTGGGCTTCTATCATCTTCCCACCCTTTGTCCTTTTTGGATTTGTGGGGGTGATTAGGAAAGGTTTTTCCCTGGGAAACCAACTTATAAATGAAAGCAAACTCATCAGCCAGGGCTGCTGCCTGCCGGGCTCTATGAACCTTTTGTTCCTCTACATCTGTCTTCATGGAGAGTGGGAGAAATTTTTTAAATTCTTCTAACAAAATTACTTCTCTGAGATTTTCATAGCTGAGCTGCACTTTAAGAGCCATCAGCCACTGGTCAAAAGCAGCTGCTTACTTCTCTGAAACTCCAGGTAAGTTTGATCAGTTTGCTTCTTGAGGGTTCTAAATTTTTGGCAATAGGCTTCTGGTACTAACACATATGCCCCGAGGATAGCATTTTTTGTCTGTTCATAATTTGATGAACTCTCATCTGGCAACATGGAATAAACCTCATGGGCTTTTCCTACTATTTTGCTCTGTAACAACAGAGTCCAAGCCTCAGCTGGCCACTTTAACTGCCTTGCCAGTTTTTCAAAAGACACGAAAAATGCTTCCACGTGTCCCTCATTGAATTTTGGGATCAGTTGGGCGAGTTTTGACAATTCTTACCCAACCCTGAATGATGCTCCTCCATATTGGCCATGCTTTCACTGGGATTACTCTATCGCCCCCTAGTTAACTCAAGCTGCCTTAGCTCTCTCTCTTCACATTTTTACTGGAAGGCTCTTTCTTTCTCTCTCTCTTTTCCTGTCTTCTAATTCAAGTTTCCTTCAAGGACATAATTGATCTAGAGAGGGTATAGAGGAGATTTACAAGGATGTTGCCAGGACTGGAAAAATGCAGCTTTGAGGAAAGATTGGATAGGCTTGGGTTGTTCTCCTTGGAACAGAGAAGGCTGAGGGGAGACTTGATTGAAATGTACAAAATTTTGAGGGGCCTGGATAGAGTGGAGGTGAAGGGTCTATTCATTTTAGCAGAAAGGTCAGTGATGGGGGGCATATATTAGAGGGGAGATGAGGAAAAACATTTTCACCCAGAGGGTGGTGATGGTCTGGAACTCACAGCCTGAAAGAGTAGTTGAGGCAGAGACCCTCAACTCATTCAAAAGGAGTCTGGATATGCACCTCAAGTGCATGGCGACGGACCAAATGCTGGAAGGTGGGATTAAAACAGGTGGATCGTTTTTCGGCCAGCCCAGACGCGATGGGCCAAGTGGCCTCTTTCTGTGCTGTTATCTTTCTATGATTCTATTCTAATGAACCAGATGGATTATTAATGATAATCAACAATGGTTTCGTGGCCATCATTAGACTAGTTTTTCATTCCAGATTTAAAGTTTGAATTCATGTTCCCATTAATTTTCATAAAATTTGGTGATAACAGATCTTGGTATTTTCATTTAGGATTTCTGCATTAATGAATCAAAGCCCCTCCAAACCACCCAGGCCTACAAAATTCTAATAGAAACAAACGAGCAAATAAGAAGTATAAGCACAGATAGGATTTAGTTGCCTGGGCTTTGAGGGATGAATTGTCAGGATTTGGAACTGTAGGTTGGATACCTCTATGTTAGACACTAACAAACATCTGACTTGCCTAATGATGTTGCAGTGAAATTTCTCAAGTTCTTGAGTGCTCCTGGCAACAATCACGATCAAATTTAAGAAATATAAATTCTCACTACAGTTACTCCCAGTTGCATTCTTCTCTTATGCCAACTTAATATGCAGGAACAAGAACCAGAGCTTCAGTGCTTTGATCCTAATAAGACAAAGTTAAACAAGACATTGTTTATGTGAAACCAACAAGGACAAAGATCACAGCAAGGATTATGGAACAAATTTCCCAATGGGTTAGGAAAGCTGGGCTTCAAGATACTATAGATTATGGGAAGGTGGTGGTAACTGTAATTTGCAATTGTATTTACTTAGTCAAAAATCATGGTAAACTCAATCCCTGTAACAAACACAATAACCATTTCCATTTTAAATAACATTACATTTAAATCTGGATTATCCCACTGCTGCAACACTTCGCGTTATTTTTCAGATTAAGAATCTTTAATGAAACCCATCAAAGGGAAATAAATCTTAACAATACATCAATGGTCAGATAGTCAGTTAAAAAAGTGAGTGTTTCAGTGAAATACTTCTAACTAATGAATTGTGGATCACACTAGACGTGAAAAAATCTAAATTCTCTCGTGGATAAAGATTCTTCTGCCAGGCATAGTATTAAAGCATTCAAACCAGATGATTGCAGGTTTGATTCATATACTGAGTTAGTCGACTTCAGCCAGCAGAACAGTTAGAGAACTTCAGTTGGCCTCCCAGACTAAGGCTGGGGGAAGGTTCAGTCAGAATTTCCACTCCGCTGTTCTGTTGTGAGCCCAGCTGGAAAGTATGGGCTGGATTTTAAGAGCCTGCCACCGAGCTTGGCGGCGAGCTCAAACAATGGTGGGCCGCACGTTAAAGAACAGCCGCGGTCTCCCGCGTGGCAGCTCATTTAAATAGCCAAGGCGGCCCACCCCCTCCCCAATCATGTGGATGGGTGGGCTGTCCGTCCCCAGCAATGGCATCAGCTGCCTCTGCACAGGCGCTGGTGCCCTTTTTAAAGGGCAACCAGCCCTTCCGGCTCATTAAAATTTTTTAACAAGTATGCCCCAAAAACTAAACAATACATTTCTAAAGCCCCATTCCCAACCCCCAACAACATTTACATTCATTATTTTCCCTTCCCCCGAAAACAGTTACCATTTAAACGTGACCTTCCTCCCCCAGATTGCAAAAAACTTAGTGTTCACCCTTTCCCACCATCTCCTACACACATTATGTTTATTTGACCCCATCTCCCCATCCCCACAGAGAAAATATTAACTGCTCCCCTCCCCACCAGCATCAGGCTGTCTTTCCCCATCAGGGAATTGAACGCACGGGAGTACCGGCTGCCATGCTGAATATCGCGGCGGGCATGGAAGATTGAAGGTAAGTCCATTTAAATGTATTCATTTTATTCATTTAAATATTTAAATTTAGATCCCGTTGCCCAGCGGTGGGGGGGCCGCCACAGAGCCTCACTGGGAGGATCGGTCTGGGCCCTCCCAGCATCGAGGTCCATGGCAGGCCTCTTCTGGACTCATCCTCAGGCCAGGGGGACAAGAAGATTCAGCCCTATTTGTGTGCAAAGGGATTTGAGGGTGTAATTCGATTCTCCTCACAGTCACTGTCTAGCATCTGTTATGACCCAGTGAGAAAGCGGTCTCAGGGTCTCTTTCAGCCTTCCCTGGTCTTACTGTAACAGGGTTTAATTTTAAATACATTTTTTTTTTAGCTCCCCTTGGTGAATCCTTGCTTTCCAATTCTAAGGCAAAGAAACCAGCACAAACAGGCTTTCTCAGGTTTAAAGAAGAAAAGTTGAAATTTATTAAACTTGAACGTAAACTCTAATTCGGTTAACGTCTATGGATACACAATGCTAGCATGCGTATGCAATACACATATGCAAATAGAGACAGAAAAGAGCAGAAGAAAATAAAGTGGAAAAGTTTGAGGCAATATCTGAAGAGTTGTTGTTACGGTTCTTTGAGCTCACTGTAGAGTCCATGATTGTAGGTAGATCTTGCTTTTCGTTGGGGCCCAGTATTCTTCTTAAACCTTGTTCGTTGTAGGAGACTTTTCGCTCTTGGGGTTCATGTGTCTTCAGTGGATTCAGAGGCTTGTGAGAAAGAGATGGGAGCGGACAGGAGAGAGATCTTCTCAGTCCAGGAGCAAACACCTTTCTGCCCAAACTGTT
The DNA here is from genome assembly GCF_036365525.1 of Heterodontus francisci. Classification (NCBI taxonomy): domain Eukaryota; kingdom Metazoa; phylum Chordata; class Chondrichthyes; order Heterodontiformes; family Heterodontidae; genus Heterodontus; species Heterodontus francisci. Next base: position 40,715,654 of record NC_090395.1, on the reverse strand, counting down.
TGTGTAAATTCAAAAAACTCAGGTTGCCCAGCAGGTTAGCCATGTGACTAGCTGGTTTGACCATGTCCATTTGTTTATTCGGCCATCTTAGCAGTCAACCTGGAATGCGAGCTCCCCCACCTTCAATGTCTGGTGATCAAAAGTCCATTGTGGGTTGAATGTCAGGGAATGGCTGCTTTGCCCTTCCAAACACTGTCTGTTAATATGCAAATGTCTTTTCCAGCCATGGCTGATCTCTTTAACATGTCCTCCCCTCACTACAGTAACAGTTTAAAATCAATGTTCATGACAAAATTAATGTCCCTCATTCTGGGCAGGTGGGGGCCTAGCATGACACATCACACATGAAAATGGCAAATTGAGTGAGATATCACATAGCAAGCAGAGACTTTGGATCCATAACTTCAGGAAAGGAAAGGAGAAAATCTGAGCAATTAAAAAAAAATTACATTAAAAAACATAGAACAGAGTTGGATTTTATTAGAATCCAGAAGTCAACTAAAAATAGTCGACAATAAATCTAATAAGGAATTCAGGAAAAATGTATTCTCTCAGAGAGTGGTGATAATGTGGAACCTGTTAACACATGGTGTTGTTGTGTCGAAGGGCACAAATTAATTTAAGGCGAAGCTAGATAAGTGCATGAGGGAGAAAGGAATAGAGGATATGTTGGTCGGTGAGATGAAGAATGTTGGAAAGTTGCTAATGTGGAGAACACCAACATACAACTGTTGGGCCAAACCCACCCCAGGGAAACATTAGCTCAACTGTGATTTTCCCCAGGCGGCCAATTAATGGCCAGAGGGCTGGTTCAGCATCCAATTAAGGAAGACTGATGGGCTCTCGAAGCTGAAAAGAGCAGCAGGCTAAAATGGGAGATAAGTAAGAGAGATGGCACATCAAGATGAAGACACCCTCTCTCCAAGTTTTTTAAGTCTTTAATTAAAAAATGGATTCAGCAGCCAGGCCATTACTGTTGCAGGGTGGGTGGGGAATTCTATCTACAGGGTGGCTCCTGCACCCAGGCATGAAGGGAGAGCCTCTAGGCCTGCCTGGAGCACTGGCCCCAGCCCCGGGTGCTGCTGGGTGCCTGCCTCCAAGCCCCTAACCTGGCCCCCACAGCCTGTGGTGACCTGGACCTGGGGAATTACAGTCAGCCTCCTTTAATTGGCCTCAATTAGGCTCTTAATGAGCCTGATCAGTTACCCACCACATGCAGCCAGGTAGTCTTGCGAACCACTGATCCCGCAAAACTGGCTCGGAGGCGGGACGAAACTGTGGATTCAGCGTGCGGGCTGGTGGGGCTATTTTTAGCTCCTGCCCACCTCCAATCCCAGCCCCATTGGGGGCCAAACATCCAGCCCATGGAATATAATAACAGTTCTTTTTTGGATGCCTTACTAGTTTCGACGTTGAGGGTTAGAATGTGTAATGGCCAGGTTGTAATCTGTGGTTCATTGTCTGGCCCAATCAATAAATTCCCTGAAGATTGTTATGAGATCTGCTGCAGAATTATTTCCTAGCTGACAGGACAAGGACAGTCTGCTCATAATGTCTTGACAGCAAGAAACGTCTCCTGAGATGAGGTGTGATCAGAGCAGAGATGACCATGTAGGACATTCTTGTTTGGCTGACTTGAATGCGATAAAATTGTAGGGTTTGGTTGGGTTGAGGTTTGTTCCGAACAGTGTTTTTAACAAATAAACCACCTACATTGCAAATATGAATGACTTGACACAAGCTAAATTAAATACTAGGAGTATAAAGTAATTATATTCAGGATATCACTAATGTTAATTACAAGCAATTTGACAACTGGTGCATCAATTCATTAGTAGCAACCCTTTCACGAACAGTTTTTTGGTAATGTGGATACTCAATGAAATGCACAAGTTCTGATTGTTTTGGATTCACAGAATCACAGAATTGTTATAGTGCAGAAGGAGGCCATTTGGCCCATCGTGTCTGCACCAGCTTTCCGAAAGAACAATTCACTTAGTGCCATTCCCCTGCCTTCTCCCCGTAACCCTGCACATTCTTCCTTTTCAGAGAACAGTCTAATTCCCTTCTGAATGCTTCGATTGAACCTGCCTCCACCACACTCTCAGGCAGCGTATTCCAGACCTTAACCACTCGATGCATGAAAGATTTTCATCATGTCGCATTTGCTTCTCTTACCAATTACTTTAACTCCGCGCCTTCTGGTTCTCGATCCTTTCATGAGTAGGAATAGTTTCTCTCTATTCACTCTGTCCAGACCCCTGATGATTTTGAACACCTCTCAGCCTTCTCCTGCAATGAAAACAGTCCTGAAGTTCCTCATCCCTGGAACCATTCTCGTGAATCTTTTCTGTACTCTCTCCAATGCCCTCACATCTTTCCTAAAGTGCAGCACCCAGAACTGGACACAATACTCCAGCTGAGGCCAAACTAGTGTCTTGTGTAAGTTCAACATAACTTCCTTGCACTATTAATAAAGCCCAGGATACTGTATACTTTATTAACCGCGCTCTCAACCTGCCACCTTCAATGACTTATGCACATATACACCCAGGTCGCTCTGCTCCTGCACCCCCTTTAGAATTGTACCCTTTATTTTATATTGTCTCTCCATGTTCTTTCTACCAAAATGAATCACATCACATTTCTCTGTTTCCACTGATGGGGCAGGTTCTTTTCCCAAATGTGTACACCAGCTCCTTCATAGTCCTGACTGCACATTCTGTGTTTCTGACAAATTTCTCCAAAGGGATGGGGTAGGTGAGGAGACAGGACACAACTGCTGCTGTATTGTGCCAAGCCAAAATGTTGATTCTACGTTGAACTGAACATTTTACGTCTTCATAAGTAACTGTCTCCAATTGAACCCTCAGCATGTCAAGTATTTCTAAGACCTGGTCACGATGTTCACTGCCTCGCCTTTCAATGCTGATTTTTACGAGCACAGCGGCTGCAAAGGAACAGCTGGGGTGTTGGTCTGACAATCCTTTGAAATCCATGAGGAGCAAATTGCGCAGCTGGTTGTGGGGCAAATACTTGGAAATGACCTCTGCGATCTGATGACATTTTTGAAAGAGGACTGAAACATCAGCATTGTCTAACTGTTCTCTGAGCGTATTCAGATCCTCTAGCTGCTCCTGTTGCTGATCCAGGTTGGCACCTTCATATGATAACTGAATGGACAGCATGGTGTACACAGATTCCAGGACCATCTGTCGAACAGGAAGCAAATTGTCTGCACAGCGTGACATCAGCTATCCAATTAGAGTTCCCACAATGGGCTGAATTTTACGCCGCCCCAGCAGGTCGGATGGTAGCATGGGGACGGCGTAAAATTGAGCGGCAGGCTCCGGGAGGCCTACCCGCCCCACTTCCGCCTCCGGACAAGTTGATAGCGCCGGGCGGGTGGGGTGGGAAATGGCCCACCTGCCCGAGGCCAATCAAGGCCCTTAAGTGGCCACATATTTTACCCGTGACAAGCGGGTGTGCTGAGGATGTGAAAGGCTGCCCAACGATAGCTGCCAGCCTTTCCGCACCCCGGGGTGGGGAGGGGTGTATGGCAGTCATATGAATATAAGAACATAAGAAATAGGAGCAGGAGTAGGCCATTCAGCCCCTCAAGGCTGCCCTGCCATTCAATAAGATCATAGCTGATCTGTCCCAGGCCTCAACTCCTCTTTCGGGCCTGCTCCGCCTAGCCCTCGACTCCCCGAGATTTCAAAAATCTATTTACCTCCTCCTTAAATACATTTACTGACCTAGCCTCCACAACTCTCTGAGGCAGAGAATTCCAGAGATTCACCACCCTCTGAGAGAAGAAATTCCTTTGCATCTCAGTTTTAAATGTGTCCCCCCTTTATTCTGTAACTATGTCCCCTAGTTCGAGATTTCCCCACTAGTGGAAACATCTTCTCAACATCTACCTTGTCAAATCCCCTTAAAATCTTATATGTTTCCATAAGATCACCTCTCATTCTTCCAAACTCTAATGAATAAAGGCTTAACCTGTTTAGCCGTTCTTGATAAGACAACCCCTTCATCCCAGGAATCAGCTTAGTGAACCTTTTCTGAACTGCCTCCAATGCTAGTATATCCTTCTTTAAATATGGGGACAAAAACTATACGCAGTACTCCAGGTGTGGCCTCACCAACACCCTGTGCAGTTGTAACAAGACTTCCCTATTTTTAAACTCTAACCCCCTAGCAATAAAGGCCAAAATTCCATTTGCCTTCCTAATTATTTGCTGCACCTACATGCTAACCTTTTGTGTTTCATGCACAAGAACACCCAGATCCCTCTATACTGCAGTATTTTGTAGTCTTTCTCCGTCTAAATAATAATCTGCCTTTTTATTCTTCCTGCCAAAGTGGATTACCTCACACTTTCCCACATTGAACACCATCTGCCGAGTTTTTGCCCGCTTACTTAACTTATCTATATCCCTTTGCAGATTTTTTGTGTCCTCATCACAACGTGCCTTCCCACCTATTTTTGTATCATCAGCAAATTTGGATACACAAATTCCTCTGTCATTAATATACATAGTAAATAGTTGAGGCCCTAGGACTGATCCTTGTGGCACCCCACTAGTTACAGCTTTCCAACCTGACAAAGACCCATTGATCCCGACTCTCTGCCTTCTGTGTGTTAGCCAGTCCTCAATCCATGCCAACAATGCCCTGAGCTCTTATTTTGTGCAATAACCTTTTATGTGGCACTCTATCAAACGCCTTCTGAAAATCCAAATACACTACACCTACTGGTTCCCCTTTATCCACTCTGCTTGTTATATCCTCAAAGAACTCTAACAAATTTGTCAAACATGATTTCCCTTTCATAAAACCATGTTGACTCTGTTTGATTGCATTATGTTTTTCTAAATGTCCTGCTATTTCTTCTTTAATAATGGGTTCTAGCATTTTCCCAATGACTGATGTTAAGCTAACTGGTCTATAGTTTCCTGCTTTCTGTCTCCCTCGTTTCTTGAATAGGGGTGTCACATTAGCTGTTTTCCAATCCGCTGGTCCCCTACCGGAACCCAGTGAGTTTTGGTATATTATGACCAATGCCTCCACTATCTCTGCAGCCACTTCTTTTAAAACCCTTGGATGCAGGCCATCAGGTCCTGGTGACTTGTCTGCCTTTAGTCCCATCAGTTTGTCCAGCACCTTTTCCCTCGTGATAGAGATTGTTACAAGTTCCTCCCTCCCATTTACACCTTGCTCATCTATTATTGTTGAGATGTTTATAGTGTCCTCCACCGTGAAGACCGATGCAAAATATTGGTTTAAATTATCTGTCATTTCCCTGTTCCCTGTTATTAATTCCCCAGTCGCATCCTCTAAGGGTCCCACACTTACTTTAGCTACTCTCTTCCTTTTAATATACCCATAGAAGCTCTTACTGTTTGTTTTTATATTTCTTGCCAATTTACTCTCATAATCAATTTTCTCCCTCTTTATTAGTTTTTTAGTCATCCGCTGCTGGTTTCTAAAAAATTCCCAATCCTCTGGTCTACCACTCGTTTTCACCGCATTGTATGCATTTGTTTTTGATTTGATACTCTCCTTAACTTCCTTTGTTATCCACAGGTGGTTCATCGTTCTCTTCGAGTCCTTCGTTCTGACTGGAATAAATGTTTGCTGAGTGTTATGAAATATCTGCTTAAACGTCTGCCACTGCTCATCTACTGACTTCCCCTGTAGCCGATCTTCCCAACCCGCTTTAGACAATTCTTTCTCCATACCTCTGTAATTGCCCTTGTTTAAGTTGAAGATACTAGTTTGAGACCCGAGTTCCCAGTGGCGCTCCTGGGACTAAGAGCTGCCGGCCCGCTGATTGGCCGGCAGCTCATCTTAGACGGGACCTCTTCCCTCAAGAGGATGGAAGTCCAGCCTCGGGACAATTAAAGCCTGGGGACCCGTAAAATACAGGACGGATCCCCGGGCTAGGCGGAAGTGGGTTCACCACCGACTTTCACATCGGAGTCCAGCTCCCGTCCATCCACCGTAAAGTTCTGGCCAATATTTCCAGACGCACCTTTACTGACATTGAGCTTCTGCAAGTAAGCTTTCAGAAGCTCTAAGGTGGTCTGCATGGCTCTCTGTCACTCATGGTCTTCACTTGAAATAATCTCCTCTTCTATATGATAGATTGTATTTGATACTTTCTGCTCAGAATTTTCATCTTCCTCGACGATCTCTTCAAGTGCAGCTGAGAATAAATCTACTTTGCCGTGCATTTTAGTAGCCATTAGTGGTCCATTTTAGTAGTCATTCCACAGCCAACTGATTGAAATCAGATTTTGTTTGCTTGACTTCTTTCTGATTTCTTTTTCTGGAATAAGTGATCTTCAAAAATTCAGATGTAATTAACGCACTTGGCTTTACCTCTTCCCTCGTTGCTGTCTCAGGCACAAGTGCACAGTTTGTATCACTTTGTTGTATGTTATACAGCCCTGCAGTTTCTGTGTTGTAATGGTTCTCATTGTGAGGGCAGGTTACATAACACGTCAGTTGTGTTGTGGCCCTGCGTCTTGCACTCATATAAAACCTGCCACCCGCATGTGGTCATTTAAGGTGGGTGGTCGGGATTAAGGAGATGCAGACCATAGGGACAAGGCAACATTCACAACCCTTGGCAATCATATTTGGATTGAGCAGCTGTTTGTTTCTAATAAAGCATCCACTGCACCACAATCACTCAAAGTACTTGTGGCAAGAGATGTAGAAATGGGAGTGTAGGACAGATTTTTCTAGCAGACTTTTCCCCAAATTAAGATGTTCAAGTGTTAGATCATGGGAAAATGCTAGAATCTATTATTAGGGATGTGATAGCAGAACACTTAAAGAATCATAATTTAATTAGTGTCATGAAGACCCCCACCTGCCAAGAATGAGGCATATTAACTTCGTCATATGAACATTAATTTTAAATTGTTGTTGGAGTGAAGAAATGACTTGTTTTACAAGAGATCACCAGACACTTGGCTGGAGGACATCTGCATACTAAGAGACAGTGCTTGGAGAGACAAAATTATTGCTTACTGATTCAATTAACAGAGATTGGGCTGGACAATGGTGATCCACATCTTGTCGGGGTAGGAGACAGCACTACATTCCCCCACTGAGAGCTTTGAAACCCACAAACGCAGAAGTGGTTAAACCAGCTGGTCACATGACTAACCTGCTGGTCCAAGATTTTTGAACTAGACATAGGGCAGTTTGGGGTCAGACTGCAAATTGCAATTGAACCTGGAACAAGAGAGCTTCTCTCCTGCCTGGCACCCTCTCACTTTCTCATAAGCCTGCAGACCCACTGAAGACACGTAAACCTCAAGAGAGAAAAGTCACCTACATTGAAACAAGTTAAAGCAAGACTTACCGTCAACCAAAGACTCCACTTGAACTCAAAGGACCGTAAATAACTACTAGATAGTGCCTCAAACTTTTCCCCTTTATTCCTTCTACTTTTTCTGTCTATCTGCGTGTGTGTTTATCACATATGCATGTTAGCGTGGTCGTGTATTCGTAGCCGTTACCCAAATTAGAGTTTACGATTAATAAACTTCCACCTTTCTTGTTTAAATCTAAGAAAACCTGTCTAATTGATTTCTTTGCCATACAATTGGAAAGTGGTGAACAAGGATTCACTGACGGGGAGCTAAAACACATTTTTAAAATTAAACCCTGTTACGGTTAAACCAGGCAAAGGCTGAGAGGGAACCCCTCGACCCCTGTCTCACCTGGTCATAACATTAGGCAGAGTCAACATGGATTTATGAAAGGGAAATCTTATTTGATGAATCTGTTGAAGTTTTATGAGGTTGTAACAAGCAGTGTAGGTTAATTGCCCTTGAGAAGGTGGTGGTGTGCTGTCTTCTTGAACCACTGCAGTATATGTGGTGTAGGTACACCACAGTATTGTTAGGAAGGGGCTTCCAGAATTTTGACCAGCAACAGTGAAGGAACAGTAATATATTTCCAAGTCAAGATGGTGTGTGACTTCAAGGGAAACTTGCAGGTGGTGCTATTTGTGAATAAAAGGCATCAAAATGGGTGATTATCACTCCAAAGAAAAGAGATTTGGCCCATGTGGTCAAAGTGCAATGTTACATAATGCTTTATAGATTGGCACACAGAGGATTGCTTTATCAGTGGTGGGCTGACGTCACATCAGCCACTGTTTCTGAGGTTGCATTGTTAAGATATTTAATAGTTAAAGTAAAAAAGAGTATTTTCACTGTCAGGATATAATTCCACTTTAATTCCAATTAAGACAGGTTCAACTGTACCTCATTCCTTTTGTATGCACCCATCCTTATCCAAGAGCCCTTACTTACTGCTCTGGATAGTCCTTGCTAAGAAGACGTTGGCATTTCTGCTTCACAAAGGAAGCAGTCGCACCTACAGGCAACATTTACCAAAGAGATGGCTCTTTCAAAAGGTCACTACTACATTAGACATTTACACAACCCAATCCTTTCAAGTCAAAGTTGGCAGCATACCTCAAATCGATCAGTCAGCTGTGCTGTGATAGAAGAAAGGTATAATAGGCTTAATTAGGTAGAATTTAGATATAGTTAAAATATTATACCTTTTAGAATTAAAGATTGAATAAATAGTCAGTTGTCAAGACTCACTGACATGCCCCTTTAAGAAGGTAGAGTTACAAATTTCAAGGTCCCTTTTATGAAGCAGAAACAAGTTGGGAAATCCATTTGTGCCTCTGTTGCCAGGGACTTGAAAGATAAACTCACACATTGAAATATCCTGTGTGACATCAGTAAGAGGTAGCAATAAACTTAATTAGTTTATGGGGTTGTTGATGTAGACAGATCGGCTCAAAAGGTTGTTTTAAGATGCCATAAAAAGGCAATTATAGATAATAAAACAATAAATGGAATGGACTTACAGGAACAAGAGGTCAAGTAAACACAATTTTAAGCATTTTGACCAGATAAATGCTCACAACTTCAAGAGCAGGGGAATTCCAGTAAAACATTAAGTAGAGAGTTAGTTAATGATACTACCAAATATGGAAAGTGGGAAAAACACACACAGAAAGGTAACATCTATATTCTAAAAAGTCATATCACACCTTAGAAATGGTATAAACATGATAGGTTCTGAAGCAAAAAATTAGAAGTGTTGAATTCCTCAAACAATACTTCTCACCCAATGCCTTACTTGAGGGATTTAAGGTAAAAGTTTAATTTAAATTTTGATGGATATTCTAAGATATTTTGCTGTAATATTAGCAGGGTTAAACCTTTGGATTCTATGTTAGAAATAAGATTATGTGTTACATCTCTTAGTAATATTTGATATTGTGATATACTTACCCACTTAGAAGTGTATTGCATGATAAATTCTTTAAAAAATGTATAAAAGTTAATAAATCATCTCATGTAGCATTCTGTATACAACTACAAGAACCCCCTCTCTGTGTCTCTTTAAGTGGAGAGATACATATTGAAGAGAGTTTCCATATAAGAGACCCTTATAATATCTGGGATATTTATGACTTAGCCATAATTATTAAAAATAGGCTATCCAAAAGATGGTAATTTTCTCTATTAGTTTTCTTTCTTTGAGGGAAAGCTAGTTCAATTCTTTGAACCCAAATAAGTGTCTATAAGAGTTTGCCTGTTTTCAACTTAATTAAGGGAGATTCATAAGGATGTACTCCTGATTTAGTTTAGTCCATATATGGGGTTAATGTCATAAATCACTTCAGTTGGCTAATAGGCTTAATTAGATAGAATTTAGATATTGTTAATATATTATACCTTTATTCCATCATAGTGCACAGATCGATCATGTTTGCAAGGGGAAAAATGTACACCACATACCTTGTCGAAAGGAAGCACCAGCTTGATTCAGCACCAAACTTTTCTTGAATGATAGATTTGCCAAGAAAGCAGAACATTGTAGATGATGCTCATGTACTGGTTAACCTGGTCACCACCTCCTGACAAGCAATCTGTAACAACGTGCCCACTTTGGCCAAACATCAACTGGTGGGTCAATTGCAGTATTGCTCCATCACTAGTCCACACACTCCATTTCAATGACATTAGATTTCTTTGCACTTAATTTTTGCCTGACACCTTTCTACCCATGGGTTCCCAGTCTTGGTAAAGGATGACAAATATTTAAAATCCATTACTGAGCTTTATAAAGGCTGTTCCTATGCAATCTTTACATGACCACGTCTCTTTAAATTTGAGTTATTGGCTAGGTTTCTGCTTCCTTCATTAGGCTAGCTGCCAGTGCTGGTCTAAAGCTGTTCTGAGATTCTACTAATTATTCAAATAAGTTGACACTGCAGAATTGAGCCTCGTCACCTCCATGCACTTTTGGCTCGATTTCACTGCCAGTTCGACATTCCCAGCATAGATGTTGTTAGGCCTACAAAATCATGGCTGTAGTGTCAGCTGCAGTGGGAAATTTCCATATATAAAGACAATACCATATTAATAATCAATACATGGAGCAAATAAAATAGCCCCCCAGAGATAATATTTTACAGAAACTGTTCATATGAAAAACTATAGCTTACAACCACTGACTTATAGGTTTACCCATGCAGAAAGAAATCATAATGAATTATCACTGGTACACAATTCTTACATAATTCGTACTGGGGTTAAGTTCCAATAACAGGATTTTCTGAAAAACTCTGATTCAGCTACAGTTTTTAATCATTACATGGCATCAGAATATACATTGTTAAAAGGGAAATAAATTCTATAATACTGGTTTTCTTGGAAATCTCTCTTCCACATCTCTTTATGGAGGCATTACCTCCTTTCTGGAGTCCTTCTCCTTCTTTGGCGTCCTTATCTCGAGAGACAATGGATAAGCACCTGGAGTTGGTCAGTGGTTTGTGAAGCCGCGCCTGGAGTGGCTATAAAGGCCAATTCTAGAGTGACAGGCTCTTCCACAGGTGCTGCAGAGAAATTTGTTTGTCGGGGCTATTACACAGTTGACTCTCCCCTTGCACCTCTGTCTTTTTTCCTGCCAACTACTAAGTCTCTTCGACTCGCCACACTTTAGCCCCGCCTTTATGGCTGCCCGCCAGCTCTGGCGAACGCTGGCAACTGACTCCCACGACTTGTGATCAATGTCACAGGATTTCATGTCGCGTTTGCAGACGTCTTTAAAGCGGAGACATGGACGGCCGGTGGGTCTGATACCAGTGGCGAGCTCGCTGTACAATTTGTCTTTGGGGATCCTGCCATCTTCCATGCAGCTCACATGGCCAAGCCATCTCAAGCGCCGCTGACTCAGTCGTGTGTATAAGCTGGGGATGTTGGCTGCCTCGAGGACTTCTGTGTTGGAGATACGGTCCTGCCACCTGATGCCAAGTATTCTCCGGAGGCAGTGAAGATGGAATGAATTGAGACGTCGCTCTTGGCTGACATACGTTGTCCAGGCCTCGCTGCCCTAGAGCAAGGTACTGAGGACACAGGCTTGATACACTCGGACTTTTGTGTTCCGTGTCAGTGCGCCATTTTCCCACACTCTCTTGGCCAGTCTGGACATAGCAGTGGAAGCCTTTCCCATGCGCTTGTTGATTTCTGCATCTAGAGACAGGTTACTGGTGATAGTTGAGCCTAGGTAAGTGAACTCTTGAACCACTTCCAGAGCGTGGTCACCAATATTGATGGATGGAGCATTTCTGACGTCCTGCCCCATGATGTTCGTTTTCTTCAGGCTGATGGTTAGGCCAAATTCATTGCAGGCAGCCGCAAACCTGTCGATGAGACTCTGCAGGCACTCTTCAGTGTGAGATGTTAAAGCAGCATCATCAGCAAAGAGGAGTTCCCTGATGAGGACTTTCCGTACTTTGGACTTCGCTCTTAGACGGGCAAGGTTGAACAACCTGCCCGCTGATCTTGTGTGGAGGAAAATTCCTTCTTCAGAGGACTTGAACGCATGTGAAAGCAGCAGGGAGAAGAAAATCCCAAAAAGTGTGGGTGCGAGAACACAGCCCTGTTTCACGCCACTCAGGATAGGAAAGGGCTCTGATGAGGAGCCACCATGTTGAATTGTGCCTTTCATATTGTCATGGAATGAGGTGATGATACTTAGTAGCTTTGGTGGGCATCCAATCTTTTCTAGTAGTCTGAAGAGACCACGTCTGCTGACGAGGTTAAAGGCTTTGGTGAGATCAATGAAAGCAATGTAGAGGGGCATCTGTTGTTCATGGCATTTCTCCTGTATCTGACGAAGGGAGAACAGCATGTCAATGGTGGATCTCTCTGCTCGAAAGCCACACTGTGCCTCAGGGTAGATGCACTTGGCCAGCTTCTGGAGCCTGTTTAGAGCGACTCGAGCAAAGACTTTCCCCACTATGCTGAGCAGGGAGATTCCACGGTAGTTGTTGCAGTCACCGCGGTCACCTTTGTTTTTATAGAGGGTGATGATATTGGCATCGCGCATGTCCTGGGGTACTGCTCCCTCGTCCCAGCACAGGCATAGCAGTTCATGTAGTGCTGAGAGTATAGCAGGCTTGGCACTCTTGATTATTTCAGGGCCATTGCTGTCCTTCCCAGGGGCTTTTCCGCTGGCTAGAGAATCAATGGCATCACTGAGTTCGGTTTTGGTTGGCTGTATGTCCAGCTCATCCATGACTGGTAGAGGCTGGGCTGCATTGAGGGCAGTCTCAGTGACAACATTCTCCCTGGAGTACAGTTCTAGGTAGTGCTCAACCCAGCGGTCCATTTGTTTGCATTTGTCAGTGATTATGTCCCCTGATTTAGATTTGAGGGGGGCGATCTTCTTGATGGTTGGCCCAAGAGCTCTCTTAATACCATCATACATTCCTCTGATGTTTCCGGTGTCTGAGGCCAGCTGAATTTGACTGCATAGGTGTTGCCAGTAGTCGTTTGCGCAGCGCCTGGCTGTTCTTTGTGCAGTGCTTCTGGCTGCTTTAAGTGCTGCGGATGTTAAATCGCTGGGTGCTTTATGTAAACATTACATAAGTGGCCTTCACTCGTGTATGACCCCAGGTAAACAACATTGGCAGATTGTTCAACTGGTACCCAGGCTCAAAGCTAAGTCTGTCATCATCCAACACCTACAGATATCCTTTTCCACCAGGAATCACTGGATGTAATGATTAGTTTATTTATTTATTTATAGATACAGCACTGAAACAGGCCCTTCGGCCCACCAAGTTTGTGCCGACCAACAACCACGCATTTATACTAACCCTGCAGTAATCCCATATTCTTTACCACCTACCTACATTAGGGGCAATTTACAATGGCCAATTTACCTATCAACCTGCAAGTCTTTGGCTGTGGGAGGAAACCAGAGCACCCGGCGGAAACCCACGCGGTCACAGGGAGAACTTGCAAACTCCGCACAGGCAGTACCCAGAATTGAACCCGCGTCCCTGGAGCTGTGAGGTTGCGGTGCTAACCACTGCGCCACTGTGCTGCCACTGGCTAATTTCATCTACTACCTTAAACATGAGATGCTGAGATCCCTTGTAGTAACCATGCTACCTGTCAGCTCACATAGGTCAACAGCACAGATCAATGATCAAACCTGGGATTTTCCAGGACCATATGACTCTGCTACACTTTAGATAAACCCTTTGGACTATCGGGAAGCCTATATTGTTTTGCCTTAAATTGTGGTGTTATAGTTGTTACGACTGAGGTGGGAGGAGTGCACTGTCTTTCTCTAGTTCTACTTCTCCAGAAGTCACAACATATAAACGTTTTACCCAGTTACCGATACGGCCAATTAGATGTTCTATTTTTGTTTCAGAATAAAATCCACCAATCAGGTTCCTTTCATAAACAACAAAATCATTAATTTATTACAAAACAAGACTTATTCAATAAAGATGTAAAGTATTAACACGCATGTTGGAATTTGAAAGTTCCCTTCTAAATTAACCCAACACACAAACACACACACATACACATACACTGGTTAAGGAAAAACAATAAAGAAGTTTTCTCTGCAAGAGATCTCTTTACAAAAAGACAAAAAAAAAATACTTTGGCCAAATACTTGTTAGTTCTTGTAGGAAAAAAGGACAAGATATGTGATGTTCTAGACTGGCCCTTTTAGTCTGGCGTACAGATACTTGAAGATGGCTGTCACTTGGATCTTTTTTGGAGCAGTTCTCTTCAGGCAACATCAAGGATTAGTCTGGCAGGCTTTTCAGGAGAAATGTGGCATCAATTTCTCCAGTCCACACACTGGATTCTCAGAGTTTCTCAAAGAGGTGGAAAAGGATGAGCTGGTGGCTTCTCTGTTAGCAGGCTGACCCCCAACTTACTGAAAACAATATCTAAAATGAAACCAACTCTTGACCACCATAAATCTTGACATGTCACTTTTCTGTAAACAACTCCCCTAGTCAGCAAGGCTCCTGCTGTTTACTTAGCTTAAGACCTGTGACATCCAGTAAGGGTTTGTTCTTAAACAAAATTTCAAGTCCTTCCAGTTACCTTTTAAAAAAATAAAGTCCAACATCTATGGAATCTCTTCAGTCAGTCAAATTAATCCATTTATACAATTTTTAACCACGAGTCCTCAAAACATATTAAAAATGGAAGCTCTTTCATAACATAGCATTCTGCATAGTTCTTGAAATATAATCTGTTATTGAATGCAGATAAGAGATGAACTGATCTTGGTAATATTCAGATTATTAACTTACTATTAGGTTAAAGCCAGATTAATGTGAAAAAATATTAAAATAACAACTCTTTTGCAATGGAAATTGCCTTGCATGATAATATTAAGCATTATGAATTTCAATCATCCTCTGCTTTAAATTACTATTAGTATATTTGGAGAAACCAAAAATACTCAAATGCTTTATGAGCAGTATCATCCAGAGATCTGGAGAGGAATGTTGCCTGTGAGAAATTAAAAAAGAGAGGTGGTAACTCAAATCATAACATCTACATGTTTACAAATGCACTGCTTACCTGCCCTTTATTTATGCACATACCTTAAAGGTCAAAATGATAAAGGTGCACATTGCTGGCCCAAATCGTAAATATGCAGTGTAACATTGAGCTGTTTAGACCAGGAACATCCCATTTTCAATCTCTGGGAAGGAATTTAATACCCCCCCAAAAGAGCAGGCTGGTGACATGGCAGGGGCATAAAATGGAGTGGGAGGCTGGGGGGCCCTTCCCAACCCATTCTCACCTCCGCTGCCAAATTACATGGGGCAGCAGTGGTGAGAAATGGCCCGTCTGCCCCAGGCCAATCAAGGCCTTCAAGTGGCCAATTATCTGCCACTTAAGGGCTTCTGCCCGTGGCCACGGGTATTTTACGTTTGGCTGGCGGGCGGCTGAAGCCTCAGAAAACCCGCCTGATAAAACTAGGTGGCCTTCTGGGGGGTTGGTGGAGGGCCCTCCTGATCGGGCACCCTCTGCCGCATGGAGGGCCGCCCCCAAAGCCCCAACCACCTCCAACACACAACACACCCCCCACCCCCCCAATCGCCCTCCCTTGCCTCGCCGGGGCCCAACTGATTGTCCCGGGTGAGGCCCTGACTACAACAGGTTTGGTTCTGTCTTAAACTGGATGTGCTGGTCAATTCAGTGGGTGTTTGATTACTTGCTTGCTGTGATTATGGAGGGAGCCAATCGGACAGGTTTTCTTCTGTTGACAAAGAAAGAGGTTAACTTTACTGTACCAAAACCAAACTAATAAAGGTGGTGGACTGAGCGCCAGCTTTCACTCACACACGCATTCTGGAGGTTTACACACATGCGGGTAGGTATCAGAGTGGGGAGGGGTGGATTGGTTGAGTTGGAGTCCATAAGAAAGTGGTATACAGTCTATGGCATTTGGTGATTCGGCTGGCTTCCAGCTGAATTTGGGGTCCTGAGGCTTTTAGTTTAAAAGTTAGATGACTAGTTCAGTGAGTATCTTGGAGATAGCGATGCAGATGATTTCCTCCAATGGGGTTTCTGATTGTAGCTGGAATATGCAAAGTGTGCAAAGTCAACAAGCAGGATTTAAAGGCTTTCAAGCTGGAATAGAGAGAGAGAGGGGGGGAACCCAACTTAGGGTCTGCTCATGTCAGAGTCCAGTTGCTTCTCCTCTGCTGCAGAGAAAAACACCAGCTTAAAACCACAGATAGGGAGGGGCTTGTCACATGACAGTCACTCAGTCATTCAAACATAGCAGTTAGCAGTATTTCTCTGCTTGCTGAGAGAACAGGTAGTTCCTTTAAACTTCCTGGGTCTTGGTTCTTACTGGGAAGTGCAGACATTTTGCCTCTCTCCTCACAATCATTGCAATGTAGGATACAGTGTTGCCAATTAGATTATCATCTTGAACTGACTTTGCTGGCAGCTTCTCTTTTTAAAATGTCTATTAAAAAAATATAAATTCAGATCTCCAGCCAGTGAACCGAAGAAAAATTATCATTCGGCAAAACATTGACTTAACAGAGTGGAAATAAAAGGTTTTTTGACTGTGTGACCCATGGGGTGGCCTTTACTTGTGTTTCGTCTTTTGTCCTATACTCTGTGTATTTACAAAAAATGGAAGGATGGAACATCTAACTCTATTCCCCATTTGGGAACTCACCATTACGTCTGTCAACCAAATTGAACTTGCATTTATATAGTGCTTTTCACAACCTCAGGATGTCCCAAAATGCATCAAAATTAACTAGGTATTTTTTCACTGTATGATGACGGGAAAATGGCAACTGATTTCAGACAGCAAGATCCCACAATCAGCAATGAGATATATGACCAGATAATTTACTTTGCTGGTGATAGCTGAGCTCCAAACGTTGGCTGAGACACAAATGGACCAATGAATATTTGTAGTAAAAATGGTATTTGATTAATTCTGAATGTTCACAGGAAACTCCAAAACTAACTTTAACGAGCTGAGATACCCTGATTCAAATGTTTCATCTGAATACTGTACATCTACATTACCCAGCTCTGCTTTTCTGTGAACTTAACCCATTGATAGTTACATTCAACGGGAGCATTTGAAAGATAAATTAGTCAAAAATCCTGAAACGTGATGAAGGCTAAGGGGGAAAATAAATTACTGTTGTTGTTGTGGCTTCAAACCTAATTTAATTGCTTCCTCACTATCTACAAGGACAGTCAGAATTTGAATGCAGCACAATATCCATGTACAGGAAAGTAAATTAGTTTCTAACACACCTGTACAAAAATGGCACAAGGTGAAAAACAGCTGCTTTCTAAAAGAACAGGCACCTCAAAACCCAGTGCGATTCAATTGGCTAGGTTCAGCATTCAGCTCCGACAATAATGCCAAAAAGTACCTGAAGAATTGCTAAATGAAGAGTTATTTCTATTCAAACATGAACCGAAGTGAAATATTCTTGTAATCTGATCTCTCAAGATAATGATTGACTGATAGCTACGAATCTCAGAATCATACAGCTCAGAAGGAGGCCATTCAGCCTATCATCCCCATGCTGGCTCCTTAAAAGAGCTTTCTAATCAGTTCCACTCCCCCCTCTTCCACCATAGTCTGACAAGTTTTCAGATATATATCAAATTCCCTTTTGACCAAACCAGTAATGACAAAGGTCTAGAGGTGCATTTAATGATGTTTGCTGGGTGTTCTTTATTGGGGAAATTGTATCAGTCATCAGTTGATTCCCAGTATTTATAAACCAGTCAATGACATTGGTAAAACTATCGACTTTGTAACCAGAGGAGGGTTTGGATATTGTCACAGAATGTGATGATGATCTGAACAAGGTGAAATTGCACTGCGCAAATGACACCAAGAGGGAGTGGCTCTGAGGTTTGCTGTGGTTGCAGAAGGCTTATTTATGCTGTCACAGAGAGCACAGCACAACTGCCAATTCGAGCATTAATGAACTAAAAAGCACAGGAAATGCTAAAGAGATAACCTGAAACTTTAGATGGTAGTTTGAGCCCCAGCAAGCATGAATTATTACAGGCAGTATGTTTTCTGAGTTTAGAAACTATTGCAATAGCAGGACTCAGGGTAGATTAACTGAAACAATACATTGTTATGTTCCACTGGATTTTTCCTGATTATATTTGGTTTGGTTGATGCTATCCCAAAATGATTGCAGTCGATGTTGACTTTCTGCAATAAATTGGAGTTCGTACACTAGAAGTGAAGGTATTGATCTTATAACTGTTTACTCCAAGCTAGCTCACCCCAGTCACAATTTCTTTGATAGCAGGTGACTGATTTATTTGTTTCTAAAAGGTGAATAGTCCCATACTGAATGGGAAACTCCTGTTCAGGTGGCTGTAAAGTACAGACTGGAACAAAAAACCTGCAACATTGATTAGAAGAATTTAAATATCACCATGGGCCGGAATGTTGAGTGGGAGGCCCCGACCACTGATCAAAGAGTCGGGGGCAAGCCCACCTCCGTCAGGCCTGGGGAGCCAGGATTTTTCTCTCTCCAGGCCTTTAACTGGCCTTGGGCTGGACTTCCACCCCTCTGAGGCAGGAAGTCCCAGCTAATGGAGCTGCTGGCCAATTAGCAGGCCGGCATCTCTCAGTCCCAGCAGCGTCGCCCGAGCGGTGGGCACTGCTGGGACTGCACCCAGCCAATAGTAGCAAGAGGGACAAAGGTCCCGGAAAGAAGGTACGTATTTGGAGCCTCGCCAGGGACAATCGGCTGGGCCATGGCAAGGCAAGTGGGGGGCAGTTATGGGGGCGGGAGGGGAGTGTTGTGCAGTGGGGGCCGTTGGGCCTCCTACCCAGCCCGTAAGAAGGCCGCCAGGTTTTACCATTGTTATAAAAGCAAAATACTGCGGATGCTGGAAATCTGAAATAAAAACAAGAAATGCTGGAACCACTCAGCAGGTCTGGCAGCATCTGTGGAATGAGAAGCAGAGATAACGATTCGGGTCAGTGACCCTTCTTCGGAACACCGGAGTTCCAAAGAAGGGTCACTGACCCGAAACGTTAACTCTGCTTCTCTTTGTACAGATGCTGCCAGACCTGCTGAGTGGTTCCAGCATTTCTTATTTTTATTTACCATTGTTATGTTCCACTGGATTTTTCCCGATTATATTTGGTTTGGTTGATGCTATTCCAAAATGATTGTAGTTGATGTTGACTTTCTGCAATAAATCGGAGTTCATACGCTAGTAGTGGGGGCCTGAGCCACCTGCCAGCCACTGGTAAAATACCAGCAGCTGTGGGAGGAGGCCCTTAAGTGACAGTTAAATGGCCATTTAAGGGCCTTGATTGGTCTGGGGCAGGTGGGCTGTTTCTCGCCACTGCCACCCCTCATAAAATTGTAGTGGGGGCAGGAAAGCATTGGGAATGGCACCTCCCACCTGCCACTCAATTTTACAGCTTCCCCCATCCCCGCCACCAGCCTCCTCTTGGGGGTGGGGGCATAAAATCCCAGCCAGGATGTCACAATGCTGTCCACAAGAGCGGGCAGGTGGTCGTGGCGGGGGGTGGGGGGGGCTTATTTCCATTGACGGAAGAGACATGCAAGTGGGATAGAAATTGGTTGCACTAAACGAGTGATATCAAATCAGTCACGGGGTACAGTCAGTTCTGTTGACTTTTATAGAACTGCATATTATACATGTAGGTGTAGAGAAAGGGAAAAGGTATTAGCAGTTTTAGCGGGCTTAAAAATGGATAAATCCCCAGGCCCAGATGAGATGTAGCCCAGGCTGCTATATGAGGCAAAGGAGGAGATTGCAGGGGCTCTGACATGAATTTTCAAATCCTCTCTGGCCACAGGAGAGGTGCCAGAAGACTTGAGGACAGCGAATGTGGTACCATTATTCAAGAAGGGTAGTAGGGATAAACCAGGTAATTACATGCCAGTGAGTCTAACATCAGTGGTAGGGAAACTATTGGAAAAAATTTTGAGGGACAGGATTAATCTCCACTTGGAGAGACAGGGATTAATCAGGGATAGTCAGCATGGCTTTGTCAGGGGGAGATTGTGTTTAACAAATTTGTTTGAATTTTTCGAGGAGGTGACTAGGTGTGTAGATGAGGGTAAAGCAGTTGTTGTAGTCGACATGGATTTCAGTAAGGATTTTGATAAAGTCCCGCATGGAGATTGGTTAAGAAGGTAAGAGCCCATGGGATCCAGGGCAATTTGGCAAATTGGATCCAAAATTGGCTTAGTGGCAGGAGGCAGAGGGTGATGGTCAAGGGTTGTTTTTGTGATTGGAAGCCTGTGAGTAGTGGTGTACCTCAGGGATCAGTGCTGGGACCCTTGCTGTTTGTAGTGTACATTAATGATTTAGACGTCAATATAGGAGGTATGATCAGCAAGTTCGCAGATGACACGAAAATTGGTGGTGTCGTAAATAGTGAGGAGGAAAGCCTTAGATTACAGGACAATATAGATGGGCTGATAAGATGGGCAAAGGAGTGGCAGATGGAATTTAATCCTGAGAAGTGTGAGGTGATGTATTTTGGGAGGACTAACAAGGCAAGGGAATATACAATATAATAAAAGCAAAATACTGCGGATGCTGGAAATCTGAAACAAAAACAAGAAATGGTGGATTCACTCAGCAGGTCTGGCAGCATCTGTGGAAAGAGAAGCAGAGTTAACGTTTCGGGTCAGTGACCCTTCTTCGGAACTTCCGAAGAAGGGTCACTGACCCGAAACGTTAACTCTGCTTCTCTTTCCACAGATGCTGCCAGACCTGCTAAGGGAATATACAATGTATGGTAGGACCATAGGAAGTACAGAGGGTCAGAGGGACCTTGGTGTACTTGTCCATAGATCACTGAAGGCAGCAGCACAGGTAGATAAGGTGGTTAGGAAGGCATATAGGATACTTGTCTTTGTTAGCTGAGGCATAGAATATAAGAGCAGGGTGGTTATGGTGGAGCTGTGTAAAACGCTAGTTAGGCCACAGCTGGAGTACTGTGTACAGTTCTGGTCACCACACTATAGGAAGGATGTGATTGCACTGGAGAGGGTGCAGAGGAGATTCATCTGAGCTGGAGCATTTCAGCTTTGAAGTGAGACTGGATAGGCTAGGGTTGTTTTCCTTAGAGCAGAGAAGGCTGAGGGGGGACCTGATAGAGGTATACTAAATTATGAGGGGCATAGATAGGATAGATAGGAAGAAACTTTTTCCCTTAGCAGAGGTGTCAATAACCAGGGGGCATAGACTTAAGATAAGGGGCAGGAGGTTCAGAGGGGATTTGAGGAAAAAAAATTTCACTCAGAGGGTGGTTGGAATCTGGAACACACTGCCTGAAGGGATGGTAGAGGCAGGTAACCTCACAACATTTAAGAAATATTTAGATGAGCACTTGAAACGCCATAGTATACAAGGCTACGGGCCAAGTGCTGAAAAATGGGATTGGAATAGATAGGTGCTTGATGGCCGGCACGGACACAATGGACCAAAGGGCCTGTTTCTGTGCTGTATAACTCTGACTCTAAAAACTTACCTTTTTTTGGGGCCATCTATCATCTTCCTCCTGCAGCTGGTTGCAGTCCCTGGAGTGGCCACTGTTCCTGGGGCTATTGCTGGGACTAAGAGCTTCCAGCCCACTGATTGTCCGGTAGCTCCATTAGGCAGGGGTTCCTGCCTCAATGAGGCAGGAAGTCCTGCCCAAGACCAATTAAGGGCCTGGGTTGTATAAAATCTGGTCTGGATCCCCAGGCCCAGCGGAGGCAGGCTCTCTACCAACTTTTCGGCAGGTGGACGGGTCCCCCTCGCCCACCATAAAATTCCGGCCCTGGACTGTGGGGAATTATTTAATTTTGTCCATAGCACTGATGCAGCCTTACTGTAGGGGGAGGAGGAGAATTTCTACTCTGCACCAGTTGCTGCAAAATTGCAAATTTGTTTTCATCAAATCTTTTTATAGTTGTGCTACATCTTGTGCACAGAGAAAATCTTCCCCTCGCATCTCTGGATGAGTGAGGGGTAAATCAGCTAAGGTTCTTATTGCTTCACAGTACTGGGGAAGAAGACTTGAGCTGCTAGGTGAGGATTGTTGTATTATCTCCTTCTAGACTAATATAAATGAAACTGAAGGGCAGCATTAAAGTTTAGAATGCAGATATTTAATGGAGATTTGCTGTTGCTTCGGCTTACACATGCTAACTGACTGAGCAAGAGAATTGAATCACGTGATATTGCATCACTTCCTGTAATGACATGCATATTAGCATAGACATATATTTAAATGATTATTGTTACGACTGAGGTGGGAGGAGTGCACTGTTTATTCTAGTCCCATTTCTCCACAGGTCGCAACATATTTAAATTTTCCCACTCACCGATACGGTCAACCATATACTCTATTTTTCCCAGAATAAAACACACCAACCAGGTTTCTTTAATAAACAACAAAATTATCAGTTTATCATAAAACAAATCTTAACCAATAATGAAGTCAACATACACACACAGACTGAACTATTAAAACCCCTTATTTATCTTAGCTGCTCCCACACACACATACATTCACCAGTTAACCAGGAAAATAAAGGGATTTTTGTTTATAGCGCTGTTACAAAGCTTAGGCTGAGTACTTGTCCTTGGTTGTGGTTTGGCATCCCAAATGCTTATAGACGGCTGTCACTGGGATCTTCCTAGAACAGTTCTTTCCAGGCGATGTTGAAGATCAGTTTGGGTAGGCTTTCCAATAAATGCAGCTACACAGGCTTCAAAAAGGTCTTGCAGAACTGCAGCAATAAGGGTTTCAGTTTCCGCACATTTGATACGCAGGGTTTCTTCAAATACAGTTGGAAATAGGAAACTGACACAATGTATGCAGGATTTCTTTTCAAGAGAGAGCTGGGTCTTCTTCTTTGGCAGGCAAAAAACCAACTGTCTGTTGCAACAGTTCAAACTGAAACTAAAAACAGTCCAGAAGTCAAGCCTCCTGACCTCTATAAATCTTGACCTGTCATTTCTTTGTAAACATCTCCCCAACTCAAAAACAACCCCAGCTGGGTGATTATCCACAGACAGGTGCCTTCTAGTAAGACTTGTTTACAAGACAAGTCCAGGAACCTTCTGGTGACTTCTTTTTTTAAAAAACACAAAGTTCCGCATCTCTACAAAATTCCAGATGAATCAATGTCCATAATTCAACTATAAGTCCTTAAAACATATTTTACAGAAAAACGAAGCACTCTCAGAACATTAGATTTAATATACTATCAAATACACTCTCACAACATCACCCTTACCTTAAATGACAACCCTATATAGTATAACAATAATATGTACATGAATAAGCAACCCTTATGAGTTATAATAAATTTGACAACTATAACACTATTTACATAAAATATTCAACGGTAACAAGAACATTTGGAACACCCCTCTTCAAGGTGTTGTCTATGTTTGGAACCGTCAGCTGATTTGACCAGACCTTGTGACAATGACATGTGGATGTGATCTCAAACTATCCGTCTTGGGCCAACCCTCTATAACAATTTGCCGTAGAGCTCAGAGTTTCGGGTTTTGAGAAGTCTCTCTCTGGAGCTCCTCACTCTTATTTTAACCAAAGCATGAGATCGACGTTGTACACATCCTCCAAGCTTGCACAGACTTGGGCCACCTGGAAGCCAATGGCATTTTTTTGTGCCTTCCCACGGTTGGGCAGTCTATTTAGAGTGTCCAATAGGATCATCTGACTAGCAGGTTTGTATCTGACATCCTAGTTGTAGTCCTGAATCTTGATGAGTAACCTCTGGAGTCGCGGCAGTGCACTCGTGAGCGATTTTCTTCAGATCAGTTCCAGTGGCTTATGATCTGTCTCGATCATGAACTCTTTTCTGAATAAATATATGTGGAACCAAATGGTCCTGAAGACAAAAGTGAGAGTTTCTCATTCGATATTGGAGTAATTTGCTTGTACTGGCGACAGATCTTTTGAAACAAATGCGACAGGCTTGCTGTCTTGAACGAAACATGCACCAAGACCTTTCTGTGATGCGTCCACTTTCAGTGTCGTTGCCTTCCGAGGGTCATAGTACTGAAGACATGCTCAGCTGACACTGCTTGTTTCAATGCACTGTACGCATGTTGATGATCTTTCTGCCTTAGGAATGGCATGTCTTTCTTCAGCAATTCTCTTCGTGGAGAGGCCTTCTCTGAGAAGTTTGCTATATATACAGCAAGGAAGTTGAATAGACCTAGACACCTTTGGAGGCCGTCCTTGTCCTGCGGTGTCAGAATTAACTGAATGTCTTTGATTTTTCCGGGATCCAGGCAGATACCTGAACTTGAGTAAATGGTACCAAAGAAATATATGTGATCAGCCTTAATGGAGCGCTTTTTGCTGTTGAAAACCAAACTTCGCATCTGCTGATCTCCATTAATATGTGTAGGTTTCTGTCATGCTCTTATTCTGTACGTCCTACTACAGCAATTTTGTCCACAATACACACACAGCCTGGGACTCCTTCCATCATCCGGTCCATTTGAAATATATCCTGGCTGACCGACAGCCCAAATGGTAAATGGAGGAAACAGTACCTGCCAAAGAGAGACCCGAATGTTGTTAGCTCTTGCGACCCTCTTGACAAGTGTACGGACCGATATCTATTTTTTACATCTGGAAAAGTGTTTCTCTCCAACAAACATTGAATTTAACTCTTCTAACGTTGGTATCTTATCCCTTTATGGCTTTGTTTAGACTCCTTGGGTTTAAACATAGTCAAATTGAACCATCCTTCTTGATTGCAGCAGTGATGGAACGGCACCAGTCTGTGTAATGTTGCACTCGCGAATGATGCCTTGCTTTTCCATTCCATCCAGTTCCATCTTCAACTTTTCTTGAATGTGCATGCTGCATTTTCGCAGTGGGTCAATTGACGGCCTTGCACCTTTCAGGTGTAGGACTGTTCCCCGCGGAAATTCCCAACTGCATCAAACCGGTCCGGGTACAACCTCTGGAGGTCTTGTACCGATCCAATGGGTGTGCACCTGTTTTGATTGCTGTGATCTTCTGACTGGGTCAGCTCATGGATGGTGCACACCAGCAGCCCTGCTACTGCTGGTCCTGACATACCCACTATGTAAAATATCTGAGTAGACCATGTTGACTCATTGTACCCGCATTCCAGGTCTAGGGAACCTTGGCACTTTATTGTCGAGCCATTGTATGCCGTAAGCTTCACGCTTTTGGTTTGGTCTACAGACTTCCATGCCTTGTGGCATATGTCCTTGAGAATGCGGAAAGGTAGAGTGTTGGCACTTGCAACAGTATCAATCTTCACTCTCAGTTGATGACGTCCAGTCTTATTGGGGCAGACCATCTGGAGTGTTGTGAATGCTTCTGTTTTGTTAATGGAATGGACCTGTTCCACTAGGGTGAATATGTGAAACAGCTGTTCACCTGTAGCACCTTCATCTCGATCCACCCAATCTATTTTGGTTAGGCGTTCCCCCATTTCATGGATGGGCCTAAGCTTTTTGTGATTTCTGGAAGTGTCTCACCTCCCTTTGCCTCTGGGTGTCATATCTCTGTGGTTTGAGCACTACCTGTTCTGGCTTCTCCCTGTGTTCCTGCTGCTAAACCTTCTGTAACGTTTGGCCCAGTGCCCTCTAAGCCCACATGCCTTGCACACGTCTGCAGTTATTGCATACCTTGTTCTACCTAGGTGCCTTGTATATTGTACTAACAGGCATTGGTGACCCTAAGACTTGCAAATAATGTCTCCCTGTGATAATTTCTTCGTCTCTGCATCCATCCTGTAGCGTACCTTCCACATCATGTCCCTTTGGCTTTTCCAGGAGATCTTTCTGGAACGCCTCAATAGGAGTGGAGATGATTACCAACTCCATAACTTATTCCGAGAGTTTAGTCTCAAAGAAGTCACATTCTTTTGCTTATTCTCTGCATCGGTTAACAAAGTCGTCCAAGCTCTCGGTGTCTTTCTGTCTATTCCGCATGAGTTCCAGGTGGTGTACTCTGAAATTAACTTTAATCCTAAACTGACTTTCTAATTTTGCCCAAAGCTTTGATGGATCCTTCTGGTCAGCATCAGATAACCAGAGGTATTGATCCTGTGCAGACTTTCATTTCAACGGCGATCCTGATTTTTATCGCCTGTTTTTTTTTAGAGATACAGCACTGAAACAGGCCCTTCGGCCCACCGAGTCTGTGCCGACCAACAACCACCCATTTATACTAACCCTACAGTAATCCTATATGCCCTACCACCTACCTACACTAGGGGCAATTTATAATGGCCAATTTACCTATCACCTGCAAGTCTTTGGCGGTGGGAGGAAACCGGAGCACCCGGAGAAAACCCACGCAGACACAGGGAGAACTTGCAAACTCCACACAGGCAGTACCCAGAATTGAACCCGGGTCCCTGGAGCTGTGAGGCTGCGGTGCTAACCACTGCGCCAGTGTGCATCCAAAACCTCATGGTCCAGGAAACATAGTTCAATCCTCTGCTTAAACAGTTATGAATTCACCTGGGACATCAGATGCTTTCCAGTCTATCTCTGGAAATCTGGCTGCCATTGCCTAAGCCTTCTAGTCTTTTCTACCCCTGAGGAGCAAACCTTTCTTTAAAAGTTGCAGCAAGCTGCAATGTCTGCAGAGCTGAGCAGGAGCCACACCCTGAGCTGTGTTGCTGCAGCTTGGGCTTGTGAGCTTGCAGGGGGGAGGGGCCCTGGCATCAGGGTCAGCTAATGGCACTTGAGTGCGGTGATGGCGGGAAAAGATCGGCACCAAAACATGATGTTGCGTTGATCTCTGTGGCTGAAGCTACCGACAATTTTGTCTTGCCAACTTAGGGAAAAATTATGAGTGCACCCAAATCGTCTACAATATCTACTCACACTGTTGCTCTCCCAATGTGAGAGCTGTGGTCCAGTCGTAGCACTTCAGCTGGGGCTTCTGGATTGAACTGTCATTTTCAGCTGCTGATCAATGCTATTGACTCACTACCACTACCACCATATTGTATTATCACTTTCTAGACTAATACAAACAAAGCTGAAGGGCAGGCATAAAGTTCAGAATGCAAAGCTTTAATGCAGACTTGCTGTTGCTTCACCCTATATGTAATAAGTGACTGTGCAAGAGAACTGAATCATATGATATTGCATCACTTCCTGTGATGACATACATATTAGCATAAACATATATTTAAATGATTATATTTAACATACTAACAATTACACCATCACAACAGCATCCTACTTGGCTGTACTGCCTCCTATGTTTCAATAACATCTTCCATGAAATATGACCATTTGTGCCAGGTATCTGAGGCTTGCTGGCCTTCATGAAACGGTAACTGTGCATATTCCATTTCTTTCAGAAGAGGGGAGAAGTTTTGTGACAAGAATATATTACCCAGCTACATTGAATCGCAGGACAGCAATGTACACCTGCTGTATCCACTATCCCTCCCCCTTCCATTCATTTGGCTGACTAATTTTCTGCAATACAGTACTTATGATAAAATTAAAGTCTCATATTGAAGAGAGATGAGTGAATATGAGAGAATAGATTACTTTATTTAGCACATTTTCAAGTGAAATGGCAAAAGATGATCATAGTTTCTCATTGTAAAAACTAATGAAAGCTGCTGATTGTCTGTGTGAGTATAATCATAGGAAATTGGATAAGAAAAAGTTATGTTTAAGAACAAATGTGATCGACATTTGCATTTTACTCTACTTCTATGGCAGTTTTTGTTTTACAAAACTAAATTGATAGGCTTATTAGTAAACCAACTTCAAGCTGCTGTATTCTTGAGTGATCTAAAGTGGTCTTCATGCTTTTGTCTTGTGGAATGCATTGTCTTCAGTGGCAACTCACCATTGAAGCAAGAACATTATAATCTCAAGATGTACCAAATTGTTTTACAGCTAATTAAGTACTTTTGAAGCTTCATCACTGTGATAATGTAGGGAACTTGGCAACCAATTTACACAGCGCAAGGTCCCACAAACAACACTGAAATAAATGAGAAAATCATCTGTTTTAGTGATGTTGGCTGAGGGCTTAATGGTCTGAACGGCCCACATCTGTTTCTATGATAGACCCAGCAACAAAGAATAAGACGTTAAAATTACAAGATTATTTTGTGCATATTAATTCTTCTTGGAATTCTGATGTCTAGTGAGACTAAAGAAGTTCATAAGCCTTTTGCTGATAAATTCCCTGTGAATCATCTGGCAGAAGAGATAAAATGGGAGACTGCAGCATTATGGGCTGGATTTTATGGGCCCCCTGAGGCAGAGTTGGAGGCAGGGGCATCCATGGAATTAGGACAGGAGGTGTGGGGGGGTGGGGGAGGCAGAGGGTCTGTCACTAAGCGGTTTTGTCGGGGGCGGAATAAGCCAACAACGGCCTTCCTGCACAGGGGCCAATTGAGACCCTTAAGTGGCCAATGCCTCACCTCCCCACCACCCCCCCCACCCCCCGCCACCGCTGGGATTTAACCAGAAGCAGAGGTTGCCTCCATCACACGGGCAGGTCACCCAGTAATATGAGGCGCCCTCTGTGTGGGCTTGGGAGGGGGAGTCCCTCCTCTGTGGGAAATCTGTGGCCCACAGAGGACCCCTGCCTGAGGAAAACTCCACCTCCCTGGATCCCCTCCCACTGCACTACATGTCCACCCTCCCATACCCCCTCGCCAGGGCCTCCTGGACTGGTCCCAATGGCCCCACCTCACTTACCTGAGGTTCAGGTCTCCAGCGGTAGGCCTGGATCCAAGGCTTCTGCAGTACCAACAGTGGCCACTGCTGCCAGTGGCGCTGCCAATGCTGCTGAGCTGCCGGCCCTGTGATTGGCCGGCAGATCTTGGAGGCAAGATCTCCGTCTTTAAAGGGATGGGGATCTGGGAGCCAGCCACTTAAGTTCAGGAATAATGCAAGATAATGCCGGGGGGACTCAGAAAGGCTGAACCCCACCTTTTCGGCCCGGCACCAGGAGCCCCACCGGCACCTCAAAATGCAGCCCATGGATGTGCCATAGAGGCAGATGTGAAAGAGCATACTAATAGTAATGGTTGCTGGGTTGTTCTTTTAATTGCAGTAAGTGTGAAGCATTAAATGATATATTAACCCCTGCTGGACTGTTTCAAGGACTTTTAAAAAATTTATTGCACTGTAAATATTTTCCTAATATCTGTTCTTTTGTAAATTATTTAATAGTAAATAACTGTAATTAGTTATTTTCACTTGTACAAAGCTGGTTAGTTTTTGTTTTATTTTCTATTTGTTGAGAGATTGAAGACATGATGGGAACCTTACGTGCAATTTATTACAGACACTGGCTAATTGCTAGTCCCATGTCCCAGATCAAAAGTGAAAGATGCAGATTTCATGGTGTTAAAAAAAATATATTCCACTGTAGCCAGATCATTTGAGCTGAAGCAAAATGGTGTTTGAGAAACCCTGAGAATGATAACAGTTTGCTAATCATTAGCACATGCTTCTAAACTGATCCACATCAAAGATGATGCTTTATGCAATGAAATCAAGTTTTGTAACTCATTTGTGTATTCTTAGTACATTTATCTGCCTGTGCGTTTATAATTCTGTGCAAGCTTGGTCAGCTCATTTATCCAGGTAGAAGTCTACTTGTTCTACCTTTGGAAATGTTTCCAAAACAAAGATCATAAATAATTGAATTTCAAAGAGTTTGTAGTGTTTAATTACATTGCTTTGCAATGGAGCAGATAATATTAAATTATAAAGTGATGCTGCTCCTGGCAAAAAAAGGATAAGAAATATAGATAAGAATCTAAGTGAAAGTAAAGGGGCTGAAACGGAAAGACTCAAAAATGATAAGATTATTTAAAATTAATAGAAAGAGGAAGAAAAATGCAATTTTATACCCTCCGTTCCCTTCCACACAACTCTTCATTAATTTTGCCACTTGTGGAAATATGTATAAAGAGGCTAGTAGTTTTTTTTTACAAAGTAATTGATATTGGGCATTCACAATCCTTTAAAATTGTTTTGTTCTTGTGTTTTCATTTGTGTGCAGATATGCAGTAGTGTGGGAGATTGGAAATTGATATTCTGCTGAGGTTTTTGTTTGTTTGGAAACAATTACTGCTTCTGTGTGGGTGTGGAATATTTTTATTCAGTTTTTTGTAATGGAGATCAGTTCCGTATTGCTGGACAGACACTTTCTTATCACATTTTTATTCATTTTCATCTGTTCAGTATTGTGGTTCTGACACTGTCATGATAGACAGGAACTTTTATTTAGTGAGAAAATTGATAAAAGTAAGACAGCAAGGGATGGAGATAAAAGGAGATTAAGACACAAGTAAGTAGAGCACTAGAGGAAGGAACAATAGAATTGGCCAGAGGCAGAGATAGGGAGTGAGATGTCGTTGAACCTAGGCAGAGACGGGGAAGAGAGAAAGAAAGAAGGAAAGAAAGAAAGGCTTAAATTTATATGGTGCTTTTCATGACTACCAGACATCTCAAAGCACTTTACGGCTTATTAAATACTTTCGAATTGTAGTTACAGTATTAATGTAGGAAACGCAGTAGCCAATTTGCGAACACTGGGGATAGCTCCCCTACTGTTCTGCAAAATAGTGCCACAGGATCTTTTACATCCAACTGAGGAGGCAGATGGGGCGTCGGTTTAACGTCTCTTCCAAAAAGGTGGCACCTCTACAGTGCAGCACTCCCTCAGTACTGCATTGGAGTGTCATTCTTGATTTTTGTGCTCAGGCCCTAGAGTGGGAGAAAGAAACCTGAAAGTCTCAGAGAGAAAGAGAGAAGACTCATAAAATGCACAGTAGGATTGCAGAAAAATGAAGACTGACAGTTAGGATACCTCAAGATCGTCTTAGTTTCTTTCAATCTCCTAATCTATTAACACAGCCACGCCAAAACTAAACTGAAATTTTTTTCAACAATTTGCTTACATTGGCATTGCTCTGAATTGCACAAAGGCACATGGTTTTCATCAAGAGCAGGGAGCAGAGTCAACCAGCCTGCATCATTTCCATTGCAATAATTGAAACACAATGACACATTTCAGCATAGGCAACATCTTGCTTCTAGGCAAACTTTGCTTTCTCTAGCAGACAATTTTGAATATTATGAGTTGAATCTTCTGTGCCCACCGCCGTTTTCAACAGCGGGGAAAAAGATGGGCCACATGTTGCGGACCTGCCGCAAGCTATCATTAGGCAGCTCATTTAAATAGCCAGGGCAGACCACTCCCCGCCCCGGATCACGTGGAGGGGGCGGGCTGTCCGTCCCCGGCAATGGCGTCAGCTGCCTGTGCGCAGGTGCTGAAGTTATTTTTAGAGGGCTGTCAGCCCGACTGAGAAATTTAAATATTTAAAGGTAAAGTAAATAAAATGAAATACAGACTTTTCTTCTGCCCCTCGTCCACACCCCAATAACAATAAAATTAATTATTTGCCCTTCCCTCCCCAAAACACTTACCTAGTCCATCTAGCCTTCTCCACTAAATTGCACAAACTTTGAACTCCAACCCTTCCCACCATCCCCTACACCCAAGGCATTAATTTGACCCCATGTCCCCTCCCCCACCGCTGCACTAAGAAACTTACCTCCTTCCCCCTCCCCGCAGTGTGGCACCTCGTTTCCCTGATCGGGGATCTAAAGGTGTGGGAATGCTGGCCATCAGCCCGAAGATCATAGCCGGACATCAGGCAGCGACATGAGTGTCATTAATGCATTCATTTTAATGTATTTAAATATTCAAATTGGGGTCCTGTCACCGAGCGGCGGAGGGGCCGCCACAAGTCCTCGCTGCCTCCTGCAGTATCGGGCCAGGCCCTCCCGGCGTCGCGTGGCGGCCCTTTCCCGGAGGCAACATCAGGCGCCCCCTCCCCCCCACCACCCCCCCGGCCACGGAACCTAATGTCTAAGAGAGAACAAAATCCAGCCCTTTATCTCTTTTAGAAATTTGCTTGTAACTATATATTTTAAAATTAATCAAACATGTTTTCTGACATCAGACCTTTAAAAGGTGGTTATTATGCTCTCAAATTCACTTTTCTATGCTGTTACTAAGCTCTAAGCAGCAATAAAGGTCTCTGACTTCTATTGATAAATATAGCAGTAAAATGGCAATCTGTAAATATGTATCAATTTGCTGCAATAAAAGTCAATATAGATATGTTGTAAAAGTACATTTTATGTTACTTATAATTTTTATCAAACAAAACACAAATTGAAAAGTAAGATATCACATTTTCTAAGAAACTCAACAACCTCTTTATTCATGCATATGCAGAAGAGAAAAAATATTCCATAACCATTGTACTTCAGCCACATAATATATTGAAACATAGGATAAAATTATCTGTCTCAACAAATTAGCTGCTTTTGGCTGTTTCCAGATTATCTCTCTATATATCCCCCAATGTCTTCTTTCTGCAGAGCCCATATTTAATTGTCTCTTGAAACTATACTTTTTTAAAATTCATTTATGGGAAAGCCAGCATTTATTGCATATCCCTAATTGCCCTTGAGGAAATGATAGTTATCTGCCTTCCTGACTACTGAGTGGTGTGCTCGGCCATTTCAGAATACAGGTAAGAGTCAACCACATTGCTGTGGGTCTGCTTGTACAGATAGGTAAGGACGGCAGATTTCCTTCCCTAAAGAACATTAGTGAACCAGATGGGTTTTTATGACAATCTGGTAGTTATACATTCTCCATTACTGATATTAGTATTTTTTAAATTCCAGATTTATTTAATTAACTGAAGTTAAACTCCCTAGATGATATGGTGGAGTGTGAGCTCATGTCTCCAGATTTTAATCTAGTTCTCTGGATTACTAGTCCAGTAACTACTATGCTACCATCCCCAGTGTTTTATTTACTTCAGTGTTTTTCTGTGGTAAAGTATCCTATGAATTAGATTTATCACTGTTACGACCAGGTGAGAAAGGTGTCTAGAGGTCCCTTTTAGCCTTCACTTGGTCTTACTGTAACAGGGTTTTCACATTGTGATTTGAGCTCCCCCTTGGTGAATTCTTGTTCACCGCTTTACAATTTTAAGGCAAAGAAATGAGCACAAACAGGCTTTCTTAGGTTTAAAGAAGAAAAGTGAAATTTATTAAAACTTAAACTTAAACTCTAATTCGGTTAACGCCTACGGCTACACGACACGCCCACGCTAGCATGCACACACCATACACGCATGCAAATAGGGACAGAAAAGAGCAGCAGAAAAATAAAGTGAAAAAATTTGAGGCAATCTCTGAAGGGGGTTTGTTACTGTACTTCGCGCTCGCTGTAGAATCCTTGATTGTAGGTAGCCTTGCTTTTCATTGGGGTCCTGTATTCTTCTTAAATGCTGTTCACTGTAGGAGACTTTACTCTCTTCGAGTTCATGTATCTTCAATGGGTCTTCAGTGCTGTGTGAAAGAGATGGGAGCAGACAGGAGAGAGATATTCTCAGACCAGGAGCAAATAGCTTTCTGAGTTCAAATTCTGTTTCTCCAATTTAAAATTCCCCTATTTCGCCAGAAGGTGGTCACATGACCAGGTCTCTTCTGTGTATTGGGGCAGGGACTGTTTCCTTTGTTCCAATGCTGTCTGCTGGTATGAAAAAAATGTCTTTCCAGCCAGGGGCTTGGCAACCCCTTGTAATAGGCCTTCTTTTCTTCCCAGCAACAATTTTAAAATTTTATGTCCATGTGTGCCTCATCCTTGGCAGGTGGGGGCCTGTATGATGTCACTTTATATGTTTGATCATACCACCCTCCTCTAATGGTTCTCCACTGTCAGCCAATTTGGTGGAACTAACAGCGCCTGGTTCCATTCCTATTTATCCAGTTATAGACAGAGAACCACCTGTAATGGTTTCTCTTTCCATTCCTGTACTATTACCCCTGGTGTTCCCCAAGGTTCTATCCTTGGCCTCCTCCTATTTCCCATCTACATGCTGCCCATCAGAGGCATCAGCTAAAAATACAGTGCTGGTTTCCACAAGTATGCAGACAACATGCAGTTCAAACTCACCACCACCTCTCTCGAACCCTCCACTCTCTCTGATTTGCAAGTCTGCATACTTGACATCCAGTGCTGGATAAGCACTAATCTTCTCCAATTAAATATTGGGAAAATGGAAGCCATTGTCTTCCATCTCTGTCACAAGCTCTGTTCCCTGGCCATTTCTCTTCTGTCGGAGGCTGAATCAGACTATCTTCAAATCTGACATTTTATTTGATCCTGAAATGAGCTTCCAACCCCATATCTCCATCCACTCCATCCACTTCATTCTCAAGACCACCTACTTCTACCTCTATATCATCACCCCTTCCTATCTCTGTATCTCCTCCAACCCTCTGAGATCTTTGTGCTCCTCCAATTCTGGCATTCTCGATTTTAATCACTCCACCTGGCGACTGTGCCTTCAGCTACCTAGAACTTAAACTCTGAAATTCCCTCCCTAAACCTCCCTGTATCTCTACCTCTCTCTCCTTCTTTAAGATATTCCTTAAAATCTACCTCTTCAGCCAAGCTGTTGGTCACCTGTCCTAATACCTCCTTATGTAACTCAGTGTCAAATTTTGTTTGATAACACTGCCGTGAAGCACCTTGGGACTACATTAAAAGTGCTATTTAAATGCAAGTTATTTTTGGTTAGCAGAATTAAGGTGCATATTCAAGGTGGTGGGACCTCCGTCGGTATAAAGATGCACCTTTACCCAGGTTAAATTTGTAGCCTTGATGACGTATGCATAATTATGGCGGGATGCCCAGACTCCACTTGCAATGTGAATAGTGAGTGGCTTTGGCACGCCTTGGAGGCCTGCTGCAGTATAGTTTTGTCTCTGAGCTGCTGGTTGAACTTCCAGTCTAAGCTAATGTAATTAATTCTCCCACAATTAATTATATTGGCTTTTTTCCCAATTCAATTTTCTTTTTCCCTCCCTGTGCCACCCATTCAATTGCTGGACACCAGGATTGAGCAGACATCCGCTGCGTTCAGTGTTGCTTATGATGCAAATGACCAGAAATAGGTCAGATGATTTCCCACCTTTGCATATTGTTAGAATGCACCCACCCATACATGGGCAGGAAATCCCAGAAACCATGGAAAGTTAGCAAATTGGTTCCTAATGCAGTCATCACCCAAGTCATCCCAGGTTACACCAGGGAGCTGGCGTAACTCAAGCTGAAAATACTGCCCTATATGTCTGTTATCTTTTGTGCAAAATAGTTTTGCTGATTTTGCTATTTCCTATTCTTTTAAATTATGCCCCTTAGATTTTAAACCCTTTATCATTATGAACAATTTGGATCAATTTATCATGCATTTTCTATCTCACCTCATTTGTTTTCAAAGAAACCAGGTCTAACTTTCTTGATCTTTCCTCATAGGTTAGTTTTGTGAGATCTGGAATCATCTTTGTTGCCATACATTTCATGCTCTCAAGAGTAATATCCTTCCCATTGTATAGTGACCCGTACTTCACACAATACTTGACATGCAGTCTAACCCAATACTATCTGTAACAGCATCACTTCTTTTGATTATATCCATTTACAAAAGTTATTCGGTGCCTTTTTTTTATATGGCAGCCATATATTGGGTTGATGATTTCAACTATTGTTCCTAAATCCCTCTGCTGATCAGCCCATACCATACCTTTTCCATTTACTCCACTCCCTCTCTGTTTCCTTGTTCCCAACCCCATTATTTTGCACTTCTGCATATTGAGCTGAATTTAGTATCTATTGACCAAGCTATCTAAAGGATTCAAATCTTGCTGAAACCAATTGTATTTATTTACTCTGCTTCCAGCATTAGTATACTTTGTAAATTTGGAAATCTTGTTCCTGATACCTTCAACTAAGGAATTTATCTTTTAATAAATAACAGCAGTCTTCAAAACCCAACCCTGGGGTGGTTCACTTGTCATGCATTTCCAGCTTGAGTAATTTCCATATTCGGTGAGCCTCTAATTGCCTTTTTTAGGGTCAATTTTGTATTCATCATTCTATTCCTATTCAATGACTAGCCATTAATCTCCAATGTGGAACTTTATCAAAAGCAGTTAAAAAAAACCTTACCACATAAGATCCAATTCATCTGCCATGTTCACCATGCCATGAATATCTTTGATAAACTGCTGCAGGTTTGCTAGGCATGGGCTAGATGTACTTGGCTTAGACTAAGATGTTACTTGTGGATATCAACAGTGTGTCATCCTTTGATCTTGTAGGAATTGGCTACATCATCTACAGATTTACTCTACATAATCGAATGTGTCTAAATACATTTGTTTTCTATAAAGTACCTTATTGAGCAATGCGGAAAGCATTTACTTGATTCAAACTTGAAGACTACTAGAGGAAGTGTATCACCCGCACGGTGCAAAAGCTGAACAAACAACATCACGGATTTAAAAATTGGCAGGATAAGTAAGAATGAGTGTATCTGTGACAATTTTAAAGTACAACAAAAAAAAACACGAAACCAGAATGCAAAAAAATGCAGATCCCAGGATTGCCTGCATTTCCAAATACCCTGTTTCACTGTCGCTGTCAGTTCTAGATCAGAACCACAGAAGTTTCTTATTGGAGTGTCATTGGGGAAATTTAAACACCCAGGATGAGTGGCAGAATAACAAGTTTTTAAATTCTGAAAATGCTGAATTCTGAAACCCACTTCAACCCACCGTAAACACGCCTATTTCCGGTTTAACCATGGTGAGTTGTGGGGTGGGGTGTGCAACCTACTCAGGAGAAGCAAGTCAGTATTTTAAATATTTTAATAAGGATGCAGGCCTCAGATCTTAACAGTCTTTTACAGGTAATGACTGTGGGTCGGGTTTCCCAGGGATCAGGAAATCTGGCAGCTGAAGGGAGGTGAGAATAACCAGACCCAATGGGTAAGTGCTTTTCCAGCACTGCTTGTGGGCTACGAGGAGCAGGTGTGCTGCCCCCCCCGGCCCCAAATTAACCTGCTGTGTTCAGCCTCCCCCCCCCACCCCCATTAGGCAGGACCTCTGTATTACCTACATTTCAAAGTTTTCCAGCTGCTACAACCCCTCCCTCCCTGCCTCCCCATAAATATTGGGGCCATTATCATTCCAATTGATTGAAACAAGAGAAATAATAGATCACAACCTGACCCACTCTTTATAATTTGTGTCATTGTATAATTTGTGTAAGAGGTACAGATGTATCGTCTGCACAGTCAGACACAATAACATTTATCTTACAAGGTCTAACACTTGTGTGGAGAGATAACAATAGAAATGGAATTCATATGTTCAAAGGTATGACACAGTAATGACAAGGGGACATTACAAACACAGCTTCAACTGAATGTGTTAAGATTCAAAAGATTCATTATATCCTGGGCAATATAACAGTGGAAAATGAGGCAAAAATTGGGTATGGAAGCCTGGTGCATCGTTCTGCCCTTCCAAACACAGACTTAAATTGCCCCCTTCTCCCCGAAAGAATATAACCAGCTCAAGCCCTTACCATCCACTGAAAGTAAATGACCAGGGAGAGGTGGGACCTGGGTTCTTGCCTGATTTCCCTCCCGAACCACAAACCACGAAAGAGAGGTGTGGCAGTATAACCAGGGGGAGCAAAGGAAGACCCGCTCAACTCCCTTTTGGAGGCAGCGGGCAAATAAATGGGCTCCTTTCCTTCTCTTAAGGCCCTTTAGCCCATCTTCCATCCATCTGGCTCATGGAGAGTGTTTCTGAATTTTTTTAAACAAAATCCTCAATGTTGTTCTTCTCCTTTGATCATGCCTTGTTGCTCTTCTGGTACTAGAGGGGGTGCCCCACTGACAAACTCTCAGAATCAACTGACTTCAGAAAGCAGTACTTTCCAACAAAATGTTTCCAAATACAATATAGAAATTTGTCAAAAACATGGGAATTTCAGAACCTTCCCTTTTCACATGATTTAATCCAATTCTGTTGTTATTTCGATCGTGGTAACAATAGAAAGTAGCAGCATTAATGGGACATCAATTTCTCTAGTTTTTAGCACTATCTAATTATACTGCAATCAAAGCTGAATAGTACAATGTAAGATTAGATCTAAAATATTAAGCTTCAGTAGTTTTATTGATCAATGTGTAAACGGCCTTTTTCTTTTTCTTTTTCCATTCAGCTGAACCAGTAAGAAAAATCGCCTTTGACCAACAGTGCTAGGTGTAAGTGTTTCTTTGCCTTTTCCATCTCTTGTATAAAAAATGACTGCATTTGTTGACAACGCTATCGGTAGGTGGCGCTGTTGTGGCACATGCGCAAATACAGCATGTGCTGCTAAAACGTCACAGCTTGCGACTGTAGCAGCTGCCAGGACTAAAGATGGCGTTGCTCAAAGAATCACACAGAGGCAACCTAATAAACACGTGGCAGCATACAATGGCCGGAGCGGGCGGGAGAGCAGCGCGGGCTGGGGAGAGCAGCGCGGGGGGGGGGGTCGGAGAGAGCAGCGGTGAGGAGAGAGGGAGCGAAGGGGGGGAGGGGGAGAGAAGGGGGGAGGTGGTGAGAAGGGGGGGAGGGGCACCCACCCCTCCCTCCCCCTCTTCACCCACCCTCCCTCTTCACCCACCCCTCCCTCTACCCCCCTACCTCCACCCCTCCCTCTACCCCCCTACCTCCACCCCTCCACCACAGCTGAATATCTGAAGTGCAGTTGCAAAGTCGGGGAAATAGCATCCAAAACGTGCCCTCACCAAAAGTCAGCCATCCCCAGG
Source organism: Heterodontus francisci (assembly GCF_036365525.1). Classification (NCBI taxonomy): domain Eukaryota; kingdom Metazoa; phylum Chordata; class Chondrichthyes; order Heterodontiformes; family Heterodontidae; genus Heterodontus; species Heterodontus francisci. The sequence continues at coordinate 40,676,983 of NC_090395.1, read as the reverse complement.
TGTGTTGTTGGCAGCAGTTTACATGTGCACCATGACAAGGTCCCTATATCTGGTGCGCGCCTGTTTTGCAGTGCAGAGGAGCTGCTCTGTGGAATCTACTGAAGTTGCCATCATCGACGTTTGCAGTTCACGAAGGCTATTAAGGAACCACACAAGAAACATGAGATGAGATAAGAAATACAGAATGCACTCCATTGAAACGAAAGTGACCATCTAGATGGAAAGCTGTTCACTGGACTGCAGCGCATGTACTGCCTGCACACAGCCCCAGACAATGGAAATGTCTTCAGAGCAACTTACAACAGGGATTGGAGCACATGTACTGCCTGCAAACAGTCCCAGACAACGGAAAGGATTTTAGTGCAGTGCAGTGGACTGGAGCACATGCAGTGCCCCAGACAATGGAAATGTTTTCAGAGCAGCTTACAACTGGGACTGGAACACATGCAGTGCCCCAGACAATGGAAATGTTTTCAGAGCAACTTACAACAGCAGAGCAACTTACCTTGGAGCAATCTCCTCTGTCTAATAAAAATGAAGCAGACTGAAATCTCCAAAACGACTAAATTATTGCGAGAAAATGCCCGACGAAACTTCTCCTCCTTCCACTTTCAGAAACTCGTGCCGAAGCTTTGACGCATGCATGAATATCGGAAGATCGACGCATGCGTGAATAACCCTTTGCGTTGCAAAAAGCACATGCGCAGAGGCCGACCAGTGCGATTCCCGAGGAAGTCTGCGTCACGCGATGACGTCATCCGCGCATGCGCTGATCAGTCCTGGCAAGCTGGAATGCGGCGCATGCGCAGTGAGCAGGACACCGTCTGCGCATGTGCGTACCCGGCGCAGCCTGATGACGTCAGTGGGGAGCTGCGTTGTCAGGAATCACTTTGATAAAAAAATCATGTTACATGTTCAAATGCATACAATATTGGCTTTATGGGTTGGGCAATAGATTTCTCTAAATTTTGATTAATGACTGGGATTTCTTTCGTGTGTAAAAACTGTACTCACAAGAAGTCTAAGACAAATGTCATGCATGCCCCTCGCCTGCCAAGAATGAGGCACACATTATTTCACCACATGAACGTTAAAACTTAAAATTGCTACTGGAAAGAAAAGAGGGCCTGTGCCAGGCCCCTCGCTGGAAAAACCTTTTTTGTATACCAGCAGACTGTGTTGGAACAAAGGTCCCAGTCCCTGCTTTCCCAATACACAGAAGACCTGGTCAGACCAGTTTAGTCATATGACTAACTGGCAGTTGGAGTATTTTTTAATTTGAACTTGCCACAGAGTTTTAAAACTCAGAAAGCTGTTTGCTCCTGAACTGAAAAGATCTCTCTCCTGTCTGCTCCTATCTCTTTCTCATGAAATTGAAGACCCGTTGAAGAGACATGAACCCGAAGAGAGAAAAGTCTCCTACAGTGAACAAGATTTAAGAATAATACTGGGCCCCAACAAAAAGTAAGACAACCTGCAAAAGGACTACAGTGAGCTTGAAGCACAGTAACAAGAAACTCTTCTGATATTGCCTCAGATTTTTCACTTTATTTTTGTATGTGCATGTCGCATACGGCGTTAACCGAATTAGAGTTTAAGTTTTAATAAATTTCACTTTTCTGCTTTAAAACTGAGGAATCCTGTTTGCGCTCATTTCTTTGCCTTATAATTGGAAAGCAGTGAACAAGGATTCACCAAGGGAGAACTCAAAACACAGTGTGTTTAAAATTAAAATCCTGTTACAGTCAGACCAGGTGAAGACTAAAAAGGGCCCCTAGACATCTTTCTCACCTAGTCGTAACACAAAAAACAATTAATGTGCACAGAAAAAGCATGCGTTTTCTGCAAACATTAGTGTAGTATTTAGCTGTTTCTTTATGAAATCTGAGTTAATACAGAATAACAGCTGACTACAAACATTTTTGGGTGTTTAGCAGATCATTTTAAGGTCCAAACCATAAGTAAGTTTCAATCCAGTAATGGACCCAAACGCATTTACACTTTATTCCTGTGCATTTGTTATTTTGTAAGATATACTTTTATTTTTCTCTTAATATCAGTTCATAAGATGTTTATGGGAGATGTGGAGATCTTACCCACTGATGTTTCACATCACAGGGACAGTAACATAATTTGTGTAAGAGGTGCAGAAGTATTGCCTGCACAGTCGGACACAACAATATTTATCTTACAAGGTCTAACACTTGTGTGGAGAGATAACAGTGGAAATGGAATTCATATGTTCAAAGGTATGACACAGCAATGAAAAGGGACATTACAAAAACAGCTTCAACTGAATATGTTCAGATTCAAACCATGCAAAAAAATCAGTAAGAAACTTAGTTCAAATGTCATTAAAAAAATTGAAAAATATATAATAAATATATCACTCATGAGATGACTGTATTTTCATCAAGTTATCTATATTCATTAACTCCAAAATTGCTCAGTTGGGATAAACGTATGTCGCTGCTTCGATATAAATCTCACTCCTGTTTGATTATTGCTTGCTCGTTGCAGTTTCATCAAGTAAACCCTGATCCTCTGAAAAAACAAACTCTTTATTATTGATTGGTGAACAGGACTTCGATTTTTGGAAAAGACATAGAAATTTCTACCAAAAGGAAATGAATTAAATATGCCTGCAACATAAAAGCACAAAGCAATGGACAACTGAGGGTCAGAAACCAGAGAAAGAAGCCATGAAAAATCAGAGATAGACAACTATTAATTTGATTTGCAAATTGGTGAGGTTGGTTGTTTTTTAGCTGAGAAGAACTGGCAAGTAAAATTCTCCAGGCTTGTTGTTGAGAACAATGTATCAGCCTTGGGATAAATTCTGTTTATTGATGCATACCATGTATTCCATTGTCTGAACTTAGTGGGTGCATATACATGGAACTTATAAGTTTTTGGTGAATATAGGATTTAAGCTTTGATCCAGCATTACCTCAATTTATATTGAAGGTGAATTCACATTGTAACCAAAATATAGGAAGACCTTGGCTCAATTTTCAAACTTGATTGACATTTCTACTCAGCCTTATCCCATGCTGAGGTGGTACAATTATGTTGTCTAACTATTCAGCATGAAGAGAAATTGTTTGGGGTTGTAACCAAGATAGCACTCAAAATTTCATGTACTAGGAAACTAGGAAATGGATTCAGCTGTGAGGGTGGAATTTCCATGGTCAGATCATGGTCCATGGTCAATTTTAGATTAAGAGTCAGGCTTTAAATCTCATGGTTAGGTAAATAGCCTTGTGAAACAAGTAGCAGCCAGCATTGGCACTTATCTATCAATCAGTTGAAAGTAGTTAGGTTGAATAGGTGTTCATTATTGTAGCAGGAAGCTGAGCTAGCTAGGGAATCATCAGAATCTCTATATAAAGCAGACTAGTTTCTGAACTGAACACAGTGAGAGGAGACATCTGCCTGAGTGAAGTTGGAAATTTAGTGCACATGAGAATTTGGTGTAGAGGAGGAAAGAGGGGTTCCTTTTTCTATCTTTTATAGCTTCTAGCAGCTGGTGAGTCTTCCTTTGACTCTGAAGTAGGTGAGTGCAACTTTCCATTACTTCAGCTTTGTGAATTATTAACTTTTTGACTTTTAAAAAAAAATAAGGTTGTATAGAAATGGCAGGGCTGGTGGTGTGCTGCAACTGCAGCATGTGGGAATTGGTGGAATGCATTGCAATCCTGGATAACATGTCTGTAGCTTGCATAACTTTAGCTCAGAATTGCTGAGCTGTAGACTGAGGTGCAGACATTGTGGAGCATCAGGGAGGGGGAGAGTTACCTGGACACTTTGTTCCAGGATGCAGCCCCACCCCTTAAAGTAGGGAGCACATTAGAGATGGCCAATGGTTAGGAACAGGAGGGTATGCCTGGGTGAGGCAGGAAGGGGGAATTAGCATGTAGTGATAGAGGAGCCTCAGCCTCTAACCTTGTCCAACAGGTATGAGGTCCTAAAACAGACTTTTAGTCTATTTTAATTATTATATCTCAAAATTCTAAAGTCAAGCTAAGACCAAGATATCTGGTCATTTAAACTGGAAAGGGAAGTTTAACTGAATCTTTTATTCCTCAAACTCTGAAGTCCAGCTTCTTTCTGTTGAAAGTGTTTGCAAGTTGTTAATTGTTGAAATTTGTTGGAGAGGGAAAGCAACATCCTGTGAGGACTTTGAGCAACAATGGACTGTAAATTTGCAAGGACTCTATTTTAAATGTTTATATCTTACTGTTTAAGAATTTAGTTCTTCTAATTAAAGAGTTAATTCATTAATTTAAAGACACCTGGTTTGGTTAGCCTCATTTGGGGTTGGGGGGGGTTAATAGATGGTACAATTTGGTTGGGTCTCTAATTTGGAAAGTTTTATGATATGCTGGCTGATCTGTGGAACAATGGAATTGAATTAGCAATGCATTAGTCCCTCCACAATCAGAATAATATATTTTCCGTGGGGATGTTGATTTGGAGTAGTCGGTCATAACAGGATAGATACTATTCTCTGCATCTGTGACTGGGAGCTCCGATGGCTGCATTGCCTGCTTGATGCCAGGGTTCAAGACATCTCCTTGTGGCTGGAGAGGAACCTGGAGGGGATGTTTGGTAAAGGGGAAATTTAGAAATCCAAAGAGGTCAGGGCATTGAAGCAGGATATTGATGTGGGAAACTCCCAACAGAATGGGACAGGGTTTAACAAATTGTTTATCAGCAAGTAAGGTCATTTAAAGGAATAGAGTTTATATTAAAAAAAAGTGAAATCATAGCTCCTTTATCTGAATGTATGAAGCATCTCTAATAAGATAGATGAAGTAATGGCATGAATAGAAGTAAATGATCTAGATCTAATTGCCATTACTGAGACGTGGTTACAAAGAGGTCAAGGTTGGGAAATGAATATTCCAGGGTACATAATATTTGAGATAAACCAAATGGCAAAGGAGGGGTAGTCCTGATAGTAAAGGATGACATGAGGACATTAATAAGAAGGTATCTGGCCTCAGAAGATCATGAAGTAAAATCAGTTTGGGTGGAAATTAGGAATAGCAGGAGTCAGAAAACATTGGTGGGAGTAGTTTACAGGCCCCCTAACAGTTATATAATTGGATAGAACATTAAATGGGAAATTAATGGTGCTTGTAACAAAGATAATGTTTTAATTGTGGGGGACTTTAATCTGCATATAAACTGAGACAATCAAATTGGTAACACTGGTCTAGAAGATGAATTTGCACAATGTTTGCGTGGCAGTTTCTTTGAGCAATAAGTTTTAGAACTGACTAGGGATAAAGCTATCTTAGATCAGGTATTGTGTAATGAAACTGAGTTAATAAGCATTGTTGTAGTAAAAGATCCACTGGGAAATAGTGTTCATAATACCATTGAATTTCATGCTAAGTTTGAAAGTGACACATTTCAATCACAAACTATCTTAAACTTGAATAAAGCCAGTTACCGGTGTGAGGGGAGAACTGGCTAAGGTTAATTGGGTAAATAGAATGGAAGGTATGGTGGGAAATATTTAAAGAAACAATTCAAAGGGTTCAACAAAAGTACATTCTGTACGAAAACAAAATCGTTCAGAAACAGCCATCTGTGGCTCACTCGGGAATTTAAGGAGAGTAATAGACTCAAAGAAGAGGCTTACAATGTTGCCAGAAATAGTAGCAACTCTGAGTATTGGGAAGAAAAAATGGATAATTAGAGTAATTGAGCCAGTGATATTTAAAAAAAAAGATTGTAAGCACTTTTATAAGTGTGTAAAAAAGAGTAACTAAGGTAGATGTTGGTCCCTTAGAGGCAGACAGGAGAAATCATCATGGAGAATGAGGAAATGGCAGAGGCATTGAACAAATATTGTCTACCTTCACAGCAGAAGACAAGTTCTATACCAGAAATAGGCAGTAACCTAGGGGCTAAAAAGAGGAAGGAAAATGTTATCAGCTGAGGAAAAAGTATCAGAAACTTGACTGATTAAAATCTGACAAGTCCCTGGGACCAGATCGCCTACACCCTAAAGTTCTGAGAACTGTGGAGATAGTGGATGCAATAACTGATTTTCCAGAATTCCTGAGATTGAGGAATGGTCCCATCAGATTGGAAGTTGGCAAATGTTGCATCCTTTTTTTTTCAAGAAAGGAGGTAGAGAGAAAACTGAGAGGCTAACTGGCCTGTAGTTAAAATCCATCATTGGGCAGATGCTGGACTTGGAAAAGCATAGTATGATTAGAACACATCAGCATGGTTTTACTAAAGGGAAATCCTGTTTGACAAATTTATTTGGATGTTTTGAGGTTGTAACCAGTAGGGCAGATAAAGGGGAACCAGTAGATGTAGTATACCAAAAGGCATTTGATAAGGTGCCACATAAAAGATTAATAGGCAAGATAAGGGCTCATGGTGTTGGGGGTAATATTAGTATGGATAAAGGATTGGTTAACAGGCAGGAAGCAGAGAGTGGGCATTTTCAAGTTGGTGGGCAGTGAATGGTGGGGTGCTGCAAGGATCAATAGAATCATAGAAAAGCTAAAACACAGGAGGCCATTCAGCCCATCATCTCTGAGCATCTTGTTTTTTCAGCTGGTGCAATCTAATCCCACTTAACACTACCTGGTCTGTAGCCTTGTAGGTTACAGCACTTCAGGTGCATGTCCAGGTACCTTTTTTAAAAGAATTGAGGTTTTCTGCCTCCACCACCAATCTAGGCAGTGATATGCAGATCCAGCACCCTCTGGGTGAAAATGTTTTTCTTCATGTCCCCTCTAATCCTCCCACCAATCACCTTTAAATCTGTGCCCCCTGGTAATCGAATTCTCCGATAGGGGAAACCGGTTCTTCCTGTCTACTTTATCTAGACCCTTCATAATTTTGTACACCTTAATTAAGTCAGCCCTCCGCCTCCTGCTGTAAGGAAAACAACCTTAGCCAATCCCATTTTTCTTCATCGCTGCAACTTTCAAGCCCTGGCAACATTCTTATAAATCTCCTCTGTGCTCTCTCTCCAGAGCAATTGTGCCCTTCCTGTAATGTGGTGACCAGAACTATACACAATACTCCAGCTGTAGCCTAACCAGTGTTTTATAAAAGTTCCAGTATTCCATTCCTGCTTTTGTATTCTATACCTTGGCCAATAAAGGAAAACATTCCATATGCTGCATTCGCAGCACTATCTACCTGTCCTGCCACCTTCAGGGACCTGTGGACATGCACTCAAGTCTCTCTCTACTTCTACCCCTCAATATCCTCCCTTTTATTGTGTATTCTGTTGCTTTCTTTTCACTCCCCAAATACATTGAATTTCATTTGCCACTTTTCCATCCACTCAAACAAATCATTATGATTCTGGAGTCTACAGTGATCCTCTTCACTATCAATTACATGAGCAATTTTTGTGTCCTCTGCAAATTTCCCAATCATGCCTCCCACATTTACATCCAAATCATTAATTTATACCACCGACAGCAAGGGACCCAACACTGAGCCCTATGGAACACCACTGGAAGCCACTTTCCATTTTCAAAAACATTTGTTGATCACTACCCTTTGTTTCCTGTCACTGAGCCAATTTTGGATCCAACTTGCCACTTTCCCTTGTATCCCATGGGCTTTCATTTTTCTGGCCAGTCTGCCATGTGGGACCTTGTCAAATGGCTTACTAAAATCCATGTAGACCACATCCACTGCACTACCTTGATCAATTCTCCCTGTAACTTCCTCAAAACTCAATCAAGTTAGTAAGACATGATCTTCCCCTAACAAATCCATGCTGAATATCTGATTAATCCATGCCTTTCTAAGTGGCAGTTTATCCTGTCTCTCAGAATTATTCTAATAATTTACCCACCACCAAGGTCAGACTGACTGGCCTATAATTAGTTGGCCTACACCTTGCACCCTTTTTGAACAATGGTACAATGTTCACAGGTCTCTAATCCTCTGGTACCTCTCCTGTATTTAGTGAGGATTTGAAGATGATCCTCAAAGCATTTGTTTTCTCCCTAGGCTGCAATCCATCTGGTGATATGTCCACTTAAGGATGTCAGACCCTCTAATACTTCCCCTTATTGTGTCTAATATTTCACACTGCTCCTCTTTTACGACAATGTCTGCTTTATCCCCCTCCTTTGTGAAGACAGATCTTTTTAAAAAAAACTAATTAAGAACCCTGCCCACATCATCTGCATCCACGCATAGGTTTCCTTGTAAATTTCTGATCGGCCTTACTCTTTCCTTAGTTATCCTTTTGTTTTATCAGTACATTAAGAGCATCTTTGGGTTTTCCTTGATTTTTACCTGCCAACTTTTCATGTCCTCTCTTTTTGCTTTTTTTTTTTTACTTTACCCTGCACTTTCTGTACCCCTCTAGGCTTTCTAAAGTATTAAGTTTGTGATCATAAGCTTTCTTTTTCTGCTTTATCTTATCCTGTTTGCTTTGAGATAACCAGGTGGCTCTAGATTTGGCCATTCCACCCTTTATCTTTGGGGACATGTCTACACTCACTGGAGAATCTTGCTTCTGAATGCCTCCCATTGGTTTGCCACTGATTTTTCCTTCAAGTTGATCGAAGCAAGACTTGGACAATATCCAGATTTGGGCTGATAAGTGGCAAGTAACATTCATGCCACACAAGTGCCAGGCAATGACCATCTCCAACAAGAGAATCTAACAATCTCCCCTTGATATTCAATGGCATTATCATCGCTGAATCCCCCACTGTCAACATCCTAGGGGTTACCATTGACCAGAAACAGAACTGGAGTAGCCATATAAATACCATGGTGACAAGAGCAGGTCAAAGGCTAGGAATCCTGCAGCGAGTAACTCACCACCTGACTCCCCAAAGCCTGTCCACCATCTACAAGGCATAAGTCAGGAGTGTGATGGAATACTCTCCACTTGCCTGGATGGGTGCAGCTCCAACAACACTCGAAGCTCGACGCCATCCAGGACAAAGCAGCCTGCTTGACTGGCACCCCATCTACAAACATTCACTCCCTCCACCACTGCTGCACAGTGGCAGCAGTGTACCATCTACAAGTTGCACTGCAGCAATGCACCAAGGCTCCTTAGACAACCTCTACCAACTACAAGGACGAGTGCAGCAAATGTATGGGAACACCACCTGCAAGTTCCCCTCCAAGTCGCACACTATCCTGACTTGGAACTATATTGCTGTTCCTTCACTGTCACTGGGTAAAAATCCTGGAACTCCTTTCCTAATAGCACTGAGTGTGCCTACCCCACATCGACTGCAGCAGTTCAAGAAGGCAGCTCACCACCTTAAGGGCAATTAGGGATGGGCAATAAATGGTGGCCTAGCCAGCAATGCCCACATCCCATGAATCAATTTCTAAAAAGAAAAGTAGCTGTATCCAGTCCACTTTCACCAGATCACCTCTCTGCTTCATAAAATTTGCCTTCCCCAATTTAGAACTTTTACTCCTGTTTTATCTTTGTCCTTTTCCATGATTATACTAAATGCTGGGGCCTCTGTAATTTGCACTTTATTAATCTCTTGGTTGAAGAGACAGAGTAATATAAGTTTGCTGATGTTACAAAGCTCGGTGGGGAGGACATGGAGAGGCTGTCAAGAGATACAGGTTAAATAAGTGGGTAACAAGATGGCAAATGAAGTATAATGCAGGGAATTGTGAAGTTTTTCACTTTGGTCATTAGATTAGATTAGAGATACAGCACTGAAACAGGCCCTTCGGCCCACCGAGTCTGTGCCGACCATCAACCACCCATTTATACTAATCCTACACTAATCCCATATTCCTACCAAACATCCCCACCTGCCCCTGTATTTCCCTACCACCTACCTATTCTAGTGACAATTTATAATGGCCAATTTACCTACCAACCTGCAAATCTTTTGGCTTGTGGGAGGAAACCGGAGCACCCGGAGAAAACCCACGCAGACACAGGGAGAACTTGCAAACTCCACACAGGCAGTACCCAGAATCGAACCCGGGTCCCTGGAGCTGTGAGGCTGCGGTGCTAACCACTGCGCCACTGTTTTTTTAAAAGGTGTGAAACTGTTAAGTGCTGATGTTCAGAGACTTGGGTGTGCTCGTACAAGGAATGTACAAAGTTAACATGCAGGTGCAGCAGGCTATTGAGGCAAATGGCATGTTAGCCTTTACTGCAAGGGGATTGAAGAACAGGAATAAAGAAGTCTTACTAAAATTGTAGAGGGCTTTGGTGAGACTGGAATACTGTGTAGTTTTTGTCTCCACCTTTAAGAAAGGATATACTTGCACTGGAGGTGGTGCAGTCAAGATTTATGAAATTGGCCCCTGGGATGAGGGGGTTGTCCTCTGATAGGCTGTTTAAATTGGGCCTATATTGTCTAGAGTTTAGAAGAATGAGAGGTGATCTAATTGAGACATGCATGATTCTGAAAGGGCTTGATAGAGTAGAAGCTGAGATTGTTTCCACTGGTCGGGGAATCTAGTACATGGGGACACAGTCTCAGGAAAAGGGGCTGTTCACTCAGAACTGAGATGAGGAGAAATGACTACACTCCAAGGGCTGTGAATCTTTGGAATCTCCTACCCCAGAGGGTTGTGGGTGCTCTATCACTGACTACCTTTAAGGCTGGGATAGATTAAATTTTTGGTCTCACAAAGAATCAAGGGATATGGGGAGTGGGTGGGAAAGAGGAATTGAAGCCCAAGATCAGCCATGATTGTATTGAATGGTGGAGCAGGCTCAATGGGTCATATGGTCCACTTCTGCTCCTATTTCTTGTGTTCTTGTACAGTAGATCTTGTCCAATGGGGTAGAGTGTGTGACTGAAGGGATAAAGGTGATTTAAAAAAAAAGTGTACACCGATCACATAGCAACATGCCATCATAAAACTAAATTTAATGTGAACCTTCAGCCATATAACCTGACTTGAGCAACACTCTCTTCTGAAGATGAAAGTATGGAAATTGGAACATCATATGGATGAGCAAACTTGCAGTATCTTTATTCTAATTGTTATATAATAAACTCTTGCAGCATAACTAATCCATCTTTTGGCATGGGCTACATTATTGTTGAATAGATATATAGATGATGGCTTTTCAAGTTTAGTCAGTGAGTAGCTGAATCAAGCAATGATCAATAGGTCAAGTTAATCTGCACTCGGTGCTGAGATGGCTCAGCAAGAATATGGGGCTAATAACAGACCTCTGTGCTCTTAGGATTAATTGGGGGGGGGGGTGGGGGAAGATAGAGTTTGACCACTCCTGATCACTATCCAACTATGCCTGTTGGTAGTGCAAATGGGTGAGGACATAGTTATGTTTTGTAATGCTGCCTACAGTTGGATAGCCTGTTGACTCTCTCTCTGACCAGACTTGCACACATGAACAGTGGTTAGTTGGACAAGGTACTTCAGGATGTCCAGCACCCAACAAACCATACCCAACAAGTCATCAAAGCTTTCAGGAATTTTGTAAGAGAAAAAGAAATTGAAGAAAATTGACGAGAGAAAATAAAACAATTTAGATTTTTTTTCATATAAAGCTAGTCATCCAAGTGCATACATGCAAACTATCAAGTTTTGAATAATTAGTGGAAACTTGTGAGCAGCTCCATGAGGCTAATCCTTTGTGCACATTATGATCAAACTTGAGAAGAGGGAACTCAGTACAGTAATAATGAATGACTTGGTCAAGAACACCCTCTGCTTGAACTGGTCCTTCCCAGAAGATTGCTAGTTTAGTACAACGAAGGTTGTTTTAATATCTCATTCTTATTTGAAGAGGTTTTGCTTTTCTACAATGCTTGCCCAGAGATGTTCACAATTTGAACCTGTAGTCACACTTGCTATGAGGCAACTTGAGATTAGTATAGCTAATGCACAGCATTTTCTGGCAGCCTGACCAAGAACTTGGGAACAATATAAATATTGACAGTGAATTGAAATGTCATGCAAGATGTGAACATGGTGCCCACGGGGCTATTGCAATAAGTAATCATTGCCCAGTAGCTGAAGCAGTTGGACAATTGATTTCAAACCAGGAAGCATTCTGCTCAACTCCTAGGGCTACCTGACGCATGAGCTTATTTCTGACTGTTGGTTGAGTTTAATCAGTTTCTAGTTGGAATACTGGAGGGAGTATCACATTTTTAAATATTTCAATTTGAAGTTGTGGAAAAATAGGTATCATTCAGCTTGCTTGCTTAAACTGATTTTGCTGATAAGGAGTTGTTAATAGCCCATAGAAACATTTAACATCAGGCATTTAACATCCCATCTACCAACTGTTCCAAGCTGGATAAGAATACTTAATAAAACTAAAGTAGATTTATTATCTCTGCTGTAACTTTAGATCTATATCATTTTATTGAGTTACTACTGACTACCATCTTCCACCCTCCATAAACCTGAGCTCATCCAAATCTCTACTGCCTGCATCTTAACTTGCACCAAGTTCTATTCACCATCACCCCTGTGCTCGCTGACCTACATTGGCTACCTGTCCAACAACTGATTTTAAATTTCTCATTTCTTTTCAATGGCTGAGCCTCTTGCTATCTCTGCAACGTCCTCCAGCCCTACAACTCTCAGATATCTGCACTCAAGCCAATTCTATTCACTGATATTAAACAACCGACTGCACTGGATACTGCAAAGGCTATAGACCCTGACAACATTCCAGCAATAGTACTGAAGACCTGCACTCCAGGACTTGCCATGCCCCTAGCCAAACTGTTCCAATACAACTACAACACTGGCATCTACCCAGCAATGTGGAAAATTGCCCAGATATGTCCTGTACACAGAAAGCAGGACAAATCCAACCCAGCCAATTACTTCTCCATCAGTAAAGTGGTGGAAAGTATCATTGACAGTGCTATCAAACAGCACTTGCTTAGCAATAACCTGTGCAATGATGCTCACTTTGGGTTCCACTAGGGCCACTCAGCTCCTGACCTCATTACAGCCTTAGTTCAAACATGGACATAAGAGCTGAACTCATGAGGTGAGAAGGACTGATTGCCCTTGAAATTAAGGCAGCATTTGACAGTGGCATCAAGGAGCCCTAACAAAACTTGAATTGGGGGGAATCTCTCTGCTGGTTTAAATCATACCTAGCACAAAGGAAGGTTGTTGGAGGTCAATCATCTCAGCTGCAGAACATCACTGCAGGAGTTCCTCAGGGTAGTGTCCTAGGCCCAACCTTCAGCTGCTTCTTCAATGACCTTCCTTCAATCATAAGGTCAGAAGTGGGGATCTTTGCTGATGAATGTTCTGCACCATTCACAACTCTTCAGATACTGAAGCAGTCTGTGTAGAAATGCAGCAAGACCTGACCATATCCAGGCTTGGGCTGATAAATGGCAAGTAACATTCACACCAGGCAATGATAATCTCCAAGAGAATCTAACCATCTCCCCTTGACATTCAATAGCATTACTATTGCTGAATTCCCCCACTATCAACATCCTGGGGATTACCATTGACCAGAAACTGAACTGGAGTAGCCATATAAATAGTGGCTACAAGAGCAGGTCAGAGGCTAGGAATCCTGCAGTGAGTAACTCCCCAAAGCCTGTCCACCATCTACAAAGCACAAATCCAGACTGTGATGGAATACTCCCCACTTGCCTGGATGGATGCAACTCCAACAACACAAGAAGCTTGACACTATCCAGGACATAACAATCCACTTGATTGGCACCCCATTTACAAACACTCTCTCCCTCCACCACTGACTCTCAGTGGCAGCAGTGTGTACCATCTACAAGATGCAATGCACCAAGGCTACTTGGGCAGTACCTTCCAAACCTGCAACCTCTACCACCTAAAGACGAGGGCAGCAGATGCATGGGAACACCACCTGCAAGTTCCCCTCCAAACCACACCATCCTGACTGAACTACATCACTATTCCTTCACTGTCACCAGGTCAAAATCCTGGAATTCTCTTCCTAATAGAACTCTGGGTATACCTACCCCACATGAACTGCAGAAGTTCAAGAAAGCAGCTCACCACCTTTATGGGCAATAAATGCTGGCCTGACCAGTGATGCCCACATCCCATTAAATAAATTTTTTAAAACCCTCCAATTTTGGCTTCTTGTGCATCTCCATTTTAATCTCCACTATTGGCAGCTGTGCCTTCAGCTACCTAGGCTCTAAACTCTGCAATTCCCTCACTAAACCAGTATAGGCCAGTTACTGAACACCAACTGATGAGAATTTTCTCATGCAATTTTATTGTCAAAATATTTTTAACAGATAATATGTTGGTTTATACAAACAACTATATAGTTATTAGCACAGAACTGATCACTTAATTAGATTCACAGGTATCTCCTATGTGATTGACAAAGATAAACTACTCCTCATCCTCTTTGACCCATCTGCAGCCTTTGACTAGGTTGACCACATCTTCCTCTGCCAACTCTCTTCCATCAGCCAGCTGGATGGTACTGTGCTTGCCTGGTTGCATTCTTATATCTGTGGTCATAGCCAGAGAATCAATTGCAATGGTATCTCTTCCCACTCCTACACAGCTAGGCCTAGTGTTCCCCAAGGATCTATCATTGGCCTCTTCCTATTTCTCATCCAAATGCTGCCCCTCAGCAACATCAAAGACACATCAGGTTGCATATATATGCTGACAACACCAATTCTAACTCACCAGCACCTCTCTCAAACACTCCACTGTCTCGATTGTCATACTGCCGGAACAGTATCCAGTACTGAATGAGCAAAAATGTTCTTCAAATAGGTATTGGGAAGACAGAAGCTATTGTCTTTGTCATGCACTTTGGTAGGAAGAATCAAAAGGCAGACTATTTAAATGGACAGTGACTCCAAAAAAGTGCAGCATAGAGGGATCATGGTGTTCTTGTGCATGAAACACAATTATCATGCAGGTGCAGCAAGTAATTAAGAAGGCAAATGGAATTTTGGCCTTTACTCCTAGGAGGTTGGAGTTTAAAAATGGGGAAGTCTTGTTACAACTGTGTAGGGTGTTGCTGAGGCTGCACCTTAAGAGCATGGCAACCCGATGGGACCCGACATGCGTCTGGGTCAGGTCACTCTTACAGGTCCGGCATTCAAGCTCTGGTCGGACACTCTATCACCACCTCTGGTATGTGGCTCCAATGTTAATGTACTTTTTGGAATTGAAAGGTTGTTTCGTTAGGTTTTTATTTAAGCTTGTGCAGATAAGAAACAGTGAAAAATGGAAGCTGTTAACTGATCAGGCATGGGGGAAAAAATGAAAGGACTCTGGTTGGATGTGGCTCTGTTGGGCTTGGGTCAGGTTTCATTTGCAGATCCAAGCCAGCCTTTACCACACCTGGAGTACTGTGTACAGTTTTGGTCCCTGTATTTAAAAGATATACTGGCATTGGAGGCAGTTCAAAAGAGATTTACTAGGCTGATTCCTGGGATGAAAGGGTTGACTTATCAAGAACAGGTTAGACCTTTATTCATTTCATTTTAGAAGAATGAGGGGTGATCTTGAAACGTACAAGATTCTGAGGGGGCTTTACAGGGTAGATGTTGAGAAGATGTTTCCACTAGTGGGGGAATCTCAAACTAGGGGACATAGTTACAGAATAAGGGGCCACTCATTTAAAACTGTGGTGCAAAGGAATTTGTTCTCAGAGGGTAGTGAATGTCTGTCTGGCATTCTTACTCCCAGAGTTGTGGAGGCTAGATCACAAAGTATTTAAAGAGGAAGTAAATAGATTTTTGAAACTTCAGGGAGTTGAAGGCTATAAGGAGCTGGCACAAAGGAGTTGAGGTCTGGGGCAGATCAGCCATGATATTAAATGGTGGCACAGGTTTGAGGGGCCAAATGGCCTACTCCTGCTCCTATTTTTTTTATTCATGGGATGTGGGTGTCACTGGCTAGGCCAGCATTTATTGCCCATCCCTAATTGCTCTTGAGAAGGTTGTGGTGAGCTGCCTTCTTGAACTGCTGCAGTCCATTTGGGGTAGGTATACCCACAGTGTTATTAGTTAGGGAGTTCCAGGACCTTGATCCAGTGACAGTGAAGGAACGGCAATATAGTTCCAAGTCTGGATGGTGTGTGACTTGGAGGGGAACTTGCAGGTGGTGATCCCATGTATTTGCTGCCCTTGTCCTTCTAGTTGGTAGAGGTCATGGGTTTGGAAGGTGCTGTCTAAGGAGCCTTGGTGCATTGCTGCAGTGCATCTTGCAGATGGTACACATTGCCACTGTGTCAGTGATGGAGGGAGTGAATGTTTGTGGATGGTGTGCCAATCAAGCGGGCTGCTTTGTCCTGGATGGTGTCGAGCGTCTTGAATGTTGTTGGAGCTGCACCCATCCAGGCAAGTGGAGAGTATTCCATCACACTCCTGACTTGTGCCTTGTAGATGGTGGACAGGCTTTGGGGAGTCAGGAAGTGAGTTACTCACTTCAGGATTCCTAGCCTCTGACCTGCTCTTGTAGCCAGTGTTTATATGGTTACTCTAGTTCAGTTTCTAGTCAATGGTAACCCCTAGGATGTTGATAGTGGGTGATTCAGCGATGGTAATGCTGTTGAATGTCAAGGGGAGATGGTTAGATTCTCTCATTGGAGATGGCCATTGCCCAGCACTTGTGTGGTGCAGATGTTACTTGCCACTTATCAGCCCAAGCCTGGATATTGTCCAGGTCTTGCTGCATTTCTACACTGCTTCTGTATCTGAGGAGTCACGAATGGTGCTGAACATTGTGCAATCATCAGCGAACATCCCCACTTCTGACTTTATGATTGAAGGAAGGTCATTGATGAAGCAGCTGAAGATGGTTGGGCCTAGGACACTACCATGAGGTACTCCTCCTGCAGTGATGTCCTGGAGCTCAGATGATTGACCTCCAACCACAACCATCTTCCTTTGCACGAGGTAAGACTCCAGCCAGTGGAGGGTTTTCCCCCTGATTCCCATTGACCTCAGTTTTGCTAGGGCTCCTTGATGCCAGACTCAGTCAAATGCTGCTTTGATGTCAAAGGCAGTCACTCTCACCTCACCTCTTGAGTTCAGCTCTTTGTCCATGTTTCAACCAAGGCTCTAATGTGGTCAGGAGCTGAGTGGCCCTGGAGGAACCCAAACTGAGCATCACTGAGCAGGTTATTACTAATCAAGTGCTACTTGATGGCACTGTTGACATTTCTTGTGTCCCTGCCATAAACTCCATTACCTAGCCACCATCTTCTGTCTCCCTGGCAGCTGTCGGAGGCTGAACCACACTTTTTGCAACCTTGGCGCCATATTTGACGCGCTTCCAACCACAATCCACACCATTACTAAAACCACATACTTCCATTTCTGTTATCGTTACCCAACTCTGTCCTGTCTCCGTTTTATCTGCTATTGGAACCCTCATCCATGCCTTTGTTACCTCTAGACTTGACTGTTCCAATGTTGGCCTGGCCAATTACTGTCTTCCACCCTCCATAAACTTGAGCTCATCCAAAACACTATTGCCTGCATGTATCTTATCTTGAACCAAATCCTGTTAACCCATCACCCCTGTGCTTGCTAACCTACATTGACTCCCGGTCTGGCAACAACTCATTTTTAAAATTTTCTCGTTTTCAATGGCCTCACCCCCTTGCTGTTTCTCTAACCTCCTCCAGCCATGCAACTGAGATGTCTGCATTCCTCCAACTTTGGCCTCTTGCGCAACCCCTATTTTAATCTCCACTATTGGCAGCCATGCCTTCAGCTGCCTAGACCATTAACTCTGCAATTCCCTCATTAGATCTTTCTGCTTCTCTACCTTTTCTCTTTAAGACATTCCTTTAAAACCTACCTCTGACCAAGCCTTTGGTCATCTGTCTTAAGTATCTCCTTATGCAGTTAGGTATCCAATTTTGTTTGCACCTTGGACATGTTTCTACATGAAAAGCACTGAGCTGGATTTGGTCTTGCCAGTGCGGCTTCCAGCGCAGGGCCAAAAATGAGGGAAACCACATCTTGGCCATTCAGAGCTGGCCCCAGCAAAATCTACTGGCACTCCAGCATTAAGTGCCCATCGCTGGGATCCCAACTCCATGAGTTGGCAATCTGAGGATCTGCAGCTCAGTAGTATCAGCAGGACCACCGCTGGAACCCAGATGCAAGGTGAGTGAAGATGGGTCACTGGGGCCAGACTGGCAGGCCCTGGTGAGAGTGCAGTGAGGGTAGGCATTTAGTGCAGGGGGAGGGTGGTTCTAGGAGGTGCAGGTTTTCCCAACAGAGGACAGCCCACCCCTAAGCCTGCAGGAAGGTCACTTAATTTTGCTGGGTGGCTTTCCCACGTGGCTGGCAGCTCTTGGAGGTGGGGGGGGGGTCCCCATCTTTAAAGGGACAGGTCCTGACACCAGGCATTTAAGTGCCAGTAGATTGCACAGTGGGTGGGGGGAGGGGCTCAAAGGCCTTTTCAGCCCAGTGCAGGGAACACTGCCAGCATAACAAAATCCAGCCCGTTGATTATTTAGGGCTCTCCACTATTTCAAAGGTTTACACTTTGCAGAAAGATGGAATGAACTCTACACAGCCAATGATGCTTCTGTACATACATTCATTTCCCTTACTTGCTTGCCATAGACCCCTACAGAACAACTTTTCCATTAACATTCTCCTTCAAGCTTCTACCTTATCTCTGCCATGAATAATTGCAAGTCTGACAGACTGACAAGTAGATTAGTCATACAAAGAATTATCTGTGCTCGAATACTCTCCCACGCCTTAAGTACCAGAATCCAAATATGTTCTTGCATCCAATTAGATTTCCTTATGTAACGTTACTTTTTTCAAATATTCACTTCAGTTGCTCATAAGACTAAGGATAAAATTAATAATTGCACAAATTTAGATGATAAAGTCTTATTTAGATGTAGACAAGAATTACAAAAAATGATTTTAAATATAGCTGTTTTCAAAATAGAGGACATTTGATTTTTGTGTTTAGAGGTATATTATAAATTCTGTATTTTTAATTTTTGATATCTTTAGCTGTGGAAATTTTAGTTATTGCCCTTGACCCTGAGTTGAGCTTCCAACCTCAAATTCTCTATCATCAAGCCTGTCTGATTCCATTTCTGTAAAACTGCCTGTCTTTGCCACTGCATCAGCTCATCTTATCCATGGCTATTATACATCTAGACTCCATTATTCCAATACTCTCCTGGCCAACCTCCAACTTTGTGTCCCATGCAAACTTGGGGCTGGATTTTCCATTTGGGATCAGGAACCTGGCATCAAGATCAAATATGGGACCCAACCACAGACTGGATTTTGTTGCACTGGCAGGGATCCTGGCACTGGTTTTATTGGAGGCCCCCCCCCCTGCCCCAGCATGATATACTCACTCTAGACCTCAGATCCAAGGTGAGTGAGGTGGGGTCACTGGGGCCAGATCAGCAGGCTCCAACAATGGGGCGAGAAGGTGGCTTTCGTGCTGGGGGTAGGGATGGGGGGGTGGCATTCAGGTGGTGCAGGTTTTCCCAGCAGGGTCCCTTCATGGGCCATAGGTGGCCCACGGAGTAGAGTGCCCCACCAAGCACAGAGGTCATTTCATTTTATTGGGTGACACCTCCACCCCCACCCCCCCCCGCCCCCCCCAGCTGATGGGTCACTTAAGAGCCTCAAGTGGCCTCTTCACCCTATCCCACACCCACCAAACCTGTGTTGCGATGGGTCCTCTGCCCTCTGCACCTCCCATCACAATTCTGTGTGCCCCCCCCCCACCTCTGAAGCCATCTCCAGGAGCCTATAAAATTCAGCCCCACATGTCGCTTCAGCAGCAAATGCCCAATATGATTTTTGGCAAGCTGGCCAATTAAGGCCAGAGGGCACACTCTCCATCCAGTTAAGGACAGCAGCCATCTCCTGAGGCTGGAGGTCTGATAGGAGGCCCTCCAACAATGACACATTGACAGCCCCACTGTTCAAGGTGGGAGCTGATGCCTGCTGTGAGAGTGTGCTTCTCAATGGAGGCACCCTCTGAAGTGCAGATAAAGATTTGACTTAAAACAGCCACAGCAGCAAGGCCATGATTGTGGAGGGGCAGCTCCTCTGCTGGACAGCCAGCAGCTGTGGCCTGAGGGCCATGGTGGGTGCAGGTGGGGTCCCTAGAGGGATGAAGAGCTTCCTCCCCCACCCCAACCCAATCTCCTTTGTGTTCCAGCTGCAGTGTAGGACCTGCCTGTTGACTGAAATTCCAGTTTGCTTGGAAAACAGGCCTTACTAGGCCCCTTACCTCAATTGGCTATCCACTGCTTGCAGGTGGGTAGTCATTCCACACCAAACCCAGCCTTCTCCAAAATGACTTGAAAGGGATAGTACTGGGAAACCAGCACCAGCTGGCAGCATGAAATTCCAGGCCTGCCTACCTCCATTAGCCTCTGAAAATCCTGCTCTTAATGCTAACCAATAGACGGCTGCCTATATTCTAACTCTCCATCCCATCCACCCATCACCCCTGTGCTGCTTCCCCAAACCTTTCCAACTCTTTACCTCTCTTTCCTCCTTTTAAGATGCTCCTTTTAAAGCCTACTTCCTTTTGACCAAACTTTGATCACGTATCCTAATATCTCCTTGGCTGGAAATTTATGCCCATACCACAGGAGCAGGCTGGAGGTGGGGGGGTCATAAAATTGAGTGGGAGGTGAGGGGTGCCGTTGCTTTCTCACACCCACTGCAATTTTGAGGGGCAGTGGTGAGAAGCAGCCCTCCTGCCCCAAGCCTGTTCAGGCCCTTAAGTGGCCAATTAACTGCCACTGAAGGGCCTCCTTCTGCCACAGCTGGTAGAATACCAGTGGCAGGTGGGCTGCTCCAGGCCTCAGGAGGCCACTCCAGTAAAACTTGGTTGCCTCCTTGCAAGCTGGAGAGGGGGCTCTCCTGATGGGGCCCTCTGTGGGGCACAGAGTGCTCTCTCACGGCCCAACCACCCCCACTGCACGACATTCTTCCCCACCAGCCCCCCCTCCTCCACAACTGACTCCCTTGCCTTGCTGGGGCCTGGCTGTTTTTTTTTTTTTTTTTTTTGTGGTTCCCACATCCCTCTTGCTCCTCTCCTTGGCTGCAGTCCTAGCAGTGGTCACCACTCCCAGTGGTGCTGCTGGGACTGAGCTGCCAGCCTGTTGATTGGTGGGCAGCTCTTGGAGGCAGGACATCCTGCCACAGAGGGGCAGAAGTCCCACTTGAGGCCAAGGTCCTGAGCCATGTAAAATCAGTGGCTCCCAGGCCTGGGGGAGACGGGCCCATCCCTGACTTTTTGGCTGGTGACTGGGGCCTCCCACCCAACATAAAATTCCAGCCTTTATGCAGTTGGCATTAAATTTTAATAGTTCTTCTGTAACGCACCTTGGGACATCTTTGTATATGAAAGATGCTATATAAGTGGAAGTTGTTGCTGTGGAACTAATTATTTCTGTTCAGAATGCTATCTCTCTAACAATAAGAAACTTGCATATTTTTCCATTTATTTAATCACAATCCACTCTTCTGTAAAATGATGACATTTGTTTCTACTGTGTGATTGGCAAATCTGCATAACCATCTGGTGTGCTCACCCACTATGAATTCCATTCTCTTCAGATTCTTTAATTGTTTATTACACTAAACTTAGGAATCCTGCCCTGGCACCCCCGAGACACAAGACAACAGGTTAAACTTTTTTTTTTCTTGTCAATATTTACTACTTTGTGCTCATTTAAAGAAATGAAATGGATGTTTGTTAGAGGTGACTCATAGGTTAATAGATGCCCCAATTCTGAGTTGCATACAAAAAAATCATTTTATATAGGTTGTTCCTCATCCCATTTTTTTGCATTTACAGGTTGTGATCAAAATACAATATCATACAGACAAAAAATACCATTAAATTATGTAGTCAGAATATTTCATTTGAAAGATTGTTTTCACATGGAAAGTGATCCTTTTGGAAGGAGTAACACATAACAAACTGATTTTTATCTCATTCAGGGAATGTATTTTTCCTATCTGGTTATATCAAGTGCACATATGCCAAAATAACTCCACTTTTATAAATGCTTCTATGCAATTGGGATTCACTGACCTGACAATGTGTATTCCCCCTCATTTTATGGATGTTGAAGCTCAGTTGATATTGGGACCTCAATATTTCTAGCTTTTTCTGCTTTTTGTATTTTGCTTTCTGTTAATGGAAACATGATGTCTGACTGTATTTATAGTACGACCCCTGAAACCTAGTCCAAAATGTTGGATATATGGAAGCCAGATTATTTCCTAAAGACAGCATGGTTTTAGCTGGTGTCTGATAGTGAATCATTCTGACATGGGCAGATGTGGTGGATCAGTGTCTCTTTACCAATGTGATATTTCTATTTCTCACACATTGCACCTTATGGCTTTATATGCCAATTATTTTTTTTTTATGGACAGTTTTAGCAATGTCAACTCATTCACTAGGGAAAAGTTTCTACCTGCTACATTTACTTCACTTAAGATGTCCAGCATGCAGCAAAGCAGAAACTTGATTCTACACATGGTTTGGCTTCAAATCCTAGTCATAGCAGTGAGTACAATCTTTTAGCACAGGATACAAATCTCCTTGATGTATCAGCATTATTGATGTTTTGTCAGCTGCAGGCTTATCGGAGCACTCTCTCAGTTCATGGTTCCCAATGCTCCTTTATTACAGAAATCTGTACAATGCACCATGCTCTTTGGACTTCAAGAAGTCTAAATCAAGTTTTATGTAATATGTCAGGCAAGGCCTCCAGTCACAGTGGTGAACTTTGTCACCCATTTCAGTAATTTTAAGATGACTCGAACACCTGCTTTTTGTTTCATTTCCAGCCAGCAAAAAGATTTCTCTAAGCACAAAACCAAGAATTCCGTTTGCTTCCAGCAACATATAATTATACTGTTGTAATTTTAGAAATGATTATCAAAGGTCCCAAGTCATGAACAATACAAATGTAATAGTGATGGTTTCCATAGTAGCTTATTGTGCCATTAAGTCTTCCTAAAGGTGCACACTGCCCATAACTTTATGCCTTTATGGAAGTGAATGTCAGTAGCAGACCTAATAAGCAAACAAAAATTGTTTGAGGGTTAAACTTGTAACAATTTATTACTGCATAATGTTGGTTATGGCAAAAGAGGAAGAATGGTTCAGCATTCATGCTGACATTGCACATGTTCATCTCAAATGCGTACATTCAATAAGGGAATACTATTTGATAGAATAGTAGGAAAATTAAAGTACAAAACCTTCCAAAATGTATTAATTTTTCTTTGCCTAATTGTATTTGTTTGCAAAGAAATTTATTCCATTTAAAAACCACTAACAAAAAACACAAGCCTAAAATAAAATTGCATGGCAAAAAACAAAATAAGTGATTTTTGGTGGCTTTTTGATTTGCCAATGTGTTGAACTACAAAGCATCAAGACAGCTGTCGAGCAGAATGCAGGGGACTTATTTTGTTTAAATAAAGGAAGAGAACTCCCCAAAGTGGGGGTTACATTTGTTTTTTAGCAATTATTTCTATTGCCCAGTGCATTTGCTTTACTATGTAACAGCGATTCTCTGATTCAAATGTCATATCATCTCAACTAGTGTTAGCTTGTTACTGTGTCCTATATCTACCTGGATGTAAGTCAACTGCCATAAAATGTAAGATGCTTGGACCACTTATGGAAGTGACTGAACCTGAAGATATCTGTGTGGCTGACCCAAATTTGCCACTCCAATGCTCCTATGTGAATTCGGCATGTAAACATGAATCACACTGAATCTATGTAACACTCGTTGTAGACTTGAGTACATAAATATTATGCATAATATGTTCTTAGTTATAAGCCTCTGAGTCACCAGGTTGTGGGTCAGGAATGTCGTAAGTTTCATCTTTTTCAAAGATGATCTTAGCCAGGATGGAAAGGAGCTCAAAAGTTGACCTTGCCTGGAAAGAGAAATAAAACATTTGGTGTAAAAATTTTTTATCTTGCAGCCCAGAGCAGTGATTTCAATGAAAATGAAAATTGAGGAGTTTCTATAAGGGTGGTTGATCCTCAACATCAGGCAACAAATTTGCAAATCAAACCCATTCAATTTATTCTAGATCATGAATGTAAACTTTTTTTTATGAATGAGAATAACTGGAATAGTGCCTCACAGCACAGTAATGCATTAAACCTACAGCATTGCTGATGCACTGCAACATTCAGCCTTACCTCCTGTGTAATAGGAATAATGGACCCAATTGTGATTTCTGATCATTGTCATAGGAATGTTTGAAGACAAATCATGTGGTGACTTTCAACATATTCACGGAAAAGCTGATTTAAAAAAAATAAAGTATCCGCCTCAGTCAATGGAAAATTGTTAAGTTGGATAAAACTAAAGTCTTTAGTTACAGCTATGTTTTTAGGTGCCACCAAAATGTCTTGTTAGACATCTTTATCTGGGTTACAGAAAATAAAATACAGAACAGTTAATTTCTACAGCTTTGACAGCACTGGCTTGGAAATGTTTTCAGAATATACAATTATTGAAAAGCCTTAAACAGTCTTGAGCATATAATTATGACAGCTTATTCTATAAATAAAAAAACAATGTTTTCTTCTCATCATAAGCAAAATCATCCAATTCTACCAGGAAGAAATTTAAAACTTGGGCATTAGGCTAAAGTTTAATGCTCCTATTTGAACTCTATTCTGGTCCACTTTGAAATCATTTTCTATGCCCAGCAATTGTATTTTACCGAAGAGATGCACAACTCAAAGCAAGATGAATATTAATTTACAGGGACCATTGGAGTAACAGATTCTGATAATTCATTTTACTGGGTGGTGTCAGTCGTGGCTCAGCAGCTTGAGGGTTCTAGAGTCTTGAGCACATAATCTACATTGTCTGAGATGCCATCTTTTGGATGAGACATTAAACTGAGGTCCCTTCTGCCCTGGCAGGTGGATGTAAAAGATCCTTAACAATATTCAAGAAGCATAGGGGAGTTTTCCACAATATCCTAGCCAATATTTATCTCTAAATGTCCTGAAGTTGTGAAAAGCAATGTTTGGGACATGTGAGACCATCTACATGAGAGAAAACAGCAAGAAAACTTTGATGCTGAAAAGAATTCATGTGCCTGCTGTGAGGTGTGCTGGCCTCATTCATTAATGCTTGATAAATTAATTTTGTGACGATCCTGCCAGTAACACATGATGCCCCATATAGGTCAAGAAGCCAGACTGGTAGCATCAACAACCAGTAAAGGGCCACTGGTTACTTATAGATTGGTGTCTTTTTTTTCTTCTTGGGTACAAAGGATCCCTTTTGAGGATTGGATGCTGGAGACAAGAAAAATAGGGGAGAGCCAAATATGCTTCACCACCCATTAATAACAGATACTGAGCAATTAGAGTACTATGTGGCACTCCCACCACTGGGAAAACTCTTTTTGTTTAAACAATATCTGAGGCCTTAATAAACCTCCTACCCAGTTCATGTGGGGCTTCTTTTGTGCACAATGACACTTTGCTTATTAGGCTTGGAAGAGACTTCTATTATCAGCTCGTTAATGTTGGAACTTATTCATGGATCAAGCCTCCACAAACTATTTCCCAGGATGAGAAAGAAATTGTGGGTGAAATACTGGACTCTGAGCTAAAAGTTTTGAATACAGGAAATTAAAAACCTTCACCTGGCTCTTGCCTCTGAGTCAGACTGTTGTGGGTTCAAGTCACACTCCAGAATTTGAGTGTAAAATTCAAGACTGATGCTCCAGTGCAGCACTGTTGGAGGTGCTGTTTTTGGATGTGACCTTAAACCAAGGCTCTTAATGCACTCGGGTGAGTATAAAAGACCCCATCAAGCTATTTTGAAGAAGAGGAGGCAAGTTATCCCCACTGTCCTGGCCAATATTAATCTCAACATCACAAACAGATTACCTGGTCATTATCACATTGTTGTTTGTACATAACATAAGAATATAAATAGGAGCAGGAGTAGGCCATTTGACCCCTCAAGCCTGCCCCACCATTCAATAAGATCATGGCTGATCTGCCCCAGACCTCAACTCCTCTCTCATACCAACTCCTCTTTAGTGCCAGCTCCTCACAGCCCTCAACTCCCCAATATTTCAAAATAGGTAGGTAGCTACCTCCTTTAAGTACTTCGTGACCTGGCCTCCACAACTCTCTGGGGTGGAGAATTCCAGACATTCCATACCCTCAGAAGAAATTCCTTCGCACGTGTCATGGTCCTGTAGTTTTTCTTTCTCCGGGGAATATGCGGTGTACCTTTTTACGGCTTGAAAAGGATCAGTACTGCTTTAAGAACCAGCAAGCCTCAGGAGTTGGAGAGTGCATTTTTGGTTGCCGTTGGATACAGCTATTTGGAGACTGCGATTCAAAGGGTGCATTCTTGTTACCTTGGATACAACCAGTTGGACTGAGCATCAAGTAATACATTTGTTACAATTCAATTTTGAACTGACTTTTTAGTTGACAGTCTGTTCTAACAGAACACAGACAGCTGGTATTAGCACCTGAAAAAAGAGCTCTGTCATTTAAACTGAAGGAAGAGAATTTAGTCTGTTTAATTATTATCCCTCAAAATTCTAAAGTCAAGTCAAAACTGAGATCTCTGGTAATTTAAACTAAAGGAAGGGCAGTTGAGCTGTGACCATCTTTTATCCTTCAAAAATTCTAAAGCTAAATTGATTCATTTAAGAAGTGTTTGCAAGTCGTTAATTGTTGAAATTCACTGGAGAAGGAAGGCATCACTTACTGCTGGAATCAGACTACGGACTGTTCTGCTGTGGAAGAATCTTTTTTCTCCATCAGACGGCTGTGAGGACTTCAAGCAACATTAGGCTGTAAATTTGCAGGGACTCTAATTTTTTCTATTTTAAATGTTGTCTATGTCTTAGTGTTTAAGAATATAGCTTTTCTAATTAAACAGTTAATTTGTTGATTTTAAAGACACCTGGTTTGGTTAGCCTCATCTGGGGGTTAATAGATGGTACAATTTGGCTGCATCTTTCTTTAATTTGGAAAGTTTAAAATGATAGGTGATCTGTGGAGGGACAGGTTTGAATTAACAGTGCGTTTCTCCCACCACAATCAGAATTGTATATTTTGATTGGGGGCTTTGACTGGAGCGGTCGGTCGTAACAGCATCTCCGTTTTAAATGAGTGTCCCCTTATTCTGTAACTATGTCCCATGGTTCAAGATTCCCCCACTAGTGGAAACATCTTCTGAACATCTACCCTGTCAAGCCCCCTCAGAATCTTGTATGTTTCAATAAGATCACCCCTCAGTCTTCTAAACTCTAATGAATAAAGGCCTAACCTGTTCAGCCGTACTTGATAAGTCAACCCTTTCATCACAGGAATCAGCCTAGTAAATCTCTTTTGAACTGCCTCCAATGTCAGTATATCCTTTCTTAAATACGGGGACCAAAACTGTACACAGTACTCCAGGTGCGGCCTCACCAACACCCTGTACAGTTGTAACAAGACTTCCCTATTTTTAAACTCCAACCCCCTCGCAATAAAGGCCAAAATTCCATTTACCACCTTAATTACTTGCTGCACCTGTATGCTAATTTTTTGTTTCATGCACAAGAACACCCATATCCCTCTGTGCTGCACTTTTGATTCTTCCTACCAAAGTGCATGACCACACACTTTCCTACATTAAACTCCATCTGCCAAGTTTTTGCCCACTCACAACCTATCTATATCCCTTTGCAGATTCCTTATGTCCTCATCACAACATACTCTCCCACCTATTTTTTGTATCATCAGCAAATTTGAATATATTATATTCTGCCCCTCCTCCAAGCCATTAATATAGATAGAAAATAATTGAGGCCCTAGGACTGATCCTTGTGGCACTCCGTTAGTTATGTCTTTCCAACCTGAAAAAGACCCATTAATCCCGATTCTCTGTCTTCTGTGTTTAGTTTAGAGATACAGCACTGAAACGGGCCCTTCGGCCCACCGAGTCTGTGCCGACCATCAACCACCCATTTATACTAAGCCTACACTAATTCCATATTCCTACCACATCCCCACCTGTCCCTATATTTCCCTACCACCTACCTATACTAGGGGCAATTTATAATGGCCAATTTACCTATCAACCTGCAAGTCTTTGGCATGTGGGAGGAAACCAGAGCACCCGGAGGAAACCCACGCAGACACGGAGAACTTGCAAACTCCACACAGACAGTACCCTGTGTGTTTATCCCATTCCCAATCCATGCTGATACATTACTCCTAATACCGTGAGCTCCTATCTTGTGCAATAATCTTTTATGTAGCACCTTATCGAGTGCCTTCTGGAAATCCAAATACACTACATCTCCCGGTTCCCTTTTATCAACTCTGCTTGTTATTTCCTCAAAGAACTGTAGTAAATTTGTCAAACATGATTTCCCTTTCACAAAACCATATTGACTCTGTTTGATTGCGTTAAGCTTTTCTAAATGTCCTGCTATTTCTTCCTTTTAATAATGGACTCCAGCATTTTCCCAATGACCGATGTTTGTCTAACTGGTTTATAGTTTCCTGCTTTTTGTCTCCCTCCCTTCTTGAACAGGGCGTCACATTAGAGGTTTTCCAATCTGCTGGGACCCTCCCAGAATCCAGTTTGTAGGAACTTGCTGCGCATAAATTGGTTGTCCCATTTCCTACATTACAACAGTGACTACACTTCAAAAGTACATAACTGATTTTAAAGTGCTTTGGGACGTCCTGTGGACCTGAAAGATGCTATATAAATGCAAGTCTTTTTTTTTTTTTAAATTTAATTTATTGTGCAAGCAACTGTGACTGTCCCAAATTTGGTTGCTGGGGTGAAGTGAGATTTCAGAAGACAGAATACAAGCATGTGGGTTTGTAATTAAGTACCTGTATGGGCACTCCCTTACTATGCAGTCCAGCCCTCATCAGCCGACTATAATGTGTATTTTTTTCTGGATCAGCACAACAGAAGTAATGTTCAATAATTTTGAGTACCTGAGGAGGAAAATTCAAGGTTGAAAGATAGCATCTTTAATTGGCTGTGCCCATGGAGTACAACAGACAAGTATATAGAGATCTGTGCCCTCCATTTCTATTAAATAGGAGGAGTTCCTTGCTCTGATGAACTCTGTGATTAATCCCAGTGACTCAAGTTTTAAAGTTGTCAGGTAACCACTAATTTAACTAACATTGTTTGAAAATCGAGTGGCTACAAATAGACTCTCCTCATTTCAAGGAGATATGAATCCTAAGGGTTGAAGCCAAATAAATCATTATCTCTCGAAGAATAGCAGATTGCTTGGAATTACCAGTATCATTATGCTTGACTGTAGTAGAGATTAGTTCCAAAGTAAGCCCTAACTCCATTATCTGTATTATAAGAGTTGCTGAAATTTTTTTGCTCGAAGTTTTAACAACATTTAATGTATAACTTCCTTATGTGAATATTTGAACTTGGCATGTTAATGGCTACCTGGACTGATATAAATTAAGACTTAATGATGATCTTAGCAGCATGGACATCACCAGGGTTATCTTTCAAATGTATTGTAATTCAGCTTTATTTGGTACTTCAAGCCCATTTCCTCCATCGACCATACATAATTTACTCTGGGCTTTATCAAACCCACTCAACATCCTGAGGGAAGCAATGAAGAACAAGTAAATTCCAAGAATAAAAGCTTCAGTGACCGCCTCTTTCTCCCCCCGGAATAGCCATTATTGTAGGATGATGTACATAAGCTGTTGTTGTATAGATAATGGTATACCTTAAGCATCATAGGATGTGATGTCACGAGTCTGTACCTCATGCTACTCAGTGTTCATGTAGATACCCTAGTAAGAAGATCCATGTAAATAAACTCCTGTTACTTTGATCCAGAGTCTACTTTCCTCATTCAATACTAATAGCATACTGACGAGAGTATATGGTGGCAGCGGTAAAAACTACTTTTCTAGCAAAAGAAAACAAACGATTGAAGACTTCGTAGCAACGTGGAAAGATCAGTACCATTACCAGAAAGATTTGTTTCAAGCGGCGGAGCCCAACCAGGCCGAAGTGTAGCCGAGATGGATGCAAAGATTCGACGGGTACTGTTCCGCATCAGGTTTAATAGCACAATCAGACAAAGAATGGGTCAGTGTTTTGCTTTACACCATGGGAGACATTGCAGACAATATTATGACTACCCTGGGGATTGATGACAGAGACCCCATATGGTGAGGTGATTAAAGCACTAGATACTTCAAGATCAGGAAAAATGTAATTGTGGAGAGAACTAAGTTCAACAGGCGCATCCAGCAAGTCAGTGAAAGTATCGATTCATTTATTAATGATCTGTATAAAGTAGCAGAGGATTGCGACTGTGGGAATCTGCAAAAGGAACTGATTTGAGATAGAATAGTAGTCAGGGTTATAGACGAAGCGCTGTTAGACCAGCTTTGGTCGAAAGAAGATTTGGCCTTGAAATCAGCCATTTTATTGAGCAGGCAGGCAGATTACAAAAGAGTAATCGACTATTAGTTCGGGGGAATTTTAGTGGGAGAAAATAAAACCACATTCAAATTAGATACAAGAGCAGCAGTTTCTATCCTGTCTGATGAAACGCCTTGGCTGAGGAAAGAAAGGGTTAGAAAAACCAAGAAAAATTAAATGGGCCAGGAGGCCCATTGAAGATTGTAGGCGAAATACAGAGAATCTTAACACACAGAAACAATACAATCCCGGAAACCCTATTTATTATTAGGAACCAAGCCTGTTCACTCCTTAGTAAAAACGTGTGCCTAGGCTTACAGATATTATGCAGGATGGAAGCAGGTCGTCCTGGAAAACTCTTCATTGCTGGTCTGAATACTGAAACAAATGAAAAGGCACTGGAAGCCGTGTTTGGGAAATATGGAAGGATAGTAGAAGTTCTGCTGATGAAAGATGATGAAACAAATAAGTCAAGGGGTTTTGCTTTTATTACTTTTGGAGGTCCAGGAGATACCAGGGATGCATGCTGGGATATGTATGGGAAACCTTTTGGATGGAAAGTTCATTTAAAGTAGAGTAAGCTACTAGACAGCATTTGAAATTAGTAGATGACATAGACCACCTCCACTCACAAGAAGCCATGGAGGAATGAGAGGTTCCCCTCAAAAAGGTGAGCATGGTAAGTGGTTTCAGGAGAAGGAACAGTGCTACCTTTAGAGGAATTACCATCAGCTAAAAGGCTCCTTCCCATGAGGTCAACGTGAATGGAGGAATGGAAGGAAGAGGTAGTGGCTCAAGAGGGCCTCCCACATGCGAAACAGATGGTTATGGTTTGCCCCTATCTCGCAAGGGGATGATACCATCTCCGAATAAATACTCTTGATTTTTCATCAATTATCAGTTCCCAGATAGAGCTGATGAACGGTGACACAACCAACAACAGATAGCTCAGACGACAGTGAAGACAGAGAACATGAGTCATCCAATGGTTCCACTCACACACAGGAAAGTGAGGAAGACAAACTGAGACTCAATACCCCAAACAAGTTTTTTTTAATTCTTTCATGGGATGTGAGTGTGTGGCTTGGAGGGGAACTTGCAGGTGGTGGTGTTCCCATGCATCTGCTGCTCTTGTCCTTCAGGTTTGGAGGGTGCTGTCGAAGAAGACATGATGAGTTGCTGCAGTGCATCTTGTAGATGGTACGCACCTGCTGCCACTGTGCGTCGGTGGTGGACGGAGTGAATGTTGAAGGTGGCGGATGGAATGCCAATCAAGCGGGCTGCTTTGTCCTGGATGGTGTTGAGGTTCTTGTGCTGTTGGAGCTACAGTTATCCAGGCAAGTGGAGATTATTCCATCACACTCCTGACTTGTGCCTTGTAGATGGTAGGCCTTGGGGAGACAGGAAGTGAGTTACTTGTCACAGAATTCCCAGCCTCTGACCTGCTCTTGTGGCCACAGTACTTATATGGCTGGGTCCAGTTCAGTTCTTGGTCAATGGTAACCCCCAGGATGTTCATAGTGGGGGATTCAGCAATAGTAATGCCATTGAATATCAAAGGGAGATGGCTGGATTCTTTTTTGTTGAAGATGGTCATTGCCTGGCACTTGTGTGACAGAAGTGAAAAATGAACATGCTATAGCAGAGTCGTGAGAACCCCACAGCATTTTCGACCTGATGAGTGAAGTCAGAGACTTGGGTGGGGGTGGGGGGTGATGTAGTAAAATGTACATAAGCTGTTGCTGGGTAGTTTATGTATATAGACCTTAAGCATCATCACAGGATGTGATGTCATGTGCCTGTATTTCATGCTGCTCAGTGTTCATATAGATACCCTAGTAAGAAGGCTTCTGTAAATAAACTGACGCAGAATCCACTTTCCTCATTCAATACTAATAATACACTGACAAGTTAGTACAATTATAACATTAAATAATTCCAGGAAGGTGCAGATGTATTTCCCTGCAGTTCAAACTGATTGCAGCCAGGATGTACCAGGAAGATTGAACATTCCAAGATCAAAAAAGTCAGACTGGGGCTCTGCTCGTGATTGCCATCTAATGGCTGTCAAGTATAGGCATGTTCAGGTTAGTCATTATGATTGAATAGCGTTCCCGTATCACTGCTGATCGTTCAGACTCACACATGAAGAATGGCTATTTTGGCAAGATTTTTGAGGGATCATCACTCGTGAAATCATAGTCTGACTTGAGACTTCAAGGAGAAGAGACATAGAGGAGGAAAATAAAATACACAAAACGTAGCCTTTACAGCGTAACTCCTCGGGTACAAAAACAAAATACTGCAGATACTGGGAATCTGAAATAGAAACAGAAAATACTGGAAACCTCAGCAGGTCGGGCAGCAACCTAGGTGAGAGAGGGAGAATTATCATTTCAAGTTGACTTTGCATTAGAATGGAAGATGTTCGAGGTTTAACAGGTTTTAAGCAAATACAGAACGAACGGAGGATGGGGAAGGGGAGTAAGTGGGGAAGGAGAGGAAGGAACAAAAGTGAAGATCTGTAATTGTGTGGAGGGCTCGAGTGATTAAGTGACAACAGGGATGATGCTGAAAGACAAAAGGGGGTGCTAATGGGACAGTAAAGCTTCAAAAGATGGGTCCAGAGTGCTGTGTGATTGTTTTTAAGAGTAATGTACCTTTAAGACCTTAATATGCTAATGAACTGAGTATCAGGATGCAGTCATCTGATTACATGCCAACCTCTCTCTCTCTGACTGGAACACCAAGAAGCAAGACCTGTAAATAAATAGCTCTGCACTGTATATACTTGTTAACTGTTAATAAACCTGTTTGAGATCTTCAGTCAACTCAACTCCACACATCTCATTTTATGTTGCATCAGACAACATAAAAAGCTTCTCATTACATGGTGGTAGCTGTGATAAGAAAAAAGCCAAGATTGAAGACCACAGGAAAACAGCTTTAAAAACTACCTACAGCTAAAAGAGAAAGTTAAAAGAAACACTGGCCCAAACAGTGTAAAGAAGAAAACAAACTCACCTCCAGCAGTAGAAGACAGAGCTAAACAGCAGGCTATAAATTAATCATTGTTAACAGGTGAGCCAGTGTGCTGTCGATACAAGAACCCCAGTTATAAACAAAGCTTTGAGGTTCTTGCAAAGTTGATATTTTTAGAGGCTCACTAAAAGAATAAAAAGGGAAAACCCAATCCCTATCTCAAGCTGATCGATTCTTTTCAAAGGCTCCTCCAGGCTGATCAGGTCCGCACCATTACAGGAGGCGCCCAACTGCAAAAAGTGTGGGAATCCTCCATTCACGCAGCTAGAGCTATAAAAAAAATGATTAAATCACTCAAATGCTGAAGAGCTTTCATTCAGTCAGCCAGAGTTTAAAGAAACTCATCAAACCACTCAAGTGTGAAGAATTGCCTCTTGAACGGCTGGATAAACAAACTTTAGCAGAGAAGAAAAACACTTGAAATGCTTATTACTCAGCTGTATAAACAGACTAGAGTGCTGGAAGCTAGATAAACAGACAAGCTACTCCTGTCAATCAAAAAGCTGAGGGTTTTTTTTAAAGGGAGCAGTGCAGAGTTATTAAGCAAGTGCCTAAAGCACGTTTTAGAGCAAAAGAACAGCAGAAAGATGGATACCAATTTTCCCAGCATGAACTGGAAAGCTTTGGATATCCTATCAGAGTTCAAACTGCTTCAACAGAGAATGCAGTTATGCTTTACCGACAAAGTAATTGCAGAATCAGAGAAACAGGCTGTAAAAATAATGATAGTGATTGGAAATGAGGGATTGCACAGTCAATATCTTTGGATTATCTGAAGAGGACCAGAAAGATTCTGCAAAGATATGGAAAGTGCTGGAAGATCAGCTCCAATTGAGACTGAATTTTTGAATTCACCACCTGGAATTGATGTCCTACAGGCAACAGCCACAGGAATCAATAGACCAATTTGTTATCAGATGCCGTAGTAAGTGCAACAAATGTGATTTCTCAAACTGAGATGTCAGAGCAACTAATGGAGCTGGTGATTTGTATTGACACCCATTGAAGCATTTCAGAAAACCCTCTTGGGGGATAAAGAAAGGTCGCAGCACTGATAGAAGATGGCAGGAAATACAAAGCCATTGTATTAGGGCGGCACAGTGGTGCAGTGGTTAGCACCGCAGCCTCACAGCTCCAGGGACCCGGGTTCGATTCCGGGTACTGCCTGTGTGGAGTTTGCAAGTTCTCCCTGTGTCTGCGTGGGTTTTCTCCGGGTGCTCCGGTTTCCTCCCACAAGCCAAAAGACTTGCAGGTTGATAGGTAAATTGGCCATTATAAATTGTCACTAATATAGGTAGGTGGTAGGGAAATATAGGGACAGGTGGGGATGTTTGGTAGGAATATGGGATTAGTATAAATGGGTGGTTGATGTTCGGCACAGACTCGGTGGGCCGAAGGGCCTGTTTCAGTGCTGTATCTCTAATCTAATCTAATTGTAGCCGGACAACAACACCGACAAGCATAAGGTGCAACCAACAGTATCGGCACATTAACCAGGTTGAAAAGAGCAAGGAAGATGTGTGGTCTCTCGCACTCACGGTGAAATTGTTCTGCATTTCAAGACCTGTGCAAGGTGTGCAGTGTAAAAAAGACACTGTGCCCGCCTATTCAGGAATTATGGCTCAAAGGACACAGCCAGAAGCCACAGTAGGGCATGAGCCAACAGTGGCACAGTGTTTAGCACCACAGCCTCACAGCTCCAGTGACCCTGGTTCGGTTCTGGGTACTGCCTGTGCGGAGTTTGCAAGATCTCCCTGTGACCGCGTGGGTTTCCGTCGGGTGCTCTGGTTTCCTCCCACGGCCAAAGACTTGCAGGTTGATAGGTAAATTGACCATTGTAAATTGCCCCTAGTGTAGGTAGGTGGTAGGAGAATTGAGGGAAGGTGGGTGTGTGGTAGGGGACTTGGGATTATTGTAGGATTAGTATAAATAGGTGGTTGAGGGTTGGCACAGACTTGGTGGGCTGAAGGGCTTGTTTCAGTGCTGTATCTCTCTATGACTCTAAGACCAACACGGCAACAGCAGCAAAGAAAATGGCAGAGACCTGCATAAACACAAGCCAATACACAGTCCATGTGAAACAGACTTGAGCCAAGACTCAGATGAGTGAGTCTCAGTCAGATGACGAGCAAGCATTTCACATTGTCACCCTGACAGATCATGTGGATGAAGTCAAATAACTGGAATCTTTCATCACCATGAACATCACATGCACAAAGAAAGCTGGTAAGCATACACAAGGTCAAGACTGATACTGGCGCTAGTGCAAATATCCTACCAGGCTGAATCCTCAAAGATGTGTACCGGAGTCATTGGAGATCAATGATACAACTGACAACTGCCAAGTTATCTGTAAATAACAGGTCACCTATCCCTTGCGGTGGGACATTAACAATGCAATGCAGATAAAGCAAGTCAGCCTGGAAACCACAAACATTCTACCTAGTAGATATTAGTGGACCAACAGTGGCAGGACTACTAGTGTGTAAGGACCTCAACGTCATAACTATCCACAAGAGCATTACCAAGGGGAAATTCCCAAGGACCGAAACCTGCCCGCAGACTCTGACCAGCATCAAACGGTGCAATCTGGAAACCCAGCAACAGTACAAATATGCTGCACCTTCACTTCTGCTCTATAGAGAACTGCCAGCACAACAATGAGCCAGAACGAAGAGAGCAAGTACCCTTCCCTTAACAGGTCCTCAATCTTGAGCTCCAGGGCTTCAGATGTGGAGGATGAAGAGAGGCGAAGGAATCACAATGTCCTGAAGAGGCAAAGAAGGAATTAGTTGAAGCATTGTCTTTTCTCTCTTAGAGATGAGGTGCTGGAAATTTCCAAGAATGACAACGCCTCAAAATCGGTCATCTTGAGAAAAGCAACAGAGTATGTTAGCAGGCTGAAAGCAGAGCAACAGAAACTGAATGCACAAAGGAAGAAACTTCAGAAAGAACAGCAACAGATGAGACACAAATTCCCGAGCAAGAGTTGTCAAAGCGCTCAGACAATATATGGACCTTTGTGCCTCTAAACTTGCAAAGTTCATAATCTTTATACCTGTGTAAATAATTTTGATAGCTAATGTGTGTTTTGCTTTTAGCATACAAGACTTATCTTTGGAAAGAAGAGGAATGTTGTGTGATTGCCTTTAAAAGTACTGTACCTTTTAAGATCTTAATATGTTAGTGAGCTGAGTAGCAGGATGCAGTCATGTGATTACATGCCACTCTCAATCTGTAACTGGAACGCCAAGAGGCAAGACCTGTAAATAGATAGCACAGTACTGTATATACTTGCTAGCTGTTAATAAACCTGTTTGAAATCTTCAATCAACTGAACTCATTTTATGTTGCATCAGATAACATCAAAAGCTTCTCATTAAATGGCAACAGTAGAACCACTACTAACAATTGCTGCCAATAAAATGGGAGTGTTATCATCTGAAGTTGTTGAACTCAACGTTGAGCCCGAAAGGCAAGTACCTTAGGTAGAAGCTTTGTCTACTTATTATGTTTGCTGCCATTCCACAAGCTACAAGTCTTAGACTGCCAGATGTACATCATAAAATAAAGTGCTTGAAGTGTAGCTGAAAGCTCTTATTATGTGCATATATCTTCTTGACATAAGTCGCCATCCAGTATCCATTGGTTTATAAATTATTCAGACCCGACCTTATCACTATTTAAATTGTGCTGTCAGGCAGTCCTGCACTAGTGAGAAAGACCACCACAGTTCTTTATCTGTATGCTATTTTTTAATATAAGATTTTTTCTTGGCAACATGTAATATCATAAAATCTTGCAGCCCATAAGGAGGCCATTCTTGTCTGTGCTGTCTGTATAAAAGAGCTATCCAATGAGACCCACTGCCCTGCTCTTTCACCATAGCCCTGCAAATGAAAGAGTTCAATCCACGCACAGAGTCATTTCTTCCAATTCCCAAGGAGCTGTTCACTGAACTGTTGAAAACATCAGCTTCTTAGCTTATGGACATTATCAACTGTACAGCCTTTCTCTATGGATCTGGATACCCACTACAGGAATATAGGTGGACCCTAGATTCTATTGCTTGTTATTCTGGATACTGTCCTTGCACAGAAGATAATGGGGGCAATTCCCATATCATCCATTTTGGACTCCGCATTGTCAGTTCATGGTGTGCTTGTGGGGCTCTTTTGTTATCAAATCCATCTTTTGAGTAGTTGCTGTGATGTCAAAGGGAACTCCAGGAAGATGGCACAAAAAGACCTGCTTTAAAGTTTGCCTAAAACATCTTACATCCTTATTACAGGAGAAAATATTCAGCAGGTCTGGCAGCATCTGTAGAGAGAGCAGCAGTTAATGTTTCAGATCTGATGTAAGGTCACAGACATGAAACATTGGGCTGGATTTTCCCTGGGGGCTTCCAAACCCCACTGTTGGGCTCAAATGGGGGCCAATTAATGGCCAGAGGATGAGCTCACCATCCAAATAAGGACAGCGGTAGGGCACTGGAAGTATAAGAGCCAATCGGAGGCCTTGCAGCTTGAAAGCAGGAACAAGATGCCATTTAAGGTTAGCGAGGGAGAGGGCATTTCAAAATAAAGGTGCCCGCTCTCCAACCCCATAAAATTTGAAATTTTTAAAAATGGCCTTTTGTAGCCGGCCACCACTGTGGTTGGCAGAGCAAGGTGGTGGGGGAAACCCTTCTACAGGGCAGCCTGTGACTGCTGCTGCACCCAGGCAGGTAGATAGGGCTGCTAAGCTGTCCTGGAATGCTGGCCCTCAGTCTGCCGCTCGGAGGCCACCTCCAGGCAACTAAACGAGCCCCCTTGCCTCCCGGAACCTGGAGGCCAACTGGAAAAACCCAGTCAGCCTCCTACAATTGGCCTTGAGTGGCTGTTAATTAGTTTAATTGGCTTCCCGCCAGATGCAGGTAGGTAGCCTGACCGCCCTCCTTTGGGAAAATTAGTGGGAAGCAGGATGGAGCTGGGGAAACGCACACAGGGCTGGCGCTACTATTTCTAATGCCCACCTGCCTCCGTTCCCAGCCCAGCAAGGTCACAAAATCCAGCCTGTTAAATGTTTCTCTCTCCACAGATGCTGCCAGACCTGAGTATTCCTAGAAGATTCCATTTTAACTTCAGACTTCCAGCAGCCGCAGTATTTTGCTTCTGCTTTTGAAAAAAATACATTGTTTTGAATACCAAATTGATCTTTTTTCTCATCAGCAGCCCTGTGCTGTAAGCTGAAATTGTTCATTTGACTGTAATTGATAACAGCAGAAAGTGAACGAACAGAAGCAATATAGGGGGAAATTAGTAATGATAAAAGCAACAGAATAGAAATTGGTAACTGTAGGAGCTGAGATTGAACAGAGAAATAGAAGGCTGGTTATAGAAGGGCTTATCATAATATGATAATCACTAGCATTGTAGTAGACCAGGGGCAGCAGGAAGGGAGGAGGTAAAAGCAAAAGTAATTTCACACAAGGAGTCAATGAATGCTTCTTAATATTTTACTTCAACATTAAATATATGATATGTTATTATGGGAATAATTGCTTTATTCTCAATTTGCTTTTTCCCTTTACTGCCATTTTCTTTTCCATTCATTTTCTTTCTACTTTTTTCTCCTGCCTTCCCTTTAGCTCCTTTACTTTGTTAGGTAATTTGCAAATCTCAGTGACTGTTTTAAACTGTCAGTTTTTGCATTTACCATATTTTATATACATATATTTTTCTTTTAAAATCGTAATAAACCAGACATTACTGCTGGTGGGATGAATGTTTGTTAAGCATCCCTTTGTCTGTTCTAGTATAGGCACTGATGTATTTATTTAATCCAAAAGAAATGGACACAGGAATGTCACAGGAGCATATTAAATATTCGTCTACAAACATCATTAGTAATATTTAGGCCAAACTTGGTGACATATTAGAAGCATATGCTTTGGGCTGAACTCATGAATAAAAGGTGCCCAATTAAAACTTTGTATTCATTATTTGTACCAGTATTTTCTGTCTCTCACCCCGATATCTACACAGTTGAGTTTCCAAATTACTTGTTTTTAGAAAAAGAAAACACCTTGACTCATGTTAGGAACCTTCAATTATTTTATATCTTTTCTCATTGGTAGATACAACTTCTCAGCTTCTCCACCAACTCTATCTCTCTAAGACATTCCCACGGCATGCGAATAAGCAAACAGAAAGTATAATTACATCTCCAGTAGGTAGGATCATTATGGAAGCCCTTGTGATTTAATCAGGAGGGATTCTAACAGAAATGATGAAAATCTCAAATTGTATCAGTTGAGATAAGCTACTCTCTGTTGAGAAACATCGATGAAGATGGAGAGATTATGTGTTAGGCCTCTATAAGGCAAAGACCTGAAATTACTATGAGCGATGTTATCATACTGATTCCTAATGTTTTCATGAAAAGGGTTTAAATAGTTCAACAGCAACATTAAAATATCAGAGACAGGAATTCGGCGTGAATATGCTAAGTGCTTATGCCATAACATTAAGTCAATTATTTCAAGGCTCAACACTGTCAAACATTATTGTTTATATGGTTATCCTACTTTTCACTCTTTATATGAAACAAATCTGAGGATGGCATTTCAAACATTGTTGGTATGCAGTGTATTAGCTGTGTCAGTAGATAATGGACCAGATTTGGCTAGAGTGGGGCACCTTTCCATGTGTCCTGTTAGTTAAACTTGTTCATGCACGTTTTAAAATTTTTTGCCACAAAGTTGATGGAAGTGCAAACTGACAACAGCACAGCGAGGGCAACAGGACATCTGGGACCTTGGTGAACAATCTAACAAGCAATGTATCTCTTTAATCAATGAAGGATTGAGAGAAAAACAGAGGAAGGACTAAAAAGAAGGGTAAATTGAGTAGGTGAATTCAATGTTAAATCAGATATAGAAAGAGAAATAAAGAGAGGGAAAAATGATTGGATTGAGAGAAAAAATAGACTGAAATGAAAAGTCAGGAAAAAAATGACATTCATAAAATCTCCCAAAACAATTCACAACCTGGAGAAATGAGACTCCATAATTTTAATTCTTCTAATTTTGGACGTGAGGTTGATTGGCAGTCATTAACAATTTATTCTTTTTTTTTATTCTTTGGCCTCCTTATCTCGAGCGACAATGGATAAGCGCCTGGAGGTGATCAGTGGTTTGTGAAGCAGCGCCTGAAGTGGCTATAAAGACCAATTCTAGAGTGACAGACTCTTCCACAGGTGCTGCAGAGAAATGTGTTTGTCGGGGCTGTTACACAGTTGGCTCTCCCCTTGCGCCTCTGTCTTTTTTCCTGCCAACTACTAAGTCTCTTCGACTCGCCACACTTTAGCCCAGTCTTTAGGGCTGCCCGCCAGCTCTGGCGAACGCTGGCAACTGACTCCCACGACTTGTGATCAATGGCACAGGATTTCATGTCGCGTTTGCAGACGTCTTTAAAGCGGAGACATGGACGGCCGGTGGGTCTGATACCAGTGGTGAGCTCGCTGTACAATGTGTCTTTGGGGATCCTGCCATCTTCCATGCGGCTCACATGGCCAAGGCATCTCAAGCGCCGCTGACTCAGTAGTGTGTATAAGCTGGGGATGTAGGCCGCCTCAAGGACTTCTGTGTTGGAGATACGGTCCTGCCACCTGATGCCAAGTATTCTCCGGAGGCAGCGAAGATGGAATGAATTGAGACGTCGCTCTTGGCTGACATACGTTGTCCAGGCCTTGCTGCCATAGCGCAAGGTACTGAGGACACAGGCTTGATACACTCGGACTTTTGTGTTCCGTGTCAGTGCGCCATTTTCCCACACTCTCTTGGCCAGTCTGGACATCGCAGTGGAAGCCTTTCCCATGCGCTTGTTGATTTATTCATTGATCCATTGATTCATTAACAATTATCACATCGTTAAGAGTTCTTACACTGTTAATTCGTAGACTAGCATTCTGTGGTGAGTTCAACGGACAATTAATATGAAAATACTCAACTTTATGAAAATCACAGGGAGGTATGATGCCTTTGTGAAGCTAATGACAGAGTGGTGAAGATGGATCAGTAACTTTTGGCAATGCTTAATTGATGGGGTATCTCTTCCTCACCACAAGTTGCTGGCAGATTTGTATCATGCGTCATTCAGACACCTACTTATTCAGAAATATCTGGGTCATCATTACATGTGGCGGACACTCATAAACAGCATAAACCACCAATAAAGAGATAACAAGCATTGTAGAAATGTGAGCAATTTTTAAAATATGTATAACCTTTTGTTTTTTCCTCCTGTTTCCCTTCCCAGAGTGTTTGTTGCTTTTATCCTTGAATACTTCACACTTTATTTTACATAGTGGAGGAGATTTGCAACAGCTCCTTCAGGTGCTAAAGAGACAACAAGGTGGCCAAGAATGGCATCTTGTGATGAAGCATCAGTTTACTGCACACTTAACGCAGGACACCATCTTGGTTACGACCACCTGGAGGGTCATTAAGGGGCTGATTAAATTGCTGGTTAGTGCTCAAAAATAAGGCAGCGCAACATTTTGGTGGATAACATTTGATCTAATGCCCTCTCCAAACAGAGACCAGTTGATTGGGGGTAAACAAGTTGTTGCTGAGGATTTCAAGTGTTACTTAAAGGCATACTCACCTATCACTGTTCACTTGCTGCTGGAGGTTTGAAGAGGACTTTTGTAACACATCAGGAAAATTTCTGCGACACCTTATCCAGACTTCACCAACACTGTGTAATGGACTTTATTGTGAAACACTTAATTCTTCAGTGGAAGTGGGTGCTAGGAGGCCACATACACAGCTCCACAAAAATTGCTTCTAATCAGCATTTGAGTGCTAAATCTGCAGGTGTTTATTTAGCAACACCAGGCAAGTTCAAATTATGCAAATCAGCAATTAAGACCAAAGTTGCATGCTAAAGCCAGACTTTCAAACAGGTGTGCTTCACTAGCATAGCACCCATTTAGTGCCTATTTTTTACCATTTCACCAAAATAACTCCCAGCATGTGCCATAGACTAGAAAATTGTTCACATAACACCACTTCAAAGAGTTGCTACATGGACTACATCGATTTCTGGGGAGAT
This sequence comes from Heterodontus francisci, assembly GCF_036365525.1. Classification (NCBI taxonomy): domain Eukaryota; kingdom Metazoa; phylum Chordata; class Chondrichthyes; order Heterodontiformes; family Heterodontidae; genus Heterodontus; species Heterodontus francisci. The sequence continues at coordinate 40,634,389 of NC_090395.1, read as the reverse complement.
GGCTGGGAAAGGGTTCATGGGCAAATAGCACTGTGGACTTCTATCTGTGTGACCCCTTCTAGTTTTTTCAACGATACAATGAGGAAGCCCGTGCATGTCTCACAAGTAGCAGCCAGCAGTCCTATCTGCCTCTAGGGAATCAACACAGTCTACGAGCCACAGCTTTGAAGTTGTGCTGTGCAAACAAATTTTTGTCCTGCATGTGCAGAGCATAATGTCACCTGCGGTATCAGCTAATGCTGATCCACAAAAAGCAAAGCCAGTACTTCACCAGGGAGTAATAGGGGCACAAATACACTATCTAGAAAATTATTTTAGCTGGTTCATCTTTTTGAATAAACAAATTGACTTGCATTCTACCAGAATAATAGGCTATCTCGCCATCTTGGCCCACAGGGATTTAACAAAAGATAATTGTGAGTATGAAGGGAAGAACACCCGGAAAAATGTCAGCACACTTTGAGCACTGAATGGGTGCTATGCTAGTAAGACATGCTTGTTTGAAAGTTTGGTTTTACCATGCAATTTTGGTCCTAATTGCTGATTACCATAATTTGAACTTGCCTGGTGTTGCTAAATAAGCATTTGGAGATTTAGCACTCAAATGCTAATTTTTGTGGAGCTGTATATGTGGCCTCCTAGCACATGTGGGAACATGAGATGCATGTGCATGGCCATACAGGCACATCATGGAGGAAGTAGAAACTAGGTGAAAGAGAGCACAGGTCGAAAGAACAGAAGGGAACCGTATATACAAGGTGAATTGAAGGAGTACATTGTTTAAAGAATATTTTCAGTGGTATAACAAGAAGCTCATTAATTCTGCATGTGAAGTATATGGTTAATAAATAAACAACATCAACACTATACTATTTTCTGCATGTGAACTAGTCATTCTTGTAAATTCAGGAGGTGGAGTAAGTGGTTTGACTGTGAGAATGAAGGTCGGCAGACAAGCAAGTCATTCCTGGTTCATGTCACTGAATAAATGAAAATGTTTTTGTATAAAATCATTGGTTAAAAACTGCTGCAGAAAGCTCAGTATGCAGAAGAGGTAGCTACTATATAAAAAGAGGCCCAAGGCTATACTTCACCAGGGAGTGAAACAAATATTCATTGAGCATTTAAAGACAATTAGGATGTTGGCATGTCTCTCGCCATGGATTTCTATGTAATACTGATCAAGAGTTTTTCATTTTCTTCAAAATGCAGATCTATTTTTTAAACGCCCTGGTCAGAATAAAGCAATTGTCAAATAGTTTCCATTCAAATCAAATTTTAACCTGATTTGAGGTGAGAGGTTGCCCTATAGTTTACATATTTCAACAGTTATTTTTTTCTCGTTCAAGCATAAAGGTGGGAAATGCATAAAGCTAATTGTAAGTTTTTGAACATAATAATCCTGTCATTTTTTTTCAGTGCACAAAATTCCACCAATAAATCATCCAGACCTGGGATAGGCTCTGATTTTGCGGTCAGTGGTAAATTGACAGCGCTCACCACTGACCTGGAAGAAAGCTTCCCACAAAGTTCTAGCGAGCTCTGTGGCGTGCATTTCTCGATGTTAATTTTATTCCTCTGTCAGCTATAGGGGATCTCAGGCATCCAGCAACAGTGATGTCATCAAGCATGTTAATCAGCCAATCACATTGGCGAATTCTCAGACAGCAAACCAAGAAGTAAAATGTACTGATTATCCTTCACTTTTTCATCATTTTACTGAGAGCAAAATAAAGATTGGGACATACACATGGGATTAGGGTAGAAACTAAAATACCATAAACAAACTTTTAAAAAGTTATTATTTGAAATATCTTTGGAATGTTTTTATCATAATGAAGAAATTTAACATTCAACAAACATAGAATTAGTTTTTCAGGGCTGGGGAGACTATTTAGCAGTAATTATGACATAGTACACTGTTCAAAACCCAGTTACACCCCCTTCAACAAGGCATAACATTTTCAAGGGTTTTATTTAGTGAGAATAGTGCATCAAAAGTGTAAGTTCACATCAATTCAAGTGATTTCTAAGATGGCTGTGTCTGCTGGCAACGCAACCACTAGGTGGTGCAGTACTTGCACATGCACAAATGCAGGCTCTTCAACTGGAACGTCAGGGTCTGCGACGTTCAGGCTGCTGCCAGGATTAAAGATGGCGCTGCTCAATTTATCACAGGAAACCTTAAATTAAGTTGGATGAAAGCCCAGTAATATGCTATGTAGTTATAGGATACTAACTGTAATCCTCAGATCCATTTAACATTTCAGTAATCCTATTAAAAACAAAAGGAATTTTATGATTGAATTACAATTGGAAGATAGTGAATTAGCACCCCGATCGAGGAAAGGAAAATCGAGGAGAGGATAAAATGTGCAGCCAATTCGTTATCGTGATTCGTTTATATGACTGACCAGGACTGACTTCACCCGAATGCAGCTACTAGCTCCCGCCCCACTGGCTGCTCTCCCCCTTCGCCAATTCGCTTTCTCCCCCTCCTCCCTACCGGTACCACCCTGCTCTCTGGCTGCTCGCTCTCCACAGTTCCCCACCCCCACCCAGCCCACAGCTGCTAGCTCTGGCCACGCTACTCGCTCCCACGTTTCATCAGTCACCAGGTGCTGCCTGTAGAAGCAGGAGGGCCACAAGGGGTGACGGGGTGACGTAGGAGTGAGTGGCCGAGAGTAGAGAAGCGAGCGAGCAGCTGGCGTGGCTGGGAGCGAGCGGGATGGTGCAAAGCAAGGAACAACTGGCTAGGGGAGTTGGGGGGGCGGGGAGCAGTGAGGTCTGGAGCGAGTCGCCGAGGGGGGAGAGCTCCAGCCTCAAAGTCTCCCATTCAGCCGCTTCCTCCAGCCGAGTTGGGGGGGGAGGGAGCTAGATACCCGATGACGCTTTATCGCGCGTGCGCGAAGATGTACTTGACGCGGAAATGCGATGACGTTCGCGCTGCGAAATGACATCATCCCGCGCATGCGCCACTAAGTCCTGGCAAGATGTCAGCGGGACGGTGCGTTGTCAGGAATCACTGTGTTCTGAGATTGCCATCAGCGAGGACTTCAACAGCGCACCTTGTGGAGGAGTGGGGAATCACAAACAGCAACTTCGGGATTTCTGCTTTTAACTGCACTTCTGCAGAGGCCAGAAGTTGCTGTTAGTTTCACAGATGTAATGACAGCGAATGTTGACAGTTTCGATGTCATTACAACTGCAGAATATGGGCCATTCTGATCAAATTTACGCGATCACAAACCAGTTAATATAGCTAAAAATAAATTCTGTACAAATTAGATACTTAAGTCATCAGACTTGTGAAGGAATCTTTGAGTTTATTAACAAATACAATTGTTTCCGGTGACCAACAAATCCAACAATAGTTTGTTGGGACTATTGGCTTCCTCATAGAGTGTAAGCTAAAAAAAGGAAGAGAATGAACATGTGTTCTTTATTCCGAAACATGATGAGTTAGAGTTTCTGCTTTGGGAGCAGTCAGCAATATGGGCACATATTGCACTGAAAATCATGTTAGTTTTCTGATGGGAAATTATGGTTCAGGTTTCTGCGCAAACTCATTTGCATAATAGTAAATATAAAATCTTCTGTGAACCAGCACAATATGGCAGCATTTTAGAACATTGTTTATTTGTTTTAATTTACATTAAAAAAGTACCTCATTGGCTGTAATGTGCATTGGGGCATCCTGAGATTGTGAAAAGCACTAAATTAAATGCAAGCCTTTCTTTCTTTTTCTTGCGTCTTAAAAAAAAAATCCAACTAAATTTTGAGACCGTCTTCTTAGGGTTACAGATGGGAGCAATTAGCAGGAATCTGATTCTGGTCCCGTGGCCAATTTTGTGGGCGGGACCAACGTCCAGCACATAGTTTTTAAATCGCCGCAAAAGATCGTAGAAGCTCGATTTGCGTTGGATGTAACTTGAGGTTGAAATTTTTCAATTTTTTTGCATTGGTTTGACCATTTTCAAGCAAATTCCGCTCATAAAAACCAGCACAACTGAACGGAAACTCTACACCCTTACATTGGTACTTCAGATTAAAGTAACATTATTAGATTTTTGTTGGCATGAATCCATTCCATTTTCTCTGTCAGGCTTCAGCTTGTGCAGTTTCAATCTCCTGCTCCTTTTTATAGTACGGGTGCTATATTCTTTCAAAAATGTCTATAAAATCACAGCCTTTAGCAGGTACAAAGCAAAATACTGGGGATGCTGGAAATCTGAAATAAAAACATAAAATGTTGGACATACTCAGAATCTGTGGAGAGAGAAATAGAGTTAATGGGTTGAATTCTATAGGCCCACTACTGAAATCAGTGGCGGGTGAAAAAAATGGCAGCCGCACATGTAGGCCACATGCCAAAGAGCTGCCCCAATTCCAAGCGCGGCGGCTCATTTAAGTAGCCGAGGCGGACCGCTGCACTTCCCGATCACGTGGAAGGGGTAGGCTGTCTGTCCCCGGCAATGGCGTCTGCTGCCTGTGCGCAGGTGTTGACACCATTTTTAAAGGGCTGTCAGCCCTACTGGTAAATTTAAATATTTGAGGATACATTAAATGAAGTAAAATACATTTCTTTTGCCCCTCTCCCATCCCCCCAATATCAATTAAATTAATTATTTGCCCTTTCCCCCAGAACACTTACATTCACAATCTGACCTCCCCCCCTCCCCCACAAACTGCACAAACTTTAAACTATAACCCTTCCCACCATCCCCTACACCCATGACATTAATTTGACCCCGTCCCCTTCCACTCCTGCACTGAGAAACTTACCTCCTCCCCCCACCCCCCCAACTGTGTTATGCCTTGTTTCCCCGGATGGGGTTCCGAAGGCACGGTGGTGCTGGCCGCTGGGGTGAAGATGGTGGCGGGACTTCAGGAGGCTATGGGAGACTGATTTATTCAGGTGAGTTAATTTATTTAAATATTTAAATGGCGGTCCCGTTGCCAAGCAGTGGGGAGGCTACCATAAGGCCTTGCCGCCATAAGGCCTCCCTGCCACCGGCAATATTGGGCCAGGCCCTGACGGCATCAAGGTCCATGGCGGGCAGCAATCTTCATGCACGCGCACCCCCCCCCCCACCTCCCCCCCGCCACGGGTCCCGACGTCGAGGGCTCTATACAATCCAGCCCAATGTTTCAGGTCAATGACCTTTCATCAGAACATGCCTAGACCCTTCAGAATCTCTGGTCCAAGAAAAGTGGACTGAAAAGGTAAATCCTAGCTTTCTCTTTCATCCTCCCCCTGGATTTTCAGGGCTTAAGGCCTTCTGCATACTCTTTTCAACAGCAACTAGGAGACCCTGAGGCCAGCCATTGGGTCTGGAGTGGGACTGGACCTACCTGCAGTAGAAATGTGGCTAGGCCATTCGAATTGCCTGACTCATAGAATGCAGGTAGAGTCAGATCAGAACAGACACTGTGCACTCAGCATGTACTGCGTCAGTATAGTGCCTCAGCAAAGGTGAGGCAGGAATATTGTGGCCACCATGAATAGTAAGTGGGGCACATTTATGTGTGGATGTATCAGAGGACTAATCCTCAAACTGTTCAAAGTTCTTCCCCTCTTCTGGTCACCAGGATTGGTTCCATTCATATACTAATTGTTCAAACCTTATGACTAAAAATCAGACCAATAGGAATTTTCTGCATATGAATAATCAAAGAGTGACTGCAATATATATAATTCTAGCAATGTAAAATAAATATTCCCTCTGGACCTTCATAATTAGAGAAACTGTTACATTTTCCCTAATGAGAATAGCAACCTCCATATTTACTGGCTGAAAGTGATGAATAACTTGCATTTATTACTCATTCTAATTTCAATTTCTGACTCTTTTAACATTTGAATAGTCTTTGTTCTGTTTGAGTGCAATATCGCATGCCATTATTCTGAGAGATCTTTTGAAGTGCACATGTCAAGATTTTCATCTTGTGGAAATAGGGAACTGTTGTGCTGTTTGCAGATAAAACAAGGGTTATGGATAAAGAGTTATGTGACCTCAAGGATCTATCTGAGAAAAAATGGAGTTGGTGAGGATGAAGGACATGTTAGTGATAACTGCATCTTCTGAAGCTATCTATTGAACTGTGATGAAAAACAAGGAGCATAGGGAAATGTTTAACCATGTGGAGAGACACAATTTAGAAATGGGGTGAGAAGCAAGTCAACCATTTTCTAAGCTATGCTTTCACAATTTTGTTTTCTTTAACTGATTACTGTTTTCTGGTATGGATTGCCTTAACAACGAGTGGAGCGAAGCTTCTGTGACATCAAATACCGCTAATTTCCCCCATTTACCAAATATTTACGTAAGTAATTTACGTATTCAGTTGAGACAGAAACAGCTATCTAAATGGAATACTTATGTGAGGATTTAAATACCATATTGTTAAGCACTTGGGTCTGGCTTCAATCAGAAAATAAAGCAAAGGTTTTTCTCTCGTTTTTGAAGGTGTGATGGTGGCTTTGAAATCAGTCAAATTTTGAATCATGAAATATTTAGAAGTTTCTGTTAGCATTTTTCAAAAATTTTCATTAGGAATTCCTGAAAGAAGAAATGTAGGAAGTAGAAGAGAATGGATTATGAAGATAAATTCAGAGATACATACCCTAAGCGAGGAGCACACTTAAAGGGCATGCAAGTGGGAAAATTGGGATTACATTGCTATGTCCATCCTCCACTAATGCAACTGGGACTATTAAATTTACAAATTGGAAGACTACACTTGTTTAATATTATACTGAATGCATAAAATTATTTATATTAATTTGTAATTTGTATAAAGATAAGGAGCACGCACTTGTATGTTAGGCATGGTTTGTCTAAACTCATTGCGATTCCCTAGCTCACATGAATTAGTTTAGTCACATTACATGAGGTTATTTATATATAGTATTACATATAACACCAGCTGATGATAATTATCATGCTGTCACATGCCAACTATAAGGGAGATAAGCATCATACCAAGAGATCTCGACTAATTAAGCAAACGGATTTAGGAATGGCATAACACAAATGTGTACATTATAGAGAGGAAACTGATTTTGGAGTAGACTTCTTTGATTTGTGGAATTAGACAAAAACATAGCTCAACATGGCATATCAGGCGCCTCCCTGTAAAAGTTGATCCATTAAAATTGCTGGAAGCTCTCAAACAAAAAATGTGAACAAAAAGTAACCAATCCAGAGTGAAAATAATTAATTGGAGGAGGGCCAATTTTAACAGGGTGAGAACAGATCTGGCCTAGATACATTGGAATCAAAGATTGGCAAGCAAAACTGAAACGGAACACTGGACTGCCTTTAAAGAGGAGGTAGTTTGGGTACAGTCGATGTCCATTCTCTTGAGAGGGAAAGATAGGACAAACAAAACCAGAGCATCCTGGATGATTAAAGAGATAGAGATTAAGATGAAGCCAAAAAAGGGTATGACAAATGTCAAGTTGATAAGACAAGTGAGAACCAGACTGAATATAAAGATTGAAGAGAAGTGAACAAAGAGATGAGAAGCAAAAAGATAGTATAAGAAGAGTCTGGTAGCTAACATAAAAGGGAATCAAAAAGTCTTCCATTGACAGATAAGTAGTAAAAGGGTGGTAAATGGAGGAGTGGGGCTGATTAGGTATCAAAAAGGAGATTTATGTATGGAGGCAGAGTTTAACCTCCGTGGAGGGAAAGCTTTTAGAGATGATAATATCCAACAAAATTAACAGTCACTTGGACAAATGTGAATTAATTAAGGAAAGCCAGCATGGATTTATTAACAGCAAATCATGTTTAACTAACTGAATGATGAGGTAACAGAGAAGGTTGATGAGGGTTATGGATTTGATGTGGTGTATATGGACTTCCACAAGGCTTTTGATAAAGTGCCACATAAAAGGCATGCCAGCAAATATCCCATAAAATAAAAGAGACAGTGGCAGCATGGATACGAAGTTGGCTGAGTGACAGGAAACAGAGCAGTGGTGAACAGTTGTTTTTGGACTGGAGGACGGTATATAGTGGAGATCCCAGGGATCGGTATTAGGACCAGTGCTTTTCTTGATCTATATTAAGGATCTAGGATTGGGTGTGCAGAGCACAATTTCAAAATTTGCAGATGATGCAAAACTTGCAAGTATTGCGAACAGGGAGAAGGCAGAGATAGACTTCAAGAGGACATAAATAGACTGGTGGATTGGGTGGACACATGGCAGATTAATCTTAATATGGAGAAATGTGAAGTGGTACAGTTTGGGAGGAAGAATTAGGAGAGGCAATATAAAGTAAAGGTTACAATTCTAAAGGGGCTGCAAGGGCAGAGGAACCTGTGGATATCGGTGCACAAATTGTTGAAAGTAGCATGGCACGTTGAGAAAATAGCTAATAAGGCAAAGAGGGCCCTGGGCTTTGTAAATACAGGCACAGAGTACAAAAACAAGGAGGTTATGGTAAACCTTTATAAAACCTGATTCGGCCTCAGCTGGAGTATTGTGTCCAATTCTGGGCACCACACTTTAGGAAGGATGTGGAGGCATTAGACAGTGCAGAAAAGATTTACAAGAATGGTTCCAGGGATGAGGGACTTCAGTTATGAGGATAGATCACAGAAGCTGGGGTTGTTCTCCTTAGAGAAGAGAGGGTTGAGAGGCGATTTGATAGAGGTCTTCGAAATCATGAGGGGTCTGGACAGGGTAGGTAGGGAGAAACTGTTCCCATTGATGGAAAGGTCAAGAACCAGAGGACAGCAATTTAAGATGAATGGCAAAAGAACCAATGGCAACATGAGAAGAAATGTTTTACACAGCGAGTGGCTAGGATCTGGAATGCACTGTCTGAGAGTGTGGTAGAGGCAGATTCAATCCGTGTTTTCAAAAGCGTACTAGATAATTATTTGTAGCTAAAGAAATTTCAGGGCTGTAGAAGGAAGGTGGGGAAGTAGAACTAGTTGAGTTGCTCTTGCAGAGAGCTGGCACAGACACGACAGGCTGAATGGCCTCCTTCTTGTGCTGTAACCATTCTACAATTCTATGATAAAATTAAACTTAAATGATAAAATCAAAATGAAGATTTTGTTCGGTACCAATCAATCATAACAGTCACCCAGGGAATCAGTAAAGATTTCAGCATGATGGAGGGGTCTAAATATAAATAACTAATTTGGATTCATGAGATCAGACTACACCCATCATCTTCCACTGCCTGGAATAGGCTAGTGTAGTGGTTATGATACTGCACTAGTAACCCAGAGACTGTGGGCTGAATTTTCAGGCACCCCTTTGAGTCAAGGACAGAGTCAGGGGACCATAAAATACCGGCACCGGTTGGTGTGTCAGTCTCGGGATGCCATTTCTGGTGCCGGCCATTTTGGGGGAGACAAGTTCAGGCCCCAGGAAGGCCACTGCCTCCACAAGGCAGGCAGAAAATTAGGCTGATTCAGCATTTCTTAAAGGTAAGTTTAGGAGGCCGATTGGGATTTTCCAGTTGGCCTCCAGTTTCCTGGCATGACAGGGGGCAGATCAACTGCCTGGAAGTAGGCACCCAGCAGCCAGCATCGGACCAGGGTGCTAGCATTCCAGTTAGGCCTATAGGTCCTCCCTGCCTGCCTGGGTGGGGGTACAATCAAAGACCACCCTGTAAAGTGATTTCTACCACCCACCCACTCCCCCACCCCCCAGTGGTGGCCTGGCTGCTTTTCTGTATTTTTTTATTACATTTTTTCATAAGAGGCCATGGGGATACCTTCTTGTTGAAGCACCTTCCCAGTCACTTACATGTACTGCAGCTGAGTGCTCCTCTGAAGCTGGAAGGCTTCTAATTGGCCCTCCAGCTTCAAGAGCCTGGCCGCCACTCTTAATTGGACAGGTAACCATCTCCATGCCATTTAAGGGCTCACCCACATAAAAAACTTAACATTAATCAGTTTCCCCTGGAGGGGGTGGGTTCTGACCCAAAAAACAAACCCAGCTCCTATTTCCTGCCTCCGTGGCAAAAATACAGCCCCTTGAGTTCAAATCCCACTGAAGTTTCAACAGGGGCTATTGGAACACCCATGGAATTTCAGAACCTTAGTCTTTAAGATTGAGAGAGACTTAGAAGATGTTAGTGTAAGACATTCGTGAATATGGTGCAAGAGGTTTAAATCAAGAAGTTTCAAGCAATATTAAAGATTAGAATACATGTATGCCCTGGTATTGTGTGGATGTCCTCCCAGTCATCCAACATAACTCTACAGGTGGAGCTTGTCAGGTTGCCTCAGTTGGAAGCACTGTTGCTCGTTGTTCATTCCAGCCCCATTTCTGGAGTTGAGCATTTAATCTTAACCACCATTCTAGAGCAGTATTGAGGGAATGCTGCATTAATAGAGCTGCAGTCCTTTGGATAAGATATTAAATCAAGGTTCCACTAGTTTGTTCATGTGGATATTAACCTCCCATGGTACTAGTCAAAGAAGAGAAGGGACCTCTCCAAATGTACTGGCCAACATTCCTTTCTCAAACAATGCACACCAAAAACCGATTAACTGGTCATTCGTCTCATAATTATTTGAGGATTTTGCTGTACACAGTGGTGGCATTGTTTGCCCAAACAATGGACTTCAAAGAATCTAATTGTATGTGAATCATTTTGAGACATGATAAATCACTATTTCATTGCAAATCGTTTCTTCTCAGCTGACTTGGAATCTAAATTATACAAACAGAAAGGGATTGACTTTCATTTCACATCCTCAAACACGTATGGTACATTATTGGAATGAAATCTGAATGTAATAGTGCACAATTTCAACAGCCGGCAGCAGCTTCACTCAGCAATCAAGCTTATCAGTGGGTGCACAGTCAAAAAATCAAATTTAAAGTCCTGTAACCAGTTTAAGATTTCTTGGTATATTATTGTAGGCTTTCATCAATCTGATAAACAGCTAGGCCTGTGAAATCTGCACATTGCCTTGGATCAGGTAATGGATTATTCAAACGAGTGTAATTTTGATTTCCCCAGATGCAACCCTAACACAGCAGAGAATAATCTGCCGAGTGGAGATTGCAAAAGGTGTAGACGAAAAACAAGCACTATTTGCTAACATATTGAGTTGTCATGTAAACAAATAAGGTACCATTCAGCTGATTAAAAAACAAATTAAATTTTTTTTGGATAACATGCCATGTCTTTGCTTTGGTTCTTATGGTTGTGTGCTACATACAGTGTCAGCTGATAATAGTGGGTAGACTGGGTTATTAATTTGCTATTGATCTTTCCTAAGGACATGTTGCAGTTGTCAGATTGCTTCCAAGGTGAAGGGATTGAAAAATAACAGAAAATCACCATAGATTTTCTTCCTATCAATGTATCAGTTAAGATGCTCACCTACCCAGAGTTTTAAAGGTTTTGCAGTTCAGAGAAATAGTAGCAAGTGGTACTTTAAACATAGTTCAGTTCTACATGTCAAAATGTGTCTATCTGTATCGGTTTGTACCTATATTTCATGCTTTGAAATATGACTTTCCTCTATGTACATGACTTTTTTCTCACTGTGTTACAGTGGATTGAATGGGGAATTACTTCTCAAATGAAAATGGCAACAGATTATATACAAGATTGATTTACCAGTGGTGCTGTATGTTCTATTGCAAGGATCTCATCTAGATGTAGACTCTGTCTGCTACAGTGTAAAAAAAGATCAAGAACAAGGTGAAGCTGAATCAGCTAAAGTAAATATTGATTATTAAGCTCAAGAGCAAGAAGCTCTGTCAGTATCCTGGCCAACATTCCTCCCTCAATCAATCTCACTAAAACAGTTTTACTGCTTATTTAACTCGTGCTCATATGAAAATACTTTTCATTATGTTTGAAAGTGAGGCAGTTCAATCTGAAGCCAGGGTGTTAAATTTGAACAAAGGAAATTATGAAGGTATGAGGGGAAAATTGGCTGAGGTGGACTGGGAAAATGCATTAAAACGTTTGACAGTGCACAGGCAATGGATAGTCTTTAAAGAATTATTACATAGTTTACAGCAACTATACATTCCTTCAAGGGACAAAAACCCCAAAAGAAAAGGCAGTCAACATGGCTAACAAAGGAAGTTAAGGATTGTATAAGCTTAAAAGAAAAGGCCTATAAAGTTGCCAGAAATAGTAGTAAACCTGAGGATTGGGAGGAATTTGGAATACAGCAAAGGAGAACCAAGAAACTGATAAAGAAAGGGAGAATAGGCTATGAATGTAAACTCAAAAAAACATAAAAATGGACTGTAAAAGCTTCTATAGGTATGGAAAAAGGAAATATTTGGCTAAGACAAATGTGGGTCCATTCCAGGCAGAGTCAGGAGAATTTATAAGGGGGAATAGAGAAATGGCAGAGAAGTTAAATGATTACTTTGTGTCTGTCTTCACTGAGGAAGATACAAGAAATCTCCAGAGTTAGAGATCCAAGGGACTAGGGAGAATGAGGAATTGAAAGAAATTCATATTAGTAAGAAGGTTGTATTGGAGAAATTAATGGGGCTGAAGGTTGACAAGTCCCAGGACCTGATATTCTACATCCCAGAGTGCGGAAAGAGGTAGCTATGGAGATAGTGGATGCATTGGTGATCATCTTCCAAAATTCTATAGATTTTGGAACGGTTCCTGCAGATTGGAAGGTAGCAAATGTCGCCCCACTATTTAAGAAGGAAAGGAGAGAGAAAATAGGGAACTACAGACCTGTTAGCCTTATATCAGTCAATGGGAAAATGCTAGAATCTATTCTAAAGGATGTGATAAATGGACACTTGGATAATAATCATCTGATTGGGCATAGTCAACATGGATTTATGAATGGGAAATAATGTTTGACGAACCTGTTAGAGCTTTTTGAGGATGTTACTAACAGAATTGATAAAGGGGAGTTGGTGGATGTGGTATACTTGCATTTTCAGAAGGCTTTTGATAAAGTACCCCACAGGAGGTTGCTTAGCAAAATTAAAGCACATGAAATAGGAGGTAATATACCAGCATGGATTAAGGATTGATTAACAATCAGAAAACAGAGAGTAGGAATAAACAGGTAATTTTCATGTTGGCAGGCTGTGACGAGTGGGGTACTGCAAGGATCAGTACTTGGGCCCCAGCTGTTCACAATATAGATCAATGATTTGGATGTGGGGACCAAATGTAATATTTCCAAGTTCGCAGATGACACAAAACTAGGTGGGAATGTGTGTTGTGAGGAAGCTGCAAAGTGGCTTTAAGGAGATTTGGACAGACTTAGTGGCTGGAATTTTACACCGCCCCAGCGGGTCGGATGGTGGCGTGGGGGCGGCGTAAAATTGAGCAGCAGGCTCTGGGAGGTCTAACTGCCCTGCTTCCGCCTCCGACCAAGTTTACGGAGGTCCGGTGGTGGGGGTGGTGAGAAGCGGCCTGTCTCCCAACCCAACCCTGGGATCCAAGACGCCCCCCCGTCCCCCCAAACGACCAGCCTAGCCTCACCAGGGCACAACCGATTCCCCTGGTGAGGCTGCCCGAACTTACCTTCTGTCCCGGTTCCATTGTGTCCTCCTCGGTCGGCTGGGCTGCAGTCTCAGCAGTGGTCACCGCTCCCGGTGGCGCTGCTGAGACTAAGAGCTGCCGCCCGCTGATTGGCCGGCAGCTCACTGAGGCGGGACCTCCTCCCTCAAGCGGGTGGAAGTCCTGCCTTGGCCCAATTAAAGCCTGGGGATCCGTAAAATACGGGACGGATCCCCAGGCTGGGTGGGAGCAGGATCGGCACCAACATTTACATTGGACTCCGGCTCCCGCCCGCCCAGCGCAAAATTCCGGGCAGTGAGTGGGCAAAAACATGGCAGTTGGAATGTATTGTGGAAAAATGTGAGCTTATCCACTTTGATAGGAGAAATAGATGTGCCGAATATTTCTTAAATAGTGAGAAATTAGAAAGTGTAGATGTACAAAGGTACCTGGGTGTCCTCGTCAATAAGTCACTGAAGCTAACATGCAGGTGCAGCAAGGTATTAGGAAGGCTAATGGTATGTTAGCCTTTTTTTTTATTCATTCATGGGATGTGGGCATCACTGGCTATGCCAGCATTTATTGCCCATCCCTAATTGCCCTTGAGAAGGTGGCGGTGAGCTGCCTTCTTGAACCGCTGCAGTCCATTAGGGGTAGGTAGATCCACTGTGCTGTTAGGAAGGGAGTTCCAGGATTTTGACCCAGCGACAGTGAAAGAACGGCGATATAGTTCCAAGTCAGGATGGTGTGTGACTTGGAGGGGAACTTGCAGTTGGTGGTGTTCCCATGTATTTGCTGCCCTTGTCCTTCTGGTTGGTAGAGGTCGCGGGTTTAGAAGGTGCTGTCTAAGGAGCCTTGGTGCATTGCTGCAGTGCATCATGTAGATGGTACACACTGCTGCTACTGTGCATCGGTAGTGGAGGGAGTGAATGTTTGTAGATGGGGTGCCAATCAAGCGGGCTGCTTTGTCCTGGATGGTGTCGATCTTCTTGAGTATTGTTGGAGCTGCACCCATCCAGGTAAGTGGAGAGTATTCCATCACACTCCTGACTTGTGCCTTGTAGATGGTGGACAGGCTTTGGGGAGTCAGGAGGTGAGTTACTCACCTCAGGATTTCTAGCCTCTGACCTGCTCTTGTAGCCACGGTATTTATATGGCTACTCCAGTTCAGTTTCTGGTCAATGATTGCCCCTAGGATGTTGATAGTGGGGGATCCAGCGATGGTAATGCCGTTGAACGTCAAGGGGAGATGGTTAGATTCTCTCTTGTTGGAGATGGTCATTGCCTGGCACTTGTGTGGCGCGAATGTTACTTGCCACTTATCAGCCCAAGCCTGGATATTGTCCAGTTCTTGCTGCATTTCTACACGGACTGCTTCAGGATCTGAGGAGTCACAAATGGTGCTGAACATTGTGCAATCATCAGCGAACATCCCCACTTCTGACCTTATGATTGAAGGAAGGTCATTAATGAAGCAGCTGAAGATGGTTGGGCCTAGGACACTACCCTGAGGAACTCCTGCAGTGATGTCCTGGAGCTCAGATGATTGACCTCCAACAACCACAACCATCTTCCTTTGCGCTAGGTATGACTCCAGCCAGCGGAGGGTTTTCCCCCTGATTCCCATTGACCTCAGTTTTGCTAGGGCTCCTTGATGCCATACTCAGTCAAATGCTGCCTTGATGTCAAGGGCAGTCACTCTCACCTCACCTCTTGAGTTCAGCTCTTTTGTCCATGTTTCAGCCAAGGCTGTAATGAGGTCAGGAGCTGAGTGGCCCTGGGTGGAACCCAAAGTGAGCATCACTGAGCAGGTTATTGCTAAGCAAGTGCCGCTTGATGGCACTGTTGATGACACCTTCCATCACTTTACTGATGATTGAGAGTAGGCTGATGGGGCGGTAATTGGCCGGGTTGGACTTGTCCTGCTTTTTGTGTACAGGACATACCTAGGCAATTTTCCACATTGTAGGGTAGATGCCAGTGTTGTAGCTGTACTGGAACAGCTTGGCTAGGGGCGCGGCAAGTTCTGGAGCACAGGTCTTCAGTACTCTTCTTCTTCTTCATCTTTGGCCTCCTTGTCTCGGGAGACAATGGGTAAGCGCCTGGAGGTGGTTGGTGGTTTGTGGAGCAGCGCCTGGAGTGGCTATAAAGGCCAATACTAGAGTGACAGACTCTTCCACATGAGCTGCAGGTCAAATTGGTTGTCAGGGCTGTTTCGCAGTTGGCTCTCCCCTTGCGCTTCTGTCTTTTTTCCTACCAACTGCTAAGTCTCTTCGACTCGCCACACTTTAGCCCCGCCTTTATGGCTGCCCGCCAGCTCTGGCGATCGCTGGCAACTGACCCCCACGGCTCCCACGACTATTGCCGGAATACTGTCAGGGCCCATAGCCTTTGCAGTATCCAGTACCTTCAGTCGTTTCTTGAAATCACGCGGAGTGAATCGAATTGGCTGAAGTCTGGCATCTGTGATGCTGGGGACTTCAGGAGGAGGCCGAGATGAAGCATCAACTCGACACTTCTGGCTGAAGATTGTTGCAAATGCTTCAGCCTTATTTTTCGCACTGATGTGCTGGGCTCGCCTATCATTGAGGATGGGGATATTTGTGGAGCCACCTCCTCCAGTTAGTTGTTTAATTGTCCACCACCATTCACGGCTGGATGTGGCAGGACTGCAGAGCTTAGATCTGATCCGTTGGTTATGGGATCGCTTAGCTCTGTCTATTGCATGCTGCTTCTGCAGTTTGTCATGCAAGTAGTCCTGGGTTGTAGCTTCACCAGGTTGACACCTCATTTTGAGGTATGCCTGGTGCTGCTCCTGGCATGCCCTCCTGCACTCTTCATTGAACCAGGGTTGGTCTCCTGGCTTGATGGTAATGGGGGATATGCCGGGCCATGACGTTACAGATTGTGGTTGAGTACAATTCTGCTGCTGCTGATGGCCCACAGCGCCTCATGGATGCCCAGTTTTGCATTTCTAGATGTGTTCGAAATCTATCCCATTTAGCACGGTGATAGTGCCACACAACACGATGGACGGTATCCTCAATGTGAAGGCGGGACTTCGTCTCCACAAGTACTGTGCGGTGGTCACTCCTACCAATACTGTCATGGACAGAAGCATCTGCGGCAGGCAGATTGGTGAGGACGAGGTCAAGTATGTTTTTCCCTCGTGTTGGTTCCCCGACCACCTGCCACAGACCCAGTCTAGCAACTATGTCCTTTAGGACTCGGCCAGTAGTGGTGCTACTGAGCCACTCTTGGTGATGGACATTGAAGTCCCCCACCCAGAGTACATTTTGTGCCCTTGCCACCCTCAGTGCTTCCTCCAAGTGGTGTTCAACATGGAGGAGTACTGAGTCATCAGCTGAGGGAGGGCGGTAGGTGGTAATCAGTAAGAGGCTACCTTGCCCATATTTGACCTGATGCCACGAGACTTCATGGGGTCCGGAGTCGATGTTGAGGACTCCCAGGGCAACTCCCTCCCTACTGTATACCACTGTGCTGCCACCTCTGGTGGGTCTGTCCTGCCGCTGGGCCAGGACATACCTGGGGATGGTGATGGCAGTGTCTGGGACATTGTCTGTAAGGTATGATTCCGTGAGCATGACTATGTCAGGCTGTTGCTTGACTAGTCTGTGGGACAGCTCTCCCAACTTTGGCACAAGCTCCCAGATGTTAGTAAAGAGGACTTTGCAGGGTCGACAGGGTTGGGTTTGCCGTTGTCGTTTCCGGTGCCTAGGTCGATGCCGGGTGGTCCGTCCGGTTTCATTCCTTTTTATAGACTTTGTTGCGGTTAGATACAACTGAGTGGCTTGCTAGGCCATTTCAGAGGGCATGTAAGAGTTAACCACATTGCTGTGGGACTGGAGTCACATGTAGGTAAGGACAGCAGATTTCCTTCCCTAAAGGACCTAAAAGTGAACCAGATGGGTTTTTACAACAATTGACAATGGTTTCATGGCCATCATTAGAGTAGCTTTTAATTCCAGATTTATTAATTAAATTCAAATTCCACCTTCTGCTGTGGTGGGATTCGAACCCATGTCCCCAGAGAAATACCCTGGGTCTCTGGGTTACTAGTCCAGTGATAATACCACTACGCCACCACCTACCCCTTTATCGCAACAGGATTTGAGTACAGGAGTAGCAAAGTCTTGCTTTAATTGTCTAGCTCCTTGGTTAGACTGCACCTGGAATACTGTGTGCAGTTTTGGTCCCCTTACCTTAGAAAGGATATTATTGCCATAGAGGTTGTGCAACAAAGGTTCACCAGAATTGTTCTCGGGCTGGCAGGACTGTCCTATGAAAAGTGATTGGGGAAACTGGGCTTGTATTCTCTAGAGTTTCGAAAAATGAGAGGTGATCTCATTGAAACCTACAAAATACTGAAAGGGATAGACAGAGTAGATGCAGGTAAGATGTTTCCCTTGGTTGGGGATTCTAGAACCAGGGGACACAATTTCAACATAAGGGGGATGCCACTTAGGCCCGAGATGAGGACAAATTTCTTTACTCAGAGGCTTGTGAATCTTTGGAATTCTGTAGCCCAGAGGGCTGTGGAAGTCCAGTCATTGAGTATGTTTAGAACAGATATTAACAGATTTATAAATACCAATGACATAAAGGGATATGGTGATAATGTGGGAAAAGGGCATTGAAGTGGATGATCAGTCATGATCATATTGAATGGCAGATGGGCAGATGGGCTTGATGGGCTGAATGGCCTACTCCTGCTCCTATGTTCCTATGTTTCTAAGCTGTGGGTGAGGGTTTAAACGATTATGTCAGGGACAGGAACACCAGAATGAAGCATTGGAAGGGAAATGAAAGGTACACAGAGGACCAGGAGAGAGAAACAGCATTAGAATAAAGATTAATTCAGAAATTGGAGAGATCAAGCAGACTAAGATGGGTTTAGAGTGCATGTGTGTAAATGTATGGATCTTGGTAAATAAAGTTAGTGAGCTGGAGGCACCCGTTGCCTCATGAGACCATTGATATCGTGGCATTAACAGAAACCTGGCTCAAAGAAGGGGAGGATTGAGAACTTAATATTCCTGGCTAGTAGGTATTCAGGAAAGGTAGGACAGTAAAAAAAAAGAGTGGGTTGGCAGTATTGATCAAAGAAACTATTACAGCATTGGAGAGGGATGATGTGGTTGAGATAATTGACAGAAGAACCAAAAGCGACATAAGGGAAAAATTATTACGCAGCGAGTTTTTGTGGTCTGGAAAGTACTGCCTGAAAGGCTGGTGGAAGCAGATTCAATAATAACGCTCAATAGGGAATTAGTTTAATATATTTGACGTGGAGACATTTGCAGGACTTGGGAAAAGAGCTGACAAGGAGGACGAATTGGATAGCCCTTTATAGAGCCAGCAGAGACACTATGGGCCTAATGGCCTCTTTCTCTGCTGTACCATTCTATGGTTCCATGATCTCACTTAATAGTCCAGAGACTTATTCTATGTAAGTTGCCTACCTTGTTTCCCTGCATACAAAACAATGGCTACAAAGCACTTTGAGATGTTCTGGAGATATGATAAGGCACCGTATAAATAGAAGTTCTTTCTTTTTATTTTAGTTGTAAATCAGATTTATTGAATCACTTACTGAAGAGAGAACATGCTGGCGCTCAGCACCAGTAGCCTTCTTTCCTGTTCAAGCTAAATGCTGTAAAGTTACAAAACACTAAAAGCATCGTGCTCAAATTACAGGTGAGAAATTGGATCTTTTACACTCGTTTTTTTGAGCACTGCGAGTGCCCTTAGAGATCCAAAGTGGCATCTGTGGTGCATGCACACATTTGTGGGGGAAATTGTGTCAGGCACCATATTTGTGCGGGCATTAGTGAACACACAGGGAATGTCTGCTGGAAATATGCAGAGCAGGCAGCTCATGACATCAATCAGGATGCAATGCTGATTTGATACCACCAATGCCATTTTGGAGCTAACACTCCACCCCTCCCTTAACCTCACGTAGCTAAACACACATTCAACAGCAAGAAGGACACCCAGCCAGCACTATTTAAAGGGATGATCAGCTACTTACAGGTTAGCTGCTGGTTGATTTCTTCTCGCTGTTGCTTTGATTCTACAAGTGTTTGGTGCTTGCTAAAATTGTTTAAAGTGGCAAAAGTTAACAAGGAGTGGTGTGGTAGATGCTGAAAGAGGTTTTACTGATTCAAGGCTTCTTTACAAAACAGTTGCTCCCAGACGCGGGTACACCAGTAGGCATTCCCCTAGGAATACAGCATAACTTGGAGATTGAGCAGAGGCCATGCAGAGCAGGACAAGCTGCTGGAAGAAGGAGGAAGAGGGAAAGGAGTGTTCTCAGCAGGAGGCCATATTCGGCCAGGGTGGGCACAGAGCAATTCTTCGACCTGAACCTCAGTGAGGAACAATATGTCAGACCTTTACGCTACAGTATGGACGTCCTCATTGAAATCTGCTACCAACTGCAGGCACAACTGCAACCTCAAAGCAGAGAGAGAATGGCATTGCCAGTGGCTATGAAGCTAAACGTGGTAATGAATTTTTATGTGTCTGGCTCCTTCCAGGCTTGAGTTGGAAATATTTGCAACATCTTAGTTTGCTATCTACAGTTGCATTAGGGAAGTCACTGAGGCTCTCTCAAGAAGAGCTAACTACATTTCATTCTCTCTTGCCAGAAAGAAGCATGCAGGTTATGCACAGGGCATATCAAGGATTGCAGTCTCCCCCATGATACAGGGTGCCATTCGTTGCACACATATCTCTTTTTGGGTGCCACATATCAACTGCCTGGCATGGGCAGCAGCGGTCTGGGCTGGCTGGCTGACAAGCAACAACAAGGGCACTGGTGGAGTGGCAGATGTGGCAGGAAGAATGCTGTCTTCCTGAGAGGGGACAACAGTTTTGTGCATCATGGAACCTTTTCCACTCCCCCAGGATGGTGCCTCAGCAATTCTAGTCATCTGTTGGACAACATATTGCTGGACTGCTGTGACACCCTTCAAGGCCCCTTCGCACTCTAATCTACAGCCATGGTGGCAGCAGTCTGAGCTTCCAATGTAGCACTTAAACATTGGGTGGATGCTTCTGGTGCTGCAATGGGAGCTGCAACATGATTGGGTCCACATGTATGCAAACAGAGTTGGCCACCACTTCCATGCTATAAAGGTTGGGCTCCAAGCTCTGCACAAAACCCTGTGCCAAGTTGGTGCTGGACTCCTTCATTGAATGCAAGCTTTCTGGCAGGCTTCCCAATCCACCAAGAATTTATTTGTGCTTACCCATCATTATGCTTCTGTAGTCTTCCCCATCATAATGCTCATCTGAGTCCTCTGCAACAGAACTCAGGTCTGACCTTGCCCTCCAGCAAGCTGGCACATGATGCTCCCCTGCCTTGCCTGTTGGCCATTCATGTCCGTTGTCTCACCATGTGCAGATACCGCCTCTATGCTTTGTTCTAAACTGCGCAGTGTCAGTATCTGAACTGCAGGCAGCGAGTGGGAAATCAAGTGATGGCGCATCTTCATTATCAATGTCTTCTTGCTGTTTTTCCACTTTTTGACAAGGTTGCACTTCCTATGTATATGAAAGGAGAAAGGTACAGTGGCGCAGTGGTTAGCACTGCAGCCTCACAGCTCCAGCAACCTGGGTTCAGTTCTGGGTATTGCCTGTGTGGAGTTTGCAAGTTCTCCCTGTGACTGCGTGGGATTCCACCGGGTGCTCTGGTTTCCTCCCACAGCCAAAGGCTTGCAGGTTGATAGGTAAATTGGCCATTGTAAATTGCCCCTAGTGTAGGTAGGAGAATGGTAGGGAATGTGGGATTAATGTAGGATTAGTATAAATGGGTGGTTGTTGGTCAGCACAGACTTGGTGGGCCGAAGGACCTATTTCAGTGCTTTATCTCTAAATAAATAAGGCTGCATTGCAGGAGGTGAGGAAAGCAAGAGATGAATGCTTACACCATCTGTGGTTTGTAAATCAGAAGAGAGTGTGTCATGAGACAGAGGTAGGTGGGATGTGAGAAGGAGTTAAGTAGGAGGATGTGATGTTTCACTCACTGCTGGCCATGGCCTCAGCAACAGATGTCCCTATAATTTCCAGCAGTGCCCCCTCCATGGGGGTGAGGGCATGTGGGCATGCTGCCTCTGGTTGTGCACTACCTTGTCTTGCAAGAGAGGGGGAAGTGTGTCCATGAGTATATTGCAATCTGTTTGAACGATCTTGAAAAGCTGGCAGTGTGTGTGAGATGTGAGTGGAAGGTTTGCAGCAGTGTTAAGTGTGTGAGGGTGCAATGGAGCATATGAATGCCAAGTGAGACTTGATTGATAAAGATTGTTGGTAGGTGAGTGATGGAGGAGTGGTGAATTGAGCAGTGTCTGAGGCTAGTGGTGCAGTTGGTAGGATTTGAAATTTGAGGATGCGTTCACTGACCTTGATCACTCTTGTGAAGTTATTGAACTTCTAGTGGCACTGCATCCAGATCCTGGCATTGACCTGTCTGCTCCCACTGCCTTTTTCATCTGTGTCTGGAGGTCCTCTTGACCCCCTTCAGATACAGGACAACTCTCCACTTTTCCGCCTAATCCACCAAGACCTCCAGTGCAGCATGTAAAAATGTTGGAGATTCACGTCCTGTACACCTGCCAGCACCTGCTCCAGCCACAATGCACCTCCCCTTTAAGAGGCGCAGGCGGTCAGTGCAAGCTAGCTTTAAGTGGTGCCAGCCACTCACCATATTGAGCCCCTGCTGATGTGTGCAGCCAATCAACAGCACAGTTAGCATTGGCTGGATGTTAAAATAATTGAAATGAGCAGGCAACATGAAGTCGGCATGCTGCCTGCTTGCCATCAATGGGCATGAGATAATGGCATACCGTGACCGCACCTATTTACCCATCTATGTGGCTGTTTTATGTTTCCTATGACTGGGTTAACATTGTGTTAAAACAGAAGGAATTTTATATGTTCATGTTAATGTACACTTACTAGTGTCACGCTCTGTGATTTCAGTAATCATTCTAAATAATCTACATTATAGGAAAAAGCATTAATTTTATTGTGAGCAGGAGCTCATGGATATTAGAGGAAGAACATTGCATTTTAAGTTAAGAGAAAATGAATAGATTTTACACTATCTTGTTAATGATATCAACTGGTTACATGCATTGTAGTTTGTTTGCAGTTCAGTTCGACTTTGGACATTTTTCTATTTTCTCACTTATAAGTGAACAGATCTTGTACCACTGACTTAGAGCTGAACTTTACACTGAAATCAGGTCAAGGTCATCAAAAAACTATAAAATAAGTATGTAAAAAACTTCTGATGCATTCTTTGCAGACATTATTGAAATTATTAATAGAAAATAAAAGAAAAATATAATTGACTGTGCCTCCAAGGCTGGGTGATACTAATAGAGAAACTCTGACCTGAAAGATTGTTCATATTGAACTTGGGGACCTTTTGAGAATAAAAATGATGGAATGTAGCATCTGCTGGGAAAGTAAAAAGCAGTTTAACGCCCCACACCTTCCTTGAAGGTACAGACAAGTCTTCCCTCAGCACTTGGCAATATAATCCCGCTGGACTAGAGAGAGGCCAATGTAAGGGAAAAGATAGTGAAACACCTACTCCATACTCTACAAGATAAGTGAGACTAACCTAATGGCATTGACACCCCGATGCAACCATAGCTCTTCTCCCTCTCTGTCCATGAATACCCTGATCCTAAATCATATAAAGCAACTATGTCAATTGGCTAATTAAGTGGAAATTATAACATTGTATTCTCTTGCAAATAGATTTTACTGCACCAATATCTAAACCAATGTACAACATTTTCTTTTTTTACTGAAATTTTAAAAAACAAAGAATGACAAATGAAGCCAGCTGCTGTAACATAAATATCTAATTATTGCTAGTATTGCGGTGAAGTTAGGATCCTCGGGCTGTTAAGGAACCATAGGGTACAGCTGATGTTGATGGTTGTTGCCACGTGGTTACTAAAGCAGAACATACCAAGCGTGAAACCAGGAGAATAGCCCAAATTGAGTGAGTGTGTATTAGCAGTATTTCAGGAGTCTATTCCAACTTGATGAAAAGGGTGTTATTTACAGAACTGAGTTACAGCCTGTTGTCTGGGAGGAGAAAGGATGTTAGGTACATGAGACAGAATGTTTTTGGAGGGGCGCACATCATGGTACTAAATGATTTATTAACCCTCTATTCACACCAAAGGACCAGAAGCTGAAGTATTATTCACTCAAATAAGAATTAGGTTTATTGCTGGCTTTGTTCTCTTACAAAAGAAGTTGTCTCTTCAGACTTTATTTATTTTATTTAGAGATACAGCACTGAAACAGGCCCTTCAGCCCACCGAGTCTGTGCTGACCAACAACCACCCATTTATACTAACCCTACAGTAATCTCATATTCCCTACCACCTACCTACACCAGGGGCAATTTACAATGGCCAATTTACCTATCACCTGCAAGTCTTTGGCTGTGGGAGGAAACCGAAGCACCCGGCGAAAACCCACGCGGTCATAGGGAGAACTTGCAAACTCCACACAGGTAGTACCCAGAATCGAACCCGGGTCCCTGGAGCTGTGAGGCTGCGGTGCTAACCATTTCGCCACTGTGCCGCCCAAATGGAGTTTTCTGCACGAAATAGGTAAAATGACCATTTCTGCTGCAGTTTCTACAATGGTGCATAATGATCTTTATGTTGTATCAAAACACAAAGCATAGTATAACTATGTTCTGAAGTCACCCACCTGAGGAGGATTGAGCTTTGGCAAGCAATAGAAAACCAGCTTAAGGAGGTTGTTTGGACACTACAATGGCTATTGTATAATTGGTATAAAGCCATCTTTCAAACTTAATTTTTAAAGTATACAAAGATTCAGTCTAATACACAGGAATTGAGTTCTGTTTTTCCTTGTTGTAGAATGGTTCAGAACCAGCAGTATAGATCAGTGCTGCTAGTTTGCCCTGCTCCAAAGTAAATACCACCTCAAATCAATACCTGCCATATTTCAAACCTCTTTCAGAAGCTGTCGGCAATATCATTGATTAGTGGTGAGCATTTTTCTCATTCTTGTAAGTGGCTTTTAATATTGCAGCAAAGTTTTGCAGTGTCATGTTACGAGGTGTTTGAGTGCCAGAGGATGCAAATGGAAAGTAATAAAATAGTTCAAGCACAGGCCTTGGTGGGAGTCGATGAATCTGTGAAATGGATTGGCTAGATAAAAAAGAGTGACATTGAGAATTTGGTGAGAGTAGGGATTTAGTGTAGAAGGAGAAGGAGATGCTAAGTAATTTAACTAAGGGGCAACAGTAAACAAGTAAATTCAGAGTAGTTAATTAGATCTACGGGGATAAAATTAAAATTAACTAGGTAGAGGAATCTAAATAGCATAAATAAAAATCTGGCAAAAATAAATAATAAATAAACAATAAATAGGAGTAAGGGGATACTAAACTAAAATGATAAGTTTCCGTTTCAGGTGCAATTTGCGAACAAGATGCAAATTGTGGCCAAAATTATCTTCGTTTTGAGAAGTGTTTTTTGCTCTTCGGGTTTCCTCGCAAACTTATTTGTGTATTGTTGAGCACAGTATTTTCCACGAATCAGCACAATTGGACAGTGTTTTAAAACTTAATTTTTAAAAGTTTAGTTTAGAGATACAGCACTGAAACAGGCCCTTCGGCCCACCGAGTCTGTGCCGACCATCAACCACCCACTTATACTAATCCTACACTAATTCCACATCCCTGCCACATCCCCACCTGTCCCTATACTTCCCTACCACCAACCTATACTAGGGGCAATTGCTAATGGCCAATTTACCTATCAACCTGCAAGTCTTTGGTATATGGGAGGAAACCGGAGCACCCGGAGGAAACCCACGCAGACACAAGGAGAACTTACAAACTCCACACAGGCAGTACCCAGAATTGAACATGGGTCGCTGGAGTTGTGAGGCTGTGGTGCTAACCACTGCGCCACTGTGCCGCCCCAGTTTTGCTTCATGGAATATTCCTTGATATTTTTAAGAGTGATAACTTGATATAGTTTGATTAATACAGCAGAAAATGAGTTTATTGGAAAAAATAAGCATTTTAAATCACAATATCAATCCATCCCCTGTGAGTAACCCAACTTTAAATTACTGAAAATGACTTCTTAAAAATATATAGAAACATTTGCTAGTTGCATTGTGTTAGACTCCCTCTCTGGTCTAAAGGTTCTTGTCTTTACTCTTCTTATCAATGGCACACAAAAACTTGGATACTGTTTCACTAAATGTGATACACCTTTATTAAATCTCTAAGCAATAGTACATACTCACAATGACTCTGGTTGCTTAGGAATCCCGCAAGATAGGATCCGTCTCAGGTTGTCAGTCCTGCGACAGATCTCCAGGTGCGACTTCGGAATGGCTGGCCAGGCCACTCTCCCAACTGCAATAACAATGTCCTTGAGGGCTGTGGCTTTATACATCTTCCTGATCCTGGCCCTTGGCATATAAGGCAATACCTTCGATCAGATCATCCGATTCAATTATTAATCCCTCCCTGTCCATCCAAGACCACCCCCACATGGTCATATCCTGCCTTCAGCAGGGGGGTGTCTCTGGGTGCATGCCAACAATGGGTGTGATTACTGTATCTTGGGGCAGGAAGAAGGCCATTCACACATTCCCAAGGGGCCACTATCTAGTTCAGTTTCTGTAGATGAAGTGTCCGTGGCAATCCACCACCTTATGGACATGCCCTGACATGTATGTGTGTGTCTGTTTTAGTTAAAACTTCCCAGCAATAATGTCTTCAGTCAGAATTCTGCCTATGTAGCTCCATCTTCTTACCACCATGAGACAACCTCAGCCCACAGGACTCCACCACAGCCAGCTTGCATTCATTAATATGAAAGAAATAAAAGCACGGTTTACATGATTAAGAGTGATTAATACAATTAAGGTAAATAATGCATTGGCTTACAATTGGAACATAGCAGTCAGTTTTTTTTGTAAACGAATTTCATAAAATTCTAAAGCTTTTAAAATGTGCCTATTAGTGCCATGGCACCAAAAAGAACCAGCTTAATTTTTAGAGCCTCCTCAAAAGCCTGCAAAATGATTGGAAACTCCTAGTGATGATTAATCTGATTGGGGGTGTCATGCTCACGCAAGGAGAATTTATGAACTATATAATGAACTTATGAAACAAACCCAAAACAGACACTTTTCCTACAAAACAAAATGGAGTCGAGAGGTCATGTGGCCTTATCCTGTACTGCTAATACACATGGAAAATGCAAGAACCCTGAACTAATCTTCATGTCAGGACAAGTCTTGGAGAAGCCATTAAAATGTGAACGATTTATTCTATGTTAATGGCTACTTCTCACCAACGAATTGGGTTAACAATGGCATTGCTGATTGACTCCAAATTCAAACTCCAGACAATGGGTGTGAAAAGACTCTACTTTATGAAGATGGAATGAAGATGAGTAACACTCAGACCCCATTGTCTAATAGTGGCCTCATCAGACACCATTTTTGAGAACAATGAGAGAGAACCTCTTGTCACATGACAGAAACCATGTTTCTGATAAGGAGTTTCAATAAAAGACATTCTGTGCAGACAAAGCCAGAAGAAGAAGAGAGAATTCCATCAATGTCATCAAAGAGATAGGACCCTGCCTAAGATTACCAGCATTGAACTGCATGTAGGCAGTGACCAGAGTTTACCCTTGAACTCCCTACCTGAGAAATCATACCAGGACTTCACCAGTGACTTTGGCTGGAATATAACAAAAGCAATCAGCACCAGCACATCCGTCTTCCTAAACCTCTCAAGTCTTTCTTCAGCGAACAAGGGTAAAGAGTACAAGCCTTCAGCATTTCAAGTCTTCACTCCAGGGAAACACAAGTTAAACAAAGGACACTTAAACTATCAGACCTAAATGCATGTTATCTTTTAATTTCTATCTTTTCTTGTGTGTGTGTATCTGTATGCACAGGAGAGTGGGTGAAGTTGCATACATTTTGTGTACTGTATAATAAACATTTATCTTTCTTTTAAACTTATAACAAACCTATCATTTGTCTGTTTGTCAACCATTAAAATGCTCAGGGTATAAAACACATTTTTTAGTAAAAATTTTCAGTCAAAAGGTGAAAAAGGGACAACCATCCCTATCATCTCCCACCTGTCCGTAATGGGCATGACCAGTTTTGAAGGTGGGGTTGGGCCCTATCATGATGTTTTTAAACTAGTGCAAAGGATCACAGAATCTCGACTTGCAATTAAATTCTTCAGTCTTTTGCACTGATTACGCCTATTTTGGGTGAATAGCACCAAAAGTACCAGCATAAGTGAACAGCAACTCTAGACCATATATATAAAACGTAAGTAGATAGGCTTTTAAACAAAATGATGGGACAGCTGAATCCCTTTGTCTGCAATTCCGGTTCCATGTGAGAACCCCAGGACCCTTCATGTGCCCTGAATAAACATGTGTGTGCAGGAAGTGCCTCTAGTTGCTTGAACATAAGGGTGACTGAGAATTTTCTGGAACACACATTCAATGAGGTGGTCACCCTGCAACTATAGTGATTTCAGGAATATAGTACATAGATGGCCATCCAGCTGGGTAGAAAGAGGCAGACAGTGCTGGAATCCCCCAGGAGTGTGGCACTCATAATAAAAGCAAAATATTGCGGATGCTGGAAATCTGAAATAAAAACAAGAAATGCTGGAAATACTCAGCAGGTCTGGCAGCATCTGTGGAGAGAGAAGCAGAGTTAATGCTTCAGGTCAGTGACCCTTCTTCAGAACTGGCAAATATTAGAAATGCAAAAGGTTATAAGCAAGTAAAGTGGGGGTGGGGCAAGAGATAGCAAGGGAGGTGTAGATAGGACAAGGTCACAGAATAGCTGACCAGAAGGTCGTGGAGCAAAGGCAGACAATATGTTAATGATGTGTTGAAAGACAAAGCATTAATACAGATAGGGTGTTAACGGACTGAAAATTGAACAGCCGCAAGTACAAACATGAAAAAAAAACAGTTGGTAAGCAAACTGAACAAACTAAGATGAAATAAAATAAAATAAACACAAAAAAAATTTTTTAAAAGGAAAAAGAAAAAAATAACTAGAAACAAAAGTAAAATGGGAGGCCCGTCATGCTCTGAAATTATTGAACTCAATGTTCAGTCCGGCAGGCTGTAGTGTGCCTAATCGGTAAATGAGATGCTGTTCCTCGAGCTTGCATTGATGTTCACTGGAACACTGCAGCAATCCCAGGACAGAAATGTGAGCAAGAGAGCAGGGGGGAGTGTTGAAATGGCAAGCAACCGGAAGCTTGGGGTCCTGCTTGCGGACTGAGCAGAGGTGTTCCACAAAGCGGTCACCCAGTCTGCGTTTGGACTCCCCAGTGTAGAGGAGCGAATACAGTATACTACGTTGAAAGAAGTACAAGTAAATCGCTGCTTCACCTGAAAGGAGTGTTTGGAGCCTGGGATAGTGAGGAGAGAGGAGGTAAATGGGCAGGTATTACACCTCTTGCGATTGCAGGGGAAGGTGCCATGGGAAGGGGACGAGGTGGTGGGGGTAATGGAGGAGTGGACCAGGGTGTCACGGAGGGAACGATCCCTTCGGAATGCTGACAGGGGAAGGGAGGGGAAGGTAGTGGCATCACACTGGAGGTGGCGGAAATGGTGGAGGATGCTTCTTTAGATATGGAGGCTGATGGGGTGGAAAGTGAGGACAAGGGGAACCCTGTCACGGTGTGGCACTCTCATACCAGCTTTCAGTGCTGAATACCGGTCAGGATGACAAAAACTGCAGGAGGGTGCACTCCAGAGCACATGCATGACACTATGGGCAAATGTTTGCACATGGGATTACAGCAAAGTGAGAACTGCTGTGATCATAGGGTATTCAATAGTCAGAGATAGACATGTGTTTCTGCAATCAGGGCAGAATTTGGGGAACAGTAATCATAATATCATCAGGCTTAGAATAGGTATAAAAAAGAACAGAGAACAATCAAGCATAAAAGTACTTAACTGGAGGAGGGATAACTTCAGTGAGTTGAAGAGAGAACTGTCCCTGGTTGATTGGAGTCAGAAATTGGTAGGCTATAACAGTAATTGAACATTGGTAGGCCTTCAAAGAGGTGGTTGTTTACGTACAGAGTAGACACATTCCCATGAGGGGAAAGGAAGGGCATCCAAAGCTAGAGCTCCCTAGGGGACATGATTAAGAATTTTGCAGATGTTACAAATATTGGCCATGTGGTTGATAGTGAGGAAAAAAGCTATAAACTGCAGGAAGATATCAATGGACTGATAATAAAACAGATAAAGGAAGCTTATGATAAATATTGGGTTCATAATTCAGTAAAGAATGAAGCCAAATACAGAAAGTATAGGGAAGAACTGAAAAAGGAATAAGAAGGGGCAATGAGAGAGCTTGAGAATCGATTAGTGGCTAAGATAAATTAAACCCAAAAGTCTTTTATAACATATAAAGAGTAAAAGTGTTGACAAAGAAAGGCTTGGGCCAATTAGTGACCAAAAAGGAGATCTTCTTTTGGAACCGGAGAGCATGGCTGAGGTACTAAATGAATACTTTGCATCTGTCTTCACTAGAGAAAAGGATGCAATGTAGCAGTTAAGGAGGAGGCCGTAGTAATATTGGATAAGATTGAAATAGGTAAAGATGAAGCACTTAAAAGGTTGGCAGTGCTCAAAGTAGAAAAATCATCCAGTCTTGATGGGATGCATCTTAGGTTACCGAGGGAAACTAGGATGGAAATTGCAGAGGCTCTGGCCACGATCTTCCAATCCTCCTTAGATGTGAGGGTAATTCAGTAGTCGGTTGTGGAAAAACGTTCAGAGGTAATAATCCAGAAAAAATTAATTAGCACTTGGAAGATATGAGCTAAAGATTGAAAGTTAGTATACGCATTTGTTAAAGAGAAATTGCATTTACCTGACTTGAGTGAGTTTTTTAGTTAAGTAACATAGAGGTTTGATTAGTATAGTGTGGTTGATAGAAACATAGCAAGATTTATGGCAGAGAAGGTGGCCATTTAACCCATCATGTCTGTGTCAGCCAAAGAAAAGCTATCCAGTGTAATCCTATCTTCCAGCTCTTGGTCCATAGCCCTGTAGGTTATGACACTTTGAGTGCATATCCAAATGTTTTTTTAAATGCGCTGAACATTTTTGCCTCTACCAGCCTTTCAGACACTGTGTTCCAGACCCCCATCACCTTCTGGGTGAAAAACTTACTCCTCAATAACAACAACAACTTACATTTATACAGTGCTTTTAACATCATACTGGTAATTTATCCATTTTCATGTGTGCTAAATAGCTTAATATTTCCACCATCAGTATGTTTATCCCATCCAATATTTCACAATCCTCCTCCTTAACCACAAGGTATGCTTCACCCCTCTCTTTTGTGAAAACAGACACAAAGTTTTCATTAAGAACCATGCCGATGTCTTCTGCCTCCACACACAAGTTATCTTTTTGGTCTCTAATTGGCCTTACACTTTCCTTAGTTATCTTCTTGCTTTTTATGTATTTATAAAACATCTTTAGGTTTTCCTTGATTTTACTTGCCAATATTTTTTATGACTTCTCTTTGCTTTCCTAACTTCACCCCTGTACTTTCTGTACTCCTCTAGAATTTCTGTAGTATTGAGCTCTTGGCACCTGACACAAACTTTATTTCTTGCCTTATCCTATTCTGTATGCTCTTGGACATCCAGGGTGGTCTATATTTGTGAGTTCACCCTTTTTCTTTGTTGGAACATATTTGCCCTGAACTCTGTTTAGCTCCTCTTTGAATGCCTCCCACTGCTCTGACACTGATTTACCTTCAAGTAGCTGTTTCCAGTCCACTTTTGCCAAATCGCATCTCACCTTAGTAAAATTGCCCTTTCCCCAATTTAAAACTTTTACCGTTGGTCTAACTTTATTCTTTCCCATAACTGCTCTAAATCTAACTCTATCTCTAAAACAACCTCCCAATGATACCCCTTCCACCTACCTAGATTCATTCCCTAAAACCAAGGCCAGAACTGCCCCTTCTCTTGTTGAGTTTGCTATGTGCTGGCTAAAAAGGTTCTCCTGAAAACATTTTAAGAATTCTACATCCTCTGCACATTTTACACTGAATTTATCCCAGTTAATATTAGGGTAGTTGAAGTCCCCTACTATTTCTGCCCTTTTTTTCCCTGCACCTTTCAGCAATTTGCCTAAATAATTGCTCTTCTATCTCTCTCTGACTAATTGGGAGTCTATAGTATGCTCCCAGCAGTGTGATTGCCCTTTTTTCTCCTCAGTTCAACACATATGATGTGTGTATGGCGTTCAAAAGACATTTGACAGAGCACCACATAATAGATTTGTTAGCAAAATTAACACCCATGGGGTTAAAGGAACCGTGGCAGTGTGTATACAAAATTGGCTAAGGAACAGAAGTAGGGATTAGTGTGGGCAGTTGTTTTGCAGAGAGTATACAGTGGTGTTCCCCAGGGGTCAGAAATAGGATCATTTCTCTTTTTGAAGCATATTAATGAGCTGGACTTGGATATACAGGGCATAATTTCAAGGTTTGCAGATGACATGAAACTTGGAAATATAATAAACAATGAGGAAGATTGAACAGATTTCAGGGGAACATAGAGAGGCTGATAAAATGGGCAGACACTTAGCAGATGAAATGTCATGCAAAAAGAAGTGTGAAGTGATATATTTTGATAGGAGTAATGAGGAAAGGCAATCCAAAGTAAATGGTACAATTTTAAAGGGAGCACAGGAACAGAGGTCCCTGAGGGTATGTGTACTGTCATGCTAGGCCCCCACTTGACAAGAATGAGGCACATTAATTTTGTCATGAACATTAATTTTAAACTTTACTGGAGTGAGGGGAGGATTGTTGAACAAATCAGCCGTGGATGGAAAATGAATTTGCATATTAACAGACTGTGTTTGGAAGGACAAAGCAGCCATTCCCTGACATTCAACCCACAATGGACTTTCGATCACCAGACATTGAAGGTGGGGGAGCTCACATTCCAGGTTGACTGCTAAGATGGCCGAATACACAAATGGACATGGTCAAACCAGCTAGTCACATGACTAACCTGCTGAACAACTTGAGTCTTTTGAATTTGCACAAACAGATTGGGCAGAAAGCTGTTTGCTCTTGGACTGAGATCTGCTCCCATCTCTTTCTCACAAGCCTCTGAATCCACTTAAGACACATGAACCTCAAGAGAGAAAAATCTCCTACAGCGAACAGGGTTTAAGAAGAATACTGGGCCCCAATGAAAAGCAAGATCTACCTACCAGTGACAAACAGAGGATAGTCAAACGAAATCAAGGACACTACAGTGAGCTCATAGAACCATAACAACAACTCTTCAGATATTGCCTCAAACCTTTCCACTTTATTTTTCTTCTGCTCTTTTCTATCTCTATTTGCATGTGTGTATCGCATATGCATGCTAGCGTGGGGCACTTCGTGTATCTGTAGGCGTTAACCAAATTAGTGTTTAAGTTTAATAAATTTCAACTTTTCTTCTTTAAACCTAAGAAAGCCTGTTTGTGCTGGTTTCTTTGCCTTATAATTGGAAAGCAGTAAATAAGGATTCACCATGGGGGCGCTAAAAAACAGTGTGTGTAAAATTAAACCCTGTTACGGTAAGGCCAGGTGAAGGCTGAAAGGGATCCCTCAATCTCTTTCTCACCTGGTCGTAACTGTACACAAACCTTTGAAGGTGACAGGGTAAGTTGAGAGGGCTGTTAAAAAAGCATATGGGATCCTTGACTTTATTAATAGAGGCATAGAGTACAAATGCAAGGAAGTTATGCTCAACCTTTATAAACACTGGTTAGGCCTCAGCAGGAGTAGTGTGCTCAATTTTGTGCACCACACTTTAGTAAAAAAGTCAAAACCTTCAAGAGAGTGCAGCTGAGTTTTACCAGAATGTTATCAGGGATGAAAGACTTAGTTATATAGAAGTTATATACAGAGATTGGAGGAGCTGGAGCAGAGAAGGTTAAGAAGAGATTTGATAGAAGTCAAAATCATGAAGTGTTTTGACAGAGTAAATAAGGGGAAACAATTTCCAGTGGCTGAAGGATCGATAACCAGAGGCCACAGATTTGAGGTGATTGGCAAAAGAATCAGAAGTGACATATGGAAACCATTTTTTATGCCACAAGTTGTTATGATCTGGAATGCATTGCCTGAAAGGGTGGTGGAAGCAGATTCAATAATAACTTTCAAAAGAGAATTGGATGTATACTTGAGAATGGAACATTTGCTGGGTTATGGGGCAAGAGCAGGGTTGTGGGATTAATTGGTTAGCTCTTTCAAAGAGCTGGCACAACATAATGAGCTAAATGGTCACCTCCTATGCTGTACCATTCTATGATTCTATGAATAGGGGTTGCTTAGAAGGAGTTGGATGGCTTAGAAAGAAAAATCTCAATGTGATTTAGTCCTCTGTGGATTAAAACTCCAATTTCTACAAAACAATAGAAAGGGATACAAGAATGTTGTAATTCCTTCTTTTATTATCAGACTAAATTGCTTCTCTAATTGCTTTTGAGGTTTGATTATCCTCTGTTTGTCGCTAGTAATTGCAATCAGTTCCTACACGTTTTCATCACATGTTAAAGTGCGACACTGAAATTCAGTCAAGTATTATCTGGGGAAAAGTTTGATCCATAACGACCAGCTCTGGAGTGGGTGGGGATAGTGGATCTGACAATATTGGTGAAATTTGATTTTTTTTTTTCCTTTGTCTTCATGTTGAGCTCAGACTTTCAAGCCATGGTTTTGTGTAACTATCACGTACAGCTGTTAGAAATGCCTGGTTAGTTTTCATTTTAGGGTAAGTAAATGTGTCAAATTGGGTCCTCATTCATGATCTCAAATGATGGTACAATCCAAGATTTACCAGTGCCTCTCAATGTGATTTTAGATATTACATTACCCACGGGGAGTCTCATCCACCTGGAACATATGCTGGGATCTCCAATCCATTAACATGAATGGAAAATGTGGGAAGTGTGTCCATACATTTCCTATATGCACTCTCAACTGGCAAGTCTCCTCGCTGGTATTCTATGTTCCTAGAATTATGGCAAATATATTACAATATGTTTTAAATGCTGCAAGGCAAATTAGGGGTCACATTTGAGTCATATAAGTGTTGAAATTATTATTGTGTACCCTCAAACACTGCACAGCTTAGTACAGTAGTTTAAAGACTCATACATGCTCGCCGTCATGCATTCTACATACACATTGAATGTTTTGGACTCTGAAACCACTTGTCAGAACCATTCCCAGACCCATGCTTTACTGTATCTTGCATTTCCTACGTAATTACATTGGTGCTGCTTTACTCAATGGATACGACTCTACTGCAAGATGTAGATGGGAATTTCTCATCAGCCAACTAAACCTACAATAGCATGAGGCAAGAGGTGGGACTGGAGAATCAGGAATTCATTGAAAGTGTCATTGGAAGAAGGGGAGACAGATGCCAGAATAAATTGTGATGGAAAAGTGCCACTTTGATAAAAGGGAGAAGGGCACCAGCATGAACTGGCAGGAGGGGCAGGTGGGGGCAAAGTGCTAGCATGGAGGTCCTAGGAAAGTTTTGGAGATTTTCCATTAACTGAATTGATGGGGGAGAAAAACGCAACATGCACAGGGAGAAGTGGAAGCATGAACTGGGAGGGGAAGTGCCTGCATGAACTGAGTAAATGGAAGAATGGTGTCCATGACAATTGTGTGGGACAAAGTGCCAGCATGAACTGGAAAGATGAGGCAGGGAGGGCCACCTCAAACTGGGTATGTGGAGAAAAAATGCTAGCTTGAATGGAGCAATTAAGTGTCAGAATGAACTATTTGATGAAAAGAGTGGCAATATGAACAGGAATTGGGAAGAGAAAAATAATAATACAAACTAAAGTTTAATTTTAAAGCGTTTGTATGGCAAGTGGCTTAAAAGATATTCAGAAGTCTAGTCCTACTTAACCACGAATTTGTACTGATAAGGAAATAAATGTCAACACTCGTGAGTCCGTTGAAGTACCTTAAGCTTTACTCTGTATGGCTTTCAAAAATTAAACATGCACTACAGAATTAAAGATTACACAAGTGTTGGTGTACATAGAAATCCTAGTGAATATGACTGTAAAATCAATATTACAAATGATGCCACAGACTGTCTTCTAGTCTCATCAAGACTGATTGATGATTAGTCATTCAGGAGGGACCTTCTTCCAATAGCTGGCCAGGTTATCTGGGCATTACCATTTTTAACTCACTTAACCCTTGTCTACCCGTAAAGATCAAGCTAGCAAATTTAACAGTGGCTAATTCGACTTAATCCCACCATGTCGTATGTATGCTCTCACAGCATAGCAGACATAACTATAGTCAAAGTGTGAAGCTGAAAATTATAATTTATGCCGTCATTTCAGTCCATATTTATAAGTTAAAAGTAAGAAAAATGGGAATAGCTCCAGTTTCTCTACTAAGAATAAAGGAAGAATCCTGTATTTTTGCCTCCATCTCCCACTATACAAGTGATGAATGATGGTGATACTTGCACTCTAGTTATGGCAAGCCCATTTCCCACTGCACTTTCAGTGTCGTTACATGTCATAAACAAATAATCAGGCTGCTTTGGCATTGCCAGTTTTTATTTGGAGCTGTTTGTCAGTTTTTCCTGGTTTTTTTCTAGATTGCTAAGTACGAAAATGATCAAGAAATTATCAAGGCAAAAAGTGCATCTTTATGGAACATTTTTGAAGGACTTTATCACAAAAGGAAGCTGCCCTTTCAGTAACTGACAGTCTTGTATAAAACTAAAGTTAAATTTAAAAAGTTAAAAGTAAGAAAATGGGAATGGATTAGCAGCACTTATTGTAAGCTTTCAACATATTACAATTGACAAAATTATGGATTGGTGCCTGACAATGCCTTAATCGAAATTGTGTTGCAATTTATAGACAGCACCCAGTGCAAACAATTATAATTTTACTTTTCATGTGGCTTATACTACAATCTGCCTGTACTGATATTAGCAAGTGGTTTAATTCATGTGTAGTTCTGCAAAGGATTCCCAACCAACCCCTCCTTTCCTTTTATCAGTCTTGGCTATCTTTTTGGGTAGGTTTTATGAGCGAAATGTTATACCTCTGTGCATAAGTTCAAAGTAGTGCCTATATATGTAATGGCTGGGTCAGTAACATTCAGTTATATCAGACACTTGTTTCACTATAGGGGAATGAAACTGCTGTGTGCATGGACACATGAAGTGCAATGATTGGCTTTTATTCGAACTGAATAGAGCTGACGAGCAGTTGCTTTTTTCGATCAGCGGAAAACAAATGGCATTGCGAGAAGCCACCTGAGAACTCATTCAATGGCTCTGTTAGTAAAGCCAGCATTTAACTGAGCCAGCTAGACGAGAAGCTCCAAGGTCAACTGAGCTAAATTAACTGGTCTCATCTAGTTGACAGCAGTGATTGGCCTCCATGGCCTTAGGCACAGAAGGGGAATAACATCCAGGGTTCCCATGTTTGATAGCTACCAGGGCCTCCTCCTGGACAGTGAGTGCATTGCTGTCAGGCGAGGACAGAATTGGGCTCAGTTGTAATGCCCAACACAGTTGAATAGCCTGTCTAGGTTTATACATGAAGAATGGCCACTTGAGTGAGACACATTATGGAGGCCAGCACCCAAGAAATTGTGTCACATCATATCCATACCTACAGGGGGAGGGAGGAACACTGGAGGGAGAAAAGAAGCTCCCTGAGATTGCATTGTAGTTGAATGTTCTGCCACCTGCTGCTGAAATTAATCTCATGGAAGTTGCGGATATTATGGGAGGTAAAGTTTTCTCTGTGAACCACACTCATAAATATATTTATAAAGAGTGGGTTTACAATTTTGTTACTCATTGCACGCAGCGGAAAGCATCCCAAAAGGTTGTTAATGTCATGGTTGGGCTGTCACTAGCAGTTGTCACTCGCGCTTTTAACACTGCTATGAGGAAAATAACAATATGGTAGCAGTTCCAAACAGTGATGGCTGTAAGAGAGGCCAAGCCTCCTCTTTGTTCTCTGAGGAGTGTGTACTGATGCCCAACTTATCTTCCCTACCAGAGAAAATGCACAGATATGGCATTCCCATGAGCGGCCATTTGATGAGGTGTTGGCAGGCTGCCCAAACCCATGGACCCATATCAAGGCATCAGTCAGTGCTTTCAATAGAGGAAATAAAGGGATCAGGCTTATACTGCATCTAGACAAGATTTTCTGATTTCAGACTGCAAACAATACTCAATTAATTGGATTTAGTTGTGATATTAGTTTATCAGCACCACAGCGTAGATAATATTGAGTCACTTTCTTCAGATATTGGACTAATTTTCATTTAATTTGCAGCACAGCAAAAATATTTCTCACATCACATTTTCCTTGCCAGTATATTTCATCATGAATCAAACTACATGGGTTACTGAGCCTGCATTCCTCTTCAGCGATGGGGACGGGGATGAAATTAGGTGCTCAGGTGCTATCAATTCCAGTTTATTAGAGTCATAGAGTCATAGAGTCGTACAGCATAGAAACAGGCCCTTCAGCCCACCGCGTCCATGCCGACCATAATGCCTATCTATACTAATCCCACCTGCCTGCATTAATTCCATATCCCTCTATGCCTTGCTCATTCAAGTTACCTGTCCAGATGCCTCTTAAATGTTGCTACAGTTCCTGCCTCCACCACCTCCTCTGGCAGCTCATTCCAGAGATCCACTATTCTTTGTGTGAAAAATTTACCCCTTTGATCCCCTTTCAAAGTACCTCCTCCCTCTCACTTTAAATCTATGCCCTCTAGTTTTAGTCACCCCTACCATGGGAAACAGACTCGGGCTATCTACCCTATCTATGCCTCTCATAATTTTATATACCTCTATCATGTCCCCTCTCAGCCTCCTTCACTCCAGGGAAAACAGACCCAGCCTATCCAATCTCTCTTTATAACTCAAGCCCTCCAAACTAGGCAACATCCTTGTGAATCTTTTCTGCACCCTCTCTAGCTTAGTCACGTCTTTCCTGTAGTGTGGCGACCAGAACTGCACACAGTACTCCAAGTTAACCAACATTATGTACAACTGTAACATGACATCCCAACATTTGTACTCAATGCCTCAGCCGATGAAGGCAAGCATGCCATATGCCTTCTTCACCACCCTGTCTACCTGTGTTGCCACTTTCAGGGAACTATGTACTTGCACCCCAAGGTCTCTCTGCTCAACAACACTCCCCAAGGCCCTGCCATTCACTCTATATGTCCTGCCCTGGTTTAACTTCTCAAAATGCATCACTTCGCACATGTCTGCATTAAATTGCATTTGCCAATCCCTTGCCCACTCTCCCAGTTGATCTATATCCTGTTGTAACCTTAGACAACCTTCTTCACTATCCACTATACCACCAATTTTGGTGTCATCTGCAAATTACTAATCATGCCCCCTGCATTCACACTCAAGTCATTAATATATATGACAAACAACAAAGGGCCCAGCATCGATCCCTGTGGCACGCCACTGGTCACCGGCCTCCAATCTGAAAAACAACCCTCCACTACCACTGCCTCCTATCACCAAGCCAATTTTGTATCCAATTGGCTGGTTCACCCTGGATCCCATGTGTTCGAACCTTCCGGACCAGCCTACCATGCGGGACCTTGTCAAAGGCCTTGCTAAAGTCCATGTAGACAACGTCCACCACCCTGCCCTCATCAATCCTCTTGGTCACCTCCTCAAAAACTCAATCAAATTCGTGAGACATGATTTCCCACGCACAAAGCCATGCTGACTATCCCTAATCAAACCTTGCCTTTCCAGATGCATATAAATCCTGTCTCTCAGAATCACTTCCAATAACTTTCCCACCACTGATGTTAGGCTCACCGGCCTGTAGTTCCCTGGCTTATCCCTGCTGACCTTCTTGAACAAAGGCACAACATTAGCTATCCTCCAGTCTTCCGGTACCTCACCCGTGGATAACGATGATACAAAAATCTCTGCCAGGGCCCCAGCAATCTCCTCCCTTGCTTCCCATAGCATCCTAGGATACACCTGGTCAGGCCCTGGGGATTTAGCCACCTTAATGCGCTTCAAAACCTCCAACACCTCCTCCTTTGTAATGTTGATATGCTCCAGGATATCACTGTTCCCTCCCTTGAACTATTACGTTGATGAAAACATGCTTCATAAAACATTGCACACCTTCGTCACGTACTATTGCTACATGTTAGTTTGTTTTTTGAAAGCAATACATACATATAGCTAGCATCCAAATATCTACAAGTTCCTGGAAAATGTATTTCTTCAGTCCAATGCTTCCTCATTCTTGGAGAGAAAGCATCCTTGTGGCTTGGGATGAGTGATTATTTTCTTCGCAGTGCCATTCCAAAATTATGGTGCAATGTTGTTGAGCTGGAATTGGTCTTTTTTTTGCTTTGTTTTGTCAGTTAAGAAGACTGTACCATGCAAGTAAACCAAACGTCAAGCTGCTTTGAGAGATTACTTCTGTCTTCTTTTTGATACTCTTTTCAGAAACCTGATATCTAGCCACAGAATTTTCAATGAAGTGCCTTCACTATGTTTGCCCATGGAAACACAGCTTAAGTTTTATAGATGGAGAGAAAAGATCCCCGTTAATAATACCAGGGATCTGACAAATGCAATGGACAGGTGATGGATGACTTTTTGATTTTTATATTCCAAAGTTGTTTTAGTGGCTCAGTTATATCACAAGTGATGCTCTCTCAGGCAGACGTTGTTAACTACAAAGGAATAAATAAATGGACTGCTGTCCCCAACACAGGTAGATTTTTTCTAATTGTTATACACAATAAATTTCAAAACTTTCAGGAATGCCCAATAACTTTTTACACTGCACTCAACATCCAATCATCTCCCAGTGTTGATTCCAAAGGGGTTGGCCCAGTGGAGTTACAATTGCTTTTGCAAGATCTTGACATTTGAATAAGTTAAGCACATTAGCTATGGAGGTTGCATAGTGCTGTGTCATCGAATGGTAAGTTATAGCTTTATGCTGCAGGTATTTTCTGCATTGTCTTGTGAAATCCTAATTTCAGTTTTGGGAGATGCAAAGATTGGCCAGTTGGTTCTCCACAGGGAAAGAGAAAAGTTAAAAGAGCAAATACCGCAAGCGAATGTTGTACGTCCTGAAGGCCTGATATGGAGCAGCATGCATGGATGGACTCTGGCAGGATAGGAAGGTACATAGAAGTGGAAACTGGTCGTAGAGAAAATAGTGGGAAAAAAATCAAAAATAAAATGCTGGTGAGGCTTATGGATAGTAAGAGAATGGAAATACCAATTTTACTCACCCACATACCATGAGGACTTGGGATTCCATTTGGATGAGTGATACTGATACAACATATTAGCAGACATTAGAAAATCTGCAGATTGGGCAATTAAGTGGAAAATGAATATCAGCATAGATAAATCTGAGGTAATGCACTTTGGTAGGAAATATAGAAATATCATCTACACCTTAGAAAATAAGAATCTGAATGGAATTGAAGAGCAGAGAGATTTAGGGTTACAAGCGAAGAAAACATCAAAAGAAATATTAGAGATCAGCAAAGCAATTAAAATGCTAACAAAACACTTGGGTTTAATTCTTGGGATATAGAATTCAAAAGTAGTTATGTTAAATTTATTTAGGATCCTATTAAGTCACACTTAGAGTATCGTGCACAGTTCTGGCCTCCACACTACATAAGATGACATAGAAGCACTGAACAAAATTTAAAAAAAGGATGGTACCAGATTGAGAGATTACAGCTATCAGGAAAGATTGAACAGATTGAGGCTTTTTTGTTGCGGTGACCTGATAAAGGCCTTTAAAATTATGAAT
Source organism: Heterodontus francisci (assembly GCF_036365525.1). Taxonomy (NCBI): domain Eukaryota; kingdom Metazoa; phylum Chordata; class Chondrichthyes; order Heterodontiformes; family Heterodontidae; genus Heterodontus; species Heterodontus francisci. Next base: position 40,592,889 of record NC_090395.1, on the reverse strand, counting down.
GGGTTGAACAGAGTAAATTTGGAAAGAGAATGTTTCCATTTGTGGGAGAATCCAAAACTAGGGGCCATAAATACAAGATAGTTACTAATAAATCCAAGAGGAAAATAAAGAGTTTTTTTTACTCTGCGAGTAGTTAAAATGTGGAACTCACCAACACAGGAAGTGGTTGAGGCAAATAGTTTAGATACTTTCAAAGGGAAACGAAATGAGTACATGAGAGAAAAGGGCATAGAAAGATATGCTCTTAGGCTGGTGAGGTAAATAGACTGGTAGGAGAGTTGTGTGGAGTATAAATACCAGCACAGACTAGTTGGACCAAAACTGAAATCAGGATCTCACAAGACAATGCAGAAAATGCCTGCAGCATAAAGTTATAACGTACCATTCGATGATGCAGCACTATGCAACCTCCATACCTAGCGTGCTTAACTTATTCAAATGTCATGATCTTGCAAAAGCAATTGTAACTTTATTTAGTCCAACCCCTTTGGAATCAACACTGGGAGATGATTGGATGTTGAGTGCAGTATGAAATATGTTCTATGTAATTTTATGTAGTCTTTAATTTTGAAATTTGAAGTTCAACAGACATAGCTGTTTTAACCAAAGAATTATAAATCTAGCGTTGGCTAGTTATTTTGCGTTATAATTCTTAAAGCTAGGAAATGGTAACAAAAGTGTTTTTTAAACTTTTGTCTACAAAACTGCCACTCAATCTTTGAGGATGCAGCTTTGATCCCAGTCCAGAGAATGGTGGAGAAGGTTACATCCTTAAGGTGGTTTGTAAAGGTTACTGTGAAATGAATTCTGTCACTCATCTTCTCTAGTCTGATGAGTCCATTTAACTACTTCATCACTGTGGGTATTAACATTTCAATTAATTCTTTTTAAAACCTTCATTAATCACAATCTTTAGAAGGGAAACTAATCTCCAGCGGTGAAGACATTCAGTTAATTACATTGCTCATACTGCTGTGCATTTAGACTCTAGACTTTTGCTCAGTTGATTTTTATTCCCCTGGTCAGTGTGCTATGTTTAGAGCTGGGCTTTTGGGTTTATTGTGGATTCAGCTTTGATGATGCAATTCCAGGTCTCCATGAGGTCTGGAGCTGGTTATAAGGTCATAGCCCTATCTAACCAGTAGGGCTACTGCCCCACACATCTTATAACACTTAGTAAACACTGGCCTCAAGGCCACCTGGGATTGTATACTCCTTCATGTGCTATCAAGTAGGAAATAATGAAAAACCAGTGTTGTAAAAATCCAGTGAGGTTGGTGTAACATGACTTCAGCCAATGCAAAGCTCACTGTTCTCTAGCCCTGCTACTTCAGGATGGGAACTGCAATCATTATCCCAAAGAGCAAATGATGATCATTTCTCCCCTTGCTTTCATGCATTCTTGCTTTTTATTCAATTTTCTCTCTCCTTCATTTACCTTCTCAGGTGTTCTGCCTTCTCTATGAATCCTGCTCCATTTTTACTTACTTCCTGGTCTGGAGGGTAGGTTTTTTTTCTACAAAAGGCAGGATTTGCGACCCCTTCTCAGTCACAATGCTCAGTTGGGTGATAAAGCCATTTAACCAATGCTAAGCAACATGAGTAAGAGTGAGATATGGAACAAAAATATAGACCATGAGTTTAAGCCAGAAAAAAGTGACAGAAACAGGAAGAAAGAGTAACATTGCACTAGGTGTTCAATCCTGCTTTTATGCAAGTTCGATGGTGTTAAATTTTTATTTAAGGATTTGACCTGATACCAATTGGTGACAAAAGGCCTTTATAGTTACACAGCAGAGATCAAAACAATGTAGTATATCATGTCAGCAGATTATGGTCCCAATAGGTTATTACCCACATGGGCAATTGGCAGAAGAGCATGCAATGTCCTCGTAGTCTACCATCTCTTGTCTAGGCAAGTGTTAGGCTCCAGCCAGCATTTATGTCCACTTGCACAGCCAGATATCTTCTTGACTAGGCAGGTGTTAGGCTTATTTAGCCAGCATTTGCATCCACTCACACAAGTCATTCTACTTTGTCTTCTCCTCTACTTCTGCAATGGGCCTATCATAATGCTTCCTCTTTATTCTCTGAAGTGTTGATGATCCCTGATTATCCGACTCCAGGAATCCAATCATCTCGATCTTTGCTAGTTTAAGCTTATCGAGTTTCATATGTCCATTCATCTGTGTCCACATACGGTAGAGGCATCCCTTCTCTCTACCAGCTTTAGTCTGCTACATCATTCACTTGCTCATGCATGTACGAGCTGAGCTTATCAATCTTTTACAGACAATAGCAATTGTTGATGTGGCTCACAAATTTCTGTTAGTTATCAATCGCAAACACTTCCCTAAAACCACCAGCCTGTTTAGACAGAGAGGTCTGTTCAAACATGCAGTTTACATTTTAAAATTTACTCAGATTACTGCATTGTCAAAGGCAGAGTCCTACCCTTACAATGTTATCTCAGCAAATGAATCAGTAAAACAATTATCAGCAAATTAATCCATGATTTTATAATTGGATTATGTTGGGAATCTACACAAGCAGGCTTGACTGTATCTGTGTGGGCTTATTTTTATATATTGAATGCTGACTGTAAAATGGATATTTGGCCAAGCTTTTATGTACAAACTAAACACAACCCACCTGATCAAAACTTTTTATGGTTGAGGTTTGGGTGAGAACAGACATCACTGACTGAATGGCAAATGCAAAAACTTGGGAACATCTCGTCTCGTTGAGAAATAGATGGGCATAAGAAAGGTATTTTTTGAAACCAATTAATCTTTGTTGATGTGGTTATAGCTACTATGACTGTGATTTGCTGCTAGCCACTGTGACAGCAGGGAAGTAATTTGGAAACACATAAAATAGTATTGATGCATGCTTTTTCCAATTGATTTAAAGGAGTAGTAATTCATAAATGAACCTGGAATGGATCAGTTTGGGTAACTTCACATTTTGCATTCAATTGAGCACTCTTCTCATTCTATATTCAGTCAGTTAGGCCATCAATGTTGCTGTAACATCTTTTTGGTGTCTGTATTTAATATAATTTATTCAAAATCTCACTATCTTTTATTAAAATCTACCTTTGTTATGTCATATTTAATTAAATAATAAAAATGTTTTTTATGGAGGAACAGGTGACCTTACACAAAGACTATAACCTCTTGTGGCGCTTTTTAATAATAAACCTTTTTAGGGTTCTTTTGTCCTTGATCTTAAATGGTTGATCCTATTGAGTTTGTGCCTAAAGATAACATGTTTGGATGTCATCCACTTTAGGTTGGAAACATAGAAAATATAGAAACATAGAAAATAGGAGCAGGAGTAGGCCATTCATCCCTTCGAGCCTGCTCCACCATTCATTATGATCATGGCTGATCATCCAACTCAGTAGCCTGTTCCCACTTTCGCCCCATATCCTTTGATTCCTTTGAACTCAAGAGCTATATCTAACTCCTTCTCGAAAATATACAGTATGAGATCCCCCCTCCCTCTTCTGAACCTCCAGCAAATATAATCCTAATCAACTCAATCTCTCCTTATACATCAGCCCCGCCATCCCAGGAATCAGTCTGGTAAACCTTCTCTGCACTCCCTCTATAGCATTAACATCCTTCCTCAGATAAGGAGACCAAAACTGCACACACTATTCCAGGTGTGGCCTCACCAAGGCCCTGTCTAATTGCAGCAAGGCATCCTTGGAACTTCTACATATGTAAGATGTTCCAATGGGCTTCAGGAAAGCCTTTTTCATTCTACAGGGAAATTATAATCCCAGTAAATGCTTAATTGTGGTTCACTCCATTTCTAACAATCTGTTTTAAAAGAATGCCTAAAAGAATATTTGTTAAATAATTTCCCAAACAGCCATATTTTGGCACACAGCCCTTGTGTTCATTTTGCAAATTAATATAGTCAGTTATATTGTGATATCAATCTAACGCCAGAACGTTGACTGGCATCACCTAATCACCACTTGATGTATCGCATCTACTCCTTTCCTATTTTCAACTTTGTTCCATGGATTTTGGTACTTTTTTTTACATAGTGCGTGGTAATGACCTGGAACTCGCTGCCTACGAGAATGTTGGGAGCAGAGATGATGAATGATTTCAAATGGAAATTGGATAGGAACTTGAGGGAAATAAACTTGCAGGGCTACAGGAATAGAGCAGTGGTACAGGACTGATTGGATTGCTCTACAAAGAGCAGGCATGGACTTGAAGGGCTGAATGGCTATCTTCTGTGCTGTAAGGACTCTATGACCTTATGGGCTGCATTTAGTGGAGGTGACAGGGATGCCACCGCCAGGGTCATAAGCGGGGGGAGCAACCCCACGTTGAAGGGCGGTGGGACCCGGTGCCACATTTTGCTGGCAGCAGCCAGTTAACTGGCTGCCGCCAGGGCTTCCATCCCTACTAAGGGCATTGGCCTATCCCCAAAAGCTTCTGATCCAATCAGAGGACTGGCAGCTGAGCAGCCTGCTCCACTCACGGTTTCCATTGCTGGCGCTGCACCTGGAGGGATGAGGGTGCATTAATGGCTGTGTGCCCTCAAAGTCAGGTGAGTGAATTCTGGGGGAACCACAGCCAGTCAGGCAGACCCCTGCGAGGGGGTCAGGTGGGTTGCTGAGGGCAGGTGGCACCATTGCCGAGGTGCCCCTCTGTGCTCAAAAAGGAGAGGTCCTACCAGGAGCGCACTGGGACACTGCCAGCCAGTGGTAAAATGCAAATGGAGACAGGAAGAGGCCCTTAATTGGCCAAAGTGGCTCAGTTGGGCTCTGGGCGAGCGTGCTGTCTGCCAGCCTTCCTGCCGCTGGAAATATGGCATGGGTGAAATGTCAGGCACACCAGTCGATGCCCATCCCCAAAGAGCTGGTAAAATTCAGTCCTATGACACTACTTCACCTCAGTTTGGCAATACAGTAGAATCCAGCTTCACTGGTTGCAATAATTTGGATATAGCACACACGTGTCAAATAGCAATGCTGCATTGCATTGAATTTTATGTATTGACACTCATTTTTATTGCTCATTCCAAGTCAGATACCACTCAGAATTGAATGCTGCTTATAAAATCCAGCAACACACCCGCCCCCCCCCCAGCCCCTCCCCCCACAACCTCACTTCCCTAGAGATCCAGGACTCAGCTACTTAAGGGAGCAAAGCTTCATATGGGAAATCAATCAGGCAATTTAAACCCATGATCCTGAGCCATTTTCCTGGGGGGTCCCAGTGGTATCTCCACACTGCCGATGCAGACCAGCGCTGCCAGAAATAAAATCCAGTGGTGTTGCAGTGTGGCACTCATTGTAGCACCTCAAAGTAACAGAGCGCTGAATGCTGCTGGCGTAGACAGGGCTCAGAATAAGGGTTTCATGCCTGCAAACACAGTGCTCACCATTTTTATTTCTAGCCATAAATTTGGAACAATGATTACATTTATTGGCTCCCACTGACTTGTAGTGTGAATAAGCCTTGAAAGGAACACCTTTACTATTATTCTCCTGTCATTTATGAAGGTTGGCCTGGTCGAACATCATTACCACAATTATCAGGTTGTGGGACTGGACTTTTATCAGATATTTTCCGTTTTGCATGAGTTACTAAATCAAACACTATATGCAAATTGTACTTGATTAAAAACAAAATTCTGCTTTGTTACCTGTCATTAAAAGGCATTCTAGGTTTAGAGGGCTTTTTTAATGACAATTTTCAATAGGTTACTCAAATAAAATGCTCTACCGAGGGTTAAGAATGCCTGCTGCTGCTGCACTGTGGAGAACATTGGCTTGGACTGTTGAATATATTTCACAACAAGGGAACCATAATTGTTTCTCCTGGCTGCAGTTTGCTTCAGGTACAATTAAACCATTGTGATCAGCTTGCATTCTGTGGCTGTTACTGCAGAACAGGCACAGAATTTTAGTTCATCAATAAAACACTAGAGCATGCTGTTGGTTCCCGATTTTTGTAAAGCCTTTTGGCAGTCTTAGACTTTTTTTTCTGCATGTTGACAGTGCATTAATCTAGCAACCAGAGACAGTCATGTTGGACAATGAGCGAGTAGAAGATTAATGCTGGAATATTTGCATGTACCCCTTCTGTTCACTGAAGCTTTAACCACTAATATTCCCAAATCATGCAGACCAGATGTCACTGCTCGTGGTGTGTGAGTCAAGTGCTGGATGTTGCCTGTTTAAAAAACTACTTAAATCCCTCTCTTTGGAATGGAAGTTTCTGTAAAGCGTTTCTTCAATAACTGTTCCTCTCTTTCAGGGGATAGAATTACAAATCTCAAAAATAGGAAACTGCCTTTTTTATTGAAAAATTGTTGTCATTTTAGGGCTTGCTGTTTAGAACATAAAACATCATCACATCAAAGAATAAGAAAAAGCTGGTCAGATCATCAAAGCTTCTCCCGCCTGTGCCCTAACACTTCCTATTATAGTGCCTGGCAGCATTTTAAACTTTCCTAATGTTTTTGCTTCTATTATTCCACCTGCTGGATTATTCCACTTCATGAGAGTTTTATTCCTCAAATTTATATTTGATATTTTAACGATATATTTTATATTTTAAAACACTTTTCCCAAGGGGAGGATTGGGTATAAGAAGTGCTTGTGGATGTGTTCTGCCTGTATCTTTTTCTGGAATGTGGTCCTGATGGCTTCAGATGCTGAGTGCCTGTTTAAAAGCCTACTTATATCCCTCTGTTTGGGAGGGAAGTTCCTGTAATGTATTTTAAAATTACAATAAGCCCAGTTATTCCCACAGCCATGCTGATTACACTTCCTCCCATTCCGATTTCTGTAAGGCCTCTATTCCACTCTCACAGTTCCCCATCTCCATTGCATCTGTTATGACAATATCATCTTTCACATCATTGCTCCAGATACATCTTCCTTTTACTTTAACCGAGCTTTTCCCCCCACGGTGGTTGACAGGGCCTAAGGGAATGCACAAGGGTGGCCAGCTGATTTTTGTATGCAATACGGCATCATTTCTTTAATAAATTTGGTTTGGAATGTTTGTTTTGTGGTGGCCAAGCAGACGTTGTGATGGTGAGTGACAGGAAAAGTAAGGTGTGGATGGGAAATAGTGGTTGCAGTTACTGGTATTGCACTCAGCTAGGTTCTTCATGGGCATCACAGCCAGAAAGGGCTGTCTAAGTTGTCTACTCCCTTCAGCTTCCTTTTCATCCTCGTGTTCCTGCTCCTCAGCTGCTTGCCCTCGAGGTGGTGGCAAGAGATGCCCCTCAGGATGGTGAGACTGTGCAGCATGCAGCAGACCAGTGGCGCAGTGGTTAGCACCGCAGCCTCACAGCTCCAGCGACCCGGGTTCAATTCTGGGTACTGCCTGTGTGGAGTTTGCAAGTTCTCCCTGTGTCTGCGTGGGTTTCCTCCGGGTGCTCCGGTTTCCTCCCACATGCCAAAGACTTGCAGGTTGATAGGTAAATTTGCCATTATAAATTGCCCCTAGTATAGGATGGTGGTAGGGAAATATAGGGACAGGTGGGGATGTGGTAGGAATATGGGATTAGTGTAGGATTAGTATAAATGGGTGGTTGATGGTCGGCACAGACTCGGTGGGCCGAAGGGCCTGTTTCAGTGCTGTATCTCTAAAAACTAAATCTTGACACCCTCTCTGCTGAGTACTGCAGGGGTCCTCCTGAGCAGCAGAAACATTGGGCTCGATTTAATGCTCCCCTCCATGGCGAGTTTGAAGGTGGGGAGAGCAATTAAGTCTGTGGTGAGAAAGTCTGTGGACGGCCTTTCCGTCCTGCTGCCAATTGAAGCCCTTAGGTGGGCAATTAAGGCCAATTAAGGGGCTCTTCTTGCCGCCGCTAGTATTAGCCCAGCGGGGGTCGGGCCTGTTGCCATGCAGGAAGCACGGTGAATAAACCTGTGCAGGTTGCTTGCCAGCTCGCGGGGGCGAGGGGTGGGGATTGGGGGGATTCCTCATTTATAGTACTGAGTTCCTGTTTGAGGGACCCGGAGTTGGGAAGGGGGGATTCCCTTGAGACCCACACCCCTGCTCTTGCTGCCGACCCCACCCTACACTCCCCTCACCCATGGCCCCCATCCCACGAAACCCTTTCTGCTATCATTCATCTCCAGCCTGGGTCCATCAACGATCCGAAGCCTCAAATGGGTGTATTACTAGCAGCAGCCACTGCTTCCGCACTGGCGCTGATGAATAAAAGAGCTGACACCCCTGATTGGCCAGCAGCTCTCAGTGGGCAGTACTTCAGTCCCTGGGGTCCTTAATCCCGGGAAGGCCTGCTGCTGCCAGTTAAGTGCCTGATCAGCATGTAATGCAGTGGGTCTTCCTGAAAAGAGGTGGCGGGCGGGCTCTTGCCGGCTCTTCAGCTGGCAGGCGAGACCCCCCTCGCCTCTATTAAATACTGCCCATTGTTTCAGCATACCAACAGCCTGCTCTATGACATTTCATGTGGCAGCATGACTTTCCTTGTATGCATGCTGCCCACTTTTGCATGGGTTGTGCAGCGGAGTCATGAGCCATGTAGTCAGTGGATGGCCTTTGTCGCCCACTAGCCACCATTTTGTTTGCTGTACTGGCTCAAATGCAGTTGGCACAGCAGACTGCCACAGAATGACAGCATCAAGACTGCTGCCAGGATATTGGGCATTCACCTGCATGATTCACTGCCTATGGTCACACACAAGCTGGATGTTAAGGGAATAGAATCTTTTCGGTCCCAGTTTAGGGCAGAGTTGACATGCAGCACCTGCAAAGTGATGTGCATGCAGCCTATGGCTTTCTGCACCATGGGAAAACCTGCAATCCTAGCGAAAGTGCATGCTTGCTCTCCCTGCTACCTCTGGCTACCTGAGTAAATGAAATGTAGTTAGTTCACATTGAACAGAGAGTCTCAGTGACCTCCGTTACACAACAGTGGATGGCAAACTGTGGGATGTTGCAAATATCTCCAGCTCCAGCCTAGAAGGAGCCAGATGCATAAAAGTTCATTGCCATGGTTGCCTTCATAGCCACTGGGAATGCAGTCCTTGTCCTGCGCCGAGGTTGCAGTTGTGGCTCCAGCAGGTGGCATATTTCATTGAGGATGTCCTTACTAAAGTGCACGGTGTCTCACATATTGTTCCTCGCTGAGGTTCAGGTCAGAGAATTGCTCCCTGAACACCCTGGGCAGATAATCCTGCTGAGAGCCCTTTTCTCCTTCCTCCTCCTTTTCCCTCTTCCAGCAGTGTGTCCTGCTCTGCATAACCTCTGTTCAGTCTTCAAGTCATGCTGTATTCCAAGGGGAATGCCCACTTGTACATTGATGTCTGGTAACAACTGAAATCAGCAAAGAAATCCTTGAGCACCTGCCACACCACTCCTTGTAGGCTTTTGCAAGTTAAAACAACAATGCAAAGAATCAAACACTTGCAGAATCATAGCAACAGATAGAAGAAATCAACCAGCAACTAAGCTGCAAGTAGTTGATGATCCCTTTCAGTTGTGAAAAGTTAACAGAGTGCATTAGCTGGCGTATTGGGCTCCAAAATGGCACTGCTGGTGTCAAATCAGCATTGCACACTGACATCATAATGTTCCTATTGCGCATACTTCTAGTGGATGTTCACTTTGTGCATGCTAATGCTCTCACCAATATGGTGTCTGATGCTATTCACCCCACCGCTGTGCACGTGTGCTGCAGACACCATTTTGAATCTCTAAGGGCACTTGTCATGCTCAAAAAATGGGTTCTAACGAGCCCAATTTCTCAGTCCTTGCCTTTACTCACCATTTCTTCCAAATGACTGAAGCTGAGAAAGGGAGTTTGTTTCGAGCTGAATTCTGGGTGCAGACTCAGATCCCGCCATTTACTAAGGTCTGAGCCCAGCATAACCAAAGTTTTCTGTTTCATACTTTACCTGTAGCAGTGAGTTCTCATTCACCGTCTTGTTTCATATTCCTTATGGTTCCACAAATAGGGGAAAGTAAAAGGAAACTAACAGTGGCATGAACATATCTGGGAATTATGCTGTCAGAAAACGTATGTTGACAAATACTGCTTCAACCTTTGTGACATGCGGCAAAAAGCTAGCTGTAAATTTGAAGCTCAGATTACATTGTTCCACGCATATTCTGCCAGTTATCATTACTCATGTATTTCTACATCTCTTGGCGTACTGAGACTACTGTACTGTGTAGCCTGTTTGATTTAATATGCAGTCATCTTAAAAGAACAAACCAAAATTATAACAACCCACCAGGCTTGACATGCAGAGCTGAGCTTTCCTGTTGGTGTGGTTTGTAAAAGGAGAAAGCCAGCAATGTATTAAGTCATATGAACCAAGGAAGGTACCAAGTTTGATTCTTGGTCTGTGCTGGATTAGTTCACCTTACCCTGAGCAGCACTACAAGGGAGGGGGGAAATCAGCCAGGGTTCCTTCTCGACATTGATATCCAGTGACGTGAATGTTGGAATGTGAACAGGATTTGGCGCTGATGTTGTCTGTGGATAAATGACTCACTTAAGCTCACCATCTATTGCCACACATCAACATTGGCCACCTGGATGATGTGTCTGAGTGCTGCTTGCGGCCAAGGAACCATACCAAGCTACAGTCATTGCCTTTGGGAAAAGAGAGAGCAAATGGCAAGTAAACAAGGAAAGCAGCATCCAGAGATTCTCTGAAGTAGCAGTATAACCTGAACCAGACATCCGGCAAAACTTCCAATTGTGTGTCTGTGGTTGTTTCCCAAAGGACTTGCTGTCTTCCAAGGGATGAGGCTGGTTGAAGCTGAGTATGATAAAAGGCAAAGGAAGGAAAACAAGAAGATCGAAGCCCCTCATAGTGCTAGCTTTTATCTTGTACTAGGCAAGGAAATACAACATTGTGCATAAAAGGTTCATGGTTTGTTTCATAGTGTTGAGTGGGAAATAAATAATTTAGCAAAAGCTAACAGCTTGCTCTGATTGAAAGACATTGATTCTGAGCATAAGTGAAACAAAGACATGAATTTTTTAGAGAGACATTAGAAACAGTTCTTGGAATTGTGCAGGGGAACAGTCCAAGCCACTTCAGGTCATGTTATAATCAAGATTGTAGTCCAGAAGAAAAGCACAAGAACTTCAGTACTTCAGTCTCCAGAATAATGGTACTAATATTTATTCCAGGGTTTCAGAATTCCTTGTGGAGTAGAGTAACTATGAAAATTAGCCACCCTCCCCACCCACCACTGTGTCCCCCCACACCCATACACACATATCTGATCTGTAATAAATCTGCAGTAAAATTGCTCAGAATCATAGAATAGAATCAGAGAATGGTTACAGCACAGAATAAGTCCATTCAGCCCATCATGTCCCTGCTGGCCCTTTCAACTTCACCACCTCTTCCCTTTAGCCCTGTAAATTTTTTCCCCTCAGGTGCTTAACCAATTTCCTTCTGAAAGCCATGATTGAATTTGCCTCCACCACACTCTCAGTGCATTCAAGATTCTAACCACTTGCTGCGTAAATAAGATTTTCCTCATGTCACCATTGCTTCTATTGCCATTCACCTGATATTGGTGTCCTCTGGTTCTTGACCCTTCCACCAGTGGGAACAGTTTCTCTCTATTTACTTTGTCTAGCTTCCTCATGATTTTGAACATGTCTATCAAATCTCCTCTCAACCTTCCCTTCTCCAAGGAGAACAACCCTGCTTCTCCAGTCTATCCATGAAATTGTAAAGGTTCACCATAACTTCCTTGCTTTTGTACCCTCTATGCTTCTATTTTAAAAAGCCCAGGATCCTGTATGCTTTTTTAACCACTTTCTCATCCTGCCACCTTCAACAATTTGTGCACTTATACCCCCAGATATCTCTGTTCCTCCACCCTGTTTAGAATTGTACCCTTTTATATTGGCTCTCCTTGTTCTTCTGAACAAAATGTATCACTTCACACTTCTCTGCATTAAATTTGATCTGCCACGTTTCTGCCCATTCCACAAACTTGTCTCTTGAAGTCCATCGCTATCCTATTCATAGTTCACAATACTTCCAAGTTTTGTGTTATCTGCAGATTTTGAAATGTTGTCCTGTACACCCAAGTCTAGGTCATCAATGTATAATCACGAAAAGCAGTGGTCCTAATATCAACCCCTGAGGAACTCCATTGTATACCTTTCTCCAGTCTGAAAAACCATTCACCACTACTCTCTGTTTCCTGTCACTTAGCCAACTTCATATCCATGCTGCCACAATCCCTTTTATTCCATGGGCTTCAACTTTGCTGGCAAGCCGATTATGTGACAATTATTGGGTGTATTCTTACACTTTTTTTTGAACAAGGGTGTAGCATTTGCAATTCTCCAGTCCTCTGGCATCACCCATTTATCTAAGAAGAAATATAAGATTATGGCTAGTGCCTCCATAATTTCTTCTCTTCCTTCCCTCTCTATCCTCAGATGCATCCCATTTGGTCCTGGGGACTTATCTACTTTAAGTACAGCCAGCCTTTCTAATACTTCAGCTTTATCAATTTTTAGCCCAATTCAGTGTTTCAATTACCTCCTCTTTTACTATGACTTTGGCAGCATCTTCCTCGATTAGGATAGATGCAAAGTACTCATTTGGTACCTTAGGCATGCCGTCTGCTTCCATGATCCTCTTCTTGGTTGCTAATTGGCCCCATCTCTCCTGTTAATACTCTTACTGCCTATTGAACACTTTTGGATTCCCTTTTATGATAACTGCTAGTCTCTTCTCATGCTCTCTCTTTGCGTACTTCTTTCCCTTTTCACTTTCCCTCTGAACTTTCCATATTCAGCCTGGTTCTCACTTGTATTATCAACCTGATATCTGTCATATGCACCCTTTTTCTGCTTCATCTTACTCCCTATCAAATTTGTCATTCAGGAAGCTCTGGCTTTGGTTGACCTACCTTTCCCCCTAGTGGGAATGTACCTCAACTTCTTCTTCTTCTTTGGGCTCCTTGTCTCGAGAGACAAGTAAGCGCCTGAAGGTGGTCAGTGGTTTGTGAAGCAGCACCTGGAGTGGCTATAAAGGCCAATTCTAGAGTGACAGACTCTTCCACAGGCGCTACAGATAAAATTGGTTGTCGGGGCTGTTACATAGTTAGCTCTCCCCTTGCGCTTCTGTCTTTTTTCCTGCCAACTGCGAAGTCTCTTCGACTCGCCACACTTTAGCCCCACCTTTATGGCTGCCCGCCAGCTCTGGCGATCACTGGCAACTGACTCCCACGACTTGTGATCAATGTCACAGGACTTCATGTCGCGTTTGCAGACGTCTTTAAAGCGGAGACATGGACGGCCGGTGGGTCTGATACCAGTGGCGAGCTCGCTGTACAATGTGTCCTTGGGGATCCTGCCGTCTTCCATGCGGCTCACATGGGCAAGCCATCTCAAGCGCCACCGGGTCAGTCGGGTGTATATGCTGGGGATGTTGGCTGCCTTGAGGACTTCTGTGTTGGAGATACGATCCTGCCACCTGATGCCAAGGATTCTCCGGAGGCAGCGAAGATGGAATGAATTGAGATGTCGCTCTTAGCTGACATACGTTGTCCAGGCCTCGCTGTGGTAGAGCAAGGTACTGAGGACACAGGCTTGATACACTCGGACTTTTGTGTTCTGTGTCAGTGCACCATTTTGCCACACTCTCTTGGCCAGTCTGGACATAGCAGTGGAAGCCTTTCCCATACCCTTGTTGATTTCTGCATCAAGAGACAGGTTACTAGTGATAGTTGAGCCTAGGTAGATGAACTCTTGAACTACTTCCAGAGTGTGGTCACCGATATTGATGGATGGAGCATTTCTGACATCCTGTCCCATGATGTTTGTTTTCTTGAGGCTGATGGTTAGGCCAAATTCATTGCAGGCAGCCGCAATCCTGTTGATGAGTCTCTGCAGACACTCTTCAGTGTGAGATGTTAATGCAGCATCGTCAGCAAAGAAGAGTTCCCTGATGAGGACTTTCCATACTTTGGTCTTCGCTCTTAGACGGGCAAGGTTGAACAACTTGTCACCTGATCTTGTGTGGAGGAAAATTATTTCTACTGAAGACTTGAACGCATGTGAGAGCAGCTGGGAGAAGAAAATCCCAAAAAGTGTGGGTGCCAGAACACAGCCCTGTTTCATGCCACTCAGGATAGGAAAGGGGTCAGATGAGGCTTTGCTATGCTGAATTGTGCCTCTCATATTGTCATGGAATGAGGTGATGATACCTAGTAGCTTTGGTGGACATCCGATCTTTTCTAGTCGTCTGACGAGACCACATCTGCTGACGAGGTCAAAGGCTTTGGTGAGATCAATGAAAGCAACGTAGAGGGGCATCTGTTGTTCGCGGCATTTCTCCTGTAGCTGACAAAGAGAGAACAGCATGTCAATGGTGGATCTCTCTGCTTGAAAGCAACACTGTGCCTCAGGGTAGACACGCTCAGCCAGCTTCTGGATCCTGTTTAAAACGACTCGAGTGAAGACTTTCCCCACTATGCTGAGCAAGGAGATTCCACGGTAGTTGTTGCAGTCACCGCGGTCACCCTTGTTCTTAAGAAGGTGATGGTATTGGCATCACGCATGTCCTGTGGTACTGCTCCCTCATCCCAGCACAGGCAAAGCAGTTCGTAGAGTGCTGAAAGTATAGCAGGCTTGAAGCTAAAGACCAGTTCTATGAGGAACTCCATAATATCATTAGTAGCATCCCCAATACCGAACATCTGTTCCTGTTGGGGGACTTTAATGCCAGGGTTGGGGCCGACCATGACTCATGGCCCTCCTGCCTTGGGTGCTATGGCATTGGAAGGATGAATGAGAATGGACAGAGACTGCTTGAGTTGTGTATCTATCATAACCTCTGCATCACCAACTCGTTCTTTCACACTAAACCCTGTCACCAGGTTTCATGGAGACACCCAAGATCACGTCGCTGGCACCAGCTGCACCTCATTGTCACAAGGCGAGCCTCTTTAAACAACTTTCAAATCACACGCAGCTTCCACAGTGTGGACTGCGACACTGGCCACTCCCTGGTGTGCAGCAAGGTTAGACTCAAACCAAAGAAGCTACATCACTCCAAGCAGAAGGGCTGCCCGCGCATCAACACGAGCAGAATTTCTTATCCACAGCTGTTTCTTAAGTTTCTAAATTCACTTGAAAAAGCCCTTCAAAACACTCCTACAGGGGATGCAGAGACCAAGTGGGCCCACATCAGACACGCCATCTATGACTCAGCAATGACCACCTATGGCAAACGTGTGAAGCAGAATGCAGACTGGTTTCAATCTCACATTGAAGAGCTGGAACCTGTCATAGCCACTAAGCGCATTGCACTGCTGAACTACAAGAAAGCCCCCAGCGAGTTAACATCTGTAGCACTTAAAGCAGCTAGAAGCACTGCACAAAGAACAGCCAGGCGCTGCGTAAATGACTACTGGCAACACCTATGCAGTCATATTCAGCTGGCCTCAGACACCGGAAACATCAGAGGAATGTATGATGGCATTAAGAGAACTCTTGGGCCAACCATCAAGAAGATCGCCCCCCTCAAATCTAAATAAGGGGACACAATCACTGACCAATGCAAGCAAATGGACCACTGGATGGAGCACTACCTAGAACTGTACTCCAGGGAAAATGTTGTCACTGAGACCGCCCTCAATGCAGCCCAGTCTCTGCCAGTCATGGATGAGCTGGACATACAGCCAACAAAATCGGAACTCAGTGATGCCATTGATTCTTTAGCCAATGGAAAAGCCCCTGAGAAGGACAGCATTACCCCTGAAATAATCAAGAGTAGCTCAACTATACCTCAACTATCTCCTCTTTAAAGGCAGATCATTGTTCTGTTACAATTTTGCCTGCCAATCTTTATTTCCAATTTACCTGTGCCAGATCCATTGCCACCCCACTGAAATTGACCCTCCTCCAACTAAGTATGAGTTTGGGGTTAATCAGGCACAAAAATCATCTCAGGTTCTGTATTGTCCTCATTTTCCACTACCTCAAAATGTGTAAACACAGAAATTACAACATAAACTTCAAAAACCCAGAGACAAGCAAAACTGGTCAAAATAGCATTGTCCAAAATGATCGATTAGTGATGATAATTCTGTTGGATAGGGCTCATTAAAGCCTGTTCGATTCTTAAAATGGCTTCCAGCATCACAGTAGTTGGAGAATGATAACATGAACATTGGTGAGGGAGAGAGGGCTGGAGGACTGGATGGATGGAGGGAGGGAAGAAGGAAGGAAGGAAGGAAAGAAACACGAGATGGCTCCGCAAACAGCAATGGCATAATGACCAGATGATCTATTTTAGTGAGGTTTGACAGGGATTTTGTCAGGGATTTTGCCAGGGAGCAATGTGTAAATGGTTCATATTTGGACTTGCAGTTAATTTAAGACAGCACTATGGAAAATAAGATTTTTTTTGTACATTCTGTAACAAGCTGCTGTTTTTCTGTAAACTGCTGAGGTTAATAATCGAATCGTTTCCAATCCACAAACTGAATTTATATTTCAGTGCAAGAGCAACATAATTGATGAATCTGTCTTAATAATGTTTCAGGTGTGTTTATGAAATGCTACACCACAGTCCAATGTATAGCAATGGTACCAAGACTGTGGGCTGGATTTTAGGAGCCCACCGCCAATCTCGGAGACGAGCTTAAAAATGGCGGCCCACCCGCGCGAGAGGCACGCCAAAGAGCCAATGCAATCTCAAGCGTGGCGGCTCTTTTAAATAGCTGGGGTGGCCCACCGTCCCCAATCTCGTGGAGGGGTTGGGCTGACCATCCCCGGCAATGGCATCAACTGTCTATGCGCAGGCGCTGGCACCATTTTTAAAGGGCAGCCAGCCCTGCTGGTCAAAATTAGATAAATAAATTTCTAACTCCCATTACATTAACTATTTGCCCTTACCCCCCCACAACACACTTACACTTTAAATCTGACCTACCCCGCAAAACTGTACAAAGTTTAAGATTCAACCCTTCCCAGCATCCCCGACACCCATTATGTATATTTCACCCAGTGCCTCCACCCCCGCACTGGCAAACCTACCTCCTCCCCCCTCCCCACCAGAGTGGTGCCACGTTTCCCCGGACGGGGATCCGAAGGCACGAGTGTGCCGGCCGCCGCACTGAAGATTGCGGTGGGCCTTCAAAATTCGCAGGCAAGTCTATTTAAATGTAATAATTTTATTCACTTGAATATTTAAATTGTGGTCCCGTTGCCCAGCGGCAGGGTGCCACCACGGAGCCTTGCCGCCGCTAGAAGGATCCGGCTAGGCCCTCATGACATTGAGGTCTGTGGCGGGCCTCATCCGGAGCCACCTTCAGGCTTCTCCCTGCCATGGAACCCAATGCCAGGGCGAGGACAAAATCCAGCCCTGTGTTCTAAAACAATTGACAAAAGCAATTACAAATTGAGTGTGCTGGTCTTAGTAATTTGTTCACAATCACAATCAATTAATGAACTAAGATTGAAATGCCAAGTATCCATCAAATCCAGGTTTACAATAACAAATGTTTAATAAAAATTGTATAATTTAAAATTGGAGCATATAAAAAAGAACTAGCAAAAAACTTAAAGGAATATTTAAGTTTTAGTATATTGCATCAATTAAAAATCTGTAATGTATTTTTTTAACTAAATGAATTTTAAACAGATTAATAACTTCTGCATCTAAACCAGTGCTGCCATTTTCACTGTTGAATGAGCTGAACAGTAGCCACTTATTCCTGCCTCTGCAGTGCACCCTAACCCATTTCACTGTCTATGATCATCAGCAATGATAGCTTCTGTGGAAGGATTGATTAGAGATATGGTTGTATAACTGCAGTGAGAAGGAAGACATGGCTGTAAAAAGATCTTCATCCAATTATGCAATTTTACAGCGTGGCACTCCTTTCAGCCTCAGGAAGTATATAGTACAGACAATTTTTTTCCTTGCCACGGAAGGAATCTTGCCAAGCCTCCCCATCCACAGGTCTTATGAAAGTAGTCTGTGTGACATGCCTATTGATTTTCTATCTTTTCTCATTGGGTAATAGCCAGCTTTCACTCATTACCTCTTACTCATGTCGGCAATGTGATCCGAATCTTACTGTGTGGTGAATCATCATAAGCACAAACCTACGTTGCATTTTCCTGTGGTGCATCAGACCATTGTGCCAATCCAGTGTGCTATAAAGTAAGATTTGTTGCCACACCTGGGAACAAATCGGATGAGTAATGAGTGAAAGGGACACTAAATTCTCGTAGTCAAATGCTTCCTTTCATTACAATACTCACTATGATCATATTTAATGTTTCCCATTCTACTCAGAGCAATGTGTTCTCACTTATTCAAGGCACCTGGGTCATCATTCCATGTTCTTTTTGTACACAAATGATGTGATGGTGTAATTAAGTAAAATGAATGATTTGTTCTTTGTTACTCATTCAACTGCAAAATGAACAACTTGTTGAGATTTTTTTTTCACTGCATTTTTTGTATCAAACATGCAAAATTCCCATTTGTTAATATTAATATTAATCAAAATAATGATTAAAAAAAACATTTGGCTGCAATGATTAGAGTAAAACTTTGTCTTGTGTCGTTTTAGTGAAAAATGCATTAGGAAGTCAAACAAAATGGCAATTAATTATTTTGACACATTTGTGTAGTTGCTGACTACTCCTGGAATGTTACTTCCTATTGCTGGTAACATTATCACATTCTAAACATAATTCTGCCTATAACATCCCAAACATCACCTATTGTTTCATCGGTGGGTAGCTCAATTATGAATTTAAATGTGCTGCCATTGGTTGCAACTTTTTATTTCACTTAATTTGCTGCATGGGATTCTGAATAAATCTCCTCCTCTTTCAGCTCGTGACATTATGAGAAGGACAAAGCTCTATCCTGAAGAGGAGATTCACCAATTTTATTGTCAAAGCCTCTCAGCATAGTTTAATGCAAAAACCCATTATTTCCAGCCTTTAATACAATATACACGTAGCAACGACTGGGATTTTGCATTCTACAATAAAGTGTTCTAACTAGTTCCAGATTTTATGGTCTGTGTCATCACCATTTTCAAGAAACTAATTTAATTAAAATAGCTTTCTTCCCTTCGGGTTAAGATCCCGGTGATTTTTTGTTTTCTGCTTACAGTAATGGAAAATATTGGCAGGAAGAATAATTGGCAATACCATCAGTGCACTACATAAATCTGAGTGTTTTGTCAGTTTTTTAAAAAGAAAAGCTTCTGGTTAAATTATTTTGATGGAATAGGTTTCAGGTTTTTTTTTAACTATTACTTCAAAACATCAATTTAAATTGTTTCTCTAGCCAACAATTTGTTTTTTAATGTCAGGCATCACGATTTCTTACTCAAGTAAATATAAATTTTAAAATGTATAACAAAAGAAATGGCAAATCTTTCTTTCTAGTTTTTCCTGAATTTTGGCGAAGAGCTGGGGATTTACAAGCAGTCATCTATCTAAAGCAAAACTTCCCCAGCAAACCTGGCACAGCAGATTGCCCACAAATTGAAGAGCCTGCCCAATTTTTATTCCATTGTTCTCAGAAAATCTGACAGTCTGTGAAACAAGTAGGTGATTCACTCTGCAAGATTACCTCTGGTCCACCCAAGTCTCTATGTATGTTTAACATAACTTCTCAGCTTTTCAATTCTTTTAATTACCCCCAGTGCTTTCTTTGCTTTCTTCATGCCCCTATTAATTTGTGTTGCTACTTTTAATGATTTGTAAGTCTGTATCCTCTGGTTCTTACCATCCGGCAAGTGGAGCAATCGGAGAACCCACTCGCTGCCACCAGCGAGAGGCCTGAACCATGTGATTGTTGGGCCTCATGCATTGACTTGGTGAGCAGTCCACATGTTTCCAGCACTGATAGGTAGCTCGCTAATTGGGAGGGGCAAGAATCCCATTGGACCATCCTCATAGCCAAGTCAACAGAGGACCATTAAAGGGGAGGGCCAAAGGTTAGACAGTAGTCAGGGTGATTTTTCTGGATATGCAGGACATGTAATCATGCTCATCCTGCTCCCACAAAAACTTCCACAAAGCTGAAGGTTGGCTTTTTCTGAGCAAGTTTCAGCGCTCCTTTTATGGATGCTGGTTTGACTGCTTACCACTCAGTGTCAGTGGATGGGGCTCATTTAGCACAGGAGTTACTCATTTTCAAGTAAAAATTAAATCGAGTCCCCTTGTATGACAAGGCACAAATGTTCCCTCTAAGCTGTGTATGTGCGCGGCCACACAGCAATCAGGAATGTGCTGTGCAGGGAACAAACAGACCATGCACAAGCAAGTTTCCCTTTAAGATATGTTCATGTGTGACTGTGCATCACTCCTAAATGGACCACACAGTGAAAACACGCCAAAGTCAGAGGGAACATTGCTTAGTTCCTTCCTTTGCAGAGGTTCTTGCCCGTTTCCAATGGGAACCCTGGCAGCCTATTTTGCAGGCCATTACAAAATTACAGAAAACACTAAGGCAGCAGAAAAACTGAGGACATTTTTTGTTGCAGTTTTGGTCTGCCCTTATTCCTGTGGATACACAGGTTAGCAGAGACATCCAAAGCATCCGATATCTTCTGACGTATTTTAAGCAATACTAAGGATGATCTGTTAGTTTATTGTAAATACAAAATAATTTGTGCCACGATAATCTGCAGGATTTTTTATTTATTCTTTTAAGCACGTTATATAAATTATATTGGCTTGAAGTGACACTGGTGTATGAGTAGCTGCCCTATTTTTGAAGGCCCTGAAATATGCATCAAATAACCAATTTTATTTTTATTTCTATGAAGAAACAATTGAATATTGTTACACATTCAAAATGAACACAATATGAGAATCATTCCTTTTCTGCTGATTATATCCTAGAAAATAGATTGGGTGTTATGTTTAGTTATAATCAATGGCACATTGAAGTTATTTCCTTCACAGATACAAGTATTTTAATATTTAATTCTGTAAAAAAAAATGTTTGCTTTAATGAGTTGCCACAACTATTCTGTTGCCTGCTGGGATTTTGTGCAGCTCAATGGCTGCGATAGATACTGGCAGAGAAGCTGCATTAATAGAATCTAATTAATAGCTCTATCATCCTTCCTTCGTAAGCAAGAAAAGAAATACACTTCATGGATTGAGGATGAAATTGGTCTTCACCAGAAGCGCAAAATGGACTTATAGCAAATCAATGCTCAGTTTTATATCATGCCCCGTTTTCTTTGCATTGAAGTCAACAGAAAAAAAAAACGGAGCATAGCACAAAATGGCTGCTGATTCGCCAAGGGCCTGAATTGTGGTACTGGTGAAGACCAATTTCACCCCCATTATCTTTTCATTCCCTCGTTGCTCTTTGTAGGCCTTGCTGTGTGCAAATTGGCAGCTGAGTTTCCCTGCATAACTGAAACTTTATTTCAATTGTACTTCATTGATTGTGAAGTGGTTTGGGAGGTTTGGCCGACTCCTGCTCCTAATTCGTATGTTCGTATGTGCTGAGATTCTGAAGGGCTCGAGACAAATGCAACTTCTTTCTTATGCCAAAATGGGGCGGGTACATTATGCCCATGAAACTTCTGAGCAGCTTTTCTTCTCAATGGTACCCCATTTTTCAGCATATAACATCAGTTATTATGCCATTTCAGTATAAGCTCAGCAAAACGCTAATGTTGGAAAACTGCAATTTTTTAAGATATCTGTCACAGTGTTACACTGAAAAAGATTCCAAGCATAGTATGTGGAGAAACTGCTGCACACTGTTACTGAAATCTTTATTTTAATGTAAACAGCATGACTTTGTATTTTAAAAAGTTCCATGGCTCTTTTATAAACATAGAAGGGCGGCGCAGTGGTTAGCACCGCAGCCTCACAGCTCCAGCAACCCGGGTTCAATTCTGGGTACTGCCTGTGTGGAGTTTGCAAGTTCTCCCCCTGTGTCTGCGTGGGTTTCCTCCGGGTGCTCCGGTTTCCTCCCACATGCCAAAGACTTGCTGGTTGATAGGTTAATTGGCCATTATAAATTGCCCCTAGTATAGGTAGGTGGTAGGGAAATATAGAGACAGGTGGGGATGTGGTAGGAATATGGAATTAGTGTAGGATTAGTTTTAATGGGTGGTTGATGGTCGGCACAGACTCGGTGGGCCGAAGGGCCTGTTTCAGTGCTGTATCTCTAAACTAAACTAGAATAATATTAAAATTTATGTATGAATTGATTATCCTTGAATAAGACTGCGTAATGCTGAAAATATTTTATGTGTTTCTAATTGTCTAAACCATTTTTAAGGTGGTTTGGCCATCAGTAATGTTGAACATTTTATGCAGTTATTGATCTGAGTGAATGAATATCTAAGCGAGTGATTAGTGATGCAAGTGTATGTTATTATGTTAGTAAAGATTTATGTTAATATCAACGGACTAAAGAAGCCTTACAGTTACAGTAATACCACAAGTTTTAATACTTTGAAGGATATTGCAGAATGTTCACAGCAAAGTTAAAGCAGAACAAACAAAAATATTCATCACTGCACAAAGACTCTGAGGTGGGAATTGTTATCTGGTTCTATTTGGTGCTTCTATTCCAGTCTGAAAAATGTAGTAATATTCCGATATGTACAAAAATGTTCCTGTTTTGATGCCAAAATTAGAATGCCATTGTAATGGCTTGTCATGAGACATGGATTGTATCTGGGCTATTTTGGGCAGATAAACAGGTATGTCAGATATCATCATAGTCATTGACACTGTGGGAGAGTTAGTCATCTTGGACAGATGTGGAGATGGTTCTCTTTGAAAAGGCAACAGACCAAAGATTGCATCTTCCCAGATTTTAGATAGTATGATGGAACCACTTGGATGAGGTTTTAAATATATAATTTGCCCTTTTTTTAATATTTTTTTTTTAATAAAAAATTTTTTAAAAGGGCAAATTATATTTTTCAAACCTCATCCAAGTGGTGATTCTTCACTTATGAGCTTAGTCATTGAGTGTGAGCAGGCTGTTTGGTTATGACTGCATTACTACTTCGGTTGTGAATATTTAGCTGAGCATTGCCAGAGATTGAACTTGCCACCTTCTGGTCTGTATGGTTTAGTGTTGCAGCACTCAGCAAGGCAAGGGAATACACAATAAGTGGCAGGGTATTGAGAAGTGTAGACGAACAGAGGGACCTTGGGTGCATGTTCACAGACCCTGAATGTGGCTGGACAGGTAGATAAAGTGGTCAAGAAGGCATGCGGGATACTTGCCTTTATTAGCCGAGGCACAGAATATAAGAGCTGGGAGGTTATGCTAGAACTTTATAAAACACTAGTTAGGACACAGCTGGAGTTCTGTGTGCAGTTCTGGTCATCACACTGTAGAAAAGATTGAATGTACTAGAGAGGGTACAGATGGGATTTACAAGGATGTTACCTGGACTGGAGAATGTTAGTTCTGAGGAAAGATTGCATAGGCTCGGGTTGTTTTCTTCAGAATAGAGGAGGCTGAGGGGACACCAAATTGAAGTGTATAAAATCGTGAATGGTCTAGATATTGTGGATAGGAAGGCCCTATTCCCCTTAGTTGAGGGTTCTATAACCAAGGGACACAGATTTAGGGTAAGAGATAGGAGGTTTAGAGGGGATTCAAGGGGAAATCTTTTCACCCAGAGGGTAGTGGGGATCTGGAATTCACAGCCTGAAAGGGTGGTAGAGGCAGAAACTCTCATAACATTTAAAATGTACTTGGATATGCGCTTGAAGTGCCATAACCTGCAAAGCTACGGACCAAGAGCTGGATGAATAGCTACTTGCCGGCCTCCTTCTGTGCTTTGAATGTCTATGCTTCTTGGGTGCCTCACTCTTACCTAGAGGTCCTGCTCTGTGATCTGAGGGGCTGCAGTGAGATGATATTTCCCAATGACGGGAGAAAGAGGACAAGCTCTCCAACGAAGCATGCATGGATGGAAGTGGCCGAGGAACTCAGCAGGAGGAGTGAATCCAGGGCCTAATAAGGGCAGGAAAGGTGAATGGCATAACATATATGAGTGCCAAGGGCCTTCATTTGACTTCACAGCATTCTCCTGCACAGCACTGCTCAGACCAACACATAGAATCACAGAATTGTTGCCGTGCAGAAGGAGGCCATTCGGCCCATCATGTCCACATCATCTCTCTGAAAGAGAAATTCCCTCAGTTCCATTCCCCGCCTTCCCCCCGTAATCCTGCTCATTCCTCCTTTTCATATAACAGTCTAATTCACTTTTGAATGCTTCAATTAAACCTGCCCCCACCACACTCTCAGGCACTGTATTCCAGACCTTAACCACGCGCTGCGTGAAAATGTTTTTCCTCGTGTCACTTTTGCTTCTCTTACCAAATACTTTAAATCTGTGCCCTCTCGTTCTCGCTCTTTTCACGAGTGGGACCTGTTTTTCTCTATCTACTCTGTCCAAACCCCTCATGATTTTAAATACCTCTATCAAATCACCAGTCAGTCTTCTCTTCTCCAAGGAAAACAGTCCTAATTTCTCCAATCTGCATAACTGAAGTTTCTTATCCCTGGAACCGTTCTCGTGAATCTTTTCTGTACTCTCTTCCACGCCCTCACGTCTTTCCTAAAGTTTTTTTTAATTCATTCATGGGGATGTTGGCATTGCAGGCATTTATTGCTCATCCCTAATTGCCCTCGAGAAGGTTATGAATCACTGCAGTCCATGTGGGGTAGGTATACCCACAGTGCTGTTCGGAAGGGAGTTCCAGGATTTTGGCCCAGCAACAGTGAAGGAACGGCAATATAGTTCCAAGTCAGGATGGTGTGTGGCTTGGAGGGGAACTTGCAGGTGGTGGTGTTCCCATCCATTTGCTGACCTTGTCCTTCTAGGTGGTAGAGGTCGCAAGTTTGGAAGATGCTGTCTAAGGAGCCTTGGTGCGTTGCTGCAGTGCATCTTGTAGATGGTACACACTGCTGCCACTGTGTGTCGGTGGTGGACGGAGTGAATGTTTGTAGATGGGATGCCAATCAAGCGGGCTGCTTTATCCTGGATGGTGTCAAACTTCTTGAGTGTTGTTGGAGCTGCACCCATCCAGGCAAGTGGAGACTATTTCATCACACTCCTGACTTATGCCTTGTAGATGGTGGACAGTCTTTGGGGAGTCAGGACGTGAGTTACGTGTCACCGGATTCCTAGCCTCTGACCTGCTCTTGTAGCCACGATATTTATATGGCTACTCCAGTTCAGTTTCTGGTCAATGGTCACCCCCAGGATGTTGATCGTGGGGGATTCAGCGATCATAATGCCATAGAATTTCAAAGGGAGCTGTTCGGATTCTTTC
This sequence comes from Heterodontus francisci, assembly GCF_036365525.1. Lineage (NCBI taxonomy): Eukaryota > Metazoa > Chordata > Chondrichthyes > Heterodontiformes > Heterodontidae > Heterodontus > Heterodontus francisci. The sequence goes on along the minus strand of NC_090395.1, from coordinate 40,567,560 downwards.
TTGTTGGAGATGGTCATTGCCTGGCACTTTAATGGCACGAATGTTACTTGCCACTTATCAGTCCAAGCCTGGATATTGTCCAGGTCTTGCTGCATTTCGACACAGACTGTTTCAGTATCTGAGGAGTCACGAATGGTGCTGAACATTGTGCAATCATCAGCAAACATCCCCACTTCTGACCTTATGATTGAAGGAAGGTCATTGATGAAGCAGCTGAAGATGGTTGGGCCTAGGACACTACCTTTAGGAACTCCTGCAGTGATGTCCTGAAGACTGAGATGATTGACCTCCAACAACCACAACCATCTTCCCTTGTGCTAGGTATGATTCCAACCAGCAGAGAGTTTTCACCCAAATTCCCATTGACTTCAGTTTTGCTAGTGCTCCTTGATGCCAGACTCGGTCAAATGCTGCCGTTGCTCCAGTAAATTAGTTAAACATGATTTTCCCTTAAGAAATCCATGCTGGCTTTCCTTAATAAACTGCATTTGTCCATGTGACTATTAATATTGTCCCAAATTATTTTTCCTGGCAGTTTCTCCACCACTGAAGTTAAACTGACCGGCCTCTAGTTGCTGGGCTTATCTTTACACCCTTTTTTGAACAAGGGTGTAACATTTTCAATTCTTCAGTCCTTTGACATCACCCCCGTGTCTAAGGAAGACTGAAAAATTATGGCCAGTGCCTCCGCGATTTCCACCCTCACTTCCCTCAGTGCCCTTAGATGTATCTCATCCGGTCCTGCTGCTTTATCCATTTTAAGTACAGACAGCCTACCTAAAATGTCCTCCTTATCAATTTTAAACCCTTCTAGTGTCTGAATTACCTCCTCTTTCACCATTGCCTGGGTTGCATCTTCTTCCTTGGTAAAGACAAATGCAAAGTATTCATTTAATAATTCAGCTATGCCCTCTGCTTCCATGTGTAAATCCCTTTATGGCCCCTAATCGGCCCCACTCCTCCTTTTACCACCCTTTTACTACTTATGTGTCTATAGAAAACTTTGGGATTCCCTTTAATGCTAGCTGCCAGTCTCTTTTCATGCTGTCGAGCAGGCCCCCACCTGCCAAGAATGAGACACATTAATTTCGCCACATGGACATTAAATTTCAAATTGTTGCTGAGAAGAAGAGAAGGCCTGTTACAAGGGGCTGCCAGGCCCCTGGCTACAAAGACATTTTTGCATATTAACAGACAGTGTTTTGGAATAAAGGAGCTATCCCTTGCTCCAATACAATCCACAAACAGATGTGGCCGGACCGGTTGGTCACATGACTAACCTGCTTGGCATTCTGGGTTTTTTTCTGAGTTGTGCAGTTTGAACTGAGAGCCTGCAGAGAGAGCTGTTTGCTCCTGGATAGAAAAGACCTCTCCTGGCTGGCTCGTCACAGCCTCTCCGGTCTGCTCCCATCTCTTTCTCATGAAACTCCAAAAACCCACTGAAGACACATGAACCCCAAGAGAGAAATGTCTCCTACAACGAACAAGGTTTAAGAAGAATACAGGGCCCCAATGAAAAGCAACATCTACCTACAAGCAAGGACTCTACAGTGAGCTCAAAGACCCGTAACAAAAACTCTTCAGATATTGCCTCAAATTTTTCCACTTTATTTCTTCTGCTCTTTTCTGTCCCTATCTGCATGTGTGTATTGCGTATGCATGCAAGCATGGGCGCATCATGTATCTGTAGGCATTAACCAAATTAGAGTTTAAGTTTAATAAAATTTCACTTCTTTAAGCCTAAGAAAGCCTGTTTATGCTGGTTTCTTTGCCTTATAATTGGAAAGCGGTGAACAAGGATTCACCAAGGGGGAGCTAAAAACAGTGTTTTTAAAATTAAACCCTGTTACAGTAAGACCAGGTGAAGGCTAAAAGGGAACGCTAGGCCTCTTTCTCACCTGGTCATGATGGGCGGCACAGTGCGCAGTGGTTAGCACCGCAGCCTCACAGCTCCAGCGACCCATGTTCAATTCTGGGTACTGCCTGTGTGGAGTTTGCAAGTTCTCCCTGTGTCTGCGTGGGTTTTCTCCGGGTGCTCCGGTTTCCTCCCACATGCCAAAGACTTGCAGGTTGACAGGTAAATTGGCCATTAGCAATTGCCCCTAGTATAGGTAGGTGGTAGGGAAATATAAGGACAGGTGTAGATGTGGTAGGAATATGGAATTAGTGTAGCATTGGTATAAATGGGTGGTTGATGGTCGGCACAGACTCGGTGGGCCGAAGGGCCTGTTTCAGTGCTGTATCTCTAAACATAAACATAATACTCTCTCTTTGCTTTTCTTCTATGCTTTTTCACTTCCCCTCTGGACCTTTTATGTTCAGCCTGGTTCTCAATAGTATTTTCTACCTGGCATCTGTCATAAGCACACTTTTTCTTCTTTATCTTAATCTCTGCCTCTTTTATCATCCAGGGAGCTCTGGATTTGTTTGCCCTATCTTTCCCTTTTGAGGGAACATACCTTGACTGTGCCTGAACTATCACTTCTTTGAAGGTAGCCCATTGTTCAGCTACCGTTTTTCCTGCCAACTTTTGACTCCAATTTATTCACCCCAGCTCCATTCATACCCCACTGAAGTTGGCTCTGGTGCAGTTAGTTATTCTTACACTGGATTGTTCTTTGTTCTTTTCCATAGTCAGCTTAAACCTTATGATACAATGATCACTGTCCCCTAAATTCTCTCCTACTACCCTGAGCCCACTGAGGCGATCATGCTCAGACATTGTAGAGCCTATGTTGGGGGTCTCGCCTCCTAGCTTGATCTCTGTGTTCGTAGCCTCTGCCATGTGGAGGGGTATGTGGATGAGGAGAAAGCAGCTGGTGTTGGTGTTGCTACTTCTTTTGTTCTTCATCAGGGGTGCAAGGTGGAGCTGTGTAAGCTGCTGTCAGGTGAAGTACCTTCCAAGAAGTTGACAATCACCTGTCAGAGAAGAAGTGCTATAAACAGCAGCTTCTCACCTGGTCATTGCTGGAGCTTGTCAGTTTCACTGAAGAAGCACGAGCTGTTGTGCACACACCTTGTTCACCCTAGCACATTGCTAACAAGTTGGGAAACAGATCCCTGTCTGTTAAAGCCAGAATTGAGAATTAAAAACAGTACTTAATTACCTATTTTAATATTGAAATGCCTTACCAAACAACTGCACAGAGGTTCCCTGCTCATCTTCAATCCCATCTGGGTGAAACATGAAGAGGGTGGGAGGATGTTGCAAACTGGACCTGACGTCACCTTTCGGGGATTTAACACCCCACAACGCACCCAAACTTGCCTCTTCTTGCCTGTTAAAATTCCCCTCTGTCTCAGTATTCAAAGGGTTAATCTGAAAAAGAGACAATACTTAAGTTGTGAAGCAGCTACTTAAGGCATGTGAATATTTTATGTTTTTCGGTGGTATTGGCTCAGCACTATCTGACTACTCTGGTCATTTAATATAAGATAGCTTATTAAAACTTCTTAGTGTCTTGCAAAAGAACTGGAGTTAGGTTCTGCTGCTTTTCTGCTTGGATATCATATTTGATTTGTGTCTGAAGTTCGCACACAGGTCTCAGTGTAGCAGAGCCAATCTCTTGGGAAGGATTTGCATATTGATTCCTGGGGAATGCCCTTGAATGTGCGTCCACGCCTGTCATCTCTGCATGCAGGGCTGTGTGAGCAGCATCGCAAGCAGGAAGGCAAAGAGCCGCATGTGTACTATTGCGGGTGGTGCTTGATAGACAACTGGATTGCATACAGGAAAGAGGACTGCAGGAAGCAACGGATAAGCAATCGGCTTGATTATCAAACTTTTAGAGAAGGCTACCAGGAATCATATTGCATCTAATAAGTGGTAAGGGGATTTTTCTGTTGATTTCTTCCTTTGCTAAAAATTACCTTTTATTTTCACTTAGCAGCCAACTTTATAAATCAGTTGTATGCATTCAGTGTCAGAATACAACATATCCTTTTCATTTTTAACACATGGGCAATATAACAATGCAGTATTAATCAGATATTTATGTTCCATCTCTGCTTATTTTGTAATTTTATCATTCTCTGATGGCTCTGCAAGTAGGCTTAAAAATTAGTTAAATATGTGTGCATGGACTTAGCCAGACTAGCTAGTTAATATTATACAGCGATAGTCTGATTCACATACTGTGATCAGAGTCTACATTTATTCTCCTGGTTCAGCTTTATTTATTGTACTCAGGGACACAGCATTGTGAAAGAATCTATCAGATACTGTACAAGAAGTAGCAGGTGATCACGGGTGGACAGTGCGGGATATGTAAGTGGCTCATATAAAAATATGAGGAAAGAAACTCGAAGGCTGAGTACTGCAGTGGTCTCAAAATGCACCTGTACTTCAGAGTCTTGTACCATAGTGCTAAAATGTGTAATGCCTGCATCAGCATAGGTCGCATATCTCGCCTGTCGATAAAAGAAAGTATATAAAAATTAGTCAAGATCATGCAGTACACTACAAGGCTATTAATGGAAACAATCCATGGGTTAATTAAAGACCATGAAGTGTATGAGGATGGGTTTGATTTTAATGCTTAACCAAATGTTCCCTTAAAATGGATGTTTTCATTTACCCTGTAGCTATTGCTTTTAAAATTCTTTCATCGTTTGCTTTTAGCTGTGAAATCTAAAATCTTATATTTCTTTATCTAAATTCATAAATCTTTGTCAGATATATCAAACAAAATATTCCAAATTTAAGTATATTAATTATGTTACACATAGGAGAGAAATCATTAATAGCACAACTTACATTTGTAACAAATCTTCAATGCAAATAAACCGTTCACCCTAAAAATATGTTTCAAAATGATCCACTAAACGTCTTTACTTTATAAATGGCATTATGAGTGTCAGTTTGACTCAGTGGTGGCATTCCCCTCACCGACCAAGAAGGTTCTGGGTTCAAGCCCATCTGCAGGACATGAGTACATGATGTAGGCTCACACTTCAGTGCAGTATCAAGGGTGTGAAGCATTGTAATTGGTGTCGGCTTTTGGGAGAGACATTAAACAAAGGCCCTGCCCATCTCGTCAGGTGGGCATCAATGAAATCCATTTGAAGATGACCATGGAGTTCTCCTGGTGTCCTGGGCAACATTCCTCATTCAAAAATCACCGAAAACAGATGGGCTGCCGTTGTTTGTGGGACCTTGGTGTGTCCAAATTTGCTGCCTTTGCCTACCTAACAAAATGACAACACGTGAAAAGCAACTCATTGGATATGAAGCACTTTGAGACATTCTAAGAATGTGCTGAGCTACTTTATACATACAAGATCTTCTGTTTTCTTTGTTTGAATGATTCCCACAATGACAATATCATCCGACAACACAACGTTCATTTCCACATGTACGCTGATGACGCTCAGCTCTATCCCACCACCACTTCTCTCAACCCCCCCATTGCTTTTAAATTGTCAGACTGCTTGTCTGACATCCAGTACTGGATGAGCAGAAATTTCCTTCAGTTTAATATTGTGAAGATTGAAGCCGTTACCTTTTGGTCCTCACTACAAGCTCCATTCCCTAGTCACCGACTCCATTCCTTGCCTTTCAACTGTCTGAGGTTGAACCACACTGTTTGCACCCTTTGTGTCATATTTCACCCCGAAATGAGCTTCAGACCATCTATCTGTGCCATCACTAAGAATGCCTGTTCCATCTTCATAAAATCACTCAATGCTGCCCCTGCCTCAGTTCAGCTGCTGAAACCCTCATCCATGCCTTTGCTACCTCTAGACTCAACTATTGCAGTGCACTCCTGGCTGGCCTCCCACGTTCTACCCTCCATGTTATCTAAAACTCTGCTGCCCATGTCCTAACTTGTACCAAGTCCCTTTCACCCATCACCCCTGTCCTTGCTTACCTAAATTTGTTCCAGTTAAGCAACGCCTCTATTTTAAAATTCTCATCCTTGTTTTCAAATCCCTCCATGGCCTTGTCCCTCGCTATCTCTATAATCTCCTCCAGCCCGACAACCTGGAGGCATTCAAGAAGGAGATTCAAGGGGTTCAGGATAAACATGTTCCCACAAAGAAAAAGGGTGAGACAACCATATCTAGAGCCCCCTGGATGACAAGCTGCATAGGGTCAAAGATAAGTCAAAAAAGGGAAGCTTATGTCAGACACCGATAGCTTAATACTGCAGAAAGCCTAGAAGAGTACAGAAAGTGAAATTGAAAGGGAAATTATACATGAAAAAATACTGGCAAGTAAAGTTAAAGAAAATCCAAAGATGTTTTATAAGTACATAAAAAGCAAGAGAATAACTAAAGAAAGAATAGGTCCTATTAGGGACCAAAAAGGTAACGTATGTGTGAAGGCAGAGGATGTGGGTAAGATTCTTAATGACTACTTTGCAGCTCTCTTCACAGAAGAGGGGGTCATTGATAATGTCATAGTTAAGGAGGAATAGCATGAAATATTGGATGGGATAAACATTGTAAGGGAGGAAGTATTAAAGGGTTTCTCTCTTCTCTCTTTGGCCTCCTTGTCTCGAGAGACAATGGGTAAGCGCCTGGAGGTGGTCAGTGGTTTGTGAAGCAGCGCCTGGAGTGGCTATAAAGGCCAATTCTAGAGTGACAGACTCTTCCACAGGTGCTGCAGAAAAAAGTTGTTTGTCGGGGCTGTTACACAGTTGGCTCTCCCCTTGCGCTTCTGTCTTTTTTCCTGCCAACTACTAAGTCTCTTCGACTCGCCACACTTTAGCCCCACCTTTATGGCAGCCCGCCAGCTCTGGCGATCGCTGGCAACTGACTCCCACGACTTTTGATCAATGTCACAGGACTTCATGTCGCATTTGCAGATGTCTTTAAAGCGGAGACATGGACGGCCGGTGGGTCTGATACCAGTGGCGAGCTCGCTGTGCAATGTGTCTTTGGGGATCCTGCCATCTTCCATGCGGCTCACATGGCCAAGCCATCTCAAGCGCCGCTGGGTCAGTAGGGTGTATACGCTGGGGATGTTGGCCACCTCAAGGACTTCTGTGTTGGAGATACGGTCCTGCCACCTGATGCCAAGGATTCTCCGGAGGCGGCGAAGATGGAATGAATTGAGACATCGCTCTTGGCTGACATACGTTGTCCAGGCCTCGCTGCCATAGAGCAAGGTACTGAGGACACAGGCTTGATACACTCGGACTTTTGTGTTCCGTGTCAGTGCGTCATTTTCCCACACTCTCTTGGCCAGTCTGGACATAGCAGTGGAAGCCTTGTTGATTTCTGCATCTAGAGACAGGTTACTGGTGATAGTTGAGCCTGGGTAGATGAACTCTTGAACCACTTCCAGAGCGTGGTCGCCGATATTGATGGATGGAGCATTTCTGACGTCCTGCCCCATGATGTTCGTTTTCTTGAGGCTGATGGTTAGGCCAAATTCGTTGCAGGCAGCCACAAACCTGTTGATGAGACTCTGCAGACACTCTTCAGTGTGAGATCTTAAGGCAGCATCGTCAGCAAAGAGGAGTTCCCTGAAGAGGACTTTCCATACTTTGGACTTCGCTCTTAGATGGGCAAGGTTGAACAACCTGCCACTTGATCTTGTGTGGAGGAAAATTGCTTCTTCTGAAGACTTGAACGCATGTGAGAGCAGCAGTGAGAAGAAAATCCCAAACAGTGTGGGTGCGAGAACACAGCCCTGTTTCATGCCACTCAGGATAGGAAAGGGGTCTGATGAGGTGCCGCTATGCTGAATTGTGCCTTTCATATTGTCATGGAATGAGGTGATGATACTTAGTAACTTTGGTGGACATCCGATCTTTTCTAGTAGTCTTAAAGTAGATAAATCACCAGGCCCAGATGAAACACATCCCAGGTTGTTAAAATAAGCAAGGGAGGAAATTACAAGACTCTGACCATCATATTTCAGTCTTCCCTGGCTACAGGAGTGGTGTCAGAGAATTGAAGGATTGCCAATTTTGTACCATTAAAAAGGAAGGAAGGGATAATCCAAATAATTGTAGGCCATTTAGCTTAACTTCAACTGTGGACAAATTATTGGAATCAATTCGGAGGGACAGTATAAGCCTTCATTTAGAAATCCATAGATTAATCAAGGAAAGTCAGCATGGATTTGTTAAGGGAAGATCATGTCTGACTAACTTGATTGAATATTTTGAGGAGGTGACAAGTTGGGTTGCTGAGAGCAGTCCGGTGGATGTCATCTACATGGATCTGAACAAGGCTTTTGTCAAGGTCCCATGTGGCAACCTGGTCAAAAAAGTAAAAGCCCTTGAAGGGAGAGTGGCAAATTGGATCCAGCGTTAGTAGCAGGAAACAAAGGGCAATGGTTGACAGGTGTTTTTGTGACTAGAAGGCTGTTATCATTGGAGTTCCACAGGGTTCAGTACTTGGTCCTTTGCTTTTTGTTGTTAATAGTCATGATTTAGATGCAATGTACGGGACATAAAAATGAAGTTTGCAGATGGTACAAAAATTGGCCATGTGGTTGACAGTGAGGACGAAAGCTCTATACTGCAGGAAGATATAGATTGTCTGCTTACCTGCACAGAAAAGTTGAAAATGGAATTCAATCCAGTGAAGTGTGGGGTAATGCATTTTGGGAGGTACGACAAGGCAAGGGACTGCACAACAAATGGGAGGACACGAAGTAGTGAGGAGGAACAGAGGGACCTTAGAGTTTATGCTCATGGATCCCTGAAGGTAGCAGCACAGGCAGGTTAAGAGGCATATGGGATATTTTCTTTTATTAGCCAAGGCACAGAATATAAGAGCAGGGAGGTTATGTTAGAACTGTATAAACCATTATTTAGGCTGCTGATTGAGTATTGCGTACTGTTCTGGAAGGAAGTGATTGCACTGGAGAGAGTGCAAAGGAGATTTATAAGCATATTGCCAGGACTGGAAAACTTTAGCTACAAGGAAAGATTGGATAGGCTGGGGATGTTTTCCTTGGAACAGAGGATGCTGAGGGTTCACTTAATTGAGGTGTTTAAAACTATGAGGCACTTCGATAGAGCAAATAGGGGTGACCTGTTTACCTCAGCAGAACAGTCAAAAACCAGGGGTGGCATAGATTTAAAGTAATTGGTAGAAGGATTACAGGGGAGCTGAGGAAACATTTTTTTTCATCCAGAGGTTGGTAAGAACCTGGAACTCAAAGCCTGAAAGGCTGATAGAGGCAGAAATTCTCACCACATTTCAAAAGTACTTGGGTGTCTTCTTGAAGAGCAGTGACCTGAAGGGTTATGGACCTAGTGCAGGAAGGTGGGATTAGGCTGGGTAGCTCTTTATCGACCGGCACGAACATGATAGGCTGAGTGGCCTCCTTCTGTGTCGTAAATTTTCTATGAATTTATGAATTTCTATGAACCCTCCAAGATATCTGTGCTTCTCTAATCTTGGCCTCTTAAGCATCCCCAACTTTAATTGCTCCACCACTGATGGCCATGCCTACAGCTGCCAAGACCCTAAGTTCTGGACCTCCTTCCCTAAACCTCTCCACCTCTCTTTTTCCTCCTTTAAGATGCTCCTTAAAACCTATCTCTTTGACCAAGCTTTTGGCCATCTACCTTAATAGATCCTTAAGTGGCTCAGTGTCAAATTTTGCTTTATAACACTGCTGTAAAGTGCCTTGGGATGTTTTATTACAATAAATAAAGCATATAAAAATTAGGCAAGATTGTGGAGGGCATTAAGAACCTCTTAATGGAAACACTCCATGGGTTTCCATTAATCAAAGGCTTCCCACTTCTGCAAGTAGACAGGTAATCATTTGTTCAGGGCAAAATCAGGCTCAGCTGTGAGCTGTCTCAGTTCACATATGTAGAATGCCCACTTGGGAGTAGGAAGCTGAGGGTGGTTGGCATCCATATAAATCTAAATCAGCTCCTTTAGCAGAGTTAGAAACAGACATATGAGTGTATTTTATTGATTTAGTCACTGGGTGGATTGATAAAATGTAGTCATTTCTAGCTTTGGTTCAAATGAAAATGTTTTACAAAATTAGAACACAAGTAAATTGCCAAAGCTGCAACATTATTGCAGGGATTTGAATATAAATAATTCAATTTATTGATAGTCGAGATGAAACATTCAACTCTGATCCAAAGAGCCCAAATTTAAGTTACAGCCTGCATAGATATTTGAACTCAAATAACTTCAGTAGCCAAGTTTCAACTTATTCTTGAAGCAGTCACTTAATGAAGCAACTCAGGATTAAGAGGAGAAATAAGCAGAGATATCTTTCCGTCCAACAATGGAGGACTTCTACTAGAAAATATAGAACAACAGTCATGGTGATTATGCACAAATCTGGGTTCAAGTTCATCTTCCCTCTCCACTTCTGAAAGATATTACATCATGACGTTCGATGTGTTGGCTACATGCATATAAATGTAGGAAAGCATTGTTAGAAAAATAGCAGTAAGTACATTGTTTTGATTCTCACCTCTTCATAATAAATTGCTGCATATTGATCATTTTAAATCCCCCCCCCCCCCCCCCCCCCCAGACTGGCAACATATTCCCTTTTTCTACCAAAACACCAAATTTTAGATCCATTTTTCCACTCATCCTAATACCAAGGAAGATAAAGACATAATGTTCCAATATACAGCCCTCTTTGGTCAACTGATACTCTTAAACTATTTCAACAACTTCAGATTACAAGAACTTCCAATGCAACACAAACTCAGATTGTTTTTGTTGGAGCTAGATTTAGCTTTAAAGTAAGTTGTCTCAATACATGTCTGGTCGCGTAGTGTGAACCAGTTACCCCTTATATATCTCTCCCTCTGTTGACTTCAATAGAAATGAAAATCCAAGAGAGATGTATAACCAGTGACTAAATCGCTTTTGCCTGTTTACACAGTCTTCCAAAGTCAAAATTATCTCCATTGTGATGGCCATCAAAAAAAGATCCCTCTCGTTCAATTACTCCTGAAGAACCAAATCTTTGACTTAACCTAAGACTGATGAGCACAGGCTGCATCAGACACTGTAAGGCTGTTAAAACATGTAACACATCTTTGCTAAATATGATGAATTGCTTGCGGGATGTTGGTCAAAATAACTTGTGTGGAAAGATGTACCATCTGTATGTGAAGTAGCTACAATGTAAATGACTCCTATACATAGTTAAAATGATAGATGCATATATTCTTGATTCTCCTTCACACCACAAATTTGCTAAAGTCTGGCAATGAAAAGAAAACTAAATCATTCTGGAAATTTGACATACAAACTGAAAATGCCAGAAATGCACAACAAGTTGGTTAGTATCTGAAGGAGAAGGAAGGGTTAGCACTGTGGGTGAAACCTCTTCAGATAAAGAGTCCACTCAAAATATTAACCTACCTTTCTATTTCTAATGCTAATTCTGGGTCGCCAACATTTGTTATTTCACCCATAAATAGCGAGAGGGAAATTCTTTTATGTCAGTTATACTGTTGTTACGCCAGAAGCTATAACGTTCATCAGCAAGTTTCTATGGGTAAGTTAAATTAAATATTTTTGATGCAACTCTGGTGTAACCTGAGCTTGGAGGCAACATCAATTGCTGAACCACTCCCGCGCCCCCCCCACACACTTCCACAAATCAGCCGTAAACAATGGTATAACTTTTTAAAGGTAGTCTACAGACTCCCAGCAGAACACTGAACAATAAGGTAAGCAGTGAAAAGTGTTTTTGCTGGCAATTTTCACTAAATCACCTGAGGGTATCTCTCAACCACATCATCAGTCTAGTTTGGTATGACCAATCCAAATTAGGTGCCAGCTGTGCCCACTGGACACCATGCTGGGACAGTAAAATTAACTTATCTGATCAAGACCTCCATGTCCTCTTCCAGGAGATACTAAATAGAAGTCTTACACTTCTATGTCTTCCTATCACAAAGCCGGACGCCAACATTGGTCATGCTGTCTGTAGGGAGTTGGCACTGGCACTGACTCCCAACTTCTTTGCACACAGGACTTAGCAACAGTGAAGAAAGGAGTGAAAATACTTCACAAGGGCAGCCAAGGGTAACATGTCACCATAAATCCCTTTTCACCTTGCCCAGCCTGGGCATCTTCAACCTCTTAAAACAACATTCACACTGTTACACTACTCCCTGGATAAGGACACTTACAACTCTCGAACATACCAACTGTCTTGCACAACCATCAAACACCCTCCTCCACTCTAACACTTTCATCCTGACACGTCTCAACTTCACCTCTTCCACTGTGGCTGCCACATACTTTTTAAGTGACTGCCTTATCCTCACACACACAACCTTCCGCCTCCTTTGCTTGGAATAAAAGAAATGTTTACTTTGAAATACACTGTAAACTTTTCTTGTGACTTGTTATTTAAGAAAATTAGAGTAAGTCAGGACTAGACGATTCAGTAGATTCAAACTTCTTTGGGCAAGTGAAGTATTTGTCACCTGACGATGCAGTCCTTGACTGCTCCCTGGTTAATGTTATGCAGATACTCTCTTGAGCCTGGAAGGATCTGGAGCCATATAAATTGAGGGCTGTTGTCAGTTTAATTGCCACAGACAGAACAGCTGTGGCAATGGAACAACTCTGCAAATCTTTGTGATGAAGTTGGCAGAAATGTCCAAATTGCATCCTTAGAGAGGCATAGTCATTGCCCTTGTTTGATCAGTACAGCCGGTACATGTGTTGAGAGGATTGTACCTGGTGGGCTGCTGTCCTCTTCCATACTGCAAAATTCTCCTGGCTTTGACACAATGCTGCTGCTTTAACTGGCCCTCCATTAGGATGGCATAGTGCGGTAGGCCCAAGGGAAAAGCTATACCTTGGCTGAAGTCGATCTGAGTGTGCGTTTAGGGGCGAGTGCCAAAATTTTATTCAGAGAAGATACAAAAGTGCTACAGTACAATGAAGTGCACATCTCAGTGATACCAAATGTAAAGGAACAGGTTAAAGGAAGTTTCTTTAAAGCCTGTAATCAGTAAATGAAGTTGATGCCCTCTTCAGCTCACCAACTCCAGGACTTGCCTGAAGTGATAGCTGCTATACTGTTTCATTTTTCTGAGGCAAACTTACACAAAGTGCAGGAGTGGCGTAAAACCAGGAAACTCTATGTACTTGAAATAAAAACAAGAAATGCTGGAACCACTCAGCAGGTCTGGCAGCATCTGTGAAAAGAGAAGCAGAGTTAACGTTTCGGGTCAGTGACCCTTCTTCGGAACTGTACTTGAACAGCTTAGTCAAGAAAATGAACACTGAGAGGCTTTGACAGGCATAGGTTTGAACTGTTAAAAAGATCAAGGAAACTTGATCACAGATGCACTAAAACACAAATTTCCTTGATCTTTCTCATGCAATAACAGCATAATGAAGGCATTAGTGCTGAAGACATCAATGAGATTCACTCCCAATTTCTCTTCTATTTAACAAGAATCGGTCTTTGGCCTCCTTATCTCGAGAGACAATGGGTAAGCGCCTGGAGGTGGTCAGTGGTGTGTGGAGCAGCGCCTGGAGTGGCTATAAAGGCCAATTCTAGAGTGACAGGCTCTTCCACAGGTGCTGCAGAAAAATGTGTTTGTCGGGGCTGTTACACAGTTGGCTCTCCCCTTGCGCTTTTGTCTTTTTTCCTGCCAACTACTAAGTCTCTTCGACTCACCACACTTTAGCCCCGCCTTTATGACTGCCCGCCAGCTCTGGCGAATGCTGGCAACTGACTCCCACGACTTGTGATCAATATCACAGGACTTCATGTCATGTTTGCAGACGTCTTTGAAACGGAGACATGGACGGCCGGTCGGTCTGATACCAGTGGCGAGCTCGCTGTACAATGTGTCTTTGGGGATCCTGCCATCTTCCATGCGGCTCACATGGCCAAGCCATCTCCAGCACCGCTGACTCAGTAGTGTGTATAAGCTGGGGATGTTGGCCACCTCGAGGACTTCTGTGTTGGAGATACGGTCCTGCCACCTGATGCCAAGTATTCTCCGGAGGCAACGAAGATGGAATGAATTGAGACGTCGCTCTTGGCTGACATACGTTGTCCAGGCCTCGCTGCCATAGAGCAAGGTACTGAGGACACAGGCTTGATACACTCGGACTTTTGTGTTCCGTGTCAGCATGCATAATAGAATAGGGCATACAATACAAAGGTATACTGTATGTGAAGCATAAAGTAATCTGTTGGGCATTTCATACTGCATGTAAATTCCCAATTTTCTGAAGAGTCTACAGTGGTCCCTTTATAGAAATCAGATGGGACACTCCACACCTAGTGCCTAGCCTTACAATTGGCATAGGACCCCTATTTGCATGTTACAAGTCATTCCTGTTTGAAACAGGTGGCCAATCTCGCCACCTATTTCCATGCCAATTCAGAACTGCTGGGTGAATCAAGAGTGGGAATGGAGTGGTAACTTATGTGTTGCAACTTTTGCAGCACTGTATCCCTGTTCCTGCCTTTCAAAGGCCTTAAAAATAGTCCGCAAGTATACACTTTCCAATCAAATAGTCAACATCCAATTGGACTTGGGGCTAGAATTTCTGTTTTGGGTACAACTGGCAATCCAGGCACAAATTGCACTCGTATTTGCGCCAGTTTTCTGAATTGATGTTATGGTTCAAGTTTCTGCTCAAACTCATTTGCATAATCACAAATGTAAAATATTTAATGAACCAGCACCAACAATGCAGTGTTTTAGAATGCAATTGTTTTCTCTTTGCTTTAAAAAATATTCCTTGATTTACTTAAGAGTGGTTACCTGATGCAGTTTATGAAGACAGCTGAAAATGGCTTTATCACAAAAAAGCACTTTTAATCAGTGTCTTGTCTGCCATTGTGAGTAACCCAATTTTAAATAACTCAAAATGACTTTTTTAAAAAACTGCACAATACCATTTATTAATTTCATTGCTGTATACTAGTCAGTTTCTTAGTAAATTACATTTGTTTTAGTGCTTAACAGCTTTTAAAAGGTGCTGACGAGTGTCATTGCACCTAAAAACGAATTAATTTTAAGCAGCTCCTCAATGGCTCACAAATGAGTGCAATTAGCGAAAACTCACCATGGTGATTGATCTGATCTGGGGGCATGGCCGGTTTTGTGGGCAGGGTCAGCTTCCAGTGCAATTTTTTTTTAAACCAGCGCAAAAGATAGTGGAAATTTGTGGAATTTGTGCTGGGCATAACTTGATCTTAAAATTTCTTGAGCTTTTATAGCTGGTTTGCAAATTGTGCTGGAAAACCCAACACAACTTAACAGAAAATACTTTGAACAAATATTATTTATGACAGGTTAAACTGTTGAAGGGTGCAGTTTGTTGGATGATTATAAACGGATGTTGATGAAGTTGCTTTCCATCTTTGAAAAGACTAATACTTGAGTAGTTGACAGACACAGTACATATTGCTTTGGTCAAATATTATACCATAGAGTAACGGGGCACAAATTATGGGCTTGCAATTCTCCTAAAAGCATGAAATAATCTGAGCCAGGCCATAAAGGAAATATATGAAATATAAGGACAACAATGCACCCCTAACAAGGAAGAGTGATTGGTGTATAAGTCAAACAAACTACTTGTTTGAACCTTCCAGTGGCTTTCACGGGTATTATTGGGGTTTAAATTGTGCCAGAATATCTCAAAATGATATTCTAGTTCCTAAGCCAAAGTAGCTTTATGGACAACAAAGCTTCTTTTCCATAAGTATCAGACCATTGTCCTACAGTGCTCGGGCTCACATTAGCCACTGATGGTAGCCCTGCTGAATGTCCTGGACAGCTGGATGTTGTATTCTATCGTATAAATTGGCATAAAGAATGTAAGGAATAAGATTTTGCTGTAAAAATGAAGATCTGAGTTTGAAATCCCTTAAATGTGTGTTAACCATAAATGAACTAGCTCAAGAGTAAGTAGCCACTAATGCTAACTATTTCAAAAATAGAAACCTGTAGCTTCTTAATTCAAAATATAAACCTCACCAAAATAGAACCGTCAGCAAATGGTGAAAGTGGGTAAAAACAACCCTGGGAAGATTCAAACTGAGATCCGAGAGATAAAGGTACAGTGCATCAAGAAATACTAAGCACCAGATATATCAGAACATTGTTAGATTTTATTTTCTATGATCATGTATCCTTTGAAAGGGCAATGTCCTAGCTTGTTATGTCCCCAATCCTCTAATGATGCCATTTGTACATCTGTGTTCCACATAAGCAGTTCACCAGTGCAGTCAGTTATTCTGCAGTAAAAAAATAAACAAACAAACCCTAGAAGTCGGGCATGCAGTATGATTTACAATAGAGCAAAGTAAATTTTCTCTTCCTAAATGACTAACAGCTAAAAGGTCATACAGTCATAGTCATAGTCATTTACAGCTTAGAAGGAGGCCATTTGGCGCATCGAGTCCATGCCAGCCCTCCACAGAGAAATCCAGTCAGTCCCACTCCCCCGCTCAATTCCTATAGCCCTGCAAGTTTATTTCCTTCAAGTGCATATTCTCACTCATCCTAAAATAACATACAAAATAGTTTTTCCGTGTAGTCTTTTATTTTGCCCTAGGTTTGGCACTGATATGTGGTAGTGTAGTTTCAATGTAAGCTGGCTATTTCTTTTGTTCGGGATTTTAAGGCAAAGGTAATTGTCCTAGAGGTTCAAGTGATGAGAAAATTCCAGGTTCCCTGGAAGGATTCCCAAATGCTTTCAGCATGAAGTAAGTTGTTCCAAGTTGAAGCCAAATCACTTTGGGCTTGTACATCTAAAGTTTTCTATTTAATCGTTGTATTAGAATAGGTGCTATTGAAACTTCTTAATATGAAAGATTTACTTTTCATTTCGACTCTTTAAAAAAGTTTACGAAATGTCATTTAAAGGTCATTTTTGTTCTTCCCATTATAGTAAAGAAAAACAGTGATCACCTCTGTATCTTTGATGTACAGCCTAAAATAATTGATGCCTCTGTATAAAATAGTTTGACATTTAACAAGATGTCATTTTTGTCATGAATGCGCTTAGATTATTTGTGACTTTAAAGTTAGGCGCTATTGTTACATTTCTGCCATGAGCCCCTGATACATCTCTGGCATATTACAACAGAAAATTAACCTTGATACACCATTGTGGATCCAGATGTGCCTTTGCAATGCTTGGACATATTAATAAGCTAATTGCACCTTTTGAAAGGCCGGTATCACTGGTTGCAGACTCCGCAGTTCATTACTTACAAAGCTTTTTAATTTAGTAATGTGCTGAAAAATTGCATTTTAACAGGCAAGTAATTACTTTCTGAACAAAAGGCATGGCCTGTATTTTAAAAGTGTTAAATAGAAAGCAGTTACATAACTCTTGTACATTGATCACATTCTCCACCTAGTGTTATGATTGAAAATTAGGTCAGAAATGCAGGTAGCATTAAGTTAATTATTTTATATTAATTTACAAGCAATGCACAAATGGTATTGCATCATTCAGACTGAACCCTTTACGATGTTTTTTGCAAACAAGCATGATCATGAGCTCTGGAGTTGTCAAACAGTCCAATTAACCTTGATCAGCAAAACCAATTTCATATCTTAAAAGTAGGGAAGGATAAAAGTATATATTTTTCCTTCTTTGTTTTAAGTTAAGGCAGGCAGCAACATTGTTTATGCTGCAGTGGCCTGGATCCTTAGCAACCTACTGAAACATTTCTCAGATATGCTGGGGAAGGGCCAGATTTTAAATAGGGTGGATGTGAGCCACACTTTGATATGACAGGGTGATTAGGAAAAATTATCTTTGCTGCAAGGAAGAGGATTTGATTACTGTATAACACATTTTAATTCAAAAAACCATGCAGGCTGTCGGGGATAATTTTAGCTGAAGGTTCTGATATTGTCAGTTCTTTCTAGGTCAGTTTGAGCCCAGTTTCTAAAACAACAGTTGAAGGAAACAACCAAATGATGAAGGATTGTTTTATGGGGATAATAATTAGCTGGTAATTCCACCCAAGATACATTTGCGTTGTCGGCTGAACTTCAGATGAAATTTTAAATGACACTGTTATGTTGACAAAATAAGTTACAACTTTGGCTTTAAATCTGTTACTAATTGATAATGTGCACCATCCGTTATGATTTAGATATACAGCACTGAAACAGGCCCTTCGGCCCACCGAGTCTGTGCCGACCATTAACCGCCCATTTATACTAATCCTACACTAATCCCATATTCCTATCACATCCTCATGTGTCCCTATATTTCTCTACCACCTACCTATACTAGTGACAATTTTTATAATATCCATAACATGATTTTACAAATACGGGGCAGCACATCACAAGTTGAGCACTATAAGCTTTACATTCTTGACAGCATCCTTTAAACTTCAAAATATTAAGGGAATGGGGTTTATCTACAAGAGAGATGTATTTAATTCCAAATTACTGTGGTCTTGACAGTATGTACAGCAGCAGGCGAAACAGAGTCCAGAGTCCACCTGACTGGATGAGGTTTTGAAGCATGACCTATACCAAGAGGACTGTACCCCAACATGAATGAGCCCTTTCAAGTGTGAAGGGACAGAACGAGAATGAGACATGAACCAGAAAGGGAGCAAATATTGTCCAACTTCATATCAGCTCTTAGTTGAACTAGTTCAGCCATGCATAGTGTGTGAACCCTGTGGGGTTAAGTGGCCATCTTCACATGTGTACAGTGCCAAAACGTGTGTTCTACTATTGCCACTGATAGATGCAGCCACAGTGACAAAAAAAATCAAAAAACAATATTTCCTGGGAGAGAAGAAATGTTTGAGTACTAATATGATTTCTGGTGGTCTAGTACATAGAAACCAGAATGTGCCCAGTCCCTCATCCTTTCTTGTAGGATAAACAGTTGATCCAGTGCGATGGATGGTATGAATCTGGTACTTGATAATCAGGGGGGAATGGCATTTGGCCTAGTCTTTATCAGGCAATTCTGTTGGCAATACTTCATAATATTCAGAAAAAATTCATACAATCCAAAACTTAAATACGTCAATTCATCCGAACTATGATGTTTGACCCTGAAAATGTGAATTGAACACCTTTTCTAGTCTATGAATCCATTGACATAGTTAGTAGAAAAAATGTTTCTAATCTGTAAGGGATCATGAGTCAAGCAGAATAATGTACCATTTAGCTGAAAAGTCAGTGGGATGAAAACGCAGAAATATGGATCAAAGCAACATTGAAGGGGAAATATATTTTGACAAAAGAGAAATAAAACATTCCTTTCACTTTCATTCCTTTGCTAAAACAGATATAGGAGGAAAGAATTGTACCTTGAGTTCCAGAGAAGAGAATGTGTCATAGAAGAGTTAATCAATGCCAATTATAATTATTCCAATTTTACAATACTAAGGGTTGGAAAATAATCTTCTAATGAAAAATAAAACAAGTGCTTATTCTTCTTCATTATTCTTGCAAACAAAATCACTGGAATACACAGTTTTAAACTTTGTGATTCCACAGCATGTGATTTCATTAGTGACAATGAAAGTTCCAGTATCCAACCATTATATTGCTACAATAATGATCCCTTGATGTTTTCTAAGCAGTTAATAAGTCACTTAGCATCTACAAAAGCCTAAGTTTAGTAATTCAGCTCAGCAGAGACCAATTTTTGAGAGAAATGCAAATTTATTGGCAATTCAATGCCCAGAGTATACAAAATGTCAACTATTTGGAGAAACTGGCGAGAAGTGCGGAAAAAAATCCAATACTCAAAGCACAAATGTATATTATTACAATGAAGTAACATCACAGCACAGAGCCATAGTTATAAGTATGTGCAATAAATGCTGTACTGATGGAAAACTGTTTACAGCAATGTAGTAAGTGAGTTAGTATAGTACTTAACCATTTTATAAGCAAGTACAGAGACAGGGAAAAGTGAGGTGGGGGAGGAAATCATAAAAGGGAAGGTCAGTGATAGGCTGGAAAGAAGGAGAGATGAAATGACAAAAAGGATGATGGTGCCAGGCAAAGGGAGTAGTAATGGGACAACAAAAGAAACACAAGATGGATCCAGAAGAGGCGCAGAATGGCAAAAGTAGAATCATTACCAGCGACTACGGGCTGATAAATAGGACCGGTGATTATAATCTGGAAATGTTGAACTCAATGTTAAGGCTAGAAGAGTGTAAAGTGCCTCATCAAAAGATGAAGCACTCTTCTTCAGATTTGTGTTGAATGCATTTATGATTTCCTATATCTAGAGCACAGAGAAAATCTCCCCTGCTAGGTAGTTTACTTTGGGTGCACTTTAATTCCTCACATGTTAATGACATTTTAAGTTTATGAATATAATGTTTGGTTATACAAAACACTGCTCGAAGCAATTATTGTCAATTTTGGAGAAAGTGCAGAGCATAACAGAAGAGGATGTGTACGATGCAGACCATAAATTGGCTGCTTCATTTCAAGAACTATTTTTCAAAAAAATGTCATTTTAATACTTTTGTAAAATAATGTACTCTTCATAATTATTTTACATTGTTTATTTCATGTAAAAACTAAATTGTAATGCCTCAATATGATAAAATGGGATTTCAGATGCTTCAAATAGTAATGTCGCTCTGTGGCTTCTGTGTTCATCAGGGTGAGAAGGAACAATGCTGACAAATGCAAACATTGACAGCAGCAACCAACCATTCCCCAGCCAGTTATAGTGCAAGTTGCATACAATTCATAGTCCTTTCTACATTCCCACAATATGTTCCTTAACCCTATTCACCTCAGAGAGCAGCTCCTACTGCACTGGTGGACATTCTGCTGCCCTACACCAGACATCCTTTTGACTTCTCTGAATTAGATTATCCAATTAATTATAAATTAGGAACAGTTTTGTGCTGCAAGTTTGTCCATTGGGAGTGAGATTGAAAATGTCCAAGCTGATTTCACTTAAGGCGCGTAACAGCTGTCAGAGAGAACAGACTTTGATCCCATAGCGTAAGTTTGCAGCGATAAGATGAGTGAGACAATAGGATTGTTCTGTTCTAGCATTTCCATATCTTGACAGTTTACGATTTAATGAGAATTGCTTTGGTACACTCAGACATGTTTTGCTCTCCTGGGTCTGTTCAAAGCTAATGAGTAAATAGCTGTATAAATTGCTTTGTCATTTAGTATAATATCTGTCCTTTTGAAAAAGCTGGAGGATTTAACTTTTGAAAAGATCAGCTTGTTATTTGTACTTCTGGCTTCCTTCATATGTAAATTGAAACTATCAAAGTAATAATATCCTGGCTTACGTCTATGGTTAATAATATAGAATATATTTAAATATCTGAGTTATTTTTAGTGTGTGAAGCTAAAATTGATCCATTATATGATTATTATTTTAATATTTCTGTCCCTATAAAAAGTCTTCCCACATATACACCATTCTCAAACAAATGAGAGAGCAGATAAATTGTTTATAGTTCTCTGCTTAAACTATTTTTGAGGCAGAACAAAGAAGCATGTAAATATGATCCAAGTTAACATATTCTCCAGTTCTCTTTCCTCTGTATAGCTATTGCACAACAGTGGATTGTAACTAGGTGTAAAATGTGTAATTGCAGATAGACATGAGAACATTTTCACACAAGTGATGTGAGTCCTCAGAATTAAAAACTTGTTTGAGCTCGTTTTTCAGGACCTAAGGGCAGCACAGTGGCGCATTGGTTAGCACTGCAGCCTCACAGCTCCAGCGACCCAGGTTAGGTTCTGGGTACTGCCTGTGCGGAGTTTGCAAGTTCTCTCTGTGACTGCGCGGGTTCCCTCCAGATGCTCCGGTTTCCCCCCACATGCCAAAGACTTGTGGGTTGATAGGTAAATTGGCCATTGTAAATTGCCCCTAGTGGAGGTAGATGGTAGGACAACTGAGGAAAGGTGGGGATGTGAGAGGGAAAATGGGATTAATGTAGGATTAATATAAATGGGTGGTTGATGGTCAGCACAGACTCGGTGGGCCAAAGGGCCTGTTCCAGTGCTGTATCTCTCTATGACTCTAATGTATCATGGTATTCATTACCGCAGATTTTGTCTGAGGTTCAGCAAGTCTAGAATGTTGCAACAATAGGCTTCTTCTATTAGTGACTGGTGCAAGTAGAAGAGCTCTCTGCAGTGTTGGATCACTGTGGACACTATGGACAAGTGGCCTCATAATGTTTGTGATATATTTATCCATTTCTTTCCTTTCTTATGACTTCCATGCTTAATTATAACTTCCTTATAGGCATGGAAATGAAAGGTCATACTTTATAAGTGCGCCCTAGTTCCCATGTATTGTGCATACATATTGCAGTTCCAGCTATTTTGTTGTTTTCTCATCATAAGAGGTTTGTTAAATGTAATGTAATTTTTTTTCATAATTCGTTGCCCTACTGAGGACTGAATTCCTACATTATCATCCCTCTATGAAACTCCCTTGTGTCCCACCGATAGCTTTCTATGGCTGGCATTACACGAAAGGCAAGAATTACGAGTTGGTGATAATGTTTACAGGAGATGACACCAGGGTTCCAATCACATAGGTTCTCCAGAGGGAAAAATGCAGTCCTTGTTTTCATATTTCTTGCCTTGAATTTATCTAGAATTTGTAAAGTAAGAAGTATGGTACATTGGAAGAACATAACATATATATATATACATATCTTTATGTAGAAATATATTTGATAGATAATTAAGCCTCAACATTTTGTTCTACTCAAAAATTTATATTTCTAGATTTCACTTATTAAAGCATTGGTGTATTTTTAAGTGTGATGCATATGATAACAATAGATTCACTTTATAGTGCAATCTGTGGGATTTAATAAAATAGTATGTTCTAGAGAAGGGCAGAGAAATACAATGAGGATTGCTGGATTTGGAAAGCTCTCCTATTTGCTGAATTTTGCTTTTGTCTTGGTAATGCAATCTGCGAAGTGATATTGGTGATTGTCATAAATTATTCATGCAAGCACCAGTAAGACCTGCATTACCAAACATAGTTTTGTGAAAAGGAGAGACAATTATTGATAAAGGCAGCAAGGGACCCATGCATAATAATGTCCATAATTCATAATTGTTCCATCAGATAGGTTTTTGTGATAATAGGAAGTGATGTTGGAGTGTCGAGATGAATATACAAATAATATTATAGATTTAATTTTTCTGTGTGAGTGTGGAAAATGAGAAATATTGAGTTTGGACTCAGCACTTGGGAACATGTGATCCAATTTGTCTTCATGAACCCATTACTTTCTTCCATAATAGTACAGCATCACTGCTGTGCATTTGTCTGTGCTTTAGCAATTATACGGTTGGCTAGACGGCTAGTGTATGATGCAGAAAGATATCAACAGTGCGGGTTCAATCCCTGTATCGGCTTTGGTAGTTCATGAAGGTTTGCCACCTTGCCTTGCCCCATGCTTAAGGTGAGGTGTCCCTCAAGCTATACATCACCAACTGTCTCTCTAATGGGAAGAGATGCCTATGGTCCTTTGGGACTATGGCTAGAGCACATATTAGGGCTGTGATAAATTTGGAATATGGAAAGTAGGTAAGATTAATTCATTTGACCTGTTGAAGAAACATGTTGAGACTGCATTGTACACTATATGAGTAAACAGATCCTTCATTTCTATGACATGAACTTTAAACTAGCATGAACAATGGAAGTTAAAAGATCACACACCTCCAATAGTTAAGGGAGCTAAGTGAAGTGATGTTGGGCAGCTTCAACTCTGCTCTTTATAACACATAACTGACCACACATCAACACTAATTAGACAGTTTCACTCACACTAAAACTGACCGGTATAGAAGTCTTTTCCTTCTATAGAGATTGTTCTGTACTAGGTTAGGGACTATTTGATGTTGACTCTGGCAATAAAATGTTCCATTTCCCAATGCCAATCTCTATGAAGACAAAATAGAATTATATGTCTTTATTTTTTTTCTCATTAGCACTTCAGTTTCAGGTAGCCTCCTTTAGGTGGGAGTGTGAGTAGGGAGTGATAGATTGCTCAGTAACCCTAATAGTCACACATTTCTGTTTCATCCAACAGCTTAAACTGTGAAACAGTTGTGATTTTCAATCCTGCAAATATGTTTTAACGGAGCCTATTAATTGCTATGCTATGATTTTGACATTGATGAAATGTAGAATGGATGTCAGCCCAGTATGACTCAGAAAGTGGAACGTCCCTGCTTCAAACTATGATAGCACTCCTGACAAATAGGCAAGAACAGCTTCCTGGTAATTCGATGGCTGTAGATACTGGTTGCCTTCTATTAAATACTGCTCCAATATACAGAGTAAAGGAAATATAAATATTCAAAATAAGTCTAAGATTATCTGTTCTGATGTCAGTCCAGTATCTCCGCTTCATTCAGATGAATACCACAGACTCTAAAACAGATTAATTAAAAAAAACATCTAGGTCACTTCCAGGGGCAAATACTAACAATTGAAATATGAATCCCAAGATGACCCTTTTCTCCTTCAAGCCTGCATTACACTGGCTGAAATGTATTTGCTGATGTTATAAAACCTTCAAAGGATTCAAAACATTTTGTTCAAGAATTTACTGACCTCGCATCGTTTCTCTATGTTAAATTGATTTTGTCATCAGTGCAGTAAAACTACTGGAGTGGCACAGGGTGTTAGAGAAAGATCCATCTAAAAGTCATGCTTCACTGCCTTTAGAATCAGCCCTGTTGTGTGCAAATAAAGATTAGAGGAAGCATGCAGAATTCATGCAACTTGACTAGAGTATTGGGATTTAGTCAGGAGGAAATAATCTACCTCAAAACTAAAGATTGTTACGGCAATTTATTTTCACATTGCACTGAATTCATAGTCTGCTGGTCAATATGTTGAAGTGTTAAACATCTTGGCATATTTGCAATGTTAAAGACAAAAATAGTGCAAGTTATTGTTTATCTGTATCATTAATATTGATTTTAAATTCAGAGTGTGTGTATGGCAAAGTTGTGGTGGAGAATGGTATCAAAGGTGAGAGGTAAGCACACGTGCCCCTGCTGGTAAGAGATCTGGGCAGTTTTAACCCCCCTATGCATTGTTTACATGGTGAGAGACCTGGGCTGTTTTAATCCCCCACGCACCATTTCCATTTTCTAATGAGGCTCACACCTGATTATGGCTAGAATCAGTACTTGACCACTGTTTTTCTGACTTTAATTTGTTAGTTAAATACTCAGACAATTATTTTAACTGGTCAATATTTTGGATGACAGTGCAGTGCTTCACCAGTGAAGAGCATATCAACTTGTACAGCTAGGCAGAAAACAGTATAGCACCATTGCACCCTGCATAAAAAGGGAAAGGATGCACATACACAGAAATTGTGTGTACCTTCAATAACTATCCACCACTGATATTCAGTAAGTTACTTTGTTTTCTTTGAAAGTAATTTTTTTTAGATTTTACTTGGCTCAGGTTACTTTTGCAATATCACTAAATTATCAAAGATCTGTCATATATGTTTTAGCAGTGGTGTTCAAACTGTGGTGCGTTGACATATATTTACCTCAAAGTCCAGAACATATAATCCTATTTGAAGTTGTATTTTCTATTTCCTAGTTTGTCCTGTTTTAATTTTGTGGGCTTGCAGGATTGGAAAGGGTTGCTTTTAGTGCTCTTGCCTGACTGATGGATAAATCCTAAATCAGAAAACTGAGAATTTCCAATATCAGCAATTTGAGATACATACAAATTATTAAGAATGTTGATTTGAACTTTATACATGCCTCTGATGTTCCATGGTACATATCTAAGCAGCTCAGGAAAACAAAGGCTTGGGCACAAATGTTTTCTGTTGTTGAAGTGTTAAATGTATCAGTCAAGGTTTTATTCAGCTGTGCCACCTGAACTCAGTCCCCTCCATTGCTATTAGAGTGTCAAGGCCCTTATTTCTTAAGTGGCAGTATCCTCCCTAGACTTAATCAATAGCCATTTCTGTGTCACCTAATCCGATGTTATGGTGGATTCCTGAGATGCTTTCTTTTAGGTACGTGCAATTTCTGCTCCTGCTGCTGGTTAAGTGAAGTGGTCATTGTTAAGGTAGTGTTCATGGAATTGCAGGATATTTACATGACTAAGGTAGTATCTGGAAGTTCCTAGGACATTTGCATGATGACCAATAGCCATGTTTTACATTAATCAAATTAAATTCATGGGGAAATCAAGTATTCATATTGAACGAATGCTAGTACTGAACGGACCCAGTACTGCATTGTGGGAGGTTGAGATTATATGCATACAATAAATAGAAGTCACCTTATTTGCAGAATGTTGGCGTACAAGGAAAATCCAATGTATTTTGTAACCTTACGCTGTGATCCTGCAAAGGGTTGGAACATCTATGCAACCTGATAAAGTGTAAAGCTCTACCAGAGGGAACTAAGGACATGCAGATAGCGATTCTAACAGAAGGTTTTCACCTTTTTTACTTTCCTCGAGGGTGTTGATTCCTGCTGGTGGTACTTTGCCCATGTTCTGATCATTTCTCATGTGTGAGCACAGACAGCAGGTCATTTGGCTAATTGGCATTATAGCCAAGCCGATCCTATTCTCGTCCAGCACCCGAACATGTTACTTTCTAGCACTAGATAGCAATCAAGAGGGGTGTTACGACAAGGCAAGAAAGGTGTCCAGGGGTCCCCTTTCAGCCTTCACCTGGTCTTACTGTAACAGGATTTAATTTTAAACACACCGTGTTTTGAGCTCCCCCTTGGTGAATCCTTGTTCGCCGCTTTCCAATTATAAGGCAAAGAAATGAGCACAAACAGCCTTTCTTAGGTTTAAAGAAGATAAGTGAAATTTATTAAAACATGGACTATAATTCGGTTAACGCCTACGGATACACATCGGGCTCCATGCTAGCATGCATACGCAATATACACAGGAAGTACTGAGGGTGGCAAGGGCGCAGAATGTACTCTGGGTGGGGGGACTTCAATGTCCATCACCAAGAGTGGCTCGGTAGCACCACTGCTGACCGAGCTGGCCGAGTCCTAAAGGACATAGATGCTAAACTGGGTTTGCAGAATGAAATGTGCTTTGTAAAAAAGGCGCATTTCATTAAAAGGTTTGCGAGATATTATAAGATACAGAAACAAAAAGCATGCATTTCTCTCATTCATTCCATTCAATCATAAATCTCAGGGCTTATTAAAATTTTCTTTTCTGGGTGCCAGTGCTGCTGTAATTTCCGCTTTTTGGCATCCCAGTAACCATGTGTTTCTTTGGGGAAGCTTTTCTTCAGTTTGCACATTGCCATGACTGCCTAGGTTCTGGGTTCCTGCTGAGGTAATGTTTTTTTCAGGAGGGTTAGTAGTGGACGGGTCTATCCTGAACTCTCTTTCAGTGCTTTGCTGAGTCATGCAAAGGCTTTTGACTTTAGGAGATGGGTAGTTCCCTTTTTCTCTGTCTGTAGGGGAGGATTCGTTGTTAATATCCCCTTTGTTCTCTGGGACACTCCTACCTATAGGTATTTGTGCAGACTTGACTGTACTCTCCTGTGGCATTTCGACTAGGTGAGGCATCAACCTAATGGTTGCTCTGAGTTCTAGAGGTCTCTCTTTGTCTCTGCAGGCTCCTGTAAATGCTGTTAGCAACTCTGGTGGGGTGCTTCTAGAGTCTGCATTTACATAGGATGTGGGGTCTAACTTTTCAAATTTTTCAGCGTTGGCTGACTGGACCGTAGGGGTTTTCATCCGGGATTCCTCCTGGACTTCCTTTAACCTGCCCTCATGGTAACTTTTTCCCCTTCTCTTTCTAAACTTTTGCCAGTCGTGTGCCTGCCTGTCCCCTTCTGTTCTCAGCGGGGATACCTTACAGTTCACAATCCCTCGGCTGGAGGGTCCTCCGAGCACTGGTACAGGTCTTAGGGGTGCAGATTTCACTGTAGGTTGGGGTTTTCCCTCAACCTGGCATGTGTGGCAACTCCTGCAGTACTTCACCACATCCTGGCAGAGTTTTAGCCAGTCAAACTGCTGTCTTATGCAGGCTTTGGTCTTTCGTATACTGGCATGTACAGCCACTGTAGTCTCGTGGGCCTTCTTAATATTTCTGTCCACTCCTTGCTCTCAGGTCCGTGAGGAGAATTCCATTTCCTCATCAGTACCTCATTCTTTAGATAGTAGCAATCAGGGACTCCCTCTGCTTCACTTTCAGACTGGGCAGCCCATGCTAACTCTCACAATACTGGGTCAGCTTGCTGAACCTCAGCTGGGGAAAATCCATTAAATTAATTCCCTGGGTGTCCTAACTTTCCAAAGAAAGTCTCGGAAAGGCAGACCTCATCGTCATCTCTGGGGGAGCTGGTTTGATCATGGCCTGATCCACTACACGTTCAGGGAAACTGCAGAGACCGTCTCCTGCCATTGTCTTGTCTCTCTGACCTCCTGCGGTCTTTCTTTCACTACTGGGGAGGGGAGGGGGGCTACCACCTTCACCCCCGCCTGATCATTACCTAGGAGCAGGTCAACCCCGTCCACAGGCAAACTAGGGGCAATCCCTACGGTCACCGGTCCCGAAACTAGGCCGCATTCCAGGTGCACCCGGTGTACAGGTACAGGCATACACCTCCCTCCAATACCATTCACCACCATTCTGGTGTTCACTGCACTCTCTGGGGGAAAAGTCAGGCCTATCCCAGTAAAAGGGTTCTAGTAGCCCCTGTGTCCCTGAGAATCACTTTGGGCTTGCTTTCCCCACCCAAGGGGTATGGGGTTACTTTCCCTTCAAACACAAAACCCTGATTACCTTTAGGAACCCTATTAACTTTTCCTGCACTGGCCATAATAAGCTTCCTGGGTTGCACATTTACTGCAGTTGCAGCCATAGCTTGTTCTGCTGTGCTTTCCATCAGGTCCCCGTCTTCACTGAGAGGGTGTCCCCTGATTAACCCTACTGGTTTTCCCTTTAGTTTCCAGCAGTTAGCTTTTAAATGCCCTGCTTTATTACAATGGAAGCACACAGGTCTCCGGGTCTCACTCTTGTTCACAGCACCTTCCTTTTTGGCTAGAGGAGGGCCACCTGTGTCTCCAGCTTTGATTTCTTTCCCAGGACTGCCTGGACGGAAATCACCTTCCCGCCCTTTGTCCTTTTCAAATTTTGGTGGTGATTAGGAAAGGTTCTCCCCTGGGAAACTGACATATAAATTAAAACAAACTCATCGGCCAGAATGGCCACTTGCCGGGCTCTCTGAACCCGCTGCTCCTCTACATGGGTCTTTATTGAGAGTTGGAGAGAATTTTTAAAATTCCTCTAACAGAACTACTTCCCTGAGATTCTCATAGCTGAGCGGTAGTTTAAGAGCCCTCAGCCGCTGGTCAAAAGCCAGCTGCTTACTTCTTTCAAACTCCAGATAAGTTTGATTAGCTTGATTTTTGAGGGTTCTAAACTTTTGGTGATAGGCTTCGGGTACTAATTCATATTCCCTGAGGATAGCATTTTTGGTCTGATCATAATTTGATGAACTCTCA
Source organism: Heterodontus francisci (assembly GCF_036365525.1). NCBI lineage: Eukaryota > Metazoa > Chordata > Chondrichthyes > Heterodontiformes > Heterodontidae > Heterodontus > Heterodontus francisci. Next base: position 40,538,110 of record NC_090395.1, on the reverse strand, counting down.
TCTGGCAACAGGGAATAAACTTCATAGGCTTTTCCTGTTAGTTAGCTTTGTAATAAAATAGACCATGTCTCAGCTGGCCATTTTAGCTGCCTTGCCAGTTTCTCAAAAGACACAAAAAATGCTTCCACATCTTCCTCATTAAATTTTGGAATTAGTTGGGCGAGTTTTAGCAATTTTGTACCCAGCCCGGAATTATGCTCCTCCATATTGGCCATGCTTTCACTGGGGTTATTCTGTTGCCCCCTAGTTAATGCAAGCAGCTTCAGCTCTCTTTCTTCGGATTCTGTCTGGAATATACTTTCTCTCTCCTACTCCTCTCTCTCTCGTTCCTTCTCCTGTCTTTCTTTCTCTCTCTCCTCTCTCTCTATTTCTTCACATTCCTTCTGGAAGGCTCTCTCTTTCTCCATTTCCTGCCTCTCTCTCACTTTTTCCTGTCTCTCCCTTTCTCTTTCCTTGTCTTCTAATTCAAGTTTCCTTTGTTCCAATTTTATCTTTGATAACAGTACACTGTCTGGGTCTACTTCTAACACTGTTTCTGCTTCTTCAGATTCAAGGGAAAAGTAGTTGGCCACTAGCCTTAGGAGTTCAGACTTCCTAACCTTGCCACGTACAGAGATCTCACACTGCTCAGCCATTTTTCTCAGCTCCTCCATAGACACTGCTTTTAATTTATCCCAAGTTACTTCACCTGGCTTGGAGAGCTACTAGCTTCAGTTGCAGACATGTTAGTATTCAATCACACACAACCACAAGAAAACCTGTATTGAAAACTTGCTCTTTCATTTTGCTTGGGAACAATTTGGCTTCCCACTTCCAATTTCTCTCGTTTGTCTGTGGGTCAATGCCAGATGCTAGCACCCAAATTTCTGTTACGACCAGGTGAGAAAGGTGTCTAGGGGTCCCTTTCAGCTTTCACCTGGTCTTACTGTAACAGGATTTAATTTTAAACATACCGTGTTTTGAACTCCCCCTTGATGAATCCTTGTTCACCACTTTCCAATTATAAGGCAAAGAAATGAGCACAAACAAGCTTTCTTAGGTTTAAAGAAGAAAAGTGAAATTTATTAAAACTTAAACTCTTATTCAGTTAATGCCTACGGATACATACTGCGCCCCATGCTAGCATGCATACACGATGTGCACATGCAAATAGAGACAGAAAAGAGCTAAAGAAAAATGAGGTGGAGAGGTTTGAGGCAATATCTGAAGAGTTTCTTGTTACTGTGCTTCAAGCTCTCCATGGAGTCCTTGCTTGTAGGTAATTCTTGCTTTCGTTGGGGCCCAGTATTTTTCTTAAACCTTGTTCACTGTAGGAGACTTTTCTCTCTTGGGTTCATGTGTCTTCAGTGGGTCTTGGAGTTCCATGAGAAAGAGATGGGAGCGGACAGGAGAGGCTGCGGCGAGCCAGCCATGAGAGGTCTTTTCAGTTCAGGAGAAAACGGCTATCTGCCAGTTCAAAACTCTGTGGCAAGTTCAAGTTTTAAAAAACTCAGGTGGCCCAGCATGTTAGTCATGTGACTAGCAGGTGTGACCATGTCTGTTTGTGTATTTGGCCATCTTAGCATGGAATGCGAGCTCCTCCACCCTCAACATCTAGTAATCAAAAGTCCATTGTGGATTAAATTGGAGCAGGGAGTAGCCCCTTTGTCCTTTCCAAGTACTGTTAATATGGAAAAATGTCTCTCCAGCCAAGGATCCATTGTGGCTTTTATTAACCAGTTCTTTCTTCACTCCAGTAACAGTTTAAAATTAATGTTCATGTGGCAAAATCAATATTCCTCATTCTTGGCAGATGGGGGCCAACATGACAGGGGGAACACTGGCTGATTTTTCTTTTAACAGCTCAGTGCTGCTGAGGCCAATTGTTGAGCCTCTATCCTCATCACAACTGAGATCAGTCAGCATAGACTGGGAACTGAAACTGGAATTTCTGGTCTGCAAGACTCAACTAAAAAAAAACCCAAGTTTCAAATTCTGACAGTAAAGAAGAGTATTTGTTCCTTTCACTAAATCCATGACTTCTAGCACCTCTTACCAAGAGTGAAAATTCACTGGCAGTGCACAGAACTATGGTTCCTCAGTATTTGTCACAATGGTATATGTGTGTATTCAATTTACCATTCTTGTGAGACCTAATAGCTCGGTTGTTAAAGGGTTTTATTTACTTGGTAGTCCACGTCTCTCATCAGCAGGTCCATGGTCTTAGTTCCATCTGGTGGAGCTTGGCACTTTATCAGGTGACATAGATGTTCCATCCCTTTGGTGGGGCATTTGAATATACATTTAATAAAACGTTGAGCTTCGATAATATTTTGCAAGATAAAGCATCCTCATAATACCAGCATCTTCAATAAATGGCACATGAAACAGCAAGTATTACAGTGTCTATCCAAATGAATTGATTTTTATACCGGAGCATGCTTTACAGCTCCTCCTGTTATCCGTACCATATTTCACTGATAAATTTATAAAAATAGTGGGAATTAAATTATGCCATTAACAGAAATGCACTATTATATATCTGTGTGTGTCTGTGTCTGTGATTGCTGTGACTGCAAAGGAGTTGATGAAAGTCCATTACATGATAACTGTAGCACAACAATTGCACGGCTTTCATTGTCAATCACTAATTTCACATTGAATCCCTAAAGCATTTCATCTGATTTGATAGCGTAGATACGAACTGCACGCTTGTTGGACTCGTGAAGAAATCTATTGGAACTAACTTTGCTAAATGTTGATCAGTACTAAGACTGTTATTGATTTTTCCTCGGAAAACCAATGCATAAAGCCCCTGAAGTTTAGACTTCTTTTTAAATTCACCTCTTTAGACTTCAAGATCAAATAAACTAGCACGATCTCACCTAGAAAGCCTGTCAAATTTGACCTCCGAGGTTCCATGAGCAAACATTGTAAAAAGAAATCTGAGAACTGACAATTCTTACTACAGTTCTGTTTTCGTCCTGGTGTAAGGTAACAGTGAGATTATCAGCTCACTAGTTTCTGGAAGACATTACTTTGTTTCGCTTGTAGTCCTCTATTGAGTACAGAATCATGAATTCTGCAGTGGACAGGTTTTGACTCATATTTAACAGCTTCAAAGAGTTTGAAAATGTTGCACCGTCTATAAGGAGATAAAGGGTGACAAAATCCTCAGCTCACAATGATAGTGACAATGAGGGTGGTAGTGAGTTGCCAGCCTGTTTTATATCTCTCCCACTTTTTATTTCCTTTGAGGTCAAGAGTGATGTATAATGGATATCTGATCCAATATCACCCTATATACACTATTGCCCAAAATCAAAAGTATCCCTTAGGTCAGCACACAGAGTCCCAACAGTATAAGAATATAAGCACATGAGGGTATATGGAGGGATTTGGCATTGGAAGAGTTAAATGACCCAGGGTTTTTTTGCTAGAAATGCTACCCTGCAAAATGGCGTATCCTTGTTATTGCAAAAATTAATTGTTATTTCTAGAATGGGGGGAAAAAACAGTTTGCTTCTCTATCTTCTCTGATTGCGGGAATCCACTGAGAGCTTTTGTAATTTGTTGAAATATACCTGGAGGTGGTCAGTGGTTTGTGAAGCAGCGCCTGGAGTGGCTATAAAGGCCAATTCTAGAGTGACAGGCTCTTCCACAGGTGCTGCAGAGAAATTTGTTTGTCGGGGCTGTTGCACAATTGGCTCTCCCCTTGCACCTCTGTCTTTTTTCCTGCCAACTACTAAGTCTCTTCGACTCGCCACATTTTAGCCCTGTCTTTATGGCTGCCCGCCAGCTCTGGCGAACGCTGGCAACTGACTCCCACGACTTGTGATCAATGTCACAGGATTTCATGTCGCGTTTGCAGACGTCTTTAAAGCGGAGACATGGACGGCCGGTGGGTCTGATACCAGTGGCGAGCTCACTGTACAATTTGTCTTTGGGGATCCTGCCATCTTCCATGCGGCTCACATGGCCAAGCCATCTCAAGCGCCGCTGACTCAGTAGTGTGTACAAGCTGGGGATGTTGGCCACCTCGAGGACTTCTGTGTTGGAGATACGGTCCTGCCACCTGATGCCAAGTATTCTCCGAGGCAGCGAAGATGGAATGAATTGAGATGTCGCTCTTGGCTGACATACATTGTCCAGGCCTCGCTGCCATAGAGCAAGGTACTGAGGACACAGGCTTGATACACTCGGACTTTTGTGTTCCGTGTCAGTGCGCTATTTTCCCACACTCTCTTGGCCAGTCTGGACATCGCAGTGGAAGCCTTTCCCATGCGCTTGTTGATTTCTGCATCTGGAAACAGGTTACTGGTGATAGTTGAGCCTAGGTAGGTGAACTCTTGAACCACTTCCAGAGTGTGGTCGCCAATATTGATGGATGGAGAATTTCTGACGTCCTGCCCCATGATGTTCGTTTTCTTGAGGCTGATGGTTAGGCCAAATTCATTGCAGGCAGCCGCAAACCTGTCGACGAGACTCTGCAGGCACTCTTCAGTGTGAGATGTTAAAGCAGCATCGTCAGCAAAGAGGAGTTCCCTGATGAGGACTTTCCGTACTTTGGACTTCACTCTTAGACGGGCAAGGTTGAACAACCTGCCCCCTGATCTTGTGTGGAGGAAAATTCCTTCTTCAGAGGACTTGAACGCATGTGAAAGCAGCAGGGAGAAGAAAATCCCAAAAAGTGTGGGTGCGAGAACACAGCCCTGTTTCACGCCACTCAGGATAGGAAAGGGCTCTGATGAGGAGCCACCATGTTGAATTGTGCCTTTCATATTGTCATGGAATGAGGTGATGATACTTAGTAGCTTTGGTGGGCATCCAATCTTTTCTAGTAGTCTGAAGAGACCACGTCTGCTGACGAGGTCAAAGGCTTTGGTGAGATCAATGAAAGCAATGTAGAGGGGCATCTGTTGTTCACGGCATTTCTCCTGTATCTGACGAAGGGAGAACAGCATGTCAACGGTCGATCTCTCTGCACGAAAGCCACACTGTGCCTCAGGGTAGACGCGCTCGGCCAGCTTCTGGAGCCTACTCAGAGCGATTCGAGCAAAGACTTTCCCCACGATGCTGAGCAGGGAGATTCCACGGTAGTTGTTGCAGTCACTGCGGTCACCTTTGTTTTTATAGAGGGTGATGATATTGGCATCGCGCATGTCCTGAGGTACTGCTCCCTCGTCCCAGCACAGGCATAGCAGTTCATGTAGTGCTGAGAGTATAGCAGGCTTGGCACTCTTGATTATTTCAGGGGTAATGCTGTCCTTCCCAGGGGCTTTTCCTCTGGCTAGAGAATCAATGGCATCAATCCAGAAGGGACATATCAAAAGATAACAGATATTTAAAGTTAAAACAGGCACTGAAGATGGTGGTGCATGATGCAAATCAGCATGGGTGCTCAGGACAGGCAGAACTTCGGTCCACCCCAAACAAGGCCCATGATGTCAAAAGTGAAGTTTGCAAGGGGAAGGAATTTGCTTGGCCCTGGTCTCCTTCTGTCCAGATGACCCGGATGCTGGGATATACCTAACATACAGGTCATCTGAGCAGCACCAATAGGTCAGACTGTGGTCTAGTTCTGTGTCCTGGCCTGGGCACAAATAAAAATTGCAGCATCATGATTCTTTTTATTGCAGATCAAGCCAATCCTAAAAATGTCCCTGGCTGTTGGCATCAATTGCAGTACTAGTGGCTTTCCAGTGCTGCTTTATCCACCCCATCCCCAATCCCCACACCATCTGATTGGCACCCAAAATGCACCCACATTGACATGGATACCCAACACTGATACTTAAATCATGTGGTCTTGCCGTGGCCTTGGATGCACAAGCAGGATCAAGAGCAGAGGTCAACATTGCCCACACTACTACACTTCCAGCAGCAAAGTATAGCCAAGGATTTGAGGTTCCAAATCCTATTACTTGGTAATCTTTCCTGCTTTTACCATGGCAATATTTAATTTATAATCCTTCACAAAGAAAACATGGCACCTGAAGCTCTGCCACTTTGAATTGTAGTTAGTCAAAAACACATCATGAAGGACTGGAAAATATATACCAAATAATGTATATAGTTCCAAAGTATTGCATATAGCATTAATTTCCTACGAGTGACGCATTTATTTACTGTCACATGTCTCGATCACTCTCTTTAAACTCATCATAGCAATGCCCCAGAAGATCTACAAGTATCCCAAGTAAATGAAATCTGTTAAAAACTTTTAAACTAAAAGTTATTATAAGCATATGAACCTTTCTCCTGCACATCTTTGCATCTTGCCTCTGCCATATGAGGCCATTGAAATACTAATAAAGTTCCAGCATACTGATGCTGGAGCAAACTGAAAATCCTTAAAATAGCCTCCTGAATATTTATTTGCCTGGATGAAAAGTCATTTGTTCTCCTCGGTAAAACAGCAAGCTGCACTGAAGTGCTGTAGGACCTGGTACACCAGGATAAGGATCAACGCCCCATCAATACATACCAGTTGACCATGGAAATGTGGACAACTAGACCAGCTATACTGGCTCCAGTTGACCATTTGTACTTGTTCCAGTTGAAAATTATATTGGCTGCACCTGAGACCAGTGAAACTGGTTCCAGTTGAAAATTATATTGCTTATTATTGTGACCAGTTAGATGGGTTTCTGGCTCAGCTCGTTCCATTTGAGACCAATGTATTAACTTGTGCAAAGTGTTCATATAATTGCCAATAACAAGTGAAAATTACCAATGTTGGGCTGGATTTTACCAAGCCCACAACGTCAGGCTCCTCGGCTGGGGGTGGTGGTGGTGAAAAATGGATGCGGCAGAGGCCCGCCATGGAGATTGATGCCAGGAGGGCCCGGTCCAACCTTCCCGGCGCTGGCGGGGCTCCAGCCACCCCCACCACCGCTGAGCGATGGGACCTGCATCTACTTATTTCAATCAATGAAATTAATGCATTTAAATGAACTTGCCTGCAATCGTCTGGGCTCACCGCGATCCTCAGTGCGGCGGCTGCCACTCCTGTGCCTTCAATTCCCTGTCTGGGGAAAGCCAGCGTGATACTGGTGGGGAGGGGGGAGGAGTTAAGATTTTCAGTGCCGGGGGTGGGGGTCAAATAAATGTCATGAGTGTAGAGGATGGTGGGAAGGGATGAACTTTAAACTTTGTGCAATCTGTCGGGTGAAGGTCAGATTTAAAGGTAAGTGTTTTGGCGGGGAAAGGGCAAATAGATAATGTAATTGTTATTGGGGGGTGTGAAAGGGGCATTTTAATTTTATTTGATAAATTTTTGTGAGGGGGTGTATCTTCAGAAATGTAAATAGTCTGGCAGGGCTGGCTGCCCTTTAAAAATGGCGCCAGCGCCTGCGCACAGGCAGCTGACACCATTGTTGGCGTCGGACAGCCCGCCCCCTCCATGTGATTGGCGGGGGTGCGGACTGCCCCAGCCATTTAAATGAGCCGCCAGTCAGGAGATTGCGGCTGGACTTTGGTGTGCAGCCCATCACTTTTTTGAGCTCGCCATCAGGAGCGATGGCTGGCTCTTAAAATCCAGCCTGCGGTATGTGCTGTGGTCATGCAGTGAAGCTAAAAACACACTGGACTGTGCCATTTATTTCAAATGTTATTGTGATGCAGAAAAAAACACAAAACACAGTTACATAGCAAAAACCAAATTAAACACAGTACAGAAATCAAGACATATGTGAACACAACAGTTTAAGTGCAAAAAGCTAAATTACAGCTGTAATAAAAAAATTTAAACATTAATAGCATTTAGACAATGGCTTTGGTGCAACAAGTCAACAGAATAAATTATTTTTAAAAAACTTAACAATAGGTAATAGTAAACAAGCCGCTTTTGATCCTTGCTCCTCAAAGCTGCCTGGACACAGGTGATGTTGTCTTTGGTCCTCTGAATTTTCGTTTATTCTGGCTTCTTTTTCCGTGATTCTTTTTCTATGGTTCCTTCTCTGTCTCTGTCTCTGCCCATTCTGTGGTTCTGAGGATCCTGCTGTTGTATCCTTATTTTCAGAGCTGCCTATGTGCCAAATTGCAAATTCTGTGTAGCTTGCCTTTCCTGACCATGTAACAACTGATACTTTTTTCCTAACCTGATTGGCTTCTCCTATCTCACCCCTGACTTAATGGTACCGTCTTACAACAGAACTTTCATAAAATATCTTTAAAAACTAATACAAGCCTTTCAATAAAAACTTTTTTTCTAACTGACTTTAAACATATTTTACAGTCTTCCCAACCAGAACATGAATTTAAATATATTTGCAACTTCTGTTTAATCAGAACATGAATTTAAATTTATTTTACACCTTCTCACAGAACTAGGTGCAGCAATGCAGAATACAGTGCAATTCAATGGATATCATGTTCGGAAAAATAGATACAAAAGCAAGGCCCTCAAAACCAAAGAACACAGAGATAGAGACATGGGGGCAATTTTTTAAGGTGCAGGAAGTCTTACTGTTTTGATTCAGTCCAAAGATTCTGCCTGCCAACTGGTTATGGGTGCAGCAACTGTTTGTCAACTGGCTCCACTTAATTCCAACTTTGCCGACCAACTGGTACCAGATGAGCCCAAATGGCTCTAATTAAAGTCAACTGGGCAACTGTGAATACCAAATGGTTACCAGTTAAGATTGCTAGTTATCCCAGCTGTATCCAGACAACATCAGTTGAGAGCCCTGACTTGCATTTGAGACCAGATAAGACCAATTGACATTTCCAACTGGTCTCAATAACGTTGAATCAGCCATTATGTTTTAACCGTTCAAGTACCTTCAGGATAATGTAAACCAATTGCTGCACATATTTAAAGAAATTATAACAGCTAGCTACCTATACATAAAATGTATTACGCTCTTATCATGTTGGTCCAAGATGATTCTGAATATTTTCACTTGACCCAATCTTCCCTTTTGCCATTTGAGTTAGTTTCTTACCCTGACTTTGCAAAGTTCTTTATGCCAAGTGTGACATTCAGTTTTGTGTCTCGTGCTGCCATCAACATCTAGTTCTTTCATGACTGTAATAATAATGTGGTAGATGGGGGAATTCAGAACAAGGAGGCATAAAGTCAAAAAATATAGAGCCAGGCCATTTAACGGTGAAATCAGAAAACAGTTTATCACACAAAGCGTAATGGAAATCAGGATGACTACCCACAGAACTCTATAGATTGTTATGGCTGAGGTGGTCTTTTCTAGTTCCACTACTCCACAGGTCACAACATATATTTAAATGTTTATCCAGTTACTGATACAGTTAATCATATACTCTACTCTTTATCCCAGAATAAAATGCACCAACAAGGTTTCTTTAATAAACGACAAAATTATCAGTTTATTATAAAACAAGACTTCACCAGTAATGAAGCAAAGCATTAACACAGTTTGAAATATGAAAATTCCCTTTTACCTTCACCCCTCACACAGACACACACCCCTACACCGGTTAACTGAAAAAGAGAGATTTTCTCTTTAGAGCTCTGTTACAAAAAAAAGACAAAAAAGAATATTTTGGCCAAATACTTGCTAATTCTTGAAGAAAAAAAGAGAAGATATGGAAAGATATCAGTTGTTCCTTTTTGGTTTGGCATCCCAAATACACGTAGATGGCTGTCACTGGGATCTTTCTAGGCGACATTGAAGAGCAGTTTGGCAGGCTTTCCAGGAGAAATGCAGCAACAGGGGTTTCTGGCAAGCCTTTTAGGAGAAAAGCAGCATCAGTTTCTCTATTTCTTACACTTGATTCTCAGGAAGTTCTCAGAGATGGAAGAGGGTGAGCTGATGGTGACTGCTCTCTTGGCTGGTTTTCTCCAACTGCCTTCAAAACAGTTCACATCCCAACATACTGTCCAAAGTGAAACCAAAACAAAAGCTCAAGAGTCAAGCCTCCTGACCTCTATAAATCTTGACCTGTCACTTCTCTGTAAACATCTCCCCCAAGTCAAAAAGCCCCTGCTGTGTATTTATCTGAAGACAGGTGATTTCCAGTAAATGTTGTTCACAAACCAGACCTATCAGTGAAATAAAAATCCATGGAATCCTTTTCAGTTTTCCCAAATAAAGCAATGCCCATAATTCTAAAATACATGAATCATCAAAGAAATGCTTAACAAAAAATGTTGAAGCACTGTCATAACAGGATGCTGGCAAATTGAAATTTTCAAGATGAAGACTGATAGATTTTTGTTTGGTAATATTATGAAGGGACATTGAGCAAAGGGACATAAATTGAGTTGAGGCAGAGATCAACCACGATCTAATTGAATGGTTTGAGGACTTAAATGGCCTACTCCTATTCCTATGTTCCTTCAAAGATATTTTGAGCGTGCTTTATGAATGTTCATTTTTTACATATTAGAATGGCTCTTCATAAACGTAACAAGAAGATGAATGTGTGACAATATGTCTCATAGTGTATAAGTGGGTTGATCTATTCTTCAGTAATACAGCTTAATACAAAAAGGCGTAACACCAAAGAAACATTGAATTTAAGAGTTTAATGGAAAGCGAATTGGTATTTAGCACAGTTAGAAAGAACATATCTCAGATTTCACAGTTAAATGCATGTAAACACTTTGTACTTTCTCTGATATAATATTCAGTATTAAATGAAACACTACAGAGAATTGAGATCCATGAGTGTAATACTGATTAATGTTCCTTCTGTCAAGCAAAGAGAGTTTAATGCCAGAACAATTCAGGAGAAATAATTTTCTTTTCAGATTTTTTTCAAATCCATTATAGTTCATCAGTAAGATTCCTTCTTCTGTAATAGTTTCTACAGTAAACGTGCAACTGTTAAACTATTCTAAAATCATAACCATAGTCAAGGTATAAATTTTGCTAATTTTGTACTTCAATCTTTATCATTATTGAAATATAGACAAAGTATCAAGGCTGCAAAATAGGGCATTGTAGTGCCTGTAATTTTGGCATGATGGGAGCCGTTTTGGTATGAAAAATGTCATCTGCACCACATGGACAGACTTCCGGCACATTGCACACAAAATGCCAGTTTTCTGAGGGCGTTAGCATGTGCATTAGAAACATGCACCAGAAGTATGCAAAGTAGGCAGATCATGATGTCATTTAGCCTATAATGCTGATTTGATGCTAGCATTGCCATGTTTGACCTCGCCTCTCTAGCTAATGCCCTATTCTAAACAAGCACAGCTGAATATGCGTTCAGCAGCAGGAAGAACACCCCCACCAGCACCACATAAAGGAATTATCAACAACCTGTAGGTTAGCTGCTAATTCAGTTCTACTGGCTCTGTCTGAATTTATAGAAATGCTTGTTGGTTTGAAGAGTTGGTTAAAGTTGGGGAAGTTAAAAGCAAGTGGTTCTGCATGTAGAGAAAGCCTTGTTTGTGATGGCAAGGGTTCTCGTCAGGCCACTTACTCCAAGTTATGGGTGCTATAGTTGTAGTCCCTTGGGCTGCAGCATGAAAGGGAGATGGAGCAGAAACATATAAAGAGGACAAGCTGGTCGCATAGGGAGGGACAAGGAACAGTGGGCTAAATTTTGTTTCCTCGCTGTCGCTGGTCGGTTGACAAGCAATAACTGGGGCACTGGCAGAACAAATCCTGTCATTCCGAAAGACAATAGCAAGTTCGTTCTCCACAAACCACTGCCATGCTTCCAGTGGTGGAACCTCAGCTATCCTTGTAATCTGCTGGGGCACAGATTGCTGGACTGCTGTGAGACCCTATAAGCACCTTAAAGTGCTGGTATCAGCAGCCATGCTAGCTGCAGTCTGAGCCCGCATGGCAACAAGCTCAGATTTCATGACTTCAAACTCAGCTTCCACTGCAGCACTCAGACACTGCAATGGAAGCTGAGACATCCGCCATAGAGTCATGGAGAGATACAGCACTGAAACAGGCCCTTCGGCCCACCATGTCTGTGCCGACCATCAACCACCCATTTATACTAACCTACATGAATCCCATATTTCCTTCCACATCTCCACCTTCCCTCAATTCTCCTACCACCTACCTACACTAGGGGCAATTTACAATGGCCAATTTACCTATCAACCTGCAAGTCTTTGGCTGTGGGAGGAAACCAGAGCACCAGGCGGAAACCCACGCGGTCACAGGGAAAACTTGCAAACTCCGCACAGGCAGTACCCAGAACCGAACCCGGGTCGCTGGAGCTGTGAGGCTGCGGTGCTAACCACTGCGCCGCCCAGATGCCATCAGATGCTGCATATGGTTGGGTATCCAAGTGTTCTCATGTTGTTGGCCATCACTTACACACAGGAAAGGATGGGCTCCAAACTCTGTGCCAAGTTGGAGACGGACTCCTCCATGCTCCTTGACCGTGGCAGCAGGCTTTCTGGCAGGCCTGCCAATGCACCAACATTTCAATATGCATGCCCATCAGCCTTTTTCTGCATGCTGCCCCAGCAATGTCATTATCTGAGTCCTCTGCAGCCGAACTTGTGTGTGACCTCGCACAACAGGGAGCTGGCACCATTTTTAAAAGGCTGCCCGCCCTGCAAACATTTCAACATAATGCAGAGTTGACCCATTCCCCCCCTCCCCATACAAATCATGCAGAGTTGACCCCTTCCCACCGTTCCCCATACAAATCATGCAGAGTTGACCCCTTTCCCGCCGTTCCCCATACAAATCATGCAGAGTTGACCCCTTTCCCACCGTTCCCCATACAAATCATGCAGAGTTGACCCCCTTTCCCCCCCCATACAAATCATGCAGAGTTGACCCCTTTCCCGCCGTTCCCCATACAAATCATGCAGAGTTGACCCCTTTCCCACCGTTCCCCATACAAATCATGCAGAGTTGACCCCCTTTCCCCCCCCATACAAATCATGCAGAGTTGACCCCTTCCCCCCATACAAATCATGCAGAGTTGACCCCTTCCCCCCCATCCCCATACAAATCATGCAGAGTTGACCCCTTCCCCCCTCCCCATACAAATCATGCAGAGTTGACCCCTTCCCGCTGTTCCCCATACAAATCATGCAGAATTGACCCCTTCTCCCCCCCCCCCCCCTCCCCATACAAATCATGCAGAGTTGACCGCTTCCCCACCTCAGTGGCACCAGCTTCTCATGGACAAGAAAGTGAAGGCGCGTGAGTGCCACACAAGAAGCTCCAGATTGGGAACTGAAGGTAAGATCATGGTGAAATACATTTAAATTTAGAGAGGTATTTTAAATATTTAAAGTAAGGTCCCGTCACAGACCAGCGGAGGTGCCGTCACAGGGCCTCGCTGCCGCTGGGTAGATCGGGCCCGGCAATCCCAGCGTCGGACTCCATGGTGGCCACTGCCACTCTGATTCTCCTGCCCCACACCATGAAGCCCGGCTGAGAACAAAATCCAGCCCGAGGTGTGAAACCATGTGGCCCTAGTGGAACCCAAACTGAGGATCGGTGAGCAGGTTATTGTTGTGTAAGTGCCGCTTGATAGCACTGTCAACGACACCATCCGTCACATGGCTGATAATTGAGAGTAGACAGATTTGGGCATTAATTGGCTGGATTGGATTTGCCCTGCTTTTTGTGGACAGGACATACCTGGGCAATTTTCTCATTGTCGGATAGATGCTAATGTTGTAGCTGTACTGGAACAGCTTGGCTGGGGTGCAGCTAGTTTTGGAGCACAGGTCTTCAGCACTATGGCTGGGATGTTGTCAGGGCCCATAGCCTTTGCAGTATCCAGTGCCTTCAGCCATTTCTTGATATCATGTAGAGTGAATTGAATTGGCTGAACACTGGCATCTGTGATACTGGGACCTCAGGAAGTCATGGTTGAATATCTGTCAGTGTGTGCAAGCTGTGAAATGTGCATGTGAGGCTTGCAGCAGTGCTAACTGTGTGAGGATGAGGTGAGGTTATGAATACTGAGTATGAGACATGCTTGATGGACTGTTGATAGGTGAGCAAAGAAGTAATGGTGAATGGAGCAGTTCCAGTCTTTGAGGTTAGTCGTTCATTTGTAAGGATATGACACATGAAGATGCATTCACTGACCTTGATCACTCATGTAACGTCATTGAACTTTTTGTGGCACTGCACCCTGGTCCTCAAAACTAGTCTGCTGGCATTGAACTCGACAGCTATCTGCTCCCATTACCTTCCTAGTGGCTGAATGGAGGGCCTCATAGCCCTGAGGAAAGAGGACCTCTCTCCCACTGTCCACCTCCTGCACCAAGCCTCCAGTGCTGCATTAGAAAACCTTGGAGCACGTTCACGGCCCTGTTGCTCCATTTCCATTCTTCCTTTTATTCATAAACATTTCCCCAGCCAGATCCAGCACCTACTGCACCTTTAAGAGGTGCAGTCTGGTTTTTAGTAGTGCAGGCTAGCTTTAATAGGTGTTAGCCTCGCACAAACTTGGGCCCCCTATTGAAAGTGTGCAGCCAATCAGCAAAGCGCTTAGCACTGGGCTGCATGCCACTATCTTTTAAATTAGCAGACAGCACGATGTTTGCATGCTGCTTGCATCGCTGTGAACAGGCACAGGTTAATCGTGCATCACAATCCCCGCGCCTGATTACTGACCTTAACCTATTTTTCCCTACCAGTCTTTTGTTTCTTTTTTTTTCTTTCTGAAGTGATGTTGGCTTATTTCTCTTGGTTTTTGCTTTTTTGTATTTTGTCAAATCGAATTACAATGCTTACGAACAGATAAATGAGAGTGTGAGAGAGAAAGAAAGAGTAGTTTTGGGTGTGACTCTTCCTCAGAAGTATAATTCTAACTGTTGACTAGAAATGAGGAAGTAGTGCACAATGTTAGAACGGCAACAGATAGTGCCACAGTAATGTGATGTTGAGGTGAACTTCTGACCGCTGGAGTTTGCAATCTCAGGTGTTCTTGTAGAAGAAGGCATGAAGTGGAGGCCAGTCATCTCTCCACCACAGGGAGGAAGAAACTGGAGGCAGACACTGGAAGGAAAAGGATTTGCATTTTTAAAACACCTGATTATCTCTCCAGGACATCTGAAAGAAGGTCATATTTGTTATCTAGGCCCTGCTACATACCTTCTAACAACTAGCTCGGTTGGCCTGGGATCAGGTTATCCTGTTCGCAATAGATGGAGAGACCAGGGATATTGAGGAGAAAATTGAGTGATTTATATTCTCACGATAAAGAGAATAATAATTAAATTAGAATCCTAAAATATATGAAGTTACATGAATCTCAAACTTCTGTCACATCTAATAATGAACTGCCCAGTTCAGCTATTATTATTGATGTTAATATAATCTTTTATTTGGCAATTTAGGTCAATATCTTACACTTCCTGCAAATTTTGACTATTGAGGTTGTTCATTCTGCTGCATAAATATGTGGCAGTCTTGTTTTATCAATGGATAGTGTGTGGGGGAAATCACTGATATAAAAATAGGCTAATCCTCTTTGTGTGAAATATATAACAGCATGTTTAATGTGTCTAACATTTGTGGTGATTTGAATTTTTGAACTGACTTTGCAGATGGCTCCTTGTAGTTATTGCTTGTTTTTTTTTATTCGTTCATGGGATGTGGGCGTCGCTGGCTAGGTCAGCATTTATTGCTCATTCCTAATTGCCCTTGAGACAGTGATGGTCAGTTGCCTTTTTGAAACGCTGCAGTCCATGTGGGATAGGTACACCAACAGTGTTGGTAGGAAGGAAGTTCCAGGATTTTGACCCAGCAACAGTGAAGGAACGGCGATATAGTTTCATGTCAGGATGGTGTGAAGCTTGAGGGGAACCTGCAGGTGGTGGTATTCCCATGCATCTGCTGCCCTTGCCCTTCTAGGTGATAGAGGTCGTGGGTATTGGAAGGTGCTGTCTAAGGAGCCTTGGTGCGTTGCTGCAGTGCATCTTGTAGATGGTACACACTGTTGCCACTGTGCATCGGTGATGAAGGGAGTGAATGTTTGTGGGTGGGGTGCCAATCAAGCGGGCTGCTTTGTCCTGGATGGTGTCAAGCTTCTTAAGTGATGTTGGAGCTGCACTCATCCAGGCAAGTGCAAAGTATTCCATCACACTCCTGACTTGTGCCTTGTAGATAGTGGACAGGCTTTGGGGAGGCAGGAGGTGAGTTACTCACTGCAGGATTCCTAGCCTCTGACCTGCTTTTTTAGCCACGGTATTTATGTGGCTATTCCAGTTCAGTTTCTGGTCAATGGTAACCCCCAGGATGTTGATAGTGGGGGATTCAGGAATTGTAATGCCATTGAATGTCAAGGGGAGATGGTTAGAGCGAGGAGTTTTCCCCCTGATTCCCATTGACTCCAGTTTTGCTAGGGTTCCTTGTTACCATACTCAGTAAATGCTCTCTTGATGTCAAGGACAGTCACTCTCACCTCACCTCTTGAGTTCAATTCTTCTGTCCATGTTTGAACCAAGGCTGTAATGAGGTCAGGAGCTGAGTGGCTCTGGCAGAACCCAAACTGAACATCACTGAGCAGGTTATTGCTAAGCAAGTGCTGCTTGATAGCTCTGTGACGACACCTTCCATCATTTCACTGATGATTGAGAGTAGACTGATGGGGCGGTAATTGGCCGGAGGACCTATTCTGCTTTTTGTGTACAGGACATACCTGGGCAATTTTCCACATTGCCAGGTAGATGCCAGTGTTGTAGCTGTACTGGAACAGCTTGGCTAGGGGCATGGCAAGTTCTGGAGAACCAGTCTTCAGTACTATTGCTGGAATATTGTCAGGAACCATAGCCTTTGCAGTATCCAGTGCATTCAGTCATTTCTTGATATCACGAGGAGTGATTCGAATTGACTGAAGATTGGCTTCTGTGATGCTGGGGACTTCAGGAGGAGGCCAAGATGGATCATCTACTTGGTACTTCTGGCTGAAGATTGTTGCAAATGCTTCAGCCTTATCTTTTGCACTGATATGCCGGGCTCCCCCATCATTGTTGTCTAAATGAGTGCAAAAAATGGAGGTTAAATTCTAGCGCCAGATGATCTGTTCATTTAGGAAATTTTGTGGAACTCATCTGTGCAAATCCCCCATTTATACTGCGTGAGATGATCTTAGCCAAGATAAGTTGAGACTGCAGTTATTCTCAGTATTCTGGGGTAGGAAAGGAGGAAATCAGTCAAGGTTCTCACTCATGATCACTTTTCAGCAACCCTTGCAAAAAATCCACTCTAGAAAGCAGGCCGGATCAGGTTGAGCTGTGATGCCTTTCAGGTTCAAATAGCTTTCTGATACAAAATGACACTCGGACTAAGTACTGCTACAATACCTGAGAATTTATTGTTTGCCTTCAGGGAGAAAGGCAAAAAATGGGAGTGGAGAAAATAACCTAGCTCTCCTGCATTTTGATTGGAATTTGTATTCCTTTCAAAAGTAAATCAAATCAATATCGGGCTTCATGCATTTCAAAGAAAATGTATTCATGCAATTCAAACTAATTATGATGTTTTTTGAAAAGTGTATATTAGAAAGTGATCTCTCATGATCAAGTGATGTTTGGTACAGATATGGTTTATCAATATCTTTTCCTGAATTTCTGCTGGGTCAGTGAGTTACTTCTTCTGGAAGAACTTCAACTTGACGTTTCTTTGCACTCATGTCACAGACAATGAGCGCTCACTGACTTTCTCTTTTCTACACAAAGGCTGGTGGACAGATGGATTTTGCTTTGCTGTGTCACAATCCCAGAAAGGGTGTTACGGCTCCTGTGGGTTGCTGTGAGAAATAGCTTCCCATCTCTCACCAAGGGGATTGGCAGCACTTTGTGTAATTGACTATCTTACTTAGTCAAAATGGTGAGGGGGCTGTCATAATCAAAACACTTACATGCCATAACAATTCCTTCCTGTTATGCTAAAAACCCAGGTAATGATGTACTTCGCTCTCATTGGCTTTCTGTGACATTGCTGTGTTACTATTGCAATACTTGTACATCAGGAGCCTGGACAAATATATTTATCCTCGGAGAGTCACACTGCATGGTATTGCAAAGTGTTTTGGTTAATGAATGATTTAAAAGGACTTTTTGAGCAACAACTCATTTACAATCTTTTATTTCAGAGGAGGAAATTAATTTTCCACTTCAAATTAAGCAACACCACTTTGGCAATGATTTGTTTTCTTTTAACTCTGCCAAGTAGTCTGAATTGAGTAACCTATGTTGTTAGACTCTTCTAGCCCTTGTATCTATTAGCAAATGTTTTATTTACCGACCTTTGTCATGTAGATTATGAAGTAGTGAAAACTGTAAACAAAATAACAAAAGACCATTTCAGAATAAAGGTCCCTATTGATCTTCCCTCTCAATTTGTAATATTTGTAATAGTAATATATCTCACTTTTGAACATTTTTTAATGCTTGCAGTTTAAACATTTTTAAAATATTAACACATCGAGCTAGGATTTGTGATCTACTCCCTGATGTGAAGTGCTGATGCATGCCATCTACATGCAAGAAATTTTCAATGACCTGAAAAGTTTCATCATTTTTACGAATTAATTTTCATGTAAGGAGTTCCCAATTTGTAAATTATTTAGCTGTTATGAATGCAGAGACTTTTAAATATAGAATACCTGAAATCTCTCCTGGTGTTAGTAATTCTATTCGTTAATGAGGGAAAGATGTGAAACAACAAGAGTGGGAGAGGGAATAGAAGCATTCCAATAAGTATTGAAATATAAGGCCTTGATGAGACTTTAATTACTCGAATATAGACTGGGTAAAACATAGTTCTAAGGGTAGGGAAGGAGTAGAATTTCTTATATGTATGCAGGATCAATATCTCTGCAATTCAACAAGGAAGGAAGCAGTTTTGGACCTGGTTCTGGGAAATGTAATAGGGCAAGTGGAAAGTAATACTGTAGGAGATCATTTAGCAAACTATGACCACAACGTAATTCGGTTTAAGGTAATTATGAAAAGAGACTAGAAAATATTGAAGTTAAAAATGCTGAAATGGGAAAAAGCTAATTTCAGTGATTTAAGAAAGGACCAAGCCCAGGTAAATTGGAAAAGGCAATTCTAGAGCAAAGTAGTAATGGAGCAATGGAGGACATTTAGGAAAAGGACAGTGCAGGTAGAAAATAGATATATTCCTTTGAAGGAAAAAGGTAGATGACAAAAGAAATAAAATTTTAAATAAAACAGAAAAGGGAGGCTTATGACAAACGTCAGGAGCAAGATTCAGTTAATAACCAGAAAGATTATGAAAAGTACACTAGGGAATTGCGAAAGTTTAATAAAGGAGGCAAAGAAATGTTACAAGATTAGCAGGCATCATTGAACTGAACCCTAAAACATTTTATAAACATATAAAGTGTAAGTCATTTTCTAGTTAAAAGGTTGGGCCTATTAAGGGCCCAAAGGGAAATCTTTATGTAGAGGACATGGCAAAAGTATTAAATGGATACTTTGCATCTGTCTTCACAAAGGAAGTGGATGATGTGAAGGTTATACTAAAGGAGAAGAGGGAAGCTATGGGCAGGATAATAATAGATAAAGATGATATACTAAAAAGGTTACCATTACTGAAATCTGGTAAGTCATCAGCTCCAAATGGAATGTATCCTAGACTGCTGAAAGGAACAAAGGTAGAAAAAGCAGAGGTACTGGTCACAATCATTCAATCCTCATTGGATACAGTAGTAGTGCCAGAGGACAGGAAGGTTGCTCAAATTATACCACTATTCAAGAAAGGGAAGAGGGATAAACCAGGAAACTACAGGCCAATCAGCCTAATATCAATAATGGAGAAATTATTGCAAACCAGTATCAGGAACAAATAAGCTTGCATTTGAAAAGGCGTGGGCCAATCAAGGAGAGGCAGCATGAACTTGTTAAAGGTAAATCATAACTGACTAACTTGATTGAATTCTTTGATGAGGTAACAGAGAAGGTTGATCAAGGTAGTGCAGTTAATGTATATTTGGACTTTTAGAAGGCATTCAACAAGGTGCCACACAGGAAGCTTGTTAACAAGATGGAAGCTTATGGAATTATGAGGAAAGTGGTGATATAGATATAGATGGCTCAGTGACAAAAAGCAAAGGGTGATCATTGATGGATGTTTTTCAGATTGGGAGGTGGTTTGCAGTGGTCTTCCTCAAGGGTCAGTTTCTGGTCCATTACTCTTTTTATGAACGATTTAGACTTGGGTGTAGGGAGCAGCATTTTAAAGTTTGCAGATGATACAAAACTTTCCAAAGTAGTAGACCATGATGAGGATCGTTATAGCCTTAAGGGTGACAGAGACACAATGGTGAAATGGGCAGAAGGGGGGCAGATGTGGAAGTGTGAAGTGATGTACTTTGGGAGGACTAATAGGGAAAGACATGACACGAATTTGAAAAGTGTAGCTGAGCAGAGAAACCTCGGTGTTCTGAAAGGTGAAAGGGCAAGTTAATAAGGTGGTTTAAAAAGCATCTGGATTATTTGGGTTTATAAATAAAGGAATAGAATATAAAAACAAAGAGATCATGCAAGAACTTTTGAAGTCACTGCGAGGCTTCAGCTGGCATATTGTGAACAATTCTGGGCATCACTCCTTGGAACAGATGCAAAGACCTTAGAAAGGGTGCAGAGGAGGTTACCAGGATGTTAACAGGGATCAGGGAGTTCAAATTATGAGGGCTGGTTGGAAAAGTTAGGCCTGTTTTCATTGGGACAGAGAAGGGTAAGAGGTGATCTAATGGTCATTTTCAAGATGATGAGAAGTTTGGACAGTAAATAAGGAAAAAATATTTCCTCTGGCGAGTGAGCCAATAATTAGAGGTCATGGATTCAAAATCATTGGAAAAAGATCTATAAAGGGGAGGTGAGGAAAAATTTTTCACAGAGAATTGCCTGGATCTGGAGAGCTCTACCTGAAAAGGTGGAAGCTGATTCCATAGATAATTTAGAAAGGGAATTGAATAGGTATATAAGGATGAGGAACTTACAGGACTACTGACAAAAAGCAAGGATGTGGAACTAAGCTCAATCGCTTTTTAAAGAGCCAGCACAGGCATGATGGGCCAAATGGCCTCCTTAGTGCTGTAAGTTTCTCCGTGTCCCACCCTCTCTCAAATAATATGCAAGTGGAAACAATATTATGTCAGGGCCTCCTTTTTGTCAATTTTCAGGGTATACAATGAACATAAATAAATAACAATGGGCATGAGAGAATGATTACAAGGAAATAGTATAACTAAGAGTTTCAGATGTTGACATACACTATAACTGTTTTCCTCAATGCTGGCTTTGAAATTGTACATTGCAAACCCATTTATTTCAAACAGGTTAATGCTTCTTTTAAACTAACAACGGAATTGATTGTATAATTCACAGGGCATAATTTCGAGACCCTGAGACTAGATTATTTATTTTCAAATCATTTCCTATGCTGCGGACTTTAGCATTTATGGAAAAAATACTTGAGAGGAAACTCACAAATGAGGTACGTAAAGATAGAGCAACTGGCAGCTTCATGTGGTGCGGTGATGGTGGTTTGCTTGTTCTGTTGCTGTCAGAGCTACGGTTGTTCTTGGTGTGTAATTTTTTGTTACTTGCTGGAGTTCAATAGTAGCACACATCTGGTGTGGTCCAAAAGCAATGCTGTGAAAGTTGCATCTCATGGGCATTATCTCATTAAATGGACAATGCTACTGTGCTGCACCAAAGTAATTTCTGTGCCCTTGTGCATTTTTTGTGGAAGTGTCTTTCTTTAATGTGGTATTTCATGATTTTATCCCCCCAAAATTATGATGAGGTAAACAGTTGACACCGAAACAAAATAATTAGAACAGAAAAAATCTGGCATAGTTATCACAATAAGTTCACCTGTTTGTGGGCTGCTGTCCTTAAAACCAATGGGAATATTGACAGATGGAAAAGGAGGCAGGAACCCCCAATGTAACTAGGTCCAGGCCCCACCCAATTGGATTATATTTTTATGTCTGAAGAACAGAGGGAAGTCTGAGCTTAAAACCTCATATAGTTAAGTTAAATATGTATATATATAGATTTGAATTATGTAATGAACCACAGATTACGCAAATTAACTTCATTTCTGTCATTACAAAGGCGTTAATTGCACATTTGGAGGTATTCAAGAGAGCATTACTTCTTAATGCTGATATGCACATTTTAAAATATTTTACATTGTAGTAGGAGTGAAATAAGCTCAAAAAGGACTAGAAATGGGTCAACAAAGTTAGTTTGACACATATTTTCTATCTCAGCTGAGATATCAAAGAGTATAATTAACTCAAGCTGTTTAACTCAACTCACTATGTATACTATTTGAAACAGGTCGCTCAGGTTCGTTGCATTGCTAAATGAATGCACGTATTTGGATGTCTAAAAAACATTTACAAAGCAGCAGATCAATGCACAGAATAGATGAACCTAACTGGTGGCTGAACTGCCTCTACCACTATCATGACTTATCTGAAGTTCGATAAAACAAAACAGTCTTGAATACACACAACAGGCTTACAGAGTTTCAGTTTCAGGGAGAATGGCAACAGTCTAGGTTTTTAAAAATCTGTTCTATTACATATATATTATGGATATATTGTTATTTCTGATTGTTGATAACTACACAGATTACTTACAAGTTGACTACATCCATACAGTCCAGATGAACCCCATGTTCCATGTTACTTGCAAAATGCTCAAAATAATTTAAATAAGTGAACAGAATATGGTTGAAGCATTTTCAAGTTTTCAATCTTCATGGAGTTCTTCAAAGACAAACTCAGATTGAGCCATTTGGATATTGTTTGGAATACTCACAGAATTCAGTCTGTCCAATGACCATTGTAGCCAGGTTTACCTTTAATGATTTTACTAAGCACAGATGAAGGGTTAGGAGTCATAGTGGAAAGCAACACTAAGTTTGAAAAGAGTAGAAAGGGAGGGGGGGAAGATTTTCCATGATATTTGCAGATGGTAGAGGATATTGTAGTGGGCTTTGCATATGTCCGAGTGATGTATGTCCCTGCAAAGAGTTACCTTGGGTTGGATTTAATTACATATTAAAAGCATTGTGTAATTCACAACTCACGTAGAGTTCATTCAGGAGTTAGATATCCAGCACTATATTTCGGAAAAATTTTGAAAGACGTTTCTATCACTTATTTCCAATCTGCAGACTGACAAAGCAGTGCTAGCAAAATAGCAACTTTAGATATTCCTTATGCTGCAATGGAACTGCTGTTGATACAGGAGAGGGGAAGAGGAAATATTGCCTTTTGGCATTTTGGAAGGTGCCCACCTTCCCTGCAGGAAAGCAATCGACAGTGCCTGGCAATTCTGGTAAATCTGAGAGATGATCTCATTAAAGCATACAAGATTCTGAAGGGAGTTGACAGGGTAGCCACTGAGAGGTTGTTTCCCCTGGCTAGGGAATCTAGAACACAGAGGGCACAGTCTCAGGATAAGGTGTCGATTATTTAGGACTGCGATGAGGAGAAATTTCTTCACTCAGACGGTTATGAATAGTGGAATTCTCTACCCCAGAGGGTGGTGGATGCTCCATTGTTGAGTATGTTCAAGGCTGAGATGGACAGATTTTTGGTCTTTCAGGGAATCAGGGGATATGGGGGTGGCTGGGAAAGTGAAGTTGAGGCAGAGGATCAACCTTGATCATATTGAGTAATGGAGCAGGCTCAATGGGTCATATGGTCTACTCCTGCTCCTATTATGTTCTTATGACAAAGACTGGTTGTGCACAGGTACTAAGTAGTATGGCATTGATAGACAGGCAGCAATCCGATTGCTTGAACTGTGGCTTGAATCTTAATGACAGTGACATTTTCCAGTTATTTGCTATCCTTTCATTACAATGCAGAGTCAAAGCTAAATTATTTTTGCTCCTGTTTATTCCCTGGAGTTTAGACGAGAAGTGATCACATTGAAATGAATAAAATTCTTAGAAGGCTTGACAGGATAGTTGTGATAAGCTGTTTCCCCTCAGCAACAACAACAACAACAACTTATATTTATATAGAGCTTTTCATGTAATAAAATGGCTCAAGGCGCTTCACAGGAGCATTGTAAAGCAAAATATGACACCAAGCCACAAAAGGAGATATTAGATCAGATAACCAAAGGCTTGGTCAAAGAGGTAGGTTTTAAGGAGTGTCTTAAAGGAGGAAAGCAAGGTGGAGAGGTGTAGGGAGAGTATGTCAGACCTCAAGGCCTAGGCAACCAAAGGTGTGGTGCAGCGACTAAAATCGGGGATGCTCAAAAGGCCGGAATTACATGAGTGCAGATATCTCGGAGGGTTGTGTGACTGGAGGATAATACAGAGATAGGGAGGGGAGGGGTGAAGCCATGGAAGGATTTAAAAACAAAGTATTTTAAAATCAAGACTTTGCTTGACTGGGAGCCAATGTAGGTCAGTGAGCATAGGGATGATAGGGAAATGAGACTTCACACAAGTTAAGACACAGGCAGCAGAGTTTTGGATAGCCTCAAGTTTATGGAGGGTAGAATGGGGATACCAGGAGCGCATAGAAATAGTCAAGTCTAGAGGTAATGAAGGCATGAATGAGGGTTTCAGTAGCAGCTGAGCTGAGACGGATGAAGTCGGTCGATGTTAGTGGTTGAAATAGACGGTCTTAGTGATGCCTCGAATATGAGGTTGGAAGCTCATTTCAGGGTCAAATGTGATACCAAGGTTGGTGAGCAGACTGGCCTAATCTCAGACTGTTGCCAGAGAACGGGATGGCATTGGTAACTAGGGAATAGAGTTTGTAGCGAGGACCAAAAATAATTACTTCAGTTTTCCCAATAAATTCCATTGGCTGGAGAGTCTAGGGCTAGGGGTCTTACTCTCAGGATATGGGGTCAGGCATTTAGGACAGAGTTGAGGAGAAATGTCTTTACTCAAAGAATTGTGAATCTTTGGAATTCTATACCCCAGAAGGCTGTGGATGCTCAGTCATTGAATATACTAAAGTCTGAGATTGATAGATTTTTGGACAGGGAATCGAGGGATTATGGTAATAGGGCAGGAAAGTGAAGCTGAGGTAGAAGATCAACAGTGATCTTATTAAATGGCAGAGAAGACTTGAGGCATTGTATGGCCTATTCCTGTTCCTATTTCTTATGTTCTTATGTTACTTGTTACGGTATAGAATTAGTCTACATAGAACTAACAAAAAAACCCCACCATGAACCAAATTTGAAATCAATGCTCTTTTTTCATATCAGGTATTAATTGGAAAAAAAGACTTTGAAATTTACACCAATCCTTTGGTTTAGGTAATGGAATTACAATCCTCTCCCTATGAAAATAAATTAGATCTTCCCCATGATTTGTCATTTTTATTAGCTTATAGATTTTTTTCAGTAATTTATTTGGCAGTAGAATCATGTTTGTAAAATGACAAGTTTATAAAGTATTTCTATGAATTTCAGGAATGTAATGTGAATTCTGAAATCTACCTGTCAGTTTTTGTTTCAATAGATCTTCTGTACAATCTCCTGAAAAAATAATGATGATTTAAACATCCATCTTTGTCAACCTTAACAATAACCTAAACAAGCAGTCTCAAACTCACTTTAGACTTGTTACATGAGTCTCTGTTTCTCATTATCCTGCAATACACAAGATCATGGCCTAGAAATTGAATCGTGCCACTCCTGTTTTTCAGGCATGAGACAGATGTCTAAGGGTCCAGTATGATCGATGGTGTGCGCACATGTGTCATACAGCAGAAATGGGCTGCCTTCCACATAGAACTGCCCACTCCTAGGTATTCAAGGACACACCAGAAATATTAAAACATTTGCTACAATATTAAAATATGAGGTCCTACATTGTGAAATTGGACTGTCCAAACACCCAGTCAAGAAAAAAAAGCTTACTGCAAGAATTTACTTTGTAGTTGGACTGTAGTCAACTTGCAGAATTAAGAATAACCTTTTGCAAACCCCTGAATGCCTATCTTCTGTGTTTCCACCTATCCTACTGCTCCTATGTCACATATCCCCAGTGACTACAGCTCAGGAAGTGGAAGGTTTCTGAGCTATCAATGACATTTCAGATGGCTGTAATGGGTGACCTCGAAATATTCTGGGCTTTGCAGACTGCAGCATCTCAGTGTGGACTGGGGAAGTCTAGCACAGTTGGTTGTGTGGCACCAACAGGGGCATCGGCAGAGTGGATGCCAGGGGAACAGGTATACTGTCATTCGAAGAGGATGTCAGGTGGTTTTCTTATGGAGTCAATGCCATTGTCCTGAGGCTGTTCCTCCTCAGTCCTACTGCTCTGCTCAAGAATAGAGTGCAAGAATGATGTGACATTCTGAAAGCCTCTGTTAACGATGGATGACAGAGGCAAGATGGCAGCCATCTGAGCTTCCTGGGCTCCAGTGTGAGGTGCCATAGAAGCTGTCAGAGCTGTGACTGGAAGGTTCGGTCATGGTAGGCTCCACTGAGAAGCGAACTGTCATTTTCAATTGAAAGTGTATTAGAAGGTTGTGTTTGCAATTGCTCGTCTTTCCTTACGGAATCAACAGTACAATTTTCTTTTTCTGTTCCTTTCCTGACTCTAGGCTATTAATAGTTGTCTAGCACTTCAGCACCGTTGATATGAATCCTGCTTATTTTGTAATTCTCTAGCTAACAACATGCCAAACTTGAAAAGAGATTTAAACTGGTTGTTGAGAAACACTCTTTATATCCAATCAGTGCTGACATTTTGAATGTGCAAGGAGTGAAGGAACTGAAGATGCGCATTCTCATCCACCTGCAGCCTGACCTAGTTTCGCAGGCAGCGGCTGGTGCAATGACAGTAGTGATAGGCTCATTATCATATCTGTCATTGCACCTGACCCATAAACCAGGTAGGAAAGGATAAATCATGCTACAATGAGGCATCTCTGCCTTAACCCTTTAAACATCGATGCACAAAATTAAATTAAAATGTTTTTAAGAAGAGTACGCTCATGAGGGATTTGGATACATTAAAATTTATTGTACAAATCAATAAATAAGGAAGATCCATTAAAATCTGAATAATCTGGTGCTGCGAGTTTAAGGTAAGATAATAAGAGTTGTTTTTCTTCTTAAGACAGCAAAACTGCACTGCTGGCCTCAGCTTACAGACTCTCACTGAAGTAACTAACGTATTGTACTTAAAGATTAACGTGTAGCTAATCATTGTTTCATCTCTGCAATGGCTGGACATAGGTTTCTATGAGATTCTGTTCTATCGCACATTCGCCCAAAGGAATGTGGGCTGTATGGAACAGATTATTTTAGTTCTGAGAATGACAATGTTTTATCCTTTTTGAAAATCTAGTCCGTCCTGCGCAGGATCGAGAAGGCATTCATAAGTAATTTAATTTTACCTTCAGCACCATTCTTCTCTCTTCATATATCTTCCAGTGATTTTTCTTAAGAGAAGCTAACAGCAGCAAAATTTCTTTTTGCGCTCGCCCTATTCTTAAGGTATTTTACTCTCTCCTTTTCCTCAAGCCTTGGCCATCAGACACCATTCCACAGTTGATCTTTGCCTGAGCCTCTTAATCCAGATTTTGAAAAGCTCCCAACAGTGGTTGAGGAGAGAGGGTTATTGCCTTCTGATTTGCTTCCCTCCCTGTGGATACATGTGCAGCTTTCACTCAAGATGTTCTCTGAAGGGCAGGTAGAGCTTCATAACTCATAGGTGGAAAATTATAGTGGAAACTTTTGGGCCTATCAGGTTCTAACACAGTATGTGGAAGCAATCACACTGAACTGCTGGGGGGGGGAAATTTCTTCAATGTAAAGTACCATACCTCTTTGTTCAAAACAATTGCTTCCAAAAATATTATTCTAAAACCATTCTGAGCATTCCTTTAAGTCAGACATGCTTCCATTAGGTAAGGTGTAAGTGTTAGCTGCTGTTAGCTACCATATTATTAGCTTTTTTATACATTAATCAGGAGTTAACTTTCAGCCAATCTTGCAAAATTTTCCAAAACTCGCCAAATGCTTCGGAGCAAGTAGGGACTACAAACTTTAGAACAAATACCTAGATTCTTTGCTGCAATGAAAGTGTTTACCTTGACATTGTAGCTACTTAACTTTAGTGGCATATTCTTAGCTAAACAGCAAAAAATTGTGGGGGACGTATTTAAAAGGAAATCTCCCGATCAGCATTAATACTTAGAATTTGATAGCAATTAGAGGGTGCATAGTGCAACAATCACCTTGCCTGATATGAGCAGACTATATCCACTCCTCATCTGTCTCCAGAACTCTGCAGAGAAGGCTTATAGAAACAGAAATGTCAACATATGGAAAATGACCACTTGGGCAAAGCAGCTGGCTTGTGTCTGTGGTACTGTACCCTACCATGAGCCCATGCCATCAGAAGAGGAGGGAGGAAAATTAGAAAAATTGGAATTTGTCTCAATAGGTTAAAACATTCTTATAAACATTGCTCTGTCAGGTATTCACTTTGAAACTTTTATGTAATAATTTTCTGTAGCATGTCATACTTCCTGAAGCACTTTTATGTAACTTCTTACTGCATGTCTACAAAATGCAATACAGTGATTATATTGTTATCACTGAATGGGAGGAGAAAAGACAGGATAGAACCATGTGATACAATCAGCCAATCACATAAGTAAAATTAATTGCAGTTGTTAGCAAAGTATGCAAATTAATTTGGTTTATTGTACCCCGATTAGATGATTATATCAAGTGATTCATTTCCTGTATTGTTCCTGTCACACAGCAGTTACAGCAAAAGTTTTATATGGTCTTTTAGTGGCAAAGGATTCTTTAACTCAGTTCTGGGAAGCACTTTCTAACATGATTTTGTTACGACCAAGTGAGGAAGGGATCTCAGGCTTCCCTCTCGCCTCTTTCCTGGTTTGGCCGTGACAGGGTTTATCTTTTAAAATACAGTGATTTTTAGCTTACCACCTCAGTGAGCCCTTGCTCACTGCACTCTAACTGTAATTGCAAATAAACCAATCAGACAGATTGTCTTGAGTTTAAACAAGAAATATGTAACTTTATTAGCCTTATCGCTCTAACCCAGTTAAAATTACTATAATATGTGACGCAACCACACTCGCATGCATACGAGAGGCATACACAAACAAATAGATGCAGAGGGGGAGAAAGAGTTAAAGGGGGGTTTGAAGTAGAGTTCATAATAAATGGATTACAGATACAGTTATTAGTGTCCTTGAGATAGTGTCCTTGATTGAAGTGAAGGTCTTGGAATTCTCACTGGGGCCCAGTGCACAATTTCAGACTTGCTTCTCTGGTACCAGAAGGCTGAAGAGGTGCAACAAAAACAAGAAATGCTGGAATCACTCAGCAGGTCTGGCAGCATCTGTGGAAAGAGAAGCAGAGTTAACATTTCGGGTCAGCGACCCTTCTTCGGAACTCCCTCTTTCCTGGTTTGGCCATGACAGGGTTTATCTTTTAAAATACAGTGATTTTTAGCTTACCACCTCAGTGAGCCCTTGCTCACTGCACTCTAACTGTAATTGCAAATAAACCAATCAGACAGATTGTCTTGAGTTTGAGATTGTCCTGAAGAGGTGCTTTGTCTGTAGTCTTGAAGTTTAATCTGCCACAGTGAGTTCCCTGGGACTTTGCTGGAGAGAGAGAGAGAGAGGGAATTTTCTTCTGCCAGTCCAGTCTTTCCCTTTCTGAGAGGCACAATTCAAAAAGCCCCAGTATTACCAGCAGGTAGATCATGTGACCATCTCTTTGTTTGAAAACAGCAACTTCTGGGAGGGCTGTTGGATTTCAGAGCCTCCCAGACATTCTCGGTGGGGGGGTGGAGTTTTGTCTCTTACAAAGTCAAGAGCTGTCGGTGTCTAATGATCATCACTATTGACAGAACCCATCCTGCTATTTGCATCAGTGAGCACTCCCATTGTCTCTCCATTTAACTGTCTCTCAGCTAGTCCTTGTTTTTTCAGAATGCAAATGTGCAACCGTGTTTTCAGCTATTCAGTTCTGTTTGTTTTAAACAAGTTATTTGCAACGTCCAGTAAAGGTTTCAAGTAGTGTCCCATGTGACAAAATTAATGTGTTTCCATTTGGCAGGTGCAATTTCCATCACAACTTGGAGTATGTGTGAGGGGAATTGATGAAGGTCTACAGCTTCCATTCTTTTTTTCTCCTCTCACTTTAACTACTACCTCCACTCACCCTAATCACCCACGCCAATCCTTCTCCCCCTACCTCCTGATCTTAGTGTTCACTCCTTGAGAACCCATGAAACCATTTCCTCACACCAATCTCTAGCCAACTATGAACCACAAACTAGTTTTAAGTTCTTTTAACTGAGATAGTAAGAGCACTTTTAAAAACTTAATGCCAGCTCCAAGTTCCATTTCCACAGTTCTTACCTACCACCCCCACTTCCCATTATTATCACCCCTCTGAATCACTATCCCAGTATTCCCACAGCCTGCAAACACCCAGCAATGCTACATGCTCAACAATCATCATCCCACATCCATCACGAATAGCCTAGCACTCATATCATAGTTTATAGTAGACACACAAGTCCCAATTTTAACATTGGATGGCAGTCATGCAGATGACAAATTGTCTCAGACTCAGCAGCATATGTCCTGGCAGATTTTAACTCCCACGCCTCATTTACGTAGGTTCCTGCCTGAAACCAGTGGGAAGCAGCACCCTAAACGGATGGGGGTGGGACCTCAATGCGGGCAGCAGTAGGCCTCCGCCAAGGACTAAAGGAACAGTCACCAGCACTCAGGTAAGTGGTTGAGAGGGGATTCGGGAGAGCTTCGCTGTCAGGGAATGGGGTGAAGCCTAGGGCAGGAGAGGCCAAGGGGGTTACTTTGGTGAAAGTGTGAAAGCAGGTGTAAGTGAGTGCTTTCCAAATAAAGCCTGTTTTAAAGTCAGTTTTATCACATAGCTTTGGGCCTAATTGCTGATTATCGTGATTTGAACTTGCCTGGATGTGTTAAAGCAGACACTGGCGGTTTAGCACTCAAGCGCTGATTAGAAGCAATTTATCTGGAGCACTCTATGTGGGCTCCATTCAATCACTTCCACTGAAGGTGTGAAGTGCGTTGGCTGATACACAGCAGCAGGTTTCAGGATGACTCAGGAACTGAGTGAGAGGGTGCACAAGTTCTCTGATGCCGCACTGGAGGTTCTAGTAGAGGAGGTCCAGAGGAGGAGGGATGTCCGATACCTACACTAAGGAAGGAGCCAACCTGTCTCTCTCTGCTGCAGCAGCTGGTGCTGCTCTGCTTGGCCTCACATCTTCCGTTCATTCCTCCTCCAGACAAAGGGCAAAATGCTTATGATCAAACACTTCCTTTCTCCAAGTGATTCCTGTAAGATGTCCAATAAGGTGGAGTTTCACAGCCCTCATTCTTTTTGGGTGAAGTCCTCAGAATTTCCAGAATAAATAAAAGAGAAAGATTTGTATTTCTATTTCACTTTTCACAACCATCAGACATCTCAAAGCAGATTTCAACTGAAATTCCATCCTTCATGTTCCGAATCCACCCAGGATTACAGGTATCTGAGACATATTACATTCCTGGGACTGCTGTGCTCGCCACATGCTGAGACAACTATTAGCATTCCCTTTGCCTTTGTTCTGTGACGTCTCCGTCATTTAATCTCTCCTGCCCTCTGCCCTATCACACACCTTCCCTTTTGTTCTTCTTCCCCGCTCCCCTTTTCACTTGCTCAAAGCTTATTACATTTCTAACCTTTTCCAGTTTTGATGAAAGGTCACTGACCTGAAACGTTAACTCCGTTTCTCTCTCCACAGATGCTGCCAGACCTGCTGAGCATTTCCAGCACTTTTTGTTTTTATTTCTCATTTCCAGCATCTACAGTAATTTGCTTTAATTGAAACCATTGGAGTACTTTTGAAATGTAGTCACTGTTGTAATGTAAGAAATGCAGCAGCCAATCTGAACACAACAAACTCCCACAGTAATATGATGATGACCAATGTCATGCAGGCCCCCACCTGCCAAGAATGAGGCACATATATTTCGACACATGGACATTAAATTTTAAAATTGTTACTGGAAAGAAAAGAAGGCCTGTTACAAGGGGCTGCCAAGCCCCTGGCTGGAAAGACATTTTTTTCATACTAGCAGACAGTGTTGGAATAAAGGAACCAGTCCCTGCTCCCCAATACACAGAAGAGACCTGTCAAACCAATCGGTCATGTGACCACCTACCTGCTGGCCAATAGGGGAGTTTTAAATTGGAGAAACAGTGTTTGAAGGCAGAAAGCTGTTTGCTCCTGGTCTGAAAAAGACCTCTTGTGGCTCACTTGCAGCAGCCTCTCCTGTCTGCTGTCATCTCTTATGGAACTGAAAACCATTGAAGGCATATGAACCCCGAGAGAGAAAAGTCTCCTACAGTGAACGAGGTTTACGAAGAATACTGGGCCCCAACGAAAAGCAAGATCTACCTACAAGCGAGGACTACAGTGAGCTTGAAGCACAGTAACAAAAACCCCTCTTCAGAGATTGCCTCAAACCTCGCCACTATTTTTCTTCTGCTCTTTTCTGTCTCTATTTGCATGTGCATGTCGCGTATGCATGCTAGCGTGGGGCACGGCTTGTGTCCATAGGATTTAACCAGATAGAGGTTCAGTTTAAGTTTTAATACATTTCACTTTTCTTCTTTAAACCAAAGAAAGCCTGTTTGTGCTCATTTCTTTGCCTTATAATTGGAAAGCGGTGAACAAGGATTCACAAAGAGGGAGCTCAAAACACAGTGTGTTTAAAATTAAATCCTGGTACAGTAAGACCAGGTGAAGACAGAAAAGGGACCTCTAGAAACCTTTCTTGCCTGGTCGTAACACCAGATAATCTGTTTTTGTCATGTTGATTGATGGATAAATATTGGCCAGGACACTGTGGGCCACTGCTCTTCTTTAAAATAGTGCCAAGTGATTTTTTACATCCACCTGAGCAAGCAGATGGGGCCTCAGTACTGCACTGGAGTGTCAGCCATGGAACTTAAACCCAGAACCTTGTGACGCAGAACTGAGAGTGCTACTAACTGAGCTGCAGCTGACAGTAGTGTTGCTGGAGTTTGAACAAACTGCCCCAGAAAGTCTCCTAAAGTGTCTCAAAAGTCCTCTTCAAACCCCTAGCAGCAAACAATCAATAAACCTGAGTACGGCTTTAAATAGTGCCTGAAATCCTCAGCAGCAACTTTTTTTATACCTTTCAGGGATCGCTGTTAGGAGAGGGCATGAGCTGATTTGTTAACAAAATGTCGCGCAGCCTCTTTAATGAATGCTAGCAGGCCATTTAACAATCTCCAGGAAGCCTCTCCTATCACGCACTTCAATTCCTTTGTCATGATGGCTTCTGGGCAAAACATGGGCTAAACCAGCTCAAGAAGCCACCTTGGCCACCTCAGACACTTTTTCACGCCTAAGTATGGGGGAAAATCTCAACCCCCACCCACTTCCAAAAAAAAACTTTTATGGGGACAAGTGTCCTCCTTTGCCCAAAAGAAAAGTCAAAGCAAGTAATAAAACATACATTTGGGACTCTTCTGGGCCTAACTTCTCTTCCCAATAGGATGTCTCATTGGGGAAATGTAAACAATTTCTGCGCACAGGCTTCTAGTTAAAATAGCAGTCAGGCCCTGATGATGTAATCAGAGCCCAACTGTATATTTGAATTAAAAGTGGAAAATGCTCAGCAGGTCAGGCAGCATCTGTGGAGAGAAAAAGAGAGGTAACCTTTCAGGTTGATGACTGTTCATCAGAACTGAAAGAAGTTAAAGATGTAAAAGGTTTTAAGGGAGTACAGAGCTGGGGGAAAGGGGGAGGGGAGGAATGAACAAAAGGGAAGGTCTGTGAAGTCAGGAAAGATTAAATGGCAAAAACAGTGATGGCGCAAGGTAAAAGGCCTGGTAATGGAACAAAAGATGGGTCAATATAGGGTAAATTGGCAAGATTTTTCTCTCAAATTCTGAAGTTGGCATCAATACCCAACAAGTTTCAAATCATACCACCAATTCTATGAGCAATAACTTGCTTCCTTTACATGGATTACTATTTTAATCCTGCCCACCTGCAGAAATGGGACAGGCGGGCAGTTAAAATCACCTGTGAGACTGAGGTCCAATCCACCACAGGTTCCACTTTTAACCTGCAACTTCTTAGGTAAGAGTGACACCCGCCAGAAACCAGCTGAATCCATCTTCAATGATCCTCCACCCCACTTTCCCCTGTTGACGTCCTAATTACATTGCAGCCTTCTGGACTCAACAATTTCAGATCATAACCACTGCTTCCAATTTTTTGGACAGCAACTGTTGATATTGATTCTGCCAATACAATTTACACCTCCTTTAGACCCATAATGGCACAATATAGGCATGTGGGCAAAACTGCTCCCTTTGCTATTGAACAGTTAATAGAATAGAATAGAATCATAGAAAGTTTATAGCACAGAAAGAGGCTACTTGGCCCATCGTATCTGTACCAGCCAAAAAACAATTCACCCCGTCTAATCCCACCTTCCAGCATTTGGTCCATAGTCCTGCAGATTAT
Source organism: Heterodontus francisci (assembly GCF_036365525.1). Lineage (NCBI taxonomy): Eukaryota > Metazoa > Chordata > Chondrichthyes > Heterodontiformes > Heterodontidae > Heterodontus > Heterodontus francisci. Next base: position 40,503,629 of record NC_090395.1, on the reverse strand, counting down.
GGCACTTGAGGTGCATATCCTGGAGGTCCTGCTCCAGGAGGTACACCAAAGGAAGACGAAATAAAGCAATGGTATAAGCTCTATAAAGAGAAACTGTCCACTAAGCCAATGCGGTCACTTAGTTTGCTGGTATCATATTTGTTATGGGGCTCACCAAGGATGATAACGAGGTGGATACACCTACCTTTGTACAAAAAATGTCAGTGACAAAATCAAGTCAGTCTATGGATCCTGGCCCCAACCATTTCCTATAGGGGTCTGTGGAAAGGCTCCACTGCCATGTAACAGAATATCAGTGGACGATTGACCCCATGATTCATTATCCCATTGACTTGACTAAGCTCGACTGCTGTTGATTCATATATTTATTTTTGATGACTAAATAGGCAAATCACCCCCTCTATATATCTTATATCTAAACTGAGAACATTGACCCCAAAATACATCCTAAAAATGACTTTAAGGGAAAGAAACAAAAACAAGAAATGCTGGAATCACTCAGCAGGTCTGGCAGCATCTGTGGAAAGAGAAGCAGAGTTAACGTTTCGGGTCAGTGACCCTTCTTCGGAACTGACAAATATTAGAAAAGTCACAGATTATAAGCAAGTGAGGTGGGGGTGGGGCAAGAGATAAAGAAAGCAATGAAGGTGAACAAGGTAAAAGAGACAAACGAAAATCCCGTCGGAGAGAAGAGCAGAACTTCTTCAAGGTAGGCATTCCTGGAAGAGAAGTGGCAGTGAATTAAACACTAAAATAAAAGTAAAATACTGCGGATGCTGGAAATCTGAAACAAAAACAAGAAATGCTGGAATCAAAATTGGGTAAAGTGTAAAACTGACGGCTCATGTGTTACCACCCAAGGAAAATATAACCCCCACTGTCTATGTCCGCACATGAAGAATAGTCACTCGGTGAGGTTCCGAAAGGTACCCAGCATCCATGGAAGTGTAGCTGGAGAGTCAACAATTCCAATAGCGAAGGAGTGGAGGAAATTGGAAGAAACCGGAACATATTTAAGGACTTGGGGTAAATACAAAATACTGAACAGTTAAGCTGAAATATTCAGTTACATTTTGCTGAACTTAACCAAACAGTCAACCTTCTTCCTAGACTCAACTATATAGAGTTTTTTTTAATTTCCAGACTATTGAGACTGGCTAATACTTCCTCTGGGCAAATTGAATTCCAAATGAATAAATCTTTAATTATCTAGTCTAATTTCTACTCATTACATAATCTAATTCCCCTTTAAAATAGTAATCCATGTAAAGGAAGCAAGTTAATGCTCATAGAATTGGTGGTATGATTTGAAGCTTGTTGGGTATTGATGCCAACTTACATTCTGTGCTTCGGATTTTTCACCTCACACCCAAGTGGCTAAAAAAGAAGGATTCACACCATCGTACAGAAATGCTATGAATCAAGGAGGTGTCTATCGTACCATGTGAGCCATACAGGAATCCTATGGAAAGGTGTGGACCAGGCTATCACAACTTTGCCTGGTCTCCCAACTGGAGGACTGCTTTGGGGTAAAAAGAGAATAAAACACAACTAAAGACAAGCTACAGAATAACTAGAAAAATTACCAATAATTGTCTATAGATTAAAAAATACAGCTGAATTCTGTGTGACAAATGGCATAATGTCATGTCTCAGAAAGTTTCTGTTGTTGCCCAGAAGCTCAGTGAGTCATCCATGTAGTTACAGAAGGTGCTTTTAAATTGAGATTGACAAAGTGATTATTAAGTATCTTTCTGCTTCACTGGAGTTTTATTAGTGAATAATGTACCACGCCTGTGACTATATTTAGCTTTCTTCTGCCATGCACTGCAACTATCCTCCTCCTTCCCAAGGGGAAAATGGATAAGCAGTGGAAAAACAAATTATGTGGATGTCTGCGTTTTATACAACACTGACATGCAACCTTTGGCAAGAGTCCATTTGCAGTCAAGCTTCACTGAACTAGAGTTCAGAAATGTTCTAAAACATTTGTGGTCTCCTGTTTTGTATTTTCATTTTTTACTTTATCTTCCACTGACTTGATCTCTGACCTTTGTTCTCTTGAACATAAAATTAGAATACCAGGGAAAGTTATTTTTTCTTTTCATTCTTTTATAACTGTGGGAGCAGTGAATTTATGTCAACTTGGATCATCTGTATTTCTAAATGACTCTCCGCAAGGGAGCTTTTCAGCCCATCTGTTAAGACTGTTTTCCAACCAAGATCAGCATTTTTCCAGCAAGTCACCATTAAGTGTTTCTGTGCATTTCCTATTGGATGTAAATATAGCCGGGGGCTCAGTAGTAAAATACCTTAATAGATATTTTTAGATTAACCCTCTAAGTACCACAGGCACATTTACTCATCCAGTGTTAATTCAGCTTAAAACCCATCCGGTTCACTAACATCCTTTAGGAAAGGACACCTGCTGTCCTTACCCGGTCTGGCCTGTATGTGACTCCAGACCTGCATCAATCTGGCTGACCCTTAACTGCCCTCTAAAGTGGCCTAGCAAGCCATTCAGATGCCTAGAAACGGGCAATAAATGCTGGCCTTGTCAGTGACACCCACATCCCATAAATTAATACAAAAATTAAATAACATAACTAGTCAAACTCATTATTTTTCTGTGAGAACTGTAGACACTCAAGGAAAAGTTTTTTTTAATGAGCCATGAATTATTAACTATACACCTTTTGATTAGAAGAAAATGTTACTGCCCTATTTTAAACAAATGTTCAATTCTTCTTCTCAAAAGGGGCCTTAGGTTACTGGCTGGCATTCTGACTCACTGAAAATGCCATGACTATCAAAAAGTCCAACAGATTCATAATGCACAATATGTTAATATGGGTTTTATGGTAAGATTATCCATTTTGCTGATAAAACACACTGCTGTGATATTGTGCTGATAGACTAAATTAAGTGGATTCATATAATCAAAAAAAAACAACTTTCTTCATGGAAATCCCCTCTGCATACCACAAGTGTAACATTCCTCTTTAACATGTGGATATCTTAAGTGTGTTTAGGTTTTCACTTTTACAGCTTTTTAAAGTCACATTGAGATGAGCTATGGATAAGAGTAATCCAGGCTATAGGTATAGGATTGGATGCTAAGTGACAGCCAGAGTTGACTCTCAGAACTCGGTTGAGAAAGCTGAAGTAAAGCTTTTCTCCACTGCATCAATGTCTTAAATGTGGGTCTTGTGCAGCCGGGGGGACTGACACATACTGACCTCCACGTGACCGAAGAGAGCTGAGACACACCTTTTTGTGAGTCCCCCAATCAGCCACCAAAACTGTAACCTGCTCACCTTCTAAACCACTGAACTGGTTCAGATCATCAGCTGTCTTGCATCTTGATGCAGAATAATGTCACAACATGAGCATGTTGGCACACAAGACTTGGTCCAAAATCAGCAGTTGCCTCGTCAAAGAAAGCCATTTCAATAAAAAGCATTCAAACTTAGAATTTTGAGTTAATATGGCAAATCCCGATATATTTGGTATTTTCAGTGCCTGCACAGAAAAACACATCTCAGTGCTTTGAACTCAATCCCACAGTGGTGCAGTGGTTAGCACCACAGCCTCACAACTCCAGCGACCCAGGTTCGATTCTGGGTACTGCCTGTGTGGAGTTTGTAAGTTCTCCCTGTGACTGTGTGGGTTTTTGCCGGGTGCTCCAGTTTCCTCCCACAGCCAAAGACTTGCAGGTTGAAAGGTAAATTGGCCACTATAAATTGCCTCTAGTGTAGGTAGGTGGTAGGAGAATTGTGGGGATGTGGTATGGAATTAATGTCAGATTAGTATAAATGAGTGGTTGATGGCCAGCACAGACTCGGTGGGCCAAAGGGCCTGTTTCAGTGCTGTATCTCTAAATAAAGAAGATCAGTAAGGGAGTTTAGCCTAAAATCAAGGCAACTCATTCTGATTTTGCTTTTGCAGGATCCATAATAGCAAATCATAACATAAGCTGGGTCCTAGTCTTCTTGGGTCGATACCATTGCACAAAAGATTTGTCAATAATGTCACAATCAGATCAAAACCTAGTTCAATTGCTTTCAGTAGCTGCCTTTTAAGTAAGGGGATTTGCAGTTCAAAAGTGAATTTTGAGGGTATGCATTATTTTCCTACCTGCTTTTGCAGCACCTGGTGTTTCTGTCACACTCAACATCATCTGCTACAGCAGCACCCACACACTAGCCCCCACCCCCCATAAAATCTTATTAATGGTATTAATCTGTGTGGCAAATTGAAAATTATCCCCAGAGCTGTTACATTCATCACAATATATTGGGAATAAGTACCAAACATTTGTCCTTCCAATTAATGTAACACAGTAGCCCTCTGGCCTGTACTGCTCAAGGAATGCAGCTATGTTACATTGAGAATTCAATAATAGTCAGAAGCAGCAGTAAATATAATTAGGTAGCAGCACAACAAATCTATTTTCATCTGATACATGGTGGCACATACTGTAAATATGAACCTGAATTCCTGATCTTACTCTAAAACCAGGCAGCTAGACATTCAATACATGTACGCAAACCATTTCAATGCCCCTGCAGTCAAACTTTAGTTTCCAATGCTCTGTTACCGTCTCCAAAATGCTGTTACTAACTTGCTCCAGGAACTTGCCTTCATAATAAATTCAGGCCACAGGCAAGCCATTTGCTGACTATCATCAGATTTCTGTGTGTCTGTTAAGGTGATCCTAAGAGGAGTTAGCTCCTCTAGGCTATATACTATACATGCTATTTTTAATACTTTTTCACTAGATCATACACCTTTCATTACTTCTGCAGCATCAGCAAGAGGTCCATGTCTCCAAACTTATACAGACAGTGAAATGGATCTTTTTCTTTCCTGTTCATGCTGCCATCTCTCTATCCAGGACATGTGGTTTATTAGCTGGCCTCTCTCACACTACAGTACCCAATGCACTTGATTGATGTCCTGGTAGGGATTTTACCATAGGCAGTATCAGTGATGCAAAGCTTCCAGGTGCTTGATGGTAAAAAAAAGATTTGGAGGTTGTTGTTGGGTTTAGTTGTATCTGTATTAGTAGCATTGTAAGGCACTCTAGACAAAGTCTGAGACTCTGGTAAAAATTAACTAACAATGTTTTATTATTTACTGTTACTATATACACTCTCTGTTTGCCACCTAAGCTCACGTCCTTCGTGCTGCTATACCTTCTACTTCTCAAACCTATCTCATGTGACTGTTACATCAGCGCTCGTACAGTGGGAGGGGTCTCTCTCACTGTCTTCAGTATTAACTCTAAACATCCTTATACTACATCCCCTCCCAGGTCTTTATCCAACATTTTTCCAAACATATATACATTTATGACTTCTCCACTACTTTCTCTTCCCCCCAAGTCTCTGACCTTACAGATTCATTCTGATCGGAGGTTTGATAACTCTCCCTGATCAGAATGTAATCTGTCTGGGATGATCAGTAGTCTTTGTAGCAACTTTAGTTGCTGACTTGTTTTTTTTTTCATTTCTACGGGTGGTAGTATTCCAATCATCTGAATCTTGCAGATGGATTACTGGCTGTTGCTTTTGTGGAATAGGAATGATATTCCTCCAATTCCTACGTATGTTGCCTTCATTTGTTTTATAACATACAGTCGCTGATAGTCCTCATGTTTATGGATTACTGTACCTTCTCGTTCCAGTTGACGTATCCAAACTTTTTGACCATTGTTTAATTTGGGTAAGCTTCTCACTCAAAATCTCCTATGGTAATTCCAGGTTTGTTTTCTTCTGTAGGAGTTATCTCTTCCTCAAACTTTCTCATAGTCTTGAGTCTTCAATCCAGGCATTAATTGTTGAGGCAATATTGGAAGCTGTGTTCTTAACTTTCTTCCCATTAGTAATTCTGCTGGTGATAATCCGCTCAACAGTGGCATTGATTGATAAACTAGGTGTGAGATAGAAAGATCTTCATTTTTCTTCAGTAAAGATTTTATGGTTTTCACACCTCATTCTGCCTCACCATTGGACTGTGGATACCTCGTTGAGCTCATAAGACGCTGAAAGCCCATCTTCATGGCAAACTGGGTAAAACATTCATTCGCAAACTGTGGTCCGTTGTCTGATAATATTTCATCCAGAGTCCCATGTGTTGTGAAGATATCCATAAGGATTCTGATAACTACCTCGGTGGGTTGTAGAATGTAATTGTCGGACTTCTATCCACCTGGAAAAGTAGTTGATAACGATGGTATATGACTTCGCACCAAACATGAATAAATCCATGCTTAACCTTTGCCAAGATCTAGTTGGAAATTGGGTGGTCAACAGCAGTTCATGCTGTTCTGGTCTCTGTATCACACATCTCTGACAGTTATTGATCATGGTCTTGATATCCTTAGATATCCCAGGCCACCATAAGGAAGATTGTGCCCTCGCTCTGCTCTTGGTTATAACTAAATGGCCTTGGTGTAATCGATCTAAGATATCAGATCTCATTGAAGTAGGAATAACAATTCTCTCATTGTAAACTAATAAGTCATCAATTATAGTGAAGTATTTCCTATATTCATGGAATGTTTTCACTGTTCTCCCTCCTGGACTTTCTCATGACCACCCATGTGTATACTATTGTCTAATGCAAATGCACTCTTCGTCATTCTTCTGTGCTTGTCATACTTCTTGCATGTTCTGTGTGCTTGCTGGTTAACTTTGTGCTGTGTTTTGTGAGTATGACTCTATGGACTGGATTTTAACAGCCCACTGCCAATCTCAGCGGCGTGCTCAAAAAAAACAGCCACCGCAATCTCAAGCGTGGTGGCCCGCTCTCCCCCCAATCTCGTGGAGGGGGAAAGCTGTTCATCCCCAGCAATGGCGTCAGCCACCTGTGCATAGGCAGTGGTGCCATTTTTAAAAGGCAGCCAGCCCTGATGCCTGATTTAAATTTTTAAACACATACCCACCAACATTAAATGAATAAATCTCTTATGTCCCTTTTCTACCCTCCCCACCATCCCCCGCCTCCCAAACTGAAAATCCTACGTCATCCTTCCACCCCACTAGTGTCACGCCATCTTTCCGCGGACGGGGATTTGAAGGCACGGGAGTGCCAGCTGACGCACCAAAGTTTGCAGCAGCCCCTCAAGATTGCAGATAGGTCTATGTTAATTCATTTTATTAATCTGAATATTTTAATCGAGGTCCCGTCGTCTAGCAGTGGTTTGGGGGGGTCACTACAGAGCCTCGCTGCCACCAGGATGTTCAGAACCCGATGTTGGGGGGCAACAAGATCCAGCCCTATGTCACATACAAAATTCACGGCTTCCTGTGATGGATGATCTACGGTTTCCCTTAATAACACATCGGCTGACAATTGGAAGGAATTGTTTACCTTTGTTTGCTTGACTTCAGCTACCTTTTCAATCAACTGCAGTTCTAAACATTCATTCTTGCTCAGTAAAGAAAATTCTTGATTGTGTAAGACGTATAAGGTCTCTACCATTTGTCTTCCTTTATACTGAAGTGTTGCTTGGAGTTTTCCTTTTACTCGTAGATGTGTCCCACCTGGACCATGTAACTGTACATCTGTCGATTGCAGGTAATGGCTCTTGGTCAGACAATACCATGATGCTAGCCCTGTGTCAAACTTAACATTTAACATTTATGAGGTGTCCATTCACGTAGCTGTCTGCTGTCCAGAAATCTTGGTCTGGGTTGCTGATTTCTCCCAAGAATTCTCCAGTTTCTTTCTCTTGTGGGTACTGCTGTACTTAATTCACTATGTGAAGGTCTTGTGCTTTGTACCTTTAAGTGAAGAAATTTTTCTGTGGCATATCTTCCCATAGTGTCTAGTTTTTCCACACTTATAACACTCAGCTTTACTTGAAGGGCGCTGATCTCATCTGTGGGTCTTCTTGGCTCCACAGTGTTGGCAAGATTTTCCTGTTTCATGCACCTTCTTGCCTGTAGTTTTTTTTTTGTTCCTTGAAGTGTTTCCCTGGCTTTGGCTTAACCAGTTGGACGGACATTGTACTCCTTCTCATCCATGGCTTGTCTTCAGCTCGTAGGATGTCCCTATTCTGTTTGCGAACTTCAGCCTGTCTTACAATTTGATTTGCCTTTTCCACTGTAAGATCTTCCTTGGATTGCAACTATGCCGACGACTATCTGCCTTTAATTCGCCATATGCACAACTTTTTGCCAAACTATACAAGTCATTAATATAAGAGTCTACAGATTCACCAATCATCTGTGCCCACTTATTAAATTTGGCTCTTTCCAAAATTTTATTGGTACTGAGATTAAAATATTTGTCAAAGGCTTGAATTTATCGGTAGCCTTGTTGATTCCTTGTCGGACATTTACGTTGTCCGCAATTGCAACTATTGAATATAGGAGGGTGTTCCGGGTGTTCTCTTATTCCACTTCAGATTTTGTATGGAGTTGCAAAATATTCTAAACGTTAGGAACCGTTTTGTTTTCATGATAGTCAATTTTGAATCTGATTGGATTCCTCTTGATTCCAGAAACTCAGGCATTCCCAATTTTGGGTCCATATTGCTTTCTTAATAGACTTTTTGTGGTGTTCCCGTTTTTTAAAATAAATTCGCTTTGTTTTTTTCCAGGCATGGTTGCATTAATGGAGGTGTCACAGCAGTTTTCTAGAGTTCGCCACTATTTTAATAGGCTTTTTTTAATAGGCTTTTTTAGGGTTTTCCCCTTTGAGAAATTCACTTTGTTTGTATCTATTTTCAGGCTTGCTTGCCTTAATGGAGTTGTCCCGCTGTCCTCGGGGGCCTCCTGCGTCCTTCAGGAGTTCCAATGCTTTTCGGGGGGTTCCCGCTCTTTGCCCTCGCGCTCAGCCCAAGTGAAGGATTGGGTTTCTTCCTGCTTTTTTTTTCTGAGCACAATGCTTTTAGAAAAGTACTGCAAGTTTTTCAAAGGGCTTCCAAACTGATCAAAGACTGTCAGCATCGTGACTCAGCCAATCGCTGGATTCGCAGGCCATCACACTTCAGTGGTGCAGCCTGTATTTCTATGCTTTGACTCACCACAGCTGCAGGGCTCTTCACAACCTCTTCTGTAGATAAGTAATTTTCTTCCTGTACCATACCAGTATTTATCTTTAAACTTCTCTGTTGTTCACCTGGTGTTTCTTCCAAAGGTAAGGAGATCTTTAAATTCTCCTGGTCACTTTCACCGCTGTTTTACCATTGTTTTATCACTGCCACCATGTTTGGTTTAGTTGTATCTGTATTAGTTGTGCATAGGGCATTCTAGAGAAAGTTTTAGACTTGATAAAGGTTAAATAACACCACTTTATTATTTACAGTTACTGTATACACTCTCCACAAGCCGCCTAAGCTAGCATCCTTCATGCTGCTGTACCACCTTCTTCTCAAGCCTATCTCATGTGACTATTACATCATCGCTCATACAGTGGGAGGGATCTCTCTCACTGTCTTCAGTATTAACCCTTTACATCATTATACTGCAGTTATTTCTTTGCCCCCGTGCTTGGACTCTAGTTTGCTGCTTATGTTTACAAACAAAGCTATCAGGATCTGAACCTACTTCTGTACTATAATGGTCAGTGTGCTGTTAATGTTAAATGCGGATTGTAGATTTTGGGTCAGAGTAACAGGAGTTTATTTACAGGGGTCTTATCTCTAAGGTATCTACATTAACACTGAGCAACACAAGGTTCAAACTCATGACATCACATCCTGTGATGATGTCTAAGGTCTATATACATAATTTACCCAGCAACAGCCTATGTATATTATACTAAATCTCCCCCCAAGTCTCTGACTTCATTCGTCAGGTCTGTAAGGCTATGGGTTTCTCACGACTCTGCCATAGCATGTTCTTCTTTCTCTTTTTTGAGGTATTGGGTCCTTCAGTTATTCTTCTTCACTTTCCTGCAGGTGCATGGAACTACTGGATGACTCAGATTCTGTATTTTCACTGTCGTCTGGGTGATCTATTGTTGGTTGTACCAACAGTTCATCAGCTCTCTCTGGTAGCTGATTCTTGTAGTATAAGGACTTGGAGACAGTGAGAACAACCCCTCCCACTGTCGTGGTGATGATGTAATAGTCACAAGGTAATGGGCTTTGGAAGAAGAGAGCAGCAGCAAGAAGGATGCTAGCTAGAAAGGCTTGTGGAGAGTGTAGAGATGTGTAAATAATAAGAGTTATTAGTTGACCTCATCCAGACTCTGAGACTTTGTCAACAATGCCCTAGCTGCACTACAACGACAACAGCACACAACAATTCTCTCGATTTTAACCAGCTTTTCTGGATGTCATCATATCTCTGTGAGATGGAGGCAAACTATGACTGTCCCTTTCATGTGAGGGAGGTCCTCTTGAGCCACTTCCTCTTCCATCTCAAATTTCCATAGGAGCACCATGGCTTCTTGGGGGTGGAGGTGGTCCATGTCATCAACTATTTTCAAATGCTGGTCTAGTAGGGCACAAGAACACAAGAAAGAGGAACATAAGTAGACCATATGGCCCATCGAGTCTGCTCTGCCATTCAATAGGATCATGGTTGATCTTGGCTTCAATTCCACTTTCCTGCTTATTCCCCATATCCATTGATTCCCTGCGAGACCAAAAATCTATCTCTCCCTGCCTTAAATGTATTCAATGATGAAGCATCCACAACCCTCTGGGGTAGAGAATTCCAAAGATTCACAACCCTTGTGTAGTAATTTCTCCTCCTCTCAGTCCTGAATGATTGACCCCTTATCCTGAGACTGTGTCCTCGTGTTCTAGATTCCCTGACCAGTGGAAATAATCTCTCAGCTTCTACCCTATCAAGCCCTTTCCGAATCTTGTATGTCTCAATTAGATCGCCTCTCATTCTTCTAAACTCCAGAGAATATAGGCCCAATTTACTCAGCCTCTCATCATAGGACAACCCCCTCATCCCAGGGGCCAATTTAGTAAATCTTTGCTGCACTGTCCCCAGTGCAAGTATATTCTTTCTTAAATTTGGAGACCAAAACTACACACAGTATTCCAGGTGCGGTCTCACCAAAGCCCTGTACAGTTATAGTAAGACTTTTCTATTCCTGTACTCCGATCCCTTTGAAATAAAGGCCAAAATGCTATTTGCCTTCCTAATAGCCCGCTGCACCTGCATCTTAACTTGTGCGTTCCTTGTAGAGTACCTTCAAGTCTCTCTGAACATCAACACTGACCAGTTTCGCACCTTTTAAAATATATTCTGCTTTTCTATTTTTCCGACCAAAGTGAACAACTTCACACTTCCCTACGTTATACTCCATTTGCCATCTTGTTGCCCACGCATTAACCTGTCTATATCTCTTTGCAGCCTCTCTACATCCTCCCCACAGTTTATCTTTTCACCGAGCTTTGTATCATCAGCATACATAGATACATTACTCTCTGTCTCTTCATCCAAGTCATTAATATAGAGTGTAAATAGCTGAGGCCCCAGCACTGATCCTTGCAGCACCCCACTATTCACTGCCCCATTTATGCTCATTCTCTGCTTCCTGTCTGTTAATCAATCCTCTATCCACGCTAATATAGTACCCCCAACATCATGCCTATTAATCTTTTATGTGGCACCTTTATCGAATGCCTTTTGAAAATCCAGGTATACGACATCCACTGGTTCCCCTTTATCTATCCTACTAGTTACATCCTCAAAAAACTCTAATAAATTTGTCAAACAGGTTCTCCCTTTAGCAAAATCATGCAGACTTGTTCTAATCATTCTATGCTTTTCGAAGGAAGACTTCCTTAATAATAGTTTCCAGCATCTTCCCAATGACTGAGGTTAGGCTAACTGGCCTGTAGTTCCCTGTTTTCTCTCTCCTTTCATGAAAAGCGGCGTAACATTTGCCGACTTCCAATCTGATGGGACCAACTCCTGAATCTAAGGAGTTCTGGAAAATCATAGCCAGCGCATCAACTATCTCTGCAGCTATCTCTTTTAGAACCCTAGGATGTAGGCCATCTTGTCCTGGGGACTTGTCAGATTTTAGTCCCTCAAGTTTCTCCAATACTTTTTCTCAACTGATATCAATATCCTTAATTTCCTCACTCTTTTTAGCCCCTAGGTTACGCCTATTTCTGGTATGGAACTTGTGACTTCTACTGTGATGATAGACACAAAATATTTGTTCAATGCTTCTGCCATTTCTTCATTCCCCATGATGATTTCTCCTGTCTCTGTCTCTAAGGGACCAACATTTACTTTAGCTACTCTCCTCCTTTTTATGTACTTACAAAAGCTCTTACAATCTGTTTTTATATTGCTGGATAGTTTACTCTCATTCTATTTTTTCCCTTTTTATCAACTTTTTGGTGGCTCTTTGCTGGTTTCTAAACCACTCCCAATCCTCAAACTTGCTACTATTTTTTGCAACATTGTAAGCCTCTCTTTTAGTCTAATAATCTCCTTAACTTCCTGAGTGAGTCACAGATGGGTCTTTCTGGACGAGTTTTTGTTTTTGAATGGAATGTACTCTTGTTGATCCCTTTGAATTATTTCTTTAAATGTTTCCCACTGTTCATTTACTGCCATACCTTTCAGTCTATTTACCCAATTAACCTTAGCCAATTCTCCCCTCATACCTTCGTAATTGGCTTTGCTTAAGTTTAAGATTCTTGTTTGTTATTGAAATGTGTCACTTTCAAACTTAACATGAAATTCAATGGTATTATGAACACTATTTCCCAGTGGATCTTTTACTATGACTCTGCTTCATTACACAATACGAGATCTAAGATAGCTTTATCCTGAGTCAGTTCGACAATGTATTGCTCCAAGAAACTGTCACAAAAGCATTCTACAAATTCATCTTCTCAACCACTTTTGCCAATTTGATTGTCCCAGTCTACATGCAGATTAAAGTCCCCCACAATTAATGCATTACATGCTCCAATAATTTCCCATTTAATGTTCTGTCCAATAATATAACAACTGTTAGTGGGCCTGTAAATTACTCCCCCCAGTGTTTTCTGACTCCTGCTGTTCCTAATTTCCATCCAAACTGATTCTACTTCATGGTCTTCTGTTTCCAGTGCTTTTTCATTTGTTTCAGTATTCACACCACCAATGAAGAGTTTTCCAGGACAATCTGCTTCCACCCTGCATATCAGCTGTAAGGTTAAGCTTTCTTACTGAGTGGGGGGAAAAAAGTGTTCCCTCATGTTACATAGAACATAGAACAGTACAGCACAGTACAGGCCCTTCGGCCCACGATGTTGTGCCGAATCTTTAACCTACTCTAAGATCAAACAAACTACCTACCCTTCATTCTACTATCATCCATGTACCTATCCAAGAGTCGCTTAAATGCCCCTAATGTATTTGCTTCTACTACCACCGCTGGCAGCGCATTCCACGCACCCACCACTCTCTGTGTAATGAACCTACCTCTGACATCTCCCCGAAACCTTCCTCCAATCACCTTAAAACTATGACCCCTGGTGATAGCCCTTTCAACCCTGGGAAAAAGTCTCTGGCTATCCACTCTATCTATGCCTCTCATCATCTTGTACCCCTCTATCAAGTCACCTCTCATCCTTCTTCGCTCCAATGAGAAAAGCCCTAGCTCCCTCAATCTTTCTTCGTAGGACATGCCCTCCAGTCCAGGCAGCATCGTGGTAAATCTCCTCTGCACCCTCTCTAAAGCTTCCACATCCTTCCTATAATGAGGCGACCAGAACTGAACACAATATTCCAAGTGTGGTTGAACCAGGGCCTTATAGAGCTGCAGCATAACCTCGCGGCTCTTAGACTCAATCCTCCTGTTAATGAAAGCCAACACACCATACGCCTTCTTAACAACCCTATCAACTTGGGTGGCAACTTTGAGCGATCTATGGACATGGACCCCAAGATCCCTCTGTTCCTCCACACTACCAAGAATCCTGTCTTTAAGCCTGTATTCCGCATTCAAATTTGACCTTCCAAAATGAATCACTTCACACTTTTCCAGGTTGAATTCCATCTGCCACTTCTCAGCCCAGCTCTGCATCCTGTCAATGTCCCGTTGCAACCTACAACAGCCTTCCACACTATCCACAACTCCAGCAACCTTCGTGTAATCAGCAAACTTGCTAACCCAGCCTTCCACTTCCTCATCCAAGTCATTTATAAAAATCACAAAGAGCAGAGGTCCCAGAACAGATCCTTGTGGAACACCACTGGTCACCGAGCTCCATGCTGAATACTTTCCATCTACTACCACCCTCTGACTTCTATGGGCCAGCCAATTTTGTATCCAGACAGCCAACTTTCCCTGAATCCCATGCCTCCTTACTTTCTGAATGAGCCTACCATGGGGAACCTTATCAAACGCCTTGCTAAAATCCATATACACCACATCCACTGCTCTTCCTTCATCAATATGTTTTGTCACATCTTCAAAGAATTCAATAAGGCTTGTGAGGCATGACTTGCCCTTTACAAAGCCATGCTGACTGGCACTAATCAAACCATGCTTTTCCAAATAATCATAAATCCTGTCTCTCAGAATCCTCTCCAATAATTTGACCACTACCGACATAAGACTGACTGGTCTATAATTCCCAGGGTTATCCCTATTCCCTTTCTTGAACAAGGGAACAACGTTTGCCACCCTCCAATCATCCGGCACTACTCCAGTGGACAGTGAAGACGCAAAGATCATCGCCAAAGGCACAGCAATCTCTTCCCTTGCTTCCCGTAATATCCTTGGGTATATCCCGTCTGGCCCCGGGGACTTATCTGTCCTCATATCATTCAAAATTTCCAGCACATCCTCCCTCTTAACCTCAACCTGTTCGAGCGTATCAGCCTGTTCCACGCTGTCCTCACAAACGACCAGGTCCCTCTCACTAGTGAATACTGAAGCAAAGTGTTCATTAAGGACCTCCCCTATCTCTCCCGACTCCAGGCACAAGTTCCCTCCACTGTCCCTGATCGGCCCTACCCTCACTCTGGCCATCCTCTTGTTCCTCACATAAGTGTAGAACGCCTTGGGATTTTCCTTAATCCTACCCGCCAAGACTTTTTCATGTCCCCTTCTAGCTCTCCTAAGTCCATTCTTCAGTTCCTTTCTGGCTACCTTGTAACCCTCTAGAGCCCTGTCTGATCCTTGCTTCCTCAACCTTAAGTAAACTTCCTTCTTCCTCTTGACTAGCTGTTCCACATCTCTTGTCATCCAAGGTTCCTTCACTCTACCATCCCTTCCCTGCCTCATCGGGACAAACCTATCCAGCAGTCGCAGCAAGTGCTCCCTAAACAACCTCCACATTTCTGTCGTGCATTTCCCTGAGAACATCTGTTCCCAATTTATGCTCCCCAGTTCCTGCCTAATAGCATTGTAATTCCCCCTCCCCCAATTAAATATTTTCCCATCCCGTCTGCTCCTGTCCCTCTCCCTGACTATAGTAAAGGTCAGGGAGTTGTGATCACTATCACCGAAATGTTCTCCCACCGAGAGATCTGCCACCTGGCCTGGTTCATTGCCAAGCACCAAGTCCAACATCGTCTCCCCTCTAGTCGGCCTATCTACATATTGAGTCAGGAAACCTTCCTGGACACACCTGACAAAAACTGCTCCATCCAAACTATTTGCACTAAGGAGGTTCCAATCAATATTAGGGTAGTTGAAGTCACCCATGACAACAACCCTGTTACTTCTGCACCTTTCCAAAATCTGCCTCCCAATCTGTTCCTCCATGTCTCTGTTGCTATTGGGGAGTCTATAGAAAACTCCCAACAAAGTGACTGCTCCTTTCCTATTTCTGACTTCCACACATAATGACTCAGTAGACAAACCTTCCTCGACGACCTCCCTTTCTGCAGCTGTGATACTATCCCTGATTAACAATTCCACTCCCCCACCTCTTTTACCTTCCTCCCTATTCCTTTTGAAACATCTAAACCCCGGAACATCCATTCCTGCCCCTGTGATATCCACATCTCCGTAATGGCCACAACATGGTAGCTCCAAATACTGATCCATGCTCTAAGTTCATCACCCTTATTCCTGACACTTCTTGCGTTAAAATAGACACACTTCAACCCATAATACTGGCTGCAACTTTGCCCTGTCAACTGTCTAACCTTCCTCACAGACTCTCTGCACTCGGTATCTGCCTGTTCAACAGCTCCCCCATCCACTGATCCGTGGCTCCGGTTCCCATCCCCCTGCCAAACTAGTTTGAACCCTCCCGAAGAGCTCTAGCAAACTTCCCGCCCAGGATATTGGTGCCCCTCCAGTTCAGATGCTTCTGGTTCTTTTGTCAAGCACCTTAAATCTGTGTCCTCTGGATAGGAAGCCTTCTGTCACTGGAAACAGTTTCTCTTTCTTTACCGAATCAAAACGCTTCATCATTTTGAACACCTTTATCAAACTTCCACTAACAACCTCTGCTCTGAGGAGAAAATCCCAGCTTCCCGAGTCCTTGGCCTGCCATCTTCAAAGACTTGTGTACGTACACACCCAGTCCTGCAACCTCTTTAAAATTGCACCATTTGGTTCAGATTGCATGTCCTCATTCTTCCTACTAAAATGAATCACTTCACTCTTCTCTTCCCTGTATGTGCCCATTTCACGAGTCTATTACTGTCCTTTTCATTGTTCACTATATTTCCAAGTTTCATGTCATGTACAAACTTTGAAATTATGCCCTGCATACCCAAGTCCAGTTCATTAATATATATCAAAAAGTGGTCCCAAAACTGACCCCTGGGGAACACCACTGAATACATCCCTCCAATTTGGAAAAACAACCGTTCACTCTGCTTTCTGTCTCTCAGCCAAGTTTTATCCATGCTGCCACTGTCCCTTTAATCCCATGGAGTTTAATTTTGCTAATAAGTCTATTATACAATACAATATCAAACACCTTTTGAAAGTCCATAACATCAACCCCACTACCCTCTCTGTTACTTCAAAAAACTCAATCAAGTTAAACACAATTTGTCTTTAACAAAATCTGTGCTGTTATTCATCTGTGACTTTCTTTTTCCTCATCCACATGCTGCCCATCATTTACATCATCCTTTGGCATGGGGTGCACTTGTTGATGACACCAGTTCTAACACCATACCTCAGTAATGCCAACCCTATCATCTCAAATCAGGAGACAAAATCTTAGACTGAAGAGATTTCGTATAAAAATTGAGTTTTTTTTCAAAAATAAACCAATATAGATTGACACTTGGTTTATAAACCTCATTAGTGGCTTACTTAATCTCTTTAACAGGTCAGAGCTCATCACAAAAACTATAGTACTCAACATTTGGACTTAACAAAAGGTGAAGTCACATGGGATCAGAGGGGAGCTGGCAAGATGGATACAGAACTGGCTCGGTCATAGAAGACAGAGGGTAGCAGTGGAAGGGTGCTTTTCTGAATGGAGGGATGTGACTAGTGGTGTTCCGCAGGGATCAGTGCTGGGACCTTTGCTGTTTGTAGTATATATAAATGATTTGGAGGAAAATGTAGCTGGTCTGATTAGTAAGTTTGCAGACGACACAAAGGTTAGTGGAGTTGCAGATAATGATGAGGATTGTCAGAGGATACAGCAGGATATAGATCGGTTGGAGACTTGGGCGGAGAAATGGCAGATGGAGTTTAATCCGGACAAATGTGAGGTAATGCATTTTGGAAGGTCTAATGCAGGTGGGAAGTATACATTAAATGGCAGAACCCTTAGGTGTATTGACAGGCAGAGAGATCTGGGCATACAGGTCCACAGGTCACTGAAAGTGGCAACGCAGGTGGATAAGGTAGTGAAGAAGGCATACGGCATGCTTGCCTTCATTGGTCAGGGCATAGAGTATAAAAATTGGCAAGTCATACTGCAGCTGTATAGAACTTTAGTTAGGCCACAATTAGAATATTGCGTGCAATTCTGGTCGCCACACTACCAGAAGGACGTGGAGGCTTTGGAGAGGGTACAGAAGAGGTTTATCAGGATGTTGCCCGGTCTGGAGGGCATTAGCTATGAGGAAAGATTGGATAAACTCGGATTGTTTTCACTGGAACGACGGAGGTGGAGGGGCGACATGATAGAGGTTTACAAAGTTATAAGCGGCATGGACAGAGTGGATAGTCAGATGCTTTTTCCCAGGGTGGAAGAGTCAGTTACTAGGGGACATAGGTTTAAGGTGAGAGGGGCAAAGTTTAGAGGGGATGTGCAAGGCAAGTTCTTTACACAGAGGGTGGTGATTGCCTGGAACTTGATTCCGGGGGAGGTGGTGGAAGCAGGTACCATAGAGATGTTTAAGAGGCATCTTGACAAATACATGAATAGGATGGGAATTGAGGAATACGGACCCCAGAAGTGCAGAAGGTTTTAGTTTACGCAGGCATCAAGATCGGCGCAGGCTTGGAGGGCCGAATGGCCTGTTCCTGTGCTGTACTGTTCTTTGTTCTTTGTTCTTATACTGATTGAAGAAAGGCAAAAATTAAAAAGACTCAGATCCTGAAATTGCACAGAAATTTTCGCAATCTCTCACTGCAACTGTGGCAGAAGACCAGCAGAAACTCCCAGGGAAATTGTGTCAATGGCACAAAGCATACTTAACTCCAGACTGTAGCAGATACTATTTAAATCCTCACCTCTGAACTCTGTTAATCACTTACATAGCTTCAGCGCATGTAAAACATTTAGCAATGGACAAGTAGACAAGACTATGATGATCGATCCTAAATCAGTCCTAAAACCAAACAGACTTCCGCCCTCATTTCCCCATGGATTTTATAAATTCGCTGCCAACATCGGCGGCGAGATGAAAAAACGGCAGCCTGCCTGTGCAGGCCCCACGCCACAGAGCCGCAGCAATCATCCGTGCGGCGGCTCATTTGCATCCCCGGGGCAGCCTGCCCTCCCCCGTCCCGATCACAAGGAGGGGGTGGGCTGTCCATCACTGGCAACGGCATCACCTGCCTGTGTGCAGGCGATGACGGTATTTTCAAAGGGCTGTCAGCCCAAGCGGCTAATTTAAAAATTTAAAGGTAAATTGAATTAAAATAAATAAATACATCTCTTTTTCCCCTCTCCCACATCCCCAATAACAATTAAATTAATTATTTGCCCTTTCCCCCCCAAAACACTTACCTTTACCATCTCATCTTCCCCCCAAACTGCACAAACTTTCAACCACAACCCTTCCCACCATCCCCTACACCCATGACATTAATTTGACCCTATTTCCCCACCCCCCCACCTCCTGCACTGATAAACTTACCTCCCCCCTCCATCAGTGTTGCGCCTCGTTTCCCCGAACAGAGATTTGAAGATGCAGGAGCGCAGGCCGCTGGACCGAAGATCGCAGCAGGACATCAGGCGGCGACATGAGCTGAATTAAATCAATCATTTTAATATACTTAAATATTCAAATTGGGGTCTCGTTGCCGAGTGGCAGGGGGGCGACCATGAGGCCTCGCCGCCGTCAGCAGTATCAGGCCGGGCCCTCCCGGCATCGGGATGCGTGGCGGCCCTCTCCCAGAGGCATTTCCTGGCCCCACCCCGCCATGAAACCCGTTGTCGGAGGGTCGGTAAAATCCACCCCATTATTTCTACCTGTGCTCTTTGATGTTTTAGAGTCATAGAGAGATACAGCACTGAAACAGGCCCTTCGGCCCACCGTGTCTGTGCATTTTATTCATTGCAAAGCACTAGCTTAGTGTGGCTACATCAAGAACAGGTGTAAATTATACCTCATAGATTTTGAGGCAAAATTATAAAGAAAGAGAACAGAGAAAGTAGATATGGACAAGATTTTTCTCAATCTTCTTTCTACCATACGAAAACACTACAGGTTATAAAATAGACTACAACAATTATCTGTCTCCATGAGTATGTATATGTATAATTTTACAATAATAAATCAACATTAGGAATATGCTGTCCTTGTAGCAAACTCAGAGATTGAGGCCAGATGCAGAAATAATAACGCAAATTATAAACAAGTGGAAAACTAGCACAGACTCATTTGGCAACATTGCGGTCAAGGAGGTGCAGGCTTTTGAATTAATACAGCAGGTAATGTTATGCATAATTACACACAATCGAAGATACAATTAACTATTCATGAGTGAAAACCTAGGAGACAATTGTTGCAACAAGGTAACTGATTCCCCAATGATTGAGATTTTGAGTCGCAGATTGAGGCACTGAAAAGGAGTAAGGGGTAAGCTGCCTTCTTTTTATGATACCCACTGTTTAATTGTGCTAGTGAATTGAAAATGCCTTTCAGCAAGGCATCCACTGCAATGAACATGTATAATATACCGACAACAATAACCGTGAGCTTGGAGAATTGTACATCAGACTGTCTAATTTTATTTTATCCTTTATCTACATAAATTGGCTTTACAAACTATGCAGCCTAAATTCGTTATGATCCATCTTCTGGCCTATAACTGACAGCAGGGATCTGGCGCACACCCAAACAGGAGGCCCAAGGCTCAATAGATATTGGATCTCAATGTAATAAACATGGCAAGCTGCTGGCACTGGTCACACCTTCAGGGGTAGCTTGCCTGTGTGTTATTTGGGCTGCTTGCTTCATCAGTAGGAGTCATCAGATAAGTTCTGGGTTTGGGGAGGGAATCACAAGTCATCATTAACCCGCATTAGTGTTTTCCGTCAGAGAGAAGCACATTTGTTCCTCCTGTCTCCACTGTAAAGTGAGTTTTTCAAAAAAAAACTATTTAATGGCAACCACTGGTTAGGCCGCAGCAAACTCCAGAAAACCCAAGTATGTGCAACAATCAATCAGCTAAAGAACGATGAATTTCGCCAAGGTCCTTAACCAGATATCAGGCCGCTCATTAGCATATTCAAGGAGCCCCTAATACCTGTTTAAGATGGTAACTAGGGCTTCCGAACAAAAAACGCTCTGACGAATGTAGTAGTCACCCGAATGTATGCTCAGATTGGGCTTAGGGCATCACACTGCTAAATTTATCATCGATGCACCCATCTCTCAACCATAAGACAGGCACCACAATGTTAAATTTATTCCCTTATGTGTTCCATTACATTTAATATATTCTTCTGATTTTGTCAGATTTTCCGTGTTGCTTGTCATTCCTAATAGGAATACTATGCCGGTGGCAATTATGCATTATAATTGGTTGCATCAGGGTGACTCAGGGTGTGTGCCTGTGGGAGTAAGGCTGATATCAGAACCTCCCCACTTAATTATTCATGGATGGAAGTTCATTGTATCACAAACCCACTGCATAATTGCTACCAGTTTAAGACTAATTTTAATTCCACAAATGTAAATGATAATTTTACTGCCTAGTAAAATAATGGACTACAGTGAACCATTATTGTAACTATCAAAATACATATCACCAACAAGCTGAGTATGGTTAATCTGAAATGATGCACCCTCTGACTCACAAAAGTGATGATTTCAGACTTCCCAATATTTAATTGGTGAAATTTCTGCTCATCCAGTACTAGATGCCGGATAAGCAGTCTGATAGTATAGCAACCATGGAGGAATCAAGAGAAGTGATGGTGAGGTAGAGCTGGGTGTTGTCAGCGTACATGTGAAAACTAATGCTGTGTTTTGGGCTGACGTCATTGAGGGGCAGCACGTAGCTGAGAAATAGGAGGGGGCCACCAGAGATAACTGTTGGAAGCAGGAAGAGAAGCCATTGCAAGTGATCCTCTGGCTACGAATAGATATATAAGAATGGAACCAGGTGAGAGCAGTCCCACCCAGCTGGACAATAGCAGAGAGTCAGTGGAGGAGGATGGTGCAGTCAACTGTGTCAAAGGCTGCAGATAGGTCAAGAAGAATGAGGAAGGAGAGTTTATCTTTGTCATAGTCACATGGGATGTCATTTGTGACTTTGATAAGAACTGTTTTGGTACAGTGGTAGGGGTGGAAATCTGATTGGAGGAATTCAAACATGGAGATCCAGGAAAAATGGGAAAGGACTTTGGTTAGGGAAGGCAGGTTGAAAATGGGATGGTAGTTTACAAGGACAAGGGTTTTTTTTGAGGAGGGGATGATGACAGCAAATTTAAAGGAGAGAGGGACAACAGCTGAACAGAGAGAACTATTAACAATATAGTCTAACATGGGGACTAGGAAGAGAACTTCCACTCTTGCACTATTAGTCTTAATTGAAAAAGTTACACCTTGAAGCAGTAAGTGTAACTCGCTCTTAATGGCGTACTAAGTTTAGAATTACTGCTACACAGCCTTACAGGCTCTGAAAGAGTAATTTTATATTTTTGAATGTCTGATTTCTCCATTATGATAAGAAATTCCACATATTTTAAAAAACATCTTTACAGTTTTTAATGATATTTTATTGCCTACCTTAGTCCCATATGGGTGGCAGAGTGGCGCAGTGGTTAGCACTGCAGCCTCACAGCTCCAGCGACCTGGGTTCAGTTCTGGGTACTGCCTGTGCGGAGTTTGCAAGTTCTCCCTGTGTCTGCGTAGGTTTCCACCGGGTGCTCCGGTTTCCTCCCACTTCCAAAGACTTGCAGGTTGATAGTTAAATTGGCCATTGTAAATTGCCCCTAGTGTAGGTAGGAGGTAGGAGAAATGGTGGAGATGTGGTAGAGAATATGGGATTAATGTAGGATTAGTATAAATGTGTGGTTGTTGGTCGGCACAGACTCGGTGGGCCAAAGGGCCTGTTTCAGTGCTGTATCTCTAAATAAATAAATCTATGTCCCAATCATTTATTTAGCTATCTGTAAAATCTTAAAATTAAAAGTGAAGGGATTCAGTGGCATTTACTTTCTGGTTTGTCATCTGTGACAATACTTCAATGTAATTGGCTGCTTACCCTGCTTGATGGCATCACTGTTGCTGGACGCCTGGTGATCCCCTTAACTTGGCACCAGAAACAAACTGGAATCGGGGCAGGAGACATCTGTGCCACAGAGATTGCTAAATCTTTTTAGGCAGCTTACTTTGAGGTCAATGGCAAACGCTATCTCTTTGCCACTGACAACAAGTACAATCATATAATGTAGCAGGGTAAAATCACACATCCCAGGCTCCCAGAGGGAAGCTGTCCTTAAAGGGAGTGTGGCTTGGTCTTATAGCCACAAAACTGTGTTGGAGATTTTCTGACTTGCACTTGTTTGAATTTACCCTTTTGTAAATCTCCTGTCCTCGCTGCCTTTTCTCTAGATTTTGCTTACTCTGAACAATGGTTTTAATACACCAGCATGAATCATTTCTTGAATGGCTTCATCAGCCATCCCATTTCTTTGAAAATGACAAGAAAATTACATACATCAAAGAATAAATAAAACGAAACACAATAAAATGCCACCAAAATCTAATTTGATTAATCCAGTGCCAATTTTCACAAAGCTCTGCAGTCATTTTGGTATTACATTTAAAGCATATGCATATTAAGAATTAGATGGTTTTGTCATGCAGGCCCCCACCTGCCAAGAATGAGGCATATTAATTTTGCCACATGGACATTAAATTTCAAATTGTTGCTGGGTAGAAGAGAAGGCCTGTGACATGGGGTTGCCAGGCCTCTGTCTGGAAAGACATTTTTGCATATTAACATACAGTGCGTGGAACAAAGGAGCTATCCCCTGCTCCAATACAATCCACAAACAGACGTGGTCAAATCAGTTAACCACATGACTAACCTGCTTGGCAGTCTGGGTATTTTTTCTGAATTGTACAGTTTTGAACTGAGACCCGGCAGAAAGCTGAATGTCCTGGACTTAAGAAGACCTCCTGTCTGCCTGTCTGCTCCCATCTCTTTCTCATGGAACTCCAAAACCGACTGAAGACACATGAACCCCAAGAGAGAGAAGTCTCCTACAATGAATAAGATTTAAGAAGAATACTGGGCCCCAAGGAAAAGCAAGACTACCTACAATCAAGGACTCTACAGTGAGCCTGAAGACCCATAACACAAACTCTTCAGATATTGCCTCAAACCTTTCCACTTTATTTCTTCTGCTCTTTTCTGTCTCTATTTGCATGTGTGTTATCGCATATGCATGCTCGCGTGGGTGTGTCATGTATCCATGGGCGTCAACTGAAATAGAGTCATAGAGTCGTACAGCATAGAATCAGACCCTTCGTCCCACCACATCCATGCCAACCATAATGCCTATCTGTACTAATCCCACCTGCTTGCATTAATTCCATATCCCCCTATGCATTGCTCATTCAAGTACCTGTCCAGATGCCTCTTAAATGTCGCTACTGTTCCTGCCTCCACCACTTCCTCAGGCAGCTCATTCCAAGTACCCATTATTCTTTGTGTGAAAAATTTACCCCTTTGATCCCCTTTAAACCTCCTCCCTCTCACCTTAAATCTATGCCCTCTAGTTTTAGTCACCCCTACCATGGGAAACAGACTCTGGCTATCTACCCTATCTATGCCTCTCATAATTTTATATACCTCTATCATGTCCCCTCTCAGCCTCCTTCACTCCAGGGAAAACAGATCCAGCCTATCTAATCTCTCTTTATAACTCAAGCCCTCCAAACCAAGCAACATCCTTGTGAATCTTTACTGAACCCTCTCTAGCTTAATCACATCTTTCCTGTAGTGCGGCGACCAGAACTGCACACAGTACTCCAAGTGTGGCCTAACCAACATTATGTACCACTGTAACATGACGTCCCAACTCTTGTACTCAGTGCCTCGGCCAATGAAGGCAAGCATGCCATGCCCCTTCTTCACCACTCTGTCTCCCTGTGTTGCCACTTTCAGGGAACTATGTACTTGCACCCCAAGGTTTCTCTGCTCAACAACACTCCCCAGGGGCCTGCCATTCACTGTATATGTCCTGCCCTGGTTTAACTTCCCAAAATGCATCACTTCGCACTTGTCTGCATTAAATTCCATTTGCTAATCCCTTGCCCATTTTCCCAGTTGATCTATACCCTGTTGTAACCTTAGACAACCTTCTTCACTGTCTACTATACCACCAATTTTGGTGTCATCTGCAAACTTACTAATCATGCCCCCTATATTCACATCCAAGTCATTAATATATATGACAAACAACAGAGGGCCCAGCACCGATCCTGCGGCACACCACTGGTCACAGGCCTCCAATCTGAAAAACAACCCTCCACTACCACCCTCTGCCTCCTATCACCAAGCCAATATTGTATGCAATTTGCTAGCTCACCCTGGATCCCATGTGTTCGAACCTTCCGGACCAACCTACCATGCGGGACCTTGTCAAAGGCCTTACTAAAGTCCATGGAGACAACGTCCACCGCCCTGCCCTCGTCAATCCTCTTGGTCACCTCCTCAAAAATCTCAATCAAATTCATGAGACATGATTTCCCACGCACAAAGCCATGCTGACTATCCCTAATCAGACCTTGCCTTTCCAAACGCATATAAATCCTGTCTCTCAAGATCCCCTTCCAATAACTTCCAATGTTTCAGTGCTGTATCTCTAATCTAATCTAAACTTTCCCACCACTGATGTAAGGCTCACCGGTCTGTAGTTCCCTGGCTTATCCCTGCTGCCCTTCTTAAATAAAGGCACAACATTAGCTATCCTCCAGTCTTCCGGTACCTCACCCGTGGCTAATGATGATACAAAAATCTCTGCCAGGGCCCCAGAAATCTCCACCCTTGCTTCCCATAGCATCCTAGGATACATCTGGTCAGGCCCTGGGAATTTATCCACCTTAATACGCTTCAAAACCTCCAACACCTCCTCCTTTGTAATGTTGATATGTTCCAGGATATCGCTGTTCCCTCCCTTGAACTCACTAGCTTCCATGACCTTCTCCATGGTAAATACAGACGAGAAGTATTCATTTAAGACCTCGCCCATTTCCCATGGCTCCATACATGGATTACCACACTGATCCTTAAGGGGACCTACTCTCTCTATAGCTACCTTTTTACTCTTAATATACTTATAGAATCTTTTAGGATTCTCCTTTATCATATCTGCCAGGGAAATCTCATGGCCCCTTTTCACCCTCCTAATTTCCTTCTTAAGTGTACTCCTACGTCCCTTATACTCCTCGAGGGACTCGCTTGATCCCAGCTGCCTATACCTGACATATGCTTTCTTCTTTGTCCTGACCAGACCCTCAATATCCCTCGTCAACCAAGGTTCCCTAAACTTGCCAGCCTTGCCCTTCAATCTAACAGGAACATGCCGGCCCTGAACTCTTCCTATCTCACTTTTAAAAGCCTCCCACTTGCCAGACATCCCTTTACCTGTAAACAGCCTCTCCCATTCAACTTTTGAGAGTTCCTGTCTGATGCCATCGAAATTAGCCTTCCCCCAATTTAGGACTTCAACCTGAGTACCAGTCCTATCCTTTTCCATAACTATCTTGAAGCTAATAGAGTTATGGTCACTGGTCCCCACTGACACATCAACCACCTGCCCAGCCTCATTTCCTAAGAGTTTAAGTTTAAATTTAATCAATTTCACTTTTCTTCTTTAAACTTGAGAACGCCTGTTGTGCTGGTTTCTTTGGAATTGGAAACTGGTGAACAAGGATTCACCAAGGGGGAGCTAAAAACACGGTGTGTTTAAAATTAAACCCTGTTACAGTAAGACCAGGTGAAGGCAGAAAGGGAACGCTAGACCTCTTTCTCACCTGGTTGTAACAGTTTACTTTCAAGCACATCATGGGTTTAAATTGCTTTGAACCAGTTTTTGGGCACTGAGTGTGCAGCAGACACACAGAACTCCCCATCATATGGACACAAGTGATTTGCGAACTTGGTCCAGAGTCTCATTTAAGTTAACTAGACAAGCTGCCAGCTCTACTAGCATAACCGATTTGCAGCTCTCTTCATATGGCATGGAAAAATCAGACACCCCAGACACCATTTAATGGCAGCATGCACCTCTTATAGGGGAGGCAAACAGTGGCTGATGTCAAATCAGTTCTAGTTTAAAGAAGGTAAAGATGACAGGGAGAGGAGAAGCTGCAAGTAAACTCCACTTTTTTTGACTACATAGAGGTGCTGGAGGAGAAAGTTAGAATGGGAGAAAACTCTCAAGGTAAATTGGATGATATGTTTGGTCCGAGATGGTAGAGCGGGTGAGTGCCAGGAACATCAGCCCAAGGACCTGACTACAATTAAATAAAATGTAATGACTTGACAAGGGTTGATATGGTAAGACTCCTAACTCAAGCGTCTCATTACTCCCTGCTTTACCTCTGCAATACCTGGAGCAACTGTTTTACCTCTGCAATTCCTATCGCTGTTGTCCAATCGGTGCAGCACACCTCTGTCCACCTCCTTCTGCTATTTCACTTTGCACCTACAATTGCCCTCAGTATTATTTCCCTCACTTCATCACACCTCTGCCACCTTTTACACACCTGCAGCACTATTCTACTCTGGCATGCATTGCCTCAAAACAATTCACTAAGCTACCATTAACATATTCCCTTCATTCTTGAAAGCCAAGCTCTCTCTCAATGCCAGGAGCAGACAGGCACAAAAGGAGGAAGAGCTTCCATATACAACCTGTCCCATTAGAGGACAGCATCATGGATATTATAGGCAGGGTGTAAGTTAGGAGCATCACAATTTGTGAAGCTGGAGGACAAGTCCCACAAAGTTTTTGGCTGTCTTTACCTTCTTTCTTTTCCCATTAAAATCTCACCCTCACATACTCTGAATGAAAAAGTGCTACTGCTGTCATCTGTTTCTGATTATCCTTGATACTAAATGCTAACCCTCGTCCCCTTGGAGGAGGACAGGGCAAAAAAGTACGATGACCTTCACTGCCACATGCTCTGGTGCTGGGTTCCAATTTTCTATGCAAAAGGTAGCATAGACTGTCTGCCTATTGAACCAGAGACAATTTACACACTGTTCCTCTAAGGTTGAGGCATGATGTACTGTTTCAGAAGAGGGGCACATTATAAGACTTCCTTTACCCTTTCATACTTCATCCTCTTCTTGCAGCCTCTGCAAGTCTTTGCTGCCTTCCTTGCTGCAGCTGATCCTCAACCTGTGACAGACTTCAGCACCGCCAAATGCTTCTTCTCCAGACATATTAAACTGACAACCACCAACCACATCAGGATGCCTTTAAATAACTTTGCTGCAGCCTGTCCCCACCCTGATATCCTGGGTGGGCTTAGGAAGCAACCTATCAGGTGCTGCCAGACACCAATTTCTTAAAAGGGCCCTGAATCAGACACAGGATCCATTATTAGCATAATTTAATGCCTTTATTACTTCGAAAGGTGGATTCCAGGGATGTTTAACAAACACTCGACCCAATCTGGCATCAGTCACATTTCTAGCAAAGATCAAATGCGGGACTCAGCCAAATTTATTGTGCTAATGTCAATTTTAGGCCTGATAAATGGGCAAAACACAATCCCCTTTAGCTCTGAACACTTTTATTGATGGGTTTCTGTCACAAGAGACTCAGTTTAATGACTGACCTATGGTATATGCAGAGTATTACATAGAATCTACATTCAGCCCAACTGGTGTTCATACTCCACAGAAGCCTCCTGCCACCTTACTTCATCTGACACTATCAGCCACTGATGGTATATTACTGATAATAAACTATCTCATTCAGAACAACATAACATCTGGTAGGATAACCAATGCCACATTGTGATTTTTCAGACAGTTTTCTGCATTGTATGAGAATGGTTTCACAAACTGAACCAGTTTCTATTTAAATTTAAGTTCAAATCTAATAAAACCTTGAAAGTCAACATCTTTTCACAAACCCTTTAAAATGCTTTTGCGTTTTTCAATAAAAATGTTATGGTATTTGAAGAACAAAAGGAAACAACTTAAATTCACTGACATTTACACCAAACTCAGCAAGAAAACTAATTGATGGGAATGCCAACTGGTGAATCAGTCAGTGAAAATGGCTGAATGAAATGG
Source organism: Heterodontus francisci (assembly GCF_036365525.1). NCBI lineage: Eukaryota > Metazoa > Chordata > Chondrichthyes > Heterodontiformes > Heterodontidae > Heterodontus > Heterodontus francisci. The sequence goes on along the minus strand of NC_090395.1, from coordinate 40,474,769 downwards.
AGTGTAAATTGAGCAATCTGCCAGTCAGAACACAACTCCCTACAAAGCAGAGCAAAGTACAGAACAATAGAAAACAGTCAGGCCATTGAACTCACTCCTTTCAATAGATAATATTCAACCTGCATGGTCATGGATTCTCTCCCCCCACTTTATTTGATCTCTTCAGAGAAGTGAATAATTGCAGGAGATAAAGCTGTCAAGCTGATAAAAATAATGTATTTCCCCCTTACTCCAAGATCTCAATTTGGCATTCCCATTTACATTCTTCAACCTTGAGCAGTTGCATTTTACAGGTAACATAACGATGCTGCCAGAAGGTGGGGACCTTCTCTTATGTAGTGTATCTAATCAGCTCAATTTATTGTTGTAGGATCGAGTCCTGTTTCCTCAACAACTATTTGCCCAGTTTTTCTAAAGGAGTTAATCGACATATGGGATCTGTTCTTCATAGCGATTCTTCAGAGTGATTCTGTGCAAAATTGCTCGAAGTGAGGGAAGACATTCTAACCTTACTCAAGGCTATAGACTTTGTATTCATGTCCTTAAATTGTGTAATCATACTTTAATTTAAATAACCTGCTCAGATCTGTAATCTATGCCTTTCAACCATTATTTTCTTTCTTCGTGAAAACAAGCTCAGTTCAGTATTTCTCCTAATAAATTAGTTTTAAATAACAGAGACATCCTTTTTACTCTACAGTGTATGAAACCTACCCAGTTGTTAGGACTCTTTCTCTGGGTTTCAGCTCCACAACCTTCTGCCTTATAACATAAGCTCATTATGTAGGCTGGCACTCCAGTTTGATACTGAGGGAGAGCAACACTGTCTGAGAATGCAGCCTTTGGATGAGATGTTAAATTGTCCCATCAGGCACATCTGTCTGTTCTGATAATTCCAATAAATGTTAAAGATCACATGGCACTTTGTCCTGATAAACAGAGATCAACACCATCCTGACCAGCATTAGTCTCTCAATTGACACCATGGAAAACTTGATTAACTGGTCATTCATTGCTTCGCTATTTGTGGGATGATGTTGCAGGAAAGCTGTTGTATTTGCCTACAGAACAGAACAGTCATTGAATTTCAAAGTAATTTGTATGTGAAGTTCTCTGAAATGTTTTAATCTGATCTGGCAAATATATTTTATTGTAACAACATTTGTCTGAACGTTATTACAAAATTAAATTATATATACAAGTCACACACAATTGAAACAACTTGATTTCATTCCCCATTATATTGTGGTTGGACATAGCATTTTCTAGAGGCTTCCTGGCGATCTGCATGGGTATTGGCTGAAGCTAAAAGCTGTGCAGAGTTCATATGCCTTTTAAAACCTGTATCACTGATTGTAGAAAAGTATTTCTGAACAATACAACATGGCACCAAAATAAGAATTTTATTACAAAGTAAATGAATATGTATTCATACATAAAATGCCTATAGAAATTCACAATGTTGTAAGAACATTGCTTTTTAAATTTCAGTATTACTGTACAAGTCAGTGCAAAATGAAAATGCCAACTAAGTAACTGTAAAGCAAGAATTATGAGGTAGATAAATGTTAATGTTATGGAAGAACAGGTTGGAACAATAATACATACACCTTTTATATATTTACAGATCTCACTCGACACTCTGCATTTTGAAGGGTTCCTGAAAAAATGTTGACTTTCAAGGTTTTATTAAATTTGAACTTAAATTTAAATTTAAATAGAAACTGCTTCATTTTGTGAAACCATTCTCATACAATCCAGAAAACTGTGGCTGGAATTTTACGCCCCCCACCAGAGCAGGCTGGAGGCGGGAGGGGTGTAAAATTGTGTGGTAGGTGAAGGGTGCCCTTCCCGCTACAATTTTACGAGCAATGGGAGAGGTGATAAATGGCCCACCTGCCCCAGGCCAATTGAGGCCCTTAAGCAGCCAACTAATTGCCACTTTATAGCCTCCTCCTGCCCCTGCTGGTATATTACCAGTGGCGGACGGGCACTTTGTCAGCTGTGGAGGCTGCCCAGTAATACCAGGCAGCCTCCTTGCGGGTCTGGGGGGGGCCCTCTTGATCGGACACACTGTGCCCAATGGAGGGCCCCCCTGCAGCTTCTGCTGCCCCCACTAGTGCACCTCCCACCGCCATCCTGATTGACTCCCACCCCCTTTGCCAGGTCCCAGCCAATTGTCCCTGGTAAGGCTCAAAACCCCACTTACCATTTTCAGCGCTGGCATCCATGATCCTCCTGAAGCTGGGTGCAGTCCCAGCAGTGGCCACTGCTTCTGGTGGCGCTTCTGGGACTGAGGAGCTGCCAGCCCCTGATTGGCCACATGTCCTGGAGACAGAACTTTCTGCCTCAAAGGAGCAAAAGTCCCTCCAATGGCCAATTAAGGGCCTGGGCCATGGAAAACCTCTGTGTGGCTCCCAGACCCAGCAGAGGCGGGCTTGCCTCTGAGTTTTAACCCAATGGGCGGGGCCTCCGACCCGACGTAAAATTCCGGCCTGTCTTAAAAATCAAAATGTGATCGCAGGAGGGAGAATGTAAATCCTTATGTCAGTGGACATCAAATACTATTTAAATTGAGAGATACTACAGAATGCTACAGTACAGAGGGATCTGAGTATCCTTGTGCATGAAAAACAAAACGTTAGCATGCAGATACAGCAAGTAGTTCGGAAGGCAAATGGAATGCTGACTTTTATTGTAAGGGGCTTGGAGTATAAAAGTAGAAAAGTCTTGCTACTACTGTACAGGGCATTGGTGAGAGCACAAGTGGAAGCCTGTTTATAGTTTTGGTCGCCTGTTTTAAGGAGGGATATACTTGCAGTGGAGGCAGTTCAAAGAAGGTTTCACTAGGCTGATTCCTGGGATGAAGGGGTTATCTTATGAGGAAAGGTTGAGCAGGTTGGGCCTATACTCATTGGAGTTTTGAAGAATGAGAGGCGATCTTATTGAAAAACATAATATTCTGAGGGCACTTGGCTGGGTAGATGCTGAGAGGATGTTTCCCCTCATGGGGGAATCTAGAATTCGAGGGCATAGTTTCAGAATCAGAGATTGTCCATTTAAGATGGAATTGAGGAAGAATTTCTTCTCTCAGAGGGTAATGAATCTTTGGAATTCTCTAACCCAGAGAACTGTGAAGACTGGGTCATTGAATATATTCAGGGCTGAGCTAGACAGATTTTTGACCTACAAGGGAGTAAAGAGTTATGGGGATTAGGCAGGAAAGTGGAGTTGAGGCCAAGATCTGATCAGCCATGATCTTATTGAATGCTGGAGCAGGCTCGAGGGTCCATATGTCCTACGCCTGCTCCTAATTCTTATGTTCTTATATGGAGGATACTTCCCCAGTAGAGATAGCCTACGGTTGCCTGACTATAAACTTCAGAATCTATTCCCTTTAAAATACTTTGTCATACCTAATTAATCACTCTATTGTCCAACTTTAAGCCAAACAAAAGAAAATCCAACCATTAGATCAGAATAGCTTGCTGTTGCACTGACCCTAAGAACATTAAAGTAGAAGAATCATCTTTGAAGGTATAAGGATGAGAGTTCTGAGTAGCCTCATGGGTATGACCCTGCTGAGAGGATGACATTCTTTTCTTTTTTGGTATGTGATTATCTTTCCTTCTTGCCTTTGCTGCTCCAAATTGCACAATCGCACACAAGGGCCCCGTACTTTATATGCAGCTATGGCTGTGAAATATTTTGGACTATTCACAAACCAAGAGCTTCAAACATCAGAAAGCTAATAGTGAAGCTTTTCAAAAACAACTGATATGTAACCAGAGTATTTTAAGGATACATGAAAGAACTTGAACAAATGTTATAGTGTTTAGATAACATGCATGTAGCTGTGACTGTAATATCTGAAATCATAGAACATAGGATTGATAAAAACAAGGCACCACTAGCTAGAGGCATTGGAGTTTAAAATGGTGTCAGTTTAGAGTATGGCATCCACCTGTTATTTTGATGTATTTTTGTGTTGGTGTGCAGCTTTCTTTTTTGTCAACAAACATCTTTTTCTTGTCCAGTTTCATTATGCATTTGATAACCATTGAACATTGAAACTAGTTAAAAAACGTTGCTGAATTTTGGTGTAATGCTCCCACCATGCCAACCGGCCTCAGTAGTAGCCATTTAGTTTTCTGCTTCGGAACCATACTTCACAATTTGATGTGCATGTAAAGCCTGTGTGCAAGATGTAGATTTTTGCTATGTGTCTATTGCAGTTGCCACTTTTCTGTTTCTCTGTGTGGGTAGCAGATGGGGATTGGGCGGCACAGTGGTGCAGTGGTTAGCACCACAGCCTCACAGTTCCAGTGACCCGGGTTCGGTTCTAGGTATTGCCTGTGCGGAGTTTGCAAGTTCTCCCTGTGACCGTGTGGGTTTCCGCCGGGTGCTCCGGTTTCCTCCCACCACCAAAGACTTGCAGGTTGATAGGTAAATTGGCCATTGTAAATTGTCCCTAGTGTAGGTAGGTGGTAGGGAATATGGGATTAATGTAGGAGGGGATGTGGTAGGGAATATGGGGTTAATGTAGGATTAGTATAAATGGGTGGTTGATAACAGGCACAGACTCAGTGGACCAAAGGGCCTGTTTCAGTGCTGTATCTCTCTATGACTCTATGACACTTGCATGGGACAAGTTGAAGTGGGGAGTGCTTTCAGTAGTTAGGATGTTATTGATCAATTGTCATTTTGGAATCAGAAGAAGTACTTGCACTGTTGTGGTCGTCGATGATTTTAATGGAAAATGGTAGCTTTTTTTTTGTCCACATAAAAACTCCTGGAAAATCCAACAGAAGTGCTCATCTGTTCCAATGTAGATGATTAAAGGAAAATTGGATAAACATTTGAAACAGAGAAAAATACAGGGTTAGTGTCATAGAGTAGGTCAGCAGTCTTGGTTTTGCAGTGCTTTAGCAAAGAGCCAGCGCAGGCACAATTGTCCGAAAGGCATGCAACTGTAATTTTCTATCGTTCTGAACTCTCTAGAGGTTTAAAAAAGAGCAACATATTTTGGACTAAGCAGCAACATACAGGTACAATTAGAAGGAGAAACCAGGTTGATACAACTGTTTTTGTTCTTAAGTTTAAAAGAAGACTTCAATATGAAGTGTGTTGATAGTGTACACAGGAAGTCCAACTTGCAGCAGTATGGAATAATAGAAAGTTGGTTTGCAAGCATAATTCCCCATACAGCTATGTTATTGATGTGAGCTGTGCTAAGCAAAGCCAGGCAGTTCCCCGGAAGTTGTTGGTTGGGAAAAATAACTTGGGGGACGTTGTCACCAGTTCTCACTAGTGTACCATAAACCTCTAGCCAGCTCAAGGGTAGCATTTAGTGGAGTCCTTGCAGCTGATTGCCCAATGTCTAGTGCATGGGAGACCTGAAAGAAGGAAAAGAGAAAATAACCTGGAAACATAAGGGATGAGAACAGAAATACATACTTAAAAATCCAAACAGCAAGCAATTTAACATGGAAGTTAAGTATTTCATTTTCAGAAAGAAGGAAGAAATGAAAGAATGAGTAAAATCCCACAAGTAAGAAAATACATCTCAGGAAATGGAAAAAAAAATGCATTGATAAAGTTGGAGGCTCATGGCATTGTCTGAAAAGGGAGCAATTACTGGGAGTTACATTGAACACTCAGACAGAGCGGCAAATCAAAGAAATTGTGATTTTAATACAAAGTGTTCTTAGGAACCATTTTAATCTTCTCAGTGAGGTATCTAAGCCAAGCAGGCATTTCAGCAATGTGCATACAATACCTATGGCTCCCTTTATATTCTTTCACAATTACAAGGTTGAAGATTTAAGCCCCACTTGAGAGATCTGAGCATGTAATCTTGGCTGACATGTTAGTGCAAGACTGAAGCAGTGCAGAATTGTCAGAGGTGCTGTCTTTTGGGTGAGAGATAAACTAGGTCCTGTCTCCTTTCTCAGGTGGATGTAAAAGAACCTATGATACTCTGAAAAAGCCTGGGGAATTCTCCTGATATCCTGGCCAACATTTCTCCTGAAAAAAATAACTGGTCATTTATCTCATTGATCTTTGAGGGACCTTGCTAGATGGCATTTTTCTCTACTTAAAATAGTGACTGCATTCAAATGCACTTCATTAGCTTTGAAGCACTTTGGGATATCCTGAGGATGTAAAAGGTGCTATATAAATGCAAATTCTTCCCATCTTTCCCATTAGAATTAAGTAGGAATTAAAACTGAGTATTTATTGAAAAGCATTTTTTTTTTACATTCCATGATGTGGCTTTGTGTTTTGTCATTGTTAACATCCCTAAAAGGAAGAATACTTTGATGCGTTTTTGATATTTAATTCATACACTATATTCTTTGTGATCCCACATTTTGTGACAGTGCTTTACTGAATTCTCGTAACAAGTATTGTGGAAAAGTTGAGAGGCAAGATACAGCTGCTGGCACAAGAGAGAAATGATTGAATTAAAAGCCTTTAATGAGGTTGGGATTAGTTAGTTTAGGATCATTGAACAACAGTGCCCAGTCTGCAATAATGTTACTGTGTCTAAGATTATTAAATATCCATAGTCTATCAAGTAAAGCTTTTTGCAATTAAAAATGAATGCTTTTTCCCTCACTGGAGTACATTAACTACTCAGTCAGAACTCATGATTCTATTTATCTATATGGGGTAACTTGCAGTTTAATTTATGGTTTTGATTTTCAGCACTGTAAACCTCCAAAATAATTACAACCAGTATTCAATCTACTCCTCAAGATTACATCCATAAATTTGCCACATTCACATGTGTTGCTGTACCACAGAGTTATAATCTGCTGTAGGAGGCTAAAGCATAATGAACTGCTTTTCTTTCCACGCAGTGATTGAGAGCCAACTTGGAACACAGGCTGCCAAATTCAGCTCCGCCGTGCCACTATGGAAGCCAGGAGAGGTGAAACTGCCAGCTGTACTGCTTCCAGCCACTTCCAGCACGTCCCACGCAACGCACAATGCTTGTAAGGGCAGTAGCATGGGTATAATGCGTGTGCACCGGAAGCACGCGGAGTGGGCAGATTGTCATAATTCATTGACATCGTTCCGCATCAAATGCTGATTTGGTGCCCAATCTGCATTTTGACCTCGTAATGTCCTATCATATACATTCCCAGCTGAATGTGTGTTCAGCTACACGGGGGACATCCCACTAAGGTTATTTAAACGGGTCAGCATGGGACTTTTATACAAGGTGCTTTTGACATTCATTTGCAGTTGCAGAATGAGTGGAAATACTGTGTTCAGTGTTGTTGGAGGAGTTCTGCAAAGGTGTTTGCATGAGAAGGGAGTGGAACTGGACTTCTACAAGGAGAACTTTGAAGACCTGTCAGCGGAAAGCATTTTAGCACTAATGTGGGCGATAGCTGCAGTCCTTCTTTGGCTGCAGCATGACATAGATATGGAGCACAGCCAGCCAATGGTTCAGCTGCCTGGACTGCTCAGCAGAAGCTCTCCAATACTCACCTAAACCTGTCTCCAAATTTGTGATGATTTGCTGCATCCTCCACAATCTTGCTCTCATTAGGGTGCAGTCCTTATCACCAAGCCTGCAGTGGGCACCCCAGCAGGAAGAAAAGGAAGAGGAGGAGGAAGAGAGGAGGCATCTGGGACCCCGGAACTCTGGATGTGGGTGGCTAATCAGTCTCTGATTCTCCTAAAATCTCATCACAGCTGCACCACAATTCCCCACCTTTCCATTCCTGTGCTACGGACAATCACAGCATCCTCTTGTCCAAAAGGACGAATGACACCACAAAAAAAAACTTTCCGTAACAACTTTTTCTGACAACACTTCCAATAATATGTACAAAATTGAACTATTTACACTTGTACATTTCTTTAGTGCCTGTTTTGTGAGTGCCTTTTCCTGTCCTATTTCTCCTATATAGTGTTACCTCAGTGGCTGCAGCATGGCGAGTGGAAGGCTGCTGACCTTCACTTGGAGAGACTGCAGATGGCCTTGCAGGGCACCCTCAAGCAGCTCTGGGCCTTAAGGGCCCTACTTTGGACTGCACCACATCGTCATGGGCAACAGCAGTCAGGCCTGACTGGTTGACAGGCAACTACAAGGGTACTAGCGGAGTGGCAATGGTGGGAGCATGAATGCTGTCATCCTGAGAGAGGGCAGAAGGTTCGTGCACCCAGGACAGCTGCCAATCCATGGGGTGGTGCCTCAGCAATCATTGTAATCTGTTAGAAGACAGATTGCAGGACTGGTGTTAGAGCCCCTTTAAGCACTGGTATCCGCAGCCATGATGGCAGCTTTTTGAGCTTGCATGGCAACAAGCATAGTTCTGTTAACCTCAATCTGAATTTCCAGAACAGAACTGAGACATTGGGTGGCTTCTGCCTCTGTTGCAATTGTTATGACCCGGTGAGAAAGAAGTCTATGGTTCCCTTTCAGCCTTCACCTGGTCTTATTGTAACAGGGTTTAATTTTAAACACACCGTGTTTTTAGCTCCCCCTTGGTGAATCTTTGTTCACCACTTCCTAATTATAAGGCAAAGAAACCAGCACAAACAGGCTTTCTTAGGTTTAAATAAGAAAAGTTGAAATTTATTAAACTTAAACTCTAATTCGGTTAATGCCTACGGATACACGCCGCAGCCCACGTTAGCATGCATACGCGATACACAGATGCAAATAGAGACAGAAAAGAGCAGAAGAAAAATAAAATGGAAAGATTTGAGGCAATATCTGAAGAGTTGTTGCTATGATTCTTCGAGCTCACTGTAGTGTCCTTGATTGCAGGTAGATCTTGCTTTTCATTGGGGCCCAGTATTCTTCTTAAACCTTGTTAGCTGTAGGAGAGTTTTCTCTCTTGGTGTTCATGTGTCTTCAGTGGATTCAGAGGCTTGTGAGAAAGAGATGGGAGCAGACAGGGGAGAGAGATCTTCTCAGTCCAGGAGCAAAACAGTTTTCTGCCCAAACTGTTTGCACAAATTCAAAAAACTCAAGTTGCCCAGCAGATTAGTCACGTGACTAGCTGGTTTGACCATGTCCATTTGTGTATTCGGCCAACTTAGCAGTCAACCTGGAATGCGAGCTCCCCCACCTTCAATGTTTGGTGATCAAAATACCATTGTGGGTTGAATGTCAGATTAGATTAGAGATACAGCACTGAAACAGGCCCTTCGGCCCACCGAGTCTGTGCCGAGCATCAACCACCCATTTATACTAATCCTACACTAATCCCATATTCCGACCAAACATCCCCACCTGTCCCTATATTTCCCTACCACCTACCTACACTAGTGACAATTTATAATGGCCAATTTACCTATCAACCTGCAAGTCTTTTGGCTTGTGGGAGGAAACCGGAGCACCCGGAGAAAACCCACACAGACACAGGGAGAACTTGCAAACTCCACACAGGCAGTACCCGGAATCGAACCCGGGTCCCTGGAGCTGTGAGGCTGCGGTGCTAACCACTGCGCCACTGTGCCGCCCTGGGACTGTCTGTTAATATGCAAATGTCTTTTCCAGCCATGGCTGATCTGGTCAACAAGTCCTCCCCTCACTCCAGTAACAGTTTAAAATTAATGTTCATGACAAACTTAATGTGCCTCAATCTTGGCAGGTGTGGGCCTAGCATGACACAATATAGGCATTTATGGCACAGAAGGAGCCCATTCCACCCATCGAGTCCATGCTGGCTCTCCACGGAGCTATCCAGTTCGTCCCACTCCCCCACTTGATCCCTGTAGCCCTGCAAGTTTATTTCCTTCAAGTGGCCATCTAATTTCCTTTTGAAGACATTGATTGGCTCTGCTTCCACCACCCTTGGGAGCAACGAGTTCCAGGCCATTACCAACCGCTACGTAAAAAAATTCTTCCTTATATTCCCCCATGCTCTACTGTATCTAATAGTTTAGCTGTTAATAAACCTCTTTGAGATCTTTAGCAAACTGGGCTCCACGCATCTCATTTATGTTGCATAAGACAACATAAAGAACACATTACATAGTGGCAGCTGTGGTGAAAAGACAAAGTCTAAGTTGAAGGCCACGGGTTAAACAGTCATGAAAATGACCCTCTTGCCCAAAACCTTCAATCTCTGTCCCCTAGTCCTTGTACCATTAGCTAATGGAATGGTTTTTCCTTGTCTAATTTATCTAAGCCTGTCATAATCTTATACACCACTATCAAATCTCCCCCCTATTGTGTGATCGCCTTAAGAGTGATGTCCCTTTAAGATCTCAGTATGCTAATGAACTAAGTACCAGGATGCAGTCATGTGACTACAAGCCAGAGTCACTCTGCAACTGTAACACTCAGATGAAGGTTCTGTAAATAGTTTGCTCTGTACTGTATCTAATAGTTTAGCTGTTAGTAAACCTGTTTGAGATCGTCAGCAAACTGGACTCCACGCATCTCATTTAAGTTGCATAAGGCAACATAAAGAACATACTACACCCTCAATCTCCTTTGTTCGAAGGAGAAGCTTCTAATAGAATCTGAGACATCAGTCATCGGACACTGTATCATGACTGGGTCCACAATTGCCGTCATGAAGTTAGCTCACACTTCCACATTTTAAAGGATGGGCTCCAAGCTCTGCATGAAGCTTTGTATTATGTTGTAGTTGGAGTCCTCCATGCTCCTTGACAGTGATAAAAGGCTCTGTGGCAGGTCTGCCAATGCACCAAGCAACTCTGTGCATACCCATCAGTGTTCTCATGTACACATCCTGATTGAAATCCTCATCTGAGTCCTCTGCAGCATAGCCCATGTGTGTCCTCCCCTCCTGGGAGCTGGCACATGCACTATCCTTCTCATGACCTGGCTGTAGCTCCCTCATGCCCATTGACTCACCAACCAGAATCTTATGGGCATGGCGCCCACATAGGCGGATGGCAGGGCTGTGGGGGCGGTTTTACTGGCGTTCTGCCTCTCTGAGCTGCTGGCCCAATCAGAGGGCCAATAGCTCTGCAGCCTCGGCAGCACCACTGTTAGACGTGGCTGTTTCTGAGGCTGTTGGGAGAAAGAAGGGGCACCTCCATGTTGAGGCACCCTCGAAGGGCCAGTAAGGTCAATGATGGATGTGCCAGGGGCAGGTAGACAAGCCCCAGAGATTGATGGGGTGAACCCTCCAGAGGCGGCATCAGAGCCGCAGGGGCGGCCACTGCCATGGGGTGTGAGGGTGGGGGGAGGACCCTCCTTGGGCTATGGAGTCTCGAGAAAGAAAGGCCCCCACCCAGAAGCTGCTGGGAAGTTGCCTCTTTGCAGCTGGCAGACTTCCAGCGGCAGGGGCCCATTCCGAGGGTAGTAAAATCTTGCTGGCCTGGTAAAATGGCCCTTCATAATGAGGCTGCACTGGCTGGCCAGGCAGCAGAACATGGGTATGTAAAAGTAGAAGGGAAGGATTGAGGTGAGGTAAAATAAGAGTTCCATAGTCAAAACATTTGCAACTTGCACTTCCTGCCAGAGTGTGAAGTGGGATTTGAGAAATTGAAGAAGGCAGGAACATAGGGTCATTCTGAATTTTCTCAGCAATGCCTGATGTAATGTCACTGCCGGCCATATAATACAGAGAACAGTTTCCTCCAACAGGCTCAGGAGATGCAGGCATGCCTCTACCTTGCAGATTCTCCACATGCTCCCGCTTCTTATATACAACCTTGTCCTGTAAGGCAGAGAGAATAGTGTCAGTGAATGTATTGCAATATGTTAGGATGATGTTCCTGTTACAGCTGAATAGCTGAAAGTTTGTGGAAGCTGTGAGATGTGGGTATGAGGCTGGCAGCATTGGTAAGTGTGTGAGGGTGAGCTGGATCATCTGAATGTTAGGCATGAATCCTGACTGGTGGTTGATGAGTGTCAGTGGTGTGGTGCATTGAATAGCATGAAAGCTTGGTGGTGCAATGGTAAGGAGATGCCATTGGAAGGTACATTTACTGTCCTTGGCCACTTGTTTGAGGTCGTTGAACTTTTCACAATAGAGTCATGTCCTTGGGACCAGACTTCTGGAATTCACCTCCATGGCCACTTACTCACCTTCCCAGCATATGTCTGGAGGGCCTCCTTGCCCCCTGTGGAAACATGGCTTCTCTCGTCCTTTTGACCTCCTGGACTAAGGCCTCCAGTGCCACATCAGAGAACCTGGGAGCCCTCTCTCTGGCCTGTTACTGCAATGAGCATGTTATTCCTCCCTCAAAGCCTTTTACTAACGGTTCCACCAGCTGTTGCAGCCTAAATGCCCCTCCCATTTAAGAGGGGCAGGTTGCCTTTAAGAAGTGCAGACTAGCTGTAACTCATGCTAGCCCGGCATGCACCTGCACCCCCTGCTGAGCATGCAGCCAGTCAGCAGTGTGTCTCGTGCTGGGCTGCAAGCCACAATCATTTAGATGAACAGGCGGCACAAAGTTTGCCTGTTGACTGTTTCACCTTGACCAGGCATGGGGTAGATTACATCATGATCTCTAAGCCCATTAAAGGGCTTAATCAAATTTTTAGCTTAATATCTTTCTTTTTGTTCTTTATAGTTACAAACCTAAATATCTTGATTAGATTCCTGACTCTATAATATAAATCTTATGATATTTAGTGTCTCTGAGTAAAAGCATCTGCAATGAGTGGCTCCATTGTCTGTTCACTGCATTGCACCTCAGAGTGATACATCACTAGTTTGTCTCCCCTACTCCCTCCATGCATGGTTCACTCATCTCAATTATGCCGTTGTGGATGACACCAAGTCAAGGTCCAATGTTGCCCATCGGGAAGGAGAAAGGAAATGAAGGGAGAGTCAGCTCATGCCGCTCTTGCACATCACCAATACTTAGTTTCAGAATGACATTTCCAGAGGCCTGGAACCAGCTGGAAATCCACTAGCATCTCGACCAGTGACAGTGGTCGGTGTGGCAGACCCTAAAGATGGGCAGGGAAGTAAAGATAGGCAGGGAAATAAAATGATAAGCACAAATATAATTTCAAAGTTTATTTGGTTTTCCTTCTCTCCCCCAGTTTTCTCTCTTCCCTGCTTTTAAGGCATGGCAGACAGTGGGATGCAGCTCCATGCTGCCTGCAGCCCTCCTATACCTCACCTGAGAACCATGTATGTGCCATGTATTGCCACCCAGGCAATTCAGTTGCATGAGATGTAACACAGCCACATTGTTATCAGTCTTCTTTCGATGTCCATACTGTCCAAAAGGGCTTCAATGGACAGTGATCTGGAGCAGGAACCATAGTTGATGTTTCCCCTGTCCTCGGCTAGGAACGCTCAGGCCAATCATAGCACCACCACCATTATCCCGGCTGTGAGAGATTACTCAGCTCATATCAGAGAAAAAGTCTCGCACCATCCTCATTTGTTTCATTCAGTATCACACCAAATAGTACCTACTGGTTTCTGTTCTCATGGGTGCCAGACCTCATCAGCTGAAACAATACTTAAAGTCCTCCTGTGAAATTGCATTCCCACAGTGAGCTGTGAGTGAATCTCACAATTGAGTGTTTGACAACATGGAGCCTTCATCATGGAGTGTTTGATTCCATTTCATTATTTGAGTTATAATCTTTTCATTGTCAGCTTTATCTGGAGCAATTTCCTTCATCACGAACCTCCACAAATTAAAAAATAAGCTACAAGTAAAATATTGGAAATAAAACATACAAACCTAAAAGAGATACATACAGGGAAAGAAAACAGTTAATCACCCTAGAAATATTTGCACTGGCATATTCTCTCAGGAATTTAATCGCTTTGAATACTTCAAATTAATGTATTGCAGATAGTAATAGATGCATGTCTCACTCAGATTATGTTGTTCTACTCTCTGGGCTGGATTTTTAATCAGGGGTCGGGAACCGGAAATGGGGGCTAGTTCCAGGTCCCGACCCCACATGGCAAGATTTAAGCACACCCACTGCAATTTTCAATGCTGCAGCCAATTGAAGGCCAGAAAGCGGGCCCGCCAGCCAATCAGGGACAATGGGTCGGCTCTGAAAGCTGGAGAGCCTGTGGAGGCCCTCCAGCACTTAGAGCTCAGCAGCCCTTCAGCCGAGGTAGGAGCTGTCAATCTGAACATGGAGTGGAATTATTTTTATTTTTTAAACAGCCACACCTTGCCTGGCCAGGGTCCTGGAGGGCCTACCCCTCCAGGGGATGGCCAGCAGCCACAGCTGTGGGCTGGCGACCATAATGGGTCCGGGATGGTGAGGTGGGGGGGTGTGCAGGGGTGGTCCTTCACATGATCCGTTGGCCCTCACTCCCCACCCCATCCCACCCTGAGCACACCATGTTGGCTGCCTGCATCGCTGTCTGGAAATTTCAGCTGAAGCGGGAACGGGGTCTTAATAGGCACCTTAATTAACAATAATTGGCATCAATTGGCTGCCCAATTCTTGCCAGCAGGCAGCCAATCCATCCCTGCCTCATTCAAAATGGCTCGGGTCAGCATCGTGATGGCAAACCAGCACAGAGGCCGGTGGTGGCAAATTGCATGCCCGCCCACCTACCTCCTATCCAGACCCTGACCTTTTTAAAAATCCAGCCCCCTCTCTTTATTTGAATCCATATTTTACAAAAATTTATACCAAGTACTATATCTAATTGTAAAGCCAACAAACGGAAAATAATTTTCTACCTGTTTTATCAGGCAGGAAACAAATCATTTTCAGTAAAATATCGGGTTTCTTTAGCTATGATTATATATTTCATTCACTGATTTGGGAGCTTTCCTTCATTTTAAGTCAATCAAGTTTACCTAATTGTCTGAAGTCTCAATGGGTGACTTTGGACTACTACTCTGGGGCAAGTCAATTTATTAGACAATCATAACTACTTCTTTTGCGGAAAAGTAAAATAGTACAGATGCTGGAGATCAAATAAAGGCAGAAAATGCCCGAAATACTCTGCAGGTCAGGCAGCATCTGTGGAGGGAGAGACAGAGTTAATGGGCTGGATTTTACCAGTGCCCCGACTTCGGGGGTCGTGGCGAGGGGGCCCCGGAAAATACCTCTGGGAGAGGCATGCCACAGGCCTCAACACCAGGAAGGTGATGGAATCTTAATTGAAATATTTAAATAATTGTTAATTAACGCATAAGTACTTACCTCGTTGCAACGGCCATCCCACTCTGATATTCCAGCTGGTTGCCGGAACTCCCACACCTTCGGATCTCTATTCCGAGGCGGAACACTGGTGGGGAAGGGGGAGGAGTGAAGTTTTCAGGGCTGGGGGCAGGGGGAGGAGCAGGGAAGTATAAGTAAGCAACATGAAATCTGTATACTTTTATGATAAGGGTGCTTTGTAAACATTTGAGTGCCACATTTTCATTGCAATTGTTGCACATCATTGTCCATCCATAAATTAGATGGAAAAACTGGGTCAATGAACTAGAGTTCAGCTGTATCAGATCTATTGTGAGTACACAATGGAATATTCAGATGGTGAAGGATGGCTTTAACAGCTTTGGCAGTTAAATGGGCCTACTATCTTTTGCTTTCTTCTGGACATAGCCATTACCGCAACATGCACAGTTTTTACATTCTGTGACTCTAATAATGTAAAGGTGAGGTATTTTCAAAAAAATACTTTCATTGACTAGGAATGAGTGAACTAGACCAGATTTGAGATTTGGCTCCAACCTGAAGTACTCCATATACATCACTGACATTAACTAATATTTCACAAATATTGAACACCTTATGACGAATCTAAATGTCACGAGAAAGCTAAGCCTATAGAATAGGCCATAAAACCATCTTCACTCTACAAATTCCCTGAAGATTCACTCTCTCTCCCACTATACGTATCCTGAACTGTTGTTCTCTCATGGGTTGCTTAAGATTCCAAGGATTAATGTTCCTCACTGCTCACATTTTATAGTCAAGTTTTCTCTAGAAGATGGTTTAAGGTATTCACCAATGAATTCTTATGTTTTCCATGGATTAGCATTCAAAGCTTTTATATTAGGAAGAGCCCCAGATTATTAAGTCCTTTCCAGACAGATTTTATGAATTCTCCAAGTTGATTCTGAAGGCTCGCCGTCTTCTATTGGATACTTAACTTGTTTTACAAAATTTCCATTTCTCTGCATTTTTTGCTTCTGGAAAGAATGTCATAGCAACAATATAGCCTTGTGAGATAGGTAAAGGTGTGTGTCTTATTATTTTCAGCTGATAATGCTGAAATATCACAAATTTTAATTAAATGCATCGGATTTGAGCTTTTTGAAGAATTTTTAACATTAAATCCATTTCCATACTTTCCCATGTTGTCTACAGTTGTAGGTTCAAGTCACGGTGGTGGTAGACATTGTAACTCTGCAAATCTGATTCAGAAGATGAAACATCCAACAGCCACTGTCATACTGCTTAGAACTATTCTTATCTTCACTGAGGCACAAGATGGTTCATGTATCAGAATAAATCAAGAAGGTTATAAGTTGTGCAGTCATCCTTCCTGTTGGAAGGAAATAAAAGGAGATGAGCTGCTAGCTGGCAAAGGATAGAAAAATATAAGAAGAAACTACTGTGTGAAAACACTGCAGACTGGCCCTGTTCAATTTAACAATTTACAGCTAACATATAAGACAGTGTAAGGAGTCTTGGTTGGGCTTATTATTGTAATCTGAAAACAATATTTGCTTTCAGATTTACAATTGAAATCACATTAGTAATGATAGATGCATTTGCTTCGTGGTGTGTGGAGCAATATTAGCACACTTTCCTCTGTATACAACTTCTCTGCTTCATTGATTAATATGACTTCATTCCAGTAGAATACATCCATTGCTACTTTGAGTTAGCATTCATTCTTCTTTCCTGTTTTAAATAATAAATGAGTCCAACAAAGTATCAATGCATTATTCACAACTGTAATAAAGAAATCATCAGAAGGAATTATATTAGTTTTAGGATCTCGTGAAGCAAAAGTATATTTTCCTGAATGCTGACAAATTGTGTTTGTTTTTCACCCACAAGCTCTTTTCAAGATGAAGTCTCCGACAATCCTTTCAGAGGCTTTGGTGGCACCCATCGCCACGCCTACCATGATGCCTGTTGATACTGGAGATAACTCAACTGAGGCCGGAAGCCCTGGGGAAGGGAAAAATGATGTCTTTGAGAAGCTGAAAGAGAAATTTATGAATGAACTGCAGAAAATTCCATGTAAGTATATTTTCTTTCAAATCATGAGATGGAGTTTTTTTTTTTCTGTCATACAGTTACTGTTTTTATAAATACACTTGACTCCATTTGTTCTCATTTGCTGAAATGACTGTGTTTTATTTCAAGCTCTTTCTGTCAGAGTGGCTAAAAATCCACATTTGGTCAAATATGTACCCCAGACTTCTGTACCTCTATTGGAGCTCCACATCCAATGACAATTCATGGGCTTTCTAGAGTGAAAGTCTTTTGAGTAGGAAGAGAAACGAGAGGGGCAATGGTTCATTAGAGCAAAACAAAAGTTAATTGGAAATCCGTACTGAAAAATCAAGTCCCAATTTGTTAATGATATTATCATCATATAATTTAGCATCACCTTGATTAGTATCAGAATGCAGGAAGTCTATCAGTTTTAATACATTTAATTGATTCAGTAAGGTTAAGTGAAGCGTCCAACATTGTGTGTGTACATTCATTCTGCATCAGGTATTTGACATACAACCTTGTAGTCATCCAGCTTGTATATATTCTGGCCCCAATTTGCATAGGCAACAGTGAAATGCTTATTTCAGGCAGCTTCTCAAAATTAGTTGGTGCCTGGAGGCAGCATGCACCTGGCTGGCAATGCTTAGTGTTCTCAAGTACAGAGCAGCCAAGGCAGTGGTTTTAAAGGGACCACTGGAGGCTGCCACTAAAAAGGTAATTAAAAGGTCTTTTACTAATAGGATGTGGAGCCAGTAACAGCAGATTTGGCCTTTAGCTCCACATTAAAATTGTGGGCAGCAGCCAGTCATCAGTTGCTCCTTCTACATTTCCTACCCATTCCCCTGCACCCCACTCCCCAACCCGATCCCAACTCCTGGTTACTCCAGTGATGGTGTCACCATCAGCTGATTTCCATCTTCCTCATGACCAGTGCACTGTCTCTTGGGGTGTGACTGGCATCCCCAGCATGCCAGTCACATCTTGATGATGCAAGAGGACCAATTTTGAGTGATTCTCATGCTCATAGCTTTTGGCATGGCAGTTGTCGTTACCGCTGGGTTGGGCGCAAACTAATTTCCGGGCCAAAATATTTATCTATTGGTGAAAGGTTTGGCCTATGTCAAAAATGAAAGTTGTTTCCTGAAATGTATTGCCAGGAAGCTATAGGTTCTAACACTGTGATTGATGCCAGTTTACCAATTTTTCAAATCCATTTGCCAGTGCCACCTTGGGCTTTGATAGCAATAGCTATTGTCAGTGGCCTGCTTCTTCTCACCTGCTGCCTCTGCATCTGCAAGAAATGCTGCTGTAAAAAGAAGAAAAACAAGAAGGAGAAGGGCAAGGGTAAAAAGAATGACATCAACATGAAAGACGTGAAAAACTCAGGTGGAAATCAGGTAATGTAATAAAGAAAAAACGTAAGTCAAAATCTAAGTGAATTTACTAAACTATGGGACATACAAATTAAAATTGTTCTGTAGTAATGGCATATCTTCTTGTGAGTTCCCATCATATCAAATTGGTTTGTAACATCCTTGCTGTATAGTGTTTATCTGTCACAAGGGGAAAACTCATTACCTTGATCTTCATCTGATGAGGTAGGACATTGATTTCATGTCACATGGAAATTGTTAAAACGCACTGCAGGAACAATACAAAATCAGAATACCCATGCCAAATGAACGTGTTCCAAAACCTGCACAATTATTCATGGATATGACTCGCACATGCTTTGGCCCATCTGTTCTTTGATTGATAAAGATGGTTTTGTTTTAATGAAAGTTGTAATATGATTTCTACAAAGGACATATGGCTGTAACTTGTACAATTTTTCTTTCTTTATTTCATTACCTCAAGAAAACACTCCAGTGATAGGTCCAAACTATGAAACGCATTCTTATATCATGTGGTAACATTAGCAGCACTTATAGGATGTAAAGTGCTTGCAAAAAGACAACTAAAGATATGTGGTGTATAAGCCCCTTGAACCCTTCACTTGTAAGTTATTTGAAGCTGGAATACATGGTTGTTTTTAAGCTGTTAATTCCCTTATCAGCAGTGGTTAATAAGCTGACAAATACTGTTTGACCAAAGTATATGTATTGACTTTGCAAATGTGATTAGCAAGTATCTTAGCTTTAGCTTGCTTCCTTAATTAAAGAGGGGAAAAATTATCATGATTGAAAATCTGATTTGCACTGAATCCTATTTATATGTAGACAATGATGTATCAATTAGTGTCATGATTGACAGTCATCCCTCTGTTCATTAAGACATTTCAGTGCAAAACCACAATCTATAGGATCTATTAGGATATGCCAAGAAACTGCAGTTTAATTTTCTGTGTATTCACTGCTTATTATTTTAAATTGAAACTTCGATGCAATTTAAAAATATATAGTGACAAAAATCAAAATGACATTCAAAATCCTCTTCTACCGAGGAATAAGATAGCAACCAGCACAAAACCAACATTAGAAACTCATCTTTGGCGGTAGCAAATTGAGGGCGGCATTGCAGGCTGTCTGTTATACACTCCGCCCATTCAGTTTCATTCACTTCAATAGAACAGGATATAGCAGGCAGCTGATGCAGCCTGTTTCATGTTAACACCCAAGACAAATTTCTACCCCATTAACTCTATTAATGGGACCACATCTCTTCTCACAACTGAAGAGGTTCCATACATACAATGTAATACAGTGTATTGTATAGACTGTTTGGTAAGGTTGTCTTTTTTGGTGTTGTTCTAACCTTTCTCGAATCATTTTTGTGCTTCCTTATAAATGATTGTTGTGTATGCGTGTTTTGACTTCCTTGACATATGACGGACCCAGATTTACATCAAAGTAGTTTGATGAGCGCATGCAATTGAAAGAATGTGTAACCTTCAGCAGAACAGTTCCTCTGCTCAAGCCTTTTTTTTTGCAGCTGTGAATACATTTTTAGAAAATAGATCTTTAAAAGATCTGCCTAAGCTGTAATTCAAATACATCAAAATTTTATTTACCCTGCTTATCTTTCAGCTGGTCATATATGGAGAAACAACGTCTGAAATCCTAGCTGTTTCAGGTCAGGTCCAAGCTTTGGCATTTGTTAATAACATTTTCTCACGTTCAAGTGTGCGATGCAGCTGTGGTAGGTGGAATTACTTGGTCAGCAAGAGCCATGCCACTAAAATTTGGCACATTTATACTTTTGAGTTTGAGGAACTTTATTTCAAATAGGACTGGCCTTAAGACCAAAATATTTACTGCACAGAACATTTCAATTTTTACTGGACCTCCAGCAGCCCTAAAATCCAAGGCAGTTTATAAATTGAAAGCGTTGAGAATCCCTTTTATGGTGATATAGAATATGAAATCCTCTGCTCTTAAAGAAGTTTCCCATAAATGCATGTGCTAAAAATGGCATCGAGTTGAAATTCTCATCTTCAATAATCTGAGTGAAAAGGTAAACAAGGGGACTCAGCAGTATTTTACCATGTGTCCTAATCATCTAAATATCACTAAAATTAGCACAGAGGAAGTTTTAAAGAATCAGAGTCAATGATAGTTCTGACTGTCTCTATTAAACTGTCAATGCTAAAAGCATATTGGTCAGGAATTTGTTTTATTTGTTCTTGGGATGTGAGTGTCACTGGCAAAGTCATCATTTATTGCCCATTCCTAATTGCCCTTGAGAAGGTGGTAGTGAGCTGCCTTCTTGAACCGCTGCAGTCCATGTGGTGTAGGTACACCCACAGTGCTATTGGGAAATGAATCCCAGCATTTTGACCCAGTGACAGTGAAGGAACGGTGATATAGTTCCAAGTCAGGATGGTGTGTGACTTGGAGGGGAACTTGCAGGTAGTGGTGTTCCCATGCGCTTGCTGCATTGTTCTTCCAGCTGGTAGAGGTCACAAGTTTCGAAGGTGCTGTCGAAGGAGCCTTGGCGAGTTGCTGCAGTGCATCTTGTAGATGGTACACACTGTGCACTGTTGGCGGACGGAGTGAATGTTGAAGGTGGTAGATGGAGTGACAATCAAGCGGCTGCTTTGTCTTGAATGGTTTCATGATTCTTAAGTGTTGTGCAAGCTGCATTCATCCAGGCAAATGATTTGTGCCTTGTAGATGGTGAACAGGCTTTGGGGAATCAGGAGGTGAGTTCCTCACCACAAAATTCCCAGCCTATGACCTGCTCTTGTAGCCACAGTATTTATATGGCAGGTCCAGATAAGTTTCTGGTCAATAGTAACCCAAAGGATGTTGGTGGGGGATTTAGCTTTGGTAATGCCATTGAATGTCAAGGGCAGATGTGGTAGAAAATGCGGCAGAAATAATAGTGAGGCTATCAGCGCTAACCACTACTAAGGAGTAAGTCTGACAGCAACTTCTGTTGTTCGCGCATGTGCAGATAAACGTGGAAATCCAGATGTTGTTGATACTCTGCTCCTCCATAGGTTGTGCTGTCATAGTCCTCGCCAATAGGCTCAGTATCTAAGTCACTAACAGTGTGAACTTACTCTACTTGCCCAACAGTTCCCCACTAAATATGCCAGAAAAAATAATGACTGGTGTGTTCAGGAGTGAGTGAATTTTTAACAGTGTGTTCTGTGATAATTATTGCTGAATAACCTCACTGGCCCTGAAAATTTAATTCTATAAGTGGGGAGTCTCATTCCTTCAGAAGTTAGTTAATGTCAGAGATTTTTTGAAAAAGTAAAATTATTTTTGATTACTTTTTCTGTTGATCTCTTTTAACTCTTTCTTAATCCCATCTGTCTTTCCCAATCTCGCTTTCATTATCTGGACGATTTAAATGTAGGTTATACTTCTTGCTTTGTAGTCCCTGGTTTGCACTCTGCGGGCAGAATTTTAACTGCCAAGGGGATGCAGGCGTGGGTGTGGACAGGAGGTTAAAGTTCCAAAAAGCAGCTATGAGATAGGAACCCATCATTATCCTGCTCACTTCTGGGTTTAACCCTGGCGGGTTTGCAGGTGAGTGCACAAGAAGCCCCGTGGAGCTGTCGGATAGGTAATTAAGATATTTAAAGAAGCAATTAACTGTGAAATAAACCCAGTATTCTGGCTTTAAAGAACAGTGCATGGGTTTCCCCAGCAGTGTACAACTCGCCAAAGTTGACGCGATGACAACATAGTGGGGAGTGCTTCTTCAGTGAAACTGACAGCCTGGGAAGACTTTGAACAGTGAAACTGAAGTGCTGCAAACATGCCTAGGTGAAAGGCTGGTGTTCACAGCAGTTCTTTTGAGAATGTACTTTCACTGCTTGACAGGTGATTTCCAGCTTCTTGGAAGTCAGTTCATCTGTCTTGGACTTCACTCACTGTATTCTGCATTTCTCTGCTGCCAGCCTTCCCTATGGCATGGGAGCAGCCTATGTAGTTCTATCTTGGACCCCTGATGAGGAACAAGAGGAGCAGCACCAGTCACACCAACAGCACCAGGAGCAGCAGAAGCAACAGCAGCAGTAGCACCAGCTGCCTTCTTCTCAGCCACATGCCGCTCCACAGGATGGACACAGAGATCAGCTCAAATGAGATGAGTCACCACCCCCACCCCCCAAAACACAGGGTCTTCAGGCAGAGGATCAGCTCTCTTGACATGTGTAAGCACCAATGCTTCAGGAGGCTGAGGCTTTAACGTTGCATCGTTATTGACGTCCAAAGCTTCCTGGACAAGACCTCCTTCCCATTCATGACATTTGTAGAAATACGGTACATAACAGTTCAAATTTGACATTACATAAAGTGCAATGTAGATCAGTTTCTTTCAATACAGTACATGAGATGCCTCACTACACTTCTTATTGGAGGTTCTATTTACAATGTACATTTATATTTCATGTCGAACATTCTCTGGTGCACACAGCCCAAGGGGTTTTACACAGGTTCTAGTCCCTTGGTACACAATGATGGCAGGGCCTTACACAGTGACCTTTCCCCATTGAGCCTTTGTGGTGGCTGCCCCAAGCTTTAGTGCCACCCTCAGCATGTAGTCTCCTTGGAATGTGCCAGTATGCACCATTTGGTCATTGACAACTCTTTGTATTTGAAGACCAGCAAGTTTCAGGCAGAGCAAAGAACATCTTTCACAGAGTTAATGGTCCTCCAGCAGCAGTTGATGTTTATCTCAGTGTGTATCCCTGGGAACACCCCATAGAGCACTGAGTCCTGCATTACGGAGCTGCTCAGGATGAACCTCAACAAAAACCAGTGCATCTGTTTCCAGACCTGCTTTGCGAAGGCACATTCCAGAAGGAGGTGGGCGTTGGTCTCTTCCCCACTGCAGCCCACTCAAGGGTAGCGTGCAGAGACAGTGAGACTTCGGATGCGCAGGAAGTATCAGACAGGGAGGACCCTTCTCACCACCAGACAAGGTACTCCTCACTGAAGTCCCTCAGATCCTGCAGCAGGACCTCCAGAAAAGAGTCCAAGACCCATAGGTCTCCTTTCCATTCCTGTGGTTGCTGCAGCCACAGGAACCAATGTACAGGTCAATCATTCTGACCCCTGATAGGGTTCCTTTACTAAAAATCCTTCCTCTGTCAGATTCAGCAAGTCATTCCACCAGCCTTCTCTGATTGGTTGGGAAACCCAGAAACAGAATGCTAATCTCATGGCTGAGTTAAAGAGGCACGGCAAAGCCCACTGACAGAACAGATGTGTTCCTGACCTGCTACTGGCCTCCTGCATGTAGATCTCTTCTCTTAAAATTCCGCCCTGCGTGTTTCTGTGAGGATTCTTCAATTAGATTGGTTGAAGAGCATCGCTGTTGCTTGCCCTGCTCCCAGACGCCACACATCTCCTGTAGAGGGCAGCGCACCAGATCCGATGCTGGATGAGAGCAAATCTATGCTCAAAAACCCGAGAAAACTTTCTGGGCGGCTGTCAGCAAGGTGAACAATGAGTGCTGTTCCTTCGCTGCTGACCACAAAATTCAGGCAATTAAAGGCAACTAACATTTTTTCAGCATCATTGACCACTTATAACATTAAAGGCACGATACACATATCAGTTGTAGTTGTAACTGTTTGATCTGTTAGTAGTCAGACCTCCTTATTATATTGTAGGAGATTCATATGTCAAAAGCAGGTCTTCCCAATAGCAAGTCGAAGTGAGCCCCACCGGGTTTTATATTTGACTCATTGGCAGCTCTACAGGAACTGTTCCTGTGGAGCCTGGCATCACCCAATGCAACAACAACTTAGATTTTTATAGTGCCTTGAACGGAATAAAACATCCCAAGGTGCTTCACAGAAGCATTGTAAAACAAAATATTACACCAAGCCACATAAGGAGATCGTAGGTCAGGTGACCAAAAGCTTGGTCAAAGAGGTGGGTTTTCAGGAGTGTCTTAAAGGTAGCGAGGCGGAGAGGCATTGGGAGAATATTCCATAGTTTAGGGCCTAGGCAATGCCCACCATTGGTGAAGTGATTAAAACTGGGGATGCTCAAGAGGCCAGAATTAGAGGAGTTAGTTATCTCGAAGGGCGGGAGGAGATTACAGAGATAGGGTGGGGTAAGGCCATTGAGGGATTTGAAAACAAATATGAAAATTTTAATGTAGCTAAGGTAGGTCAGTGAGCACAGGGGTGATAGGTGAACAGGACTTGGTGTGAGTTAAGACATGGGCAGCAGAATTTTGGATGACCTCAAGATTCTCTTTTCATCTCATCTCTTTGGCCTCCTTATCTCGAGAGACAATGGATAAGCGCCTGGGGGTGGTCAGTGGTTTGTGAAGCAGCGCCTGGAGTGGCTATAAAGGCCAATTCTAGAGTGACAGACTCTTCCACAGGTGCTGCAGAGAAATTTGTTTGTCGGGGCTGTTACACAGTTGACTCTCCCCTTGTGCCTCTGTCTTTTTTCCTGCCAACTGCTAAGTCTCTTCGACTCGCCACACTTTAGCCCCGCCTTTATGGCTGCCCGCCAGCTCTGGCGAACGCTGGCAACAGACTCCCACGACTTGTGATCAATGTCACAGGATTTCATGTCGCGTTTGCAGACGTCTTTAAAGCGGAGACATGGACGTCCGGTGGGTCTGATACCAGTGGCGAGCTCGCTGTACAATGTGTCTTTGGGGATCATGCCATCTTCCATGCGGCTCACATGGCCAAGCCATCTCAAGCGCCGCTGACTCAGTAGTGTGTATAAGCTGGGGGTGTTGGCCGCCTCAAGGACTTCTGTGTTGGAGTTACGGTCCTGCCACCTGATGCCAAGTATTCTCCGGAGGCAGCGAAGATGGAATGAATTGAGACGTCGCTCTTGGCTGACATACGTTGTCCAGGCCTCGCTGCCATAGAGCAAGGTACTGAGGACACAGGCCTGATACACTCGGACTTTTGTGTTCCATGTCAGTGCGCCACACTGTCATTTTCCCACACTCTCTTGGCCAGTCTGGACATAGCAATGGAAGCCTTTCCCATACGCTTGTTGATTTCTGCATCTGGAGACAGGTTACTGGTGATAGTTGAGCCTAGGTAGGTGAACTCTTGAACCACTTCCAGAGCGTGGTCGCCAATATTGATGGATGGAGCATTTCTGACGTCCTGCCCCATGATGTTCGTTTTCTTGAGTCTGATGGTTAGGCCAAATTCATTGCAGGCAGCCGCAAACCTGTCGATGAGACTCTGCAGGCACTCTTCAGTGTGAGATGTTAAAGCAGCATCGTCAGCAAAGAGGAGTTCCCTGATGAGGACTTTCCGTACTTTGGACTTTGCTCTTAGACGGGCAAGGTTGAACAACCTGCCCCCTGATCTTGTGTGGAGGAAAATTCCTTCTTCAGAGGACTTGAACGCATGTGAAAGCAGCAGGGAGAAGAAAATCCCAAAATATGTGGGTGCGAGAACACAGCCCTGTTTCACGCCACTCAGGATAGGAAAGGGCTCTGATGAGGAGCCACCATGTTGAATTGTGCCTTTCATATTGTCATGGAATGAGGTGATGCTACTTAGTAGCTTTGGTGGGCATCCAATCTTTTCTAGTAGTCTGAAGAGACCACGTCTGCTGACAAGGTCAAAGGCTTTGGTGAGATCAATGAAAGCAATGTAGAGGGGCATCTGTTGTTCACGACATTTCTCCTGTATCTGACGAAGGGAGAACAACATGTCAACGGTCGATCTCTCTGCACGAAAGCCACACTGTGCGTCAGGGTAGACGCACTCGGCCAGCTTCTGGAGCCTGTTTAGAGCGACTCGAGCAAAGACTTTCGCCACGATGCTGAGCAGGGAGATTCCACGGTAGTTGTTGCAGTCACCGCGGTCACCTTTGTTTTTATAGAGGGTGATGATATTGGCATCGCGCATGTCCTGGGGTACTGCTCCCTCGTCCCAGCACAGGCATAGCAGTTCATGTAGTGCTGAGAGTATAGCAGGCTTGGCACTCTTGATTATTTCAGGGGTAATGCTGTCCTTCCCAGGGGCTTTTCCGCTGGCTAGAGAATCAATGGCATCACTGAGTTCCGATTTGGTTGGCTGTATGTCCAGCTCATCCATGACTGGTAGAGGCTGGGCTGCATTGAGGGCAGTCTCAGTGACAACATTCTCCCTGGAGTACAGTTCTAGGTAGTGCTCAACCCAGCGGTCCATTTGTTTGCGTTGGTCAGTGATTATGTCCCCTGATTTAGATTTGAGGGGGGCGATCTTCTTGATGGTTGGCCCAAGAGCTCTCTTAATGCCATCATACATTCCTCTGATGTTTCCGGTGTCTGAGGCCAGCTGAATATGACTGCATAGGTGTTGCCAGTAGTCGTTTGCGCAGCGCCTGGCTGTTCTTTGCGCAGTGCTTCTGGCTGCTTTAAGTGCTGCAGATGTTAAATCGCTGGGGGCTTTCTTGTAGTTCAACAGTGCAATGCGCTTAGCGGCTATGACAGGTTCCAGCTCTTCATTATGAGATTGAAACCAGTCTGCATTTCTCTTCGCACTTTTGCCGTAGGTGGTCAAAGCTGACTCATAGATGGCGTCTCTGATGTGGGCCCACTTGGTCTCTGCATCCCCTGTGGGAGTGTTTTGAAGGGCTGTTACAAGTGACTTTAGAAATTTTTTACAGATTACAGATGGTAGAATGTGGGAGACCAGCCAGGAATGCATTGGTATAGTCAACTCTGGAGGTAAAGAAGGCAATAGAAAATAACTTTTTAACTCGAGTAACTCCTCCATTGAACTTAGTATAATGTCTTCCTCGAGGTCACCTTACAACTTGATTAAGCTTTGCAAAACAAAATCACGTGGGTTTTAAGCTGGATGCAGCCATTGAGAAAAAACAGCCCCAGTAGTTTGTATTAACAGGTTTGGTCAGCACCGTGCAGCTGGTTGAATACGGGAAACATGTTGATTGTAGAAACCATGAGCAGGATTTTGGGTTTTAGGTCATGAACCTGACATCGGGGTCAAATGGGGGTCACAACCCCGCACTGGGTGGGAAACAGTCACCCAGAAGTGATTTTCCCCGAACTGGCCAATTAGTGGTCCGAGGGTGGGTTCGTCGTCCAATTAAGGACGGTGGAGGGCTCTCAAAGGTAGAGGGCCAATAGGAGGCCCTCCAGCTCGGAAGGAGCAGCAGCCTGTAGTTCAGGTAAGAGAGAGAGAGAGAGGGAACCTCCATCTGAACCTCCATCTCTGGAACTTTTAAAAGTTCTAAATTTAAAAATGGCCTCAGCAGCCAGGCCACCATTGTGGATGGGGAACCCTTCTACAGGGAGGCCTGTGGCCACAGCTGTGGTCAGGCAGACAGGGAGGGCCAGCAAGCTTACTTGGAGCGCTGGTTTGCTGAAGAGAGGCTGCCTCCAGACAGCCGACCTAGTCCCCAACGCCTTGGGAAGACCACAGGCCAGCTACAGCATCCCATAATAGGCCATTAATTTACCTCAGTTGGCTACCCACCACTTGTAGGAAAAAGGGCGGGGGCAGGATGATGCTAGCAAACTGGCACACCGGCTGGCGGCATGAATTTTCGTGCTCACCTGCCTCCATTATCATCCCCATATAGGGGCAAAACTCCAGCCCATAGAATGATGATTTTGATTTGATTTGTGTTTATTGCTATCATAAATTGCATTAAAATAGTCAAAGATGATGAAAACTGTTCTATAGAGTTCACTGTGTTAGGAAAAATGAGTTATAATTTTCAAAGGTGTAATTCATTTTTATCTAAAAGTCAGTTAGAGATATATAGTAGCTGTAATTTGATATTGCCAAGTACACAACCTCAGGAAATCCAGCATTGTACTGTTCCTGTTATCCACATCCCTGATGATGAAAGTAGTGCTGGTCATTTGTCAGGTACAAGGACGGCCTGTGTTTGCTCATTCCACTTTTACTACTTCACTACAACCTCTAAACATTGCTGATAAGAAGAAAACTATTTGA
Source organism: Heterodontus francisci (assembly GCF_036365525.1). Classification (NCBI taxonomy): domain Eukaryota; kingdom Metazoa; phylum Chordata; class Chondrichthyes; order Heterodontiformes; family Heterodontidae; genus Heterodontus; species Heterodontus francisci. Next base: position 40,446,267 of record NC_090395.1, on the reverse strand, counting down.
AGTGATTGGCATCAATGTCATACTGATACTCTTGTAAAGAAATTTTCACATGGAAGACTCCTAATTAAACTAAAACCCTTTGGGATCCGGGCTGGAACACAGGACAGGACAGGATTTGGGAAAAAACAGAAAACAAAGGTACTCGTGAGAGGTGAGTTCTCAGTCTGGAGGAAGTGTTGAGTAAAGACTCTCCTCCCATCCTCCCACACCACCCCCCCTCCCCGCTCCTCCCCAACTGGTCAGTGCGTTGTGTCCCTCGTTTTTTCCAACCTATATAATTGACCTGAATGCCAAAACCAGTAGTAAGTTTGTCAAATTGCAAGTGAGAGTAGAGGCATAGAAAGTAATTTACAATTTGAAGAATATATCAGTAATGTAAGTGAAATTTATTGCTGACAAAAGTAAAATATTCCCCTTCGAGCAAATGTGTGACGTAAATATACAATGAATGGAATATAATTTGCTTAGGCAGATTTCGAAAGATAATCTAGTAGTAATAGAAGATACATTACGTTCCCCTCTGGACAATATTGCAATGCAATTTTAAAAAAACAGATTGTTGGAATGTAAGGAGTAACCCCATGATCGATGTTTCTGGGAGGGAAACAATTTTGTGTTGCAGAGAATAGGAGATGCAATGCTATAGCTGTGTCTCTGACCTTCCCATAAAAATACCTTTCCTTTTGGAAGTACAGACTTGTGGAATCACTCCTGTATAGGCATAACAGTACAGTACAAGGGCATAGAGGTTGTATGAAGGTTTTATAATGTACTAGTCAGACTGTAACTTAGTTGTGTTCAGTTTTGGATATCACAATAGGAAGGCAAAGTATATGCAACCGAAAGCATGCAGAACAAAGCAATGAAAGTGATTCGAAGTATAAAGGGGATAAGCTTTGAAGAAAGATTAGTCTTATAAGCTAGAAAGAAGGACATTAAAGACAGTGGGTCTTATTGAAATAAATAAAAGATGAAATGGTGCAAATAGTGTTTCAAAGTAAGTTAGGCTTGTAGAATCAGAGGACATAGATTTAAGTTAATGAGAAGTAAACTTAAAACATGTATTGGAAAAAGCTTCACTGAAAAGATAATCAAATGTTTGGAAAAAAAATTCAGGTATGTCAATAGAGACAATTAAAAAGAACAATTTGCGCTTATGATACCTTTAATGTAGCAAATGTCCAAAGACATTTCACAGTGGAGGGAAGGGGGACTGAAGTTAAACACTGAATAAGAGCTGGAGGTTGAGTTGTTGAAGTTGACTAAAAGTAGATATAAATTTATGAAAAAAGCCATTTGGTCCATTAAGCTCCCTACATCCAGACGTGGAGTAGGCTTTAACATCACAAACACCCTTCCTTACTCATGTAATCTACTGAAAGGTGAGCTCTTGGAAATTCCTTTCCAAATCCTTAAGGTAATCAAGCTACCTGCGCGGCAGCTCATTTAAATAGCTGGGGCAGCTCTGTTCCCCACCTCCCAATCATGTGGAGGGGCCGGGATGTCCATCACCAGCAATGGCGTCCGCTGCCTGTGCGCAGGCGCTGGTGCCATTTTTAAAGGGTTGCCAGCCCTGCTGGCATATTTACATTTTTAAAGATACACTCACCAAAATTTATCAAATAAATTTCTAATGCGCCTTTCCCACACCCCACCCCCCCCCCCCCATAACAATTACATTAACTATTTACCCTTCCTCCCCCAAAACACTTACTTTTTAAACCTGACCTCCGCCCCCCACCCCCCCCACCAGACTGCACAAAGTTAAAAGTTCACCCCTTCACACCACTCCCTACACCCATTACGTTTATTTGATCCTGTTACACCCTTGCCTCTCCCACACCCCGCCGCACTGAAAATCTTAACTCCCCCTCACCCCCCCCCCCCCCCCCCCACCTCCTCACCAGTGTCACACTGGCTTCCCCAGATGGGTAATTGAAGGCATGGGAATGCCCGCCGCTGCACTGAGGATTGTAGCAGGCCTGGAAGAGTAAAGGTAAGTTTATTTAAATTTGTTCACCCTGTTCATTTAAATATTGTAATTCAGTTCCCGTCGCCCAGCAGCGAGGGGGCTGCCACGGAGCCTCACCGCTGCCGGGAGGATCGGGCCGGACCCTCCCAGCGTGGCCTCCGTGGCAGGCTTTGCTGGAACAGTCTTCTGCCGCCACCACCCCCTCCCCCCGCCCCACCACGGACCCTGACATCGTGGGCTTGATAAAATCCTGCCCTTTATGGTGCACTGTCCTAGAAATACAACCTAAAGCTTTATTTGCTTTGCCAATAGCCTCTTCATACTGTATGTGGATCTTCAATAATTTATCTACTATGATGTTTCTGTTCTTCTGCTCTATGGTGGGATGTTGTGCATTGCAAACACATGCCTGGACTTTCCCAAATCCAAATGTATAACACTGTATTTGACTACTTTGAAGGACGTCTGCTCTACTGGGGCAATTCTTTTAACTTAACTAAATAGCCTGTATACTACTCATTTGATCTAAATTCAAAAGCCCAAATACAGTTTTATGTCATTAATCTTGTGAATAGTTCTATTCACAACCTTATCCAAATTATATATGAAGATGGGGAACGATTACAATCCCGACATTCGATTCTGTGACCTGTCCTAAGCAGATCCACCCCCTTTAATGTCAACCCTCAGCTTATCATATTCCAACAAATTTACTTCTGGCATAAAACTGACTGCCAATCCTATATGGTGAAAACCCAATAGCCTTCTGTGTAGCACTCCATCAAAGGCTTTATGAAAATCAAAGTGCACGATATCAGCAGACTGCCATCGTCCAATAACTTGCACACTTCTTCAGTTAAGTCAATTATCCAGCGATAACTTCCATTTCCTAAAACCATGCTAGCATTCTGTGATACCTGTAGGCCTCTCCAGGTGATTGTATAACCCATCCCTTATCATGACTTCCAACATCTTCCCTATGAATTCATATCAAATTAAAAACCTCTAAATGTAGTTAAAGAGGTAGATTTTCAGGAGGCATGGATATGGTTTTATATTAATCATAGTTTTAGACTATGTCAGGAACATGATATTCAAGAAAGCAGATTTATATATGAGGACTTGGTATTACTAATTTTTATATTTAAAGACTGCCCAAAGCGATGATGGTTATGATCAGGAGAAATAATGTTTGTTGCCCATCGTGTTGTTTTTTTTTTGCAATTCAGCTGCTTTGTCACAGCAGTGTCTTCACCAATATTTTTTAAAACAATCAGAATTTCTGGCTTGCAAACATATGAGACTTTAAGCCTTTAACTATGTATTCCTTTAGAGGTCCATATACTAATAGTATAGGTGACAGCAGCTGCAACTGAATAGTGAGAAAATTCATGTCCTTCATGTCGGTGAGATATAAAGTAAAATGTTGTGTAGGAATTATTTGCTGTTTTAACTCAGGTAGACCTAGGTTTGATTTGTGTTCTGTGCTGAGATTGTTCGTCTAAGCTAGGGCAGCAATTAGAATGCTGCAATTGGCCTTCACATCCCTGTGCTCAGGAGACAATAGTCAATCCAGGTGACTGCTCCTGATTGCTATTGCTAGTATGGATGGAAGGCGGGGGCAGCATCCCGCTCAACAGTGTTGTCCCTGCCACTTACTTATGAGGCATCCAAGTGAAGAATGGGCTCTTAAGTGAGGCACTCAAGAGCTTTTGGTTTCAACAAAGAGTCTTCAGGCGAGGAAGGTGAAAGAAGCAGGAAAATTGGAAACCAAATGATTTTAAAAGAAAGAAGGACTCGATCAAGAATATTACCTTTTTGTCATTTTGAATTACAGCCTATCAATCTACATATGATGACCGATGCCACACAGTACATATTAAGCTAACAGAATTTCTCACTAATGTCTGAAAACATTTTTTTCTCTGAGCCAGTCTGTGTCTGTCATATCTCTTTGTGGTGTTTTGTGAAGGTTCACTGCTTGTTTGTCTTTTCAATCTTTTTTTTCTGTGCTCTTCCTGATCTATATTGTCTGACCATATTTTCTGACTATCCCGGATTTCAACTGGATGGTAGGTTCTTTCAAGAATTTGTTATGTATTGGCTTTAAGGTTTTAACCCTATGCCTGCACCTGTTCCCTTACATACTCTTCAAAAAAAACTTATTTTGAATATCAGTGGTGATTTGAAAGCAAAGGATTAAGGATTGCTAAGGTTGCAATAATTGATTGCAAGTTAGAACATACATTTGTTGACGGACAATGAAAAGCAATGTTCTCTGCATGTGTAATGAAAAAGTTGGCGTCTTAGAGGCAAACAGAAGAATCGGATGTTTGCTGATGTACTCGTATGCAAAAACGTTTGATGTTTTTCACAGTCCAATTACAATGGCAATTTAAGATAACTTATTCACCAAAAAAATGGTTTTAATCACAGCATTTCATTGCCAAACAGTGTTCCTTTGACACATCGCAAGTGCCTAGTTTGTTCTGAATTTACAATAAGATGGATCAGTGATTTCTATAAAAGCAGCTGGTTAGAGCTGAGGTGGAGGGTGGGCAGAAGTAGTCATGGCTGTATTAAGCCTCCACATACAAATATTCTTTCAGCTGCCTGGATGATTATGTTCCTTGATAATACATAACCCCTTCTCTTTCTCCTTAGTCAAATTCAGAACAAATATCACTGCATTCCTGTGAGCCAATTCCATCTATATAGTATCAACAGAAGTTACAAATCGTAAAGATAACCAGTAAAAATTACAACAGCCTAAAAAATCCACAAGCCAGTGATCCCAGCAATTATGGTGGGCTTTTCCGAGTCTTGGGGAGGTTCACTACTTTGAATCCCACTATGGTTGCATCTAGAGTTCCCACCATACTAAAAAGACTGGAAATGTTCAGCAAAGTTTGCCCTTCAAGAGAGGCTGCCAGTTCCCTCCTTGGCCGCATTTAAGAGATCTTTCGAAAAACTTTGCATGCTTTTTAGGGATCTGGGCCTAAATCTTCAGGTGGGCTTCCCCTTCTGCCTACTAAGTTGTATTGAATGTCCAGGACACTCCAACATTTATGGTGATGGTTGTTGGTGAGGTGGGTGAAGCCAAAAATGAAACTTGGTGGAGGTTGTGGGGCGGGGTGTGGGTGTGGGGGAGTGGGGACCCAGCATGACCAGATCCTGGCCCAACTCTCACCACCAAAGGTCTAGCAGGAATGACTGGAACAACTATGAAATCTCAGGCTCAACAGCTACAAAGTCACTGGAGAACTTTCACTTTAAGAGGCATAATGCTTACAAATCATCATCACAAAAGAATGCTGGATCAGTAGTGAATGGTCCTTGAGCAAATATAATACATGATTCACCAATCCGCTAGTCTGAGTACCTCCACACTGATAGATTTGTATTCAAATATTATTTATTTTGCCTGAGTATCAGTTATTGTTAATTACTAATTAATTATAATTGTGTTTAATTGCAAGGTTATCACTGAGAGCAATTACTATACACAAATTACCAGTTAAAACCACACAGAAGGATTTCAATTATTAATTATGAGCAATTTACTTACAACAGACACTTTCATAAACACATACAGACAATATATCAGTGCTAACTCACCTACTCTGTCTTTATTATTACAACTTAGAATTTTGTAACTGCAGACTAGAACATCGCTGCTTGAGTTATATCAATATTGCACCATATCTGGTTGGAACACTTCAAAGTGCTTCACACAATCAATTTCTTTTGAAGAAATTACTTCTGTGACTTTTGTTAATTAAGCAAATCTGGGGGCCATTCCATGCAAGCTACATCCCTCAAAGGAATGAATGACCAGATAGCTGGGGATGGGTTTTTGATAATGTAGTGTACTCCTGAAAATAAACATTTGATTTTTTCACTAAAACCATTTCAATTATCCAACCATCTGAATTAAATAATGTAAAAGAAACAGAAAGATAGGTTATATAGGGTGCAGAATAGTTGAATTGTCAGATGAATGTGAAATAAGCAACTTTATACTCAGGGGATTGAATTGTATAAGCTGAAGAACAGGTGTGAAACTGACAGTTTTCTGGTCTTCATCAGCTCATGCCATGAAATCTTTAAGGAGGTAGTGAATAAAATTACTAGAAAGTTTCATTATTAACAGTGTGATATATAATAGAGTCCTGACACTCGTCAGGTAATTCACATATGACAGTCATGTGGGCTACTGTCACTTTAATGGCTAGAGATAACCTGTAATCTTATTGATTAAGAAATCATTTATTTTTTAATAGTTGTAGGGCTTTGACTATAAAAGAAGTATTCTAAATTTTTTTTAAAACGAGTCTATTTGAAAATATATTTACTTCCACTCACAACAATCTGATAAGGTAAATTCATTTTAAGTTAAAATGGGAAAACAAAGAAGATACCACAAATTGATGCTTTCTTTTTAACTGTAGATTGATATAATTATAAAAACAATGACAGATCAACTCCTGTGTTGCTTACAGTTCACAGGAACAATTTTAAATTGCTATGATGTGTTCAGTAGTTGAGACATTGCTCAGGAATTTTTTAAAAATGTAAAACATTGTCCCTCTCTCTCCCTGTAACTCTCTCTTTGCTTAATTTGCAGTCTATAACTCCATGTCTCCTTTTTCTTCTTTCCGTACACCTCTCACACTATCTCACATTGATGTCTCTGTATCTGCCCTTCTCAGACTCTTGTTCTGATTTTCCATCTCCATTTTTCTCTCAGTTTCTCTGTTGCTGGTTCTCCTCTCTTTCCTGTTTCTCACTCTCTGCTTCTTTCACGCTTTCTCTGGCTCTGTCTTTTATCCTATATGTCCTTTACCTTGCCCAACTCGCAGCATCACTGCAGTGATAGCTGTGGAAGTGAGCTTGTCTTTCCTGTGGAAAAAAGAGTTAGCTTGTTTATGGTTTTGTTCCATTTGCATGTGTTTCCAAACCCAAACTGTGGTTCCCAGCCTTCCACTGCATCCCAAATCAAGAAGGCCAGGGATAGGTGTGCCTGTAGCAAGGAGAGAGCAACAAAGACGGTCAAAAGAGGGGCAGCAGAACGAAGTTGAAGAGGTCTACAGGTGCGAGATAGCAAGCAGAAACACCACGGCCAGAAAGGAACAAGTAGGGATGATAATTGGGTATAGCCAGCTGGGAAGGGGTGACCAAGGATGTCATAGTACACGGCAGAGGACTGAGGCCAGAATTCAGATCAGAAGGAATAATAGCTGAGGCCCGTATTTACTGGGTGCTAAGGAACATCCATCAGAGAGATTGGGCCCTCCATCCCTCCCTGTATGAATATTGAGTGAAGCCTCAATGCTGGTCTTGTTACAACAGTAATACTTTTCTTTTAACTATCACTGTAACCACCTACAGTGCATATTATAACGTAGGCTTTAGTATGGAAAAAAAAGTACCTGTAATTAGAGCTCCAGTCAATATTCGTATGGGGGTGGAGGGAGAAAATGCATGTCACCTCTGCCTTCTGACCCCAGATTCCCTGCTTGGTGCTGAAGTCTGGGATCTGGAGACAAGGAGCACCAGAGAATGGCAGTAAATAGACTTAGGTCCATGGCAAATTGATCCTGAAGCGATAGAGTGGCAGGGGTTTGGCCCGAAGGGGTAGGGAGCAGTGCAGTTTGTACCAGAAGACTCGGGTTTGCCAAAAGTTTAGCTGAGGACAGAATGGTGGAGTCGTATGTCACATTTTTCTATTGGCACGGAATTGGTGGTATTTGTGACTAAATGAATTGGTTCTGGGATCCGATTGATCAAAGGAACACAACAACTATACATTCGAAAAAACATAAAATATGCTAGATTGTTGTAAATAATATGGATACATTCAAACATCATTTATAATTGGCAGAAAGCATAGAACTCATAGATATCAGACAAAAGCAATTAATTCCTCTTGAGCATTCATGCACAGTCACATGGAAATTGTGGCACCACAGAGGCAACTTTGAATTTAAAAGCTTATGCACTTGCCATTAGTGTACAGGAGTCGTAAGAGGTTTGACGGATAAGGCAAGGCATGTTGGACTGTGAATTACTCACAAATATAGTTTATAGACCTGAAGCTGTAGCAATGCAGAGAAATACCATCAAGATTCTTTCAATTACTTTAGTATTGCTTGCTCCCTTTGAAGCACATTATCATCTGCACGCCTGATTATTAATATTCAATCGCATCAGCTTTCTTCAGATCTGCACTGCAAAATCACTCAGCCATTTAAATTGTAGATTGCCTTTTGTGGCCTATATTTTCTCATTCAAATGCTTCAAAAATCAATAGTAGTCTCAAGATCATGTCTAATACAATGATCCACGACGCTGTTAAAATTCCACACAGTATTTTTGTATTCAGTTCATAACTGAAGTGCTAGTTTTAATTCACCCCTCAGCCAATATGGCAAACTGCTGTCAGTTGACTGAAGTGAAACCACTTTGCATTTGTGCAAATTGTTAGTTTGATGGCCTTGAAATCAGTCCTATAAAAGCTACCAAAAGGCATACTCTACTGCATCTATAGCCTCCCTTAAGGGGTAAAAAAAAATGCTTTTCTTCAAATCAGGAGCTGTCCGAATATTGTAAACAGTAAAGGACTACCGTGAAAACTGAGCAAAGTTTTGTTTCCTCTTCACAGACCAAACAGGATGATGATGATGCAGAAACTGGTTTAACTGAAGGCGAAGACAAGGAAGAGGAACCAAAAGAGGAAGAAAAACTAGGAAAACTGCAATTTTCATTGGATTATGACTTCCAGAATAATCAGGTGAGATGCCAGCAAAACCCTTACAAGATATTGTAGAAATTCATGGAGATTAGTTCATCATGGGTCATTCCAACATTCAGTTTGCTATTAGTTAAGCTGCTGCGAAAGACTTCCCTGTCCAAAGGGGAAGAGAAATGGATGGTTTGATTGCTCACAGGGTCATGTTTTACTTCTTGCCTAAACTGAGCAACTGTGACCAAGAAATGTGTTTGAAAGCTATGAGTCTCCATTGGAAGGAGATTAATATTCGAAGCACTGATATGTTGCTTATTGTAATTTTCCGGTCCGCTGCCTTCTCGTCATATAATGAAATTGCTTAATAAGACTGCTTATTGTCATGTCCTTGATTTGTTACTTTAGTGGACTTTAATTCTATTTTTAAAACCTTATTTACTCTTTGCCTTTACATCTTCCTATGCCACCTTGAAATCCCTAGCATTGATTTGGGTGATGCAACTCCTTGGCCTTGGTCAATGTTTTTTTATTTGTTCATGAGATGTGGATGTTGCTGGCAAGACCTGCATTAATTGTCCTTGAGAAGGTGGTGGTGAGCTGCCTTCTTGGACCACTGCAGTCCATGTGGTATAAGCACACCCACAGTGCTGTTAGGAAGGGAGTTCCAGGGTTTTGACCCAGTGACAGTGAAGGAACAGTGATAGAGTTCCAAGTCAAAGGTGGTGTGTGATTTGGAGGGGAACGTGCAGGTGGTGGTGTTCCCATGTATCTGCTGCCTTTGTCCTTTTAGGTGGTAGAAGTTGCAGGTTTGGAAGGTGCTGTCAAAGGAGCCTTGGTGAGATGCTGCAGTGCATCTTGTGGATTGTGCACACTGCTGCCACCAACTAAAAGGTGTTAAACATGGCCTGGGTGATATCTAACTGTCCTTTTTCTGTAGTTAAGTGCTTGGTAATCCACAATACCCAAGAACTCTGGAACAGGAGTAGGCCATTCAACCCTTCAATCTGTTCCTCAATTTAATTAGATCATAGCTGATCTGTACCTCAACTCCATTTACCTGTTTTTGTTCTGCATCCCTTGATACACTTGCCTAATATAAAATCATTAACCGCAGTCTTGAAAAGTGCAATTGATCCAGTGTTCATAGCCTTTTGGGAGAATGTTCCACTAGCCTCTGTGGGAAGGAATTCTTCTTTAGTCAGAGTGGTGTGAAAATGGTACTCGCTACTACATGGAACAGTTCACGCAAATAGCATAGATGCATTTAAGAGGAATGTAGATACGTACATGAAGAAAGGAATAGTAAGATCTATTGATATGTTGACAGGGTTAGATGAAGTAAATAGAGTAGAAGGAGGCTTATGTGAAGCATGAACACTGGCATAGTTGGATCAAATGGTTTGTTTCTGTGCTGTAAATTCGAGGCAGTTCTTGATTTCACTTCTAAATGGCCTCACTCTAATTTTATCTCCTTCTCACCCTGTCGACATATCAAGAAATCTTTCTATTCTTTTCTCCCTCATGTACCTATCTAGGTTTCCTTTAAATAAATCGATGCTATTTGCTTTATCTACTCCATCTAGTAGCGAGTTTCATTGGCCGGAATTTTACGCCACCCCAATGAGCCAGATGGTGGCGGGGGGGATGGCATAAAATGGAACAGGAGGCTCCTGGAGGCCTTTCCGACCCGCTCCCACCTCCGTCACACTTGACATAGGGTGGGGGGGGAAGTCGAAAAACGGGCCGCCAACGCCAGGCCAATCAAGGCCCTTATGTTGCCAATTAACAGCCACGTAAGGGCCTTCGCCCGCCTCCATGCGGATTTTATGTGTGGCAAACGGGCATTCTGGAGCTGGGAAAGGCCGCCAGGTAAAAGATTGAGGGCCGCCCCTGCTTCCCCAATCACCCCCAGGACCCAACACGCCCCCTTCCCCCCAAACGACTACCCTTGCCTCACCGGGGCCCAACCAATTATCCCCGGCGATGCAATCAAAACTCACCTGAAATCCGGCTCCATGTCTTCATCTGCCATTGGCTGGGCTGTAGTCCTATCAGTGGCCATCGCTCTCAGTCGCACTGTGGAGACTAAGAGTTGCCAGTCCTCTGATTGGCCAGCAGCTCAATGAGGCAGGACTTCCTCCCTCAAGCAGGTGGAAGTCCCGCCTCGGAACAATTAAAGCCTGGGGACCCGTAAAATGCGGGACGGATCCTCAGGCTAGGCGGAAGCGGGTTCGCCACCAACTTTTATGTCGGTGGCCAGCTCCCGTTTGCCCAATGTAAAATCCAGCCCATTATCTCTTGTTCTGGATTCCCCCACTAGAGGAAATTGTTTCTCTCTATCTACCCTATCATATCCTTTTATTATTTTAAATGCCTTGATTAGATCACCCGTCAAACATCTAAACTCAAGCTAATAGAAAACTTGCTCTCATAATTTAACCCTTAAGTACCAGCATAATTCTGGTGAATCTGCACTTTACCCCTTCCAAGGGCAATATATCATTGAGGTTTGGTGCCCAAAACTGAACATATTTATCCAGATGGGATCTAACCAAGGCTCTTTGCATAACTGAAACATTACTTGCTCATGGTTTGAGGTAAAGACCAACATTTCCCTAACATTTTTGGCAACTTTTTGTACCTGTGCACTAGCCAGTTGCTCACCATTAAGAAAATATTCTGACTTGCCTTTCTTGGATACAAAATGGATGACCTCACTTCCCATATTGAAATCCATCGACCATAGTTTTTCCCCACTCACTCCATCTATCAATGTTCCTTTGTAACATCCTGCTCTCATCCACACTGTGCCTCCTGAAAACAGATATGCAATTCTCTACTCCTTCATCCAAACAATTCAATTATTTTTTCCAAATTTCTCTGTTTCTGTCTAAAATGCATTAACTCTTACGTAACTCTTACTGTGGTAGACTCAAGAGCTGAGGCCCCTGTATAGATCGCTGGGAACAAAACTTGTCACATCGTCCAATCAGAGAACATTCTTTTAGTCCCTACTCTCTGTGTCCAACTCCCAAACAATTACTGAACTGTGTCGCAAGGTTACCTTTGATTCTGTGTGCTCTCATTCTAGTATTAATCTCTTGTGCAGAACCTTATCAAATTCAAATGCCTCAGAAAGTCCATATAGACGACATGCATTGACACTCCCCTCATCATCATGCTGAAAAACATTCAACTAGTTTCAGCAGACATAGGTTATCATTCACAAATCCTTGGTTTACACTCTTAGAAATTTGGATTGGAAGGAGATGGTGAACCCATACCCTACCACTCAGTGACAAACAGAGTGCAACATCAACATACTGTGACACTCACCTAAGCAGCCTAAATTCCCATCTTGTTTTGTGCTTTAGTTTTAGTACTGAAATTATAAAAATATATTTACTAGCAGACATGATCATCTGTGCTACCACCTCACCATGGCAGCCTTTGCATAACTACATATTCCTCTGTATTTAAACATGACAAAGTCTCTTGCAAGGCTCCTTGCCATGGCAACACTTCATAAATCATTTAAAATGGGGTCCAATGCTCTGTTACACTTCTGTTGCCCTGGGCCTGCATGTAGCTGGTCCTAATTAAGGCCAAACCACAATGAACATTTCAGCACTCACTGGAGGCGCTGGAAATGTCATTATAGCTGGCAATGTAACACTACGAAGATATAGATGACATTCCAATCAAACAAAGCCTTTAATGCGGCTCACTTCTGTGCCCGAGATTTTCATTTCTCACTTAAACAACTGTAATACTCTTGGTTGTGCCACGTTAATGAATGGCAGAGACAGTGTACGTCATATATATCATTCTCAACCAGATTGCAATATCACAGCAGAGAATAAAATCACACAATTCAATTATTTTTTCCAAATTTCTCTGTTTCTGTCTAAAATGCATTAACTCTTACGTAACTCTTACTGTGGTAGACCTCAAGAGGCACTCGAGAACCCTCCATCACTTTGTTCAAATTACCTTTTTTATGCCTGACTCTAGACAGTGAGAGTTGTCAGCCCAGTCAACCATGTAGAACATGACAGCTGAGCCATTTCGGCTGTCACCTGGAAGGATATTTAACTTCCTTCACCCACCAGAACCATTGTGGTAACAGAGTTAAAATGGAGGTGGTGGGCCTACAATCTTGTTCTCACTCTACCTCCATTTTTTCTGGAGCCTTCCACTAGGTGACCAAAGGCATTAGCCTGAATCAGGCAGGAGCCTCATTAATCTATGAGAATTGGAGCCCTGTGAGTTATTTGGAAACCGTATGGCATTTTAACGGCCTACTAAGCAGAGGCCCAAACGGTAAGTGTTAAAATTACTTTTGTGGTATCCAAAAAGGCAGGGGGCTCCTCTGGGTTCCACCAAAATAATGTGGGCTATTGCGCCCCCCGGGCCTACATTTACTGCCAGCTGCATTTGTCATTTGCTTCCAGTATTGCACGAGCCTAGAGCTAGTGAGCAGCAGCAAGGTGACCTCTTAGTACCCGCAGCTTGCTGAGGACATGGTAATGAGGCACTGCCCTCAAAACTGACTGGACCTCCTGCTCGGACAGTTGGATGGGAAGCCAGCATGCTCCTCTGATCTGCTTCCAACAGTTAAAACCTAGCCCCTGATGTCCACACATATACACTATTCAGCAGGAATCAGGGTAACGATCAGGATCAGGAACTGAGACTGATCTTTTTCCCATCCCCAACTCAGATATTGAAGCCAACTGTAGTACCTCAACTGCTGGCCTGGCTGAGCTCAGCTAACTCAGCGTGGCATGATGCCATGCCGGGCAATGCTTTTGATCAGTTAAAGCCATCATGGGCACATTAAAAGAGTGGCTTTCATGTGATTTGAGGGAAGAAAAGACCACACAAAATTATATTGCACAACTTATCTCTGAACTGTTCAGTGTAACATTCTGCACAGGGCTCGCTCAATAAACTGCAGTCTTCAGTCCTTTAGAATTAGCCAACCTCAGTACACAGTAAGACCTCTGCAGAATGATTCATGTGTAAAGAATCAGCATTTTTTTGTCACGGTGTAATCTGAGATCACATTTTATTCCATGAGCATCTGACACCAGAAAAATCTTGTTCAAAGACAAATTAAAAAGCAGCTCTCCACCCCATGTTTCACAAAAATATTTGTATACCTGTCACTGCACTTGGCATTGACTGCAGGTTCTTCCTCTATACTGAGCTCCAGGAGGGTGATATCCTGAGCCTGCTATGGTACCAGCACTCAGCTGGTTGTAAATGATAAAATTTACATGTGTCATTTAATTTCTTAGTGGGAGAGCTGAAGTTTGCAATTTACATTTTATTTCCATCCTATTATTGCATATAATTATATTTGCATTGTATTACAAAGCTGAAATGTCATTACACAAACTCATCTGCAAAACTCCTGATATCCTGTTGGTTCTGACAAAGTATTTAAATAATTAATTACTTTTAGGAGGTTAAACTGAACATAAGTTAAAAGTTAGATTGGCACTAAGTAACATTTGAAAAATTTGCATCTCATTCAGAAAGTCTATTGTCACAACCAAGGCAGGAGAAATGCACTGTTAATTCAGTCCCACTTCTCCACAGGTCACAGCATATCAATAAATTTTCTCACCAACCAAGAAACAGCCAAATACATACTCTATTTGTCCCCCAGAATAAAGCACACCAACCAGGTTTCTTTAATCAACAACAAATTTACTATTTATTAATAAACTAAGTCTTAAACAATAATGAGATAAATCTATATACGAAAAGATATTTTAAAACTCTTTATTCTCTCTAACTCTCATGCACACACACACATACGTTCAAAAACTGGTTAACTGGAGAAAAAAGATTTTTCAGTTACAGCTGTTACTTAGGAATAAAAAAGAATAATAAAATAATTGGGTTTGTCACGTTTTGGTAGGATGTTTTCAGGTCGGTGAGGTGTCCCAGAGTCGAATAGTCAGATGTCACTCGAAGTCTCTCCAGGCGAGGTTGATAAACAGTCTGTGATGGGTAGACATTCAAGGCAATTCGACTACAGCAGGCATCACATAGGTCTTTCAGCAGGGGTTAGCAACAGGTCTGCTTAGGACTTACAGTAGCGCTATAGGAGTAGAAGCTTTCTTCAGGTTCCAGGATTGCCCAAAACACAGGAGGCAACAGAAACCACACTGGATGCAGGAATTCTTCAGAGACAGGAGGCAATTGGAATCTGTCACCTTTCAAATACAGGATTTCCTTGCAAGAGATGCAGGTTTCCATTACAGAGAGAGGTATTTTTCTCTAGTCTCCAGGCAGGTCAGGTCTGAGTTTCAAAATGCCTGTTCTTTGTCCAACTCACTGGTTTTTAAAAGTTCAAAGTGAAAGAAAAACCCTTGCTGAGCCAATCACATGGCTAGACAGTCTCCTCTGTCATTCAAAATTGTTGCTCTTAGGAGGTCAAAACCCCTTGCTGTTTCCTTGAAATGTCATGCTTGCCAGTTCTTTTGTACAGAGTCAATATCCAAAAATTTCAGCTATTTTCAGGTCAATGTCCACTGAGCAAAAATCCTTTTCTTAGTTTTTTAAAAACACACAGAATTCTAAGATTTTAGTACAAAAATAAAATCTCTTGTAACCCTATGGATTATTTTATCAGTAGTATTTCACATTGTTGCATTTCTATGCCACTCCTATATATAAGAGTTCAGCTTGTTAATAGAGCGTTAACTGTTTACTCGATTTCAAATCTAACTGGGAAAATTGTATTCTTAAAAGTCATTCTCCCTTCAAGTAATCTTCAACCCCTGGAGGGTTAGCAACTCTAGTTCAAACCTTGGCACTAATTTAAAGCCCCACAAATTTAGGTCATAGTGCGACTGCTCCATTAATATCATAACCTTCTCTGTTGGTCAATTTCAATCTAGTTTCCAGTTTACAGCAGAAGTGACCTTTCTTTCAGCAAATATTGGTATTGCTGATTAACCTCACACTAGAACATATTCTAGTTATTAATCATGAAGGGCCAAAAATAGGTCAGAAGTTTATTGGATTTTCAGGAATCCAAGACAAGTCTAAGGCCTGAACCCCTAGGTGGATACTACATATGCCAGTGCAACTACCTTCAGTATGTGTACATATCTGCAGCAGGATTCCCAGGTTGGGGATAAAGAAGCTCCAAACAGAGAGCCCCCTTTCCCCATTTGCCAGTGTATTTGTTTGGGACAAGTGTAGGATCCCAGCAAAATTTCTGGCCCTTCCACTGGACTTACGGCAAGAGTACACAGGATGCGCATGGATTTCCAATTCCATATTTGGGCCTGTGCATATGCAGTGGCACTCTGAGCTTCAACTTTTGATGAACTAGGAATTTTGTATTGCAGTTATAATTTGTAGCACTTGTTACGATTGAGGCGGGAGGAGTGCACTGTTTTTTCTAGTTCCACTTCTCCACAGGTGACAACGTATATTTAAATGTTTACCCAGTTATCAATACAGTCAATCATAGACTCTGAGTTAAATTTTACTGGCTCCTCGATGCCGCAGGTCGCGGTGTGGGGGCTGGTAAAATGTTGTGGGGAGAGGCCCGCCTCAACCCACGACGTTGAAAGGAGCCCGCCCCATATCACTGGCAGTGGCGGGACCTTAGTGCACCGCCCCCCTCCCCCCCCCCGCCGCTTGGTGGTGGGCCCTTCATCAGCATGTGTAGATGAACATTTAAAATATTTAAATAAACATACCTGCATGTGGGGCCGTCCCATTCTGATATTACGGCCGCCATTCGTGTTCTGCGCGCCTTAGGAACTCCATACGGAGTTCCAGGCGATAACCTGGTGGGGAAGGGGGAGGAATACAAATTTCAGGGTGGGAGGGGTGGAGGAGTGAGAAAATCCAATTTTATTGGATGTGGGGATGGTGGGAAGAGATTGAAAGGGAAAAGACTGGAGGTTGGGGGGAAAGTTCAGGTATTTGAACAATCAATGGATGGTCATTTCATTGCCTGAAATGACCATTGTGGGGGGGGGTTGGGAAAGGGCCTCCATCACTTATTTTTTATCTGTCATTACAATCATTCATAGTTCCCCTTTAAAAATTAAACCTATTCGTAAGAGGTTAAAGCCCTTTAAAAATGGTGCCGGCGCCTGCGTGGTGGCGCCAGACACCGTTGCCGGGGACACAGAGGCCGCCCCCGCTACATCATCGGCGGTGCCACTCCATCCTCTCTATTTAAATGAGCCCCTGCATGTAATATTGCGGGGGTTCAGGGACGGCGCATCCGCACAGGATGCACATCATTGTTAGAGTGCACTTCCGCGAACTGCGGCGCACTCAGAATATTCAGCCCTCTGTTTTTGTCCCAAAATAAAATACACCAGCCAGTTTTCTGTAATAAATAACAAAATTATCAGTTTATTATAAAACAAGACTTAACCATTAACAAAGCAAAGCATTAACACATAGATTGAAATATGAAGGTTCCCTTTTTATCTTAGCCCTTCACATACGAACTCATACTCACACAAAAAAAAATACAGAAATTCTTTCTCTGCAGAGGTTTGTTACAAAAAAAACACAGAGAAGGAATACTTTGGCCAAATACTTGCTAATTCTTGAAGGAAAAAAAAGAGGAGGTATGGAAAGATGTTAGTTGTCCCTTTTTTGGTTTGGCATCCCAAATACGCGTAGACAGCTGTCTCTGGGATCTTCCTAGAACAGTTCTTTTCTGGCGATGTTGAGGATCAGTTTGGCAGGTTTTTCAGAAGAAACAAGGCAGCGGGTTTCTGGCAGGCTTTTCAGGAAGAATGCAACATCAATTTCTCTATTTCTTACACTTGCTTCTAAAAGCTACTCAAAGAGATGGAAAAGCTGGCAGACTTTTCAGAGATGAGAAAAGGCTGAGCTGGGGTTTTGTCCTTGGCAGGTTGATTCTTAAACTCCTTTCAGAACATTGTCCAAACCCCAACTGACTGTCCAAAGTGAAACCAAAAACAATATCTCAAGAATCAAGCCTGCTGACCTCTATAAATCTTGACCTATCACTTCTCTGTAAGCATCCTCCCCATGTCAAAAAGCCCCCACTGGGTACTTATCTGAAGACAGGTGACTTCCAGTAAGGGTTGTTTACAAACCAAGTGCAAAAGACCTTCCGATGACCCAGTGAAAAAAAAATCCATGGAATACCTTTCAGTTTTCCCAAATAAAACAATGTCCATAATTCTAAAATGCATGAGTCCTCAAAAAATACTTAATGAAAAATGTAGAAGCACCGTCAAAACACACTGTAAATATTCAGCAAAACTACAACTGTAGAATTACTTAACTTCCTCAAGAGCCACCTGCATTAGTGTAAAGTCATGATACACACAGATCTGCTATTTATGCCAGGTTTTCACCATGACACTGGCTCCTTAGGTCACAAGATAGAATACACTATCCATATACACCATGTGCATCAGCTTCTCAGAAACCTGAGTACCGCTACCTGTGTGCCCATGCATATAAAATGCATTAAACACTATGCACAGTGAAATTTAAAAGAAAAATCAGAGTGCTCGATTGTGTTATGACAGGTAATACTCTGGTCAATGTGAAATAGAATACATTATTCAGTGTCACTTGAGTAAGCAGGTTGGCTATAGCAAATGCATTGGGATGGCATCTGTGATAAATGGAACGGTGATAGTATAAGGAAGGGGCTTTTTGAGGTTAAGTGATAATGTTGGTACCCTTTAGGGATTTTACTCTGATGTTTCATCTTGAGCTGAATTGGGCAATCTATTCACTCAATGTAGATCAGTTTGCTTTGGCAGAGGCCAGAGACCAGGGGCCAGTTCTGCCTTTTTGTTAGGATAACTGAAAGAGAAATCAAATGACGGAAAGGGAAGCAAACTATAAAGCAGTTTAATAAGTAAATTGAAAAGAATATACATTAGAAGACACCAAAGTATGAAGGAAGTGGAATCTAAATTGGCAATTTAAATCTTGAAGATTTGCATTTGAATTCATGCATGTATTGCAATAGAGTGTATATGGATCTGTAAAACACACTGAACCAGGGACTTGTTTTACTTGATATGCACAAATCCCATAATAAAATACCAAAATTATCATTTAGATATATATTAAAACCTACTTCTGCACATCACTAAGAAGAAAAAGTTGGCTTATTTGTTCATCTGTTCTTTGCAATTATTATTCATATTTGAAATAGTGCTGAATCATATTCATTATTGTTATTAGTGGTTCCGTTAACAATAATAATAAGCTGTAAAGCTACATGAGTTCGTATAACCAAACATAGGCTGCAAGGGAGGGCAGACCTCCATTGATGCAACATAGCATTGATGGCCTGACATCACTGTAATGTATTTAAGCATCCTACGAGTGTGTGATGTAGTTTTCTCCAATTATTCTGTGCCGAAGTTGTAGGCTACAGGAAGAACAAGCGAGGATTAAAGGTTGGGATTTGGCTTTGCTGATGGAATTACAATTAAGTTCAAGTGTTCTTGTTTTGAAGTCATACTCGCAATATTGCAATTTCTGATCAATTAAATGCATTAAATTTAATTTAGACAGAAGGCGAAGAAAGTGGTGAAGGCGTCTTCCACCATGGAGAAGATTATTTCACATGTACAATGTAGAGCATGTTGAATTCTATTAAATAGCAAAATGTCACTGTCATTTTCATAAAGGTATTAATTTTTCTGCCTGTATCGATAGTCTCAAGTCAGGTTTTCCTGATTCTGTTACAGGTGAGGTCTGTATTTCTAGCTGGTAGCATGGTTTCCCAGAGTTCATGATATACTGTGCTTATGTTGCTTCGTAAATAGTATGCAACATTACTCAGCCTTTCACTCATATCTATGTATCAACCCTACTGTCCTAACCTTGTTTGAGAGTAGCATTAATCTGCCACTCTCATGAATGATTTGTCTGCATTAATAATCTGCCAAAACCTGGCCATGTCTGTATTGTTATGACTGCAGCGGGAGCAACGCACTGTCAATTCAGTCCCGTCACTCCACAGGTCGCTGCATATTATGAAGCTTTCACACTCAATCGGAAAACATCCAAATTAAACACTCTAGTAACTCCAGAATGAAACAGACCAAACCAGGTAGCCTTAGACAACAAATTAACTATTTATTAAAAAAAACTAAATCTTGAACATTATTAAGATAAACCCATGTATAAAGACCTTATAACTTCT
The DNA here is from genome assembly GCF_036365525.1 of Heterodontus francisci. Classification (NCBI taxonomy): domain Eukaryota; kingdom Metazoa; phylum Chordata; class Chondrichthyes; order Heterodontiformes; family Heterodontidae; genus Heterodontus; species Heterodontus francisci. The sequence goes on along the minus strand of NC_090395.1, from coordinate 40,426,347 downwards.
TATTTTAATCTAACTCCCCATTCTCACACACATCCATTCAAAAACTAACAGTTAACCAGTTTTAAAAGTGGAGTTTTTAAAAATTAGCTGTCTCTTAAGAGTAAATAAAAGAAGAAAGTCTTTGTAGGTTATGTTCCTGATGGATGAGGTCTTCTAATGTGGATTTGATGAAAATAGTTCTTCAAAAGATAGGCATTCAACTCTTCGGCTGCAACAAGCAATTAAACAGTTCTTTGAACGATGAGCACAGCAATTCAAATGGTGTCCTTGAAAAGAATGCTTTTCTTCTTTACTCAGGGAATTAACTTAGCTTGTAGCTCCTTGTGGAATTTTCTGAGAGAGAATAAAACAGCTCCTTTTCTTCAATACGCCTTGCCGGAAAGTCTCTCAGAACTAACTGGTTTCAACCAGTTTCTGCCAGTTCCACACAAAGCCAAGTGGAAACATTGCATCATGTGGCCTCTCATTCTCCTGCTGTTGCCCAGGGTAACAAAAATGCAGCTGTGGCACATTGTCTCTCCAGAAAGTGCTCTCCCTTAAAGGCGCACTGTTCGTAATCCGAGGAGAAAAATAATTACAAGTCTGTGACAGTATGCAGAAGTGAGTATTTGGGTATCAACTGGTAGACCCAGAGCACCTTTTGTGCACTGAAATCTGCCTGCAAATGCTTTAGGAATTCTCTTCTTTCCAGCATCTCAAATTTGGAGAATTCCCATTGGGAAGCCCATTAATATTTCTAATGCTGCTGCAGAAGAAAGAAATGAAGGAGTTGACACAAAAGCTTAAAATAACCTATTTACCATGAAGGGAGATGGAATTAAAAGATGATAAAACAGTAAAAAGAAATTTATATATCGCCCTTTAGATGTTCTTTCTTGAATTTATCACCTGCCAACCATGGAGACCCAGATATAATGGACAGGATATTCTTTTTCCAATGGGCATGTTGCAAGAAGGAGCAGAATGGTGTTCCTGCATCATTAACATAGTGAAACCCCACACATTTGAAGTGGAAGTTGCTTCCATCATCCCAACAGAAATACATAACATTCAAATTTTTGCATTCCATCCCAACATTTAACACCATTGCAACTCTCATCTATCCTTAACCCTTCCCTCCACAAAAAAAATCAAATGAAAGTCCTGCAAATGTATATCTCCCCATCAATAATGATCTAAACATCCTCTAACCCCTATTCCTTTTCTCTATCCCGCAATCTATTGCTTCTTCCTCCATGTTCCCCACATACCACACCTGTCTCACAATCTCCTCCTCACCCCACCCTTCAAACTTTCTTCTGTTTTGCTCCCCTTCTTCCCTCCGTCTTTTTTTTGCCACCTCTTCCCCTCCCCATCCCTTACTCCCAACTCTACTCTCTCCCTCTACTCTCATCTCTTTTCGCTCTCCCCTTCCTAGCTGCACCCCTCTCTCTCTCCCCTTCTCTTTCACCTTCCTATTTCCAATTCTCCTCAAAAAAAGTAACACCGAAGATCCTTGTCCGAACTTCAAATGTCACAACAGCCTCTTGACATCCTACCTTAGCCCTATCTTCTTGCCTGCATGCTTTATTCCTCTGACGTTACTTTACCTCTTGTTCCCTGTTTATATTCTACCATTGGGGATTAATCTTTCAGTCACTGTGTTGCTGCCCTCTAGAACTGTCTTTCACAATCCTTTCCCCTTATTTGCTTACTTACTATTTTCAAAGCTTAACAGAAAACTTTCTTTTCGACACCCCTTTTGGTTTTGCTCCTCATATCCATTCCAACTGTTCTTTCTCTCCTGCTCTCTGTCCATTTTCTTCTCACTGCAGTGTTCTGATATGCCTTTTCGATATAAGGAGCTCTATATAAATACAAGTTGTTTATGGAGGAATAACTTATTTGGGAAGGATTCCTCTCGAGCTGCAACTAGAGCACTGCATAGAAATATAGAAACATAGAAAATAGGAGCAGGAGTAGGCCATTCGGCCCTTCGAGCCTGCTCCACCATTCATTATGATCATGGCTGATCATCCAATTCAGTAGCCTGTTCCCGCTTTTGCCCCATACCCTTTGATCCCTTTAGACCTCAGAGCTATAGCTAACCCCTTCCTGAAAACATAAAATGTTTTGGCCTCAACTGCTTTCTGTGGTAGCGAATTCCACAGATTCACCACTCACTGGGTGAAGAGATTTCTCCTCATCTCAGTCCTGAAAGGTTTACCCCATATCCTTAGACTATGACCCCTGGTTCTGGACTCCCCCATCATCGGGAACATCCTTCCTGCATCTACCCTGTCAAGTCCTGTTAGAATTTTATAGGTTTCTATGAGACCCCCCCCCTCACTCTTCTGAACTCCAGCGAATATAATCCTAACCGACTCAATCTCTCCTCATACGTCAGTCCCGCCATCCCAGGAATCAGTCTGGTAAACCTTCGCTGCACTCCCTCTATAGCAAGAACATCCTTCCTCAGATAAGGAGACCAGAACTGCACACACTATTCTAGGTGTGGCCTCACTAAGGCCCTGTATAATTGCAGCAAGACATCCCTGCTCCTGCACTCGAATCCTCTCGCTATGAAGGCCAACATACCATTTGCCTTTTTTACTGCATGTTGCACCTGCATGCTTACCTTCAGCAACTGGTGTACGAGAACACCCAGGTCTCGCTGCATATTCCCCTCTCTCAGTTTATAGCCGTTCAGATAATAATCTGCCTTCCTGTTTTTGCTACCAAAGTGGATAACCTCACATTGATCCACATTATACTGCATCTGCCATGCATTAGCCCCCTCACTCAAATTGTCCAAATCACCCTGAAGCCTCTCTGCATCCTCCTCACAACTCACCCTCCCACCCAGTTTTGTGTCATCTGCAAATTTGGAGATATTACATTTAGTTCCCCCCATCTAAATCATTAATGTATATTGTGAATAGCAGGGGTCCTAGCACCGATCCCTGCGGTACCCCACTATTCACTGCCTGCCATTCAGAAAAAGATTTATCCCTACTCTTTGTTTCCTGTCCGCCAACCAATTTTCTATCCATCACAATACACTACCCCCAATCCCATGCGCTTTAATTTTACATGCTAATCTCTTATGTGGGACTTTGTCAAAAGTCTTCTGAAAGTCCAAATAAACCACATCCACTGGCTCCCCCTCATCAACTCTACTAGTTACATCCTCGAAGAATTCTAATAGATTTGTCAAACATGATTTCCCTTTCGTAAATCCATGCTGACTCTGCTCAATTCTACCACTGTTCTCTAAGTGCTCTGCTATAAAATCTTTGATAATGGACACTAAAATTTTCCCCCATGGATGTGCTCCACAGATGCCATTGAAATAAATAGGATCAGAGCATGTCCACTTGGGACCAACAAATATATGTAATGAGAACACTTGGAATTTTGGTTGTATTTATCCACACTAAATGAATGATTAGATGCCTTGATTTTATTTTTGAGACAGGCCTCCAGTGGTTTGTCTGTAGTCTCGGCTAAGCAACAATGAATCCTGTTTTAGGATCACTTTAAAAAGAAAACAATGGCTCACAGAGAGTCTCTAAGGATGCACACTGTGCAGAAATCAATAGCTTCAGTGCATCCTGGCTCCTTTTTCTGACGTTAGTGGAGTTTGCCCATGAGTATGCATGAAATGTCATTCTGCCTGCAATGATAAAGGAACCATTTTTGAAATATAGGTGGTGGAATGAATAAAAGGTTAAGTAATTATATTGAAAGTAATCCTTATAAAAATAAATGTCTCCTGTCTTTTATAACCTTGTGAAAGGACTGTTATGTTACCAGTCCTGAGAACTAAATAACATGACAATTGGCAAGGTTACTTTTGTGCTTTTTAAAAAATAAGATAGAAGGTTATCTGTTGCCTTGTAGATATTATACAGATTCTGTTTGCCAGTGCTTTCTTGAAATGTGTTTGTGTCAGTGAAGGTACTAACTGTCAGATGAAAACCATCTAACATTCTTCACATTCTCACTTCATTGGAAAACAAATGACTTTCAGCTCACTGTACTGCATAGCTCCTTAAATCTAACACTGGAGACGTAACTAGTGCAAAGGAAGATGGTTGTGGTTGTTGGAGGTCAATCATTTGAGCTCCAGGACAGCACAGCAGGAGTTCCTCAGGGTAGTGTCCTCGGCCCAACCATCTTCAGCTGCTTCATCAATGATCTTCCTTCAATCATAAGGTCAGAAGTGGGGATGTTCACTGATGATTGCACAATGTTCAGCAACATTTGCGACTCCTCAGATAATGAAGCAGTCTGTGTTGAAATGCAGCAAGACCTGGATAATATCCAGGGTTGGGCTCATTAAATGGCAAGTAACATTCATGCCACACAAGTGCCAGGCAATGACCATCTCCAACAAGAGAGAATCTAACCATCTCCCCTTGATATTCAATGGCATTGCCATTGCTGAAACTCCCACTATCAACATCCTATGGGATATCATTGACCAGAAACTGAATTGGAGTAGTCATATAAATACTGTGGCTACAAGAGCAGATCAGATGCTAGGAATCCTGTGGCGGGTAACTCACCTCCTGACTCTCCAAAGCCTGTCCACTATCTACAAGGCACAAGTCAGGAGTGTGATGGAATACTCTCCACTTGCCTGGATGGGTGCAGCTCCAACAACATTCAAGAAGCTCAACACCATCCAGGACAAAGCAGCCTGCTTGATTGGCACCCCATTCACAAACATTCACTCCCTCCACCACCGACACCAGTGGCAGCCATATGTACCATCGACAAGATGCACTGCAGCAACGCACCAAGACTCCTTAGACAGCACCCCTCAGACCCACGACTTCTACCAACTAGAAGGACAAGGGCAGCAAATGCATGGAAACACCACCACCTGCAAGTTCCCCTCCAAGTCACACACCATCCTGACTTGGAACTATATCCTTCACTGTCGCTGGGTCAAAATCCTGGAACTCCCTTCCTAACAGCACTGTGGGTGTACCTACTTCCCATGGACTGCAGCGGTTCAAGAAGGCAGCTCACCACCACCTTCTCAAGGGCAATTAGGGATGGGCAATAAATGCTGGCCTGGCCAGCAATGCCCACATCCCATGAATGAACAAAAAAAAATACTTTAACCTGTACAAGTCGGATGGTCTACACCTGAACAGGACTGGGACAAATATCCTTGCTGGAAAGTTTGCTCGTGCTGTTGGGGATGGTTTAAACTAGTTTGGCATGGGGATGGGGACCTAAGCACAGTCTTAAAGAGGACAATTTCAGGGCAGGGAACAGGAGGCAGAAAATCATCAAGTGACTCTGAAAGACAGAAGAAGCAAAGGTTAAAAAGTGTTTAGCACAGGAATTTGGCAGTGTTCAAGGGTATGTATTTAAATGCAAGGATTATAGCAAATAAAGCCGATGAGCAGAGGGCACAGATAGACACGTGGCAACACGATATCGTTGCTATAATGGAAACTTGGCTTAAAGAGGGGAAAGAATGGCAGCTCAACATCCCTGGATGTAGAGTTTTCAGGAAGGATAAAGAGGGAGATAAAAAAGGAGGGGGCGTAGGAATCAATAACAGCTTTGAGGAAGGATGATATGCTAAATGAATCATCAAGCGAGGCCATAGGGGTGGAGCTCAGAAATAAAAAAGGGGCAGCCACACTACTAGGAGTGTAAAATACACCCCCAAATATGAGAGGGAGATAGAAGAACAAATATGTAGGCAAATTTCTGAGTGCAAAAAATATAGGGCAATAATAGTTGGGGATTTCAACTACCCCAAAATCAACTGGGATACAAACAGTGTGAAGGGCACAGAGGGAAAAAAATTCTTGAATTTCAGGATAACTTTTTTAGCCAGGATGTAACAAGCCCGATGAGAGGGGCGCCATTGTAGATTTAGTCTTCGGTAATGAAGTTAGGCAAATGGATGAAGCAACAGCTGGTGACCATTTTGGAGATAGTGACCATAATACAGTTAGTTTTAGCATAATCATGGAAAAGGACAAAGATAAAACAGGAGTAAAGGTTCTAAATTGGGGGAGGGCAAATTTTCCGAAACTGAGAGGTGACCTGGCGAAAGGGACTCGATACAGCTACTTGAAGGAAAATCAGCAGCAAACCAATGGGAGGCATTCAAAAGTGAGATACTACAGGCACAGTGTAGGCATGTCCCCACAAAGATACGGGTACTGCCAAATCTAGAGCCCCCTGTTATCTCGAAGCTTACAGGGTAAGTTAAAGCAGAAAAAGAAAACTTACGATGATCATAAAAATCTTAATACTTTAGAAAGCCTAGCGGAGTATAGAAAGTTTAGCAGTGCTAAAGTAAAAAAGGAAATTAGAAAAACAGAGAGGACATGAAAAATTACTAGTAGGTAAAATCAACAAAAACCCAAAGATGTTTTATCAGTACATTAAGAGCAAGAGGATAACTAAGGAAAGGGTAGGGCCTGTCAGAGAACTTATGTGTGGATGCAGAAGATGTGGACAGGGTTCTTAATGAGTTTTTTTGTCTCTGTCTTCACGACGGAGAGGGTTGATCCAGACGTTGTAGTTAAAGAGGAGGAGTGTGAAATATTAGTACGATGAGCATAAATGAGAGAGGAAGTACTAGAGGGTCTGGCATCCTTGAAAGTGGATAAATCGCCAGGGCTGGATGGATTGTATCCCAGGTTGTTAAAGGAAGCCAGGGAGGAAATAATGGATGTGCTGATGATCATTTTCAAATCCTCACTAGATACAGGAGAGGTACCAGATGTTTGGAGGTCAACGAATGTTGTACTATTGTTTAATAAGGGTGCGAGGGATAGGCCAAATAATTATAGGCCGGTCAATCTGACCTCAGTGGTGGGTAAATTGTTAGAATCAATTCTGAGGGACAGGATTAACCGTCACTTAGAAAGGCACGGATTAATCCGGGATAGTTGGCATGGATTTGTTAGGGGAAGATCATGTCTTACTAACTTAATTGAGTTTTTTGCGGAAGTAACAAGGAGGATTGATGAGGGTACGGCAGTGGATGTGGTCTACACGGATTTTAATAAGGCATGTGACAAGGTCCCACATGGCAGACTGGTCAGCAAAATGAAAGCCCATGGGTACAGGGGAATATGGCAGGTTGGATCCAGAATTTGCTCAGGGATAGGAAACAAAGGGTAGTAGTCAACAGATGATTTTGCAAATGAAAAGCTGTTTCCAGTGGCATGCCACAGGGCTCAGTGCTGGGTCCCTTGCTGTTTGCGGTATATATTAATGATTTGGTCATAAATGTGGGAGGCCTGATTGGAAAATTTGCTGATGATGCAAAAATTGGCCAATTTGTACAAAATAGTTGATAGTGAAGAGGATAGCCATAGACTCCAGAATGATATCAATGGTTTGGTTGAGTGGGTGGACAAATGATAAATGGAATTCAATCCAGACAAGTGTGAGGTAATGCATTTGGGGTGGGCAAATAAAGCAAGAGAATACACATTAAACGGGAGGATACTGAGAGGGGTCGAAGAAGTGAGAGACCTTGCAGTGCATGTTCATAGGTCCCTGAAGGTGGCAGGACAGGTAGATAGTGCCGTGAAGAAGGCATATGGAATGCTTTCCTTTATTGGCCGAGGTATAGAATACAAAAGCAGGGATGTAATGCTGGAACTGTATAAAACGCTGATTAGGCCACAGCTGGAGTATTACATACAGTTCTGGTCACCACATTACAGGAAGGATATAATTGCTCTGGAGAGAATACAGAGGAGATTTACAAGAATGTTACCACGGCTTGAAAGTTGCAGCTATGGGGAAAGATTATATAGGCTAGGCTTGTTTTCCCTAGAACAGAGGAATCTGAGTGGTGACTTAATTGACATGTACAAAATTATGAGGGGCCTAGATAGAATAGACAGGAAGGACCTGTTTCCCCTAGCGGAGAGGCCAATTACCAGGGAGCACAGATTTAAGGTGATTGGTGGAAGGATTAGAGGGGACATGAAGAAAAACATTTTCACCCAGAGGGTAGTGGGTGTTTGGAATTCACTGCCAGGAATGGTGATGGAGGCAGAAACCCTCAATTCTTTTAAAAGGTACCTGGACATGCACCTGAACTGCTGTAACCTACAAGGCTATGGACCAGGTGCTGGAAGGTGGGATTAGATGGCAGCTAGTTTGTTCGGCCGGCACGGACACGAGCTGAATGGCCTCCTTCTGTGCCGTAATTGTTCTATTGTTCTATGGTTCTAACTACCTTCATTGCAATTCTTCAAAGTCAATTCAGGCATAGGGATGGCTAACACCCTTGTTGTGAAATCCAAAGACGGTCTTCCCTCTCACTCCCCTCACGGGAGTAAGTGGGTAATTGCTGATGGACTTCCTCCAATTATTGATGTTTAATTGGAAGGCAGGAAATTACTGTTTCACTTGTGGATCTCCTGCATTAATATTGCAAGAAAAGTGAGCTAAACGCATTTTATGAATTTCTAGGACAGGATCTAATATAACTTACTATGGTATCTTTCCTGAATGTTTAATTTGCATTTCATAAATTTCTCTAAACCCCTCTGTTAATGTTACATTGAAGACTTTTGCAAGGCCAGTGCTACCCAATGATAATAGTCCAGTGGGCATTCTGTAGAATTGGTGTACCAATAATCATAAAATATCTGAATGATTACACTGGTATGATGTCCATTGATGCCCTCTAGCATTGTCCTTGCTAAGAGTTTTCAGGGTCAGTGAGAGGGCATCTAATTTTCATAGGGTCGGGGGGTGCAAGTGTCACTGAGGGTGCATCTGGTCACAAACCCCAGGGGGGCAAGTGGAGGGGGAAGTTGTCCAGGCCCCTCCCGTCAGGCCCAGCTATGTACCACTCAAGCCCTTTGTAAAGGAGCTGATTGAGATATTTGTTAAAAGTAGAATTGCTTCTTTCTTTGTGAGTCACAACCGTTTGCCTTGCAGTGCTTCTGTCCCTTACTAGGTATTCTGGAAAATGCCAGAAACAGCAGAGCCGAGGTCAAATGCATCCCTTCCGTTTTCATGTTGGTTCCAGCAGGCTCCCATTGGAACACCTTGGAGTTTCAGGGCCTTCTTTATTCATGAAATGTGGTCACCATTGCGGAGCTACAGATTTTTAACCATTCTCCATGTCTTTTGCAGCTAACAGTGGGAATTCTTCAGGCAGCTGAACTACCTGCACTGGACATGGGTGGCACATCTGACCCTTATGTTAAAGTCTTCCTGCTTCCAGACAAGAAGAAGAAATATGAGACGAAGGTTCAGAAAAAGACTCTAAACCCTTCCTTCAATGAATACTTTACATTCAAGGTAACACTTCATGGAAAGCAACAATATGTTGGATGAGTTAAATTTCAATTTTGGTTTTGCTTCAGTTGGAGGCATGGTTGCTTGTGTTTGTTTCTTTTTCATCTTCAGCATTTGTTACTTTGCAATAAAATCCATCATAAAAATGTCCATTAAAGGGATTCTGTGGCTTTACTGTCCTGCAGACATTTTTACTCTAGCTAATTTTCCATTCACTCCATAGGCTTTAAACTCCCTTAAAAGCCTCACTTGTGGAACTTTGTCAAATGCCTTCACAAAATCCAAGTAAACGACATTTATTTCATTGGATAACATTTTTCCATTTATTTAATCATGAATTCCAGTACATTCAAGAGACATGACCTGTTATTAATTCTAAATCTAAATTGACCACTCCTTATTAATGATTCCTCTAAATTTTCTTTCCAGTGCATAGTCTGCTAATTTCACTGCACAGTACCTTTAAACTTTTTGCTGAGGCAGCACATGCGTAATATCTTAATGGGGAGAGCTTGTGAGTGACCTGCAAGGTACCTTCATGATTGCTGCACAGCTGGAGGGGTGAATATGGATTACATTTTACAAACTGCTCTTGAACATTTTCATCACTACAGATGTTAGGCTAACTGAGCTATCATTCTGTAGTTATTATCACTTCCCTTTTGGATGACATTCATCATCATAAACATCCACTCTTCAGATTCAAAATAAAATTATAATTTTAACTTATGCTTCGATTAACTTATTCAAACTGATAATACAATTACTTTGGACATTGTTCCCTTGTTTCTAACCCACTAATTCTCAATGGATTAGCTTTCGCCAACTGTTGTGTCATTACTAAGAATTGTATCAATCTCGCACAGTTTGGTGAACTGTCTCAGGACACTTCACACAATGATTGTTTGTTATGTAAGCAAATTCACTGGATGTATCAATGTATTAATACATGGGATGTGGACATCCCTGGTAAGGCCAGCATTTATTGCCCATCTCTAATTGTCCTTGAGAAGGTGGTTTGAGCCACCTTCTCCAATACAACTGAATGGCCTACTAGGCCATTTCTGAGGGCAGTTAATAGTCACATTGCTATTTGCCTGGAGTCACATCTCAACCACACTGAGTACGAACGGCAAATTTCCTTCCCTAAAAGACATTAGTGAACCAGATGAATGAATGGTCACCATTTCTGATACTGGCTCTCTATTCCAGATTACTAGTCCAGTAACAGAATCACTATGCTATTGGGATGAATTTTACGAGCTCCTCGATGTCGTGGCGGGGGACCCGTAAAATTCTGCGGGGAGAGGCCCGCCTCGACCCCTGACGTAGAGAAGGCCCTCCCAGATATTAACGGCAGCAGCAAGACCTCGGTGCTGCCCCCACCAACCACCCCCCCCCACCGCCCCCGCCGCTTTGCATTAATGAAATGCTAATTAATTTACCTGCCGACGACAGCTGTCCCACATCAATTTTACGTCACCTGGATGCGACTCGCGCACCTTCGGAACTCCATTGGAGTTCCGAGGCGAGACACTGGTGGGGAGGGGGAAGGAATGTAATTATCAGGGCAGGAGGGGTGGGGGAGCGGGGAAAACACTTTTTATTGGTTGTGGGGATGGTGGGAAGGGTTTGAAGGGCAAAAGGGGAGAGGTTGGGGGGGAAAATTTGTCTGGGAGTAAAATATATTACAAACACAACAGACAGTAAGCACATCATTGTGGGGGTTGGGAAATTAAAATTTTTCTACACCACTATAAATATTTAAATTTACATGAAGGGCTTGGAGCCCTTTAAAAATGGCACCGACACCTGCGCCGGTGGTGCCAGACGCTATTGCCAGGGACACGGCGGCTGCCCCCTCTACATCATCAGGGGCGGCCACTCCGCCCCCTCCATTTAAATCAGCCCATTGCACCTCTAATCTGTTGTATTCGTGAAACCACAGACAGGTTTTGTTCTTAGGAGCAAAGGGGATGAAATTGCAATTGACCTGTTCCATCAGTGAAAGATACAACCAGGTCCGATCACATTTCCAGCATTCACCACCCCATAGCCAGTTGGGTGAAATGCCCAGGCCTGATCAGAAGTTCAAGCCAATATTTCTCAAATTTCATCTCCATGTTTAAAATAAATATTATTAGTATGGACTTCAAATTTAGGGTTGCCCTTTTTTGCTGTATTACTATTACACCATCCAATCACGATAGGACCTCTCCTGCCAAGTATAATGTCCAAGTCGAGAAAGAAGATGTATTAGATTTGCTTGTTTTGCTTTGAAGTCAGCTTTTATGCAATGTGCAACAGTGGTCCAACACAAGTCACTTCCAATTTTCTTTGATTCCCTATCATCATTCCTATTTACTGCAATCAGGAGCATGCTGTTGTTACGGCCAAGGCAGGAGGAGTGCACTGTCTTTCTCTAGTTCCACTACTCCACATGTTTACCCAGTTACTGATACGGCCAATTATACACTCTATTTTTATTTCAGAATAAGATCCACCAACCAGGTTTCTTTAATAAACAACAAAATTATCAGTTTATTATAAAATAAGTCTTAACCAGTAATAAAATAAAGCATAAACATACAGATTGAAATATTACAGTTCGCTTTTACCTTATCCCCTCACACTCTCACATCGGTTAACTGGAAAAATAAAAGTGATATTTGTTTAGAGATCTGTTACAGACAAAAAACACTTGGGCTGAATACTTGCTCATTCTTGCAGAAACAGCAGATAAGAAATATTGTGTTCCATACTGGCATACAGTCTGGCCTCCATATGCATGTAGCTATGTCACTAGGATCTTTTAGAACAGTTCTTTTCAGGCAGTGTTGAGAATTAATTTAGCAGGCTTTTACTCAAAGACAGGAGATGAGATGAGTTGACACAATCGACTTCTCAGGGTCTTTTAGAGAGGTGCTGGAAAGCTGAGCTGGTTTGTGGTCTTCCCTCCTTCCTTGGGAATCCTCTTCTCTCCTTGGAACGTCTCTCCCTTTTCTGCAGGCTGCCACTTCTCTGCACATATCTTCCCCAATTGCTAGAGTTTCTGTTCTATTTTTAACTTGAGTCATGTGACAACCAGTAAATGTTATTGTCAAACAAGTCCTTTCAGTGTCCTCTTGATGACCCTCTTGGAAAAAACTGGTCCAACATTTCTTCCATTTGACTATGAATCCTCAAAAAAATAAATATAACAAAAAACAGAAGCACTTTCTTAACAGGGGGCACTGCCAACTCTGACAATACAGTCTTTCGAGTGAGGAATTGGGTAGGATTCTGCCTTTGTTACTGCATTAACCTTTCTGTAGTCTATGCAGAATCTAGTTGAACCATCAGGCTTAGGCACAAACACGACTGGGAACATCCAGCTGCTTTGGCTGAGTTCAATTAGGCGGTTTTTCAACATGTGTTGGATTTCTGCTTTTAGCTGGACCTGTTTCTCTGGACCTAAGCGATAAGGATGCTGTTTTACAGGAGAGGATTCTCTTACATCCACATCATGTATGGCTAAGGTTGTACATCCTGGCCTGTCCCTACAGACTCCTTTAAATGCTGTGAGTAGCCTTGTTATATCTTCGCATTGTTCTGCATCTAAATATGAAAGCATGGTGTCCAATCTCCCTAACAACTCACTATTAGCTATCTGGATAGTAGGAGGTTCAATTTGAGAATTATCTAGGCCTCCTTCTGCCTCATCCTCGCTATCCCTACTACCTGACATACTTATGCTTGCTCCCGGCGGTGATATCGTTGCAACATATTGACGTGACACAGCCGATTCTTTTTCCGGTGATTTGGGGTGTCAATAAAATAATTTACTTTACCAATCCTTTTGATTACTCTATATGGTCCACTGAATCGTGCTTTCAGCAGTTCACCCTGTAAAGGCAATAACACCTTATCTCCTGGTTGAAATGTTCGGTTTTTGGCATGCTTGTCTGCCCATTTCTTCATGGTTGTTTTGGAAGCTTTCAGGTGTTCCTGAGCCACTTTGCAGGCTCTCGTGAGCCGCTCCCAGAACACGGATACATACCTAACATGGAAGATTCGTCCCTCTATTCTAAAAACCTTTCTTTAATTAGTTTTAGAGAACATCTTATCTCATGTCCATAAACTAATTCAAAAGGACTAAAACCAGTAGACTTATTAGGTGAATCCTACAAACAAAAAAGAAATTTCAGCCCTTTGTCCCAATCATGGGGATATTCATGACAGTATGCCCTGATCATCATTTTGAGGGTTTGATGATACGGTTCTAAAGCCCCTTGTGTCTATGGATGGTATGCTGAAGACTTTCACTGTATTATACCCAGATTACTCATAACTTCCTGGAAAATGTTTGACGTAAAATTGGAACCTTGATTCAACTCAGTCTCAATCGGTAATCCATATCGAGTGAAAGACAGGGTTAACTGTTCTGCCACTACCTTAGCAGAAATTGTTCTCAAGGGAATGGCCTCTGGTAATCGAGTAGCCATATCCATAATAGTGAGTATATATTGATGTCCCACTTTTGTTGTTGGTAAAGGTCCCACACAGTCTACCAACACCCTACTTAATGGTTCCCCAAAAACTGGTATGGGAACTAGAGGTGCCGGTTTTATGGCAGGTTGCGGTTTTCCCATAATCTGGCACATATGACACGTTTTACAAAACTGCACCACGTCCTGGTAAAGACCTGGCCAGTATAAATGTCAACTTATATGCGATTAGGTCTTCCAAATTCCCACATGTCCTGGCATAGGAATTTCATGGGCTATCCTTAATATTTCCCAGCGATATTTGGGCAATACCACTATCTGATGAATTACCTTCCATTCTTCGTCCGCAGGTCTATGAGGAGGTCTCCACTTCCTCATCAGAATCCCATTTTTAATATAGTAGCCTTCCAGAACTCCCTTTGCTTCAGCTTCAGTTAGAGCCGATTTATACCAATTTACTTAACTCTGGATCTGCTTGCTGAGCCTTGATCAGAGAAGACGTACTGAACATTTTCTTCGGATTATCCAAATCCCCAAAGAAAGTTTCAGATATTCAGCTATCTGTCTGTGGTGCCAATTTGACATCAACAATGGAACTTGTTTAGCCATTGCTCGGGTCAATACACATGAAGGAAAAATTCCTGGAAACTTATCCTGCAATTGCTCTGTCTCTTTGACTTCACTTAGTCTTTCCGTGACTATTGGAGAAACTACTAACTTCACTCCGGCCAAATCATTCCCAGGAGTAGGACAACCCCATCTATAGGCAACTATGAACAACTCCTACGGTTACCGTTACAGACATTAGGTCACACTGCAGGTACACCTGATACAAAGGTACAGATACATTCTCCCACCAATACCATTCACTAAAACCTTAGCATTCAGTGTGCTCTCTGGTGGAAAAGTCATGTCTTTCCCCAACAAATGAGTTGGGTGGCTCCTGTATCCCTAAGTATAACTATAGGTTTACCTGCTTCACATGAGGGATAAGGAGTTACTTTTCCTTTTGACAAGAATTCTGTATAACTCTCAGGTATTTTATTCACATTCCCAGCATTCACAGCAATTTTTGTACTTGACCTTACAGCTGCATTCAGAGCTATAGCCTGATCTGTTGTCCTTTCAGTCAGGGCCCCTTTCTCTGCATTGGCTTTGTGTACTACAATAAGTCCCATAGGTTTACCCCACAACTTCCAGCATTCTGCATGAAGGTCTCTCATCTAGTGGCAATGGAAACACATAGGTTTTCGCACCTCACTTCCACCATCAGCATCTTCCTTTCTGGCCTCAGGAGGAGATCTCGGGGCATTCCCAGCTGTCTCTTCTTGTCCCCAGCTACTTGCCTTCCTTTCACCCTCCCACCTCCTATCCTTCTTGGGTTTGTGGGGGTGATGTATGAAGGGTTTGGACTTGTAAACAAGCTCATAATCATCAGTAATCTCAGCTGCCTGTCTGGCTGTTGAAACCTTCTATGTGGGTTCTTACTAATGGAGGGAGTGAATTTTTAAGTTCTTCCAGGAGAATTATTTCCCTAAGGGTCTCATAAGTGGCCTCTACCTTTTGTGCCCACATCCAACAATCAAAATTAATTTGCTTTACCCTCTCAAATTCTATGTAAGTCTGCCAAGGCTGTTTCCAGAGGTTCTGAAATTTATGCATGTAAGTGCCCAGGACTAACTCATAAGCAGTGTGAATAGCCTTTTTTGCCACCTTATAATCTGCAGGAGCCTTCTAAGAAAGCATGGCATAAACTTAATGAGCTCTCCTAATCGACCTGCTTTGCATAAGCAATGTCCAGCTTTCCTTTGGCCACTTCTTTGTTTAGTTAGCTTTTCCAAAGAAAGGAAAAATGCCTCTATGCCATTAACCTCAAACTTGGGGAGAGCTTGGATAAATTTAAACAGCTCTTCACTGGGTCCTGGGTGGGGTCAGTTCTTTCCTCACAGAATTTTCACTTGAGTCAAGGCCACCCTTTAGTTTTAGTTCCAGCTTCTTTAATTTGTATTCCCTTTTTTGCTCCCTTTCTCCTGCTCTCTTCTTCCTTTTCTCTTTCCCTTTGCCATTCTTGTTCCAGCTTCCAAAATGCTATTTCTTTTTCCTTTTCCTCTCTTTCTTCCTTTTTCCTTTCTTTTTCTCACTCCCTTTCTCTGTCCTGAAATTCTTGCTCTAACCTCTTCATATCTAACTGAATCGGTGCCAGTATTACCGTGTCTTCTTCTGATTCCACTCATCCCTCTGGCTCTTTCACTTCAATCTTCAGCTGTCTGGCCACTAGTCCCTGAATTTCAGGTCTCCTTGCCTTTGATCTAATATGTACCTTCAAGTGCTCTGCTATACTTAACAGTTTACCAATGGACAATGCCTTTAAAGAACCGTAATCTATATCAGACTGCTACACAAATACACTTGCATCAAAAGTAACCATTCCAGTAGTGTAATCTTTACTCTAATGCACAAGAAACCTGGTGTTTTCTTTTTCCGCTTTTCAGTTATTACCCCACTTACAATTGCACGTCGTTGGCTTTTAGTTATCCCGGACAAGTCCCCAATTATACGTTACGACCGAGGCCGTAGGAATACACTGTCTTTCTCTAGTTTCACTTCTCCACGGGTCACAACATGTATTTAAATATTTACCCAGTTACCGATACGGCCATTATATACTCTATTTTTATTTCATAATAAAATCCACCAACCAGGTTTCTTTAATAAACAACAAAATTATCAATTTATTACAAAACAAGACTTATTTAGTAAATATGTGCAAAGCATTAACACACAGACTGAAATATGAAATATTCCCTTCTAATTTATCCCAAGCGCGCGCGCGCACGCACACACACACACACACACACACACATACTGGTTAAAGAAAAAATAAAGATGTTTTCTCTGCAGAGATCTCTTCACAAAAATGCAAAAAAAAATCTTTGGCCAAATACTTGTTAATTCTTGAAGGAAAAGGAGAAAATATGGAATAATATCAGTTGTCCCTTTATTCTGGCATCCCAAATACACATCGATGGCAGTCACTGGATCTTTTGGAGCAGTTCCGTTCAGTTGAAGACTAGTCTGGCAGGCTTTCCAGGAGAAACGCAGCATCAGGGTTTTCAGCCATCACACTGGATTTTCAGGGTTTCTCAGAGAAGTAGAGAAAGGATGAGCTGGTAGCTTCTCTCTTAGCAGGCTGACCCTTAACAGACTCAAAATAATCCAAAACAAAATCAACTCTTAATCACCATAAATCTTGACATGTCACTTCTCCATAAACAACTCCCTCCAGTCACCAAGCCTCCTGTTGTTTATTTCGCTTAAGACAGGTGACATCCTGTAAAGGTTGTTTTTAAACAGAAAGCTCAAGTCCTTCCAGTGACCCTTTTTTAAAAAAAAACAAAGTCTAGCATCTTTGGAATCTCTTCATTCCAAAATGAATCCATCTCCACAATCTTCAAACATGATTCCTCAAAACATTTTTTTTAAATGGAAGTACTTTCATAACATTACATATGCAATCAAGGGAGCAGTCTAATCCAACCACTCAACAATGCAATTCAATCCTGTTCACGCTAGTGTAAATGTGTTTTATAGAGTTCCATGCGGCAGACATTCACTTTATTTTTTTCTCCCAGTAAGAATAAAAATATAATGGATACATATTGGTATCCTTTCTATTGTAGTTGTGATCTTGTGATGTCAGCCTTGGATCAGTGGTGTGCTATTGCCCCTGAGCCAGAAGGTTGTGGTTTCAAGGACTACTCCAGAGATTTAAACACATAAACTAGGTTGAAAATTCAGAGATGTACTGAGGGAGTGCTGCACTGTTGTAGTGCCAACTTTTGGAAGAAATGCTAAACTGAGGCCCCATATGACCCCTCAGATGGATGTAAAGATTACATGGCACTATTTGAAAAAGGGAAGGGGAGTTGCCCCAACATCCTAGCCATCAATTATCCCTCAAGGCGGCACAGTGGCGCAGTGGTTAGCACTGCAGCCTCACAGCTCCAGCGACCCGGGTTCAATTCTGGGTACTGCCTGTGTGGAGTTTGCAAGTTCTCCCTGTGTCTGCGTGGGTTTTCTCCGGGTGCTCCGGTTTCCTCCCACAATCCAAAAGACTTGCAGGTTGGTCGGTAAATTGGCCATTATAAATTGCCCCTAGTATAGGTAGGTGGTAGGGAAATATAGGGACATGTGGGGATGTGGTAGGAATATGGGATTAGTGTAGGATTAGTATAAATGGGTGGTTGATGGTCGGCACAGACTCGGTGGGCCGAAGGGCCTGTTATCTCATTGATATTTATAGGACCTTGGTGCGTGTAAATTAACTTCTATATTTGCCTACATTACAACAATGATTACAAGTCAAAAGCACTTCTCTGCCTGTGAAGTGCTTTGGGCTGTCCAGAGGCCATACAAGGTGTTATATAAATGATTTTTTTTTCTTTCACATGTATGAGAGTTAAAAAGCAGCAATCTGTAGGTAGATTTCACGTGCTTATGGTGGGTTTCTTTCAGATTACATTTGACCTTATGCAAGTGATTACTTATTTTAACTAAGATGGTTTGGAGTATCTCACAAATACTGTTCACATGTACACATTTGAGAACTTCACTTGAATTGAGTCATTATCTCATTAAATAACTAACAGTATCTGCAGCTATTAGTAATGGCTTTTTTATGCAATAGAACAATCATTAAAACTATGAGATCCTGCATTTGAAAGATCAATATAACTGCTTCAGTGTTTGTCAATGTGACTTCATCCACAGTTAAATGCCTTTGAAAACCTGTAACATTTATTGCAAGATATTGATTGAGAATCCTTGCTTTACTGTCAGATATCACTGGGCTTATAACACCTCATACTGCATTCTGCATGAGGCTGCACAACATTTGCTGAAACTCATTAAATGAAAGGTGCTGTTAAGTCAGGAATTTCTGCTTACATTAATGAAATGCTAAAAACATATCACTCGAAGTTACATTGGGACCATGTTCCTGTTAAATGAAAGGAAAACTATCTACTATGCAAAAGGAACATTAAATTATTGAAACCCTGCTAGTTAAGCATAAGGAATAAGAACATGAGTAGGCCATTTGGCCCTTCAAGCCTGCTCTGCGTTTCAATACAATGATTGTCTACCCCAACTCCACCTTCCTGCACTATTCCCATATCTCTTGATTCCCTTAATACCCAAAAAGCGATCAATCTCCATCTTGAATATATTCAACAATGGAGCATCCAGAGCCCTCTGGGGTAGAGAATTCCAAAGATTCACAACGCTTTGAGTGAAAAAGTTTCTCCTAATATTCCTCTATGGCTGACCCATATTCTGCGATTGTGGCCCCTAGTTCTAAACTCCTCAGAGACATTTTCCCAACATCCACCCTGTCAAGCCCCTTAAGAATTTTATATGTTTCAATGAGATCGCCTCTCATTCTTCTAAACTCTCGAGAATGTAGACCTTGTACACTCAACCTTCTCAACCTTTCCTCATAGGACAATCCCTCAGTCCCAGGAGTCAGTCCAGTGAATCTTTGTTGCACTCCCTCTTGTTCAATTGGCAGATGTCCATTCGCCAAATCAGGAAGCAGGAGACAGTCTGTGATCCACAGCTGTTTTATTCTCAAAACACAGTTCAGTACAAATATCAGTTTCCACTCTTCCCTTCTGGACCCACTCCCTGACCAGAATTAACTCTCCTCACTGGGGAAAAACCCAGCCCTGAAATATAAGCTGCATTGAGCATCATCTGCTCTCTATTAACTCTGAAGTAAGTCCTGGTTAATTAAAGGGACCAGCATTTTCAACATTGTCACCTCTATGGCAAGTATACCTTTTCTTAGGTAAGGAGGCAAAACTGTACAGTGCTCCAGGTGTGGTCTCATCAAGGCCCTATATAATTACAGTAAGACTTCATTGCTCTTATCCTCCAAGTACTTTGTAATAAAGGCTAACTTACCATTTGCTTTCCTAACTACTTCCTGTACCTGTACATGAACTTCCTGTGATTCGCATTCAAGGTCCCTCTGAATGCTAACATTTCTGAGTTTTTCACTGTTTAAAAATGTTCTGCTTTTTAATGTTTCTTACCAACGTGGATAACTTCACATTTCTCCACATTATATTCCACCTTCCACATTCTTGTCCACTCACTTAACCTGTCCATATCCCTCTGCAGCCTCTTTGCATCCTCCTCGCAGCTAACTTTGTATCTTCAGTAAACCTGGACACTTGGTCCCCTCATCTAAGTTATTAATATAGATTGTAACTAGCAGAGGCTCAAGGAATGATCCTCACGGTACTCCACTAGTTATAGGAACATAAGAGTAGGCCATTTACCCCATCGAGCCTGTTCCACCTTTCAAAACGATCATGGATGATCATCAACTTCAATGCCTTTTTCCCACGCTATCCCCATATCCCTTTATGTCATTGGTATTTAGAAATCTGTCAATCTCTACTTTAAACGAACTCAATGACGGAGCTTCCACAGCCCCGTGGGGTAGAGAATTCCAAAGATTCACAACCCTCTGAGTAAAGAAATTTCTCCTCATCTCTGTCCTAAGTGGCTTCCTCCTTATTTTGAAATTGTGTCCCCTGGTTCTAGACTCCCCAACCAGGGGAAACATCTTACCTGCATCTACCCTGTCTATTCTTTTCAATATTTTGTAGGTTTCAATGAGATCACCTCTCATTCTTCCAAACTCTAGAAAATACAGGCCCAGTTTCTCCAATCTTTTTTCATAGGACAGTCCTGCCATCCCCGGAACAAGTCTGGTGAACCTTTGTTGCACTCTTTGTTGCCTTTATGGCAATAATATATTGCTGTCTTATTATAATAATTATTATAATTATTATAGCCTACCCATTTATTCCTACTCTAGCCTTTAACCAATCCTCAATCCATGCTAATGTATTACCCCCAAACCAATGGCCCCTAATTTTGTGTAATAACCTCCTGTATGACTCAAATGCTTTACGAAATCCAAATATACAACATCCACTGGTTTCTCTTTATACCCTACTAGTTACAACCTCAAAAAAAACTAACAGATTTGGCAAGTACAATTCCCCTTTCATAAATCCATGTTGACTCTGCCCAATCATATTATGACTTCACTAAGTGTCCTGTTTCACATCCCTAATAATAGATTCAAACATTCTTTTACTACTGATGTCAGGCTAATTGACCTATAGTTCCCTGTCTTCTCTTTCATTTTCTTGAACAGTGGGGTTACATTTGCTACCATCTAATCCACAAGGACAATGGTAGAATCTAGGGAATTCTGGAAGATCAAAACCAGTGCATCCACTATCTCTGTAGCCACTTCTTTAAAACTCGAGGATGCTAGCCATCAAGTCCAGGGGATTTGTCAGCTTTTAGTTCCATTAATTTCTCCAGTACTATCTTTCTACTAATAATAATTTCTTTAAGTTCCTCATTCTCACTGGACCCTGATTCAGCACTAATTTCAGAATTTTGATGTGTCTTCTACTGTGAAGACAGATACAAAGTATTCATTTAATGTCTCTGCCATTTCCTTGACTCTGAGTTCCACAGTTACAATCACTAATTTCTTCCTTTTTACATACCGATACAAGCTTTAAACATTGCATTCTTCTGTCAGACCCCCCTCACCATGTTTAGCTGAATAATTTCATCAGAACCATTTCTGTCCCACAATGCCAAAGTCCAATGAGACTAAAGGGGTTTTTAAAATGAATGATGCAGAGACGGTTAGCAATCAGACTGTTCACCAGCAGTTCCATTTGTATGCATCAAAGTATTGTATTGTATACATCAGCATGTTCATTCACTGCACATCTTCCAACATGCATTTGAAAAACGGTGAATATTTTCTTAATTGCGTTATTCGTGCAGGCTGTCTTAATGCAAAAATATTCCATTGACATTGATAAGTCTGAAACATTGCCACCTGTAGGATATTTCAACACATGCCAACATCATGAAAAGTCAAAATGTGAAAGTTGGGTTTGAGGTGTTACTAACAGATCAGTGAATTATCCACGTCTTTCCCTAATGTCCAGTATGCACCCATAAATATTATTTTTGCCATTGTTATGGCCAGGTGAGGAAAGGGTCTCGGGCTCCCCTCTCAGCCTTTTCCTGGTTTGGCCATAACAGGGTTTAACTTTTAAAACACAGTGTTTTTAGCTTCCCCTCAGTGACTCCTTGCTCACTACTCTCTAATTGTAATTGTAAAGAAATCAACCAGATAGACTTTCTCAGATTTAACCAAGAAAGGTGTAAGTTTATTAACCTTAAAACTCTAACTTTGATTGAAGTTAAGTCTTGCAGTTCTCATTAGGGCCCAGTGCACACTTTCAAACTTGTTTCACTGGTCTTCTGTCTTGAGGCTTATGTTACTTCCATGGGTCCATGGAACTTTGCGTGAGAGAGAGAGAGGTGCTGTCTTCTGGAAGTTCAATTGCAGTCTGTTCCAAAAACTGTTCTGTGGTCTTTTTAAAACAAGTTATGTTCAATGTCCAGTAACCGTTCAAAAATAATGTTCCATAGGATGAAATTAATATGTTTCATTTTGGCAGGTGTGGTTTCCGTCACACTCATGTGTTATTCACACCTATTGAATATGAATGATAATAGTGAGTGTGAATGTGATACTCATATTTCTGGCATATGTTGGTCAAACTGGACAATCCAATTTATGTTGGCACACTGAATATTGCAGCAAAAGCATCCATTCGGGCAGGACAGTTCCAATCTCACTGCTGTGGAAACTGTAGCAGTTTCTCACAGAAAATGCTACACGATTTTAATTAAGAAGTTCAAGTTAGTATAGGAGTTACTGAGTTTATTTTACCACTGTTTTTTAGACTCTTTCTAGATTATTTTCCTGATTTTCTAAGGAAACAGTTTTGTGAAGCTGTTCCAAAAGTGCCACCACTCCTCTAATGCCTTGAATTTGGACAGTCAGTAAATGCTGACAGGCTAGTCCAACGCAGGAATTGTAACAGCTTAGCAGGTGCTATCGATGCCCACATATGAAATTCCTGCAGGAATTGCTAGATAGCAATCAGATTACTAACCCGGGCAAACCTCTTTCTTCTCCCCAGCCCAGAGATAGTGAGAAAAACCATTACTCCCATCATTAACTGCAGTAAAATTAATATAGGTGAAAGACTGAGCTTGAGTCCTTCCCTGGCCTGTATGTTTCAGACCACATCACACAGTAGGGTGGCTTTTCATCTTTAAGATGTCCATGCAGAGTTTCACACACTAGGAGCACAGCGTGGGAATTCAGCCCTTTCTTGGGCCTGCTACTTTCCAGCCATTAAAATTAATGAGGCATACACTCAAATTCTTGACATGTACTCCCAGTGGGAGCGCTAAAAATGAAGATTCACTTCAGTATCTGCTGTCATGTTGTTTCATGAATTATTAATCTTTCAGACCGGTGAAGTACCACCACATGGAACTAGTGCCCTTGAATTATGTCATGAGGACTGCAATAGTAATACCTGACAATGAAATTCATCATATAAAACAATCTTTCAAAAATAATCATATGGAAGGTATTTTTGAAATACCTGAGTCTACTCCACATAAGGTATTAACTGACAATGGAATGTCCGGCAGATAGTTACATCAGCAAATGTGTGCTTGAGTTAAATGTATTCTGTTATGGCAAAAACAAAAACATCAGTGTTTCATGCTGTCAAATATTAATCAAATCCAAAGTTTCTTGTGCATACTGAAGCAGATTTACAAAGGAGACATTGGGAAAACTGTCCATGTACTCAGTGCTGCAAGATATTTTCAATTAATGAATAGATTGCTTTGTCAAAACTTATTAGATACTATGAGTTTTTAACTGTGGCTGAAGGTTCATGACTTTGTTTTGATAATGTAGTCTCAAGACACTTTGATACTGTTAAACTGTTGAGATGTTAAGAAACTGGGATTCACTAATCTATTGAGTCAAAACAGAAGCAAGCAGCCCATAACAGGATATATCATCAATCATGAATACTTTAGAAAAATGCTCCTTAAATTACTATGAAATGTATATATCATCTCTATAAATACTTCTGACTTTTCAAAAAGGTATCCTGTTACAATTCAAACACACAAATTTACCAGAGAATTTATATCTTCAAACATATTTCAGTAGTTATTGGTTTCGCCTCCAAGGAAATTTGCTATAGATATAACATTAGCATGTGTAAAGGAACCAGTGAGCTAACATCACATTAGATCCATAGATCTCTGTCATTTCATTTTGCCTTTAATTGGATTTTATATCTAGGTTCCTTATCAAGAGCTGGGAGGGAAGACCCTGGTGATGGCAGTTTATGATTTTGATCGATTTTCCAAACATGACTGCATTGGTCAAGTGATGGTACTAATGACCAAAGTGGACCTTGGTCAACAACTTGAAGAATGGAGAGATCTCGAGAGTGCTGAGAAAGAAGAGGTAGAGTTTTAAGTATCTTGAAACTGTCTCTGATATCTATGTAACACACTATAAAAAGGAAGCAGAATTGAGAGGAAAAAATTATAATTGCCCAGAATTTGCAGTTATAATGACGGCGAGATTGTCGGTGCTTGTCGTTGCTACTGCGTAAAATTGATAGCTACGTCTGGCACCCGTACATGTACAGTTAAACATGGAAATCTAGAAGTTGCTGTGAGGGTGGCAGGGTGCGCTGTAGCAGTCTTTGCAGATGTAATCAACACAATCAGTGATTGTGATGTGAACTTTGTTTTTTTTACACACTGTAAAAATCATTGAAAATGTCAGGCTTTGTTGAATGAGATGTATCTGAATTTTTAATGGTGTACTAAGTCATAATTACTGCCGCACAACTCTCTGGCCCTGAAACATTAATTTTAGACGTCAGGGGCCATTTCCAAAGCCCGCTAAGTGCAGGAACGGTGGCGAGTGTGATTTGAAAATCGCCTTCACGGAAGTCAGCACTGGGATCCGCCATCTCTGGAATGCAACGTCATTTTTAAAGGGACGCCAGCAGCGACAGAATGGCGCATGCTTCTATTCAATTGCCTATTGAGCTGATTAAAGAGCTCATTAACAGGCTTGACATGAGCAGGGAGCAATTTTTAAAGGCTGTGAATGAGAAAAATGCCATGGGGGGAACGCGACAGCGTTGTGAAGACGTGAATAGTGTGGCGGGCCAGGAAGACTGTGGAAAGGGCTGATTAAATTAATTCAGAAGCAGCAAATAAAGCTTAGCTGCTTCAGATGCATCTCAGTGTGGATATTGCTGCAGCTGGAAGAGTTTAATGTCACAGTGGAGAGTGGCAGGAAACTGGAGAGGGATGTAAACCTGCTAGTCTCACAGGGGCAGCTGGGGTTGGAAGGAGAAGGCCCGGTGAGCCTACAAAGCCAGGTGAGGGAGTTCAGATGGGAACAGGCTACTCTGACATTAGACAGAACAGTTAAGATGAGCTGCGGCAGATGCAACCTACTGGACGGAGGAGGCCAGAGGAGCACAGTGGGATTTGCAAGGGTTCAAAGGAAATCCCTTGAAGAGATGGCTGCTGACCCTGCACAGAAGTGAAAGAACCAACGTCACCTGCTTAGCAGGCCATTGGGTTTATGAAGATGCGATTCTCGTGCCTGTATCAGTCGAGTGGTACTCTCCAAAGCCCTCCTGCAAGGGTCTCGGTCATTGTGGTGATCTGCTGTGCTCTACATAGCATGGCGCTCCAGAGAGGTGTGGACCTTGAGGACAGTGAGGCCCTGGAAGAAGACAGCTCATCGGGAGAGGAGCAGAAGGTAAGAGAGGAGGAGAAAGAAGTGGGGGGGGGTAACACTGAACAGAGAGGTCCCCCTACTGCACGATGAGGTGGCTTCCTCCTGCCACCCTCCGGAAGAGGACCGTCCTCCTCTCCCTCACGGCCTCCAGAATTAGATCCACATGGAGATCAATGAAGCAAGGGTCTGCCCTGCCCATACAGCAGGCCTCCATCTACCCTGTGACATCTCACTTCCCTCTGGTGCTATTGAAGACAGTTCTCTCCCTCAGGACAACCAGCAGCCTCAGTGATTGCGGTCGTGGAAGTCTACCTGAGCCCCACACTTGATCTGACACACTGTCATTTTCAATCCCACTGATTCTAAGGTTTTCTCACTCAAAAATTGCAATCTGAATCAACTTCCTAGAGGAGGCAGGTTTCAGACCCAAAACCAGACCAGGGTCCTGTTTCCTGCCTCCATATTGAAAATCCAGCCCCTGGAGCATCATTCCCTCCATTCCCTGGCTAAAAACTCCATGTTTATTAAAATAATAAAAATTATTTTTTAAAAGTTTGTTTATGATACTTCGACTTCTACTTTAATCTCGTGTTTGTTCCAATATTTATTTCACTTTCTCTACAATGATTAGAATGTGAATTATAATCTGTACTTTTTGCTTTCTGGTTTGTTGTTTCTGAGAACTCATCAATCTGATTGTCTGCTCAGCCTGCTTAATTATTTCACTGTTCCTGAATGCCACAGATCCCCTATAGATGGTGCCATGTTGGAATAGGGGAAATTGATGCTTTACAGCCAGCTAACTATTTGTGGGCAGCTTTTTCCAAGGTCAATGCAAATGCCATCACTTGGTGCTGATCGCAAAATCCAGGTCTTTGTCTTGGAACAGTCTCTGATAGTCATGTGTTGGAAAGAAATTCAGGACTTAATGCTGAAAACTTTGCAGCTTCTAAACAGTATAAACACATGTAAAGATTATCTTTTAAAAATCATGCCAGTTTAGCACCAGTCGAACAGAATTGTGCTCGGATTTTGATGTGGAATCACACCCACCTGTTCTGCTGTACTGTTCTACCAATGAGTTAATTTTCTATGTTATAATTAGTGCAAAGATTGGGACAGTTTTGTAATCATCCAAATTTCTATGATATTTTCCTGCAGCCAGAGAAGCTGGGAGACATTTGTACCTCTTTGCGCTACGTTCCAACCGCAGGGAAACTCACTGTCTGCATCCTGGAAGCAAAGAATCTGAAGAAAATGGATGTGGGTGGACTCTCAGGTAAGTAAGACAACTGCTCATTTGAAATAACAGGATTTATGAGAAGCATTAGAGTTTGCAGTAAGCACACAGACACCATGTAATATATCACCAGCTCTCCATGAACGAAAAAATCGACTATACTTCATATAGTCTTCTTAACTAGTGGATCCCTCAGAAACCATTGAGTTTTTATCCCTCGGCTTTCTGAAAATCACTTGATCAAAATTTAATACTGGTTACTGGAAAGAAAAATATCAACAGTCAGCTGTTGAATTTATTTGACTAGAACTAAGGAGCAAAAAAAGGTGCAATTACATAGTCTATAGGCCACCAACCAGTGGATGTAGAGGAAAAAATGTGCAATGAAATTAGAGAGTTGCAAGAATTATATAGCAATTATAATTGGGGACTTTAATTACCCAAATATAGACTGGGATAGTAGTAGTGTACAAGGCAGAGAGGGACAAGAGTTCCTAGGAGAATTTTCTACAACAGTATGTTTCCAGTCCAACAAGAAAGACCAGATTTTTGGGAATGAGGTGGACCAAGTAGATCAAGTGTCAGTAGGGGAACATTTAGGGGACATTGATCCCTATCACAAGGTTTAGGTTGGCTATGGAAAAGGACAAGGAACAATCCAGAGTAAGAATAACTAACTGGGGAAAAGCCAACTTCAGTGGGGTAAGAATGGATCCGACCAGATAAATTAGAATCAAAGGTTGGCAGGCAAAATTGTAACTGAACAATGGGCTGCCTTTAAAGAAGATATAGGGCTAAATATTACGCCAGGCGGACGGGAGCTGGCCATCAACGTAAAAGTCGGTGGCGAACCCGCTTCCGCACAGCCCGGGGATCCGTCCCGCATTTTACGCATCCCCGGGCTTTAATTGTTCCGAGGCGGGACTTCCACCCGCTTGAGGGAGGAAGTCCTGCCTCCTTGAGCTGCCAGCCAATCATCAGGCCGGCAGCTCTTAGTCCCAGCAGCACCACTGGGAGTGGTGACCACTGCTGGGACTGCAGCCCAGCCAAGGGCATGGAGCCAGGAGTGCAGGTAAGTTAGTGTTTCCTCGCCAGGAAAATCGGTCGCATCCCGTCAAGGCAAGGGTGGTAGTTTGGGGGGGGAAGGGGGGTGTCTCGGGTCCTGGGGGTGGTTGGAAACGTGGGAGCGACCCTCAATCGGGCAGCCTGTGCCCGTTTGTCAAGGCCTACCCCTGGGACGCTGAGAGGCCGCCAGCTTTCACTGGGCAGCCTTTCACATCTCCCGGATGCTCGCTTGCCATGGGGAAAGTCCCCGTGGAGGTTGGCGAAAGCCCTTAAGTGGCCACTTTGGCCACTTAAGGGCCTTGATTGGCCTGGGCAAGCGGCCCGTTTCTCGCCCCCTCGTAAATTGGGGCGGAGGCTGGAGTGGGTCGGGACGACCTCCCGCTCAATTTTACACCACCCACCACACCTCCCCCCCCCCCACCCCCACCACCATCCGGCTCACTGGGGTGGCATAAAATTCCAGCAATAGTTTGGGCACAGTCAAGGTATATTCCCACGAAGGGGAAAGGTAGGGCAAACAAAGCAAGAGCTCCCTGGATGAAATTAACATGAATAAAAAAATGTATGCTTATGTCAGAGGTCAGGTGGATAATACAACCAAGAACCAGGGTGAATATAGAAATTTCAGAGGAGAAGTTAAAAAGCAAATAAGAGAAGCAAAGAGAGAGTATGAGAAGAGACTGGCAGCTAACACAAAAGGGAATCCAAAAGTTTTCTATAGGCGTAAATAGTAAAAAGGTGGTAAAAAGAAGAGTGGGGCCGATTAGGGACCGAAAAAGGGTCGGGGGCAAGGCTGAGGTATTAAATGGATACTTTGCATATGTCTTCACCAAGAAAGAAGATGCTGCACAGGTCATGGTGAAAGGGGAAGTAGTTCAGACACTTAAAGGGTTTAAAAATGAAAAGGAGGAGGTATTGGATAGGCTAT
The DNA here is from genome assembly GCF_036365525.1 of Heterodontus francisci. Taxonomy (NCBI): domain Eukaryota; kingdom Metazoa; phylum Chordata; class Chondrichthyes; order Heterodontiformes; family Heterodontidae; genus Heterodontus; species Heterodontus francisci. Next base: position 40,397,572 of record NC_090395.1, on the reverse strand, counting down.
CTGTACTTAAAGTTGATAAGGCACAAAGACCAGATGAGATGCATTAAAGGATACTGAGGGAACTGAGAGTCAAAATTGCGGAGGCACTGGCCATAAATTTCTAATCTTCCTTAGACTCAGGGGTGGTGCCAGAGGACTGGACAATTGTAAATGTAATACCTTTTTTCAAAAAAGGGTATTAAGATAAGCCCAGCAACTACAGCCTGGTCAGTTTAACCATGATGATGGGGAAGCTTCTCGAAACGATAATTCGGGACAGAATTAATAGTCACTTAGATAAATGCAGGTTAATTAAGGAAAGTCAGCACAAATGTGTGAAGGGCAAATCGTGTTTAACTAACTTGCTTGAGTTTTTTGATGAGGTAACAGAAAGGGTTGATGAAGCTAATGTTGTTGCTGTGGTGTACATGTACTTCCAAAAGGCATTTGATTCACAACAGAGTTCTGAGCAAAGTTAGAGCTCATGGAATAAAAGGGACAGTAACAACATGGATACAAAATTGGCTGAATGACAGGAAACAGAGTAGTAGTTAATGGTTGCTTTTCAGACAGTATTAGAACCCCTGCTCTTCCTGATATATATTAATTACCTAGACCACAATGTGCAGGACACAATTTCCAAATTTGTGGATGATACAAACTTGGAAGTATTATGAACTGTGAGGGGGATAGTGTAGATCTTCAAAAGGACATAGGTTGGTGAAATGGGCAGACAGGTGGCAGATGAAATTTAGTGCAGAGAAGTGTGAAGTGATTCATTTTGGTAGAAAGAATGCAGAGAGACAATATAAACTAAATGGTACAGTTCTAAAGTGGGTGCAGGAACAAAGGGACCAGGGTGTATATGTAGATAAATCATTGAAGGTTGCAGGGCAGGTTGAGAGTGTAGTTAGTAAAGCATGCAGCATTATGCATAAATTATGCATTAAGCAGATGCATAAAGCATATCATTAGGGGCACAGAATACAAAAGCAAGAAAAGAAAGTAAATTAGGAGTTAGTGGAAAAGTTTTAAGCAGAAATAGCACTATGACTGTCATGGGCTCTAGGCTGTGTATAAAACTTGTTGATTGGAAATGATTGAAGAGTAGTCTGATCAATCTGTTCCTTGTGTTTGCAATAGTAGCTGTTTTTTCTAAGTAACATCTATGCAATGTCCTACAGACTGAGACAAGTGTATATTCAGCGCAATAAAATTACACTGCACATTACCAGTTCAATACAAGAACTGAAAATGACATCACACTACACAAATAAACCTTCTTCCGCCCTTAAACAATTAAATCATTAAAATAAAACTCATCTGTCAATGTACTGTTACTGATGCAGGGACTTGTTTCTGGCAAGTATTATGGCCTGGTAAGTTATCTGCTCTTAATTTTGTTCATTAACACAATTGCTACAGCTACAAGTGGAAAGAAAGCAGTCATATCTTAATTTGTAATTTTTTTTGTTTTTCATCATTAGACTGCACTACAAACCTGATAATGTGGATGTAGGGTTAGCAACAGCTACATCTGTTTACATTACTTACTTTGACATTTGAAAGTGCCTGGGTGTATATGTATGTGCCTCTCTCTTGCTCTCTCATATCCATTTCAGAAAATGTAAGCAATGTAACCTTTTTCTTCCCGTTTCTATTTATTGCACAAGCAAATCTTAAGAGAAGTAAGCATATCTTGTGTTTAGGGCTAAAAAGTACAAAAGAAATGTGGAAGGTACTTATTTAATTTCTACAGTTTATTAGATCAAGTAATAGTGGAAGATGACAGGAAGAAATTTCTGAGAGAGTTAAAAAAAAAGTTGCATTCGAGGGGAGGCTATATAAGCATATGAGGGAGAAAGGAATAAAAAGATCTGTTGATGGGGTTAGATGAAGAGGGGATGGAGGAGACTCATGTGGAGCATAAACACTAGCATGGACCTGTTGGGCCAAATGGCCCGTTTCTGTGCTGTAAATACAATGTAAGTAGAAAGGGCCAGAAGGAAGGAATAAATAGCAACACAAGGAGGGGACAGTGGTTGGGAGATAACAGCCCAAAAGATCTGCAGGTCGCAAACCTATCTGTTGGGAGTCCGACACACTCCAATACCTAGCTGCCACAGGAGAAGGCGGGGGTGTCCCCAGCAGGTCCCTCCCCACCATCATCCTTGGCCCCCTGTATCGGGGCCTCATTCCTAAAAAATGTTCTTTTTTTATTCATCTGCAGTAATCTAGGCCGCTTCCTTGGCCTGAAGAGCAACACCCATCCTCCCCCAACCCTGCCCCACCTGGGTCCATTTCCGGCGGTATGGATCATGTCGTTCAAACAGCTGGTCTGAAATATTGCATATTGGCTACACCCCCAGCACTGCTCCCTCTATCATAGCTCATCTTATAAGGGGCAGGTGGATGTTCCATCCCTAACAAGGCCTACCAGATTTTACACCTAAAGCTGTAAGTGGCTTCTTTGGGTCCCGACTCTTTTTCAAGTAGTTCCACTGAACCACTGAGTAAATTTCCTCTCACCAAGTGCAAAGACATCAGAATGTGAAATAATCTGTTGTAAAGACAGGGAAGGGCAAAACTGAAGTGAGATATGAGAGAAACAAAAGTTATGAATAGAAAAACAAACGATTGTATAGTCCAAAATTTTCAATCAAGTTGGCCCTGGTGGAAAATGTACAGTAGCAATAACAACTTGCTCTTATATTGTGTTTTCAACATAGGAAACCATCTCAAGGCATTCCACAGAGGTGTAATAAATAATGATTCTATGATTCTAAATATGGATGCCCAAAAGAGGTGATTTTAGGAGGGATGACCAACAAGATGAGTCTCAAAGAAGGAAAGGGAGATGGAAAATTAGGGGGGGGGGGGGGGGATTAGGGAGCAAATTTCCAGTGTGGGGCCTAGGTTCTTGAAGGCACAGCCAGCAATGGTGACACAAAAGGCCAGTGTCAGAGGAATTGTACATTTGAGTGGGGTTGTAGAGCAGGGAGGGTAAAGACCCTGAAAGGATTAAACAAAAGGAAGAGATTTTAAATTTAAGGCATAGGGAAACTGGGAGTCAATGTAGATCAGCAAAACAATAATGAATAAGTGGGACTTGGTGCAGGATAGGATATGGGCAATAGAATTGCGAATTAGTTGAATTTTACAGGGGATCAGCCAGGAGAACAATGGAATAGTCAGGTTTCGAAGTGAATCAGGGCCATAGCAACAAATGTGCTGAGGCAGGAGTGGAAGTAGGCAATGTTATGGAGGTGGAAGTAATCATGATAGAAAGAATCCATGTGGAAGTGAGCGGTCTTTGTGATAGAGCGGATATGAGGATACCCAATAGACTGAGACCAGAGGATAACTGAGGCACAATACGGCACAATGCAAGCTGGAATTGGAAGAAAAGTATGTAAACATGCCCATTTGAAATCATAGAATTATAGAATGATATACCACAGAAGGATAACATTCAGCCCATCAAGTCTGTGCTGGCTTGTTGAAAAAGCTATTCTGTTAGTTCTACTCCCTTGCTTTTTCTCTATGGTTCTGCAAATTTTTCCCCTTCAAGTATTTATCCAATTCTCTTTTGAAAGTTACTATTGAATCTGCTTCCAACACTGTTTCAACAACATTCTCTCTAATTCCCCTTCACTGTGCATGGCCCATTTGTTGCACTGAGCGTTCCTTTTAAGATTGTGGTGTGGCCACATATGTATCCATCTTAAAGGGACCGCTGCTTGTGCACAGCCTGTTTGTTCCCTGCGCGCTGAGCACCCACACAGCTTAGAGGGAATGTTGCATTTCAGGTGATGCATTTCAGATCAGAACAACTCGCTGTGTTTTTGAAAAAGTTTCCTCATGTCACCTTTGGCTCTTTTGTCAATTACCTTAAATCTGTGTCCTCTGGCTAGTGACCCTTCAGCCACCGGAAACAGTTTCTCTTTATTCATTCTTATCAAAACGCTTTATGATTTTTAACACCTCTATCAAATCTCCCCTTAAGCTTCTCTGCCGTAAGGAGAACAATCCCAGCTTCACTAGTCTCTCCACATAACTGAAGTCCCACATCCTTGACACAATTCAATAAACCTCCTCTACGCCTTTCCAAGGCCTTGCCATCCATCCTGAAGTGTGGTGCGCAAATAACCAGTCAATGCTGATAGCAAAACTATATAATGGAAGGCCACTTTTCTACACAGTCACCCATATATTGCAACCCATACCAGACAGGATGGCTCTTCACCTCAATCTGTAAGATGGTCATTGCTTTAAAACAATACTGAAAAATTTTCTGCACATTCAGTCTGATAATCCCTCTATTCTTCAGTCTGTACTTTATTTACCAAAATCATTAGGATAGTGAGGTCACAGGTTACAGCTCATCTTTAGTACGACAATATTATTAAAGACAGATCAATTAATTTTACTCTAAAATAAAAGCAAAATACTGCAGATGCTGGAAATCTGAAACACAAACAAGAAATGCTGGAAATATTCAGCAGGTCTGGCAGCATCTGTGGCGAGGGAAGCAGAGTTAACGTTTCAGGTCAATGACCCTTCATCAGAACTGGCAGATATTAGAAACGTAAAAGGTTTTAAGCAAGTAAAACGGGGGTGGGGCAGGAGATAACTAAAGAGAAGGTGTTGATAGGACAGGGTCACAGAGAATAACTGACCAGAAGGTCATGGAGCAAAGACAAATGGTATGTTAATGGTGTGCTGAAAGACAAAGCATTAGTACAGAGAGAGTGTTAATGGACAAAAAACTGAGCAGCCTGGCCCCAAGCACAAACATGCAAAAAAACAATGGGTAAGCACAGTAGAAACAAACTAAACAAACTAAAATAAAATTATCACATAAAAAATAAAAAAGGGAAAAGGAAAATAAATAAAAATAAAAATAAAAAGGAGGGCCCGTCATGCTTTCAAATTATTGAACTCAATGTTCAGTCCAGCAGGCTGTAGTGTGCCAATTGGTAAATGAGGTGCTGTTCCTCGAGCTTGCGTTGATGTTCACTGGAACACTGCAGCAATCCCAGAATAGAGATGCGAGCATGAGAGCAGGGGGATGTGTTGAAATGGCAAGCAACCGGAAGCTTGGGGTCATGCTTTCAGACTCAGCAGAGGAGTTCCGCAAAGCAGCCACCCAGTCTGCGTTTGGTCTCCCCAATGTAGAGACCACATTGTGAGCAGCGAATACAGTATACCACATTGTGAGCAGTGAATACAGTATACCACATTGAAAGAAGTACAAGTAAATCGCTGCTTCACCCGAAAAGAGTGTTTGGGGCCTTGGCTTGTGAGGAGAGAGGAGGTAAATGGGCAGGTATTACACCTCCTGCGACTGCAGGGCAAGGTGCCATGGGAAGGGGACGAGGTAGTGGGGGTAATGGAGGAGTGGACCAGGGTGTCACGGAGGGAACGATCCCTTTGGAATGCAGACAGAGGAAGATGTGTTTAGTAGTGGCATCAAGCTGGAGGTGGCAGAAATGGCGGAGGATGATCCTTTGGATACGGAGGCTGATGGGGTGGAAAGTGAGGACAAGGGGAACCCTGTCGCAGTTCTGGGAGGGAGGGGAAGAGTGAGGGTAGAGGTGCGAGAAATAGGCCGGACACGGTTGAGGGCCCTGTCAACCATAGTGGGGTGGAATCCTCGGTTGAGGAAAAAGGAAGACATATCAGAAGCGCTGTCGTGGAAGATTGCATCATCAGAGCAGATGTGTCGGAGATGGAGAAACTGGGAGAATGGAATGGAGTCCTTCCAGGAGGCAGGGTGTGAAGAAGTGTAGTCGAGGTAGCTGTGGGAATCGGTGGACTTATAATGAATATTAGTAGACAGCCTATCCCCAGAGATGGAGACAGAGAAGTTGAAGAAGGGAAGAGAAGTGTCAGAGATGGATTATGTAAAGGTGAGAGAAGGGTGGAAATTAGAAGCAACGTTGGTAAAGTTTTCCAGTTCCAGGCGGGAGCAGGAAACAGCACCGATACAGTCATCAATGTACCGGAAAAAGTGTTGGGGGAGGGGGCCTCAGTAGGACTGGAACAAGGAATGTTCGACATATCCCACAAAAAGACAGGTATAACTAGGACCTATGCGGGTAACCATAGCAACATCATTTACTTGAAGGAATTGAATGGAGTTGAAGGAGAAGTTGTTCAATGTGAGAACAAGTTCAACCAGGTGGAGGAGGCTGGTGGCAGATGGGGACTGGTTGGGCCTCTGTTCAAGGAAGAAGCAGAGAGCCCTCAAACTGTCCTGGTAGGGGGTGGAGGTGTAGAGAGATTGGACGTCCATAGTGAAGAGGAGGCCGTTGGGGCCAGGAAACTGGAAATTGTCAAAATGACATAGGGCGTCAGAAGAGTCACGGATGTAGGTGGGAAGAGACTGGACCAGGGGAGAAAAAATAGAGTCAAGATAGGAAGAAATAAGTTCAGTGGGGCAGAAACAGGCTGAAACAAAGGGTCTACCGGGACAGTCCTGTTTGTGGATTTTGGGAAGGAAGTAGAAGCGGGCTGTCCGGTGTTGTGGGACTATGAGGTTGGAAGCTGTAGAGAGAAGATCTACAGAGGAGATGAGGTCAGTGACTGTCCTGTGAACAGTCGCTTGATGTTCAGTGGTGGGGTCATGGTCCAGGGGGAAGTAGGAAAAAGTGTCTGAGAGTTGGTGCTGAGTCTCTGCAAGGTAGAGGTCAGTATGCCAGACAACAACAGCACCACACTTGTCTGCAGGTTTGATGACAATGTCAGGGTTAGACTTGAGAGAACAGAGTGCAGCAAGTTCAGAAGAGGACAGGCTAGAGTGAGTGAGTTTATTTTAGTTTATTTATTTAGAGATACAGCACTGAAACAGGCCCTTCAGCCCACCAAGTCTGTGCCGACCATCAACCACCCATTTATACTAATCCTACATTAATCCCATATTCCTACCACATCCCCACCTTCCCTCAATTCCCCTACCACCTAGCTATACTAGGGGCAATTTATAATGGCCAATTTACCTATCAACCTGCAAGTCTTTTTGGCTGTGGGAGGAAACTGGAGCACCCGGCGAAAACCCACACGGTCACAGGGAGAACTTGCAAACTCTGCACAGGCAGTACCCAGAATTGAACCTGGGTCACTGGAGCTGTGAGGCTGTGGTGCTAACCACTGCGCCACTGTGCCGTTTGTTTCTACTGTGCCTACCCACTGTTTTTTCATGTTTGTGCTTGGGGCCAGGCTGCTCAGTCTTCTGTCCATTAACACCCTCTCTGTACTAACACTTTGTCTTTCAGCACACCATTAACATACCATTTGCCTTTGCTCCATGACCTTCTGGTCAGTTATTCACTGTGACCCTGTTCTATCAACACTTTCTCTTTCGTTATCTCTTGCCCCACCCCTGCTTTACTTGCTTAAAACCTTTTAAGTTTCTAATATCTGCCAGTTCTGATGAAGGGTCACTGACCTGAAATGTTAACTCTGCTTCACAGATGCTGCCAGACTTGCTGAGTATTTCCAGCATTTCCTGTTTGTGTTTCAATTAATGTTACCATTAGGGACATTCTGCTGTTGTGTATTTTTGTTAAATTCTTCTGTGGAAGTTTATAGAAAACCTCCTCTAAATATAAAGTTTGGAAGAGGTTACCTGTTCGAAGTTATCAATTCTGGCCTCTTGCACACCCCTGATTTTATTCATTCCACCATTGCCAGCTGTGCCTTCAGCTGTCTGAGCTGTAAGCTCTAGAATTCCCTCCCCTCCACCACCCCCCGCCCCCCGCCCCCCCCCATTCTCTCCACATCTCGACATTTCTCTCCTTCTTTAAGATGCTCCTTAAACCCAACTCTTTGGCCAAGCCTTTGCTCACCTGTCCCAATATCTCTTCTGTTTGATAACACTCCTGTGAAGCACCTTAGAACATTTTGCTATATTAAAGGTGCCATCTGAATGCCAGTTGTTGTTCAAAGACAGAAAAGTTAAATAGGGCCAATCTAAATTTGGCCTACTGGTGGGGGAAACAAGTTCACCAGTCTTGCATATTGGGAAATCATGGGTATATTTTCCAAGTACACAGGCAGTGAGCAAAGCTCCCCACCAATTACATAAATTCAAAAATCAGCCCTCATGAGTTAAAACAGGAGTTTTTTGTTCAATTCTGCTGCTTCTGTCCTTAAATTAAGTAGCACCAGTAGCTTCGAACCCCATGAGGAATGTTGCAGGCCAAGTTCTATTTAGAATTGTGAAGCAGATTGCAATTCTGGCAAAAAAAAAAAGCAATGAACTGGTATTCCAGTGTTGTGCCTACGTGATGCTGGGAATTAAATTTCCCCGCTCGAGCATTGGGGAAGTTGATTTTACAAGCATGAGATTAGTCAGAAAATAATTTCTGCACACAAACAGCAAATGATATTGGATAGACTGCAACAGCCCAATTCAAAAGGGACTGAGTATTCAATGCAAGCAGCATCAGAGAATTGGTGAACATATCGAAATGAGATCTTGAATAAAATTGTGTTGAATAGTTCTATAGAGCTGGATTTTAAGAATCCCTCAACGTCGTGATCCGTGGTGGTGGGGGAGCGGGGGCCTGAAGATGGCTCTGGATGAGGCCCGCCAAGGACCTTGACACCTGCAGAGCCAGGCCCAATCCTCCCGCCAGTGGTGAGGCTTCGTCGCAGCCCCCCCACCACCGCGCCCCCCCGCACCCCCCACACGGAAGGCGAGGGGACCACAATTTGAATATTTAAATCAATAAAATGAATTAATTTAAATATACTCACCCACAATCTTGAGCGCCCACCGCGATCTTGGGCATGGCCACCGGCACTCCCGCATCTTCAGATCCACATAATTGTGGGGAGCAGGCTGCCCCAGCTATTTAAATGAGCCACCGCGCTTAAGCTCGCAGCGGCTCTTTGGCATGCCGCTCACACGGGTGGGCTGTCATTTTTTGAGTTTGCCACCAAGATTGGTGGCGAGCTCATAGAAACCAGCCCATAGTGTTTTTTCTCTCCATGACAGCATGGTGATCAATCTATATTGATATCTTTCTCAGCTTATCTGCCCAGAAATTGCAGGAAAATGAGGCAGTGAGGTCTTCTGCCACCCTTGTGCCCCGACCCAGAATTCCCTCCCACCAGCCAGCCTCTTCCCCACCTCTGCTTATAAATAGGCATGATGGGAGTGCAGGGGCCTGTTCTCCTGGCCAAGCCTGTTCGCACTACCTGGTGAAAGGTGGCCATAGGCCTGGGGGTGTTGGCAGCAATGGCCTTGGAAGAGACTTCTCCTCTCTGCTTTCTTCTTTCTTTCTTGGCCTTGGCCTCTGCTGAGTCCTATACTGCTGCAGCTCCTTTTCACCTCAAGGCTCATCTGCCACTTTAAGAGCCTTTGCCATCTCTTGTGGTGCTGCAGCTATAGCACCAACAGATTTTCCTCTTCAGCTCTAGTGGCATGAACCCTGCTGGGAGACTGCCTAGCATGGCCAAGATACCCAACCCAAGAAAATGGATGAGAGCTGCAAAGAGATCAGAGGAGAGCAGAAATTCCCCCCTGCTATTACCCCACTTCTGGGAGGAAACGCTACCTTTATGCATGTGTGTGCACTTTGTATACTTATTGAACTATTTCTATCTTTCACATGAATTTATTCCACTCTTATTGTACAGTTCTTGAAGACATCTTGAAGACATGAGGTTGTGAAAGGCTCTTACATAAACGCAGTTTCAATCATTTTCATTCCCTTGATTTCTATTTTTTCCCAAACCTCTATAATTGTATCAAAATATTCTCCTATACAAATTCTTTCCAAGTGCTGACATTCTTTTTATTATAATTTCTATGTAGCTCTGGAAAGGCACATTCTCTTTGATACCATTTAATCCTCCTGCCTTTACCAAACTCTCAGTCTTTCAGTTGTTACGACCAAGGCGGGAAGAGTGCACAAACTTTCTCCAGTTCCACTTCTACAGAGGTCACAGCATATATTTATATGTGTACTATTTACCGATGTAGCCAATTATTTTAGTTTCAGAATAAAATCCACCAACATGGTTTCTTTAATAAACAACAAAAGTATTAATTTATTATAAAACAAGACTTAGTCAATAAAGATGCAAAGCTTTAACACACAGTTTGAAATAAGACAGGAAATTATATATATATATATTCCCTTCTAAATACCCATACACACACACACCAGTTAAAGGAAAAATAAAGATGTATTGGCCAAAATACTTGTTAATTCTTGAAAAAAAAGGATAAGATATGTTAAGTTCCAGATGGCATACAGTCTGGCATCTGAGTACATGTAGATGGGTCACTGGGATCTTTTCAGAAGCAGTTCTTTCAGGATATTTTGGGAGCATTCTCAGGAGAAATTCAGCATCAGTTTCTCTATTTCTTACATTTGAGTCTCAGGGTTTCTCAGAGAGGTGGAGAAAAGGTGAACTGGGTGTTTCAGCAGTCTACAAACCCAACTGACTCAAAACAGTATTCAAAAATGAAACCCACTCTTGAACACCATAAATCTTGACATGTCACTTCTCTTGTAAACAACTCCCATAGTCAGAAGGCACCTGTTGTTTACTTAACTGAAGACATGTGACATCCAGTAAATGTTGTTTTTAAATAGTGTCCTTCAGTGACCCTTTAAAAAAAAAGTCCAGCATTTAACAAATGATTTCAGTCCTCTAACAAATCCATCTCCACAATTCTAATACACGTATCCTCAAAAATATTAAAAAATAGAAGCACTTGCATAACACAGTGAGCAATGCCGCAGGAGTGATCTATTAAAAATGTTATAGCTCTGCTCTCTCAACAAATTCCATTATTAATTTCTGTGTTCACATTCATAGTAGAAACTACCAATAGTAATTAATCCCACTGTAATTACATCCCCCAGCCCTCCTACCAGTGCTGCAATTTCAGTATAACAAGTTACCATAGACAGTTTCCATTATAAATGGAAACATAAGAATTTATATTGTAATTATAAAAAATAAGAAAAGAATGTATGACTTTAAATTGAATTATGTCAACATATCCTGGTCCAGTTTTCTCCTGTCCTCTAATCCTACTTTAACTGAAGACTGTATTTAATCTTAGTTCCCCACATGCAAAGCATCAGGAGATCAACGTGTATTGTTTAATCATCTGGATGGATCATTTGTTTGGCATGATGATTACCCCAATCCCAAATGAGATCTGCTTCAACAAACTATGTCTTGATGGAAGGGGCTGCCTACAAGCAATTTTCATAAAAGGGTGTCATTTTTCTTTAGAGCGACACATGACTTTGCAGGTTGCCTCTCCCTTCTAAGCCCACAGACATATTTATCTGGCAGACTCAACATTGCCAATTTTAAACTGCTATAATACTGGCAAGCTACAAATTCTTGCAGATACAGATAATATAAAAATTCTTATCATCTGAAACAGGACAGATTTCTGCTCGGTTATAGGACCTAGACTTAAAAATGACCACAGCAGTTTTAGTTTATAATAACAAATAACTGTCTAATCTCGCTAACATTGTGGGTGATAGATTGGAATGTCAACATCCCAGAACTTTTAACCTGCAAGTTTCTAGCTCTGAGGTACGAAACAATAATGGTTAATGATGATATACTTTTATTCTTTTTTGTTTTTGTGAGGTGACAAAAGTTTAAACTGCAAAATACAGATGAATTTATTCAATATCTATCACCACTGGTCCACTATATTATGCTACAGCATGTTTCCAATGAATAGCATTTATTTCACTGAAAATGAATAGCATTTTATCTGTATAAATGGTGTCACATTCAACCCTTTCAGAGGACTCGATCTTCATATTGGAAACAGATTGAGTTCTCATTAATATTCCACGCACTGTGCTTCCTCTGACCTTTTATGTCAGTCTTGATATCCTACAGGGACTGTTCTTTAGTTTGTATACTTCCACTATGTTAATCAGGGACCTCAAAGGTCATCACAGGGGCATAGATGATGTTTAGCAATACACCACGTGCCTTTACAATTTTTGAAGAAGCAGTTCCATCCAGCAGTTTGATGAAACAAATTTACTTCCCTCACTTGGAAAATAAACAGTCTTTCAGGTCTATAGCATGTTTGTTGTAATTATATTATTGCACACTCCACAGTGGGGTGGGGCAGCTTGGACATTGATCAGGAATTGGGTGAAGATAAGGCAAGGCCCAGGAGATTTGTTTGAAGGAGGCTTTTGATGCTGTAGAGAGAATACACAAGAATAAGAACACAAGAAAAAGGAGCAAAAGTAGACCATATGGCCCTTCGAACCTGCTCCGCCAATCAATACAATCATGGCTGAGCTTGGGCTTCAATTCCATTTTCCTGCCCACTCCCCATATCCCTTGATTCCCTGCGAGACCAAAAGTCTATCCATCCCAGTCTAAAATGTATTCAACGATGGAGCATCCACAACCCTCTGGGTAGAGAATTCCAAAGATTCACAACCCTTTGAGTGTAGTAATTTCTCCTCATCTCAGTCCTGAATGATTGGCCCCCTTATCCTGAGACTGTGCCGCTGCGTTCCCAACCAGCAGAAACAATCTCTCAGCTTCAAGCCTATCAAGCCCTTTCAGAATCTTGTATGTCTCAATTAGATCACCTGTCATTCTTCTAAACTCCAGAGAATATAGGCTCAATTTACTCAGCCTCTCATCATAGGACAACCCCCTCATCCCAGGGACCAATTTAGTAATTCTTCGCTGCACCGCCTCCAGTGCAAGTATATCCTTTATTAAATGTGGAGACCAAACGTGCACACAGTATTCCAGGTGCGGTCTCACCAACGCCCTGTACAATTTTAGTAAGACTTCTTTATTCCTGTACTCCAATCCCCTTGCAATAAAGGCCAACATGCCATTTGCCTTCCTAATAGCCTGCTGCACCTGCATGTTAACTTTGTGCATTCCTTGTATGAGTACACACAACTCTCTCTGAACATCAATAGTTACCAGTTTCACACTTTTTAAAAAATATTCTGCTTTGCTATTTTTATGACCAAAGTGAACAACTTCACACTTCCCGACATTATATTCCATTTGCCATATTGTTGTTCACTCACTTAACCTGTCTATATCTCTTTCAGCCTCTCTATGTCCTCCCTACAGCTTACCTTTCTACCGAGCTTTGTATCATCAGCAAACTTAGATACATCACTCTCTGTCTCTTCAGCCAAGTCATTAATATAGAGTGTAAATAGCTGAGGCCCCAGCACTGATCCTTGCAGCACCCCACTATTCACTGCCTGCCAACTTGACAATGCCCCATTTATGCCCACTCTCTGCTTCCTGTCTGTTAACCAATCCTCTATCCACACTAATATATTACCCCCAACACTATGAGCCCTTATCTTGCCTATTAATCTTTTATGCAGCACCTTATCGAATGCCTTTTGGAAATCCAGGTATAACTATATCTAGTGGTTCCCCTTTATCTATTCTACTAGTTACATACTATAAAAATTCTAATAAATCTGTCAAACAGGATTTCCCTTTAGTAAAACCATGCTGACTTGTTCTAATTATATTATACTTTTTCAAGTGCATTGTTAAGACTTCTTTAATAATAGTTTCCAGCATCTTCCCAATGATTAATGTTAGGCTAACTGGCCTATAGTTCCTTGTTTTCTGTCCATCTCCTTTCTTGAAAAGCAGTGTAACAGTTGCCAACTTCCAATCTGACAGGACCATTCCTGAATCTCAGAAATTCTGGATAATCATAGCTAGTGCACCCTCTATCTCTGCAGCTATCTCTTTTAGAACCCTAGGGTGTAGGCCATCTGGTCCTGGGGACTTGTCAGATTTTAGTCCTTCAAGTTTCTCCAATACTTTTTCTCAGCTAATATCAATTTCCTTAATTTCCTCACTCTTTTTAACCCCTGGGGTATTGCCTATTTCAGGTATGGAACTTGTGTCTTCTACTGTGAAGACAGGCACAAAATATTTGTTCAATGCCTCTGCCATTTCCTCATTCCCATGATGATTTCTCCTGTCTCTGTCTCTAAGGGACCAATGTCTGCTTTAGCTACTCTCTTCCTTTTTATGTACTTATAAAAGCTTTTACAATCCATTTTATATTGCTGGCAAGTTTACTCTCATTCTATTTTTTCACTTTTTATCAGCTTTTTGGTGGCCCTTTGTTGGCTACAATACAAATGCAATCAATGTAATTTTCCAAAGCATAATTTATGTTTCCTAATCACCACTCTCCAGAAAAGGAGAGCATCATCCTTTCTGACTGCAGCTTCAATGCAATGCTAAAAGTTTTCTAGCTCTGTCTTAGAACAAACAGAACAAATTTAATAATTTAACTGATGGTTAACATGGTTATGTGAACTGTAATAAAGTGCTATGTATGCCAATAATACCATTTAAAATGCCCCAATCTCCACTGCAGCTAATGTTTGCCCACTGCAGTTGTCTCAGGCTGAAGAATCACACTTGAAGTCACAGATTTAACTTTAACAAAGATTAAACAAGCTTTAATAAAAAGACTTCTGTAGAGTTCTTGCTTACCGCTACTCACTGTGAAGTATATGCTTATCTGACCTTACAACAACCCCCAAGTCTTGTGTTTTCCCCAAAACACTGAGTTCCTTTCAGTTTCACTTCCCAGTACCATATATTCTCTAATACTCAAGCCCACACATACAGTCATGACATTTCTCTCTTATCAGACTCAAACATGCCCATGATTTTTGAACATAATCACCAACACATAATCCTCATATCGTTCTGGTATTCTCCTCTTACGCTGTGGTCTTCCTGTTGTGTCAGGAACTCTGGTCATCATGTCAGGATTAGGGAGTGTCGTCAGCCCCTCTGGAATCAATGTTTCTCCCTCTGGATTGCAAGCTGTCTGCCTGCCAACAACATCACTGGCTTGGACTTCTGAATTGTTGAATGTCAGCTTCGCCTCAGCTCCTAAATCTGGTTCATCTGCTGTTGTGTCTTTGCCACCATGCTATTTTTTGACGCATGAAGGATTTCTGTCATACTATCCTCCTTCTGGCGACTGCACAGTCACACTGTTTCCCTTCATGGTAATAATCGTATACGGCTTGGGATAATATGGTGTATCCATCTTACTCAGAGTCTCCTGTCTCAGCAATACTTCATCTAGCATCGCATCAGACTGTCTAGCTCTCTTTATGTGGTCTGCATGAAACTTTGAAGCACCCTTCTTCTTCAGTATCATGATCTCAAACCTCCTGATCAACTCTGATGTCCCTCAGCTCTGGTATCTTGGTGCATATTCTGTGTCCAGATAACAACTCAGCTGGGGTGTAGTTGCTCTATACATGGCCACATATGACAACAACACCTCCTTCCAGTCTTTACCCTCAGCTTAAGCAATCCTCATCCATTTCTCTAAGGATTGGTTTCTGTCTTTCCACTTCCCCATTTGCCTGTGGACATTTATGTGTTACTCTGTGACTTGCATGTAATCTCCAAAGGTCTGTGAAGTGAATTGTGGCCTATTGTCTGAATACAAAGTAATTGGTTGACCATACCTTGCAAATATTTCAGTCAGTGCAAACACTGTTTTCTCTGCCATTGTAGACTTCATTACTACATACTCATAATAACAGCTGTAATAGTCAATCACCACTAGTATAGACTCTCCCGATGGAAATGGGCCTAAGAAGTCAACTGCTACATCCTCCCATGGTCTAGCCGGTCACAGTGTACTGTGTACTGGTTCTGGTGGATTGGGTCTACTGACAAGTTGACATCGATGACATGTTTTGACAAACTGCTCCACATCTTTCCCCATCCCTGGCCACCATACTTTGGTTTGTAAGTTTTTCTTAGTATCAACCACTCGCAAGTGACCCTCATAATCTAGCATCACCAGTCTAGACCTAAGCTTTTGTGGCACTATAAGTCTGTTACTTCTGCAAATACACATCCCAATTGTGCACAGTTCATCTTGTATAACAATGTATGTCTTGAATGGGCAATTCTCCCAATTTCCAGCTTGGATTCACTGTCTGATGTCATTCAATTCTGGATCTTTGTCTAACTCGCTTTCAATCTCTTTAGTTTTTTTATCGCTCTGGGTGTAGCATGAACAGCCATAAACTGTACAAATGATTTAGCTTCCTTCCCTAGTGAAGATCTGTGTGTTTGTCCTTCAACTGACTTCTATGATGTCTTGGTTGACCAGTTCCTTGACCTTTGTCTCAACTTTCCCTCTCAGACCAAAGGTGTTCTGCATATAGGCTGAGCTACAGGCTTCACGTTCTCGTCAGTTGTTAATCTCACTTGGCGGTTCAACTTCCCAATTCCTTGAAACACTGGTCCAAACTCCTCTCGAAGCTCCACATAGGATTTCACAGAATTCACTTTCAATCCAATGTGTAGCAACCCCAAGACTTGGCCAGTTTTTCTACTCTGAAGAGGCTCACCATCCTCCTCAATCACTACAAATTCTGCCTCCACACTCTGATCCCCAGCTCTCAAACTTGCAGTGAAACATCCAACAGTTTGAAGTGGGATTTTAGATGTGCAAGGATAAAGCTTTTGACACATTTTTGAGATGTGCAATTGATTCTCTTTGTCTTCAGCTCCTCCCCACAGTGCTCTGCTGATGACATTACTGTCACTGCCTGAATCTTCAATACCTCCAACAATCACTGGAACTTTCTCATGGTTGCTTGCATTGACATAAAACATGTATCCACAATTGCTGTTTGTGTCCTCACTCAATGCATCTTCTTCAACACATCTCACAGTTGTACTACTTCCATCTCTTTTTCCTTCAAATGGTTCGCCAGGCTTGCCACTTTGCTTAGCTTTGCTTCTGCACTTCTTGGCAAAATGGTCTCTGCCCCAACATTTTCTGCATATCTTTCCCTTGGCAAGGCAGCAGTCATCTCTTCCATAGTGCCCCAAATTGCCACATCTGAAACACTCTCTCTCAGACTTTTGTTGTTTACAATTACGTATACTTGGATTCTGTTGTGTCACTCGATTAACCTCAGGTTTTGTCGTGCCGATGGCGGAGATAGGACCAAGTTTCATGCTGTGAGCTTGTCCATCCACTGCTTCCAATGCAGCTGCTATTTTCAAAGTGTCATCCAACGTTAAGTCACCTTCTCTTTCCAGCAGCCGACGCCTCAACTTATCTGAATTGCATGTTGGACCACCTGATCCATTTTTGGTTATTCAGATCCGTCGCCTGCCTCAAACGAATCACAAATTGGGCGACTGTTGCCCCCTCTTTCTATCTCATTTGATGGAAAACATGCTTTTGGAATGTAGCATTTGGCGCGACCATTACATGGTCCTTCAAAGCTTTCACTGCACGTTCATAATCCGCCTTTTCAACCGGGTCAGGCAACGTATTGAAAGTCTCCCTCACCAACGCACCCGCATTGAACAGTAATAAGGCCCATCGTTGCGCTTTCTGCACCTCCGCCGCCCTGTCCAAGAACAAACTGTGACTGTCAGCATTTACTCCAAACTCCTCCAGCCACACTTTCTATTCCATATTGACAGTACTGGCATCACTCGTCAGATCAAATGACTCAATTCCCCAGACAGCAGACATATCAGCTCCAGCAAATGCCATGACACAATCCTAAGCATCTTCGAATTTACCTCTGTATTGTTTGTCTTTATAACCTCGTTGCCAATGTCACATCCCAGGCTGAAGAATCACACTTGAAGTCACAGATTTAACTTTAACAAAGATTTAACAAGCTTTCATAAAAACATCTGTCGAGTTCTTGCTTACTGCTGCTCACTGCGAAGCATATGCTTATCTGACCTTACAACAACGCCCTCCCCCCCAGGTCAGGTGTTTTCCCCACAACACAGTTCTTTTAAGCTTCACTTCCAAGTACCATACATTCTCTAATACTCAAGCCCACACATACAATCATGACAGCAATCCCCTAGTTTGTTTGTGAATAGGTGCGTTTGTTATAAGAGAAAAGAGACAAAACTCTCAAAGAGAAATGATCCAAACCAAGCAAAAACCAGTTGAATAGCTCTATATTACTTTGACAGCCCCAAGATTATGCTTGAGAATACTAACAACAGGACTTAAAGTATTATTCTTCTTAAATTCCTTTTCTACCACCTATTTTTCACTGTAGTCTATGTTATTGGCATTTGGATGCAAGTGATCAAACGACTTAAGTGCAGTAATAATTATTGTAATGCTAGCAAATGTTTCCAAGTGTTTTTCTGAGTTTAAACTTTTCTCTTCCAAATGCAGTTTGCCCTGCTTTGTTGTGTTCTATTTATTGAAAAGGAAACGTTTCAGGAACGATCCTATCTAAGTTTTCAATGGAAAAATACTTTCCATTATCACTGCAACATTTCCAAACATCATAATTTCCTTATCAGTTCACATTCTGTGGCAGAAGGTGACAGCTGCCACATTGTTCATTCTTTCCACTTCACTATCTTCCAGGCTATAGATAGCTTTCTCTCTTGAGACTATAACCACACATATATCTTCTTTATTTAATCAAGGAGCCAAAGTAAAATTCAAAGGCTGTAATACTGGAAACTACCACCAAGTCTGAAAAGAGTCAAGTGAAGAGGTACTTCACGAAGTTCTGTTTAGTTGTTATTAATCTTAGGGCTGAATTTTATGTTGCCGCCACCGATTACAACGGCAGCCGTAAAAGATGGTGGCCTGCATGTGTGAGCTTTACTCCGCGGAGCCCCACAGTGGCTCATTTACATGGCCGGGCGGACTGTCCTCCCCAATGACGTGGGGGGAGCAGGTGAGTCATCCGCGGCAACGGTGCTATTTCTAAAGGGCTTCCAGCCCTTACATTTAATTTAAATATTTAAAGGGAAAGTGTAATAAAACTTATTTTCAAATAACGTACATGTTTCCAGCCCCTCTCCCACCCCCCCCCCCCATTAACAATGCACTCATTCCTTGCCCTCTCCCCCTCAAAAATACTTACCTTGTATACCTGACCTTCTGCCCCCCCCCCCCACAAAGTTCACAAACTTTTAACTTTACCCCTCCCACCATCCCTCCACCAATCAGAATAGTTTGACCCTGCTCCCGCCTGCCGCATTGAGAAACTTACCTCCACCACCCCTCCCCAAAGGTGTTGTGCCTCGTTTCCCCGGACGGGGATTCAAAGGCATGGCAGTGCCGGTGGCTGGGATGAAGATGAACTTTTCATTAACTGTGGTAAGTTAATGAATTTGAATAGTTAAATTACAGTGCCATCACCGAGCGGCGGGGGTGCCACCATGAGGCCTCGCTGCCGCCGGCAAGATCGGGACGGGCCCTGCCAGCATCGAGGTCCATGGGGGCCTCATCCGGAGCAATCTTTATGCCCCCCTGCCACAGATCCCGATGTCGAGGCCTCTATAACATCCAGCCCTTAATGTTAAAATCCTGAGGAATACAAGAGGAAGGAAAGACTGAAAGATAACACCACAGTCTTAAGATTCTGGGAGGATAAAACAAATTAGAGTAGGATGTTGTGGAATGAGTCTTGATGAATGAAGATGTGGGAATGAGGAGTATATATGGTATTTTTAGAGTTTATGAGGAACAAGGAAGTTCAAAGGAGGACAGGACATAATAATATTGATTAAATTGGGAAAGACTGGAAGGGTTGCAATGGAGAAGGAGAAGATGGAGTGCAAGGTGAGACAGACATTACTTACCATATCACTGGATTTTTTTCTTGTACTCTGTCCAAGCGTACAACGTGCAAAAAAGCATCGCCAGACATAGAACTCAGGAAGCAGATATTCACTAAAGAAACCTCTTTGAAGTCAAAACTGGAACAATGGAAGATCAGATGGGTTTCTTTCAGAATTAGAAACAGCTGGCAATCACATACAGGTTTCAAAGACACACAAACACAAAAGCAAAATACTGCAGATGCTGGAAATCTGAAATAAAAGCAGAAAGTGCTGGAAATACTCAACAGGTCAGGCAGCATCTGTGCAAAGAGACACAGAATTCATGTTTCAGGTTGCTGACCTTTGACAGACAAAGACACATATTCTGCTCAACAGGTTTTCTTAATATATTGTTTGCATCTTGAAATCAAACAGCTTTCATATAGAGATTCATAGCTTTCCCTTCTCATCAGCTGGTTATCACCGATATTAGAGGTCAGCTGTGATACTGGTTAAGCAGTCAACCAAGATAAAGCTGGGCTATCTATCCTTTAAATGGCAACCTGTACTTCATCCAGTGATGTAGCTTCCCTCCAACACAAAGAAGATCAAGTCAGCAGGGAATTCCCATTAAATATAACTGGCATTTCCCACTGTAAGCCGGTCAGGAAGCTCACATGCTTCAGATTCCACGATTAGTATATAATAAAGTCATGGTAATATATAAATGAAGATTCAAGAAAAGAAAAAGGCAGCCCTGCAATCTGTTGACGTACCTTCAGCATTAAAACAGACATGAAAATTCCTGTTCTGATGAAGAGCCACTGACCTGAAACATTAACTCCGCTTCTCTCTCCACAGATGCTGCCAGACCTGCTGAGTATTTCCAGCACTTTTTGTTTTTATTTCAGATTTCCAGCATCTGCAGTATTTTGCTTTTATTATATCAGAATTCCATTTTAGTTTGGACATGCGTGGTAC
This sequence comes from Heterodontus francisci, assembly GCF_036365525.1. NCBI lineage: Eukaryota > Metazoa > Chordata > Chondrichthyes > Heterodontiformes > Heterodontidae > Heterodontus > Heterodontus francisci. The sequence continues at coordinate 40,376,986 of NC_090395.1, read as the reverse complement.
ATAGAGACAAATGTTGGATACAATTAACAGACAGTTCATAAAAGAACAAAAACCCAGGAGGTGAAAAGTTGTAATGAAAAACACATTACCACACTCGAAGTGTAGGTGAGCTTAATTTTTTGTCAATTTTATTATTTATTTGCTAATTGTTAGAGAACTGGGCATAGAACCTAATGAAGCATCACATGAAAATGCAAATTTGGTCCGCCAGCCTCATTTGTTTACTATTGGTGAGCTGCCATGGTCCCATTGGTAGCTAGCTGGTCCCAGAAAGAACAAAGATCATCTGGCATGCCCTGCACCCACTGCTACCATAGTGGACACTTAGGCATTTACTCTACACCTGTAAAATGAAGCGATGCCGACGAATTTCTAGACCAACGTATTTCTAGGCCAATTTATTTCCAGCTCAATGAGAGGCCAAAAGAATGGCTGAAAGGATTTTCAAAACATATTTCAACAATCTCATGGGTTGACCTTATTAACTTGTAGGGGTTTGTGATTGCTCATTGTAGATTGGTAGCTTTTGAACCTGGTTGATAATGTTCCCATTTATTGCACAGAGCCATTCAGTAGGGATTGATCAGATTTTATCAAACAATATCTTAGCCAACTAGGAGCAAGCATGACACTCGGAGATGTAAAACATGAGCAAAAAATACAACTGGTTTCAGATGCAAGGCTTTTGTTTTATATATGGTTGGTCGGTGATGATGTACATGGTGAATTGCAGAATACAGTTTTTTTTCAGATGTTATGCCATGTAATATAGAATGTTTTATCAAGATAACTGAATTACAGTGACTGAATAAGTCAAATAGCATTTATATTATGTATTCTGGGAGTTTTACTCTCACTAAATTTGTAATCAGAGGAATGTTATACTATGCAAGAGAAAGGGTATTAATTTCTATGAAGTGCATTCCTGTGGGTGTTAAGGATGGTGATTTCAAGAATATACAGCTGAAAAAGGAGAGGGGGAATGACTTTTTCTTGGAATATTTATGGTTGGAGTTTCCATATTTTTGATTCATATGTTCTTCATTTGTTGTAGCTGAAATGAACAAATGAATAAGCTGAGAAGGATGTGGTTGTAATGGAAGGAAACTCTAAACCTTGGGAGGGACAAGGTAAAGGAACAGGGATGGATGAGAAAACTAAAGAAAAAATAGGAAATAAATTAAGAACTAAAAACATGTGGATTAGGTAGAATGAAAATAAATGAGGAGAAACAGATAGAAAACAATATAACTAAATGTGGAGAAATGAGGGTGCTAAGAGTTACTTAATAAATGTGGGAGAATGGATGATGTGGGGAAAAAATAATAAATGTGGAAGAATGGACAGGGTGGGGATAAATTAAGTTGAGATCTGCTTTTAGTTTTTTGACCAAACATAAAGTGTGAGGGGAAAGTGTTATGACCAGGTGAGATGGGGGTCTAGGGTTCCCTCTCAGCCTTCACCTGGTCTTATCATAACAGGGTTTAATTTTAAACACACCGGTTTTTTTAGCTCCCCCTTAGTGAATCCTTGTTCACTAACTTCCTATTATAAGGCAAAGAAACTAGCCAAACAGGTTTTCTTGGGTTTAAAGAAAAAAGGTTAAACTTTATTAAACTTAAACTCTAATTCGGTTAACGCCTATGGATATGCGACGCACCCACGCCAGCAGGCATACGTGATACGCACATGCAGATAAAGGCAGAAAAGAGCAGAAGAAAAAAAGTAGAAAAGTTTGAGGCAATATCTGAAGATGGTTATGGTTACTGTTCTTTGAGCTCACTGTAAAGTCCTTGATTGTTGGCAGGTCTTACTTTTTGTTGGGACCCAGTATTCTTCTTAAACCTTATTTGATGTTGGAGACTTTTCTCTGTTGAAGTTCATGCGCCCTCAGTGGGTCCAGGGCCTTGTGAGAAAGAGATGGGAGCAGACAGGAGAGGTCTTCTCACTCCAGGTGCAAACAGTCTTTTTGAGTTCAAAAACTCTGTAGCAAGTTAGTCATGTGACCAGTTGGTTTAACCAGTCTTGGCTTTTGTGGATTGTATTACCTTAGCAGTCTCTGGAATGCTCTTCCTTACACCTTCAATGTCTGGTATCAAAATCCATTGTGGGTTGAATATGTCAGGAATGGTCCTTTGTCTCCATAAGCACTGTCTGTTAGTATGCAAATGTTTTTCAGCTAAGTGTCTGGCAGCCCTTGTAACAGGTCTTCTCTTCTTCCCAGCAACAGTTTAAAATCAATGTTCATACGACAAAATTAATATGCCTCATTCTTGGCAGGTGGAAGCCTGCATGACAGAAAGTATGATAGTTGAAGCATGACACAAAAAATATGATGTGGCGCACATGAAACTATATACCTGTGTATAAATAGGAAAGGTAATAGTAAAGTGAATTTATAAATACAATAGCAAATGTTATGAAGCTTTGAAAGAAAAATAATTATTTACATAAATGGAAGCACTTTTTCCAGATAACACGAACTATACTGGATGTTGTCAGTGAAGAACTGCAACTTGACAGGCACAGGTGTAACTCACTGATAGTGAGCCTGGTAGAATTGTATTTATTACAAAGCTCTTTTTCTCCCAATGAGAAAGATGGTTTAATTGTTCTATATGATAATGTAATAAATGGACGAGATGAACAAAGTGGAAAAATGCGTTAATAGAGTGCAGTTTATTAGATTAATAAAGTGAATACTAGTGATTGGGAGCCATCTTAATGAGATCACAATTACTGTTTATAATTAAGAAAAAGCCAAACTGTCTCAAGATCCATGTACTGTAGTATGGATTTGTAATTATGAGATTTAAATAAGCTTCCTTTGAAGAATAGCAACATTAATTCTGAATTTAAAACTGACAAAAGCCACAGTTATGGAACATTGGTTCAGGAATCGAAATATTAATTTATGTTGTCAATAAATTCAAATTATTGGATTTAGCACAAAGATTGAACCTGAGAAGCATTGTGGATGGGGTAACTGAGCAGGAACTGTCGCTGTGCAGGGAGGTTGCTGCATCTTTTTTTTTACATGATTTATACAACAGCCAGAGTAACCTTCTAAATATAGTAAAGCAACCAATAAAGTTGATTTTCAAATATAAAAGGATGTAAGATGCTTGTCTCTCCAAAATAGATAGCAGTAGCAGGAAGGTTGGAAATGAAGTGAAAGTTAACCAAAGGGGATGGAATAGAATGTGAAGAGAGCAAAATAAAAATAAAACAAGAAAATATGGAAGTTGAAGAGGAAAATACATAGGGGGTTGAAATGGTTCCATTGCACCCTTTTTTGGTCTTTATGCGGCCTCTTAAACCACTAAAATAATGTCCACAATGCACGTGCTCACTTCCAATGGGAAATGTACCGGATACCTTATTTTGAAAGGTTTTAGAGCACGCACATCTAATGACTGCTGGCAGCATGCAAAGCAAGCAGATAATGATGCCATTCAGCATGTAACACCGATTTGTTGCCAGCGTTGCTTTTTTGGAGCGCCATGTTTCAGCCTACGCCCTCGCTTAACCTCCCACAGCGTTCAATGGCATGAAGGACCACCGCTATGTAAAGAGATTACCAACTACTTAACGGTTAGTTGTCAGATTATTTCTTCTGGCTGATGCTGCTGTTTTATGCATTTTGGATGCTTTTTCATAATTAAAAGTTTCAGTAGTCTACACGGAGTGGGCTGGCTGGCGCTAGCTGGCATGGTTGAACAGCTGGCAGTGTGTAGAAGCTGTGAGATGTGGGTGTGAAGCTTGCAGCAGTGCTAAGTGTGTGAGGGTGAGGTAAAGCATATGAATGTCAGGCGTGAGTCCTGATTGATAGGGATTGTTGGTAGGTGAGTGTTGGGGCTGTGCTGAATTGAGCAGTGGATGAGGCTAGTGGTGCAGTTGGTAAGATATAGTATTTGAAGATGTACTCAGCGAGTTTGACAACTTGGGATGAATTTTACCGGCCCCTGACGTTGGGGGTCGTGGCTGGGGGGCTTGGAAAATGCTTCTGGGAGAGGCCCACCATGGGCCTCGACGCTTGGAGCGGCCAGCCCCATATTACCGTCAGCGGTGAGGCCTCGTGGCAGAGCCCCCGCCACTTGTTGATGGGGCCAAAATTTAAATATTCTAATGATGCTAATGAAGGCCCATATTCTCTTGTTTTATCTTTATTTTGTTCTCTTCACATTCTGTTCTATCCCCCTTTTCCTATTTCTAAGTCTAATGAGGTTAACTTTCATTTCATTTCCAACTTTCCTGCTACTGCTATCCATTTTGGAGAGACAAGCAGCTTACATCCTTTTATATTTGAAAATCAGCTTTACTGGTTGCTTTATTATATTTAGAAGATTACTATGGCTTGATTCTGTCATTAAATTTATAACTTTAATTGTATTGTGTATACCTCTCTAAAAATTCTAATGCAATGGAAGGGCTTGAGGCCTTTTAAAAATGGTGCCTGCACAGTGGCACTGTACGCCATTGCCGGGGATAGACTGACCCACCCACTCCATGTCATTGGGGGAGGGGGGCGTGGCGGTCTGCCCCAGCCATGCAACTTGACGGGCACAGGTGTAACTCACTGATAGGGAACCTGGTAGAAGTGTATTTATTACAAAGTTCTTTTTCTCCCACTGAGAAAGGTGGTAAGTCTCGCACATGCATCCCAACATGGTAAAATGCAGCCCCTTGTGTGAGATCATTAAACTTGTTCCTGTACTGCACCCAGGTGCATGGGGCTACACGACTGGCATTGACCTCCTCCACTCTTTCTCTCGCCTTCTGAACATGTGTCTGGTGGGCCTCTGACCTCCACCACCACCCCCCACCACCCCACCCCTCCGTGTGTGCAGGACAGATGTCTTTCATTTCACCTTTTCCATCAAGACCTCCAGTGCAGCATCTGAAACGTTTGGTTCACATGCTCTCCCATAGTCAGCCATTGTAGCTTCTTCCACAGCACAATATTCAAAATGAACTCAGTACCACCAACAGCCACAATCAACCTCCCTTTTAAGAGGCTAGATTTAAGTAGCGCTAGGCAGTAACAATATTGTCCCCCCTGCTGATGCGAGCATCCAGTTAACGAAACAAGAATGCTGGCTGCATACATAAAGCATTGCTGTTAAAAGAAGCGAGAGAGGAAATAGCGGAAGGTCTGACCATCATTTTCCAGTCCTCACTGGATACAGGTGTGGTACCGGAGGATTGAAGACTGCTAATGTTGTACCTCTGTTTAAAAAGAGAGCGAGGGATAGACCGAATAATTACAGGCCAGTCAGTCTAACCTCAGTAGTTGGCAAATTATTGGAATCTATTCTGAGAGACAGGGTAATCAAAGATAGTCAGCATGGATTTGTTAAGGGAAGATCTTGTCTGACCAACTTGATAGAATTGTTTGAAGAAATAACAAGGAAGATAGATGAGGGTAGTGCGGTTGATGCGGTCTACATGGATTTTAGCAAGACTTTTGACAAGGTCCCACATGGCAGACTGGATAAAAAAAATAAAATACCATGAGATCCAGGGAAATGCAGCAAGGTGGAGACAAAATTGGCTCAGTGGCCGGAAACAAAGGGCAATGTTGACGGGTGTTTTGCGACTGAAGGGCTGTTTCCAGTGGTGGTCCGCAGAGCTCAGTACTGGGTCCCCTGCTTTTTGTGGTATTTATTAACGATTTGGACGTAAATGTAGGGGGCATGATCAAGACGTTTGCAGATGACACAAAGATTGGCCATGTGGTAAATAGCGAGGAGGCTAGCTGTAAGCTGCAGGAAGATATTGATGGTCTGGTCATATGGGCAGAAAAGTGGCAAATGGAATTCAACCCGGAGAAGTGTGAGGTGATGCATTTGGTGAGGTCAAACAAGGCAAAGGAATACACGATTAATGGGAAAATACTGAGAGGTGTAGAGGAAGTGAGGGACCTTGGAGTAAATGTCCACAGATCCCTGAAGGTAGCAGGACAGGTCGATAAGATGGTTAAGAAGGCATTTGGAATCCTTTCTTATATTAGCCGAGGTATAGAATGTAAGTGCAGGGAGGTTATGCTGGAACTGTGTAACTCGTTGGTTAGGCCACAACTTGAGTACTGTGTGCAATTCTGGTCACCTCATAACAGAAAGGATATAATTGCACTAGAGAAGGTACAGAGGAGATTTATGAGGATGTTGCTGGGACTGGAAAAATGCAGCTATGAGAAGGCTGAGGGGAGATCTGATTGAAATGTACAAAATTTTGAGGGGCCTGGATAGAGTGGCAGTGAAGGGCCTATTTACCTTAGCAAAGAGTGACTAGGGGGCATAGATTTAAAGTGATTGGCAGAAAGATTAGAGGGGAGATGAGAAAAAGTTTTTTCACCCAGAGGGTGGTGATGGTCTGGAACTCACTGCCTGAAAGGGTAGTTGAGGCAGAAACCCTCAATTCATTCAAAAGGAGTCTGGATGTGCATCTCATGTGCCGTAATCTGCAGGGCTACGGACCAAATGCTGGAAGGTGGGATTTGAATGGGTGGAACACTTTTCGGCTGGCACAGACACGATGGGCCAAGTGGCCTCTTTCTGTGCTGTAAGCTTTTTATGATTTCTATGATAAATGTGCAGGCAACACACAGCATGATAGCTGCATTTCAATCAACTGGTGGGGGTCTATCGCACATCATGATTCCTGTGCCATTTTCAGGGGTTATCTGATTTTAGCCCTCATAATATAAACATTTTTCTGTAGAATTGAGTTTTAGCTGCAATACTATACAACATGGGTTGGCATCCTTCCATCTATGAAGATGATGGACACGCAGCAAACAATCCATTTCGGTGAAGTGTCGTCTCTTGGTGCACCTTTGCTGGTGGCTGTGAAGGCCAATCTTTGAGAGGCAGGTTCTGCCACAAATGCCACATGTGAAGCTGCCAAGTGATGCTGTGAGTTATTGTTTTTGACGTTGGTGCCTGTTGCCAAGCTGCTGTAGCAACTGGCTGTTGTGGCACTACACAACAGTCCACAGGCTGTGTCGCCATTTCCTTCTTTTGCCAGATAGTGACACCCAAGTGCGATAGTCGACATTTAGGGCCTTCATGTCACACTTGCAAACATCCTTGAAGTGGAGCATTTGGTGCCCCACTCGTCATCTGGCCCTGGCTACCTCACCATACAGAAGGTTCTTCGGTATGCAGCCAAGTTACATCCTGCGGACTTGCCCAATCCACCAAAGTAAACTCTGTTTCATCAGTGGCAAAGCACTTGGGAGCTTTGCCTTTGAGAGGACTGCAGCATTTGTGATTTGTCCTGCCAAGTTATACCCATAATGCGCCACAGACAATGGAAGTGGAAATTATTGAACTTCATTTCCTGGTAGCTGTAAGTGGCCCATGTTTCACAGCCATACTGCAAGGTGCTGAGATCACAAGCCTTATAAACCATCAATTTGGTCCTGAGCGTCAGCTTGATGTTATCCCATGCGTGTTTTACAAGTTGGCTGAAGGTGATAGCTGCTTTCCCTATGTGTGTATCGAGCTCTGCACCAAGGGACAGATTGTCTGTCACCCTGGTCCCAAGGTCACCGAATTTTCTAACCACTTCCAGTGGCATGTTATTTAGTGTGATCAGGGGCAGTGTTGCAACAGCTTATCCCATGACCACGGTTTTCTTGACACTTATAGTCAAGGAGAACAAGTTACAAGCAACAAGTTACAACAGCAAAATTATTTCAAATGTTTAAGTAGCCTTATTGCTAAAAATAAAAGTACAGACTAATTGTCCTAAGTTCATAAGAGTTTCATTGAACCAAGGCACAATCTAAACAATAAATACATGGGAATGTCGATTGGTACAAATTTTGAGTATGCACTAAATTTATCTCCAAGTTCAATCTCACCAGTCCCTCCTTTATGCAGGTCCATACCCTTTGCGATCAGAAGTTTACCTTTTTACCTGTAATTGCTGTCTGGTCGAGCCTGAACACTACTCCTTTCCCCCACTGGAGCCATGTAAACACACCCAATGTTGTGGTGCATGCCCTGAAATCAGTAGCATGGCCACTGTGCATCCTCTAAATTCGGCAGTGTCAGTGCTGTGTGTTCTCTGAAATTAGTAGTGTGAGCACTCTGTGTATTCCTAACCGGAGAATGTGAGTTCTGTGTGTTCTCTGGAGTTAGTAGCCTGAGCATTGTGCATGTTCCTAACCTGGGAATATGAGTGCTGTCTGTTCTCTGAAAGCAGTAATGTTAGCCTTGTGTCTTGTCTGAACTCGGCAGTGTGAGTGACAATAACTGGATTATACAATACAGTATGAGAACATTGAATAACTCTACAGCAGGCAGCATCAAATTACATGTTCCAGACAAACTATTGGGTGTATCTTGCCATTTAAGGGGACCAGTCGGAAATCTCGTTCAGCCCACTTGCAAATAGATTATTTTTACTGCCCAATATCTAGTCCTTCTATAGTGTGAGCTGGGTTCTAGTAATGGTAACCATTGTTATATAAACTAGATACTGTAATTTCACATGTGCTTCCCCTATGTGCTTCCCCCATGCATGTCTCCAACCTTCCAAAAGGTAGACTGACTAAGGGATGAAGCCAAATATAAACCAACCTACTGATTATTTTACAATCATAATGGGGCTAATCGAGTAATATTTGTAGTACTTTTACTTTAATTCTATAGCACTCCTCGTCACAAAGAAAATAATAAATACATCACACTGTCCTTGTTAGCATGCTAAATAAGATGAAGCGAAATGAGCAAGGTGCCACTCGACAAATTGTTTTGGCTGGAGTCAATCCACATTCCCCAGCAATTGGCTGTTCAGTGAAGTTAATCCCTACTGATCTGCCCTTAACTTCATAGTAATATTTTAATATAAATTCCAGCAAATTCCTTTGGTGACCAAATAGATAAAAATCCTGAAACATGACAGTTATTTACTGTTTAAATGTAGGATGGTGTGGTTATTAATTCAAACAGAGTACCTGCACTGTTTCTAGATTTCACTGGTAAAATATATTTTATAATAAGCCACTGAACACAGAATTAATAGCAAACAAGAGCTTAGATCAAATAGTTCAAAATTGAAACAGCCTCCTCCTCATGTACAGAATAAATTCCGAATTCTGTAATTTACTTTTGAATATTCTGTTTCACTACTGTTACAGTGTAGGTCTCAAAACTAATTTGGAAAGCAAACTCAAATAACTCACCATAACACTTAAACATGCTTTCATTTGTTCACTGCATTGTGCAATAGATTTCCAGCAACCACATTACGCCTACAACCCAAACAATCCAATAAATACCCTGTAGTAAGATCCATATTACAGAAAAATAAAGCATACATTTATGTAGTCACTGTCACATTCTCAAAGCATTACTTTTGAATTGCAGTTAATTTCCACATAGTAAATGAGAATAGCCTCCCCTAATGGACATGCAAAGTCAGAAAATTACTTTTGTTTTAACAGGAAGGCACTTAACTACTGTCATTGGTGTAGCTTTGCACCCATTGCTAAGTGCAGGAAGTTCCCTGATTGATCTGTCTGACCTGGAATTGCTTGCATATTTGACGGTTGCATGTTGTCTAGTTAAATGTTTATTTAGTAAACAGCACATGTTTTGAAGCTCTGAAGCTTTTTCTAGTTCATTGTCAATTAAACTTAATTACAAATTCTACATTGTTTAAATGCAAGGGAGCTATCCTCTGTGTCCACCTCAAATCTCCGTAGTGGGGAATGCAGATTAAAATCAGGAGAGAGTACAGTCCTAAAATCCATATATTTTAACAGGTTCTCTTAAGGCCAGTTTTAAAATGTCTTATTTGGTAATCAATCTTTGTAAATACTACTGAGCAAATCTATAGCAATTCTTGGCCATTCTACTTGCTACTGGTAGCAAGTCTCCTCTGATCTGCTAAATGGGGAAATGACACAAGTTGTGTCCTTTCTAATCAGTACTCAATAGTAAAACCGTGTGGCTGAAATTTGTTTTCCAATATTTACGGTGCTGAGAGACTGGGCTCTGAAGTGTAAATTAGCCCTTCACAGATTGTAAAATGCACTGCTCGAACATCAATCACTCTGGAGTAGTTGAAAAAAGAGATGGGAAAGGAGCCCCAGTTCTTGCAAGAAGCATAGCTGAATGTCAATTCAGCAGTATCATGAGTGGAACTTTCCATTGAGAACAACCAAGATAGGAATAAACATTTGGATTTGAAATCTTCAAACATTATAATTTTACTAAGCAATCAATTGTGTGTCAATTTAACTGTTCCCTTTAATGGCTAGTGATTTATGTTAATAGATTACATACCAGGCCGTTTCAGTTCTGTTTTCCCTTGGTTGCCCTTATTCAGAAAACACCTGTCACTGGGTTGGATTTTATTTTCCTACCGCTGGGAATGGCAGCAGGCAAAAAAAGTGGCAGTCAGCATGTGCAGACCACACACCACCATGCCACTGTGATCTAGTGCGTGGTGGCTCATTATAATATGCAGGGCGGCTGCCAGCCCCAATCACCTGGCAGAGGTGACCTCAGCGATGACGTCAATGGCGTCGCCTGTTTCTGCGTAGGTGCTGATACCATTTTTAAAGGGCTTCCAGGCCTGCGTTGACAGATGACAGTTGACCCCATCCCCCCCACCCCATCGCCTCACCCCCCAGCCCCGCCAACTACACTAAAAATAAATGTTTGGCCCGTTCCCCCTCACCACACCACAATACAATGAAATTTCAGAGTTGACCCCATCTCCCCACAACTGCACAAATTTCAGAGGTCACCCCTCTCCCCCACCCCCACCCCCCCCACCAACAGCACAAAGTGCAGAGGTCACCCCTTACCCCCCCACTACACTAAAAATGCTCTGATCCCCCCCTTCCCCATCTCGGTGGTGCCAGCCTTCCCTAGATGGGAAAGTGAAGGCGCGTGAGTGCTGCCCGTTGCACTGAAGATCCGGAAGTGAAGGTAAGATCACGGGGAATTGGATTTAAATGTATGCATAGAGTTTATTTAAATATTTAAAGTCGGGTCCCGTCACCGAGGGGGAAGATCAGGCCCGGCAGTCCCAGAGGTGGGCTCCATGGTGGGCCGCTGCCGGTGCAGTCTTACCTTTTACTCACTGGTGATAAGTTTGACTAGTGTAAATTGGGTGATATTGAATCCGCATCGCACTTTACACCTCTCACCACTTTTATTTCCATCACAGTATTCCTTTCTATCAATGGTATTCCGTGAAGGAAGTGATATTAAAGTAATAAGTGCCACAATTGTAAGGAACTGCCCTCCTGGGGATCGGGAAGCAGAAATCCAGCTACGGAGCTGTGCCAGCTACTGTAAGGACTACTGCAGCTACCATGCACTGATAGTAATGGTTATCTGTGGCCTGAAACATGGCTGCACCTCTTTACAATATTAGTCTATGGGAGTTATGCAATTGGGTGGCATAGAGGGGATTTGTATGTTGCACTACTCCATTATTTATCTGCAGATTTGTACTTTTCCCTTCATTTTTAACTGTTGTTTCTTGGACAGCTCCATCCCTCAACACCCTACTTTCCCCTTTAGCTTAGCATTTGGCGAATGGCTACTAATGGGCTGAGATAGCTTCTGAGCCTTTCTGAAGAATTTCTAAGTTTTTGTCTCCTTATTCTGATACCCACCTTTAACTCCCCCTCCCTTTAAATATTACTTACGTACAATTTTCCACTTGCACTGGTGTGCTATCTGCACCCAACCAAATCCACGCCCACCAGAAAAATCTGCTCTATTGTGCCTAGCCTTAGTCATCAGATTCTTTGACTTTGTGTGTACACAAGGCATCAGGAGATTCAAGCATTAGTTATTATTGCTGGAATTGTTGGCAAGTATTAATAAAGCCAGGAAACAAACCAACATGGTAACAGTTGTAAGCAGGCAACCTGGCCTATTTTGCAAATATAACATTGTTGACAAAGGAACAAGTCCTATCAAACTCATCTACATCAGGTCAATGTGTGCACACCTGCTGAAGACTCTTATTTATAGCAGATAAGCAGTATGATTCAACAAGACAACCCTCCATGTTGACACAATACCATTCACAGTTTGAATTTGCTGTGATTTATCCAAACAGTTGATGTGAAACAGCAGATTGTCATGCTCTGTGAACTGATCTGTGCTGTTAAAAGGAGCATCGAGAAAGTGGAATGAACTTGGATGTGAGGTTTCATCAAAAGATGTAGAAATTGCTTTGCTAGGTGCTGCTCTGAATTCTGAATCTTCCTCACAGTATCATGCAGTGAATTTCTCATTAACGGAATATGGTCATGCAGTAATGCAAAAGCAAACTACTGTGGATGCTGGAAATGTGAAACATAAACAGAAAATGCTGGAACTACTCAGCAGGTCAGACAACATCTGTGGAGAGAATAGCAGAGTTAACATTTCAGGTCGATGACCTTTCATCAGAACTGATCAGTTTCTGGGCAATTTGCAGTTTCAGCAGACCGGCCTGATCATCATCATGTTCCACACAATTCCATAGATTGCAAAGAATTAGTCAAGTGCCCCAAAACTGCCAGGAGTCACCAGATCCATTTTACTGATTGTAGCAAACAATTTGAAAGCTCTTACATTGCAACAACTGAAATAAGCCAGTAACTTTCATTATTGCAGTGACTATGAATGAATAGCAGCAACCACATAGCACAGTCTGATTGATCTTTTTTTCCTTTTCAGTGCAAGGATTAGTAGAACTCATCAGGACTAAACTGCAAAATGTGCAGAATCTTATATTTGTACTAAAGTGGCCTCTTGATAAGATCAACTTCATTTCCAAAGATTTTAATGTGTTTTTATACTCCATAGTGAATAAAATAAAACAATGCATACAAACGTCTTAATGTGGGCTTTGCATGTGGCTCAACATTATCTCAGATCTGTGTGTTTCAGCCCCTTGAAGACTTTCAGGTTAAGTGATTCAAATGGAGAACCTTCAAGAGCAGAAGCCCTTCCTATCCTGGGGTTGCCACCTTTTGTCAAGTCCAAAATCAAACAGGGGCAGGAGAATGCTTTATGAAGTGAGGAGATTGCTTATGAAGGTTTTCAATGACTTTTTATCAGCAAAGAAGGCCTCAGAATTAAGTCCATGTTCCTAGCTCATGTCCCAGCTCTATTTGTTCAGTTTTCAGTGTAGCAAATGATGGCAACATCACTCCTTGGCTCTGGAGATGCTGCTTTCCACCCACTAGTTGCAGCTTTATGACAGACTGAAATACATCAACCATTAGCATTTTAAGCTCACTGCGCTTTAACCATTGTGTCAGCTTGTCAGCGCTTCAAGAGAAAAATTGACTGGGATTAGGGACTCTAAGTATCAACCAATATGATTATTTGGAGAGTGGGATACAATATTCCAGTGCTATCTAGGAGGACAAAGATAGCCCGAGGATTCCGCTTTTCCATGATCAACCTTCTCCTTAAATCCCACTCGCCACCCCCTCTAGCAGTACATTCTAGCTTCGTGTATTTAAGGATTTAAGAAAGAAATGCACAGCAGGTTAAGCAGCTTCCAAAGAGGTGTGTTGATATTGGATTGCCTTCACCAGAACTCTGGTTCACTTGAATGATATTGACTTATCTTTATTTCTCCTGAGGCTACTGTAAAAATAGAAAATTACCTATTGCAATTGTTAAAGCAGCAGACCCACAATCCAGGTAACTGGACTCCTATGAGGTCCAATTAGTGGGAGATGCATCAATGACATTTTTATCAGCCATCCATTCTCAGAGCTGACCTGACCTCATCAAGTTCTACCAGACAGCAGGCTCCTCTGCAAAAAGCCACCCACTGCTCCCGGATCACTGTAGAAGGCAAAGAGAACCCTAGGCTCCTTTTCTATGCTACCATCTCATGAAGCTCCTCTCCTCCTTCCTCTGTGTTCTCACCTCCAACAAGTTTCAGGAGCTCATGGATTTCTTAATCGCCAAGATAGAGACCATCCATTCAGCTATCACCATTATTTCACTTCTCCACTTGCCCACTTAGCCAAACCTTTCCCAGTTTCCATTATACTCTAGCCCTGATGCCTTCTCTAGGTTCACTGCATCCTTGAAACCTAATGCCTGCTGTTCCAATTCCATTCTCATTAAACCCCTGGCTATCCAACTCCCTTCCTGGCCCCCAGTCACAAATTATTCCCTCTCCTTAGGCACTGTCTTCCCCCTTTCAAAACCATTGTTCCCACCCCCTCCTCAGTCAGCCATCAATCCTTCTTCCCTCGCTAACTACTTTCCCATCTCCAATTTCTCTTTATTGTTCAAGGAACTTAAATGTATGGTCAGATCCATGCTCACTACTTCCAACTCCATGTTTGAATCAAGATTTTGCCCTGAAACAATAACTTGTATAAGATTTTTAATGATCCTAACCAAAGTAACATATTATGCTCTGTTTGACAGTGACCATTGTAGATTATCCCTCTTTGCCATTACTGCACAGTATAGTACAAGATCACACCATTCTCTTCCAATGTCTTTCCTCCAATATCTGGTTTGATGGATTTACCATTGTGAGGTTCCACTGTAACCTAGCCAGAGCATCTCCCACAATGATTCTCTATCCATCCCTGCAGTGGGTTTTAAAAAGAGCATTAAGGGAGGTGGAGACTTGGAGTGTTTGAGAGAGAGAATGCCATTGGTAACTCTGTACATTATGAATATATTAAAGTTTACAGGTAAAAAAACATAAATGGTGGGAAAAAGAGCTGAGATCATTAATATGAGCATCATTTATCCTTTTTTCCTTAAAACTTCAACATCTTCATAATGCACAAAGTTACGATAAAAATGTTTCCTACAGGTAGATATTTCTCAGGCACTACCTGTATTTGGGAGTGGGAGGAAATTTTTCTTTTGCAAAGCATCTGTGGCAACATAGTTTTAAATTTCTCTGGGCAATTTAAGGAACCATTTTACCTAAACAGAGTGACGCCAAACCTTGCAGACATGAGGAAAACCATAAGCTTTCATATTGACCCTGGGCTGGTTCAGTGGCGTTCTGAACATATGTCGTGCTCCCATGCATTCAGCTGTGGTCAGCAGAAAGCAGT
Source organism: Heterodontus francisci (assembly GCF_036365525.1). Taxonomy (NCBI): domain Eukaryota; kingdom Metazoa; phylum Chordata; class Chondrichthyes; order Heterodontiformes; family Heterodontidae; genus Heterodontus; species Heterodontus francisci. The sequence goes on along the minus strand of NC_090395.1, from coordinate 40,361,910 downwards.
GGGATCATTGACATCGAAACATTAACTTTGGCCTCGTACTAACTTCCTATGGTTTGCTTCATACCTCTTGCTTAAGTATGCTTTGATTCAGCTGAGATCTATCATTAGTTGCAGTGCACAGTTTGCAGTCTGTGAATTATAATTGGCCTATTAAATAGGTGGCCTGTGAATTCGGTTTGTAGTTGTACTATTGGTGTCCTCGTGGTAAAGTATTAGAAAAATTACACAAGCCAGATTATGAAAAGAATCTGGTGCCTTTTTTAAAAGTGTCTTTATTTGGTAGACCACTGTGTCGCATCCTTTGTTGATTCTATTCCCTGTTAAATTTCCTTATCAACTTTTCGTTTGAAATGTGCTACACTTTCTCAAATGCGTTTTTTTCTTTCACCATTATTTCTACTTCTGAAAAACTATTGAACAGAAAGAAAGTCACCATTTATTAGTGGTGTTGCTCAGAGACTGAAAAGGTCACATGCTGTTCTTCAGCTTTCACAGATAATGGCAATTTTATTTGAATACTTCAAGAGCTGCAGTTGTATTTCTCGTAAATCAAGTGGGACTAAAATGACATTCCCTTCAAATAACTCACAATTAAAAAATTCAGTAGTTCTATATATTTCTCTAATTAGCCTGAAAAATGATTGTAATTAAGTTTAGAGTCCTGTGATGGGGTACAATTGAGAGCTCTTCAAAAAGAAAAGCGTTAAGATCATCTGCTCTAATGAAATTGGTTTTCTCCAGACAAGCTTAAAAATGTATACCTGTCAACAATGAATGTTCTTTCTTTGTAGGTTGTTTTAGAATAATTTCATTTAACTAATTTTTTAAAACAAATCTGCATTATAAATGGAGACCAGATCAAAACAAAGGAAAGGATTCTAAACATAGTAACTGCGGGAAGCACTCAGAATTGACAAGTAACGTATCCTGGTAGCGAACAAGCTCAGCAGATTGTGACTGTGCTCACCCTCACAGACTGTCGCACACTGTGACAGAAGTCATCCCACTCCCATTCAGACTGCTCTGGCCCCCAGCCCAAGCTCAACAGCATCAATATTGGAGGGAGTGAGCAGTCTGAAACCTCAGGTTTTTAAGGTAATCCATTTTACCGCTACCAACAAAAATACGTCAGAGAGAATATTCCTCCAGGTTACTGCAAGTAAAAAAAAAACTGACCCAATAATCTAGTGGGCTATTCAATAAAGGAAAAAAGTTAAAGTTTTCAACAGTGACACGGTAGTATTCAAAATAAATGATCCAGTCAACTTCATCTTAGGAAGGACAATTATTTTGAAAAACTTGGCAACTGCAAGCTTTATCAGTAGAGCTGCAGGGACAGAAAGTGATTGGTCTGCTTAAAGTAATGGATTTCCCCAGTTCTATTTATAGTTTTCCAATATACTCATATCTAACTTCTACCAGGTGTTGAAAAATGCTGTGTCTTAAATAGATTTGGCCTAAAAAAATTATTGATGAAGGTGACACCCTTCATTGTGTTTGCTGGTGTCAGGGTTTCTGAAGGTTTATATCAGGTTGGTGGGTAGGGATGATTAGGTACCTTTTTCCCAGGGACGAGAGCTCAAGACCTGAGATTACAAAGGTCACAATCACTTTTTATAATTTACTTTTTTATTGCTCCTTGAGAGCAGTGGGATACACATAACTAATTCCACTCCTGCTGACAGAAAATGCACATCCAATCTTCATGCACGGCATTTGGTTTACTAACTGAATAAATTGCATTTTACATATTCAATTGCATTGCATTGGTTGTCTATCAATATTGTCTGGGACAAACCTCAATAGAATTAAGCAACGTGTTTAAATCTTAAAATTCTTCAGCTTCACATAATATTTCACAGATACACGGTCATAAATGGTACAGAAAACTCCAACTGCCAGTTCACGAGGTAAAAAGGAAAGAATAGAAAGTATTAGTATTTATATGGCTCTTTCACACCCTCAGAGAATGTGTGAAGATGTTTCACAGCCAATGAAGTACTCTTGAAGAGAAGTGGCTATTGTAACTTAGGGACATGTGGCAGTAGATTCATGCATAGCAAGATCCTGCAACTGAAAGACTTGCATTTATATAGCGCCTTTCATGACCACAGGCAGTCCCAAAGCACTTTACAGCCAATAAAGTGCTTTTAAAGTGGTCACTGTTGTAATGTGAGAAATATGGCAACCAATTTGCACATACCAAGCTCCCACAAACAGCAATGTGGTAACAAGAGAATCTGTTTTTGTGATGTCGATTGAGAGATAAATATTGGTCAGGACACTGGAGTAACTCCCCTGCTCTTCTTTGAAATAGTGGGATATTTTACGTCCACCTGAGAGAGTAGACAGGGCCTTGGTTTAATGTCTCGTCCAAAAAAACAGAACCTCCCACTGTGCAGCACGTCCTCAGTACTGCATTGGAGTTTCAGCCTTGATTATTTGCACTCAGGTTCTGGAGTAGGACTTGAAATTCTGACTCAGAGGAAAAAGCACTGATAACTAAGCCATGGCTGACATGTAATAGCAATAAGATAAATGACTAGACAATCTATTTTAGTTATAAAGCAGATGTCCTCAACTAAAACATCATATTTATTGATGGTTTATTAGAGGACATAAATTTTAATTAGTGAAAAATCATTTTAAAATAGATATTAAGGAGGATTTCTTAACTCAAAAGGACGGTAAACATTTATTTTAACTTTAAAATGATTCTCTCCCTCCTCTCGCCCTGCTCCTATCCCCCATTCTGGCATTGGATCAAATGTAAACAATAGATTTTTCAAAAACTGAACAGCAGCAGCAATTGCTGATTGACCAGATCCCAGCTGTGCTGCCATCAGATCAATCTTGGGCATGGAAATTATATGAAAAACTGAGGAATATTTTCCAATGACTAAGCTCTGATTATCACTGCAGCGAACAAGGCCTGGACAGGTATGTGCCTTCACAATACAAATGATGCAAAGACTGAGTCATTGCTGTATATATACTGTTGGTTCCCAGTCATGAATGCTATTTCATACTCTTCAGTATTCAAAATGAATCCTTTATTAGGAAAGTGACTGGGTAGAAGTAAAAAAAAGTTAAAAGACTTATGTCATAGCTTAAAGGTTATGCTATTCCCAAGTGCCTTCAAACTTCAGAAGAAAGCCTACAAATAAAATCAGCCACATAGCACAGGCGTCAACAAGTCTGCCCTTCCATCCATCCAATGATGTTTACTACCACTGACGTTTATATTTTTACAAAAGCCATTAACAATGCTTTAACACTATTTGTAATCTCTACAATTTTACTCAATGTTTAGAACAAGGGTGCAGTCACACAGTTAGACAGTATCACCATTCAACAAACCATATGCCTGCACTTTCCTAGGTTGCAATGGTAAAGTTTGAAGCTAATAAATGTAAACAAATCTGGAAAAATTAATCCCTTGCTTCATCTTCCAGTTAAAATCTGTGCCCCATATTTTGTATGATCCTGGGAGTCATTCTGGGGAGATAGGAAGATGGCCAACAATGGGGCCAGTACCATATCCACCCCATTCAAAATAAATAAATCCCAATTCATGCTTCTTGTGCCTACGCTATTTAGATTTTTCCAGGACTTTGGGACATTTCTGAGATTGTACCTGGTTTTCCTGGAAATCTCATCAAATGCACTCCTGAAAGGTCCAGCCGGACCTATGTCTTCCTAAACTAGAGGCAGATGGTATTGTGACCTAAATTGGGCCCCACCAAGAAGGAAAGGGGGCCTTGCCAGCATGTGAGCCCCACTGAGCACTTCAGGGTCTAAGTTCAACTGGTCACCGTTGTCTGCATTGGCAGAGCGCCACTCTAATTTTCCAGGATGGGCATCTCTGTTGTGCAGCTAAAGGCTTAGTTGCTGGCACCTATAACTTAAATGACCCAGTTCCTGGGATGTGAGCAGGGTTAGCAGCAGATGAATGTAACTGATGTAAGTTTATTGCTAGAGACATAATGTTGCTGCAGGATTTCTTCCCTTTTATATACTTTGAGCAACAGATTTTTTTGTCTGTGTATTTTGTGAAGTCTTTGTGCATTCACAGGTGGCAGTGTGTGTTTAAGTTTGGAACAGTTTGCTTGCTTGCAGCCTGTACAGCTCATTTAAGCTGTGGGAGTTGATGAGGGCATCACAAGCTCTCCCTTCATTTGAATTTGAATGGAGGGTTGTGTGAAAGAACAGAGGGAACAGGGGATTCAAGGTTACAAGGCATTAAAAGCAACACCTCAAGTGGATAAGGCCATAAATAAAGCTAAAACAACATTGGGTTTTATAGCAAGAGGTATAGAATATAAAAGTTGAGATGCAATGGTGATTCTACCAAGAACCTTAGTGAGGCCACAGTTGGTGTATTATGTGCAGATTGGGCTCAATGCTATAGAAAGGCTGTTGACCCAATAGAAATTTTACAACACAGATTCATTAGGAAGCTGCCTGGTATGAGGAAATACAAATACATTGAATAACTTGAAGCATTAGATTAGATTAGAGATACAGCACTGAAACAGGCCCTTCGGCCCACTGAGTCTGTGCCGAACATCAACCACCCATTTATACTAATCCTACACTAATCCCATATTCCTACCACATCCCCACCTGTCCCTATATTTCCCTACCACCTACCTATACTAGTGATAATTTATAATGGCCAATTTACCTATCAACCTGCAGCAAGTCTTTTGGCTTGTGGGAGGAAACCAGAGCACCCAGAGAAAACCCACGCAGACACAGGGAGAACTTGCAAACTCCACACAGGCAGTACCCGGAATCGAACCCGGGTCCCTGGAGCTGTGAGGCTGCGGTGCTAACCACTGCGCCACTGTGCCATTGTGGCTGTTCTTGTTAGGTCAGCAAGGATTAAGGTGTAATTTGATAGAGTTGGCTAAAGTTGTGATCAACTGGAATGAAGGACGTAGAAACAGACTTTTTCCAGTGGCTGAGGAGTCTAGAACAAGGGGAGATAGATACAAGATTAAATGCAAAAGAGGACAGAGAGGAGGAAAAGCTTTTTTTTACTCGAAGGGTTGCTAGGCTGTAAAATTCACTATCCGAGATAGTGATTGAAGCAGAAACCATATCAACATTTAAGAATGGTTTAGGAACATAGGAACGTAGGAGCCGGAGTAGGCCATTCAGCCCATCGAGCCTGCTCCACCATTCAATGTGATCATGGCTAATCATCCACTTCAATGCCTTTTTCCCACACTATCCCCATATCCCTTTATGTCATTGGGAAAGATTGGGTTAGATTGGAGATTGAAGGAAAGATGATAAATGCATTTGGGAACAGGATACAGACATGAAATTGGGACTACAGCTTGTGTGGATGATAAACACCAGCATGGATTGGTTGGGACAAACACATTTTTCCATGTTGTAATTTCTATGTAATTTATATACAACATTATTGAAACTTAGCTTAGTCCTTAACCTTGTAGTTTTTTTTAAAATAATTTTGTCCACGCAAGCAAATTTGGGAAGGTTGTCTAATGTAATATAATTGTATTATATGAGATTTACTTATATGCTTGGTCATCTTTTAAAGAACAAAGAACAGTACAGCACAGGAACAGGCCATTCGGCCCTCCAAACCTGCGCCGATCTTGATGCCTGCCTAAACTAACACCTTCTGCACTTCCGGGGCCCATATCCCGCTATTCCCTTCCTATTCATGTATTTGTCAAGATGTCTCTTAAACGTCGCTATCGTATCTGCTTCCACCACCTCCCCTGGCAGCAGGTTCCAGGCACTCACCACCCTCTATGTAAAAAACTTGCCTCGCACATCCCCTCTAAACTTTGCCCCTCGCACCTTAAACCTATGTCCCCTAGTAACTGACTCTTCCACCCTGGGAAAAAGCTTCTGACTATCCATTCTGTCCATGCCGCTCATAACTTTGTAAACCTCTATCATGTCGCCCCTCCACCTCCGTCGTTCGAGTGAAAACAATCCGAGTTTTTCCAACCTCTCCTCATAGCTAATGCCCTCCAGACCAGGCAACATCCTGGTAAACCTCCTCTGTACCCTCTCCAAAGCCTCCACGTCCTTTTGGTAGTGTGGCGACCAGAATTGCACGCAATATTCTAAGTGTGGCCTAACTAAGGTTCTGTACAGCTGCAACATGACTTGCCAATTTTTATACTCTATGCCCCGACCGATGAAGGCAAGCATGCCGTATGCCTTCTTGACTACCTTATCCACCTGCGTTGCCACTTTCAGTGACCTGTGGACCTGTACGCCCAGATCTCTCTGCCTGTCAATACTCCTAAGGGTTCTGCCATTTACTGTATACTTCCCACCTGCATTAGACCTTCCAAAATGCATTACCTCACATTTGTCCGGATTAAACTCCATCTGCCATCTCTCCGCCCAAATCTCCAACCGATCTATATCCTGCTGTATCCTCTGACAATCCTCATCATTATCCGCAACTCCACCAAACTTTGTGTCGTCCGCAAACTTATTAATCAGACCAGCTACATTTTCCGCCAAATCATCTATATATACTACAAACAGCAAAGGTCCCAGCACTGATCCCTGCGGAACACCACTAGTCACATCCCTCCATTCAGAAAAACACCCATCCACTGATACCCTCTGTCTTCTACGACCGAGCCAGTTCTGTATCCATCTTGCCAGCTCACCTCTGATCCCGTGTGACTTCACCTTTTGTACCAGTTTGCCATGCGGGACCTTGTCAAAGGCTTTCCTAAAGTCCATATAGATAACATCCACTGCCCTTCTTTCATCAATCGTCTTCGTCACTTCCTCAAAAAACACAATCAAATTAGTAAGACACGACCTCCCCTTCACAAAACCATGCTGCCTCTCGCTAATAGGTTCGTTTGTTTCCAAATGGGAGTAAATCCTGTCCCGAATAATCCTCTCTAATAGTTTCCCTACCACTGACGTAAAGCTCACCGGCCTATAATTTCCTTGCCACCCTTCTTAAACAAAGGAACAACATTGGCTATTCTCCAGTCCTCTGGGACCTCACCTGTAGCCAATGAGGATGCAAAGATTTCTGTCAAGGCCCCAGCAATTTCCTCCCTTGCCTTCCTCAGTATTCTAGGGTAGATCCCATCAGGCCCTGGGGACTTATCTACCTTAATGCTACCTTTTGCATAAAATTTACAACACAGAAACAGGCCATTCAGCCCACATGGTCTGTGCCAGTGTTTATGCACCATACATGCTTCCTCCCACTCTATTTATTTCAAATCATGTAATGGTACAGCACAGAAAGAGGCCATTCATGCCTGTGCTGGCTCTTTGAAAGAGTGATCCAGTTATTCCCAGTCCTGTGCTCTTTCCCCATAGTGTTGTAAAATTTTCCATTTCAAGTAAATATCAAAGCCTTTTTTGAATGTTACTATTGAATCTGTTTCCACCATCCTATCAGGAAATATATGTCAAATCGTAACAAATCACTGCATAAAAAATGTTTTCCTAATGTTGCTTCTGATTCGTTTCCCATAACAACAACTTACATTTATATAGCATCTGTAAAGTAGTGAAACTTCCCAAGGCACTTCACAGGAGCATTATCAAACAAATTTTGACACTTGAGCCACATAAGAAGATATCGGGACAGTTAAATGAAAGCTTGCTCAAACAGAAGCAGCTTAAAGGAGGAAAGCAAGGTAGAGAGCCAGAGAGGTTTAGGGAGAGAATTTCAGAGCTTAGGCTGCTAAATGCACGGCTGCCAATAGTAGAGCGATTAAAATCAGGGATGCGCAAGAGACCAGAATTGGAGGAGTGTAGATATTTTGGAAGGTTGGAGGAGGTTATAAAGATAGGAGGGACAAGGTCATGGAGGGATTTCAAAACAAGAATGAAAATGTTAAAAGTCAGGCATTGTTTAACTGGGAGCCAATGTAGGTCGACAAGCACAGGAGTGATGGATCACTGAAGATACTTCTCTTTTCTAGAGAAAAGAGCCTATGTTTGATGCTTTTTAAGTTAAATGAGGAGTGATGTGATTTTCTATTGCTTTCAACACCAGAGTAAGGCATAACACCAGTAACTAAATGCAATTTACAGAAAGGGTTTGCTATTTGTTTCTGGGCACATGACTGAAAATTTATCTGGATCTCAAGATAGGCACTCTCATAGGTACAGGGAGTTGGGGCTCACCCATGAGAGGGATCTAAGATATAAAAGCTGAAATAGTCTAAGGCAAGAAAAGACTAAAAAATGTAACAGTAGTATTTCCAAAGAAGTGATACCAAAAAAGTTTTGGAAATCTCTTGGAGTGTACATTATGAATTTGCTACGTGTAAGCATTTTCTCAATACCAACAAGATCTTTCAAGCTATGCTTCCTTGCCCTTTAAAGGATGGCTACAGATAAATCAATTATCAGCAAAGCTGGCCTCTTCCATCCAGGATACTTGATATTAAGTGATACCTCACATTTATGGGGATGATATATCAGGCTTCAAAATGACTAAATCCAGTTTTGCTTCATCCATATCCTCATCTACTGTTTCCATAAAAATAGAACTTCCAGGTTATTATTCTACTGTTACCATTCAAACTAAAGATAAAACAAATGTGATAAAACATCATGGGCTGAACCCTTCATTCTGTATCAGTCAATATATCAGCAACACACTACGTCCAGGATTTGCACCTCATATCTACTAATACCTAAATATTTTTGTACTTTCTGTTCTAAGTATCTTTTTTTCCCGCTATGTTTCAAAGCACTACTTATGCTCATTTCACCATATTTGAGAAAGGGAACAACCAAATTGCTGTCCATGCTCCCCCCCCTCCCCTCCCTCCAAACAATGAGCTGATAAAATAATTATACTGTGCACATTAGTAATGTGAAAGCCTGCAGTCAAATTCATTGCTGCTGCTCTGGGAGCCAACATTAGGCAGCTCGGTAGTGGCAAGCATACCATTCTTATAGAAGATTGACTGCAGAATTGCCCTACGGCAGAATTTTTCACAGATGACATTTCCTAGCTTCTTAGCAATTCACCAGTGATAATATTACTGCTTTATGGCCGAGAGATAGGGTACAATAGAAGCTAATTAGCATAATTGCTTTGGAACTTCCCTCAAGGCTGGACACTTGCTCGTACAGTGGGATAAATTGGAAATTCCTTAAAGAAACATGTTCCTTAATTTAGCTCGTGCTTGTAATACCCATGCGTGAGATAAAAATAGAGCCATTCTGTTAGTGTACCCTGTAGTTCATTATCAACAATTGTGTCTGTTGTGCTAAGTTGCAGTGTAAACTGGACTAGACACAATGGACCTGAATACTAACCCTTATAGTTTGCCTTTGCCCACCCATGAGGCTCTCTATCTACTTCTCTTTGATGGATTCAGACAGACTGTGCAATTTGAACAAGATAGGAAGAGAAATACTTTCAAAAATATGCCTGAGACAAAGGAAATTTAAACATGTCTTTAAACTCAGTAAGAGCTATAAATCAAATCTATATACAAATAAAGCTTCTATTTGAACTGAATGGCTTGTTCTCTTCCTCTCTATTGCGAGTGACTTTCATCTGCCTATCACTCCATTCAGACTGATAAAACGGGTTGGCAGACAGACACTATTTTTAAAATAAAACTCCTATGACTCACTAGCTGCCTGAGGGCTGCCTAACTCAGTTCAGGTGGGCTTTTAAACCAGCAGCCAACACTCCCACCCAAAACAAAGGGAGCCTTCTTTCAGTATTTAAATTGGCGATCCTATGCCAGTTGTAGGACGCCAACACATTTTTAAGTTATCAATGGTGTTACGACCACAGTGGGAGCAACGCACTGTCCATTCAGTCCCGTCACTCCACAGGTCGCAGCATATTATTAAAGTTTTTTTTCACCCAACTGGAAAAGAGCCAAATTAAACACTGTAGTAACTCCGGAATAAAACTGACCAAACCAGATATCTTTAGACAACAACGAATTAACTATTTAAAAAAAAAAATTAAATCTTAAACATTATTCAGATAAACCTATGTCTAAAGAACTTATAACTTCTTATTTTAACCTAACTTCCCTATTCACACATATCGGGCTGAATTTTACCGGCCCCTCAGCGTCAGGAGTCGCGGCGGGGTGGGGTCAGTAAAATGTTGCGGGGAGAGGCATACCTTGACCCCCGACGCCGAGAAGGGCCTGCCGCATATTACTGGCGGCGGTGGGACATTGGTGCAGCAACCCAAACCCCACCCCCCCCCCCCCCACCCCGCTGCATGGCGGCGGCACCACAATCAAAATATGGTAATGATTCCTTACCTGTGGTGATTATGCAGCCCGCCGCCTCTCCGCCGACACTGCCAGATTTTTTGTTGAACAGGCGCCGTCACGAGCCATCCTGGTCACGATATGAAAAGCCGGCAGGTCCTCACTCTGCATTACGGAAGGGAGGAGGGAGGGGGGATACACAGGGGTCTAACTCTGCATTCTGGAAGCAAGGAGGGAGGGGGGTTACACAAGGGTCTAACTCTGCATTCTTAAAGGGAGGAGGGAAGGGGATACACAGGGGTCTCACTCTGTATTCTGAAAGGGAGGGGGTCTGGGATTACTGGAGGGAAAGCTGTGCTGGCATGAAGGGAGGTATCATGCACCATCCCTCCATTAACAGTGTACGCTCTGTGTTTGAGGGGGCAATGGCACACTAGGCACCCTGTGTGTGGGGAGGGTGCCAGAAAGGGCAGGAGCATTAAGGTTATGGATGGTGGGGGCAATTGATTCAGTAGGATCTTGATGTGGTCATGCTGTGCCATTCTGAGTGCTGGCCAAGATGGGCAGTGCCTTGGCACACCACGTAGTTGATCCAGGAAAGCAGCTGATGTACCTGTCAACACCAATGCCTGCCCTGTTAGGAACCTTCAAATACATACAGGGTTCAACTTTATTTATCACATGGAAATACGTATGGCTCATCCTACATTGTGTGATCCTCTGCATGTGAGGATCCGTATGCGCTAGAGGCATTACTAACAGGCAGGTGTGGTCTACGTAGAGGCCCCGGTCATGAGCAGCTAGCCCCCAAGGGAAGCCCGCCATTACGGTTGCCGTGCATCTACAGGCCCCACATGACATGCCATCAGATGTCAAAGCACCAGGAGATTGCGCATATAGAGAGGGTGGTGACACGTCTCTGTGCCCTGCTCAAAGATGACCTGCAGTCCATGGGCTCCGATGGATATCTCATGCCTTTGTTCCTCATAGTCACAGTGGTTCTCAAGCCTGATGCCTCTGCAGCCTTTTAGGGGACCGCCAGAGACTTTTGTGGGGTCACACAGTCAGCAGTGCACCGCTGCATCAGGGAGGACACCAATACCCTACACCGCAGGGCCAATGAGTATGTCTGCTTCAGGACGGACTCTCACAGCCAGGCCCAGAGGACCATTGGTTCTGGCACCATTGCCAGAGAACCATAGGTTGTAATGTTCATAGACTCATGTGGCCATCAGGCCTACTGCCAGGCTACCACCTGCAAATGTCGCTATTAAAGGAGCCCTCTCAATCTAGGTGAAGCTGGTATAGGAACACTGCGGCTGCTTGCAGTGAATGTGTGACCGCTTCTCAGGCAGCTGCCATGAGACCTGGGTCTTGCGCCAGTCACAGCTGCAACCGCTGTTCACTGAACTGGCTCAGATGGAGGGGTGGCCTCTTGGAGACAAGGGCTGTCCTTTGCAGACATGGCTCCTGACACTGATGAGAGACTCCACCACTGTTGCAGAGGAGAGATATAACCCCAGCCACTGAGCTACATGAGCCACCATTGAGCAGGTGATCAGCATGCTGAAAGAGCGCCTCCAATGCCTGTATGGATAGGGTGATGCCATGTACTACAGGCCGAAAAGGCCACCTCCTTTTTTTGCTGCTCTGCACAATTATGCACCCAATAGTGGCCAGGCCTGGCATGATGAGGAGAGACGGCAACAGGATTCCTCCTCGGACTATGAGGACGCTGAGGACCTACAACGTGAAAGACACATGGGAGGGCAGATGGCACCCAGGCTCTGCACGCAGGGCTAGCAGTGAGGTAGGGATGTACGGAAGTGGCTTATCAGACAAAGGCTCTCTGCTCCATAGGAACCAACATGAGCTCTGCAAGCCACACATCACCCTCACTCACCTGCTGTGCACCAGTCCACATCTGCAGCATCCTTGTGTAAACCATTAGAGGCAGCAGCTGACTGAACCAATGTTCATGTCACTGCATCTGTGGAGACGCTCATGAGTAATGGTGGTTTGGCAATGATGTTATTGCATACATTGGCTCTCCTGAAGGGTCAACGGTGCAAAGGGATGTGACATTCATGCTGCATGCTGGTACACATCATTCGCACAGAGAACAGGACACACATGTTGGTGAGGAACATTTAGTGAAAGACTTATTTACATTGCTGTGACACCCGTGCATTCTCATTTGTGTCAGTGTGTTCTCTGTAAACCTCTGTTATACCTTTCATGGTCTATTTAAGTCTCACGTCCTGGAATGTGCAAATTTAAGATTATTCACCCAGGTGCAGCACACTTACAAGCAGAAATGTTACAGCTGAGTGAAAGAAGAGGATCGCAACTTTCACAGAACACTAGACACAGCAGGGTAAGTATGTGGCAGTAAAGCAGAAAGTTCCAGGGTCACTCAGCAGGTCAGGCAGCATCTGTGGAGAGAGAAGCAGAGTTAACTTGCAGGTCTGTGAACTTGGACAAGTTAACTCTGCTTCTCTCTCCACAGATGCTGCCTGACCTGCTGGATTTCTGTAGGACTTTCTGCTTTGCTGTCAGATTGACAGCAGCCCCACTCTTCAGTAGTCAGGTAAGTATTCATTGACAGCTGTCAGGAAACAGGTGCTGGGGCACTTAAAATAGGGCCCCAACACCTGCTGCACAACTGTCTAAGGGTTCCTCACTGCACCGAATGTCCCACCTCTCCCCACGTAATATCGGGGGGAGGCTCGGCACAGTGATGCTAATGAGCCCCCGTGTGTAATATCACAGGGGCTCTGCAGTGGCCACTAAATGCAGGCGCTGCGCTGAGTTGAAAGGGCGCCGGCGCGTAGCATGCCGCCTGAATAAAATTCAGCCCATACACTCAAAAATGGTATTTTTGTGGGTTACATTCCTGATGGATGAGGTATTCTAATGTGGAAATAATCAAATGATACTCGATGTCTTCTCTTGGATTTGATGAAACAGTCTGTTTTTTGATAGACATTCAAACTCTTCGACTGCAGCAGGCATTAAACAGTTCTTTGAACGATAAACACAGCAATAGGTAACTTGAATTTTAAAGCTGGCAGTCTCTCAGTTGAAACTATACTTTGAATTCCAGAAAACTCAATCAGCCAAGAGAGATTCAATCTTGAAGCAATTACTTCCTGGCTTGGAAGTAAAGAAAAGGAGTTTTACTACCTTCGGCAATACAAACAGTGTCTTAAAAGAAAGGGCTTTTTTGTCCTACTCAACAAGCAATCAACCTGGCCTGTAGCTCCTTGTAGAATTTTTGCTGAGAGAAATCAAAACATTATACCACGTGACCTCTCGCTCTCTCTCCTACTGTTGCCTCAGTAACAAAATGCAGCTGTGGCACACCGTGCCCCAGAAATCCAAAACTTCTCTCCCTGTCTTAATCCAAGGAGAAAACTAATGCAAGTCCGTGACAATGAGAAGAGTCTAGTATTGGGTGAAGAGCAGCCTAAAGTGGCCCGTCAAGGGATGGTTTCACACTGCCCCAAAAAGAGGCAAAAATCATTTTGTAACTCATTCTGTGGAGCCAGGTGAAGCTTAAATGCTCATGGCCCAACAAAATTGCATGCACTCACAACTGACCATCGCTATTCCTGAACCTGGTGTTACGACCGAGTGAGGAAGGGGTCTCAGGCTCCCCTTTCAGCCTATCCTGGTTTGGGCGTAACAGGGTTTAACTTTTAAAACACTGCTTTTTAGCTTCCCCTCAGTGAGTCCTTGCTCACTGCTCTCTAATTGTAATTGTAAAGGAATCAACCAGACAAGTTTTCTTAGATTTAAACAAGCAAGGTGTAAGTTTATTAACCGTAAAACTCTGACTCAGTTAAAACTACTAAAAATACATGATGCAACCACACTAGCATGCCTACGTGATAAACACACACACAAATAGATATAGAGGAGGAGAAAGAATTAAAGGGGAAGGGTTGAAGTAGTAGATGGAACTCAGTTACTGGTTTTGGGTTGGATGTAAAGTCTTTGATTGAAGTTAAGTCTTGCAGTTTTCATTGGGGCCCAGTGCACACTTTCAAACCTGTTATGCTGGTACCAGAAGGCTGCAGGGGTCTTCTGCCCAAGGGGTTTAAAGTTTCTTCACTATCAGCCTGCATTATGTTGGGAATGGTCATCCCAATAAGTATGTGATTTTTGGGAAGGTTTGAAGTTTGCACATTTCCATGGTTGTCTAGAGTGCCTTTGTTCCTGCTGAGATCTGCAGGGGGATGGTTAGATTTAATTTGCTCTGATGATGGGGTTCAGCAGTGGGTGGATCCACTCTGATCTCTCTTTCAATCATGCAAGTGCTTTTCACTTTAGGGTATGGTTGGTTCTCTTTTCTCCTGATGGTGGGGGAGAATTCTTTGCTAATCTCCCCTTTCTCCTCTGGGACACTCCTGCTTACAGGAATATGTCCAAATTCCACTACACTCCCCTGTGGCACTTCGACTAGGCGAGGCATCACCCTCAGTTTCTCTGCCCTCTTGAGGACTTTCTTTGTCCTTGCAGATTTCTGTGAATACTGTTAGCAACTCTGGTGGGGTTCTTCTGGTGTCTGCATTTACATAGGAGGATGTGGGGTCTAATTTTCCAAATATTTCAGGATTGGCTGAGCGGACAGTAGGGGTTTTTATTTGGAAATTCTCCCGGACCTCCTCTAAGCTGTCCTCTTTGTCCCTGTTTCCCCTTCCTCTCTAACCTTTTGCCAGCCCTGTGCCTGTCTGTCCCCTTTTGTTCTCGGCAGGGATCCCTTACAATTCACCAGCCCTCTGCTGGAGAGTCCTCCAAATGCCAGTACAGGACTTAGGGGTGCAGATTTCACAGTGGGTTGGGGTTTCCCCTCAACCTGGCACATGTGGCAACCCCTACAGTACACCACCACATCTTTGCGGAGTTGTGGCCAGTCAAACTGCTGTCTTATGCAGGCTTTGGTTTTTCGTATCCCGGCATGGACAGCCACTGTAATCTCATGGGCCATTCTTAATATTTCCCTCCGGTATCTCTGCGGCACCACTAGCTGGTGAACCACTGTCCGCACTTTGTGCTCAGGTTTGTGAGAAGAATTCCACTTCCTCATCAGTACCTCATTCTTTAAATAGTAGCAATCAGGGACTCCCTCTGCTTCAATTTCAGACTGGGCAGCCTGTGCTGACTCTCTCAGTACTGGGTCGGCTCGCTGAGCCTCAGCTAGGGAAGATCCATTTAATCCATTCCCTGGGTCTTTTAACTTTCCAAAGAAAGTTTCAGACAGACAGACCTCATGGTCATCTGTCTGCAGTGCCAATTCAGTCTCCTCTGGGGGAGTTGGTTTGGACATGGCCCAATTCCCTATGCTTGCAGGGGAACTGCAGGGGAGCGTCTCCTGTCGCTGCCCTGTCTCTCTGACCTCCTGCGGTCTCTCTTCCACTACTGGGGAAGCTACCACCCTCGCCCCTGCCAGGTCATTACCTAGGAGCAGGTCAACCCCGTCCACAGGCAACTAGGGACAATCCCTACGTTCATCGGCCCCGAAATTAGGTTGCACTCCAAGTGCACCCGGTGTAATGGTACAGGCGCACACTGCCCTTCAATAACATTCACCACCGTTTTGGTATTTACTGCACTGTCTGTGGGAAAGGTCAGGCCTTTTCCCAGTAAAAGGGATACAGTGGTCCCTATGTCCCTAAGGATTACTATAGGCTTGCTTGCCCCACTCGTGGGGTATGGGGTTATTCTCCCTTCAGACACAAAATCCTGATAACCTTCAGGAATCCTGTTACGTTTTCCTGCACCCACAGCAGTATGTTTTCTGGGCCTTACTACCAAGTTACTCCACCCTGGCATTGGGAGTTATTGGCTTCGGTCGCAGACATGTTAGTATTCTAGCACACACAACCACAAGAAAGCCTGTATTGAAATCTTTTCTCTTTTTGATTGGATCAATTTGACTTCCCACTTCCAATTTCTCATTTGTCTGTGGGTCTAATCTCAGAAGCTAGCCCCCAAATTTCTGTTACAATCAGGTGAGGAAGGGGTCTCAGGCTCCCCTCTTGGTCCTTTCCTGGTTTGGCCATAACAGCGTTTAACTTTTAAACCAGAGTGTTTTTTTAGCTTCCCGTGAGTCCTTGCTCACTGCTCTCTAATTGTAATTGTAAAGGAATCAACCATACATGTTTTCTTAGGTTTAAACAAAAAAGGTGTAGGTTTATTGACCTTAATACTCTAACTCAGTTAAAATTACTAAAAATGCATTGCACAAACATACTAGCATGCATACGCGATAAACACACACACAAATAGATACAGAGGAGGAGCAAGAATTAAAGGGGGAAAGTTGAAGTAGTGGATGGAATTCAGTTACTGGTTTTGGATTGGATGTAAAGTCTTTGATTGAAGTTAAATCTTGCAGTTCTCATTGGGGCCCAGTGCACACTTTCAAACTTGTTTCGCTGGTACCAGAAGGCTGCAGGGGTCTTCTATCTTGAGGCTTAAGTTATTTCCGTGGGTCCCTGGAACTTTGCATGAGAAGGAGACAGAGAGAGAGAGAGACCTTGCTTCTCTTTGGTCTTCAAAAGCAGTCTGCCCCAAAACTTTACTGTGAGCACAATTCAATCAATTCCCAGGTTGGCCAACAGGTTAGTCATGTGACTAGCTCTTTGCGACAGCGTTGCTTGCGAGGTTTGTTGATTCTTCAAAGCTCACTAGACACACTCAGTGGGGTGGGGGGTGGGGGAGGGGGTGGTTGCGGCTGTGGGGTGGAATGCTGGCTTTTACAGAGACAATGACTCTCATTGTCTTTTGATCATCACTATTGACAAAACCTATCTGGCTAATTGAATCAGGGAGCGCTCCCATTGTCTCTCTAGGCAACTGTCTCTCAGAATTCAAATGTGTAGCCATGTTTTTAGCCACTGCTCTGTGGTCCTTTTTAAACAAGTTATGTTGAAGGTCCAGGAACAGTTCAAATTGTGTTCCATATGACAAAATTAATATGTTTCCATTTGGCAGGTGTGATTTCCGTCACACTGGCTTTTAACCCCTTATGACAGAACGAAAGTGCTCAATGCCATGTACAGAGCAGACATGAGAGAAAATCTATTAGAAATGTTTATAACTGATTTTCGTAGATTTGTTCTCATTTTTTGTTTGCTGCATTTCTGCACACATCCATGCAGTTTGTTATCCTACTGGAAGCTAAGTGGAAAATTATACCATGTGATATGGCACTAGCCATTCGATCAGAAAAGTCTCAGGCAAATATCAGCATTAGCTCTCAGTAAAGGCAACAGTGGCGGTGCTACAATTGCCTCAGTGTCGCCAAGCTCAGGAGAGGAAATCAGCCAGCTAGAGTATGTGCCCCTTATTCAGTGGTATCTGATGGGAAGTGCATGCATGGATGTCAAGGGGAGGTGCAGGGTGGTAGGTACGGGAACTGGTTCACTTGTGATGTTCAACATTGCTCACTACATAGGTTCACTTATAAAGGATGGTCACTTGGGCATGGTCCCATAGAGGTGCCGGTGCCAGTGGGATCATGCGTCAGCCTGCATCAATACTTTCAAGCAAGATGGGGTGAAAATTGAATGAAACAAAACATTTATTATTCAATTATTTCCACTCATGGATGTTTCTCTCCCATATTTCTACAATGTACAAGCATACAGCAAAACACCTAAAAATACAGATAATCTTTGTGCAAAAGGCTTAAAGGGGGCAGAATTCTTAAAGTGCATCCAGGAGAGTTTTTTGAGCCAGTACGTAGAAAGTCCGACGAGAAGGGGCGGTACTGAACCTCATCTTAGGGAATGAAGCCGGACAAGTGGTAGAAGTGTCAGTGGAGGAGCATTTCGGGGATAGTGACCATAACTCTGTAAGATTTAAGGTAATTATGGAAAAGGACAAAGATGGACCGGAAATAAAGGTACTGAACTGGGAGAAGGCCGATTTCAATATGATAAAACAGGAACTGGCCAAAGTGGACTGGGAGCAGCTACTTGTAGGAACGTCTACATCAGACTAGTGGGAGTCATTCAAAAAGGAAATAGAGAGAGTTCCAGGCCAACATGTTCCCGTAAGGAAGAGGGTAGGACCAACAAGTCAAGGGAACTTTGGATGTCAAGGGATATAGAGGATTGGATAAGGAAAAAAAAAAGAGGTTTATGGCAGATTCGGAGAGCTGAAAACAGCGGAGGCCCGAGACGAGTACAGAATTAACATTTTAGGTCCATTACCTTTCATCAGAACATTATTACAGTGGTTTATACAGAAGTAAACTTCGAGCTGATTTCCAGCAGCTCAGACATTCAGTACAGAAAATTACTATATAATCCATCATCACATGGGTTGCAGGAGATATAAAATCTTCCTGTTGTGTAATTTTAAATGTAGGGGGCATGATTAAGAAGTTTGCAGATGATACCAAAGTTAGCTATGTGGTTGATAGTGAGGAGGAAAGCTGTAGACTGCAGGAAGATAGCAATGGACTGGTCAGGTGAGCAAAAAGAGGCAAATAGAATTTTAATCTAGGGATGTGTGAGTTAGTGCATTTGCAGAGGGAAAATAAGGCAGGGGAATGAATACACAATAAATGGTAGGATACTGAGAAGTGTAGAGGAACAGAGTGACTTTGGAGTGCAAGTCCACTGATCCCTGAAGGGAGCAGGATAGGTAGGTAAGGTTCTTAAGAAGGCATACAGATTAGAATTATAGAATGGTTACAGCACAGAAGGAGGCCATTCGGCCTGTTGTGTCTGTGCCAGTTCTCTGCTAGAGCAACTCACCTAGTCCCACTCCTCTGTTTTTCCCCGTAGCCCTGCAAATTTTTTATCTTCAGATAATTGTCCAACTCTCTTTTGAAAGCCACGATTGAATCTGCCTTCATCACACTCTCAGGCAGTGCATTCCAGATTCTAACCACTTACTGCATAAAAAAAGTTTTTCTTCATGTCGCTGTCACTACTTTCACCAATCACCTTAAATCAGTGTCCTCTGGTTCTCGATCCTTCTGCCAACAGAAACAGTTTCTCCCTATTTGCTCTGTCCCAACCCCTCATAATTTTGAACACCCTTACCAAATCTCCTCTTAATCTTCTCTTCTCCAAGGAGAACAGCCCCAGCTTCTGCAATCTATCCACGAAACCGAAGTTCCTTATCCCTGGAACCATTCTTTTAAATCTTTTCTGCACCCTCTCTAATGCCTTCACATCCTTCCTAAAGTGTGGTGCCCAGAACTGGACACAATACTCCAGTTGAGGCCGAACCAGTGTTTTATATAGACTTATCATAAATTCCTTGCTTTTGTACTCTATGCCCCCAATTATAAAACCGAGGATCCTGTATGCTTTATTAACTGCTTTCTCAACCTGCCTTGCCATCTTCAATGATTTGAGGACATATTCATATGTCCTATGACATATTCTCATTAGAAAGGAGAAGGATGAGGGGTGACATGATAGAGGTTTATAAGATGATCAGGGGAATAGATAGGGTAGACAGTCAGAAACTTTTTCCCCGGGTGGAGCAAAGCGTTACAAGGGGTCATAAATTTAAGGTGAAGGGTGGGAGATATAAGGGGGATGTCAGGGGAAGGTTCTTTACCCAGAGAGTGGTCGAGGCATGGAATGCCTTGCCCGGGGAAGTTGTTGAGTCAGAAACTTTAGGGACTTTCAAAAGGCTTTTGGATAGGTATATGGATAAAGGAGAATGATGGGGTATAGATTAAATTGTCCTTGACAGAGGACAAAGGATCGGCACAACATTGTGGGCCGAAGGGCCTGTTCTGTGCTGTATGTTCTATGTTCTATACCTCCAGGTCCCTCTGCTCCTGCACCTTCTTTAGAATTGTACCCTTTTTTATATTGCCTCTCCTTGTTCTTCCTACCAAAATGAATCACTTCACACTTCTCTGCATTAAATATTATCTGCCACTTATCCACCCATTCCACCAGCCTGTCTATGTCCTCACAGTTCACAATACTTCCAAGTTTTGTGTCAGTGGCAAATGCTGAAATTGTGCCCTGTACATCCAAGTCTAGGCCATTAATATATTTCACCCCACTATATACTTCCTCCAGTCCAAAAAACAACTATTCACCCTTACTCTCTGTTTCCTGTCACTTAGCCAATTTTGTATCCATTTTGCTACTGTCCCTTTTAATCCATGTGCACTAATTTTACAGATAAACTTGTTATGTGGCACTTTATCAAATGCCTTTTGGAAGTCCATGTACACTACATCAACCATATGACCCTCAACAACCCGTTTTGGTCGCTCATCAAAAAACTCAAGCAAGTTAGTTAAACATGATTTGCCCTTAATAAATCCATGCTGCCTTTCCTTAATTAATCCACATTTGTCCAAGTGATTGTTAATGTTGTCTTGAATTATCGTTTCTAAAATCTTTCCCACCACCAAGGTTAAACTGACTGGCCTGTAGTTGCTGGGCTCATCCTTACACACTTCTCCAGTGCTCTGGCACCACCCCTGTATCTAAGGAGGTTTGGAAGATGATGGCGTTTATTAGCCGAGGCATAGAATATAAGAACAGGGAGGTTATGCTGGAACTGTATAAAACATTGGTTCGGCCACAGTTAAAATACTGCATGCCATTCTGGTCATCACATTACAAGAAGGATGTCATCACACTAGACAGGATACAGAGGAGATTCATGAGGATGTTGCCAGCACTGGAGAATTTTAGTTATGAGAAAGATTAGATAGGCTGTGTTTGTTATCTTTGGAACAGACGAGGCTGAGGGAAGATTTAACTGAGATGTATAAAATTATGAGGGACCTAGATAGAGTGAATAGGAAGGACTTTTTTCCCTTCGCAGAGAGGTCAATAACCAGGGGGGCTAGATTTAAAGTAGTTGGCAGAAGGATTAGAGGAGAGCTGAGGAGAATTTTTTCACAGAGGGTGGTGGGGTTTAGAACTCACTGCCTGAAAGGGTAACTTGAAAACTGTCAATGCAATTAAAAAGTACTTGTATAGACACTTGAAGTGACATAACCTACAGGGCTATAAGCCATAAGCTGGAAAGTGGAATTCGGCTGGTGAGCTCTTTTTGAGCTGGCACAGATTGTCATATCATGATCCACCAACCTGCAAATACTTCCATTGGTTCTAAATCCAACCCCACAATATGGGAGGAATTTTGTGCTCTCCCCCGCGTTGGGGTTGGAGGCAGGGAGAGCATATAATCGGGCGGGATGGTGGCATGGGGGTGGGCTGACACCTTCCTGCCTCCACCCAAATTAAGTCCAGGGCTTGGTCTTCCTGCCCCACCGCCAATTGAAGCCCTTAAGCGGGCAATTAATCCCCAGCTAAGGGCCTCATCCCACTGCCACTTCTGTCACCAGGGTCCTTGATCCCAGGGAAGGCCTACCGCTGCCCACTTAAGTGCCTAATTGGTACTTGATTTAGCAGGCCTTCCCCAGAGGAGGCGATGCGGGGCTCTCACCGGTACTTTTGTTGGTGGTTGAGACCCCTGTCACCAAGACAAAATCCCAGCCAGTGCATTAGGATTCCTAGGATGTACTAAACTCGAGATATGTAATTTAGCAAGTCTGAAAGATTTAGTTCTGTCAACCCAACATGCAATATTTCTCTTCTGTGGAATTTGGTTTTTTTCATCTGTGACTGCAGTTTTAAAATTTATGATTAAACTAATCAAAGTTGTTTTCTCTGCAGCATTTTAGCTTTAAGGTTTGTTTTCTATATCGCATACTGATCCTCAGCATGACTCCAAGGATAACCAAGTGAAGAGAAGCTTGCAATCCAGCTGTTTCACCTAGAGAGTCATTTTTCACATGCAGTCAATCTCTATGCACCTCAGTAACTGTGCAGTGTTAGCTCTATAGTATTCATTCAAAAGCAAATGGTTGAATGTTTAAGCCCCAGGGCTGCCTCATTCTAAGCCGGCAGCTGTTGATGGAACAAACTTGGGGTGATCAATAAGGTGGAATGCTTTGGGAAGATGAAAATACACCCCTCAAACACAAAAAGTCTGAACCACACCTCCAGCTGGCTGAGCACAGAATTATCACAGCTCTGGACACATCTGTAGCCCTGATTGTCCTATACACTATCCCCACGGAGAATCTGTTTGAAAGATGGTTGAATGAACTGGGTTGATCAAGTTGCGATGCTTTGGGAATAGAGTATAAGAAGATGAAAGTGCAAGTTATAAAAGCTTGTGAAATGGGTACGTAAGTTCATACAACCATAGAGTAATAAAACCAGGCAGCAAAGAAGGAGGCCTGTGCCAGCTCTTTGGAAGAGCTTTCTAATTAACCTCACTCTCCTGAAAACTTTAAGTACTGCATATATCCAATTTTCTTTCGAAAGTTACTATTGAATCAGCTTCCACCAGCCTCTCAGGCAATGCATTCCAGAACATTGCATAAAAAATAATTTTCATCTACCCCTAGTTATTTTGTGAGTTATAGAAATAAAATAGTTTTTGTATTACAACAAATATCAGAGTAATGATATATTCCTGATTTGTATTCTGAGTGTTCAGTTTTTTTTAGTTACTTATTTATTTCATTCCCATCCACACCTCTGTCAACATCTTCCTGCAGCCACTCTGCACCATTGGCAAGGTCACAGTCCTGGGACTTTACTAATGTTGTTGTGTGATCACCTTAAGAGTGATGTCCCTTTAAGATCTCAGTATGCTAATGAGCTAAGTACCAGGATGTAGTCATGTGACTACAAGCCAGAGTCACTCTGCAACTTTAACATACAGACGAAGGCTCTATAAATAGTTTGTTCTGTATTATATATAATAGTTTAGCTGTTAATAAACCTGTTAGAGATCTTCAGCAAACTGGAATCCACGCATCTCATTTATGTTGCATAAGACAACATTAAGAACTCATTACAATAGCTTCTCCTGAATTAGAAGCAGATGATTTATTTTTATTCATTCACAGGATGTGGGCGTCACTGGCTAGGTCAGCATTTATTGCCCATTCTTAATTGCCCTTGAGAAGGTGATAGTGAGCGCCTTTTTGAACTGCTTCAGTCCACAAGGTTTCGATACATGCAGAGCTGTTAGGAAAGGAGTTCCAGGATGTTGACCTAGCGACAGTGAAAGAATGGCAATATAGTTCCAAGTCAGGATGGTACGTGACTTGAAGGGGAACTTGCAGTTCGTGGTGTTCCCATGCGTCTGCTGCTCTTGTCCTTCTAGGTAATAGAGGTTGCAGATTTGGAAGGTGCTGTTGAAGAAGTCTTAGCAAGTTGCTGCTGTGCATCTTATATATTGTACACTCTGCTGCCACTGTGTACCGGTGGTGGAGGGAATAAATGTTTAAGATTGTGGATGGGGTGCCAATTAGGTGTTCTGCTTTGTCATGGATTGTGTCGAGCTTCTTGAGTATTGTTAGAGCTGTATTCATCCAGGCAAGTGGACAGTATTCCATCATACTCCTAACTTGTGTCTTGTAGATGGTGGAATGGCTTTGGGGAGTCAGAAGGTGAGTTACTCCCTATAGAATACCCAGCCTCTAACCTGCTCTTGTAGCCACAGTATTTATATGGTTGATCCAGTTAAGTTTCTGGTCAATGGTGGCCTCCAGGATGTTGATGGTGGGGGCTGATGGTAATGCCATTGAATGTCATGGGGACTTTCTCTTGTTGGAGATGGTCATTGCCAAGCACTTGTGTGACAAGAATGTTACTTGCCACCTAGCAGCCCAAGCTTGAATGTTGTCTAGGGTCTGCTTCATGAGGACATGAACTGCTTTATTATCTGAGGAATTGCAAATGAAATTGAACAAGGAACGGAGAAAGTTAGCATACAGATACATCCAGCAAATGGCATGTTGGCCTTCATTACATGGAAATTAGAGTACAGGAATAAAGAAGTCTGTTGTACAGGGTTTTGGTGAAACCACATCTGGAATACTGTGTGCAGTTTTGGTCTCCACATTTAAGAAAGGATATACTTGCATTGGAGACAGTACAGCGAAGGTTCACTAAATTGGTCCCTGGGATGAAAGGGTTGTCCTATGATGGAAGGCTGAGTAAATTGGGCCTATATTCTCTGTAGTTTAGAAGAATGAGAGGCAATCTGATTGAAACATACAAGATTCTGAAGGGGCTGGATAGGGTAGACACTGAGATTGTTTCCGTTGCTCGGGGAATCTAAAACACGGGGGCACAGTCTCAGGACTGAGATGAGGAAAAATTGTTTCACTCAAAAGGTTGTGAATCTTTGGAATTCTCTATCATAGAGGGTTGTGGATGCTCCATTGTTGAATACATTTAGGCTGGAATAGACAGATTTTTGGTCCCTCAGGGAATCACGGAATATGGCGAGTGGCAGGAAAGTAGAGTTGAAGTCTAACATCAGCCATGAATGTATTGAATGGCAGAGCAGGCTCGATGGGCCACATGCTCTACTCATGCCCCTATTTCTTGTGTTCTAGTGTGAACACTGTGCAGTCATCCGTGCAAATCCCTATTTCTGACCTTAAGTCAAAGGAAAGATCATTGCTGAAGCAGCTGAAGGTGATTGGGTCTAGGAGACTGCCGTGAAGAACTCCTGCAGCGATGCAGAAGAGGAGCCTGAGGAAGCACATCCTTTGGTCTTTCCTACAGGCAAACGCCCGGCTGCAACTCAGTGTCTCATCCCAGACAGCTTAAGTGAAGTCAAAAATTGCCATATAAGGAAACAAGTAAATGTGCATCCTATGGAGCATGCTACCATGCTGCCATTTTACAGCTTTGTTTTAAAGACTAATCTGCTTCAGCTTCTTATTTTTGAATTGATTACTAAGGGAAGGCAATTTTATTTTTCAGATCCTTATGTAAAGATACATCTGCTGCAGAATGGAAAACGGCTCAAGAAGAAGAAAACCACAGTCAAGAAAAACACACTGAACCCTTACTACAATGAATCATTCAGCTTTGAAATCCCATTCGAACAAATACAGGTACAAATATTTAATACCTCAATGGTGTTTGACAATTCCGTCATTAAAAAAATTGCCTAACCTTGTGTAATTTGTGAAGATACACATTGTATTATGTAAGACGATGCAGTGAGGAAAGTTCTGTGTGTTTTGATACAAATTATGCCACCATATTAAGTGTTTGACAATCCCCCACAAGAAGATTTGTCCTTCTTTCTGTTGATGGTCCCCTTGCAGAAAATAATTAACTGGCAGATTCATTCGAATAGCAGGGCTTAGAGGGTTAAATTACAAGGGCAGGTGACTGCTAGTCTTTTCTTAGAAGATTGAAGGGCAATCTGATAAAAATGTTCATAAGATTCAAGAGGGTAGATACAGAGAAATTATTTCCTCTGGTGGAGGAATTAAGAAGGAAGGGACATTATTTTGAAATTAGTGCTAAGTTTTTTAGGAAGGAAAGCAGGAAACACATTTTCACACAAAGGGTAATGGAAATCTGGAATTCTCTCCCACAAAAGACTATGGATACTGGGTCAATTACAGCTTTCAACACTGAGATTGCTGGATTTTTGTTAGGTAAGACAATCAAGGGATATGGAACAAAAGCAGGAAAATGGAGTTAAGGTACAGATCAACCATGTTCTAATTGAATAGCAGAGCAGTCTTGAGGGGCTGAATGGCCTACTCCTGCTCCTAAACCCTCACTGTTAATTCAGGTAGTTTCCAATGATTATCATTTAGCAAAGAATGATCTATATCTCTCTCTTATGTTTTTTTCCTAACATAAATTAATGACAGCCAAACACTGAACAGTTCCCAAATATTCTGCTCTACTGTATTTGTTTCATGGAGAAGGAGTTGAATGCAATGCCTGCAATTGTTATTTCAGAATCCTGGGCCAGTGGCTGCCATGCAAAATAGCAGACAGTATTTCAAGCAGCTTGCATTGTAATCAATGGGTTTCCACCAAGCAATGGTATCAGGGAACAGATTTTCCAGCACTACACTTAACATTTTGCTGCCCATAATCTAATTATAAAGAGAGCAGTCTCCAATGCAGCTTCATGTCAGGAAATGTTCTTTGCAACAGAGTGTGAGAATCAGCTGAACTGTCTTTCAGAAGGGAAATTTGTTCTAAATATAGAGCTATATGCACCATAACACTAAGGGGTTCTATTACAGCATCTGTCTGCATTCACTCCCAATAGACTAGCCAAAATCAACTTTTTATAGCACTTGAAAAGACTTGTATTCATTTAGTACTGTATTACTATTCATAGAAATACCTCAAAGATCTTTGCACACAGTGAATTATGAGGTGTAGCAACTGTTGTTATGTAGCTGAACTTCCTGGAGGAGGAGAGGCACTTATTGGGAAAGATAAAGGGAAAACTGAAGAGTTGTCAATCCATATCATTTTCATGCACCTCCTAGCAACCTTACTGGTAGAAGAGGGGTTATGTTACTGGACTAATAATCCAGACAATGAGTTCAAATTCCACCATAACAGTTTGAATTCAGCTAGAATTTGAATTCGCTTGATTTGGCAATAAAAAGTTGGTATTAGTAAAAGTGACCATGAAGCTATCACATTGTCATTAAAAACCCAACTGGTTCACTACTGTCCTTTAGGGAAGGAAACCTACTATCCTTATCCGGTTTGGCCTATATGTGACTCCAGTTCCATACCAATGTAGTCGACTCTTAAGCAAAGTGGCCTAGCCAGTAACTCCATTATTTCACCACTTTCTGAATGGCACTTAGGGATGAACAATAAATGCCAGTCCTGCCAGCAATGCCCAGATCCCAGGAATGAATTTTTTAAAATAGAATCGCTCTGGTGGCAAGTAACGTGTCTATCTGTCAGTTTTGAAAGTTACTGGAACAAAATACTTTTTCTTTTTTGTTCTCCCGACCTCACTCAACATTCACCAGCAGGCAGTATGAATGGGCAATTAGCCAACAGGTTTCTGGCAATGTTAATGTTATTCAAAGTGCTAAATGCCCAAGATGACTTTCCTGACAACCTTTCCATCCGAAGGTAGAAACTGAATGCCTCCACTCTGTGTACCTGACTGAAGGCACTACAGAGGTCAGTCACTCTATGTGGGCCGTCCTGGCTGTGAAGTAGTATTCTGATGCAAGCAGTCCAGTCCAGAGCTGTGGCTTAGTGGTAGCACTCATGCCTCTATAAGAAAGTTGTATGTTCAAGTCCCGCTCCAGAGACATGAGTACAAAATCTAAGCTGGCATTTTAGTACAGTACTGAGGGAGTGCTGCACTGTCAGAGAAGCCATTTTTCAGATGAGATGCTAAACTGAGGGCCTGAGGTTGTGAAAGGTGCTATATAAGTGCAAATTCTTTCTTTCCACTGATATACTGACTTTAATGTCAGTACAGCACACTGTCTCCACAGCATCTGTTTGAAGTTTGAATTTTTGATGCACTGTTCCCTCCTTCCTAATTGAACGTTTCAATGAAGTCAGAGTTTGGAATTACATTGCGTATCACAGGTTGCAGTTGGTAATATGTTACAACGATGAGGTTTTACTATTAGATTTTACTATTAAATCAGGCCTTTCTGTTGTCAGGTCACCCTGCAGCAGATGGTTAAATAAATAATTAAAATAAGCTGCGGTTCCTGAGATAGACAGTTGGTTCCACATCCTCAGATCAGCTCTCTAAACAGGCACCACATCATAGGAATTATCTTCATACTATGGATGCTCTCTGATTTAGTTCTCTCCGTGCCATTTGGCAGCACTTCTATTCAAGTGTCTGATGTCCGAGTAATTCACTCACATACCTCCAGATTGTGAATACCCATGAGAGTTGAAATTATTTATCATTGTGCATGTGATTCAAGGCTGAAAGCTGAAGAGCAGCCTGGTTTATTATGTTGTTCTGCTAGTCCTCACATCGTGCCTTTAAGGGGAAACTAGGTATGGACATGAGGGGGAAAGGAATAGAAGAAAATGTTGATAAAATGAGATGAAATAATGTAGGAGCATATGTAGAGCATAGGCACCGGCATAGAGCTGTTGGCTCAAATGGCCTGCTTGAGTATTGTAAATTTCTATATAATTCTATTTACTGTCCATATAACTGTGCTGATCATCAGGGGGTGATGTGTATGTAAGCATAAAACAGTGATCAGTCGGGCAATCTTTATTTTGATAGTTCTCTTCTTTGTTTATCCTGAGGTCCAGTTCCCCTGGTGGTTGTGGAAGTCAATTACCCAAGTAGCCATACTTCATAACTCTGGTTGGCTGCAGGGGCATCAGAAACAAATCCAATCCTGTCTTTACCTATCATTGGTCACAAACCAGCAAACATCAGCGAGGTCCCATGTTTCTCTTTCGAGCTTAGAACAGTGGGGTAGAGTTTCCACTTGAGGACTTGAGCACAAAAATCTAGGCTGACACTCCAATGCAGTACTGATGGAGTGCTGCACTATCAGACGTGCAGTCTTTTAGATGAGATGTTAAACGGAGGCTCCGTCTGCCCTCTCAGGTGGATATAAAAGATCCCATGGCGCTGTTTCAAAGAAGAGCAGGGGAGTTCTCCCTGATGACCTGGCCAATATTTATCCCTCAATCAACTTCGCAAAAACAGATAATCTGGTCATTATCACATTGCTGTTTGTGGGAGCTTGCTCTGCACAATTGGGTGCCGTGTTTCCTACACCACAACAGTGACTACACATCAAAAGTACTTCATTGGCTGTAAAGTACTTTGGGATGTCTGGTGATTGTGAAAGGCACTATATAAATGCAAATCATTCTTTTAGAGCCTCCTTGAAGACTTACAAATGAATGCATTTAGCAAAAACCCACTCTGATCATTAATTCGATCTGGGGGGTGGGGGGCGCGTGTGGCGTGGCCAGATTCCAGGACAACGTTTTTTAAACTAATGCAAAAAAATCACGAAAACTCAATTTGCACTGAATCTAACTTGCACTTAAAATTCTGTGCTCTCTTGTGTAGGTTTCACCGATTTCAGGTTAATTACGCCAAAAAAGCACAACCTTATGAAATATTCCAGGGCACTGAGTCCAATCCTGCAGCACTGGCTGAGAGCAAGTTCAGACCAAGCGTTAGACTTGAAGCCTCCCTGGTCTGTGTGGCACCAAGACCAAACCAAGTGGTGCCATTACCCACTGAGCTAAACCTCAAATTGAATAATTAAAAATAAAAACCAGGCATTCAGCAAACTAAAGCAAAAGAAAGGGTTCAGGGAACAGGGCATACATATCTTCAAACCAGCCGTGTTCAGTGCACTTTTGTTCTCATGATTGACTTGGGCAGGTCCATGTTCAAACATTGGCACCAACTGATCTCTACATCCAAGGTTGTCGTAATCCATTCCATTCCCACTTAAAATCCCCTGATCCCACAAATGTCTTTCAATACCAGTGTATAACTGCAACACACGTTATTGGACGTCATTTCTGTAGGATCACTGTACATTCACATAACAGCACAGACACGATGGGCCGAAGGGCCTGTTTCTGTGCTGAATGATTCTATGACACTTTAAACCTTTTCAAACTCTTAACTTTAGAAAAGAATGAAATAAGTACAACATTCCTCATAACTATGCTCTGCTCACTGGAGAGTAAAGTATCTACTTTTGTTGTTCCATGGTTCGATAGGTAGGCATAATAATAAAAGCAAAATACTGCAGATGCTGGAAATCTGAAATTAAAACAGAAAGCGCTGGAAATACTGAGCAGGTCTGGCAACATCTGTGGAGAGAAACAGAGACTGGAATTTTACGTTGGGGCGAAGGCCCTTAACACTGTCCAAAAAGTCGGGGACAAGCCCGCCTCCACCAGGCTTGAAAGCCACACCGTAATTTTACGTGGACTGGGCCAATTAAGGGCTGAGGCTGGAGGTCCCACCTCCAAGAGCTGCCGGCCAATCAGCGGGCCGGCAGTTCCTCAGACTCCAGTAGCACCACCAGGAATCGCCGCCACTGTTGGGACTGCACCCAGCCAGAAGAGAACCGTGGACATTGGCCTCCATAAAGGTGAGTGGGTTTTTGGGCCTCACTGGGGACCATTAGCTGGGCCCTGGTGAGGTGGGTGTGGGTCGTTCAGGAGGGCTGGGGGAGGTGCTCCAACAAAAGCAGCTTGTGCTGCTATGGGAGCCCTCTGTGGGGCACAGTGTGTCCAATCAGGAGAGCCTGCTCCCCAGGCCCACAAGGAGGCTGCCACGGTTTACTGGCTGGCCTCCATAGGTGCTGAAGTTCCCAGCTGCCAGGGACAGGAAGGCGATGGGAACTGCATCCCCCACCTTCCATACAATTTTACACCCACCACCCCCACCTTCAGCCTGTTCCTGAAGGGTGCGTAAAATTCTGGCCAGAGTTAACATTTCAGGTCTGTGACCTTTCATCAGAAAGTTCTGACGATGGGTCACAGATCTGAAACATAGGCAAGCAGGTGGTTTCAGGGACTTGGGCTAATGGATTGCCAGTGGGAGAATGTCATAAATTCAGATAGGTGGATGAGAATAGACAGAAGTCATGACTCAGACAAGCAGAGAGAAGCAAAATGTCAGGACTCAAGTAGACCAATAGAAGCTAATAAAGCATCAAAACTCTAATGGAGCAACAGGGAAAAATAAAGCATCAAGCAAGTAGAGGTGATGCGTCAAAATTCAGGTTACAAATGATTCAGAACTTGATTCAGTTGAAAGATGCTACTTTTTTTGGAAACACAAATTAGCAGGACTGCACCTCCAATTCTTTCAGCATGGGTGAGAATTTCACACTACACTGAAAGAACAAGCTGTGAAATTCTCCCATGGTGAAACAACGGAGTTTAATTTGTAAACTGTACTGCTCATCCAATCAATACTACTGAGCCCAAGGATCATTATTCATCATAAACAAACACAATCACAGTTTTGTCTAGCCCTATCCTTCCACTGTCTACTCAATTCCAACTTCATTTTCTTTAAAAGTCATCAAACTTCTGGGAGTCAAATTTTGAGGAAAGTAGCATGTTGTATTTTTACCCCTCCCTTACGAGCCATATAGATCCTAATAGTAATCAGGTTCCTCACAAGAGAACATCATGCACATTAATATTTTAATAACAAAAGCCATATCATTTAAAATTGTAAATGTGATTAATGAATACAGTATTTAGTAAATGGGATGCATCTGTTAAATACGTTATGCAACTTCAGAATGCTGCTCCAAGCAAAAGGCAGACCATCTGCTCAACATAATATGCGCCTGTGAGTATCTGGTGATGATTACCCAATGTAGAAAGCTTCACTTTGTATTTCAGGCATCATTTCCTTAAAGTATTTGTGCAAGTGCAACAATCTTTCATTTGCAGTGAATCTGAGTCAAAACATCAATGCCTGGATTATTTTAAATTAAATATTCCTACACTTTTGGCATGTTAATGGAATGTTAATGTCCTTATTTATGATTCAGGAATGTGTCATGACTGGCTGTATTTCTTGACTGTGACATACTTCAAATTGGATTGAATGTTACTTAAGTGTAGTCTATTTTATCACTTCTGTATTTATTTACAAATAATTGATCTCTCATGTTACACATGGTGAGTTGAGACCAAATACAGTATTCAGACAAAGCAGGGTTAGAGGGTTGGGGGATAATGGAATCAAGGTGGGGAAGGAGAGGAGGAAAGAGGAGCATAGAGGATGAAGATAAGTGGAAGGGAAGGGGGTGAAGGTGAGAGGAGGAGAGGGAAATAAGAGGAGAAGGGAAGAGAACAGGCTTGAGAGGGAGGTGATGTGGAAGGGGAAGGGTAGAGAACAAGAAGGGAGTGGGGGAGATTAGGCAGGGTGGGGAGGGGGGGGGGACTGCCAAATCTTCTGAGGCAAAGGGGGCTTGATATGTTGCAGTAGAGTCGGTGGGGGGGAAGTAACCTATGAATGGTGGAGGGAATAATAAAGGATCAAAAAGGTTGAGGGTAAGCATCAAAATCCACATTACAAACATGCAGAATATCTGTTAAAATGCTAGTCTTTATTTTGTTAATAAGATTTATCCCTCACCCAACACCACCAAATACAGATTAGAAACAATAATTAACATTTATATAATGCCTTTAACTTAGAAAAATGTCCCAAGGTGCTTCAAGGAGGCATGATCAGAAATAGATGGGTGGCAAGCCAAAGAAAGAGATATTAGAAAGAATATTCAAAAGCTTGGTCATTGGTTAGTTTTAAGAAGGATCTTAGAAGAGGAGAAGGAAGTGGGAAAGTCAGCAGATATCGGAAGGGAATTCCAGAGGTTGGGGCCTTGGCATCTGAAGGCGTGGCCACCAATGGTGGGGTGAAATGAGGAGCGGATGCACAAAAGGTCAATGTTGGAAGAATGGATTGTTTGAGGCAAAGGCTGTAGGTTTTTGCAGAGATAGGGAAGAGCAAGGCCATGAAGGGATTTAGACTCGGGGAGCAGAATTTTAAATTGGTCATTCATCTTAATCTATGCCGACATACGAACATACGAATGAGGAGCAGGAGCAGGAGCAGGCACGTTAGCTGTTAAAATATGTATTTGTCTCAGTTGCTGCCTCTGGTGTCCTGGGTTGTAAGCCTGAGCCCATTGAGTTACATTTGGAGCAGTATTGTTTTGTTCTTAAATTTGACACAGCTACCAATGTACTAGGACAGAAATAAGAGAGGCAACTTTCCTTAAAACCAGTCTGTCTGTCAAATCTTCAGAGAGGCTGGTAAGCAGTTGAGCAAAGCTTCTGCCTTTTAGTCTAGCTTACTTCCCATCTCTAAGTCCATGCACAGGGGAAGAAATTTTGGCAACATCTTTACTTCTTATAGTCCCAGCAAGTCAATACTATCCAAAGATAATAGTTAAAACCCGTCAAAAAAATTCCCTCGCTGCCTGAATTGAATTAAAGCCCATGCATAATGCTTCAGTTCTGTATGGAACACCACAGGCTCTGAAGATCCATAGGAGTACTGTTGAATAAAATGGAAGTCAGCAATATCAGATTTACTTACGTACAATGGCTAACAGTGAACTTCAGCAGGAACTTGGTCCATTTTTAAATATTTCCAGCTAATTACAAGTGACACACAATCTAAAGTGACTTGTATTTGGGTCTAACGTGGGCCTATCTTTTTTTTTTATTCATTCTTGGGCGTGGGCATCACTGGCAAGGCCAGCATTTATTTCGCATACCTAATTGCCTTTGAAACTGAATGGCTTACTAGATCATTTCAGAGGGTGGTTAAGAGCCAACCACATTGCTTTGGGTCTGGAGTCACACGCAGGCCAGACCGGGTAAGGACAGCAGATTTCCTCCCCTGAAGGACATCAGTGAACCACATAGGTCTTCACGACAATCCAGTAATTTCATGAACATTATTGATGGGACTAGCATTTTATTCCAGATTTATTAATTTATTGAATTTAACTTCCCCCCACATGCTATGGTGGGATTTGAATTCCTGTCTTAAAAGCATTAGTCCAGGCTTCTGGAATCTTCTTTGGCCTCCTTATCTCGAGAGACAATGGGTAAGTGCCTGGAGGTGGTCAGTGGTGTGTGGAGCAGCGCCTGGAGTGGCTATAAAGGCCAATTCTAGAGTGACAGGCCCTTCCACAGGTGCTGCGGAGAAATATGTTTGTCGGGGCTGTTACACAGTTGGCTCTCCCCTTGCACCTCTGTCTTTTTTCCTGCCAACTGCTAAGTCTCTTCGACTCGCCACACTTTACCCCCGCCTTTATGGCTGCCCGCCAGCTCTGGCGAACGTTGGCAACTGACTCCCACGACTTGTGATCAATGTCACAGGACTTCATGTCGCGTTTGCAGACGTCTTTAAAGCGGAGACATGGACGGCCGGTGGGTCTGATACCAGTGGCGAGCTCGCTGTACAATGTGTCTTTGGGGATCCTGCCATCTTCCATGCGGCTCACATGGCCAAGCCATCTCAAGCGCCGCTGACTCAGTAGTGTGTACAAGCTGGGGATGTTGGCCGCCTCGAGGACTTCTGTGTTGGAGATACAGTCCTGCCACCTGATGCCAAGTATTCTCCGGAGGCAGCGAAGATGGAATGAATTGAGACGTCGCTCTTGGCTGGCATACGTTGTCCAGGCCTCGCTGCCATAGAGCAAGGTACTGAGGGCACAGGCTTGATGCACTCGGACTTTTGTGTTCCGTGTCAGTGCGCCATTTTCCCACACTCTCTTGGCCAGTCTGGACATAGCAGTGGAAGCCTTTCCCATGTGCTTGTTGATTTCTGCATCTAGAGACAGGTTACTGGTGATAGTTGAGCCTAGATAGGTGAACTCTTGAACCACTTCCAGAGCGTGGTCGCCAATATTGATGGATGGAGCATTTCTGATGTCCTTCCCCATGATGTCCGTTTTCTTGAGGCTGATGGTTAGGCCAAATTTATTGCAGGCAGCCGCAAACCTGTCGATGAGACTCTGCAGGCACTCTTCAGTGTGAGATGTTAAAGCAGCATCGTTAGCAAAGAGGAGTTACCTGATGAGGACTTTCCGTACTTTGGTCTTCGCTCTTAGACGGGCAAGGTTGAACAACCTGCCCGCTGATCTTGTGTGGAGGAAAATTCCTTCTTCAGAGGACTTGAACACATGTGAAAGCAGCAGAGAGAAGAAAATCCCAAAAAGTGTGGGTGCGAGAACACTTATTGAGTTTTTCGAGAAGGTGACCAAACAGGTGGATGAGGGTAAAGCCGTGGATGTGGTGTATATGGATTTCAGTAAGGCGTTTGATAAGGTTCCCCACGGTAGGCTATTGCAGAAAATACGGAAGTATGGGGTTGAAGGTGATTTAGAGCTTTGGATCAGAAATTGGCTAGCTGAAAGAAGACAGAGGGTGGTGGTTGATGGCAAATGTTCATCCTGGAGTTTAGTTACTAGTGGTGTACCGCAAGGTTCTGTTTTGGGGCCACTGCTGTTTGTCATTTTTCTAAATGACCTGGATGAGGGTGTAGAAGGGTGGGTTAGTAAATTTGCGGATGACACGAAGGTCGGTGGAGTTGTGGATAGTGTCGAAGGGTGTTGTAGGGTACAGAGGGACATAGATAGGCTGCAGAGCTGGGCTGAGAGATGGCAAATGGAGTTTAATGCGGAGAAGTGTGAGGTGATTCACTTTGGAAGGAGTAACAGCAATGCAGAGTACTGGGCTAATGGGAAGATTCTTGGTAGTGTAGATGAGCAGAGAGATCTTGGTGTCCAGGTACATAAATCCCTGAAAGTTGCTACCCAGGTTAATAGGGCTGTTAAGAAGGCATATGGTGTGTTAGCTTTTATTAGTAGGGGGATCGAGTTTCGGAGCCACGAGGTCATGATGCAGCTGTACAAAACTCTGGTGAGGCCGCACCTTGAGTATTGCGTGCAGTTCTGGTCACCGCATTATAGGAAGGATGTGGAAGCTTTGGAAAGAGTGCAGAGGAGATTTACTAGGATGTTGCCTGGTATGGAAGGAAGGTCTTACGAGGAAAGGCTGAGGGACTTGGGGTTGTTTTCGTTAGAGAGAAGGAGGAGGAGAGGTGACTTAATAGAGACATACAAGATAATCAGAGGGTTAGATAGGGTGGATAGTGAGAGTCTTTTTCCTCGGATGATGATGGCAAACACGAGGGGACATAGCTTTAAATTGAGGGGTGAAAGATATAGGACAGATGTCAGAGGTAGTTTCTTTACGCAGAGAGTAGTAGGGGCGTGGAACGCCCTGCCTGCAACAGTAGTAGACTCGCCAACTTTAAGGGCATTTAAGTGGTCATTGGATAGACATATGGATGAAAATGGAATCGTGTAGGTCAGATGATCGGCGCAACATCGAGGGCCGTAGGGCCTGTACTGCGCTGTAATGTTCTAATGTTCTAACACAGCCCTGTTTCACGCCACTCAGGATAGGAAAGGGCTCTGATGAGGAGCCACCATGTTGAATTGTGCCTTTCATATTGTCATGGAATGAGGTGATGATACTTAGCAGCTTTGGTGGACATCCAATCTTTTCTAGTAGTCTGAAGAGACCACGTCTGCTGACGAGGTCAAAGGCTTTGGTGAGATCAATGAAAGCAATGTAGAGGGGCATCTGTTGTTCATGGCATTTCTCCTGTCTCTGACGAAGGGAGAACAGCATGTCAACGGTCGATCTCTCTGCACAAAAGCCACACTGTGCCTCAGGGTAGACGCGCTCGGCCAGCTTCTGGAGCCTGTTTAGAGCAACTCGAGCAAAGACTAGTCGAGTAACATTACCATGATGCTACTATTCCCGCCAGTGAAATAGCACTACTCTTATCGTTCTTTCACTTATCCGGTGAAGCAGGGAGGCAAGCCCCGAGGGGCTCTCGCTTCTGGTCGGAAGCCACAACCCGCTCCAGGGACAGCGGCAGGTGGAGTGTTTGACTGGGACGGTACACCTGTCACATCGTAACGCAGGTGTCCTGAGGCAAACTCAGGGAGGACAGAAAGCTCCCGTGGAGCAGAAGGGCAAAAGCTCGCTTGATCTTGATTTTCAGTATGAATACAGGCTGTGAAAGCAGGGCCTCATGACCCTTCTGCTCTTTTGGGTTTGAAGCAGGAAAAGTTACCACAGGAATTAACTGGCTGGTGGCGGTCAAGCATTCATAGCAACGCGCTTTTTGATCTGACAGAGCTGCTGAAACAGTGGTGCAGTGAGTGAGGGAGGTGGTGGAGGGAAGAGTACCTTCAGACCTTGATCAGCAAAAGCAAATTAATGATTTTGAATAAAAATACCTAAGATGCCCAGACTGCTAGAAAATTACAATGCATCATTTAGTCCAAAGGTCTATGAGAAACAAAATGGATTTGACCCTGAAAAATCTTTTGTAAGAAACAGATAAATATTTAATTATTCTTAAAACAAGTTCCAATGTCCAACAGCTAAAGAAGGGCACGCATCATATTTTGTACAAAAATTCTTTCAACAAAGGCTTTTATCTCTGTGCATCACATGGTCATTACTAGTTTTGGCGATTAAACCAATTCCTAACAATTAATCTGTTTTTTCGGAATTCCATTATTAACTTGATGTGTCCATAGGACAGGGTGGTGAGGACTGGGAAGTGGCATTTTATCCTTGCCAGTCGTTTCACTTTCCTGTATGATGATCCTCTGTGTATACTGGCACACTCTCGTGGAACCCCACCCCCGCATCCCACCACCAGTAAATATTGGTACATTGTAGTGGACCCTCTGTAATATGCCAGTGTGGTTCTCCAGCAAGTTTTTTTTTTATTCATTCATGGGATGTGGGCTTCGCTGACCAGGCCAGCATTTATTGCCCATCCCTAATTGCCCTTGAGAAGGTGATGGTGAGCTGCCTTCTTGAACCGCTGCAGTCCATGTGGGGTAGGTACACCCACAGTACTGTTAGGAAGGGAGTTGCAGGATTTTGACCCAGCGACCGTGAAGGAACGGCGATATAGTTCCAAGTCAGGATGGTGTGTGACTTGGAGGGGAACTTGCAGGTGGTGGTGTTCTCATGTATTTGCTGCCCTTGTCCTTCGAGGTGGTAGAGGTCGCGTGTTTGGAAGGAGCTGTCTAAGGAGCCTTGGTGCGTTTCTGCAGTGCACCTTGTAGATGGTACACACTGCTGCCACTGTGCATCGGTGGTGGAGGGAGTGAATATTTGTGGATGGGGTGCCAATCAAGCAGGCTGCTTTGTCCTGGATGGTGTCAAGCTTCTTGAGTGTTGTTGGAGCTGCACCCATCCAGGCAAGTGAAGAGTATTCCATCACATTCCTGACTTTTGCCTTGTGGATGGTGGACAGGCTTTGGGGAGTTAGGAGGTGAGTTACTCGCCACAGGATTCCTAGCCTCTGACCTGCTCTTCTAGCCATGGTATTTATATGGCTACTCCAGTTCAGTTTCTGGTCAATGGTAGCCCCTAGGATGTTGATAGTAGGGGATTCAGCGATGGAAATGCCATTGAATGTCAAAGGGAGATGGTTAGACTCTCTCTTGTTGGAGATGGCCATTGCCTGGCACTTGTGTGGCGCAAATGTTACCTGCCACTTATCAGCCCCACCCTGGATATTGTCCAGGTCTTGTTGCATTTCTACACGGTCTGCTTCAGTATCTGAGGAGTCGCAAATGGTGCTGAACATTGTACAATCATCAGCGAACAGCCCCACTTCTGACCTTATGATTGAAGGAAGGTCATTGATAAAGCAGCTGAAGATAGTTGGGCCTAGGGCGCTACCCTGAGGAACTCCTGCAGTGATGTCCTGGAGCTCAGATGATTGACCTCCAACAACCACAGCCATCTTCCTTTATGTTAGGTATGACTCCAACCAGCCGAGAGTTTTCCTCGACTCCCATTGCATTCAGTTTCGCTAGAGCTCCTTGATGCCATACTCGGTCAAATGCTGCCTTGATGTTAAGGGCAGTCACTCTCACCTCACCTCTTGAGTTGAGCTCTTTTGTCCATGTTTGAACCAAGGCTGTAATGAGGTCAGGAGCTGGATGGCCCTGGCAGAACCCAAACTGAGCGTCACTCAGCAGGTTATTGCTAAGCAAGTGCCGCTTGATGGCACTGTTGATGACACCTTCCATCACTTTACTGATGATTGAGAGTAGACTGATTGGGCAATAATTAGCCAGGTTGGACCTGTCTTGCTTTTTGTGTATAGGACATACCTGGGCAATTTTTCACATTGCCGGGTAGATGCCAGTGTTGTAGCTGTACTGGAACAGCTTGGCTAGGGGCCAATGTACCGAAACAGTCCCAGAGGTTCCCTGTAAACACTGACATATTCCCAGGAACGTCTTGTTCTAACTTCGGGTAGTGCCAGCTACCCAAAGGAAACTGTTACTATTACGGAAAATATTTCTCACCATTATATAGTTGGAAAAATAGAGTCATAGACTCTTAGAATGTGCTATTAAGTCACCAAAACTGATGGCAGAGAGACAGAAATCTGAAGACCTTGCAAACTCCACGGGGTCCCTTGTGGATTTCCTTAAGAAAGAATATCTGACTAAGGCCCTGAGCAATGAGAATTAATCCTCAAAATCCAACCCTCAATGTCCATCCAAAAACAGTCTTATTCATGCTTTCATTTTTTAAGTAGCTGTATCATTTTGCTTGACGTTGTGGGCTCAGAGAGTTTAAAAGGACTGTTTTTAGCATTATTGCTTCACTGGTCGCTAAATCCACAACAGAATGAGAAGATTCATTAACAAACTAATGGTACTGAGAATTTAAACAGAACATTTCTTCTGAGGCACCATGTTATTTGGACACAGAACAAAAAAGCATGGACATTGCTTCTGTAAGGGATCTCCCTCCATCTGTAATCAAGTGTTTGCACCTTTCTTTATAGAAGTCTTTATGTATCCATATTCTCTATTAGCATTCTGGAGGATGGTACTGTTGGATCTAGATGTGTAGAATTGTTGATACAAGTTCATGTCCAAGCACCATCATTGTCAATCCTTAGGTGAATCCTTTGGTAATGCAGATGATGACATGATTTCTGTGTTCAGAACTGACTACCTTTCTGCTAGCTGATTGCATAAGACCATGGGACATGGCTACTTATGTACTCTCCGAATCATGCAGCCCGAATCTTGCTTTTAAATTGAGAAATTCAAACATTTGAAATGTGTCACATCCTTGTTGAGCTAATAAAAACAAGAAATGCTGGAACCACTCAGCAGGTCTGGCAGCATCTGTGAAAAGAGAAGCAGAGTTAACGTTTCGGGTCAGTGACCCTTCTTCGGAACTGACAAATATTAGAAAAGTCACCGGTTATAAGCAAGTGAGGTGGGGGTGGGGCAAGAGATAACAAAGGAGGTCTAGATTGGACCAGGCCACATAGCTGACCAAAAGGTCACGGAGCAAAGGCAAACAATATGTTAATGGTGTGCTGAAAGACAAAGCATTAGTACAGATTAGATGTTAATACATTGAATATTGAACAGCAGCAAGTGTAAACCTGAAAAAAAACAGTGGGTAAGCAAACTGAACAAACTAAGATGAAATGAAATAAATGCAAAAAAAAGATGGTAAAAAATGTAAAAAAGAATGTAAAAAAAAAAGGAAGAAAAAATAACTAAAAATGAAAGTAAAATGGGGGGCTGTCATGCTCTGAAATTATTGAACTCAATGTTCAGTCCGGCAGGCTGTAGTGTGCCTAATCGGTAAATGAGATGCTGTTCCTCGAGCTTGCGTTGATGTTCACTAGAACACTGCAGCAATCCCAGGACAGAGATGTGAGCATGAGAGCAGGGGGGAGTGTTGAAATGCAAAGCAACCGGAAGCTCAGGGTCCTACTTGCGGACTGAGCGGAGATGTTCCGCAAAGCGGTCACCCAGTCTGCGCTTGGTCTCCCCAATATAGAGGAGACCACACTGTGTGCAGCGAATACAGTATACTACATTGAAAGAAGTACAAGTAAATCGCTGCTTCACCTGAAAGGAGTGTTTGGGGCCTGGGATAGTGAGGAGGGAGGAGGTAAATGGGCAGGTATTACACCTCCTGCGATTGCAGGGGAAGGTGCCATGGGACGGGGACGAGGTGGTGGGGGTAATGGAGGAGTGGACCAGGGTGTCGCGGAGGGAACGATCCCTTCGGAATGCTGACAGGGGAAGGGAGGGGAAGATGCGACTGGTAAGTGGCATCACGCTGGAGGTGGCGGAAATGGCGGAAGATGATCCTTTGGATATGGAGGCTGATGGGGTGAAAAGTGAGGACAAGGGGAACCCTGTCACGGTTCTGGGAGGGAGGGGAAGGGGTGAGGGTAGAGGTGCGGGGAATGGGCCGGACACGGTTGAGGGCCCTGTCAACCACAGTGGGGGGAAATCCTCAGTTGAGGAAAAAGGAGGTCATATCAGAAGCACCGTCATGGAAGGTAGCATCATCAGAGCAGATGCGTCGGAGACGGAGAAACTGGGAGAATGGAATGGAGTCCTTACAGGAGGTAGGGTGTGAAGAAGTTAGCTTGTTGAGCTAATGATTTGCAAGTACATATAGTTATGTATTAAGGTGAGTCCTGGACATAACTGTGTGTAGTTATCATCTCTAGGTTAGGTTGGCAGCTCTTGGAAGTGGAGAGGGGTTCCATTGAGATTGAAGACCATTAGGAAAGCTGTCCACATGCTTTGCTTCAGGTCTATCCAGGTTTAACTAGTAAATAGGCACTCAGTATTTTTAAATAAGGGTTAAATTTAATTTGTGTTGTCTCTATGGGCTGAATTTTACTGGCCCCTCGACACCACATTCTGCGGGGAGATGCCTGCCTCGAACTGCGACGTTGAGAAGGGCCCACTGCATATTATCAGCAGCGGGGGGACCTCGGTACAGTCCCCTTGTCGCTCGGCGGTGGCACCTCAATTAACATATTCTAAACAGTACTTACCTCTGTAGAATATGCAGCCCGCCACCTCTCCTGCACACATCCAGATTTTACTTTGAACAGGCGGCTGTCACACGCCGTCCCGTTCACGAACAGAAAAGCCGGCAGGTCCTCAGAGGCAGAAGGTTTCGCGACAGAAGGTAAGTTCCATTTTCAGGGGTCCCACTCTGCATACTGGAAGTGAGGAGAGAGGGGGGATACTCAGGGGTTTCACTCTGCATTCTTAAAGGGAGGAGGGAGGGGGGATTACAGGGTTCTCACTCTGCATTCTTTATCAGAGGACGAGGGATTACAGGGGTTTCACTCTGCATACTGGAAGGGAGGGGGGAATCAAAGGAGTCTCACTCTGCATTCTTAAAGGGAAGAGGGAGGGGTCTGGGATGACTGGAGGGAAAGCTCTGCAGGCATGAAGGGAGGTACTGTGTACTCTCCCTCCTTAAACAGTGTATGCTCTGCATTTGTTTGTGGTTGTGAAGGAGCAATGGCACTCTAGCCATCCTGTGTGTGGGGAGGGTGCCAGAAAGGGCAGGAGCATTAAGGTTATATGGATGGTGGGGGCAATCGATTCAGCTGGTAGGATCTTGATGTGGTCATGCTGTGCCACTCAGTGTTGGCCCAGATGGGCAATGCCATGGCATGCCACATAGTTGATCCAGGAAAGCAGCTGATGTACCCGTCAACACCAATCCCTGCCCTGTTAGGAACCTTCGAATACATGCAGGGTTCAACTTTACTTATCACATGGAAATAGATATGGCTCATCCTACATTGTGTGATCCTCTGCTCCTGAGAAGCCATATGCGCCAGAGGCAAAATCAACAGGCGGGTGCAA
Organism: Heterodontus francisci; assembly: GCF_036365525.1. NCBI lineage: Eukaryota > Metazoa > Chordata > Chondrichthyes > Heterodontiformes > Heterodontidae > Heterodontus > Heterodontus francisci. The sequence goes on along the minus strand of NC_090395.1, from coordinate 40,319,559 downwards.
TCCATGTAGAGGCCCCTGGTCATGAGCAGCAGCCCCCAAGGGGAGCTCACCATTACGTTTGCTGTGTATCTACAGGCCCCACAAGACATGCCATCGGATGTCAGAGCACCAGTGTCAGAGGTGATTGCACATGTAGAGAGGGTGGTGACGTGTCTCTGTGCACTGCTCAAGGATAACCTGCAGCCCATGGGCTTCAGTAGACATCCCATGCCTTTGTTCCTCATAGTGGCAGCGGTTCTCAAGCTTGACGTCTATGCAGCTTTTCAGGAGCCGACTGGAGACCTTTGTGGGGCCACGCAGTCACAAGTGCACCGGAGGGCCAGTAAGGTTGTCCGCTTCAGGACGGACTCTGACAGCCAGGCCCAGAGGACCATCAGTTTCGGCACCATTGCCGGTGAACCATAGGTTGTAATGTTCATAGATTGCACTCATGTGGCCACCAGGCCTCCTGCAAGGCTACCCCCTGCAGATGTCACCATTAAAGGAATCCTATCAATCTGGGTGAAGCTGGTATGTGATCACCGCAGATGCTTGCAGTGAATGTGTGACCGCTTCTCAGGCAGTTGCCATGACACCTGGGACCTGCACCAGTCCCGGCTGCCACCACTATTCACTGAACTGACTCAGATGGAGGGTGGCTTCTTGGAGATAAGGACTATCCTTTGCAGGCCAGTGAGAGACCGCACCACTGCTGCAGAGGAAAGGTACAACGCCAGCCACTGAACTACAAGAGCCACCATTGAGCAGGAGATCGGCATGCTGAAAGATGCCTGTATGGATAGGGTGATGCCCTGTATTACGGGCCGAAAAGGCCAGCTCCTTTCTTTGCTGCTCTGCACAACTACGCACCCAATAGGGGCCAGGCCTGGCATGATGAGGAGAAATGTCAACAAGATTCCTCCTCAGACTATGAGGACGCTGAGGACCTACAACATGAAAGTCACATGGGCGGGCAGATGGCACCCAGGCTCTGCACGCAGGGCTAGCAGTGAGCTAGGAACATACGGAAGTGGCTTATCAGACAAAGGCTCGCTGCTCCATAAGAACCGACATGAGCTCTGCAAGCCACACATCACCCTCGCTCACCTGCTGCGCACCAGTCCACATCTGCAGCATCCTTGTGTAAACCATTAGAGGCAGCAGCTGACTGAACCAATGTCCATGTCACTGCATCCGTGGAGACACTCATGTGGAATGTGGCATGGCAATGATGTTATTGCATACATTGGCTCTCCTGAAGGGCCAACAGTGCAAAGGGATGTGACATTGGCACTACATGCTGGCACACATCATTCGCAAAGAGAAAAGTACACACATGTTGGTGAGGAACATTTAGTGAAAGATGTATTTACATTGCTGTGACACCCATGCATTTCCATTTTGTGTCAGTGTGTTCTCTGTAAAAGGAGAGGTTGCCCCTTCTTGGTGCAACCTCTGCGCCAGCAGCCTGACTGGAGGAACGCTGCTGATCTGATTGCCCTTTGGCTGTGGATGACTTTGGCAGTCGTACCCTGTGCACACGAGGCTTAGCGGACCCCGGCTGGCTGGAGGAGTGCTCATTCATCCCCTTCCAGCATTGGCCCCTTTGACGGCGGTTGGCCCAATGGCTATTCACTTCCTCTGCCATCTCCAGCCAGACTGCTTTGTTCACGTGGGATGGCCTCTTTTTACCTTTGCTGGTGAAAAGAACCTCCCACCTTGCCCGCACAGCCCGGAGGGGAGTGAGTAGGGAGGCATCGCTGAACTGTGGGGCCACCGCAGAGTACCCCTCTGCCATCCTCGGCTTTTGGTGTGGTCCTTTAAATGCAAAGTGACTCCACCGTGTAACTGCTCTGACTTTTGGCTACAAGGTTTGTCTTGCACATGTTTGAAAACCAATGCAGGGCTGGTGTCATGGTTTTTTCAACTATTACACATCAACACATGTTCACGAACACTTTGCATATATATGAACATCTGTTCCTGTTTTTTTTAACAAAGATCGTTTAATTGCAATTACATATATTTTCACATAACAGAAGCAGAGTTAACTTGTCCAAGTTCACAGACCTGAAAGTTAACTTTGCTTCTCTGTCTACAAAAGCTGCCTGACCTGCTGAGTTACCCCAGCACTTTCTGCTTTGCTGCCAGATTGACAACAGCTCCACTCTTCAGCAGTCTGGTAAGTATTTCTTTGACAGCTGTCAAGAAGCAGGTGCTGGGGCGCTTAAAGTAGGGCCCCAGCACCTGCAGCACAGCTGTCAAAATGTCTCTCACTGCGCCGAATGTCCCGCCTCTGCTCAGGTAATATGGTGGGGTGGGGGGGGGGGTGGTGGGTGGTGGCTTGGTGCTGTGATGCTAATGAGCCCCCAAGCGAAAAATCGTGGGGGCTCTGCAGTGGCTGCTAAATGCGGGCACCCCACTGAGTTTAAAGGGCGTTGCCGCACAACACGGTGCCCAAATATAATTCAGCCCTATATGTTATTATACAATGTACACGTGCCTTATTTCAGTCAGACCCAAGTACTGGTAAATCCACTCTTCTGCTGTGAAGCTGGCACAGTAGTAATTTGGGAATACAACAAAATTCATGTTTTCTTCTGATAACTTCATGCATGAGAAACAGTATTTTGAATGCAAGTAACAATTCACATTTTATTTTGGCTCGGGAAGATCCCCCATGATTTCATTTGTTGTAGACAAGGAATGGGATAATAACAATCTGCTTAAATTTCCATGCTCTAGAGTGTGTCTGACCTGTCATGATTGTATGTGTGGGCTTGAGTATGAGCGAATATATGGTAGTTGGAAGGGAAACTGAAAGTAGCTTTGTGCTTTGGGGAAAACACCTGACCTGGGGGTTATTGTAAGGTCAGATAAGCATATGCTCTCAGTGAGAACAGTGAACAGAACTCTACAGAAGTCTTCAATAAAACACTTGTTAAATCTTTGTCAAAGTTAAAACTGTGACTTCAAGTGAGATTCATTTCAGCTTGATGTGACAAGACCCTGTGCTCCAGAGCATGTCTGACCCTGTTCTGGCATGTGCCAGAGTGGGTATGTCATGTTTTTGATCTGAATATGGAATTACTGTAATATATTGACTGCAATTTGGAATGTACGTGGCCTTATTTTAAAGCATGTGTTAACCCTATGCTATGTTGCAGACAGAATTGAGAGAGAACTAAAACCCCAGTTCTTTTCCCTTTAATGTCTGTAATCAGTGTGTTTTTGACCAGGAAGATGTGTGTGTTTCTTAACCCGAGTGTATGGCCAATTTAAAGAGGATTATTTTTATTCATACATTCAACCCGAAAGTCTAACACTACATCATTCACTCACCATTCACACACACTTGAGAAAGAAAGCTGTTGAAAAGAATAATGCATTTTAACGAATTACAAGCAAAGGAATAGTTCATAAGTCACATGATTTGGCTCATCTTGAGGAAAAGGCATGTGTTGCGGGCTTGGTAAAGAAGGCATTTTCACTCCTGAAGCATAGTTAGGTGGATTCGATAGCTGGAGTCATATATCAAAGTCATTACAGGGTTCTCTCAAAGAGGTGGATTTTTAGCAGGTCATGAAGTTAGTTGCTTGTAGACTTATTACTAGGAGGTTAATATTTTTTGTACTGGTGGAATTAAAAATGGAACAGGTTCGGCGACTTTAAGATATTACAGCCTCCAGTTCTTTTACGGCGTGATGGCACTGCCTGGTCTGCTTGCTGCTTTTCCTGTAGGCTGTATTTTAATGATTTTTTTAAAAGGAGACCAACGTGGCTTCCCACCATGTGACTTCACAGAGTTCCTTTTCCAAATATGGTGGAGGTCCAGGTTGATTAGCCCCATTCTGGTTTATTGTTGTAAAACATTCTTCCTGAGGAGGGTTAAGACCTTCTTCGTTCAGGAGAAACCCATTCAATTCAGGAATGTCTCCTGATGGTTTCAGGATGGGCATTGATGACACCTCTTAGTCTGGAAGGTATTCTTTTGTCCTTCAGACAGTAAGTCAGTTCTTCAATTCACAGGCTGAGGTCAGCTGGCCTTTGGCAGCCATCTTTGCAGCCCATGTCCATTTTTACTGTCCATTGTGGTTCATTTAAAACAAAAGGAACATTCAATTCCGTAAGATGCTGTGCTGAATATAATCCATGTTTAAAGTTATGAATAGGACATGCTTGGACTAGGCTGTGACTAACTTAATATCATCTAAGTAAGGAACACATAGTTTCACAACAAATTAAAATTAATAGCAGGCAGCAGGAAAATATTAGAAGATAAATTTCTTTTGGACTATCGCTTTGAAAACTATTTTGTGTGTTTTCTTCTGATGTTCCTCAGAAAGATTTATTTTTTGAATCTTCTCTGTGGTCCAGCCTGTGGTGTCATCCCAGCTGGATGAGGCAGTGTCTGAAAAAGGGAATTTAATGTGGGAACAATTGCAGGGCCAATTGCAAGGGGTTCAAGTTAGGTCAGAATTTGTGAACAACCTTGCTACATGTTCTTCACATTTTCTTGATTCCCACTGCCCCAGTTGTCTGTTTCTCTTCCCTGGTCCTGAAGATTCTGATCTATGCTGGGTTACAACAGTGTGGGTGCCGATTATCTTCCAGCGTCTTGTCCAGGTAGCTGTTTTTCATTTCTGGGCTTACTCAATGTTGGCCTGATAATTGACTGTAAGGCGCCTCAGAACTAAATCAAACTGTGCTTGTTCATGGGTCACGATGTAGGTTTTACAGGTGACTGGATAGTGATGAGGGTGGAGACCCTTGATTATTCCCCCTTTCTTCACTCTAGCCAACCGTTGCACCCCGGGATCTGAAAATATAGCACAAACAACTGATAAAACCTCAAATTTTGACAGTCTCTTTTGCTTAGCCTCACACTGGGCATCACATTTATTAACTATGCCATATCATGCTAGTCTCTGTATAGTGTGTAAGCATTGCCATTTTATGATTATGGCCTTGTGTTCCAAAGTGCAGGGTTAGAAAGCTGTATACATATATGTTGCTCTTTTTTTAAAAAAATGTTCAATTTAAAAAAAACTTTCTCCAACTGAGGTAATGGTGATAGAATGAAGGCCTATGGAAGTTTTATTGAATGTCTTGTTTTCTGTGGTACAAAGTTCTTCAATCCTTCTTTATCTCTATGATAAGCTAACAGTGATGAAGAATAATATCTGCAGCCAGCTACATGTGGTCAGTGAGATTTGCTGCATCTTTACACAGAAATACCCTGCAGATGATAGGCCATCCCCATTATGTAAAAACAGCATTAATTCTGCATCATTTTTTTATTCATTCAAGGGATTTAGGCATCGCTGGCTAGGCCAGCATTTATTGCCCATCCCTAATTGTCCTTGAGAAGGTGGTGGTGAGCTGCCTTCTTGAACTGCTGCGGTCCAGGTGAGGTAGGTACACCCACAGTGCTGTTAGGAAGGGAGTTGTAGAATTTTGACCCAGCGACAGTGAAGGAACGGCGATATAGTTCCAAGTCACGATGGTGTGTGACTTGGAGGGGAACTTGCAGGTGGTGGTGTTCCCATGCATTTGCTGCCCTTGTCCTTCTAGTTGGTAGAGGTTGCGGGTTTGGAAGGTGCTGTCAAAGGAGCCTTGGTGCATTTCTGCAGTTCATCCTGTAGATGGTACACACTGCTGCCACTGTGCGTCATTGGTAGAGGGAGTGAATGTTTGTATATGGAGTGCCAATCAAGCGGCTGCTTTGTCCTGGATGGTGTCGAGCGTCTTGAGTGTTGTTGGAGCTGCACCAATCCAGGCAAGTGGAGAGTATTCCATCACACTTCTGGTTTGTGCCTTGTAGATGGTGGACAGGCTTTGGGGAGTCAGGAAGTGAGTTACTCGCCTCAGGATTCCTAGCCTCTGACCTGCTCTTGTAGCCACGGTATTTATATGGCTACTCCAGTTCAGTTTCTGGTCAATGGTAGCCCCTAGGATGTTGATAGTGGGGGATTCAGTGATGGTAATGCCATTGAATGTCAAAGGGAGATGGTAAGATTCTCTCTTGTTGGAGATGGTCATTGCCTGGCACTTGTGTGGCGCGAATGTTACTTGCCACTTATCAGCCCAAGCCTGGATATTGTCCAGGTCTTGCTGCATTTCTACACGGACTGCTTCAGTATCTGAGGAGTCACGAATGGTGCTGAACATTGTGCAATCATCAGCGCGCATCCCCGCTTCTGACCTTATGATTGAAGGAAGGTCATTGATGAAGCAGCTGAAGATGGTTGGGCCAAGGACACTACCCTGAGGAACTCCTGCAATGATGTCCTGGAGCTCAGATGATTGACCTCCAACAATCACAACCATCTTCCTTTGCGCTAGATATGACTCCAACCAGTGGAGGGTTTCCCCCCTGATTCCCATTGACCTCAGTTTTGTGAGGACTCCTTGATGCCATAGTCGGTCAAATGCTGCCTTGATGTCAAGGGCAGTCACTCTCACCTCACCTCGAGTTCAGCTCTTTTGTCCATGTTTGAACCAAGGCAGTAATGAGGTCAGGAGCTGAGTGGCCCTGGCAGAACCCAAACTGAGTGCTGCTTGATGGCACTGTTGATGACACCTTCCATCACTTTACTGATGATTGAGAGTAGGCTGATGGGGCGGTAATTGGCCGGGTTGGACTTGTCCTGCTTTTTGTGTACAGGACATACCTGGGCAATTTTCCACATTGCCAGTGTTGTAGCTGTTCTGGAACAGCTTGGCTAGGGGTGCGGCAAGTTCTGGAGCACAGGTCTTCAGTACTATTGCCGGAATATTGTCAGTACCCATAGCCTTTGCAGTATCCAATGCCTTCAGTCGTTTCTTGATTTCACGCAGAGTGAATCGAATTGGCTGAAGTCTGCCACCTGTGATGCTGGGGACTTCAGGAGGAGGCCGAGATGGATCATCAACTCGGCACTTATGGCTGAAGATTGTTGCAAATGCTTCAGCCTTATCTTTCGCACTGATGTGCTGGGCTCCCCCTTCATTGAGGATGGGAATATTTGTGGAGCCACCTCCTCCAGTTAGTTGTTCAATTGTCCACCACCATTCACAGCTGGAAGTGGCAGGACTGCAGAGCTTAGATCTGATCTGTTGGTTATGGGATCGCTTAGCTCTATCGCATGCTGCTTACACAGTTTGGCACGCGGATAGTCCTGTGTTGTAGGTTCACCAGGTTGACACCTCATTTTGAGGTATGCCTGGTGCTGCTCCTGGCATGCCTTCCTGCACTCTTCATTGAACCAGGGTTGGTCTCCTGGCTTGATGGTAAAGGTAAAGTGGGGGATATGCCGAGCCATGAGGTTACAGATTGTGGTTGAGTACAATTCTACTGCTGCTGGTGGCCCACAGCGCCTCATGGATGCCCAGATATGCATTGCTAGATCTGTTCGAAATCTATCCCATTTAGCACGGTGATAGTGCCACACAACACAAGGGCGGCACAGTGGCGCAGTACCAATTCTGGGTACAGCCTGTGCGGAGTTTGCAAGTTCTCCCTGTGACTGCGTGGGTTTTCGCCGGGTGCTCCGGTTTCCTCCCACTGCCAAAGACTTGCAGGTGATAGGTAAATTGGCCATTGTAAATTGTAGGTAGGTGGGTGGGAATATGGGATTACTGTAGGGTTAGTATAAATGGGTGGTTCTTGGTCGGCACAGACTCGGTGGGCTGAAGGGCCTGTTTCAGTGCTGTATCTCTAAATAAATAAATATGTTTTCTCCTCTTGTTGGTTCCCTCACCACCTGCTACATACCCAGGCTAGCAGATATATCCTTTAGGACTCGGCCTGCTCAATCAGTAGTGATGCTACCGAGCCACTCTTGGTGATGGACATTGAAGTCCTCCACCCAGAGTACATTCTCTTCCCTCGCCACCCTCAGTGCTTCCTCCAAGTTCTGTTCAACATGGAGGAGTACTGACTCATCAGCTGAGGGAGGGTGGTAGGTGGTAATGAGCAGAGATTTCCTTGTCCATGTTTGATCTGATGCCATGAGACTTCATGGGGTCCAGAGTCGATGTTGAGGTTTCCCAGGGCAACTCCCTCCCTACTGTATACCACTGTGCTACACCTCTGGTGGGTCTGTCCTGCCAGCGGGACAGGACATACCCGGGGATGGTGATGGCAGTGTCTGTCAGGTATGATGGCTTGACTAGTCTGTGGGACAGCTCTCCCAACTTTGGCACAAGCCCCCAGATGTTAGTAAGGAGGACTTTGCAGGGTCGACAGGGCTGGGTTTGCCGTTGTCGTTTCTGGTACCTAGGTCGATGCTGGGTGGTCCATCCAGTTTCATTCCTTTTTATTGACTTTGTAATGGTTAGATACAACTGAGTGGCTTGCGAGGCCATTTCAGAGGGCATGTAAGAGTCAACCACATTGCTGTGGGTCTGGAGTCACATGTAGGCCAGACCAGGTAAGGACAGCAGATTTCCTTCCCTAAAGGACATTAGTGAACCAGATGGTTTTTTACAACAATCGACAATGGTTTTATGGCCATCATTAAACTAGCTTTTTAATTCCAGATTTATTAATTGAATTCAAATTCCACCTTCTGCTGTGGTGGGATTTGAACCCATGTCCCCAGAACAATACCCTGGGTGTCTGGGTTATTAGTCCAGTGACAATACCACTATGCCACCACCTCCTGTCTAAATGCACCAAATCTGCTAGGAGCAGGTCCAATTGATATTACAGGATTAGACTTTCCACCTGTTGCATTACTGAGCCTGGTGCCTAGAATTAAATTCTGAAGTGATGATTGTTTTTAAAATAGCCAAGTATTAGTGGCTCACAATAATTGTGCTTTTTTTAATTTAACCTGCAGAAAGTCCAGGTTTGCGTCACAGTCTTGGATTACGACAAGATCGGCAAGAACGATGCAATCGGCAAGATATTTGTCGGCAGCAACGCCACCGGCACAGAGCTTCGACACTGGTCAGACATGCTGGCGAATCCCAGGCGGCCTATTGCACAGTGGCACTCTCTAAAACCAGAGGAAGAGGTCGACCTAGCTCTTGGCCTCAAAAAGTGAAAGCTTTCCCACCGTTCTACAAACTTCTCATTGATCAGATGCTATCAATACCTCAGTTATGCGCCATTCTTCATTAACCCTTTGAGGGTTACTGTAGCATCTTTGCACCATGACAAATATATATGCAAGTTTGATGTGTTTTGTATTTTTTTTCATTTTTACAATTACTGTTACAAAAAAAGTTACAAAATTTGTGTTTTGTACTTTAGAACCTCGACACTCAACCCTTATAATTTTACACAATCTTGTAAGTTAATCACTGATCTGTTTTGAAAGGTGCAAGAAAATCCAGTACTCAAAGGGTTAAGACATGATTAATTTTGGTACACATTAACCACCATAGTTCTGAACTAATAAATAAGCCATCTGAGCCTCCAAGTTGTATTCCAAATTTCCCTAAATGCTCACTTCTACTTTCTGCAGTTTTAGCTCTATTATGAAACTCGTGTCGATAATGCATGATGATAATTTACTGTAAATAGCAGCATGTTCAATGCAAACTCTTGTGTAGGTGTAAGTTGTCTTTGGTTTACAATCACATGCATCTGCTGTATTTTTTATGATGATGCTTCTATTTTACATGATGTGAATGGATGAGAACAAGCTAAAGTGAAAAGCCATTCACCTGATTCAAACCTGAAGACTGGTAGAGCATTGACATCACATCATGCTACTAAAGTGAAACCTTTGGTGGCCTATCAAATGGTTAAAGCTGCTATTCTATTACTGTTCACTGAGGGATGCTGCAGATGCCTTTTTAAAAGTCATGTCTGGCAGAAAGGCTTTTGTTTTGGTTTAAAAATAAGATATTGTGTTTAGGTAGAAGTTGCAAACGATATAAACCCTTGCATACCAAGTTCTCATAAAATGTTGTAACAGTCCCGTAGGGCCCTAAAATGCACTTTCAGAAATATCTGTCTGGATGCATAAATTCTGAACCAAGATAACAAACCATAATGTTATGGGTACCTAGTAATCTTTTAGAAACTGGAAAGCTCATATCCGTCATAGGCTTCCACCTTGTGTTAATGGCAGTCCAAATAAGCTTAGCTTTCATGGTGGAGATATTTCTCAAACTGCTAATCCCTTACAGGTACCTATAACACAGTCCACATCTGTTCAATTCAAATAGAACTTTACTCATCCTGATCAGGAGTGCATTGACCATGACTTTACAGCAATTATATGCAGTTGAATAATATTTGTTCTAAAGCAAAACAGAACTTGCCTACCTGGAAACGCTTGTTTTATTTCCGTGGAATCCAGACAGCTATTCTAAAAAATGCTTTCTTTACATTAGGGGCCTCAAACACCCCCCAAAAAAAGATTTTATACTTATGGATTCAAGTCAGATTCAGATGAGTTTGGTGGGGCAACATGGAATTTGGGAGGAGAATATTCTACACAATACGTGTATCAGAGGTGGTAGACTGATAATATAAGGTTAAGGGAAATAATGTGCATAAGTTACACAGTGAAATCTCAACTATTCTTCGCACTGAGGTTGAGATGGACAGAATAGAGTAACAGGATGCAAGCAAGGCATACGCCCACTGCCCACACCTTTCATCTCCCTGATATGTGATGTTGCACTTTGCCAGTCTGCTGCTGCTGATCACTGTGTGTGTGTGTGTGCGCGCACTGTTAGGACAAGAAAAATTGCTGAATGTTAACATTAACTCTAGAAGAATAAAATGCACTGATGTCTTTAAGATTACAAAAATGACTGAAGAAGTTATCGTGCATTGCAATTTTGATAGTCAAAATTGATGGTCTGTTTGTACAGTAACAAATCTTACTAATGAAACTGCCTAGGACTGAATTTTTTGATGGATTATTATATTACCTATCGCTTTAAAAAATTGCAATCATTAAAGTTTTACTGTACAGAGACACATTAATATTAATGTGCTTAAGCTTTTTTTCATTATTAGTCATGTTGGCTGACTGCTTGATATTAAGCTGATGTTGAGTGAGGTGCAGTTTATCCTGTTTTTACAAAATGAGAAAAGTAAATGTATATGACACCCTCACTGTGATACTCTGTTATGGAAGGAGCAATCTTTGTTACAGCATAAGTGGTGTTGCTGTCCTCTAGCAATGAGTACGATTCATAATCCCTCTCCCACATGCTCCTCCCCCATTATGCAACTCCAATGTGCACTTGGATTCTCATTTAAATTTCTGCACACGGTGGGGTTCGGATGGGACAAAGAAACAAATTCATGAAATATTTCTGCCAAAAGTTTTGCCAAACAGATGAGTAAATGATAGCATGAGCGTGAATATTTGAGTCGCTTGTAAGGAAGCTTAAATAACTCATTTACTGGTACGAAAGCTTTGTTGTCCAAACTTTCTCCTACAGTGGAAGATACTGGCAAATTCCCAGGCACCCTGAATCATGTAATCACATTGCTCTAGGCAAATAGACAGGACTGGCCGAGTATCTATGTATGCACTGAAGCCACTAGTAAGGAGAGAAAATGTATATCTTTGCACACATTTCTAAAGAAGCCAATGGGGCAATTCACTGTCTTTGAAAACTGGTGCGGATCACTCTGCATATCTGTAAAGTCTTGAGTACAGCAATTATGATGTGATGGGAATTAACTTCAATTTCATTCCTCCTGAAGGCTTTTGCACACAACAGCATTGAGTACCACTGGGACAGTTTCATATCAATTCCTGCAAACTTATATTTCAAAAAGTGCATAGAAAATACTTCCATAGAAAATAGGTCATTATGAAGGAAGGGTTTCATGAAATTGAGTGAATTTGGTTGAGTTTTCTTTCTTGTCACAAGATATTTATAAAAATTAAAATAATGGATTAGTAACTGCCATAGAGACATGGAATTGTCCTAGATGTATAATAGTCAACCATGTTGAAGAATGGAATTTAATGCTGTTGGTTTGTAGGAGTTTTCTTTGTTGTGTGCAATTTATTGCCTTGAAGGTGTTAGAGCCAAAACTCATGGTTGACAGTTTATTGTGCCTAAGTGGCATTTTCTAAAGCTGCCGAGTTATGAAGTAATGACCACATTGTGGTTTGGATTGATTTCAGAATTGAACAGTGGAGAACTGAAGGCATAAAAATGGCTCCTAGAACCAACTAATCACATTAGATTTGGGGAGTCATCTAGTACCAAACTGAGATGCTTGATTGGCTATTCTTAGGAGATTGTTAATAAATAGGTTCATCTGCTGGTTGTTGTTAAGAGCTAATTTGTAATATATATATGATCATGAATTAATGAATGCTGGAAGAAATTACTTGTTGTGGATTTTGTAGCTTTTAAAGCATCCGGTCAATAGCTAGCATGGCTTCCTAGTCCTGTCACAGTCATATTAGCACTACTGTTGGCCTGGACGCTTTTTTTTTTTAAGTGTCAATTAAACTATTCAAATTTTTCAAAAGAAAATTAGTTTTAATAATTGTAGCAAGAGTCATTGTTACAAACACAAAAGAACATTGGCTATCAGTTTTGAATTGTGTTCTTTTTATTTGGCATACAAGAATGTAGATTATTTTTGTAACTTAGTTTAACATGGAGCCCATAGGCAACAACAGTAAGAGATCTGAAAGCCCAATGCTATGAGGTTATTTTATTCTTCTGGCTGGGCTCAGCATCTATATTAATACCCTGATTAGACAGAAGTAGAGTGTGTAAGTGGATACTGTATGCAGCACCAAAGATACATTTGCACCATTATCGTCGTGTGAAGTGGTTCTGTAAACCCGATGAGTAGCAGCCTTCTGAAAGAACACAATGAACTGCCTTGGTACCCAGGGGAATGGAATATAAATTACTGACTCCCTGCATTCGAACCTGGGAGACTGTTATAATTTCAGCTATTTCCAACAGATTTTAAAAACAAAATCAATACTGATGTATTCACTGACTGGCGAAAACTTAACGCAAACAAGTGGCTATAAGACCAATGCCACTAACATGTACCTGTCCAGCTGTCACTCTTGCCAGCAAAAATGGATCTCTGTTCGGTATAAAAACTGCACATCCTCATTGGGATGTAACTGTAATCTTTAGATGAACTAATGGTGAGCACTTACCTCATGTTGTTGAGTAAAATCTATTGCACTTTCCTGCAGATTTATGGATACAGAATTTTTTATTTACTTCAAATGGCCCAAAGCACGCTTTTTGCCATTGTTGAACAATTATCTACTGTTACAGATGAGATTGAAGGCAGCAGAGTAACATGTAATCAACTAAGACGTATGGAGAAAATAATGCTAAACTGAGACCAATATATATTTCAATTAAAATTGACTAAATTAGCAATATATAATTTAGATACTCATATAACTGACTACTATATCAGTAAAACACATACAGTTTTAATAAGGCAAACTTGTTATGTAACTGACACTAAATGCTTAAAAGCACAGAGTTCCTTAAACGTTTACTACATTTGCGATGCCAGGCCCTTTGTCACTTCCAATTAGCAAATGTGATCCAAAATTCAGTTGAAATGTCTTTCCCTTACCAATTATTTTACATATACTTCTCACAAAGTCTGTTGCAGGAAAATAGACTTAGAGCTTTTTCTGAGATAACTATGCTTAAAAATATTTTTTCTGGATGTGAAGCACTTCCATAGTGAAGCACTCTCTAATATCACATGCACCTCTTTGTCTATATAAATTTAATTTGATATTCCCCATAACATTTACTACACTCCAGTGACAATTCCTTCCCTTGATAAAGAATCACTTCTTTATAATTCTGTTGTGTCTGAAAACAATTTAATTTTCAGACAACATTCTTGATTCCAACTCCTAACAATCCAAATAATGATTGTCTCTTTAAAGTGTTCAACTTGGCTTTCCTCCTGCTGTTTCCCTTATTTGGGTCATTCATGCAGATGTGTCTGAAAATCGCTTGGTCTCCTGGGGAACCACCAAGGACTCTTAGACCTTCTGTAAAAAAAAACAGACTTCAGTGTTATTTTCCACATGTAAATAAGCTTTGGCAACTTGAAGAACCAAATGTATCAAATTAGATCTTTGGATGCCATCCACTAAATGAATTGAAGCCTTCTGAAAACTGAATTGGAAAATGTGTTGCATTGGACTGTACTGTGAGGTAGAGTGCTCAAAGAAGTGACAGCAAGAACAGCTTGTATCTAACCTGCAATAACTTACTCCAGGTGAGCGTCTATGGAATCAACTGATCCGCACTCCATTCTTGTAAGTCTCCAGCTCACACAATCACACTAATACACTAAAAAAAAGAAAAAAAAAACTAAGAGGCCTGTGTAAGCCAGTGAGAGTTGTTAAAATTAGAAAGATTTCATAAATATTTTAACTGTGAAGAGGGAAATTGGTTTTGCTCAGTGTCAGACAAATTGCCTGCCAGAAAATCAGCGTTGATGCACTGTCAGTCAAGGCAATAAAAAATAAATTCAAGTTACACTTTGAGTTCTGCCAGTCTGAACAGCTATTTCTTAATATTTTGAAAACAGTAGTCAGTTGCTAGATGCAGCAATCCAAAACCACTTGTCCTACGTGTATAAATACGTGTATGTATGTTAAGTTGCCTGTCTGTGCAATATACAATATGTGAGTCATTGTGTCATAAATAAGCGTACTTTTTTTTTAAACCACCTGCTTGTTCTGTCTGGAAAATGCAGCTGTACCATCCTTCATTTTGATGAAATTTTGTACATTTTGTTTCTACTTTGTGTGAAAAAGTTTGTTGTGTAGTTTGAAATTACATAAGGGAATGTAAAGCAGAGTCCATTAAAAATGTCTCATATCTCACTGTTTAAGCCTTCCCTGTTTGCTGACCTAAAAGCTAAGAAAGATGGAAAGCCATTAATAGATAGTGTGAACCACAGTTTAGCATTAGGTCCCCCTGCCCCACACCCTGCTCTCCGATTGCCACCCTTCCTGTCCTGGAGATGCTGACTGGGTGCTGTAGGTAAAGTTCAATGGTCATTTTCTAGTACCTCACACAACAGGCTATTTTTCACCAGGGATCCGAGATGGTTAATGTTGCAGGCAATTTAATTTTGGTGAAGTGGAGAGGGCATCACAGCTGAGCCATTTCTACCTTCAAAGATGCACATACGCACTCACTTACATATGCACTTACATACATACATGCTTTTCCAGTAAACATCACTGGATGGTGACCGGGAGTAGAATTCTGTCTGACTTGTCCACACCCTAGACCAGTTGGAAAATCATTTCCAATAATATAAAAGCAAAATACTGCAGATGATGGAAATCTGAAATAAAAACAGAAAATGCTGGATATACACAGGTCAGTCAGCATCTGTGATCAGCCTTCACCATTTCTGCAAGTTCCAGCATGATGCCACCAGTAAACACATCTTCCCTTCCCCTCCCCTTTCAGTATTCCGAAGGGACCAGTCCGTCAGCGACACCCTGGTCCACTTTTCAATCACCCCCAACACCTCCTCCTCTTCCCTTGGAATCTTCCAGTGCAAGCGCAAGTGAAGCAAAACCTACTCTTTTACCTCTTCCCTTCCCACTATCCAGGGCCCCAAATATTCCTTCCAGGTAAAACAGTGATTCACTTATACTCCTTTCAATTTAGCATATTGTATTTGCTGTTCACAATGACATCTCCTCTACACTGGGGAGACAGACCAAATGCAATTTGGATTGGATGATCACTTGCAGAACACCTCCATTCAGTCTTCAAGTGTGACTCTGAGCTTCTGGTCGCCTGTAATTTTAATTTTCCACCTTGCTCCCACTCTAACCTTTCTCTCCTCAGCCTCCTATATTGTTCCACTGAAGCCTAAGGGAAGCTCGAGGAACAGCACCTCATCTTAATTAGGTACTTTACAACCTTCCAGACTCAACAGTGAGTTTAGCTCAGATTTTGCACTTGCTTAAAAGCTGTCACATCTCTAACTTTTACCAGTCCTCATGCAAGGTCATTGACCTGAATCATGACTTTTGCTTCTCTCCCCACAGATGCTGCCTGACCTGTTGAGAATTTTCAACATTTTCGGTTTTATTTTCTTCCATTAAGATAGGCTAATAACCGAGATCAGGGAGCTCAACACAGTCAAGAGACTGAAAATAAAGTTATCCTAATCTAAGTGGCCAGAATTCTACGTTGTGGCGGAAGCCCCACCCACTGGCTTAAAAGTTGGGGGCGAGCCCGCCTCCACCAGGCCTGGAAGCCACGCAGTAATTTTGTGTGGCCCAGGTCCTTAATTTGCCTTGGTCGGGACTTCCGCCCCTCTGAGGCAGGAAGTCCTTCCTCCCAGAGCTGCTGGCCAATCAGAGGGCTGGCAGCTCATTAGTCCTCCATGGGTCACAGGGTGCCGCTAAGGAGGACTCCCCCCCCCCCTCCCCCCCCTCCCCCCCCCCCATCTCCACCCCAGGCCCGCAAGGAGGCTGCCAAGTTTTACCGGGTGACTCCTCAGCTGACAAAGTGCCCGGCTGTCGTGGCGGCGGGTAGAGGCCCTTAAAAGGCCATTAATTGGCCACTTAAGGGCCTCAATTGCCCTTGGGTGGGCAGGCCTTTTGCCACCTGCTCCGCTGTTGGTAAACACCTCCCACTCAATTTTACGCCCCTCTTCCCTGTCTCTAGCCCACTCCTGCGGGGTATGGGGGTGGGGGAGTAAAAGTGATTCAGTTCCACATTGGCAGTGTACTGACCATATGAAGCCATCATTATGGAGTTTTTTTAAGCCATACACATTAGAACAGCAAATGACTATCGGACTTCTCAGGTTAACAAATTTTACAAACATTGCATTCAGTTAAAAAGTGTTAACACATGCAATTCACCAAATGGCCCAAATTCATGTGTCAGCCATGGGACTGAACTTTAGCTCTTGATCTGCGAACACCTTCAGAAATTTGGTTTCCTACAAAACATTTCTGGAAAAAAGGTTTCAAACAAGTAGGCTGACCAAACTCGATACAGCTGCTATTTTCAAAGATAACAGCTATATTTTTACATTTTCAGTGAATACGTGGGGTAACGGTTTCAGTGTTATCATGTTAATGCTGCTATTTTTTTCAATCTTGCAGTTACAATTTTCTAAAGACATTTTCATGAGTTTTCTTTTGCTCCATCAGCAAGTTTTTGGATGAAAGCTGTGATCAACGTGCAGCAGATCATCAGATTCCTCAGGTCACCTTTTGACAGGGTATTTTATTCAAATGCTACAAAAGACATTTAATTCATGGAGCGAATCTATTATGAAATTAATCAAATTCTAGAGGACTTTGAGAATAATGGCTCTGAGGAATGACTGCATAAATTAATTAATATCCCAAGCTATTCAAAAGACAAAATAAACAAGAAGCTGAAAGGTCACATTATATCTAAATTACTGTATATTGCTGTGTTATCTACAATACAACACTGATTGGCAATCTCCATTGATGAAACAAAACAAAAACAAAACAAGCCTGTGGTGCACAGCTGAAGCCTACATGGCTCTCACATTGCCGCAGCCCATCAAGGATATCAGATTATAATTGATTTCAAACCACTGAACAAGTATCCCAATGCACTATCCTTTCTGAAAGGAAGCTAGCAGAGCTCTTTATGGCTTAAGGAGCAAGGTACGAGGGAAAAACACAAGCTAAAAAGGTGATAGAAGGTTACACAGTAAGGACATGACAGCAACAGACACAAAAAATCCTCCAAATGGGCAGGTTTCGTTAAGTGGAAACAACACAGCAATGTTGCAAACGTCATTCTGTGCTAAAATATGACTGACATGCAGACAAATTCTTACACTACTACATCAACAAAAGCTGTACATCCACAGAATTTGTCTATCACAAGATACAATACAAATCCCAAAAATACTGATTCCAAAGCAGTGAGAACATCACAATCATCAGAATAAGCCCTGGTCTTCCACCATAAACTTACCCAAAGCATTCCGAGAACAATTAAATCAAAGCACTGTAAGAGCCCATTTTCTCTCAATTGTGGCTAATTAAATAGTGTTATCGATAACTGGTTAGAACTCTCAGGCCTGATGGTTGAAATATACCCATTGAGTGTATAGATAGTAATATTTTACTCATTGTGGAGCTGAATAAAATGCACACCTCATGTTAATAAACTATAAGTCAATACCACACTTGAAGTTCACTATATACATTTATATTTCGGCCTCCCTGATGGCTCAATCTGATTAAGCCAGAAAGTATTCGAGCTATACAACAACTTGCATTTATATAGTTCCTTTAGCATGGAAAAAGTCCCAAGGTGCTTCACCTTACTATGAATATAAAAATGGACATTGAGCCAAAGAGATTAGGAGAGGTGACCAAAAGCTTGGTCAAAGAAATAGATTTTCATGGTATCGTACAGCACCTTCAGCCCTTGGTGCCTGTGTCAGCTCTTTGAAAGTGTTATTCAATTAGTCTCACTTGCCTTCAAGGGGAGGAAGGTTCAAAGGAGGAGAGGTGGTTGGAGAAGTGGAAGGGTTTAGGGAACGAATTCCAGAGAGTGGGACCTAGGCAGTTGTAAGGACAGCCACCAATGGTGGGCAGCAGGATTCGGTGTGGAATAGGAGAAGGACAGCAGAGATTGGGATGAATTGAAGTTTATGAATGGTGGAGAATTGGAGGCCAGCCAAGAGAGCATTGATGCAGTCAAGCCTGGAGGGAGCAAAGGCATGGATAAGGGTTTCATTGGCAGATGGGCGGAGATGGGTTTCAAGGCTGGCAACATTATAGAGGTATAACAAAACAGTTCCGCATACCAGCATGGAGTCAGTGGAGAAGAAGGAGGAAGAAAATGGCAGAAATACAAGGAAATAAACATCCTCTACATACTTAACAATTTAGATATAAATATGTAAAGTTAACCTTGTTTCGTTTTAACCATCATGCACATTTTAAAGAAAACTCATGATGTAAAATTATTTCTTCCACTGCAGGACTATTTTCACCGTAACAATGCAAATCCAGCCCCTCACTATCTTCTCTCACTTTTTCTTTACATTTGATTAATTTGACTTCCATTGCATTTCTGTTACACTTGCTGCCTTCACTCCCACCCTCTGTTCTTGTTCTTCCCTGTTGCTTTAGACCAGTCTGAGTTTGCAGCTCTGCTCCTACAACACGTTATCTAACCACTAATCCAAACCATGCACATCTTAACTTCCCCTTCACATCACATTAAAAGTCAGATTTTGAACTTAAGTTAAGATGCATGCTGTAAATCTATGAAATAATATGAGAAGGCAAGCAATTAAGAAGGCTAATGGTCTGTTAGCCTTTATCGCAAGAGGATTGTGGTTGTTGGAGGTCAATCATCTCAGCTCCAGGACATCACTGCAGGAGTTCCTCAGGATAGTGCCCTAGGCCCAACCATCTTCAGCTGCTTCATCAATGACCTTCCTTCAATCATAAGGTCAGAAGTGGGGATGTTCGCTGATGATTGCACAATGTTCAGTACCATTCGCAACCCATCAGATACTGAAGCAGTCTGTGTAGAGATGCAGCAGGACCTGGACAATATCCAGGCTTGGGCTGATAAGTGGCAAGTAACATTCACACCACACAAGTGCCAGGCAATGGCCATCTCCAACAAGAAAGAATCTAACCATCTCGCCTTGACATTCAATGGCATTACCATCACTAAATCCCCCACTATCAACATCCTGGGGTTACCATTGACCAGAAACTGAACTGGAGTAGCCATATAAATACCGTGGCTACGAGAGCAGGTCAGAGGCGAGGAATCCTGCGGCGAGTGATTCTGAAAGACAGAAGAAGCAAAGGTTAAAAAGTGTGCAGCACAGGAATTAGGCAGTGTTAAAGGATATTTATTTAAATGCAAGGAGTATAGTAAATGAAGCTGATGAGCTGAGGGCACAGATAGACACATGTCAACATAATATCATTGCTATAACGGAAACCTGGCTTAAGGAGGGGCAAGAATGGCAATTCTACATCCCAGGATATAGAGTTTTCAGGTGGGATATAGAGGGCGATAAAAAAAAGGAGGGGGCGTAGCATTATTAGTAAAGGAATCAATAACAGCTTTGAGGAAGGATGATATGCTAAATGAATCATCAAATGAGGCCAAATGGGTGAAGCTCAGAAATAAAGAAAAGGGCCATCCACATTACTAGGAGTGTACTATAGACCCCCAAATAGTGAGAGGGAGGTAGAAAAACAAATATATAGGCAAATTTCTGAGTGTAAAACTCTAGGGCAATAATAGTTGGGGATTTCAATTACCCCAATATCAATTGGGATACAAACAGTGTGAAGGGCACAGAGGGGACAAAATTCTTGAACTATGTTCAAGAGAACTTTTTTAGCTAGCGAACAAGCCCAATGAGAGGGGTCACAATTATAGATTTAGACTTCAGTAATGAAGCTGGGCAAGTGGAGGAAGTAACAGTGGGTGACCATTTTGGAGATAGTGACCATAATGCAGTTAGTTTTAGTGTAATAATGGATAAAACAGGAGTAAAAGTTCTAAATTGGGGTAAGGCAAATTTTAAGAAACTGAGTGGTGACCTGGCGAAAGTGGACTGGATATAGCTACTTGAAGGAAAATCAGTGGCAAACCAGTGGGAGGCATTCAAAAGCGAGACACTTACAGGCACAGTGTAGGCATGTCCCCACAAAGATAAAGGGTGGCAAGTTAAAGCAAAAAAAGAAAGCTTATGACGATCACAAAAATCTTAATACTTTAGAAAGCCACCAGGAGTATAGAAAGTGCACGGGTGAAGTAAAAAAGGAAATTAGAAAAGCAAAGAAAGGACATGAAAAATTATTGGCAGGTAAAATCAAGGAAAACCCAAAGATGTTTTATCAGTACATTAAGTGCAAGAGGATAACGAAGAGAAGGGTAGGGCCTATCAGAGATGTACAAGGGAACTTAGGCATGGATGCAGATGTGGGCAGGGTTCTTAATGGGTTTTTTGTCTCTGCCTTCACAAAGGAGAGTATTGATGTAGACATTGTAGTTAAAGAGGAAGAGTGTGAAATATTGGATATGATAAGCATAATGAAAGAGCAAGTACTAGAGGGTCTGACATCCTTGAAAGTGCATAAATCGTCAGGGCCGGATGGATTGCATCCCAGGTTGTTAAAGGAAGCCAGGGAGGAAATAGCGGATGTGCTGAGGATCATCTTCAAATCCTCACTAGATACAGGCAAGGTGACAGAGGATTGGAGGTCTGTGAACATTGTACCATTGTTTAAAAAGGGAGCGAGGGATAGGCCAAATAATTATAGGCCTGTCAGTCTGACCTCCTGACCTCGGTGGTCGGTAAATTGTTAGAATCTATTCTGAGGGACAGGATAAACTGCCACTGCACAGATTAATCAGGGATAGGCAGCATGGATTTGTTAAGGGAAGGTCATGGCAGACTGGTCAGTAAAATGAAAGCCCATGGGATACAGGGGAATGTGGCAGGTTGGATCCAGAATTGGCTCAGGGACAGGAAACAAAGGGTAATAGTCGACAGATTTTTTTGTGAATGGAAAACTGTTTCCAGTGGCATTCCACAGGGCTCAGTGTTGGGTCCCTTGCTGTTTGTGTTATATATTAATGATTTGGACTTAAATGTGGGAGGCATGATTGGGAAATTTGCTGATGACACAAAAATTGGCCGTGTAGTTGATAGTGAAGAGGATAGCTGTAGACTCCAGAAAGATATCAATGGTTTGGTTGAGTGGGTGGAAAAGTGGCAAATGGAATTCAATCCAGAAAAGTGTGAGGTAATGCATTTGGGGAGGGCAAATAAAGCAAGGGAATACACAATAAATAGGAGTATATTGAGCGGGGTAGAAGAAGTGAGAGACCTTGGAGTGCATGTCCACAGGTCCCTGAAGGTGGCAGGACAGATAGATAGAGTGGTGAAGAAGGCATATGGAATGCTTTCTTTTATTGACCGAGGTATAGAATTCAAAAGCAGGGATGTAAGGCTGGAACTAAAGGCCTGCTCTGGTCGCGAAAAAGAACCCGACCCGAACCACAGCGGACCCGAGCCCGACCCGGCCTGAGTCCCTCCAATTTTGGCCTGAGCCCGACCCGACCATCCCTTTACTTACCTTCCCGAACCTGCAGGAAGCTGCAGCGCATGCGCGATGACGTCATAGCGACGTCACTCGCTCATTGCGCAGACTCAGTTTCGTCTCGGACTCCCAGCTCAGGTAAGTTCTATGGAGTAACTCACCTCCTGACTCCCCAAAGCCTGCCCACCATCTACAAGGCACAAGTCAGGAGTGTGATGGAATACCCTCCACTTGCCTGGATGAGTGCAGATCCAACAACACTCAAAAAGCTCGACACCATCGAGGACAAAGCAGCCCACTTGATTGGCACCTCATACACAAACATTCACTACCTCCACCACCGACGCACAGTGACAGCAGTGTGTACCATCTACGAGATGCACTGCAGAAACGCACCAAGGCTCCTTTGACAGCACCTTCCAAACCCACGACCTCTACCAACTAGAAGGACAAGGGCAGCAAATGGTAGGGAACACCACCACCTGCAAGTTCCTCTCTAAGCCACACACCATCCTGACTTGGAACTATATTGCCGTTCCTTCACGGTCGCTGGGTCAAAATCCTGGAACTCCCTTCTTAACAGCACTGTGGGTGTCCCTACCCCAAAAGGACTGCAGCAGTTCAAGAAGGCAGCTCACCACCACCTTCTCAAGGACAATTAGGGATGGGCAACAGATGCTGGCCTGGCCAGCGACAACTACAATGAATTTTTAAAAAAATGAATACAGGAGTAGTGAAGTCTTGCTTCAATTGTATAGAAGCTTCATTAGACTGCACCTAGAGTACTGTGTGTAGTTTTGGTCCCCTTACCTTTGAAAGGATAGAGGGAGTAGAGGGAGTGCAACAAAGGTTCACCAGACTTGTTCCTGGGATGGCGGGGCTGTCCTATGAAGAGAGATTGGGGAAACTGGGCCTGTATTCTCTGGAGTTTCAAAGAATGAGACGTGATCTCATTGAAACCTACAAAATACTTAAAGGGATAGACAGAGAAGATGCAGCTAAGATGTTTCCTCTGGCTGGGGAGTCTAGAACCAGGGGACACAATTTCAAAATAAGCGGGAAGCCACTTAGGACAGAGATAAGTTTCTTTACTCAGAGGGTTGTGATTCTTTGGAATTCGGGAAGGTAGGGTGGGGGCAAAGCTCACAGTCAGTTAGTAATTTTATTTGGTTTTGGTGAGGCTAACAACAGAGTAGCAATTGTGGTGAATGGGAAATTATGCCATACCTATTTCTTGCCACAAATTGCTGGGGTTTTCTGCATTCATAATGGTGGGTGCTGTAAACTCGCCATTATATTTTCAACAGTTTCTGGGTCGTGAAGACTTATGGGCCACTCTATATATCGATCTAGGAGAAGGGCTTTGGGGTGGAATTTAACTCACAGCAAGGGCCCATAGTGACATTAATTCCATTTGCCTCAATTAAATGTTGCCAATCCACTTCCTGCCCATTCCGGGTGGAAAGCAGGATGTGAAGTGGCTGTGGGAAGTTGAAGATAAGATGGCATTTGGTCACCTGCCGGTTTCTATGTGAGCAGGGTTTCGAAAGGGTCTTGCAGGAGGAAAAATGGTGGAGTCCAAGGCAGTGAGGCCACGATTTTTCTTGTCTGGAGCAATATCCACTGCTTCTTCTGTCCCCAGAAAAGACATTATTTTAACTTAGCTGGAGGGCCTTTTCATCCTTCCCATCAGATGCTGACTTGCTTGTGGGTAACCCACAACTGCTTCCTTGCTCAGGTTGCGGCTAAAACACCATCTGGCTCTTATTAACATAATAGGTCCCCTATTTGCATATATTTGCTAGTTTCGTTCATCTGCAGAGTCCTGCAGGCTAAGATTGGAAACTGTGGGATAGGGTCATATCCAAGCAGCTTATTTAACCTGTTCATTTTTTTTTTAAACTGCTCACGTGCCCTGATCCTGCCAGAAGAGGAGATTTAAAAACTAGCCCTTTGCTTCTCATAGTAAATATTTTAAAGAGACTAGTATGTGTTGTCTATGATTAGCTATGATTATTCTAACAAGTAAACTTTATTATTCTACTCACTGCTGGAAGACTTTCCAATGAGAAATCAATCAATCATTCTTTTAGATATAAACTCTGTCTTTGCTGTTTTTTGCTTTTAATTGTCACCTTTCTGAAACTATTCATGATCTCCCAATTGAACTGTTGTAATCTGTTGCCATTCAGTCCTTGGGCTGGATTTTACCAAGCCCTCGACATCGGGCTCCGTGGCCAGGGGTGGGGGGGCACCGAAAGATGGGGCCAGCAGTGGTCCATCAAGGAGGCCGATGCTGGGAGGGCCTGGCTCGATCCTCCCGGCAGCGGCGAGGCTCCGCGACGCCCTCAACCACCCTCCCCTCCCCACCCCCATCTGAAGGGGGATAGGACCTGGATCTCTATGTTTAAATTAATAACATGCATGAATTTAAATGAACTTACCTTCAATTTTCCAGGCCCGCCACGATCTTTGGTGTGGCAGCCGGCATTCCCGCGCCTTCAGTTCCCTGGCCGGGTGAAGCCAGTGTGACGCTGGTGGGGAGGGCAGCAGTTAAGATTTTCAGTGCTGCGGGGTGGTCAAATAAACATAATGGGTGTAAGGGATGGTGGGAAGGTGTGAACTTTAAACTTTCTACACTCTGGGGGAAGGTCAAATTTAAACGGTAATGCCTTGGGGGGGGAGCGGGGGGGGAAGGGCAAATAGTTAATGTAATTGTTATTGGGGGGTGGGAAAGGGGAGTTAGGAGTTTATTTAATAAATGTTGGGGGGTATATCTTTAAAAATTCAAATTGACCGGCAGGGCTGTCTGCCCTTTAAAAATGGTGCCCGGGCATGCACACATGCACCTGACGCCATTGCTGGGGACAGACAGCCCGCCCCCTCCATGAGATTGGGGGGTGCGGGCCTCATTGGCTATTTAAATGAGCCTCCACTATCTCTCCTTAGACATGCGAGCTGCCATTGTATGAGCTCGCCGCCGAGATCGGCAGTGGGCTCTTACAGTTCAGCCCCTTGCTCCTTCAATTCCCCAGTCTCACTTGGACAATTCATATCATATTGTCTTACATATAAAAAAGTAATTGATATTACTGGTATATGAGTTAATTGACACATACAGTTCTCCCATTTATATCTGTAAAATTAAAAATTACCAATTACTAACTGAACAGCTCAGTGGGTAGCATGATTCCCAGTCCACCAGACCAGGAAGGGCCCAAATTCAATTCTTAAATGTGCTCAATTAGCTAACCTTAGCCAGCCTAAGACTGAAGAATTACTCATTAAATAAATTAGAATAAGAAAAATCAGTCAAGATATCCAGTGCTGATCACTAATAGATGCTGCAGGAAGGCCCATTGTATGTGAATATCAGCTGAAAAGTCAAGGGAAACCCCGCCTCTACATTTTTTCTGACCCCCGGAGGGATCCTCCAGTCTTTTGTGGTCAAGGATTAAGGAGGCAGGATCCCCGTCCCTTTAAAGACTTAATAGGGACGGGGATCCCGACCCCAAGAGCTGATGGCTAAACAAAAGGCCAGCCGCTCAGCAGTCTCGGCAGCACCACCAGGAACGGTGGTCACTGCCGGTAATGCATAGGTGTCAGACCTCAGCCCAGCGCTGGAAAGCTGGACATCAGGTAAGTGAGAGGGGTGGGCGTTCGGTCTGGGTGGCGGGTGCATTTGTTCCTGGTGGGGGATCCTCTGTAGGCCACAAATTGTCCACAAATTAGGGACCACCCCCATTCCTGCAAGGAGGGTGCCTCATTTTCCAAGGTGTCCTCCCTGCACAGCGGAGGCCCCCCGCCGCTGGTAAGATCCCAGTGGTGGCAGGAAGAAGCCATTATTTGTCCTCTGGGCAGGAAGACCATCGTCGGCCTATTCCGCCCCCGGGAGAATCGCTACCGGGATTGCCAGCGTCTAATTCGGTGGCGAGCAACTCTGCCCCAATTCTCTGACCCCTGCCGCCACAAAATGAGCACAAAATTCAGCCACACCTTTGCAATCTCCCTGAACTCTACAGTTTTGCCTGTACCATTGGCTTTTTCAATGCTGGTTTAATGCATTTTCCTACCCACCACCACCTGACACCCCCATTAGTGGCAATAGCTGCAGATGTCTTGCCTCCACCCTCTGAAATTACCTTCCTTGGCACCTTCATCTTGAACTCTTTTTCCACCTTCAATGTCTTTCTTAAAAGTTAGATAGTCAATAGCATCTTTAATCACCTCCTTAGGATCCCCTCCTACTCCTGCTCAGGTCTGACATCCAACTATGAAGCATCTTGGTTCAGTTCACTACATTAAATGTGCTATATAAATGCAAGAAGATGTTGGTTCTGCGTTGAAGACTGCAGAATATAATTAGTCAATTTAATAGGGGATTGGAATATATATACCATAAGGACTGTCTTTAGGGAACCCACCAAGTACTTTCAGAAGCTTTGTTCCATCAGGTTCCCCAATATGCAGTGTGAATGGACATCACACCTATCAAATGGAAACATATTAATTTTGTCATATGGGACACTACTTGAACTTTTTTTTTTACTGGACATTGAACATAACTTGTTTAAAAAAAAAAACGAACTGAACAGCTGAAAACATGGTTGCACATTTGCATTCTGAGAGACAGTTGAATAGACAATGGAAGTGCTCACTGATTCAATTAACAAGATTGTTCTGGGCAACAGTGATGATCCACATCTTGCCTGTGTAAGAATCAGTACTCCACCCCCCACTTTTGAAGTCCAGCAACACAACCCCGCACCGCACCCTCCCCAAGAACCTACTGGCCAACCTGGGGACTTTTTGAATTGTGTCACACAGAAAGGTAACAGACTGAATTTGAAGACAAAAGAGAAGGAAGGTATCTCCCTGTCTCTCTCTCTCTCTCTCCAGCAAAGTCTCAGGGACTCACAGTAGCAACTTCAGTCTCAAGACAGAGCACTTCTTCAGCCTTCCAGTACCAGAGAAGCAAGTTAGAAATTGTGCACTGGGCCCCAGCGAGCACTCGAAGACTTCAACTTTTATCAAGGACATTTCCACCCCCAGTAACTGAATTCCCTTTATTACGGATTCTACTTTAACCTTCCTACCCACCCTCCTCATTCTTTCCGCCCCACTGTATCTATTTGTGTGTGTGTTTCTCTCATATGCATGCTAGAGTGGTTCCATCGCATATTTTAGTAATTTTAACCAAGTTAGAGTGATCAGGCTAATAAACTTACATCTTTCTTGTTTAAACCTAAGAAAACCTGTCTGATTGGTTCATTTTGCAATTACAATTAGAGTGCAGTGAGCAAAGGGCCCACTGAGATGTTAAGCCATAAACACTGCTTTAAAAATTAAACCTTGTTATGGTCAAGCCAGGAAAGGGGAAAAAGCGGAGCCTGAGACCCTTTCCTCACCCGGTCGTAACAGCAATCTGGTAAGATCCTTTCTATTTTGCCATCACATTGTCAACAATTAGATGTTAATAAAATTCCTGGACACCTCAGCCTGTTAAAGGTGGTGTAAAACCTCTGAGTTTTAGTGGAATCACCTGTAGCCTTGTATTACGCCGGCTTTCTTTGAACACTTCTGTTCGTGGATCAATAGGTAAATCTATTTCCATCCTCATGTTGAACAGCCAAACAGGCAGATGCCCAGGAGGTGCTATCTGATCTTCAATAAAGCGATAGCACTTGATAAATAGGACATTGCACTTGCTCACTACTAGAAAGCTTTCTAATTTAGAAAAATGGCTTTTATGAACTTACTTTCCAAGGGTATTATATTGCTATTGCTTGGAGCTCGATGTAATTTTAAAAAATGACGTAGACTTTCGATGTGCATTGCATGCAGAAAACCTCCCAGATACAATTTTTCTGCTGAATCCCACTTTTCTTGATAAATGTGTTGTTTCGTCAAGGGCTACCAATTGGAGATTTTTTTTTTACACTGCCGAGAAGACACCAAGCAACATCAACAATTTCTTCTTCCATGCTTTTTATATTCAATGTTGGCATTCCCATCCTGACAAGCAGAGAAACTAAGCACCAAACATTTCTTTTATTCTTTATGCACAAACCAAAATGAGGCTTTAAAGGCAGTTGAAAAGCAATTGGCAGAGCGACTAGACTTTTTTTTGGAGATAAGTAAGCGTATCCCACCGGTAAATGAATTCGATATTTAAGATGGTGTACGCTATGCTTTGAGCTACGCGCAGAATCTCTCCTCTCTAGAGATACATTTTTGAGCACTGATTTATCGGATTAGATCACACTTAATTTATAAAGATCCAAAGAACATTCTACACTAGGTTAGCTCATTCCATCTTCGGGCTTAGGAATGTGGCCATCTATAATAATAATACTCAGTTTGTGTCTGTCTGGACTGTTTTGATTGGTCAGTTTAAGGGGCATGTCTGTTGGTGGGTTTATTTAGTGGGTGGTGCCTGGAGCACGCGAAGGCATATGGGCGTAGAGAGGACTCGAGCGCATGATGCACATGTGGCTGCCAGTGGTTGGCGGCATCAGTGGCGGTGGCAGGGTTGGGGGTTGGGGTTGGTGGAGAACAAAAGATGCAGAAGGTAAGAGGAGTCCAACAACAAAGTTACCTTGGCTGGACAGATTGTTTCCGTGAGGGATGGGATGGGATTGATGTGAGGGATGAGGGTGGCACGAGCATGATGGGGATGGCATAAGAGAGATGCAAGGAATGGGATGGGATGACGTGAGAGGGATGGCATGGAAAGGATGGAATGGTATGGGATGGGGATGGTATGGGAGGGAGGGGATAAGATGATGGAATTAGTGTGGCGAAATGTCAGGGACAATTAGTTGTTACAACTTATTCGAAAGCTATTCTTTGTGCTAAAAATGAAGATTCAGTAGATTTGAACAAAACAGTTTTGGAAAAGCTGTCAGGTGAATTAAAAGATTATATCAGTGTTGATTCTATAAACAAAGATGAAAACAGTCCGTACCCTTCTGAGTTTCTACACAATCTAACTCCAATGAACATGCCTCCGCACAAATGTAGACTCAAAGAAGGAGCAGTTATAGCATTGCTATGAAACTTAAATCCTAAACAAGTATTTTGTCATGGAAAAAGATTGGTAGTTAGGAAGCTGTTTTCTTTGATGATAGATGCCGAAATTATAACCGGCAGTTTTCAAGGACATAGTGTTTATTCCTCAAATAGTATTGAGCTCACCAGAGGTAACCAGATGCCTTTTCCTAGGAACAGTTTTAAACTTGCCTCAATCTAGTTTGACAGTTTTCCCAATTTTGCAATCCTCTCACAAAGGGTCCTGCTGGACTGATTGCAATTTACAAACATCAACATCATAGGATGATCTTAAGAGTCTAAATGCCATTCTACACCTTTCAAGAATTTGTTGTCAGAATAGAACTCAGATTTGAATATCTGTCCAAAGACTCTTTATGCTTCCAATGGGATCACAAGCACAGGAATCCCGCTTTCCTGCAGCAAATGTTGGAATTTTATATATTCCATACAGGAATGGCCTTTAGTAACTGTACCAGTTTAGAAATAAAGGAATTGTTGTTGCCTGGTTACTGTACGTACCTGGATGGCTGGCACAGCAACCATAAGAATAAGTTCCATAAACCTATTAGTCTGGCCAGCTGAGAGAGTGTAGTACAGAATTCCCAAGAAAAGATTAAAGCTTAACAGTTCTTCTGCAAAATTAGAATAAGAATTTCTGATGGGTTGAGTAAACAATATTCACAATATGAATGGAAGATTTAATGAATTATCTGTGAATAATTGAGATATTTTACTCTACCTCAATGTGTTGCTTCAATTTATTTTGCAGGCATTATTTATAAAGTCATTGCCCATTCATTTGTTGAAATGAGATTAACCTTCAAACTGCTGCTGGTTTATGGAGAACTTCAATCTCCTTGCGCAGATTGCATGGACTGAAAAACATTTTTTAAAATGTGATGCTGAAGCAAACTCTTATTATCATAGTAAATCTATTCAAAGGTCAGGTAGCTTTAGTATTGGAGTAGTAACCCTGGGCTGGATTTTACAGACCCCCGACGTCTGGTTTTGTGGTGGGGGGGTGGGGCTAGAAAATACCTCCCGGAGAGGACTGCCACGCACCCCAACAGCAGGAGGACCTGGCCCACTATGGCCGGGGGCAGCGAGGCCTCGTGGTGGATCCCCCGCCACTCGGCGACAGGACCATTTGCATATTTAAATAAATTAAAATGAATGCTTTAACCATACTTACGCCATTGCCTTCCGTCGCGCTGCGATCTTCCTGCCAATGGCCGGCACTCCTGCATCTTTGGATCCTTGTCCGGGGAAATGAGGTGGAACGCTTGTGGGGAGGGGGGAGGGGGGAGCAGGTACGTTTCTCAATGCGGTTGGTGGGGGAGGATGGGGTCAAAGTAACATCATTCACATAAGGGATGGTGGGAAGGGTTTGAAGTGAAAGTTTATGCACTTGGGGGTGGGGGGGGGCAACGTCAGGTGGACAAGGTGAGTGTTTTTGCCGGGGGGAGGGCAAGTTATTGATTTTATGGTTATGGGGGGGTGGTTTCATGCACCGCATCTTTAAAGATTTAAATTTTATGGTAGGGCTCAAAGCCCTTTATAAATGGCATCAGCGCCTGCGCACAGGTAGCTGACGCCATTGCCAGGGATGGCCAGTCGCCACCTCCATGTGATCGGGGCGGAGGGGGTGGAACTCCCCAGCTATTTAAATGGGCCGCCGCGCTTCAGATCGTGGTGGCTCCATGACGTACGGCCATTGTTTTTGCCTGCCGCCGATTATAAAATTCAGCCCCCTATGTAACTAAAACAGACTGGCAACTGATCTACTTTGGCTCCAGGTACCTCCCAAAGCTCCAATTTAAAATTCTCATCCTCATGTTTAAATCCTTCCAGCACTGCCCTCCACCCCAAATCCACTCCCCGCAAAATCTGTTCCTCCAGCTCCATCTTATGCATGCCCACCATTGCTGCCACGCCTTTAGTCGGCTGTGTCTCATGCCTTGGAGTTCTTTCTCTTGACCTCCTTTTCTGTCTCTCTTCCTTTAAGACCCTCTATATCTTAAACTAAATTTTCTATCACTCCTCCAAATGTCCCCTTCTTTGGCTCGGTGTACGTTTTCTTTTGACTATGCCTTGGGACATTTTTCTATGTTGAATACATTGTTCAGGTTGTTCAGGTAAATAATAGATGCCTGGCATCTGCTAATCCTATCCTCTCTACTATCCTGTTACTCTCCCTTCTCCCAATGATCATTTCTTGATTCTTCTCAAATTCCAACAACTGTTAGTGAGGAAAACAAACTGCAGAAAATTGGATTTTGAATGACTAAAAATGGCTCCAAAGATCTTTACAAAAACCAGAAGACATAGAACAAAGAACAAAGATAATTACAGCACAGGAACAGGCCCTTCGGCCCTCCAAGCCTGCGCCGATCCAGATCCTCTCTCTACACATGTCGCCTATTTTCTAAGGTTCTGTATCTCTTTTCTTCCTGCCCATTCATGTATCTGTCTAGATACATCTTAAAAGACTCCATCGTGCCCGCGTCTACCACCTCCACTGGCAACGCGTTCCAGGTGCCCACCACCCTCTGCGTAAAGAACTTTCCACGCATATCCCCCCTAAACATTTCCCCTTTCACTTTGAACTCGTGTCCTCTCGTAATTGAAACCCCCACTCTGGGAAAAAGCCTCTTGCTGTCCACCCTGTCTATACCTCTCATGATTTTGTACACCTCAATCAGGTCCCCCCTCAACCTCCGTCTTTCTAATGAAAATAATCCTAATCTGCTCAACCTCTCTTCATAGCTAGCGCCCTCCATACCAGGCAACATCCTGGTGAACCTCCTCTGCACCCTCTCCAAAGCTTCCACATCCTTTTGATAATGTGGCGACCAGAACTGTACGCAGTATTCCAAATGTGGCCGAACCAAAGTCCTATACAACTGTAACATGACCTGCCAACTCTTGTACTCAATGCCCCGTCCGATGAAGGAAAGCATGCCGTATGCCTTCTTGACCACTCTATTTACCTGCGTTGCCACCTTCAGGGAACAGTGGACCTGAACACCCAAATCTCTCTGGACATCAATTTTCCCCAGGACTTTTCCATTTACTGTATAGTTCACTCTTGAATTGGATCTTCCAAAATGCATCACCTCGCATTTGCCCTGATTGAACTCCATCTGCCATTTCTCTGCCCAACTCTCCAATCTATCTATATTATGCTGTATTCTCTGACAGTCCCCTTCACTATCTGCTACTCCACCAATCTTAGTGTCGTCTGCAAACTTGCTAATCAGACCACCTATACTTTCCTCCAAATCATTAATGTATATCACAAACAACAGTGGTCCCAGCACGGATCCCTGTGGAACACCACTGGTCACACGTCTCCATTTTGAGAAACTCCCCTCTACTGCTACTCTCTGTCTCCTGTTGCCCAGCCAGTTCTTTATCCATCTAGCTAGTACACCTTGGACCCCAAGCGCCTTCACTTTCTCCATCAGCCTGCCATGGGGAACCTTATCAAACGCCTTACTGAAGTCCATGTATATGACATCTACAGCCCTTCCCTCATCAATCAACTTTGTCACTTCCTCAAAGAATTCTATTAAGTTGGTAAGACATGACCTTCCCTGCACAAAACCATGTTGCCTATCACTGATGAGCCCATTTTCTTCCAAATGGGAATAGATCCTATCCCTCAGTATCTTCTCCAGCAGCTTCCCTACCACTGACGTCAGGCTCACCGGTCTATAATTACCTGGATTATCCCTGCTACCCTTCTTAAACAAGGGGACAACATTAGCAATTCTCCAGTCCTCCGGGACCTCACCCGTGTTTAAGGATGCTGCAAAGATATCTGTTAAGGCCCCAGCTATTTCCTCTCTCGCTTCCCTCAGTAACCTGGGATAGATCCCATCCGGACCTGGGGACTTGTCCACCTTAATGCCCTTTAGAATACCCAACACTTCCTCCCTCCTTATGCCGACTTGACCTAGAGTAATCAAACATCTGTTCCTAACCTCAACATCCGTCATGTCCCTCTCCTCGGTGAATACCGATGCAAAGTACTCGTTTAGAATCTCACCCATTTTCTCTGAGTCCAAGCATAACATTCCTCCTTTGTCCTTTAGTGGGCCAATCCTTTCTCTAGTTACCCTCTTTCTCCTTATATATGAATAAAAGGCTTTGGAATTTTCCTTAACCCTGTTTGCTAAAGATATTTCATGACCCCTTTTAGCCCTCTTAATTCCTCGTTTCAGATTTGTCCTACATTCCCGATATTCTTTCAAAGCTTCGTCTTTCATCAGCCGCCTACACCTTATGTATGCTTCCTTTTTCCTCTTAGCTAGTCTCACAATTTCACCTGTCATCCATGGTTCCCTAATCTTGCCATTTCTATCCCTCATTTTCACAGGAACATGTCTCTCCTGAACGCTAATCAACCTCTCTTTAAAAGCCTCCCACATATCACATGTGGATTTACCTTCAAACAGCTGCTCCCAATCTACATTTCCCAGCTCCTGCCGAATTTTGGTATAGTTGGCCTTCCCCCAATTTAGCACTCTTCCTTTAGGACCACTCTCGTCTTTGTCCATGAGTATTTTAAAGCTTACGGAATTGTGATCACTATTCCCAAAGTAGTCCCCTACTGAAACTTCAACAACCTGGCCGGGCTCATTCCCCAACACCAGGTCCAGTATGGCCCCTTCCCGAGTTGGACTATTTACATACTGCTCTAGAAAACCTTCCTGGATGCTCCTTACAAATTCTGCTCCATCTGGACCTCTAACACTAAGCGAATCCCAGTCAATGTTGGGAAAATTAAAATCTCCTATCACCACCACCCTGTTGCTCCTACATCTTTCCATAATCTGTTTACATATTTGTACCTCTATCTCACGCTCGCTGTTGGGAGGCCTGTAGTACAGCCCCAACATTGTTACCGCACCCTTCCTATTTCTGAGTTCTGTCCATATTGCCTCACTGCTCGAGTCCTCCATAGTGCCCTCCTTCAGCACAGCTGTGATATCCTCTTTGACCAGTAATGCAACTCCTCCACCCCTTTTACCTCCCTCTCTATCCCGCCTGAAGCATCGATATCCTGGGATATTTAGTTGCCAATCATGCCCTTCCCTCAACCAAGTCTCAGTAATAGCAATAACATCATACTCCCAGGTACTAATCCAAGCCCTAAGTTCATCTGCCTTACCTACTACACTTCTTGCATTAAAACAAATGCACCTCAGACCACCAGTCCCTTTATATTCATCATCTGCTCCCTGCCTGTTCTTCCCCTTAGTCACACTGACTTCATTATCTAGTTCCTTACAGGCTTTTGATACTACCTCCTTACTGTCAACTGACCTCAATTGGTTCCCATCCCCCTGCCACATTAGTTTAAACCCTCCCCAACAGCGTTAGCAAAAGCACCTCCAAGGACATTGGTTCCAGTCCGGCCCAGGTGTAGACCGTCCAATTTGTAATAGTCCCACCTCCCCCAGAACCGGTCCCAATGTCCCAAAAATCTGAACCCCTCCTTCCTGCACCATCTCTCAAGCCACGCATTCATCCTGACTATTCTTTCATTTTTACTCTGACTATCACGTGGCACTGGTAGTAATCCTGAGATTACTACCTCTGAGGTCCTACTTTTTAACTTAGCTCCTAACTCCCTAAACTCTGCTTGTAGGACCTCATCCCGTTTTTTACCTATATCATTAGTGCCTATGTGCACAATGACAACTGGCTGTTCACCCTCCCCCTTTAGAATGTTCTGCAGCCGATCTGAGACATCCCTGACCCGTGCACCTGGGAGGCAACATACCATTCGGGAGCCTCGTTTTCGACCACAGAACCGCCTATCTACTCCCCTTACAATCGAATCCCCTACGACTATAGCCCTTCCACTCTTTTTCCCGCCCTTCTGAACAGCAGAGCCAGCCACGGTGCCATGGACCTGGCTACTGCTGCCTTCCCCTGGTGAGCCATCTCCCCCAACAGTATCCAAAACGGTATACTTGTTTTGGAGGGAGATGACCGCAGGGGACTCCTGCGCTGCCTTCCTGCTCTTTCTCTGCCTTTTGGTCACCCATTCCCTTTCTCCCTCAGCAATCCTAATCTGCGGTGTGACCAATTCACTAAACGTGCTATCCCCGAGCTCCTCAGCATCGCGCATGCTCCAAAGTGAGTCCATCCGCAGCTCGAGAGCCGTCATGCGGTCTAACAAGAGCTGCAGTTGGACACACTTCCTGCACGTGAAGGAGTCAGGGACATCAGCCGTGTCCCTGAGCTCCCACATTGAGCAAGAGGAGCATGACACGGGTCTGAGATCTCCTGCCATTTTTAATCTTAAGCTTAACTTAGTTAAATGAAAAAGGAACGAAAAGTTTTTACCAATCACAATAAAACCAGAGAAATCGAAAAAGCCTTACCTTATAAACACCCCACCGAGTCCTTTTTTTTTTGGTTAGAGGAGGAGGGCGGGTGGGAGACATGACAAGTGTGGTGTCTCGGGTTCAGAAACCGCCCAAATATATAGTGTTTTACTTACCCAGCAGCCCCCTGGCCTCCACCGAAAAACAAAAGGAAATTACATTTACTTTCAAACTGACCTTCCCAGCTGCTCACTCGCTCACTCACTGCTCCCGAAAAAGCTGCTGCAATGAAAGGAAAGCTATTTTAAACCGCCCAAATATATAGTGTTTTACTTACCCAGCAGCCCCCTGGCCTCCACCGAAAAACAAAAGGAAATTAAATTTACTTTCAAACTGACCTTCCCAGCTGCTCACTCGCTCACTCACTGCTCCCGAAAAAGCTGCTGCAATGACATGGCCATATCAGAATAATCCATAGAATCACAAGGGCTAAAAACAATAATTTGCTGCAGTAAAATCATGCCAACAGCCTACTTATCATCAGGCATGTGACAACCATAGAAGCACTGTGCTGCTAACACTAACAGTTGCCACTGCACGTCACTATCAGACTTGCTAACAATGACTCGGAGAATAAATGCCATGTAGCACCAGTGCTGCTACATCAAAGGTAGCTTTTCACTGTCAAAAAGACCCTCATTGTTATTCACTCGTGCGGTGTTTTCAGGGCTTTTACACTCGCAGAAAGAATAATTCTAATGAACTGGCAGCGCTGCTCCAACCTACAAAGAATACAAAATCACAGAACTAACTGATTCACAACATCAGAAAGCACAAAAGCAAGGCTCAAGTAGTTTACAGACATAAACTTGTCTTTATAATAAATGACTGTCTCATTACTCACTCCCCACCATCTTTTCAATAATATATATAATGGTTGAGAATGCAATGAGAGTTAAAATAATGTTGCAGTGACCTTGAGCAAAGCCTGTGAAAGACATTGGTAGCTGGAAATGACTCAAAGGAGTGTGAGGATTTTTGCAGTTGGGGAGTAAAATCACAGGGCTATCAAGATCATAGCATACATTATAAATGTACTTTTCTCTCTTGTATTAGCAATAGTCTTCTTTGAAGAATTATCACCGCTCCTTTAAGCTTGAGCAACAGGCGACTGCCCTATCACAATTGATCCACAATCAGCTATCACAGAAGATAAAACTGACACAGGATGACCAGGTTGATGGTATTCTGCTCTTCCTGACCTTCACAAGGGGTAGCAAAACATACGGAGTTACGGAAAGTGGAGTGTGTGGCAAAGCAACCCTGGGACTCCAAACTGCTGACTATCTGGTTGAGAAGCATACGTGTTGAAGCTTGCACTGCTATATTGATTGAATAGAAGTGTCATTTTCTAATACTTCAAAGTAAAATG
Organism: Heterodontus francisci; assembly: GCF_036365525.1. NCBI lineage: Eukaryota > Metazoa > Chordata > Chondrichthyes > Heterodontiformes > Heterodontidae > Heterodontus > Heterodontus francisci. The sequence goes on along the minus strand of NC_090395.1, from coordinate 40,282,705 downwards.
AGTCATTTTCTGATATCTAGCAGAAAAATCAGATATGAATTGTGAACTATCAACTAACTGATCCGATTATATATATATTTCATGTGGTTCTCTCGAGTATGTGAATGTGTTTGTGGATGATTGTGTTTAAGGACAGTGAACTCCATTTAAACAAATCACTCCAAAATGTTACATTATTTTAGGCATTTCAATGACTTAAGTGTAGCCCCATTATAGTTGATGTGAATTACACAGCGATTCCACATTTTATTCAACCATTGATATAATTATTATAATGTGGTAATTCAGCTGTTATCCTTTAAATCATATGAGCATCAATATTTTACCTTCCTATGTAACATTTTAACTAGGTCCATGTCTTGGGATTTTCATACTAGATTCCCAGTATTTTCTCAAGAGCTGTTATTGTTTGAGCAGCTTCATATACAAAGTCAGATCATTCAGCTTTGACAAGAGTGCAAAAGGAAAGGGATAATGTTGGACTACCTTTTAAAAGAACTAGCATTTATATAGTGCCTTTCATGACCTCAGAACATCCCAAAACGTTTTTACAACTTTTGAAGTACTTTTTTAAAGTGTAGTCACTGTTGTAATGTAGGAAAATGCAACAGCCAGTTTGAACACAAGGTCCCACAAATAGCAATGATGTACCAACCAGATATTCTGTTTTTTAGTGACATTGATTGAGGAATAAATATTGGCCACGACATCCCCTGGCTCCCTATCAAATATACTGGGATATTTGCATTCACCTGAGCGGGCAGACAGTGCCTCAGTTCAGTATCTCATCAGAGAGGTGGCAACTCTGTGCAGCATTCCCTCAGTACTTCTTTGAAATATCAACCTAGATTATACTCGCAAGTCTTTAGAGTGAGACGTCATCTCACAACATTCTGACTCATAGGTTAGTGCACAACCACTGAACCAAGACCGTTCATGTTGCTGTTCAAGAACTAGGCAAGCCTTTGGCTGAGTGGTAGCATAACATCCTCTGAGTCAGAAGGTGCTCCAGACAGTCCTGGTGAGTGGAGAATGGAGCTCCACCTCTGAATTTTGGGCTGACATATAATGGGATATTCGCATTTGTTGGATCTGCATTCCCACCAACCCCATATCTTATGAGGTGTGGGAGCTAATAAAACCCTTCTGCCCCATGGGACCAATCACCTTATTATTGGCATAAAAATATTCAGCTTGAAAATCCTTCCATTGCTTGGAAACTAAAACAAACCTGTTGCCTTTGAAACCTTTACTTGATTGACAGTTTGTTTAATTGTGAGGGTTAGCCTTGGAGCTATCAGAGGGAATGGAAAAGATAGAACACAGGCTGTTAGCACTCGTCTTGCAGTGCCCTCTCACTGCAAGAGCTGCAGGGAGATGAAACGAGTCTGTGGGTTATCTGCCTCATGTAAAAGGTTTTCTTTATGGATGTGTCATCTGTCTTTCAGAATTACTGCAGCTTTGGGACTTTTGTTTTGAAGGCAATTTGAAAAACTGGTGACAAATGGAGTATTCTTTAAGTATACATAATCTGAATTACTCCTTTTTAATAAACACATTAAGAAACATGTTAATAAATACATTTATATCAGCTTTTGTGCAGCAACATGGGGCCCAATTTAACTGTGCAAGTAGGTGGATTTTGAATGACTTAAAATCTCATCTATGATCTCACTGTGTGTTTAATTCTGCCAATTTCAGAGAGGTCAGCAGGTAAGGAGATACTTCCACAGTATATATTGATGGCTAACAAGTTTCCAGGGATGTGACAACGCCCTCACATATTCTATGCATTAGATCACGCTTCTGTTAACAGTGACAATGAGCTCACTAATAGTTCACTCTCGTGCTGACTGAGCTGAAAATACTCAGCGATGTTGCTGAATCATCACAGTCATTACCAACAGGATTCAAAATGGAAGGTTTGTTATACTGCTCATTGCAAAATAATATTGATGTAGAAATTTCCAGTTCCTTTTAAAACTGATTTGTTGTTTATGTTGCAATATTTTTCAGATAGAAGCAGTACGATGAAAATCACCCAGTCACTACACCAACAAATACCTGCACAGTCATTTGCAAATCTTAATTTGGAACTTCCTCTGTGCTGGGCCTCCCTGATGGATGAGAAAAATCAGTATAGACCAACAAAGGGCAAGTTGCTTTGTTGGGCTGCACTGAAAGAACAAAGCTTGCTTTGATCGCAAGAGACCCCGGTGAAAAGCAACTCTTTAGAAGGATATTCACCATGGCACCGATGATTTATGATGGAATATAGGTATAATAGGCTTAATTAGGTAGCATTTAGATATAGTTAATGTATTATACCTTTTAGAATTAAAGATTGAATAAATGGTCAGTTTTCAGAACTCACTGAAATTCCCCTTTAAGAAGGTAGAGTTAAATATTTCAAGGTCCCTGTTAAAATACAATTTCTGTTGCCAGGGAATTGGAAGATAAACACACACATTGAAATATCCTGTGTGACATCAGTAAGAGGTAGCAATAAACTTAATTAGTTTATGGGGTTGTTGATGCAGTCAAACCGGCTCAAAAGGTTGCTTTAAGGTACCATAAAAATGCAATTATAGATAAAACAATAAATGAAGATGGACTTACAGGAGAAAGAGGTCAAGTAAACATAAATATAAATATTTTGACCAGATAAATGCTCACAACTTCAAAAAACAGCATAAGGGTTTCGAGTAAAACATTAAGTGGAGAGTTAGTTAACGATGCTACCAAATATGGATTTTGAAAGCAAGAAAAACACACACACATAGGAAGCATCTACATGCTAAGAGGTCATATGACACCGTAAAAATAGTATAAAAATGAGGTTTTGAAAGCAAATATTGGAGGTGTTGCATTCCTCAAACAACATTTCTCATCCCATGCCTTATTTGGGTGATTTAAGGTAAAAGTTTGCTTTAAATTTTGATAGATATTCTGGATATTCTAAGATAATTTGGTTGTAACATTAGTAAGATTAAACTTTTGAATTCTATGTTAGAAATAATATGTGTTACATCTCTCAGTAATATTTGATATTGTGATATACTTATCCACTTAAATTCTTTAATATATAGAAGTTAATCGTCTCATGTAGTATTCTGTATACAACTACAAGAACCCTTTCTTTGTGATTCTATAAGTGGAGAGATACATATTGAAGAGAGTTTCTCAGACCCTTATAATATATGGGATCTTTAGGACTTGGCCATAAATATTAAAAATAGGCTATCCAAAAGATGGTAATATTCTCTGTTGGTTTTCTTTCTTTGAAGGAAAACTAGTACAATTCTTTGGACCCAAATAAGTGTCTGAGAATTTGTCTGGTTTGAACTTGATTAAAGGAGATTCATAGGGATGCCCTCCTGATTTGGTTTAGTCCCTATAAGGAGTTAAAGTCATAAATCACTTCAGATTAATTCAAATTTGGTAGCAGTGCTGAATGTTGAATGAGTCAAAACTATTATCTTCTCATGAAGGTAAATGCATGTCCTGATCAGAGGTTATTTGACCTGAAATGTTTCTGTTTCTCTCTCCTCAGATGCTGCCAGACCTGCTGAGTCTTTTGCAGCATTTTCAGTTTTTAGTTCCGATTTCCAGAACTCACAATATTTTGCTTTTGTTCTATGATCTTTTCCACTTATTCAAGAGCAGGAGTGCAAATGCTGGTCACATCTTTTTTTTAGACCCCAGTTGTTAGCCTTTACAAACTTTCACAGCCATCATCTCTAATGATGCATTTGCTTGATAGTACTGCCACCAACAATAGCCCTACGTAAGACAGCAGTGCTGGAAAGCAACGCTGCTGCCTCTGCATTGACATTAAAAGCTTGGTTGCAACGTATCGGTATCCCTGCTGGTGCTGGCAACCTTTTCTTTTTCCCAACTGTGCAGACCTTCCCTAACTATCCAGGAAATTCTAGCAGCAAGAAATTAAGGCTGCCAATCAGACCTTTTCAACAACTGCTGAAAGTAACAATCAAGCAAATGAGCCCTGACTCTGGCAACAGAACTACAAGGGAAATGCAATATTAGAGACAAACTATGACAATCCGATGATTGGTAAGAGCTATTGAATTCTTAACGTGAATGGGCTTCACATCACCATTAACTTGTTCAAGAAGATAATTGTGGAGAGAGAAACAGAGTTACTGGGATGAATTTTATGTCGCCCCAGCGGGTTGGATGGTGGCGGATGGGGGTGACGTAAAATTCCCGCCCCAACTTTATGGCAGTTGAGTTGGGGGGGAGGGGGGAATGGCCCACCCGCCCGAGGCCGATCAAGGCCCTTAAGTAGCCACTTAAGGGCCCTTGCCCCCCGCCACGGGTCATTTATCTGACAAGCGGGCATGCTGGGGACGTGAAAGGCCACCCAGAGCTTCTGCACGCCGGGTGGGTGGGGGGTTGCCAGAGCAGTCGGGCACAGGGTGCCTGATTGAGGGCCACCCCCGCCTCCCAACCCACCCCTGGGACCCAAGACACTCCTCTTCCCCTCCAAACAACCATCCTTGCCTCGCCAGGGCGCACCCGATTCCCTCGGCGTGGCATCGACAACCTCCCGTGGATCCTGGCTCCATGGCACCCTCCTCGGTCAGCTGGGCTGCAGTCCCAGCAGTGGCCATCACTCCCGGTGGCGCTGCTGGGACTAAGAGCTGCCAGCCCACTGATTGGCTGGCAGCTCACTGAGGTGGGACCTCCTTCCTGAGGCAGGTGGAAGCCCCGCCTTGGGACAATTAAAGCCCGGGGACCCGTAAAATGCGGGTTGGATCCCCAGGCTAGGAGGAAGCGGGTTCGCCACCGACTTTTATGGTGGTGGCAAAGTCCCATCCGCCTCTTTTATGGTGGTGGCAAAGTCCCATCCGCCTGTGGTAAAATCCAGCCCACTGTTTCTGATAGATGACCTTCCATCAAAACTGGAAGATGTTAAGAAATCAACAGTTTTTAAGCAAGTACAGAGTCAGGGAAAAGTAGTCAGTAAAATGGCAAAAGGGAGAGATTTGAGAGATGATGGAGGGCGGGAGTGATTAAATGACAAAAGGGATGATCACTCTGCCAGATATGTCTTTATGGTCTTCAAAATGTTCCAGACTGGTAAAATATTCCAATTCATAAATAGAATGGGGAAGAATTAGTCTTTAGAATTTAGGCTTTGTTCTAAAAGATCATGAAAACATTTTTGTTAATGGTGTATTATTTTGCTGCAGTTAATTTACACTGTACATCACTGATTCGTGCTGCAGTAATTGCATTGAATAACCTTGTAAAACAATGGGGACACTGGAGAAAATTCATGCATCATTAGCACCATCTTGTGACCGTATATGAGAAGGGCAGCACTTACATGTTTGATGGAGTTTTGTACTTAATTTTAAACCCATAGAATAATTAAAAGTAATGAAATAAAGAGTAATATGTGGAATAAATGTCAAAATGGCATTTAATTGGGAAAAGAAATCACAGGTAATGTGTGTTCATTAGCAGTCTGGTCTTCCAAATGTTGCTCTTCACTAATCATTTATTTTGTTCATGCTAATAGGATAGATAAAATAAATATTGCCTAGATTTTGCAGAGGTCATGATGGCAAAACGGTCAGCGTTCGCTATCACTACTCCACTGAAACAGACAGCAACTTGAGTTTGCACATACGCAGAATAACGGATTTTTATTCGCTGCTGTTTGTGATTCTATGCTTCTCCAGAGGGTGTGCTGTTGAAGCACCCTGCCCATAAACTACAATCAATAAGAAATCAACTGAATTAATGAGAACTTCCACCCATGCTGTTAGTCTCACTATAAAACCCTTGAAAAAATTACACCTTGTTGAATGAGGTGTAACTGGGTTTTAAATGGCATACTAACTTCACAATTACTGCTAAACACCCTCACTGGCACTGAAAAGCTAATTTTATATTTATGGAATGTCTAATTTCTCCACAATGATTTAAAAAAATCCACATATTTTTTTAATAATTTTTTTTTAATGTTTATTCATCTTTACTTTGGCTTCTATCTTAATTCAATCATAATCATTTATTTTTCTGCCTGGAAATTTAAATTAAAAGTGAAGGTTATTAAGTACTTTTAACTTCCTGGTTTGTTGTGTGTAAATACCTGAATGTGACTGACTGCTTACCTGCTTGTTGCTATCACTGCCGCTGCATGCCAATACAATCTCTTGACTTGGCACCAAATTTAAACTGCTGTCAGGAAGCGGAGAAAACCATGCCATAGGGGCGGCACAGTGGCGCAGTGGTTAGCACCGCAGCCTCACAGCTCCAGCGACCCGGGTTCGATTCTGGGTACTGCCTGTGCGGAGTTTGCAAGTTCTCCCCGTGTCTGCGTGGGTTTCCTCCAGGTGCTCCGGTTTCCTCCCACCTCCAAAAGACTTGCAGGTTGATCGGTAAATTGGCCATTGTAAATTGCCCCTAGTGGTAGGAGAATGATGGAGAATATAGGGTTAGTATAAATGGGTGGTTGTTGGTTGGCACAGGCTCGGTGGGCCGAAGGGCCTGTTTCAGTGTTGTATCTCTAAATAAAATAAAAAATAAAAATAAATAAAGGTCGTTAGATCATTATGGGCAGCTTTCTTTGAGGTCAGCAAAGAGCACTGTTGCTTCACTGCCGACTATAAAATTCAGGCCGTTAAAAAACAATGGCGGGGTTTGTACCTTCTCAAATCGGTCACCCTCAGAGACGGTTGCAGCGAGAAAGTGGCGGGCGATGACATCAAAGCAGGTCCCTGACGTCATGAGGCCAGATCACCATTTCACTCTCATTGGACAGCAGGAGAGGGGTCGCCGTTCGCCATCCGATCTAAGGCAATTGACGGCCAACTGAAGCTATTAAAAAGCCAATTGGCCGCCATTTTACGTTGCTCATGCCATTTTACGTTCTGCGCACAGGTCACACGATGTGGGGGGGGGGGTGTGGGTGGCGGTGGTCGCAGGCTTTAAATGAGCGGCAATCGCCCTCACTGAAGGAGTTTGAGGTACTGGAGTTTTCTGTTTTGTGTGTTTGATTTAGCAGCAAATTCCAAGGTTGGGACTGATATTGCTGGCTCACCAGGGCTCACTTGACTCAGTAATACTCCTGGTAGAACCACTGCTTCTGTGATTTATCGTAGGTAGGGGAGGGGGGGTTGCGAGTGCCTTTCCTTGCAGCAGGCATCAAATGTAGTGTGTACCAGCAGCAGTTAAGCTTTCTGCAGACTACTGTAAAAGTATTTGGCAGGTGTGTGCTCGTTACCCAGGAAGCAGTCATGATGCATTCATTCTCTGGAACTCCCCATTGCCAAGGCTTTTCAGCACCCCCCCCCCCCCCCCCGGGTGCCTGCAAGGATGGATACTTGGCGACAGGGGTTACCCGCTGAAGAGATGGCTGATGATACCTGTGAGGAACCCACGGAATGAAGCAGAGGAATAGTACAATGCGAAGCACGCGACCACCACTGTCACCATTGAACAGACCATAGGTCTTCTGAAGATGAAATTTAGATGCCTGGATCGCTCAGATGGTGCCCTTCAATATTCGCCAGCAAAGGTGTCCACATTGTGATTGTCTGCTATGCCTTACATAACCTGGTGCTGCAGAGGGGAGATGACCTGGATGCCGAGAAAATTGTTCAGCACAAGGTGTCCTCAGACAAGGAGGGTGAAGGGTTTGAGGAGGAGAAGGGGACGCAGCCGCCTGGACACCTGGGGGAAGCAGTTGGAGGTTTGCAGGAGTTGCGTGCAAGAGAGGCTTGGGAGGCTCTAATACTCAGAGACATCAGCCGATACTGCCTGTGGCAGCTGGTCTGGCACTTGTGCAGTGATAGAACCAGGTTGTGACAACGAATACTCTATTTGATCGACCAAGGTGACTGTATCGGAGCTTGGTATGGGGAAATGATGTGTCGCTGTACCCTCTGAGGTCCCCTCCTCCCCCTCAGAAGTGGTCAGATGTCCCCCGGACATGTCACCTGGTAGCAGCTTCAATTCACCTGCAGAGGAAAACAGAATGATCGGGTCTGTGCGACACTCCAGACTGAAGGACATGTCTTAGCCCACAGTCTGTACACATGTCTGAGAGTTTGAACGCCCAAACAACCTTCATTGCTTGAAGCCCCCCGCCCCATGCCAGCACTCAGGGGAACTCACTCTCCTGGTCAGGCGCTCTGGCCTCACCATCAGCAACTGACTGGCCTCCATTCTCACCAGCAAGTAGCAATGCCTCCACCTCCACAGCAGTGAGAATGGCAATGCTTGGCACACTGCCACTGGTCCGTGCCCTCTCACAAGCGTTCTGGGCCCTCTTTTCTTGTGGAGACACATGACAATCATTTCAGTTACTTGACGAAGGAGCACCTGCTCATCCCTCTTGCTGCATGCTGCCTCTGGGAGCATTGCCATTCACATGTAAGGTTGGCACACTTCTGGACCCTTGTGTGGGTCATATGTGCCTGGCGTGACACTAATTGGATACCTAGCACTTGATCGCAGTGGCAGCTGAGCGCAGAACGGAAGCGCCTTCGACACCCACTTCCGCTTCCCGGACCGCGGCCCCGCCGGGTCACGTTACGTTCTGGCCAATGGGTGCTATTGCTTTAAGTGTTCGGAGTTCGAGACTGTCTGATTTTACTGCTGTATCAAAGCACATCACTGCAGTGAGGAGGGGGAATGGGGTCAGACAGCAAATTTAGAATTGCATACATAATTGACAAATGCTTCTCCTCTGCAAATGCGAGCCGGGGAATGTTCCACTGAGGTAAAAAAAAAAATCAAATTTATAGCAAGAATAATGTACTCTTGTTAATTTCAGTACACATTTTAAATTCATACCAGATATATTTTTTAATGTAGGCAAAACATTTCTATAAATTCAAATGAAATCAAGGCATTTTTTACTGGGAAAATTCATCACTTTTTTTGAGTTCATCACTTCAACTCAATTAATTCTGGACAACCTTTTCCAATCAACTGCTCCATTGGATAAATGCTTGAAGCAGAGGAAAATGTGGGCAATTAGGAAAAACCAGGGTACTGGGATTAGTTTTGGAAGCTCTACCAAAGACACAATGGATTGAATGACCTGCTTTCCTTTAACATCAGAAGTGATGAGGATGTAAGGCAAATGAGGATGTTAATGGGACAAGTAACGAAACAAAAGCTGGGTCCAGTGGAGGTGTAAAATACCTAATTGAAAGATGCTGTTCCTCGAGATTTCATTGAGCATTAATGGAACAACAGAGGAGGCCAAGAACAGAGAGCTCAGAGTGGGCATAGGGTAGATAATTAATGTGGCAAGTGACAGGCAGTTCAGAGTTACTTTTGTGGACTGAATGGAGGTTTTTCAGCAAAGCGGTCACTCTGTGTAGAGCAGACCACACCATATGCAGCTAACGTAAAATACCAAGTACAAATAAATTGCTGTTTTACCTTGAAGGAGGGTTTGGGGCCTTGGATGCTGGGAAGGGATGAGATAAAAGACCAGGTGTTGCATCTGCTGCGCATGCCTGGAAAGGTGCTGTGGGAAGGGATGGGAGTAGTAGGGATGATTGAAGAGTGGACTAGAGTGTCAAGGAGAGAATGATCCCTTCAGAATGCTGAAAGGGGAGGGGAAGATGTGTTTGGTGGTGGCATCATGCTGGATGTGGCAGACATGGCGGAGGGTGATCCGTTGTGTGTGGAAACTGGTGGGGTAGAGGATGAGGACAAAGTGAACCCTATTGTGGTTCTGGTAGGGAAGAGTAAGAGTAAGAAGTGCGGGAACTGGACCAGACAAGGTTGAGGGCCCTGTTAACCACGGTGGAGGAGTATCCTCAGCTGAATAAAAATAAAGTAATTCTGGAGGTACTGCTGTGAACCATGGCATCGTCAGAGCAGATGCGACGGAAATAGAGAAACTGAGAAAATGGAATAGAGTCCTTACAAGAAGCAAGGAAGTGTAATCAAGGTATCTGTGGGAGTCAGTGGGATTACAGTAGCCTATTCTTAGAAATGGAGATAGAGAAGCTGAAGAGTCAGACATGGACCATGTAAAGGGGTGGAAATTGGAAGCAAAGCTGATTTTGCGGTTCAGAACAAGATCGGGAACTGATGTCAATACAGTCATCAATGTACTGGATAGAGGTCAGGGAGGTGACCCAAGTAGGACTTGAACAAAGAATGTTTTACGTATTCTATGAAAAGGCAGGAATAGCTTCGACCAGTATGGGTTTCCACAGCAAAATCTATTATTTGGAGGATGTGAGTGCTGTTGCAGGAAAAGTTGTTCAATGCAAGTTCGGCCAGACGGAGGAGGGTGGTAATGGCTGGGGATTGGTTGGGCCTCTGTTCAATGAAGAACTGGAGGGCTCGCAGGCCATCCTAGAGATGTAAAGAGTCTGGGCGCCCATGGTGAAAAGGAGACAATTAGGAAATGGTTAAAGTGACGACGGACGCCGCAAGAGTCAGGAATGTAAGTCGGAAAAGACAGGACAAGTTGCCTGCAATTCCTGTGCCGTGTGGGAACTCCAAGTCTCTACATGCGGCCGGATAAGCATGTATGCGGGAAGTGCCTCCAGTTTCCTGAACTCAAACTTGGGGTTTCTGAGCTTGAAGAGCAGCTGGAGTTACTGCAGGAAGTATAGGAGGCTGAGAATTTCATGGGAAAAGCTACAGGGAATTGAATGGATAGTAAGTGAGTTGCTATCAGGCAGGGTAGGAAAAGGCAGGCAGTGTAGCAATCCTCTGGGTGTGTGGCACTTACGCACCCAGTGAGGGTGATGACATCTTGGGAGTGCCATCTACAGCACATCTGGATTACCATGGAGAAAATGACTGCACAGGAGGGCATAGCAAAATATGTAGAAATGTAGTGGTTATAAGGGATTCGATTGTCGGAGGATAGACAGCTGTTTCTGCAAACGTTGGCACAAGTCTCACATGGTGTGTTGTCTCCCTGGCGGCAATGTAAAGGACATCACTAAGCAGGTGCAGAACATTTTGTGGGGGGAAGGAGAACAGTCCTTGGTGAAGGTACTCTCAGTGCTGTTAGTGAGGGAGTTCCATGATTTAGACCCAATGATGATGAAGGAATGGCAAAATATTTCCAAGTTAAGATGCTATGTGACTTGGACTGGAATGTGGAGGCAGTGATGTTACTGGCAAATTGCAGAAAGATGTAAGAACTATAGACTAGTGATAATGCAAGAGAACCTTCTTGGTCAGTATGTTGCTAGCCCAACAAGGAATAAAGTGCTAGATGTCATTCTGGGGAAAGAAATGGGCAAATGGGAGGCCTTCAAAGAGGAGATGGTTTACGTACAGACTAGACATATTCCTCTGAGCAAGAAAGGAAGGGCATCCTAACCTATAGCTCCCTGGATGACTAAAGATATAGTGGTAAAATTGGATAAGACCCGAAAATGGATGCAGGAATCACGATGCACGACTAATATGTGCCTGTATGCAGCACGTGCTGCCTGCTCATTTACATGACTACAGCATACAACCAGTGCAATGCCTTAGTAAGGGGTGCAAAATTGAGAGAGGCTTGTACTAATTCAAGTCAGACTGTATTACTTAAAGACAGCCTGCACCTCTTAAAGGGGAGGTGCATTTTGGCTGGAGCAAGTGTTGGAATTCATTGCACAAGAGACATTGACCTGGGAAAGACACAGGAATGGCACACCACAGCAGAGCGAGTGCTCCAAGAATCTCCAACGCAGCCCTGGAGGCCTTGATGCAGGAGGTTGACAGGAAAAGAGAGGTCCTCTATCCATGGTGGTGGGGGGTGGGGGGGGGGGGGGGTTGCGGGAAGCAGAAGGCCCTCCAGACAAAATCCGAGATGGCAATGGCAGCAGATAGCTATGCAGGTCAATGACAGCAGTGTAGCCCCGAGGAGCTGGATGCAATGAGTGGTCAAGATTGTTGAATGCATTCTTCAAATACCACATTCCACCAATTGCACGACTAGCCTCACACACTGCTCAATACAGCTCACCCCACTTCACTCACCTTGGGCTTGAGTGGCAGCTGGTATCACTGTGGTGCATCAACAAGGTTGAGAGTTTCATCATTAGCATTGTTTCTGGATGTGGTGACCCTGCAGCTTAAGGGTTTGCAGGCAGAGAGCAAATAAGTGACCACCAGGCAGTCAAGGAGGACTAGGCAGGTAGTGCAGGAGTCCCCAAAGTTCATCTCATTCTTCAACTAGTATTCAGTTCTGAATACTGGTGGGAGTGATGGTTCCTCTGGAGATTGCAGTCAGACCCAAGTCCACAGCACCACGGGTGGCTCAGCTGTACAGGAGGACCAGGAGGAAGATTGGGAAAGCAAAGAGATAAGGGATTCTATAGTTAGCAGAACAGACAGGCGTTTCTGCAGTTGCAAACATGATGCCAGGATGGTATGTTGCCTCCCTGGTGCCAGGGTCAAGGATGTCACTGAGCAGCTGCAGTGCACTCTGAGGGGGGGGGGGAGGGTGAACAGTCAGCAGCTCTGGTCCATATCAGTACCACAACATCGATAGAAAAGGGGATGAGGTCCCGCAGGCAGATTTTAGGGTGTAAAGAAAGAAACTAGCAAAGGTAATAATCTCCAGATTATTCCCGGTGCCAAGTGCAGGCAGTATACGAATAGGAGGATATAGCAGATTAATGCATGGCTGCAAAGATGGTGCAGGAGGGTGGGCTTTAGATTCCTCGGACATTGGGATTAGTTCTGGGGGAGATGGGACCTGTACAAGGCAGATGAGTTATACCTGAACTGAGCAGGACCAATATCCTTGGGTTCCGAAGAAGGGTCACTGACCCGAAACGTTAACTCTGCTTCTCTTTCCACAGATGCTGCCAGACCTGCTGAGTGACTCCAGCATTTCTTGTTTTTGTTTCAGATTTCCAGCATCCGCAGTATTTTGCTTTTATCCTTGTGGGGTGATTTGCTAGTGCTATTGGGAAGGCTTGAAACTAACTTGGCAGGGAGATGGGAACCAGGAGGTAACATTAGAGAGGAAAAATGAGGTGCACAAAAAATTTGAAGAGACAGATAACACTAGAGTAAGAAATAGTGAGGTATTAGTTGGGGTCCGAGTAAGAGGGAATGCAATGAGTTCTAAATTAGGCTTACGGTATACGTATGTGACTGTACAGACTGTAGTAAATAAGGTTGCTGAGCTGCAGGTGCAGATAGCCCCATGTGGGTATGATGTCGTGGCAATAACAGAGACCTGGCTCAAAGATGGACAGGATGGGTACTAAATATTCCTGGATACGAGATGTTCAGGAAAGATAGGGAAGGAAAGAAAAGAGCATTGAGTAAGGATAAAATTACAGTGCTGGAGGGAGAGGATGTACAGGATCTATTTAATTAGAGCTAAGAAACAGTAGAGGAACCAATACACTATTGAGTGTATTCTACAGGTCTCCAACTAGTGGGAAAGATATAGAGCAGAGGTGTCCAACCTTTTCGTGTGAGGGACCACATTACAAATCTTGTCCTACATAGGGGGCCGGAGAGCAAATTTTGAAAGGATAAAGACATTAGAAATTTATTTTACTGTTAATCAAAACAACAACAAATGTGCATTTTTGTGAACAAGCTTTAAATGAGAAGACTAATTTTTAATTTACTATGTTGAACACTGATTTAGTGAGATACCTGGCATCGCTTTTGCTTGCTCAAGAAATCAATGTCTGCCCGCACACTTGGGGCTGGATTATGTTCTCATCCCGACAGCGGATTTCGTAGTTGGGGGGGCCGAAGAATCGGGGCAGAATCACCCGCCACGGAACCTGACACTGGGAATCCTGGTTCAGATTCTCCCGGGGGTGGGATAGACCAATGACAACCTGCCCAGAGGCCAAATAAGGGCCTCTTCCTGCTGCGGCTGGGATCTTACCAGTTATTTCTTAGAGTCCGCTTGTTTCTTGAAGTACACAAATAATCTTTGAGATATGGAAGTTGTGGCTCAGCGCAATCATCGAGATGAGATAGATGATCAACATCATAATCACTAATCAGAAAAGGAAACTTATTGCCATAGTCCCGATTATCGAAATCTTCAGGTCTGCTTGCAATCAGGCGTCTCATGTTCCACTTGGTGTTGTCATCCTGGTACCGAGAATCTGCTTGATCCAATTAGGTCACGATAGAGATGATGTGAGCTTGTGGTTGAGATTTGGACGTTTGAGGTGAACCCAATCTCCGACTGCGAATCATGATTTCCTCATGCATGCTCACTTATCGGAGTACACTTTTACTTTGCCTTATCGCTTCACGATTTCTTCTGCTTTCACTCTGACATTTGTGAATGTTGCGGCCAATCATAAGTTCGGCCAGTGTCTTTCCAGTCAGGGAGAGTGGGGTGGATCGATATGTGCGAAGCACGATATGAATGGAGTGTTCAAATGTTTTCCTCTTCGAAATGCCAACTCTCAAACTGTCCTTGATCACCCTGTTGAAACATTCGACACCACTATTCCATTTTTTTTTTTATTTGTCCATAGGATGTGGATGTCGCTGGCCAGGCCAGCATTTATTGCCCATCCCTAATTATCCTTGAGAAGATGGTGGTGAGCTACCTTCTTGAACCGCTGCAGTCCTTGGGAGGTAGGTACACCAACAGTGCTGTTAGGAAGGGAGTTCCAGGATTTTGACCCAGCGACAGTGAAGGAACGGCGATATAGTTCCAAGTCAGGATGATGTGTGGCTTGGGGGGTGAGGGGGGAATACTTGCAGGTGGTGGCGTTCCTATGCATTTGCTGCTCTTGTCCTTCTAGGTGATAGAAGTCATGGGTTTGGAAGGTGCTGTCTAAGGAGCCTTGGTGAATTGCTGCAATGCATCTTGTATATGGTACACACTGCTGCCGCTGTGTGTCAGTGGTGGAGGGAGTGAATATTTGTGTATGGGGTACCAATCGAGTGGGCTGTTTAATCCTGGATGGTGTTGAGCTTCTTGAGTGTTGTTGGAGATGCACCCATCCAGGCAAGTGGAGAGTATTCCATCACACTCCTAACTTGTGCCTTGTAGATGGTGGACAGGCTTTGAGTCAGGAGGTGAGTTTCTCGCCACAGGATTCCTAGTCTCTGACCTGCTCTTGTAGCCATGGTATTTATATGGCTACTCCAGTTCAGTTTCTGGTCAATGGTAACTCCCAGGATGTTGATAGTGGGGCATTCAGCGATCGTAATGCCATTGAATGTCAATGATTAGATTGTTAGAGATGGCTAGATTCTCTCTTGTTGGAGTTGGTAATTGCCTGGCATTTGTGTGGTGTGAATGTTTCTTGCCACTTATCAGCCCAAGCCTGGATATTGTCCAGGTCTTGCTGCATTTCTACATGGACTGCTTCAGTACCTGAGGAGTCGTGAGTGGTGCTAAACATTGTGATTACAGCTTGCTAGGCCATTTCAGAGGAGAGATAAGAGTCAACCACATTGCAGAGAGTCTGGAGTTAAATATAAGTCAGACCAGGCAAGGATGGTAGAATTCCTTCCCTAAAGGACATTTGTGAACCAGATCGGTTTTTACAACAATCCAATAGTTAAATGGTCACCATTACTGAGACTAACTTTTTATTCCCAATTTATTTAATTAAATGAATTTAAATTTTCCAGCTGCCATGGTAGGAATTGAACTCATGTCTCTGGATCATTAGTCTAGATCTCTGGATAACTACCCCAATAATTTACTGCCTGATAGGGTGGTGGATATCTATTCAATAGAAGCCTTCAAAAGGAAAACTTGATAAATACTTGTAGCTGAAAAAATTGCAGGGATTTGAGAAAAGAGCGGGGAAGTGCGACTAACTAGATTGCTTTTCGAAAGAGCCAGCACAGACTCAATGGGCCGAATGGCCTTCTTCTGTACTGCACTATTATGGTTTCTTATAACATAACCACAATGCTACTGTACTTCATCTGCATCCTGGTTAATTTGCAGATCAAAAAGCCTTTGCCTGCATCTTGGAACCAACTTCCATTTTGTAGCTTAGGGAAATACAGCTTTCATCTTAATGCGAATAACTTGTAATTTTATGTTGATAAAAATATAAAATACTGGAACTTTCTATTTGAAGCATAGTGGAGCTTTATCATCAGAGCCACAATCTCCTGAAATGAACATCAAGGGGAAGTGAAATTCTCTCTGTTGTTGATCTTTTCAAAAGGGTAAATAAAATGAGTGACTTTTCACTACAAATGGCTTTATCCAAGTCAAGGTCAGTGCAGTCACTGTATTCCTAAGTGTGTGTCACATCAACATATCTGGCAAGGGTAGAATGAGGATCTGTGTTGATAGGTGTTTGCACAAGTACATGCAGTTCTTCACATGCCTACTTGTGAAAGGAACTCAACGCTTGACAAGCGGAACATATTTATAAAGTTTATTTAAGGTTTAATCATTTATGTCAGCCGTGTGGTATGCAAGTGTTTATGGAGTATATACAGCTGCTTAGATGCATATTTCCAAGGAGACGTTTTTCCAGTACCAATTCACTCGGGGAGGGGGTGGGGGGGGGGGGGGGGGGTGTGATTTGAAACCTAAAGAAACGTTTATCATTGGTGGGAGAGAATTCATAAAATAATTTAAAACACATGTAATGAAAATAGGGTTTGAATATAATTAGCATTGCCAAATAGGGACTTGCAAAAGAGATGCTACTTATGATCAAAATCAACTGCCTGCAGCGTTTGTGGAATAGGATTGCCAATACCAAATGGGGCTATATTGCTCGATCTGAACCCTTTGAGCATTCTATGATAAATATAGAACTATTTTTGTTGCTCGAGTACAATGTTTTATTTTATATGGAGATAGATATTGGATATGATTACTTAGATGATGTCAGTCTTGGTTCAGTGGTAGCACTCGCTCCCCCGAGTCAAAAGGTTACGTGTTCAAGTCCCAATATTGAGAACATAATTGAGGCTGGGACTTCAGTGTAGTACTGAGGGAGTGCTGCATTGTCCGAGGTGCTGCCATTTAGATGAGACAGTAAACTGAAGCCCCATCAGCCCTCTCAGGTGGGCATAAAAGACCCTATGGCAATTTTCAAACAGCTTGGGAATTTTCCCTGTGTCCTGGCTAATATTTATCCCTAAACCAACATCAGTAATGAAACAGCTTAACTGGTCATTATCTCACTGCTTTGGTGGGACCTTGCTGTGTGCAAATTGGTTGTGGTTTCTACATTACAACTGTGACTTCCATTCAAAAGTACTTCATTAAATGGTTGTGAAAGGCACTACATAAATGTACATTCTATCATTTCCAACATGCACTTCCTGGTTATATTCTTTTTTTTTTATTATTGAAGTACATTGTTTTCTATAAAATTGGGGCAGCAGTGGCGTAGTGGTATTGACATTGGACTAGTAACCCAGAGACCCAGGGATATTGCTCTTGGGACATGGGTTAGAATCCCACCACAGCAGAAGGTGGAATTTGAATTCAGTTAATAAAAAAATCTGGAATTAAAAGCTAGTCTAATGATGGCCATGAAACCATTGTCGATTGTTGTAAAAACCCATCTGGTTCACTAATGTCCTTTAGGGAGGGAAATCTGCTGTCCTTATCTGGTCTGACCTGCACGTGACTCCAGACCCACAGCAATGTGGTTGACATCAATGCCCTCATGAAATGGCCTAGCAAGCCACTCTATTGTATCTAACCACTACGAAGTCAATAAAAAGGAATGAAACCAGACAGACCACCCAGCATCGACCTTAGCACTGGAAACAACGGCAAACCCAGCCCTGTCGACCCTGCAAAGTCCTCCTTACTAACATCTGGGGGCTTGTGCCAAAGTTCAGAGAGCTGTCCCACAGACTAGTCAAGCAACAGCCTAACAGTCATACTCATGGGATCATACCTTACAGATAATGTCCCACACACTGCCATCACTATCCCCGGGTATGTCCCGTCTCACCGGCAGGACAGACCGAGCAGAGGTGGCGGCACAGTGGCATACAGTAGGGAGGGTGTTGCCCTGGGAGCCCTCAACATCAAGTCCAGACCCCATGAAGTCTCATGGCATCAGGTCAAACATGGGCAAGGAAACCTCCTGCTGATTACCATCTACTGCCCTCCCTCAGCTGATGAGTCAGTACTCCTCCATGTTGAACACCACTTGGAGGAAGCACGGAGGGGGGCAAGGGCGCAGAATGTACTCTGACTTCAATGTCCATCACCAAGAGTGGCTCGATAGCACCACTACTGACCGAGCTGGCAGAGTCCTAAAGGACATAGCTGCTAGACTGGGTATGCGGCAGGTAGTGAGGGAACCAAGAGGGAAAAACATACTTCACCTCGTCCTCATCAATCTGCCAGCTGCAGATGCATCTGTCCATAACAGTATTGGTAGGACTGACCACATCACAGTCTTTGTGGAGACGAAGTCCCGCCTTCATATTGAGGATACCCTCCATCGTGTTGTGTAGCTAAATGGGATAGATTTCGAACAGATTAAGCAATGCAAAACTGGGCATTCATAAGGCACTGGGCCATCAGCAGCAGTAGAATTGTACTCGACCACAATCTATAACTCATGGCCCGGCATATCCCCCAATCTACCATTACCATCAAGCCAGGAGACCAACCCTGGTTCAATGAAGAGTGCAGGAGGGCATGCCAGGAGCAGCATCAGGCATACCTCAAAATGAGGTGTCAACCTGGTGAAGCTACAACAGAGGACTATCTGCGTGCCAAACTGCATAAGCAGCATGCGATAGACAGAGCTAACTGATCCCATAACCAACGGATCAGATCTAAGCTCTGCAGTCCTACCACATCCAGCCATGAATGGTGGTGGACAATTAAAACAACTAATTGGAGGAGGTGGCTCCACAAATATCCCCATCCTCAATGATGGGGAAGCCCAGCACGTTACTGCGAAACACAAGGCTGAAGCATTTGCAACAATCTTCAGCCAGAAGTGCCGAGTTGATGATCCATCTTGGCTTCCTCCTGATGTCCCCAGCATCACAGATGCCAGACTTCAGCCAATTTGATTCAATCCACGTGATATCAAGAAATGACTGAAGGCATTGGATACTGCAAAGGCTATGGGCCCTGACAATAGTATTCTGGCAATAATACTGAAGACCTGTGCTCCAGAACCTGCTGCGTCCCTAGCCAAGTTGTTCCAATACAGCTACCAACACTGGCATCTACCCAGCAATGTGGAAAATTGTCCTGTCCACAAAAAGCAGGACAAGTCTAAAACAAGGCCAATTATCGCCCCATCCGTCTACTCTCAATCATCAGTAATGTGATGGAAGGTGTTATCAACAGTGCCATCAAGCAGCACTTGCTTAGCAATAACTGCTCAGTGACGCTCAGTTTGGGTTCCACCAGGGCCACTCAGCTCCTGACCACATTACAGCCTTGGTTCAAACATGGACAAAAGAGCTGAACTCAAGAGGTGAGGTGAGAGTGACTGCCCTTGACATCAAGGCAGCATTTGACTGAATACGGCATCAAGGAGCCCTAGCAAAACTGAAGTCAATGGGAATCAGGGGGAAAACTCTCCGTTGGAGCCATACCTAACGCAAAGGAATATGGTTGTGGTTGTTGGAGGTCAACCATCTGAGCTCCAGCACATCACGGTACGTGTTCCTCAGGGTAGTGTGCTAGGCCCAACCATCTTCAGCTGCTTCATCAATAACCTTCCTTCAATCATAAGGTCAGAAGTGGGGATGTTCGCCAATGATTGCATAATGTTCAGCACCATTCGCAACTCCTCAGATACTGAAGCAGTCAGTGTAGAAATGCAGCAAGTCCAGGACAATATGCAGACTTGGGCTGATAAGTGGCAAGTAACATACGCGCCACACAAGTGCCAGGCAATGACCATCTCCCCTTGTCATTCAATGGCATTACCATCTCCCCTTGACATTCAATGGCATTACCATCGCTGAATCCCCCACCATCAACATCCTAGGGACTACCATTGACTAGAACCTGAACTGGAGTAGCTATATAAATACCATGGCTACACGAGCAGGTCAGAGGCTAGGAATCCTGCTGCGAGTAACTCACCTCCTGACCCCCCAAAGCCTGTCCACCATCTACAAGGCACAAGTCAGGAGTGTGATGGAATACTCTGCACTTGCCTGGGTGGGTGCAGCTCCAACAACACTCAAGACGCTCGACACCATCCAGGACAAAACAACCTGCTGGATTGGCATCCCATCCACAAAGATTCACTCCCTCCACCACCGACGCACAGTGGCAACAGTGTGTACCATCTACAAGATGCACTGCAGCAACGCACCAAGGCTCCTTAGACAGCACCTTCCAAACCCGCGACCTCTAGCAACTAGAAGAACAAGGGCAGCAAATGCATGGGAACACCGCCACCTGCAAGATCCCCTCCAAGTCACACATCATCCTGACTTGGAACTATATCGCCGTTCCTTCACTGTCACTGGGTCAAAATCCTGGAACTGTGGGTGTACCTGCCTCACATGAACTGCAAGAAGGCAGAGCACCATCATCTTCTCAAGGGCAATAAATGCTGGCCAAGCCAGCGATGCCCACATCCCATGAATGAATAAAAAAAACTGGATGTTTTCAGCTGGTTCCACATGAGAAACAATTTGGTGAAGCAAAATAAAAATTGCATAAATCTGCAGTACTGTGGATCACTGTTCCTTTGAATATTGTGTTGCAACCAAGTGAGGAAGCGGGTTAGGCCTCCCCTCTCAGCCTTTTCCTAGTTTGGCCGTAATAGAGTTTGACTTTGCCAATACCATGTTTTTAGCTTCCTCTTAGTGAATCCTTGCTCACTGCTCTCTAATTGTAATTGCAAAGAAATCAACCAGACAGGTTTTCTCAGATTTAAACAAGATGCAAGATTATTAACCTTAAAACTCTAACTCAGTTAAAACTACTAAAAATACACAACGCAACTACGCTAGCATGTATACACGATAAACACACATAAATGGAGACAGAGGAGGAGAAAGAAGGGTAAGTAATAGATAGAGTTCAGTTACTGGTTTTGGGTTGGATGTAAAATCTTTGATTGAAGTTAAGTCTTGCAGTTCTCGTTGGGGCCCAGTGCTCACTTTCAAACTTGTTCCGCTGGTCTTCTGTCTTGAGGCTCAAGTAACTTTTGTGGGTCCCTAGAAATCTGCATGAGAGAGAGAGAGAGAGAGAGAGAGCTCTCTTCTTGAACTCCAATTGCAGTCTATTTCTGTGTGTGTCAGGCACAATTCAAAAGGCCTCAGGTTGGCCAGCAGGTTAGTCATGTGACTAGCTCCTAGTTTGGGACAGCCTCGCCTATGAGGTTTGTTGATTCCTCACAGCTCATCAGACACTGTCAGTGGGGGGTGGAATGCTGGCTCTTACACATTCAATGACTCTCGATCATCACTATTGACAAAACTTATCTGGCTAATTGAATCCTGGAGTACTTCCATCGTCTCTCCATGCAACTGTCTTTTAGAATTGAAATGTGCAGCCATGTTTTCAGCCACTGTTCTGTGGTCTTTTTCAAACAAGTTATGTTCAATGTCCAGTAAGCGTTCAAATAATAGTGTCCCATATGACAAAATTATTATATTTCCATCAGGCTTGTGTAGTTTCCGTCACACCTCCACATCCAGCTGAATGAAATGTGACATTAGGGGAGGATTTCATTATAAAAATAGAAAGAAGAGAAAGTACAGGAAAACACACATGCATTCCTCTCATTCATTCAGAACTCTTAAAAATTGTTATAGTCTGTCTTTCCTTTCTGGAATGCTGCTTTAAACTGCCCCTTTTCTTGAGGTGGGTCTGAGATAATTGTGTTGCCCAAGGGGTTTAAAGTTTCTTTACTATCAGCCTGCAATACGTTGGGGATGGACATCCCAATAAACATGTGATTTTTGGTGAGGTTTGCAGTTTGTATATCTCCATGACTGTCTCGGGTGCCTTTGTTCTTGTTCAGGTCTGCAGGGGAAGGGTTAGATTTAATTTGTCCTGGTTTGGAGTTCTGATCATGGGAGTCGGCAATGGGTGGATCCACTCTGATCTCTCTTTCAGTGCTCTGATGAGTCATGCAAGTGCTTTTCATTTTAGGGATGGTTGTTTCCCTTTTCTCCTGACTGTGGGGGACAATTTTTTTCTAATCTTCCCTTTGTCTGCTGGGACACTCCTACTTGCAGGTATTTGTCCAGATTCTACATCACTCCCTTGCGGCACTTCAACTAGGTGAGGCATCACGCCCACCGTTTCTCTGCCCTCGAGGTCTTTCTTTGTCCCTGCAGGTTTCTGTAAATTCTGTTAGCAACTCTGATGGGGTGCTTCTGGTCTCTGCATTTACATAAGAGGATGTGGGGTCTAATTGTTCAAGACTTCAGGGTTGGCTGACTGGACAGTAGGGGTTTCCATTTGGGAATCCTCTCGCATCTCCTTTAACCTGTCCTCTTAGTTTCTTTTTCCCTTTCCCTCTCTAGCTTTTTGCCAGCCCTGTGCCTGTCTGTCCCTTTTGTTCTCAGGAGGGGTCCCTTACAATTCACCAGGCCTCTGCTGGAGGGTGCGCAAAATGGCAATACAGGATTTAGGGTTGTAGATATCACTCTCTGGTGAACCACTGTCCACTCTTTGTCCTCAGGTCTGGGAAGAGAACTCCACTTCCTCATCAGTACCTCATTCCTTAAATAATAGCAACCAGGGACTCCCTCTGCTTCAATTTCAGACTGGGTAGCCTGTGCTAACTTTCTCACTGCTGGGTCAGCTCGCTGAGCCTCAACTAGGGAAGATCCATTTAATCCATTCCCTGGGTCTTCTAATTTCCCAAAGCAAGACTCAGACAGACAGACCTCATGGTCATCTGTCTGCAGTGCCAATTCAGTCTCCTCTGGGGGAGCTGGTTTGGTCATGGCCCGATTCACTACACATTCAGGGGAACTGCAGAGGAATGTCTCCTGCCACTGCCCTGTCTCCTTGACCTCCTACAGTCTCTCTTTCACGACTGGGGAAGCTATCACCTTTGCCCCACCCCCCCACAAGATAACTTTTTAAAATTCACTCATGGGATGTGGGCCTCGCTGACTAGGCCAGCATTTATTGCCCATCCTTAATTGCCCTTGAGAAAGTAGTGGTGAGCTGCCTTCTTGAACCGCTGCAGTCCATGTAGGGTAGGGACACCCACAGTGCTGTTAAGAAGGGAGTTCTGGGATTTTGACCCAGCGACAGTGAAGGAATAACGATATAGTTCCAAGTCAGGATGGTCAGCAGGTCAACCCCATCCACACCACAGGTAAACTAGAGACAATCCCTCTGGTCACCAGTCCCGAAACTAAGTCGCATGTGCACCCGGTATAAAGGTACAGGCATACACTGCCCTCCAATACCATTCACCACCATTCTGGTATTTTACTGCACTCTCTGGAGGAAAGGTCAGGCATTTTCCCAGTAAAACTGATCTCGTGGCCCGTGTCTCTGACGATTACTATGGGCTTGCTTGCTCCCAACGAGGTGTATGGGGTTACTCTCCCTTCGGACACAAAATCCTGATAACCTTCAGGTTTCCTATTAAATTTTCATGCACCCACAGCAGTGTTTTCTGGGCCTTAATTCACCTGCAGTTAAAGCCACAGCTTGTTCTGCTGTGTTTCCATCAGGGTTCCTTCTCCTTCACTGAGCGGGTGTGCCCTGATTAACCCTACAGGCTTTCTCTGTAGTTTCCAGCAGTCAGCTCTTAGATGACCTGCTTTATTACAATGGAAGCACACAGGTCTCTGAGTCTCACTCCTACTTACAGAACCTTCCTTTTTGACTGGAGGGGGGCCCCCTGTGTCTCCTGCTTTTCATTCTCTCCCAGGACTGCTTGGGCTCCTATCACCTTCCCACCCTTTGTCCTTTTCAGATTTGTGGGGGTGACTAGGAAAGGTTTTCCCCTGGGGAACCGACTTGTATATTAGAGCAAGCTCATCAGCCAAAACTGTAGCTTGCCTTACTCTATGCACTTTTTGTTCCTCCACCTGGGTCTTTATGGAGGGAGAGCGAGTTTTTAAATTCCTCTAGTAAAATCACCTCTGAGGTTTTCATAGCTGGGCTGCACTTTAAGAACCCTCAACCACTGGTCAAAAGCCAGCTTCTTACTTCTCTCAAACTCCAAGTAAGTTTGATCAGCTTGCTTCCTGAGGGTTTGGAACGCCTGGCAATAGGCTTCTGGTACTAGCTCATATGCCCCGAGGATAGTATTTTTTGTCAGTTCATAATTTGATGAACTCTCATCTGACAACAGGGAATAAACCTCATGGGCTTTTCCTGTTAGCTTACTTTGCACCAGCTCTCAGCCAGCCATTTTAACTGCCGGGCCTGTTTCTCAAAAGATACAAAAAATGCTTCCATGTCTCCCTCATTGAATTGTGGAATCAATTGGGAAAATTTTTTAAACTCTATACACAGTCCTGCATCACTTGTATTTTCTGTGCTTTCACTGGGGTTACTCTGTCGCCCCCCCCCCCCCCCCCCACCCCCCCACCCCACAAACTCATTCCTCCCATTCCTCTAGAAATTTCTTTCTCTTTCTCTCTCCTCGCTCTTCTTTCTCCTGTCGCTCCCTTTCTCTCTCTCTTTCCCGGTCTTCTAATTCAAGTTTCCTCTGTTTCAATTGTATCTTTGCTAACAATACCCTGTCGGAGTCTATTTCTAACGCTGTCTCTGCTGCTTCAGATTCAAGGGAAAAATGGTTGGCCACTAGTGTTAGGAGTTCTGATTTTCTAGCTTTGGCACGGAAAGTGATCCCACACTGCTCAGCCATATTCCTCAACTCTTCCATAGACAGTGCCTTTAACTTATCCCAAGTTACTTCACCCTGGCTTGGGGAATTACTGGCTTCGGTCGCAGACATGTTAGTATTCTAGCACACACCACAAGAAAGCCTGTATTGAAATCTTTTCTCTTTTTGATTGGATCAATTTGACATCCCCCTTCCAATTTATCATTTGTCTGTGGGTCCAATCCGAGACGCTAGCCCCCAAATTTCTGTTGTGACCAGGTGAGGATGGGGTCTAGGGCTCCCCTCTCAGTCTTTTCCTGGTTTGGCCAGACCAGGGTTTAATTTTTAAAAAACAGTGTTTTTAAGCTTCCCCTCAGTGAGTCCTTGCTCACTGCTGTCTAATTGTAATTGAAAAGAAATCAACCAGACAGGTATTCTCAGGTTTAAACAAGAAAGGTGTAAGTTTATTAACCTTAAAACTCTAACTCAGTTAAAACTACTAAAAATAGGCAACGTGACCATGCATGCATGAAAAACACACACACAAATAGATAGAGAGAGGAGAAAGAATCAAAGGGCGATGGTTTGAAGTAATAGATGGAGTTCAGTTACTGGTTTTGGGTTGGATGTAAAATCTTTGGTTGAAGTTAAGTTTTGCAGTTCCCTTTGGGGCCCAGTGCACACTTTCAAACTTTTTTCACCAGTCTTGCATCTTGCGACTTAAGTTACTTCTGTGGGTCCCTGGAACTTTGCGTGAGAGAGAGAGAGAAAGAGACAGAGACAGGGAGTGCTCTCTTCTTGAACTCCAATTGCAATCTCTTCCAAAAACTGTTCTGTGCGCACAATTCAATTAACTCCAGGTTTGCCATGTGACTAGCTTTTTGCTCGAGACATCCTCGCCTGTAAGGTTTGTGGATTCTTCACAGCTTACCAGATATTCTCAGTGGCGACTAGAATGCTGACTCTTACACATTCAATGACTCTCAATGTCTCTTGATCATCACTATGGTCAAAACCCATCTGGTTAATTGAATCCGGGAGTGCTCCCATTGTCTCTCCGTGCCATTGTAGTTTCGAATGCAAATGTGCAGCCATGTTTTCAGCCACTGTTCTGTGGTCTTTTTCAAACAAGTCATCTTCAATGTCCTGTAAGCATTCAAAATAATGTTCCATATGACAAAATTAATATATTTCCATCTGGCAGGTGTGGTTTCCATCACAGCAAGGTCAGCATTTAGTGCCCATCCTTGACTGCCCTGAGAAGGTGATGGTGGGCCTTTGTCTTGAACCGCTGCAGATAGTGTGAAGTGCTCCACAATACTGTTCAGAAAGAATTTCCAGAATGCTACGTGGCTTTTTCTTATTTAATAGATATTCATCCACAGTAGCTTTCTTCAAGACTGCTGCTGTACTATCACTTTTGTGTCAACACGAAGTGCTTTTGGGAACTATTCTATATCAAAATGACTGAATATGTTCCAGAACCAGATCCCATTCCGATCCCAAAATGCACTTTGGTAAGCAGTGGATGACCAATTGTGGGATCCTATCTCACAACACTTGGGCTGGTATCATGTGGAGTATATCTCCAGTATGGGGTCAAACTAGGTTTAAAAAGTCCTCAGGTGATCCGCTGGACATTTGAACCACTTCATAAACGTTCTAGAAATCTGCTTATTACAATACAGTAGACACTATGAACCAGATTCCAACTCAATGACACATGCATAGCTCTCTCCTGCTGAGAGAAACATTTGAAGGCTGCAGTATAGAAGCAATTTTGCAGCTGTGCTTCACACTTTATTAAGTGCTATGTACTTGATTCAAACTCAGTATGGACAACTGTTACCAGATCTTTTAAAGAGGGAACTTGCATATTATACATGGAATTTTAAATGGGACTTCGGACAATGACCTCTAAATTGTGAGGTTGGTGTTGTTATATATTGGGCCACACACTAACAACATAAATCAAAGTTCTGATACTGACTGGTGCCAAAGGAGAATCGTATAAATGTATAAATATTTTTCAGATGGTTTCTTTTTCCCGCAGAATTTGGCCAGGTTTTGAGATAATGTTGGCTCTGCCTGTGATTACCTCATCAAGAATTTACTTTTAAATTATTTGGTTTCTTTCAGCATTACCACTTATCAGTGGATTGCCTGCTATCCTTGATTGCTGTTTCTCTATCAGTCTAAACTGACATGCTCCCAAGTAATTCAGCATGGTCACATTCAGGAGAATAACCAGTGGGTGCAGGCTGTGCACCCATTTTGCTTTAGCTGGAGAAAAGTATCTGCTCATGTCTGGCCCTTCTTCAGGTCCTGCTCAGTAATGAACCAGTCCTACTCCACTCAGCGCAACTTCCAAGTGCAGTTACTGATGAGTGATCAGCCCCTCTTCCCTCAGTCGCTAATGAAAGGGGCTCCCATAATGGTACTGCTTGAAGAGTGAGGGATCTGCTCCAATTCATTAGTAGGAATACGAAGCTAGGACTGGGAGAAACGACTATAATAATTGTGGTTGAGAATTCAGAATTGTCAGAAATAGGAAAACACAGCAGTAGACTTGGTTAATTGGGGAGTTAACGACATTCAATAGAAGAATTAAGAGAATTCATGTAAAAAATATTATCTTCCCTAATTTCCAAATTTTTCAACCAGTGATCAAGTATCCTCCTTTCTGTTTCTTCTTGCTAGTTCCACAGTATTTAATTTAATTGGAAACTTACACTCAAAGCCATGTGCATTAATATCCTGTGTATCTGGTTGGTGGGGGAGGGGGTTGGAGAAAGAGATGAGTGGCAATTAGAAGGAAGGAAATGGATAGCTATGAAGAGGAGGAGGTGTAAGTGACATTTCTTAGTTGGGCTGGGGGAGTGCCAGCATTAACAAGGGAGGGGTGAAGAGTGCCAGCATTCAATGAGGGAGGTGCTCGAGACAGAATGCCCGCATAAATTGGGGGCGTTGTGAAAGAAGTGTACAGCTCAGACTGGACTAGAAGGGAGAATGTGTGTCAGGTAGAATTGAGGAGGGAGAGGGAGAAGAGATACAGTATGAACTGGTAGGGCTGGAGAACAGTATTTGGGAACCCATATACAGTTGGATGAGGTGCAGTGTCTCTGTGAACCAGAGTAGGGAAAGAATTTGAGAGAGTGACTACTGTATTTTTGGGAAAT
The DNA here is from genome assembly GCF_036365525.1 of Heterodontus francisci. NCBI lineage: Eukaryota > Metazoa > Chordata > Chondrichthyes > Heterodontiformes > Heterodontidae > Heterodontus > Heterodontus francisci. The sequence continues at coordinate 40,254,834 of NC_090395.1, read as the reverse complement.
GATTGTCTGGTGGGTCAATTAAAAATACAAATGCCAATTTGTTTATTTCCAGGTTATTATATTCAAAATCAATCATGCAATCTGAAAATGTTTCAAATTAACCAGAATGAATTATTTTTAATGTAGAAATTCAAAATGTTCCAGGGAAGCATGCCATCAAATGAAGAAATGCACCACCAATTTCATGCCTACAACATTTAAATTTCCCTCAAGGTTTTTTGTATTTACTGAAGGAATGTTGGGTATACCTACAGCTTAAGTCCCTGGAAGCTCAAATAGCTTTGGGTTCAGTTCACTCATAGGAACATAGGAAATAGGAGCTGGAGTAGGCCATTCAACCAGATCATTGCTGATCTTCTACCTCAACACGACTTTCCTGCACTATCCCCATATCCCTTGATGTCATTAGTATCCAGATATCAATTTCTGTCTCGAACTTGCTCAATGATTGAGCTTCCACAGCCCTCTGGGGTAGAGAATTCCAAAGATTCACCACCCTCTGAGTGAAAACAATTCCTCCAGATCTCAGTCCAAAATGGCCTACCTCTTATTCTGAGACTGCGTCCCCTGAATCCAGACCAGTGTTGCACAACATACTGCCCGCGGGCCAGGATCCGGCCCACCAAAAGTCTCCATCCGGCCTGCGGATGTAAACTGTACCTGGCCGTTCCTCATCCTGATCAGGGGTCTGTGACTGGAGATGAGAAATTTTCCACTGGCTTCTTCTTGCAGACCGGCTTTTGAAAAAAAAAAATCACAAGTCAGCTTCACAGCTGGCAGGTGCTTGGAGCGGGAACAGCAGTTTCTGAACTTTTGACAAACAGGGTTTCCAGCAGTTTCCGACTTTTTTTAAAAGCCGCCAGAAAACCAGATTCCGTCCGAAGTTAAGAAACTCCTGTTCCTGATCCAAGCACCTGTTAGTTGTGAAACTGACAGCGAGACTTAAAAAAAACTGACCAACCATCTGCTCAGTGCTCCTGCCCTCTGCGACTGTCAGACAGAGCAGGGGGGACAGAGAGCGCGAGCGAGGGGAGGGGGACAGAGAGTGCGAGCGAGGGGAGGGGGACAGAGAGCGCGCGAGCGAGCGAGGGGGAGAGAGCGCGCGAGCGAGGGGAGGGGGACAGAGAGCGCGCGAGCGAGCGAGGGGGAGAGAGCGCGCGAGCGAGCGAGGGGGAGAGAGCGCGCGAGCGAGCGAGGGGGAGAGAGCGCGCGAGCGAGCGAGGGGGAGAGAGCGCGCGAGCGAGCGAGGGGGAGAGAGCGCGCGAGCGAGCGAGGGGGAGAGAGCGCGCGAGCGAGCGAGGGGGAGAGAGCGCGCGAGCGAGCGAGGGGGAGAGAGCGCGCGAGCGAGCGAGGGGGAGAGAGCGCGCGAGCGAGCGAGGGGGAGAGAGCGCGCGAGCGAGCGAGGGGGAGAGAGCGCGCGAGCGAGCGAGGGGGAGAGAGCGCGCGAGCGAGCGAGGGGGAGAGAGCGCGCGAGCGAGCGAGGGGGAGAGAGCGCGCGAGCGAGCGAGGGGGAGAGAGCGCGCGAGCGAGCGAGGGGGAGAGAGCGCGCGAGCGAGCGAGGGGGAGAGAGCGCGCGAGCGAGCGAGGGGGAGAGAGCGCGCGAGCGAGCGAGGGGGAGAGAGCGCGCGAGCGAGCGAGGGGGAGAGAGCGCGCGAGCGAGCGAGGGGGAGAGAGCGCGCGAGCGAGCGAGGGGGAGAGAGCGCGCGAGCGAGCGAGGGGGAGAGAGCGCGCGCGAGCGAGGGGGAGAGAGCGCGCGAGCGAGCGAGGGGGAGAGAGCGCGCGAGCGAGCGAGGGGGAGAGAGCGCGCGAGCGAGCGAGGGGGAGAGAGCGCGCGAGCGAGCGAGGGGGAGAGAGCGCGCGAGCGAGCGAGGGGGAGAGCGCGCGAGCGAGCGAGGGGGAGAGAGCGCGCGAGCGAGCGAGGGGGAGAGAGCGCGCGAGCGAGCGAGGGGGAGAGAGCGCGCGAGCGAGCGAGGGGGAGAGAGCGCGCGAGCGAGCGAGGGGGAGAGAGCGCGCGAGCGAGCGAGGGGGAGAGAGCGCGCGAGCGAGCGAGGGGGAGAGAGCGCGCGAGCGAGCGAGGGGGAGAGAGCGCGCGAGCGAGCGAGGGGGAGAGAGCGCGCGAGCGAGCGAGGGGGAGAGAGCGCGCGAGCGAGCGAGGGGGAGAGAGCGCGCGAGCGAGCGAGGGGGACAGAGCGCGCGAGCGAGCGAGGGGGACAGAGCGCGCGAGCGAGCGAGGGGGAGAGAGCGCGCGAGCGAGCGAGGGGGAGAGAGCGCGCGAGCGAGCGAGGGGGACAGAGCGCGCGAGCGAGCGAGGGGGACAGAGCGCGCGAGCGAGCGAGGGGGACAGAGCGCGCGAGCGAGCGAGGGGGACAGAGCGCGCGAGCGAGCGAGGGGGACAGAGCGCGCGAGCGAGCGAGGGGGACAGAGCGCGCGAGCGAGCGAGGGGGACAGAGCGCGCGAGCGAGCGAGGGGGACAGAGCGCGCGAGCGAGCGAGGGGGACAGAGCGCGCGAGCGAGCGAGGGGGACAGAGCGCGCGAGCGAGCGAGGGGGACAGAGCGCGCGAGCGAGCGAGGGGGGACAGAGCGCGCGAGCGAGCGAGGGGGACAGAGCGCGAAGCGAGAGCGAGCGAGGGGGACAGAGCGCTGCGAGCGAGCGAGGGGGACAGAGCGCGCGAGCGAGCGAGGGGGACAGAGCGCGCGAGCGAGCGAGGGGGACAGAGCGCGCGAGCGAGCGAGGGGGACAGAGCGCTGCGAGCGAGCGAGGGGGACAGAGCGCGCGAGCGAGCGAGGGGGACAGAGCGCTGCGAGCGAGCGAGGGGGACAGAGCGCGCGAGCGAGCGAGGGGGGACAGAGCGCTGCGAGCGAGCGAGGGGGACAGAGCGCGCGAGCGAGCGAGGGGGACAGAGCGCGCGAGCGAGCGAGGGGGACAGAGCGCGCGAGCGAGCGAGGGGGACAGAGCGCGCTAGGAGCGAGCGAGGGGGACAGAGCGCGCGAGCGAGCGAGGGGGACAGAGCGCGCGAGCGAGCGAGGGGGACAGAGCGCGCGAGCGAGCGAGGGGGACAGAGCGCGCGAGCGAGCGAGGGGGACAGAGAGCGCGAGCGAGCGAGGGGGACAGAGAGCGCGAGCGAGCGAGGGGGACAGAGAGCGCGAGCGAGCGAGGGGGACAGAGAGCGCGAGCGAGCGAGGGGGACAGAGAGCGCGAGCGAGCGAGGGGGACAGAGAGCGCGAGCGAGCGAGGGGACAGAGAGCGCGAGCGAGCGAGGGGACAGAGAGCGCGAGCGAGCGAGGGGAGAGAGAGCGCGAGCGAGCGAGGGGGAGAGAGAGCGCGAGCGAGCGAGGGGGAGAGAGCGCGCGAGCGAGCGAGGGGGAGAGAGCGCGCGAGCGAGCGAGGGGGAGAGAGAGAGCGAGCGAGGGGGAGAGAGAGCGCGAGCGAGCGAGGGGGAGAGAGAGCGCGAGCGAGCGAGGGGGAGAGAGAGCGCGAGCGAGCGAGGGGGAGAGAGAGAGAGAGAGCGAGCGAGGGGGAGAGAGAGAGCGAGGGGGAGAGAGAGAGCGAGGTGAAGAGAGAGCGCGAGAGAGGGGAGAAGAGAGTGAGAGCGGGGGGGGGGACACAGAGAAGGATGACGAGGAGGGGACAACACAGTGAGGAGGGATACAGAAATGGGGACACAGAGAGAGAGAAAGAGAGAGAAAGAGAGGGAGAGAGAGTGATCAAGATCACTCTTGACAGGTGGACATCTATCCCGAATATTCTGCATCACTACAAATATGTGAGCAAACATTGACTACATGTGCAGGTAAAAAAATTGCGAGGTATCTCACTAAATCAATGTCTAACATAGTGAAGAGAAACTAATTCAATAAATTAGTATTCTCATTTAAAGCTTCTTCACAAAAATGTGAATTTGTTGTTGTTTTCATTAATAGTAAGATAAATGTTTACTGCCTTTATCTTTCCAAAACTCTCTCATCGGCCCCCTATGCAAGACAAAAATTGTAATGTAGCCCCCCACGCGAAAAGGTTGGACAACCCCGTTCCAGACAACGCCCCCCCCACCACCACCCCCCAGCCAGGGGAAACATCCTTCCTGCATCTAACCTGTCGAGCCCTGTAAGAATTTTGTATGTTTCAATAAGAGCACCTCTCATTCTTCTAAACTCTAGAGTACAGGCCCAGTCTCCTCAATCTTCCTGCATAGAACAATCCTGCGATCCCAGGAATTAGTCTGGTGAACCTTTGTTGCACTTCCTCTATGGCAAGTATATCCTTCCTTAGATCAGGAGACCAAAACTGTACACAATACTCCAGGTGCAGTCTCACCAAGGCTCTATACAATTGCAGCAAGACATCTTTATTCCTATATTGTAGGGAGTTTTGCTACCAACATTTTTTCCCTCAGTCTCCCACACTAAATCCATGCCCCTAGAATTATGGTGAATATGCGTCCGAGCAAAACCAGGAACTACTCAACACACTAACTGTGGTTAACTCTCAGTAGTATTGATGAAACATGAATTCAAAACTTAGTTACTCATAAATTCCCTGTTTCTAGCTAGCTTTCCTTTCTTGTTACTGGAGTATATACTTACAACTGCTCCCGGATGATCACCCTGTCAGCGATGTGGGTCTGAACTGACTGACAAGGCTCCATTCGCTTCCTGTGTCCATCTACAGATCTTTGGCCCCAAACCCAAACTGTTATTTATATTGCCCTGGTCACATACACATCTCCACCAGTTTTGATTGCACCTTCTTGATCCTGTTTGCGACTTAACAACTTTAGCACTCTGCCAGGGAAGTCTGATCAACATAGATCAATATAATTTGCAGACATGCAGACACCAGCTCAGCCAGCAACAGTTAACCCATTGTCCTCATTCAGTATTCAAATCCTCTTGCAATAAAGCCCAACATACCATTTGCCTTCCCAATTGCTTGCTGCACCTGTATGTTAGCTTTCAGTGACTCTTGCACAAGAGCACCCAAGTCCCTTTGGGCATCCACACTTCCCAATCTCTCACTATTTAAGAAATACTGTTTTACCTATCAAAGTGGATAACTTCACATTTTTCACATTATTTTCCATCTGTCATATTCTTGCCCACTCACTTAGCCTGTCTAAATCCCCTTGAAGCCTCTTTGCATCCTCCTCACAACTCACATTCCCACCTAGTTTTGTGTCATCAGCAAACTTGGAAATACAACATTTGGTCCCTACATCCAAATCATTGATATAGATTGCGAACAGCTGTGAGCTGATCCTTGCTGTACCTCACTAGTAACAGCCTGCCAGTCTGAGAATGACCTGTTTATTCCTACTCTGTTTTCTGTCCATTAACCAATTCTCAATCCATGCCAGTATATTACCCCCAATCCCATGTGCTCCAATTCTGTTTACTAACCTCCTGTGTGGGACCTCATCAAAAGCCTTCTGAAAATCCAAATACACCCCATCCACTGGTTCCCCCTTATCTGTTCTGCTAGTTACGTCCTCAAAAAATTCCAACAAGTTTGTCAAACATGATTTCCCTTTCATGAATCCATGTTGACTCCACCCAATCCTACCATTATTTTCTAAGTGTCCAGTTATCACATCCTTTATAATATATTCTAGCATTTTCCCGACTACTGATGTCAGGCTAACTGGTCCATAGTTCCCTGTTTTCTCCCTCCCCCCTTTCTTAAATAATGGGGTTACATTTGCTACCTTTTAATTTGCAGGAACTGTTTCAGAATCTATAGAATTTTGAAAGATGCATCCACTATCTCTACAGCCACCTCTTTCAACAATCTGGTATGTAGATCATCAGGTCCAGGTGATTTACCAACTTTCAGTCCCGTTAATTTCTCCAGTACTTCTTTTTTACTAATACCAATTTCTTTTAGTTCCTTATTCTCGCTAGTCCCTTGGTTCTCTGGTATTTTCTTTCAGAACAAGTTTTATTCTCACCAGTAAGCTGTTACATTTTGCAGTGTACCCACTGCTACAAGTGCCACTGAAGGATGTACAGAACACTGTAAAATGCATCAAAATTAATTTTTAAGATGCATATCCCAAATCTACTAATGCACCACTGGCTGCGTTGATTTACTGTTTACTCATTGGTCACAGCAAGTCAAAGGAATGCACATACATTACTTCCCAAAGTCACCTTCTCTTTACATAATTTATATTTCCTGCAGCTGCTTTGCAATTCATTGAATGTTGACTGCTGTGTGTACCTGCTGTTAGAGCCAAGTGCCTACATAGTTGCATCACTAGTTAATCATCTGAGCCAATGGCCTAAAGTAACCGAAAGGAACATATGCAGAGTCATGACTGCATTTGAAAGAAAGCGGAACACTGGTAAGTATAAATACCATTCCAGATCAAAGTTTTGAATGGGTACACTGACAAATTCCAACCCATAAGTTTAATTCTAACAGTGAGGTGATGGCTGCATCCATCGGCCGGAAAGCTGGGGTCGAACCCTCCTCCACCGGGCCTGGAAGCCACACTGCTATTTTGTGCAGCTCAGATCCTTAACTGACTTCATCCAGAGCTTCTGCCTCCAAGAGTTGCCAGCCAATCGGAGGGCCGGCAGCTCTTCAGTCCCAGCAGCATCTCTGGGAGCAGTCGCCATTGCTGGAACTGCACCAGTGAGAGGAGCCATGATGGACACTGACCTCGGAACAAGTGGGGTCGGGCCCTGACGGGGACAATCAGCTAGGCCCCAGTGAGGGGGAAGAGGTCAGAACGCAGGATGGAGGGGTTGTTTCAGCGGGGGGTGGTCCATGCTGCTGGCGAGCGGAAGGACCACCCCCAGCCCACAAGAAGGTCACCAGGTAATATTGGGCGGCCTCAAGTGTCAAAGTGCCCATCCACCGCTGGTACAATGCCAGTGGTGGTTGGAAGAGGCCCTTAAGTGGCAATTAACTGGCCGCTCAAGGGCCTCATTTGGCCTAAGGGTGGGCGGGCCATTTTTCACCTCCCCCGCCACTAGTAAAATAGCAGGAGGGGTGGGTAAGTGATGAGCACAGCAACCCCCACCACCCCGCCTCCTAACCTGCTCCCAGGGTGGTGGTGGGGTGGGGGGGGAGGGGGGGTGTGGAAATTCCAGCTGTAGTCAGTGAATTCCAATAACCCCAAAATTTAACTACAAGATCAAGCTTAATTATAGCTCCATGTCTGTAATGGAACAACTTAAAGAACCATTCTGCAAAATACACATGTTACAACAACAACAACAAATGAGTGATGCGAATGCAATAAGAGATCTTACCAACCATCAATAATGCGAAAACAGGAATGCTCCCTAGGTGCATAAAGATATGGGAAAGCAGTAAGGAAAAAAAATGACACAAAATCCAGAAATCACAGCAGAAGAAAATACTGATGCACATAAAGACCAGTAAAAACTGTCCATCATCTAAAATTAAAGCAAAATACTGCAGATGCCGGAAATCTGAAACAAAAACAAGAAATGCTGGAAATACTCAGCAGGTCTGGCAGCATCTGTGGAGAGAGAAGCAGAGTTAACATTTCAGGTCAGTGACCCTTCATCAGAACTCATCTAAAATCCTGGTTCCATATCTTAACTTGCACCAAGGCCCGTCTCCCCATCATCCCCTGTGCTCACTGTCTAACACTGCAACACTGATCTAGCAATACCTCCATTATATAATTCTCCTCCTCGCGTTCAAATCCTTCAATGATTGCATCTCTCCCTACCAATACAACCTCCTCCAGCCCTACAACTGAGATCTCTGCATTCTTTCATTTCTGGCCACTTGTGCATCTCTGATTTTCAGCACTCTGCCATTATCGACTTTGCCTTCAGCTGCCCAGGACCTAAGAACAGGAATTTTCTCCCTAAACCTCGGCGCAGGCTTGGAGAGCCGAATGGCCTGTTCCTGTGCTGTACTGTACTGTTCTTTGTTCAATCTGTCCCTCCTCCTTTGATATTCCTTAAAACCTACCTTTGACCAAGCTATTGTCCACCTGTCCTCGTTTCGCTTTATGTGGCTTGGTATCAAATTTTGTCTGATAATGATCCTGTGAAGATCCTTTAGATGTTTGTACTGTGTTAAAGGCACTATATAAATGCAAGTCATTGAATATCCAGGAGTGAATGCATACATAAAATATCAGTGACTAGTTCACATAGCTTATCAATCTCCTAGCAGTTTACATGCTAAAAAGTAAGTTAGTGGAATGTTAGATTGAAACATCTCTATTCAATTAACATTCTCAAAAGTTTCAAAAGGAGAGAACCCTTCAGGACTTTGAAAAACAATGGGTGAATTCTCAAGGAAATTCTATTAATGGACCAAAGCAGCAGCCACTGCAGTGATCTGAATGGAACGGAGACAGGAAAAGCAGGTGAACTTGCACAGGAAAACTCTGGAGTTGAGAATATAACAATGTAATGCTTGTTACACCAATGAACGCATTCAACCCAACTACACTCCCAGGTAGTTACAGCTTCCATGTAGCAAAACAACTTTAATGATACCTCAAGAGCATCTGCTGTTACAGTTCAGTGGCTGAGCTGTCAGACAAAGAAATAATTTCTCCCTAAATTGATTGAAGTATTCATACTTAGACAAACTCCTTGCATGAATCATTTGGTTCTTTCAAACAGTCTCATCTACAAATTCAGGATAAAACAATCAATCATTCATGTCACACATCTGACTCATATTCTCACAGGTTAGCAAAGAAAACGACACGTATCCACTGCCTGAGTTGAAACCTCTACGCCTCAAATGATCGAATAAACCCCAATTACTGAGGTGGATGTCTACAATCAAATCAAATGGCCTCCTTCTGTACTGCACTATTGTTAAATCAAATCTGAAATTTAGTGAACAACCCATTCATCATAACTGGAGTCAATGACATCTTTTATGACCAGTAATGCCAAAGTAGCTTTCAAACTAGAGCTGATTTATCCTACATTGTTTCTGTTATGGAAAACAGAAAGCTGGTAACAAATACAATTTTTTTTAAAAAAAAGAACAATTGCTTAACTTTGAGATTACGTACACAGCTTTCTGGATAGTTATACTTGGTCTGATGTGCCATATTCCACCCACAAATTCGTACTCATTCCATTTATTGCACATCTGCAGAAAATTATAGCATAGTGGGCAGTTTAACTTTCAAAAGACTGTCAGGGAAGCAATGGCGTAGTGGTATTGTCACTGGATCAGAGACCCAGGGCATTGCTCTGGGGACAAGGGTTCAAATCCCACCACAGCAGAATGTGGAATTTGAATTCAATTAATAAATCTGGAATTTAAAGCATTGTCAATTCCTTCCTTTAGGGAAGGAAATCTGCGTATCTAGCTGTTACGAATCTATAAAAAAAAATGAAACTGGACGGACCACCCGGTATCGACCTATGCACCTGAAATGGTAATGGCAAACCCAACCCTAAACATCCTGCAAAGTCCTCCTTACTAACATCTGGAGCCTTGTGCTAAAGTTGGGAGAGCTGTCCCATAGACTAGTCATGCAATAGCCTAACATAGTCATACTCACGGAATCATACTTTACAGACAACGTCCCAGACACTGCCATCACCATCCCTGGTTATGTCCTGTCCCACTGACAGGACAGATGCAGCAGAGATGGCAGCATAGTGGTATACAGTAGGGAGGGAGTTGCCCCTGGAGTCCTCAACATCGACTCCGGACCCCATGAAGGCTCATGGCATCAGGTCAAACAAGTGCAAGGAAACGTGCTGCTGATTACCACCTACCACCCTCCCTCAGCTGATGAGTCAGTACTCCTCCATTTGGAACACCACGGAGTAAGCACTGAGGCATAGAATGTACTCTGGATGGGGGACTTCAATGTCCATCACCAAGTGTGACTCAGTAGCACCACGACGGACCAGGTCCTCACCAATCTGCCTGTTGCAGATGCATCTGTCCATGACGGTATTGGTAGGAGTGGCCATCGCACAGTCCTTGCAGAGAAGAAGCACCCCCCTCCATCGTGGTGTTTGACACTACCACTGTGCTAAATGGGCTAGATTTTGAACAGATCTAGCAATGCAAATCAGGGCATTAATGAGGCGCTGTGGGCCTTCAGCAGCAGCAGAATTGTACTCAACCACAATCTACAACCTCATGGCCCAGCATATCCCGCACTCTACCATTACCATCAAGCTAGGAGACCAACCCTGGTTCAATGAAGAGTGCAGGAGGGCATGCCAGGAGCAGCACCAGGCATACCTCAAAATGAGGCGTCAACCTGGTGAAGATACAACACGGGACTACTTGCATGCCAAACTGCGTAAGCAGCATGCGATAGACAGAGCTAAGCAATCCAATAACCAACGGATCAGATCTAAGCTCTGGAGTCCTGCCACATCCAGCCATGAATAGTGGAGGACAACTAAACAAATAAGTGGAGGAGATGGCTCCACAAATATCCCCATCCTCAATGATGGGGTAGCCCAGCACAGCACAGTGTGAAAGATAAGGCTGAAGCATTTGCAACAATCTTCAGCCAGAAGTGCCGATTGGATGATCCATCTCGGCCTCCTCCTGAAGTCCCCAGCATCATAGATGCCAGACTTCAGCCAATTTAATTCACTCCACGTGACATCAAGGAATGACTGAAGGCACTGGATACTGCAAAGGCTATGGGTCCTGACAATATTCTGGCAACAGTACTGAAGACCTGTGCTCCAGAACTTGCCGCGTCCCTAGCCAAGCTGTTCCAGTACAGCTATAACACTGGCATCTACCCAGCAATGTGGAAAATTGTCCAGGTATGTCCTGTCCACAAAAAGCAGGACAAGTCCAACCTGGCCAATTATCGCCCCAACTGTCTACTGTGAATCATCAGTAAAGTGACGGAAGGAGTCATCAACAGTGCCATCAAGCGGCACTTACTTAGCAATAACCTGCTCAGTGACGCTCAGTTTGGGTTCCACCAGGGCCACTCAGCTCCTGACCTCATCACAGCCTTGGTTCAAACATGGACAAAAGGGCTGAACTCAAGAGGTGAGGTGAGAGTGACTGTCCTTGACATCAAGGCAGCATTTGACCGAGTATGGCATCAAGGAGCCCTAGCAAAACTGAGGTCAATGGGAATAAGTGCGAAAACTGTCCGTTGTTTAGAGTCATACCTAGCACAAAAGGAAGATGGTTATGGTTGTTGGAGGTCAATCACCTCAGCTCCAGAACATCACTGCAGGAGTTCCTCAGGGTAGTGTCCTTGGCCCAACCATCTTCAGCTGCTTCATCAATGAACATTCTTCAATCACAAGGTCAGAAGTGGGAATGTTCGCCGATGATTGCACAATGTTCAGCACCATTCGCACCTCCTCAGATACTGAAGCAGTCAGTGTAGAAATGCAGCAAGACCTGGAAAATATCCAGACTTGGGCTGATAAGTGGCAAGTAACATTAGTGCCACACAAGTGCCAGGCAATGACCATCTCCAACAAGAGAATCTAACCATCTCCCCTTGACATTCAATGGCATTACGATTGCTGAATCCCCCACTATCAACATCCTAGGGGCTAACATTGACCAGAAACCGAACTGGAGTAGCCATATAAATACCATGGCTACAACAGCAGGTCAGAGGCTAGGAATCCTGCAACGGGTAACTCACGTCCTGACTCCCCAAAGCCTGTCCACCATCTACAAGGCACAAGTCAGGAGTGTGATGGAATATTCTCCACGTGGCTGGATGGGTGCAGCTACAACAACATTCAAGAAGCTCGACACCATCCAGGACAAAGCAGCCGGCTTGATTGGCACCCCATCTACAAACATTCACTCCCTCCACCACCGATGCACAGTAGCAGCAGTGCGTACCATCTACACGATGCACTGCAGAAACGCACCAAGACTCCTTAGACAGCACCTTCCAAATCCGTAACCTCTACCAACTAGAAGGACAGGGCAGCAAATGCATGGGAACATCACCACCTGCAAGTTCCCCTCCAAGTCACACACCATCCTGACTTGGAACTATATCGGCGTTTCTTCAATGTCGCTAGTTCAAAATCCTGGAACTCCCTTCCTAACAGCACTGTGGGTGTACCTACCCCAAATGGACTGCAGCGGTTCAAGAAGGCAGCTCACCACCACCTTCTCAAGGGCAATTAGGGATGAGCAATAAACGCTGGCCTGACCAGCAACGCCCACATCCCATGAATGAATAAAACAAACCTCGGAGGAGCAGACAGTGGGTGGACGATCACATAACTTTGCTGCACCTTCCACCATTGCAGATACTTCCACCTCAATGGGTAACTGCTCGGGTTTAGAATCATGGTCACAAGCTGGTGAACGCACCGCACATGCACCCGAGCAGCTGACAGATTGTGACAGAGAGGCCTCTGGCAATCGGAAGACTGCGGGTGGCCAGGCCCATGCGGAGCCCCAGGCTCAGGACGACCCTCTGTTATCGACAGCACAGAGCGGTAAGGCAACATCTGGTGGAGCTGCCAGAGGCCATGCACAGCCGTAAGTGGATAATTGTGGAGTCCATCCATGCCATGACTGCTGCCATATTTCAGGTGGGTGAGCGCATGATTTCCTCCATCGAGAGGTTGGCAACCCTGATGGAAAGCCAGGTCCCACAAATGCATGCAAACCTGCACACCGACTTGGCCATGAGCTCAACACAGCAGTGGCAAGGCAAGAGAAGGACAAGGCGCCTGGAATCTCCTCCACGTCCTTGTCCTTCTCTGGTCAGCAGGGAGGTTCGAATAAGCCTCGAAAGGAAGGAGGAGAGGCTGACCTCCACAGCTGGGTCTCCCCTCAGGGAGCTCTGAGTGCAGACAGCAGCTCCTCAGCTTCTCCACCAGTGAGCCCAGCTCCAGTAGCTGTAATGCCTGAGGAGAATCCTGCACCTGTGCAGGAAACGCTCAGGCAGCTGGGGCCCTCGAAGCCTCAGGCAGTCAGAGGACAGGCACCAAAGTCATCCTAGGCAAAGGGGCAGCCAGATCAGCAGCCTGCCTCCAGCCCAGCTGCTATTCACAGGGGTTACACTGCGTAGAAACACTCGTGAACATATTAAGAAAAGCACCTCGAGACACTTGGGGTTTCACAGGTGTTCGACATTTGCTACTTGTATTGTGTTATAAAGTTCTATCGCTTTTACAGTTCATATTCATTGTTGTAAATGCTTATTCTTTCATGCCTTAATTGCGAGATGCTGCTCATTGGGCTTCCGTTGTAGGCACAGCCTCCTTTGGTAAGCATCTCAGATGTGCCAGAGTCTCTGGTTAAATTGGGCGCTAGGCACGGAATCCAGATAGAAAGGAGGCAACAGACTGAATCCATTGAGGTGATTCTTTGAGTTCACTTTGAGACGCCAACATGATGGCTAGAAAGTGGCTAAGTACGAGATAGTCTCTTGCCTCCTTGGCCTGTCACTCAATGTGCCTGGCCTCCAGTGCACGGGGTTCAAAATGCAGTGCTGCCTGCTCATTAGCCTCCAACGCAGCCTCCGCAAGTGGCGATCAATCATATCCTATTCATTTAAGGCCTCCCCTCTCTGCAATACCAGATTGTGCACAGCACAGCAGATCACCACAATACACAAGACCCTCACTGGAGCATATTGCAGGGCTCCACCAGATTGATCGAAGCACCGGAATCTCATCTTCAGAAGCCCAAAGGCCTGCTCAATAGTCACTCAGGTGGAGCCGTAGCAAGTGTTGTACCTCTCCTCTGCTGCAGTGCGAGGATTCTTCACAGGCGTCAAAAGCCATGTATTCAATAGGTAGCCCTTGTCCCTGAGAATCCATCCCTGAAGGCGGGAGGGGGGCCTGAAAAGCTGTGACACCTGGGACTGTCGAAGTACGTAGGCACCATGGCTGCTTCCCGGGAAGCAGGCACACACCTGCAGGAAATGCTTTCAGTGGTCAGACCAGTTGAACGTTGATGGAATGGAAGACCTTCCTGTTGATGAAGGCGGCTGGCTGGTCCGTTAGAGCCTTGATGGCCACATGCATGCAATCAATCGCACTTTGCACCTGGGGGAATCCAGCGATGGCCCAGAAGCCCTCTGCTTGAATGTCAGGATCAGTCCGGTAGCGCATGTAGTCACTGCCGTTTTGAACAGGGCATTGGTCACCTCCTTGATGTAGCAGGGGGCTCCTGCCAGGGAGACGCCACACATGTCCCTAGTGGATCCCTGGAAAGATTCAGACAGGTAAAAGTTGAGTGCCACAGTGATCTTCAGGACCACTGGCATAGGGTGACCACCAAAACGCCACAGATCGCAACTCTCCCTACATAGTGCATAAGTCGGTGAAGGCCTCCCTGGAGACCCACAGTCTTTGCTGACAATGCTACTCAGACATTTGAAGGTAGCTGACGCGAGTCCGGTACACGTTCTGGCACAGGTGGGCTCTTCTGGACATGGCCAGCTACTGAAGCTTCAAGGGCAGGCGCAGCTCCCTCCTGGTCCTCCCTCCTTCACTGGAGGACCGTGCACTGGAGGCACTGCATCACGCCACTGGGGTCCACCAGGGTTTTTGAGACCCACGCCAGCTGATCAGTAGGCTTCCAGAGTGCTGTCCTTGCAGAGACAAAGTTGCCTTGGCATCTTTGACTTTGCTACTCCCCCCGGCTTTGGCGTTAATGACCCTCAGTACCCACCCTAGATTAGAGCCAGCCCAGTACCCAATACTATGACAACCCAACCCTCACAGCCGAGACCAAACCCTGTTAGTGCTGCCACCCGAAACCAAGCCCACCCGTGCAGATGTACAAAACTGCAGGCTGACAATCACCTCTGCTCCCCACTCTTCAGTACTCATCATGGCTGCCTTCCCGTCACAGCACTGAGGCCTCGTCAACAGCCAGGGATCCAACAGCACGTGAGGGCCGCCTACTGTTCACTTAATTCCAAAACCCCCATTGAATCACAATCAATTGCATGCTAATGTATTACAATGACTGTTCAGCAATTCAAATGGCAGTGTCGACGCTGCCTTGGACTTTCCCACCGTTGACTAAATTGGGAACCAACGTCACGACGTCGAATTTCTGGGCAGGCGTGTCGGACGTCCCTCTCAGCCCACCCACGCCTCCATTCACACGCCAAACAGCGTCACAAAATTCCAGCCAAGTTGTTTATCAGCACAGCAAATGTGGAATGACACTACCTGCTGGTTGGTAATTGCAGCTTTTTTCCCTGCTATTTTTCTCTGTGCTCTCGGAATTTGATTTACTGGAAGACTTTACTGGAAGCAAGTTTCCATCCAAAGTAAATGGCTTCGGCCTGCCTGCATCTCCCAGCGGTGGATAAGACTGGGCCCTTGACAAGTTTTAGGCTTTTATCAGTCAGTAAAATTAGAGATTACAGGAATCGACCTTGACCTCAAACAATGTTTATGATTCTGGGAAGAATAAAACAACTAAAGCTAAATTATGGTGTGAGCAGACACAGACATCATGATATAAGGATTTTGTCAGCCATGGCCTATAAAAACAAACACAATTTGCAACAAAAGTTGGCTGCTACTTTCAATTGGAAACATCTGGAGTTTGATCAAGGAGTTTCAAGTTAATCTATTCATGAACAATGACAATTCATGTAGTGTAAACAAAACTTGAAGGCTAGTGGGAGCAGTGTCAGAATAAGATTGCAGATTAAAAGATTCACTTAAAAAACCCAGGGAAATTAACTGAAAAATAAAAAATATTGCTCAAATAAGATATGAAACTAAACAAAAAAAGGGAACATTTTTCCTTGTAATAGGTTACCTCGTTGCCAGGAATTACTGTATCAAGATGCACACAAGAGGCTGAGTTTAGTCGAGCCAAAGGGGGTTCTGACGATGGGCCGAAAAAGGCGAGGGTAACCTTGCCTCGGCCCTTCAGAGCCCCCCACCCCGACGCCATTCAGCGATACTCGGACAATTAGCTGCCTGGCGCTGGGGTCCTGCCTCAAAGAGCTACCAGCCAATCTGAGGGCCAGCAGCTCAGCAGCATCACCAGGAGCAGTGGCCACTGCTGGTACTACACCAAGCCTGGGACCAGGAGCAGCCATGGAGCCCTGCACCCAAGGTAAATGAGGCTGGGTTGCTGGGGCCAGTCCGGCAGGCCCTGGAGAGGGGGTAGTGGGAGTAAGAGGGTGGGCATTGAGGGTGGGGTGTGTTAAGAGGAGCAGCCTTTGTCCACAGATTGTCCACGGAGAATGCTCCCCCCAACCCACAGTAAGGCTGCTGGGAGGCTACCTTATTTTACTGGGCTACCTTCTCAAGTAGCAGAGGCCACCTACCCCGCCTCTGCTGCTAATTTCATTCCAGCGGCATTGGAAAGAGGCCCTTATGTGGCTCGTCATCGGCCACTTAAGGACCTCAATTGGTCTCTGGGTGGGAAGGCTGCCTTCGGCCTTCCTACCCCCAACTTAATTGCGGGGCAACGGGAAGACGATGGGCACGCCGCCCCCCCCCCGCCTCCCATCCGGTCTCCTAGGGGCCCATAAAATTGCACTAGAGTCCAATCCAGTTGTTTAAAGGCAGCAATGTTTCTTCCATAATACTAGAATATGTGCAAAAAGAAACTTGAGGGAGGCAAGAAACTCTCCAATTTCTATGGGAATTTTAATAATATTTGGTTTCTATGTAGACTTATGAAAAGTCCTATTGTGTATTGCTGACAGCAAAAACTACCGAGGTAATGTTACATTATATTTAATTTCGAAGGAAAATCTTAATTCATAATATTCCCCTTGTCTAAGACAGTCGTTCTCAACCTGGGGTCCTTGCCTCCAATTCTATTATAGTACTGTACTCACTTGAACATGACCCCCTACAGGTTGGTGGAGGCTTTTCAGGGGTACACAAAATAATCTCTAGTGGAAGAGAAGGAAAAACACAAGGGGTAAAGGCAAGAAAAGGCATGCCACCCGCTTTGTATAGATTAATATAAAAGCAAAATACTGCGGATGCTGGAAATCTGAAATAAAAACAAGAAATGCTGGAAATACTCAGCAGTTCTGGCGGCATCGGTGGAGAGAGAAGCAGAGTTAATGTTTCAGGTCAGTGACCCTTCTTCAGAACTCAACTTTTATTATTGTATAAATTAATGGTAGTTAGTGCTCTTCTCACACAAGTAGCTGACTAGTTGTCCACTCCCGACACACCCGATTACATGGTCTTCGTGACATGGTTTTCAGTAGTGAGTCTCGCATTTACTTCTGGCAGGATTGGAGTGGAGGTGGGATGCCAACTACTGCTGAGATACCAGGGTGCTTGGACTCATGCAATTTGCTAGTGCCAGTATAATGCTGCCTGGCTTGCCGAGTATTTCCAGCATTTTGTGTTGATAAATCTCGTTGGTTTGATCTTGTAATCATGGATAAGCTGCTGGTTGGACTTTAGCAAAATCTCCCACCCTGTTGCCATAATGTAAATAGCTTGCATAATTAAATAACACTAAGGAGCTTGGCTGGGTTTGCACAGGTCTGTAAAATATTTCCAATAATGTCTTTTTCAAGTACTCTAATAAAATTAGAGGCAAGGAAACATATCTGTTTATGGGATTAAAAAAAAATAGTAACCTGCTTTGAGCTTGTTAAACATCTAAATATGGTGTGATTTCTATTAGTACTGATTTGACCAATAGCTGTTTGGGTTGCATGTGATCTGTGAACTGATTGCCTATCAATTGCATCTTTAATCATATTAAGAGCAGTGCAGTTGGCATGCACTATATAATGTTAGTGGAGTCACACTTATCCTTTAACACATTTGTCTGGTTTCTCTCATCTCTGTCGACTGTGAAATTGTCCTTAAATTGCTACTAAGTAATTACCTATTTTAAGAATTTTTAAAACACTTTATCCATGCAGCACTTTCATATTATGATTGTAGTTTAGATTGGGGGTCCTTGATTACTAATCCATTTGAAAAGGAGTCCTTTGCCAAAAGGTTTGAGAACCACTAGTGTAAGGCAATCTCCTCTACTTAGAAAGCCCCAAAAGACATGAGAGTGCAGCACTTACCCTTTTTACAATGTGTTCAATGGAATGGGCTTTTCACCGCATCCTGGTCAACATTCCTCCTTTAACCATTACTACAAAAAACGCCGGTTCTGCATTTAATTTGGTACACTTGGGTGCTGCTGGGCACAAAATGGCTGTCATAGTTACCTTCATAGCATTCACTACACTCCACTTCCTTGTAAGCGAAGCCTTTTGAGAAATGCTATTAGTTACAAAATTAACCCCAGTCTCGAGGTGCAAATACATTTCAATCCCAAAGGTGATCTAACAGTCAATGGTTAATTTTTTTCCACTTTAACACTCCAATTATCTTAAATGGCTTGCACCTATATTTAACTTGTTTCCCATTGACAAAATACAGTAAACAGCAAGTTTTGCCCTATTACAATATTTTATATCCCCTTGACTTTGAAAGTAGGACTCAGCTAACTTTTTAAAAATATAAATCGATAAGCAAATTAAAAGTTTTCACTTCCACTGATTTGGTTCACGTATGTGATCACAGTAGAGGCGCTGAAAAGACCGAGTCAGCAGCATGGCACTACTTTACAAATGTGCAGAGAACTTTTTAATAAACCACTACATAATGAAGTAACCTATAGTGTGGAGTCCTGGCAAAAATGTTTAATAGTTGAGTTCCAAGTTGGTGATGGGTGAGTCAATGCATCTCATTGTATGTTTGGTACATTTAAAGGCAAGCCTCTCAAACCAAAATTTTAATAGTACAATGGTGTTTACCCCAACAAGAATGCCTCAACTAAAAGCCAATTCCTAGAATTAGCCAAAACATACCATATATTAGTAAGGGAGGTCAGAACTAATTTAACTTGTGTGCAGTTACATTCCATTCCAATTTTGGTATGAGAGTTTTCCGTACGCAAATTTAAAAAAAAATTATTCTAAGTTTTGCTCAAAAATATTTTAAATATTGCTTATAAGGATTTGGGAAGTCTGCTGGTGTCTCATTTGAAAGTAACAGCATGCAAAATTCTAGAATGGTCAAGGGAAAGTTCTTAAGTAGGATGGCTTTACTTCTCATCTCCCAGGGGGAAAAAAATCTTTTTATAAAGAACAATACTATAAAGGGATGCTGACCCTTAAAAGCAGCAGAGGAATTATCAGTTTTTCTGCACAGGGCTTGGGAGAATTGTTCATCTCTTCTCATTGGAAACAAAAAAGTCCAATATTAATTATCCTGGGAGTTTCACCTTCCTGCACCTGTCTAAGAATAGTCACAACAGGGATCAGAGGTGCCAAAGAGAAAGCTTTTTTTCCAAAGTCAAAGTTCATGTTCAGAAACAAAAGATGTTACATCAGATTTGTTCCCAAAAATGGCAGGATTTATTTATTTTTTATACAGTCAGGTTAGTGACAGATTAACAATCTATTTACATTTCATAAAGCTTAGGCATCATTGTACTTAAGACTAAAACACAGCCACTACTGAACTTTAATTTAGAATTCCATTATGTAACGGCGCATCAACCTCATTGCTGAATTAAGGGCAAGCATTTCTTAAGGTAGAGTGACAGTAAAAAAAACTGGTTTCTCATTACTAAAGCAAATCAAAAAATTAACATGCCAGAGACTTGTTCTGATAATTTTCAATAGGTTAATTCACAAATTGAATTTTTCAAAATATTGAACTGGCACAAGGAATGTGATATCCTATTTAAACTTAAATAAAGAAATCTCAGCAGGAAGTGTTTATTTAATTACGGTAATAACTTCCCATTTCATCAGATCAATCCTATTTTGAGTTTAAACTGCCCATGTGAAGAAAACTGTAGTTCACCAGTTTGCACCACACAAGTGCCAGGCAATGACCATCTCCAACAAGAGAGAATTTAACCATCACCCCTTGATGTTTAGTATTGCGAAATCCCCCACTATCTACATCCTGGGGGTTACCATTGACCGGAACCTGAACTGGACCAGCCATATAAATACTGTGACTCCAAGAGCAAGTCAGAGGCTGGGGACTTTGCAATGAGCAACTCACCTCCTGACTCCCCAAAGCCTGTCCACCATCTACAAGGCACATGTCAGGAGTGTGATGAAATACTCTGCACTTGCCTGTATGAGTGCAGCTCCAACACTCAAGAAGCTCGACACCATCCAGGCCAAAACAGTCCGCTTGATTGGCACCCCATCCACAAACATTCACTCCCTCCACCACAGATGCACAGTGGCAGCAATGTATACCATCTACAAGAGGTACTGTAACTCACCAAGACTCCTTCCACACCCATGACCTCTACCACCTAGGACAAGGGCAGAAGATACATGGGAACACCACGAGCTGCAAGGTCCCCTCCAAGCACACACCATCCTGACTTGGAACTAGATTGCCGTTCCTTCACTGTCACTGGGTCAAAATCCTGGAACTCCCTTGCTAACAAGCACTGTAGGTGTACCCAAGGACTGCAGCGGTTCAAGAAGGCAGCTCACCACCACCTTCTGAAGGGCAATTAGGGATGGGCAATAAAATGCTGGCCTAGCTGAGTGATGCGCACATCCCATGAACAAATATATATAAAAAAAGTCAAATTATGTCAGGTCATCTGTATTTAAGTTAATACTGTTCACAATGGTTCAATTGGTAAAGCTGAGTGTAATTGAGCCATACAAACTAGATAACAGCGAGATTTGATCCCCAGTCTGTGCTGCGTTAGCCGATACTGGATAGGACAGCAGTAAGGGCTCTATACTTTCATAGACTGAAGGTGGTGGGGAGGTGGTGGAAATAAAGCGGTCAGGGTTTTTACTTCCAATTGCTCTCTAGTGACTAGCAGGCTGGCTCCTCAATGGTACAATCACTTACTGATGCTCCAAACTGAGGTCCATACATGAAGAATTTCAATTTCAGTGAGGTACCAGAGGTCTCGTCACCCATGAGCTGTTACTCAACCTGAGTCTATGCTTTCAGCCGAGGAAAGCTGGAAGGGATAAAAAAAAATGATCCCAGTGGCAGTGCACATAACAGATAGTTAAGCAAGTTGGTATGATGTATTTAAAGACTGATAAGATGAACCATATTCCTTCCTGTATAAGAAATTCTTAATTTGAAGGAAAAAAGCCCCACAATGGTATGCTTTTGAAGACCTTTTAAGTTTATTTGTACATCAGATTAAAACATTGACCTCGATAAGATAAAGCACCCCATATTCTATGTATCGCTTTAACACATACAAATAGTATAAAATTCAAGATGCACACAAATATTTAAAATGCATTTATTTATATTTGACAAAATACATTTTTTCTGACTTTAATGGTCAGTTTCATGCAGATACAAGACGTGAACAGCTCTGAAAGCAGATGCGATCTCAATGCATAGATCAATAAATAAACTTCATAAAATCTGAACAGCTGATGTAAATTCCACACAGAATTATTTCTTCAAAACATACACACAACCACACTTAACAGTCTGCAGTGCACCAATATTCAAATATGAGCTCCCAAGTTTCATCACCATATATATTGAAAATGTTAAAATGCCAATAAAAAATTAACTTTGGACACAGCTACTGGTTTGCAAAATGGACAAAAACTGATAGAAATGTATTGGCCAATAGTTTAAAAGAACATTCTAGATTTGCAAGTAATGGTAAAACTAGACATCTATTTTGCACTAATTTATTCAAACTTGCAATTAACATTCATTATGAATTTGCTGCATCTTGTAGATATGCTGATGTAAACAGCAGAGTTCTTTGAGATCAGAGTAAAATCTCCCATCTCATGATGCCAGGGCTGGCTGTATGATGAAGGATTTGCTCTAGGCTGTGCTAAAGGTCCAATGCAAACCTCCAGTCACTTTCTGATCCAAGTCAAAACGATGAATTTACCAGGTTTCTGATGAGGGGAAACTTTAAGCATGGCTTTCCTTTTTTAGATGCTGATTGACCACCTATGTACTTCCAGCATTCCATTTTTATTTTAGATTTCCAGCATTTCTAAATTTTTAAAAATATCCCCTTAGGAATTCAATAATGACCAAACCATTAACTGAACCAAAATGAATCAGTTGTTGTGCAAAATTTAGTTCAGTATGTGTTTTGAAAAGGTGAAGGGAAAAATGTCATCCCACATTCCTTGTAGACCACTAAAAATAGGTGCTTAAAAGATAAATCGTGCGACCCTTCGCTTGAAGCAAAAATCTAGGCAACTTGTGCCTCTTACTAATGCTGGCTTATGGGTACAGACTTACTTTGATTCAATTTAAACCAGTGTAGTACAATCACAAACCAAAAATCTTTCGTCAGTTTTCCTAGCATCCTATTCATTTGATGCTAAGGCTAGGCCCAGATAAGTAGGAATTGAAATAGAAAAATATATTTTGACAGCAGTCACCATCATTCACAGTCAAGGCAAAATCTGATACTCTTTCTGGCAAAATTCTTCATTAGTCATAAATTCTTTAAACACTGACTAGACTTGACACAGCTATGCTTGCCAAGGAAGAAACAGAATGACAGTTTATCAATTCTAGCAACAGGTTTAATGGCAAAACCCAAATAATCAACAAACACATCAGTTTAAATTCTTTGTACAGCAATGAGTCCAAACCTTAAACTTAAAATATAATGGCAATGGGCTAGAAGTCGCCACTAATGCTGGCAGTTGCTGGGAAATCCAATATGTGACAGAGTAATAGTATGAAGTTCAGATTATTCACTTGTTTATATTGTAATTTGTCCAGAAATAATGACAGTCAGTGGGAATGGAGTGGGTAAGTTTCTGGATTGCACAATTCAATTGTACTTAAACTGTCACATCTATTCCATAGCTAAATCTATACTAGTTATATGCCAGTGCACATCAGACATGGATCAACAGCCCTGGAACTATCGAAGTAGTACAGTAGAATAGAAGTAATGTTACTGAACTAGTAACCCAGAGGACTGGACTAATGATCTAGAGACAGGAGTTCAAACTCCAACTGGAGAATTAATTAATTCAATTAGTTAAATAAATATGGAACTAATAGCATAAGCAATGGAGACCATGAAACTATCAGATTATCCTAAAAACCCAACTGGTTCACTAAGTCCTTTAGGAAATGAAATCTGTTTGCCTTACCTAGTCTGACCTATATGCAACTCCAGACCCACAACAATGTGGTTGATTCTTAACTGCCTTCTGAAAAGGCCTAGTAAGTCACTCAGTTGTATGCAAGTAGGCAGCTCACCACCACCTTCTCAAGGGCAATTAGAGATGGGCAATAAGTGCTGGCCATGCCAGCGATACCCACATCCCATGAATATTAAAAATCTGAACTACTGTACTACTAAAGCTAGTAATAACACTTTATTTCTAGGGATAGGGTGTCTGATATAGTCTTAGCCCCATTTGTTCATTAGTCTTGATCAGACCCAAAGCTGATAATTAGGAGGCTGGATCAATATCAATGTGATTTAGACTCCAGCAGCTCCAAACGTCCAATGTCATGGAATCTGCAGGCATGAAGTGTGGAAAACACAACTTGAAAATACTTAAAACAGTAGTACATTCAAAGTGTTTCTATTCTTGCATACACCCCTGGAAATTAAAGTGGCCATCCACAACATCTCCAGACATTTAGCAAGATGCCATTTATGCTATCAGTTGCCAGGGGTCAACAGAACTTTGTGTCCTAATTTAACCACTTGGAACGGATATATAAATTTAAAAAAATACGTACAGATATGCATAGATGCAACTAAAAAAGATTTTTTAGTAAGTGTACAAAGCAATGCATTTGAATTTCTGTACATATGATTTGCAAGAGACCCAAAACTGATGTATATTTTTACTAAAAACATTCCCTCAATTCTTTTGTATCATTACTTTTAATTAAACATTTATTTGGGGCTACCTTTACAGTTTCCCTTTGCGCTGCTTTGGAAAGAAACTATATAAAGGTTGAATACTTCAGAGAGAGAGAGAGAGAAATCAGTGAGAGTCATCAGAGTTGGTTTAGCACATCCACAGTCTAGCTAGATGTTGCTAGCAGTATCATTGGAACAGATTGCTGAGTACTTCCAACAGCATGTGGTAAAAGAGATGAAAAGAAAAAGGAGGCCTCTTGAAGGAAACATTTTGAACTCTGCATTTTTTTCACAATCTACTTATTTCATCTTAAGCTAGCTATTGAAAAGGCCTTGAAGCTCTTCAAGTTCAGTTTGTCCCTCACAATCTGATTAACTGAATCAGAACTGGTCAGCTGGTCGCGTTCCAACCTGCCCATCACTCACCACCACCACCTCTAACCCCCACCCCCAACAAACTTGTTCCACGTTAAGACGTCGGAATGCAACACACCCATTTTACTGGTCTGAGTATGTGTAATTTTCTTCATTTTAATTCAAATTGCATCACCCAGTCATGATACCTGTAACAAAAAGTTGAATTGTGAATTGCAGATTATGTCGCTTGTAAAGGTTAAAAAAAGTGTTTTCCTTCTTTAAATAGAAGTTTGATTTATTGTTAAAACATCAGATATTGCCATTTTACAAACAGCATTAGTCTTGACCAGAAAATGTACTATCGGGGGTGAATTCACTGCTCATCCACTAGGTGGTACAGTCAATTCTTTTGAAGTACACTGAGCGGGCCAAGGCAAGTTTCAATACATTCTTTAAGTCCAAAGTTTATTTTTCTTTAGATAATTGTAAATTTAATCGTGATTCCAATGAGTCATAAGCACATAAGAATGACCTCGTATCTGCACAAAACCCCTTCGTAACACACAAGAAGCTGCAGCTCATGTAAAGTACAGTACTTCCAACCTTAGAACCAATAGTGCCACAAGGATTTAAATCACACTGTATTCAGGAGCAATAAAGACTCACATTTAATAGAAGCATTTGAAAATGTGACAATGTGTTCAGTTCTTTTCATTTACATACAATTGCTGTACAACGTCATTTGAAACCTGAACTCAGTGGTCTATTTAACCATAAAAAACAGATGTGTTTACAAGCTTTAAATAATGTGTACAGCTCCCAAAGTGTCAGAAATGTTCAAATTATTACACTAAATGATAACTAATAGCATATTCATAGCTTTTAAAAAGGCCACCAACAGTTGCATAATGTAAATTCCCAGCAGTCTGAACCCTCCTTTGGAGATTTCATATGTACATAATCTTCATACTGTATAAAGGACTGTTCAATCTCTTTGTATTATATCCAGTAGCAATACTACTGAAAGCCATGTTTTGCACAGGATTTTTAAAATAAAAACCAGCCAAAGCATTTTCAGTAACCTCTAGGCTTGATTAGGGTGAACAAAAAAATGCAAAACTGATGGCCTTTTCTGTATCACTGAATATATACATACACACATATATAATATATATATATATATATATATATATATATACACACACACACACACACACACTTATATATATATTATATATACACACACAATCTCACACACACACACACATGTATATATAAATATACATGCACTTTGATTTCAGTACCGTATTTATCATTGCCTATACTAGACATTTCAGCCATGGAACGCACTATACAAATTACTACATTTATCTGTGAATTCCATCGTTTATTAAGGACTAAAGCATGGGTCTTTGGATGGATCCCTTCCCTGAATTCTATTGTATTTATAAGGAGTGCTCTCTACAGAAAAGTACCATTGTGTTTTAAATTCCTGTAGTAGTGGTACTTAGGGATACAGTATATCATGCAGTGAAAATCTCAAGATTAAAAGGATGTCTTTGAACCTACATTAAAGTTGTAATGTCCCTTATCAGTGTATAAAGTCAAGAGCAAACAAAAATAGAAAAAAACGTGATCTAAAACTAGCATTGTTTGAAATAGGAGAAGCACAGAAAAAACGAGTGCTTCAAAAGCAAAATGCAAAACCAGCAACCGGACATTGAAATGCATTTTTGAACCAGCCTCGATAAACAACCTGAATTTGAATCAGTTTTTTCTTTGGCCGACTGCTGTTTAGATGGGGAAAAACAAAACTCAGGGTGGTGACCAGTGACAGTACAAATATTTAACTTCACACAGTTAGAGACAATCAAAGGCTTCTGACCATTTTCAAGCATTCACTACAAACCAAATCAAAAAAAAGAAATTAAAATTCACTGCTGACAATGAAGGCAACAGAAATAAAGTGAAAGGAAGGCAGCTGAGCATCACATTAAAATAATAAAACAGCATATTGCACGTATAATTAATACTTTCTGCACCATACAGTCTAGCTGATGGTTTTTAGTTAAAAATAAGCCATGTTCTGCAGTGATTTTAATTACTGTGCAAAGAAGCAAATACTGCATAACAG
Source organism: Heterodontus francisci (assembly GCF_036365525.1). Classification (NCBI taxonomy): domain Eukaryota; kingdom Metazoa; phylum Chordata; class Chondrichthyes; order Heterodontiformes; family Heterodontidae; genus Heterodontus; species Heterodontus francisci. Next base: position 40,228,555 of record NC_090395.1, on the reverse strand, counting down.
AAAGAACCTTCACAATGCACAGCTGGCAAACTGAGGTGCACAGTTAACATGACTGAGCAAGTATGGTAGTGGAAGGCATTTCTTAAAGCCATTTCTGAAACACTACAGGCTGTGGCTCAATTGTGATAAGCTGCAAGCATCCCCTCAACAAATATACACTTCTGTGCATTTTCTTTTCAAATTCAGTGCTCTCTCCCCAACACTTCTCGTAAACAAGGCCGTTTGAATGCATTACTGAAGACATTGTGGTTGCTGAATAAGATCATAACCTGAAGAAACTCTACAGATATCAAATGCAGGGAGAAAACCATGAACAGACAAGATCTAAGTATAAGTTCCCCCTAGTGCTGAAGAAACTACTTTATTATGATGGCTCTTTCACAGACCAAACAGGCTCTTTCAGTTGATTTTATTCCTTTTGCCTCTTGCTCAGAAAGACCAATCTTCATTTTGACAGTTTACTAATTACTCGGATTAGTGCTCCGTTCTCGTCTTTCAGCCTTTGGTTGTCTGATTTTAGCTCTGTTAAAACCTGCAAGGAAAAAGTATCAGTTTTACAGAATGTTCTCAAAGTGAGTTTCAAATGTGCAGTTTTTCCAATCGAGTTTCTGCTATCGTTCCTCCATCCCCTACAAATAGCAGATCACAAACACACATCCATGAATCATCGCAAAGCAGGTGAACAAGTTAGAAGCACTTCTGGTACTGCTACCACTTTGGGACTCGATCAGCAAGAATGCCAACTGCAAAGTGAAGCAAATAGTGTCACAAACTGAAACTGAAGACTGCAACTTCAGCAGTACTGTAACAAAAGCTTCATAGGTATGTGCACGGTCCTAAAATTGGCATTCAAAATAACCAATTTTAGATTTTGTTTCACAAAGGCTGTAGCATTCAAATTGGAATATTTTGCTGAAAGTTTTTATTAACAAACTATTTATATTCATACTAATTGCAAAACAGTGTTTTTTTAAAATGTAGCTTTTGCTCACTGAAGATGACAGGAACTTCCAGCCATAAACCTGCAGGAAAGCAGCAAATTGCAGATGCTCTAGGTTCAATATCCTAGGTAAATTACTTGCATGCATGAACAGCTCTTGCTTAAAGGTTTTTCTTAAAAAAACAAATGCAGGCTGGTTTGGGGAAATAAAGAGAATTTGAAAAGCTTTCCAAATTGATTTAATTATTCGTAAATGAAAACATAAATGACAAAACAATTGTAAAATATTCATCCACGTTAAGTCCATGTTTGTTAAGTTGCAAAGCGAACATGCAGCTCTTATACCTGGCAGCAAAATCCAGAGCACAGCGGTGGAGAACTTTAATCTCTAAAAAGAAAATCCTATTGGTGGCAGTATTAAGTAAAAAGTACTCATTAGGAGCTTGGAGATAAGAAAACTGAAACCCTGACAGCATCAGAATAGGATCTTTTGAATAACAGAATTCCCCTTTTCAATAGACGAACAATTAACAAGGATGGCATTACAAGTTTAACATAAGTTTATCGAATGAACTATACATCAAAACCTTTGGCGTCACACTTTGTTGAAGACAACCATACCTATTTGCAAAATGTCTTTGTGCATTTATATTGCAGAAACGTACCACTGGAAATAAAAGCAATTCACAGCAATAAAGTGACATTTTTGTATTAATTGAAGTTCACGAAACTCATCTATTTCAGCAGCAATCCCACAAGTGTTCTAAATTTGATGAAAGTCCTAGGCAGCAAGGAAATATGATAAATGCCTCCAGGTGTGAAGTTGACCAATAAGTCACTTGTGACTTTACCACTTGTGAATCTCAGTTGTGGAGATATTTTATTTCATTCTTTTTCCATATTTTATACTCTACTTATGCCAAAGATTTGGAGAAGTAGAACGCATGCACTAAAAAAAAATTGGAGGATAACTGACAACTTATCAACTGAGTGGTCTGTCTTACTCAAGATAAAAATGGTATTCTGGGAGACATAAAAAAGAAATCAAAGGTGGTGAAGATTTAAGGATGTTTCAACATATTTTTTTAAATTGCAAACTGAATGAGATGGAAGACAGATCTCCAAAGCACTTCTAAATTCCTTGTACCTCATGAATCTGGTGGAATTACACGCACATTGCAGAAACATACCCACAGAAATTAACTTTCAACAATGTGCTCAATAATTCTGGTACAACACTCAAATTACGTTATGAACCAAATTGAAGCACCAAAGTAGAAAATGTAGCTTGCGGACAGTGCCTAAAAGTTTGTCAATCAACATTTTACAAGATAAATTCGATCCATTTTCCTTCCAAAACAATTACCTCCAACTCTGATGTTAATATAGACTACTTTGTTTGATGTTCCATGCTCAGATGAAATCAATATGTAGTACTACATTTGCTAATCCATTTATTTGAAATTCAATATCGTTAACATTAATATATTTTAAAATCCATTTTTTGGGTGTAGTTTGTAGTCCTAACTAAGTGGCTACCTTAAGCCATTTTGGAGAACTACCATGTTGACACACAACTGGTGGGTGTGGGTCTTTTGACAGGAGTCTAAAGCTTTTATGGCATCTTACCATAATGAGCTAAAAACATAATGCCAAGATCTGTTGCTGAAGCTAACCAAATCTATTCCCTGCCCCTGCAAGCAAGTGTTAAGTCGGAAACACATGTACACAGCAAGAAATAAGACTGTACAATGCACTTGAATCGCTAACATTTTCCAGAGTTCATACTATATATGATCTTTTTTGTGCCTTCAGGATTATAGAGATCTTATGCTCAAGCACTGTAAAATAGTCAGTTTAAAAAAATACTTTTTAAGAAAAAATGTGTAGGAGGGTAACACTTGGACATGGCAGCACCAGATGTGGCAGCATATCTCACCAAGACAGCATATACTTCATGTAGGTAACTGCATCATTTGATTGCAATAACTAGAAATGAGCTTAATGTTTAAAATTACTTAGAATTTGAAATGCTGCAAGTAAATTTCAGATACAGAAAAAAATCTCAGTATATGGTACAACGGCTGGGAACAAAATAAGGGTCAGTAATTTAACACAGATGCAAAACAAGGCAGCAAGATTCTTATGACCAAAAACACAATACTGAAAAAGAACAAGTTTTATTTAAAATGGCATTATTGAGTATTTTATACCAAGGAAAAGGATGCTGACAAAATCATCGGTAGAAGCAGAGATGGTAGAGGTAACGGATGGGGTGAAAATTGAGAGGGAGGTGGTACTGGAAAGGCTAACTATGCTTAGAGTGGATAAGACGCCTGGTCCTGATGGTTTGCATCCAAGATTGCTAATGGAAGTGGGGGTGGTGATAGTGGGCAATCTTCCGGCCTTCCCTCGATACGGGGAGGTGCCAGATGACTGGAGAGTGGCGAATGTGACACCCTTATTCAAGAGAGGGTGGAGGACAGTCCTAGTAACTACATGCCAGTCAGTTTAATATCAATGGTGGGTAAGGTTTTAGAAACCTTAGCGATGGAGTAAAAAAAATGTCAACAGGCATTAAGAGAGGTTTGAACTAATTAAGGACAGCTAGCAACGATTTGTGAAAGGCAGATCGTGCTCAACTAATCTAACTGAATTTTATGATGAAGAACAGAGGTGGTTAATGAAGGGCATGCAATGGATGGTGTCTATTTTGATTTTAAGAAAGTGTTTGACAAAGCATCACATAAAAGGCTGGTGAACAAAATCGAAGCTCATTAGGAGGGTCAGTGTCCAATTGGATAAAAAATTTGGCTTAAGGACAGAAAACAGCGAGTCGTGGTAAATGGTTATTTTTCCGACTGGGGGATGCTAGACAGTGGTGTTCCCCAAGGGCCAGGACCACTTTTTTTGTCTATGTATGTTGGAATAGAGAGCAACATTTCAAAATTTGCTGATGGCACCGATCTTGGAGGAGCGACAAAGAGTGAGGATGATACAAATTGACTGCAACAGGACATAGATCGGCTGACAGAATGGGCAGACAAGTGGCAAATTGAACTTATGGCAGAAGGGATGGGGAGAGGCCAATTAGACTTAATGGCACAGTTCTAAAGAATGCTCAGGGACAGCATGTGAATAGATACTTGAAGGTGGCAGGACATATTGACAGTCAGCAAAGCATATGGGACCTTGGGCTTCACAAATAGAGGCATAGAGTACAAAAGCAGGGAAGTTATGCTGAACCTTTATAAAACTCTGGTTAGGCCACAACCAGAGTATTGCATCCAATTTTGGTCACCACACTTTAGGAAGGATGTGAGAGTCTTTGAGAGGGTACAAAGGAGATTGAGGAGAGATTTGATGGAGGTATTGTTACAAAAGTACTTCCATTTTTTGTTAAATTTTGAGGACTTGTGTTTTAAAACTGAAAAAAGGATTTCATAGATGCTGGACTTTATGTTTTTTTTTAAAAAGAGGTCATCGTAAGGTCTTTTGGACTTTGTTTGTAAACAACCCTTACTGGAAGTCACCTGTCTTCAGATAATTACCCAGCTGGGGCTTTTTGACTTGGGGGAGATGTTTAGAGAAGTGACAGGTCAAGATTTATAGGGGTCAGGAGGTTTCACTCGAGATATTGTTTTGGTTTCACTTTGGACAGTCAGTTGGAGTTTTAAAAATCAACCTGCAGGAAAAAAAGCCCCAGCTCAGCTCGTTCCATCTCTTTGAAAAGCCTGCCAGTTTTTACATCTCTTTAATAAGCTCTTAGAAGAGAATGCAAGGAACAGAGAAATTGATGATTCACTCCTTTCACTTCAGTCGTAACAGTATACGAGATTGCGACAGGTTTGGATACGGTAAAGTAAATCTGTTCCCATTAGCTGATGGTACAAGAACTAGGGGACACAGAGATTTGAAGTTTTGGGCAAGAGATGCGGAAGGGATGTGAGGAAGAATTTTTTTTTACGCAGCGAGTGGTTATGACCTAGAACTCGCTACCAACAAGGGTGGTGGAAGCAAAGACAATGAATGATTTCAAAAGGAAATTGGATGGGTACTTGGAAGGAAATAAACTTACAGGGCTATGGGGATAGAGCAGGAGAATGGGACTGACTGGATTGCTCTACAGAGAGCTCACACAGACTCGATAGGCCGAATGGTTTCCTTTTGTGCCGTAAATGACTATTAAATTCAAAAGGGCATGTTAAAACTGGGAGTAGCATTCCTTTTATTTCACCAGCATCAATTTTCAAGAGTACATCCTTTGGAGAAAAATATGATGCCTAACACAAAGCCTAAAAAAGAAAATTCTTTCCTGTTACCCATCACCTCCATAGAACATTACAACGCAGTACAGGCCCTTCGGCCCTCGATGTTGCGCCGACCTGTGAAACCATCTGACCTAAACTATTCCATTTTCATCCATATGTCTATCCAATGACCACTTAAATGCCCTTAAAGTTGGCGAGTCTACTACTGTTGCAGGCAGGGCGTTCCACGCCCCTACTACTCTGAGTAAAGAAACTACCTCTGACATCTGTCCTATATCTATCACCCCTCAACTTAAAGCTATGTCCCCTCGTGTTTGCCATCACCATCCGAGGAAAAAGACTCTCACTATCCACCCTATCTAACCCTCTGATCATCTTATATGTCTCTATTAACTCACCTCTCCTCCTCCTTCTCTCTAACAAAAACAACCTCAAGTCCCTCAGCCTTTCCTCGTAAGACCTTCCCTCCATACCAGGCAACATCCTAGTAAATCTCCTCTGCACCCTTTCCAAAGCTTCCACATCCTTCCTATAATGCGGTGACCAGAACTGCACGCAATACTCCAGGTGCGGCCGCACCAGAGTTTTGTACAGCTGCAGCATGACCTCGTGGCTCCGAAACTCGATCCCCCTACTAATAAAAGCTAACACACCATATGCCTTCTTAACAGCCCTATTAACCTGGGTGGCAACTTTCAGGGATTTATGTACCTGGACACCAAGATCTCTCTGCTCATCTACACTACCAAGAATCTTCCCATTAGCCCAGTACTCTGCATTCCCGTTACTCCTTCCAAAGTGAATCACCTCACACTTTTCCGCATTAAACTCCATTTGCCATCTCTCAGCCCAGCTCTGCAGCCTATCTATGTCCCTCTGTAACCTACAACATCCTTCGACACTATCCACAACTCCACCGACCTTCGTGTCATCCGCAAATTTACTAACCCACCCTTCTACACCCTCATCCAGGTCATTTATAAAAATGACAAACAGCAGTGGCCCCAAAACAGATCCTTGCGGTACACCACTAGTAACTAAACTCCAGGATGAACATTTGCCATCAACCACCACCCTCTGTCTTCTTTCAGCTAGCCAATTTCTGATCCAAAGCACTAAATCACCTTCAATCCCATACTTCCGTATTTTCTGCAATAGCCTACCGTGGGGAACCTTATCAAACGCCTTACTGAAATCCATATACACCACATCCACTGCTTTACCCTCATCCACCTGTTTGGTCACCTTCTCAAAAAACTCAATAAGGTTTGTGAGGCACGACCTGCCCTTCACAAAACCGTGCTGACTATCGCTAATGAACTTATTCTTTTCAAGATGATTATAAATCCTATCTCTTATAACCTTTTCCAACATTTTACCCACAACCGAAGTAAGGCTCACAGGTCTATAATTACCAGGGCTGTCTGTACTCCCCTTCTTGAACAAGGGGACAACATTTGCTATCCTCCAGTCTTCCGGCACTATTCCTGTCGACAATGACGACATAAAGATCAAAGACAAAGGCTCTGCAATCTCCTCCCTGGCTTCCCAGAGAATCCTAGGATAAATCCCATCTGGCCCAGGGGACTTATCTACTTTCACACTTTCCAAAATTGATAACACCTCCTCCTTGTGAACCTCAATCCCACCTAGCCTAGTAGTCTGTATCTCAGTAATCTCCTCGACAACATTTTCTTTCTCTACTGTAAATACTGACGAAAAATATTCATTTAACACTTCCCCTATCTCCTCTGATTCCACACACAACTTCCCACTACTATCCTTGATTGGCCCTAATCTAACTCTAGTCATTCTTTTATTCCTGATATACCTATAGAAAGCCTTAGGGTTTTCCTTGATCCTATCCGCCAATGACTTCTCGTGTCCTCTCCTCGCTCTTCTAAGCTCTCCCTTTAGATCCTTCCTGGCTAGCTTGTAACTCTCAAGCGCCCTAACTGAGCCTTCACGTCTCATCCTAACATAAGCCTTCTTCTTCCTCTTGACAAGCGCTTCAACTTCTTTAGTAAACCACGGCTCCCTCGCTCGACAACTTCCTCCCTGCCTGACAGATACATACTTATCAAGGACACGCAATAGCTGCTCCTTGAATAAGCTCCACATTTCGATTGTGCCCATCCCCTGCAGTTTGCTTCCCCATCCTACGCATCCTAAATCTTGCCTAATCGCATCATAATTTCCTTTCCCCCAGCTATAATTCTTGCCCTGCGGTATATACCTGTCCCTGCCCATCGCTAAGGTAAACCTAACCGAATTGTGATCACTATCACCAAAGTGCTCACCTACATCTAAATCTAACACCTGGCCGGGTTCATTACCCAGTACCAAATCCAATGTGGCATCGCCCCTGGTTGGCCTGTCTACATACTGTGTCAGAAAACCCTCCTGCACACACTGGACAAAAACTGACCCATCTAAAGTACTCGAACTATAGTATTTCCAGTCAATATTTGGAAAGTTAAAGTCCCCCATAACAACTACCCTGTTACTCTCGCTCCTGTCGAGAATCATCTTCGCTATCCTTTCCTCCACTTTCAGGTCCTTCCAAAATATACATCATTCTTTTGGTGAGCGCAGCAAGCAGGTGATCAATACTGTAACTGACTACTAGGGTGCACAATGGTGACTTAAAGAAATGCTCACTTGAATTTTTCCTTTCTAATTCTCTAAAACAAATTATAATTTTTTTCCTATGTCCTGACCCCAAATAAACCCATTCCTTACAGAAGTACACCAGCTTTCAGCCATAACCCCACCGCCCTCTAAAACCCAAATCTCTAATGACAGCCATGAATTGAGTTCACTACTTCAACCTTTCGGCCACTCTTCTCAATCACCTCCTTCCGAGCTGGTGTCCATTTTCTCTACACCTAACTGTGAAGCACTGAGACTTTTAATTTATATTAGCGACGTATAAAAATGCAAGTTGGTGATGATGAGGGTAATACAGCAAGTTAAAAATTCCAGCAGTATTTTTTGGGTTGCAGGTGACCAGCCTTATTGTTTCCAATATGCTGATTTTCAAAGAAAAAAAGATATCCTAACAAGAATCAAGCAGTCCCAAATTAGGTACAAGTTAGAAATACAATAAAGCTCCATTTCTTCGACCCCATTCCTCCTCGTCTGTGTTTTAATCCAAAAATTCAAGTTTAACTCCTATGTACAGATGAGACATTTTTATATAAACATTAGAGCAGGGACAGAAAATAAATTTCTATATGGTATGAATGTATGATGGATGTTGAACTGTATTCAACAAGAAGTGGCTTAAACTTCAGATAACTCATTTGACTTAGAGGATTTTTCCAGTCACCAGAGACACAGTTTGATCTCAACAGTCCATGCTGGATTTAATCTCAGCTCAGAGGGGTGAAAGTACATTTTTCTAAATTTATCATGCACTCAATAATGATTGATTTTATTATCAATGTAATAAGCAATTATTCACAAATAATTAATAATCCTTATTCACTCCACATTGTGGCAAGATTAATAAAATTACACAATGCAAAAATTTCTGGGATATTTTCCTACTCTAACACCAAAAAAGCTTTCAGTGCAAATATAATGCTGAAACGAACCCAACATCACAGCTATAACAATGTTCATTCACAATGTCTGAAGTGGTTTTACTACATTAACCTCATACTAATAAAATCAAACAAGCAATACTGAAGTAATAAGCAGGTCTTCTCAATTGGCTAACTCTACTACATTGGTATGATTATTTACTACTACAAAGTCTACTGCTCTAAAATAAGTAAATCCTTTGTACATTTCAGGCTTTGTTTTAATGACTGGTTTTGCTGTCCTTTTGTAAAAGTATTCTGTATCAGTAATAAAGTAGGAGATTTGCTGTGTGACAAACATGTGCTACACTTCTGCATATAGTAGGAAATCTCTCATGTTGTTGCTCACTCTAAATCAGAGGATGCACTGTTTTAAGAACAGGACGTTATACCATGTAACATACAAGGCTAAATTCTTCTGCCAAGTACAGGTGTTATTGCTTTATGGCTAAAGTGTAATGGATGTAAAGACTGATAGAAAATTTCTGCACAGGTCGATTAAGAGGCTAGAGACATTATGGAGAGTTTGTGAACATTCCCAAAAAAAATTGGAAGTACACACCTATGAAAATAATTATTTTACTGATAGGTTCCTCATGTTTTGATATGGCAGACCAACAAAATAACGCTGCCTTGTCAGCAATGTAAAAAGCATATTACAAAGTATAATGCTGCATGTCCGAGATCAATACACAAGGTCATGAAGTATCATGTTGGTTTAGTTCTCCAATCTGCTTCAACTCTGTAAAATGCTATATATTGACACACTAAGCAAAGACAACAGCTTTTCCTTGCAAAGCAGAATGCCAACATGTTTTCTCAGCAGCACATAAATATGATCTGGCATAATGTTGACACACATACAAAAGATTCAAGGGTGCATCTCTCAACTTAGTTCCTCATGAGCATTAGCAGACAGCAAATAAAAACCTCCCAATTTACAACTAAATTAGAGAGATTTTCACTTTCAGGACAGTGAAGATGGGAAATCGAAAGGTCACACTTGTGCATCAGGGATTGTTGTTGAGGTTAGATTACATTGTTTGGTGGAGTATCATTAGTTTGAGTACAATTGAACTACATCTGACCTGGGAGTGTTGGAGCTGCCATTCAATATGGAAAAGTGTTACATTTTTCAGCTCTAGCATTCCTCAGTTGAAAAGTACAAAAACTGATCCTCTTTCTTTAACAAAGGGCTTGCAAGTTTGTGAAAATTTGCAACCTTATCATAATAAAGACAACTCTGAAGTGTACTAGACAAAATGTACAATCTTTAAAGCACTACAGAAAGAGTTCTTATGGGACTTCAAAAGAACTTCAAAAAGATACACAATGTACAGTTTATATGCTTCACAAACCCACACAATGGATGCAGATGTTCTCATAATCTGCACTACATTTCTGGATTCAATTCTTAATAACTTGAAGCTTACTCAGATTCTGGCTTTACCTCTTAGGAAGATAATGATTGTTCCTGTTGGGCCTCATTGGGTTACTTTCAGCACCATTTATATGTATATTTTAAATCGGTAAAATGAAGAAACTCTGAACAAGATACAAAAATGAGCCTCACACAAAAAACATGGGTTACATGTTTATAAATATCTGGCAAAATATTGCAGCATGTGGCTCCTATATAAGAAATAACTGTTTTGCTCCTAACAGCCAAAATCACATGGATGACATTCAAAAGTATAACAAAGTGAGAAGCAACACAAGCTCAAATTAACAGATCAGACATCTGTAAAGAAAAACATATCAATATATCGTAAATAGGGGTCTGATAAAAACCATCTGAAACATAAGCATAAAAAAAGCAAACAGTCTAGATGCATGACTCCATCCAGAGCAATGTGACAATACTTCAGCACTAATTAATGCTTTGATCCCTACATAATTTTATTTTGCCGTTACTGCAGTGTGATCTCTCAATGCTGCAGGGCCAAAAACTTTCACTGCTGACATCAAGGACCTGCAGGCTCATATGCAGTACAGTCCAGACTACACTTTAATCAGGATTTCAGGAGAGAAAGACATTAAATAATTCAAAAGTTATCTGCTTTTTATTTTAGAAATGTCAATAATTCTGGAATTAACGTGAAACTTTCTTGTGCAATGAAATATTAATCTGTGGAAAAAGTTCCTACAAGACACTGCTTTACATGATCAAAGGAAAAATCGAAGGACATTAGCAAGTTAATTTATAAAATAAGTTATGCACTTGGACAATGACAGGGCAACTGATTAAATTTGGAATGGTCTCTATTATTTTTAGCCAGCATTAGAAATGAATGTCAATCAAGTTAGGAAAAATCTTCATATAGTCTCCCGAGACCCCTCCTGCCCTGACCTACCTGAGGCCTGGCTCCAGCGATGCTAGTTAGCCCCCGGTAACTGCCTCCGCGCTGGCGCTGTAACTGCTGGTCTCTGATTGTCTGGAGCCCTGCAAGGCCAGGAACTCTGGTGACAGGGTCTTAAGTCCTATGGAAGGCCCACCACTGTGCACTTAAGTGCCTGATTGGTACTAAATTTGGCAGGCCTTCCGGAAAAGAGGCGATGCAGGGATCTCGGCTTTGGTTTCCCCGGATGTTGAGACCCCTGCCACCAGCATAAAATTCCCCCCTTGGTGTCTGAGGATTGCATTTCATAAGCTAGTCTGAGAGAATGTTAAAGCACTTCCTGCTTTTCTAAAAAATTCTGTGGTTAAATGCTCTGGTAGTTCTTTTCATTAAAATTAGTTCCCAACATCACCAACTAAGGAGAAAATACTTTTGTTCACTAAGTTTTGCAGAAAGTTACAAATTATGGACAAACAGTAAATTTCCCACGGCCAATTTTATGTCAAAAATTATTTTTTGGGAATAAGAGCACATTTGTATGACACAAGAAAAAACAGAGATTAGGATAACTGGGTTACCAGATGCTTAAAGAGACAATCATTCTTTGAATTTCCATTTTCATTATGTGGAAAATTCATCAATACCAATTATTTACAATCAGGTTTTAAAAGGCAACAAGCTTAGTGGTGCTACAGATAACTGCACTGTACTAACTTCTGACAGGGTAGAGCCAACGGTAGTCTCAATTCCCAACCTACAAGTTCATTACTCTATCTAAGTCTTCAGTGGGAAGTGTCAAGCAGAATGTACATGCTACTCACAAAGAAAAGGATTCAAAGAACTGGGGAGTAAAGAAAATTACTTTTGTAACTCCAGTTACTAACAGTGCAGGCTTCAGGGTGGCAAGAAAGGGGGATGGTGAAGCAGAATTTTTTTTAAAAATGTAGTTGGAAAAATAAATGATTCTAACTGCATGATTCTCAAGAGATTACACTGTGATTTAAGACAAGGATTTCAAAGGAAAGGCTGCGGTGTAACATACTTCATGGTAGAGGATGATGAAGTTGAAAAATTATGTAAACCAGACACTGCCTTGTTTAAATAGCACATGCAAAGTGAAAAAAGACAGAGCAGACAAACGGAAACACCTGCTTGGACATGGAAGGAAGGAGGTGGCATAAAGTCAGGGGTGTCCATGGTGGGGAAGGTTAGAAGTTCACAGTCTCAGGCTGCTCAGAGAACTCAGGGGCTTTGTCAAAATAATATTTTCAGTCCACAGAGGCTCATTTAACTGCCTCAGAGTACAAATCTGCTTTATTATGTGAAGGGTCCACAGAGTACAGAATATAGCATTGACAAATGAGACAAAACATGCAAGACTGAAAAGTGGATAGAATAAAAAGGGAAACAAGGAAAAAATATTAAACTTTTCAAACTCAGATTTGCCCACAAAGCTTTGTAACCTAAACTGAAGAATTTTGAAGCATATTTTACTATCCTGCCAAAAAGCAGTCATCCTACAAAATGCTGAACTATACGAACAATTAGCACAAAATACTTCAAACTGTTTCAACAGCAATGCACGCAACATCCAGAAACAGTAATTTTACTTCCCTACTTTTAGAATATTATGCAATTCCCCAAATGCACTGATGGCTGTATTACTGGATAATTTAAGACTCACACACAAATTGAAAATAGGCAGATGCCACGACATAAATTAGAAAACCAAGGGAGATAATGATCAGATTCAAAAAGGGAAATACCATTGGGTGGCACAGTGGTTAGCACCGCAGCCTCACAGCTCCAGCGACCCGGGTTCAATTCTGGGTACTGCCTGTGTGGAGTTTGCAAGTTCTCCCTGCGTCTGCGTGGGTTTCCTCTGGGTGCTCCGGTTTCCTCCCACAGCCAAAAGACTTGCAGGTTGATAGGTAAATTGGCCATTATAAATTGCCCCTAGTACAGGTAGGTGGTCGGGGAATATAGGAACAGGTGAGGATGTGGTAGGAATATGGGATTAGTGTAGGATTAGTATAAATGGGTGGTTAATGGTTGGCACAGACTCGGTGGGCCGAAGGGCCTGTTTCAGTGCTGTATCTCTAAATCTAAAAATCCACACAGAACACAAAATTTAGCTTCACTTACAGTAATTACATATAGCAGCTAGTATTTTAATATGATTTAAAGTAATAAATTGCCATGGATTTTGCATATTTTCCAATGATTTTAAATTGACAATTATTCTACTATCACTATTCAGTAACATCTGCTTCACCATCCTGTTTTCTTCTCCAATTGAAGTGCTGAGCTTATGGCTCCCATGACTGTCAATGTCACTATAATATACAAGAGAAGTAGGCTAGGCAAGTTCAAGGGATGGTGACATGAACAGGTAGGGAAATAAAGGTGGAGTGTTTTGTTGTTGTAGGTAAGGAAATCAGCCGGAGGGGAGGATGCGTAAGATTATGCAGCACACAAAATTGCTTATAATATGGCACCATTTGGCAATTTGAAGGATTGCAAACATATTGCAAAAAAAGGTCACAAGAGTCAGTGGTGCTCTAGCTTCAAGCTTAAATTCATTCTATAACTGACCTGAAAATGCTTGATGCTGACATAGCCATTCTGGACAAGAGTTTATAATGAGGTCTAAACCTTCATGCCAGGTTAGATATGGTGTGTTTACAACCTGGACATGAAGGTCACTAACCCTTCTGGTTAATGCAAACTGAGGGTCTGTCTCATATCACCCCAAAGGAAGGAGAACATTAAGGCTGCGTTTGCTGACAACACAACCACTAGGTGGCACTGCAGTAGCATATGCGCAGATGCAGCCTGTGCCACTAAAACGTCACAGTTTGTGACGTCAGGCAGCTGCCAGGACTAAAGATGGCCCTGCTCAAATAATCACACGAAGACAACCTAAACACATGGCAGGACACAATGGCCGGAGGGAGAGCGCGAGCGGGCGGGCCGGGGAGGAAGACAGCCAGTGAGCGGGCTGGGGAGGGAAAGGAGGAGAGCGCACCTGCCACCACCAAGCACTCTTCCCGCTTCCCCCACCCCCGCATTAGTCGATGACGTCATCTGCACATGCGCCAACCAGTCCTGGCAATGTGGAATACAGCGCATGCGCAGAGAGTATGAGCCAATCTGCTCATGTGTGCAGACTGGCGCAGTCTGATGACATCAGCTGCCGGCTGCGTTGTCAGTTTTCACTTTAAAACATTAATTGTTGGAAAACTTGGACCTTAAGTCACAAGTCTTCCATTATCTAATTATGCTCGCCACTGACAAGAACTGCTCATTATTCAAAGATCATCCATCAATACAAAGAAAAACCTGGTTTCTCCTCTTCACCACAAACTGTCTGTCGTCTTTAACTACCCTCCACTGCCTCCTCCACCCTGACCTCTGACAATGTGCGAGGAGCTCGGATTTTTTTTGGCACAAATTTTGAAATCATCAGTTCAGCTGCCTCATCGTTTCCCTCTATTCTCCTTACCCATCGGAGCAAACTGCACGCCTGAACTCGCATCTTTTTCTAGATACTATCCCAACTCCTGCAATGCTGTCTTTGACCTCAGCTCGTCCATGAGACCCACCTTCTGTTCCTGTGGTCCTATTCTAACCAAACTGCTGACTAATCAACTTCCTTCCCGAGTCCATTATTAGTGGATAATGTCAACGGTTCCGATTCCTCAGGCCCTTAAAATCTGCTGGCATTATTCCTCTCCAAAAAACCTACCCTTGACCCCTCTGCCCTAGCAAACTATCACCTCATCTCTACTCCCATTCCTCTCCTAATTCCTTGAATGCTTCCAAAATCTGTGCCCATCATTCACGCAATTCCATGCTTAAATCTCTACAATCAGGTTTCCAGCCGACCACAGTACTGAAATGGCCCTCAAAGACACAAATGACATTCTCTGTAAAGGCCTGCTCGGATCTGCAAAAAAAAAACCCGACCCGAGCCCGAAAGAACCGCATCTGACCCAAGCCCGACCTGGCCAGAGTCCTTTCATTTTATCCCACGCCTGACCCAACCATCAGTTTTCCACTTTCTTGCTGATCTGCACAAGCTTAAAATAACTAACAAAACCACCTTTCTAGTTCAAAAATTAAACTAACAGTGGAGCCACGTACCTATGAGAGAGCATGTCCGACCTGGCCCGACCCCGAAAGTGCAACCCGACCAGACCCATGACGTCGGGACCCGTCGGGTTCGGGTCAAGTAGCAGGCCTTTAGTTCTTTGTGACCGTGACCATGATAAAATAGCCCACCTCATTCTTCTTGACCTATCTTTTTTTTATTCATTCATGGGGTATGGGCGTTGCTGGCTAGGCCAGCATTTATTGCCCATCCCTAATTGCCTTTGGAAGGTGGTGGCGAGCTGCCTTCTTGAACCATGGCAGTCCATGTGAGGTAGTTACCCCCACAGTGCTGTTAAGGGAGTTCCAGGATTTTGATCCAATGACAGTGAAGCAACGACGATATAGTTCCAACTCAGGATGGTGTGTGACTTGGAGGGGAACTTGCAGGTGGTGGTGTTCCCATGCAGTTGCTGCCCTTGTCCTTCTAGTTGATAGAGGTTGCAGGTTTGGAAGGTGCTGTCGAAGAAGCCTTGGTGCGTTGCTCCTCTTGTAGCCACGGTATTTATATGGCTCCTCCAGTTCAGTTTCTGGTCAGTAGTAGCCCCTAGGATGTTGATAGTGGGGGATTTAGCGATGGTAATGCCATTGAATGTCAAGGGGAGATGGTTAGACTCTCTGTTGGAGATTGTCATTGCCTGGCATTTGTGTGGCACGAATGTTACTTGCCACTTATCAGCCCAAGGCTGGATATTGTCCAGGTCTTGCTGCATTTCTACACGGTATAATTCAGTATCTGAGTCGTCGTGAATGGTGCTGAACATTGTGCAGTGAACATCCCCACTTCTGACCTTATAATTGAAGAAAGGTCATTGATGAAGCAGCTGAAGATGGTTGGGCCTAGGAGACTACCCTGAGAAACTCCTGCAGTGATGTCCTGGAGCTTAGATGATTGACCTCCAACAACCACAACCATCTTCCTTTGCGCTAGGTATGACTCCAACCAGCTGAGAGTTTTCCCTCGATTCCCACTGACTTCAGTTTTGCAAGGGCTGCTTGATGCCATATGGTCAAATGCTGCCTTGATGTCAAGGACAGTCACTCTCACCTCACCTCGAGTTCAGCTCTTTTGTCCATGTTTGAACTAGGGCTGTAATGAGGTCAGGATCTGAGTGGCCCTAGCGGAACCCGAACTGAGCATCACTGGGCAGGTTATTGCTAACTAAGTGCTGCTTGATCGCGCTGTTGATGACAGCTTCCATCACACTTTACTGATGATTGAGAGTAGACTGATGGGACGGTAATTGGCCAGGTTGGACTTGTCCTGCTTTTTGCGGACAGGATATACCTGGTCAATTTTCCACATTGCTGGGTAGATGCCAGTGTTGTAGCTGTACTGGAACAGCTTGGCTAGGGGCACAGCACGTTCTGGAGCACAGGTCTTCAGTACTATTGCCAGAATATTGTCAGGGCCTTTGCAGTATCCAGAGCCTTCAGTCGTTTCTTGATATCACGCGGAATGAATCGAATTGGCTGAGGTCTGGCATCTGAGATGCTGGGGACTTCAGTAGGAGGCCGAGATGCATCATCAATCCGGCACTTCTGGCTGAAGATTGTTGCAAATGCTTCAGCCTTATCTTTCGCACTGATGTGCTGGGCTACCCCATCATTGAGGATGGGGATATTTGTGGAGCCACCTCCTCCAGTTAGTTGTTTAAATGTCCACCACCATTCACGGCTGGATGTGGCAGGACTGCAGAACTTAGATCTGATCCATTGGTTATGGGATTGTTTAGCTCCGTCTATTGCATGTTGCTTACGCAGTTTAGCATGCAAGTAGTCCTGTGTTGTCGCTTCACCAGGTTGACACCTCATTTTGAGGTATGCCTAATGCTGCTCCTGGCATGCCCTCCTGCACTCTTCATTGAACCAGGGTTGGTCTCCTGGCTTGATGGTAATGGTAGAATGGGGGATATGCCAGGCCATGAGGTTACAGATTGTGGTTGAGTACAATTCGGCTGCTGTTGATGGCCCACAGCACCTCATGGATGCCCAATTTTGCATTGCTAGATCTGTTCAAAATCTATCCCATTTAGCAGGGTGGTAGTGCCACACTACACGATGGAGGGTATCCTCAATGTGAAGACGGGGCTTCGTCTCCACAAGGACGGTGCGGTGGTGACTCCTACCAATACTGTCATTGACAGATGCATCTGCGGCAGGAAACTGGTGAAGACGAGGTCAAGTATGCTTTTCCCTCACCACCTGCCGCATACCCAGTCCAGTAGCTATGTCCTTTAGGACTTGGCCAGCTCGGTCAGTCATGGTGCTCCTGAGCCACTCTTGGCGATGGACACTGAAGTCCCCCACCCAGAACACATTCTGCGACCTTGCCACCCCCAGTGCTTCCTCCAAGTGGTGTTCAACATGGAGGAGTACGGACTCATCAGCTGAGGGAGGGCGGTAGGTGATAATCAGCAGGAGGTTTCCTTGTCCATGTTTGACCTGATGCCATGAGACTTCATAGGGTCCGAAGTCGATGTTGAGGACTCCAAGGGCAACTCCCTCCCAACTGTTTACCAGTGCCGCCACCTCTGCTGGGTCTGTCCTGCCAGTGGGACATAACATACCGGGGGACGGTGATGGCAGTGTCTGGGACAATGTCTGTAAGATATGATTCCATGAGTATGACTATCAAGCTGTTGCTTGACTAGTCTGTGGGACAGCTCTCCCAACTTTGGCACAAGCCCCCAGATGTTAGTAAGGAGGTCTATGCAGTGTCGACAGGGCTGTGTTTGCCGTGGTCATTTCCGGTGCCTAGGTCGATGCTTAGTGGTCCGTCCAGTTTCCGCTATCTGCAGCTTTCTACACAGTTGATCGTGTCATCCTCCAACAACGCTTCTGCTCTGTTGCCCAGCTGGGTGGAACTGCCCTAATTGCTTCCATTCTCATCTATTTAATCATTGCCACAGAATCATCAGCAATGGCTTCTCCTCCCACTCCTGCAGTAAGGGCTCCTTATATGTCTTCTCTGTATGCTACTCCTTGGCGATATTATCGGAAAACAAATCAGGTTGCACATGTATGCTGACAACACTCAGTGCTACCTCACCACCACACCTTTGGACTCCCCTCTGTCTAATTTGTTACACTGTTTGTTCATCATCAAATGTTGGTTGAGCAGAAATTTTCTTCAACTAAATATTGGGGAAGACTGAAGCCATTATCTTTGGTCTCCTCCACAAAATCTGTTTTCTACCGTTTTCATCCCTGGCAAAGGTTATAAGCAGAGCATGACCATTTGCAACCTTGGTGTTGTGTCTGACCCCGAGATGGGTTTCTGACCATATAGCCACACCACTGCCCAGGCTGCTTACTTCCACCTCGTAACACTGCTAGAGACTCCGATCCTGCCTCAGATATCTGCTGTTGAAACCCTCATTCATATCTTTGTTTTCTCTAGAGTTGACTATGCCAATGCTCTCCTGGCCAACCTCCCATCTTTTATCCTACATAAACTTGCTCATCAGAACTCTGCTCTCCATATTATGATCGAGGCGGAGGAGTGCACTGTTAAATCAGTCCCACTTCTCCACCGGTCATAGCATATCAGTAAATTTTCCCACCTACTGAAACAGCCAATTACATACTCTATTTGTCCCCCCAGAATAAAGCACACCAACCAAGTTTATTAAACCAACAAAATTAACTATTATAAAACTAAGTCTTAACCAATAATGAAGTAAATCTATATACGAAAAGCTCCTCATTTCCCGAGCCCTCACGCACACACATAGATCCAAAAAAAAGGTTAACCGGGGATAACAGCTGTTTCATAGGAATGAAAGGAATAATTAAATAACTTAGCATGTCAAGTTCTGGTAGGAAGTTCTTCGGTTTGGTGAGGTGTCCCAAAGTCGCATAGTTGGATGCCACGCAAAGTCTTTCCAGGTGAGGCTGATGAACAGTCTGTGATCGGTAGGCTTTCGAGGAAATTCAACTGTAGCAGGCTTCACACAGGTCTTCCATCAGGTGTGCAGCAACAGGTCTTCTTAGGTTTTACAGCAGGAGTATAGCAGATGATTAATTCAGATTTCAGGATTTCTTAAAACACAGGAGTCAACAGAAATCACACTTGATGGAGGGATTTTTCAGAGACAGAGGCAATAGGGATCTGCCGCCTCTGAAATCCAGAGTTTCTTCGCAAGAGATGCAGGATTCCTTTGAGAGAGGTTTTCCTCTAATCACCAGACAGGTCAAAACAAAATTTCAAAGCCTTGCTCTTTGTCCAACTCACTGGCTTTTTAACAGTTCAAAATTGAAACTTCCAGAACTCAGTCATAAAGCCTCCCTTTCATTCGAAGAGTAGCCAAGAGGTCAAACCCTTTGCTCGTTTCCTTGAAATTACCTGCTTTCCTGTTCTTGTGAACAAGTTCAGCTTCCTTTCATAACATCCATAGAATTCAGCTTTTATTTTGAACTTTCTTTCAAAACATTCAGAAATTTCTGTTATTTGCAGGTGTCTCAATGTCCAGTGAAATTGTTTTTAGGTTTTTTTTTTTAAAACACACAGAATCTTAAGTTTTTAACACAAAAACAAAATCCTTCTACCAGTATCTTAACACATTCCAAATCTCATTCACTCATCACCCAAGTGCTTATTGACCTTCACTGGCTCCTGGTCTGACAATGCCTCAATTTTAAAATCCTTATCCATGTTTTCAAATCCCTCCATGGCCTCAAATCTTTAGCCTCCTCCAGCCCTACAAGCCTTTGGGATCTCTGCGTTCATCAAATTCTGGCCTCTTGTGCACCCCAGATTTTAATCAAATATAGATATAGATGGGCTGGTAAGATCGACAGAGCAGTGGCAAATGGAATTTAATCCTGAGAAGTGTGAGGTGATGCATCTTGGGAAGACCAACAAGGCAAGGGAATATACAATGGATGGTAGGACGCTAGGAAGTACAGAGGGTCAGAGGGACCTTGGTGTACTTGTCCATAAATCACTGAAGGCAGCAGCACAGGTAGATAAGGTGGTTAGGCAGGCATATGGGATACTTGCCTTTATTAGCAGCGTCACAGAATATAAGAGCAGGAAGGTTATGATGGAGCTGTATAAAACGCTAGTTAGGCCAGAGCTGGAATACTGTGTATAGTTCTGGTCACCACACTATAGGAAGGATGTGATTGCACTGGAGAGGATGCAGAGGAGATTCACCAGGATGTTGCTTGGGCTGGAGCATATCAGCTATGAAGAGAGACTGGATAGGCTAGGGTTGTTTTTCTTAGAGCAGAGAAGGCTGAGGGGGGACCTGATTGAGGTCTACAAAATTATGAGGGGCACAGATGGGAAGGAGCTTTTTCCCTTTGCGGAGGTGTCAATAACCAGGGGGCATAGATTTAAGGTAAGGGGCAGGCGGTTTAGAGGAGATTTGAGGAAAAAAAAATTTCACCCAGAGGGTGGTTGGAATCTGGAACACACTGCCTGAAAGGGTGGTAGAGGCAGGAACTCTCAACATTTAAGAAGTATTTAGATGAGCACTTGAAACTCCATAGCATACAAAACCAAGTGCTGGAAAATGGGATTAGGATAGGTTTGACGGCCGGCGCGGACACGGTGGGCCGAAGGGCCTGTTCCTATGTCGTATAACTCTGACTCTAATTGCTCCATGACTGATGGCTGTGTTTCCAGCTGCCATGGCCCTAAAGTTCGAATTTCCTCCTAAATCTCTCTGGCTCTCTCCCCTCTTAAGACACTCCTGAAAACCACCCTCCTGTGACTCAATGTTTTGATTATCACTCTTGTTAAGCACCTTAGGACCAATGTCCCCTGTAAGCTGCGGAGCCACACAGCAACCTGAAAGTTCCTGCAAAAAGCTGTGCTCAAGTTGGCCCCTTGAAGTCGCGCAGAATAATTTAAAGGGCTTGCGTACTTTAATGAATCAGCTGTGCATTCCAAAAAAAATTTACATTGTACATTGCTTGTGACATTTTACGATGTTAAATGCGCTATATAAATAGAAGTTGTTATTCTAGGCTATTGCCAACCTATAATTTAAAATAAAAAGACAGGTTAGACAATAAGCAGGACTTTGGTTTGCTGAATTGCCTCATTCAACCCCTCTCTTTAGTATAGTGTTGGTCAAACAGCTTAGTCACGAGAACATGAAGAATAGTAAGGAATGAGTAATAGCTATTCGGCTGATTCCTCACCCATAAAATGGGTATTTTATTCTGGGTTTTGAATTGGGAACAATCCTTACCTGCTATTGTTGCGCAATAGAAGAACGAATGAACCATTCCGGTGATTTCCCAGTTAGACTGGCTATATCCATATAATGACAGTGTATTGAAAACTTTGATCAGTTTAAATGGGAATAGCACAATTGTTAGGAATCTAGGTTGAAAGAAGTTAATACACCTCAATAGGAGGCCAAAGTGCACTAAAGTGCTCGCCATCAATTTTGAAGTAATTACATTCTTCACATAGCCCTCGATCACACAGGTACTACAATAGATGCTCTCATTATACAATTCATGTTTGTATAATGACGAACAGAGACCACATCATACCTTTAGCTCTTCTTCCATTTCTGAAACCTTCCTTTCCAAAGCCCGTTTTTCCTGTCAGAGACAAATTATACATTATATTAGAACAAAAATAGACAAGTATTTACAGCCTTAACTTATTCAATGCATGTTTTGTTCCAACTTTTGTCCCTGCTCTCAAGGCCAATACACAGCTGTTGGTAAGTTAATTGATCACGACAGGAACAGTTAGGATCATAGAGTTATACAGCATAGAAACAGGCCCTTCGGCCCATCGTGTCTGTGCTGGCCATCAAGCACCTAACTATTCTAATCCCATTTTCCAGCACCTGGCCCATAGCCTTGTATGCTATGGCGTTTCAAGTGCTCATCTAAATACTTCTTAAATGTTGTGAGGGTTCCTACCTCTACCACCTCTTCAAGCAGTGCGTTCCAGATTCCAACCACCCTCTGGGTGAAATTTTTTTTTCCTTAAATCCATTCTAAACCTCCTACACCTTTCCCTAAATCTATGCCCTCTGGTTATTGACACCTCCGCTAAGGGAAAAAGTTTCTTCCTATCTAACCCATCAACGCCCCTCATAATTTTGTATACCTCAAGCATATCTCCCCTCAGCCTTCTCTGCTCTAAGGAAAACAATCCGAGCCTTTTCAGTCTCTCTTCATAGCTGGAATGCTCCAGCCCAGGCAACGTCCTGGTGAATCTCCTCTGCACCCTCTCCAGTGCAATCACATCCTTCCTATAGTGTGGTGACCAGAACTGTACACAGTACTCCAGCTGTGGCCTAACTAGCGTTTTATACAGCTCCATCATAACCTCCCTGCTCTTATATTCTACGCCTCGGCTAATAAAGGCAAGTATCCCATATGCTTTCCTAACCACCTTATCTACCTGTGCTGCTGCCTTCAGTGATCTATGGACAAGTACACCAAGGTCCCTCTGTACTTCCTATGGTCCTACTATCCATTGTATATTCCCTTGCTTTGTTGGTCTTCCCAAAATGCATCACCTCACATGTTTTAGGATTAAATTCCATTTGCCACAGCTCCGCCCATCTTACCAGCCCATCTACATCATATAACACTTAGAAGGTAATCCATCTTAGAAATACTTGATCCTTACTTTTTGTGCCCTTTGGCAAGTCGATAATTTGGTGGGCCCTCAGCAGGTGTGTAAATCCGCTCGGCCTAACGGATGCAAGCTGATGGAAGTTGCAGGGTAGCCCAGAAATGTGTCCACTGCACCCCACCAAACAAGCACCAAACTCGATCTCGACCAATAAGCAAATAGTGTGATGACCCAACAGATCTGTGTTCTGCCCTAAATTTCAACCGTCCCATGGGATCATAACGTACTTCTGCCCTCCACTGACCCCATAATTCTGGGTCCTAAGTCTATGTCACTTATGCATTATCAAAATTTCCACATCGCTTGCTTTTTCCAAAATCTTTTTGTGGCAAATTATATAGGGGAAAGATTTGTAATAATTCTCATTATCATGAACAATATAAAGCTTAGAGCATTGAAAGACCGCAGAAATCAAGAAGTAATCTGGCATTTTTCACTTACAATAAAAGCTTTTCTTATAGCTCACCTGTACAGGTTGACCAGCTGTTATCAATACTGTTAGAAGGGTGTATTTGATGAATAGTTTCAAGTAGTAATTTAAGTTGCTGATAAACTAACCAAAAATTGAGATTTTTGCCTGGGGAATTTGTACATGCATAGAAGTTTGTGGCAGGGCTGGGGAGAAACTTAACATACCCTTTTCTCCATCTCCAGCATTGAAGACTTATCAGAAATCCGTTCTTGTTTCTGAAATGGACAAATGCCCACATTAGTTTGTGTGAAATTACCAACAGGTGTGTTCTACAGCGCAGGATTTAAAATTTAAAATAAAGTTTTTCATGAAAATCTTTTGTAATCTATCTGAACCTGTGTAGCTTTCTCCAGCTGTGCTTTTACTTCAGCGAGTTCAAGCTGTGCCTCTTGCAGTTTGGCTTTAAGTTTCTCATTTTCAGCCAAGGCCTCTTCATATAACTTTAAAACAAAATCAATGATTAAATCAGCTATATAAGGAGAAAATTTTATCTTAATATATGCTAATTTAACACTCAGTTTTTGAATTGCATTTTCTTTTAAAACATAAAGCTTACAATTTTAATTGTTTCAAAAGGTAATAAGGTGGTTGAAGGGCTACTTTTAATGGAAAGAACTTTCTTCCCACCCAGCCTATGATTAGTGCAGGCTTCAGTTGAAACTTTGCTACTCACAGAAGACATTCACTGGTAGGTATTGAGAACATAGACGACCTTGTCTAGTAAAGATTTAGAAAGTGAATTATGTCTCCCAATAAATCAGCTTGCACACATGATAACCATGCCTGTGTTCTTCCTGGCAGATACGCTGTCTGACAATCTGCCTTTATTGACAGAAATCCAGTAGAATTGGATCGGTAGAGATAATTAAAATTGACATCCAGCACAAAATATGCAATTTGTACCGAGATTACACTTAGACATTCAAATTTGGTCTATGAAAAACTCACACTTCATGATGATTTCATGGCCTTCATATGGGAAGGGGAGGAGTATATGGAAAGAAGGAAGGATGGAAAGAAGGGAAGAAGAATGGTTGCATATTTTGAATGAAAATGTTTAGCAAAAATATTCACTTTTTGTAAAAAAAAAAAATTTCTGCCAGGATAGTCGAGCTGCTGTTTCACAGCAATGCTATAACAGAGCAACAGCCATCATTACCTAAATCGATCATGATATGGGCCATGTCAATTTAAAGTTCTCTGAACTGTTCTGAACACTTGTTCCCATTGATTTTTTAAAAAATCTTCAGTCAATTGGAGTAATCTATATCTGTTTACAGATAGAATGCATAGCAGATTGACTCATTACTATATATGGAGGTAAACGAGCAATTACATTCAAGATGAAGCTAACACAAACCACAAAGCCATTGAAACTATACATATGTATACTTGTGCAGTAAAATAAATGTTTTAAATTACTTGCAGGCTTCTATAAAGATTCTAAACTTCAGAATGTCATGTTCAGATGATTTTTACCCAAGCATAAATTATTACTGAACATTCTTGGAAAAGATCATGATTTTATTCCTTCACTTCATTTTTGAAGTATATTCTTAGTGTACTTATTTAATATTATATACCATTTATGAAGTGGATAATGTCATTTCACCTCTGGGATTTGGTTTCAAAATCCAAACTATGCTATATTAAATTTCCTCTTCCTAGTGACCAAGAAATCTAAAATGTCTATTTTTAATTATTTGAATAGAGAACAAAAAACGTCCATGTCTCCCTTGCCCATGGTGAGAATTGATCATCCATGAACTGGCTTCTAAATATTCAAGATATTCAGATCTATTCCTGACCGACTGTCACATTGGTGTAACATTGGATACTTTTTTTTTCCAGGTATAATTCATGTCATATTCGGTCATTTTTAAAACAGTCACAATATAGAAAACACTAAGCCAGCATCAAAGTTTCAATATAAAATTAGACATATTGCAAGCCTGGCAATAAAAATACTTCTAAAATAATAAAGCAAAATCTGGTGTTAACAAAAGTACGCAGAATACCTCACACAGGTAGTCACTTAAGGACATTCTAGAAAGCAATTCAGAACAAAGTACAAAAAGGCTTTCAAAGTTAAGAGACTGCAAAGTTAAAATTAGCATGGATTGGAACACCACACTAATCAAGGATTCTCACTGGATACATACACCTCAACATTCTGCTTGCTTATTTTAAGTATCCTGAAATGGCTATTTGCTTAGTATAGTGCCTGAATATTTCCACAAACAAATAAATTTCACTGTAAAATTGATTTCTCTATATAGTGCATTATTTTCTGTCTATCAACACAAACATATCATAAAGCTGGTGACAGGACCCATCCTCATCACCAGTTTCTTGCTGATAATTTGGTCTTGCTGCTGTTATGACCAAGTGAGAAAAAAGTCTAGGGTTCCCTTTCAGCCTTCACCTGGTCTTACCATAACAGGTTTAACTTTAAACACACTGTTTTTAGCTCCCCCTTGGTGAATCCTTATTCACCGCTTTCCAATTATAAGGCAAAGAAACCAGCACAAACAGGTTTTCTTCGGTTTAAAGAAGAAAGATTGAATTTATTAAACTTAACCACTAATTCAGTTTGCGCCTATGGATACACGACAGGCCCTCACTAGCATGCATACGCGATGCACACATGCAAATAGAGACAGAAAAGAGAAGAAAAAATAAAGTGAAAAGTCTGCGGTAATATCTGAAGAGTTTTTGTTTCGGTTCTTCAAGCTCACTGTAGAGTCCTTGACTGTAGGTAGTTCTTGCTTTTTGTTGGGGCCCAGTGTTGTTCTTAAACCTTTGCTGTAGGAGACTATTCTCTCTTGGGGTTCATGTGTCTTCAGTGGATTCAGAGGCTTGTGAGAAGAGATGGGAGCTGACGGGAGCTATCTGCTCAGTCCAGGAGTAAACAGCCTTTCTCAGTCCAAACTCTCTGTGGCTGGTTCAAAAGACCCTGGAACAGCCAGTTAGTCATGTGACCAGCTGGTCTAACCAGTCCTGGATTGTATCACCTGAGCAGTCTCTGGAATGCTCCTCTTACACACAATACCTGGTGATCAAGGCCCATTGTGGGTTGAATGTGTCCTTTGTCCTTCCAAGCACTGTCTGTTAATATGCAAATGTCTTTTCCAGCCACGGCTAATCTCTTTAACAAGTCATTTCCTTGCTCCAGCAACAGTTTAAAATCGATGTTCGTGACAAAATTAGTATGCCTCATTCTTGACAGGTGGAGGCTTAGCATAACACCTGTCGAGAATGAGGCACATTAATTTTGAAACAGAATGAAATACGATTTTTAAAGACAGCATTTCATTAAAAGGGTCAGAGAAAATATAAGGTACAGAAAAAACATGCATTTCTCTCATTCATTCATAAATCCTAAAACTTATTAAAACTGCTCACCCCTGCATCCCAGTAAACAGGTGGTTTTTTGGGGGAAGTTTTTCTTCAGCTTGCCCATTTCCATGGCTGCTGAGAGTTTTTGAGATGGTTAAGTTTAATTAGCCCTAAGTTGGAATTTTTTTTTTCTCAGGAGAGTCAGTAGGTGGGAAGGTCTATCCTGAACTGTCTTTCAGTGCTTTGCTGGGTCATGCAAAGGCTTTTGACTTTGGGGGATGGGTGGTCCTCTTTGGTTTTGACTGTGACGGAGGATTCTTTGCTAATCTGCCCTTTGGCCTCTGGGACACTCCTGCCTGCAGGCATCGGTGCAGACTCTACTGCACTCCCCTGTGGCACTTCAACGAGGTGAGGCATCACCCTCACAGTTTCTCTGCCCCCTTGGGGTCTTTCTTTGTCACTGTAGGTTCCTGTAAATGCTGTTAGCAACTCTGCTGGGGTGCTTCCAGTGTCTGCACTTACATAGGATGATGTGCGGTCTAGCTTTTCACATTTTTCGGGGGTGGCTGACCGGACAGTAAGGGTTTTTATCCAGGATTCCTCCAGGACTACCTTTAATCTGCTCTCTGTCGCTTTTTCCCCCTTCTATGTCTAACCTTTTTCCAGCCTTGTGCCTGCCTGTCCCCTTTTGTTCTCAGCAGCGGCCCCTTACAGTTCACCAGCCCTCTGCTGGAGGATCCTCCCAACACCGGTACAGGACTTAGGGGTGCAAATTTCACTGTAGGCAGGGGTTTCCCCTCAACGTGGCACATGTGACAACTCCTGCAGTACTCCACCACATCTTTGTGGAGTTTTGGCCAGTCAAATTGCTGTCTTTTGCGGGCTTTGGTCTTTTGTGGGCTTTGGTCTTTTGTATACTGGCGTGTACAGCCACTGCAGTTAGGTCCTTTGTTGTTCCAAGCACTGTCTGTTAATATACAAATGTCTTCTCCAGCCATGGCTGATCTGTTTAACAAGTCATTTCCTCGCTCCAGCGACTGTTTAAAATCAATGTTCATGACAAAATTAATGTGCCTGATTCTTGGCAGGGCCTAGCATGACACTACGAGTAAACTTTACTAGTGCTCCATTCCAGTCATTTGTCAGCATTACCAGATTGATTATGAGGGGTGTTTGCAAAACTTCTAAATTGCCACATTTTTGATTACTTTGTTGCAAAATCCTCACATTTGTTAAAGGTGTGTTATCAAAATGAGACTTAGAACCAAGCTGTGAAAACCATACAATTGTTCAAAAATCGCAGCATTGTTCTGACATCAGAAGAGAACTCTGCACTACAATTAATCTATCATACACAGGGGCAGCTCAATACAGTCACTAAAATAAGTTCTGTTCTCTGGCATGCAGGCCTACAACACTCATGAAAATGTGAACATAAATCAGTGTGTGGGGGGAAAAATGGTAAAAGGATAATACAAGAATGTTCAGCAAGATGCAATTTTATTGTCTTTTAATGATACGTGAAAGTAGAGAACATCTAGATTTATAGGATGTTGTATTCCCACTGCAACTCTTAACTTCACAAAAAAACTGGAACTGAAAACTGCAGCTGGAAAGCGCATGATAGAGACTATGAGTGGGAATGCATGAGAGGACAAAGAGCAAGGCCAAGACCAGGAAAAATAACTTATTTTTCGGATGTAAAGCTGCCAGATTCATATTCAAAAGTCCACAAATCATTAAGAATCTGACACTAAAAATCCCCTATTATCTACCTTCTTGTAATCCTTTATGCTGCCTTCCTGTTCTAGTTTACTGAGGGATGACAGTCGATTCTCCCTGCGCGTGTACGAACTGGTTCGACTCAACAACCGGTCACTGTAACTGTCAGCTGATGAGGAATTTGATGATCCTGAATCCAACCTAAATGTAAAAGCCACAATTACATCCATGTTACAGACCAAAGCGCACAAAATGCAGCATATTAATACAGCTATAAATCAAATTAAGTAATGCAAAAGTTATAGCATTTCAGAACAGATAACTGTTGCCAAAAATACATTATAAAGTGTTGATACAACAACTTTTTAAATATAGCAGCTTTAATGTAATAAAATGTCCCAAGGTGCTTCACAGGACCAATATAAAATAAAATATGACAGTGAGCTACATAAAGAGATACTAGGTCAGATGACCAAAAGCTTGGTCAGAGAGGTATGTTTTAAGAAGTGTCTTAAAAGAAGGAAAGTGAGGTGGAGAGCCAGGGAAGGACGGAATTCTAAAGATTAGGGCTTAGGCAACTGAAGGCATGGCCGCCAATGGTGGAGCAATTAAAATCAGGAATGATCAAGAGGCTGGAATTAGAGGAGTGCAGGTATCTGAGGGCTGCGCGGTTAGAGGACATCACTGAGACAGGGAGGGCTGAGCGCATTGGAGGGATTTGAAAACAAGGTTGAGAATTTTAAAATCAAGACATTGCTTGACTGGAAGCCAACATAGGTCAGCAAGCTTTGGATGACCTCCATTTTACGGAGGGTAACATGTGGCAGGCCAGCCAAGACGGCATTGGAATATTTATCTAAAGGTAATAAAGGCATGAATGAGTGTTTCAGCAGATTAGCATAGGCAGGGGTGAAGTTATGGAGGTGGAAATAGACAGTCTTAGTGAAGCACTGATACGTGGTCAGAAGCTCACATCAGCATCCAATGAGTCACAAGTTTGCGAACAGTTTGGTTTAGTCTCAGGCAGTTGCCTAGGGAGAAGAATGGAGTTGGTAGACCGGCAACAAAGTTTGGAGTAATTGAAGGGAATTTCTGTTCATCCAGTGCTGGATGTCAGATACGCAGTCGGATAATTTAGCAACAGTGGAGGAGTCAAGGGAGATGGTGGTGAGGTAGAGTTGGGTATCATCAATGGACATGAGAAAACTAATGGTGCATTTTCAGATGATGTTGCTGAGAGACAGCATGCAACGAGAAATAGAAGGGGACCAAGGATAGATCCCTGGGGGACATCAGAAGTAACACTGTGGGAGTGGGAACAAAAGCCATTACAAGTAATATTCTGGCTATGATTAGATAGATAAGAATGGAATCAGGCGAAAGCAGTCCCCCCTCCACAGGTGGACAACAGTGGAAAAATGTATTGGAGGAGGATGGCGTGGTCAACCGTGTCAAAGACTGCAGACAGGCTGAGACTTGCGAGGAGGAAAAATTTACCTTTGTCACAGAAAAGTAGGATGTCATTTGTGACATTGATAAGAGCCGTTTCAAAACTGTGACTGTGCTGAAAGCTGACTGGAGGGAGTTAAACACGGAGTTACGGGAAAGATAGGCACGGATTTGGGAGGCGACAAGAAGTTCAAGGACTTGAGAGGAAAGGAAAGCTGGAGATGGGTGGTAGTTTGCAAGGATGGCAGGGTCTGGGGTTGGTTTTTTGAGGTGTGGGGTGAGACGGCAGATTTAAAGGAGAGAGGGACTGAACCTGAGAAGAGTGAATCGTTTAATGTCAGCTAACATGGGATCAGGAAGGGAAGTTGGATGGTCAACAGTTTCATGGGAATAGGGTCGAGGGAGCAGGAGATGGGTCGCATGGACAAGATAAGCTCGGAGAGGGTATGAGGGGAGTTAGGAGAGGAACTAGAAAAAGATGCAACTTCAGAGTTAGGGATGGGGGATGGGGGTGGGGGGGGAGAGAAGAAAAGAGCTTTAGAGGAAGACTGGCCTGGTGGGCTAGTGGAAGGGAGGGACGCGGCAGAGGCAGCTGATCGAATGGTCTTGATCTTAGTGATGAAGAAGTCCATGAGCTCCTTGCATTTTTTGTTGGAGGTGAGGGTAGAGGAGGCAGCCAACAGAGGTTTAAGACGACAGTGTGCAGTAGAGAAAAGAAGCTGGAGGTTATCTTTGCATTCCAGGATGACCCTGGAAAACGAGAGCAAGACCCTACAGTGCTTTATGTGGTCTAGCTAGGTCTAGCAGTGAATGGCTGAGC
Organism: Heterodontus francisci; assembly: GCF_036365525.1. Taxonomy (NCBI): domain Eukaryota; kingdom Metazoa; phylum Chordata; class Chondrichthyes; order Heterodontiformes; family Heterodontidae; genus Heterodontus; species Heterodontus francisci. The sequence continues at coordinate 40,197,843 of NC_090395.1, read as the reverse complement.
CAGTTATTGTATATACAATGAATGAGACTATTATTCAAGGAACTCTTCTTGTGATAAACTAAATGTTTATCAGATCTATACAAAAGTTTATGCAAGCTAACAAATGCAGAATTACTGATCCTACAGGACAACATATAGCTAGTCCCAAACTACTTAATGTTAAGGCACTCCATGCAATCTGCGGTGCTTTCCATCTAACTTATGGTAAGACGGTCATATTGAAAGCAATACATGAAAATCTGGTTGGTTCATGTTTCTAGACATGAAGGTCTGAATCTGGTTAAATATGTTACCAACATACCATGTTGATCATTTTCAATGAGCTATAAAGATACTGTGACCAACTGTAGCAATTTGTTATTTCTTCAACTAAACAAAATTACAATTTTTTCATAGATGCCAAGTTATTATGGTCAACAAATATTCCTTTAATTAAATAAATAAATTAGTCCATATAGCACAGTAATAGTTGATGACTAAACAAAATATACACGAAGCCATTTTATTTACTGACAGCAACAGATGCAATACTTGCACAATATGGCAAAGTTCTTACCTGCTGAGTCGCTCATGCTGAAAAAGCAAAAAAAAAAACAAGCATTTAGGATACTGTTGAGCATTTATAAACAGATTACTGAGGAATCAGGTCTAGTATTACTGGGGTGTAATTAAATGCACATTACTGTGTGAGAGAACAAGCCCACAAGCCGTGTGGGTTAAAATGTGTATCTACCCCAGGAGAAAGGGTATCTTTCATTTATGAGCTACACTGCCAAGGTGGATCTTTTGGCCAATAAGGAGCTGCCTAGATGATGTGCCTGATGAATCTATGTTTAGAAGCTTGCCAGTGAGTTGAACTAGAAACACATCCTTGCCTTCTTTGGGAATGGAATCACAGCTTGAAACAAATTTTAAACTTTTTTCCACTTGGACCAGGAGGCATGACAATGTCAGCTCGCCATTTGTAGCCAGCCAGCCAGAGAAGAAATTGGATAAGTCATCAGCGCTGATCTTTTCAGGCCATGGGACTAAACATAGCAGCTCTCCACGGGCTACTTCTGTATCAAACACAAAATACATCCTCTTTGCCAGGTGACAGAAATATAAAGCTGAAGCCATCTTACAGCAAATGCACTGGTCTTCTTTCCCCTTTCCTCAAGGGCTATAAAGTTCACATCAGTTTCAGTTGCTTGTCAAATTCTGATCATGAGTTTGTTTAATGCTAGTTCTGTTTTTTTAAAAAGCTTTAAATAAAAATTACAAACTCCTTCACTTGGCTCATCGAATAACTAAGCCACACAGACCATGAGAGCGCTAAATTAGTTGGTTGGAATTTCAGTAGGGCCAGCACAATGCAAATTCATGGGCTAGAGGGGAAAATGAGAGATGTCCAGTCAATCACAATTGTAAAAACCCAGCTGAAAATATACGTGCGCAGAGAGATCAGGCCGAGCTATGGTGCTCTCTGCAGTCAAAGTTCTCATATGAATAATGGTCACATTGAACAGCACCTCAAAGATCATGAAGACAAAATCTGGCATGAAAAGAACTCAGTTATCTTTATTCTCCAATCCATTCCGCTTTTATACAAGGATTACTCACCGAGAGCTACAAAACATTGGTTCCTATGTGACTGGCTACCAGAAAGTCAATGTATACCAGGATCAGGCATGCACTGTTACAATGGGGGCTTCCACTAAAATATCTGACAATAAACTGAGAAGAGCCATGACATCTGTAACTACTGAAGTCAAATGGCAAAAAGCACTTTAAGTTTGAACTTGCTACTGATCTCTCTGGTGCAAAGTTAGAATTTACAACAAAAGGCAATCAAAAACCAGTTCACTAAAATACAATCTAAGAAAAGATAGATTCTACAGCAGTTTTTACAATTACTGAATGTAAAAAAATTATACCAATATATCCATCCAAAACTGAATTTCAGGAGACTAAGTAGATGATTAAAGCTAAAATTTCTAGCAATAATAAACATCATGTTCTTCAGTGGTAGCTACTGCACTTCAAAGAAATTCATCATATGCTAAGTGGTTTGAGATATGTGAAAGACATGATAAAATGACAAATGCATGACAGAGCATCATAAATGTCTGCAATTATTTTAAAAATATTTTAAAAGGGCCAAAAACGTTGCTCTCAAGATAATCAGTTTACAAGAGGTAGATCAAGATTAAAGAAAGTGCAGGTTAATTATCAGGTATTTTGAACTGCCTTATCCCTAATATAGACGTCCTTAAAAGATCTCTCACATGAACATAATTTAAGTTTCAAATGTAGATTACTTGCTCTAAGGATGTTTACAATTGATACTATGTGCCACTATTTATTAGACATCGACTATTGGAAAACATTACATATTCTCAATTATGTAAGACCAATTATCGACTTGAATTTTGTGAACTGGTATTCCCTGATGTATACCTCTACTGAATAGTCTGTTTCAAACTCCATTGAGATAAGGCATTTCTTCCACAAGTTTTACAACAGCCACTAGCAAAGGAAAGCACCAAAGACAGTCTACAATTTCTTGTAAGAAGTCACACCAATCACAGTATTCTCTCCTTAAAATCTGTTTCCTGTTTTTAACAAAGGTTTATTCACATCAGTAAATGCAGACACAGCCAAATAAACAGGATTTAAAGGATTGGCTTCAGTAATCCTGCAATGTTGCTTCAATGGGAGCATGTTTGCACTGGGAACTTCATGTTCCATTTGCAGTTGAAAGGTTAGAAATAACTTTTTTTTTTAATATACTTAAACTTTGTTCAACAGTGCCATTTAAATAGAAACAGTTCTTCGAAGATAATCATCACAATTGCCATTAAGAGACATACTCTCTATGATTTTAACACTAATTCCATTTCCTGAAATTTGCTTCCAAACAATGCACCTCCCCAAGGAAATTGCACCATAGAAATAGGAATACATCACCACTTATAATGCTAGCACAATTCAAAACAGCACCAGATTACAATGAGTCAGAAAGTTACAGCTTTCCAACATGTTGGAACCAACTGTATACTAAATGGATGTGCTGGCTCAATCTGAACGCCTATTGCGTCCAAAAAAATAAGTTTGAGGTCAGTGACAGGAGCAGGGGCGGTGAGGGGTGGGTTAAGAGTAACAAACAGAGAAGAGTAAATAAACTTCAATACACAAATTCCAAAATATAAAAGTGATATTGTTGTGGTGTGCAGCATACCCAATGATTTTGGTACAGAGGTCAAAAAAAATTCTAGTTGTGTTCTCAGTAACAGATTGTCACTGCTTTCTTCTCTTACTTCTTTCTTTAGACCTTCAGAGTCAAGGCAAGTGACTATTCTTTGAAAAGCAATTTACAGGAACAGGCCATTCAGCCTAACCGGTTCATGTCGGTGCTTATACTTCCCAGGAGCCTCCTCCCACCCCTCTTCATTTAACCCCATCAACATATCCTTCTATTCCTTTCTCCCTGATATGCTTAGAGCTTTTAAAAAAAATTTCATTTGGGGGATGTGGGGAATCGCTGGCTAGGCCAGTATTTATTGCCCATCAGAAGGTCGTGGTGAGCTGCCTTCTTTGGATGTAGATACACCAACAGTGCTGTTGGGAAGGGAGTTCCAGGAATGGCGATATAGTTCCAAGTCAGGGTGGTGTGTGGCTTGGAGGGGAACTTGCACGTGGTGGCCATGCATCTGCTGCCCTTGTCTTTTTAGGTGACAGAGGTCATGGTTTAGAAAGTGCTTTTTTTAGATTAGAGATACAGCACTGAAACAGGCCCTTCGGCCCACCGAGTCTGTGCCGAACATCAACCACCCATTTATACTAACCCTACGCTAATCCCATATTCCTACCAAACATCCCCACCTGTCCCAATATTTCCCTACCACCTACCTACACTAGTGACAATTTATAATGGCCAATTTACCTATCAACCTGCAAGTCTTTTGGCTTGTGGGAGGAAACCGGAGCACCCGGAGAAAACCCACGCAGACACAGGGAGAACTTGCAAACTCCACACAGGCAGTACCTGGAATCGAACCCGGGTCCCTGGAGCTGTGAGGCTGCGGTGCTAACCACTGCGCCACTGTCCAAGGAGTCTCGAGTTGCTGCAGTGCATCTTGTAGATGGTACACACTGCTGCCACTATGCGCCGGTGGTCAAGGAAGTGAATGTTGAAGGTGGTGGACAGGGTGCAATCAAGCAGGCTGCTTTGTCCTGGATGGTGTTGAGCTTCTTGAGTGCTATTGGAGTTGCACCCATCCAGGCAAGTGGAAAGTATTTCATCACATTCCTGACTTGTGCAATGTAGATGGTGGACATGCATTGGGGAGACAGGGAGGTGAGTTACTTGTCGCAGAATTCACAGCCTCTGGCCTGGTCTAGTAGCCATAGTATTTATGTGGCTAGTCGGGTTCAGTTTCTGATCAATGGTGACCCCTAGGGTGTTGATAGTGGGGGACTCAGTGATAGTAATACCATTGAAGTCTAGGGGAGATGGTTAGATTCTCTCTTGTTTGAGATGATCATCGCCTGGCACGTGCGTGGCAAGAATGTTACTTGCCACTTACCAGCCCAAGCCTGAATGTTGTCCAGGTCCTACTGCACATGGACATGAGCTGCTTCAGTATGGGAGTGGTGGTGAATGGTGCTGAACATTGTGCAACCATCAACGAACATCCCCATTTCTGCCTTTATGATGGAGGGAAGGTCATCGATGAAGCAGCTGAAGATGGTTGGCCTAGGACACTAACCTGAGGAACTCCAGCAGTAACGTCCAGGGACTGAGATGATTGACCCCCAACAACCACAACCATCTTCTTTTGTGCTAGATACAACTCTAACCAGCGGAGAGTTTTCCCCAATTCCCACTGACTCCAGTTTTGCTCAGAATCCTTGATGCCATACTCTGTCAAATGCTGCCTTGATGGAAAGGCAGTCATCATCTCTGGAGTTCAGCTCTTTTATCCAGGTTTGGACCAAGACTGTAATGAGGCCAGGAGCTGAGTGGCCCTGGCAGAACTCAAATTGAGCGTCTGTGTGCAGGTTATTGTTGTGCAAGTGCTGCTTGATAGCACTGTTGACAACCCCTTGCTGACGATAGGGAGTAGAGTGATAGGGCGGTAATTGGCTGGGTTGGATTTGTCCTGTTTCTTGTGCACAGGACATACTTGGGCAATTTTCCACATTGCTGGGTTGATGCCAGTGTTGTAGCTGTACTGGAACAGCTTGGCTAGGGGCACGGCTAGTTCTGGAGCAAAAGTCTTCAGTACTATTGCCGAAATGTTGTCAGGGCCTGTAGCCTTTCAGTATTCAGTGCCTTCAGCCGTTTCTTGATATCATGTGAAGTGATTCGGATTGGCTGAAGACTGGCATCTGTGATGCTGGGAACCTCAGGAGGAGGCAGAGATGGATCATCCATTCAGCACTGCTGGCTGAACATGGATGCAAATGCTTCAGCCTTGTCTTTTTGCACTGAAGTGCTGGGCTCCCCCATCATTGAGGATGGAGATATTTGTGGAGCCACCTCCTCCTGTCAGCTGTTTAATTATCCACCATCACTCACAACTGGATGTGGCAGGACGATAGAGCTTCGATCTGATCCGTTGGTTATGGGATCGCTTAGCTCCATCACATGCTGTTTCTGCTGTCTGGGTGTTAAGTCGTCCTGGTTTGTAGTTTCACCAGGCTAACACCTCATTTTCAGATATGGCTGGTGCTGCTTCTGGCGTGCCCTCCTGCATTCTTCATTGAACCAGCGTTAGTCCCCTGGCTCGATGGTAATGGGAGAGCGGGGGATATGCCAGGCCATGAGGTTACAGTTTGTGGTTGAATACAATTCTGCAGCTGCTGATGGCCCACAGCGCCTCATGGATGCCCAGTTTTGAGTTGCTAGGTCGATTAGAAATCTATCCCATTTAGCACGGTGGTAGTGCCACACAACACGATGGTGGGTAGCATAAGAATATAAGAAATAGGAGGAGTAGGCCATTCAGCCCCTCAAGCTTGCCTTGCCATTCAATAAGATCATAGCTGATCTGTCCCAGGCCTCAACTCTTTCGGGCCTGCTCCGCATAACCCTCGACTCCGTGATTTCAAAAATCTATCTACCTCCTCCTTAAACACATTTAGTGACTTAGCCTCCACAACTCTGAGGTAGAGAATTCCAGAGGTTCACCACCCTGAGAAGAAATTCCTTCGCATCTCAGTTTTAAATGTGTGCCCCCTTATTCTGTAACTATGTCCCCTAATTCGAGATACCCCCACCAGTGGAAACATATTCTCAACATCTACCCTGTCAAGCCCCCTTAGAATCTTATATGTTTTCATAAGATCATCTCTCATTCTTCTAAACTCCAATGAATAAAGGCCTAACCTGTTTAGTCGTTCTTGATAAGACAACCCCTTTATCCCAGGAATCAGCCTTGTGAACGTTTTCTGAACTGCCTCCAATGCTAGTATATCCTTCCTTAAATACGGGGACCAAAACAGTATGTAGTACTCTAGGTGTGGCCTCACCAACACCCTGTACAGTTGTAACAAGACTTCACTATTTTTAAACTGCAACCCCCTTGCAATAAAGGACAAAATTCCATTTGTCTTCCTAATTACTTGCTACACCTGCATGCTAACTTTGTGTTTCATGTACAAGAGCACCCAGATCCCTCTGTGCTGCAGTATTTTGTAGTCTTTCTCCATCTAAATAATAATCTGCCTTTTTATTCTTCCTACCAAAATGGATGACCTCACAGTTTCCCACACTGAACTCCATCTACCAAGTTTTTGCCCACTCACTTAACCTATCTATATCCCTTTGCAGATTCTTTGTGTCCTCATCACAACATGCCTTCCCACCTATTTTTGTATCAGCAAATTTGGATACACTACACTCTGTCCCTTCCTCGAAGTCATTAATATAGATAGTAAACAGTTGAGGCCCTAGGACCGATCCTTGTGGCACACCACTAGTTACGTCTTTCCAACCTGAAAAAGACCCATTAATCCCGACTCTCTGCCTCCTGCGTGTAGTCAATCCTCAATCCATACCAACACATTACCCCCAATACCTTGAGCTCTTATTTTGTGCAATAACCTTTTATGTGGAACCGTAGCGAAAGCCTTCTGAATATCCAAATACACTACATCTACCAGTTCCCCTTTATCCACTCTGCTTTTTATATCCTCAAAGAACTCTAACAAATTTGTCAAACATGGTTTCCCTTTCATAAAACCATGTTGATTCTGTTTGATTGCATTATGTTTTTCTAATTGTCCTGCTATTTCTTCCTTAATAATGGAATCTAGCATTTTCCCAATGACAGATGTTAATCTAACTGGTCTATAGTTTCCTGCTTTCTGTCTCCCTCCTTTCTTGAACATCCTCAGTGTGAAGACGGGACTTCGTCTTTACAAGGACTGTGCGGTGGTCACTCCTACCAATACTGTCATGAATAGGTGCACCTACGACAGGTAGATTGGTGAGGATGAGGTCAAGTAGGTTTTTCCCTCTTGTTAGTTCCCTCACCACCTGTCACAGACCCAATCAACCAGCTATATCCTTTAGGACTTGGCCATCTTGGTCAGTAGTGGTGCTACCAAGCCACTCTTGGTGATGAACATTTAAGCCCCCCACCCAGAGTACATTTAGTGCCCTTGCTACTTTCAGTGCCTCTTGCAATTGGCGTTCAACATGGAGAAGCAATGATTCATCAGCCGACAGGGATGGGAGATGGTAATTGGTAATGAGCAGATTTCCTTGCCCATCTTTGACCTGATGCCATGAGACATCACGGGGTCCAGAGTCAATGTTGAGGATTCTCAGGGAAACTTGCTCCCGACTGTATACCACTGTGCCGCCACCTCTAATGGGTCTGCCCTGCTGGTGGGACAGGGATGGTGATGGTGTCTGGGACATTGTCTGCAAGGTACGATTCCTTGAGTATGACTATGTGAGGCTGTTCCTTGACTAGTCTGTGGGACAGTTCTAATTTTGGCACAAGCCCCCAGATGTTAGTTGGAGGACTTTGCAGGGTCCATAAGGCCAGGTGGTCTGTCCAGTTTCATTCCTTTTCTTATACTTTGTAGTGGTTTGGTACAACTGAGTGGCTTGCTAGGCTATTTCAGAAGGCATTAAAGAGTCAACCACATTGTTGTGGGTCTGCAGTCGCATGTAGGCCAGACCAAGGAAGGAACGGCAGATTTCCTTCCCTAAAGAACATTAGCGAACCAGATGGGTTTTTACAGCAATTTATTAATTGAATTCAAATTTCACCACCTGCCATGGTGGGATTCCAAAAATTTCCCCAGAGCATTAGCCTGGGGCTTTGGGTTACTAGTCTAGTGACATTACCACTACACCGTTGCCTCCCCCTGGAATGCATCTGTTTGAGTAAAGGAAGAGAAAGTGATTTTTTGGAAAGTAAGAAATAGCATCTGAAGTTCATACCCAGATAAAGAAAAAAATAATTGGGTGGGGATGGGTGTGGAGTGCCTGGGTAACTGTTTTTGGCAAAAAAGGGTGGAAAAATTAGGCCCAAATCAGAAAAAGGAAAAAAACTTTTAAAAAATGGATTAAAATTCTGCATGGAACAATGATACTGAGCTTTACTATTTCTGTAGCTATTTAAAGTCAGTTAAGCTTCAGAGAGGGGAGTGGTCATTTGCAATTTTATTTTTACAAACTAACAAAATCTTACTGATTTACTAATTTTTTGGGTCATTTCAGATATTAAAAACAGTCCCACTGTTGTTCATATTTTTCACATTAAAAATTGAAATACAATACTAAACTATAATGCACCAAAAGTGCCATAATTTTATTTAACCCACTATTAAAAAGCTACACATTTGAAGACTCTGGTGCAAACTCGGATCAAAAATTGTTTTCTTTTTAAATGTATCTTTTGCCTGACTACAGCACTGTAGGTGAAAAAAGGTCAACAGCATTTGTAAACGTAAGTACGTGGCTCATACATATATACCTGGCTTCAGTAATTTTTTTTTATATCAAAGCATTTAAATAGAAGAACAAGATGCATCAAAGAAAATTCATCTAGCTCAATCCTTTAGCACATATGGCTGTTCAATCAATTAGAAAAACTAGTGACTTGTGGGAGGTAACATTAATTACGTATGGTTAATCAGGTAAGAATGGAGGTCCCACAGTGTAAGCAGGTTTTGTTTTGATTACAGCGGATATGCAGTTTGGAGGTTCGAGACAAGCCAATGTGCAGAACAAGAGCAGACCAAAGTTTTCAATGACAAATATCAGTTCATTGGTACAGTTGAGCTATATCTTAAATGAGGTAAATTAATTCATAGTCGTAATATCAACAGATGGGTACAAGCAACTTGCATAGATGATGTAATAATCTAACTTAGTCATAAGTGCCATTCTGGCATAGATGGAGGCCATTCAGCCCATTGAATCCATGCTGGCTCTCCACAGAGCAATCCAGTCAGTCCCGCTCCTCCGCTTGATCCCCCTAGCCCTGCAGGTTTTTTTTCCTTCAAGCGCCCATCCAATTTCCTTTTGAAATTATTGTCGCCGCTTCCACCACCCTTGTGGGCAGCAAGTTCCAGCTATTACCACTCGTGGCATAAAAAAGTTTTTCCTCACATTCCACTTGAATTTTTTGCCCAAAACCTTTAATCTGTGCCCCTCATCCTTATACGATCAGTTAATGGGAACAGCTTTTCCTTGTCTAACTTATCTAAGCCTGTCATAATCTTGTACACCTCAATCAAATCTCCGCTCAATCTCCTTTGCTTCAGGAAGAAGAAATCCAGCTTCAAAGACTAGATCAACTTTTAATTAAAAGTAGAAATTAAAAGTGCTTTTTTTAACCTTTGTGGTTTATTGCCTCATATCTAATAACTTGTAAAACAATCTTCCCAAATATTCCAATAGTCAGATCCAAGAACCTGACGCACTGCATCATCTCATATTGTCTTCAGAACCTGCTGGGACGTCAGACTTCTATGAAATGGACCTTTGCCAATCCTCATTTCACCACATGACCATCCATACATAGATGCATAATGTTGCTGATTGAAGTGGTACTCACATCTTTTGTCTTGACTGGATTTCTTTGTCCAGCATTATGCAAAATACATTTCAGATACGGAAATGTGGATAGGTCTTTAGTGCTCAACAGAAGCATCCAGAAGAGCAGGCAGGAAAATTCAGAAATATATTGCCAAATGTATAGCATTTGATATTTCAGACTGAAATACTGGAAATCATCAAAGGCAATTTTCACTTAGAAAAATGTATACTGCCAAATAGTTTACCAGACACCAGCCTTGAGGTTGAATTTGAAAAGGCATTTTTGGGATCAATGCATTTTCAATTTATTTTGATTGTTGTCATCCTTTTCAATATTCCAAACGGCAACTTGAGTAACAATTAGAAACAATACCCTTGGAGTAGGTTTGTCTAATTGACCTTGGAGGGGCAGGGGAATAAAAATTATGCTCACAATAGCTGGCATCTTTCGAAGCCGAAAGCCAACTTATCCTTAGGTGCCAGCATGTAGCATGATTGCCTTCTAGTCAGAAAATCTTAAGTTGAAGCTCAACTCAGGATTTGGGCATATAATTTAGGCTGACACTTCAGTATAGTGCTGAGGAACTCCTACAATGTCACAGGTCCTGTTTTTCAGATGAAATGTTAAACTGAGGCCCTGCCTGATTATTCAACTGAACCTTAAAGATCTTGTGGCATTATACAAAAAAGAGCAAGGGGTTTCTCCTGGTGCCCTGCCCAACATTGCTTCCTTAACAAAATGAACAAATACTGTTGTTCGAGGGATTTTGTTATGTGAAAACTGGCTCCTCTGTTTGCCTACATAAAATAGTATTGATTATGCTTCAAAAGTAACTTCTTGTTTTGACATATTTTGGAATGTTCTGAGGATATGATGAGGTACTTTTCAAACGCATATATTTCAAACTGTCTTCCAGTAAGAGTTAAAATTGATGTTACATTTGTGAGGGGATATTTCGAGGATATTTAACAGAGCACATACTTGCACAAAATTCTCTCATTTATGGCAATTTTAAGGACTGAAAATTTAATCCAAGTAGGTTCTATATTTAGACAAAGCTTTTGGTCTAATTATAAATGAAGCCATATCCTTTTTTCATAAATTTAGATCTGCAAGACATTTTTAAAAATACCAGTTAATTCAGTCTGTACCTCATTTTCCTCATGTAACAAGCAGAAAATTTCTTTGGTAAATAAAAGCAGAATATCAATTTTCAACAAAACAAAAATCTTCTCCAATATTTCCATCATAACCTCCTTTTCCTGACCTTCCCCACACTGCTTCCCGGCCTCAAGTAGCATTTTCACTCTCACTATCATTCGTGATTGAAAGGTTAGAACAGTCTAGCCAAATGCATCTATAAATAGCCAATACTGCTACTTGGCAATACTGTTGTGAGACAAGCTTCAAACGCATTAGGAAGGCACATCCCTCTGTTTGGACAATCTTCCTATTCTTTCGCAACTGAGCCAGCTGAAAACAGATGCAACTTGTTCTCCAGAGTAGTCCTGCTTGCAAAGACCCATCAAAACAACAATTCAGAACCATTTACCCTAGTTTGGAGACCAACATAGTATCCTTATATCTGTACAAATAGACTGGATTAACAACAGCATAATTTTGAAGTGTGGTGTAGATAGCTGACAAAAAGTGTGCTTATTTTGGTGGGGAGAAGAAATTAGAAGAAACTGAGGGCGCATGCTTTAACAGAAAGATCTTAAAATTGTCAGTCATATACGGCACAGGAGGTGGTGCTGGCTCTCTGCGGAGCAATCCTGTCAGTCCCACTCCCCCGCTCGATTCTCTTAGCCCTGCAAGTTTATTTCCTTCAAGTGCCCATCCAATTTCCTATAGAAATCATTGATTGCCTTCACTTCCACCACCCTTGTGGGCAGCGGGTTCCAGGTCATTAAAACAAAAAGTAAAAAAAAAAAATTGTTCCTCACATTCCGTAGCAACATAGGAGCAGAAGTAGGCCATTTGGCCCCTCAAGCGTGCTCTGCCATTCAACTATTTTTATTCAGTTGTGGGATGTGGGCATTTCTGGCTAGGCCAGCATTTATTGTCCATCCCTAATTACCCTTGAACTGAGTGGCATGCTAGGCCATTGCTGCGGGTCTGGGGTCACATGTAGGCCAGACCTGGTAAGGACTGCAGATTTCCTTCCCTAAAGGACATTAATGAACCAGATGAGTTTTTCCAACAATCGACAATGGTTTCATGCTCACCAATAGTCATCATGGTCACACGCTTTTTTATTCTAGATTTATTAATTGAATTCAAATTTCACCATCTGCCGTGGTGGGATTCAAACTCATATCCCCAGAGCACTAGACTGGGCCTCTGGATTACTAATCCAGTGGCATTACCACTACGCCACCGCCTTCCCTTATGGCTGATCTTCTACCTGAATGCTACTTTCCTGTACTATCCCCATATCCCTTGATACCTTTAATATCTAATTCCCCCTGCACTTTTTGCCCAAAACCTTCATAATCAACTTTCAGTTAAAACGTTTTTCCTTGTCTAACTTATTTAAGCCTGTCATAATCTTGTACCCCTCTATCAAATCTCCCCTCAATCCCCTTTGCTCCAGGGAGAAGAACCCCAGTTTTTTCAAACTAACCTCGTAAGTACAACCCCACCCCTGGAACCATTCTGGTAAATCTCCTCTGCACCCTCTCAAGGGCCCTCACATCCCTCCAGAAATGTGGTAACCCAAACTGGATACAATATGCTGGTTAGGGCCTAACCGGACCTTTATAAAGGTCCAGAATAACTTCCTGCTTTTGTAGTCTATGCCTCTATTTACAAAGACCAAGATCCCATATGCCTTGCTAACCACATTCTCAAAATATCCTGCCACCTTTGAAGATCGTATGCATCTCCATGTCTCTGTATTCCTGCATACTCTTCAGAACTGCACCATTAAGTCTGTATTGCCTCACCTTCTGCCAAAATGCGTCACCTCACACTTGCCTGTATTAAATTCCATCTGCCACTTGTCTGCCCATTCTGCTAGCCTATGTCCTGTTGCACAGTTCGTATCATCCTCACTGTTTGCCACACCTGCAAGTTTAGTATCATTAGCAAATTTTGAAATTCTAACTCTATATTCCAAGGTACAAATCATTTATGCATATAGCAAAAAAAAAAGCAATGGCCATAGCACTGATCCTTTGTGAACACCACTGTATCATCCTCCAGTCTGAAAAACAACCATTTACCAGGACTTGCTGTTTTCTGCCCTTAAGCCAAATAGGTTTTGTCCAATTTCACACTGACCCTCCCATTCCATAATTCGCAATGTTGTTAACCAGCCTTTTATGTGGCACCTTATCAAATGCTTTCTTAAAACCCATATAGACAATATCCACTGCATTCCCTTCATCAACCTTCTATTACCTCATCAAAAAATTGTTAAATTAGTTAAGCATGATCTGCCTTTTACAAATCTGTGCTTGCTGTCCTTAATAAATTCAAACCTCTCCCGAGTGCCTGCTGATTTTTCCCTTGATAATTGTTTAGAAAACCTTACCCACCACTAATGTTAAACTAACTGACCTTTAGTTGTTAGGACGGTCCTTGCACCCTTTCTTTAATAAGGGTGTCTTTGGGGTGACCATCTTCTGTAAAAGTACAAGCCAGGAAACTCACCTGCTCCCTAAAACTCCACAGTGACTCCAGCTGCCCCTTAAGCTCAGAAATCCTGAGCTCGAGCTGAAGCAGCTGGAGACATTTCCTACACACGTGATCGCCCGAGACACATGAAGTGTCCTGAAGTTCCCACATGGTGTGGGAATTGCAAGCAATATGTCGCAGCTGCCCATCCATGATCTAGAAAAAACCCCTCTATTCCTTCTTTTAGAATCTGGTTGGTACTTTGTTTAAACTACTAATCTTAATTAATGCCTCCAGAGGCGCTCTGTGCGACAACTCACTTTCTGTTATACTCATCCCGATTGAGGTTATTAATTTCCTGGTCCCTAATTTGAAAGAATGCCCTAGGTTAGAGACAAGAGAGAAATACTCACCAACCACTGTATAATATTTGCGTATGAATGCTTAATACTTTTGTATGAAACTCTTTTGACCTGATATTTCAACAAAGGCAAAATCCATTTTCATGCAAAAAGAATTTCATGCAATACTGCACAGCACTATTTCATGTTCAGTTGCAATCAGTTTTAAAACAGCCTTTGTACTTGCCCTTTGTCAACATGCAAAAATGCTGCATTACTCAAAATAGCAAGTGGGCCCATTGTTCATTCATCTCTGTTGCTCCAACTAGTACTGTACACATTATTGATGCTGGTCGCCTACTTAAGCACAGTAACTGAACTGTATAAAATTTAAAACTAACAGTCAACTAGCCACTGGAAAATGGCTTCCTAAAGTCTGATGCTGGTTTTCCCTTAGACCATGATGGTCTTCCAATGCCAAGGGGAATACTGACCAGGTGATTAGGGTAACCAAAGCAATCCAAACTCACACTGTTTCCTTACACCTTTAAAATAACACCTCTTAGCTCATCTGAAGGGCATATCTCTGCCCTTTATGTCAAATTCTGAGTGGTATAGAAGGGAAAGAAATGTAAGCAACAGTGAAAAAGGGCACAACCAATGTCCCCATAGATATCACCCTTTTATAACAGATTTTTGTTGAGCCTTGGAAGAGGGAAAAGATACGGTTTGCAACAACCTTTTCCACTACCTCCATTGTTTTTAGAAATGGATGTGTTTATTATAAATGGTTACTGGAAAGAAATGTAATTCTAGCAATTATTTTAAAAAGTCCTTTCTATTGTGTCATAAAAAATTTCTAACTGTTTTACTGGACACTTTTCAACTTCCAGAAGTAGTGCTTTAACAATCCTAATTCAGCTAGTGACAGCTGACCCTGCATTCGATCTTCTGTACACAAGGAACTAAGCTCCAGGTTTCAGAACAGAGCAGTACAAAAACATTTTGTTACTTTCCTCTTTCATTTTTGTCCAGCATCAGCACATGATTATGATCAATGAATAGGACCATCACATATGCATTATTTTCGATGTAAAATCGTCTTTATGGTATGTCTTGCAGAAATACAGTATTTTTCAGTCATATAAAGGATCAACTTGAAGTCTCACTTGTGATTGCAACCTACAGCATTAAAGCGAACGCCAAGGTCAAAGCTGGTTTTTTAAATAAAAACTGCTACACATTAAGTTGATCGTAATTTTTAAACTGTTTAATTTCTGACTACCTGCACTTTACTGGTTGACTAAATAATAGAAACCTGATGATTCTAAGTGCGAGTTATATTTACCAAACAGACTATAGAGGATAAACCAACAGCACCAATGTCAAAAATTCTACATAAAACCCAAACCACATACACTGGAGTTTTCATTTAAAGGATGTTAGTTAGACATTTGTAGAACTGCTGAGCATTAGTTTTTGTGATTTGACAAAATCTGAACGCCTCGAGCTTAATTAATCGCATATATCCACAGATCAATGTTTAAACATACTGAAATTAAAACTAAGAATTCTACCAATAAACAGCAAAAAAACGTAAAAGGGAGAAGCGAGCGTGCGGGCGGGGGGCGAGGCAAAGGAGCACACGTGCATGAGGGAGGGGGGGGGGGAAAAGGAGAGAGAGGGGAGAGGAGGGGGGA